>NC_087125.1:737810-3237810 GCF_030705265.1 Helicoverpa armigera | reverse complement strand
TTTTGAGGTGTATTCTGTGAATTCTATTTTAGTTTTCATTGTAAGGTTCTTTCAGTTATTTGTAAAAGAAAATCTTTTTCTACCTGAAGAGCTCTTTTGTATATAAAAAATATATGCTATTTTTAGTCTATTTTTGTAGTGTTTTGTGTTTGTTTAGGTTTGAAACTAATCTAAAAACCTAGCACTGGTCCAATTTGAAAGAAAAATGTCAGTGTTAGCTAGAACAATTGTTGAGAAAGGCTTTTCAAAACCTCAGAAAAGAAAGTACCAGCATCAGAAATGACTACTCTTATAAAGTTCCATGGAATGACGATGTTCGTTCACAAATTGTGTTTTATAAAATAGCACACCAAAAAATCCAGTGCAGGATCCCAAAACCGAATACATACCTACCTATAGAATACAAAATATTTCACAAAACTAAACCGAAACGTTAGCAGAATTTTTGTGTGAACATGAAGCTTACCAGTTTTCTCGTAGCCGGAGATTTTTCGCGACTGTACCCTGCATTGTTCAGATAAAGGGGTTTATACGAAGCTTGCTCTGTGAACGCGCTTAGGATTAGTGTTTGAACCAAGTATGGCATGTTGGACATTGTTAGTCTTTTTAAAGAAGTCTTGTTTGTGTGGTGACGTCATATTTCTGTAACGTTGGGTAGGACTAATGGTGGAATAAAGAGGTTAGGCTATGAATGTATTTAACCATAAAGTTATGTGAGAATATAATTTTAAATTTGTTTATAGCCAGAATCGTGTTGTTTTTGTTGATATTTTACATTAAAAGTAAGCATTCGAATTCATAAGCTCAGTTTTTATTAAACGGTTTTATTTAGCTTACCCTGTTTGTTTTATTATTTATTCTTGGGTCAAATTTAGTAATTCAAATTTAAGTACCTTGCTGTTGTCAGATTGATCTGAAATTTGGTACACACCTTTAATTCCGATGACAATACAATATACTAATATCAATAACATTGTAAATCCAAGATGGCCGCCGGTACAAAATGGCGGATTATATATTTTTCCACAACCCCCTCAATATGGGTATCAAATGAAAGGGCTACTCAAGTAGAATACTGTCAGCAACCCCAGCGGGGCCTAACAGGGCCAAGGCCTGGGATTGTCCTGGTACATAAAAGGCCTACGACGAAACACAACGGTTTTTAGTCAGTAAGAGTCTGGCACTCCCTCACCGCTGCTGACCCATATATAGAATGAGGTATATTCGGTAGGCATTTTCATTAAATACTAAAAACTAGAAAATAAAAAATCGGTAAAAAAACTTTTAAGTTAAACGGTTTTATCTTATGTGCACTGAAAACTAGAAAATAAAAAAAACTGTTACTTACCTATAAACCTACATAGGTGGTCCCGGTCATATTAGACTAAAATAAAAACGTGGGGCTCTGAAATCCTACCTATGGCAAAGCTTATCTTTATACTTTGGTAGATCGTGAGCTCGGCGTTCGCTGGTGAAGCCGCTACGGCTGATTATTGATTGTCAAAATGTCCAGTTACGATTATAGTAAGTAGAAATCCACACCTATTATACCTCTAGAAGAAAGTATTACAGCAATAGTTAGGTAATGGGCCCCACGTTTTTATTTTAGTCTAATATGACCGGGACCACCTATGTAGGTTTATAGGTAAGTAACAGTTTTTTTTATTTTCTAGTTTTCAGTGCACATAAGATAAAACCGTTTAACTTAAAAGTTTTTTTACCGATTTTTTTTTTAAGAATTCGGTTTAAAAAAAAGAATTTGAAGAGAACCGTAGTCAAACTCTTGTGTCCTAATAAACTAGACTAAATGCATTTTTTTTTAGAAAAATCTCTGCAACTAATTAAGTTCTTCTACCTTCCTTAGTTCTTTAGCGCACAGCAATATATTTTTGAGCTCCAACCAGCTTTTAACCACTAGCGTTCATAAATGCACACTGGATTAAATTGTACGTCGCTTGAGAAAAGAACGACTTAATCCAAGGAGCTTACTTTGTCACAATATTTTTAGCTACAGGAAGATTATTTGGACTTTTTACGTAATTTTGGATATTGGGGATCTTTTGAAAACAAGTTTATATTAAGTAATTGTATACCTAACATTCCCTTAATCTAAACTAATATAATAAATAGGAAGCATGTTTTTTTTTAATTTGTTTGTACCGTGAAGTAAAAAAGAAAAACCTTATCTTATGCAAATTCAACACAGGTCAATTTATTTTACATATTTAGCATACATACGAGCGAAACTTGTGGCAAAAACCATAAAGATTCTCAAAATTATAGCACTCGGACAACCGTCATAATTTTTCCAATTTATGGAGAAAACGTGAACAGATTCAAAATTAACTAATCCCGCTATTTTTTCCTATCACTGGTAGCCAATATTTACATGAGAAATCGAATACCATATATGAAATAAATATTCATCCTTCAATATTCATATAAAATTGTTTGCTAAAAATTTTTCCTTTCTGTATTTCAATATCAAAACCGAGCCAAAAATGTTAGGTATAGAAATAAATATTGTAAAAGCAAAACGGGACTAAAATGGATATAACACAAATGGTTTGCGTGACTTCCTATTCCAAGGCTACGTCTAATAGATCTTTTATTGCACTTCCTTCACGTAGATCCTTAAAAACATGAAAGGCCATTAAAAATGCCATTTTGAGATTTGAACCCAAAGTAATTAAGTATAAGGTCAGATTTATGTTGTTAATTTATCTCGTCAATTGGTCGAGCTTTCTTCGGTATAACCTAAGTAAAGGCACATTTATTTATTTAACTTTATGCAATCAAACCATTACAAAGCGGATTTAATCGCACAAATACTTAATGTACATTGTGTTCAGCATACGTTTTTTTTAAACCTGTCAAAGCGGAAAAATCCTTTTACTAAATATTTTCCATAGATAACAATGTCCACCATTACTACACAAAACAGGTAAGGAGTTAAGGCCATAAGCCCACTGTGTCTTCTGCTTTCTGAGTCTTGAGGGATAAAGTACATCTATGCTTTGAGGATTACGACGATGCAATGTTTCTTGTTTTCAAATAGCCAAGGCATCCATTAAATATCTGAAAGAGATTAACTTATTTAGATAAAATTAAAATAACATTTTATACAAGTAGTTCCTTATCAAAAATTGGCAAGTCTTCATATCTTTTAAAGTTGAATACGTTTAAGATCTTGCATTATTTTTGCTTAAGACCCCACAAACAAGCAACACATTTTTCTTCAATCCCAATATTTCCCCAGTGTATACAAAAATAATACCGAAAATACAGAACATAATATTCTGCAACACGAAATGACAACTAAAAGACACTTCATTTCAAAATACAACACCGTATTTTAAATCCATCCAATGCCCTCACTCCTGGGGTTTCCCAGAACTACAGAAGTACGCTCACAAAGGACATATCACATCCAGTATTAGTTGTCTGTGTTGTTGGCAGTAACATCGGTTTGGTTAAGGATATAAGCCTGGCTTGTTCGAGGACATACGTTATGGTATGGTCAAGGTCCTTTGAGATCTGCACGCTAACGGTATTTGAAAATATATGAAGAAATGGCCAGTAAAATATGTGTATGTTGGGAGATTATTTTACGTGGAATGTATAGATTTTCATAAAAATAATTGGAAGAAAAAAAAGGAATTTTTGCCAATATTAAATGTCTAGCAAAAAACGTACAACCCATCTCCTGGTTAAAAAAGTTCCCTCAATACTGGTTGAAACGGGACACAGACAATAATGAATAAAAATGAAGAGTTTGCAGAGGTCGTTGACCTTCCAAAGAAAGTTCAACGCAAAACATTTTCGTATATACTCTATGTAAAGAAAAGCTGCCAACATCAGAAACTATATAACAACATGCTTCAATAGTCTGCATAATGCATGGAAATCCAATACACTTCATTCTCGCTGCAAGGAGTTTATGTAAAATATAGACGGGCTACACATGCTAGATAAACTAGAACGAGATATATTTTTCTTCGCCAATATATAGTGAGGATATGTTGTTGACTTGTAAGGGTCATCTTTGATATTGCTCAATTCTGATTCGATTTCTTGAATATATCATTCTATTTTTATACAAATATATATTTTATAGAAGGCATTCATTGGTATTCTGTTATAAAATAATTACTTTTTTCATCCCTGTATCGACATTCGAAAAATGAGTTTTTTTTTGCTTTAGGAATTTGACATAGCTGGTATTAGATCTGGTTAGTATATTGGCTTAGGTCAAAATTATATCTCTGGTTAGCAAATGAAAAGATAGATAGAATATTGACACGGTTTTTATACGATATCACCTTGCTAATAACAATTTAACTAAAGAAAATTGCACTGCTAATAGCGGTCTAAACTCTCCATAAATGTTGCCATTTAGCTCATAATTCTAATCTTATTTCTGCACTCCCAGATTAAGGCAAATTTCTAGCCTTCATTTTAAATTATATTAACTTAGAAAGCTAGTTAAAATTTTCATTAGTTAGTATTTAAGTCATTGACTTGATTTCGGCGGCCATTGTGTTAATTAGCTTCTAGAATAATCCACTTGGAAAGCCCTTTGTCTAAGTTTAAATTACAGGAAAAAGTGATTTTTGGAGACGTTTTCTTCAGCGTACTTTTTTAATATGTGTTAAAATCCTGCAATTTATTATTTTAAGAAGTTTTTCAAACAAGTTTAAGTAATTAATTATATTGTTGTATTGATTAAGAATTGTGCATGCAATGCAATAAGTTTCCTCCGTATATTCTGGCGAGCGTGGACCTCGAGCCATACTGCCACATTGTCTTTCGACATTTTTTCTTTTATCTATGTCTACCTGGTATAAAGTAAGTAATACAAAATGAATAACCCTCAGACTTCGCTGAACGCGCAAAAGCACAAACTTTTCTATGTGTAAGAATTTTTTTCTACGTGTTTTTTCTATGTGTTAAGGATAGAAACATTTAAATATATTCTTAGAAAAATACAAAGAAGTTAAGGGAAGGATCGTGAACGATGGCCCTATTTCTCATGCTGAAGTGGAAGCACTTAATTGAGTGTCACTCTTCGTTGTTAATGGTTAGCACTCGATGCACTGAGGGCACTAGAAGACAGCGCCATCTATTGACGGGTTGAGGAGATAATGCAAATAAAGTGTAAGCTATTTTCTGGACAAGTGAAACTATTAATGTGTATTTTGATAAAATAAGTCTATATTACATGAGGGAATCAGGCGTTAAGTACTTACATTATTTTTATAAGCCTACATTATAAAATGACGAGTAATATTCTATTGGAGGCGAATGTACCGAAACTACTCAAATATTCTTATCATCAAAAAAAAACTGTAAAAAATTAATGATAGATTTTTTTTGCTCCAAGATTTTCTTTTATTTGATTAGAACGTGGAATGAATCTTGAACATTTTTTACAAGACAGCTTAAATTTTTCTCAGCAATAAGCATACACATGTATAAAACCAATATTCAGTACGTTGACCTCTCTCATTGAAGGCTGTATGAGAAAAATGGGACCAACCAATTCAATTTACGTTCTGTGAACTTTAAATTCAATGACGTAACTTTTTTCTTTTAATGTTTTTTCACACAAATAATACTTTGTCCTTTCGTTGTGGCCAAAAGCTGTTGGCAAAGTCACAAATGTGCAGTCAACGGGAAATATAGTATCGAGCATTCATTTTAATATTTGTTTATGTGTTATATGTTGCTGGTAAATGTAGGTAGGTATAAGGAATTAGTTTAGAAACAGTGCAGGCAATTTCATCATTCCTTGCCTTTATAAAATTAAGACAAAGTATGGTTAAAGGTTACATTAATATGTATACTTAATGTATTTTTTCAAAGATACATATTAATTGAGAATACTGAAATGACCACAGATTGTTGAACCATAAACTTAATCTTCTTCAGAAAAACACGGGAAAAAATACTGATGAGCCAAGTTATAAAGAACATATTTTTTAATCCAACTTCAAGCAAAGCAATTTCTGGAGATATTCCAAAAAGCCTCAAGAAACAAAACTTTTTCTTTCAAGTTTAACCTCATAAAACGTGTAAAAAAAACGGCCTCGACATATTATCTGATAGCCCTCTCAATTTCCACCCGTAAATAAAAACCAATTTCAAGAGATAAGGTACATTTCCGAGCCTAACGTCTGTCCGTCGGTCGTCGTCGATCTGTCACGGAACGGAACGGTACGAAAGATTTATTCAATTGTGACTGCCGTTTACTATTTGTATACTATACTTAGTTGACAGTCGATACAAGCTACATAAAGAAACCCGAATGTCCGATAGCCAGTCATACCAAAAGGGGGTTTGGGGCGAAGGCAGTCGCTTCATATAAAACTTTCAGAGTGTAGGAATCGTTCAGCGCTAATTCAAGAGCGACCAACGCCAACTTCGGAAATGCACCTTTAAAATAAAAACCAATTTCAAAAGTAATTCGCACTTAGAACCCAACACGATATTACTGCAGATTTATTTTGTCACCATTACGATGTCAGACGTTTTTGACACTCGAGCAGAAATAAAAACTTTAGGGGTTGTTAAACAGAGAATGAGTTCCACTTTTAACGATGCAGTAAAGGTTACGTTTTGGAAGTGGAATAAATAAAATGCTCCTGTTGTGTATGTCCAAATATCTGTGGGTTTTGACCCTTCAATGTTAGTAGTAAGAGTTCAAATGTTTTTTACCACTGCGAGCTTCAAACTGGTTTTGCATAAAACGTACTTATGTACTCAACATTTTAAACAGCTTTGAACTGTGAAAGTTGACCTATGCGTCCGAATATTTTTATTCACAAGTAGTAATAAAATGGAATATGGTCCATTAAATGTTTGTTATTATATTTTTGAGTCTGTCCCAAGGCACCTAGAAGTGGAAATCAAAAACTTTTATGCTCTAAGGAGACGGTAATTTTCACGCACTGTTATTACCTATAGGAACTACTCCTAGTAGATTAATTAGAGTGGAAGTCAAGTAGCTGAACAAGTTTATTATCCTGGTGCAATAAAAATCAGTTACCTTCAAGGAAACTCACACTTGGCAAAGCAGTGTTCGTTAATTTTCCTCTACGCAAGTTACGGTAATAACACAACAGCACTTAAGTTTAACAAACTAACAATGATTCTGGTGGTTTAACTCCTCACACTTTATTAAAGCAAAATTCTGTGGTGTTAAGGCAAAAGGGGATGAGTCAGAAATTGTGAAAAATGAGTTAATTACACAGTTGGGTACAAAATTTTACGAACTATCATGGTAAAAAGGAGATAATTCAATAAAATGTATTTTATTTCGTGAATCTCCAATAAAAAATACGAGTCTAGTCATAAATAGCAAAACCTAAAAAGTAAAAAGGAGTTTTGTCTAGTTATCTTCTTATTGCATACGTGATCCTTTACTTATAAAATTAGGTATAATGAGATAAGTCGACTTGTGCCTAAATTCATATTCGTCGTTCCGCGTTAGTTGCCTTTCGCGCGCGAAGTTGACGTCTTTTTACTAGTGCAACGGTGCAAAAAATCCTAAAATTATGGTTTACGTGGGTAATTTGAGTGTTGAAACCTACAGAAATGAATAGGATTAACAAGTTCGATTTAACGTAAGTATGATGAATTTAAACCTTTAAATTATGAGCTGATTCGGATCTGGAGGACAACCAGTATGGTTTCCGTAAAGGGCGTTCAACAGTTGACGCTATACTGCTTCCTCCACGCATACGCGTGAGGGTCCTGGCGGTCCTGGCGGAGGAAGCAGTCGACCGGGGCGAGGTGGTTTCGGCGGTGTCGCATGACATCGCTAACGCGTTCAACACCCTGCCCTGGAATATCATAAAGGAGGCGCTCCGTTATCATGGAGTGCCAGGGTACCTCCGTCGCATAATCGGGGCCTATTTATCCGAAAGAGCTGTCGTGTACCTGGATCGAGAAGGATGGGTTCGTCAGAACATCTCTTCCTCAGGGTCGGTTCTTGGCCCTCCTGTGGAACATTGGCTACGATTGGGTCCTGCGCGATGCGCTTCTCCACGGCGTCAGCGTGATATGCTACGCTGACGACACGCTAGTCACAGCACATGGGTAGACGTACCGGCAGGCGGCCATTCGGGCCACAGCCAGTGTCGCGCAGGTCGTGGGTAGGTCTTGGCCTCGAAGTGGCCTTGCACAAATCCGAGGCCCTTTGCTTCCATGGGCCAAGGAAGATGCCACCTCCGGGGTCCAGTATCGTGGTGGGAGGGGTTACCATCGCTGTGGAGCCGACAATGAAATACCTGGGACTCGTTCTCGAAAGTCGTTGGGACTTCGGGCCACACTTCCAGCGGCTCGCTCCTCGGTTGTTGGTCGCAGCTTTAGCGCTCTCACGCTTGTTGCCCAACCTCAGGTGACCCAATACCTCCTGCCGGAGGCTCTATATGGGGGTCGTGCGGGCGATGGCGCTTTACGCCGCGCCAGTGTGGGTGAGCACCCTGACGGCCCGCAACCTTCCAGTGCTGCGAAGACCACAGCGAGCGATGGCCATCAGGGTTATAAGAGGATACCGCACGATCTCCTTGGAAGCTGCATGCCTCCTAGCCGGATCGAGACCGACAGCCCTCGCGTCACTCTATACATGGCGCGAGGAAGCGGTGGGGCGGGCCGAGCGCCTCGTGCCTCGGCAAGTTGAGTTGCGCAGTTCAGAGCTCCGCCAAGACCTCATTGCGGAATGGGAGCAGCGACTTGCGCGACCCACGGCATGGCACGCCGCTCTCGCGGCGGTAAGGCCCATACTGAAGGAGTGGCTGGAGGGACGCCACGGCGCCCTCAGCTTCCGGCTGACACAGGTCCTTACCGGACATGGGTGTTTCGGAAAGTTCCTGTGTCGCATCGGTCGGGAGCCCACGCCCGAATGCCACCACTGTGGCATCTGGGGCAACGCAGCGCCGTGACCTAGCGGCAGCAGTAGACGCTGCGGGAAGTCTTTCGCTGCCGGCTGTCGTGTCCTGCATGGTCGGCAGCGAAGATGGATGCAGCAGACGTGGAGGACGTCGCAGAATTACTAATCTCCGGCCACCATAGGGCGCGGCCTGCGGGCGACAGACTAGGGGCGTCTGTCGTCCGATCAGAAACAGGCCTCGAGACGGTGGCGTTGTGTTGCGCGCGCATCTCTTAGTGGAGTTTGCTGTGGCCGCTGGGTGACGGCCACAGAGGTTGACGGGGCCCGCCTTTGAACATCTGGGGGGCCAATACCTGTCGGGGGTGCGGAAGAATGCTTTGGCGATACCCGTGCCCTCGACAATAGGTAATTGAAGGCAACACTGGGTGGGTTTTTAGCCGGTAAGAGTTTGGCACACCCCCTCCACCGACCCCAGGTGGAGGGAAGTCCATGAGGATTTCCCCCCTTACAAAAAAAAGGTATATACGTAAATAATAATAGCAAATAAAGAGACGAGTCGTTCTAGGATTTTTTAATTTTACCGTGTTACGGAAAAGGAGATATGTCAATTATTTTAATAATTAAGAAATAAAAATATTTTTCGGGTACATATAAAAGACGACTAAATTAATAAATGAAAATTAAAACAGAGTTGTGTTAATTATTTCTATACGCTTTTGATTAAACTGCATTTTTATTACAAAACAAACACGCGTTTTTTTGATTAGCCCCTGGTGAAAAGTTGTGTTTTTTGACTCATCCCCTTTTGCCTTAACACCACAGAATTATAACAACCATATAACAATTAGCCGTGGAAAGCAACACTTATCTTCACTGATGTGAAGAGATGAAATATATTTTTGTAATATGCAAAAAAGCTTTCTTATCACAACTGAGCCTGGCAAGCAAAGAATCCATCCATCAAAAACCAAAAAGTCTTAAGTGACCAACTTTCATCCCAGTTCCCAGTTCCCAGCTGTTTAGTTGGTGTGAAAATCCCGTCTGTGTCTACTGCGATAATTCCTGAAGGAAAACGTTCCGGCTTTTAACTTCGCAATCCTGTTAACTGTACTCGTGGCCGATGAAGTTCTTATTCGATTTAAACTTGCTGTTTGCTTGTGGCGTTGTTTTTAGTTTAGATTTGGAAAAAGCATTTTTAGGAAGAGATTTCAAGGGACTCAACTTATATTTATGTCTAGATGGGTGATTAATGTTTGGGATTTTTTTGACTCTGGAAGTAGATATTTTCATGTACTTAGATGTGTACCTGGTGACAAAATACGCAATACCATTCATCACCATACTGACTTATGAGCCCGATCAAACTATCGGTCGACTACAAATTTGCAGTCTGAGAGGATTCTTCTGACTACCTGACATAGGATCTACCCTTTAATGACTGTACTCCCTTAAACAAAACTAGACTGTATAAACCCTGTATTTATTTCTTTCAAGAGAAATATTTACCTACATAAACTAGTGATGAACATGACACTCAGTTTGTACATCCCTCCCGAAGAACGAGCTTAGAATTTATTATTAATACGCGTTTTCTTACGACCTTTTACGGGTCGCTAGTAGATACTTCATTTTCAAGGTTACTCGTTGACATATCACAGATTATTTACATGATAAATAATGTGGTATGAATGGTTTGTTTATCCGTTAAATAAGATTGCTATTCTGCGGTTTTACTAGCTTCCCTGAAAAAACTAACTGCCAATCCGTGCGATTTATTACCATGTGAAACTTATACAAATCAATAGAGGAATCCTAAACTTTACTAAGTCGGGCTTTCACGCCAAAGCTACTGAAACGATTTAAATGAAATATAGGCTGAGAATAAAAACCTATGTAGCGATTTAGGCTTCTTTTTAGCTAGTTGCGGAAAATCGCTTTTCCTAAATGTGGGTAAAACCATGGGTAAAAAGCATAACATAATAGCATTATTATTTTCAGATTTTTGAAACATGATTGATCTATCCACCTTGAGGTACAGAAAACGAAATGTACTTTAGATGTTTTCTGTTGACATTTCTGAAGAAATTATGAATGATGCTTGAAAATATTTTTACTCTTTACAATTAGATTTAAATTAATTATGAAAAAATGAAAGACTAGCTCAGATGTTGTCAAAAGATTTACGCCGTGAACTTGTCATAAATTATAATGATAAAACGTTGTTAAATGTTATTTTTTGTCGGACTAAAATCGTGCTAGGTTTTACTAAATTACTATTTTTTGTGTTAAAACACTAAAGTTGCTGTTTTTAATCCTTAAAATGATTTATGCGACTACATGAGAAGCATATTTATTTAAAACAATTTTCATTAGTACGTATGTATTTTTATTGGGTTTCTGTATCATTAGTCAAATTTTAATTCTCTCTTAGACTACTCACTACTTTTACCCTCTTCAAGTTTATGTAAAATAGCTATAGGGACGATAATAACATGTTATTTTCTTAAATCTTGACATTATCTTTCTTCTTGATGCGTGTTTGGCTGTGTTAAGAATAATGTTACGAACTGAGATTAGTCGGCTTTTTGGAATAGGGTTTTCACATACAATTTAAAATGCATAAAAAAATATTTTCCACAAAATAGAATTTGATCAAATATCGCAATTTTTCATATTGAAAAGTGTCAAGTACAGGATTCAAACTAGTGCAGTTGCAATATTCAGAGCATAAAATAATGCAATAAATCGTAATTGACGTGTCCCAAAATTGTTAATAAACATTCGAGATCGCCTCCAAAAGCTAATTATTTCGAATTCTAAACCTACACATACCTACCTTAGAATATTTTCCTACAAAAGCTAACTAATTTCCAATTAAAAACACACGTACCTTACAGTATTTTTCCCTGAGTACCTTAAATACGTTCATAGGCCCATAATTTTAATATTTCATCAAAAAGGCATGGAAGCATCATGACTCGAGTCACGTAACATTATCCCCTCTTCATAAGTTCTCATTAACATAAAGTTTTACAACGAACTCGCACAAACTTCCCTCATACAATATGGAGGTTTCATTTCTAATTTGATTACTTACAATCTTTGTGAACTGTTTTAATTGTATTTTTATAGCGTGCGTGTTACTGTGATTTAGGGGAATGTGTTTTGTTGATAATAACAGGCAAGTTTTCGTGATAATTCATATATACCTACATATATTCATCAAAATGTATAACCTACTGATGTGTTAAATTCTTTTTTTTTTTGTATATATTAAAATATCAAAGCAGGTAAAATTACTTAGAGCAAAGGAACTTATTTCACAAGCACCTACTAAGATATAACTTCAATACTTATGCAAATTAAAGTCTGCGACTTGCGAGTGCAGACGTCAGCCGAAAACAAAACTAAACTATCGCTAAAGGAGAACTCACTTCTGAGAAGTCAGTCAACGTTCTTGGAAGTCACATGCTCACTCATTTTGGAAGTCAGTTAATTAACTTTAATGTCACTGAAGATATGCTCGCTGGAATTTAATGTTATGCCGTTATGGTAATCAGTTGGAAGCTTATTCAAAAATTCTATGTAGGCACTTTGAAATGCTTTAAGACTCATTAAAAAATATATTATTTTTGGACGTATGTTTTAAATGTTGCTTGTTTTGTATACAGACGCATAGCATAATGTTAACAACAAACAGCATTTCGATTAGGTATATTATATTTTTAAGTAAATATTGAATGTCTTGCTTTCACCAAAAACATTTCAAGTGTGACAGTTAAATAATTATATTATGTGACCGTTATTTAAAAGGTTCAGATGTTTTTCTAATAAATGTAAGACACGATGTTTTTCTCGTATTAAACCACATAATTTCCATTTTATTGTCCGTATAAATATTTAATTCATGATTCCTGTAAATCCCTTTAGTCTATCGCTAGCCCGTTAACCCCTAGCTTATAGCGAACAAAAACAATGTGCAGTAATGTGAAAATCCCGCGGGATTCGATCCCGGGATCCCGGGATAAAGTGTCTGAACTTGTTTATATTTATCTTGTCAGGTTCACATACTTGGACAGAGGCAGACTTATTTAATTTAGTTGGGGGGTTTCAGGTTTAACTAGTACTGAAAGGCGGGGTAAAAGTGCAAAGATTTAGTTGCAGTTTTGATGTTCTTTTCTTCGAGATGCGTCCTTTTTTTATCCGTAAGTTGTTCAGTAACATACAGGCTCTTAATTTTCAACCCAACTGTAGATTCTTTTATGTAATTAGGCAATGAAACACTATTTATAAAATACATAGTTTTACAGTCCATGGTTTGTGCTCTTAATTTTTAAGCGATGCCAAGAATATAATATAATATATAGCATATAATAAATAACAACTTGTATTTCATTTTGTGTTTTACGTGCATGTTATTTTGTATACTGCAAAATGCTGAAACATTGCCACCGATCTCAATCTACATAATTTACATTTCAATTGACATCCGAAGTTTTGTGAAACATTTGCTAAGAATTTTTTTTTACATAGCTACACCAAAACAGTATGAAGAAACGATATTCTAAAACTTCTTAATAAACTAATGGGAAATGCTAGGTAAATCTGATTACAAAATGTATTTATTCGAAACTAAATATAACTTTGCACCTTCTCAATATAATTCCGGGAAGGTACATTTAAGACAAAGCCTTTGCTTTACTTCCATAAAGTTTTAATGGGTTTTGTTTAGAAATTTATAATTCGGAGCAACAACAACAATTGGCTCCAGTCTGTTATGTAGTGGGGTGTTCAATTATGATTGGGAGTTCTATAGCTTCCAATAATAAAATATAATGTTGCAAAGTAAATGAACTGCATGCATAGATATTTAGATTCTTAAATTACAAAAAAATATTTTCAAAAATGATTGCAATAGGGTAATTAATTTATTTGGCTCACCAAGTTATACCTTTACGAGAAAATTGATATTTTGAGCTTTTTAGATGACTTTCCAGAATTTTAATACAAAACATGAGCCAGACAATTTTCATTTTCAAACGAGGTGAAAATTTTAACATTTTCCATTTTTGTTCTATCACCATTTCTCGAGAGTATTTTCTTGACTACCTTATTAGCAATTCAACTCGCCGTTAGAACTCTGTGTAAAGAGTTTACCAAAGCCAAAGTTTAGTCCGTCTGAGGCATTAGGTCCTCCTTAAACTGCCTAAGACTTTACCGTAACGAAAGCCGGTCACGTAATGGAACATTTTTAGGTGTCCTATAAATACTGGCTAAACTTTTTGCTATATATTTATGTAAATTACGCAGCTTATTTTTATCCTTACTAATGTTATTAATGAGGAGACCAGAATTTTGGTTTATACATGGAAATAGCCATTTTAGTTACAATTTACAAAGACTATCCTGTGTATATTTTCATTGTGAATCTTATTAATACTATCGGTACTGTTAGGTTAATTCAAATAACTTCGAAGATTGTTTAATTGCCCAATTTTATATCTAAACCTAAAAGCAAGGATAATCTACTTCACGTACATATATAATATGTGTATGTGAGAAGAACCAGGAAACAAATAGGATCAACTCAAATGAGTTCGTCAAAACTTGGGCAGCTGCGATCGGTCTATTAGACCCGAGGGATATAAGGTGGATTAGCTGCATGTTCACCAAAATTGACGTTTGTTGCTACTTTGGCCTTTTATTGCTTCTGTTGCTGCAAGGAGTTGATAACGTTATTGACCAAACTTAATAATGCTTTACTTTATGGATTAATGAAGAAAGTAATGATTGTACTGCACAAAAAATGCCTCCAATTATAATCGTCATCTTCCTGCTCTTTTATCCTAATTTTATTTGGGATCGACCATGTTTTCTCCTTCATACTCTTCTTAACTTAACATTAGGATAGATAGATGCCTTCAATACAATACACAAATATGATAAAAATAAATAGCGAGGTAAGGTAAAAAAATCTTATAAATAATAGGGTACATTTCCCCTTATCCTAGCAATTTGTAAAAAAAGAGTTTCCGTCAGGTATTTGAGCAAGATAGACAGTTTTGCAAATATGCAAGGATTCAGTAAATAGCAAGAATTTATATAAATTGTTTTTCGCTAACAGGAAAATGTTCAAGGATCCCGAGAAATATAATAGGGAAACCTTATAAGTTGAAGGTTTTCATCGATATAGACGTAAGAAATTGTAAACTGTGTTAGGTAGTGATTTATATAATTTAAACTTTCATGGTTTTACTAACTATTGTTTTGCAGCAGGCCTTACAATTTTTTTAGTTTTTAATATACAGGTACGGAATAAATCAGCTAATGTGTTTTTTCTACAAGCGCCTCGCGTAGCCCAACCGTAGCACTGCGTAGCTTTAACAAGAACCGTAGTCACACTCAGTTCACCGTTTGCTCACAGATGGCGCTATAAAGCTCGTAGCTCATAGCAATCCCTTTAATATTGCTTACACGTGTCTCGTAGCGACATTGGCGACCTAAGACTTCGGCACTTCGGTCAAATGTACTAGGGTAGCATAAATTAATAGGAGGGTGAGTTGTCGATTTGGGGTAAATGTCCTGTTACGATTATTATCTTGCGTTTCGGTGTCTTGATCACGACTTGACTTATTTAATGTAGTCTTCAGTAACATGTGTGTACTTTTAATATTGGAAAATACTTATTTGAAAAACATACATCTGAAAATATAGTTTTTTTAATAAAGCCTTACCGCAGACTTGAGGGTCCGCGCTTTTATTTACATTTTTTTTTTATTTAATTATAATTTTTTGTCGTCTTGGCCTCACAAACTTATGTCTAGTCTTAAGACTATGTGAGTCCACCGCGTATTTACGTTTTTATTTTAATATTTATATATGCAACATGTAACTTAATTAACGCACATCCTGAAATTAGTTTGTTCAGAATCGTTTACTGAATCGATTTATATAATTTTTAATATAGGTAATTTTTTATCCCAAAAATAATTAAAAGTACGGAAATTATTGTACTATTAACCCTGTACAATCAAAACAAATTCAAATAGACCGTAACTCAAAGTAATAAGGCTTCGTGTATTGTCGGCTTTTTCCGTAGTTTCGTTATGTTGTGTCGACTCGAGCGGCGCGCGGCGCGATATTTGCGTGCGTAGTAGTATGACCAAAAAGTTCTCCAAGAATTGGTATAACTAATTTAGTAAATAACAATGCCTATACATGTTAAATAAAAAATTCAGTGTATGTATTATGATTATAACATAATATTCTAATTGGGGTGTTTGAGGGTGTGCGTTAATTACGTTACATGTTGTATATGTATATTATTTTTTTGGTTCGTTGCTACGAATCTGCAGCATTCGCTTAAGTCCGTTTCCATTCTGGCAGCGCCAGCGATTGCAACCAAAGACTGGCTAGTTGTGTCCAAAGCAGTAGGATAGCATGTAACAAAGGATGTTCCACTATGAAAACTCTACGAAAGTTGCTATTGTAGAGGGTGCACTCATGTGCCTGTACAAGTCTAGGCACTATTTTCTGTTTAATTTATTTCATATAATATTCTATAGAGTCATACTGCATATCTAAAGGTGATAAAATAAATATTAAACAATAATTTAGAACCACCCTCTTTAAAAACATTTTCGAAAAAAAGTGTTGCCATCTATTCACTTTGAGCGCAACTTCTGAGTCCCGTCCTAGTAGTTCTACAAATAATAACAGATGGCGTTAGTATCCAAACGTTCCTTATTCAAACTTGCGACATCAGTACTGGCGACAATTTGAGAGAGGTTGCAACTATCCAGTGGCAAGTACTAGGCTAGCATAAACAGCAAAGAGGTGCTATTTTCGCAGCTCGGCATTTTTTCATCCTTTATATGTAGTTCTACAAATATATATCAGAGGGCGTTAGTACTCAAATATTCTAAATTCAAACTTGTGACATCAGCAGCGACGATAATTTGAGGGAGGTTGCAACTATCCAGTGGCAAGTACTAGGCTACCACGAACAGTTGAGAGGTGGTATTTTCGAGGGAGAAAGTAAGATTTCCCGTTGCTTGGATACAAGTGTGACGTCGACCGTGACGTTACCGATGCGGGAAGGCTTCAGTTCACCGGGAAAATGTACTAGGAGAGCATAAATGATAGAGGGATGAAGGTTGGTGTTGAAAGTTTTTCAGGTTTCAGTACTAGGTATCTTCTATTGGCGAAAGTGATTGATAAGTTTTTGAAGCTTGATTAATTACAATTATTAAAAAATATTAAGTTAGTTACCATGTAAATATTTTTTAATAATGAAATAGTCATTATTTTAATTTGTAATTTATTTTTCGGAATAGCTTTCCCAAGTAACTGTTTCATTGACAACAAAGTGAAAGTTCAACGTCATTCAGCACGGTATGACGTTTTCAGTGACGATTTCTATGCGAAAGGGTTCAGTTCTTCGGAAAAGTGTACTAGGGGAGCATAGCTTTCAAAAGGTTCAAGTAAAACTTTTACTGAAAAGTGCTCATTTTCCAGTTCAGACCCTGAAAGCATGAATAAAGAAGCTGAGGTATGAAAAGTGAGTTTAATAGTCAGATGATTGATAAATAGAACAAGTAGGTCTAATTGAGTCTATTTTAAGCATACCGTAAGATGTAATATAAAATATTTTTTTCAATCACTTATTTGTAAAGTAACATACATAAAAAATTCCGTAATTTTTGGGAATTTTCATAATCTTTTTTTTGCCTACCAACTATCAAGAATAACTAGTGTAAATGATTCCGTACACGACGTACATTTCAACGAACAATATTATTTATTTTTTATTAAAAAACTATATAATTTGTCACCAGTTTTCATTCATGGTAAATTGGACGGACGACAGTAACAATGACGTAATCGTTGCGGGACGCGTCAGCATAGCGGGAAAATGTACTAGGGTAGCATAAACTAAAGCGGGTTTCGCAGCAAGGGAGGCTTTGTACTTGTGACGTAGCACGTGACGTCCGCGTTGACGGAGGCTTCAGTGTTCCGATATAATAGACTAGGCGAATATGAACTGTTAGAAGTCGTTATGGTCAATAGAATAAGTTTTTGAGTCGACTTTCTAACTTCGAAAATTTTATAGAAATACCTACAGTTTAAGGAAATTGAAAAGGTATTTGTTTGAAAAAAAAAAATATAAATCTCTCAGCTTCATATCTGGTTTATTACTGTTTTATAAAAAAAAACTTCTAAAAAAAACTATCTTGTATTTTGGTCCGTAAAAATAAGCTAGAAATTGTATAAATTATACGTCGATTTGCTACGATTGCTACTTTGCTACGACATTCGTAGCCTTCGTAGCCACGTCAGCCATGCTACGTGACGTCGTGCATGACGTTATCAGAGGGGACCTTTTCAGGATCAGTAGAACGATGTACTAGGGCATATGAGCAATAAAGATGTTGTAAAAGCTACACTGAAGTAGAGAATCTGACATAAAGCTTTTTGTGAAGCTATTTTTAATTTTACTTCAATATTTGTGATATTTTTTTATCTCATCCTAAAAGTAGTATTTTATCTTCAGTTAAAATTACGTTAGGCCTACTTTTTGTTTCCTGCAATCAGTAACAAGTTGCACAGGTATAGTTTTCAAAATCTTAAGTATTTTACTTAGATAGAGACTTACTTAGATTTTCCTTTAAAAACTTGAGTTATCAATAGATTACTTAGTTCTAACTTTTGCACAGTTTTTGATCTATATCTCAGAACGGACAAACATTTCAGCAAAGCTGTCATAGTAAATATTGTTCTACATAAAAAGACCTATCCAATGGTATATATGACATTGCTATTGGTGGGGTATACCAGGTCCCATATATTTGTGCCCATTGTCCTTTGTGCACCTGCTTTAAATGGGTTTCAAAATAATTCGATTTGAAAAGTCGTAGATTCCAAAGTGGTATATTGCTTTAAATCACCACCCAAAACCCAACCAAAAAACTTTTCTTTAAATTGTGAGTAGCATAATCAAGGAGTATTTCCAAGTTCTGTTGTCTCTCACATTTAATAAAAAACTGCTCTGAAATAAGAAAAAAAATCTTCGATGAATCTTGAAAATTATACGGAAAATCATGGGGTAACGTCAAACTCTATCAAAAATCGTCGCTAGGCAACCTCCGTAGCAACACGCACGACCGTGAAACCGTGAAAGGCAAAGCCTTCAGCGCTTCGGTCATTTGTACTAGGACCGCATGTTCCTGAGAAGGTTCACAATGTCAGTGAAAGCTTGCCTGAAAAGCACACCCACGGCACACAAACGCAATATTACCAAAACAAGTATAAATTCAAGTAAGAGTGAGAAAGATAAAAGTTGAAATTGATGAAGAAAAGAGACAGGAAACATACAGCATCCCTCACCACGTGTATCGCTCCTGTCAAAACAAAGTTACGATATTGATATGAAGTGGGATCAAAAACACTCGACAGATGAAAAACGTAATATTAAGTTACCAGACATCACTTGATGTTCATTATGCACGGGTTTAAAAAAATGGTCGCTAAATGATGCAGATGTGTGGCAATGGGTTATAATCTCTAATAGGTGTACTTTAAATCCCTTCTTAATTTTATAAATACGAAAGTAACTCTATCTGTTCAGTTTTCACGCAAAAATTCCTTGACCAATTTCAAACAACGGTTTGACAGCGACTTTTTATTTATTTAGATTTATTTATTGCATTTTTTATTCTATAGCTATCAGGTAATTCATGTCTATCATTACATATTTACAACCTACTTTTTACTTTTTTGATACAGTCTCAAATAGTAATCGTCAAATCGTTTTAACATTGCCCCGCTACGTTGCTACGCAAACCTTCGTAGCGACACGACCGTGAAACCGTGAAACGCAAAGCCTTCAGCGCTCCGGTCATTCGTACTAGGATCGCATGTTGCCGAGTAGGTATACATTTTCAGTGAAAGCCTACCTGAAAAGCACACCGGCAGCAAACAAATGTAATATTACCATAGAGATAGACATAGGCTGAAACTGTTGATGGAGATAGATAGCAAATAAATAGCGTCTCCTGTCAAAATAAAGTTTTACAGCACTTGAAAGACAAAACGAACTAGTAAAGTATCATGTATGACAGCATTTAACGTTAATTGACTACCTAACATGGAATATTAACGCGATTATATTGTTGTTACAGCCTTTTTATCGTCCCACTGCTGGGCACAGGCCTCCTCTCACATGGAGAAGGATTGAGCATTAATCACCACGCTTGCTCAATGCGGGTTGGTGATTTCAGACTTTATAGTCCAGGTTTCCTCAAGATGTTTTCCTTCACCTTTTTATCAGCCATTGGTGTCTAAGTATACTTAGAAAGTACATACAAACTTAGAAAAGTTGCATTGGTACTTGCCTGACCCTGGAATCGAACCCACACCTTCATACTCGAAAGGTTGGTTCTTTACCCACTAGGCCACCACGGCGATTATATTACTTAAAAAAACCAATCACCAAATTCCAAATAGTCGTGGCGGCCAAGAGGGTGAATAACCTACTGCTCAAGTTTGAGAGTATGGGTTTAATTCCAAGTTAGGCAAGTAACAATGCAAGTTTTCTAAGCTTGCATCTACTTTCTAAGAACATCTCAGAAACTAATAAATACAGAAAATCAGAGGGCTATGTATGGCTACTTCAAATCCCCAGGTAGGTCATTGGTCGGTGGGCAGGCGGGTCTTGCTTACTATTTCAAGCTGTGGATAAGAGATGGCGCCGGTGATGGCACGGCTACGATGCTACGCAACTTTCATAGCACACGACCGTGAAACCGTGAAACGCAGAGCCTTCAGCGCTCCGGTCATTGGTACTAGGATCGCATGTTCCCGAGAAGGTTTACAATGTCAGGGAAAGCTATCCTGAAAAGCACGCCCATAGCACACAAATGTGTGAACACAGCGTCCGGTTTGGAAGGATCCAGTAAAATGCCGGTCCCGCAAAACTGGACTGCCGTGTGAAAGGGCTGTGACGAGGTTCCACTGAACCAAAAAGCGGTCAGACCATATTATACAAGTGATAAGATATCATACAACAACGATAATAACAAATAACATAATCATACGTTATCATACATGTCTCGAGTAATTGGTATACATTTTATAACATGTTGGTGACTGACAAAGAAACTAGGCAAAGGTTCCAAATGCAATTTTGATATACTTCTTATAGGAACTTTAAATCTTTACTTAACGTCTCTGTCTCATAAGTCAGTAATATGTGATACACAACAATTGTTAACTATTGTGTCTGCATCGCGGACATTGAAGTAGACTATATTGCGAAAGTATCTGTCCAGAAAAAAATACTATATCGATTTAAATAGGCACCACTTTGTATGGCGTTCATTGATTTTAGTATTTACAAGTCGAGTTCGAGCTTCTTTTTTTTTCAATTTCTATAAATCTTGAAAACCCATTAATACTAAACTAATCTATCTATAGGCACCGTGCGTAAACTATAGATGGCGTTATAATCCCGACAGTAGAGACACCGTGCGAGTAAAAAAAGAAACTTTCCAGGCCCATTGGTTGTCACTGTCTAGTCTGTAAATGTGATTTTACAATGATTAAAAATATAATATATAAAATACAATGATTAAAATTATAAAATATGGTTTTCTACCAATAAACAATGATCGGCAGCGTGGTCAAAATATATCAAAAGGCCAAAAGCTATTCGAGTCGGGCCATGTTTTTGATGTCATGTCATAGAAACAGTTGGCCAAGAACAAGAAACAATATTAACTGGCAAAATTGCTGCTCAGACAAAAATTTCAAATGTATATGATGTTAGGATAACAGTAAGTACCTTTTTTAAATTAATTGTTATTACAATATCTTTAGAAAATCAATATTTCTATTTTTATTTTTTATCTCTGTCCTTTCAGCTTGATTGCAATAGAAACATTAAAAGTGCAACTTGTAAATGCAAGGCAGGTCTATCAGGACAATGTAAGCACGTCTGTGCCTTAGTGCATTACGTAAATTCTGCAGAAAGTGCAGAATCGAAAACCAGTTATGCACAACAATGGGGCAAACCAACGTACCGACAGTTACTGGGTTATGATAAAGGAGTGACAATGGCAGAGTTATTTCCAACTCCAGAAAAAAGTATTAAAGTATTACGTGTGTTTTACAACTGCATTTATCCATTTAATTCTTTTATCCCTAAGCCATGGCATGTGAGTACTATTAGTAGGGAAATAGTAAAATTTTACACCCTTGGAGTTGTTTTTGGATCTATTACAGCATCCAGCTATACAACAATACATTTTGTTAACTTAAATTAGCAAAATTTAACACGAATATTCAGAATTTTTTTCATGGTTTGATAGTACAATTTTTGACACTTGAGGGAAAGTTTCGGATATAAGTCACGAGATGGCAGGGTCATCGCTACGCACGGTGCCTATAGTTACATCAAATTGTTTTTTAAATATTTCCCCGCTCCGTTGCTAGGCAACCTTCGTAGCGACACGACCGTGAAACCGTGAAACGCAGAGCCTTCAGCGCTCCGGTCACTTGTACTAGGATCGCATGTTAACGAGAAGGTGTACAATGTCAGTGAAAGCCGGCCTGAAAAGCTCACCGAAAGCACACCAATGCAGAATTACTCACACAAGTATAAATCTAAGTAAGAGTGAGAAAGATATAGGCTGAAAATGTTGAAGGAAAGAGAAAGCATACAAATAGAGCCTCTCACCACGTGTATCGCTCCTGTCAAAACAAAACTACACAATTGATAAGATTCTAAAGCCACGTATTCACTGGGAAACAATGTTTCAGATATACAGTTTCTGAAACATCACGTAGATGTTTACAGCAACAATGTTTCGGAAATTCTGCCGTCCACATCGTCCACAGAAACAAAATTATATGTTTCTGAAACAATTGTTTCTCAGTGAATACATGGCTTAACACAATCAAGAGTCGTTCAAAGCACTCGAAAGATAAACAAGCGAACATTATCGTATGTGATAACTTTCCTGACCTATGAGTCATATGTGATACACACCTATTGTTAAACTATTAGGTACTACCACTAGTGGTTAATTAGTTATCTGAAATACCCAACTTTTATTGTCGTACCAAAAAAAGTTGAACACTTGTCAAAATAAAACAGACTATGACGTTGAGATAAGGTCCGTTTTGCAGCCACGCAACCACATTTTTTGTTAGATAAGTGTTCAACAGATGTTTAAACGTTTTTGTGGTACGACGTTTAATGTTCATTGATTACCTAACACGGAATAGTAACCCTATTATACTACACGGCTTCAAAAATTCAAATCGCGAGTTATTCGTAACATGTTGATAGTCGACAAAAGGTCCTGGCAAAGTTTTCCCGTACAAAGTTGTTATTATCTACAATGGGTCTACTTTAAATCCTTATTATAAAATTGGAAATGCTAAAATACTGAACTTATTTAAATACGTTTTATACCATTTGTGTTTTCAGTTGCATAAAGAAATCGAGTCCTAGATATATTTTTTTTAACTTCTATGAATCTTGAAAATACACATAACCACAGAGCTACGTCGAAATGTATGAACATTTCCTCGCTACGTCGCTAGGCAACCTTCATAGCAACACGACCGTGAAACCGTGAAAACCAAAGCCTTCAGCGCTCCGGTCATTCATACCAGGATCGCATGTTCCCGAGAAGGTGTACAATGTCAGTGAAAGCTAGCCTGAAAAGCACACCGACAGCATATCAATGCAAAAGTTAGTAACACAAGTATCAATCTTAATAAGAGTGAGATAGACATAGGCTGAAACTGTTGAAGGAAAGAGAAAACAACTCTCACCACGTGTATCGTTCCTGTCAAAACAAAGAAGCTACAAAATAGATAACACAAGAGGGGTTTCAAAAGCACTCGAAAGATAACGATCGTATTAAGTAATCAGATATTAGTGCTTAAAGTTCAGTGACTACATAGAGTAAGAAACTGCAGGTTTTTTTAAGCTATTGCATAGCTTCTATCGCAGGCCTTGAGCGCGGGGACCAAATCCAGAAATTCCGTAACGAAAAAACCTCACGCTCCCCACTCCGACGGGCACGGAGGTGTGGCTTGAAGGCCGTGCATCGTCTAACGTCGTGTCAGTTCGGCAGTCTTCGACACGGCGCTGTGTGACGTGCGATTAGACGTATTGTACGACTTTACGGAACTCGCACGAATCGAGACGAGAAAGTATATAGGTGTATAAGTATTAATCTATAACAGTGAACGGCTGTACTTGTAAAATTTGTGTATAAAAAATAAATAATTATAATTGCATAAGTTGATTTTGAATGCTATGCAATAGCTTTACCGCGGCAGTCCCCGAGTGCCACATGTATTTTTTTTTTAAGTATTCCAGTTCTGAAATCAGTATCTGTCAAAAAGTCTCTGCAAAGGTTCAGCATACATGCAATATAATGCATAACAAGTATTTTAAATCGTTACTTGATATTAAAAATGCAAAAGTAACTCTGTCTGTCTAACTTTCACGCCAAAGTCATGGAACCGATTAATTTTAAGTTGTATGTAGAATCTGGAAAAAGCTTAATGGGTAGGGAAAATTACAGGGCTACAGCACATAAATGTCTCATTTATTCATCTTAAAATCAGTTGATTGAGTACAGGTAATTATGCTTTTTATACAAACTAATTCTATAATATATTTAATCTTGATATTTAAAAAAATAAAAACAGAATATAGCACAGATTATGCTGTTGTAGCTAGAGCTACATCCAATCATATATGTATAGCTACGTCGCTACGCAACCTTCGTAGCACCACGACCGTGAAACCATGAAACGCAGAGCCTTCAGCGCTCCGGTCATTTGTACTAGGATCTCATGTTCCCGAGGAGGTTTATATTTTCACTGAAAGCTTTCCTGAAAAGCTGAAATGCACACTGATAGCACACAAGTGGAAACTTTAACACGACACAGGCTAGGCTCAAATTTAACAAAATAGGCTCAAATTTTTGCAGGAAATAGAAAGCTTATAGCGTCTCAAAACAAAGTTACAAAACTTACAAGTCTGTTAATCTATGTATTCGAAATTCTTTACGGAAAAAACAGAATACTATTTATCTACCTTTTTTTTTTTATCGACGTAAAATCATCAAATGACCCCTCCCGCTGTGGGTTAGCAGCGGTGAGGGAGTGTCAGACTCTTACTGACTAAAATCGTCGTGTTCCGTCATAGGCCTTTTATGTACCAGGGCCGCGGTATCTCTTTCGAACAACCCGCAGCACTATTTATCTACCTTAAATCGAAATACAAAACAAAAACAAAGTCATGCATAATGACTTATCGGAATTACATAAATAATGTCAATTTTAGAATTCATTATAATTAATTATTATTATCTTGTATTGAAATTCAAGGTAAAATTGTAGATGAGAGTCATCATGCGGATAATTGTCGAAGCTTTTTGTATGCACTACGAGTTACAGTTTTGCATGCACCGTGCAGATGGCGCTGTTATGCTAAGTTCTGCTCCAGACTAGTGACGCCCAACATTCCTGGCAGATCGCGGGACTTGCATGTCTACAACTAAATAAAAGTTTGTAAGCTTTCTTAAAACTTTTGCGAACTCGTTTTGTCAAATACGGGGTGTGTCGTGTGTCAATGTGATTGTGAACGTGAGAAGTAAGAATTACGTTCACAATCACAAACAAGAAGTGTTTTTTGTTTTGTATAATTTTCTAGTTTAAATTCTATCATTATGCGTATGTTGGTTAACCTAGAATTGGCGACTGTGTAAGTCCTAGTAATAACAAAAATTGTAAGCTTTATCTACACAGAAGCTGTTGGTAAACCCTTTAATAAATAAATAAATTACGTCTTTAAGTATCGTCACTGTACCAGTTAATTTAATTATATGTTATTAATTTAATTAAATTTAGTTAATTTAATTATAAGTTGTTATTTAAGTCAATTACCAGTCACCCTATATGCAGGTTGAGATCTCATAAGTAAATGGCTTTATTTTTACAATTCTGAAAATCACACGACTATTGCTACGTCAAGTTACTAACTTTTCCCCGCTACGTTGCTACGCAACCTGTGTAGCACGACCGTGAAACCGTGAAATGCAAAGCCTTCAGCGGTCCGGTCATTCGTACTAGGATCGCATGTTCTCGAGAAGGTGTACATTTTCAGTAAAGGTTGCTTGAAAAGCTCACCGACAGCACACAAACACAAAATGACTACCACATGTACAAATTTAAGTTAGAGTGAGACAGACATAGGCTGAAACTGTTGAAGAAAAGAGATAGCATACAAATAGCGTCTCTCACCACGTGTCCTTTCAAAATAAAGCAACGTAAATGATAAGATTATAATGGGATCACAAGCAAAAGCAAGTTATTTTTTCAGATATAAAAACTTTTAAAGTCTATTGACTACTTTCTAAGTATATCTTTGACACCAATAGCTGGTTAAAAGTTGAACGAAAACATCTCGAGGAACCCTGGACTATAAAGTCTGAAATCACCAAACCGAATTAAGTAAGTACTAAGCGTGGTGATTAACGCTCAATCCTTCTCTGTCTGCAAGGAGGCCTGTGACCAGCAGTGAGACGATGAAAAGGCTGTGACCACGACTTCTTAACACGAAATAGCAATGCGATTATCTTGTTAAGATATTTATAAAAAAATCTGGTCACCAAATTATCTCAAGTAATTGGTAACATGTTGGTAAATGTCAAAATGTATTGGTCAAGTTTCGTGTAAAATGTCTGATGGGTGTTTTAAATCCTAACAGCCAATTTCTTCATCAAAAGTAAAATCCAAAGTAAAAATCAAAGCAATTTCTAAAGTAAAAGTAACGGTCAAATTAGCTTTTTCTATTAGTTTTGCTGTTACTTTAGCCTCGAAAAAACGAATTTTACCGTTACTTTTACTTTATGACAAATGTGACAAATGCAAAAGTAACTTTATCTGTCCGGCTTTCACGCCTAAAGTAATGAACGCTTACATAGGTTTAATTTTTAATGCAGTTTATTTATTTACAGCCAATTTCTTCATCAATAGTTAAAGTCAAAGTTAAAGTCAAAGTAATGTCATAAAGTAAAAGTAACGGTCAAATTCGTTTTATCTATTAGTTTTGCTGTTACTTTAGCCTCGAAAAAACGAATTTGACCGTTACTTTTACTTTATCACATTACTTTGGCTTTTACTTTTGATGAAGAAATTGGCTGTTAGTGTTAAATTGTATACATAATAACGTTTACAAGTTGACTTCAAGCATTTTTTTTAAATCTTCTAAGAATCTCGAAAACGATTAATATAGATAATCACAAGACATATAGCTACGCCAAATCGTACTATGGACTACGTCGGCGTCGCTACGCAACATTCGTAGCACCACGACCGTGAAACCGTGAAACGCAAAGCCTTCAGCGCTCCGGTCATTTGTACTAGGATCGCATGTTCTAGAGAAGGTTCACAATGTCAGTGAAAGCTAGCCTGAAAAGCATACCGACAGCACACAAATGCAATATTACCAATACAAGTATGAATCTAAGTTAGAGTGAGACAGACATAGACTGAAACTGTTGAAGGAAAGAGATAGCATACAAATATCATCCTTCACCACGTGTATCGCTCCTGTCAAATAATGCAAAACAATTGATACACTGTGAGAATAAAAAAAAAACTCTTCATGATATTAGTATAGAAATGCAAACTTTCACGCCAAAATTACTGAACTAATTTAAAGGGATTGTAGATTTTTAGTTATATAATAATTGTAAGTTTGTAAATATAGTTTATATTATTTATTTAATATAAGAAATATTGGTATATCACTGATTGAAACTGTTTTAAGCTGTACATATAGGTCGAGTTCTAGATTTATTATTTTTTCAAACTTCTACGAAATTCATAATGATTAATATGAAAAGGCACAAGGCTACCTATGGCTACATCAAATCATTTTCACGTTAAGACACAGAATAATAATGTGCGGTTGTGAAGGTACCTTCTTACGTTCTTAAAGATGTCACTCACACACGCATGTGCATTCATGAGCTTTTATCGTCGCCATTGGTGCTGTTGGTAATGAGTGTAGTATATCGAACACATGCATGTGTGAGTGACATTATTACTCACATTAACGCGTAGCTTCACAACTGTTTACAAAGAGAGTATATTAAACTGTGGTTTAGACATATTCTCTTGCTACGTCGCTACGCAACCTTCGTAGCGACACGACCGTGAAACCGTGAAACGCAGAGCCTTCAGCACTCCGGTCATCTGTACTAGGATCGCATGTTGCCGAGAAGGTTCACAATGTCAGTGAAAGCTAGCCTGAAAAGCACACCCATAGCACACAAACTTAAAAATTACCAACACAAGTATGAATCTAAGTTAGAGTGCGACAAACATAGGCTGAAATTGTTGTAGGAAAGAGATAGCATGCAAATAGCGTGTTTCACCACGTGTATCGCTCCTGTCAACCAAAGCTATACAATTATTGATAAGATAATAATGTTATCACTCGACGGATTATCTTCAATTTAGAAAATATAAACTTTTAACATCAATTGATTTCTTAACTCGAAAAAGTCGTGGTGGTCTAGCGGGTAAAGAGCCACCTCTTAAATACGAGTGCGTGGGTTCGATTCCAGTTCAGGCAAGTACCAAGGCAGTCATTGAATATCCTTGACAGTCGTTACAAGTAGTCAGAAGCCAGTAAAGGGCTTATTACATTTGACTAAATTCAGTCGTCTAAATGATTCAGTCACTAAATTTAACCCTTTTACTGGGTTGCCCGGGTAACTGGCTTGAGGAGGTCAGGTAAATACGTATCATAAACTGAAAATACGGTAGAAATAAATGAATATAACATAAGTTTAATAATCTTATCAAAACAATTGTAGATTTGATTTGACTGATAGTGTTTAGACATATCTCGCTCTAGGGTCGAATCAAAGTATTAAAAGAATGTTGATCGTATACTGCGCAACTTTAATTGTAGCTAGCCTTTGGAAAATTATCAAGTTAATAATAATATTGCGGTCTTTTGAAATAAAAAGTCCGTATGTAAATTATATTATTTAATATAATATTCAACATACAAGAAACACTTGTGTTTAATCTACAATAAAAAATAAATTTAAAATTATGTACAATAAAACTTTAAAAAATTTGTCCTCGTGTATTTCTTATAACTAGGGGTACAATACTCCGAGTTTGTTTACAACCAGATCGTTCAGTATTATTAACAACTAGCTTTTACCCACGTTTGTTCGCGTCGAATAGTGACTTCCAGCAGATTTTTGGTTTGACCAATAGATGGCGCTATATGACCGGAATATATTTTATTTTTTTGTAATAAAAACTATCATATGTCCTTTCTCAAGATCCAAACTATGTCTGTACCTAATTTATAATTATTTTTTTTTAATATTTAGATACCTAGTCTAAAAATTAAAAAAAGGTTATGTCAAATATGTATAAATAGGATATTATTATTTTGTAAAGAAATAGAAGCAATTAAATAATATTGGAGGATACATTTTATGATGACACTGTACTATTATTATTATTCGTCGAGGGAAACATTTGGTTTAAGCAAATAATGGATTCGTTTACTGAATAACTAATATCATAAGCAGCTTTCCAGAGCATTGGCCCAAATTTTCAATATCTATCATAAAGTTCTTCATCTGTTAGCTGATTATTATTATTTTGATTTGGTGCAACAGTTGATTGATTATCAGGAATCTAAGGGATTTCAATTCCTGTAGTGAATGAATTTGATGTTGAAGGAGTTATGTATATAGCAGATTCTATTTCTGTTGGAGATGACATATCATTGCTGGGAGAAATTTCTAGCGGGCATTGATATTCGCAGTCGTCGGATTCTTCAAAATCAGATGATTCGTCTGAAGTTGTTAAATAAGTTTTGTAATCTACAGTTTTTTTATTTCTTTTAGGTCTTTCAATACTAGTACTTGGAATGTCATCGACTTTTTGATTCGGTGAAATATCTAATGTTTCATGAGTTGGACCTGATTGATCTTTTAGGTTATTAGAATCCTGTTGATCTAGTAATGATATCGTTTCAGAAATTCCTTTCTCCAAAGTTTGCAAGTAATCTATTATTTTAGATTTAGTTTGATTAAGCAAAGAAAGTCTTTTAGCTTTACTAAGTCTACGCTTGACTATTTTACAACTTATTTTTGTTGACTTCTTTTCATTTCGTTTTGCAGTTGATGAAGTTTCTCTTGCACCTGGAACGGAAATAATTACAATGTTACATCACAACAATAATGATATTGATTAATCCATTTGTTATCACTAGCTATGTGTTATGACCTGATTTGATCCACGATAAACTTATTGGGTGCTTACTTCCTACTAAGCCTACTAGTCCCATGAATATTTCTTATATTATACATGTGAAAGATTGTGAGAATGTATGGATGTATGTTTGTTATTCTTTCACGCAAAAACAACTGGACCAATTTGGTTGAAAGGTATGTAGGTATGCGATACCGTGGATTAACAAATCGGCTATTTTTATCAATACACAACGCAGGCGAAGACACCACTTCAATATCTGATATGTAGTACCAAAATGTAAAAAAAGCAATAATTACCTCTTGTATCCGATTTTTCATTCAACTGATCATTTGTAATGGATTGTGATTTTTCTTCTTTCTTTTCCAATGCAACTCTCATCGCGTCTATTTGGTCATCTGCAATAAGTTTATCCTAAGTTATTTGCAAAATTTTTAATTAACCGGAAAAATGTTATTAAATCACCAAATTAATGTAAACATTTACTAACCTGTTTCATATATAAATTCCGCAAAAATTAATGGCCATTCATTTTTAACAGGCTCTTTTTCCAAGATCCATAGAGAAGTCAACAGTTTACCTACCACAGGATAACGAATCACTACATTAGAATTAGTTTGATCTGTAAATTGTATCCAACAACTTGGTATGAATTCATATTCATTAAGGTCTGTTCGAATTGGATGCAAAATTTTAACCACGGCATAATCACGAAATTCTTTATTTTCCATTTCCTGAAAATACAAAAACAACACGGTTCGTAAAAAAATAACATTTTAAAGTTCACGCTTGTATTATAATGAATAGTTGTATCTATAGTACGCTTGTATAGTAATTGTATAATAAGTAAATATCATAATTCAAGTAAATCAAACAATTTGAATAAAAAGAGGAAATTGAATATAACAATAATTTTCACTTCTTACTTGTTTATAAAAATTGTTCTTCTTTCAATCCTTGAACATAACACCGTTTTTCTGTAGGTATAGATATTTCTATTATTCGAATTCAATACATAGACACCAATTCGGTAGAGCTACCGACGCGCACTGAGCGAGAACGAGACTATTGTATATTGCGTCATAACTAAAAATTAGATGAATAAGATGTTGAGTCATGGGGCCACACTAGGAGTGTAACGAACAGATATGCCTTTTTGGGTTACACAATAAACACTTTCCGCTTTTAGGTAAAATAACAATCAAATTATATATTTACTTAATTTTCATCTAAATGCGGTTCTTGACATGCGCACTACCTGTATGTGACTTTTTCCTAGGAGTTACCTTTCGTGAGATATCAATATTCTAAGAGTCACAGTATATACCATTTTGGTAGAGAATTTTAAGATCTACAACTTGTTCTTAGGTTTTTTTTTTATGATAAAACTTACCTGCCGTTTTCGTAAAAAAAACTAGCAACCTCAAACTTTGACTTTTGACCTCGAACAACTTTTGAAGCACCCATAGGATCGATGGGGACTTTAAAGACTTTATTTGTAACTAGCTGCATCATGTTATATCGCATTTCCAAGAGAAATCTCTAAAGTCCGGGATAAAAACTATCCTATATTCTTTCTCAAGGTCAATTCCATCTCTGCACCAAATTTTATTGAAATTAGTTCTGTGGTTTAGACGTGAAAGCGCAACAGACAAACAGAGTTACTTTCGCATTTATAATATTAGTAGGGATGGTAAACCCAAGCTCTCCATTTTTGGCTTTCCGGGATTTTTTGTTATTTCAAATGTATATTGACCGGACTATTAAGTCTAGTGTAGAGTAATAACCTAGAGTGGACTAACAAAACTATTGTAAATGGGTAGTTTTGAATAGAACTGCAAAAACAAAATAGTAATAGGACGAATATAAATACATGTGGTTTTTATTTTTCCTTATTATAATTTTATTCTCAGAACTTGTTTTGTATGATTGAATTAGAAATTCCGTTACGTATTAAGATCAATTTATTATTCAGTAGCCGACAGGAAAACTAACAGAAAAACGTGTTGATACAATGAATTGCCTAATGTTCGCTCTCCACTGAATAAAATAAGACCTTATCGCTTCGAAGTAAGAATTAAATTCGTTTGACCAATACACACTGGTTGTGTTTTAGTTGGTATATAACTTTACGAAACATTATGTTCAGAGCATCAAACTGTGGAGTATGTTTGGATAATTTAAAAATATTGAAAAAATTGCATAATTACATAGGTTTGCTATCTACGTCATCTGTTTTACATAGTATTCACATTTTAATTATTCACTGTTATAATAAATAAAATATCGGAACGTGTAACTTTGGGGCAAGACTTATAAACAGCAAAGGATATCCTATAGGTTATCTATAAGAAATGGAAAATTGAAAACCAGGTGTTATACATTCTCATATGGGTTTATGTTGTTTCAGTTCTTACTATCTAATAAAAGAAAATAAAAAACAAAACGGGGCGCATAAAGAAAACCTAAACTTTATAAAACTTACATGCGATGAAAATGTAATTTTTCGGGTAACCCGTTTTGCCTCAACATTATTTATTATTGTTCAATATTTTTAATGGGGCATAAAAAAAGCGGATTATTATAACATGGATTTAAAATTTAATAATCAATAATACAATTATCCATCTTAATTTACTTATAATCTATTACAATTCAGTTTATCTTAAGTACTAATATAAAATATTGTATGTAAACAAATATAACAAGCTATACATAGGTACAAATTTTAATGTACTCATCTGACATTATATTAAGCGTGAAATACTTTTTTTTTCCTCAATTGTATATGATAAAAATAATGACAGTGTAAATTATCTCTCATATACACTTCTAATCATATGTAAATAAATACGGTTTCTATTATCTTGGAATATACCTTTCCTATTTTGATGTCATATTTTATACAATGTCCATTATATATGCTCAAAGAAAATACTGTATATCTTTAGATAAAATACATTGTTAATGAACTCAATTTAAATTTAAGAACATCATTACGTAAAATTTCAACATTTTATTCGTTAAACAATTTGATATTGAGAGCGTGCACATACAAACACTACTTTAAAAATGAGAGTATATTATGTATATGTACGTAAATATAGGCAAACTTGATGATCAATAAAAACTCACTTGACCTTCAATATAGCAGTTCACTGTAGTTTAGTTGTTATGAATTGATAAATTGTTTATAATAGGCATTCATAGCATAGGCAGCCAAATGTTGTATCATATCTGTCTATACGTGGATGTTTTTTTATTCCTTATTTCTATTAATTTACTTCTTAAACTACTCAACAATTCATTTCTGTTAATTGGCGCCCAATCACGTTTTAAACAATGTAGTTTGACAAATTCTATTAATACATTTACAGCATGCAAATCCAACCCTGCTCTCATAAGTTGTTTGTTGTTAGAACTTCTTTTTTTACCACGATTAGAGCCACTTAATGTACAATTTTGTAATGCTTCATCATTAAAAATACCTTGTAATAGTCCACGAGCAAATTTTATAGGATTATTGAAGTTTATTTCACAGCCCATCAAATACATTCTATCGATAAAAACACGTGAGTTAGGTATGAGCTCAACGAGCTCGCGGCTTGGATTTAAATGTCGTAAAGTCCACTTTGTGTCTGATATTCGTTTAGTTTTTTTGTTGCTTATCTCATGACCTTGTTTATTATCTTGCTCTTGTATCGAAAATAGACGTTTTTTTGTTTTTATTTTTAAATCTCTTTGTTTTTCAAGCTTATTTAGTCGATTCGGTTCTTCGGTTTCTACATATAACTCAATAATCTTTGGACGTAATTTTTGAAACTTTTGGTTTATATAACGCAAATAATCAAGTAATATTGGTAGTTTATAATTTTCTTCGTTATCACAGTTTTCATCATTACTATTAATTTGATCATAATTATTTTCAGAATACCGTTCATTTTTCTTATTCAAAAAAGCCATAACATCTTTTTTTACTTTTTGAAATTTGTCATTCATCGCGTACAAGGATTCCCTCACTGATAATTTTTCATTTTCAGAATTATAACAATGTTCAATGTCATTTTCTGTATTATTTTCAATATGGACAGTACTATGATTAAACATTTGTTCCCTTGAACTTTGATTCTTTCGCGTGTTATTCAAAACTGAACTATCTGCTTTGGAATGATTATTATTACTAATATTATCAGTTTGTTTTTCTACATACATTTTTGAACTAGAAATCACTGAATCATTCGATAAGCACGATTGTTCACGCTGTTTTGTTAAAATTAATAAGTTATTAACGCTAATTTCATCAGAATTGGTTGATGGTAATTGGTTTTGTTCATTACTAGTATGACAGTTTTTAGCAGTTATGTCAACCGAATTCTGTTGAAATTCAAAATTTTCTGTTGATAACCTATCAATAATTTCTTGAACTTTATAATTGTTAAGTTTCATTCTTATCTTTAAAGGTTGTTTTGCAATCATGACAGTATCCTCTTCTGAAACAGTTGCAGAATCTGTAATGAACAAAAAAAATATAAGATATCAGCGGGGATCGTGCCCAAAAGGCTGGCTGCATTGCCACGGCTGGATGGCAATGCATATTCTTTAGCCGAAGTAGGCCAGCCTTTTTGGTAATGAGTGGATTCCACTAATCACTTGCAAATTTCTCGAAAGAGTCTGTGGGCACTTGGGCCCCATGGTCCCAAGGTTTCAACCCCAAACGGCTTAAGTATGTAAGTGCCGGTGAGGTGTACATATTACATATATTTTACATATTTTTGAATACCTGTTTTTTCGTCGACTAATTCACTAACATCACATACAATAAAGATCAACAAGTAATTTCCTTATCAGAATTCAACGTAATTTACCTTCGTTTGTAGTTGGGAAATTCCCAATATTTTGTTCCAAATTCAGTTGTTCTTTAAAGTGATTCATGTTGTCCAATACATTTATGGTTTTACAGGAAAACAATCTAAAAACAAACATACCATTAATATTAAAATAATATTTACTTGCGTTGAATTTAATAGGAACCGTTTTAAATGAGCATTTTTTTTTTTTAATGACCCATTTAATACTTTTTGTATCAAATTTGCTGAACCATGTTTTTTTGAACTCAGCTATACAATACTTCGTCTATGAATTTATTTCCATTATCTTTAATCAAAAATGAAAAGTTAACCCATTACAAAAACAAAAATCCAAATTATTTGAAATAATCAAATACAAATTCATAGTCATATGAAAGGAACGAATTGATCCCGAAATAGCCATTTTGTCTGTACGTGGAAACAACACATGAAAACGTTAGATATTTAGAGTGTAAAAATATTCGTACTACTTACTGTTTTGATATTCCAATGTTACACACTTTATTTATAAACACTTTGCTGATAAGTATTACTATTTATTTGATATATTTATGTAATATTATTATTTTTAAATAGCAAACAGTCACCATTCACAAGTTCTACTAGTTCTGTGGTCGTCTGCCGACTGATGCCAGTAAGTAGTCAATTTATTTAGCAAGCAGAGTCTATTTTGTAGTATCATTCATGACTCACTCAATTGGGATTGATAAAGTTTATATTTTAAACAGTTTTACTTATGTTTGTGTAGATTATATTTTAAATTAAATAAACTAGATCTTATGTATGTGTGTATTAAAACTTTGAATTTTAATAAATATAATATGTATTATATTGAGTTCTGACACTTACGCGAATATTAGATATATAAATAAAACTGCTCTTACGGATTTTATCGACCAACACCACCATGACCGTGACCATAGATGCTGCAAAGGATATAAAACGTAGGGATTAAAAAATAATATAACTGCGATAAAATCTGTAAAAGTAGTTTTATTTAGATATAAAATATATTGTTTATCATGACTGCATAAAAAAACTAATTTTCTCTTTTCTAGGTTCTTCATCTTCTAATAGGTATGTTAAATCCTGTGCTAAATGCTAAACTAACTCCAGCAAGATAAAATGACTGAACGGATTTTTCAATAAATACTATTTTTAGATGCCCCCAATATAGTTCTAGCTTATTATATTTTTTTCAAAACTTCTATGGATCTCGAAAACGACTCATACAGGAAAATCACAGAGCTATGGTTACTAACAAATATAATTAATATTTCTCCACTACGTCGCTAGGCAACGTTCGTTGCGATACGACCGTGAAACCGTGAAACGCAAAGCCTTCAGCGCTCCGGTCATTTGTACTAGGACAGCACTTTCTAGAGAAGGTTAACATTTTCAGTAAAAGGTTAACTGAAAAGCACACCGACAGCACATAAATGCAAAAGTTAGTAACACAAGTACAAATTTAAGTTAGAGTGAGATAGACATAGGCTGAAGTTGTTGAAGGAAAGAGATAGCAAACAAATAAAAACAAAATAACTCCGACCACGTGTATTGCTCCTGTCAAATTTGCGAAATTGGCAACTGTCAAAAAGTCTTGGTTCCAGGTCTAGGCCATTGACGTCTAGGCAGAGGTGTGGCGTGAAACATAGTAACAACCTGTATCAAATTTTACCAATGCATACTTGTACGATAAGCGCACACATTTTTAAAGTGATATATATATCGCTTTAAATCGTGACGATTTAAAGCGCTTTTCACTTCAAAAATGTCATCTGAACCCGACCAAAAAGTTTTTCGTCAAAATGTACAAGTTTACTTACATTGATATAACAAAAGATAATTATATGAGAATTCGTTGATAACTTTTAAAGAAGCTCTCACACTCAATAACGAAAAAAAAAAAAAAATCTTCAGTAAATAGTAAAAATCACTGGTGTATAATATACCACAGAATAAATTTACAAAATATAGCATATCTACGTAAACTTTCGTCGCTACGCAACCTCCGTAGCGACACGACCGTGAAACCGTGAAAGGCAAAGCCTTCAGCGCTCCGGTCATTTGTACCAGGATCGCATGTTGCCGAGGAGGTTCATAATGTCAGTGAAAGCTTTGCCTGAAAAGCACACCGACAGCACACACATGCAAATTACCAATACACATACAACTTTAAGTAAGAGTGAGACAGACATATTCTGAAATTGTTAAAGAAAAGAGATAGCAACTAAATAGCTAACCACGTGTATCGCTCCTGTCAAAAAAGGTACACAATTGATAATAACATGATAATTTAATCAAAAAAACTCGGAAGAAAAAACAAAGAAGTTAATTTATCTTTAATCTAATTAAATCTTTTTTAGTTTTAAGAAATAATACCCTCGGGACGCAGATGGAACCGCGGTAATAAGCTAGTAATGTATATCTTTGAATCAACATCAATTATGTAGCAAAACATTATTTTCTTGGTTTAAATAGGTGATCAAGTTTTTTCTTCTTTCACCGTCCCGTCTCGTCTCGCGACGGGGGTCTAGTTCCCGTATTCTCTTTGTCCAAGACATCTTATATCTATGTCCAAATTGTATTTTATAAAAAATAGATCCTTTAACAACAAACTCAGTTTTAACCTACTAGTACTTGTTCGAAACATTGATAGACTACATACATACGTCCCTTGTAGTTACATATACACACTCACACAAACATAGCAAGTTCGACCGTTGGTCACGACCTCCGTGGCGACCGTCAAACGAGGCGAAGCCTTCAGCGCTCCGGTCATTGGTACTAGGAACGCATGTTCGTAAGAGGGTAAACGTTCAATATTTCCCTGAAAGCTCGACAACATGATTACATACATACGTGACCCTCCCATGAGAAAGAGATAGGGGTAAAGTGGGTGAAAGAATGAGATAGCTGAGCTCAACAAGTGCATTGAACCTATCTCTCTGATAACAATGATAACGATAGCTTTTGTTTGAAACTTTATGAATGTTCCAGGAAATCGAAAACAAAACAAATGAAAACTCGTCGCTACGCAACCTTCACAACGACCGATATCAAGTTTGAAAAAGGCTCGAGTTCGGATTGTGAAAATTATTCAGCAGTTACTGAGGAAAAAGGCGGGCCCCATTTTTTTTCGATTTAAGATTTTTGTTTAATTAATTTCTTATCTAAAATCGTGACAATTCTTCTAATATATGTATAATACGAAAGTGCCTGTCCCTCTCCAGTAAGGGGCAGAGGGTATATTATTCGTAAACTTTTTTCAGTCATTGTTTTTTTAGCCGAAAGATGTCGCCGCTGGACATCTTTCGTCTGAAAAAACTATTCGCCACTTTTCCCTTATAAACTTTTTTCAGTACTTTGTTCTATCTGTTGTACGTACTCGTTGCCGGGTAACCGCTGTAGTGACCGTCAAAAACGGTCGAAGGCTTCAGCGCTCCGGTCATATGGACTAGGAAAGCATGAAATGGTGGAGCTTTTCCAATTAGTTAAACTGAAAGCTCACACAAACAAGGATGTATAACTTCGTACACATACAAATAAATATTTTTCAACCTCGTTGGCGCAATGCCATGCCGGTCTGCCGAACCGATGGTCCCGGGTTCGCTTCTCAGTACGGTCTACATTTCTGCGATGAGTATGATTGTTGGTTTTGGTCTGGGTGTCGTTACATGTATTCTTAAGTTTACATAATGAAAAGTATATGTAGTTTATCAGCTGTGTTAGTACCCATAACAAGCTAATAAATAGGTGCTTACCATGGGGCTAACCGACTGTGTGTGAAGACGTCGCGATATTTCTTTTTTGAATACAACGGGAATCAGCTGACGTGTTATTGATAGTGAAAGGGGTATTTGTGACGTATGTGTGATGACGTAAACGGTTCAAAAGGGTTCAGCGCTCCGGCGTAAAGTACTAGTAAAGCATAAGTTATGAAGAGGCTTTCATACTGAATAGCTGACAGACATAGCAGGGAGGCAAACATAAATCTAAAACCATGAAAATAAGAAATCTTGATTACTGGCGGGATCTCAAGATATTTTTACGGTTGTAAAAAAGCAAAAAATATACAGTTGGAATCATGGATGTTAGATTAGATTTCTACAGTAAGAATCTACGGTCGGAATTAATAGCGGTTGTTTGCCTGAATTCCTACCATTTTCTGAGAAGAGCAGTCTTTCAGGTTGGTTACTCGTAGCCGGGTAACCGTTGCAGTGACCGTCAAAAACGGTCGAAGGCTTCAGCGCTCCGGTCATACGTACTAGGAAAGCATGAAATAACAGAGCTTTTCCAATATGTTTAACTGAAAGCTCACATAAATAAATATTTGTCAATACAGCGCCATCTGTTGACGTGTTATTGATAGTGAAAGGGGTAGCTGTGACGTATGTGTGATGACGTAAACGTTTCGGAAGGCTTCAGCGCTTTGAAGTAAAGTACTAGGAAAGCATGAGCCATGAAGAGACTTTTACTGAAAAGCTGACAGACACAGCAGGGAGGCAAACCGGTAGTTATTAGTACTCTACACTCTAAATAGTAATTATTATTTTAGAATTAATTACTTTTTATTAAGGCAATAAAATGGACAGCGAACAAAATACATTTAATAATCTTATAAATATTGTTTTATATTATTTCACATAAACAATACTATTTGCTATGTTGCTACGAATCACTACAGTTACGTCGTAGTCAAGGCTACACGTTTCGTAGCGACGATTTGATAGTGACTTCTTGAAGTCTTCGGGCACGGTATTCCGAAAAAATAATATACAGCGATTCCTACAAAAGTATATATATAAGATAAGTATAAAGTATAAGACTTTGGCGTGCCTTCTGGCAAAGGCCTCTTCCAACAATTTGCACTTAGGACCTGCTGTCCTCTGAGAAAAATCCTCAGTAAATAAAGTTGCTCAAGGGATAAAAAATAACAAGATTTGACACTTGACCAATGGCGGGATCTCAAAGTGTGATTGTGAGCGAGATCACGGAAATTGCTTATTTTAAGGGTGGAAAAAAAAATACAGTTGGAATCATGGATGTGTATAGATTTCTTTCTATAGTTGGAATAAATATTATTGTCTGCTGGAATTCTTAGCATTTTCTTTAAAAAGATTCTTACAGTTATAAAAACTCAATAATTATAGCGATTGTGTTTTTCACACATAACACATTATACATGTACATATAATATGGTACTATAAAGTTGTTATTCGTTACCGGGTAACCGCTGCAGTGACCGTCAAAAACGGTCGAAGGCTTCAGCGCTCCGGTCATATGTACCAGGATAGCATGAAATAATGGAGCTTTTCCAATATGTTTCACTGAAAGGTGGATGAACTGAAAATGGAAATCTAGATACTTCGTACACATACAAATAAATATTTGTATTTGTACAACGACATCTGTTGATAGTGAAAGTGGTACTTGTGACGTATGTATGATGACGTAAACGGTTCCAAAGGCTTCAGCGCTTCAATTTAAAGTACTAGGGAAGTATGAGCTATGAAGAGGCTTTTATGCTGAAAAGCTGACAGACATTGCAGGGAGCTACTGCAAAATATTTTCAGAGTATGAATTCAGTAAACTTATTTTAGCAACTCATTTCTATTTTCTTATTGTATTTCAAAAACTTTGAACATATGAAATAAAGTCCATTTAAAAAAATCTATCTTCCTTCAAACAAATCAATATTTATTTCTTTAATTTTTATAGTTGCTACGTTGCTACGAATCGCTACGAACACCCCGTAGTCACGGCTACGCGTTTCGTAGCGACGATAGTGACCAAAGTCTTCAGCACGGTACTGAAAAATACTAGGCTTCCATAACTTGATAGCAGGTCATACTTTAAAGCATCCAAATTGTTTCAGGACCTCTAACAATGGACACACACAAGTAGAACGAAAATTGAGAGAGATAGAACAATTTTTGAAACCGTGCGGTTGAAGGAGAAAGCATGATACAGTTTGTAGGTGTGTCTCGCTTTTGAACCATGACCTATCTCAACGTAAAAAGACGTAAGCAGGATTACCATCCTCTCAAATGTTTCTCCAGTGATGGCGATATTTCATCATTGGAAGCAACAACTTTTTCAAGTTCTGCTTATAAACGAAATAAAAATTAAGTGCATTTAAATTTTATTGCTAATAGTATTTTTGTTCAAGTTATACGTTTATTTTTGAGTTATTCATAAGTAATTGTAAAAAGGAATACTTTACTTTGTTTCTTATTAAACTAGTGTTCATTCTATTTTTATTATTTTTCTAACTTAGCTCTAACTTTTTTTTCCCCTACCAAATAACATCAAACTTATTGAAAAAAGTTTTCAAGCGTTTTCAAGTATCATAATACTTACTGAAACGCTACCCTCTCGAAACGTGCTCTCCTAGTACACATGACCGGGGCGCTGAAGGCTTCGCTCGCTTGACGGTCGCTATGAAGGTCGCGTAGCAACTGTTCAAGAATTTGTTTGGGATGGAAATTGATTTTTGATATTTATCGCTTTTATCCTTTTTTGTACCAAAACTATTTTCTTTTGTGATGCAATAGTAAAGTAAGCCTACAAAAATTGTAATAGAGATTTTTTTTCCAAGATACGAAACACCATAGTGTTACGCCAAGAGAAACCGCTGAAATATCTTTGTAGCAGGTTTAACTTCGTTAGCAAAATGTATTATGTGGAAATGAATGGTGCTAAGAATAATTAAGAGCCTGAGAAAGGACAAGGGCTACTTTCTATCCGGGTGCAGGAAGCAGTTCAGCGAACAGTTAGCTATTAATTAATTATTTTTTACCAATAAAGCGATACAAATATAATAGCAGTTCATGCATTACTATATTCAAAAAGTAATAACTTTTAAATACTGCCAGTATATCGACACGAAATATATATCGACATGAAAGAAGAAGAATACTGCCAGAACTTGCCAGCCAAACTACCAGCATTGCTCGATCGCCAAGTGACGTCAGTAACGACGTCATAGTTGCGAAAATCTTCAGGAATCTGGTAAAAACAACTAGGAGAGCATAAGCCACAAGCGGTAAAAGGAAAACTACGTGGAAACTCCGGGAAATAGGAATGGAAAACATGAGGGTGTTTCTGTTTCACTTATTTCAACAGGGGTATGTTTATAATATGGTTTTATCATCGAGCTTAGAGGGTTTTATTAAGTCTGTGTGAGTAACACTGTTACACAAACGTGGTAGAAAGCATGGTTGGCATGGTCGATCATCATCAGATCAGGGAATATCCTTGGCTCAGAAGATGACAAAACTATGAACAAAACTGGTGGACTGGCGAGGTCTAAACAATATTTTTATCAATGGTTGATATGAATCTAAGAAATAAAAGCTTAGGTATTTACTCAGTGTTCTGAAACATTGTAAATGTAAATAAAGTATTGCAAAAAATAAGTATTTTTTAAGTTTTTTGATTATTGGCGGTTGCTAAGTGACGTCGGCCGTCACGTAACAAGTGCTGGATGTTTCAGGTTTTAAAAGAAAGTGACTAGGGCAGCATACGTGAAAGGAGTTAATAGTGCGCAACAAGTTGCGCGCCAAATAGTTCTCGGTATTAACATTTGTATAAATAAACTTTGTTTTTTTGCTAAATTATTATCGGTATTGAATAAAACGCCTTCCGTACTGATGAAACCGATACTTTATTTTTAAACCTAAAATACCATTGTTAATTAATTCAAATCCAATGATGAATGAATGATTTTCCAAATTATTATATTTTGGTATTTTTTTACCGATTACATTATTATAAACCAGTCGATTTCCGTTGCGTGGTGACGTTCAATATGACGTAACAGGTGCGGGATGTTTCAGCATTTAAACGAAAAGTACTAGGGTTGCATTAATCTGTGAGAGCTTTCTATATCCCCGGTCGAAAAGCACGCCAAAGAAAAGTTTTCGAAAGCACCCGATTGCACCCGATACAATTTATCAGAAAATTTTATTAAAATTACTACCAAAACTGCCAACTTTTACGTCAATGACCACTTAACACCGACCAATAAGTCACTTCTAAGTAAGGCAAAAGCCCTTGCGAAAGATAATAATTTTAAGTATATTTGGGTGAAACACTGCAAGATCATGGCAAAAGGTTCGGACACTGCACCTACGTTTTTTATAAAATGCGAAAAAGACCTTTTAAAAATTACAAAACATCAGCGATAGTCATTTCACATGTTCTAACAATATTTGTATACAGTTTGAGAACCATATGTAAACCAAACTTACCTTCTAATACTCACCTTTATTTTACGTTTCGAATGAGTCACAACGGATTAGTCGACCAACTAATTGAGTGTAGTTATCTACTGCAGCGCATGCAGTTTTCTATTTGCTCGCGAGTAATTTACCGCGGCATATGTGCCATTATTGCTTGCGCCTTTATTGCATGCGCCCGCGTCACTGCGGACTCGAGGCGCTTATCTGTCGAACACTTTTTACTGTTTACCGTCCTTTTAAAAAGCTATAATATAGTTCGTATTTATACATTTTTGCTTAATTTGCGCATGGTATTTTTTGTACTCACTTTATACTGTGGTTGTGGTGTTGCACTTAAATACTATAATTCGTATTGTTTGTCTAAGTTAACTATTTACTACTTCGGTCTAGGGGCGTATGTTATTATACTATTTATAATTATATTATTAGAATTTTTATCATATCTTTATTTTCTTATCTATAAATATGGCTTCATTTGAGTTATATTATCAAAATACGCGGGGTTTGCGAACAAAGACGCATACGTTCAAACGTAATGTATTCTTAAATTCTTATAACGTTATTGCGATTACAGAAACCTGGTTGTTGGATAGTATTAGCGACAGTGAACTATTTGGTAGTGATTATTTGGTTTGGCGTAGGGACAGAGATTATAGTAAAACTAAACAAACCTTGGGCGGTGGTGTGATGTTGGCAGTGCGGCGTGAACTATCAGCTGAAGTTCGTTCCGACTGGTCATCATCAGCCGAAGATCTTTGGGTTACAATTACCCTCAAAAAAAAGGACCGCACTGTACATAAACTCAACATTTGTGTTATTTACCTGTGCAAGCAGAATTTGGGGAACTCCTACGAGACGCAGTTACGAAATTTTTCTTCCAGTCTATCAGTTATTATAAACTCAAACCCCGACGACTCTTTTATAGTACTGGGAGATTTTAACATGCCCAATGTAGAATGGTCAAGTGTAGGCAACTGTTTAAAACCTTCAGGTATAACTGGAGAGTCCCAAACATACTTTTTTGATATTCTTTCTGAGTGTAGCTTAATTCAGTACAATAACTGTTGTAACAAGTCCAAGGGAAGAATTTTAGATTTAGTATTATCAAACGTAGATTTGACTGTTAACGCCTGTCTCAACCCTTTTGTTCCTGAAGATGACCACCATAAATCTCTCGATATTGAACTTGGTCGCCTTTTTGATGTGCCATTAAAATCTAATCCCCGAACGAAACTTTATTATGAGTCGGGGGACTACGATAATATCAATCGGTTATTGAATGAGTACGCCTGGGAAGATAACTTGCATTGTAGTTCGTTAGACGACGCAGTTGATATTTTTTATAACTACCTTCAGAGTTTAATTACTGAGTACATACCTCACAAAACTATTTATCCTTCAAACTACCCCCCATGGTATAACTCAAGTTTAAAAAAGATACTCAAGGAGAAATATAAATACCTTCGTAAATACCGCATTTACGGCAACACGTCAGATTACGATTCTTATATATTACTTCGCGCCAGAGCCAAATCAATTGAGGAAGAATGTTACAAATCTTACATTACTAGAACTGAAGCTTCCATCATAAAAAATCCAAAAATGTTCTGGTCTTTTATAAAAGCGAACAAAAAGGGCACTAATACTCTCCCGTCCAGTATGTCATTTGAAGGTTGTTGCTATAAAACAAATGATGAAATTAGTGATGCTTTCGCTGCGTACTTTCAGTCCAATTTCCTTCCTACTTCAACCCAAAATTCTGCTCCCCAAAGTTCCTTTTCTCCTACCGACTCAGCACTAAACATAGGCGAGATTGAAATAAATTCTGACCATCTGCTTACTCTTTTAGAATCTTTGGATCTCACTAAAGGCGCGGGTCCTGACAACATACCACCGCTATTTATTGTCAAGTGTGCCAAAGGTTTAGTTAAGCCTCTAAAGATTATTTTCACGCGTTCTGTTACGGAGGGAATTTTTCCCAGTATATGGAAGTACTCCTACATAACACCGGTTCACAAAAGTGGAATTAAGAGTGCCATCGATAATTATAGACCCATTTCCAAATTATGCCTGTTTGGTAAAATTCTGGAACGAATCATCTACAAGCAAGTTTATAGCACTTTTTCTTCGACATTTATTCCCCAACAACACGGCTTTCTTAAAAATCGCTCGACAACTACTAACCTTCTGTCCTTTGTCGACTTCGTTACTACAAGTATGGACGATGGGGGGCAGGTGGATTGTATTTTTACTGATTATAGTAAATGTTTCGATCGTATTGACCATACTATCCTTTTGCAAAAAATTTTTCATGCAGGCATTCATGGTAACTTATACCGGTGGATAACATCCTACATAAAAAATCGTTCCCAAGCTGTTGTAGTCAATGGAGTTGTGTCTAAGCGGTATGTAGTCCCCTCAGGAGTTCCCCAGGGATCACTTCTTGGGCCCTTGTTATTTAATATCTTCATAAACGACATCAATACGTGCTTTCGAAATTCGTTATTTCTACTTTACGCAGACGATATGAAGATCTTTAAATGCATAAACAACCTCGGGGACTGCTACTGCTTGCAGCAAGATCTCGATAGGCTTGAAAATTATTGTCGGTCCAATAATTTAGAACTCAACGTGTCAAAATGCTACTCAATGACATTTACTCGCAAGCCCAACTTCATATCCTACACATATACACTAAAGAACGACCAGCTAAAACGAGTAGATTCCATACGGGATTTAGGTGTGATACATGATTCCAAACTTACCTATGAGAGGCACGTAGATCATATTGTAAGTAAAGCTAACAAAGCCATGGGATTCTTAAAAAGGTCTTGTTCCCAGTTTACGGATCTCAAAATAATTAAAATCTTATACTGTTCCTTCGTCCATAGTTCACTTGAGTACTGTTCGCAGGTCTGGAATCCCATGTATGACATCTATATCTCAAGACTGGAATCTGTTCAGCGAAACTTTACGCGATTCCTGCAGTATAAGTGTAAAACACGCGACCATAATTATGAATTGAGATGCAAAAGATACCATCTACTACCACTCAAGGCACGAAGGAATATATCGGATATCTCTTTTCTCGTTAAGTTAACACAATCCTATATCGATGCCCCGCAACTTCTTTCGAAGATTAACTTACGCGTTCCCACTAGATCTTCTAGAACACCCTTCCTTCTTCTTAACGTTCCCCGTAGTTATACTAATTACAGACAGAATTCGTTCTTTATAAGATGCGCAAAGTTCTACAACAGTCTGGTCGACTTTTCTGAACTTGACTTATTCGTTACTAAACCACATGTATTGAATAGATTACTGACTAAGCATTGGTTCGATAGCTGTTCTATTTAGTAGCAACACTTATTATTGTTAGAGTGTTGTAATGTAGTTTTTGTTAAAGTTAAGTTTTTCCTTTTTTTTTACATTATTCCTAATGTTGTTTCCTTTTCTCTCTCAAGCATGCTCTTCATAAAAACCTAAATGCGAAAACATGTTATTGGTTAATAGATGCATAATTTGTTATTTTTGTTACCTAGTTGTTAAAACTGTATGTTTTCCGATTATAATAAAATAAAATAAAATAAAATTTTATCTAAATAAATCAATTTTTTTCTGTTCTTTAAATAAATGGTTGAAATTCAATAAAAAGTTAGTTAATTAATGTCTGCAAAACCCGCAAAGACTGCGCAAAACTTTCACTTTCGGTTGCCAAGTGACGTCGTCAGTGTGACGTAACGTTTGCGGGACATTTCATATTTTGAAAGCAAAGCACTAGGACTGCATAAATGCATAGGCGACCTCTCCACACTAACCCACCCTACCGGTTGCGCGCCAAAAAGCAGCGCCGTTTTTAGCCAATCATTATTTTTGGAAGAACTTCTTTACTTGTTTATGGTTAACTCACAGATCAATTTTAATTATTAGCAGAGTACAACAAAATCAATAGTGGGCGCATGAATTGGCTGGCATCTTGTTTTATGTGTACGGAACCCTAAATAATTAATCAGTAATGCAGAAAAAAGTTTATACAAATGCCTTTGGGGGACGCTTAACATCACTGCGAATAGTGTGATGTCCTCCTTAAATCTTTAGAACTTCTGGCCTCTCAGTTTGACATATAGTATCAGGATCTCGATTTTATCAATGCATGGGGAACAAAATGTTTCCTTCCTTGCGTATTCAACCCAAGGAAGAAAAGATAGTGAGATTGCATTCAGACACCAGTCAATCGACCAGTTGAGGGAGGCAGCGAATCTGAGGTACTAGGATAGCATATACGTGAAGAGTAAGTAATAGGAAAACTTTTTCTATGTAACTCGGAAAATTCAGTAGTATAATAAATATTATTTGGAAATTCAAAAGTACAAAGAAATCTTAAGGATTTTCAGAGAGTGACTATGTATTATAGCTTGTTAAAAATTAAATACTTAAAGACTTTTTAATTCTAAATTGATCGTTCTGAAACCGCCATTTTCCTTTCCTTAATGACGTCATGAATAAGCAGTGTCTGGCGCTGTCCCTTGTGGCAACGAAACTGACTTTTAAACTACGCTCGGAAGCACTAGGAAAACATAAATCTAAGGCACGTAGAAGCTTCGGCAAAAGCGCGGCAAAAACTGCGTATTAAGTTATCTATAATAATCCGGTCAAATGTAGGTAGGTACTTTTAAATAATACGATATATGGGTAAAGTAGTCGAATATTCTTGAAAACTTCTTTATCTTTTTGATTTATAAAATTTTTTTAAGTAAACCAAAAATCTAAAAAATAGCAACAAATCTAGCGTTTTTTTCGTGTACTATTCATTCTTAAACCTTCCAATAGATGGAGCTAATGTTCTTACTCGTAGCCCGTGGGCAAGCGCTCGTGACGTAACAGATGACGCAATTGCCGGAGACTACAGGATTCTGGCACCAAGTACTAGGATAGCAAAAGCTGCAAGGATATGAGTAGAAAGATTTGTTGCCAAGGTGACAATTGGATGGCAATGTAAACAAATAAGTTAACAAGTTGAGCGTAACGAAAACCAAGATTTTTGAATATCATTGTGTTTTTATAATAATTTAAATTCATCGATGAATTTCCAGCAAAAAAGATTTCTAATTAATAAAAAATTAATTTTAATACTTTTTGTAGCTAACTATTGAGATACAAATATACGAAGGCCTTGCATGATTTTCACTGTAAAACAAAGGAGATGATTGGTACGAAGACATGGCGCCATGCGCTGGGAAAAGCTCCAATATTCAAGTACTAGGAAAACATGACTGTAGCAGAAGTTTTGGGAAAACTTGACATGCGAAAACTTCTCCAAAAGTAGGTACTGGCTCGAAAGTTTCAACTATGATAAACTTAGTAAGTAGTTAAGTTTATTTACTATGATAAATACATCTTTCACAACAATTTTCGATTTTTCAATCACATCGATTTTTTATGTTTCTTTAATTTCAAAATTAAAATTTTATTTTAAATGCTTTTAAAGTAAAACTAAATAAAAATTTGCTATATATTTTAAATATTGTATTTTATATACATATTGAGAGTTAAAATTCGAAATGTATAGAAAATTCAATAAAACAAGTTCCCAAAAAATCCCAGAGAGTAAAATTGACTGGGTTTTAATCAGGGTATTAAAACTAAGGCCAGCCTCTCACACTTGCGACTTCAGCTTACCCAAATAAGTAGGTACTTTGTTTTCTATTATGGCGTTCTCTATGGCGTGGCGCTGTACGACAAATGGGTAACATTTTGCTGGCATATACCAGGATAGTAGAAATTTGAAGGAGGTTGTAGAAACTCCGTTGCCATTAAAAAATAATAAAACAACTATTTCCTTATCTATCACCTAGATGGCGTAACTTTTCGGAGTAGCGCTGTACGGCAAATGGGGGAAATTCTGCTGGCATATACCAGGATAGTAGAAATTTCAAAAAGGTTGTGGAAGCGCCGTTGCCTATATTTTGAAAACTAGCCGTTTTTCCGCGGTCTCACCTGCGTCCCGTGGTAACTACTGCCCGTACCGGGATAAAATATAGCCTATGTTACTCGTGAATAATGTAGCTTTCGAATGGTGAAAGACTTTTTAAAAACTGTCCAGTAGTTTTTGAGCCTATTCATTACAACCAAGCAAACAAAGTTTTTCTCTTTATAATATTAGTGTAGATAATTATGTAGTAAAACAAACTACCTATTTCCATTTCTTTACCCTAGATGGTGTTACTTTGCGACGTGGCGCTGTACGGGAAATTGGGAACATTTTGCTGCTATTTACTAGGATAGCAAAAATCTTAAGGAGATTGTGGAAACTCTGTTGTTATTTTTTGAAAAATAAAACCTCTACTTCCTTTTCTATTAGCTAGATGTCGCCATTTTCCAGCGTGGCGCTGTACTGCAAATGGGGGACACTTCACTGGTACGTACCAGGATAGCAGACATTCAAAAGAGATTGTGAAAGCTCCGTTGTTATAATATAACAACGGAGCTTTAATATTATTATATTTTAAATGTGTTTTGAATGTACCGGAAAATACACACTCAAGTTGAAAAAGTTTTATGTCGAAGTAATTATGGTTCATCATAAGTGAGAATAAATTATATCTTTTCTTATAAAAATTTTGGTAATGTGTTTCATATTTAACGCAAAGAAAAAAAATGATATTTTCCGCGTTTATTTACATAGACATTTACACAAAAAAAAATTTAAGGAAAGAGATCTTACGCATACAAGCCAAAGTATAATAGCAACGTATAGCGACCGTGGCGTCGCGACGACCCCGACCCTGACAACGGCGCGTCGGAACCTTCAGCATAGCGACCAAAGGTACTAGGACAGCATGAATTCGAAGAGATCGACAATTTTCCGATGCTTTAGAGAAAACTCACGGAGGACGTCGTTTTGAAAATACTGGAAGCTACACGCTCAAAATCGAATATATATGGCCTTACTACAAAAACTTTAACCACTGTTTTACAGTTGTCTAAAAAAAATATGGCTCCAAAATGAACCATATGTCAACGTCATAATTTGACATTTTTTTAGACAAGTCTTAAACTGACGTTAAAAAGTTTTTGTGGTAAGACAGTTTCCGTCTTACCACAAAAACTTTAAATAAAATATGGTTCATAAATGTGAATGAATAAATTGTATCTGTATTTGCAAATTAAAATAAAGTTAGGTAAGTAATCAACCTTTTTACAACGTAAAAACATTACTTAGGTTTACATACACCAGCGTCCAAAGTATCCTAGCAACGAACGTGGCGTCGCGACGACCCCGACCCTGACAACGGCGCGTCGAAACCTTCAGCATAGCGACCAAAGGTACTAGGAAAACATGAATTCGAAGAGATTGAGAATTTTCCGACCGTGCTGTGAAAACTCCCGGAACCCGGGATAAGGGAACGGATAAGCGGCAAACTAATTCGCGCCTGGCTAATAGATTTCTGGAAATCCCGATTAGAGCGGAAAATGTCTACTTTGTACTAGGCGAACATAAGCGCAAGAGGGTGTTGTAGAAATGCTTCTGAGGGTAAGAAAGAGGGAAAATTGCTTAGGGGGCGGAGCTTAGAGAGGGATAGCTAGAAGCAAGAACGGTGAGGGTGTCAGGGGTGTGTTTTGTTTACTAACACACGCTTCTAGAAAACAAAGCCTGCCACGTGCCACTTTATGCAAAACAAAATCTAAATTAAAATCTATGATGAAATTAGCATAGCTTGCCGCCAAACTATGATAATTTTATTTAAGTGTAATAATGCAATTTGCTTGTCTCAATTTTTTTTTTTCAAGGTAATATATTTTTTGTAATGCTCACTGTACGGATAATTGAAAAATGTTATCCACTATGAAACAGATATTTTGTAAGACAAATATGTATCTCCGGGGGGAAATACGCCCCGCAACACATTTTGTCCTCCGGCAGCCTTGACTACAGCGGGCGCCACACGAGGCGGCACGTGGCCTCAAATAATTGAAGGGCAATCGAATGCGAGGCATTGAGCGCTCCGGTCAAACGTACCAGGAGAGCATACTATTTAGGTGATCGAATTATATTGGGAAATTCCCGCCGAAGGAAGGATCCTTTTCAGACTGTTCGTAGAGTGGTTCGTAGCAACGCGTAGCGACTATGTGAAATTCGTAACCCTCGTAGCATCGAAAATGCTACACGGCGAAGAATCGAATGTTCAGGTAAAAAGTACTAGGACATTATGATGTGTATGGAGGCTAAAGAAAACTTGAAACTTTTCGTCATAAACTAACTTCGTACAAAATAACGCACATTTTGGTCTTTGTATAAAATAAAAAAAAGGGAAGATAGTTAAAAAAAGCTTTTCATGTTTTACTAAAATTTTTTGTAGATAGTGACTGTGCTTGATTGAAACATATCAAAAATAACAAAGAGATAATTGATAAGTAGAAGATATACTGCAAAGGCCACGAGTACGAAAAATCAAAGAAACACAATAAATTATTTTCACTATATTATGTACCAATAGTCTTTCATAATAATTTTAAAATCGCAGTTAAAATAATATAGGGGTGATTCTTTGCAGTAGAGCTGAACGCAGGGGTTGAAATAAGGGTTGGAGTTACTAGGGCAGCATAACAACATGATACTAATGCGTGGGTGGATTTCGCGCCCCTTTCTAGTTAAAAGGGTAACATAAACTTATAGATAGATGTTTTATACGTAGTGGATTCAAAACTTTATTAAGTGCTTATTTATTACACTTGACTAAATTTAGTCGTCTAAATGATTCAGTCACTAAATTCAGACAAATGTAATAGCATTTAGGAAGGAATGTTTCATTAAATCATTTAGAAACCTAATTAGACAAAGCTAATTAGACGACTGAATTTAGTCAAATGTAATAAGCCCTTAATATGTATGGTATAAACAATCATTTTAGAATGCTAGTAATATTATTTCTATCCCATTAATCACTTCTCATTTTATGTCGTTGTAAGTTCAAAAAAAGTTATGTTGAATGTTTTGAATAAACTTTTTTTTTATTAAAGAAAAATTTTGTTACATAAATTGTATCATCTCACTACTTGTTGAGTTATTTAATACTGTTGTTACAGCCTTTTTATCGTCCCACTGCTGGGCACAGGCCTCTTCTCACACGGAGAAGGATTAAGCGTTAATCACCACGCTTGCTCAATGCGGGTTGGAGCATGTACCACAATAGTGAAATTATTCTCAGATTGTTGTAGTCTGCAACAACCTGTGGCATACCTGTGGCATACCTGTTAGCAACTTGTCGTCAGCACACTGCTCCCACTTACTAGGACTACATCATCAAGTAGAAGATATAATAGTTAAGTTCACAAAGTAATGATTTGTCTGTGATAAAATTCGCGCCGTACGTAGGTGATCAGATAACAAAATGATGAGGACGTGCCATAATCCTTTCCAAATCAAACCATAGGAAAAAAAATGTTTTCTGATAAAATACTATCTAAGTACATTTTGTGTTAACTTTTTTTGTTTTTTTACTTTCATTTAGTTTTTTTTTTTATTCTAATAATAAGAATACAATTTATGATATGGAAATATTAAAAGTGGCCTATACTTCACCCAAAGGATAATCATAGCCATCCAGCGTGGCAATGCAGCCAGCCTTTTGGGCACGATCCCCGCTGACAGCTATGCGGATGAATATTTTGATACTTAGTTTTAATATTTCTCTATCATAAATTTTTATTTGGTACTCAACACTGGTCTTTCTGTTTTTTTTTTAATAAGTTTAAAATCTTCTAAATATTAATAGGATAAACATAACGAATCTTTATCTTTGATTTCAGGGCTACGCGTTTGCTACAAATATCACCTGTAAAAGCCAGTTTAGGTCGATTTCAAGTTTGGTTGATGCTACGATCGTCCTGTCGTCGCAACCTGTTGTGGTGCACCTGTTAGCAACTTGTCGTCAGTGCCCTGCTCAAATTCAGTAGGAGTTCATCATATATAGAAGATAAATGATAACATAAGTTTTGCTTGAAACTTTTCTGATAGTTTGTGACAAGAAAAATATCTGAAATGAAATGGAATGAAAGAGCGTCTAATCATACAATGACATCGTTTACATAACATAGTGTTTCTTATTTCATTTAGATTTACAGATATTAAAAAAAACTGAATCTCCTCATGGCAACTATGTTTCTAGAAATAAAACATCAATGGCCTTACTTCAAAAACTTTAATGTTTTACACTTGTCAAAAAAAATGTGGCTCCAAAATGAACCATATGTCAACGTCATAATTTGACATTTTTTTAAACAAGTCTTAAACTGACGTTAAAAAGTTTTTGTGGTAAGACGGTAAGTGCTAAAAACCGTTTTGTTAACTGACTCAGATCAGCTTGCTACGATTTTCGTAGCACTTATCACGTAGCACCACATTTTATAAGTTTTGAGTTTGTTTTGCTACAAACAACTTATCACCAACCTGTGGCACACCTGTTAGCAACTTGTCGTCAGTACACTGCTCCCACTTACTAAGACTTCATAATCAAGTAGATGGTTTGAAATATGTTCATAGAGAGAAAATAATTATTTCTAAATCAACAGGTTAACAGAGAAGAAAAACAACATATTTTTTTCTAATATAGCCAATGTATTGTTATAAATATAATGTTATCATCATCATCATCATCATCAGCCTATCGCAATCCACTGCTGGACATAGGCCTCTCCAAGTGCACGCCACTGAGATCTATTTTCGGCTTCTGTTTCTTATGTTTCTCTTCTAATGTTATGTCTCTGTTTAATTATTATGTACAATTTGTACATACAGGGGACGGTTAGTGATAGTTATATGTGATCTAAATCCGCTTAAATTAAGTATTGTTTTTTGAAAATTTAATATTTTATAAATTATGGAAAATATTACAAAATCCGTATTTGATATCAGTGCTACTTTTGCTATGGGTGTTTTGTTTGTAAAAGTTTATTTTAGCTTAATTTCATGTGTTGTGCGCAGTTGTGCGTATAACTACGATCGCAGCAACCTGTGGCGCACCTGTTAGCAACTTGTCGTCAGTTCTCAGCTCATAGTTACTAGGAGTTCATTATAATGTAGGAGATAGTAGAAAAAATAAGTTTATGACTCGAAGCTTTGATTTTTAGAAGTTTGTTTTGCCACAATAATTACGATCGTCGCAACCTGTGGCGCACCTGTTAGCGACTTGTCGTCATTGCACTGCTCGTAGTTACTAGGAGTTCATCACAATATAGGAGAAAGTTATCAGTAGGTATAAGTTTCTAAAGTGAAGTTTTTTTGTTGGGAATAACTTATTTTCAGTTTTTTTTGTGGTAGTATATTTGTTTAGTTTTCTAGATTTACAGATATCACCTTGATCCTTATTTTTTTTTTAATATGTGCTGTAACTATATTTGTTTGGAATAGTTTTTAGGACAAACACCATCGATGTGGTAGAAACCAATTTATTTAATTAATTTTTTGTTTTAGATTCCAGTTCCCCGTTTGCTACGAATATCGTAGAACCTATCACGTAGCACCACATTTTATAAGTTTTCAGTTTGTGTTGCTTCGAACGGCTACGATTGTCGCAACCTGTGGCGCACCTGTTAGCAACTTGTCGGCATTGCACCGCTAAAAGTTACTAGGAGTGCATTATTGTGTAGGAGATAGTTGATATCGTATAAAGTTTTTGTCTAAAAACTAAGATTTTAAAAAAATATTTCTAACTATAATTATATCAAAACTTAACATTCTTGTAGATCCATTGAAAAAAATTAATATACCTGTAGCATCTAAGCGAGATGCTCATAAGCTTACTACGCAAGCCTGAATAGGACTGTCACAGTGACTTAATACACAGTCCTATTCAGGCCTGCGTAGTAAGCTTATGAGCATCTCGCTTAGATGCTACATACCCAAAAGTTTTAAATGTCCTTAGATTCCAATACTGCGTTTGCTACGAATATCGTAGCCGAACAACTCTAAACGTTGCAACCTGTGGCATACCTGTTAGCAACCTGTAGTCAGTCCTCTGCTCATAGTTACTAGGAGTTCATCATACTCTAGGAGAGTAGCTGAAGAAAAAGTCGTGGTGGCCGAGTGGGCAAAGAACCAACCTCTCAAGTATGAGGGCGCCGGTTCGATTCCAGGTCAGGCAAGTACCAATGCAACTTTCCTAAGTTTGTATGTAACTTTCTTATATTTCTTAGACACCAATGATTGTGTTTCGGATGGCACGTTAAACTGTAGGTCCCGGCTGTCATTGAACATCCTTGGCAGTCGTTACGGGTAGTCAGAAGCCAGTAAGTCTGACACCAGTCTAACCAAATGGTATTGGGTGTCCGGGTAACTGGGTTGAGGAGGTCAGGCAGGGAAGTCGCTTCTTGAAAAGCACTGGTACTCAGCTACATCCGGATAGACTGGAAGCCGACCCCAACATTAGTAGTTGGGAAAAAGGCTCTTCTAAGGATTATCTTTGTTTCTGAAAATTAAATAGCACTAAAAAAGTTTTTAAAAGTCCAGTGCTATGTATATTTGCAGCACAGCACTGATATCGTATATCACTTTTCATGTTATATGAACGGTTTTCAGGAGACTATTGTTTTCAGTGAAGAAGAATTCACACCAAACAACCACAACCTGTGGCGCACCTGTTAGCAACTTGTCGGCATTGCACTGCTCATGGTTACTAGGAGATCATCATTATCTAGGATATGATTTGCGATGTATGTTTTAGAAGGATTTTTTTTGTGCACGAACCAACTACGTTCACAGTTTCTGTTATAATATAAGTTTTGACTCAATACTTTTCTTATAGTTTGTAACTCAAACTAAAAAAATATAATAGGGTTTTTCTTTTAATTCCTTATACTGAGGCGCTAAACCCTGCAAACTATATTTCGGCTTACATTTTTAAGAATATTATCTAGATGTACAACGTTTGCCTTATTATTTTTATTTATTCAGAAAATTAAACATAGTACTATTTAATTTCTAGATGCAAAAACGTTTCAAGAGTTTAGTACTACGTTTGTTACGAATACCGTGTCACCTATCACATCTCCGAAGATTTTCAGTTTGTTTTGGTACGATCGTTGGGATGGTCGCAAACCACAATCACAACCTGTGGAGCACCTGTTAGCGACCTGTCGTCTTTCCACTTCTCATAGTCACTAGGAGTTCATCATAATCAAGAGGAGGTTTTTAAATCCCTGATAGTTTCAGGTGCAAACCTGTGCAAAACTATATTTATTTTTAGATCAATATCTTGCTTTACATCCTAATTCTTATTTCTGAAAATGAAAAAGGGTTTTAAAAAATCCTTCGATGGTTTTCTTTAGTGGCTATAAACGGCATTTTAAAGGTTTTTCGTTTATTTTGCTACGAATAACGATCTTCGCAATTTGGTCGCCAACCACAGTAGCAACCTGTGGCGCACCTGTTAGCGACCTGTCGTCGTTGCACTGCTCAAAGTTACTAGGAGTTCATCATCATTTAGGATATCATATCTGAAGTCTGAAGTTGGTGTTTTTGTGTACTTGAGACAACATGATACAATTACATTCGCGCAGCCTTTTGCAGCGACCTGTGGATCACTTGTTGTAGCAACTTGTCCTCAGTGTGAGCCTCATAGCTACCAGAACTTCATGATATGATAGGAGTTCATTGAAATGAAAGCTGTGGTATGCTGCAATTTATTCAAAGATTGAAAACTGATAGTATTCATTTCCACCTTCATATCATAGTCAAAAAAAATAGTAAAAAATCAAATAGTTAAAAGTATTCCTGAGACAGAGAGCCTGACTGGAATAAGTTGAGATCTTGATACAATAACAATAAATGAAAAATATTAAAATAACTACAATTTACTGACGTAAAAAAATACAGTTGTGTCTTTATGTAAAAAACCTCGCTACAAATACAGCTACGAAAAACCGTAGCGCTACACCGTAGCATTACACCGGCGTAGCATAAACTATACGTAACAAGCAACACACACTCGCGTAGCATACTACACGTAGCACCTATTCGATAACCACGCCACGGCCTCGGGGATTGCCCTCGACCGCCACAAAAATGACTCAGCACTCCGGTCAAACGTACCAGGGTAGCAGAAAGCGTAGGGGATGGCAATATTGCCTTCTCACTGCATTGTAGGGAAACTTAGGGGATGGCAATATTGATCTCTCACTTCACTGTGTTTGTGGAATAATGCCCTCTCTCACTTCGCTTTACTCTGTCTCACCCTCTGGGAATACCCACCCCTTACGTTTTCAATGAATGAAAATTGGAAAGAGATGGATGATCTCTGTTGTGTATAGTGTCTATTCCTATTCTGTGGTGGAAATCTATACAGTACGACAGTGTAGTATAGAGGTGACGTCATAAGCAATGTTAAAAAATATAGCAGCGTAAATTGTGGTCTGATATCACCAACCCGCATTGAGCAAGCGTGGTGATGCCCAGCAGTGGGACGATAAAAAGGCTGTAAACAACAACAAACAAACAAATTGTGGTATAACGTTATGTAAAATTTGGTTTCAATATAAAATATAATAGTATAAAAAATCTCCGTACAATATCAATGCAATGTAAGGAGAAGGATTTTTATTTGATCCTGAAAACTTTGATTTTGTCTCAAAAGTTTTTTCAATTCGCTGGTAATTAAAACATTTATATCACCATAAATGAAAAGGCCAGATTTAAGCTGTTAATGAATCATACGTGACTACACAAAACTCAGTTGGACTAGTGACATCTACCGCAGGGTGTTGGAACTACAAATCTGTTCCCCAGCTGCAGCTCCGAGCGTTTTGTCACTCTCCATTTTACTCAAAGCGGGTTTCTAGGTATTACCGCAAGAATGGCGACACTGCCGCTTTCAAAATTATTACCTTTAACAGTTTTAGACTGTAACTGTTTTAATTTAAAAAATATGGAATTAATACAAAATGCATATAAAGCATAATAGGTAGTTAAGTATAACATGTTAAAATGGATACATATTCAAGTGGTCTACAAAAGCTTGGTGACTACGGTTACGCCGTAGGCTGGCGCTACACGTCGTTCGTAGCCGTTCGTAGCACTCGTAGCAACCGTAGCACCGTAGCGACAAAAGTTTCAGAGCTTTGGTCAAAAGTACTAGGGTAGAATAAGCTGTTAAGGGTTGAATGGTTCAAAAGCTCGGTAAAAGCTTTATGGCGGCTGTTACGATATTATGAGCTCAGTTTAAATATTTTATAAAAATAGTGGTTGTATTCTGTTTATTAATAAATTAATGCTGTTCATTTATATATTTGTTTTTTGCATGTTTTCTTTGGTAGTTTTAAAATAATTACCAAGCAAGATGACCGATCGTTACACCATAAAAAATACAAGAAATAAGCACATACCGCGCCATTTCCTAAAATTAGAAATTTGATTATTTTCTAATTAGTTAACAGTAGCCTGTTTTCCTTCCATCGTACACGACAGTAAAATTACCAAAATAACATGAATAATATCTCCACGGTCCGTTTCCCTGTTTCTATTTCAACGTCGACGTCATCTATGACGTCACGTTGCCCGTAGAAACAAGCCGAAGGTTTCAGCGCTCGGCGAAAAACTACTAGGACAGCATAAGCTGCCGAGAGATTGAATTTTCACGGCGAGGTTGTTATGAAAACTGAAAATTCTGAACTGGATCCGACCTCGAAGACACAGAAGCGTTTAAAAAATAAAAACTTATCAATTGTTTGCTTACCAACGCGTTATCATTACTTTTTAATTTATTTTTTTATGTAAATATACATAGATTAGTTTATTTTAAAATAAGGAACAGTTTGTGTACTTTTACTTTTAAATTATTAAATATTAAGTAAAATTATACTTTTTAAATTAATTTGTTACAGTATAATTATTTGCACACAGTAATAAATAAAACCACGATTAATAACTCAATCATTTTCCGAAAATAATTATTAGATTTACATGGTAAATTAACAAACTTAAAATAAACGGTATAAAACTTAGTCTCCGTAGGTAGCGACACCTAGCAAAACTGACTACAAGCTTCTCACAACTTAGACAGAGGACTCACTAAGAAGTTCAGTCCTCTACTCATAGATGGCGCTTTTTTAAAACCGAGTGAAACCGCCTGGTATTAGTTGTTACCTTTTGAAACAACGAGCGCGATTTCAGCGATTTACTATAATGTACTAGGGCAGCAGAAAGAAGTAGGAGGTTAGGATTATATTATTATACGAAAAGTTTTGAAACTGTGACAAATAGAGGGGAAACTTTTGTAGTCAGTTCAAATGAAAAAAATCGCACAGATGTTAATGGGGTATTAATAAGTAGAAGTTAAGTAATATGTTTTTATTTAACTCGTTTATTTTACTAGAAACCGACATAAACATTGTATTTGCAACATAACTAGTAAAAATTGTGTCGTAAGTATAATTATTTTTTTAAAAATATCCAGGAATGATGCTTTAAAAATGTAAGAATCATCGTTTAAACTAAATATGAATAACAATAAAACACACACAAAGACACATTTATATATTTACCCCAAAGTCTATAGATAGATGGAGCTACTGGTCTGCTACTCTAGAAATCTCGTAGCATTGACTACGAAGTCTCTTTGAAAAAAATTGCTAGGTAGGATAGGTAGGATATAAAATCTTATAGGATGCTTCCGTGTATTTCACGCTTTTCAAGGAACTCTTTCTTTATCTATACTAATATTATAAAGAGGAAATACTTTGTTTGTTTGGTTGGAATGAATAGGCTCAAAAACTACTGGACCGTTTTTAAAAATTCTTTCATCATTCGAAAGCTACATTATCCACGAGTAACATAGGCTATATTTTATCCCGGTACGGGCAGTAGTTACCACGGGATGCGGGTGAAACCGCGGGAAAACGGCTAGTTTTTAATAAAATACCAAGTTTCAGATTTCTGTTTTATTTTAAAGAATTCCATTTCTTTTATGAGTTTGTTTTATTTCCCGCGGTTTCACCCGCATCCCGTGGCAACTACTGAACTACTGCCTACCACTACTACTGAAGAAAATATAGCTTATGTTACTTGGGACTTGGGAAGAGTGAAGCTTTCCAACAGTGAAAGTATTTTAAAATCGGTCCAGTTGTTTCAGAGACTTTAGGGTAGATACAAACAAACGAAAAATGTTTTCTCTTTCTTATATTAGTATAGATGCCCAGTGTGTAGAACAGTTTCCTTTAGGAAATAAACTCATGAATATAACATTTTTCTGTACATACATAACGAATTAGCCTGTACTCAAATAGATTGGATTCGACACCCGGATGCGAGATTGATATTGTGGATGAATTGCAGTATTTTTCATGGCTCAAACTTTATTGCAATCGTATTTTGTGAAAAAAACATTCAGGGTTTTATTTACTAAATTGTATTAAAAACAGTGAGCAGCTATAATATGTTTTCCAGCAGATTTTGTCATAGAATTCAACTTATCTAGTACTTTGCTCTATTTTCTGTTGAGTTAGGGTGTTTTTAACCAGCAAGAAATATTTTGTCCTTACAAAATACAATATAACTTACTACCGAAAAATACGTGATAAATGCGAAACCCTTCTTCCCGAGAAAAAAATATATTCAAACCCAATCTCAAAGAAACCAAAAGGGATTATTATGAAACTTGATTTTGTGGACAGTTTCGGGACCCGCGAAATAGTTTGTTTTATAAAGTCAATGTTATTTCTGTACGTCACTCACGAAACCCTTCAAAAATAACGGTATATAGGTAAGAACATTGTTGGGATAAAAGCGTGTCATTTTTTATTTGGGAGTGAGTGTTATTGAGCTATGGTTGATTTCTGGTGGCATTTGAAAATCTCGTAGATCGAAACAACACAAAACGTCAATTAGCTTCCGGGATTCAAATATACGTCTTAATTTCAAAACAGTTTTTTCGATGGTTTCGATGTAATATTCCTCTGACTTACCCGTTGAGAGGTAACTTTCTTCATAAAGATTACAGTCTAAGCTTACCTGAAAATAAATAAAATACATATAAATTAATACAATAGTTGGCGGTACAATTATAGTGATACAATTTTTAAGACATAATACAATATCCGTCCATAGCACTCATTAAATAATGAGATGTTTACAACACCTTCCTTGCTGATAAAAAATATGCTACAAGAATCTTAACAACAACGCGATTCAGCTTTCAATATCTTGCGAACAACACAAAATTACTTCTAATAACCCAGAACTCTAGATAACAGATACCCTCTTATATTAAATTCTTTGTCCGATGGAAACTACAATACTACAAAAGACCTTAAAATATATAATCCTAGATAAACTTTGGCATCCAGAATAACTGTCGAAGTGTAAAATTTATCGCTTTTAGAGTTCCGCAGTGGAATAAAGGAACCATGATTGTAAACATCACCGGCTTGCCTCATATAGTTGAGTGCCATAAAGCGCTAATTTGGGTCATGCATACTTATGTATTTTTTGTGTAATTTTTTTTATAATACCTAAATGTTTCATGTGTTGTAAGTAAGCAGACGACCTTATAAAGGTCGCCGGAAGACGCTGGATGCAGGTCGCTTCCAACAGGTATCTGTGGAGATCAAAGGGGGAGGCCTATGTTCAGCAGTGGACGTCCTATGGCTGAGATCATGATGATGATGATGAAGTAAGCAGAAGGTAACCTAATAGGAAAAGATTACCACCAGTTTTTTTAAAGGAATACAATTTTTGTTAGATAAAATTCTAAACTGGGAAATAAACAACTATTTGTTTGCCTTTTCTGTTTTTTTCCTCTCCTACCCATATGATGGATAGGTACTTATAATTTGTGAATGTGACTAATTTACAAAAATATATCACCACAGTTACTACGGAAACAGGCCAATTTTCATATTCTAGGTTATAAAACATAAACAGCCTTACTTATAAACGTGAATTAAATAATAAGTAATACTTAAGGGCTGTTTAAGAAAATTCTTACTTATAAACGTAGCTTAAGCATGTCTTAACTAAAATTTAATCACTACTTAAGAGATTAAGTAGTGATTAGATAAAATGTTGCTTAGAAGGTGATTAGAGATTTTTATAAGTAAGGGGGAAAGAGTAAATTTTTTTTGTAGGTCATAGGTATAAAAAGTTTTAGAATCGCTCAGGTGATTAATTGCAGGTTTCGTGGTTGTGGTCACGTGACCCAATGAAACTAGAAGCCGAGGACTCTGTGGTTCGTACGAGTTTTATATGGGTAGTGTTTGTTTACATTTTACTTCGATGTGTATGTCATAATTTATAACGGGTATGATTTAAGCTGTCACCAATTTAATTCATTTTGTGTTTCTTAAATAATAGGGTTTGCCCTCAAAATAGTAGATTTGTCACCAAAATGTATCACCAAACAATATAAAATCAATTCCACAATAAATTACCGAAAATCATGGAGATATGGGGTCAAGTACCAAATAAATGGTTTTGTATGTATTACAATAGGTTTGTCCTAATAGTATTTAGGCAAACTAATTTAAAAAGATCACCAATAAATCATATATTATATCACTAGAAAATTTCATGAATTGTATTAAAATGTAGGGTGGTCGTCATCATCCTTTCAACCAAAAGAGTCTACTACTTCACTGGCCATGTGCCTCCCCCAAGGGTCTTAATTTCCACAGGTAGTATAAATATATTTAAATTAAATTTCTAGCTGAATAGTAAATAAAACACTTAATTAAAGTCAAAATAAGCATCGTATGATCGTACCTACAACCAACCTACAACCCATTCGTTGAGGCCCGAAAGCGCGCCAATTTGCCTCCCTTCCCTTCCTCTTCCCTTTGAACATATTTTCATTAAAAATAAACTGATGTATTAAATTGGTAACGAATACATTATTTTAATAACTGAACATAATAAAATGTAACTACTGTATTGGTGACAAAATAACAAATAAAAAGGAGTCGCAGTCAGGGATCGATTAATCGATTTATTTGGTGACAGATCTACCATTTTGAGCACCAAGCTATTATTTAAGTAATAAAACTATTATTATAAGAACGAAGTTTATATTCATGTAATGCACTACAATTTTATTGGTGATCCATCTCATATTTTATACATTATATTGACAATAATTTGGTAATTCATACCTGGGAACACTCTTTGTTTATCTGAGAACGAAAATATTTCGTGGCGATAAATCTATTTATTAGGTGATACAACTTGATGACAAAAATAAATTTTGGTGACAAAAAATATAGTTCCCATTTATAACATTGTCTCCAAATGTACCTATGACTATATTGTGATTTTGTCCTTGGCTTGGCGAAAGAAAAGTATTAAATATTTAATTATGTTGGCTAGTACATACCTTACCCATACTGAATACTGAATTTATACTGAAGCAGCTACAAAAATGTGTTAAAAAAGGGAGAACAAAAAAAAATTCAATGCCGCCATTCGGTAGGAATATGAATAGTTTTAGGGCGTACCCACCGACATGTGAAACAGTTTTTATAAAAATAATTGCACACTTTTTGTTACAGATATTTAGATGCGGTTAATTTATGTGCCATTTCGCGTGATCGTGACGCATATTTTCCTTTTTCCATTCTCTTCTTTTTTCGTTTTCATTCCTGTTTTGTTTTATTTTTGTGAGCTTTTATATGTATTCGTTTTTGTGTGTGCGTCACGAACGCGAATAAACGTTTTGATTTGATTTGATTTGATTTATGTATTTATGTTTCTAGTGTTGAAAACCGCTAACGAAGTTCATAACAGGAGTATATTAGAGAGAACATAAGAGAAGTATATAAGACTGTACAAAAGAGAAGCATGTAAGAGAGTACATAAGAGCGCACATAAGAGAAACATGTAAGATAGTAGTACATAAGAGAGTATATAAGAGGGGTACATAAGAGTGTATATAAGAGTGTACATAATAGGAGTCCATAAGAGTGTACACAAGAGGAGTACATAAGAGTGTAATATAAGAGGAGACCATAACCAAGTCTCGTAACATAATAATATATCATAATATAATATCCACTTTCTATATAACCCGTGTAACTTAATGAGCTCACTCAATAATAAGTCTCTTCTAATCCTACAACATTATAGCGTAGTGAGGAATGAACAAATTGTATGGGAGCGCTCTTGCAAAGCATCCGGTATCGGCTTAACGATATCCTGACAAATGATACATGATGCTTATGTGATATGTCGCTTGTATTTAGTAATGGGGTATGTAGAATTGAAATACTCTTTCAATTAGAAGCCTTTCAAGATTTTAGATAAGGATGTTTAACATAACATTTGTTAAGAGTCAACCAGTATAGGTATATAAGCTAGCGGTTATATCGCGTTTCCAAGAGAACTCTTCAAAAGTCCGGGATAAAAACTATCTTATGTTCTTTCTGAAGGTCAACTCTTTGTCTGTACCAAATTTTATTAAGATCAGTTCTGTGGTTTAGAGGTGAAAGCGTAACAGACAGACAGAGTTACTTTCACATTTATAATATGAGTAGGGATACACCTATGCAGAGGTACATATGGATATTTGTAGTATTAGTCAAGATCACATAGCTACGCAATTTGAAATTAATATTGTTACACCGATCTACTTAGGTACCAAGTTACTGTAGGAAACCTTTATCAAAAATAATACTAATATAAGTACTTGTACAGAAATAACCCGCCCTTTTCCTTCCTAGTATTCTGAGTAGCAAATTAATATGAAATTAAATTCTCTGTAATGTTATACATTTATGTGACGGGAAAAGCGTTCAATAAATTACCCTCCACACATATTGCTTGTAAAAACTCAATGAGCCGGGGAACCGAGTGTAAAATATACTGTGATTATTTTCTTTCAGATAATTTGTATAAATTAAATCAGTGCTTGTTAGAAAAGCGTGTAATTGATGAACTTTCAGCATTATGTGTTTATTTTTTTTTCATACTAGTTTTCTATTGGGTTTTTCTTATAATATTCTATTTATGTGCATGAACATTATAGTTTTTTCGTTTTTCTACGGATGTAATTAAAAGACAAAAGACAAAGAAAAACTACATCTTTATAAAATACTAGCTTTTGCCTGCGGCTTCGCTCCCGTCAACTGACTTCTCTACTTTACCCTATTATTTTATATTCATAAGAACCTTCTCCTGACAATAACAAACACAACAAAAAAAGAATTAGCCAAATTGGTCCAGGCGTTGTTGAGTTATGCGCTTACCAGCACATTTTGCGATTCATTTTTATATAATAGATATGTTAATAGGAGAATTCAAAAATACTTCTAACGTTTTATAATTTGAAATATCTTAAAATCTATTTCCACTAAAGTATTTTCCGTTTTCCCCACAATTTAATTAGAAGTATGAATTTGTGGAATTTTCGCGGCTTCGATAGAGTATTAAATTAGAGTGATGTATGGGTATTTGGGAAATCGATTTTACAATAAGTCTATCGTTAAACTCCAATTATAAATCATTATGGTGCGTTTGAGGGTGGAAGGTGATAAATGTGATTTATGGGGAAGGAAAGTCGCATAAGACGTTATTAAACATATTTTAGGCACCTTTTTGTAAAGAATTTAAAGCCTTACAAAGTTTACTTGCTACGGTCTCTTCTAAGAAATGGTGAATTGATGCATATTAACAGATCATAATATATAATGACTCGTTGAAAAATATATAGGGAAACCCGATTCTACCTCAGTGGGTTACTTGATTGCACAATAGGTTTTCTTGGATACAACTGGTCGAGTCATGAACATGTGTTGGGTAAGTACGGTCTCAACATCTGACCAAAGAGTACAACTAGATGAGACTTGGCCAAGATGTGAACTAACTTAAGCGTTTTTCATTAATTCAATCTAGTCTTTGAGGATGATTGGCAATCTTCGGAGATCGATTACATCGGAAAAGAAAGCTGCAAATCTCACATGCTATTATTTAAAAGTTACCTGAAGTCAATCTTCAATTACATTTCCTTTGCTGTTGCTCTTAAAAAAGTTCACAAAAACAACTGCTTATTCCAATATTTACTCAGTAACCTGCCTACTTACCTGTTTATAACAATGACAGGCTTGTTCCTTAGGTACGTATGAAATTATAGCTTCAGGGAAAAGGGAAATCAGCTTTGCAATTTTAAACTTTAATTCAAGGCCTTTACGGTCGGGTTTCGTTCGTCACCGGATATTTTTGATGAGCTCAGATTGGATCAAATGGTACGTAATTTTACAGAGAATCAATATTATGAAATTTTTGTTCTTATTTGTTGAGAGCGCGTTCGTGTTTTCGCTATAACCAATATGGAAGCACATTTTTATGTTTCCTTTGATTTTTATGTAGGTAAGTAAAATCTCATTTTAGCTGACTTGCAAAAGGGTCGTTTTTTATTAAAGATTTATGTATTTTTGTACACTTTTACTTTCCTAATTTTGAACGTTCACTTTAATAAAAGCTTGTCTATTCAATATGAAATTGTTAATTTTCGTCTTATTTCCTGTCAATACATAAAATATCAGTCAGTCAGACAATATGTACATATTTTTTAATAATAATAAATCGATAATAATCGTCATGAATTATGAAATTTTAAAGCAACCAACTAGATAAACATAACTAGAACCATTAACTCATAGGTATATAATCAAAAGCCTAATAACGTCGAACTAAATTTACTACTCGAGGTAGAAATCAAGAGCCGGGGAAGCTGGTACCCTCGGGACACCTGTTCATTTACCGTCTATAGTTAGCTGAACATTTTGGCCTATTCAAATCCCGGTGGGCATGACCCTACGAGATAGAGAGACTAAAGTGTTCGACTTCCTAAAGGTGTATTTAGAAATTTAATGAACTATTAAGGTTTTCTAAAATAAATTCTAGGTTCTTTAGAGTTTTAAACAGTAAAAAATGTTGTCGTAATTAAATAGTCCGAGGGAAGAATTTTTTTGGTTATTGAAATTACCTATCATCATAATAGGACCTTTTGATAGTGACGATGATTATGATTAGTCTTAAACTGCGTACCGACCTTGATGTCTATAATGTTACAATACACCGTGTAACGTTGTAAGTACCTAGATATACCCTCAGGTAAATGCTTTAATTTTCTGGCTGATAGTATATTCTCAAACACCTTATATGTAATCTTAGATATTACTTCCCGGATACCAATCTCTGTAAACTTCTCTATCTACAAAAAATACACCCACCAGAATATCATATTACCGACATCAAAAAGAAAAAACTCAAAACCATTATTAGGCATTTTTAACCCAATTTTCCTCCCAAAGCCGGTTTCAACAAAATGTTGAATGTTGTAATCCGACAATAGAAAGGTTTAATTAAAGACAACTCGGCTTTAATCAAATCAAAATCGTTCATTAATTAAAATACAGTTTTTGTTGCTGTTCTGCTGAAGAGTTCAGAGATCTTTGACAATAACAACTCATGAATATGAAACGTTTTGGACAAAAACTTGAATAAATTTTCGTGGTAAACGGAATAATAATGTTGGAGGCTGCAGCATGATAGATGTATCTAAATATCGAGGAGCGTTTGGTATGGGCAAGCTACTCGACAAGAGTATTCAAATGCGAATAAAGAGTCGATTTAACTTTGGAATTGAAATTCATTCATTACCTTTACGTCAAATTATTTAGGAGATATAAAAATTACTTAAGAAGGAGTCGTACTTATCTGCTCAGTGGTTTTTAAAATAAACAGCTTGCCTTAAAAAAATCTTCTCAGCTATTTTTGCCCGCCATTTTTTTGCGGACTCTCACTTATCCCTAATGATTTTATTCAACATTTCCCCACTGAACTGTTGATCTCGTTGGATCAACATTCTTTTGTTCAATTCCATAACGTAGAATAGGTTATGGCATGAGAATTTCATGGTGACTGATTGAGCCAGTGAGCCGTGAAAGTGGAACAATTCACTTACCCCTATATAACATTGGTTAGGTTAGCTCAAAGGGGAAATAAAAAACGATTTATTGGCCACCGGAGCCTTGAAGGACTTCAGAGTCTTATGAAACGTGACAGATGTGGACGGTTTAATTTTAAGTTTTTATGTTAGGCGATTTGAGTTGTTTGCGTTGTATAAGGACACAAGGACCTTGTGTAAATGAAAGGCTTTCTAATTTCGGAGTTACATCATCCTTATCAAATTTAATATTATTTGTTAACATAATGGTTTCTTAATGACTCTCCATCAATTTATATTTGAGTTTTGCTTAATGATTAATTGAATCGAATTACAAGTTCTTTTGGTTTCACTTTAGAAAGAGGCAAGTAACTCGCCCCTACTGAATGCAGCATACGCCTTGTCACTGAAGTAAAATGCAATATAGACAAAAATACAGCATAGCTGCAACATTGTAGGCATTTTACGGACTTTATCTACGATGAGAATTTTGTTCAAATATGTGTGAATACAAAATCAGAATTTTGATTTTAGAACAATATCTACTAAATTCCATAGCCGTTTCATTAAAAAAAAAGTATGCCTGTACAATATGGCATTAAGCTACCTTCGCTTTTGTTATTAGAGTGATATTAGCCTTTCCACACAAGCAAGCGCAATGCGTGATAGATTGACATAACATGACATATTTACATCAATGAAGACTTAAAAAATTATACATCAAAATAAAATACAAAACCATCTATAAAAAGCTAGATAAACACGCCAAAAAAGCTTCACAAAATTCGCGACGGCTCGGTTGTCATACATAATGTTTCGTTTTTGTCGCTCCATTCACTAAACGCTGAAGAAAATGACGGGCTTTTTACAGAATTCTTCCCTGCATACATCTCAAGCTCCGTCGGCGGTCATTAATCTGTGTGTAAGTACCTACAGTTATGATCTGAAGAGCACTTTATTTTGCCGCCGAGTGTATTCTGTCTCATGGGTATTATAATGTGGAGACTTGATTTTTATTCTGTACAAAAAAAAACATCAAATATGTGCTAAAATGTTTGCGTTCATTGTACATTAGTTTTGCTGAGAAGTGATCAAAATATGAGAAGCAAAAATAAGGGCTGGATAATTCAGTGAAAACATCACGAAAACATTAAAAATATGCTGTTGTATGTATGTATTTACTAATAAAGTATCATTTGTATGTACTTCAAGGTAGGCCTCTTTCTTTAATAAGTCGGAAAACCCAGTCCATTATTTATTTCAAAGACCTCCCATTTATTCATTTGAAATTGGGAGAATTATTTGAGCTGCTACCAAACCGAGCTTCGAAGTAATATCTTATTCAACGCAATTTAAATGCAAATAGCCAACAAAACAAAATGTTTACAATAAATCGCAACAAAACTTTGAATCCTCACAAATTCCTCTAAAATTGCCCATTTATAAATTAACATTAGAAGGAATCAAATAGCATTTATTTTGGGCTCAACTTCAGAACTTTATATTCAAGTCAATTGGATTCATTTTGGCGAACCTAAAACTTTATCATAATAAACAAAGTTTTGTCTATCAACGCTGGTCGCTGGATGGTGTTAAATAATGACATTACATTGTTTTCCCGAAAGGATCCGAAGTAAGGTATCTTATATCTACAGATACAGACATAGATTGCATGTACATCTAAATACACAAGTGTGGCTCACCCGATTTCGTAAAATAAAGAATCCGTACTGTATTCTGCCAGTTACGTTACATCATAAGGAGATGATGGTAATTTTCAATATATTTTTTTTATTAGCCTATGCTGTCCCACTGCTAGGCAAAGGCCTCCCTCTTTTCTTTATCCATCGCTGCTTGAGGCCAGTCCGAGAGGAAGCTGTCCAAGTTATATGATGGAATTATTGCAAGCATTGCAACTATTACACATCTAATCATATACCCAACTAAGCTAGGAAAAACTCAACACTCGTTTATCATTTTAGCGAGTGAAGCCAAAAACATAACCTAGTTTTTAACATGAGATATATTACCAAAAGATTCAACGTGTCAGACTCTCAGACATTAATTTGGATCGCGATAATTTATAGGTCCGACACTTACTTTTAAGACTCAAATTTGTTATTAGGCACTAGAAAAGATATGACTTTGCTTATTTTGAGAAAAAACCCAGACGAGATGTTTTAGGCTCAAGTTTCTGCAAACGTTTCCAATTTTTCAGCATAATCTTTTGATAGGTCCTTGAATATTTTATGGATTAAAGATCTTGATTGGTCTCTTAACTTGTAAGGTAGATAATTTATCTTAGTTACAACGTCCATTAATTATACCTGGCTTAAATTCATCACAAAATAGCCGAGTCGCCATTCTCATAATAAAAACACTCTCTCAAATTAATAATTTAGGATCTTGTAGCAGATTTGGGAATTTATAAATAACTGGCTGTAAAAGACGGTATGACAAAAAAAACACTTGAAATGACGCCAGACAGAAAAAATATGAATGAGATACATGCTGCGCTAACTTGAAATAAAATATGATTAAGACAGGAGGATGATAATAATAATTAGCATTTACCACAACATGTACATAAATAATTATTTAGTTTGCATTAACCATCAATACAGTACCATCATCTAGCTGTATATTTACGATCAGCTCAAGAATTTTCACTATCGGAATTCCTCCATTGAAACTACGAGTATAAATTACATCAAACTTTCACTAAAAAGATTCCAAACTAGGTTTCTGGGAGCAGATGCGTAAATTACAATTCACTGCATTCAAATTTAAACTTTATGCTTATGACAAGAAGGCAGGTATTGGTATGGTAAAAAGTGACTAAGGTAAGGCTTAAAACCGCTAAGTACTTTACAGCAAATTGTTTCTATTCAGAGAACTTAATTCCACGTGTAATGAATACTTTAAGAAAGTGAAAGCCTGTCGAATTACATCTTCACATGTTTTGCAGATTCTTTTAATCTAGATGGAATGGATGAAAAAACGAAGAAATATTTGTAAAGAGTTTTATTTCACGTTGCCATCGGGTAAAAATATCGCCATGGATTTCCCCAGATTTTAATCTACACCATACCTACACGTTCAAAACCTCATTAATTGTTTACAGTTAAAAATAATAATATGTTTGTTGGCTTCAATGTGCTAATCTCAGCAACTAGAGTGATTTGAAAAATATTTTCACTGCCAGATTTCCCATTCATCGAGAATATATTCAGATGCATGGAGTAGTTCTCAAGGAAGTTAGATGGATGGAACCGCTTACGAAAGATAGTTTTAACATAAGCTTCTAATAATTCTAATTGATGTAATATCCTCCAGACTCGCCCTACTACATAAACTTAAATTACTGTCGAAATATTGTAACAATGAAGACATGTACCTAACCCTTTAGAAACTACAGGTACATTATTAAATTACAATTGTGATATCACCATGTATCTAACAAGGGAACAAGACCCATGTTTGAGGGGAAATGCCACAATGATCACAGTGAGTATATGCGTGACCATTCGTAGTATTATTGGAGCGTAGTCTGTTCCTATTAAGTTCACACAACCCTTCTTAGGGTGCTGTGGTGGGTCTGTCCGTCATTTATATTATTTTAGTTAAGTTAATGTCAAAGTGTTTTGAAATGTTCAGAGTGAGAAATAGAGAGTCATTTTAGCAATAATTATGTAAAAAAAAATATTTTGATTTTATCTTAAATAACATTTTGATTAGGCAAAAAATAGTCAATGATATAATAATATGTATCCGTTAAATATGACCCTTAGCTAATGTTTATAAATATATTTCACTTACATATTCTTGCATAAAAATGTTTATTGAAAAATTGCACATTATTAATGTGACCATAACGGTCACATTAAAATTAACCAATCGATTTTCCTACAACGAAACATACCAACACCACCAAAACCTAAAATATTTTAACAAAAAATTATAATTATAACTCCCTTAAAACTTTTAACCACCATTCAGGCTTCACATAATTCTATTATACCCTACGTGCTACCCAGCTCCAAATGGTGATATTTTTAATTTTATCTCATCTGTATTCAAAACGGGTTCTTATCGCATTGCGTTTTAAAGAACTGAAGTATCTATTTTATACGTAGATAGAGACTATTAAGTTATACGGTTTTAAAGTGGGAATTTAAAGTATTTTATTTTAAGTATAAGAAGACTTAGATGAATTAATAGTTTTAAAACACTGGAAAAACGCACGTAAAAATCATTACTCAAGACTTCTTTACCTAGTCCAAACACAACTACGATACGATATTTCATAATTCAGTTCCAGTTCATACTTTTCGGCCCCATCATCAGATCAGTTCAAGAATACCATATTATTGCATTGTCATCAGAACTACTTACAGCTGGCAATTTTCATGACACTACAATCCTTGGAAGATGGCAAAATGCAAGTCGACCTAATAAAATCGTGTTAAAAACATCCCCTAACAAGTAGATTAATTTGAAGCTACTTATTATAAGGGTCTGTGAAAATGAAAATGTCTAACATTCCGAGCCATGGAATTTTGATTATGGTGCATACCATACAACTATTTAGATAACTATGTAATATCATTGTGTTTGCTATGTGATAATTAAATGAAAGTTCAGTATTGTGTATGTTTTTACAAATTGTTTGATTGAAAACCCAAATAGGAAATAGTATATTTATTTTATATACTTGTTTTCCGTATTACGTTAAGTTGTGCATTTTTTTCTTATACAGTAAACGTGGGGCTTATTGTTTTGAGCGTATCTTTGTTACACAGGTTTTCCTCAACTGCCACTCGAAAATAACGCAGAGGGATGATGAAAAGCATTATTTATTAACAGTGACAGTAACGTCAATATAAATTGTGGGAAATGAACGTTTTATTTATGAAAAAGGTTTACTATTTAATCGGTGGTAGATTTTTAATATAAACAAAGGTTTATAAAAGTTTGGAAATCTTTTTTATGGGTGTGCTCATGTAAAATATAGAGGTAGAAAACTTAAATAAACCATTTCAAAATCATCATCCTCTATTTGGATCTTATTTCAGTTATGAAACTGAAATTCCCCAACATTAATAAGATCTTGAGATAACATTCAAGCTTTTGTCATTTAATATTTCATTACGTGAAGTATGTACATTCACTGCAATCGTACAAAAACACCACACAGTTGATTGCTATTTTTCCATTTCCAAAATCAGCATACCAAATGTATGAAAGGTTAACGAATACCAAAATGAAAAATGAAAAGCGAAAATATAGAAAGAAAATAAAATGGAATGGCATTTTATTTATAGAGTATGTGTGGTTATTCTTTATAAATGAATGGAGTGTATATTTTATAATTCATTCGGTAAAAGGTGTACTAAGAATTAAGAGCCGTCTATAATGTCTGTATTTCAGATACACAATATAAAAAATGAAAAAAAAATATTTTTGTTATTTAAAAAGTACTGCTATGCATTGTAGTATGTCCTGCGTAGCTGGCATAAAACAATACGTATATCTTCTTATAAGAGAAGAGCCACCATGGCCGACAGTTAGCTAGGACGCCAATATTATTATTGAAATTGAACCTTTTATTGGCATTATAGCCAATTGTCACAAATTCCAAAAAGGTACAGGTACTCAAATGGTTTGATGTTTGGCAATAAATTATTCAAACGATTCAATTTCCTCGTCTATCCGCCGCAAGTGTCGAAATCGTAAAATCGAGCGCACGCAGCATGTGATTTAAATGCAAATTCTGTCGCGACGCATTTCACCGTTTGCATTTTTTAGAATGTATGGTGCCTATCTGTGACTGTCAATCTATGCTTTTTTGGCTATTTTGCTGACTTTAATTTTTTGAATGAGATATGCCTCTGATTGAAGCTGTTAGCTAAATCAAAATATTCCCGTCCCTATTTAGGTACTTTACAGGTCAAAGCATTCTGGGAACGGAAAAACAATATCCTAGATAGTTTTAAGAATTATTATTGAACATTATTTTCAGTACTCATTTGAGCCAAAACTATAAGCATATTTTATTTATTATCTTAAACAATTTTTAATGCATAAAATATTTGTTACTTCTATGAATGGAGCATCAAACCTTCCCCTTTATTTCAGTCAGATATTCAACTAAAGAACTCCTAACAGCAAACTTGACTAAGCAAATATCCGAAGAGTCATGAAAGGTAATGGTAACACTAGTTTTTGAAGTCGAACTCCAACCTTTTTGTCGGCATTTTCTTAAACTTAGCGTACGCTGCCTCAGCAAGCAGTGAAGACTTAAAAACTTTAGATCCGATTGCGAAGTCTTAAGCTTCCTCTGATCTGTAATGCTTGAAGAGCAAATAACTGTTTCTTTGGGTAAAAGTCAAAGGTTACAAAATAAATATGAGAAAATGATATACAGGAATATGTTACAGGTAATAATTATCTTAAGAACGTAATTCCATAAGAAAAGTGTAACTCTTCAACAACTAGCCCAAAAAATCTAAGTAGTCCTTATCGGTTATTTAATGACTTTTTCTATGAGTAAAATAATAATAAAAAATCAACGATATAAAAATTAAGACTTCACCAACTTCTTGTATGAAAACGACCCGGCTCACGTTACTTTTCAATTTTAAGTATCACCACTTTAGTTCCCCACCATCAATCCATCCTCGAAACATTCGTAGTAAGCATAACTTTGATTGATCCACCCTTGGTAATCTTCCCCTTTGACGTCATCAATCATCATAATGAGTCGAAACACATAACATACTGAAAATTTTGCAAAATACAAGCACACTTTTACATAAGTCATCATTCATCAACATCATTCTTCTGCCCTAATCCCAATTTCTTACATGAGATCGGCGCTGCATGGTTTCTTCTTCCTTGTTCTATCCTGCGCCATATCACAAGTAACATTCTTACCAGCCATATCGTCTTACCCAGTAACCATTCATCGCTTCTTTGGTCGTTCCTTTCCTCTATATCCATCATCCAACCATATCTTTACACCTGGTCGATTCAATCATTAATCAATTTAGAAAAATCACAACTTCTTCAACTACAAACCAACCATTGACAAAGTTACACCCAAAAAATGACTTGCATTTGGATACCAGGTACGTCTGACATCACCATGGGCCAATTAAATCAATTACCTACGTTCATTATGTTTGATTACATCGACATGGCTGTCGCCATGTTGCCACTTCATTAGCAAAGTGTTCGGTTCCATGTTTAATCTCCGTTTATTAAAGCCGAATTAAGTGGTTGATTGCGATTATTGGTGCCATCAATCGATTGTGGAGCTCGCGTTTGTAATGGATTTATCAATGTTTATTATAGTTGGATCATAATCAATATAGAGCATGCACCATCTTTGTAAGAAAACAATTGTAAGTTCGATCGAATATTTTTCAAAATAAACAAAACAACTTGATATAACGGCACGTTATAATTTGAATGTTATTTAAATTGGAGCAGAGTCTTACAACTTTTGTGCCTACACCATCCTGAATATAATTTCACAATAACACATTTTCCAATTCCATAAGAAGTTAGATACATCGAAAAACAATTTCGGGAATAAAACTTGAAAGTCTTCAGCTAAGCCTTCGCGAACTTTCGAATCTACGGATTTAGAAGAATCTTTGGATCATAAAATTCTCTAGGCTCGCCGTATCGGGCGAGCAATTGTGATCCAGAGAATGGCCTTTTCCCTTTTGAATTTAAACGAAATTGATCCTAATGCTGCAGATATTCGATTGAAAGTCCATTGACACTAAATCAATTAAATTTCAAGCTTCCTTTGGACGTGATAATCTAGGGATTCTTTTCATTGCAACGTCTTCTTCTTAAATAGATGGGTCCGGATTCGAAACGTATAAAGTAGCATGATTTATTAGGCATTCAGTGTTGCTTACATTCAATTTCTACCAAAATAATTGTTTTTCGGCTGTTCATTTTGATTATTTTTATTCTAAACTTACTTCACAAAAGAATGGAGTCTTGATTGGAATGAGATTTCAATTTCAGCATTTAAATAGGAACCAATATTCGATCGGAAGCAGGATCGAATTACCGACTTGATTATATTGAAGCTATGGACGGACTTGAATAAAGTGAAAATGTTCACTTTGATACGGAATTTTATTTAAAAACGGACGGAGAAATGTTAAAATCTTTTGCTGTGCGGTATACGGTGATAAACAGATGTTGATCTAGCGTAGTAGTCACTGTGGACATGTCCATATTCCTAATATACTTGTGAATCACACTTATTTCCTCTTTTTAGTTAGGTACTCTCTTATGTACTATCTTTTTAAATGATATTTTGAGGCCGCGAGCATTGCTCGAGCTACCCCCGATCATGATTTGCCCTTTATTTCTTTCCAATACTACAAAATCTCAATCGAAAACTTACTAAATTGGATGAAAATCCATTCAATTAGTTACAAAACTTTAGTAAGATTTTGACCTCGAGTGAGTTTTCATTGAAGTAATTTAGTCAACCGTGAAGCAAGTTTTCGCGGCCGATCCGCTGGGCTTATAATCGTATTAATAACCTCAGCAGTGAAGGGGTTAAGTAAGTTGGTCAATCGGATAGGAAGCTATTTATAAATGTTTATATAGCTGTGTTTGAATGGACTGAAATATTATTAATTGACTGAGACTGAAAATTATCCAACACATACTTTCAAATGGATTTGAAATCTTCTCATTTCTGGGATCTGAACAGACCTACTTTGACATGCCACGATTTGTTTCTACAAAAAACAAAAGTGATATTTTGACGGCTTGTAAGATTATTTGTCCAAACCATAGTTATTTTTTTCAATATTGAGCATATAGTCAACACCATCATAGTTTGTTAAAAACTACTGAAAAACAGAATACTCGAGTCAGAAATTATCTTTGACTTTACTCATCATCTCGCCAAAAATACACAACCTTAAAGCATAAAAACAAACAAAGGTTTTATCATAATGCTGCACTGCACTTGACCTCCTAAGCGAAACAAGTGCATCTTCATGCCAAGATCAAAAGAACTGCGTCTGTCATGAGCGCACTGAGAAAGGGTGTGTATACATATAAAAAGGCAAGTTTTTATAGCGGTTTCAGACTAGAGTTTTATACGCGCGTGTAACGCTCGTGAAAGCTACGACTTCGATAACTCCATAGTAACTAATAATTTGAGCGACTATGCCCTTGTGTGCGAATACGGGCTTTTGTAGCAAAAATTAAATAAGTACAATAGCGTCAGTCTGTCATGCATGACAGATATTCTCTCAAAGGAGGCTAACTAACAGCTCAAGGCATAAAATAGTGCACAAGAGCGAACATAGTTCACTCTCCATTCCTTCACTCGCATAACCCTTTGGAACGGTAATCCGACACATTCGAAAAGATCAACAAAATACGAACCTCGAGTCCATGTAAGTATGAACAACGCTATTCTGAAGTCGCCCTAACACACACCACCTACACAAAAATTACTCAAGGAACATGTTACAAAAATATTTTGGAACTTAAAATTACGTATGTATGTAATAATTTCCGGTATACCCTTTGATGTTGGCCTTGGTTGTATTTTTGCGAAATTCAATGATGAGAGTATTTTTATTTTCCTTTCTTTCGCTGATGTTCCGGAACGTTTTCAGGTAATATTAGGTAATGCGATTTCGGCAGACTCGTTCTTTTTATCAGATTATTTGAATGCGATATTATATAACGTGTGTACAAGGTAACTGGGTAACGTACTCGTGTAAGCCTACGTATTGTTTTTATCTCGATATTGAATTATTTATAAATAAATAACTTCATAAATATGGTATAATTTGTATAATTCAAACATATGTATTCGAGTATATCTTTCCTGGAGTATTCTGATAAAATATTAGTATCTAGCTTGCGGTAGTAAACTTTAATCTGGCACACTGAAAAACAGTTCCTACAGTTGTATGGAGTTATTAGTAATGAATATTAGTAGTGTTTGTTCGGAAATAAGTCAAAATTAAATAATTTATAGTTTAATAAACCGTATCTTTCAACAACCATTTTCCTCCAAGTTTCAAAGGCGGGAAACTTTGTAGTTTTCCTATACTTAATGTATATCGGCAATGCACTTAGCACTTTAACAAGACGTGGCCTGCATCACAAAGTTGACGGCAGACGGACGATCGATTGGACTCAGACATGCTGTAACCGAAATAGGGAAGTAGCTGGATGTCCTACTAACAGCCAGTTTCATCATCAAAAGTAAAAGCCAAAGTAATGTCATAAAGTAAAAGTAACGTTCTAATTAGTTTTTTTAAGGCTAAAGTAACAGCAAAACTAATAGATAAAATCGTATAATTTGACCGTTACTTTTACTTTATGACATAATTTGGCTTTTACTTTTAACGAAGAATCTGGCTGTAAGACAGAAAATTACTGAGGAATCAATTAAATACTTTTTTTTTTTTGCATAATGAAAAAGTTGTGTGCCTATAAAAAGAAGAACAAAAGTCGTTTTTTTGTTACTAGCTTAGGGACCATCCGATGACTTCCCACATCAAGAAAGAAAACACAATAAATAACTACTTAGCTATTTCCCGCGGATTCACCTCATTCACCCACGTCCCAGCGAAATTTCTTCACATACCTGGAAAAAATAAAGCTAATGTTACTTGGGAATAGTCTAGCTTTCTAACATAGATTTTTATCAAATCGGTTCAGTAGTTTCGGAGCTTTAGGGTGCAAACTACTTTTTTTTCCTTTCTAGCATAGATGTGAATGAAGTTATTTATTTGCTCTCTAGTTAAACTATCATTTTCTAAATGTTAATATTAAATATTGTAATCAGAGATACTTAGTACCTACTACTGAAAAACAATTCAATATCACACTTGAACACACGAGGCAGTCCTTATTGAAAACTGGAGCAATAAAGCGCACATTATGCAATATGTAGGCGAAGTATCGCGACGGTCCTTATATAAGTTTTACGAGGGTCTCGTGCACTTAGAGTGTTGAGCCAACCAGACCCGCCATGAGCACAAATCTTTATGCAAAAAAGTCTGTCAATTAACACGCAGGTGATGATCTTAGTCTTACACAGCAAATTAATAGTGATAGCTCACTCATGCATTTCTGATCACATCTTAATACATGCACGAAAAAATAGTTAAACACAGACGTAAACTTAACGCACACACTCTCCCTTTCCTGCTAGGTATATATATTTCACATGGTGGTGGGGTTAGCTGTCTTATTTTTTCTGTAAATATGTGTAGGTATAATCTGAGTTTGCGCATGTACATTTGGTAGAGAGGAAATCATAGCAATGGCGTTTCCGATTAGTTAAGTGCTCTAAGCTCTAGCGGCACCACGTCCAATGCCCTCTATGCCACAATGGGCATTCCTGAATTATTTGAGAACTCCACAATAGTCGATGCCGGTTGAAATTCGTCGACTATTGAGGGAGGAAGTGGATCGTAGTCTCAGGTAGAATTTGCTGGCAGGATACATCCTGCGTTTTGAATTCTTTAGTAGTTTTAGTAGTCGTGAGCAAAACCAAACAAAGCTGCAAAGCTACCGGAACAAGTTACTACTCATCATTGATGTTGTACACAGGTACTTAAGCACCAAGGTTGATGCGAAACTTGGCACATACATCAAATATTTTATAAATTAAACTAACTATCGTTTTTAATAATTTACATTTACGCATTATGTTGTGAGAAGAGTGATTTTCGGGAATTTGGATAAAATATTTTTGGGTAATAAAATTAATGAATACATCAAGCAAAGTCCTCAAACGATAAATGGAACATTCAAATCAAATTCACTAGCTTCACTTACAAATTCTATTCCATTTAACATTCACCTCCAAATTCCGATATCATAGATTCACCAGCCATGTCCAACCTCGATAAGCCCCTTACAGGATCGCTTGCATAATTCCTACAAGCTAAGCCATTACTTATGTATTTCATCTTCATGTTGAATGCTCAATTGGTCTATCAGGACCTATGAAACCTCTTTCAAAACGTCACGGTAGTTGTACGGTTAAAAAAGTGGAACGTGGAAGAACTGGCAAGAAACTCCTTAGAAACGTTTTTCATAAAACCACTGTGTAACAATTTGTGGTATTAGTATTTATGATACAAACAATATTTTTGCTACAATTTTTTAGTTTAGCTAATTGTCCCGAAACCATGGAATGTGAAATTATCTACATAGAATACTGATACAAAATAATCAAAATTAAAAAGTGGCTCATCCCCTCAGGATCGCTTGCATAATTCCTTATGAGCTGAGCCATTACTTATGTATTTCATGTTCATGTTGAATGCTCAATTGGTCTGACAGGACTGCGAGAAGGCGTAATCGAGTTTGGCGCAAGATTCCAAGTAGGACAGACTTGTAAGTTGATTTCGATTGCATTAGAAGAGGAATGGTAGAACAGTGAAGGTGGTTGTTTTTTTGCACAGCATTTCGATAAGAAAAGATACAGATTTACAGTTTGTTGCTGAAAGTCTTAAAAAGTGTACTTAACCGTACTTGTATACTAATACACCCAAAACAAAAATGTGAAAGACTGCCAGGTTCGATAATATGGGAATGCTTCGCCTATAAAAGAAGTGAGATCTGAATAAGTACCAAGTTCCATACACATACCTCAGTTAAAAATAGTTACTTTTTAATGATGTTACTTGGCAAGTTTTAATAGAAAATTAAATACTTGATTCATTGCGATTAGTAGGTGTGAAAACTTGCCAAGTAACATCGTTAAAAAGTAACTATTTTTAACTGAGGTATGTGTATGGAACTTGGTACTTATTCAGATCTCACTTCTTTTATAGGCGAAGCATCCTATTATCGAACTTGGCAGTCTTTCATTTTTGTAAGGTTGTTTATTTTATTTTTTTCTATTGATTAAGTTAGTTAAGGACATGCCTCATTTATACTATCTTTCAGATTTTTGAATATGCACTATGCTTCTTACAAAGAAATAAACTAGATTAACTAAATGGACTAGATTAACCAACTGACTGACATGACATGTTATCATATATTATGTTCGTGGATCAAAGATACACATTCGTTATTTTCGAAAGTTACTCACACTTGGCCGTTTTGAGATTTTTACTTTACTTTGACTAAATACAAACCTTTGTAACGAATTTCAGATCGGTACGACCATTCGAAGATATATTATATAAATATAGATAAATTTAGTTCGTTTCAGTTCCTTAGGGGTATAAATTTACACCGGGTATAAATTTATATTTTAATTAATTATTTTGAAACCGACTCACACTTGGCCATTTTCAGATTTTTCCCTTTACCTTGACATAAAGACCTACCTCCATGCCAAATTTCAAGTCAATACGACCATTGGAAGTGGTCTAGGTTTTTGATGAGTGAGTCAGTCAGTCAGTCAGTCAGTGAGTGTATAGTAAAAATAGCGATTTTCTGACGTCAATATCTCAAGACCTACAATAGGTATATTAATGAAATTTTGTATTTTAGATAAGTGAGGGGGTCTCAACAGATACTAGAAATTTGATATGCGTAAATAAAATAGATTTTGAGTTATAGGGGGGTCGAATTTGGCCCGAAATGGTTCGTGTAATATAACCCACGGCCGGTGTGTCGCTTTTTTTGCTCGAACTTGGCGGACACACTGCCGTGTGTCTAGATAATAATGAAGAAATAGATTTTTGCTTGTTTGTTTGTACCCTCAAAGCTCCGAAACTATGTAACCGAGTTAAAATTCTTTCACCGTTATAAAGCTACACTTTTCCCGAGTAATATGGGTTATAATTTATCCAGGTATATGTAGTAAATCCTACGGCAAGCTGGTGAAAACGCGGGAAAACGGCTACTACTTACATTAGGTTTAAAGTCAAGTTACACACATTTATATTTCTGTTTAAACTTATTTATATCATTGATATTGGACCGAAAATAAAGTTTATTATGTTATTAAATTTTCAAAAATCTTCAAATATTAATTTCAATACACAAAAAAATTGCAGTAAATCAAACATAATCTTAATTTCATTTTGATCCGCAACCGCTTCCACGCGGTTAATACGGTAAAACAGAATGTAATTTTAAAATTACTCATTACGGTACAACGATGGCATTTCCGTATAATTAAAATGTACTATAATATTCATTGAAGTGTGGTATGGCCTGCAATAGGTCAAACTCTATTTCCTGGCTCCGGATTTTGCGGTAAAGGTACTCTGAAGCCGCTCATTAAAATGCCATTTTGTGGATCATACGTGCCTAACTAACTGACGTGCGTATAAGTACTTAAGCATTGATGTTATCTTTACTATCAGTTTGAAGATTATCGCTATATTGATCACGTTCTATGACAAGGTAATTCAATAACTGGCAAATGGTGTTGACCATGCTAATTAAAAATAACACAATATTATTCTTAAGCATATATAATAAAAACTACATTTTACGCGTCTTTAAAATTTTTAAATCGTGGAAATGCAGCGGTTCCTAAGATTGGCTCTATATTTAAACAAAAAAATCAACTCTTCACCTATAAAATATTACCGTTGATTCGGAGCAAGATAATAAAATTCAGGCATACTAGGCCTGTCAAATATCGATTGATAACCTGTACAATGTTCGTATTGATTAAATTGTTTCGAAAGTCCTTTCCCCGAGTATTTTACACCGGCAGGCCTTTTCGGAGGTATTAAAAAGGGTCATGTTGCTAATTAAATTTTTACGAGCATTTTAATGACAACATAAATCTACCATCTGTTTTTTGTATCATCATATAGCCTTTCTAAAATATAAGTAGGATAACTAACCAGTCATGTTCATTCAAACTCGTTTTTTTTTCGAAATCTCTTTCAAATCTTCAAGCTAGTTGCACGATTCCAAGAAGTGGGTATCATGGGTAAGAACCGGCAAGAAACTCCATAGACCCTCTTCAAAAAAGCAAATGTTTACAATACCGAACAATATTTTTACCACAATTTGTTAGTTTAGCTCATTGTACTGAAACCATGGCAAGTAAAATTATACAGATCCGTAATTAAAACAACATATTCTAAACTAAAATCCTTACATATTCCATATACCTACCATGAAATGATGACAACACCACCCGGGGCGTATGCCATGTTTACATTAACCGCACCATGATATCACTAACTAGTAACTATACATCCCTATACATGTATGTAGAATATTTGTTACAAATTATCCCCCGTGCTTCGTACACCATAGTTATTAACATAACAAGAGGTTTATGTCGTCATAATGTTCTATTGAATACATACAACTAACGGTAGGGTAATATTTTTAAAAACGACATCTATACTAATATTATACAGGGGAAAACTTTTTTTGTTTGTTTGGTTGTAATGGATAAACTGAAAAACTACTGGACCGATTTTAAATATTCTTTCACCATTAGAAAGATTTATTATCTGCGAGTAACATAGGCTATATTTTATCCCGGTGGGGGCAGTAGCGCCCACGGGACGCGGGTGAAACCACGAGTGAGCAAGCGTGGTCTATTCGGGATGAGCCTGTATCCTGCAGTGGAATGATAAAAAAAAATGTTGATGATGACGATTAAATTCGACCACAGATATCTACGTACTAAAATGGATAACTAAACAACGTTATTGTAGTTATTTGTTCCTAATATCAGTAAACATTAATTTGTAAATGTTACCAGACTCTAGCGTTAGTAATCATATCATTTTAATAATAATACTAAGCAGTCAGACAGCTGGAGCTGGGAAGTAGGTATGTCATTAGCGTAAAGGTCAATGAGAAAATTAATTCCTGATAATAAATTCTCTTAGCAGACATTATAGGACTAGCAATCGGCCTCTTCACGAAATGAGGGCTCAATTTAGTATACAAGATAGTAGACGAAATTCAAAAACATGATTACAAAATTAGACGGAGAAAATACTTGTTTTAAAATATTATAAATGCGAAAGTAACTAGGTTTGTCTATCGGGCTTTTACGCTTAAACTACTAATAGTATTTAAACGTTTTATATACAGATGGAGAGATAATATAGGCTACTTTTACCAGGTTGTGTAAAGTGTTCCTTCTAGAAACCATGAATATTGATAGTTTTCTTTACACATATCACTATTTTTACATCATGATTTTCAATGGGAAACTGAAGTAACGAATTGATTCATTCATTCACATTTTAACTTTACCTATATTAGCTATCGATATTTCTGAAGCAGGTTATTATTTACCAAAAGCGTGCACTTTTACAGAGAAAAATAAAAATGAGTTTTTAAAATAAAGACAAACTACATTTCTAGGCAGCAGGTTTCTGAAATATCACAAGAACGAGAGAGTATTTTTTATATTTTATATTGTAGTCAGTTCTCAGTGCTTATTTTTTGTAATATCCCTAACAGTTTCAGACATCTGTGACGTGAATTTGTTATCTTTTTGTTATGGTTTATATTGCCATATAAAACATTACATAGGTATATAATTTCTAGGGGCCTGAAATCGTGTCGTAATATCGCAATACTGGACCATCGTTATGAAAGTGTTTTTATATCGTTTTTACCAGTTTTATTAAAAACAGAAAGTTTATACACATTACATATTTTACATGATTTTGGTTCAAATACACACTTATCCAACTCCTAAGTTAAAGACATTAGCATAAGTATAATACATTTTTGACGGTTAAAAGTAAAAAAATACATAATCAAAATGTACTTTCAACACTTCATCGTATCACACACACTCGAAGGATTACGGAACGCCTAAAAAATACACTGGAAAGAATTTCTATCTACTCTGTAAGAACCGGTATTCTAAGCCCCTTAATACCTTGTAAGCTTCAAACAGATATTATGATTGAACGCCAAATCTATTGACGGTTGAGCCGCGTAAGAATTTGTCTTTGAATTATATAAAAACTCTTAACTTGAAGTAAAATTTGATTCTTCAAATATGTTCATTTGCTTTCTTTTCCATTTTTTAATGAAAATTTTGTGAGAGTAGAAGACTGTAAAATACGCGCAGCACAATTCATCATCACATCATCATCATTTTAACCAAAGGATGAGCTGAACATAGGAATCTCCAACTGATTTCTTAAAGGACTGATTGGAAGAGGCCTGCAATAGACGCAACATATTCGGTTTTTTTATACGAGTTTTTCAGCACTTCCTTCTACGTAACGTGAGGAAACTACAAACGAAGCCAGATAGCATTTCAGATGGATTTAATGTAAAATCCTTCTTAAAAACGAAGAAGCCAAAAATCATAATATTATTCGTACTATGGTAGACAACATCAAAAATTGAACAATCTAAATATTTATAAAAGCAATTAAACATTAAAATTACACGTCTAATTAACAGACAATAATGAAATTCATTGCCAGTTTTGTTTATCTTGTGAATTTGGGAAAGCTTTGAAATATATTTTGAAAAGGGGTTTCTAAGCCTGTAATTTCCGGTCACAAAAATATTCATACATTCCTTAGAACCTTTGAAAGCGCCCTTCAGAAAATGCTTGTGGATGCAATGAAGGCAATTTCAAAGTAAATGAAATCACTTATCTAACGTAAAAGGGTTGTTACTGGCTATTTTTTGGAGCAAAAAAAACTGTATGTGATTTTATGGAAAGGGTTGAAGGTATTGCTGATGATAATAATCGATATAACGAAGATAGTCACCTATCCACGGACTAATGGCATCATACGTTGATAGACATACCCGAACGTCTTAGCCACGAGTTCTATGAAGAGCTTGTAGTAATTCACCATTGATACTACTTATTTGAGTAAGGGCCACTCATAGACACAAGGCAACAAATAGAACTTTCTAGGCTAATTATACCACTTAACCCACCTGTTAAAAGCTCTTATTTTTGCAGCAAATGGAACTGAAGAGAACGCCAACTAACGACGTTACCATCGCAAAGACGCCACGAATAATATCATCATAATAAAATTAATAGAACCCATTTCTGTCCCATTTTCTCTAATATGAGACCGTATGTCTGTATGTTGATGTATTCTGCTAATAGAACTACGACTTTCATTACTGCTTACATATTTTTGGGAGTCAAACGTGAGCGGAAATTATTATTATTTCATAAACGGTGGTAAACTGATCTTAGTGGGTAAATTATATAAGTTTTGTAGGTTACCTACTAGTTTAATAAGGTACGTTTTATTATTTGTAAGTAATCTTAGTTACTTGATAGATCTTTACGATTAGTTTGTGGTATTATTAACTCAATTATGTAAGGTCACAAAGCCTATATTATAGAGTTACAGTTATTTTGTGCATGTATGACTCAGCTAAATAATTCAAAATGAAACTTTAATAAATTAATGAAGTATCCTTCAAAACTCTCAAGTTACAATAAAGGCATTTTAAAAGCATTCTGCAAAAACCCCAACTGGGTCTTTGTACTGTAAATTTCGTCAACCTTTTTACATATCATTAAATAAACTACTTAGAGTTTAGGTCTAATAGTTTTACGACGTCATAAAAAAACAATGGCCTGTATAAAGTTATTTTGGAACTTACAGTTCGTTGAATTTAGTCTGTATATTTTATTGGGCACATTAAATACAAATTGGCTGAAAAGAATCAGTATAAATGCATGATTTAACCAGATTTTCTATGCAACATATAAGTCTTTATTTCTCGAAAAATTGCCACAACCAAAAGAAGAAATGGAAGTGGATAAAAAAATATTCTTTGGTTCTCATAAAACAAAAAGATCCACTTATAATTGCAGCGTATGACAAGTAAACTTCGCAAGCATTTCTCAACAAGAATTCAACCAAACATTCCTCATACATACTCGTATATTATCATTCTCACCTATGCCATAACACATCCATCAAAAGATTATTATTAAAATTAACTGAGGGAACAATTCTGCCCATCTGGAGAACATTAGCATGCGTCTAATGTCGGTCGAACAGACTTGGCTAATGGAAAATTTATTGTGAATGTTATATTAGGAAATTCCTGACATTTCCAGCGAATTGTCTCGATTAAAGAGCTGCTCAATTTCGGCCGGGAACTGCTGATAAGGCCGTGTTTTGTGTAAGCGTTGGAGGCATTGTGTGATAGAAAATTTATGTCGTGGTAGGAGTGTTTTGAAGAAATAGGGAGGAAGGGAAGTGTCTAACTAGAAGTTACAGGTTATATAACAGTGATAATGTATGTATGTACTCGTATAAATATTGTGTAATTTATTAAATAACTGAATTAAGAGCGGCAAAGTTGTTTAAGTATATAGTTTTTTCGTGAATTTAGGAATAATGTTACTGCATAGAGTAGAAAAGACATACAAAAGACGTTGGGAGCCACAACATTATACATAATAAACCTAAATAGGAAAAAATGAGAAGGCTGCGTACCTATTTTATTCATTATTTAAAAAACTTATTCATTCCTACTGCATACAAAAGATGAAAAGAGGTTTTTCTGAACTCAACAGATAACTTCTGAACATTTTGTACGCTTTATATTTGATTTGAAAAGCTTCTTTTGCAGTTTTAAAACTAACTTTGGTTTCAACTTTGAATCCAGGTAATGAACTATTTCCACTTGCTTTAGGATTTTACCTTTTTCACTAAATCCTTAGAAAGAGCTGAATAAGTTTGTAGGTTTTACACGAGTTTTAGTTAAGTAATTATTTAAATCAAGTAAACAATCCTGAAGTTACTCCCTTTGATGATTTGCGCACGCGCAAATGCGAAAGTAAGCAACTTCGGAAAAGTGAATAGTAGCTATCGTAATATTTTTTTTTTTGCTATAGTTAAAAATCAACCTAACAATATTGTTTTGCTTACAAAAATACCTATTTCTTGTTTCAACTAATCATGTTCAAGTAAAAACCATTTATTAATTTCTAACGTAATCATTTTTATAATTATAATATAACAAACAAGTAAATACCCAGTAAAGTGGAAAGCAAAACGGATTATACCCAGATGAACGTTTAAACTAACATACTGTAGAGGAGCTATAAAGTTTTGAAAGCACGAAATTGAATTTGGTGACCACGGCGTATGTGTCGCACGATGACATTTGCTCTGAAAATTAGCAGTGGACCAACTTTCTGGATGCTGATGTCGGTTGGGTATGTTTAAGCCTTAGGATTTGTGATGAGAATATCCAAGTGCTTTAAAAAAGGTAAAATACTTAAAATTCTTTATTGTGCATTTGTAAGAAGTCACCTTGAGTATGCATCACAAATTTGGAACCCACGCTATGACAAATATATTGATCGCTTAGAGAGCATTCAGAGACGTTTTATAAGATTTTTATGTTATCGGCTCAATATACCATACAGGTCAGAGAATTACATAAATCAATGCAAAAAATTCCACCTTCAGCCACTTGTAAACCGACGCCGTTTAGCCGACTGTTCCTTTTTACTCAAACTGCTGTCAAATGAAATTGACTGCCCTAATTTATTGCAAAAACTTAATTTCTCTGTTCCTCAAAAATCTGTTCGGTTTAACCCACCTATATCAGTCCCATTGTCATCTTCGAACTATAGGCAGAATACATATATGTTGCGAGCGAGCAAGGATTTTAACAAATTGTGTAAAGAGTACTCTTTTGACCCATTCAATACCAAGAGTGCTGTGGTTCGTAGGCAGCTAAATCACGATTTTTTCAAAATTTAACTTTGTAATATGTAACTATGTATAATTTTAATTTCTCATAGATCAGTTGATAACCTAGCTATAAGCGTGTTATTCCACTACTATCCGTGAAAACCTATAATTGGCTTTCTGTTTCTTTATATATGTCTACAACATTGTTTTGTGTAGCCGTTGGTTTTCCAATAAGTAAATAAGTAAATAAGTTAACTATATGCACGAAACCTATATCAGAGTGTTTTTGGTCAAAAGGAACGATATTATATCTCATCATCTCCACCTCCCGAGCCTATTCCGAACGATATAATACTATCTAAGTATTTATATAAAAGAAAGTTCTTTACTTTCACTGCTTTTAACTTAAGAATGGCTGAACTGACCCGGCAGAAGGACATTAGATTTTTGTTAATATTATCGACAATAGCAAAGAATCTTTAGAACTTTATTAACTTTAATTTTAAAAGAATAACAATAAAAATTATTAAAAAATATTATTGAAAAAGTTTTTTTAATATCAATGTGAGACTTCATGGACCAGTCACTCTTTGCTTTGCTATTTGCTCATAAAATACTATAACAGAAGTAGGTAAGTACCTCTATAAAATAGTCTCTTTACCAAACAATGGCCTCTTCTCGGGCACTAACGATAATATATAAGCTTATCTCGTTTATTCATGAATACCATTATTGGCATTTCAGGCTATTGAAATTCCTCCGTTTTCACGACCAGAGTAATCAAATTGCATAATATATTTAACGGCTGAATTGCTGACTTTAATTATGTCTACAGTTGGCTACATTATTAAGCACACACGTTGTGAATTAAGCTTTATTTTTATTTAAATACAAAAAATTGTAAATTGCCCACTTATGTTGAGTAGATGTGGGTCTGTGCTTATAATTGGGAAGCATCATGCTGTATTTTCTGATATTTGATATGATAACTATCACACAATTATTTCACACACTAGCCGTTTCCTGCGGTTTCGCCCCGGGAACTTCTTCCTATATCGCGACAAAATATAGCCTATGTTACTCGGGATAGTCTAGTTTCCCAACAGAGAATCAATGTTTCAAATCGTCTCAGTAGATTTAGAGCCTTTACAAGCAATCAAACAAAAATGTTTCCTTATTATTACAGTGTCGATTATGAACGTTAAATTGTGTATACGTAGTGATATCCGCTTACGCACTATAACCACACCCTTGCCACGAAAAGAGCGATTTGTATCAAATATTTATCTCCGGCTCCATCTAGATTATGTTGTCTGTACACACGAGATCCAAATTAAATTGTACTCATAGTAGATGTTAATGACTAACATAGGTATAAAAACGTATGTAACGCAATCTAAACCCCAGGATACACTGGTTATACTCATTGGTTAATATTAACAAGAACAATAATATTAAATCTATTTCAAAAAAGCACCAACAAAACTAAACAAAAACAGTCTCAACAACCGTCTTTAACCAATAAAATAAACCCATTTTATTTCCCCAATAAAATGATCAAAGAGTTGTTTTATCGGAATAAAACCAAAATAAATTCACACATGGTTTCTGTAACCATATAATTTATCGCGACAATTGAAACAATAGCTTGTGTACACCACAGACAATTTGTTTTACCAATGTTTTTCTTTTTAAAAATAAAACTGGAAATGATTTTTCATTTTAGTGTGAGAGCTAGTTAATTTATTTTTTAATAAACAGTTCACTGCAAGAGACAAGCTTGATATACAATTTATTTTACAGTGAAGTTCAATTTTATATGACTAGCCGTTTTGGGCGGTTTCAACTATTTCCAGTAGGCTTTTTTATTCTGATATTATAAACTATATCACTGTTAGGGCATCATATTTAAACTTGTTTGACACTATTGAAGCTATGTAATAACAAAAAAGCTTTACCTTAGGACCAAACTAAATATGGCATATGAAAAGATACTTGTACTCTTATTAACCGACTTCGTAAGTGGTCAATTACCCAGTAAACTAAATGCACTAATCCGTGACTATGCAATTTAATGCAGCAGACGAAGCCTTGTAAGGAGAGATTATCTTTTCACAAGTTTTCGCTTCACTTCACTACTAACTACCAGCGAAGGCTCATTTTTGAGTTATGTACCTATGTCAGCATAAAAAAATATAGTGCTCTAAACTTTTCAAACTTAGTCAGCTTTCTAAGATGCGAATTCCTGAAAACAAACCTTTGATTCTTATTAAAATATAAGCTAACTAAATAAAATTGAAAAAAAAAACAGTAAAAAAGGAAAGATTTTACAAAAATTTTATAAAAATGTCAACAAAGATAATGTTAAACCTATTCATTTACCGAAATATCAATTTATGCAATCTGTTTAACCAACCATGATTAATTCGTTAATCAAACATTTTTCTTTTCAATCAATTGAAAATTCAATATTTACAACAGAAAAATAAAAATAGCAAAAACGTTTTTCACTTTCCGCTTTTTAGCGTTGATTTTAACAACGTTGCGGTCAGAGGCGATTAGGTAGTACGACCAAAAAAATAACAAAGTAGACTTCGGAATTTAATAAAAATCAACTGTATCGGGTTCTATTAAGGTTGAATGTCGCTTAGTGTGGGATTTCACCTTTGTCACGCGTGGACCGTAGTACTTTATCTCATTTTGCTGAAGCTTAAATTTTACACGCTCTAATAACCAAGTTACTTGGTGGAAACCGCTATAACATTCATGGTGTTAAACATAACCTTTTGCTATTTACACGGGCGCCATGTTGTTTTAGTATTTTTTTACAACAGCCTTTGTAAGCAGTTAAGTTAAAAATAGTTTTATTGTGTTTGAACGGAGCACAAAAGTGTTTTATAGCCTCTAAATTAGTTTGTACAACGTGGAATTAAATTTTCACCTACGTTGTTGCGGTTCAAGTTTTTTTGTAGACCGTTTTGTGCGAAGTTTTAGTGAATAGTTTTGTGAATTTAATTAAAAAGGAGGCTTAGAAATATGTCTAGTACCTTTAAAGATAGGTTGTTTATAAATAGACTTTAAAACATTTATCAAAGAAACAAGAATTCCTAAATTTAATGTAAAATCTTACCCAAAATTTGGGCCAAAAATGGTCGGTACTACAAAATCGAGTTACGTCAAATTAGCCCCAAACTTCAGACTTGATTTATTGAGTTTCAATGCGAAAAGTTTGGAAAACTCTGCTAACTCGATTGAGACGGTTGAATAAGAATTCAATTTGTTACAAAGCTTATTTTGAAAGTGCATCTCTATTATAATGAGCTCTTTTCCTTTCTATTTAGATGGAAACTTTGGATTTTAGACTATGAGTTTGGTTTTAATAATACGTTCAGTTCTTTTAATGTGTATAAGAAGTTTTTTGTAAGATTAAGGTTATATAATAAACATCTCTACATTGACTCATTATATTATAGACTTTTTCTAAACTCATTTGGTTTTACACAATTCTATAGGCAAATCTTTCATAACCAAGATGTGGATACAATGGAGCAACTAAAAGACATACCTACATTCTTTGAATATCTTTGTCATTCATAATAATAACTGTAGAAGCCAAAAAAAAGAAACAAATGACAAGACCCAATGACACGAAAATTGGAAAATTAGTAAAAAATTACGGAAACACATTGTGCAGTGACCAATAGCCGACACAATGCAAAAAGCAATCCATTTACAGATTGGACACGTCGGCCGCAGATGGAGCGATGCACACAAAATTACTCCAGTGGCGTATGGAGTTAAAACAAATTCGAAAAAGCAGAACTGTTTTTAATTTGAAACAAAATTGGAGTACAATTAAAAAATATTATTCGGAATAACATGTTTTGATTTGTATTCATTATCTGTTACTTAATTGAATAACATCACATCATAACTAAGTATTGAAATAAATACCGCTATGGCATTTATGTACTAAGTAATCCAGAGGGAAAAAAATAAGAAAAAAATGCCTAATAAACTAGCCTAATAGTCTTGTATTAAACAAAGTATTGGAACATCTTAAAATTTTAAAGCAAACGTAAATTGACTTACAGTCATGCATCTCCTACAACGTAACGTCTGAATATTCATCAAAAGTTTTGAACAATTTTAGTTAACTAATACCACTATACAACAAAATTAAGTTATCCATCAACCTTATTTACACATAGTTTTAGAGCAAACGAAATAGCAAGCACGCTTATCGTTTACTGGATTAACACTTTAAAACATCGAATCCCGGTAATTTATTTTTATTCATAGAACTATAAATAAGTAATTAATATGAAAATCAATAATCATAACCTATTGCCTGCGGTTTCACTCGCGTACCGAGGGAACTACGTTCTGATTTAAAAGTTTATTTAGTGCTCCCGCGAGTAACACAGGATCTGATAAATTGTAGACAATGAAATTTTCACAGCCAAATGAAACCATAAAATATTCATAAATTAATATACCTTACAAAACTAACGAAAATGAGTGAGATGACGGCAGATAGAAGAGTATGGAAGGAGAAAACATGCCGCGCCGACCCCAAGTGAAATTGGGATAAGGGTACCTAGGCAGAATGATGATAACAACGAAAAAAAAAATATTATGTAATTATCATTTGTATTTCAATTTATTTCATATTAGATGGTATGTGATATAAAAATGTGTTGAAGTCCCATTAAAATAAAACGAAAATAAAAATCTTTTCTTTTTTAGAAGTAGGTAACTTTGTTTCGAAGTTAGATAGAGAGGCCTGAATCACACTGGGTGCATTGCTGGGGAGACGGCGGTAATTGCGAGCCTCCGTTACGGCTAATGATGCCCTTAATTAAAACGTAAAATGATCTGAGAAAAAACTGCATCGAGATGGCGGGTTTAATTGAGCGCATTTGACTTGGTTTCAGTTGGGTCTGTTTGTTTATTGTTATAAAGGTAGGAAGATTGAAATTTGATGCTGAAGCCAAATCTCGTTTAGAGCTCATTCTGTCTCATAATATATCTCGTAATAAAATTATGTAAATTGACAAAAAAAAAATCATGTCACTTTTTAAAAACAGTCGTAAAAAATATATTCATAACGCACGCAAAAATGTTTGGATTTTTATCCCTCATAAAATTCGGAGTCTACAAAAACTATTCACTAGTAAAAAAAATAACAACATATTTCACAAAAGCCTCTGTTAGCAATTACTTGGAAACTAAAGCAAAGCCTACTAAAGAGTCCCAATAAAAGAAAGCGTCTTCATCGTAAGCGGCCATGTTACGTCTCGGCTTTTAGTATTTTTTGTCGGATATCCGTTACTTAGATACGCAGCCTCTTATGTGGGTTACGCTTTGAAGCGCTCTCGTAAACGCCGCTTACATTAATGTGCCGATTTTACTCCTACTTTATTGTTAGGTGAAGTTTTATTGCCAAGAAAATCGCTTTAAAGCGCTGTCTACTCTTAATGGTGCGGTCTGTGTTTATCTTTGTACCACGAACGGATTTCTACAAGCAATCTATGAGAGCCTATAAAAGTTTGTAGACGTCATAACTCCGACGCCCTTAATGTTGATTTCATTGTGAATGGGATACCTCTATAAAGACACTGTAAAGATGGTCGTGGAAATCGAAACAATAAAAATACCATAATATATCAGCAAGCGACCCTAGACTGAAGGGTATTTTCAGAGTTTTTGGTTTGTCTCCATATGAACACGTTTTAGGAGCCGTACAACTAGTGTGATGTTTTAGAAGAGCCTGTAATCCCCCATTTTATTTAGATATAAGAATTTCATGATGCTGTCAAATCAATTTTCAAGTCGTAGAAAAGGGAAAGATTACGAATACTTTCATTAAAAAAGCTTGATCATGTGGATCATGAACTTACCATCAATCTAAAACAACATGGTCTTGCTAATTAATATAGGTTTTTGCACCCACTACTTCATTGGTCAAATTGATAGCTGTATAAATGACTGTTGCCAGTGGTTCCACCCCCGTCCTGAGGGAACTTCTGCCCGTTCCTTGATAAAATATAGCCTAGTTTAGGTTTCCGGCAGTGAAAGAATTTATCAAATCATTTTAGTTTTGGAGCCTTTAGGGTACAAATACACAAACAAACTAGAAATAATCTGCTTTATAATATTATTTTAGAATTTCAAACGTTTGATACGTTTGAAATTCTAAAATAATAAACGAAACCTCTTTCAAAAACGAATATGTCAAAAACCAATATGTACAAATATATGTTTAGGCACTATTATTTCGATCACGTAAACTCAACAACAAGAACATACCAGTCACATTTCAGCAAATCTCAAGACTTAAGTCAGACTTAGATGCATATAACCATATTCAGTATTTAAATGTAAATGTGAGACATACATTTCATGCATAAATAATCTCTAACAGAAGGAATAAGTAGTCTCACGAGCCTTTTATCTGGGGCAATGGAATCTCTGAGGAAATTGCACAATAATATGAAATGTGGTATGAAAAGATTTAGCCGTGAAACTGTTATTTGAGAAGTGAATATATAAATTATGTTTTGAAGAAAGTGTTAATGTGTCTCAAGAAAGAGAGGAAAGAAAGAAAAATAAGAAGAAAGAAAAAGAAGGTATTTATCACGAAGATGTCTCACTACATTCGATTTCAATGCAAGAAGATAAGGATTTTTGCGGTCATATAAATATTTGGTCTGATCAGACACAAACTCAACACGGCTTCTGAATACAAACCATTCTCGCCATTACGAAACAATATTGCAGAAGACTCAAAGGTTCAAACAGAACATCTGAAATTGTCCAAATTATCGAACTCCGACCAACTTCGGCCATTACGTCAGCCAACTGTTCGACTTAGTACTAAGACCATTTAACCAACTGGATCCGCCAAGAGCACAGTCCATACGCAGTTTCTACTGTGTATTTCTATCGAAGCAATCAAGGCTTGTGTGGTTTCAACGTACAAATAGTGATAGCTCACTCATGCATTTTCTATCACATCGTGAAAAACTCACAAGGCAAAAACAGGCATAAACTTGACACTTTGCACACGTATGTACACTGATGTAACAACGAAGAAAGGCGTGCATTGTTATAAGGGATGTCGTTTCCCGTTGATAAAATCTTCTAGGACGATAGTATAACGATTTAGTGGAGTTGGTAACTAGATATCAAACAGCTGACAGCCGGTCCGTTTGTCTAACACTACTTAATAGAATGGTTCGTGAAGTAGAAATGATGAGTGACAAATTATTCCGAAAGGTAATTTGTTTTAGTTTAGCGACCAGTCCCCAGTATGTTTTATGTACCTGAACTTCTCTCGTTAATGCTTGTTCCTACTGGTCAAAGCTGCATAGAATTAGAAGTATTTCATGTTTTTGGATATACATATTTTATCCTTCTGAAATAGGGAATGAAATCTGGACTGAATATTTAAAATCGTTAACATGCATTAAAAATAAGCATGTGCGTTACTATGTGACAGTAAGAAGGCTTAATCATTACGATGATGAGACATTTAGACGAGATGACAAACAAGTTATGCTTCTTTAAGACCTCACCGCTCAGTTAATCGATGATAAAAGTCTGGTTTTCTTCACAATAACATCAGAATAGCACATCAATCAACTAAGATTTTCCCAGTCCATTGTTAGGATAGGCCTCAAAGGCTAAATGGAAAATTATATTGAGCTAGCTCACCCGGTTAGCTTTTTTGCTCGGCTTTTGAAGGTCATAGCGTGAAATGAAGTTTTATTTCAGAATTGATCTATGGATACTTGTATAATCTATTCTGATATGGAAAGCTGAAGAGTTTGTTTGTGTTTTTGATTGTATGAACGCATATATATCAGGAACTATTTGAGTGCTAGATAGCCAATTTATTGAGGAAAGTTACAGGCTATGTTTATTTTTCAGCTACATAAGAGATTAAGAAGAATTACAGTATTTTTCAAAACTCGAAAAGCGAAAATAATAGCACATCAATCAAGGAGGAAAAATCACATCTAAATATATAAAACTCAAAGGTGACTGACTGACTGACTGACTGACATAGTGATCTATCAACGCACAGCTGAAACCACTGGACGGATCGGGCTGAAATTTGGCATGCAGGTAGATGTTATGACGTAGGCATCTGCTAAGAAAGGATTTTGATCAATTCTACCCCCAAAGGGATAAAATAGGGGATGAAAGTTTGTATGAAACTTTGTCAATTTTAAACCGATCTTACTGAGACTTTGCATGCATAAAGCTACTATGGCGTAGGCAACCCTTAAGAAAGGATTTTGATAAATTCCATCCCTAAGGGGATAAAATAGGGGATGAAAGTTTGTATACATCTTCTTAGATTTGTACACGCTAATCTTCCGAACTACTGAACGGATTTCAATGATTTTTTCTTTGTTGTATCAGTATTAAGCCTGGTCAACATATAGGCTATAATTTATCTTCGAAACTTGAAGACCTGATGCAGAACTCCAACAGACCAACAAAACTATAAGAGATACAAAAATGGTGCCATGGCAAAAATTGTTTCATGTGATGAGCATTTTCAGCTGAGATAATAAATTTTAAGATCTGGAACACCTGATGTGGAACCCCAAGAGCCCAGCTTCTCTATACCATATACAGGTATGACGTTTTAGCAAAAGTTGTTCAATTTGATAAGCACTTTCTATTGACTTACACAAATTGAAGATCTAAAACACCTGATGTGGAACTCCAGGGGCCCAGCTAGACTATAGCATATAGAGGTATGACGTTTTAGCAAAAGTTGTTCAATCTGATAAGAACTCTCTGTTGACTTATAAAAATTGAACCACACCTACACCTGATGTGGAACTCCAGGAGCACAGCTAGACTATAGCATATGAAGATATGACGTTTTAGCAAAAGTGGTTCAATCTGATGCACTCTCTATTGACGGAAAATCTGGAACACCTGATGTGGAACTTCAGGAGCTATACTACACTTGAAATGTATAGAAATGAATGTTATGAAATAGGTATGGTGAATCAAAAAAGTAATTAGTCCGTCTTTTAGACACGTATTTTTCTTTTCTCTCTCTCACAAAAAATTAATAACGAAGATACAACAACGCTTGAATTCACTGCTTAGTACAAATTTTACATACCTAGACGTGGCGTCACGAGCCCCCACTCTCCGACTTTGTTGCGTTATATCTCATTATTATATTGTATGTCTCTTCCAGACCTCGGGACTATAGAGTTCCGAATTTTTGGGAGGCAAACGTGGGGCCGAAGCCAACTCGCTGAAGCCCTTTTGAGACAACTTTAATGAAATGGTGACACAAAACCAACGATTATCCCTTTATACACTATAGAAATGAACCCAAGGACAATCCCCGGTAGACGTCGTTAAAAAAAGACAATCCCCGGTTTTGTGCTAAAATATTGCTAACTATGGAGGAAAACTACTTGGGCTATTGTGATGGGATGTTAGTGGATGACAATGTACCTATTAGGTACATCTAAAAATGGCAGGTGGAGACTCGCCACCTCACTTACTGGGCCCCCGGGAACCAGTCACTGAATAGCAACAAGAGGGCAACAGGGACACGAGCGGCTGAAGGGTGAGGATACCTCGGTGGACTTTAAACGCAGATTACGCGCTCCCTGTGCTTACCATGAGGCACCTACCCTCCGAGTAGGGCTACTAATCCTGCTCTAGCGACTCCACTCTGGACGGCCAAGCCAAGCCAGAGGCGTGAGACCTACCCCCGTCATGATTCACTCCGACCGGCCGGAGATGGGGGACAGTATACTCTCCCTGGAGAACTCAGTATATATAGCCCCGTGGGGTCGCTACTCCCCGTCTCCCAGCCTCAGATGTCCTGCGGTACCTATATCTCATTATTATTGTCGTTATTATCTCAAGAGCCTTTGTCCCAATTATGTTAGGGTCGACTTCCAGTCATGATGCAACTGAGTACCAGTGTTTTACAAGGAGCGACTGCCTATCTGACCTCCACGACCCGGTTACCCGTTCAACCCAACACCCCTTGGTAAGACGTACTGGCTTCTGACTACCCATAACGACTGCCAAGAATGTTCAATGACAGCCGGAACCTACAGTTTAACATCCCCTCCAAATGACAGTCATTGGTATCCAAAATATACGTAGAAAGTACATATAAATTTAGAAAAGTTGCATTGGCAGGCACTTGCCAGACCTGGAATCAAAGACGCACGCTCATACTTGAAGATAGGTTCTCTACCCACTAACCCACCACGACTTCCACTAAGTCACCACGACTTTGTCATCTATTTAATGTTTTTTTACGTAATAATACTTGTGTAATATTTTTGCCACACACAAATGCGGACTAATTAGAATCACTACTTTTATCCCTATGGTCACGTCTATTGCGGTTCAGTTCTCAGCGTTTTGTTTAGTCTGCTGTGCTTTTGCTGTTAAAGTACAAAAATTAAGTATATAGAACGTTTCTCTTCGGTCCCTTAAAATTCAATATCAGACTATTCAGATCTTTGATTTTGCTGACCCCGTAGTCGCTGGCATAAGGGACAGGATCCGCGTACGAAGTCGCGGGCAACAGCTAGTTTACCTCATAAAACCGTAGAGGTTTTACCGACCCTGATGTGTGCAAACACAAACACATAAATAAATCATTTTCATTAATTCCGAAAGCACTTAATTATTTAAGATAATGAGCGATGTGGAGTGACCGTTCTAAGGAGGTTCCCTCCAATTGGCTAAAAGGTCCGGTTTTAGAGATCCTTCGACTATTCTAAAAATGGGTTCCGTTGATATGAGAGGGTGCTGAAGAAAAGTTAATGCTGTTTTATTTTGTGAGCTAGGGATATTATCTCAGAAAGAATCTTTAGGAAACTAGACCTTTGCGGGTAAGTATTTGTTTCATCCCTTACTCTTTAAGCAAAATGATTTAACAAAATGCTACCAAATCATGTGATTTTATTTGAATCCTTTTCTTTTTTAGGGTTCCGTACCTCAAAAGGAAAAAAACGGAACCCTTATAGGATCACTTTGTTGTCCGTCTGTCTGTCTGTCTGTCTGTCTGTCTGTCTGTCTGTCTGTCAAGACCCTTTATCTCAAGAACGCGTGGACGTATCAAGCTGAAATTGACATGAAATACTCAGGTCTATTGTCCCTTTAAGCTGTGAAAATATCAAACTTCTAAGCCAAGCCAATCAAAAGATACAGCCGATTATGTCGATATTTTCAACAAATTTTCGACACTCGCAAAGGAATCAAAACCTACAGGATACTTCCCGTAAACTCAGAGTCTTGAAATTTGGCATGAAGCATTGTCATATAATGCAAATATAGGAAAAATTACGAAAATCTCATTTTTTTAGTTATATAATGTAAAAAAAATATTTTAATAAAATGAAACTTACTACCTTATTTCTCACAAACGAATAAAGGTATCAAATTGAAATTTATACCAAATACCAAGGTCTATTGTCCCTTTAGGCAGTGAAAAAATCAAACTTCTAAGTTAACGCGATCAAAAGATACAGTAGTTATACCGATACCTTAGACGAATTTCCGTCACACGCTAGGGAATCAAAACCTACAAGGTACTTCCCGTGAACTCAGAATCTTGAAATTCGGCAAGAAGCACCGTTATATAGTACAGATAAAGGAAAAATTGCGAAAATGATAAATTTGAAGTTACATAAAACATTTAAAATATTATCAAATCAAATCAAATATTTTCCTCATTTCAATGGGGAATTTAAACGACCAAGTTTGACGGATTTGAGAAAACATTTCTTTGTAGTAAAAGAGTATACTCGCCGTTTATTTCCATTGTCATCAGGTCAGGATCTGATGATGGAAATCCTGAGAAATCGAGGGCAACTATCAGAAATTGTAGGCATGCATAGGATTAAAACTTGATTCTCAGATGTATGTCTGTTGATACTATCAAACAGTGAAGGTTTAGAGCTTACCTGATGATGGAGACGTGAGAAAGTCGAGAGAACTCCTCAACGGTATGTTTTAGTAACGTCGTGTTTGGGCTTATATTATTCGTATTGACGAGAACTTTTCACAAAAGTTAAAAATAAAACTTTTACAAAAAAACAACTTCTAAAAACAACAAGAAAACTGTTTATATGCATCGGTCTAGATCTCGGTGGTTAAATAAATATAGATGCATTCTCTAGACACCGACTTCTAGACCGATGCACCTATCATCTTTTTAATTTCTTTCTTGCTTTTTTTATGTTTGAAGTTGGATTTGTTTGTAAAATGCTACAAAATAAAATAAAGCCGACTTTATAAAACAAAGAAAAGGACAGAATTACACTTTTGTCAAGGCTCTAGAAACGTAAAGCCAGCAGCCCCGAATCCTACACTAGCAGTCGTTGTTACAATTCGACAGTTACAAGTCGTCAGGCAGTTTCGAACAAAACCTTAAACTGGGGCTCATTAGGTGATTAATCCCTCAAAAATAAAAGATCCCATTAGTAGTGAATTCTCATCACCTAAAATAAAATAAGCTCCAACACAAGGTTACGTTATAAATTGTAAAAGAGTTCCCATAACTATATCTGATCTTTGCTATCGATCCCACAATGGCAGTCAACCCTATCTATGTGGAAAGTCTTCGCCAATACCTACGAATAAAATAAGCAAAAACACGTGGTAGTTGCAACATACCGTTCAGGAGTTCCCTCGACTCTCTGTAGTCTCCATAATCAAATCAGCTCCAAAACCTTCACTGTTTACCAGTACCCTCAAAAATACACTCACATGTCTGGTTTTGACTCGATGCGTGCCTACAACATTCAAGAGTTGCCCTCGATTTCTCAGGGTTTCCAGATCCTCATCAGATCCTGGTCATCCGAATTGACATCCTACTTCTTTATGAAAAGTCTTTAACAATAAAAACTAGCATTGCAACCTGTACAATCCTCTGAAACTGCTTGTCTTTTATATTTTTCAAACGATCCTGGACATTCGTCTCCATGGAATTTTGATAAAATATTTATATTCAAAGAAACGTCATACCATTCTCCACGATTTAAAACTACTTTGATTCATGTCCGCCAGTTTTTACAAAATGGGTCAGATATGCCCAATGACCTTAATTAGCTATTTTCAATCAGATTTCTGAATGATGACTACAAAATGTTGTATATAAATAACTTTAATAAAATAACTTTTACAAGGTACTGGCCTACTATTTTAGTTATATTATAAAATAAAAAATATTAACTATTTTGGTCTCACAAAATAATCATAACTATGATTGTTCTAAACTGAACGGTTGGCGCGAGACTCACTTTTTATCTATACAGGATTTGTACGGAACCCTCGGTGCGCGAGTCCGACTCGCACTTGGCCGGTTTATTTATAATGGTCATTTAAAGTACACCTGTGTCTGCGCAAATGCTTGTGCACTATAATATGTCCTGCGAAGTTAGCTAATATCCTTACATGAGAACAGCCGCCGTAGCCGATAATCGGCTAGGAGGGCATCATCATAATGATCATCAACTCACAATCCCAAAAGAACAAAATCTCAAATTAACTTCAGAAACCAAAACACTAGGTACACGAGATGCAGTAATATCATAACAATAAAATAAAACCACCATTTCGTCAAACTCATGAAAACCTCGATCTGTTTACAGAAATAAAACAAGAGAGGCAGTTTATACCAGCTGTTCCCTTTTCTATGGCCAATAGGAGCCGAATTATCCACATTAAAGATACCCTCATCTCATCTGAATATACCACAAAGAAATATATTTTCCTTGTTGACTTGGAATCCGAGTTGTATGTATTACCATAATTTAACTAATGTTACAATGATAACATAATCTGAATGATCATTACAGATTCACTGATTAGTGAAATCAAGATTATCTTGTGACATATCCTGTAATGTTATGATATTGCTAATTATATTATCTAACAATCTGGCTTAATTAGCCTATCTTATGTTCCTATGAAATAAACTAAAAATAAGCTCTTATTAAAATTAAGAATTAATTTACAACTTTTCAATCAATTTATCAGGATATCTGTCTACAAAATACATAGAGAAAAAGCCTTTTTTTGGATCGGGAAGACTCCAAAAGTACTGACCAATTTGAAAACTTATTACATTTTTATTGGAAACTAATACACTATCCTCGGGTGACATAATATAGCCTTTATGCACGGGAATTAGTTTCCACGGACACAGGTGAAACCGCGGAAAACAGACAATTTTGTCTAAATCTGTATACCAACGACTATTCAGTATTTGCCCAGAGTTTATAACAGCAATGTTTGTCAAAATACGACTGCACTTTTCACTGTTGACTGTGTACACAAAACTTGACCTGACTTGCAAAATCTCCGAAAAATGGCAAACTTTTTCTATTTCGGCCAACGTTTTCATTGAGCGAGCACAAAAATAGACGAAAACTGAAAACTACCGGATTTGGAGCAGCTGCAACTGAAAACGAGGCTCCCATTCTACCTACACTGAAAAGATTAGCAATTACTTTATTGGAACTAGCTGACTTGAAACCTGCACGGTTTAGTACTAATGGATACAGGTATTGAAGTTTATTTTGTTTGGGAGTGCTAATAAATGGATGGGAGTTTCAGTGACCTTTAATGAACTTTTAGCGTGAGGTTTGTATCTAGTAGAGCAAAAAAAAAGAATTCTAATTTTATTAATACAGCATTAGGCTATTTATTTAGCACATCAGTAATGAACTGCAATAAGCATATCTTTTTTGTGTATTTTCACTCTTTTCCAACTTTTTTTTTCGGTAATCGCACCTTCGTGACTATTTTAGAGCAGTTTGCAAGTTATCGTTCTAAATTGCATGTGTTTATAAATCTTCTTCGTCCATCGAATAGTATTAATTTTGTTATCAATGTTTTTTACTCCTTCATAAAGCTAATTTCATAAAGAGCCCTAGCAAGGCATAAACAACAAACATTCAGAAAGCCGTTGACACTTTACATCACATATTTTAAGCGCTTTAATATATCAAGAACGTTACTTTCTTCACTCCATTTTATAAAAACCACCAACTACTGGAAACTTAACTCGAGCGTGGAGCTTTTAAAGATACTGGAAAAATATTTGCCAATGCAAAGTGTACCTTAGGTCCTCGATTTGAAGTTGATTATAGTATGATGAAGAAACCTGTGTACCGATTTAACAACGAAGCTGAAAACGTTAGAAATGCAACGCTGTGCTGGCGGAGTTAGTGAGCGTAAAATCTGTAGAAAACACAATGTCACAAACTTGATATCAAATGATACAACTAAACATAAATCATATTTTCTCATAAAATTTAAGACAATGTTTTAGAGAGAAACTTAAATAAAAGTTTCTGTAAATTATTATATTTGTCCACCATATTGGTCTTTATTATAGCCGTTCCCTGCAGTCAAACTTATCTTGCTTTTGCTTGATACTTCAAGCAAAAGCAAGATTACGATTTTACGATTTACTAATCGTAAAATCTGCTGTGCATTTAGAAAATACAATACAAATGCGTTGCTAACGAGAAGAAGCAGGAGCTAGTTTTATGCTTGTAATAACATTTAAGTTCCTATGGGTAATATGCATCAAGTTTATCTTTATTTGTTGAACGTAAAACCTTGAAAACAAAGATTTGTAATGCAATTTGAGGGAGTTAAACACACCATAGTAAACAAAATAATATTTGAACAAAAAACTTTCTCTTTTAAAATACGACCTGGACAATAAAGTATACTAAATCACAGCCAGCTAGGACAAAGCCATTAATTGCTAAGAAGACAGAAAAAGAAAATATCACTTAATAAATCCTTTCTAATTACCCAAAATCACTTAAGATAACAAGACTTTATTAAGAAGATACTGAAACTTACTGTAACAGTAATGAGAGTAGGTTCAGAGGTCAGAAGGGACCAGCAATAGGTACCTACTTCTTCGGTAACGTAGGACTATAGGAGTCGTGTGTTTGACACTTCACAATTGTTATCCTTAAGCGGGTCACACACTACCTAACATGGGATGGGACAGCGTTGACAGTAAGTATTTTATTTTGTACTGCTATGGCTTTGCATGGGTAGGAAATTATTGTATTCCTCTCCAAATTGATGAACTATATTAAGGTCCGTCCAATTGTATTTGTGTTATTCGCGTAAAGGCAGATACAGTGAAGGACTTTCATTATGTCTTTTGCGTTCAAAAGTAACCCATATAAAAGAGACCATGCATGCTCAAGGCGGATTGTCGATTTCAGACTTTTAAATTCTGGATTTAAATTATAAAAGTTAGATTGGTTCTTGCTTGATTGAGAATCGAATTTTCACACACTTACCTGAAAGGCAGATGCTTTAACCACTAAGTCTTCACACGTTTCTTTTCATCACAGATCAAAAGACTCTACACGGAATTTAGAATAATCCACACTCCACAGCTAATCCTTTAGTTACTAAAATCTGTTACATACATTGTCAGGGAAGATTACAAGAATGTATTAATATATAGGTACCTACGTGCATTTTGACGTGGTGATGGATGCTAAGATTCAAACTCCTTAAACATGGCAGTATGTGATCCGTCTTAGGATTAAGTGAGGAGCGAATTTTCGAGAAACGATTACTTAAATGTCGATGAATCGAGTATCGCACTCAAACAATATCGATGGCCATGACACGTTAGACAGATGCGTCGATTGTTTGTACATCTACTTAGGAACATATCCAAAACATGTGAATCAGAAAATAGATCTTTGGAGACATGTGACTTATAAAGTAATGTTATTTTCATACAGAAATGGTTGCGACTTAAGTGTTTAGATTGTGTAAGAACCGACATTGTTTTCATATCTTGTCATGGGTTAGTGGCAAAAACAAAAGGCTGTAAGTTGTTGTCATATAAAGCCTAGGTTATGATATAATTGAAAATTAAATTAATACTGCAATCTATACTAATATTATAAAGAGGAAAACTTTGTTTGTTCGTTTGTTTGGTTGTAATGGATAAACTCAAAAACTACTAGACCGATTTTAAATATTCTTTCACCATTAGAAAGCTATGTTATCCGCGATTAACATAGGCTATATTTTATCCCGGTGCGGGCAGTACATCCCACGGGACGCAGATGAAACTGCGGGAAATCGGCTAGTTCAATATAAAAACGAAGTTTTCTCCTTGATGAAATTTTCCGAAATATGTATGTGACCGCATTTTGAAACTAGTTTAGGTAATGACTAAAAGTAATGAGGTAAGTGATTATTATGTATACAAGGATTTGTTAAACTAAAGATAGAATAGATAGAATAGTATAAGATAGAATGTTACTTAGACTGAAAAAATGACTTCCCAAAAAATATTAATAAATCCATAACATTTTTTCGCACCACGCACTTTTTACGTCAGTTGGCTTAAATTTGTTATTTTTCAACGTCAAAGCAAAAACGTAGGATCATAAATTTTGTGGTAATCGATAGAGCCGTTACCCGACATCAGGATGGGATTTGTAAAGATTTGTACCCTCACAACGAAGGGGTGAAATATTCAATCAATGTTTTTGTTTTACGAGGCGCTAAACTGAAAATATAATCCATGAAAGTGAGTGGGTTTTATTAAAGGTGAGACACGGGTAAATACATAAAAACGTTAATATAGGTCAACTAGACAATTTAATATTTCGCACTCATCTATACTTTGCTATAAGAAGTAGGTAGCTACTCGTAAATCTCTAGAATTTCTCACATTAAATAAAATATATTCCGTAACGCAACGTTAAGTGTACCTACTTTATTTAAAGTAATAAATAAATAAGTGTACCACGCTATTCCTTTAACAAAACTATTAACAAAAGAATAATATAAAAACTTGAAAAATATAAACGCTTAAACTACAGCAGCGTTGCTAATAAATAATAAATACAAAACTTTTAACAACAACTTTTAAAAAGACTCATAAAAATGTTCAGTGCCAACTTTTTAAAGTTTTTGAAAATAGAAAAGTATATTTTCTTTTCAACCAGCATGTCGCCTAAGTTTGCAGCAAAAGAGATCGTAACTCATCGTTAGATACTCTTTGCTCTGTCGCGGACTATAAGGAATTTATCTTAGTATGTTCTGTGGGAAGTGCAGTCACTTGTATTTCTTTGACCATGATTGGCATTGGGGAGGAAAAAGATCATTAAGAAGTTGTATGTGAAGTTTTGGAAAGATAAATTGAGTTTGTGTTTCCCACAAATGAAATATATTTTTTAAACTCATTACAACCAGTTTCTAGTGAAATATTTTTTTGACATAATTATGTAGCTAAATATTTATAATACACTAGAAAAAGTGCTAGTTAATATTAAATAAACAATTTATTTTCAAGCTATTTTGGTTGAATTTTGAGAAGTGAATTTTGTTGGCGTTTCATTGAAAAATGTTTTTTTGACTTTCGCCTATTGTTTTAACTGGACTTGTTTTTGCGCATATTTTTCCTCTGTTTTGTACTCCAGCATTTTAAAATAATGAATGCAAAAAATGCTGGAGCATTTTATTCAGTTTTTGTTTATGATAATAACCATTATTTGAAAAAATGGGTGTGACAAAATCTATACTATTTATTTCAGATCTTTGGGTTGGATAAAATTGTAAAAAATAACAACATAGTTGAGAAAAGGCTCGAAGGATGATGATGTAAAAAATAAAAAGAGAAACCTATGAACCCAATCTATTTGTTGCTAATAACCCCACGTCTTCCAAAATACATACCTTTACATATGATCAAACTTGCAATGGATAAAGTTTACCAGATGTAAGTCTCAAGTACTCACCTTCGAGGCCAACTTTTTGGGTCGCAGTTCAAGCAATAATCTAATTTATGGGTCAAAGTTGAGGGTTCATATTGGTATGATGCCAAGAATCTTAAGGTGGTCGTTTATTCATAAGGGCTCTTGATATAATGCTTGAGATTCCGTTAATAGCTTATGTAATTTGATCAGTACATTTTTTATGAGTTTTGCATGCCTTATGGTGGGATGTGATCAGGTCAGTGTCCATTTAAGTCTTTAACTTTAAAACCTTGAAGACAGTTTATGGCGAAAAGTTCGTAAAATTCCGTATGTATCAGGAAATAGCCTCGCAACTATAATTTTTCCTCCAAAACTTTTCACGAAAGTTTTTAATAAAATCAAACATTTGTAAGACGGAATTTTCCAATATTTTATATCTGAACATTGAAGAAAATGTTGTTCAAATAAAAATCGTAAATATCTTGAAAACCATAATCTGTTCACCAAGGACCTCATGGAAAGTAATATATTTAACTTGAGAACGTAATAAATAAAGATCCAAAAGTTCAATGGCCAAATGACTTTAACACTTAAAACAAAAGGGATAAGGCTGGAAATTCAACAGAAAGGCTGCGTGTATTACAACATTTTGTACAATGTAGGATGCATGTTCTTTCAAGCCATAAAATAAAATTGGCAGTGATACTATTGGTGCTACACAATGTCACCCATTGATATTAATATTTCATACAAAACAGGAATTTATAATGTGGTTACTAAAGAACCAACTAGAGATTAAAATTTTCCATATTTGTGTAACTATGTATGTACAACGAGGAATATATTTTCATTATTTTTGTTCAAATATTTTACGAAACTACATACCTGCTCGATTTATTTTTTCTAACAAGTTTTATAGAATAATTCGATTTTTCCATTCAAAGAACATAACTGTCAGAAGTAATCATTTAAAAACAATTATTTCATCTTCAATTGTTTTACCATCATCCAACAGTCAGATACTTCCACAACCATACTTCACGCGCCATTGCCTGACTTTATTGCTTTTGTCACAACTAAAGGACCCACTGAAATAGTAACATCCATAGATTACGTAAATTCCTTCGAAAAGCTTGAAATAGTTATTGAATGTTCCCTTTTGTTGCTCATCTGAATCTTTATTGAGTATTTGGGAAGTTTCATCTTCAACATTCAAGGACAGGCTTATTGGAAATGCTCTTTAGTCATGCAATGGTTGAGGGTAGAATATAAATGGAGTATAAATAGTGGGCAGCCCTACTCCGCTTCCCTTTGTCAACTTTTACATTTCTAGATCAAGTTGTGAGTAAGTTTCAAAGTGAGGGAAGTTGGTAGTAGTGCAACTAAGCGCGTTACTGAAGTTAACGTTCTCAATGTATGTTGTAGATAAATCTATCCTGTTCAAATGGGTACTATATCTATAATCTTCGTTTGCTTGTGTGCGGAAATATCGTTAGAACAAAATTGTATTTTTATATCAAAGAATAATAATTTCTCACCACCACAGATTGTTTTGAAACTTCAAAACGAAGTTCATTCCAGGGCGTAGTTTTTGATCCATCTATGAAAAGTTCATGAGAAATTCTCAATATTGAATAACGTATCCATCTTTTTTCGGACCTTCACAAATCAGAAAAGCTAAAGCACGAACGGTTACTTAAAATTTAAGGGGGTCACGATCTGTACTAATATTTTAGTCCAACTTCTCAATTGCCTGTAAAAGTAATGGATCGGACAAGGGTACTGAACATTGTCATTGGTACTGCGAAACTTGATCGGAATTACTTGCTAGGGATGTTAAAAAGAGTCAACTGGGCCTTTATGTTTTGTATCTAGAACTGTTGAAAATTCTCGCCTGATATTATATCTGTAAATGTACATGGAAGAGGTGATATGAAAAACATTATACAGTCACATTTAAATGTACCTAACACAGAGAGGGAGTGAGAGAGAATGTGCAAGAAAGGTCGTGATTTCACTGAACCAACATAATCTACAAACATGTTTGCATAAATAACAAATAATTATAAAATACAGATAAATATTTAATTGATGGTAATCAGCAAATGCGGTTATTCAATCAATAATTGATTTTAATCCCCTAACGCTGTTAATTAAGTTTCACTTTGCATAAATTGATGATACAAACAGGCTCATTTGCAACAAAGAATAGCCAGCCATCTATGCACAACGATGCTTAACGAAACCAATTTCCTCAAACAAATTAGTTTAAGGAAATTCTATTAATAACTCAGCAGGCCTTTTCATCAGAACAACAGGATGAGAAGTAATTGTCAAGAATTACTGGAGTGAAACCCAACCCCCCAATGAGGCCCTTGGAAGAGATTTGCTTACGTACTTGAAAGGTGACAGCGCGAGTGATGGGTTCTCGCCTCTTTGGACAATGCTACCAATTATTGGTCTTATTTTTCTGTTGTAGACATTTTGTTTTTTTTCCGATTATTTAATTTTTTAAGGTACAGTTTGATACTGTGTTGTCGTTAAAATAAAGTCATTATGAGTGTGTAATTAATAATTATCAAAATAAATTGGATTTTAGCATTCTATTTATTATATTTTTTTTTTGCAATAGCTAAGCGATCTTCATCATGTCCATATCATATTTTTAATACAAAATTAACGCTCCGTAATTAAATTACTTCCACATGCTAAGTTCCTTAGTACCTGTTGACATTGTCATAGCAGTTCGTATTTCAAGCGGGTCCAACTATTTAACTTGCTCTCTACGGTACCCCTTCGTTGTAGGTACTCGTCCGTTTGTATGAGAATTTATGCATGTTCCCAGTTTACATATACTGTACCTTAGCCTCTTAAGATTTTTCTGTATACAGAGCTAGATTCTCATGTAAGTGCATTTTCAAAGTTATCTTGCAAAAAAAAAACAGTTCAAAAAAATTACCGCACTATACGCTTAAGATTATAGCATTGATCATTGACTTTTATTACGAGCTCTAACGATTTAAGGTATTCGGATCATTTCATTGTATTATTAGTTTTTTTGTTATTAGTACTGAGTACTGACATAAAACAAACTCTACTCTACTACAGCCAATACGTTGTGAGGAGCCTGTAAAACAGGTGTGAAATATCAAAGCTGTTAATTTCAAAATTGCAGAACAAACTTCGTGACAAAATATTTGCGCTATCAAAACTGCATAAATTAACGCAAAGTTTTAACGTTACAAACGAGACGAGTTCTGTTACATACGGAGTTTATTATTTTAATCAAATTAGACTACAATGTTGCACGCTTTGTTCCACGCGAATGTCGTAGTTTGTTTTATACGTTGGACGTAGAATTTCTGTTGTTATAGGACAGTTTAAGTGATTAAGAAAGTACACGTGTACACATACATGTGTACTTTCTGAGTACTCGCATACTGCAGAAATGCAGACTTTTAGTCAGCCAATAGTTAGTTGGGGCTCATGAACCAGTATGAAGATGAATATAGTACGCTCGTTATAAAGATCCGATGTTTAGCCGTTATCAGACCGACTGAAAACATTGATTAGTATGTGGTTTTCTAAGTACCTACCTACTCTGAGTGTAAAATAGTATGTTAATTGCTCCTTCCTGTTGGAAAAACCATTCCTAGTACTAAGCCATTTATAGAGGCAGGCTTCCCATTTGGGTCCCTGAAGTTATTCCCACGGGAAACAAAGTGAAACCGCTAACGAAAGCTAGTAAACCAACATAGCGCGTTGATTGACAAAAAAAATGCCCCAAGATTATCTGTGATCTTTATAGTCGACCTTTTGAATGATAGTTGATTTACGACTTATGGATACAATAGGTCTAATACAGACACATTTCTAGACTAGATTTCTATCTATATACGTACTCACAAACTCATTCATAACAAGAACTTTTATTTTAAATCCGTTACAAGAGACAATTACTACGAAAATCAGCCTATTCCACAAAACAGAGGTGCTGTTAATCTTCATGCCAGACAAGCAGACACCTACATCGTAATGTTAGTCCATTTGTCTAAGCAGATCGTTACAATTGCGAGATATCATGATATACGTGAAAGGAGTTGCGCTGTATTGTGATATGTGTTACGTTGGAGAAATGAGATAGGGCGGTGGATAGATGGAGTTATCTCAGTTTTGAAATTGGTTGGAATTTTATTTTTATTTACTATTTTAATTTCGTGATAAAGATGGAGATAATTCGTGGTGGCCTAGCAGTTAAAGCACCTGCCTCTCAAAAGCCAGTGTTCGGGTACAATTCCAGGTCTGCCTGACCTGATTACCGATATTATGTTTTATATTATTTTTATTACATTTTTCATAAAAGGTATTTTAGATGAGAAATATAACTACTCATTTTTATTTCCGAACGTATAACGAATACCAGGTAAAACCGCTTCGGTAAACTCTCAAACTGCATAAACTACAAGCAGCATAATAAACTAAATAGTTTGAACTAAACACAAACTAAACTAAACTAATAAAATGTTCCGACTCCATTAACCGTAGAAAAAACTTTGATTGCAAAAATTTGGACGCACCTGCGCCTGACAGAAATTAGTGAACTCCCACCATGAGCATTTTTCAACTGAAAAAATATAGTGGAAAATGAATCTCCGATCAGTTTCACAATCCATTGAACTGAATAATAAAACTACGGGCTGATATAGTCGAACAGAGGCAGCGATTTATAGCAAAATGTATGAAAAACTCGCTATCCCGCAATCGGTTAATGGTTTGAGGTGCTCGGCTATCTGGATGAATGGCGATGTAAAAAATGGTGTTACTCACTTTTGTTTAGTGGTGATTTATTTGCAGATTAGATGTAGTTGACATGTAGATAACTCGAGTTTTTTTTTTTTGGTTCTTTATGTTATCACTCTAGCCTGATAGACCACAGCTGTTTTAATTAAACAATTGAAACAAAATAATAATTTCTCTTCACTAAATATTAGGAGAAGGTATTCATTTTATTTATATTCTAAACATACGGCCTTGAGACAGCCCCAATAATCACCGCCACATTTTAATATAGTATGTACCATTATGACATATCTGAACAAAAGTTTTGATCTAGCTAGTGAACATTTGTGGTTTCATGATTATTAATTAGGTACTACAATAACCAAAAACATATGAGTTATAACAAATACATCAGCAAATGTATTCAACCATAATTTGAGAAACCATCACATTTCCTTTAAACATCAATTAAAAAGACTGCCAAATGAGTCTGAAAGCCAATACATCAAACAAAATGCCGAGTGAACGAAGCGATTTTGTTACAAAATATACAAAGTGAAACATAATAAGGTGTAATGAGCTAATAAACTCAAGATTTTGCCTCTCTTTTACCTCATTAAAGCTGTCTTTTTAAGGATAATAGGTATGTTTAAGAAAGCTCTGTCTATTCTGACGTTTTAAAACATTAAGGAAACTTGGTAAGGAAAAACATCTTACACTCACATTTTAATAAAAAAGCAATTAATATATCATACACCATATACACCATATATAATTTTCCCTACGAAAAACTGCACTTTAAAACTTAGTTGTAGGAAAATGAAAACTTGGCATTTTTTTCGCAGGTATCATTCCTTTTTCAAATTTTATAAAAAACAACACGAATAATAAAAATGTCAGAATGAATGACATCACAACAATGCACATTTTTTCGTCTCCACAGAGCCATTTCAACTTTCAGTTTCTACCACAACCCCGAGGGTACAATCAAGCGCACAAACACACACACACACAACGTATAAGGTCGTAAGTACACACACATCAACGTATAAGGACGTAAGTACACTCGTGGCGTTTGCAACCGTGTAACCGACATATACCTCGGCTGTATCAGATATATTCGCAAATTGATTTACCGGCCGCAAGGGCCCGAGGCGGTCATCGATTTTACGCCCTACTTGGCCCTCACTTAATGAACTTTGCAGTGCGATAGATAAAAAACAATAGCTTTGCCGTGCCATAAATAGAGATAAGAAACAAAATACTTTTTTTCTTATATTTCAGCACATTTTTTTCCCGGGCAATACTATATTTCTAGGATTTAAGATTTTAAGTTAAACCAATGCGACAGATTCAAATAATGAATTTATGTGTGTGTTATCAGCAACTAAGATCCATCTGTTCTTAAGACATAGGACATAAATACAGAACATAAAAATAAAAGTATGATTTTTTTAGTTTTTATAATAAAAACATTTTATTTGATCGTGTGATATACACAAATTAGAATTATTATTAACCAGTAGATTAACTTTGTGTCTCTACAGGAAATAGCTAGAGAAGTTGTTATATAAAGCCGTATTTCCCTATTGATGAAGAGGTTACCCGATACTTGTAGCTTGAAGCGATATCAATAACTTCATCTTAATAACTCACTGGGGTGGAAGTACAGTAAGCAACAAAAGTGAAACGATGTAGTGTCATTAAAGTACATATATCAATTAGAGATTAAAATATGAAAGAAATACAGTTATAAGTAATATTATTTCTAATTAATTTCTTATCAAAAATATTTACAGAAATTGGTATATGAGAGCAAAAATATAAAAAGTCATGATTATTTAAATTATGGAAGAAGGCATTTTAATCACTACGAATAATAATTTGAATTCTTTCTGTACTTAACTGTGTTGCCGACTGTACAATATACGAGTTAACTAATAAACTGCTACAAATAAGTGGGTCGTGAGTGTTAACAGAAGTAGTTAACACTACTTACAACTTCATGCTAGTGCCTGGAGTTTAAGTCCTAAAGTACCTTCTGTATTTTAAGCTCAACTAACTATGCAGCTTTCTGTATATCGTGAGTTTTGTAAATATGAAATGAATTTACGGATATGGATAAAACTTAGCATGCGGATAGTTCATAATATCGATAACGTATTTTTACGTGTTAACCCTAGAAAAAACCAAAACAACCAGACAACTTACGTAGAAAAACAGGTAGATTACATTACGATTTCAATGTAGTAAAACTTTAATTCGAATTCTGGTCAAATGCCGGGAAGTTTTACAAAAATCTCACCAATAAATAATTGAATACAAAATCTAACATAAGGCTTTTTAGGAAAAAAAAATCACATACCTACTAACATAAAATATCATAAACAAACCAACTGCAACAGTACCATAACATCCATATAAACGCGAATATTTCCGATTATTCCAAGCTGACAATCTTCGCCAGCCTTCGGGATACATCGGGCTTTTCCGGCAGCACTCGTGTACATCTTACATCGGATATTGCCCCGCGATTGGTAGTGAGAACCAAGCTCGTTTTACCAAGCTTTGAAAAGACGAGAGGTGCACGTATTATTTCGATTCCACTTTTATATTTTTCAAGTTGCAGAGATAAATGATATTTGTACTGTGAATTGGACGGTTTGCTTTTGCTGTAGTGTAGTTTTAAATTGGTGTAGTTTAAGTTGAAATGTGAGGTCGTAACATGTCATTTATTTTGTAGAGGTTATTAGAAAGATATCTCTGTAAAATAACCACATTAGTCAGACCACGTTTTTCATCAATCCATTCAGAACCACTCGAATAATAGAGTACGTTATACAACTGGCCCAATTTACACTGCACGGAAATAATAAATAGCTAGTTAATCGGGTACAAACATTGCAACCCGGGTTCGCCCTAAGGGGCTAACACACTGACATGGCAGCCGGATTAAACCGGCTCAACTTGTCGGCTTCAAGCGTCCGATAATATCCCCAACACAAACTAGAGGCGTAGGCCGTGTGGACGGGAATAGACGGCCCGAGCCCGCGGTGACAGGTTAACCCCACAACGCTCCCACCATGAGTAAGCAGCGAATTTTCATGTTACCCGCTTTGAAATAAAACAGGGTCAAAGATCCGCATGAAATTGGATTCAGACGATCTGTCTGCAAAGCAATAGAAATGTATTTCAAACTAGAAATATTAGAAACTTGAGCTTGATATCCCGGGGGCATTTGGCGCAAGCTTCGCGTGTTGGCACAGCTTTTTAAATCAAAGTTGGTAAAACATAGTATTTTGTGACGTCATTCATACTATGAGTGTCCGTCCATATTCACTCTTTAATTGATCCAGAGTAGTTTGATTGATGAACGTATACACTCTGTAGCAAAAAAAAATCGGGTCAGCTCGAAAAGTCTTTCTAGCTTTGATAGTTTGTTGATTGAAGTATAGAAAATAAATAACAGTCTGACCACAAATATTCACAGTTTTGGTGGTATAAATGTTTTTATAGCTGACCCATTTTCATTGATCCCGAGTGTACGAGGTAGAATTCTATGCACAACAACGAGTGTAAACAGAGAGATTGGGTTTGTTTCGAAATATAAACAAATAGATACCTCGCTTTCGTCGAAAGCATAAACAAAGACGTCTTTGTCAATACCGAGTATTCTGCGCGCCATTTTTTTTCTTTTACGGGGCTTATTCTTTTAGGTTAAAATCGAAATGATTTGGCCAGAAAATGCCTCAAAGAAAATTCTGATAACGAATTGGCGAAAAAGTGCTTTTGCGAGTATTTAATATTTTTGTTTAAAGCTGTGCAAATGCATTTACTTCTTGGTAATAATTGCTACGCTTAAATCAATTGAATTATTTCTTAGGTACCTATAATATGCTCTTGACAGAATTTAAAAAAAAATAAACGAATATTAGTTAAAAATAGAAACAGAAGAAAAGTTATTATAAATTATTTCAGGCATGGCTTTTTATAAAAACCCTACTAATAAATTGATGAATGTTAATGGGTTGTTAAGCTCACGATTGAAAGAACGAACGTTTTAATATTATATGCCGGAGGGGAAGGCTACCCAATTTACCGTTTGCTTTCTTTAATTTTCATATCAACGTAGAAAATTGCGGGACCATCGCACTTTTATAAGAAAAAAAAACACAGCAATTTAAATTCTAATTTCTTTGGAAATTGCTCATAATATTGAAGAAAGTTGGTTATTTCAAGAAAACTTTTCTCTAATTTAATTCAAACACTGAATTCATAACTCATAACAATTGTATCTAACTGCATTTATACTAAAAATCCAAAAACTTACCTACTACATCTTCACTTGTCCAAACTATCAATTCCCAAAATTGTTTCTTTTCTACGAGCCCTTAAAAATACAATAAGACTAATAAAAAAACCGGCCAAGTGCGAGTCGGACTCGTGCACGAAGGGTTCCGTAAATTACAGTTAAATCAACCTATCTCAAAAACTATAAGAGATACTTTGATCAAACCAAAAATCGTTGAAAGAGTTAATTAGCATGCATCATCTCTATTTTTTTTAGAATTTTATACCCCGTAGTTATAAAAATAGAGGGGGGGGGACATACTTTTTACGACTTTGAGAGCTGATATCTCAAAAACCGTTCACTTTAAGAAAAATGTTTTTTAGAAAACTTTATATCATTTTAAAAGACCTTTCCATTGATACCCCACACGGGTATGTACATCGAAAAAAAAAATTTCATCCCTCAGTTACATGTATGGGGGGCCCCACCCCCAATTCTTTTTTTTACTATTTAGTGTCATATTTTTGTAGCGGTTCATACAACACATATTCCCATCAAATTTCATCACTGTAGTACTTATAGTTTCCGAGTAAATCGGCTGTGACAGACGGACAGACGGACAGACGGACAGACGGACAGACGGACATGACGAAACTATAAGGGTTCCGTTTTTGCCATTTTGGCTACGGAACCCTAAAAAACGATGTACGAAAGAAATAATTGGACATGGAAAAAGGACGCGCTCCCGAGGGACGAACCTGATTGTGCTTCAATTGTTAATGCGAAGAGAGATCGTATTGTAAAAGAATCGCAAGATTGATGAGTGAGGCGACAGGAAGATATGGGTCAAGTGAGACGTGATGCCTTGTCGCTAGTTTTAAGGATTCATGTGAATGAAATGGTGATAATGTCGTTTTGTAGAAGTGATTTTATGATAGCTGCTTTGTATTGGTTTATCATAAACCCTATTTACCTACTCTTTTGTTTTTGTTTTTATATTCAGATATTGCATTCATACATAAATTAAAGTTATTGAGTATAATTACTGTAATCATACATTTAAGCAACACTCGGCGCGGCTGGTCCGTAGATGGGTGACGTCTTGTCATGACTAGTTCCTCCATATTTTCGAAAGTACCTACTTTAAACTGGTAGGTATAGGCTGTCATTTGAATCCCAGACATTTCTTTCTCCAATCCTTTCTATATCAAAAATTTCTGATCCTTCAGTAAGTCAACACTTACTCGTCGACAGGTATAAAGCCAGTAGACACCACTTAGAGCTAAACTAGTGAACTAGACGTATTACCGCTAACAGGTCGCTATAACTTAGATGACACGACAGTTGAGTGCTCAGTCATTAGGCCGTTATGTCGCTGACATGATGCACAGATGTAGCATCTACTAGACGAGCTAGTAAAGCATGAGTTGATTATAATTTCACTAAGGGATAAAATGTTTACTATAGAACAGCAGTGGTACAACATAGGAAGAAAAATGGGCAATTATGATTTTAAAGTGGTATTAATATGACATTTAGAAGGTATTCTCGGTGGGAACCATGAAAAAAAAACGGTAACCTTGATAATCATGTCATGAATTTTGGCACTGCTTCGCCCGGCTTTAGGAATAATACCTGTGAGAATTGAAATATGCTTCACAACAGACGTCAGTAGTGTGCAACAAGGGTTTATACATCAGAACAACAGTTTATGCCGATGGTGGAAGATGTAAAATAATTCTTTATAGTCACACGTTGCTACCGTTTCTAGAGTGACTCGCTAAACTAATTCCTAGTGTCATGTCCGGGCGCATGTTAGCTGGGCGGCACACAGCTCGTGTACATGTACAGTAATAGCTCCCAGTTCAACATCAACACCTCCGACAATTCACTGGCGCTTGTCATGGAAATTTCTATCTATCTATCTAACAGTAAGACATAAAAAATAGTATTTTCTTCTTAGAATAAAATACGTCGGTCTGGCCTATTGGGTCGCTTGGGTAACGGGGTTGAGGACGTCAGATAAACAGTCGCTCTTCGTAAAACACTGATACTCAGCTGCATCCAGTTAGACTGGAAGCCAACCTCGATATAGTTGGTAAAAGTCTAGGCAGATGAATATATGTCAGCCTGCTACTTTGCGTTTGATGTACCTAAATGGTGTCTCGTTGTTATGACCTGAAGTGTAATCTCAGCTTATCCATTCATTAATTTAAAAGTGGTATTAGAGAAAGAATCCTTGCAAATAGCAATAATATGATAATTTTGTATCTTATTCTAAATCCCTAATCTATTTATCACTAAGTGATAATGACGCAATTTCTTTATGATAATCCATAGATTGAAGAAAAATCTGCTTTCTGTTTTCTGTGTTGAACATTGAAAAACTTCTAAACCAAAGAATGAAATGACAATAAAATTATAGAAGTTTTCACCTAACTTCATTGAATGGTTAAATACGAAAGTTTCATAACTGAATTGCTCTTTCAAACTTTGTGTAAGTTATAGTTCAATTTGAGGAAATTGAAGCTCCCCCGATTGGAACAAGTTTATTGTAATTTCAACGTTATAATGTTACCATTGATTAATCCAAGGCCTAAATAAGTAACAAGTAATTAGTAAATTCTTCAATTAAAACTGAAGGCACGTGTCTTAAATAATTACAAATTGAAATAAGATCCGAAAAGTAATATTGCAGCCTAAAATATACTCAAAATGACTTCCTACCATTTTTTCGACATTCTGATTTTTTATCTAAAAATCCTTCAATGTAAACACAGCCCTACCCACTTAGGGAACGCCTACAAGCACTATCTCGAAAGCACAGATTAAAAATTACTTATGCAAACCTCGTTGCTTCTCGGCTGAAGCACTGCTAGTTTATACTCCACTGTTTTACTCTGTGACGTGGTGACGTCACTAAGCTTTGACAGGTGCACACTCCCCAGCACTAAGTACTTAAAGTACTATAGTATGGCCATAACCGCTGCGCACTCCCTGAGGTACGCGCGGAGAGGCGGAGGGTGACGCGGTCTGTCAGTCCGCCGTCAACGCTCGTGGCGGCAGGTAGTGTCATTTGTATCGGACCGTCAATGTCAGATGCACATGAGATAAATTGAATTAATTATTTCAAGAAAAGAAAAGTAGACAGAGAAAGCTTTCCGATCATGAAATATCATGTCCAGAAAAATTAAAATGATTACTGGAATCGCGATTTTAGGTTCGATAATATTATCGATTCATTCATAACAAATTTGCAAGACTCTGATTCAAGTTCCAAAGGCGACACGGAAGATGAAGATGATGACGAAATGGAAGATGAAGTATAAACAGAATCTATGTCGGAATAACTTAACTTCTTATACTATCTACATATATCTATTTGTTTGTAATTATAGTAAATTTTCAATAAAAAAATCCTGATTTGAATTTTAACTTTAGTTCTCATTCATCAACTGTCTAGGTATTTTAATACAATATCGAGCATAATATAGATTCCGACCACCGTTCCGCCACAAGTCCTGCCTTAGAAATGAAAACTGATATCGTTAGATTTGTCTGACGTATATTGATCTCATGTAAACTTATGCTCTTTTTTCCTCACCTCCCACCTCGCCTTGCATACCTCAGGGAGTGCACAGTGGTTATGGCTGTCACCGTAAGATTACAAACATCGTTAGATTACAATCTATCTCGAGAGATTGTAAACTGTCGAATTATTGTAAACCGTAACACCTGATTGCAATTTAACGCATTATTTTTCGCTATATTATAATCTATCGATGAGAAATTGTCAAATTGTCAACTGTCCGAAAGCTCTCCCTGATTGGTCAGTCTTTTTGTAAGATCGAGAGCGATGTAGAGCGGTCAAAACTCCCGGTGTCACAGCTCTTTGACGTGCAAAAATAAGTGACGGTTTAATTTTTTATAAAATCAAAAATTGTACTTAATTTTTAAGACTCAAATTACACACAATTAAAAATTGTATTAAAAATTGAAGTTAGTGACGAAAACGAATCGCTGCAAAACCGACTCCACGTAGTCTTGTCTGCCCTACCCCTAGAGTGCAATTCAAAACCGCGTAGGCGCGGAGGGGCGAGGCGGCCTGCGAGCTGAGGCGCAGGTAGTTTCAGCGCTCGCCGCCGCGGCTGAGGCTGGCCGGCGGAGCCGGCCAGCAAGCCGAAGCTGCGGTGGTGAGCGTGAAAACCATCTGCGACGATAAGCTCGCATGGGACCGCCGGAGCCCCGCAGCGCCGGAGCCGTGACAGAAGTTATGCTTGCTGCATGTTGCATGCTTACTTCCATGCAAGAGTTATTTTTATATAAATTTAATACTTGAAGAATTTTTGAAGAGCATTTATTTTATTTAACTGACACCTCTATTTCATTCCTAACTCTACGGGAACTCCATGGGAACAGAACGGCTGGTCGTGATTGGTCGATCTTACAAAAAGACTGACCAATCAGAGAGAGCTTTCGGACAGTTGACAATTTGACAATTTCTCATCGATAGATTATAATATAGCGAAAAATAATGCGTTAAATTGCAATCAGATGTTACGGTTCACAATAATTCGACAGTTTACAATCTCTCGAGATAGATTGTAATCTAACGATGTTTGTAATCTTACGGTAACATGGCCATACTATATCAACGAGACACGTGTTAGGAGGTAGATGAATATTACGTACCTTCTATTTAAAGCCCTTAGTTCAAAGTTGACATAAGTGTCAGTTTTTCTTAAATAACTTTTAATTTTGAGAATTGAACTTAAATGAGACTCAATTGTTTTACGAAAACTGAACCATTCATCCAAAAAGGCTTTAGGATCCGTGAAAAAAGTTATGACTCCTATGTTTTTGGGAGATTATTTTTCCGACCCAAATATCGACCAATAGAATTGCACCATTCGACGTCACGTGGTACAACCTACATGGTATTATACTGAAAATTTTTTGAATATTTTCTCTGGTCGTTGCTACGTCAAACTGACAGGTTGTGGCCGACATTTGGGACGGAAAAATAATCTCCCGAATACCACACGAGCTTCATAATTATCTGGCATTTCCCTCAAGGTTCCCTGCAAACAAATAAAGTCGTCAAGTTTTTCAGGAAAAATCACTCGCGCTTCGCGCTCGTGATTTTTTAACCTGAAAAACTTGACTCCTTCATTTGTTTGCAACGAACCTATCGGAAAATACCCGATAATTTTGAAGCTCTTGTGGTATTATAAGTGAGTATTCAATGCATTCTACGCCAAAGCATTCAAATTTCATTAGACTCAAGATTTATAGCTAAATTATAAATCTATAAGTATTCCCTGAATGGAATACTATGTAAATGATGAATAAGACCAGATAGAAGTGGCTTGGAAAATATGCAGTTACTAGGTTCCACCAGCGATCTCACCTGCGTCCCGAGGGATTTAATTTCCGCACCGAGATAAAAAGAATCCTATTAAGATGAATCGCAATCTATAAGAGCTATATTTCCGCACATTTCGTCCAGCTTATAAATCATGATTCAAGAAAAAAGGCCAGAACACTCAAACATACATATTATATTTTAAGTAGGATTAAAAACCAAATATCGATTTACAACTATCCTTCTCATTATCTGTCTAGTCTTTTCACAACTATGTTGGGTTTGGCTTCCAGTCTAATTTGATGCACCTGTTTTACAAGGAGCAACTGCCTCTCTAACGTCCTCAACAGTTACCCGAGCAACCCGATACCACGGTACAACTACAATCATCCTTGTAATCACTAAAAGGTCTTAAGTTCTTGCGTACTATATGCACTGTAGTAGATTTTTGGAAGTTGCCATCCAGCGTGGCAATGCTGCTAGCCTATTAGGCACGCTCCGACAGCGATGAGGAGATTTTTGACTCTTTTTAGTTTTAGTGAAAAACTTCATACTATTATTTAATTTTTTGGTAAAAACAAGTAAATAATCCCGTACATATTTTTGTTGTAAATAAAATAGAAGCTATACTCTAGTTGATTGTACGTAAGAACACTTTACTCACCTGTATCTCTAGATTTGTGAATCCTAGAGATCGTTTACCAAGTCTCTCTTGACACAAAACCGGGATTTGGTCTGATGTCACCACTGAAGAAACTAGAGTAATTAAATGTACCTGAAACAATAGACAATGTGTGATTTAGTTATGTTATAATACTAAGTAAACTAGTACACAATTAATGCAGAACATTAAATCGCTGGAGAATGCTTACAATATACATGGATTAAATGGTTAACTGAGTTTTTACAAACAAACAACTTTTACTGTTATTTTATTGCAAAATACCTATATACTTTAAAATATAGATATTTTCAAACCAAAGCAAAGGAAAACTCTTTCAAACACTATCAACAGGCTAATTGTGAAAATAGTAAACGTAGGTAATGAGTAAATGGAATAAGTAAAATAGAGTTATGAAAATAAATCCATCAATTTTAGCCTACGTCAACACTGAAACTTTTTAACGACATAATTTATATTTGTTTCTATACCAATAAGTAAATAGGTACTAGAAGCGAAAGTAACTTTTTCTCGACAAATTCAAATGAAAACCTTATTACAAGTTTCACGGAAATGAGTGTCCGACACCAGCACAGCAATTTGTGTCACTAAACTCCGCTATATTTTTACAGCTCTTCACTTTTTCATTCCTTATGAAACTGTATTTTTTCAAGGGTTTTGCAAACAGTTTTATTTTTCTTGGCAGTACAAATGATTTTTCCTGCTTTTTTGATAATAATTTATTCCGTTGTAGAATTGGTTATCATTCTTCCATAAGGATTTTTTTTTCTTCACTATTTTTTACCACAACGGCACCGAACCTAAGGAAAGCTACACGAGCACAGAAACTAGATCCCCCGGTTCGCAGGGTGAATAAACGCGTACCTTGATTCAGCTCCTATCGTGAACACTGAAATAAATAAAATACCATAAAGATCTACTTAGAAATACCTCCAATAACAAGATCTCAAGATCCTTGTTACGTCAGATTTACACATTTTGTACTAAAAGTAGAAAGGATATTAAAATAACGTTACAGTTTGTTATTCTTGGACACTCAAGAGCAATAAATCTTGGACACTTTTACGCACTATTTTATGAAGAGTTGCAGTTACCAATAAGTAACACCATACCAAGAAAGTACATCGAAAACATTAATATTTTTCAGTCAAACGTTGTAATCAAAATTATATTTTTCAAACCTGTTGCGCACAAAAACGAAAAAAAAAATACAAACATTAACCAAAAATAGATACATGTTTTGCCTCCAGGCTATTTCTGTTCGCCGCAATTATTAATTCTTTTTAATGTGATCATCCCTTAGGTTAGGAGGGTTAAGTTATTTGCTGGCGGCAGTTTGAGGGTTACTCTTTGTTTGTGTTTGACTTTAAATCCTACTGACCTGCTTCACCCGTATTTAAGTAGCAATCCAGGAGTTACTGGTCCTTTTGTACGGAAGGACCAATATTTATTGTGTCCGGAAGTTTTTAAGTTCAAATGTAAATAATGTTATTTTGTGTACTTAGTACAGATTTATATTCCTCAATTTATTAAGTACATAATAAAATGGTTACGGTGTTAAGCAATATATTTTATATGAGTACGCCGGTGGCATATTTCTATAGAATTTAATTTTAGGACCGTAATTAGTTTCAGAGTTAAATTAGTGTTGGGTAAACTGTTTTAAATTGGTGTGTATTCATTTTTAATAGATTTTTATTCGAGATTGCTTCTAGTTGCCTAATTACGAGAAAATTGTCCTTTATGGTCTGACAGCCAACAATTCGATTTATTTTGTTTCATTATATAAGTAGTACATACAACAATTTGTCTTTATAGCTTAGTGAGTACTACATCCAATATCTAGGTCCTACAGTTCGTTATGAAGAAACATCAATGTCGAGAGCTTATTGATCACGTCCAACGATAGCCGCCGAGCATCTTAACAAGGCACCACAATTACAGGTAGCTAGTTTTATCTCCCGACCCCACTCGAGACCGAGCTTCGAGGAAAATGAAACATAATAATAAATTGGTCTTTAAGTAATGTTTTTCCTATAAAGAAAGTGAAAGAAAACATTTTGGTCCTTATCTAAGGACCAATTTGGGATAGTAAAAAAATACTAGCCGTATTGGGACTGGTTTTATTCTTTTGTTTTCGGAAAATTGTATTTTTAGATGTTTGAACTTGATGGAATATTTATAAAATTCAGGAATATAAACAATTGATAAAGACTACGTTTAAGACACTTATCTTTCCCTATTTATAGTGGTTTACTTAAGGAGAAAATGCAAGGAAGCTTTGTTTCCGTCCAACTTTTTGCTCGAATTAAGTTGGTCCTTTGAGCTGTGACCGTTTTTCGGACTCTACACATTATCCCTTAAGGTTTTTGTGGAACTACAAGATGTTTTAAGCGTAAGTTTATGTAGCTGTGTTTATAAGTGCAAACCTTCTTGAGGTTTTGATAAGATTCATAAACGTGTATTGAATCATTATGGAGACGTTTTAGAACCATTCATAATTGTGCTTAAAAAAAAATTGTCGTCATCGTCTTTTTATTTGTGATCGATAATATTTTCTGCAAAAAAAATACCTAATTTATTTGTGGAACATTTCATCCGGCGCCACTTTCTTTGGCAAATACAATAGGGTCCTAAAAAAATAAACATTGACTGAAATGCTGAGAAGAAAATCGGAATTAGAAACAAGGCCATTGTTAGGTGAAAATAAATAAAACAGATACCTGGATTACATCCACCTAGTTTGATTTACAGGAAAAAACATTGTGAATTGTATATTAATGTTATATATATGATAGAAATAAACATACAAAAAAAAACGATAATAACATGGATGATGATGATTCTTAAGATGTAGGTATTACTTTTTTGTGGTATTTACCCTGTTTCATTATACCATTTAAGGTCACAACTTCTCATCTTAAAATAATATAATATATAGATAACATAAAACACGAAATCCAAAAACCCTAAAATGCCGACAGTAAATCTCAGATCTAAAATTAGCCCAACATTTTTCTTGACAATGGGTCAAAAGGCGGACTCGGGTAAGTTTCCGCAAACATACGTGCCGTAGCGGATGACAAAGCCACTTGAGTGCAGTTGCATCATTAGCAAAGGCTGGAACAACTTCACTAATTGGGGAACCCTTAACCGAATGCTGCAGGCTTTGAGGTTCTAACACTTGTAGTTCGATTTTAGAAGCAGATATTATTTGAGGGTTAATTTTTGGGTGCTGTTGGTGGCCGTCAAACTGGTGTCAAGGTATCTCATTGTCATTGATATGAGCTCTAGATTGCATTTCTATGACTTTCAAAAAGGAGGAGTTCTGAATTTTTAGTATGTTGTCGTCATCATCATAACATTAGCCTTTTTTATCTGTAGGAGAATATTTTCACAAAAAGGTAGGTCACTACAATCATCCCACTTTTTTGAGGGGAAGCATTGAGAAACCACTCTCATACTCAAGGTTCTTTACCCATTGGTCACAACGGCTATATTGTAATAAAAAAGTTAAAAACATAAAGTGTTTTATTTTACCTTCTTTCTCACAAAAATAATTTGCAGTAGGTACAACTACTTACGTTCATGATTCCTATACTTTTCCAACTAGGTGTGATGATCATTATCAGAGCGATGCTTTTAGTGATTAGCCACAATAGGTAATAGGCAATTAAGTGATTACATCGGTCTACTCATTCAACTTGATGCAATTACTTTAATTGCTATTGCTTTCCAACCGGAAGGATGACGTCATCAATTCTAGGGCACCATACACATGGTAGTAAATGGTTCAATATAAAGTTGGGGGTTTGAAGTTTGAATAGAATACAATTACGTGTCTTACAGCGCTTTCACACTAGCGCTAGGATAGTATAAACAATTGAAACTACCGGTTCAAAAAGTGACATGTGAAACGGCGTGACAGGTTTTTGTCGTAAAAACAACGAGTGGAAAATCTGTTGGTGTGAAAGCGCTTTTAGATTGTATGTTTAATATTCATGTATCAATGTCAGTTTTCCAATGAATTTATACATAGCAGTGTTATTTGATTGAACGATGATATTTGTATTGAATGCCATGCTAGGTCAAAACTTAGTAGGCACCTAGTTCTTATCTTGAATAAAGCTGATGAAAAATATCATGAACAATTTGAACTTTAAGAATCAGTGTGACCTTCACCTATGAAACCACGAATGCAGCAGTTCAAACGCTCTGCAGTATGCTAGGCTTCAAACTGCAGTATTCTAGACAGTGATGTCATAATACAGTATCTCAGGTGCAATAGCAGGGTCGATGAGCTTGCATTTAATTGGCATAGACGAATTCAATTTAATTAAAGCACAATTTGATGATGATGAGTACGGTTAAGTGATAATTATATTTTCGAAACAATTGTATGGGTAGTTACTTCAAGTGAGTAGAGAAGAAACTTAGTTTGAACGTTCCTCGAGAAACACTTTTAGTATTGTTGCAAACGTTATAAAAATGCGTTCTATGGTGCTTGAGTTCACGAAACCAACGGATAGAGAAATATAAATGAACTAACAATTGAGTTTTTTTTTTTTTTTTCAATAAAATGTAAGTCTTTAAACAGTTAGTCAAAATAAATCCAATAAAAAAGCTCCCGACATTCGCAAAATAATTTCAAACAACTTCAAAAGTTAGAAGTCCCTAAATTAATTAAGCTTGCTAATTAAAAATTCAATGTTCCTAAACATGGCTTAATGAATTACGATTTATCCCACCTCGGCGGTATTTTAATTTTCAGTGCAATGATATTTCGACACGGCTGCGGCTGACGTTTTTAAACGTAAATGAGACGCTAAATTATTATTGCGAGAGGGAAATACCGACAACTGAGGATTAACTCCTGGATACTATGTTTTGAGTTTGTGATATTTGTGTTTATTAATTACTGTTATGTTTTTGTTATGTTTATATATGCGTAGATCGTTATTAAAAGTGGTTAGAAAAGACGTCGTAGTTTATTGTTATTACCTTGTATTTTAATAGGACTGTAAAAAAATACTATTATTAACGAAAAATATTGAAACATTCCTACTCATGTCCTAAAGGCCAACAAGCATTTGAGAAGAAATTAAAATAATTCCTAGGTTTGTAACAAATATTCTCTTCCATATTATGCCTACCGGCTGACTACAAACGTCCAAATTCAACACTTCAAAAAACTAATTCTCACCATAAAGTGCTCAAACTACAAATAAAGGCAATAGGCAATACCAAAAGTCCTTTTCAACCCATCGATGACACGAGAAACGAACGAAATTTCCTAATGAAATTCCAAGTAGATTCATAAACCCGTTCTAGGGGACCCTCTGCTTTCATCTTGAGGGTTAAGAGACGCGAGAAATTTCATTCTTTTGTGAGAAAAATAAAATGTCTTATTTCATTGTTTTTCAGATGTAATTTTGGTTTTTCAACGTTAGAGTAGGTAGTCACCTACTAGCTTTCTATCTGTGTTAACATTTTAACTTTCTTCGACTTTTAAATTCTGCTAACTATTTAAGTTATCCACTTAGCAATGATGATTTCAGAATACTGCTAATGGACATAATTTTTAGCATTTAGGCAGAAGGAAAACGAGACGCGAACGCGTATAAAACCTCATTTCTACATCACATAAACAAAATTACCCATCTCATCACTCAAAAAAAGAACTTCAAAAATTCAGAAAAAGAATTTCTAAACAAGTTCAAATATTCAAAAAAAGAATGCGGCCTTCTAACCGAGTGGCACAATCCCGCGCCACATTGCGGACGGTTCACAAAAGGCGTTTTTACCCGCGCTTAGGAGCCGCGGTTCATTACCGGACTACCGTGCAAGTTTAATGACCTGCACTAATTAGAGTTCCCACTCGGTGATATTAAGATTTTAGCACACCATTCTGTTATGTATAGGGGATAATTATGATACTGTTGGATGCTCTGAAAGTCCAATCATTGTAATAGAAACTCGACTTTCTTTTTTTTAACCGTTCAAGAGCTCAGAATATCCCTATCCCTATCCAAAACTCAGAAAAAATCTTAGCAGTGTAAAGTAGCCCAACGTATAGGGACATCTCTCGTGGCGAAACAATTAGAGTTCCTAGTTGATTAAAACCCTAAATAAGAAAATGGAAAGAGGAGTTAGATTCTGCTGTTATTTACCAGTTTTCAGTCTTTAAACCAATATTTACACCAACTTCAATCAGCTTCCAACTTAAAAGCCACAATTTAATACTGTTTCTATCGCTTAACATTTCCACAGATATACCATCTACAGATGAAAGCTATAAATGAAAGCATTTGCTGCCCAGGATTGCAATTACTTGTCCTAATGGCGGTAAGCACTGACTCGCTTTGGACTGCATTCAGTCTACCAATACGATAGATGGTAACCTATTCACCTATATCTACAAATACGCGGTTAAATTGAATGGTCAGCAAATGTAAGTTAATGTTTGAATAATTTCTAAGGTTTTTCAGTGTTTTGATGAATGATTAATCAGCGAATTTTATCGGTTACCGATACTTTTGGAGAAATAAGTTGTTTACTTAATTTGATAAATTATTCAGTGTTCTTGCTTAATCCTAGGACTGCTAGTATAACTACTTCCCACACATGGGTAAATAGTGCCCTACCTATATGTTTCCTCAGGTCGCAGATTACCTGTGTACCTATTTGAATCTTTTCGATAGCTTTGGTGTGAAATATGAATACCTAGATACAAAATACAAGGACGGATTTATACTCATGTGTCTACACAACTTTTGAAAAACCTGTAGGAGTTTCAGCAATAATTTTATAATTACGCCTATCAATTTACAGTCCCAAAAATTCACTCAAAAACAACTTCAAAAAAACCACTTGAATATTTAAATAAACAGTAAAAAAACTCCGTACAAATAATATCGTGTCCTAAGAACACGGAAGAGGCGAAGGGTCTCGCAACACCGCGCAGTGTTTTCTTTGGTTTTAACCAAATTGTTTTTGTCATGAAAATTCAATTGTGTAGATTTGTTTTGTGTGAGTGGCTTCAGTTGGGAGTATAAAATTGTTTTTCGAACTCCATCAAGTACTGAGTTAATTGCCTTTTTTGTTGTATCCTTGTGAATGGGGAACATATAGCACCTATATTGTTTTGTTTGTATAATTTGATGAGACTTCTGAATGATTGAAATGTTTAAAAATAAAGTTAGTTGGAAATTATATCCAATAATTTGGAACTTGGAAAACCTATTTATTTTATTGAGTGCCAAATGAATATTTTGTGTTTTTACGAGTCACAACTTTATACTCATATGAATCGTACCATGGAATTATATCATTAAATAGTCGTTCGTACAGAATATTAGGTATGTATATAAAAAAGGCCAAGCTATTAAAAAGAAAAAGCCTAGTAACTTATCATAATTCTGAACTTCATAGACTTTAAAAGTAACACGAATTACCAAATTACATTTCAGAAAACCACGATTTACTGAAATAATTTAACTTAATATTTTCCAATTACTGAAATGTTCAAGTGTATTACAGAGGTCTTTGACAGACGACCGGAAATATTAGGCTTGGTGCACACTGCTCACGAAATATCGGACTTCAACGTACGTACGTTAAAGTAAGAATTACGTAATTCAACGGTCGTTTATGTACCGGTAGGTATATTTCTAAAAGAACCTCCTCCATTGTGATATTTCTATTGCTATATTCACAGATATAATATACCTCTAAAATCAAATAGATTGCATTTCTTAAAAAAAATACACATAATTATATGTACCTGTACGCATGAAAAACGAATGAACCAGTACGCTTGCATAGTGTCATGGTACGTTCACACGCGCGCGTTCAAATCGACATTCAACGGGCACAGTCACGTTCACGAGCGTGTAAACGGTACGCCCGAGCCCGTGAACGCGCCCGTGCCCGTGAATGCCGCGAACCGGTCGAGTGTCGGTTTTTTGGCAAAGTTCAAAGGATGAATGTGCGGGCGCCCGGCGACTGTTTACACGCGCGCGGGCAGTCAGTCTCTCCTGCGCTTTCGTGACGATTAAACGTTCTAAGAAAGTCGCTACGATCGGAGATTACAACATGGCGGAATGGTTAACGTCGTTCATCATTTTGATTCTTTTTCCAATAAAAATAAGTTAAGCCAAAGGCTATGACAGCAACAACACCGAGATCCTCGCTGCTCGCCATTCTTGCACTGACTGACACGACGGCGCGCGTATGAACAGCTTGAATGTCCGCCTGCCCGCGACGGGCTGCACGCCGCGCGTTTGAACGTAGCATCACGTATTCACTTATTTAACATAATGGGCTTTTTCGTGCGTATTCGCGCGCCAGGAATTCATATAAAAGGCGCCCAGTGTGCAGAGAGCCTTAACTGAGAGGACCAAATGTTATTAATGAGTACTAGTTTTGAGTTACTAATTGGCAGGCAAAATTTCGCTCACAATATACCGAACCGAGGAAAAAAATTTAAAAATATGAGGTACTAAAAAAATATAATAAAATTGTATTCTAAAAATCATAATGTTAAAATTAATTAAATTTAGCAGTATGAGTAGATGTAATTATGAGCAGTAGTAGTAATTAAGTAACACGACATGTAAAAATGGTAACGTTAGTAACGTTTGCATAAGAGGATTTTTTCAGTATCTTATATCTCAGCCTCTTCATGCATTTAGTATCATTTTACCTAGAAAGAGAAATACATACAATGTGCAAAACACCAAGGGTGACTCGCACTGTTTAACTATAACGATATGATAACCAAACCATAACCAGTTGTGAAAATGCCACACATTGGTCAAATCGTCTATTCGACAACTGAAAATAGTTCGTTTATTGTTAAACAGTTTGCTCATTGTATTCATTTCCCATTACATACCTGCTAACCGTAAAATAACGTTCAATACTACAATTTTTTTTATATCTATTACCTACATACACGTAAGGAATATCTGTTAAATAATTCCGTTCTAAGCGGTACAAACGAGGTGACGATATAGATCTATGCACTACTAATGGCCTAAGGATTGCATCGCTTATGACATAACGACTCACTACGTTTGACGTCATCACTATGTGGAAATATACGCAGATGATTATTGTTTTGAACTATTGCTAGGTGTAAAAACTTAATCTTTAGTATACCCAACTGAAAATAGGTACATAGGCATAAGCTGGATTGACTTACTGGGATTTGAAAAAGTGATCTACGATATACCAAGAACTTTGTTACATAATATTGAAAATCTTTAGAATCTAGTTGTATCGTGGTTCTGTAAACGCGAAAAATCTACCAACATTATAGCTGAAGAGTTCGTTTGTTTGGACGCGTTAATCTCAGGAGCCAATAGTCCAATTCTCTCAGTGTTAAATAGTCTGAGTCTAGATATCGATAAAGCCTATAGGTTACTTTTAATCTGGTTGCGCGAAGCAGTCCCTATGGGAAGCAGGTAAAGCCGCTGGTGAAAGGTAATAAAATATCGGGGACATCAAACCCAGCTAATGAAAATCCCATAAAAAAGAGGTAAAATCCTAATGACAGCGTAAATGCAAATACCCACCAAAAATAACACCTGCCGCCAGGTACAGCCACAACGGACAAATGAGCGTCATAATTTAATATTTAAAAAGCATTTCAAACCTTTCGGACCCATATTTTTGGAACACCCATAAACCAACATATGGCACTCCTGAAATCATGTTTATACATGTCCCTGGTGAAACAATGACTTTGAAAATATTCGCGTCTAAATAAATAATGGAAACGTAGTCTGTTGACATCGGAATATATAAAATGTGTTGTATTCCCCGATGGTGAACAAAAGGTGTATGTTTGAACGGCCACGTTTCGAGTTGGATGGTGTTGTAAATAATGTCACACTGTAGAGTCCCTAGAGATTTAGACAGGGAAATACTATAAAATAGGTATTTTACTACACAAAATCCAGTGAGTTATACTTGTGTGTGTAAATGTATATGCACATGTATGACTCAGCGACTCGGTCTATACTGAGCGCTCTCGAGCTTACGCGTATAAAGACAGAGATATTTCACCAAATTCCGAGAAATAAAATATTAAATACCTACCTCTTTATTCACATTTTAGCAGTCGTATTTAAATTCGAAGCTATGAATCTTTTAATATAAGTAAGTGAGATGAATAAGTAGGCATAAATAAAATTGTAGTTATGCCAGTTTCAATGTCCGTAATGGTTTTTCTGGTTTTCACAACATCCAAATAACTAGACCCCTTGTAGCTAAAGGGGCTGAGCAAAAACGTATTTGTCTACTTTATAAGGATGCCTTTACTTTTCCTTAAATACGACCACGGGAAACCACTTATTACTCTAACAAATAGCTCTTCTCGAGAATCAAGCACATACTTCACAGTTTTTCTTCCATCCACTATTGTAAAGGACCCTGATAATGTTACTGTAGTAAAAAATATAAGACCCCTACACAGACTAATTACGCTTATGCATTCAGGTCATAAGGCTATTAACTTTACCGTAACGACCGCCTCGTAACACTATACCTATTAAAACTTAAACAGTTAATTAGCGTCACTGCTCAACTGAGTGTCATAGTGACGTTTAATGCACCTGCAGTGCTTAAGAACGAGCTAATTAGTTTATGTCCGAGCTATCAAAATGGGTGTTTATAAAGTTGGCTAAGATAGCCAAGTGTTTGTGTTTATCGTAGATCGATGTTAATTTTCCTCGGAAAAAAATTTGAAAGGTAGTACTTTTTTCTTTTAAGTAAATATATCATATCTTCTTCTCAGAGTACAAGTGATAAAGTATATAGTTGTTAGTTAAGTGTTGATTAAATAAACTAGGCCAAAATTGTCGTGCCTTTGTAATAATTCTCAGTCCTTCATCAGATTATGAGCTATTAATCTACTATACGTTGTCATTTTTCCAGTACCAGAGAGATATTGCTATATTAGGAATAGGATATTATCTTTTTGAACAAGACTTTGAATCATTTTATACACGTAGCACACGTGTGATAATAGGGTTCCTATAGGTAGGACGTATCACTTTCAGGTGCAACCAATATTCACAGAATTGTTCAGTCGTATTTACTTGCATGCAACGGCAGTAAAGCTAGGTCACATTATCAGCGTGTTCCGCAAATACTGAAATATTCAGACTGAGGACGATTGAGGACTATATTTGCATGGGTGGGATTGTTCGAAAGAGTTACCGCGGCCCTGACACACATAAGGCTCCAGAAGGGATAATGACTTATGTCAGTAAGAGTCTGATGCTCCTTTACGCTGTACCCACAGAGGGTCATTTGGTGATTTCACACCAAAAAAGGACTGTATGTGCATTATTTTTTCTTTGGTGATTTCATTTAAATTCAAAATTAGAATGCTACTAATACTGTATAAACCTATAATAAAATTCTTGTTTTAACAGACAATGGTCTTCCGCTTACCGCTAACGCTGCTACCAGTCTTTATACTCCGTCTACCGATGTGAGTGACATCTAATCTTGGAATGTGGATGTGCGAAGCCTACGAAGGCAAATGTTTACTGTAGCCTTGGTGTCTGCACCTACAGAACTCATACACTGTGACACTGGCATACAGTCTATTTACCTGACTGCCAAGAAACTGTAATTATGAAATAGCGAAATGAAAATTCCTAAATAATTCCTAGGTATAAATACGTAACAAGTTACGGTTACTAAAAAAAATTGAGTTGAATTACACACAAATCTACTTCTTTCACTTCTTCACTAGCCTTCACTTTTTTCTACTTCAAAACTACTAGAAAACTACTTTTTTTCGAGGGTTTGAAGTAAGTCTATTGATCCGTACTGCGCCAAACTTTACAGGCTTGCCCTAGAATTTTCTAATCTTAATAAAAAATACAATATCCTTTTACCTGACTTTTGTATATTAGAAGTTTGGACATAGCCAAATGCCACGCTACTTTTAAAACAGAAGGAAAGAGAAATAATGTTAACTACTTACTACAAATAAAAAAATCAATATCGTTATTGTGTAAGTTTATTAACAGGATATAAGATTTGGTTATGCCAAACGCTTTGCTCCAATCTATAAACTATAAACGTTAAAGCAGCTGGGTGCAGTGGATCCAAACAGGACTTCTAAAATGAAAAGGCAACAACAAGAAACTCAGGAAACAAGACAGTAAAAAATCCGTCAAAATAAATTATTTCCTCAACCATTAGTCAAATCTTGACGAGAGATATAACGCTGCCTCTGAAAAATAATTATTTTAATCCTCAAGTGGGTACCATTTGCTGGCTTATTATCTTTTTAATAAATGAGAGGTTGGTCCATCTTCCGAATGTGGCCAGCAGCAAGATTAAATTCTAAAAGTTTCAAAAAATAAAATACCTAACTATTGTACTTCTTACTGACGTATACTACAAGCCTAAGTTGGCTTCAGTAGATAGTCTTTATTTACAGAAAAAAACAATATTGCATAAGCATTGTTCTTTCAACATTTCAAGTTAAAACATTCCTCTTTTAATTCGTTTCATATTGTAATTACTAGGCCTCTGTTTTACAATTTTAAATTGGTGTAAGTAACCGGATTTCACGTAAGCTGTCGGGCGAATCTCATTTCGCAATCCAGGTCGGTCTGCTCAAAGCGGCAATGAATGAATTTTAATATCGGCCCTTTATACCTGGAGAAATTTTCATTTTGTCCCATTCCCTCATTTGAAATTCTCCAAAGTCTCGATAGTACAGTCTATTGTCTTATTCAGAAGGATTTTAGTGAGATATTTTATTTCATTGCCTTATTATGGCGACATTTCCCTTGGGATGCGGTAATAAAATATGGATATTTTGCAAGTTTTCCGTCTTCTTGCACGGTAGGACCTTTTTTGGGGATCCTTTTTTGATAAATAATATCTCAATTATATTTCTACGTTTCACTAATTCAGGACTACCTGGGTATTACTAACGAAACATGGGTTGGTACGTTTAACCTTTATGGGCCTAATTCCTCAGTACACCCAAAGACGGTCCAAATCAAGACATATAAACTTCATCCCTAATCATAATTTAAGCCCATCAGAATAATGTAACCATAAAACTAAATTGGGGTCATCAACCATACAGAATATGTCACGAACATGGAAACTAGGACCACTATAAATTCAAGTTTCTGGTCACGTAAGCGCACTGCCTTTTTGCGACCTAAGTGGGCCCAACCATAAAGTCAAAGTACTCAGTAGTCTGAGGAATATTATGAAAATTTCTAATGGCCTTGTAGTCATGAGATCATCAATCAATCATTGAGTAATTTTGATTGATGACACCGAGATTGCTTAAGCAGTTGGCTGGCCTTTTGATTGGATGCGCTGCTAAGAGCAAGTCCGTTTCTTGATGCTGCCAAAAAGCTCAGCCTAAATGATATGCTAAGAGGAATATGTTACTTGCAAGCCTATTACACTGGGACCTACTTATAGTAAGATAAAACCGCTTTCATCTAAACTAGATACTTAATATAAAACTAAAATAAATAAAAACATACAGAAAAGGTAAGAGACAAAAGGGCTCAAACAGGTTTTCATACTTTCGCTAATTGTTCCTATACATTTATCAACAATGCGAACTTTCACACACTCACACAGATTTCATCAATAAGTTATCATCATAAGAAGCAAAACCAGTCGAAAAAATTATCTTCAGGCATTAGAATTTAATGGGCGATTAGTTTAATATTCTTCTGAGTACTTTAGATATCATAGACCTTGAAACTATTCAGCTTAGCTTTACAGATATTCATAAAAGTGTTATCTCACGACAGCTGGGCGGTTGAGTTGGAAATCTCATAAATTTTGGTGAGCATTACGATGGAAAAACTTTTATTTTTCCATTGAAAGAACTCATCATTGTGGTATTACTGATAGTCTTGGTAGTCGAAGATTTGGCTGTTAATTTCCATAGAACTAAGTGAAATGATTCGTAACCAAAGCTTTTGTTACACTTTGTATCCAGTAGTTTTCTGTTTGATATCTCAAGTGGGTTAAAAAGGAAAAAATAGACTTATATTTAATTATTTAACATCTCTTCCAAATTTGCAATCATGAGTTTGATTGTTTGTAGATTCACATAAAAAAGTGAATAAGAAAAAAATCTTTTATCTAAATTGAAGTGTTTCCAACAAAAAAACACCACATACATTTAAGCTAGCGGCACCTTAGATGATACACAAAACGTACCTACCATTTTGACCCGGAACATTCCCCATAACCATTACCAAACACATCCTACCCTATTAAGGCAATGTTTGACTTAAATCCAAACTTCACAAACGGTTAATCAAAATTGATATTTTAACCAAACACAGAAACCTCTCCATTGAGACTATTCTCCAATATTTTACATGGAAAAACCACATTATTTGCTTTTCAAATCAATGCTTCAAAGAGAACGTGATTTCAAAAGTGAATTTGCGTATTTTATTTGTGAATGTTTGCTGTTTAACATAAAGAGTTACGTACATAACGTGGTAATTACATTCATATAAAATTGATAAAACGTGGTTTATTAATTTCTGGTTGCGTCAGGTATTATGGCTAGGAAAGATTAGGTATGTGTTATAACAATTGAAACATCCTTCCCTGTTATTATTCGCTTAAGCTTGCAGACTCACATTACACATTACCACTATATACAACTATCTTCTTAGTTGATTTTTTTATATTTCCATATTTCAATCGCTTCTCACACTACCCTGGAGTAACGATCCGTGGATAGTACCTGCGGTTCGTGTAACTTGATTTAGTCATTTGGATCCAGATTATTTACAGATATGGTGTACATTTTTTTTAATTTAGAACAGTACCTACTAATATATTTATCCCTTTAAATAAATTATAAAATAAGGAAAAATGGTGGGATTTCCCGCTTAAAATAGAATTCTATGAGTCTTTCTTATAATTAAGTTCTTTCCTGAACAATAAATGACGGCAATATGTCACAGTGAAGCCTGATTGCGGATGATTCATGGTAGGCGCTCCGCCTCAAAAGCTGACGCTGAGTTTGCAAAATGCAATACAGTTAGGCTTGTAGTGCTAAAGGAATATCAATACTACAGTAATGTAAATAAGGTTGAAATTAAATCGTAAGAAATCAGCAAAAAAAAGAAATGAAGATAGAGGCTTGTCAATTATGAAAATGAGGATTTTTACTTTACGTTAAATTGGTCCAGGCTGTCATTTTTACGTTACGGATAGTCAAAATCAAGAAAGTCAGACAGCCAGTCTTACCGAATACTATCAGTTTGCCTGGGTTGTTAGGTCAATTGAGGAGGTCAGATAGGCAGTCGCTCCATGTAAAACAATGGTACTAAGCTACATCCGGAAACTGATCCCAACCTAATTGAGAAAAGGCAAGGCACAAGACATAAGGACGCTCAAAATCTCGTCAAGAACATGCAACAAAGACTGAAAATCTTGTGAATTTCAGCATTAAAATATACAAACAAAGCCTTTACTTCATGTTGTTCGTGATAAATGTGTCCTTATGTCACCGTTCTCAAGCATTACACGCGTTTGCATGTTCTTAACAGAATTTAGTTTGCCACGCCATTTATTTCTTAAGAAGATTTACTGCGCTATAAATTTCAAGTGTAGGTATTCTTTTAAGCACGTGTTGTTTAGAAAATTTATGCTTTTTGATATTTGGAACAGAAAATCTTGGCGTAGTGGTTAAGCAGCGTCATAAGAGAGAAGCCAGGGCTTGTGGCAAGAAAGGTTTTAGCTAGACTTCTGGATGTAAAAGGCATCATAAAAAATCTCAAGTTCAAATCACTTAATTAACACTTCATTCATAACAATCTATTAAATAGAACAATTTATTCAAGCTTTGCGAACTTCTATAACATTTCCTCAAGATACAGGTGCTTTAACTATCCTCGTCTCTTCCGTCACGAAATGTCATCAAAACTTATCTACCAGTCGTATAGAACAAACTCTGGAGAAACATCATAACACAAAACGAGTCACGCAGAAGTAATTTACTCTAAATTCCCAGGGGAGATAAAAATATTTCCACCGACGAAACTTTTATCATTTCCTCTAAAACCGAAAGTTAATATCGTGTATTTCGTGACAAAAAAGTATAACATGGCTAAATATTCTATATATTTTTTTTTATATGACAAAATTATGATTATATATTTTTTAGAATTTTGTTTTTAAATATCTAACTCAAGTTTTTATAATCTAAATTAAATGGTAACGTATTCATAAGTATCCAAATAGAAAAGGTTATTTTATGCTGAAACAGCACCTGAGACAATCTTTAAAAGTATTGTTACAACTACAGGAACTCATTCAGATGTAGAAAGCTGTAATAATTAGTAAGATATAATTATATCTATGTAGGACACATTATCGGATCTTTTAGCACTCCAATTAATTATCTAAGCATATAGGTATACCTATGAATTGAAGTTGAAGGAAATGTATGTACCAAATCTAAAGGAATGAGGTTTGCAACATTGCTAGAAATGGCTTCAATATGGCAACACGCCAGAATACGAACAGAGTGAAAGATTTCCAAATCTGTAAGACGAATTTAAAGATTACGTAGAAAGTGATGATCGATGAGCAAGCAATCTGTCACTGTTTTTGTACAATTTTATTAAGTGCTTTTAAGTAGAATTTTGGGTGATTTAGAAAAAGGATAGGACAGGAATCAAGTTGAGATCTGAGTTTTGCTCTCGTTTGAATTGATGTTCTTACCCTTGTTACTTGTTTTCAGTGTTTTTTGCTGTATCTTTGTACCTATATGCTTTATTGAAGTTACGGAGTTCCAGACTAGACTACCAGAGGGTCACCTGTTTTAATCCTGATGTAAATAAAAGTAGAACATGTTCCTTCAAAAAAATGATTTTCTACTATGTTAATTACATAAACAATCCCAACATTTAAAAAGAAAAAAACAGCGGGAAACTCCAGTTTCCGATAACCTACATAAAAGACTATTGACTATGAATAAGAATGTATAAAATAAAACAGTTTTCAAGCTAATACTAAAAGTGCTTCGAGAAAAGCCAACACTTGGAAATTAGCATTTCCATCCAGTGTAGTACTAGAGTAAATATTTGCCCCTCAACGTGAAGTGGTAGACATTTTCTTTTCTGTAAAGTATCTTTAGATAGGAGGAAAGTGTCGAGGAATTCCAAATGTTATTAGAAACTTGATTATATTTAAAAAGTTTGTACTGTATCGAATTTTGTTGCGATCGATCATTTGGCGTTCTTCTTATGTTTATGTAAAGCTTATTTTTAAAGGTTATTTAATTTGACAAGTAACTTACAATTTTAACTAACATAACAATATTTAGGGTATAGATCTACTACCTAGGGGTTTTTAACCGACTTCCCAAAAAGAAAGTGGTCCTCGATTCGTTGGTGTATTTACGAAATAATTTACTCATTGCTTTCTAATGATTACCAAATCAAATAAAGTCAAGATATCATTTTAGCGTTAGCAATATGTTTTTCCAGTGTCAATCATGTTTGTCGTGCGACATATCGTTACGCGGGATACGTGACTAATGCGAGCGAAATCGATTCCTGTTGCCCGAGATATCACTTGTGCTTGTGCTATATTCTATGCAATAAAAGAATGTATGTTTATATGAAGATAGAGAAGTATGGAAAAAACTCCTACTATAAATTAACGAGCAAAAGAGTTTTTGGATAATGATAATAACCCAAGTAATATCCTTGTCAATTCAAACGGAGATTATAATTAAAGGGGTAGTAAAAATGAGTAGTGGAATAAGTAGAGGTTCTTTTATATACAACATACAACATAAATAATATAATTGCTTCATTTATTTATACCTATTCCTGCATAAGTTACAAGACCCTCTACCATTAAAAAAATAATTGAAATTGCCCCATTTATACTCATGTACTTACTCGTGTTTAGGTACAGTTACTACAACAACAGACAATTTAATAGGCATAATGTGCTATTACCGGTGAACGAAACACAAAAGATAAACCCTGAACTACATTACCCAAACAATAAAGAGCCTAAACCTAATCTATTTCAATAAATAAACACTATCCAGTGAAACAATGTTAATTAAAAACAATATTTACAACAGTAAAATACCGTTATCTGTAAATAATTACTCGTTACGCGGTGCCACCATTAATCAGTTCCGTGGAACTCCAGGTAATTGATGATCAGATATAGCCTGTTCCGTGGAACGTTCCGACGAACAATATCTGCGGAACAATTAGTATCTGTGATATTTTGCAGCGTGGCAACTGATGGACGGAATGAATGAATGTTCAGCTATTTTGAGCAACTGTCAAAATAATGGCTTTGTTCTTGGAGACTGTTAAAGGCATTTTAAAATGCGGATAAATAATTAGTTTTTTTTTCTGATCCTGAAAAAGACATTTCTCGTATATTTATATTTTTTGGGCTTCATATTATCCTTTAAGCATTCTGATTGATAGATGGATCAAAATATTCAATATCATAAACAACTTATCCGCTAACCCAGCAAAATCTCATGACAATATGCTAATAGTTTAAGATAACAAGAAGTAACTTGGCAAACATTGATTGATCCCGTGTCCTAAACTAACACTTCACTGGCCGTCAAATGGCGTCCATTTTCATGATTAAGGGCAGAATCGACACTCATCAATCATAGAGATTTAAATTATTGAACAGCCTCTTTTAAGGGTTAACGATTTTGGATTATGGGAGGGTAGTTGAAGTTCGAGCGGACGCGGGGAGGGGGTAATTAGATGTCATTTATATTGGTGACGCCGTGTAGATCGGACGTGAGATAGTAGCGGCGTAATTAATCGTTTCACATATTTTTTATATTTAAAAATGATTATTTTAATATGAGAGACTATCAATTATGCCGATACGATATTAATGTTAATGAGTTACCTACCTAATTTACACAGATTGCTTAGATTATAATTTCGAAATATCAATATTAGCTCTCAAATATGCACATGTTAGTAATATAAACGAAATTGTTTTGATTAAAACATCCCTTCTAAAATCATAAATTTTACACTAAATGGGACTTCATACGTAGTCATAAAACATTTGATAAGTACTGGGAAATTAAAAAGCAATTATATTTGATTGCGAAGGGAAAATTATAATTTATTCTGTTATTACTTCAGCGACACAATAAGATGAAAATTGAAAAATTCTTGCAAACTGAGGTAAAATATTATTAATGAATTCGTTAAGGGTGGCCGGTGGGACGCGTAACTAAGGACCTATATTTTTTACATTCAAAAGTTACCTGAAATCACTCTCCCATCTCATTCGTAGGTTTATTTTTAGTTTTTTTTTTTTAGTATTTACAACGAATGAAAGTTCAGCTATACATATTATGGATTAATATTTACCTACACTTTTTTCTGAACTTTATATATTGATGTCTACATTCATTTATTTTACATAAAGCATTATTAAAATAAACCAATGAATAAAGAATATGAATTTTGATATTGTTTTCCATAATTGTAACTATGTCCGGAAACAATAATAATAAAATTGGTCTCGAAATACATACAATCGATTACTATTCATAATTTACTTAAATTATGATTTGTTAAGCAAATTACAATTTTATTTACATAGATATTTACAATACATATTTACAATAAAAATCAAAAACTATCCTAGTAAAACAAACAACTAAAAAGCGTCAAAAAATTCGTCCCCATCGCTGTCAACTGGGAGCGTGCCCAAGAGGCTGGCAGCATTACCTCGTTGGATCGCCATGCTGATTCTTTGTCCGAGGTAATAGCCAGCCTTCTGGTCACGAGAAGCGTCAACCAGCCGCCTTGAGAGATCTTTAAATAGAATGTGGGCATTCGGACCCCACGACCCGAGGGTTTCAACCCCAAACGGTTCGAAAATATAGTTTCCGACAAGGCCACTATATTTCCGCCGCTTGAGGTTCTCCGCAGCCGCAGCGGCAGCAGCAGCACAGCACGCAGAACTTGGAAGGTGTGATGGCGCAAGAGTATCGACACAGTTTGCGTCCCATACTAAAGGCCTACCCATCTTCCAAGGGAATAACGACATGCCGTCTGGTCTCTTACCGTCGTCGCGTGCCAAGCCGTTTGGTTCTGATACAGCTGGTACCCCGACGGCAACAAGAGCCCGACGTATAATGTAATTGATGTTTGCATGCCGGGCAATACGGCCCGCACTGCGGCTGCACGACAGGCCGTGGTGTCCGAGGCTGGTGACAGCCTCACCACAGTGGCAGCGATGAGGGGAGCAGCACGGTGCTCCTATACGTAGCGAGGCGGAAAGTTGTATCGTCAAACATGGTACCAATATTTGACGACGGTACTGCCTGAAGCCAAAGCCCCGACTCCCATCTACCCACAGCCAGTAGGCGAGCTCGCTCAGCAGGAGTAATTGCCGTTTCTATCAAACTATTCCGGGTTACTCTGCAGAGCGGCTCATCCCACTGTCTTTGGGAAGACGGGTTGCTGGGTAAATTTTCGTTCGGGCAAGTAATTTTCCATGCATCCATAGCCTCGGCTAAATACGGCACCTCGAAATCAGCCAGTGTTGGAGTAAGAATATTCCTGGTTAATTTCTCAGTGCCGTGAACCGACGATATGAATGCCGGTAAACTAATACTGGTAATTTTGCGGACGCCGAGGCCTCCCATCCGGATGGGCAATGTGGCTTGTTGCCAGGCTCGGTCGTCCAGGGCCACATTGAGAATGGAGCTGAGGGTATGGCGGATAATTTTATCAATTGGGTCTAAAAGGTGGCTATGTTTAAAGAGATGTTTATTTGGATGGCTATGTTTATTTCCATAACATTCATTAATAATCCATAGAATAACCAAAATCACCCCTTAACTAATATTCCTCAAAATGCATTACCAAGGAATGTTTGAGGAGAGTAGTTAATCATAATTAAAATGGTTATCAAAATAAATTAGGAAATTCTTTGGAGTCGCAGCAATATTAATAAAAATTCTAGAGAAATTATGCAAATGGCCTCCACCGCTAGGAATCTCGTCATAAAGATAAGTGCTAATAAAAATTTATATTGCCTTTGTTCACACATCTTATGAGAATTTTTGTAGATATTTTTTTATTAAAACTTCTGGAGAAAAGAATACCGAATCTACAAGAAGCATAATACCTACAGTATGTAGCTATTGAGCTTTTTGTCTTTTGATACGCATCCTTCACAAGACAAACTAAAATAATCTATCAATAATAATCGAAGAAAGATTTTAACTTAGCTGCTCTGTGTTCTTTATTGTTCACTTACTAGCAGAAAAGTTATTATGTAATTTATAATTGAATAAAGAAATAACATAATTATGTCCGTACTCATTATCACAAAAACATTAGCTATGAGTTTTACGGTTATTTTCTTTAACACAAACATACACTAATAATCCATTTCTTCATCACTCCCCTCTCCCCATAACTCCAGTAAACGGATACTACCATCAACTTAGAGTAAATTAACTACATTATCGTCAGATCTGCTCAAACTCGGGTTTGTTTGACCAGCTGTTAGCGAAAGATAAGGTATCGTTGACTCTTGGCGGTTTGACGCCTGTAATGCTTGTCTAAGATCCAGGTGCATTTATCATTGCTGTTATACATTTTAAAAGGAATATTATAGATAGACAGAAAGGTATGGTTCTTAAAATAGGCTTAGAACACATTTTTTTTTGTTTCATTAGTTACGACGTTAAATTCCTGCACGCGTCCCCTGGGTACTACTTCCCGTGCCCGGAAAAAAGAGCCTGCCCTATCAGCAGTTTCAGCGTAAAAGCGCGACAAACAGGCAGTTTCCTTCGCATTCATATTATTAGTAAATCAATCTCAAATTGTAGCAGCAATGGAAAATTAAGGGAAACGAGTGCGTCAGCAGTAGCAGTCTGGTCTTACGTTTAATGTTTCCATTACTGTACAAAATAATACTAATATTATAAAAGCAAAAGTCCGTTTGTTTGCTACGATTTCACGAAAAAAATCTTAACCGATCATCATGAAACTCTGTACACATATTTTTGGTGGTCCTAGAATGAACATAGGATACTTTTTATCAACACTTGGATACTTGCATCCCTAAATGCAAATTATTTTGTTCGCTTTTTTTCTGTTCCTAATCGCACGGCCCAATATCAGTTGCCGTACAAGAAAGTTACACTGACGCATTGTCACTCTTTCAAGAATAACTTGTCCAGCTCGGCTAATATGTTACGTGGCAGTAGGTAGACACCTTAATACATGCATCCAGTTTTATTTGCCTTGTAAAAGTTTTCTTGTAAATCTTTTACAGCAACACTGCTGCGCTTATGACGAAATTGCTAAAGTTATAGTGTCGAGTAAAACTTTAAGTAATTTACTTTTGCTCTACGGTAAAGTAGCTAAAATGAATAATGGTCAGAGAATATGAAAAATTACGTTAATAGCTAGGTACTAGGTTTTAGAAGTAATTTCTATATTTTTACCAATGTACAAAATTATAGAATATTTATTTTTATTTCAAAACCCGTGTTCAACACTGCATTTCACACTGTGTTCCGATATTCCTCGAAAATCCCATCCAATAGGATTCCTTGTTGGAATAACAATAGGAACACGAAGAAATTGAACGAGACAGGATTGCAGGTCAATACAACCTTTACCTGATCGAGAGCCACTCGGAGCCAAGTATTGGACTTCTATTTTAGTTTCAAGCTATTTCAGGAGAGAGCGCTCGGCTGAACAGAAAATTGACTGTCATGTATAATGTCGGTAGGAAGGTACCTAATTTGTGTTACATAAATATTGATTAAATTAAAACGGTGAAGCCTTGACAATGTCCTAGAACCATATTGGAAAAGACTGGCTGATAAATAAAGCAGCTGTTTATTATACTTAAAAACTGCAATAGTCGGAAGTATATAACTTATTAAGAACTTTTTTAAATCGATATGAAATTTTTAAAGCCAAAGTTTTTCTAGAAAGGTTATATCATGTTCTGGGATCTAATCATAAATGCTCACAATGTTATGTAATAAATAATTTTAAATAGGACGCTGGTATTTCTATAGTTCTAACTATATAACGAGTATTTTACCTATCAGACATTACCTTCAATAAATTCCCTAGAACAGTAATTTAGGTTGTATTTGTAGACACATTAATTACTGTAGAGTACCTAACAGTTGGTTATATTCCCAGGCAGCCTATCTTCTACCTCGAAGATAAATAAGCGTTTTACACAATGGACTTAAGATGCAACTTGAAACTGAAATCGTTCATAAATTAAGAATATTGACGTACTGACAATGACAATCCCACCAAAAACATTAAATGTAAAAAAAAGCCAATCCTCTACGCAATTCCTACACCGTAAAAAGTTTTGAGATCGCATAGAAGCCAAGTCCTGTTCAACTTTATTTGTAATAATAAATCAATATTTTGTGTCTATATCAATAGTTTTGTTCACATTACAATAATATTGACTTGACCATGAGCACAATAAACTACAAATATAATACAGCATATCTTGGAAAGGTGAAAGTCAAACATGAAGTGTAATATCAAAGAATTAAATACATTTAGTTTATTCAATTGTTATTAAATGACCGACAGTCAGTATCATCCAACATCAATGAACTGCACATGTACTATGGCGTATGTTTAGTCCATGGTGATCTCAGATTCCAATCAGTCCATAATCAGTCCAATTGTAAAATCATGTCCATATAGAATTTATCAATTCAATGGTATTTACACATTATTTCAAGGAGCGACTTTTAACTTGTGCTCATGGCCAAGACAATATTATTGTAATGTGAACAAAACTATTGATATAGACACAAAATATTGATTTATTATTACAAATAAAGTTGAACAGGACTTGGCTTCTATGCGATCTCAAAACTTTTTACGGTGTAGGAATTGCGTAGAGGATTGGCTTTTTTTTACATTTAATGTTTTTGGTGGGATCTAATTTATTTTTTGTAGGTCTCCTTCTTCTCTAAATACATAGGTAACAAACTAAATAAGTACACCTAAAGTAGCACGTAAACAAATTTTTTTAAAAATTTAAACTAAAAAATTTCGAAATTGACGAATTTTTGAATCGAATATCTTCTATTAGAATAAAAGAGATTTATTTCAGAGGCAAATTATTTGATTTTGTTTGTAATACTTATCCCACCAAAAACATTAAATGTAAAAAAAGCCAATCCTCTACGCAATTCCTCCACCGTAAAAAGTTTTGAGATCGCATAGAAGCCAAGTCCTGTTCAACTTTATTTGTAATAATAAATCAATATTTTGTGACTATATCAATAGTTTTGTTCACATTACAATAATTTGAGTTGGCCATGAGCACAATAAACTACAAATATAATAGATACAGCATATCTTGGAGAGGTGAAAGTCAAACATGAAGTTTAATATCACAGAATTAAATACTTTTAGTTTATTCAATTGTTACTAAATGACCGACAGTCAGTATCATCACATTTACTATGGCGCATGTTTAGTCCATGGTGATCTCAAATTCCAATCAGTCCAATCGTGAAATCATGTCCATATAGGATTTATCAATTCAATAGTATTTACACATTATTTCAAGGAGCGACTTTTAACTTGTGCTCATGGCCAAGACAAATTATTGTAATGTGAACAAAACTATTGATATAGTCACAAAATATTGATTTATTATTACAAATAAAGTTGAACAGGACTTGGCTTCTATGCGATCTCAAAACTTTTTACGGTGGAGGAATTGCGTAGAGGATTGGCTTTTTTTTACATTTAATGTTTTTGGTGGGATCTAATTTATTTTTTGTAGGTCTCTTTCTTCTCTAAGTATATAACAAATTAAATTTACTTACATGCAACTAACTAAATATATAACAAAGTAAATATGTAGATCTAAAGTATTTTTTTTTTTTTATAAACTAAACAATTTCGAAATTGTCGATTTTTTGAATCGAATATCTTTTAGAATAAAAGAGATTTATTTCAGAGGTAGATGGCGCTATCACATGAAATTATTAGTTTTTTTTTTTAAGTACTACTAATACTAAGCTATGTAACGAAACCATAGCGCGATTTAGACCAGGACAACGCCATCTATCGAGCGAGCATGCAGTATTTATCGCACTGCAATAATATGAAAGATTTTATCATTATTCATTTAATTTTAACCTAGCTTTTTTATTCATATGTATGTATATTTAATACATAGTATATTGTACTACGTAACAATAAAACAAATAGCAACATTTTGTACATAAATAAATAACAAAGTTATCAATGCAGTCAAAATTCATACACAATGTTCTTGAAAAACCGCAAATATAAATTTGTTTCCTATTTTTTTACTAAGTTTTAAGGTTTTTATAATTTTCCCTTTATATCTAGCTAATAACCTATCTTGGTGCCAAATTTGAAGGTTCTAAGTTTGCTAGAAGTACCTTAGACTTTTGATGATCGGTCAGTGAGTGAGTCAGTGACAAAATGGTGTAACTTTGATCGCTCATAACTCGTAAACTATTTATTCAAATGTCTTGTTATTTTGAGACTGAGCTTGTTCTAATACTTACTCTTGGTCATCGAAAACCTAAACTCCTAGCTTTGTTCACATGGAAGATACAGGGGGCTGAAATAGCCGCGAAACGCTTCGAGAAAAGATGGTACGGCCGTGCCCGTTTTGCTCGAGTCTTGGCTGGGGCACTGCCGTGCCCTCAGATAAAATTGTGGCTAATACCTAAAATATTGAAATATACATACATATAACATTTATAATAAAGTATAGAACAACATGTACCAAATCTTATTTTTTAATCAAGCTGTGGGAAGGAGTTAAGGGTACATTATGTGCCTTGTAGGTATTTAATATAGAGGATTATTTATAGTAACTTCTTCTTAATAACTCTTATGTTTATTAAGAAGAGTGCCAACTAATGACTTTAATACTCGTAACTAATACTTCCAGAATCTGATAAAAAAATTATCAGTACAGTAATGAGAGGTCCTAAACTAAATCCCATGAACCAAACATTATACATACCCAAGTCACCAACAGTTGTCTCCAATACATTGGGCCAACATCTTATGACATGCAATGCACGTGACCAGCACGAGATGCCATGATGCTTCGGAACCCAGCATGAGATATTATTCCGCACGACACGACATATTGCATGAAAGTTTCCAATACCCAGGATACCCTGGTTTATTGATACGAGGAACAAACTTACAGGAGAATTTGTTCCAGTTTTTTATGTTTTATTTACGTCATATATTCTTACAATATAGGTTTTCTGGGAGTTGTGATAAAACATAGTGTTTCATTTTATGTAAGTACAAGTCGATTTTTTTTTGAAGACCAAATCAAACTTTTTATTTTTGACGGTTCAACGCGCAATAGTTTTCAGAAAACACTGTAGAATCACTGAGTAAAAAAGCACATCTAACAACTAAGATAAAAAAAAAAACCAAACAAATAAACTTGAGACCCAGGTGTTTTGACTCAAGGGCGAATCTAAAGTTATCCTACATTTATCCAAGTTAAAACATGTACCATAAAAAACATTGTCGCCAAAAGTTTTTTTATTTATCAGATCCTAGAGAGGCAATATTGTCCCAACTGGCCGTAAAGCGAGTGAACGCGAAATGGTACAATGGGGTAAACTTTGTGGGTAAAGACTGGCTACATTGTAAGCGGGTGATCAAAACGAAAGTTGGTAAAGCATAAGAATGAGATTAATTTACAACATCATAAAATAATAAGATGAATTGATAGGAACAGCGAACTTTAACAATATCAGATCTAACAGAAACTTTTTTCATAACATTATTGTTATTTAAATTACAGCTAACGCAATAAACACAATTTACGGGGAAGTGTAGGTATAATCATCAAAACAAAATTCGACCGCATCTGTTTGTCTATCCGTCCGCGATAAACTCATACAGCACTGCACATATTTTCATGCAGTTTTCATCAATAGACTGAACCACAGGCGCTATGCCTCGCTCACAGTATAACCTCGGCTAGAAAATACAGCGCTCCAGAATGAGTTTGAAGAATTTCTCGAATATATCTCGGAATCTGTAAAGTACTGTTTAAGAACTTCATTTCGACTTAATTCGCCATGAAACATTACCTGATTATCCCGGAGAGAATTGCGGTACAGACTTTATTATTTAGGAAACGTTTTTGCATTGGATATTTAGTAAGATTATGTATAATCCATGTCTATAAATTATATGAATCTAAATCTGAAAAATAAAATATTACTTAACTTAAAAAGACTTCTATATATTTAATTTTCAAGACCAAAAAATGTTATAATATACATATTTAGTTATCAAACTACTATTTTTTTGTATATTATGAAGAGTTTATTCAAATAGTAACAATTAAACACTCAAAACTTAAATAAGACAGCTGTGGCCATGCTTTCCCTAAACATTTAAAGACAAAATATCTGCCGGCCTTTATATCCAGCGAGTCTGTGACCTTTACAAGATTGTGTAGTGAACTTCAGCATTTTTTATAAGCAGATATTAAAACTGCAAGCTATACCTATATATTCCTTTATACATAAGACATAACATAAGAGAGTTTTGATTTGTTTGTGTACTCTTAAGGCTCGAAACCTCTGAATCGATTTGAGTTTTTCAATATTAGAAAGATATGTATTATTTTTCAAAGATATATTTTTTACTAGCTTCCGCCAACGGCTTCGCCCGCGTGGTGTGTTGATAAAAAGTTACCTATGTGTTAATCCAGGGTATCACCTATCTACATACCCAACCAAATCGGTCCAGCTGTTTTTGCGTGATTGAATAACAAATATACATCCATACATTCTCACAAACTTTCACATTTATAAGTAGGAATATAAGTAGGATTAGGTACTATCTAGATACGGAAATTAGTTTTCAAACAATACGACTGATAACGCTATTAAATTTATTAAATCCATCATTACATTTTACTACACTTTAGGCAAATTTCCAGCCTGATGAAACAGCATGCATATATGACGTCATAGTACCTTCTGATGTATAGTAGTCATATTACAAGAAATAAGACTATTGAGACCGTAATAAGGTTTTAGCAGCGAGACACATGAGATTTATCTCGCGCGAGTAAAAACATTGTCGCGAGCTGCAGACAATACGACGAAATAGGATTTCAGCTTTAAAATCTAAACGAAAATGTGCTTTGTAGGAATTGAAGTTCGGATGTTATTAGATTTTTGTGTAACTGTGATTGACAAATGTGTCAAAGAATGATGCCTCTAAAGTACAGCGGTGGATATAATATTTGACCTATGTTGCTGGCCTCAACTTGTTTCATAATGGTAACTCTCTTGTAAGCTGATAAAATACGTATAACCTTTATGCCATATATAAGAGGCATGGCTATCCATGACAAAAGAATTTCAGTAATCAAAATCGTTTCAATGAACGAGATATCACCCCTATAATATTACGAACTTTACCAAAGTAGTAAACTGTATAGCAAAGAGATTTACAGATGCATTGCTAAATTAATACTACAATGGATAAATGTTTCCGGATAGAAAAAGCTAAGTCATCAAAACATTCTTTCTTCTCACAGTCAGCCAAAAAAAAGATGGCTACAGTGTGACGCAGAGTGATTTGCTGAATTAGAAAAACAGACCACCTTTTCGTTAAGCCAAGAGTCTGAAGTTTCATTAATCATAGTCAAATATACCAAATGTTAATCGAAACCCACATAATAATCATTTATCGTTTCGGACCTTGCTCGGTTTGGCGTTAGAGGTTAATATGGACTTTATTATGAAATACTTTTTTATCTTTCCTTAAAATTGTTGGCTGGTTCAAAAGTTGTTTAATTCAATGAAAGGAAATCATTAGCTTATCTACATAAATATGCACTTAGACTACAACTAGATGCTTTGCAAGGCTTCAGTCGTGGCCAAAGGAAATAAAGTACTATGCCTATACTATTCACAAATAACGTTGCGTGGCTTGTCATTCACAAACTAATAGATATATTCGTATTATAATTTTAAAATTAAGTTCAATTAATTCAGAGATTACCTCACAAACGATATCTCTTTATTAGTAGATTTATAGATAATGTTAACACAGATAACTACATTGATATTTTATCTGCCAAATAATTGGCTACTAAATAATTTGGCTTCATGTTCTGATAAATTCGCTGGCTATTAGTGAACTGTCGGCGAGACTGATATAACTGGCGATAGTAATAGCCCTGTATGAATAGAGCGCTAATTGTGGAACAATGAACTACAGATCTATTGGATGTAGTTACTAATCAAGATACTAGATAATTAGGCCTTAACGATGCGGGTTACTGAATCATAAGCTTCTTATTACAATGTATTAAATCTTAAAACTTATAGACATTTTGTACCTACTTTTTTAATTAATTTAATTCTTCAGCGCTTTTTACACTATTTAGCGGATTTTGTCACACGTATAATATACTCGGTTTTTCGAAAAATTCCGGTAAATTTCGAAAGGCAAAAACTAGTTCCAGTTAAATCCAATAAGAACTTAATAATCAATTTTAACAATTATAAGAACCTTATTGTTAGAATTGATTATTTAACATTTCATTAATTAATTTTAAAAATGTTTGCAAACACTGAAGCTTTAATTACTCTTTCTTAAATAAACATTGTTTTAACCATACCAACTGATTTGCTTAGTAGAACAACTATTCACAATTAATTCTACTGTAAATAGTGTAGGCAGAAAATAGGTCGGCCTATAAATAGTCTACTCTACTAGCAGAACAACGGGTGATAATTTTAAACTTAAGAGAGACAAGATTGAAACACAATGTCTAGAATCGATATAGCGTACTACATAAATGTTTGTTTTGTTGTTTAACCTTCACGCAGAAAGTAGTAAATTTATCTTGATGAATCACCTATGTTTTGTTCTAAAAGTAGAGTTAAGCTACTTAATCGTCATTGGGCATGTGAATAGGTCTCTAAACAGTTCTCTCATGTACGGCTAACTGCCTTAAAGGTATCTAACCTTTAACACAGGAAGTACGCATCACAACTAACTAGAAACTCCTTGGAGGAAATAGACACTTATGGCGCTATCTAAAGATCCTGGAAGCCTATTTAAAAACACAATGTTTTATTCGTAGAGGAAACAGAAGTTAAAAATAAACAAACAGCTGCAATCCCACGACTTTGATTAGCATTCCTTTTACGCCTTGAAGACCTCTTTGTAACAGACAGAATGGCAAATTAAATTTTGCAAATTGTTTCACGCCACGTGTGTCAACAATTAGATTAAATACTGAGGGTACTACTCTGAATTAACAACGTTTATTTTTGTTTTTTTTTTGCACTTGATTCCATGATTCAATCAAGTTCTCATTCTCTTTTTGTTTGCCAGCGAGAGCGATTCAATAGCAAGGGGTTACCCTTGTACAAAATCACAGATTCACGTGAGACACAATTGTTTGCTCTGTTATATAGGAAAATAAAAAACAATGTAAGCGTCAAATTCCATAAACATTTTATTTACAAACGACTCAATTCAATTTACGTAATAGTAGTTTTGACCAGGAACATTAGAATATGAATTTACCAGCTCCGAATTTGGCGAACCCATAAGGGTAGGGAAACGCTGGGGCAGCGATAGCAGGAGCGGCGTAGGAGATGGGAGCGGCGAAAGCTTTGGTGGCAATGGCAGGGGCCGCATAGGAGATCGCAGGGGCCGCGTAGGAGATCGCAGGGGCCCGGTAAGAGATGGCAGGGGCAGCGTAGGAGATGGCAGGAGCGGCGGCGATGAGCGCGGGGTCCTTGCGCACGACGGCGTTGAAGCCCCCGGCGCCGGCGGCGTAGTCCACGGTGCGGCGCGTGCCGTCCGACTCCAGCAGCGAGTACTGGCCCTGCACGTTGTTGTCGATGCGGTTCTCGATCTGGTGCTTGAAGTCGCCGGTGTAGGGATCCGCCACGCTGTACGAGAAGCTGGACAGGTCGTTGCTGGCGCAGACGACGGCCACCATGGCGACAAGTGTAACGAACTGTAATGTAAAATGGGAATGAGCATCGTCACACTTGTAAACTTTAAAGCTACTGTTTTCAAGCTGTAGACAATCATTTAAACTTGAATCGAACTAGATTAATTATAGCAGACAATATTTTCGCATGATATGAATCATTTAGAACTTATGAAATATTGGCTTTCTAAAATTACGAGCTAATTAGACATGGCTAATTAAAATTCATTTCTAAGCAGTAATAAATTAACGTGTAAAAATCCTTTTGTGGTGGTACAAAGTATATTAATGATGATTTACCTTCACAAACATTTTGCAAGATTGTTGTTGTGACTACGTTGCACACAAAACTGATGCTGTTCCCTTGGTTCTCACGTTTAAATACCTTCAAAAAAATAGTCCAGTTCTGAACGATCAGGAAGCCGATGACAAGAAGGTGCTCTTGAATCCATTATGGATTGAATAAAATTCGTCTCATTACCGCCGACGGGCACTTTCGTTCACAATAAACAAGACCTTGGTTTTAAAGTTTAAGTGAAATACTATGTTGTTTACGATCCAGTTTTGACGTTTTTATTATTATTTGTGTCTGATAATGTCATGTTTACTATCAGGCAGGAGTATATTATAAAGGCGAACTGTGTAAACGAAAATCATTATTATTTAAGGCACATTGATAAATACAGTCGTCAACTTAGACTCCCATGACATTGAAAATGGCCTCAAAATCATCTAGTAAATCCCCAAACATTTGCTCTATGAAAGCCCTGAACTTTTGCTCAAAAGGGCGTTTTAGTTAGCACGGCCCAAACAAATATTGTTGCAACAATAGGAGGACATCCATCCAAAACGCTGACTGTCAACATCCATCACTCTCTATTTTAGGCACTGGATACAAACATTGGATGCCAATCATTCATTATGATTGACAATCTAAATTGGCCTGCTAACTGTTCTAGACTCGTCTGTTTTAGTTATTGTAATAGAATATTACAAGATTGAATTTCGCTTGTGTGGGAGTAATCGATTTTCAAAAGTATTTGGCAAGATTTTCATAAGTTCTATATGATTTCTTCAACGCACGTATAGACCAAACTCTCATTCATATACGTCTGTACTTAAAGAGATTTTGATCCCTATGTTTATTTTTAGAAGTAACACATGTGTTATCTAGTTTTAAACCAAGTTACAAGGTACAATAACTTTGTCTTTCTGAAGTTAACCATTTTGATGCCTTCGTTTGATAATAATTGCCTTTGAATATTCACCTTCTGACAAACCAAATTTCTTGACAAGACCTATATGAACAAATGCACAAGAAGTCACGCGAAACGTTAATACACGCGAACTTTAAAAATGTAATGTAAGAATCATTTAGATTGTTTTAGAAAATTAAATTAAATACCCTTTCAATGTTGGTATTAATTATTTACCATCTTCAGTAAAATAATTCTTTGATGACAACCTCCTTGGAATAGGCGGAGAAATGCTTGACGCAGAAACAAAACGCAACACAGAATGTCCAGCAAACGTTTCATTGTTCTCGAGCAAAGACAAAAGGCGACCATAAACAATAACAAACTGTCCCATTCAACTCATTGCCAGACCTTCAAATTAATCATTAATTAAGCGAAACCCCTTCTATATTCACTTTGATGCAGAATGTAAACTCTAGTTGCTGCCCTCGGAATTGCTCATATGTCATCTTGCACTCAGATAAAAAGCAGTCAATTGAAGCCCAAGATCAGCAACAATATAGACATCAGTTTTCTGAAAACAACTGTTTACTAAGAATTCTTAAGTTTAAGTTTCAAAGTAAACGGTTGTTTTGAGAAAAAAAAATGTTTATGCTGTTAGTAATCTTCTGCCTAAAGAAGTTTCATCTTCTTCCATTTCATATTTATAACTAGATCTAGTCATAAACTCGTAATACAAACCAACCCACTTTTGAATTTAGAATAACAAGGTTCGATTAGACGTGCAATTTATTCCTGCAAAAGTGAGTCGGGCAACTAGCCCCTAGTTCATTTGTCTCCAGTTCGAAGCCAACATTTTACTGACCAATGTAACAGACAGTTGCATCTAGTTGTTTCAACAAAATGACTTTGTGTTCGAAATTTGTGGATATTTCGGAGATGTGAACTGTCGCCATGTCGTCGTGCCGTCGCAATGTTGTTGTAAACCCTTTATTGTTGTTTGTGTTACGTAAGCTGAGTTTGTTGTTATTTGAATTTAGAAGCTGTATTTTTGTTTCGTCAGTTGTAAAAGATTACAATGTAGTGTGTTTGTGTACGAGTTTCAACTCGCGTAGTTTATTTCGTAGGTATAGAGTTGGACCCAGACTCCACTAAAGCAGAGAAGTTTTTAAACAGGCCATAGAATTTCTGCACTCATGGATACTATTGAATGGACACAGACGAGATGTTTGAATAGTGAAATTGTATTAGTAGTTTAAAACTATACCGTCGCTCGCTCCGCTTTTGTGAAATCTGGGCCTTAGGAATTTAACACACATAAGCAAAGTGCTGTATATCTATAAAAAGCTATTTTATCATTATTTATCAGAGTTCCTAAGTAGAGTTTTTCAATCAACACATTATAACAAGGACTATGGTAACTCAGACACATTGTAATGTTTCTCAGGAAAAATAAATTCCTGCCGTAAATCCCAGCTAAAATAATACCCAACCTCATCCCTCGCTGCGTCTATGTCTGCCATCAAACACCTCTCGTTTGATCATTGTCAATATTGTGAGAAATATAACACTTCGGCAAAGTGGTCCACAACACAAACAGGACTCCCCATCTGTTAACGTAAGTGCTATTGTCAACGCTTTAGAAAAAGGGGATTCTTATCAAGTCCTCCCCCAAAAATGGCCGATTTCACTAATCTTTAAAGGCGTTTTCTATATGCATTGAACTCAGTTTACACGTTTAAGATTGACTGTGGAAGAAAATGAAAAAGGGTTCTTTAAATATGTAGAAGTCGTTCTCCAACAATGGGTTTTACGGGTGCGTTTCGGGACTAAACAAAATAGATAAAAATCATAATTTATACATTTTTAACGGTTCAGTAGATTTGGTGTGAAAGCCAGACAGACAGGGTTGTTTATAATATTAGTAAAGATTTAACTTAAATTATATAGGCCACAAAAATCAAGTTTAACAAAGAACAACAGAGAAACTTCTTAATTGAAGTAAAGTCAGTTTATTTTAAATTCCCGTTTGTTTGCGTCATAACAAGATAAAAACTCTGTAGGCATTTTAATCTTACGTTTTTGTACTTAATAAAGTTTAAGACGCTTTACTCTGTTATGTACTTGTTACGAGGTAGGTTTTGCGACTTATTAAAAACATTATCCTCTTTTTGAAACTCTCGGAGTTGGGTAAACTTGGCTTATTGTAACTTTTTATTGTATTTTTGCAGTAAGTACTTAAATCTGGGTATAAGATTGATAATTTAAAATGTATGAGTGACTAAGATATAGTGGAATCTCTAAAAATACATTACAAGTCATGTTACTTGAAATAGTATCGTAAAGGTTTTGGCTCGCTGCCTAGAGCAAGTTATTTTACAAAGATCGAACACAAGCCGAAGTTGATAGGTTCTCCTAGCTGGAGTGGATTCTTAGCTTGTAGTTATCTATTTCTTGGATTTCTCTTATGTCAAAGGCTTCCTAAGAACACACAAACATTTTAAGAAAAGAATAATATTTTTGATTTTCATGGAAATCAATAGTGTAGGCATAATAGACCTACAGGTGTAGATGTATAGTTTTCTTTAATGATTATCACATTTACTTTTTCGCCAATCAAGCCTAGAGCTGTCGGGTATTCAATGATTAAAAAAAATAATAAGTGTGATTGTTTTTCATACCATCAATTCAAGTACCGAAAACAATAATAAAATGTGACTAACTTCTTCATTTAAAACTACCCACAAAACTTCATTATCTGAATTTCATTACCATTTTAAATTCCTTTGTAAGAGGCACTCTCTCCCTCAATAAATATTCCGCTTAATGTGAAATGCAAAGCGGTTTAAAATCTGCAGCTCTAGTATTTCTATATAAATAATACAAATCCATAAAATAATGAGACGAAGAAACATTATATTTATATGAAATCTTTTTCCATATCAAAATTTCATTTATTTAATATAATAAAGAAATATTTTACCTAGATTTTATACATATGTAAATCACACAAGAACGAGGTGAAATCTTCCTACCTTATAATTATTTTAAAATTCACACAAGTGCACCGGACAGGCTTCGGAAGTACAGAACCGATAAGAATAATTCTATCACTGTTACAAAGCTAGTTATTTTTTATCCGGGTACGGGAAGAATTTTCTCCAAAACGCGGGTGAAACAGCGTGGAACAACTAATCTATAATACATATATCAGCAAAAAAAAACACAAAACTTTCATGAAAGACGTTTCACAGACCATCAACGCGTTATTTCCTTCGTAAAACAAGCCAGTTAATGACTCATAAACTCATAACATACGGCCAGTGTAAACTGGTACACATATAAAATACAGGATTTACTTCCTACGTCCATAAACCGGATGTTGTTAGGAAAAGAAAATATAGCCTAGATGTCTACTAGAGTTCACGAAAACCTAAGCACTTATGCTTGACATATTACCTAGAGAAACAGCAAAATGTAAAACTACAGCAAAATGCAAAATGTAAATGTAAAAAAACCTATCATTAAAATCAAAAATTATATTTTGGGTCTTCAAATGATTTCAATCAATCCTACTTTCCACAATGATATTGGCGATTATGTTATCCAAACTAGACAGCAATAGATTAATAATTGATTTTCCTTCAAGGGCCCAGTACACAATATTGGCAAACGTCGTTACCCAGACCTAATAGCCCCGAAAAGTCAATTAAAACATAATCATTATAGCCACCACAGAAACACTATCTAAGACGCACCCCCATCACTTAAAACATGTCATACGCAATCCGAAATAGAGCTTATAGCGTAGACATAAGATTGACAATGACTTGGCAAGTTGCAAAACAGCTGACAAGTTACAAAGTTTCAGAGAGGAATATGTTGAAGGGGTAATCTTAGAAGCTGTAATTAACGTCAGTTTTGAAGATAAACTAGTGTCTCGCGATGTAAAGATATTACAGAGTGTTTGTAGGATTATCGGAATATCGAGCGTAACAGATAAACTACTATACAAGGCGTATATAAATAATGTAATTGTGTGTGTGTACTTTTATATCCTCTAACTCCCAAGAAGTAAATTATTTTTAGAAACCTTATTTGTATTTTTCCAAAACTAGTTAATCAATATCTACCATTTTCCTTTTAAACAATCTTTCTTTAGTACAATTCCTGATCCCTTTAGATTAACCTCAGTCATTTCTCTGAAAGGTAATACTCTCCAATGTTCCAAGAAGCCATAAAACGAGCACTGTCTTACCCGTAACCTCTGAACCATAGGTTAACTATATAATTAAACATCCAAGAGGTTCAGGGCTCGTAAACTATACAGAAACTGAAAGGGGACCACAATTTCCTCTTAAAAGGTCTTTGATAACACTTTATAGGGTCGAAGTAACAACTAAAGGGTACTTATTAAAGTTTTTAAGGGTGTCAATTGCGAGTGAGAATTGTAGGAAATGTGAGCATATAAGCTTCGTTCGTTTTGGGAAATAATTTAAGATGATTTAAGGTGTATTTTTTTTGTATGATTAAATATAATTAAAGGACTTTGTGACAAACTTATATCCGAACAAAATGAACTCAAATCAATTAAACTCTATTTTCTGATTTACTTTTATTTATTCCCATGTAAAAGTTAGTAAGACATGCGAATCTTCGTGTAAATAAAAGTCATGTTCATCTCAATTTTGAAAGAAAAGCAAAATGTATACGTTCTTGAACTTAATCAAGATTGCATTCATACGGTTGAGTTCGCCCAAGCAGAGTGCTCGAAAGTGCATTGAAATTTTTATACCAAGCACCGAAATCTTGGCAAGGAAGTCTGTACCGAATAAAAGATGTTCAGTAATCATATAAAACTTCGAACGAATGAGGTTTTAGAGTACTCTCTAAATCAAGATATTCTACACCAGAGTCCAGAATATAGTAGTATTTTTATTTTCAACTTCCATTTTACTCTTTTGTTTATTAAATAAGCTTAAAATCTAGGTTAAATAATGTACCACAGGCTTTACAAATCATACTGCAATACATAAATAATAATACATCTTTTTCAGTGTAACAAGCTACGACTTCCTTTAGACTTCCTCTCGCAAAAGGACCAAAAGAATCACCACCCCGTAAAACAAGAAATAAAAAGTACTAAAACCAGTCAAGAGAAACAGCCAAAAGTATACAAAATATGAAAAACACAAGTTCCACCGCTCCAAGTTTTCAAGCAAAAACAACTCAAACGCAGTTCCGGAGCCAAAAGATATCCAAAGATAAAAAGATAAGAAAAGGAAACCGGACGGATAACGTTTGACTCGGAAGAAGCTTTCAAAGTACCAGCTTAACCAAAAACGTGTGTCCTCTTCAAACAATGAGACCCTAGGGTCCAAATTACGTCCATTTTGGTGACGTCATGCGGGTCTAAGGTTGTTTATTATTTCGTGGACTTTGCACGAGTGTTTGAATTAGTGAATGTTTTGTGAAACAGGGTCTAACATGTGTGGTTGTACTTAATTAAATAGGTAAGTGGAAAGTCAAATTGGAGGTGAACCTTCTCAAAATTAATTCGACTTATTTTTGGACGGTACTGAAGGTACTTAAATTAAGATCCAACACGTTTATAACTGTATGAAACAATATTGATTCTTTTATTTATTTACACAGAAAGTATAACTAAAAGGTATATCCGATTCATGAAAATTTTTCAATTTGTAGCTCCACTATTATTGCAGCAAAAAATACCAATAGTTCCATAAAACTGTGACAAATCAATAAAACAATACAAATGCATCCGCGTATACTTAAATAATTTATTACTTTTATCGACATACAGTTGATTTCTCCGAGGGATGCCACAGGGGACTATACTGTGTACAAACTCACTGCTTAGTTTCCAGATTATCGTAGAACTACAAGTTATAATTTGATCGACAATATACGGGGTGTGGACTTTCAGTTAGCGGTATTGGACTTGTCTTTCGAAGCTGTGTTTGGTTTCAGAGATAATATTGAAGTTAGTGGAGTGATCTAAGTTGTCAGTAGTGATAAATTCGTATTGGGTATTTAAAGACTAAGAGACTGGCAATATATTTAAAAATTATATATTTAGGAAAAATATGAAATTAGTTGGACTTTACCGCAGCGTTAACCATAAACATGACATAACAGATTTTTTATCTAAGTGTGTGAATTAACTCCCAAAGTAGTCCTAACTTTAATTTCAAAATATACGAGACAATCACCTCCTGATTCCAAGTCACTGAAAAAGAGTCAAATGCAGATGAAAATTTCTCGCTATTCAAAAAGCTATTTTCTAGCCAGCATTGTAGAAATAGTTTTTAAAGTTGAGAGAACAAAGGAGCCTTTGAAAGAATCGAAAGAGTGCAAGTGAGGTTTGTGCACTGATTGCCGTGACCAAAAAGTTTTATGCTAAGTCATATTTGAATAAGAAATACGAAAGGAGCTTTATAAGTCATATTTTTAAATTATTTTTAGAAACAGAATGAATAGTGATTATATCTCCAGTACCATGCAAACAAAAGAAAATATTTCGGACATAAATATAAAATCATCAACACTAAAAACTACCCATGCATAGGTTACATTTATTAGATAAGTTACGTTGTACACACAAAAAGTTACTTCTCACTATATTATATTCCTCGTAATTATCGTCTCATTATTTCTCTCTTAGCTAGCCTTTGATAAAACTAAGATCGTTAGCTCTTCTTCGATAAATCAAGTTAACAACAACCAACTAAACACAGTTTGGTTTCATCCGATTTTTATATTTTCAAATTATTCACATACCAAAATGTGCTATAGGTACGCGTCCTCAATGCTAGTGTATAAAAGTACTTAGTAAGATACAAATTAGGTCATCATCCTCCGAGCCTTTTTCCCAAACTACGTTGGGGTCGGCTTCCAGTCTAACCGGATGTAGCTGAGTACCAGTGCTTTACAAGGAGCGACTGCCCTATCTGACTCCCTCAACCCAGTTACCCGGGCAACCCAATACTCCTTGGTTAGACTGGTGTCAGACTTACTGGCTTCTGACTACCCGTAACGACTGCCAAAGATGTTCAATGACAGCCGGGACCTACAGTTTAACGTGCCATCCGAAACACAGTCATTGGCGTCTAAGATATACTTAGAAAGTACATACAAACTTAGAAAAGTTGCATTGGTACTTGCCTGACCTGGGATCGAACCCGCGCCCTCATACTCGAGAGGTTGGTTCTTTGCCCACTAGGCCACCACGACTACAACTACTACTACGACTACTAAGATGCAAATTAGGTGTTGTTACAAAATACTTCGATGGAATGAATCCTAAATTAGCATAGTAATAAAACAATTTGAAGGCAGCTCTATAAAAAGCTCTCATAGTAAGCTGTCTTCAAACCTAACGGACAAACATTGTATCTAGGAAAATTGTTACACTACTGCATTATGAAAAAAATAACAACGCATGTAATGAACGACAGGCATTATTGGACCTGCCTTTAATTTTGTAAGAACATTCAAAAAAGTAAAAAGATATCTAAAGAAAATTCAAATGTTTTCGGAATTCAATAAAATAAGAAAATGCTCAGAAATTTAAAAAAAAAGAAACAGTAATAACAACTACAAAACATTTAGATTTTGGTGTCAAAAGACCAACTTCGAACAAAAGGATCAAATTGGCATTCCTTATCGATCTACAATTTTCATAATCCTCAAGAATAATTCCCATTCATCATTTTAATTCCGTTTGACCGCAATACCGGGCGGCCATATTTTCGCAGTAAAAGTTTGACGACGCGAGACTACATAAAGTGGGGGTTAGTGGCAATTAGCCGATAGTTCATCAGCTAAAGCAATAAACTGGGTAGGTAGGAACTAGCTGCAAGTGACAGGCGGTAAGAGCTGGGTGGAAGTTTTCATTGGGAAAAACTGTGGCAGTATCTTTTCGTGTCTGAGTGAGGGTCGGTTGAGACTATTAATCAGTATTGAGTGTTATTTTTATAGACATTAAATAGAAACAGCCCGCCCTACTTTTACAATGTTGGTCCACCATGCATTTACACCGCAACATTTTTTTATCAGTTCCAGTAGAAAATCATCATATACATTTGACAATAAAAAAGTAATCAGAAAAACAAATACAAACCACAAAACTATTTAATTAATTTCGAATCCTTTATTTAGCTCATCTCTTCCGCCGTTTGAAAAATAAATGCTTTCTGTATACACATATGAAACCCAAACTGACCTGAAACCGCTATCTTTAAGAACATGTACAAGACATTACCTGCCATCGATCTCACCTGCCAATACTAATGCACCATTATAGCGATCTCAAAACTCAGGAAACGAGATTATTTACCTCCTGCATGAAATATAGTCTTAAACCATTGAACAAAATGCACCAAACTGCAGAACTTCTTGGAACGAATTGATGGTAATTTTTACTTTAATGGAACAGTCTGACTTCTTAGTTAACTTTTTGCAACATTTGGTTTAAAAGAATATCGGTTGAGTGCACCCAAAATACTCTTATTTCACTTTTACGTATAAGTACAAAAAGTACAGGTAATAATCGGAAATAACAATTCAAACGCGGAAATGCTTTGTTCCGCATTTATCGAGATTGCGATAAACCGAACGTTTTGGCACAAAACAGACTTCGCGTGACGTTGTCAACTCATTTATTTCAACCCTGTTTGTATTTTATTATTTTCGTGCTTTCCTGTAGGGGGAATATATTTTATTGTGTAAATGAAATGCTGAGATATAGCCAAGAAAATCTTAAATATTGCTGCGCAATTTTAGATGTTACGAAACTATATTTGGAACTTATTTCCAATTTTTCAAAATGAAAAGTTACTTTATAGGGAGATTTTTAACATACAAAGTGTTCTTAATACATTTCACAGAATGACAGTCTGTAAAATAAAAAAATATTAAGGATTCCAAAGTCCGGCCAAATCAAATATCTTTCTAACCACACATATATAGTTGTTTGTTTTGATGTATAATCTTATAACTTAGACCACAATCATCGATACATAAGGCGACATTCTTAATACACTTTGTCACGATATCTCGCACCTCCGACTGTTGCTAACACGTGCAGGAGCTATAAACATGTCAAACGCCGAAAAAATATCATAATACTTGGGAAATACCGCTGCGTACGCTTTGTGACCGCCTTATACAATCTGATAAAGATTTACAGGTTTCTGTATTTTTGTATTTGTGGAAATATCAGCCACAAATGCTCGGTGAAGTTAATTTACGCTACACTTGGCTTACGAATAAATAATTTGTACACTTTGTCTTCTATGGATGGGAGCATTATTATACCGTGCTGTAAGTCTTTCCAACCACCCAACATTGTAAGAAGTAGTATTATACTGATACTCTTACTAGTAAGTATAGTATCTTTATTACCAAACTAAGTTGATTTGAACCAAATCTTAGGTAAATGCTACATATACCGCTCTATTGTCCACAATTCAAGTTCGATAAAGACTGAAAAAGACTACCAACTATAGTGAACTGTTGAACCGAAAAACTGCTATCATTTCCTCTTTAAATTGAGAACATCATTAGTGCTGCTTTGACAAAGGTAAGCCGGTTCGCTTTCAACTTGTCCTGCCACCTCGTCGAAAATGAACACTATTTTGAACTTAGTTCACTTTGTGTTACTGATATTATTAATTTTGAACTTTCTATGAATGTTTGTGCTGGCAAAATATATCTTTGCGAGATATGAATAGTTTCAGGCACTGAAATATTGTCAAAACGTTGTCATATTCATTGTTCTAAATGAAGAATTATAAAAAAATGCACTGTGATATGTCGCATGTACATACGTTCTAAAAATAATTATTTAACTGACTAATGTATTAGTTTTCTCAAAAACATTCCCCTTTTCCTTCTCAGAATACCAACATTGATATTTTCTATTATATACAATAACTTAATACCTCGCTTAACTGAGTTACCTAATAAAGTTTCAGCTGTTACAGGCTCGCCCGGTAAGCCTCTAGTTTGTTCGCTTTAAAACCTTTTCATAACTTTTATTAAAATCCTTCATTCTTAAACGGTTTGTAAGTAAAATAGAGCTTAATAAGATTGCTTGTTCGCTTGATTGACATTAAAGTGACAAACTAGGGGAAGAATAATGAGAAATTAATTCTATTTTTGGTTCTCGTGTCGGTAAGTTTTCAAGGTATAGAAGTTGGTGAAATCTAATCATTGTTTTGCCACGCTCATTGCTTCACAAAGTGTTCAGTGTATTTTCATTTAGCGCTATTGAATTATTTTGGACGCAAATACCTATGTCGATATTGGAGAGTTCAAAAATGTTTCGTTTATCCCAATAAATTGATGTTTTAGTTTAACGTTTTTTTCTTTCTTTTTAAATTCATTAATTCAAAATAAGCTTGTATCTTATTTGATATCAATTGATCTATGCTATTATGTATGTATGTGTTTGTTGAAACGTAATTACTGAAGCAATTTAGATAAGCATCTCACCTACACTCACCTTCGTCTCCGTCAGACACGATATCTTCAGAATAGAAGGATATTAAAAGATATTTTTGTAATTAACGACCTGAGCAGTCCCTTGAGAAAAACTATCAAAGTATATGTTAAAAAATAAAATTATACCACAGTGAAAAATAGCTAAGCACTACCTTTTGAGCTTAGTTAATATTATATTGAACTTCATATCTTTTATTGCCCTGATTTAAACCTTAAATTATTACGAAATTCAAGAAAGTCTTACATGTACAACCTTGTAAAACAGTGCAGTTCCTAGGTTACAAGCTAAGAAATAAAATCTGGCTGACTCAGTGCGAATGTTGAAGATCTTTTTCCGATTAAGTTGGAAACTGCTTAGCTAAGTGGAAAGGCTTTATTGCAGCTGTGATTAAAATGTTCTTTCACTAATACATTTTATGCTTTTTTTTATCCAATACAATCTAAATTACAGAAGTGTAGAAATGGATCGTTAGTAACAATTATGTGTAATTTTTAGATTGGTCCTAGTTAAGTTTGTCCCTAGTTTAAAAATATTCTGTGGACAATTTAAAATTCGTAGTGTAATAGGTATTTATTTGAATGAAGTCAAAGTCAAAGTCTTTTATTTGCCAGAATGTAGGTGTACAGAGTATGTTCTTAAATCTAAAGTGGCCCATTTACATTACAAGACCTTGGTGTTAAAAGCTATTAACTAACTACGGCTTTAACCGGCTCAATACACAGGGTAGATATTTTTCAGGTCTAGACAAAATAACTCATTTTATAACCCAGAGAAAACACTGGACCGTAGCTCATAAAATACATTTAATTGGCCTCATTATTATTATCGTTTTTCTGGGCTCTTATTACACCGCCATTAATTTTTATACCATTATATAAAATATTGTTTTTTTTCCGTATACATACTGTACCTAAACTACCTAATCATTACCAGTTGCTTAAGGCAGATTTTAAATACCGATCTATCTGTATGTGGTTTAATGCCAAAATTAAATCTTTAGTAAGCAAATCAACGGAATTGGAATGGTCTTCAATAGGTACACATTTCCAGTTGAAAACTCAAAAAACACATCTTAATTTTCAATCTCAAATGTTGGTCGTCAATGGAATAGTAACCCTTATAAAAATAAAATAAAGTAAGTACTTTCCATAAATTTTCCGCTTTGACGCACAAAACCCAAGCACCGTACTGTTCCATTCACATAACATTAATATGCATATAAAAATCACAATTTTACAGCTACTATCATGTTTAATATCTATCATAGTACCACGTCGTGAAACTATTGGCATATATTAAATGCGGAACGTTAAAGTGCTATAATAAAAATATTTAAGGCAGTCTGGGCAATCAATTTCGGGGGTATTCGCCATTTTACTAGCGCAGTTAAGAACGTTTGATGGTCGAGACAGATTGACGCACGTCACGTCTTTTGGTATGTTACAATGAATATAATATTTTAGGAATGTGCTGATATTACTAAAAATATTAAAAAAATAAATAGTTGTTGAAGTTCTTGAATAGAATGCTTGTTTTGATGCAAAAACAAAAATATTGTTTCGGATGTTAGAATTTTTGAAAACTTATCTTTACTGATAGGATTTATTTGTGTCTTATTATTCAGAAAATAAATAGCATAAAATATTGCTAAAGTTATAATTAAGTATAATTTTGAAACAGCCTCTCGTGATTAAATAAAATGAAAATAATTAAATAAATCATAATAATCTACTCAATTACGCAAAATTGTAAATTTCACCATTCACGAGCATAAAAATAAAGTAAACATACGTCCATATGTATTTCATTAAATTGCATTTAACTGCTCATAAAACGGTTACAAAGAGGCATAAAATAATTTCTAGCTAATTTGGTTTTATCTGAGTTTTTGCTAGATTAACTAAATGTGCTTAGTAATTTAGCGTGCATTGCTGAATTTTATGCCCACGTGTAATCACATTAATGGCCCGTGATTTTACAGGTTTTAGGATTAATGCCCACATTTTATACAGGTTGATAAATGGATCGGAAATGTGGGTCTATGATACTATAAATATGTAGGTAAGGATGTTCATGTGTTAAGATTAGAATTTAAACTGCAAAACCGATAAAAGTTCTAGAAGACGAAAAATAAGTGACAATTAATAATCATCGAACTACATAAAACTTGACTTAATAGTATGAAGAGGACTTTAAAAAAATAATTTGGAGATGCTGGGATTTGAACCCAGGACTTTCAGCATGCGAAGCAGACACTCTACCACTGAGTTACATCCCCGGATGAAATATCTTGCGAATTTAAAAACCAGATCACGTTACCAACGATACCAAAAAGAGAAAGGTGTTATAAATAAGGTCATACCTTTGGAATATATAAGTATTAATTTAAAGTAGCTGGTATCTATTTATCATATACGACTGGACTGTCATTTCTATAATAATGTTATTATACTCCTAGTATAAACTAATAGCAAACACAGGTAGGTACTTAGATAGAACACAAAATACCCATTCAAACGTCCAACATACTGCATTCGTTTTGCACGTCCATGTATTAAATCAAAAACAGCATTTGAATTTCTCCTACTACAACATACACTTTTGTACGTGACTGTCCTACAACGTACAATCGACTTCAAAAGTGTTACAATGGCATAAAGCGCCAATTAAACTGAGATTCTCGTCTCAAGTTTATATTCAAGTTCCAATATTCCTGGAAAATATAACTTTAGAAACTTGAGATGTTTCATAATGTATGAATAGTGGCGACAATGTGCTCGGGGAACATAATACCTTTGTTTTACACTGTAAGTTAGATGGGTTTCATGGAACAAGTTTCAGCGTTAATTTTGCAACGTTCAAGGTGAGTGACGCCTTATTATAGTTGTTATATTTAATTAATGTGTGTAAGTGGTTGCGTCTAGCGTCTATGTGGGGCTTGTGAGGGTGGAAAAAATTATAATGAATGTGGCTGTCGGCTTTGCTGAGGATTACCTTTTAATTAGTAATATTTACACTTAAGTTTTATTATGATATCTATTTAATAATTTGCAGGTTCCTATGATATCAAAATTCAATAACATCTATTAATTCACATAATTATTCCAACAAATACTAAATTATATAATACACTACTAAATTAAGCTAAATAAATATTGAAATAACCTAACGAAATAACGAACCCGGAATAACCAACCGAAGTAACATAACCAAATAAATTAAAAGATGGCCGACAATACCTCTAGAACAATAGAAGCCATTAGTTGTCTTTCATTGCAAACAATATCCATCATTATTAAGCCCAGAAGTTTGTGACGTCAAACGGGAAAGTTAAGAAAAGTCAATTTTCAATAATAGTTCAGTAACACGATCGTGAAAAGTGAAAAGTTCCGAGTTCGGGGTCCTGTTACACTTCTTTAGATATTGTTTTAGAAGTTATGTATGAAAATATGAAGTTTCTTAACCGTGATATCGCCTGATAAATTATGTGATGAATAATAATGAATGTGTCTAAAATTAACGTTAACGTTAATGTTAAATAATAAGAGTTTGTATGGATAACTAAAATGCAAAATAACATATAGCGAAATTGAAATTAGTATAATATATTTTCAGTGATTATAAGAATTTTAGTAAGCCTATTCCTATTTCTTATATTTTCAGGAATTGAACCACTGGTTTTCAAGTCGCTTGCTACATAAAAACCTTTGCCAATTATAGATATCCATTTTAAAAATACGAACTTCGCTAATAATTGAATACAACAATGAAAATTAAAATCGCATAAAAAGCTCAAGATATTAAAAAGCACGTAGGTATTAATTTTTCAACGCCTCTTACATTTAATTTGATGGATTGGTGAATAAATGTCACGGCCCGAGGCGACGCGATATGTAAAGCCCGTACGATCGAGCCCCGATGCACGGATGAATCTATTGAGAGAAATGCATACTACGCGTCGTTCATATAGAGATTGTTATTTTTACACTTACGGGGTTCCGCAAAGCTTAGTTCTAAGTCTAAGTTGGAGTTAGTTTCCAATATAACTAACATCTTATTTCAAACCTTTTTAATACTAAATGCACGTTTTAAAACCGATTAGAACTGAACCTTTCTGATATGATATCCCACCGATCGCATAGCCCACTAAAGAGAAATGAAGCAGAAATAGAGATATAAGATATCTTACGAACAGAAGTTCTTAGATATGTTTGAGACGCAGCCCGTGACATAAATATTTGATTCGAACGTGCTCACCAGGACTTCATATCTGTAGATGTAATCAATGGAGCTATAAACTTGACGGTATTAAGTATTGGAAAGAACTGACTTTATTTTATGACGATAATAACCTTAATACCACGCGATTTTTTCTTGGGAGCTACATACCTACCTTCCTCATCTGCCCTTTCAACCCAACTCTGTTAGGGTCGGCTTCCAGTCTTACCATACATACATGCAGCTGAATACAAGGCGTCCTCACCTGCCTTTATTCCCTTTTTTAGGGTCGGCTGCCAGTCTTACCGCATGCAGCTACATACTAGTATTTTATATGGAGCAACCTCTCCAACCCAGGCAACCTGATACCTCTTGGCAAAACTGACAAACTTTGTGTGATCTGATTTCCTTTAATAACAATCAAATGAAGATCTTAACCAACAATGTAACGTATCTTCAGAAATTTGGAAGGAGACTACATTTTCGCCATCAATTTTAAGGTTCCATGCTATAGACAAGTGTAAACTTTGTTACTACGGAGTTTTCAAAGGGAAATCCTAATGATACTTCCGCTATATTGTAGGAACAACCTGTTCGTTGTACGCGACCTATGTCAGGAACAAACTTCCTTATTAAGTTTATACTTACGTAGAACCGGCCGCACACAATGCTTGCCTCTCGACTCTCGATACTACTACTACGTACTCGCATTAATGGCAAGAGATATTCAATGAAAATGCTCTATAATTTTTCTTGCATATATGAAGAACTTTTGCAGTAGCAACTCCGACTATATTTCCCTTGATCCATATGTATATCACAGTGACTGTAATTCAGACTGAATTACGTGACAAAAGTGGACACCAAAATGATGTAAATGGACACCAGGATGAGATCCTGCAGATTTTTGTTTATGACTTTTTATCATGTTGTGTGAGTTAAGTCCCACATAACGTAGATGAATCTGTGGCTAGACTTTAAATGCCATAAAACAGTATGCCAAAATCATATAAAACCTTATCACGCTTCGTCAATTTCGATCACAATCAATTGACATATCTAGTGGTAATGTAATGTATGATCGCGATTAAATTATCGCAGTATTAGAGGTAACAGTCAGTGACGACGTGATGAAAGGTCACATGTTGTTTTGCATAATTATTGACAGATTGCCAATGAGCGGCCTAACGCCACATCAATTTATAACTGTTTCTATACAATACACATTATGTTACGTACATTAGATAGCTCTGTGATTATCTAATATTAAATGTCAACATTCAAACGCATGATTACTCTGACACTGTTGGGATTAGGTTTCTAATTTCCTTTATTCATTTAAACACGTATTACACAGGTATAATTTATGTTCAGTAATCGTATGGAAATCCAGCTTTTAGTCGCATTTGATAACATAATATTCAATTGGGCTAAACCTACATTATGTATAACCTACAGTTACATAAAATATTTTCAATGATAATATTGTTGAACATTATAGAACCTTGTTATTGAAACCGTCACAATTTATTATGATTATAATGTGTCCTCATTATATATTAATGAGCTATCGCAACCTTACACTATACTTTACACATAAACTGTTTACTGAAATCAATTTCTCGTAGATTCAACAACGTAGTCTAACATTGCGCCACATCGCTAAAATATTGTTCCTAAATTGCAATATCTTTGACAGGCATTAGCTACATCAAAGTTGCACCAACCCACACATTGTCTAACAGTACAAATAACGTGGGACTTCAAGAGGGATCTATTCTTGTTTATCTGAGCATCCATCTATGCTGGCGTCGTCAGCTTGTTCGAGGTCACCAGATAATCTATCACAGATCTCTCTGGGAAAACTAACACGCTGTACTTGTTATACAGAATATATTGTGTATCGTTCGGTAATGGCTTTTCGGCAGACGTTTTGTGAATCAGGCTTTGATCATGCATGAACGAAATTCATTGTAAAGTCAATTAGATTAAGCAGCATTTGTATGGGTACACGCTAAATACAGCGCTATTTACATTTCTGTTCCAACAAACCTAGATCAAGTAACCTATATCACCTACATTTAGACTATTTAAGATATTCACATGTAATGTTTGGTATATTTTATATCTGCCTTTTGATTATCTCGCAAACTGATTCATCTTTCCTGAGACATACATTTGTAGACGTATTTTCAGACCATTGAATATTTCCCTGGCTTGAGAGAAATGCCTACTATTGACACTTATAAAAAATTCTTAGAATAAAAATTGTGTCGCGATTTGACGATATTTGATACTTATATCAATAAATATAATCACTCTTAGAACATTTTCCGAAAAGTTTCCATGATATCTAATAGTACTTAGTTTATCTGTTAATCAATTTCGATTGTGACCAGATAACAAAAAACTCAATACAAAATTAAACCTTTGAATTTCAATAACTCATCTATTTCGAATTCAATGAAGAAACCAATTAATTCTAGGCCGGTCCGAGGACTTTCAATTAATTCCAAAGCGGTTTGGCGCCGTAACGTTCTTATAATGCCGTATCTTATAATCCCATTTTTTATGGCGCGTTGGAATTCTGAATTTTGCTCTCTTACTTTTAGCTATAATGGAAGCATTCGTGGCTAAGTCAAAGCCACGCGGGTCGATGGATCATATGGTCTGTGGATGGGTGACCGTTTCGTCATGATGAGTTCTTCCGTGTTTCGGAAGGCACGATAAATTGATGGCCCTGGCTGTCATTTGAACATCTTTAGCAGTTGTTACAGGTAGTTAAAAGCCAGAAAGTCTAACAACCAGTCTTAGCAATATGTATAAAGTTGTATATAGAATGCCTTATCTTGGATGAGGTTGAAATATTTACAAAAATAGATTCAAAAGTTATAATTTTTCGATCCTGATATTTCACGTCATGTATTTTATCCGACATCGAATGACGAGTCATGCGATTAAATAACTCTGCATTTTTAATCCAGACAATCAATTACAAATATTTTCTGTAGAACTATTTATTTAAACCGACCTGTATTGATTTCCAATTTCATTGGAACATTTCACCAATGACATGGTAATGGCGCGAATCCGAAATTGATTGGAAAACAGTGAATTTTAATATAAAACTGAGTGACAAACTAATTAATAAGGATCACTTAAAATTAAATACATTTACCCGGGTTATTTATTTTCATTTACTTCAAAGCATTTCTGTGTATTTCAAAGGGTAAGTTCAAACGTTAGTGAAATAAGTTGATTAACACCCAACGCTGTGTTTTCAGGAAAATTTATATCGTCACAGCTATTTCACAATTTACTGCAAAGAGTTATGTTATAAGGCTGTATCTCAAAATATTTTACATAATATATAATCTGCAAAGCTCTACCTTGACTCATTAAAAGAATAAAAAAAAACTCGAACAGAATGGACAATTTAACAAAAGAAAAAGGAATTAAATTACTGCACTCTAACTAATCAGGCTGAAATCATTAGACAAAAATTTCGTCTTCCTCCAAAATGTAGCAGTAATCAAGACATACAAAAGAAAATGGACGTCCCATACAACTCAGGCATTACTTATGACGGGGAACAATTCGTGAGCACTCTCCATTGTCTCACAAAGTGTAGCCTTAGATCATTTAACCAAGTGGATAAGCCAGTGCCACGCGGTCATCTCTACAAAGGTACAAGACCGATGTTGGTCATACTTACTCGTACTAGGAGCAGGTCTGTGCGGCAAGTTAATGCTTGTGTTTATCAATTATGTCACGAGTGTTTATAACGATGTAGTCAAAAATTAATACGTATCTATCTCTGCCTGGTGCGTTGCTTCACCCCCGAGCAGCGTTCATTAGTAGAATACGCGCATATAAAGTGTTCTTGGCGATTCCGGTTGATTAAATGATCTAAGAGTATAGCGGTCTACGTTCCCTCAGATAAAGCTTCGGTGGCATTTCTCATTTTCTTAGAGTTGTCGAGTTTTATCCTATGTTAGAGTTGGTCTGTGGGCTAGCTTTTGTTGTAGCTGGTACAACAGAATAACTGATAGCACTAACTATGCGGTGAATAGAACTATAATGTTACAAAGAATCCTTTGTGCAGATTTATTATTCCCTTGAAAGATAGACATTTTTTATGTATAGGAGTACCTAATTTATCTGTCTTATGTCTTTTAACAATGGTAATTTTAAGTTTTATCTATTGTTGAGTTACCTACACACAAACATACTAGCATCATCATATCCGGCAATTGTAGTCCACTGCTGAAGCTAGGACTCCCCCAACGAACGCCAACCACACTAACAAATCTCACCAAAATTTCACCCTCAATACCAATAATCCAATACTTTCAATTCAATTACAATGATTATTAATCGACACTACAATTTCTTATTTACACCCAAAAATCACACATTATTTTCCAAAACACCCAAACTCAACTGACCCATATTTTCGGCCAACCCACATACAGTTCAGGTATATCCTAAAGCCAAAGACACAATAGCGGTAACGACCCGCGACCCACGCGCTGATCTGTGACTGATCGCCGCGATTTATCTTAGTTCATATCCCGTGAGTGACCGTGTGACCACTGGGTGGAGTTAATTTCCGATACGAGCCGCGGTTCTGTACCTAGCCTTATTAGTGGGTCGTTGCTGGTGTAATGAGTAACTGTGATTAGTTTTACTTTAAGATTCTGATTTAAAAAATTTTAATTACGAAATAAATGTATTTTTTTATATACTTTCTAAAAAATCTTATAAAAACAGAAAAAGTTTCGATATTTATATCCCGTGTTGGGGTAAAATAAGAGAATATTTTTTATTCATAACAAAATTAGTCAGTAAACTTAACATTTAATGCATAATTCCGCGCCTCGGCAAACGTAGTGTAGGACGTCCTCAGGCACGGTGGAGTGATGACTTGCGCAAGACGGCTGGCAGGAGCTGGATGCGAGAAGCCGAAAATCGATCTCAGTGGCGTGCACTTGGAGAGGCCTATGTCCAGCAGTGGACTGCGATAGGCTGATGATGGAATGCATAATTGCCCAAATTACATAATATGACCAGGAAGGTACCTAGTAGTTTGACAGTTGGTACAACAAACCTACAACTATTATTTAACTGAAGGGAGTATCTTAACTATCGCGTGAGACATCAATGAAATTAACTCCGACACAAAGGGTTTCCACAAATTGACCAACAGTTAGGACAACGTCTTAATCTACATCAAACAGTTTATTTGGACTATAATTATAGCATTCGGGGTAGTCGAATAGTGGGTGTATGTCTGTTCTATTTCTACTTCCCTATTTTATCTGCAAATATCATAAATGATATTGTTTTAACTGAGAACTTAAATTTTCATATAGTCTTCGTCGTTGTCACAACCTAAACACGTTCTCAGGTGCACTAAGGCCTCCCCTAAGCTGGGGAAATTTTCCCATACTCGCCGCGCGGGGCATATTGGTGAGCGCAGGGTTTGTTATTGTTTAGCTTTTCATATAAGAATGCTTATGACCTAAAGAAATGTTAAACATAATCGATAATGCCGACTTTTACTATGTACATTGCCTATTATTACACTAGTGGTTTGCGAGCTGTCCAATAATGAATAAATTGCAACTTTTCCAATATACCTACTGCCAGTCTCATAACTATTCTATATGTTATTCCAATATTAGTTTAGGAGAGTCAGTCCACAGTAGAACGAAAGCCGCCAGTCTCCGAGATAGACATGCGGTAACTCGATTAGTGTTCCATTTGCCAACTTCACTGCGAATTGCCAAAACGAACACAAACCGTAGAATGTAAGCTAGCTTATTTTCTCTCGTGTTTGGCCAGGAAGAGTGAACTATGTACTCGTTTGATATAATTTTATAAACCTGCATACTTTACATATGTTTGTTAATATTTACAAATTATTGTTACCGCTGTCAGTTTCACTCGCGTCTCTTATCTTAGTAAATGCACTTAAAATCTAACACTTATTTGACAAATTAGACCAAAGGATCCTGCTAAGCGCGTTCAACAAATTATTTAATGCAAAAAGATTAAATTATTTTTAGGGAATATAATATCTTGCCCTCTGAACACCAAACGATCCTTCCGACACGAAGCAAATACAAACAGGATAATATATTCTCACTCTCAATATTTGTCTTTGAATCACGGATATAATCCGACGCACAGTACTGTAGAGGTATATCGAAGGATTAACACAGTCCAATTTATATTAGAATTCCCAATGAAATGCTACCCAATTAATTGAGTTAGGACCAGATTAACTCAACTGTAACCCTTTTGTGTTGTTTAGTTTGAAAACCCTTCGTTGATGGGGTCTCATGATATCTAATAGTTATGAATAGTTATATAATATATTAAGCTTTGTATTTGTCATGGTTGAGAATTGTGACGGGTGCTGTCGTGTTTCCTATTCCATTTACATTAAATGGTAGGGCCTCCTGTAATCATTTAAGTTGTCAATACGTAAAGCGGTTAGTTTAGTCGTTGTGTATTGAAATAGTTAGATACTTGAGAAACTAAACTGCTACTAAATTACCTACATATAACATTAGCTGGAGTAAAATATATATTTTTAATTAATTATAGAAAAATACGAAACATTATTTTCAAACAATAGTAAAGCTTTTTAAAATAAACGTAACATTTGCCGTCACTGTTTGTTTAAGATAGGAAACAAGCCGAGACAGCCTAAGTGCTCTAATTAAAAGTCACAACATTGCAAGCCTGGAACAAAATCAGACGGCACTTAGTAACTTCACGAGAAACAACAAAACAATGTATAATATAATAATTCTTCCAATTAAAAAACAAATCTATAAAATTAACACCCTTAAAAACTATTTAATTTAAGAGCATTTAAAATTCAACCCCAAACTATCCTATTCTAACAAAACTTTAACACGAAACTCGTTAAAATAAACAGAGGAAGCTAAATCCAAAATGGCCTAAATTCTAAATCTTTCAAGTACCCTCGAGGCCAGGGGTTGGTACTCCACGCTTTATTTGTATTTGCCAAGTACTTGACTGGTGCATTTATACGGGTTTCTACTCGAAACTGAAGGGTAAAATTATTCTGGGTGTTTAAAACTCTTCGAAAGTCAACATTGTGCCTATTTGAGGGTTAAGCATAAGTTTGTAGAATTTTGAATTGTTGACCGACACAGTCTTGGACCGATGGCAACTAAAGGTATAAAACGATTCCAGTGACCTACACTGGAATCGTTTTTCAGATTTTTTTCAGTATTCTGCTAGCTAAGAGAGCGATTGCATGTAGGATAGTCGCTTGATGTAGGTACCTGAATATCCTGCATAAGGTACAATCTTCTGTTCGAATAAGCTATGATAAAAAAAAACTTTTTTTCTAACGTTAACGTCAATTCAGAACCACTCAATCTTATCCGTAGGGGATTAGACCACGTACGTATTGCCCCACTATATGACTCTCCAAAGTATTTGCCAAAAGTTCGGTGTAAGCCAAAAAACTCCAATGATCACCATAAAAGATCGAACCAATTCCTAGTGAAACAAAAAGAAAACCCTATCTCACACTTCCTTAAAAAGAAAAATATGTATCACAATATAACTGTAGATAATTATACTACGCATACAAAACATTGAAACTCGCATTATCAAGTAAACACCGTTTTAATAAACTTCACGTTGGAAAGCTGTTTCCAACTGATTTCATATCGTATTTGTTTTAAAAGTACGCACTTGACAGCTCGAATGCGTGGGCTTCGGGAAATACACGATTTATATTCTGAAGCTTCATATTATTTTAGTTCATTATCATGAAGTAATATTACTGAACCAGTTGATATTAAAATATCATTATTATCCTATATTAGACTTTATTTTTACTTTATTTTTAACATATCGTACAGATTGTTTATCTTGAGATGAAAAAACGACATGCGTGCTCAAAATTGTACGAATTTTAAAACCGTAAGAAACTATAGGTTTAGTATGTACCTTTATGACTAGCCGATTTCCTACGGTTTCACCCACGTCCCGTGGGAACTACAGTCCGTAGCGAGAAATATAGCCTATGTTACTCGGGAAGAGTTCCCTACAGTGAAAGAAGTTTATTCAAATCGATTCCGTATTTACGCAGCTTTTAAGGTAGAAACAAATACTATAAAAAAAAAAAAAACAAAAAACAAATAAAAAAATATTTCCTCTTTATTATATTAGTATAGATAATTCTCAAAAGCAAGTTTATACACAGAACATCACTTACTTTTATGCCACAACCTGTTTATTTTATAAAAGTAAATAAAAAACATATTTAATGACGATACACGTGTTCTATTTCAGTTACTCAAATAAAAAGTTAGTGCTTATAAAAGCTGGTATTAACGTAATATGAAAGAGTATTATTTAGTGTGCCTGGTGTTTATATTCTAAACATAGCCGATATACTTGGAATCTGTTTATTAATTATTTATAACCCACAGTGAGTCAATCGAATGATTTTATAAAGAGTTTAGTGTTTAGGGTATAAGCAATCTCACCAACATAGTTTCTATTCAAGTATAAACCATTTTTCTTCTTCAAGAGCCTAACTGTTTTCGGTGCAGCTGTTGCTGTTTCCGCATATCGATAGTAACATAGTATATAACTGATCATCGGTTAGGTGTGAACGATTGAATGTTTTATTGTATATTTATCTGTTTTAGCGTTACGCGGCCGATATATGTACCCTCAATATATGAATCTTCTTAAGTTTAATAAATTATCATCGCTTTAAGCGGAAGATTATAAAAATACCTAGGTATGTTAAAGGATCACCAACAGAACTCATTTCTAGCATTTTTTTATTTGTCATCACGTAATATCTACGAATTCAATGTAGACAAAGATTATGAAGAAAATTGCGTGATTTACACAAGTGCTATACTTAGTCCTTGTTTCATCAAAATCAGTTCAATCAGCCAAAAGAAATCGCAACATTTTACATCATCTATTAGAAAACATGTTATCGTTAATTATAATGAGACAGCGTGATAAAGCTAGTGTAGCGGTCGGTGCGGCATAAATCTTTTGAAGTCCCCTCGAGGCTCGTCAGTGGGACAGCCCCTTTATTTGTGTTTGTTAACCGCTGATAACTATCCTAATGGTGAGTGTTAGGGTGCAAATTTATTAAGTGATAAAAAAATATGGGATTTTGAATGTAAACAGGGGTGTTTTAGTTGTTAACTAAGCGGTGAATATGATTTGCTGGTTTTTTTTTTGTTAAGTGGAGACAAGTGAAATTACATTTTTTTTTTTATTTATTACTTTAAAATGTTTATAGGTATTGAACGTAGAGATCTCTAAAAAAAGTATGTTTTTAAAATCGTTTTTTTTTTAATATTTCGATTATTTAATTAACCTGAAAAAGTAATACGATTGTAAAAAAACTTTTCATTCATTTGACATAAATATTATGTCGACGAGTTCTAAATCATCTACTTCACTTACCTGGCATAGCTGAGTATCTCCTCATTGTTGCGACTGGAACCGGAGCCGGCTCAGCACCTGAAGATCATCAGCAGACAGCAGCCACGGAGACACACACACACCACTACACACCTGTGTCTGATAACAACACCAATCAATTATAAAATAAACGACAAACTTTGACAGGAACAAAATAAATTATCCAAAATAAAACTGGGATAGGGAGGAAAAAGGGCTCCTTAGGGACTTTCCAAAAAGATTCAGAAACACTGGTTGAACATTATTTTTCTCTCATAAATAATATTTGAGAATCGCGCGTAAGTTGTACACGTGCGCGCGACTTTCTCCCACAACTCGGCAGCGGACCGTATCGTAGGCGATCGTCTGTGCTTCTGGGCGGGCGGGAAGGCTAGGGCGGCCGCGACATTGGGCGGCGGCGGCGCGTCGCGGCCGCCCTAGGCGCGCCCGATACCAGGCGATCAGAACACGCCAGGAGATGTTATAGCACGTGCGTCGGGACGCACTGCGCATGCCCGGCTACTGTCAGGGAAAGCTCAAGAAAAGCTACGAGTTGAAGCGGGACGGAGATACTCTAAAAATAGGAGTTAGAAAGAGATGGGTACAGGACTAATTTTGGAAGCGCCAAGCAGTCTGAAAAGTTCGCCGAGATTTGCGTGTGTGCGTGAACACATACTAATATGAATCAGATTAGTAAGTTTCAGGTGAAAGTTAAGTGTTTGGTAGGTGCTTAAATTAGAAGCTAATAAAATGCATTTGACTTGCAAATCGACTTATTGGATTCGCATAAACGAATACAGGTGAACAAACTTTTCAGGACAAGGCTAGTTACGAAAGTCAAAAAAGCTATAGACAAAGTTTACTGACCTGACTATCATTATCACATCATTACAACTGATAGGCAATATTCCACCACTTCACTTGACATACGCCATTACTTTTATCAGTCATATAAATTATTGACGCATCAGATAATTACTTACTGATACAAAACAAACTCATGACGATGCGGTTTATTTTTTTTATCGGATAAAGCTAAAATAATTATTTGGTTAACTACAGAATTTACCGAAGAAGTACATTTTTAGTTAGTTTTATTCTTTCACTAGCACTGTTTTATACCGATGTTAATTTCATTCTACTTTCATTTATCTGTTAAACGCAAAAAAAATCAATGAGGAAAACTATTTGATGAAATACACTGAAAAGATTCATTCGGTCTCTAAATCTAAAGTCTCACCTAGATCTTGTCACTAAATAACTTCAGTGCCAAATTAAATAAGTTTCAGCGGAAAATTACTACAATTGATAAGTTTTTCAAGAACACTCACACACAGGTAGCAACGTAACAGGTGCCCAATAAGTCTCACGCACACACTTGCAATATTCCGTAAACAGACACGCACTGATAGATCCCTTTGATTTATATCATCCTGGTATCGTTAACCTTATTCCTGAAATTTCAAGGAAATCCGTTGCCCCGGTGATACTGAAATCAGCTAGGCTGTCGCATGGAGGTTAATTTGATATTTAAGTGTAATATTACCATGTAAATAATATGGTATAATTAATTTTGAAGAAATTGGAATAGAAGTACAGGATATAACTTTTATTTGTGTTCTTTCAAACGATTATTAAATTACAAAAAAAAGCTAAAGTTCGTTTAAAGTATCAAAAGCTGTCATAATACCAAAAATCTAAAAAAATAAACCAAAAAATATTGACAATAACGTTCCTCTATCCCAATTTCACGCAGAGCTTTCAATAAAAAATCCGCTTGAACGCAATCCATCAAACGCGTTCAGGCTTCAGCGTTTCAGCTTCACAACGTGACAACCACTGACAGTGACGGGCTCTCGTCCATTACGTCACAAAAGTCAGTTCATGCCCCGAAAGTACCAGGCGAGCAGAATACACGAAGAGTTCGAAATAACAGGTGCGAAAATAGATCGCGCTCCCACGTGGGACGAAAATAGTCGCGCTTAGCCGACGGATTTTTAAAATTAGAATCATCGTTACTTGATTAACCGCGCGTGTTGTGGGGATGTAGGCTTAATTTGAATTTGGAATTTGCCGTCATTTTTGTTTTCTTTTTTTATGGACTTTTGTTTTTCACTGTCAATTAAATTATAATTATGATTTATTTTCTTTTTTTATTCCATATACGACTTCACATACTTCCAAATTATTTTCTAAACCTCTGCCAATTTACTGGTCATGTTTATTTTAGGAAATGTACAAATTTCATAGATCGCTATATCTAAGACTCATAAACATCCAGTTCATCCATTAGAACTACTCCTACGTTTTGGAATAAATAAAAAAAATCTCATCGTCAATAATATGTTGATAAAATCACAAATAAAAATGTAAATAAATATTTTAATTCATGTTACAGAAATAACTTTTCTTATTTATAACAACGCCATCTATTGACATTAAACGGAACTATCAAATCTCCCTCTATGGTGAAGCAGCAGTTTTAGTGTTACTTGGTACCGATGGCGCTAAAGTCATCATGTTTACTTTTCAGTATTTACGAAAAATATATCTTTGTCAGTAGGTAAAGCTTAAGCCCTTAAAACAGTTGATAGTAAAAGTGAGCTATGGTGGTACGTTAACGTTTGGCATTTGGCTACTAATGATTTATTTTTTCTTTTCTTTCAACCTTTTACGTACATTCCTTTTTAACGGCAAAATACTTGCGTAGATACCTCAAAAATGCGTCATCATTTCGGGAACCCCACACCTTTGTTCTATTTCCATAATAAAGTAAATACCCAGCTGCTGCCCTTTTCTACGCGGAAGTATCGCAAGGCCGCGTCCACACGAAATGTCACGCCCTCATACACCTGTTGTGTGCACCATACCTATGTGACGTCGCTATACCATGTAGTTCGGTTCTCAAAATGTAGCTTCCTATTCCTATGTATGTAGCGGTATTTTTGACTCTAGTTTCCAAAGTGTTTTAGAAAATATACGATTGATAATATCCATTTTCTTCTGCACATAATAAGGGACTTTATTCATTTGGCTGGTAGGTATCGTCTGAAAATTGAAATTGAATTTTTGAAAACGTGGTTGCTATAATGTTCCATCACTACCGTTTTTAAGGGTTTCTTACTTCATATAATATTATTATCAAACGGGCCAAAAACAAAGATTATCTGTAGCTTATCGAGACCGGTACTAAAAACTTTGCAAGTTTTAATTGAAAAATTATTAGTTTCAGTATTTTATAACATGTATAAAAAATGTATTCACGTCACGAAACACGCTATAACACATGATTCAATATGACTTATATTAGTGTGAACTTTAAGAGACATAATTAAACTTTTATTACCTTCCCGAGGCAATTCATAAAACAAATATCTAAAATATTTATTGAACGCGGAAGTCGAATAAAATTGTAACGACATTCATTAAGTTGGTCAATAAAAAAATAGATCGGATGACTGTGCGATTTACTATTCCATTCCTAAGTAAAGATTAACTTTTAAGCACAGCAAAAAATATAGTCGTCGGGATGAAATTGCTCAGTTCAAGGCTGGAGATTACTTAAATCCCACCAAAAACATTAAATGTAAAAAAATGCCAAGTCTCTCGATGCAGTCTTTCCATCGTAAAAAGTTTTGAGATCTCATAGAAGCCAAGTCCTATTCAAAATATTTTGTAGTTATAAGTCAACATTTAGTAATTGTATCAATAGTTTTCTTTATATTATAATTATAGTGACTTGGCAATGAGCACAAGAAGAAACAAATAAAACGGCATATTTGGATTTAATTTTCTTTTGGTTTATCCGTGTCGTCCCAACCGAATTTCGGCAACGGCAGTCAGTCTTAGTGTACTCTCGATTCATTTACTTTCTTAAGCGATGGCCCGTAAGGTATTCTTAATTATTGTATTGGAGCATGTAGTCGGTAGTGACCATCATGATTCACATCTGATCACTGGTCTCGTCAGAATATTTGCACATAATTCCAGGCAGCAAGCAGCTTTTAATTTGTGCTCATTGCCAAGTCACTATAATTATAATATAAAGAAAACTATTGATACAATTACTAAATGTTGATTTATAACTACAAAATATTTTGAATAGGACTTGGCTTCTATGAGATCTCAAAACTTTTTACGATGGAAAGACTGCATCGAGGGACTTGGCATTTTTTTACATTTAATGTTTTTGGTGGGATCTCATTTATTTTTTGTAAGTGTATTTCTTTCTTTTTTTTCACGTTCCATTACACTATATTTACAATTACTACTATAACAATATATTAATAGGGCTTAAACTTATATATAAACTAGCTTTTGCCCGCAACTTCGTTCGCGTGGAATAGTGACTACCAGCAGATTTTTGATTTGACCAATAGATGGCGCTATATGTCCGGAATAATTTTTTTTAATTTTTTTTTGTAATAAAAACTATCCTATGTCCTTTCTCAAGTTTCAAACTATGTCTGTACCAAATTTCACACAAATCGGTTCAGTAGTTTAGGCGTGAAGAAAAGACAGACAGACAGACAGAAAGACAGACAGACAGACAGACAGAGTTACTTTCGCATTTATAATATTAGTTTGGATGCATATATAATTATATATATATATATATATGTATAATAAATAAGTAACAAACTAAATAGAACTAAACTAACTAACAAATAACTAACTAAATAAATATATCGGGTGTGTCGTTCATAATCACATTAAATTAAATGCGTTAATATACTTACTGGTTAATATATGTCGATTAACACAAAGATAAAAGAAAAATACGTAAAAATAAAAAAAATATTTTTTCAAACAAAGTAAATGGAATAAAAATGTGCAAAAATTAGAACACCATATAAAAGTCAGTCATTACAAACAACTGAAATTCTCCCTTGAAAACTGACATCTGTCAACTGATCAAAACATACGATACTCCTAACTTTATCTCTGCTTTACACATGATGTTGTAAATTATAAAAACGAAAAATGACTCCTGTGGCTAAACCACTGAATGGATTAGGTTATTTTTATTACAATTCGCCATAGAATATCATAAAGTATATGTGATATAATTTAATGTGATTGTGAACGACACACCCGATATATCTACTAACTTACAAACTATAACTAGCTAAACTAAACTAAATAACACGTAAAGTTCTCCGAATATCAATTATTATCACTACAATATTTTTTAGTTTCGAAATAGTTTTTCATAGACAGATGGCGCTATCAAATTAAATTTTTCGAATTATTTTGCAGTACTACTTAGACTGCGCTTTGTAACGAAACCATAGCGCGATTCAGACAGGTACAACGCCATCTATCGAGCGCGCATACAATATTTATCACAATACAATGGAGTTTTAGCTTTATTAATTTAATGAATTATGAACTTTATGTATTAATTTGTATTAATGATAGTCTTTGTATGACATTTATATTATTCTTTTCTATTCTATGTAAGTATTCATCCAATTCAATAGGTTCTTAAACAACGAACAAAGTTAACAATGCAGTCAAAATCCATACATAATGTTCTTGCCACACCGCAAATATAAAATTGTTTTCTATTGCATATTATTTTTTAATGTTTTTATAATTTTTCCTTTATATGTGGCTAATGACCTATCTTGGTGCAAAATTTGAAGTTTCTAAGTCTGCTAGAAGTACCTTAGATTTTTGATGATCTGTCAGTGAATCAGTGAGTCAGTGAGTGACAAAATGGTGTAACTTTGATCGACCGTAACTCCTAAACTATTAATTCAATTGGCATGTAATTTCGAACTTAAGCTTGTTCTAATGCCTACTATTATTCACCGAAAACCTAAACTCCTAGCTTTGTCCACGTCGAAGATATAGGAGGGGCAAAACGGCCGCGAATCGCTTCGAGAAAAGATGGTACGGCCGTGCCCGTTTTGCTCGAGACTTGGCTGGGGCACTGCCGTGCCCCCAGATAGGACAGTTTATTTAAGTAAAGACGTATGTTTTAAAGATAAGATAAATAAGAAAAAGGTATGTACATACCTATTATGAAACTTTGAAGGCTAACAGAGTAAAAGGCACGAAAAAAATCTAAGGATTTAAATACCCTTTAGATAGATTGTAGTAGTAGTTGAAAAGCCCGTCTGAACAAAGCTTAAATTCTTATACTTTTAGTATTGACGATGTTTAACTTTAATATTATGAGAGCTTATCAAGACTATCTTATGAACGCAGTTCATGTCAAAAGGATTAACAGCAGAACAGTCGTTAATTTGAAACTGTCACTTTAAAACAAGGTTCTGCATGCGGTTTGACCCACCACCCGTAGGAACTACTTTTCAAACCAGGCAGTCCTTGAGTTTAGCGGTTTCAATCAACAGGCTCTTTTTAGCTTCTTAAAAGTAAAAAAAAAAAAACCTAATAAATCATTAACCAACAATGCAGTCTATGCTCTACTTAGATGGAATAGATAATATTAGATAATACTTAGATAATATTTACGATACCCATTAAACTGTAGGTGGGTAATAGTAAAATTACCTTGAGTGACCTTCCTTGGTGATTAAATCAGTCATTATTTACAACAAAAGATCATGACAGCGTGACATTTACTTCGGCTGTTTGGTCAACTTACATTATTTATTATAATTGAATTCGTAATGGGTAATGTGTAATCTCACGGTTATTTGTATTTGGTTTAGATAATTTCCTTTTTCTTAGAGGTAATGGTAGGCGACAATCTTTTGACCTATCAAAAACAAACTGAAAATGTATCTGTGGTACATATTATCTTGGGCAATTTGTGAATTTACAAGGTATTGTTATACTATTTTCTTCACATTTAGGGGCAAGATTTCTCCAACAAAGAGGAAAAACTAAACTTCGCAGAGTGCGTATATAGTAAAAACATTTTCGAAATAATTCCAACAGTTTACTCATGTTGATTGATAGGTAGGTATATAAAGTAACTCGAGTATGCAAGTAATTGATACCGGTAACAATTTGTCATTGAAAGTCTAGACTAATATTGTATACAAGCTTCTGCCAGCGACTTCGTCCGCGTTAGATTCGGACTTTGTGCAAAGAGAGGAAAAAATAATAATCACCAGCCTATCCAATTATCCAAATCTATGCGTACCTAGCCTATTACTACTTAGCTTTAACAACTAAAGCTACACACGCGACGGAAGCTTAAAAAATGGACTAACTTCTTCCGTTTTTCCAACATTTCCTATCACAGCTCTGCTCCTATTGGTCGTAGCGTGATGTAATGTATCATATAACCTGCCCAGGAGTATGAAGAATGTTTGTGCCAAGTTTCATTAAAATCCGATTAATAGTTTTTGTTTCCATAACGAGCATACAGACAGACAGACAGACAGAAAGACAGACAGACAAAAATTTTACTGATTGCATTTTTGGCATCAGTATCGATCACTAAGCACCCCCTGATAGATATTTTGGAAATATATTTAATGTACAGAATTGACCTCTAATAGTGACTATAAACGTGTAATAACTAAATTAACCACCGTTATAGGATTTTTACATCACGTTGTCTGAAACTTCGTAGAGTAACCTAAAAGTAGCTTTTTCTTTTGTCATATTTAACGATTTTCTTACAGACCATGAAAAAAATGTTATTGTTATGATAAACATTACGCTTCATTTTAACACTACCCATGTATTTTCAGCAACACTCATTAACACATTGGAATACTTTGAAATCTATCATAGATCTAGTTTATCGAGTACCTTTTAAAATAACATTCTAATAGCAATAAAATAAATTATTAAAATACAGGCCATTGGTTTAATCGGTTTTATACTGACAGATCTAATTCAATAAAAACCCCAATAATCCTTAAATGTCAACGTGTACTTCTATATTATCTCAAATCATAAAATTAATCACTCGACAAAAAAAATACGAGCTAACTAAAATACTGGCCAGTTTAATTAAAATATAATGACAAAGCACAATTAATATGAGAATATATCGTTAACACTGAACTTACGATAGTTTTTTATTTCTTGGAAGTTCGTAGGCCTGAGCCCTAATAGGTACCTACTAAATGTATCACTGATGGAGACATTCAAGGGACCACACATTTTTAGTGTACAGTAATTACCATCTCCAACTTGTGGAAGCCTAGCCTCCAGCTAAGAAAAAATGTTTTAACAAACAGACGGATAACAGGTCCGGAACACTATCCTTAAAAGTTTGTATTTTTTTTACTTCTTGATACAGTTATTATGAACCAGAACTCGTGGACATAAAATTGCTAAATATGGTGTAACATTACCTATCTATTAGTATTGATCTAAATATGTTATGAGCCGAAGACAAAAGAACAATGTCTTTTCACTTGAGCGAAAGGGCAGAATCGTGTGCAAATACAAATTAAGGCGATGTCAGATGACAATCATAAGCACGTGCGAGTTTTAGCAGACATGCCTACTTACACCTATGACGCATTTAGCATATAACAGATTTAGCTTCTGCTAAAACTAGTAGATATTAAAAATAATTTTGGGTAGCGTAAGAGAAAGGATTGTTATCTGAAGTGACCAAAAAGACCTTTTAGGATACAGGTGGTAACCATAAAAGAGGTACCTAACAGAATAAACGAAATTGTGGTCCGTTGGTGAAGAAAATAATAACAACGAACATACCACTCCTAAAATATGATAAAAGGTCTGTCTGTGCTACCAAATTAGGAGATTTTTACTTTTTTGCACAGTAAAATCTGATAAACTTTTTCGCCCACTTCTGAACAAAAATAAAGTCCTAAAAGCAAAATTTTCAAGGACACAAAGACTTTGAACCTCGACCGCAACTAATTTGTGAGTCACCGTGTCCATTCTCCTCGAACAAATTATATCATTTTATATAAAAACCACGTAAAAATAGCCTCAATTTGCAGCCTTTATTAGCTTGTGCAGAGTTTGAGTAAGTCACGATATAGAAAAATTAGCAAAGTCCAAGTAAACCTTATTCTTTTTTTACCACTCTGTGTATTTAAAACCCTAATTTTTTTAATATTAATATTTAAAAAAGTAAGTTTAATTAACAATCTCTCATGGTTTTTGTGAAATTGATAATAGAGTATTTTTGCTACATATTATTTGTTTTGTAATTGGTAATAATATATTTGCCGCACTATCTTTCACATATTACCTCTACACGTTAAAGGCGCATCAAATAATGTTATTAGTTTATATTTTTACTTTCGTTACTTATCAAAATAAAAATAATTATTTATGAACCTTCTTATAACTTTCTATTCAATGGCTGATCAAACAAAGAATCGAGTACGATGAATCGACCTTGGCTGCTGTCGGTAGCTGCGTGTGCGCCGATTTCAATCTCATTCCACTCAATGTACCGACAACAGGCTTAAGAAAGTTGCATGTTCAATTTTAGAATACAACTTTTGAATTTTAAAAATAGAATGTTCATTTATAAATTGCGTAAAAATAAAGAGCAATTACCTATTTATATATCGTACTTTAATTTAAATTAGATTCTGTGACAGGTTTAATTAGAGATCAATTTTGATTGGTCATTAAAGGTGTTAGTGGCAAAAAATATCAGTAGGCTATAAATTGTTTATAGTAAATTGCTTTTGAGTGATTAAGATTAGTGTTGTTAAAGGTTCACAAACATGCTATCCTTGAGCACTTACTAATAATTGTTTTATTACAAACCGAATCGAATTTGAAATTGCAGTTTATCTGATTTTATTTCAAATTGCAATTGCAAATATACCAAGGTTCATAGAACTACAAAAGGTGCTGTAAAAGAAGAAAAGCAGAAAATTAAACAAATACGCTCCAATTATTATGTGAACTGTACGTATCCAAATCTAACGCCCACAATCCGCATTCCTCCAAAACCGCGAACTCATGCGCATTCGACAATGTCAATGGGTAACATTCGTCTACTTACTTCATTTCATAGACCAACACACATTTATACGCCCAGGATTTCAACTAAGGACATCCTAAATTAACAACTTTATCTCGGTTAACAAAAATTAAAAATAACTTATCTGTAAAGCTCTTATTTTCTACCTAATACTATTTTTTTTTCATAATAAATCACATTTGCTACCCCTATTTAATTTTTGTAAGAAAAGATGAAGAGTGTAATTCATAGGAGTTGATTTCATATCTGGAGAAAAAACCTAGCAAAAAAGGTAGTTTAGTATTTATAACCACCTAGCATTACACCAAAATATCAAGGTAAACACTATCTTAAAAGCTAAAAAAAACAATTTGCATGTTTATGCATAAGTTTGGTTGGTTCTGCATTTTAATTTAATCATAAACCTTATAAAAACCCGGAAATATCGCTTATGCATTCTATTTTAATAGTGGACAGAGGTTTTTATTGCATTGCATTCAGTCAAAAGTATCCTTCGATTCAATATAAAAACTGTATGAGTATTGAGTAACTTCTGGAACTGTCGAACGAAATGTCATGGCATTGCCTAGGACAAGAAATAATTGGCACTAGCTTCTATCATAATTAAAAAATATACCAAAACAAAGACCAACAGACAAAAAGCTGACCTAAGTATCACCAGAAATCTTCTGAGTCTGAAGTCTGAGCAAATTACTATCAAGTAAAAATATAGGCAATAATGTAGAAAGCTTTCGTAATCCTGCAAAACGTAACAAAGTATACCGTGCAGCCAAAGTCGCATCCTAAATATAGTCTAACTTCATTAAAAAAAGAAATGATTTCACAAATAGTGACAGCCCTATCACATCTCATATAGCACGTGCTCCATTCATAAGTTCAGTGTCATCGACCGCGCGATGAGCAAGAATTACTCATCTCTATGCTAATCGGCGTCTGCGCATACATTATACCGTGAGAATTCTTTATGGTAATTTCGTACAAGATGTTCTCTGTTGTGTCATCTATGGATCTTGTTTTTTAGTAAAGCTTTTTTATCTTTTAGGTGTTTGTTTTATTAGCTTTTAATTGATTTGTTTGATAAAATCTTAGAAAGGATTTTAGTTGTACCAGATTATAATACTGTAGAATGCCAACAATGACTTCTGCACTCTAAAGTAATTGTCGTCGTATCCTTTCGATAAGGACATCTAATCAATTAAATATAAATACTAACAGAACATCGAAACTTCGAAAAATGAATATGGACCTTACGATGACAATTGAAGCCTGAGACTTCCTACACTGTACCTACCTCTCTTATATACCTGCACAATACATAGGTAGGTAGTAGTTATATGTAAAACTGTTGTATAGTATATGTTCCTATGGACATTATGCATGTGTGAGTGACACGTCCGATGGAGTGAAATATAATAATATAAGAACACAGACCAATTCATTGTGAATGGAACACGCCTATTAAATTAAAATTTGTCTTGCAAAAAATGGAAGGTCGTACACTTGGTTTTTATACGAGGAGGTCCGAACTAAATGAATGCGTGTTTAAGTGATATCCGGCTGGACTTTATATAAATAGTTTTCGCCTATAGTAGTAACTAGCAGACATTATCTTAAATACTTAGCTGGCCACTATTATGTTATCATAGCAAAAATATTATTTATATATTAATAGTTTGAAATTATTTATTTATATTTTAAGATATCAATATTTTTGATACATTATTAAAATTTTTTGTAATTAATTTTGTCTGAACAACATTAGTGTTTTCTATACGACTTCCTTTATTATTAAACTTTATGTTTAAACAAAGATCAAGGCCTCGTATCAAGTAAATAATGAGACGTAGTTATTGAGAAATAGCCTATTAATTATTATTAATATTTAATATATATTAAATAATACAAATTAATGATAAATATTAGTCAAAATGCTTAACAAAAAAAATATATTTTGGATAAGCATCATTTCCTTTAAACGCTAAATCGTAGTAGCATATAAAAATTCGTGTCAACTCATTAATAACGTTATTAAACGAGGTTGTCTTTTGAATTAAATTTGAAGTTCAATAAGTAAATATGTAACACGAATATTTTGACACACTTTTAGGGTACACTTTTCACACACAGCTACGTTTCTGTTAGACCAAGCACAAGTCCAGATATTTGACTCCTATAATTTTCTTTAAAAACCAGTCTAACACTCAGCATAACCTGAGAAACAAACACCTGGCTTTCTTCATTAGCCATTGCGCTTGCAACACACATCAAGTCATATTCATTTCTACAAAACTAATCACACCAAGATGAATGACGTACCAATCGATTTGTTTGTTTGTCTCAATCTTGCGTTTAATGAGATGTTCAAAATAACAAGCTGGCTTCACATTAGATTAACAATTATAATAGCAAGCCGACCGCAAGACCGAGTTACATCATGTGAGACAAAAACGTATTACAGGAGAATCGCTCACCGTTATTTTTGGTCCACGTTATAAGATATTGGCGCAACATAAAAATATTTTTAATCATTTTTTTGTTGTAATGCTAGCTAAGAATTTATGCTAGCCAAAAATGATCACCAGAACTCATGATTTACTGTAGAATGGTACAACCTAAATTGAGATACTTATTTGACTAAACAATACGATTATTGACTCAATCTTTTATGAATTAATCTGGTGAATAAGTAGCTCTTTTACAAAATTAAAATAGTATTTTATGAATAAACGCTTTATTCCCAAACACATTCAATCATAGACCACCTATAATGCCGAGTAACTCTATAAAATTAAAGTTGATAGATGCTTAGAAAGTAAAACGCTCTTTTCTTATAACTTGAAACTTTATTATGCAACCATGGTTGTCAGTTTTCGGCGCTCGAGGCAAGCGCAGCGTGCAGTCCCGAGTTCAATGCCACGGTCGGTCACTTTATGAGGTCGAATCTTACGTAAACTTTAATTGGCTTTGATGAGCACGTTTTTTACAAGATGAGTTATATAATGAACTGTTAAGATTACGTCGCTTTTGTTTCTGTTAATTTAAATACTTGAAGTGTTTGGGTTATAATGAATGGATGGTATTTTTCTTCGGAATAAGAACAGCTGATGAATCGTATGTGTGCAGTGGGAACCAGTAGCTTCTTTACGTAATCCCAACTGTTATTATAAACGAAAGATAAACTGAATCTTTCTGTCAGACTATTAAGCTTTCGCACTAAAACAGCTGATCCGATATTTAATGAAAATTGATAAACTGGAAAAAAACCTACCAGTAAAAATGATTTGTGCAATAGCTGACGAACTCTGAACAGATGCGACTATTTCGGCTATCAAGTATGAATGAGAGCTTTTGTAGAACAAATAATTAACAGGTATGCCTCTTTTATTGGCAAAATACCCATACCCTGCAAATAAGTTATTGGATTCTTACACTTACATTATTTTCAATAATGTACCGTCGAAGGATGTCAGAGTGATTGTCGTTCGACTTAAAATATACGCTCTTTTATAGGCCCTCAATCAAAACAAAGAACCAGAAAATTAATGAAACATTAAAATAAAATCCAATATGTGACGGAATTTATGATATTTTTATGGAAAACTGACGACCCTATGCTCTATTGTAAGCGACTTTGTACGCACTTATTTTTCATGTACAAACATGATAATGAACTACCTGTTTCCCACCGTTCCAGCCGTGTTCCAAAGGAATTAGGTACTTCCCGCACCAGTATAAAAAGAAGCCCACATGTATTTTCTCGGGCTGTAGACTATCTGTGCACATTTCATTAAAATCATTATACCTAGTAGTTTTGGCGTGAAAGATGGACAAACAGTCCTTCGAGTTTACAACATTATATTATTACATCACTCCTTTTTGGTTCTCTTAGAACAAAGTTTCAATCTCCTACTTGCTAGGAAATTCATCATAAGCATCCATTGACATATACATGAATAACCTACCCCTAACTACACTAAACTCCTCCAGACCATATAAGTAAGTACATATTTCCTCGCTTCCCGCTCTCGCTATAGCCTTTCCTTCACAGTAGTAATGGCGGACAGCCAGAACGCGGGCATGCATTTACAAGGCCAGCCATTATTGCTCGTAATTCCGCGTTGTATCACTGAATATCTGACGTGTTATAAAAACAATACTATATTGAGTTCGGTGGGCGTTCCTCTATTATATTTATTGGTATCATATTTGGTAGACAACTTTGACGTATAAAGTATGTGTGATAAATTAATGTACTTACTTTAAGTACCTAAGTTATGTATTTATTTGCAGGTGGTATGAGAATTATTGGTTCCGTGTTTGTATGGGAAAGAACTGGTACCTGTCTCGTGCTACACTTTACAATCTTACGGACCGAAGGACCAATATTTTGTACACTTCTTGGTCCTTTACTGACCTTATAAGTTATGCAATAGTCCAGCACAATTTAATTTATTTATCAATGAACTAAGCTCTGGTTTGTCCCTTATGCTTTATTAAAATAAGGAAAGAAGAGAAACGAATGTAAGATATACTATATGTAAAAGAACATAATGGGCCCGTATTTTGCGTCAATTCCATCAGGTATCAATAGAAAAATATGTAGATGATTTCTTTCAGTAAGGTTTCGTGACCGTGATATTAAATGGATTATCATTTTCATATTGTGCGAGTGACGTAAACATCTTACTATGGTAGTAACAGTAGGTAGTGGACATGCTACTGGTACGCTGGTACTAGTATAATTGTGTGCTCCGTTCTCCACAATTATCTATGGACGTTAGCGGATGACTAACCGCCTTTGCTTGGTATACTGATACAATAGTATGTACATGTAGGTACAGCTTACGAGGCTGTGGTTACAGTTTTTAAATAGAGATTACTAGAGTGTTTCTGACAGAGATCTGATTATTTTAGATGTTTTTGAAATATAAGTTACAGACTGCTAAGAGCCTTAAAAATTAAGTCAATTATGTACCGGTGTCAAAATATGAATAACTACTGTAGTTGTAGCCTATAAACAAAATATTTTACTGACCATAAGTCCAACCAATTATCTACCTATACTTTCACTTAATTGTCGAAGGACTAGATTGCTTTAGGAAATCCGACTCTTCCTAACACCTTGAACAAAGCTTAAAATATTCAATTACTAAAGGTACTCTTATTTCATTTGCAATTATTTTTTTGATCTTAGGCTATAGTAACCTAGAACAAGTAACCAGTTTTATTTCGGTCTAATACTCTAAGAAATACAATATGTATTGCTCAAACAGTATTGATTTTCATTTTACTTTGTATATAAATTGTTGGAAAACCGACAAATAATCATTCTTCGAACAACTGTATTCTACAGACAATCAAGTACCTACAAAATATCAACATGATCCATAAGGTAAAAAATTATATATATCTATATTTAAATGATTTAAAAAATATCATCTTTTATTTAATAAGCCTCCAACCCTAGAAAAAAGTTCGTAGTTCAAAATCCTGTTTCATGACGTCATCAACCGTTCTAATATTCTATCTCCCGCAGCTAGCAGTCCTCTCCGGGTTGGTGATATCCGCATCCTGCATGCTGCTGCATCAGCCTCGTATACCATTCGCTGGAGTACAACCTTCATACTACGACTCGAATCCCAACTACAACTTTGCTTACGAAGTCAACGATGCCCACACTGGTGACATTAAAAGCCAACATGAAAGCAGACGAGGCGACACTGTTCTAGGACAGTACTCCTTGCTCCAACCTGATGGCATCCGAAGAACGGTAGACTACAGAGCTGATGACCATACCGGCTTCCAAGCCACTGTGAACAATGATGGAAGAGCGGCCGGCCATGCTCAAACAGTAAGCAATGATATCGGGAGATATCCCAACCTTGCTGTCCAGTCGTACAATGCCTACCCTCCCCCAACTGCCCACCCTTCCTCAGCACCCATTCCAGTAGCCTACTCCAGGTCTTCATTCTCTCAAACCATTTCTCATGGATCTGCTGCCTTAGCCCATAACCCCTGGCCGTAAATGAAGAATTAATTTAGAACAAGTGGCTTATGAAACGGACTCCGATGTTGCATTTATATTTTAAGCTGTGTAATATTTTCGCTATGAATATCTATTGGAGTGACTAAGAAGTAATGTACTAGACCGGACCTAGTTAGCCTTGTTATTATATTGTGGTCAGTATTCAAAAGGAAATTAGCTTGTGTCCGACCGGAATCTTAATTAAACGAACACTCTTTAGCAGTTTTATATATATCCTGTAATGTATAATGTATGTATTTTTTGTGAAATAATAAAAGCTGTATAATTTGCCAAGTTTTTGTTGATTTATTTTTGAACCCACTATGAAAAGATTTGAGTACAATTCCATTTAGATCCGCTCGTGTCAACCATAATTGATACTTTTACAATGACTCAAACAAAATAAACAGTGTTCGTAAGCTTATAATTTCAGTTATTTAAAAGGTGAAGACATGAGATAATTTTAAACTAGTTTATTTATAAACTCGCACAACTGAGAAGTGAGACCTTTCCCTTCAGAGCATTGCCCTGATTCGAACTTGACTTTTAGACATTTCCTGAATTTCTTCATAATAAATAAGTTTAAAATTAAACTGGAACAATTGTTGGTTGATATAAAAGGCTCAGCAGGTGGAGCAAGGAGCATCAGACTCACAGGATTCTTCGACGTAGTCACAACAACAAAAACACTTCCTTCAAAATGTTTGTGAAGGTAAACATTCTTGTTATTGTCTTGATCCTTATCGGTTACAATAATTAAGTCATTAACATAAAAATATATTAAGAACAGAGGTTGCTTCATACTTAAACTAATTAAGTTGTGCTATTTGAATAAATTACAAAAAATATTGTTACAACTTGAAGTTTACATCGCAATATTCCAGTGCATTCTGACTAAGTATGTCTATTGACCTCAAAAAGACTGCCTACATTTTTATTTGCTTTTTCATCATGGCTTTACTTCTATTGTATTTTTGAAATGGCCTACCATTTTCGGCGAATCGCCAACTAATATGATATTCTTTTTGTCTTACAGTTCGTCGTATCCTTCGCCTTGGTGGCCGTGGTGTGCGCCAGCAACGACCTGTCCAGCTTCTCGTACAGCGTGGCGGACCCCTACACCGGCGACTTCAAGCACCAGATCGAGAACCGCATCGACAACAACGTGCAGGGCCAGTACTCGCTGCTGGAGTCGGACGGCACGCGCCGCACCGTGGACTACGCCGCCGGCGCCCAAGGCTTCAACGCCGTCGTGCGCAAGGACCCCGCGCTCATCGCCGCCGCCCCTGCCATCTCCTACGCTGCCCCTGCCATCTCCTACGCGGCTCCTGCGATCTCTTATGCGGCCCCTGCCATCGCTACTAAAGCTTTCGCCGCCCCCATCTCCTACGCCGCTGCTCCTCTGAGCTTCGCCAAGTTTGGAGCCATCAACTACGCTACCCCCTTCCCCTACGCCCGATACTATTGAATCAAGACTACCGACCAATTGTTAACAAATTGTAAATATTGGATATGTAAATAAAATTATGTATTTCGAGACTTTCTAGTAACATCGGATTTTTATTATTGAACAGATAAAACCTATTAAAGTTCTCCTTAAAACTACAGTTAACTAAAACAGCTAGGTCGAAAAAAAATATGGTTGTTTGGTTTGCCACATATCTATGTACAAAACTCGATGAACTTACTCGAATAACTTCTACTGAAAAACCTGGAAATTAAATTGTGTTGGGCTATTTACGCTCTCATTGTTTTTAGAGCTGCTCAAAATTCAAAATAATCTTATAAAATATCTAGTATACTAATTAACACATTTTGCTTATTATATGATCGACAAGAAAGTTAAACTTATAAATTATAACCCAAGAACGGCTGAACCTATTTGGCTGAAGACTATGAATCAATTGCGGCAGATAACATGCAAGCCATCATAGAATGGAATACGATTTGATAGTAGGTATTTCTTGAACAACAATTATTTCCAAAACGTAACAACAGTCTTTAATTCCCAAAAAGATATTGAATCGATCTCTGCTTATTTATTAGTAATTCACAAATATTTACTTAACTTCTCCAGTCATTTATTCGTGCTTGTTTATAATAATTTTTGCAGTGAGCCAACTACGGATTACATTGACTGATCCATCCGTTGTTTTTCGATTAGTGATCGAACGACATTAGCTTCACATAAACCACTAGCCATTTAATTTACCTACGGTTTCACCCGCGTCCCGTGGGAACTACTGCCAACGTCTAAAAAATAGTCTTTGTAACTCGGAAAATGAAGCTTTCGAGCGGTGAAAGAATTTTTCAAATGGGTTATGTAGCTTCTGAGCCTTCGGGGTACAAACAAACAAACAAAAAGATGTTTCCTCTTTATTATATTAGTATAGACGTCAATCAATCTCTATACGACAAACAGTGGATCGGTTATTGTAATCCGTAGTAACAGCCGATTTTTGACAGCGGGTTGATCGATCATGAGGTCGCATCAGGATGCGATCCGAAGTTGCGAGATTATTTTTTTTCATTTATGACAAAAAATTAAGAGGTCCTCCGTTTTTCGATAAGCTTATAAGGCATTTGTGATCCGGCTACAATTTGAACGACTAGGTCTTACGAGTAGATGGTTGGAAGCCAGAAAGTCTCACAACCAGTCTTACCAGGATCGAGAAGTAGGGTTTTGTTTCAACCAGTAACATTAATTCGTGATTAAATTAACTGTACTGTGACTGTGCTCTGACGCACTCATGACGTGTCACCGCAACGTGCACTTCAAGGCAGTTGTGAACGTCATTATGATAATTAATTAATGTTGTAACATGTCTTTGTTTAGGTGAGACATACTGGTGTCAGTTATTTGATTATGATGTCTACAATTTCTTCCCGTTATGAAAACCTTGAGGAGAATTCCTTGTTAAGTTATAGTCACTGTGACGTAATGCGGGGATTCAGCCCTCAAAACAGGTTGTGGGCGCATCCATCTGATTTGGCTGAAAATTCTCGTACCTACATTCCCATTCATACATAAGGAAGTAGTAAAGGAAATACATTGAGGGGTAATGAGGAGTTTATACATAAAAAGGAGAAACATGTTTGGCATCACAAGTCAATGAGGGTTGTATACTGTGCGCACTACGATAGATCCGCCTCTGGACGATATTGAACAATCCACAGCTCAGAAACGCATACGAGCTTTTATCATGTTTTTGTATTGAGAATTCAAGAAGTTGGTCTATATGTAGTTTGTTTGTTGTTTTGGATGGGTGAATGGTGATAGGTTTATAGAAAGGACCATCAATCAAAAACAGAAATATTTGAGTTCATTGAACTACTTTATTTGACCACAGCATTCATTCATTGGTGTTTTATAATAAATAGCATATTTTAACATTATCTAGTAGAGGTGGGCGCCGTAGAGAGAGTGAGCGCCGTGAGCGCCGTAAGCGATGGCACCGTGAGCGAGGGGAGCGGCGTGAGCACCGTAGAGTCCGGCGCCGTAGGCGAGGGGAGCGGCGTGCGCGCCGTACACTCCGGCGCTGTAGGCGAGGGGAGCGGCGGCGACCGCGCCGTAGGTGGCCACGCCGTGCGAGTAGCCGTGAGCGACGGGAGCGGCGTGAGCGATGGGGGCGGCGTAGGCGAGGGGAGCGGCGTGCGCCACCACGGGAGCGGCGTGAGCGAGCACGGGAGCGGCGTGAGCGAGCAGAGCGGGGTCTTTGCGGACGACGGCGTTGAAGCCGGAGTGCGCGTCAGCGGCGTAGTCGACGGTGCGCTTTGTGCCGTCGGAGTCGAGCAGCGAGTACTGGCCGACCACGCTGTCTCCGACGCGGGTCTCGTGCTGGCTCTTCACGTCGCCGGTGTGCGGGTCGGACACGCCGTACGAGAAGCTGGTGTAGTCGCCGCCGTGGATCGCGCTGCCCTGAGCAGCCGCCACCAGAAGAGCTACGATCACGAACTGCGAAATTGATAAAACATTATTAGCAAATTGTCTAAATGTGTAAGTATAAAATTATTCGCAAATAAAAAAAATATTGTTTATTATAACATAAATGTGTCTAATTAGTACGTTTTTTTTTTAAGTAAGTAAATTTAAAAAGTTTTGAAAACTTTTTTCTTTTCATAATTCATTAAAATAGTAACAAACCTTAGCTGCCATTTTAAATTGTTAATTGTTTCACAAGTCAACTGCGAATGTATAATCAGGGTTACCAATTCTCTTTATATACTATTCCTACATGACTGTTGTACTCAGAATTAAAAGGAAGTAAGTAACGTACAAGTGAGGTCAGTAAACTGTACCGTATTATACACGCAACAGAAAGCATATTTCCGTAATAACTTAAATACACAGTACTAAGTACCCTTTAATGTATTCATTTTTTTTTGTTGTTATAATTTCCTGGGTATGGTCCAGGAACTCATGAGAATGTTGTTGGTTTTGACGTTCTGGTTTGGTAAGAAAAAAACTATATGAGGTTTGTACAAGGTAAATAAATCAGAGCTTCTAAATAAAAAAAAAATTCATTTATAAATCTAACGATCATCCGAAATATAAACACAATTTTATATCGATAAATGTACATAGCTGAAATTTACCAACTGAAGAGAGTGAATTTAAAGCCGGGCTTCCCTTAGCATAAAAGTTGACAAGAACTTGAGTTCCCACCTGTGCAGCTATTAAACGTTGTAATCTAAACTTATTTAGTTCCTCTGTCTATGTATGTATCTTCATATTTCGACGGCTATAGGTACTGCTGACCTGATAGTAATTATATTGTTTCTTCGGTCAGATGGAAAAGCTTCTTCAGAATCGTCAATGGCGTACAATGGAAATAGGTTATTTATGTGCACGTTTCTCTACTCGGACAATAACATTTATAGTATTAGTAAGGATTGAATTACTTAGTTTAGGTTTTAAGACATATCACTTATGTTAACTTAAATTCTAATATAGACGTTAACACAACGATCTACATTTTATGTCGGAAAATACTAAGGCCCAAGTTTGCCGGCAACATGAACGTGAACTTTTCTTGAACGTGAAAATGTATAGTAAACAGTAGTTTTAAGAAAACTGTAATTCAAAACTGTAATTAGTGATATTCTATCCAACATAAATTATGTTGCAATACATAAACTTAACTATGAAAGAAACAAAACATAGATTCGAACGACCTTAATAAGTGATACGTTTATTTTGACACTTTCTGACATGCGAGTAATTAATATTAGTATACCGATACCTTCCTTTATTTCAATGTCTGTGATTATAATATACGCTGAAACAATTGCTTAATAAAATACAAAGGTCATAATTTAGAAATTATTGATTACAATTTTATGTAGTTACTAGATGGTCCTTGCTGTTCACTCACTGTTCACTCTCGCTGCGATGAAATTGTCCTTTCTCGAGACCTAGCCTATCATTGTAAGTTACAACATAAAAGTCCCTAAATAGGAAACCTTTAAGAAAATTTATTCAATATACTACTAATGGCAAATTAAGTGTTCCGATAGTTGCACAGCTTAGGTATTCGCAAAAACAATACAACATGTAGTTTTAAGACCTGAGAAAGCGCTACCCACCCGCTAGAACTTTAAGTCATTGTAAATTCTAAAATAAGCTAAACATTTATTATTTATTGATCCCGATTGTGGAATTTAGGTCATCAATCTTAAACCACAAATTCGTTCCCAGTCAAGCGTTTCGACAATCCACAAAATGAGAGAATCATTAGTTATGGGACGGTTGTAATTGCCAATGAAATACGATATAATACAATAAGACCAATGATAAATTACAAATTGTAAGGCAATTACAATTGATACGAAATACCAGGATTCAGTTCATGCAACGACCTTCCTACGTCTTTTACTTCCTCTAGATACCGAACCAGCGGCCAGCAGTGATAGTATATAAAGTGAATTGATAACCCTGATGTATCATTCGCAGTACGCTTGTGAAACATAACTAACTAACAATGGCATCAAAGGTTGGTTGGAATTTAATATTATTGATTAAAAGTGAAGTGGAAAAAAGTTCTATCTTGAAAAAAAGTTTCTAGAGTGAAAGTGGCAATTGACATGGTTGACGTGAAGTTAAAGATAAAAAGCTAAATAATAAAGGAAAAATAATGACATTATGACGAGTAAAAAATATGATATAGCCTAAAAAATTTAAGAAATAATAATAATTCGAATGTTTTCGTTTTCAGTTCGTGATCGTAGCTCTTCTGGTGGCGGCTGCTCAGGGCAGCGCGATCCACGGCGGCGACTACACCAGCTTCTCGTACGGCGTGTCCGACCCGCACACCGGCGACGTGAAGAGCCAGCACGAGACCCGCGTCGGAGACAGCGTGGTCGGCCAGTACTCGCTGCTCGACTCCGACGGCACAAAGCGCACCGTCGACTACGCCGCTGACGCGCACTCCGGCTTCAACGCCGTCGTCCGCAAAGACCCCGCTCTGCTCGCTCACGCCGCTCCCGTGCTCGCTCACGCCGCTCCCGTGGTGGCGCACGCCGCTCCCCTAACCTACGCCGCCCCCATCGCTCACGGCTACTCCCACGGCGTGGCCACCTACGGCGCGGTCGCCGCCGCTCCCCTCGCCTACAGCGCCGGAGTGTACGGCGCGCACGCCGCTCCCCTCGCCTACGGCGCCGGACTCTACGGTGCTCACGCCGCTCCCCTCGCTCACGGTGCCATCGCTTACGGCGCTCACGGCGCTCACTCTCTCTACGGCGCCCACCTCTACTAGATAATGTTAAAATATGTTATTTATTATGAAACACCAATGAAAGAATGCTGTGATCAAATAAAATAGTTCCAAGAACGAATTTGCTTGTTTTCTTCGCCCCCTTTTAAGTATTTAAAAATATAATTTACGGTTACAATGAGCTTCATTAAAAAACATGTAGATCTATCCGAAATCCAATGGATAGTTTGGCAAGAACTATACCAAGTTACAGTAGGTTTAGCCTATCATCGAACTTTTGAGAGCAGCAATGCAAATAAAAAAAAATATTTGAAGACTAAGTTGCTTGAAGACCAAGTTAGCATTTATGAAACATCTGAGGATCATTATATTATGCTGTAGCCAGAATCTGATGACAAATCCAGCATACTTATAAGAAAATATTCTGTTACCTAAAATAAAACTTTACCAAGAAACCCAATCGTGGGGAATTCCACGACAGGGAAAGTAGAACTTGAATGAAGTCAGTTGAAAATATGCGGATTATCCCGATCTGTTTTCCGCTATTTACATTTTATGTCAAGTCATAAAGTATTTTGTTAAGAGCTTTCATCATAAAAATAGGTGCTGTTGCAATAAGATAGATTTTTTAAACATTCTTAAACACTACCTAATAATTGTAATAATTAAAGGACCGGTTACAATATTATTTGTTCTTACATCATCTGTATTACCTTTTTCTCACCAATGTGAAATTCTAGATATACCTCAGTACCAACGTTTTACGTGTTTTCGATATTCGATACAGCCGTACAGTATTACGCACTTTATAAATGACCTAGAAACTCGCCAAGACGCAGATGACCACTCATGCTCGGACCGAAACGCAGTTTGACATTACATCGATCGGCTCATGCGACTGTTACTGAACACTAAGATAATAATCTGGGTACCCTACAAGTTGTGGTGGTCTAGTGGATACAGAACCAACCTCTCGTGTATGTGGGTGTAAGTGTATTTCTAAGCATATCTTGGACACCAATGGCTGAGAAAAGGGTGAAGGAAAAACATCTTGAGGAAACCTGGACTATTATAGTCTGAAATCACTAACCCTTATTGAGCTAGCGTGGTGATTAATGCTCCTTATCCGTGTGAGAGGAGGCCTGAGCCCAGCAGTGGGTCGATACCACCATGATTATGAGGAAAATCTGTTCTCTGAAATGGATTGCTAATATGTGCATATATCCCAAGTCAGCGGCAATAGAAGGAATGAAATGTGAGGTACGCATCGCTACATCTCCCGCAAGCTACGCGTCGCATCAGAAACATTTAAAAAATCGCTCATGTATCATCATAATTATTATCCCATAACGGCTATGAAGTGCGTGTAAACGCGTGAGACAGAAAAACTATTCGGCCTTTGTAATTAAGGTAATTACTCAAACGTGCAAAGAAGGCCTAACAATATAGTATAATATCCGTAGTTTTAATAAAACAAAACAAAACATCGACATTATGAAGAATGTAAAGAATTTGAAGGTCGTTACGTTACACGCAATCTTTCCTTGATGAATTCTAGTAAGAGTTTCAAGAACAAAAATTTTGGAATTGTGAAAGGAAATCCTAGATATGAAATAAATATATTTTTACAAGGATATATCTGGATTTTTTTAATGAAAAATAGTTATCATTTTGTCTTTAGATTGTCCTGGTTCCATTTTAGCAGATTGAAGTGCATGCAAATCCAAGATTGCCAGTAGATTGACACCAAAATTTGTAAAATTAGATAAGTAGTTAGTCTCGCTGACAATACAGCTTATGTGCTCAATAATATTCTTTTTGATCTGGTTAATGGGTGAATGAAAACCATACAAACAAAAATACATTTAATTACATTAAACTTTTTCTTTCCTGCGAAAGTCACGGTTCGATAAATACGAGTTCGACGACACTTGACAATCAAAATAGATTGTATTAAATCAATTAAGTTCTGTCCCAACTTGTTAATGGATATAAGAGTAGTCATTACTCCGAAAATACTTTTAACATAATCCCTATTCGCTCCAAAACCGATTATTTTATTCACACTACTGACGTGTAAATCCAAAACACTGTATCTCAAAAGTACCTTTTTCGTGTAAAGGGCTATTAAAACTTTTTTTGATTTTTGGTTTGTTTTCTTAATATATTAAAAATAAAGTATATAGTAATAGGTACCAAATTATAGGCATTTTTACGTCTAATCTAACCATCTTAATTTTACAACCATACGATCCATACAATAAGACTTAACTAAGTAAACGTGTATTGCCCCAATAAAACTAAGATTTATTTATCCGATTGTTTGAGCAGAACACTGTATATTTAGTTACAGTGTATTGGTTTTATGAGAACAGAGCCAATGGATCATACAAAAACACTGTATTTTCAAATACAGTGTATTACCTTAACAATAATAAGTATTTATGAGGATGTCCGAATGAATTTACATTGACAATTTTAAATACTTACAGTTACAAAGTGTTATAGGGGTGTTAAATTTTGTTTGGGTCCACTTATGTCAAAAATAATAAAACAGAATTTACATTAAAAATTATTTATTTGTTATAATAAAATGAATCAAATCTTACATTATAATCAAACGAAAAATTACAAATAAAATCAAACATTTCAAAAATAAAATCAAAAATACTTGAATAACAAAAGCTCAACTTAGACTTCTCCAAACATCAATTATTATTTCTTAATTCTTACTTATTTCTTAGGTAGAATAACCGTTGCAGTAAAATTAAAATTAACATAACAAAACTAAAAAAAATGCAAATTAAATACAAAAATTCAATAATGAGATCAAGTTTTTATTAGTAATCAGTCTGTAAATTACTTAGAAGTTATATTAAATCAGTATCAATGTGTTCGTCAAGATCGGGTGATTCCGAGACAACAAGATTTTCATAAAAAAATGTTCTTGTTTGAGGTATTGACTTGCACAAGTCTAATAACTCTTTTTTAATCTCGCTAATACCTCTGGGTTGACTCTCCTTAGGTATGTCTTCCAAAAGATCATTTACTCCGTTTGATATTTTTGCCCGCAATATTATTTCTATTTTCTTTTCAAAAAATATCTCTTTAAATTCAGCATTGTAATCATTCTTAACAAATATTGTTACATTATTTCTTCTAAATTCGATTACTTTAAGGTTATGTATGTTATATTCTTTGGGAAATGCTACTTTGGAATCATTACTAAACATTATCATATTTTGGTGACCTAATAAGTCGACTTGCATGTTTTTTCGTGAACTTTTAATTGTACATATAAAATCATCTATATCGTAGACTTGTCCCTTAGATTTCAATTTTTTTGTGATTGCGGCGTGTACAGCATCAGCGGCCATAAAGGTGTGTCCTGGTTCAAAGTATTCCAGAGTAATTTTGTCTATATTTGTCATTTTATCATTAATAACTCTTATCAAAGCAGACAATAGTATCTTATTTTTATTTTGTGCATTACAATTATCCAAGAAAAATGTTACGGACTTCAGGTCTCTGCAATATTTTCTAAGAAAATGGGTGTACGTAGAAGCAACATTGTGAGCTTTTCTACCACTTTCTCCCTCATGCCAAACGGCACAGACAGCCTGTTTGTTTTTCCCGGAGGCACAAATGATTCATTGAAAAGTACGAGTTTTCTTGAAAAAAGTATTCTTTTGTAGTTAACAGTGGCATACAAATAGCTTTTGCATATCTACAGTATACAGCACGTCTCGTCCTTCTGAATTTTCACACTTTTCTTCTATTGCTTTCAAATCTCTTCTTGAATCTCTTTTGTTTTCTAAATGTTTGCCTATATCTATACAGTCAGTACAATTACACGGTAGAGGTAATGCTTTATGTTTTACCTCGTGGTTTCTACATTTTGTACAAATATCTTGAGCTGGCTCTGCTGTAGAAAGATTGAGCTGTTTGATCATCTGGTGAAAATGTGCCCAACTACAAACTTTCAGGTTTTCTCTTGACAGTATATTTGAAATTCTTTGTATATGGATGTAAAATTCACGCCTACTGGCAGATATTTTCTGTTAGGCGCATGTTTTATATTATAGTGTGATGGCATAGGATTATACTTTAATATAAAATTCTTCATTTCGTCTTCGTACTCCGCAGAATAAGCATTATAAGGTGTGTGACGACCTCTGGGATCAGGAGCAGCACTAATTTTAGGATTTTTATTTCCACTCAAGTGATTTTGTTTTAGAACAGCCTGGACTGCTTCATCGTTACTGTATCCTAAGGTATTTAAAAAAAATGTTTTGCATACCTTGAACTCATTAAGAGTCCATGTCAAAGTGTTGTGTCGCCTTGAGGTAGGACCAGCCGTTTTGGTTGCCGTGGACATTTTATGCACCTGTCTTGATAAGTAATCCCGTCGTCTCTGTCTGTCCATACTCCAAAACTGACTGTGAATGGTCTCTCTGTTGGATTCAGAGATGTTAACAGAACAGTTTTTTTTGCAGTTTTGGCAAGAAGGTCTCATGGGATGCTTTTTTGCTTGATTTTCCAAAATAACGTTAGGGTCTCGGCATCTTTGACTGGTGGAGAATAAGTTTCTTCTAGTGTTTCACACGGAAATACAGCACTTGACGTATCGAGACACTCTACGTTGGAAGTAGAAGAGGGCGCCGCGTCTACATTAATTACGGGTCCAGTATCAGAATGGAATGATGGACTCTCTGCGCAGGGTTGGCTACTTAAATCCTTGCATAATTCTTGATTGGTACTAGAAGCAGGTACGGGTAATAAATCAACGTAGTTGACGTCGCCACCAAGATTGTCGGCAATACACTCATTTATTTGAGATTCACTAAGGGTATCAAGGGGCTTATATTACGTGAATCGAATGCATATGTGGAACAATCATATTCAATGCTACCACAATCGTATGATGTATTGATACCAGGACGCTCCTTATTAATGCCGGTGATATTCTCTTTTTCATTCAACACACTGTTTAATTCTGAAGCCATTGTGGTACATGATGAGTTGTTGTGATGTTGTTTATTGCTTTGTGACAATTTCACTAATAATCTATTTCGATACCCACTCATTGTTATTATTTATAAACTCGTTTAAACGCACAAACGAAAATCTATCGAAAGTAGGTACGCGCCATCGATCAAAACACGCGCGTCCGAGCAAGCAATGATTCACGACTGACTACTAACCGTTGAGCCCTCGCTCCACCCCCCGCGCGTCTTGCAAGTATTACGCGCAGAGAAGTGTCGCCGCGCGCGGCGTGTCAAGATTGTTTGGGTATCGAAAACACTGTATCTAAAGCTTTCGGCTATTCGCGCGTAAAATGTTTTGCCAACACACTGTAACTTCAATTACAGTGATATGCCAAACTAAACCATAAATGTAACTAAAATACAGTGTTTTTTAGGTGCTCCTATCTCCTTCTATGTACTTTAAAATGAAAAAGTAATATTATAGAGATATGTAACTGCCTCGAAGGAATCAAATGAGCGCTATTAAGGCAAAAGACTGTAACTCGAGTTACAGTGTTTTGGATATACACGGTAGACTAGTGTTAACAACACCTATTTTCAGTCGGCCGATAGTTTTTTTTAGGCTTATCAGTCAGTTTGAAGATGAGTGGTAGTACGCAAATTACAAAGATCAGGAATTTCAGCGGTATGAGACCGACTGAAAACTTTGATTGGAATCAAGATTTTCTTTTTTATCGGATCAACTGTCTGCAGTGTGAGGGTAATGTAAATCATACAAGACAGAGTTGAAGGGTAGACTCCTGAAACAAATGTCTGACTTCATCTTAAAGAACTAACTAGATCATACATCTCGTATACTAAGAAAGTTTAAAATCAATGAATTTAAGTCACTGAAAGTCTGACACAACCTTTCATGTAACTCAAACAAAATCATCCCTGATTTGATTAGTTTCCATCGAAATACAGTAATTTTCCCAAAAAAATGTTCTTTGAACAGGATATTGTCCTAAAACTCCTTCGCTCTAATACCCATTGGTCAGTACAGACCAAGTTCCGCATTACTGGCCGCCGACGAAATGTATACCTACCTCAAAAAACGTTCAAATGCGTGACCTTACTGCATGTCTCTTACTTCCTATTCACTACTGGCATACTCAGGGAATACTATATAAAGAGAATTGCTAACCCTGATTAATCATTCGCAGTATACTTGTGTTACTAACAATACCTTACAAAATGGCAGCTAAGGTTAGTTTTAATTATTCTTTGTTTCCATTTTTTTGCGGTAAAAAGTTCGGTTTTGTCATTGGTGATAGTTAGGACTTGGAATGTTCTTTTGTTTTAAAAGAAATGTGATTGTTATAAATTATGCGGCGGAATTTTAATGTGGCAGTATTTTTTTACCAATACAGATTCGGACGATAACTCTGACGAGAAACTTCTGAATTAGATTCACTGGTTTAAATTGTAGTGTTTGAATTATTGTTCTTCATTGTACAGGCCTTTGAATAGGAAGGTTTAATGTTTAATGGCATTGTGCTGGACTGTCTAATCAAGGCAAAAGTTCTGATATATACCATTTTATTACATTGATGTGCAAATAACATCTAGATGAATATTTTCCGAACAATCAAGCCATTACATTAGGGTTTCAAGTTAGATAACTTTCGATATTACGTGGTGATCCGTATCTTCGTTTTTATATGCTGCACTTATGTTTAATAACTCTTTCATAATTTTTCAGTTCGTGATCGTAGCTCTTCTGGTGGCGGCTGCTCAGGGCAGCGCGATCCACGGCGGCGACTACACCAGCTTCTCGTACGGCGTGTCCGACCCGCACACCGGCGACGTGAAGAGCCAGCACGAGACCCGCGTCGGAGACAGCGTGGTCGGCCAGTACTCGCTGCTCGACTCCGACGGCACAAAGCGCACCGTCGACTACGCCGCTGACGCGCACTCCGGCTTCAACGCCGTCGTCCGCAAAGACCCCGCTCTGCTCGCTCACGCCGCTCCCGTGCTCGCTCACGCCGCTCCCGTGGTGGCGCACGCCGCTCCCCTCGCCTACGCCGCCCCCATCGCTCACGCCGCTCCCGTCGCTCACGGCTACTCCCACGGCGTGGCCACCTACGGCGCGGTCGCCGCCGCTCCCCTCGCCTACAGCGCCGGAGTGTACGGCGCGCACGCCGCTCCCCTCGCCTACGGCGCCTCACTCTACGGTGCTCACGCCGCTCCCCTCGCTCACGGTGCCATCGCTTACGGCGCTCACGGCGCTCACGGCGCTCATGGTCTCTACGGCGCCCATTTGTACTAAATAATGATTAGATAATAATTATTTATACTGAAACCCCAATGAAATATGCTGTGATGAAATAAAATAGTTCGAAGTACCTTATTTTTGGTTTGATTTTTATTATTATATTGTTTAAAACATTCACCACTTTCTATTAATAACACACAAAATTAATAAACAAAGACTTCAAGGATTCCTTATAACGTTAGTAGTGGTCAGTTGGCTACAAAAGCGATTTAACCTTTGTATGTTAATAACTAAAATTAACAAGTAGAAGGTCTGAAGTAACCATATCCGCAGGACTAATAATACACCGAAACTAAGTGCAAAAATCTAGTTCACCTTGAATGACCGCACATTGTGCTAGATAAATAATTTTACTATTTGTAAACAAATTGTAGGAAACGGACCGAAATAAGGTAACAAGAATTGTAAGAAATGTGCCTATTACGCAAATTTTGGTCCTAATGAAAATAACACTTGTAAAGCTAAACTGACTTAACTAGATAACTTAATCTTATCTAATATTTTATGAAGCATAGAATGTATACAATTTCCTAATGGAGACATAATGTGAGTGGTTGAATTCATTGCTCTTAATTTAAATGTTTTCCAGTTTCGTTAAACCAAAAATAATACTAAAGCAATGCTAATTTTAATATCTCCTAAAATTTGTAGAGAAGTCATAATTACCTAGAGATTAGTAGACTGCTTTAACATTCAATTTAAAGCAAGTCCAACGATCTCATAAGTATTATTTTGAATTAAAATTACAAATGCTAATTAGCACAGAAGTGATAATTCTTTGTTAATAACATGAACATGATAGAACCAGAGCACTAGGTCAGTTCCCTAGAAACCACACATCTTAGAACTCCACAGCTTTTGTGAAACATTACAGGTCGTTAATTTAATTATATCATTGCTATGCTTTGTCTCTTGGGAGAACTCAACTGTGTTGTAATGAGTTGCAAGCAGTCAAAACAAGTTTGAGATAACCTTTAACTGTTTTGTATTATTACCTAGCTTCAAGTTCAGTTTTTATTAGGGTTAGATTTTAGTTAATTCATATGTGAAAGAACTGATTTTAGATGTATAGAATATGTATGTGTTGTCGTTATTGGTGATATGCATTTAATTTGTATATGTAAATAAATACTGCGCTAAAACAGTAGTATTAGCACAAAATGAAAATCTGACCAGATTAGGGTACTAACAGTACAGGGATGATAGCAGGTTATGTAAAATAAAATTTCGATATATCGCATTTACAATTTTATTATTAGTCGTTTATATCACAGATTTGCAGCAGTCATTTATTACCATGCCCATCCAGATCCAAGAGACTGGGCCGCATGAACGCCCGGAGAAGCTGGGTGAGATACAGAGTTCGAGTAACTGCTGGCAAGGCCATGTGCAAGGGGACTGAGAGATCCATGGGCCAAGGGTGCTCCGTATCCACTATAGGCACCGTTGTAGGCTCCGGCATAAGGACCAGGGTAGGGACGAGCAGCGTTGTGTACAATAGCGTTGGAAAAGTGAGACACGGCAGGAGCTCCACTGCTACCAAGATGGCCAGCCAAAGGAGTTCCGTATGCTCCAGCATAACCAGAGGGAAGACGGTTGATTCCAGCAAGCACACCAGCGTGGCCGAGAGAACTGGGGAGAGCAAGAGCACCATGGGACAGATGTCCAAGAGCACCAGAATGGCCTAGGGCGCCTTGGTGGGCTAGAGCACTAGAGTGGGTAAGGGCAGCCTGCTGGGCCAGAGCAGCCTGCTGAGCGTGGGCAGCCTGCTTGGCTAGTGCAGCCTGCTGGGCATGGGCGGCCTGCTTGGCAAGTGCAGCCTGTTGGGCATGGGCAGCTTGGTGAGCAATGGCGGCTTGCTGAGCATGAGCCGCTTCCTGAGCAATGGCAGCCTGCTGGGCAACGGCGGCCTGTTGTGCAACGGCAGCATGCTGAGCGTGGGCAACCTGTTCAGCTAGGGCCGCTTGTTGAGCTTGAGCAGCCTGTTGAGCAACAGCAGCTTGCTGGGCGTGGGCGGCATGCTGAGCATGAGCCACCTGTTGGGCTAGAGCAGCCTGTTGGGCGTGGGCAACCTGGTGGGCTACGGCAGCTTGTTGGGCATGGGCAGCCTGAGTGGCAAGGGCAGCCTTGTGAGCAAGGGTAGCCTGCTGGGCAATGGCAGCCTGGTGGGCGATAGCTCCGGGAAGGGCTCCAGCTAAGGGAGCAATAGGTGCAGCGTGTACTGGTCCATGAGCCAAAGATCCATGTAAAGCAGCTCCGGCTAACGGTGCATGAAGTCCAGACGGATGAACACCAATAGCAGGCTCTTTGCGAACGACGGCGTTGAATCCAGTGGCTGCGTTTGCAGCGTATTCCACAATCCTTTTGGTTCCATCGGATTCGAGGAGTGAGTATTTGCCGACGACGCTGTCTCCGACGCGTTTCTCGTGCTGATCCTTGACGTCACCGGTGATGGGGTCGGACACGCCGTAAGAGAAGCTCGAGTAGCCTCCGCTGCCGTACGCTGATGCCACCAGCAGGGATAGTACGATGAACTGGAAGACAGACAATTAAACTTGATTAGACAACATGTTATTATTAAAAAGTAATGTTACATATATTTTTGTTAACAAAACATGCATAAACATTTGAATAGTTTGATTTGATCCACATAGACCGTCAGGATGAATACTAAGCCCTTTGCTAATTTTGTGCATTTTTTCTAATAATTGTATGGTTACCTTAGCTGCCATTGTGATATGTGTTCGTCTTCAACATTGGCTTGTGAATGATTTAACCCCGTCGGTTCCGAATATTTATATTCACACGAAACCACTGTATTGTAGTTTTGGGGGTCATAGTTTGAAATGATTGCGCTCACATCTTCTCTAAGATTTCGAAAGATTCTGTTTCAGAGGTTTAATTAGGAACTGAAACAGCCATTATGTAAATTAATTTTGCACTTAGAATGGTAACATTGGCCTCGTTGATGAGTAAACTACATGTTTATGTGTCAATTACAGATGCTATCTCTTAACGGTAACATGTGTATTTATGAAAATTACAAGCTCCTTAATTATTTGAACAGCCAAAAGACATGTAAACATTTGCCAGTTATTTACTTAGCTTGAACTTTACTTTTTATGTGTTTCATCATGTCATTTTGAAAATTGAGTATAAATAATTAATTTATGCAATAATTTCAATTTATGATTAAAAAATATCTCTAACATCTATGAAATCATTAAACATTTTCTTCTTGTTTTTATTTACATCCCATTTCAAGTTTTCTCCCATACTTAGTATAATTTCCTGCGTGTCGATATGACCTATGTAGATTTTTTTCATACTAAATGCATGAAATAAAATCTTTCAACTAATTCAACCATGTGCATTCCCAAGTCTTTAAAAAACCTAAAAGACCTTTCCTTTAGAAGGTATTAAAGACAGTAGATAATTTATGAATCGTAAAATAAAGTTTTTGTCAGGTTTATTAGTAAAATCTAAACTATAATTAGCACTTCCTATTTTATGATGCTTTGTAACCTGGTATTATCAGCTCAAGTCGAACATTAACTTCTTCATAATTATACTCTACTACATACATTAGCTAAAGATAGATGAAGAGATGGGAATGTTCAATTATATTTCCGCTAAAATTGCGATACACATAGAGGTAATAAAGATATATAAACAGCACCTATATAAAGACGTGGAAGTTTAGAACAAGTCAGTATCTCTGTTAACAATACGAAACAATGTTCTCAAAGGTAATTGAGCAAACTTAGCACAACAAAGAACAATTTAGTTCATAATTTTGAAAAAATCTCAAAACTTGGGAAAATGTTGTTCTGTGAATCTAATATAGTTGCCCAATGTTGCCTCATTAGTAAAAATTATCAAATGTTCTCGATTGTGTCAGTTGGTACAATTCTCATTAAATTGGTAGCTTTGATTTGGTTCAGTGATCTTGATAAGAGTTTTGGTTTATTTATAGCACGCGTGTGAATTTGGTCAGAAGTAATGTTATTTTTGTTGAAGACACTTGTGTGTATATGTATAGGTACTGTATTTACGTATAATAAAGCAAATAAGTTGACTCTCATCTTTCAAACATAAACTCTATTCGCGAACTAGTTTTGTGATTCAGAGATATTGATAAAATTCTTATGGCATATTGGTATTGAGAGCTTACCATTTCTTGACAGTTAAATTACTGTAGGTATAGCAAGTTGACATTTATGTTACAATAAATCCAGTTGATCACTGGCAATTATTTTAGAATGAAATGGAATTAGTTTACATTACAATATTATTAACTATCTGTACAGTTTATTTATGAGCCCCAATAGACAATTATAGATCAGCTCTGGATGTCCATGTCCAACCCCCACTGGATTAGTAAGTACTTAAGGCGAAAGGATAGCCCAACGGCCTTGAACATTTACTTTTTAATGTGGACAATCATCAAATGATGGTTTTCCCTTTCTGTACCAGGACTATGGTATCTCTCTCGAACAATCACACAGCACATTTCTTAGGTAAAGGAAACATTGTAAAAAAAATGCGTAAAAACTGTTAACATGAACTTTACCATTAATTATGCATTACTTGAAGAATTTAAATATGCACAATATATCACTAATTAGCATAATTTTCTTATTTTTATAGGATATAAGAATCCTTCTTAACCATTATATAAGTCTATTCAATTTAAGTAACGCTTATAAATGCAGACATCTTAATAAATTCTTCAATCAATGGTATCGAAATGCCATTTAATGAACCAAGTAATAAACTGACAATGTCGTCAATAAACCAAGAATTTTAAACACCCAGTCTAAAATATAGTAAAATATTACTCATTTCAAATGTGACGTTTTCGCCCAATAAGTATTTCCTGGTTGACTAGTTTTAATATCAGTCTTACAAAAAATAGTAACAAATTGCCATTACGCCAAAATATTTCACATCCATTTATTTTATAGTTGCTAAAATTGTACTACAAACACTCAGTAATAAACCTTGTGCTATAGAAATAAAGTTCAAATTCAGTTCTTCTATAAATAAATCTTATAACGCCGACCACGTTCCACTTAGCATGTTATATTAAATTCCTGCACTTATTAAAAGAATCACATATGCAGATACTATTGCAATGAGTATAACTGTTCCTTCATTGTTAGTCAGTAAAGTCACAGTTATATTTAATTTTCATCCTACGCCAGCTGATGAAATTCAAATAGGGTAAACAACGGAGACATGCTTGTGCTGTATATGGGTAAATAATACATTTGACAACATGTAAACTTTTAACTTTTCCAGTTGAATTCATGAAAATATCAATAACGTCCACTGTGTGCAGTTCTGTCCGAGGAGGGGAAGTTATAATGCACAAGCATTCGCGCAGACACAGATCCACTCTCTTATAGCCCACTGGAGCGGCAATCCGACATGACCGGAGGGAGGTCAGATACAGGACCGGACCAGGACCTCTCCTATGCAGGGGTGTATCATTAACGAGGTTCAGAACTAATGGGTCCAGCCCGACCCGGGAATTCAACCCTACGCACCGCAGTCGCACTACGAGTGAGCTTTTAATCTGGTAAATGTAGAAATGATGTTTCTCAACACGTAAAATAATGCAAAAGTTGAAAGAGATTATTAACACAAATATATCAGAAAGTATTATCAATCAAGCTTAATAAATTATTTCTTCTACATTAGAATGAAGTTTGTTGCATGCAAATTCAGTAAGCATCGCGTCAATCGCGTGAAGATTGCCTTGAAGTCGAATGTAGAGCAAACGCATTATGATAAACATCGAGATTATACGCCATTTGTAATGGTAGCTAAATCCTTTTTTGAATTTCCAAGAGATAGCTGATCTAATAACGAATTTTTATTATCTTGATCTAGTTGCTTTAAAGCTGTACCTAAGATGCTGGTTTAAATGAGACAGATAAAATAATATCATTTGAAGTTTTATAGTTCACGATGTAAAAGATCTCTATGCTTGATTTCCTACCCGTTCCCTAAATAAATGCAGGTATACGTTCCACTACTCCCGAAACAAAAACCAATCATCATTCTCAAAATAAAAAAAAAACACAAGAACAAACCAGGAAGTTTAAATCTCGAACCGAAAAACAAAAGCACATCAACCGAAAAATAAAACGAAACAAATTAAGATGCACAATGATGCGTGCAACGAGATGAGATGCAACCTCTTCGACGTGAGTACAGATCTCATCAGCGACCTTGCCCTTCCGGATCCGTCGGCATCACAAAGGCTGTTCAGCTTGTCGTGTGTTTGGGGTTCCGTAGTTAAAAAGTTTCGATGTCTATAAAATCGATGGAAAGTCCGTAGTGTCGGGTTACGAACGAAATGTACTGTATTGTATGTGATAATTATCAGAATAAGTGAACTTTTTGTTTAGTACCAAAATACAAAATAAAACTCAAAAGTTAACATCTATCATGTCCAACCTTTCCCAACGCATCAAAATTTATAAGAAACGCAAAAATTCTTTGTAGGAAAGTAGCATTTGGTTAAAACATACAAAGACATTAGGTAGTTTTGCTTTTACGTAGCAAGATCTTATGAACACAATCTAGAAATACATAAGTAATACAGAACCCGACTAGGCCTAAGAAAATAAACTGAATATAATTTTTAAAGATCAACAAGTAATCATAGCGGTCGACCACGCCCTCGCGTTGGGAAGCTCATATAAAAGCTCCTCGCGATCTCACGCAGTATCAGTCACCGAGTGGAAAACCTCAGCCTAACGCAATGCCAGCCAAGGTGATTATCTATACCTAGTGAAGTGGTTCTAGTGATTTTAGATCATTTCGATTCGTGAGTGATAAGATGAAGAAAATTGTTGCGCTATTTATTTGAAATAAAATATTTTTAAATATACTTAGCTGAATAAGTATTGCCAATTTTTATTATTTGTTTTATCCGCTGAAGCGACATTGCATCATTCATTTGATTAATGTCAGTACCGAACAGTTTAATCAGTCTTCTTTGGATTCTTAACAATAAAGTTTGTTTCTGTTTTTAGTTGGTCGTAGTACTCGCCCTCGTGGCCGCAGCTCAGTGCTCAGTGGTAGCGCCAGTGGCGCGAGTAGACGCCGACTACAGCAGCTTCGCGTACGACGTGGCCGACCCCAACACCGGCGACTACAAGAGCCAGGTGGAGACCCGCGTGGGCGGCGCCGTGTCCGGCCAGTACTCGCTGCTGGACGCGGACGGCACCAAGCGCACCGTCGACTACACCGCCGATGACGTCAACGGCTTCAACGCCGTCGTGCGCAAGGACGCTGCTGTTGTCTCCGCCCCCGTCGTAGCCGCGCCCGCCGTGGTAGCTGCCGCTCCTGCCGTGGTTGCTGCCCGCACTGTCGCCGCTCCTGCCGTGGTTGCCGCTCGCACTGTAGCCGCCCCCGTCGTCCACACCGTCGCAGCTCCAGCGGTTGTTGCTGCCCGCACCGTGGCTGCTCCCGCCGCCGTAGTATCGCGCACTTACGCCGCTGCACCCGCGTACTACACCGCCGCCCGTGCCGTTGCTGCACCCGCGGTGTACGCTGCGACCGCTCCCGTTGTCGCTGCACGCACTGTTGCTGCCCCCGTCGCGTACACCGCCGGTACCCCTGTTGCGTACACCGCCGGTGCCCCCGTCGCGTATACCGCTGGTGCTCCTGTAGCGTACACCGCTGGCGCGTACACGACCGGTGCCCGCGCCGTGGTGGGTCCCTCAGTGTTCGCCGCCCGCGCTGTGGCTGCCCCCGCGGTTTACTCTCGCGCCTACGGCCCCGCCTACTACAGATCTCCTCTGAGCTACGCTGCCTACTCCACTCCCGTGTCATACTGGTAAACTCGATAGCCTTGCTCGGCTCCTTAGCGATAGACCACGACGTGTTTCATTATCGAACAACATGTAAATATTGTCACTAGTTTGTACATACATGTATTAAAATAAAACGAATACTTAAAATAACCTCTCTGTTTCAATTTCATTCCAAATAGTGTCACGTCTTGCCTACATAAGAACCGCAGACGTGAAGCAAATATCGAGTGTTCATCGGAGTACCCAGCACAACCTTGAATATATTTTTATAAATAGGTATAACGTAAGTATCATTTTATCTGGGACAACAGAAATTGAATGAAAAACTAACAGACTTGGTTAGCTTGATATTATTTTCAAGCAGATACAAAATTTAGACTTTCTACACTCAAACTTATACATGACAGGTATTCATTTTCCTCACTCTAGTTCATACGACGGACGTCAAGATAACAACGATTTTTATTCGTTACTTTTAAGTACCTATAATAACCCTTAAAATAAAATAAATAATTTAAGAAATATTAAGATCACAAGTTGATAATAAAATTGCTCCATAAAAACCTGAGTGTGACTCACTTATAGGTCTATCTAGTTTCCCGATGTACCTATAAGGAAGTAGATGTATGTACACTTATATATCACGTATGTATTAATACTCATACACACTGGTTTCGATTATCTGTCTGTCTTCTAAATGTCTTAATTGAAAAGCATATTTTGCTTTCTACAGGTACAAAAATCGTAAACTTCCATTTATGTATTAAACTTGTACTTTGATCACTGTTATTACTGAAACTACTTATTTGTAAGTGTTTATTATGAATTCTAGTCTTCATGTTGTGTCTTCCCATTAAAACTGTAAAAATTGTGAAAAAATATGTAGTTGCAAAATTAGCAAGATTTTAGGGCGCGTCTCTACCCTAAAGGACTATGGGACATTAATGAAAACCAGCAGCATAACAAAATTAATAAAATTGTACCTACCTATAATCTCTTCAAAATTTATTATAATGCAAATAAGTATCACATCATTAACTGCATTCCAGAATGTACATTAGTTGAAGAATATAAAATGATTATCACAATTGTGGATCCTGATGGGCACACCAAAATAGTTAAAGTCAAAGTCAAAAACGTTTATTGAAAGTAGGCTAGTTTTTAGCACTTTTTTACGTAAAATTTACAAAAGGACAGCACCCCCAAAACGCCACCCTTTCACCACTTCCTAGTAGAAGAAGATGAGAGTAAGGCTTTAATGTAAGATAGTACGTACTTATATTATTTACATAAATATATGAATATGACACTACTGAAGACACAGCACTTCGACGCAACTTCCACTCATGTACATTTATCAATTGGCAAACACCCGGCTGACACATTGTTAGTCCCTCGTCACCTGGCGTGCTCATGGGGAGCGCTTTATCTTTTATGTGTCCCATAATCTTTTATATGGCCTACTTAAGCTTTATTTTTCGTTTCCGGAAAACCTGTATATTCTATCAAGAATAGTTATGAATGTAGTGTAGATGGGAATAAGAGAAAGGGTAGACAAAAAAACTGATTTAGATGCTTTAGGCTCGATATTAGTAGACCTATGTATACGCAGAGAGGATATTTAGAAGTTTTTAAGATTATTTTGTTAAATAGCCTCACTATTTAAACACGATAAGATCTTGTTCATCATACTTTCAGAGCACTTTGACAAAATAAATAATTTTACAAAAACTGTCATCAACATCATATAAATACTTAAATTATGTAAACAAGAGGTATAATAATTATTAATTAAGTATTATATCGCAAAATAATGTCAAGCCTTACTCATAGAATGCACTTGTAGACACAAAAATACATGGACATGAACATTTACCGGAGTCGAATGCGTCTAACTAAGCAAATTATTTATTTGCATAAAATAAAAATTATTAAGCAAGCTTGCATACTTGCATTGAATCATACTATTCGGCGCAACGCCAATGAGGAAAGGAACGATTTTCTATGAGATGTCTTGCGTGCAAAACAAACACTTGTTTAAAAGGCCTAAACGCTGGTTAGACATACTTCTTGGATTTCCTGTTACAGACTCCAGCGCAGCAATGTCTCAAAATAGAAAAAGCACAAAAATAAACTAGAACAGCAACGTTACCATTTTTACTCATAGCAAGCGTATTAAGTACTCAACTACTCAGCTTTACCAATAGTAAAAAGTCGAAACAAAACATTGGACAGTTTTAGCAGGATGATTGGAATTCGGTTGAAGTCGCGAAGAACAACTAGTCAACTTACGACAGCAACAGTAATGTGATTCAGCATAACTCGATTACACATTTATTATCCTATCGAATTGTAATGCCATCTTTGTACCTGTATTTACTACACCCGAAACGTGTTTTAATTAAATGTGTGGCGCGTCATGATCCGGCCTATATCTCAAGTTCGTCAAGTGACCGCGCGTCGGAGGCGGCAGGACGAACGCTATATAAGCTCGCCCATGTAAGCAGTCTGCACTCATTCCACCAGAGACTTACCTCAGCATCAGCAATGGCAGCCAAGGTAGGTTGTCTTATGTCGTGTGCTATAGTGAATAAATTGTGCGCAGTGTTTGAAACGTTCACAGTCGATATCACATTTTTTGGGCTTTAGAACTATTGTGAAAATTATAATGAAAGCTGCAATAGATCGATCAATGTATACTTTGTGGTTCGTGGCTCGATTAAGATGTTGGAAAAATTCAATAATTACCAAGTTGTGCCATTTAATAATGGGAAGAATAACATTTCATTACACATCAGACCTGTTGGCGATTATAAGGTTTTAAAAGATGACTTTGTTGTTTCAGTTCGTAGTTCTCGCCGCCCTAGTGGCCGTGGCCCACTGCTCAGTGGTGCCAGTGGCGCGAGTAGACGCCGACTACAGCAGCTTCGCGTACGACGTGGCCGACCCCAACACCGGCGACTACAAGAGCCAGGTGGAGACCCGCGTGGGCGGCGCCGTGTCCGGCCAGTACTCGCTGCTGGACGCGGACGGCACCAAGCGCACCGTCGACTACACCGCCGATGACGTCAACGGCTTCAACGCCGTCGTGCGCAAGGACGCTGCTGTTGTCTCCGCCCCCGTCGTAGCCGCGCCCGCCGTGGTAGCTGCCGCTCCTGCCGTGGTTGCTGCCCGCACCGTAGCCGCTCCTGCCGTGGTTGCTGCCCGCACCATCGCCGCTCCTGCCGTGTACGCAGCGCACGCTGCTCCTGCTGTGTACGCGGCTCACGCCGCTCCCGCCCTGTACGCGGCTCACTCCGCTCCCGCTGTGTACTCCGTGCCTTCTGCCTACTCGTACGGCGCTCACTCCGTGTACTCCGCTCCCCTCACCTACGCCGGCTGGTAAACAGTGTCCGTGACTACTGTAAATGGTGCTCTTCTGTAAATAATGTTTATAGTTAAGTAAAAAGTGAAACTACCAATATTTGTTGTTTTGACTACTGAAATAACCACTCCTATTTGAACTTGAACTTGTGAAGCCCAAGATTTCCCAATAACGTTGCGTTTTACTATTAGAAATAGCAGTGAAGATACGCTCTGGAGTATAATACGTACTTACATACTTATATAAAATGTAGGATAGTCACATTGCTATTTGCCAATATTTGAACCTATTAAACCTATTAAACTGCTTACCGCGATTTGTAATTGACAATAACTATGAATATGAAATTAGTAACAAACATTTAAAAATATTATTATGCAAATCAAAATTGTCAATTTATGAATTGAGAAAAATTGTATCTCAGATCCTTTATGACTCAACACCGGTCTAGATGAATAAAATTAATTCAATGGCTTATAATATCCTACTTAGGTAGTTTCATAGCAATTATTACCGCGGCAGTGATTAATTGATTTCTCTGCGAGTAAAACAAAGATCAAGTGGCGGATATGAACGAGTTATGACGACAACTGTTATCATACAGATATTCAGTGCAAGTGGTAGAACAGGTTCGCGATCTCTTTCAACTGCTGTGATTGACCGACCTCCGGACGTCTTGCTAGTCTCTCTGTCATTGTATCAATATCATATTTTTCCGAGTAGTGAAGTAAAAAAAATATTTAGAACTGGCCTTCTTTGCGTATGTTTTAATTTTCTCAGCAAATTAAAGCATGGGTGTTGAAATGTGCAGAAATATCTAAAACAGGCTGCCGGGTTGTGAAAGTATTGTCGAGATTTCCAGCAGTGTAAAAAAAATTAAGAGGAAACATTTTTTGTATGTTTGTTTGTACCGTAAAGGCTCTGAAACTACTGAACCGATTTGATTTTTTCTTTCATTGCTGGGTCTGGGCTATTTGGTCCGAATACGGAATAAAAAGTTCAACCAGGACGTGGGTGACATTGTGGGAAGCTGCTGGTTAAAATAAAGTAACGTATTTTTATTAAACGGTTTTATTTAGCTTACCCTGTTTGTTTTATTTATTCTTGGGTCAAATTTAGTAATTCAAATTTAAGTACCTTGCTATTGTCAGATTGATCTGAAATTTGGTACACACCTTTAATTCCGATGACAATACAATATACTAATATCAATAACATTGTAAATCCAAGATGGCCGCCGGTACAAAATGGCGGATTATTTTTTCCACAACCCCCTCAATATGGGTATCAAATGAAAGGGCTACTCAAGTAGAATACTGTCAGCAACCCCAGCGGGGCCCAACAGGGCCAAGGCCTGCCTGGGCTGCGGGATTGTCCTGGTACATAAAAGGCCCACGACGAAACACAACGGTTTTTAGTCAGTAAGAGTCTGGCACTCCCAGTCCGACCCATATCGACGGGTAAAAGGCAAAAGGGGTCAAGCACCACAGATCAAATTGTTCAGGAGAGTAAAAAGAAAGTTTAAAAAAATAATATCTCTTTATTGCTTTATTGAATCACATCACAATCTTCAGAAAAGTTTACTTAAATACAATGTTCTTTAATAATTTTACATCAAAATAAGCCTGAGATCAATAGTTTCAAAGATAGATGTCGCTTGACCCCAGGTATTTACCAGGTTTATCGCATTTGCGCGGGGGTCAAGCACCAATATTGAATGTTGGAATATTTAGATTTTGGCCTAAGCTCCATGTGTATAAAGTAGTAAAGTATTTTATTTTATTTGGCACAACAGATCATAGAACTAAGTCAGATTTTGGCTTAAGTTAAAATATCTTAATTAACAGTATTATTTTATATTTGGCACAGCAGGTAGGTAATAGAACTATGGATTATGTATTAAATTAAAACAATACAAGGAACAAAACTGAGATCCAAAAAACAGCAGTTACCTAACTGATAGTACATACAACAGCATGTTATCACATTATTTGAGTAAATAAACCACAATAACTTGGTAAAAATTATGATTGTTTACATTTTTGCTAATTTTTAATGATTTCCTAAACGGATAAAATGGTTTTATACAAAAATTGGTGTCAAAAAAAAGGTCTAGCCTAAATATAAATATCGTTAAGATATCTCTCTATCTCTGTCTAAGGGTATTTGTTGTTATAGCGGCATCTATGAAAATTATGTATTGTATATCATCTGTGAAAATTTCAACTCTCTAACTATCACGGCTCATGAGATACAGCCTGGTGACAGACGGACGGACGGACGGACAGAGGAGCGAAAACATTAGGGTCCCGTTTTACCCTTTGGGTACAGAAGCCTAAAAACTATCCTAAGAAACGTTAAATTTATTTTTATAAAATAAATAAAATGAGGATGAATTTGCCGATGATAGTAGGTGAATCACGGCATCTTAAATTTCTTCGACCCCTATCATTATAATCAAATACCTAACCTTCTTGGTACTAGCAAGTCTTTTTCGGCCTAAAACACTTCGCAATTTCACGTTTTCGGGAGTTGCAGACATGTTTTATATAAAATTTTAATCTTTGTTAAAAACTGCGATCGCGTTTCAAACACGCGTGAACTCGCTTTCACGTACCTACACGAGACATATACCCATTTGCAAGGGCGCTGTCGTGCGTGCGGAGTGGATCAAATGCAACGTAATGAAAATAAAATTATTTAAGAAAGGGGCCAAGCGCCAATTTATGTTTAGTTGACAATTTTTACTATTGGTGTAAGCGACGTTATAGTTATTAAACTTTGCCTTTTTACCGTCGATATATAGAATGAGGAATATTCGGTAGGCATTTTCATTAAATACTAAAAACTAGAAAATAAAAAATCGGTAAAAAAAAACTTTTAAGTTAAACGGTTTTATCTTATGTGCACTGAAAACTAGAAAATAAAAAAAACTGTTACTTACCTATAAACCTACATAGGTGGTCCCGGTCATATTAGAATAAAATAAAAACGTGGGGGCCCTCTGAAATCCTACCTATGGTAAAGCATATCTTTATACTTTGGTAGATCGTGAGCTCGGCGTTCGCTGGTGAAGCCGCTACGGCTGATTATTGATTGTCAAAATCTCCAGTTACGATTATAGTAAATAGAAATCCACACCTATTATACCTCTAGAAGAAAGTATTACAGCAATAGTTAGGTAATGGGCCCCACGTTTTTATTTTAGTCTAATATGACCGGGACCACCTATGTAGGTTTATAGGTAAGTAACAGTTTTTTTTATTTTCTAGTTTTCAGTGCACATAAGATAAAACCGTTTAACTTAAAAGTTTTTTTTTACCGATTTTTAAGGTATCATTCTGAAAACCTGTCCACAATCAATGCCTTTATAAAGGTAACTTATATAATTTCTGCTTTTATTAGAACTTTCGTTACTTTTAGACGTTATTTACAATAAAAAAAACGATCCCATTAAAAACAAACTAAAAAGCATCCAAAAATTCGTCCCCATCGCTGTCGACTGGGAGCGTGCAAGAGGCTGACAACTCTCGTTGGGTTGCCATGCTAATCCTTTACCCTAGATAATAGAAAGCCTTGTAGTCACGAATAGTACCAACCAGCGGCCTAGATAGATTTTTAAATAGGGTGTGGACATTAGGACCACACGATCGAACGGTTCAAAAAAACCCCCGACCCAAAAAAAGTACGCAATAATTATGACATAAGGTTAAAAACGCTAAATCCTATAAAAAGCAAAAAATAACTTTTATCACTACGTAAACTAAATTTTGTCGTGTCGGGGGACCGCTCTAATTCATTACTTTAGATACGTGTTTTTTTTTTAACGAATGTTGTAATCAGGTAGGTATCATTTGCTTTATGTAAGTATTTATGAAGGTAAAAAGCGGTCCCCCGACACGTCAAAATTTAGTTTACGTAGTGATAAAAGTTATTTTTTGCTTTTTATAGGATTTAGCGTTTTTAACCTTATGTCATAATTATTGCGTACTTTTTTTGGGTCGGGGGTTTTTTTAAATTTATAATTTAATTTTATTTCATGCTTTTTAAAGGAGCTCCTTAATTTTTCCTTCTTTCATTTAATTTATTTTATCTTAAGATGGAGTCGCTATATGAGATATCGAGATTTCGAGAAACAATAAAGATTAACCTTTGGACATTCTAGATTTTCAGCAAAAATATAAATCGGTTTATCCGTTTCATTCCGGCATTCCAGGGTTTCATCCGCCACATCCCATTTCCAGCATCAGGTTCTCGTCAATCAGAAACATGAAGAGAACTCGTCAAGACAAATTCAACGAGCCCAAACTCGATGGGTTTACTAAAAGGCAGTTCAGGGTTACGTCTCCTACCTTCGTGCCCTAACAGCAGACCAGCTCAGTGGTTCCAAAAGACATTAGTGTTTCAAATTTCAGATCCCACATATACTTGCAAGTAAACTGAGCGTGTAACATTCCTATCACATCTAGCAAACGAGCTGATGACCTTGAAGACCTGAACCGATTTCCACCAAACATAGCTAAGAACACTCCCGACTGACATACCTTTTAAACAAAAAAAACCGCATTACAATCGGATCATCCGTTTGGGAGCTACGATGCCACACACACACACACACACACACACACACAGACACGTCAAACTTATAACACCCCGTCGTTTTTGCGTCGGGGGTTAAAAAATATAGTTGCTGACAAGGTCACTAAAACAAATAAATAAAACTAATCCATGATCTGACTATTAATACATATAACTAATCGCACTTCACAGTGTTCTTTAAAAAACCGGCCAAGTTCGAGTCGGACTCGCGCACGAAGGGTTCCGTACCATCTCTACTAATGTTAGAAATGCGAAATTAACTCTGTCTGTCTGTTACGCTTTCACGTCTTTATCCCGGACTTTTGAAGAATTCTCTTGGAAACGCGATATAACCGAACTCTACGCGGGCGAAGCCACGGGCGGAAGCTAGTTTATTTATAAAACAGACAAAAAAATCACGTTTATTGTATGGGAGCCCACCAAAATATTTATTCAGTTCTAGTTTTCAGTATGGGTCAATTCCCACTGAAAGAGCAGCGGCCGGCAGCGGCCGCCGGCAGCGGCCGTAATTGCAAGGGATTGAGCGCGAGCGCGGCGGGCCGTTCGGCGCCGCGCTGGGCCGCGCCGCGCCGCGCCGCTTACATTTTCCGTGCTCTTACGGCCGCTGTCGGCCGCTGCTCTTTCAGTGGGAATTGACCCTATTTGTTGTTATAGCGGCAACAAAAATATTTGCTCTCTTAATATCACGGTTCATGAGATACAGCCTGGTGACAGACGGATGGACGGACGGACAGAGGAGCGAAAACAATAGGGTCCCGTTTTACCCTTTGGGTACGGAACCCTAAAAAACAGATGGAAAACTCGTATAAGTTGTAGGCTATAGATAGATGATAGATTTCTCAGGTTTTGTAAAATATTGATAAAAGTTAATATTTGCCAGTCGTAGTTTAATTTAAACAAGCAGCCTGTTAGTTTTTCCTGTTTCACAGGTTACTTCTAACTTTCTGTAGATGGGTTTTGTCTTCATGTAAACTTTATTTAATTTTTATGTTACTAGATACTTACACAATCATTTAATTGATAACATACCATAGTAGGTCCGTATCTCTTATGAGTAGTTGTTCTTTCTTTCTAGATCATTCATTTCTTAGTCATATTTGACGGCTTTAACAACCTTTTTTGAATTGTTTGTAATATTGTTTACGGATATATAGAACCAAGGGGACTTCGGCTGTATACCAAGCCCTGTTGAATTGCTACCTTAATATAATAAATGTATGACATAATCTTGTAATCAATACAATTCAGATGACTACTGGTGATGGCAGAAAAAAAAAAAACAAAAAATAGGTAGTTTCACTTTTTACTTAAAAATAAACATTATTTACAGAAGAGCACCATTTACAGTAGTCACGGGACACTGTTTACCAGCCGGCGTAGGCGAGGGGAGCGGAGTACACGGAGTGAGCGCCGTACGAGTAGGCAGAAGGCACGGAGTACACAGCGGGGGCGGAGTGAGCCGCGTACAGGGCGGGAGCGGCGTGAGCAGCGTACACAGCAGGAGCAGCGTGCGCCGCGTAGACGGCAGGAGCGGCGATGGTGCGGGCAGCAACCACGGCAGGAGCGGCTACGGTGCGGGCAGCAACCACGGCAGGAGCGGCAGCTACCACGGCGGGCGCGGCTACGACGGGGGCGGAGACGACAGCAGCGTCCTTGCGCACGACGGCGTTGAAGCCGTTGACGTCATCGGCGGTGTAGTCGACGGTGCGCTTGGTGCCGTCCGCGTCCAGCAGCGAGTACTGGCCGGACACGGCGCCGCCCACGCGGGTCTCCACCTGGCTCTTGTAGTCGCCGGTGTTGGGGTCGGCCACGTCGTACGCGAAGCTGCTGTAGTCGGCGTCTACTCGCGCCACTGGCACCACTGAGCAGTGGGCCACGGCCACTAGGGCGGCGAGAACTACGAACTGAAACAACAAAGTAATCGTTTAGAACCTTATAAACACCAACAGGTCTGATGTGTAATGAGATGTTATTCTACCCATTATTAAATGGCACAACTAGGTAAATATTGAATTTTTCCAACATCTTGATCACATCGCGAGTCACGAACCGCAAAGTATACATTGGTCGATCTATTGCAGCTTTCATTATAATTTTCACAATAGTTCTAAAGCCCAAAAAATGTGATATCAACTGTGAACGTTTCAAACACTGCGCACAATTTATTCACTATAGCAGACGACATAAGACAACCTACCTTGGCTGCCATTGCTGATGCTGAGGTAAGTCTCTGGTGGAATGAGTGCAGACTGCTTACATGAGCGAGCTTATATAGCGCTCGTCCTGCCGCCTCCGACGCGCGGTCACTTGACGAACTTGAGATATAGGCCGGATTCTGATGACGAATGAGATAGGGTCGCCATATTTGGAACTGTGGCAAAGTGGGCGAAAGTATGAGTTAAAAAATTTTAGAGGAAAAAATAAAGAGAATTGTGGTCTAGGTACTTAAGTCGTTAACATTTATTATGTAAATCCAATTAGTTAGATATTTGTTTTCTCATATGGTAAAACTGCTGGACTGATTAAAATAAACAAGTAAGAGTATGGTCAATATTAGGATCCTGTTCTTGCTACTTTTTATTTGCACGAAAAAAGTAGAGTCCACAGCATTTTAATTAAACATTTCAACAAACATCAAGAATCATGTCAAACAGTGTCAACCCTATTTACGCCCATAATATAAACACGCTAATTCGTACGTAATAAAATTTAGATCTACTGAATATTTATGACCTATTTAATCCTTAATGTTACTAGTGTGTTAAGTATTAATGGAAGGGGCGATCCTGCTTTGATAAAAATCTGCTACAATATTTATTTCAAAAACCTTAATGTCAAAACTCCTCAATGTGATCATTGATACACACCATACATACAGTAACCATTTTGCTAAATAACGTTCAGAACTTGTACTTATTCAGAGGGTTTTCTAAAATGGCGTCCACGCGGTGGCAGCACCGAGTCGTCAGGTCCAGATAACTGTCAAAGTGCTTATCTTTACTATGAATAGTGAACGATTTTAGTGTTCTTTTTTTATTTTATAATTAAAGCACTGCATTATTGTTTTACTATTGCGGTTGAGTAAATAAAAAAAACTAAATCATATTGTGTTAACAAATTTTTCAACAAGCTTTTCCTTAGTACCAGTGACTTTTGCACCCTCTCTCTTAGCTCAATTTTTAGTTCGGAAACCTTATTCTGACCGTAGTCCATAATAAAATCAATAACACTTCCAATATAACAGAATTTCAATAAACAATTAGTTCGGACCCTACAATTCCATACTATTTGACAGCTGTTTGGACCAGACGCATACGTGGCGCCACCCTGTGGCAGAAAAAATTGAGAACACCCTCAATGCGTCTCTTGAAACATTTGACATTTGCCAACTTTTTGGCGGAGAATTAACAATTTATAAATTGTCACCATGCTCACCTTAATTTAAATTATAATTTAAAGTGCATAAACGTACATTGATTTGATATTCGACATATTCGCATAACTATGATCTTCCGTCTCGATGTTTCCTGAGTATTAATTTCGCTAGCTTCCGTGTCGTTACGCGGTTTAATTTCACTGTTGTAATCCTTGAGAATATATTGTTTATTGGTGTAGGTGCAAGCGTACAAGAATGCGACCAGTTCATTTCTTTAACAACCTCCTTGGAAACACTGTTTTACATAAGTTTTGTTTTACTTTTTAACGACATCCTTTTCGGACGACTTTTTCTTATGGTAGGTAAGTCTTGTATTTGTAAATGTTAATTGCCGTATGAGTTTACGTTGGAGGAAATTATTAACTTCAGAATGGATTTAGTCAGTAAACCTACCTAGAATATTGGCACAGGCAGCATTGTTTTTAAGTCTATTAATGTATTATTGAATTAGTTTATTTATAGTTTATATTTAAGCCAGTAAGTCTGACACCAGTCTAACCAAGGGGTATTGGGTTGCCTGGGTAACTGGGTTGAGGAGGTCAGGCAGGGCAGTCGCTCCTTGTAAAGCACTGGTACTCAGCTACATCCGGTTAGACTGGAAGCCGACCCCAACATAGTTTGGGAAAAAGGCTCGGAGGATGGAGGATTGAATTAGTTTATTCAGTATGAAAGCTTGTTTTCCATCTTCTTGAAAGCATATTTTAGCGGAATTAAAAGACAGACCTCGAATTAATTCCACAATCATCTAATGCGCAGTGCGGATTAAAGATCATCTAGTTAGAGCTCTTGCTAAATGCCCGGGGCTTTATTATTTACGAGTGATACTTCCGTCACTGAAAATTATAATAATTGATATACAATTTAAATGTACTTGTGCATAAACAAAACTATTCAAATTACTTAAGTTTTATTGTAAGCAGGTATTGAGAACTTACCGTAAAAATTATTTCGAATTAAGACAAAAGAAATAAAAAATCTCAAATAAAGAAATACCACCAAAAATAGTATAAAGTCATATTCCTTACATTCCATCATTTTCAAGACATTCTGCATTGTACTTGAAGATTTTTAACTTCGTACATTCACTCATTATCATTCGCTGAATGATAATGAAGAGCATAGTTGATTATGCAATGTAAGCTTTTAAAACTTTTACCCTTAAACCAAACGTCTCAAAACTGGTTCAAATGGCGCTTATCTAAATGGATCTCAATTACGAAAAAAGCGGGAAATGTCAGTGTCTAGTTACCTACTGTGACATTTAGCAGCCTTAAATAAACTTTTAGGTGGCTATATAATTATTGTGTTTACTGACGTTCTGATTAGCATACAATGGGTGTTTTATCAGCATAAAATATGTAAACGGACAGTCGGTTAGCCGTTATGGGGTATCCGGAAGATTGGTCTTGGACTTCGCCTCGCAAATGGCGCCCACCTTATTTGTATGATTTTGTCCTAAACCTTGCACTGGTTTGTTTTAACCGAAGTTTGTTAATGGCCATGACATTATATGCTTTTTCGACTAATGATCGATTATTCCTGTCAGAAGTTAGGTAGGTACATGACAAATGGAGTAGCTTGCTTAGTATAGGTAGTAGGTATCAACTTTCTGATTGTTGCACACGGCATTGTTTATCCATACTGGAATATTCCTTGATTGTATGATATAATTAATGTACCTTTGGTAGAACTACCAATTTGATCTAGTAACAAAATACGAATATTTTCATAGGTAACTCCTTTGACTTATCCTAAATTGTTTCTGAAGCTGAAAGACTTACAGGGAACTAATTCTAAAATAAACAACACACCAGAATAATTTTAGCAACATTTTTTTATTAATTTAAGAATTCCACAATGGAACAAATTTTTCATCAATACAATATCTAGACCTAAGCCAGATAGTAGGATATTGTTGTGGGTACTGTATTCTCGTTTATTTATAATCTATTTTACGCAAAATTTATATTTAGTGCACAAATGGACAATTATAATACCTGTATTAGAATTCTATAGCCCGCTTCGTACATTCAGTTTACAATGGGAAATAGCTAGGAGAAATCTTCAGACAGAGAAGCATGTAACGAGATACACGTAGGTACATACTCGTACATGCAGTTTATTTATTAAGGCAGAGACCTTTTTTGTTTATCTGAACCTATTTCCCATAGTACACGATTTACAATCATAGATGTGATGATATTTAATTAAGTTCGGATACAGGCGCTAGCGGTTGTGAGCAACTTTCGAATACGCCTACGATTATGGTTATAGCAATATTCGATTGCGCACATTAAAATTAGATTTTTAAAAGTTTTGGTAAATTGTCAGTGCTACAACTGGTTTTCATGAATTAAACAATATTTCCGCATATTAACAACATCATCAAATCAGACAGGAAATTGTCTACAATAATATTAATTTTAATACGGATTATTTTAGTTGTCAGTTACCGTTCTCACATACAGCACCATGTATCCGAGCAAAATAAAATACGCTCACAAGAAAATTGCAAGGCTGAAGAATACCCTGTCTTATGATTTTGACAGCTAAACCGCATTGTGTAAGTGGCAAATAAGTTTATTGGCAAAAATCATTTTAATGAAATTTTGTACCTACTAAAATCATTAATATATACCTATTTCTTTAAATGTGATATCATCATGTCGAATAAAGTTTCCAAAACTGAAACAATAATATAGTCCTTTGTTATGACATTAGACTTGTGTGAATGAAGCCTGGTAAATGAAGATATTTAGGTTAAAATTGAATGAGACCAGGAAAAATTCTTCAGCCAGTGCAATACCAATTTACCCGAAGCAAACATAACAGTTAATCACTACGTTTACCACATAAATAACAAAATACGCCAAAATGTTTACCACACTAAAAAAATTCGCTAGAACTCGGCAAGTTATTACCGTTTTACATTTACGCACAAATTAATTTACTAATTACCGGAAAGAGTGACGCGCCCCACATTATTGTAGTAATTAATTCGTATATGGCCTTTAAGACGGCCTTTGAGGAACGCGACACTCTAAAACAAACAAGCATCGCATGTGGTCTAACCATTTGCACGTTATACCCGATGTCGGAGACTGCACTCCTAGTAGGGGATCGCCATCTGCACAGCGCTCTGTCTCCCCAGCCCGCGCAAACCAACATGTTCCAGCTACCCTGCAATCCCCTACTATGAGGACGCTTTGTCATATACCATAGATATATTTATACATTATGATAAGTCTATGTACACTCAACCCGCACCGTTCTCCACTACACCAATCGCTACATTACCCTATTAATATATAGTACAAAAAAATGAAGTCAACTAATAAATTTCTAATGTAAAAATCACAAGTAGTGCTATTCTTACTGTTAAAGAATTATATATTCTTCCATATATATAAAAAAGTCGCTTAAAAAAATCACAGACAATCACTTTTCCTTTACAGACATAGACCACCAAACCGACGACCGTTTTTTTTTCTTTAAGCATTACATCGCTACGTACAAAATCCTACTTAGTTTTACAACCATCCTGGTTTACAATCGATAAGTCACCGTTTTTTAACGTTCTATTATGACCACTTACTTAGATGTTGGCCGTATTGTATACCCTCGCACTCGAATGATAAATATGCAACAAAATGAATGAAAATATACGAATGATATCAACGTCGCACATCCCAACCATCGCTTGCGGGCTGCTGTACATTGTACATCGTTTGTTTTGTACTTTCCACCAAATAACCTACACTAAATTATTTTTACTGATGCCCAAAACACAAAATTTTGGCAACGTTTACATAAAATACGGATACCATTTATTTATTTTTTCCCATTAATTAATTTGTACTGGCAGTAACTTTTTAAGACTTCAGAAATTTGTACTTTAGTTCTTTGCAGACAAGAGTGCTCGTTGCTTTTTTTTAGTTTTTTTTTTTTAATTTTTGCATATTAATAAAAGTTAATATCTCGTACACTTACACAAAGATGACAACAAGAACATAGCTTTAAGTGACACCGAGACTTACCTCATTCGAACATAACAACATGAGAAGGATAAACACGTAAGTATAATATTTTTTATGAAATGTGTTTATTTACAGTCATGAATGACTATAATCATTTGATTTTGAAACATCGAAATTATTCAGAATGTAAGATGAAAAATATTTTAGAGCCAGTATTTTATCATGAAAAGTGAAGTAAATGGAATATAATTATTCAATGATCAAACTCATTTCACACCGTCGCGTCAGTTATCAACCACCTTCCGTTCAGTCCGAGAACTTGTGATTTTACTCTAGTGAGGGAGTGAGCATAATTTAACATCTTACATAATATTTAATGCGAAAGAACATTAAGTTTTTTTTCTTTTCATTATCAAATTCGTAGAGATCCCGAGGTACTCTCGCGATCAATTCAATAATAGTGCACCCTTAAAATATAAAAACATCCAATGATTACTTAAATATTTCCTGTCCAGTTAAGTGCAACTATTTTATGAATATTAGGTACTTAAATGTCAATTCCTTAAATAATGTACTTAAATTTATTTTAATAAACATTAAACACGATGGACGGGTGTAACTTGTCGAAGTCAAATAAATACAAAAATAAATATAGTAAGAGAAAAGGAAATAAAAACAAATAATAAAAACCAAAAAAATAATTTTGTTACATTTTTTTAATTCGCAGAAACCTAACAAACAATAATTTCTCCATTTTTTCTTTCGTCTCCTTAAAACATAGTAACATCTATGAAACACAAAAAAGTAACTGGGAAAAATTAATAATAATAAAAATTACGAATAAAAATTTATACTCCGGAGAGTGAAGGAAGGTACAATTAGATTACGTCGCTGGAGACTTGTGGCCGATCCCCCGCAAGTGTTGTGCTTACAATGAGGTACATCAATGAGATTATTACAACTAGCCTATTTAACACTTACACTACGTTAGACCGCACCCAGCCCGGTCCGAGCTCACGTCGATGTATGTCCTCTTTGAGCATCACACTGAGTTGAGAGCACTCACTACCTTGCAGAGATTCAAATAAACGTGCTTCCTATTACCGACGACTTTACAACTGAATTCCATCCTTATTCATACATTTTTAAAACTATTTGCATAAATTTCAAAAATGTTATGTACCAGCATTTACTAAGAATAAGTATTTAGAAAAATTCTGAAGAGTAATTTATAACATTCACCATTAACATCATAAAATACAATCTGAGGGACAGTTATAGAATATGAAAAATGACTATAATTGAATCCTGAGGTAGTATATTTGTACTTTAAATTTATTATATTTTTTTTTAGTTTTTCACATTACTCTTAAACACTAACATTTTATATTTTTCCATCATATAAAAAATCTACTTAAAAGCTTACTTACGAACTAAATTACATCCTCGAGGTAGATAAACGTACATATAACTAAGAGGCTATGTAGAAAATTACATTCGTAGTTAACACTTGGTCGTCATTACGTACAAGGTTCAGCTTGTGTGCCTCCTGACGCGGAGCTAGAATGTAAGCTGACTACACAGCCCATGTGACGGCAGAGGGTCACCATACCCGTAACAATCTTTGGCTTTACCATCACGACATCTCGCGATTTTATGTACACAAAAAGAGATAAAGAAACTAAAATTAACTTATACAATAATCTTATTATACGAAACTCAAAACGGAACCAATTGATGTGCTTAAACTTAAATGCAGTTTGATCCAGCAATAATGCCTCAGCAAGCAACTAAAGATAAAATAATGATTATACTCAAATTTGACTCGAAATGATATTGTTTAGATCGCTCGCTTGAAGCTGTTGTATGGCGCATTGTTGGATCCAATCGTTCTGCCGGCGCTGAGCCGCTGCCTTCTAGCCAGAGTAACAGCCACATGTACAAGGGAGATCGGCCAAGTCCAATGAAAAAGGGATTGCAAAACACCGACTAAGTGTGAATTTTCCTATCACATCAATTATAACATTACAACTATTAGGGACCACTAGTAACTTGTCCACTAATTAGCGTTAACAATGCGACAACTTAATTTTAAGACGTGTTATCCAATATCCCACATTGTATACTGAATTTTGTACAGTTATAATCACTTGAAATTAATTTTATAATTATAGTCACAAACAATTGTGTGGGACGACACAAACTTGTTGCATAATCAAAATTGACACGTGATGTTATTGTAATCTAAGTTTTGTACCTTATAAAATTTAGAAAGAAGCAAATCCAATTATTGATTTCAAAATAACGAGCCCCAAGTGCCCACCGCTAACATTAGCCACCGTCCATAGACATACTCATAATCCCATCTTTACTTAAACGAAAAAAAGCTAAAAACATGATGCATTAATGCAATTCTCTTTTACGTATCACAAAAACATTAAATGTCAAAAGAAATCACAACTATGAATTTTAAATTCATAAGAGAAAAAAACGAAAAGACAAAAATAGAACAACTTTCTCGTCAATAATGTTAAACATAAATGTCAACAATTTGCAATTGAAGTAGCAAAAAAACATTTTCTTAACAATAATACACTAAATAAAGAATGCCGATAGTAAAATGAAAGATAATAATTTTTATACATTAATTACAAAGGATTCGGTCAACGTAAAGTATAAGTATGTAATTCCCTCCAATCCTTCTACAGACCGTTTCCACCTAGATGTTACTGAAGGCACTGCGTTTGTGATGTTGAACGCGACAGAGCACAACGTTATCGATCATTGTCTTGTATAAGACACAGTGTCACATCGTGCATCGTTGCCAAATAACGCAACCTAAACTAATCGGTTAAATACCACCCTACCAAGTCCAAGAGAGGTCACAGACAAATAAAATTAAAAAAAAGGATTTTTCTGTGCGATAATTCTCAAAAATCGACATTTTCCCCCGGGCGTTCCCCCCAAACCGCTATGTCCATTTTTTCTTATTTTTTCCTTTATTTGCGAACCATAACAACTATTCACTCGCTCATTCATAATGCCCTTCTGAGAAATATTACGTAGAGCTGAGAAATCTAAAATTTTGAAACTTTTTTAACTGTTTTGTTTTTTTTTTAGTTATATGTAGTAAAAAGCAAAGCCTGTGAACTCCTGCCACTATGTACCTTTCCATGACCCAACTTTAAATGATACAGAAATCAATACAGATTTACTCTTAATGTTTTTGGCTATGTTTTTTTTTATTATTTAGAAAAAGAGATTTTCAATAAAAATATCAATTTAAGTATAGTGTACAAATAGATTTTTAAAATAGCCTGTCTATTCGATTCTAAAAATATTCAGATATTTTACTGTATATAGCTTCTACTCGGTCTATTGATACTAATAGTCGACTTTATTCTATTCATATATGTATTATACAAAATTATTCGGACAATGTACTGTAATCGATAAAATTTACTACTTTTATATTTTTCTAACAGGTGTCTCTATTAAAACTATTTCGCTTGAACAATTTGAACTATCTATTGGTTGTATAAGTATAACGGTAAAGTTTGTATGTAATATATGAATAGAACTTTATATTTTATTTGTTTTTCATAACAAAAACAAGGTAACCATTCCAAGAGAACTAAAACGCTGTCTTACAAATGGTACTAAACAACAGAAACTAAATATTAAAAAAGTCACTGAGCCTTTATAAATCATTCTTGTCATAAATATATTCAATAAAACGTGTATCCTAAAATATAAATATAATAATAAATATGAATGCAACCTATTCCTAAATATCAGGAATAAAACACACAGTAGCTACATTCACACTTAACAAAAATAAATAAAATAATACGATGTGAACTTAAAATTGAGGATATTTGGCACAGTACCATCTGCTTTAAGGCCTGTTCAGACATTTGTGATGCTCGCTGCAGCGGGTCCCAAGCCGACTAGCCATGCGGTATTGTCACATCTAACTAATCTAGCTAATTTCCCTACTGCTAAGGATAGCAAAAAGGTGTTATAAATTGTAGATGTAAAGAACATCCATTCAACTAAGGTAATTATATTCTGTCATCATATTACCATAGGAATGGAATTAATGAGTTTTGCTACCCACAGCGTATACATATGAATAGGCCTTTATGTAACAAAAACTATTTATTGCAGCTGAATGTAAACTTGTAGTTTAACACGTGGACGCCGCCGATGCCAACACAACAAAATATAATACAATGACATCGACGAGCGCCCCTACATTTATCATTTAAATAATTATTTTCTTTAAAAAATCTCAACTGGTTGCACTTGAAATGACTAGGAATATAAAAGTAGTAAGTGGCCTTCATATAAATGCACTAAGACGAAAAACAAAATCTTTATATAACGGAATGTTAAAATCGACACCATCCCATTGAAACATATAATTATTTGGTCTCAATAGTAACATCCGCCCAGGCGAGCCTGTTACCAGCGACTATGATGGATTTGTTTACTCATTCATGAATCGAACCTTATATGCAATTCTTTTTAATAACACGATTTGTTTACCTAACTACTTATGTATCTAGGGCAAAATTGTACTTTGTACAAAACTAAAACCGTTCTTCTTGCACTGTACAGTAAAAAACTGCTGAAACTTTACTATTCCGTATATGTTCGCACTTCTTTCCGTCTGTTTTGTTAGCGACAGTGTGGCAAATATGAAAATAATAAATTATACAGCCTGTTTCTATTGTATCACAGATATGTCGAATGCGTAACTAAAATCGTATATATCTAGTCTATTGTCATTATGTTAGGTAATTAATAAAAATAAAAAATAATAATGTAAAAAGAGGTAGTTTTGCCACAGAGTGTCGATACGCGTGTTTCAACCTAGGCCAAGGCGATTTACAACATTCTCCTATTATTTACATACACTTAGCCTATGACCATCAGTCTCAACAACATTTCTAAGATTCCCTAGCTCAGGTATTTAAAAGCTACGTCGCAACTCGACCGAGAGCACAAAATAAATCGTCTATAAAAAGGTAACTCCGTATCGCAGTCGACCGGACGCCGGCGAATGCAAAAAATGAGGTACTCGCGAAACGAGGGTGCGAAGGAGGTACGATATTTTAGAAACACCGGACGCGTACTGAGCAACCATTCAAAGTCACACACTTTAAATTAAGTAACAATTATCGCACAATTCTTAAAAACGTTAAGATCAATTACTGAGGTAGATAGTGTAGGGGCCGGGCGCAGCGGTTACTGCGCGTGGTGCAGCGCGGCGGGCGGCAGGTGCGCGCGGTGCTCGCGCGCGATGTGGCGCCGCACGGTGTTGTTGCGCGTGAAGGTGCGGGAGCAGTGCGGGCACGGCACGCGGATGCCCTGGTGCCGCTGCCGGATGTGCGCGCGCAGGTTGGTCTCGTAGCCGTACAGCCGCTCGCAGTACGGGCACTTCAGCTTCTTGCCTGCACACACACGGAACATCAGTATCCGCTCGGCCGCCGCTGAGGCTAGCCAGCTGTATGGCGATGCTCACCGTCGGCAGTGGCGATGCCGCCGGACTTGCTGGTGATGAGCTTGGTGGGCCAGATGTCGGGACTGGGCTTGGGCGGCACGGGCGACGTCTCCATGGGCTTGTCGTGGTAGTTGGCGTTGGGCAGCGAGGTGGCCGGCGGCGGCGAGTTGTTGTATCCGGGCGGTTGGTAGTCGTTCTCGCTCTTTATCCGTAAATCTGAAAATTATTATTTTATTTGTACTTTCCTTCATACATACACTATTTTGCAAAAAAGTAGGCACCTAAGCGAAATCTTGGTTTTAAGGACTTCACGTGAATTTCAAAGGGTTTTAATGACTGTAATATGTTACTAGTATAAAAAGGGTTAGCCAAGCATGCGTGAGTGAATTCTAAATTTGAATTTTGTGGATTTGCTAAGAAACTGGTTACACGTTGTTTTTTACTAATTCTTGGTAGAAAGTTCGTTGGCGTTTTGAAAAATTTTTGACGTGATTTTCAGACAACTGATAATGCAGTTTTAATTAACGATTAATGTACCTTTCTGCTACATCAAAACATTTTTTAAGAACTATGCGTATTTGATAAAATTTTTACCTGCTCTAAATGGTCTATACTAATTATTGATGGCAATGTTAAGAGTTTCGGTATTTTTGTGTAAAGCGTTCTATTGTTTAGATATTATACCCACGAGGTTTAAAATATCCCTTTCTCATAAATAAACACAATTTAGATGAGTATCAGTACCTTGGGTTGCGACAATACCAATTTAAAATTAGTAGTACCGATCACAATTCGTCTTCTATCAGTCTTTGACATTAAAAAAATACAAATTTAGGGATAAATGCAAAAATAACTATATCGAAAATAATGAGCAGGGTTAAAGCTATCTAAAAAGTAAAATTATTGCCGTGTGGAAGCTCTCGATAACTCATAACTCAATAAAATAGGTGTTGGGTTACGAAACAATGATTTGGCTGAAAGGAAGTCATGAATTCAAAATTATTGACTAAACGTATGTTTCTCATAAACTGATCGTAGATACCAGAAAACCTCGGTGCAGTCAGGGTTTATTTAATTAAATCTCCGTGGGCTGAAGAGCCACTTTTTGAACGCTCAGAACTCACAGATCTTCAGAGGTCTACGGGGTTTCCCAAGAGGCCAGGTTATTTAAAAATCAATGATTACGACGCCTTAAGGTCTCGTGCTCACAGTTCTCTTGCCTTCAGTCAAGATTTTTCAAAATATCAAATCTGACAGAAGACGAATTGTCATCGGCACTACTAACTTCAAGTTGATTTTATCGCAGGCCAAGGTACCGATAATCCTCTAGATCGTGTTTATTAATGACAAAAGGGATATTTTAAATCACGTGATTACAGTATCTAAAGAGTAGGACGGTTCACACAAAAATACCAAAATCTTCACATTGCCATCGAACATCAGAATAGACCATTTGGAAAAGGTGACAATTTTTTTAAATGTGCACAGTTTTTAAAAATGTTTTGCTGTTACAGAAAAGTACATTAATCACTTATTAAAACTCCATTATCAATTTTCTGAAAATCACATTGAAAACTTTTCAAAACGCCGACGAACTTTCTACTAGGAATTAGTCCCAAACAGGGTGTAACCACTTTTTTAGCAATTCTCCTTAATTCAAATTTAGAATACACTCTTACGCATGCCTTTTGATGCTAGCAACATATTCCAGTCATTAAAACCTTTTAAAATACACATAAATTCGTTAAAACCAAGATTTCGCATAGGTGCCCTTGCTTTTTTTGCAAAAGAGTTTATTTGTACACGACTAATCGTCCTACGCTATCTACAATACAAATCGAAAACAGACTACAGCGGCATGCGAATTCAAAAGCGATGTATTTTCTGGCGAGGAATTATCTTGGGGAGGGGGTCTTATAAGACACCTAATAACATCCTTTGGATGTACAAAAGATATCAAAACATTTCTCAAGTTAATGAATACTATACGTCCCCCAATGCCTTCGCCAGGCGTGCTGATTATGGAAGATGATGATGAATGATAATGAAATTAGAGTGATAAGCAATGCCATCATCGGAACCAGGTCAATATTCAGCAATTGATGTTAATGATCTGACGAAAAGTGAAAAGCTGTTAACAGTAGAGGCGTAAGGACCTTTGAGACAAAAAATGTTCAACCATTGAATTTTTTTGATTTCGCCGTAGTTAAGTAGGTACATTAGAAATTATTAGTTTGATTCGAACGGTTCTAATGTATTTGACCAGGTCTTAAACAAAACGTTCCCGTCTTCCAAATCACCACGCAAATACACTAAGTGTTGTAAAACATACCTTCAGCACCTTGGTCATTGTTGAGTCGTTCGGGCATGTCGTCGGCGTTGGCGCGCTCGTAGCCGTTGTTCTTGGGCGGCGCGGGCGCGGGCAGCGCGTCGGCGTCCTCGTAGCGCGCGGCGCCGGGCGACGAGCGCGTGTCCGGCTCGTCCGCCACGCTGCCGCAGTGCGACGACGACGAGCTTTGCCTGCAACAGCGCTAAGCTTCACATGCCTATTCACGGATCGGCTCTTGTTTGTTGTTCTTCTAACCTTAGCCAAATTAAATAAAACGGTTGTAAGCACATTTGTATGCTAATGACGATATGTTTGGTTTTCTTGCCGATTCCAAAATTTCAAATTAAAATGTCGGAACCATTTTGACAAACGAATGTGTGGTATTCGTTCAGCACCAACGTGGGAAACTGTCAGCCACTGTCGGAACGTACGAAAAAGCAATTAGATAAACATTAAGTCCATTGATAGCAATGAACGCAGTGTATACTATTCGCGATGTGTCATTTCTAGGTCGAGTTTGATTACTGCATTTATCACCCATACAAACTGGAACATATTGACCTATTCCAATAATAAATGCGAAGAAGTTTAACGTACATCATCAGAAAAAAATCCTCGTAAGCACGACAAATTATAAATTTAGACGGCAGAACACTCAGTGTAATCATATTGAATGGTGGGTGTCCCTTAGTATTCACCTGTAATTCCTAGCGTGTGGGCTCTGAGACGGCGAGGGCTTGGGCGGCGCGGGGCGGCGGTGGCCGGCCGCGTGCATGGGCAGGTGCGCCGGCGGCGCGTAGCGGCCCATGCTGCCGCTGCCGTGCATCGGCATGCCGTACTGCGGCATGATCGGAGCGAACGTGGCTGTGTGCGAAGATGGCGCAGCTGACTCCTGCACCTCACAATTTCCTGACCCTGACACCGGACTGGTTTTGATGCGTGCCTGATGGCGGTCTCCAGAGTTCTGCTGAGTTTGCTGCTTCACCCAAGCGTCCTGAGACATTTCCATCGACAGGCCTTTGACCTGGAAACATAACATTGTAAATAAGAATCAGGTTTTGATCAAACACTTGTGTCAATTTGCGTGTATTTATATGATAATAGCATTGACGTATATTGTAAACAACGTCCAGATGTGTAACTTTGGCCTTAGCGCATTGTGTGCAATTCGTAAGCACCGAATGTGCCTCGGCTTAAAAATATTTACACTATGACTCTGTTGATATCATATTATTATGAAAGATTAACTTTAGTATGGATGCATATTAAATTATTTTTCAGTACTAACAACTGAGTGGACTTTCCCGATTCGCATTTTCTAAATAATTTGCCTGTAACAGTAGAATTCCCGAAGAAATTCAGAAGACATACCCAAATGAAACAGTAGTCCTAGGGTACCTATTCTAATAATAAATTATTTGTGGTGTACAGTTTGGGCAGTGTTATGTGAAACGTACCTGCAAGTTCTCTCCACTCTTGAGGAAGCTGGAGAGCGCGTCCTGGCTGACGTGCACCTCGCCTTTGTACATGAACTCGAGCAGCGCCTGCATGTTGTCGGCCGTGGTGGCCTCCAGGATGACGTAACACGCGCCCGCATGGCTCGGCGGCGCCGTGTCGAACAACTCCTGGAAGTGCTTACTGCATGCTGCCAGGATCACCTTGTGAGCTTTGAATTGGCGTCCTGGAACAAGTCGGGTTTGCTGTTAGTTTTACATTTTTAGAAGACAGAGATGTTTTAGGAAATCACATAATTTATCAACCAGATATGTTAGGAATGTTTTCGTCTTACTTATAAATAAATTGGAGATCAGAAAACGTAACGGGATTGTTCATGCTACACAGCCTAGACATAACTCACTAAAATCTGAAAAACCAATCAAAGAAAATAAACAGTCCAATTCAAAGAATCAAAAACGGGAGAGCTGGTATTTGATGAATCTTCACTAATCCTGATGACCCTATTGTCTATTTTTATATATTTGAATATATTAAACATCGTAAGTCCCAGCCCACGCGATGCAATAAACAATAAACAAAAGTCAAGGTAGCTAGTCCCAGAGTAATTCTGAGAAGCGTACGAGGGGAACATCTTTACACCGTGTACTGTACAGACCGAATGATCAATTTATTTTTGTGTTAAATCTAGCTTATCAGCCCCTTTCGTTTTCACATTTATGTTCTTTTTTTAAAGTAATTCACATTGCTGTGACAAAGTGTATACTTTGTTTAAAGAAAGTTTTCAAAGTATTTATAGTGGCATCTGCTCTTGGCCTACTGAAGTTAAAATAGGTCGAGTACGATTATGATGTATTTTTAATCTGAGATTATTAATGAATCTTGATGAGGACTATTTTAATTTTTCATAGATTTATAACATGGTTAATTGCAGCGATTTGTCTCCTTGTTTAGCATGGCCAGAAGAATAAAAAAATATTGAGCGCAGACGCACTGCTGTAACAATCAACAAACACTTCATAGGTAGGTATTCTCTCTTCATAACCATAGTAATTGTTTCACCGTTATAAACATAGATGGCGTTACTATAACGTAACTATTTTTTACTAACTCTTCAAACGGAACACGTTGTTTGTTTTCAACGCTTTTCTTATAGGTTTCTTTCTAATTTACGATTTCGTTTGAAAATCTAGTAAATTATGTATTTTCGGGCTTAACGATTGTTTCTCAAGGTTAAATTGGATGTAATAATATTTACTCAAGTGTTATTGGAATGCTACAGGGCTCGATATTAGGATCCCGAACATTCATGGATTGATTATTAGCTATAGTTTTTATCAGTGTTTTTACTATTGTGTCGATATAGGCCACGCGTATCCGCCGGGCGCACTATAGATAGCCGGAGTACTTATACCATTACGTCATTACTCACGGAGCGCGGAACAAAATACGGTTAGCCTTGGACCCGCGGTCGTATGCGCTGGGGAAGGCCGGCCACACGCACTCTGATTAACCGACGATCGATAGTAGCCAGCGTTTGTAGTTACAACTTTGCATTTTTTATGACGATTATTATTTTTACGTAGGGTTTTGAGGAAAATCGACTAAAGTAATATTTAACTGACTATCACGTTATAACATTCAATGAATGCATGAAAGAGGACTTATTACAAATATTTTCTTGGAATTCGTATCCGTTACTTCAACACTGGCTAATTACCCACTTAGATTAAATGGTACTAATATTATCTAACCAAATAGTTGCTAATTCAACAAATAGTAAAAATTCGCATACAAAGAACGCACATTAACGTCTGCTTGCATATTCATAAACTAATGTAGGTTTAATGGTATTCGCTAAGCTTTTTTTAGCATACACGACCTTCAATCACTGGTTTTAAATGGCGTTTACATTCCTTTGTTTATTTTTTTCCAAATTTAACAATTTATATTTAATTGGCGTTAAGATAAAATGCGTATTTCCAACATAGTTTTGTCTACTTAAATGTTGAAAATTGTATAGGTATGTTATTCATTTCCTTTATTATCATACGAAACCAGTAATGATTAGGGTTAGTTCTGCTCACTATTAGTGGAACTATTATTCTGCTTACGTTACTCAATTGATAAAAATAGAATAATGTTTATATTATGTCTACTTTTAACTGTATTTTTGTAGATCATTCTGTAGTTATTTGACTTATAAATTGAACTAAAATCCAATAATCCATTTAATAAAACAGCTACAAAAAGATCCTTGTGAATTTATGATTCAAACATTAAATATTCTGGGTCTTTCCATTTTCCTCTGAAACAGTAACGGAACAATAGTTTGCTGTGAATTAATGATTTGCCTCAACGGAGTGGGGTGATAACGTGCTGAAACGCACGTGTGTATGCCTACCGTAAAAGGAGTTATTACGCATTCACTATAGTAATGTTGGAGTAGTGTGATCCCAATAAAACCACAACTTTTTTTTGTTTCAGAGTCTATAATGATCAGGAATTTCCGATGGGTTTCACAGTACGTTTTAAAAAATAAATATTCTCATAACCTTTTAGGAAATATAAAATATACCATTACTTTGACGATGTAAAATGCAAAATCTTTTAATAGCTTTGTAGACTTTTACCAATTTAATTATTTTTTTATTTGGAGCAATTAGCATCAAAATCTATGAAAAATAATATTTCAAAGCAACAATATTTTATTTCATTCAGTCTTTTTCGATAAAATCGCAAGCTTGCAACCAGCCTACGGCCGAGGCACAGCGTTGCACGACCGATTCGCTTCTACAGACCACGCCCACGGATTTATTTCAAATACTTCCTCGTTCTTCGACCTATTTTGTTACATTTTTATAGTGGTAGTACCTACTTGTTTTAACAAATAAACACTTTTAGAATAATATTTTTTTATAGCGTAAATATACTTTATAATACAAAGAATTTATAAATAAAACAATTGAAAAGAAAATTAAACTTTTGTTCTAAAGAAAAACAGTGCTACGAAAATCTAGACTACCTAGGTACTACGAGCGCTACGAGTTTTGCTACAAAGTTTCGTAGCATTTTGCTACATTTTGTTGAATGAAGTAAAATTATTTTCGTACTTATCAATCCTCATATACATAATCAATCGGAATGAGTTTTTTAGAATAACTACTTAGTAACAATGTTTAAATGGAATTTTGTACATTTACACAACTTTCATTTTTTACATTTACGTTGATGATGTCGACGGTGCATGATGGTATTAGCAATAAGATGGCAACAACGTACAAAGATGCGTATCGACTACTATTTTATTATCCCACTCACAGCGAAACATATTCGTTATAGTTGTGATTTGTAACTACAAGTTTTAATATTGGAATTGATAAACAAAATAAATGTTTTTCTCACATAATGTGTTGTTTTTTGATAATTGTCTTTTTAGATACTTATTATGTTATAATTTATTCGTAATAAAAAAAAGGTTTACAGTCCATTCATTACGTCTATACTTTAATAAGCTAATTATGGTACTAAAGAACTTACACTTTTCAAGTCAATTAACTTCTCAAAACCCCGAGTTCTTTTAAATTTATTTGTAATTTTCTCTCTCATTTATAATTTTCAATAAATCCAATCCACACTCTTATCATAACTCTCTGCATGAGCTAAAAATGACATAGCATTCTGACTTCCGTTAAAGAAAGATTTACAAAAATCTTAACAAATAGAATACATGGCTACTCAAGTTACGCAAGCATTACTTGTTAAAAAACTAGGTATGGTACCAATCTATCATTAATCCTATCTGCGAATACGCGCTGTAATCTGTTATCAGAGAGGTACCTTCGAGCCCTGCGCATGATTTGATATGAAGCCACGTTATATAAGTTTACACGGAAACATCCGTTTAACAATGAAAACGAAACTACTGCTTTTTAATATTACAAACCAATAGTTTCCTACGTAAGTAAGCCCATGTTATGGCTAGTATGTATATAGGTATATTTTGCACAGATTATCAATAATGGTCATTACCATTTATTATAGGCATTTATATTTATATGTCTATCCTACACCCCAACCTGAAAAGTCAAGGAAATATTATACATATGTTCATTACCAACCTATGTAGTGTTTACAAAAAGATAACATAAATAATAAATAATATGTAATTTATGTAAATTGACGGATCATGTCGTTAACACCGTAAGTACCAACAAAATGCTTAACCTTGAAGGATTTTGTATGGGTATTTGTGAACAAAGTTGTTTACTATAAATGTTGTTTTAATAGTAATACATAAATGCAAAATTAAAATACATCGACAATCGTACATAGTGTTTAAAAGCAAATATATGAGAGATATAAGTTTAAGTATTAAACTCTTTGTACCTTTGTACATCTTTGAATATTAATTGAAAAATCCCTTCAAAGCGTCTCTTCATGTTCTGCACCTATAAATAAAATTGTTCCTCAATCTAATTTCACGCTTTCAAGAAACGTAAAGCTCATCATCAACGCATAAACCACTGCAGTTTCACAACGCGCATGCGCCCACCGCTGCGCCCGCGCCGTCGCGGCTTTAACGAGGAAATGAGCGAACGACATTGGTCGCTCGCGCAACTTGCAACACCACTGACATTGGCCCCATTTCGGGACCTACAAACGTTATCGTGCATGTGTGCATGCTACCGACGTTATATTTTTACGTTATGATAATTCGAACTATATTTGTGGGTCTGTTTTTTTTTTTTTATATTTCAGTTCTTTGAATAAATATTTCATTGAAAAGAATTATCGCATTGTAAACGAGGTCCTGAATGAACAAAATTTTAAATTCTGAAAACTATGTTCGTGAAAGGTTAGGTTGCGTAGAATAGTACCTTTTTTCTTATCGTTTCTGAACTGATTAGATGATTAATCTGTTTATTTGTAATCAAAACCTCAAATAGCCCGTTGCAAAATTAAATAATCTACGAAATAGCGGGCCGAAAACGTGTCACTTAGTTTATAATAATAACTCATTGAATTTTATCGCACTAGCTTATATACTAGTCCGGTGCGTCCCAATTCCGTCGAGTGTTAACCCAAACATGCTGTTCTCATCATTTGAGGGCCCCTGTGACCATACGACATTGCAACGCGGAGCGTGGCGTAAATAGGTCACCAGCGACTGAATAGATTATAAGGATGGTTACGAGTCGTTCTTTTATGTAGAACACCTTTAAAAATTCAATGATATCATACAATTTTCAATGACACACGTTATTGATCTAATTGTAACGTATTTGTGTTGTGACATTACAATGAGCTAGTTAGAATATTTGTTTATTCGTAGACTACACTAGTCTTGAATGAATTCTATGAGTTTGACACATATTATTTTTCGTGAAGCACGTTTAACTGCCAAAACGGGATAACAATTGATTGAAGACGTAACAATAATGTTATACAACCGATAAAAAGAAATTTGGACATTTACGAAACAATAAAGTCATGTCCTTTTATAGATCGTAAATGTCTACTGGCGAACTCGGACTTTCCCATACGGATACGTCCCTAAAGATTCAGACAACTTAAAATTCTTATCAACTTGAGTGATGGGAAATGATAACTTGTTCATAAATCCTATCATACATAGCGAGTGTGACATCCATATTTTGTCAATCACAGATCTTAATTCTAATTACAAATGTAGCATTTTTAAAATTATAGGAGTTTTTCAAAACAATGGAATTATGTCTATACATATGTGCAGGTCTGATGTAGTTATTCAAATTATCGGTTTTTTAGGTTTAAAATCCAAGAAATCAGAGTAACGTTTTTTGCTTCAATGAATGATAAATGTTGATAAGTCAATCTTAATTTATCCACAAATGACGAAAATTTTGTAAGAATTCATAATCGAACTAATATTAAAAAGCAGGACGAAAAAAAAGACAAAAATAGCACAAACATCTGCGATTTCCCCAACATCCGGGAGCGAAAGCCGAAAATTCGGAGCGAATGCGAAATCAAATTGAAAATTGAGTTCCCCACCCGTAGATATAAGCTCCAAAGCCCGGATGCAAGTGAAAACGACATCACAGGGGGAGGACGACTAACCCCATTCCACTCGCACGCACACATACACAGTGTACATGACAACGCATCCCACCCGCTGGGTGTGCCTCCCAAATTCAAGGTCGGCGCGGGAGGCACGCAGGGTCGCGGGAGCGAGACAGAGACACGCACCCCCACTGAAAGTGCAAGTGAATGCGTGAGAGAAAATCAATCTTGCACGGAGTGGGGGCGGCTGGAAAACTAGGTGAACCGCTTCGGACGTTCGGTTTTTGTGCGTGTGCTGATTGTTAATAGCACTGCAATTACAATTTTGGGATACGTTTTAGGCTTAGGTCGTTTAGTGTTTGGATCGATAGTAGCATTGTGTTCGTAGATAACTATAAGACCGTTATGTTGAAAGCAGTCATAAAAAGGCTGTGGTTTAAAGGCCTAGATTTTGAGAATTATGTAGCACAAAATACCGCTCTATCTATCACTCATTTGAGGTATTATAGGCTTTCAAAAACGTACGAAGACTTCCCAGAACACAAAGACAGAAGTCTGTCATATGATATCTGAAAGTGGACGTTTCTGTACAAGTAGTACAAGAAAATCTTTTTCAAATTACCTTATAATATTTAAGGAACACTAAAATCTTTCATACATTTTACCATAGTTTTATGCGTAAGTATGTAAAATAAACTTATGAACCGTATATTAATTAGTACAGAAGTTTAAAGCCTAAACCTAAAGCTATGGAAAATGTGTGGCTGAACAGAAAATTTACGGAATACCGACCCTTGCTGCACACGATCGATCTCTTTGATTAACGAAACCGCTCAATCATCATGAATGAACAATTTTGGCAAAGGTAAATTTAACCCTTCCGCCGCATCCCTCACAAATCAATATAGGGGTACATGCGTCGGGGGTAGAAATTAGGCCTACACTAAATATGCACAACTATACAGGAGATTCCAGGGCCCACTAAGGGTGGCTTGACGTGTATAATGCACTCAAGTATAGACTGCGGGGGACGGGGCGCTCGCTGCGGTATTAGGGAGGGGGGAGACCTTACTCCCCCATCCTGATGTTTGGCCGACCGCAGCAACACCTTGATTTTTAGACCAAACCTGCGTGATCAAGTTTTTTTACCTATACATATATTTTATACTGGTTTGCGAGTTATGCCTTGTTAGTTTTTTTATAGGTTTGTTTTTATTACGCACACTAGTTAGCCCATTTTTATTTATGTTTATAACAGTGAAGTAGAAAAAAATTACGAAATTACTTTTGAGTTCTTCGTGCGTAAAAATGTTTAAAGTTGTGGGCGCGTACGCAGATCGTAACTTATCTAAATAGATCATCATTCATGCTCGTTGTTCCAAGCTCAAACAGATTCAATAAAACAATTCCGTCTATTTTTATGTTTTTGTTCCTGGAGATTCTTCAACGAGTAATAATATACATTCCCAATATCTAGGTACTTAGATGAAATCATAGTGTTTGTGTATCACACAACATAAAGAATAATATGTAGGTACTGCTGTCTAAGCTAACCTTTTCTCTCTACTTATAATATATGTAAATTGGAAGAATGTACGTATAGAGAGCTTAATGTAGTGACGAGCTCCGAGTTCTGTGACAGATTTATGATCATAAATCGATGTCTGCTGCGGAAAGTATGTTTTCAATGTAAAATGTACACACCTAAACATGTAACTATTTAGGGATAATGAGCAACGAGATCCATTTTACCCATTTGAACATCCATAGCCTCTATCGGAATATTACAATGCCAGTGCAACCATGTTCTGTACTGCTTTAATAAATATCATTACAAAATCCATGTGAAGACAAAAAATCGATGCTACTATTGGAACAGCGCTATAAATACCGTTCCCACAACACGTAAAACTGAACAGTGGCGGGTCTTATCAAGTATTCAAGAACCAAAACTGTAACCTTAACTGTTACCGTTGCCAGTGATATAAGGATGTCAATAAAATCACTAAGTAATGGCCTCACTGCCTTAGTTGCGGAATAAAATCTGAACAATATGTGATTGTTTTTTAAAATATACAGATATCTCCGGAGTGGTTCCGCCAGGTTTTTCTTTCACTTAATAGCGATGTTGCTTTATTATTTTATACGTAATAATAATCAAATCGAATACTTTATCAGTAGGTATCTCTAAGTAGAATAACGCCGTTCTATTTCAATACATTATCAACCTATACGTATATCTTGCATTCGAATATTTTTGTTCAGCTGTTGTCGAAAACGATATCACAATACTTTATCACGTTTCTATGATAAATGATAGGTAGACATGCCTATCTATGATAAAATTAATTTCAATATTGCTAACGTTGTACTTATAAATCGCTAACGCAGATATCTATAATGCATTTCTGTTATTATAAAATACACAATATTACTATTTTTGATATTTATCTGAGGCAATGTAGGTAATAATATTCATACTGGTACGAGTAGTATAGCAACGTTATCCTTACAAATACTTAGACCAGATGGTTGGGTCGTAAACCAAAGGTTTTGCCGCCAGCAGTCAACATAAAACAGTTCGAGCGTAAATTTGAATAAATGCAAGCTCAATTCACACCAGAGGGAGAAACCATAAAAATGATGCAAAAAGAATCCCCGATCCCTCTGTCCACCCACGCGGTGACGCACTGAGAGTCTACGCTACGCTATTTTAATTCCTAATGAAAACGACGCAAATCTTCATGAATGGTAAGTGTATGTATAAATAAAGCATTAATCAATACAGTCACCGTTTAGACCTCAGCAGTACATCTGCACTGAAAATGTCCGAAAGCAACATTTTACCTAAAATCGATTTCAACCCAACTCAGAGCTGAAAATTGAAGTTTCAACATCAAAATTAGTAAGTATTGGAAACTTGTCCAGTTGGAACACTGAACACAGTAGTTTCGGTGCCCGTAGCTGAAAAACAGAGACAGAAGGAGGGTGGGTATTCCGGGGGCTGTCTGGGGGGTTGGGTGGCTCGCGACACATATACCGGCTCGGTCGATAAGGAAAGCGGGCCGAGTCGATGCGTTCCGCATAGGCTTTGAAAACGCAGTGAATTCGACTGTTAAAATTCGATGGGCTTTTGCTTGAATTTAAGTGAGTGAGGTTCTTTGAAATTTTCCTTAGCTTTCTCTTTTACAATATGCATGTACAGGACTGTTGTCTGCTTAATTTAAGAAATAATAAAACTGCCGGAAAATGAAAAAACATTTCTATGCTAAAGCGTATATTTCGTTCTGCTTGTACTTTTGGTTTTCTTTCAATACCCAATACCAATTTTCTAATTTGTTTTTATTTTTTTTGAGAATATTGTGTGGCGTTTGATAAATAAAGCTCTTAAATTATATGTTGTCATATAAATTGTTTGCTTAGTTACGTGTTAATTAGTGACACCATAGCAGCGTAAACAGTACTGCAAGGACCGTGTGAAGTACTTCCAGAATAACGAGGGCACGGACCAGTCATGCAGAAAACGAGAATCATCCCCCTTAACTCGAAAGGTAAGTGGCAGAAGATATCCAGGCTGTACCACAGATTATATAATAGTTACTACGTAACAGATAAATCACTCCATACAAAAAAGTCCATACCTACTGTTATAAGCACCTACAAGTTCCCAAACTACCTACAAATTCATAGCTGCGTTAGAAAATAAACCTTAAAAACTCCAGCGCTCGATTGTTATTTCAATGCGATAGCGCACAGTTCAGTGACCGCGACCGTGCCGACAGCGAGCGTAGGGTTGCCTCTTACAATTAAATAGGGAACAAAGTTACGCTTATTTGTAACTGTCTTCCCGAATCAATGGAGGTGCCCAACTACTTTTCGAGCACAGAACACGCAAGTATTCTATATTTACCTACCTATTACCCCTGGCACAACACCGCTGACCGCTGATACATACCTACTTACCCAAAATTGGTTTCTGCGCAGCGATATATGCAATGTTCCAAGCCACCATTTAGTTGGACGAAAACTATACCTACTTTTACTCGAAATGTTTTTAGCTACAAAACTCGGTAATCATTGCATGTGCATATATATATATAACTAAGTATAAGGTATAAGTATCTATAATTTAAGTACCCATCTAAAGTAAGTCGCTTATTTTTAAAATGACAAAGAAGATAAGTATTTTTACTTAAAAAATAGAAACCTATGTATATTCATACATAGGTATGAAATATTTCTAAATGCCTATACATATATAATAGGAAACCTTTATATTTTCCTAAAATAGTCACATATACACCTACACAAATCAAAATAGTTCTTCAGTTTATTAGATAATTTTAAAAACCAAATAAAAAATAAACAATAACTGATCTGTCTACATCTCTAGGTAAACGGAAAAACGAAAGCGTTATATTTTTTCTTTTACTTGATCTGCAACTCAGCACAGCACATAACTGGCCAGAGGTCGTCATGTTCACAAATAAAAATAATAAACATAAATCGCGCGCGTCGCGAGCGACTGTCGAAAGCCCTGTGCCGCGTGGGGCTACCGGTAACCCAGCGAGCGGTAGGCATTTATCGCGCGCTAGTACGTCGAGTGACAGAGGCCTGGCTGTACGAGAATCTCCAGAGATTTTGTTATTTATATATCCACATCTTCACCAATTCTGACAATATTTACATGGTATTGTTTCGTCATTTGTGTTATTATATTTACTCCTTGTTTATTTCTGATTTTTATAAGGATTTTAAAATCTACCTACAACTTTGACATCGGGACAAGTACCTACAATTTACACTCGTCACTCGACGCGCTATTTTTTGTAGGTACTTATTTATTATAAGGTTCGGCATTCACGTGCTGAATTACTAAACCGGTTATATAAAACAAGTTTACATCTTTTTTCGTCGACATTATTGTAGGCATAATTTTGGTTATATCTGTCTTGTAGACATTTCAAATGATTTGAAACTGTATAAGCTTCAACTTCAATGGTTACATGCTGAAGTTTGGCCTAAGTATGTAGAGTAATTTGTCAGGGTTAAGGGTCCTTAAATTGCTTGTTCAGTGACAAATTACCACGCTCCATAATATCTCGTGTAGTCTTCTCCTTAAGTCGACTCTCTCGAGTTGCAGGGGAGGCAAAAATTTCCTGTTGTTTACAAACGCCTTTTATTTATATTTGAACTGCAAGGTTCCTTTCTTTTTAAAGTGTAATTAGAAGTAGAGCGGTGGGATTTTTTGAATGTGAATATACTGTCGTCGTTTTACTGAAATGACGGCACAGAGTAAAATCATTGAAAAAGTAGGACTTGCGACATTGAAAGCAAACGAGCAATTCACGTTACTGCAAATTGGTACGTTAAAACTACAATGTCTGAGAGGAGACGCTTAAACTACAAGCCTTCCATTTTGGCAATGCCATGAGTGCAAACTTCCTACCCCCCCCTCCCAATTCTCACGCACCGGGGAGACTCGCCCCTCTCTTGCCCCTCCCTCTTGCGTCTAGCACTTGTTCGGTACGACCTCGAAAACTTAGGCCCAAAGTTGGCGTATGTAATATTAGTGACGGAGAAATAGAAGCCTCTATTTTTCATGTGTGGGTGGTTCAATCCCTTAGGGTAAAATGAATTTTAAAGGATAAAAGTATAGCCTAGGTTTTGTTACCTACCCCCCTTTGAAGTTGGACTTATCAAATAAAAGTTAGAATTTATCGCAAAAGACCATTCATAAAACGCTTCATTAATATGACATTATAAACAATATCACCTTGAAAACTCCAAACAATATTTTGTCATGTTACATAAGCCCAAGTACATATCTACGAACTTGAAATTGTTTCGAAAACCTGGATTCTTGATAAAAATTACCAACGAAGCCTAACAAAGTATTAACCCCCGCGCAAAGTAACGTGAGTTATTCCACAAAAACGTGTTGCAATTACAACATCATTGTTAAGTTTAAGGCCAGCTGTCTCTTTGTTAAACTTGATGAATTTTTATTCGATCTTTTCAGAATACATATTTGAATTTTTTACTTAGTCCTACAATGGTTCATTATGCTGAAGAATTTCTGTCATATTATGATTTAGGTTATTTTAGGTGAATACTGCTGTGATATTTACATACGTAAGGTTGCTTTAATATCTGGAAATGTTGACTACCTATGTGTATTGTGATATACATACTAGGGTTATCAGTCTTAACTTGCTTTGAACAATTCAAATAATATGTTTAAACTTTTTGTATTTATGGCGTAATCTTTTTATTTACAGTTTTGTCTCCTAAAGTATCAACTAATGCATAAACGATTTAAAAGATAGTAGATGTTATTGGCTTCATAAAAACACCGTGAAAAAAAAGCATATATTTTTTTCATAATAGTTCAGCTTGTTAACAACCCATCATTATCAAAATGTACGAAGTGAAACAACTTCACAGTTTTGGCAGTTGGACGGAGTAGCGGAAGAAAGACGTGCGCGTTATATTAACAACCAAATTTGAATAAATATATTAGGTACCTGAACAACGCCATGCTTGCACGACTAGCATTTCGATTTATGAACGTATAATTACAGAGTTGAAACTGAAGCTGAAAGCGTTATTATAAATATTAAAGCCGATATTTACATACCTTTCTTGTCAATATATTTAATACTAGCCACCCGCTCCGGCTTCGCTCGGGATAACAGTATTTGCCCACTATTTAATGTATGTAATTATACATATAAACCTTCCTCTTTAATCACTCTATCTATTAAAAGAAACCGCATGAAAATCGGTTGCGTAGTGTTGAAGATTTAAGCGTACAAAGGGATATAGGGACACAAAAAGCGACTTTGTTTTATACTATGTAGTGATGATGAAGTGATTATATTTATTTATGTTTAGGCAGATTTCTCTTTGACTGAAAAATCAACAGATACATATGTTAACGTAATCCGTATGTGGTACAGTAGAGAAAAGCTGGCAAAGATTAACGTAAAATATGAGTTGTATTGTCAGGGGACTTATGTTGGTAGCCTCTAATTAGGATAGGTTCCCCCAACTCCCTTTCCCTTCAAAGGGACAACTGCAGGATTATAATTAGGGGAAAGAACGGGTTGCACTTACTTGCTAAATAATTACACGTTGGATGTGACGCATATCTAAAGTGTAGTCATGTTAATGACCTCAGAAGTTTCTTGAATTAAATAATATCGGCTTAGTATTTGCGTGACTACGAGCTGGAAAGCAGCCTTTCTCCATTTGATATGAATCACAAAAAAATGATTGCAAGTTTTTAAACAAATCATTTTTTTCCTGTAACTTAATTTTATATTTGCCATCTGTTGGTTTCATCAAGACCTTTGACCTAAGAGCCCTCCAGCCCCAAGTCCATGTAAGCGGCTTATTATGACCTAACCTTTGCTGTCACATGCAGACTTTTATGTGATAAATTATTTATTGGTGAAACATTTTCAACTTTCTTGTTTTACTTTTGCTAGAAAGAGAGAAAAGCCTCTGTGAAAATACTTGCAAAGTTAAAGGGAATCTAGTAAAATCATAACATATTTTCTTTTTACATTTCCTCAATTAGAATTTTTCCATCTTAATCTTAAAAACGCTAGATTTATTTCTGTACTGTATACAGTTTAATTATCAAATAAATCAAGCTCTTAAGATAGGTAAGCATAATTTTAAAGTAGGCCTTTATGCAAGCTGTAGACAATTCAATACCTATGCATATTTAATTGCAAATCAGATCAACAAACTTTTTCACGAATCAATGTGCAACGCAAAATTACTTATAGGAAAAAAAACTTATGAATCATCGTTATAAGCGGAAACAAGTGCCGAAAAATATATAGTTAATAACAAAGTGCGTCGCATTTTCAGACTGTCTGACTAAAAGAGCAACGTATCTTATCTTACACACAAACGCATTACGTGAAAACCAGAAATACACGCATTTACAGTGCAAACATATTGTTTTTTTGAATTCATATAGATAAAACGAAATGCAGTCGTCATTTTGTTTTCAAATTCCGGCTACAATTAGATAACCCCGGTTCATTATCTCGGAACGACACGTGTAAGTTTGAAGGCCAAATTTTTGAATACTGAAATAAAATGCACTTGTTGTGTAATATGTTTTGCGACTTTTTTTTAGTATACACTACGTCTCTTACGCAGGGTTATACGTAATTACGGTGTCCATTTTATGTACAGCATGGGGAAATAAAATAATGGAAAATGTACAATCACCTATTTCCTTCTATTAGATTAGATTGAATTATGACTAAGGCATATCAAATTCTTGGAATACTAAATGACTTGATTAAATACTCACAGCACAGACTTTGCCTTGGTTTGTTTTTTGATTGTTTGTTTCATTCAAAATAGTAAACAGGCTTTGAAAATTACAATAACGATTTTTAGGTATTTTTTAAATGTGCGAGTAATTTTATTTCAGTTTCGATTCTAAACATCATAATTATTTCTTCACAAACACAAAAAAAAGTTCAAGATGTATAATATATAAATATAATATCACGCATTAACTGACAGTCATGTACTATCTGAAAACAAATTCATGGTCAAACCCGCAAAAAAGGCCAATATGCATCAGACTGGCGACCGAAAAAATTGATAATAATGTATATCGCAAACATTGCCAAAAAAATATATATTGAGGCAATTTATCGCACGACGGCGTCAACGACCTGTTTATCGCTTTAGCAAGATTTCGCGGACATGCATGTCTGTACGACATTATTGTAGGTAGGCTCTAAGTGATAAATAGTGATAATAAAATTTTCTGTTACGAAATATGTACATTAAAATAATCTGAGGGAATTTTGTGGCACCACTACTAAAATAACTTTAAGTACACGTTTCTAAACTATACTGTAGCATAGCATTTCGTTAATCATAATCAAAAGTTTTATTAGTCAACTTGCTAGATTTTGTAAAAAAAATTGCTGTCATATTATTTTCAGATAACAATACTCCAGACAACAATTCAATTCGTCTTGTTGGTATTAGTATACTTACTGAACATTGTAATTGTAATAATTACCTTTGTCTTGAACGTATTCTGAGGAAGTGTAAATTATCATCTCAAAAAGTATTGAAGTAATGACAAACCTACTCGCATAGTAACATACCTACTATATACCTAAGGGAGGTTGACGAACTAAATAAACAGTAGATAAGGTTGTCATGCAAAAATTGACTCTACGTTAGTCTATGAATCAAAAGACCTTGGTCTGGATGTCGAGGTCCTTTCAAACGTAATAACAACAAACCAAGCCAAATTAAAAACTAGAGTTTGACTAAATGATCTTTGTACTCGTAAACCAAAAATGATCATTCATGTATAAATGAAAACTGATAAAAAATTGTGGTTAAGTATAAATAGGCACTAAAAACGGAAGTGTCAAGGTTGCATAAAACATCAGCCTAGTAGTGATTACCTAGAAAATAATTATAACTAGAGTAAATCATTTAACATTTACAAGTAACAGTTCAAAAGTTTAATATTTCCGTTCTTAGTAGTTTTGAACTCTTGCTTAGTAACAAATTGAACAGAGAAAACATATGGATAATTTTTTCCTCAAGCCAAAACGTAGATGATTAAATTGATTCACGAGCTAAGAATTTCTAGCTGTATTTTATGAAGTAGGTGAGGCGAGAAGTTGATATTGAATAATAATAACTTGAATACTTTAAAAGTAGAATAGTCTGTCGATTATTTGTTGAACATCGAATTACTGCGCTACTGAAACTTTGCTTCCCGTTCAGTTGCTCTTTCCAATATTTTGCTATCTGTCGCTTCATTTCGGAATCTACGTTCCTGTCCAAAAAAAAATTCTAACACTATGTTACCGTTTCTTTAAACTGTCGTTCATCAATATCCGCATTGAAATTGAAAAACGGCATTCAAATTAGACATAAACTTAAAAGTAGAAGTATCGGTTTGTTGTGGAGTGGACCGAGGCAATTAGCGGCCTAGCGACATTTTTGTGTTAGCATCAGTTAATGATATCTATGCGCCAATGGCCTCGGCTTCTCAACACACGAGTGGAAAATGCGAATTGAACCTGTATGAAGGGTACTAATAATTGGTATGTTTCAGCAACAACGAAAAACGGTTATGGTGAAATAGGTGGAATCCCGTTTGCCATTATCCAGATTTTTTAAAACCTTGTGAAAGAAACTTTCTTCAAGTGTAAAGTTTGTGTCTTAGTTACCTAGTCTTTTTATTAGAACAAAGCATTGTCACCTACCTTCGCAGTATAGAGTGACGTCGGCGAGACTCTCCGAGTTCCACAGGTTCGCAAACGAAGTGGCGAGATTTGAACCGAAGCTGTTCCATTTTAGGCAGTACTGCTGCTGCTGGGAGTCCATACCCGGGCCGCCTCGTATACCTGCCCTGTAACAACATTAGAACATCAGTATTTGAATCAAAGTGTACGAAATAACAAAACGTCTAATAGAACCTGTAATAAACGTCTAACAGAATGAAAATGTAGCTACAATATTACGAAATCAATTTTACAAAATTTCTACGGATACGTATTTTACCCCAAATAAATACACTTTCATAAAAACGTAGTTTTAGGATATCCGGATATCGAACATAAAAGGATTAAACAGAAATACTTTCATGTAACCATGTTTTCACAAACAACAAAGTCGGGTATATCAGCTAAACCTAACGTTAAAATATTTTAGTAAAATAAAGGGTTATTTCTATAATTTCATTGTTCGAGGCTCCGTTGGGATGGCCGAAGGTCGTGGGGTGAACAACCGATGCATGATCGATGCCACCCGCCCGCTGAATACGTAATACCCTGGATTCCCACGGCTTGGTCCCGGATAATGTTAAAGGAGGGAATTTATTGAGGGCTATTGTGGGAGTGTGCCTATAGCTATCCCATGACATTTTTGTCCTTATCACTTCATATTTCCCGTTGTGCTGGTATGACATTCCAAAAGTAAGTCTTAATCTATAAGACAAACTATGTAAACCGAAATGAGAACGGTACCAACAACATTTAGTCATTTATTATGTATTAATATTAATATTGTACACGTTTATTTTTACAAAAGTAATGAAATAATGTCTAAAAATCATGGTCATATGAAACTGTTCATCTTGAACGACATTATTACTTTATAGTAAATCATGTAAGTAATTCACTGAAATGCAAGTAAGGTAACAGGTGCTGCACCTAGTTCAACAACTATCGATTGACCCGTTAACCTGTTTCCGCGCGAGTGCTGGGTTTCGAACTCACAATTAATTAATAATAGCGCTATATAATTCAAGACTTTTGTTTTCTTGTCACGTGTCAGTAATTACTGTATTTTCCTGCTTTCAGTTTTACCCTTGAGGATTGTATTAACTACGCAGTTTACATATGCTTTGGTTTCACCTTTGCATATTTACAGTAAATAAAATATATTACCTAGCTAGGTAATGCAATGTAGATATTTTGATGATTTGGCCATTTTAAATTTCCTATTTTTAGCAATAACTGAATATAGAATAAATAAATAAATAAATAAAATTATAATACCGGAATTATAATACCAAATCCATTTTACAACTAAAATGTTGTTAGAGAAATGAAAAAAAGATTTGAAAATATATTGAGAGATGAAACTGCCACCGACTAAGAATGTGGCTCATTTAACTACTAAGAGGCTAACATCCTAAAGGGTTCTTCCGACACAGTTATTAATACGAGCCCAAAAGATGTAATATTGAATATTTAAATGTATTAAAACGTGGCGAAACTACCCTTTCAGACGATAAGGATTTATTTAATAATTTTATGGAGATAAGTTAATTGCCAAATAACCCTCGCAAAATAACTGGATAAACACGTCATATACATGGAAAGCATAGGATTGAAAATAAAGATATAAGTACTTAAAATATTTATGCTTACTTAAATTTATTTAATTATAAATAAATGAAAGTGTCATCTATCCAGTGTGTTCCCATTGTCCCGTACCAGAAGACGATTTAAAATATCCAATAATAAAAACAAAAGCCAATTGATACGAAGGAAAACATTTATTTGTTTACGGGGCATACATTAAGAAGACTGAGGAAGTGCAAGGAACTAAGATCACAAATTGCACAATGAAATCATAACACGGTAAAAAATTACATAGTGAAAAAAAGAAAGACTACCCACATTTTGGCAACACACAACGAAGGTTATAGAAATCTCGAAATTCTGTTCATTGCTACTTAATCTTTTGACAAGTAAGCTACACGATATGTTACGTCAAATCTATCTGACACTAATTTGTCATTCAGCAGGTAGGTACCTTGTTTTCTTGGGTTTTTTATTCATCTTCTCTTTCTTCGGCGTCTTCTTGTATTTTTTATGATAGAAGAGTAAATGTTCCAGCTTGATGGATTTTAATTTCCTAGTTTTAGAAGTCTGTGACCTGATATTAACGTCGCACACTATGGTCGTTGAGACTTTATAAGTTTCGTTTCCTACTTCAGCGGAATGAACAATGCCGTGTTTTACATTAGCATAATTAGGTAGTCACCGAACCGTAATCCGTTTACTTAACAAAGTCCGATTCAGTCACCTTCGCGAATAACGCACTCCCGCACTCTTTACCGGAGAGTCCGGAGCAGGTTATAACGACCGTCTAACAAAGGTACGCACACTGCACCGACAGTCAATACGTTATCGATTCGATTCCCATCAGCTCTGTTACAGCCTAACTGTATATTTGCATGCGTGCAGTACGCTGAGCCAGTTAACTTTGAACCACGATGACTCTATTAGCGTCCCCTTTTAGGGGCAATTTGTAGCGTTCGTGCGGCGAGGGGTAGGCCTGGATAGGCTGGCCAAATGGAATTTCGGCTGCGACCCGGTTCCGGCATGCAGCACACGCGCAAGCGTACTAGCGGCGAGGCGAGAGAGGTGCGCGGGGGGCGGCTGCACCGAGTTGCGCAAACTGACGCAGCGGTCACTCTGCAGCCGCGCCACAGAGTAATTGAAATCGAGTCACATCAGTATCATAATAGCTTTTTTAAATGTTTTGGTGACTATTTTGTCACTAATAAGTCATTTCGTGCAACAAGTACATGTATCTAAAACAAAACTATCATACCTTAGTGTGTCTTAACAATGGATTGATCTACTTTAATTTATAGCTCTGTAACTCGACCTATTTTTAAACAGTTTATATACCTACCTCAATAAGATAATGATTTACGATCAAGATCACACGATTTTATTATAGGTACGCTATTTTAATATGGTGCAGGTTAGCTGCCTTAGTTTAATAGGTATGTGGGGTTCATATAAGCGGCAAACCCTTTAATTGTAAGTCAGACTTTCGAAGAAGAAGCTTTGACTGCATATTATGTAGATGGATTGATTCACGTAATCACTTTAAAATCAAAATTGGAACAACTGTATTGTTACTCTGTGCAATGCCCGGGCCCCTAACGGTGCTTAAACAAAGGCCTGCATCGAACAGCTCGTAACTATTGCAGTGTGTTCCCACCGCCCTTCGTCTCTCGCCCTTCCCCCTCACCTATACAACTATAGCCACATATAATCGCTGAGAACTGTACTGAAATTTGCTACGAGTTGCTACGAAATGATATTATTCGAATGTCGTGTAGTATAAATTAGGTGCTATTCCTTAAAGGCTAGATGTTTCTAAACGCAGTAGGTGGAGTTTGTGGAGTTAATTTACTTTTCGAAGATATCTGTTTCATAGTGAAAGATGTACTACACAAGATGAAGCACGTGCGTTGTACCTTATGGTAGAACGATAAAAAATCGAACTACCCATATCAATCGCCGAATTACACATAAATATGTATATTTGGGGAGTTTTATCAACATGTTACAGGCTTTTTATTTATTATTCTTTACCAACTTTTTTGCCTTACAGTCTCATGAATATCTAGCAAGAAATACAATTACGGCTCTTAAAAACTTCCTCATACACCGCCCAGCTTTCTAGGTCAACCGAGTTGAACGACGACAGTAGAAAATGCATTTAGTTATAAAGCTTGTGGCACACTGGTGGACCACGACGTCGACACCACAATCAGCATGCGTTTTATGCGACCGAACGAACGGGACTTTATGCTTTCGAAGAACACAGGATCGCAACAGCCTGAATACTATTCAAATATATTATTCTAAAACTTAACTATAAATTTGTTTTTGTTTATAATTTGTACAGGCAAGTTTTGCCTGGGAGAGGAGTATACGAACTATGTCATTTCTGTGACTGAATGGTTTCATGTCTTGTTGATATAAGTTTCTATGTAATCAAAAACTTCACGAATAAAAAAAGTTCTTCCAAAAATTTGCAGCACATGCAAATTAGGAAATCAATAGGCGAAAATTCAAATGCAGAACAATGAGTTTCTTCCGACATAAATCGATCCATGACTAATGGTCAGATAATGAGTAATAGCTTCCCTAAAAGGGGGGCCCGGAAATCCAAAACACCATTTAAATAAAATTATACTGAACACGTGCTGGTATTGCAAGCGGCGGCGGCGCCATCAAAACAAGAAGGGAATGAATTTTATAGTACTATTGTAACATTCGGAGACGCGGATTCCGTAATTTATATTGAGATTGCATAGTTAGTGACGATTGTACGATTCTACTTGCAGCAAAGAAAGGTGCGCGCTTGCATCGCAAGGTGCGGCTTTCGCGCGTGTGGACCCAGCCCTCGGATTCCTAACGCACGGCGGTGTTACGCAAGCCGGTGTCGAAATCGGACGCACTATGAGAACGGGTTTTCTAAATTCCCACACGACAACTAGATGCAATGATGAACTGCATGTTTGAATGTTTATTTTGGGTGGGTATCAAATTAATTTTAATTTAAGCAGGTGATGGAAACAGTTTGTAAGATATTAAAAGGAGGTCAGCACATTTTAATGTTTGGAATTGATTGATAGCGAAGTATAAGTACGATAGTATTCGCAAAAAAGTCACTTTTTAACGCTTTCATTGGTTTTGGAAATATGGTAATGCTGTGCTAATTAATATCCATAAAATCTGAACGTAACTAAGTAAATCTCGATATAATTATGTTCGTAAGTTATTTTTTATATACCTGGATGCAGGTCACCTCCAACAGGTATCTGTGGAGATCAAAGGGTGAGGCCTATGTTCAGCAGTGGACGTCCTATAGCTGAGATGATGATGATGATGATGAAGTTATTTTTTCTGTTCCTTAGACCAAATGCTTATTGCGCATCCCATGAGCAATAGAACTTTTTTAGAGGTAACTGTTAATTTATATTTTGTCGCCTTTATAAATGAAGCCCACGGCATTTCCAATGAGGCTGCATGTAAAATATTTCAACGCTGCATGCGTTCACTAGCTAATGATCAATACAACGTCGATAACGGATACGATTAGTAAAATATTCAACACAAAGCCCGAGTCACTTTGCATTGCAAACAAAAAAACTTTCTAATGCAACTTTTTTTTCGGCACAAAACGCGTTGTCCGCGGGTCGCGAGGCCCGTCAAAATAGAAAGTTGCATGACACGCGTTGCAATGCGTACGCGCAAGGCGAAACGCAGCGCCTCTAAAATCGTAGCAGACACGCCTATGACGCTTTAAAACTTCATCTTGCGGAGTTACACAACTAAGCATCAATATATGCCTTCTAAAAAGCTAGTTTTATTTTCTAATTTATGTTTTTTATAACAATAAAATTAAACACCGTTCAGCGACAAAAAAATACAAAATATATAGAAAAAAATACATAATAATTTTATTATTTCAATAAAAATATTAGTTTCTCATTTTACAAGTATATTGAACATTAAAACTGCCTCGTTGGTCTAGCTGTCGCAAGTGCGGCTGCTGAGCACGAGGTCTCGGGTTCGATTCCCGAGTCGGGCCGAAATCGCTTTGTGGGTTTTAGAAGACTTTCACAAGGCAGCCCGGAGCCTGGAATTTGGTGATTGATACACCCGTGCATCGGAGAGCACGTAAATGTCGGTCCTGCGCCTGATCTCTCTCCGGTCGTGTCGGATTTGCCGTCCCATCGGGTTATGAGAGTGAAGGAATAGGGAGTGCACCTGTGTCTGCGCAAATGCTTGTGCACTATAATATGTCCTGCGCAATTGGCTGATCTCCTTAAATGAGAACAGCCGCCGTAGCCGATAATCGGCTAGGAGGACATCATCATCATATTGAACATAAAAATAAAATAATTCTTTAAAAAAATGGGTAAGACAATACCTATTACCAAAATTTCGTACAAAGCAAGATAATCATCAACTCGTGCGCAGCTCTTCCTGCATATGCGTACGAACCAGTGCGTGCATTATGAAATAAGCCTTTCACTCACTGCAGTTCGAAAGCAGAGCCTTTCTCTTATATAACGGTACCACGGGATCATAGTAATCGCTAATTAGTTTATTTGACAAGCGTAATTATTAACTTTAAACATACCCAGAAAAATGTAATTATATGCAAAAGATAGTGTGACTATTTGAATAATCTTCACTTTTATCATGTTTGCAATTAATCTTTGATGTTGTAATTTACGTCACGGTTTCAAACGGTAATGTTTTTTAAGTTTAACTTGTTGTTGTCACTTATTGCATAATTATAAAATTAATCAAAGGTCTCTGTTTCTTTCTACCAAGAGTTATTGTATAAATACGTCGAGTATGCTTCGAGCAGTAACTTGTGGTAATAAAAAGGGAAACTGGCATGAAAATTATATGCGGCACGTTATCTTTGAAAACAATAAAAAAAATATCATTGTCTGGGTATGTGTCGAATTATCATATCAGATGCAAGCAGAAAAGCGGAGGGTAGAATCACAAAAGGAAGTTCTAACTGGTTTTGGAAAAGTTCCGAATAAGTTACGACGTTTGTTGCCGGCGTTTCTTTGCAAATTATTCGAAACTTGTTAAGTTTAATACGCAATTAATAAAACATACAAGCTACACCATCGTTAACTCAGATCTATCAACCAAAACAAAATTACAGACCGTTTGCATAATTACCAACTACCGATATACATTAACGGATCTAAATTCAATCGCTTGCCGTCTCGTTGTTAAACATAAATCGGCATAGCGCCTGAGAGTTTGTAAGACGCCTACCACAAACTAATTCCAAACATAATCTCAAAGAACCACCAACTATGGTTTAAAAGCTTGTTCTTAGAAAAATTATCACTGAATAATTAAAAATTAATAAATATCCGTCTTAATTTATTAACTGATAAAATCACTTAACACAAGAAGTGTTGAGTGTCTTTATTCAGGAAACACTTTTAGTCTTTCTCGTTAGTATTTTGTCAATTTTACGGATTTAATCAGTACTGCTTGATTTTTTAGAAATTACAGAGACACGTACCGAATTCCAGGTGTAATTCAAGTCTCACAAATGTCGAAACGGTTAAGGGCGACAATAAATCATCGCGCAACCAAGTACTTCTCAAAATTTATGTCTTAGTATTAAATGGCAATAAGTACCTTCGTGTTGCCCAACGCTGATAAACTAAAGGAAATTGTCTTGTCATTAATCAAATATAAGCCATTAAAAGTACCGAAAGCTATAAAAATTACGTAGCTAAACTTGTTCAGTTATTACAGCCATTCATGGATGACAACTTTCGTAGAATTGCATAATTTTTAGAATTAGATCATTTGATTTGTAGATATCTTATAACTTAATTATATTTGTCTTATTACTGTTATGATGTAACTATAAAATAACCAACTCGTTATGCCTATGTAAAAATCTGTTAATTTAATATGCATTGAACAAAGGGTAATTATTATTTAGTGTGATAAATGAGAACATCTAGGAAATTCTTCTGGCTAACTCGAAATATCGTAATTGAAATTCTGCACAGCTATTAACTTATAGAAATAAATCAATTTATTAGTAAAACCAAATAATAGTAAAGTCATAACAAAATCAATGTTTCAATTAAAACGAGTTTAGAAACATACACGGCGATTCGCTAACGGGTTAAGATTTTAAGTCTTGACCCCTCCCCGGTAGCAATTCTTTTGACAGTGTTCCTTCAGAGAATGATATTCCTTTCTTGTATTTTCTAATTCAGCAGATCACTCTGTATACCCCACAACAATTCCGCATAAAATTATTTTTTAAATAATAATACGAAGTCCATCAAGTTCCGTGTAGGGTGGCCAAACTAATGCAACAACCGGACCTCGGTCCCTTTTGTGAAGGATATAATCCTTGACCCGATTTCATGTCCGAAACCAGCTGGAAAACCAGTCCTCAGACTGTCCCACACAGGTTAAATTACTTATTGTTACCACAAAATGATAATTAGAATGTGCAAGGCAATTTTTTGTTCCGACAAAAGTTTGTTGACAACGCAATTGTTAAATTGTGTTATGCGATTTTGGGCTTTATTCAAGCAGGTGTAAAAAGATACGTTTACATTGGTTAGAACCTACATTAGGGTTATGCTTAGGAGCATCAAGATTTCTTTAGCAATCTGTGGTCCTGTGTTGGTCAAATATTGCACGTGCATTTTGTACTCATGTGGCTATTCAATCCCAGGTCAAATTAACGTGAAAAAGTGTTCATGCATGTATTTTTTTTTAAATAGGCATGATTACTTTAGGGTGATTCGGTATGTATTGAGATTATTAGTAGGCAAAGTTATGAAGTAATAATGTGATAATTATAGCTGTAAGACTGTCATAAAAAAGTTATTAACCTATTAATTGCTGATGTCGTAAAATAGCAGTATTTCATTGATTATTTATAGTTATATACTGCTAATTATGATCCACACGATGGGAATATGAACATTTTGGTGTACAATTTCTATAATTAGATATAAGGATGTTTTATACTTTGATAAACTACTGAGGTGACATGACTATCGTAATTTAACGGTAACGGTTATTTAGGTACACCACTAATTAGGTATTACATTTAAAACATGTACAACAACGCTCACGCCGCTAGAGCCAAAATCTATGATTTTCCTTGTTCATAGTTGATCAACAGAATGTATAACGGTGTTATTATTAGATTTTTAACGTCGACACTATACAATGGTATAGGTATATTTATAGTTCTATAAATTTAAAAGTTTACAAAACTATAAATGTACTTTACTAAGTGAAAGACAATACCTAAAACTTGAGGTCCCTAAGTCAGTTTGATATGTATGACTAATTAATATAAATACTTAATAAATATGAGAACCTGATTACGGTTACACGTGTAAAAGATTACCTATGTATAGTAAAATATCATTTGGACGATAAAAAGGAAATGATGATTATCAAGCACTGCAAATATTGGAGTTGATAACATTTGTTTATTCATAAATATGCATTTGCCCATATAATTATTTATCTTTTTTAATAATGCAATTAATTAAGCTTGTTATATATGTGCGTCTCTCGGTGCATTTTTAAAATCTGTTACTTGTAAAGTAATTGATTTCGCTTCAATTTAAATGGAACTCTAGAAAACAACTATTATTAATGACGATGCGATGCTTAGTAATTTGAAACATATCTACATCTTGTGTAAGTTGGACACAAGTCTTAATCAACTTATTACATCGTAAGCCCGAGGCACAACTTTATGGCACTTAATTAAATGTAAATAAAATTAACGCTAAATGTTTAATTAAAACATCTTTACATTCCTTTCAATTATTGAAGTTGAGAATGATAGACTAATTGTTTCCTTTTTGTTTGTATGTCGTAGGTCTTTGCATGTTCTTGAAAATACTGAAAGCTAATTTCAGTGTGACTTTTAATTTATTCATGACTCAACATGGCCAATGCAACACAAAAACATAGTTTAACAAATATTTCTTAAACACATTATGTACATAAGTACATCTTATTGTTTTGTATATTGATGACGTCAGCGCAATCATGCAAGGCCAAGTGAACAATCTGCTAAAGGCAGTTTATTGATCATTTTGAAACACCTGTGTAATGTCAGAAATTTAAAGTTGTGAAAATGAAAGAAAATAGCAATGTAACGTTAATGTAGCGTTTTTTTTTTTTTTTTTCTTTTTATTTTTGACTTTGTTAAAAAATATATTAGTATTCATCATAGATATGAAGGACATGTAGGTATAGTTAGGTACACAGGCCTAAAAGACCGCAGAGCCGAATATCTATTCTTTTATATAAATGTATTTCTTTATTGTCTAAGTATATATATATCTCGGATTGCAGCGGGCAAAGTCTAATACTCTTTTGTTGTTTGAAGGGAAATCTGAAAGCTTCCAACAGAGATTTGATGACTTATAACGACAAATTTATGTTCTCGGTCAAAAGGGCATATGAACGATACTGTACATGGTTGCACAATAAAAAACTAAAGACATACCACAGTCAAGTCGAAGAGCAATATAATAACCATTTTATCAAATTTAATTCCGTTGTGTATGTGCAAACGCAGCACGCCGATATTTCATACTTATGTGTTTTATTGACTCAAATAGTCAATGAGCTAACTTTTATTTAGAACCGAGACCGGTTGTCTACAAAAAACTTGCAAGGCCACAGTTGAATTCAGAGCAATGACTATAAAATAAATCAATACTTTCCTGAACCAATATTTGGCTTACCTTTTCCTTCTTCACTCCAAACTAATTCAGTGATATTACTTTATTATTTAATTTATCTATTTTTGTCAAAGCTTCAATACTTTCTTTGCTAGCTACAATTTTCTAATACATGGAGCATTCGGGATTTTTTTTGCGTGATATCTATAATTTGATTAGATTTAAGATATCTATAAACACAATAATCAATATTTCTGAATTTTTAACAACAATTGTTATTATTCGTTAGTAAAATAATTAATTACGTATTAAGTATTCAGTGCTTAAACTCATTTGATGACTCAATCCTCACTATATTAACAAAAGATTTGTACGGCTACCAAAACTCGAGTCAATTTTCGTCCTAACAATTTAAAAATTAGGGTCGATTGTCACTTGTTTCTGAGAGAACACAATAGCAGAAACAATCATGGTGAACTTTATATTAAATTCATGATCAATTACTTTGTGATGTATCGTGCGTAAGATATTATATCACTAGTATCGGTAGACATTTAGATAATTGGTTTAAGGCAAATCGTGTTAAAGGCTAGTTAATAGGTTGCCCGATTTGAAGGTAAAGTTTGCCGCCATCTTGTGTAGGGTAACAATCCAGAATAGTCAGCTAGTATATTATTATGACTTTTAAAATCGTATTAAACCATAACACAGGTACCAGTTTTCTCAAAAAAATAAGCCTAACAACAATACATACATACTTACAGCACTTTCTATCGTTGGAGCAAAGTAAAAGGAAAAACCTTACAGCAACTACAGTGGGTTGCCAAATTATTAGGGACAGTTACAAATACACGGTATTGGTAAAGTATTTGGTTTAAATTAATTATAAAAACACACTTTTTGACATAGTAAAAGCTTTAATATGATAACACAACTATTTAAGAATGATATAAAAAATATTTAAGAATAAAATAACAAAAATAAAAATTTATAAATAAATAAATGTACATGCAGAAAAATTTGTTAATATTTTGTGACGTTGCCTTTCGCCTCAATGACTGCTGCTATACGCCTGGGCATACTTTCTATGCAGTTTTTTGCACTTTCTTTTATTTTTGGGTTATGGTGCCACACATTAATAAGCTTTTCGATCAGTCTAACCTTGGTGGTTATGGTCTCCTTGGCTATTTCAGCCTTGGTGATCTCCCATAGATTTTCTATGGGGTTCATGTCAGGTGAATTTCCAGGCCAAGGCAGTACTGGGATGTTGTGGTCTGCCAGGAACTTGGTTATGCTCCTGGCTTTATGGCATGGTGCTGAATCGTGCATAAACATGAATTCTTCACCGTCTGGAAACCATTCTTCAAGTGTGGGCAACAGGCGAGTTTGTAAAACTTGCTTGTACTGGTCTTGTTTCATGGTTCCCTGGACGATGTAGAGGCGCCCAACCCCTTTGGCACTTATGACAGACCACACCATTACCTTAACTGGGTGTTTTACCCTCTCAACAATGCAGTCAGGGTGGTATTTTTCACCTGGGCGTCGTCGCACAAAGCTGCTCTTGTCGGCTAAAATCTCAAAGGATGACTCATCTGAGAAACACACCTGAAAAAAAAATTTAAGTTGTTTATATTTTTTGTTTATGCGTTCTTAATTTAGTCAACTATAAATATGGACCCTATCTGACCTTACTCCAGTCCTCGATTGTCTTATGCCGGTGCTCACGAGCCCAGGCTAGACGCTTCTTTTTCATGGCCTCTGTCAGCCTGGGTTTCTTAGCGGGACGATGTCCTGTCAGGCCTTCCTCTGCTAACCTACGCTGCACAGTTCTCTTGGATATCATTATTCCAGACTCCTGAACCATCTGGGTTAATAATCCAGCACTTTTTTTCCTGTTATCTAAACAGATATCGCGTATTTTCCGGTCAGTACGTGGAGTTGTAATGCGTTTTCTTCCGCAATGACCTTTTCTTTGGGGTGTTATTGGCTGATCCAGGTCCAAAGAAATTTTTATTTTGTTGACTGCTGACTTAGAAACACCAGCGATATCTGCTATCTGTCTTTGAGAGTGCTTGGTGTGTTGCAGAAGCGTTTTAATTTCGCTTTTCTTTTTTGGAGTCAAATCACAACCTCTACCCATGCTGAAAGGCAAAAAAAATATGAAAAAAATAAAAATATTGCAATATGTGCACGTAAAATGAAATTTCATGAATATTAAATAGTAATACTTACATTTAAAATAATTTTCAGGCACTAATACTGAAATATTTTTTGTTTAAAATTGTAAATTCGTCTTTCACTAGCACACGTCTCCAGCAAACTGTAGCACTCACTTAATTTAAAAAATTTTAGAAAATAATCCAACCATCGAAATCTCAAAAACCACTTATAATATAAAGAGTAAAGAACAGGCAAACATAAATAAAACATTTTTGTAACACCTACACCACTCAAAACTGCAGTCAAGTGCATCCAACGTGAGAAATCGACAAAAAACGTAAGTGTCCCTAATAATTTGGCAACCCACTGTACAGTTTAAATATAAGTCTGTTGACATAATACAAAGATTGTATCCATTCATAATTACGTATCTGGAAAAACCTTTATATGAATCAACGGATACTATCTTTTTACAAGTGCATCAGCAAAATGATCAACTGTAATCGTGCCTATCCAAAACGCGAACATAATTTGTATGTGTTCATAACATTTTACACATTAGGGTTAATGTCTATCTTGGGTGAAACCTAATTAAAAATATTACACTGTAGTCCCACTTCCGCGCACTTTGGTCAATTCACTAGAATAAATTGGAATGTTTCTGAAGAGTTCTTTGTTGAAAAAATTACACTCTTAAGTCAGTTAAGGCTTAGGGATTTGGATTAGTTTATAAATATTGGGAATTCATTCACGCACACAGACATCACGTACTCATAGTACATATTGCACGCGCACTAACGCAACGGCCTTGGTTGCTACGTTACGTAAGCGTCGCGCCCCAAAGGACCTCGAAGGGTGTCCTTGGTCCCCCCCTTTACACCCTCCCACCTCTCCGGGACCTAACCTAGACAAGGCCGTTCGGAAATGAAAATAATATTTGGTACATTATTAGAAAATCAGTGGGTGGTCCTTAATAAGCGTTTAAATATTCTATCACATCAAATATGTGTTTCGTGTTCCTAAGTAAATTTTGGTTACCATTTTTTTAACGTAAAGATATTAAGGGTTTATAAGTTCCAACGCAAATTTTCTATCATAGCTATATTCTACCCCGGTGCTGTTATGTCATTGATTTCAATTTTATTCAAATCTTTCTCGGGTCATCCATTTCCAAACGGCAGCAATTTCCCATGTTAATAATTCCTGATATGTACTGACTACTTAAATTCATTGCCAACTATTAGAGTAGATACCTGCACGCTGCAAACTAAAAGTTGGTCGACAGTTGAACCGATGGTTGGCAATTTTCTTTTATATACCCTATCTGTGTAATGTGCGTACTATTTGGAAATGCGTTTTGTGAGCCCAAACAAACAATCGGCGTACTAAAAGTTTGCAGTGTGCGAGTACTCTTAGCTAAACATACATATAAGAACTGGAAGCAAAACAAACTAGTTGAAAAATGAAATGAACAAGTATGATGAAGTCGTCGTGCGGTTGATCTGATTTCAAACAAATCAAAAATCAATTAAGCATCTCGAGGTTTATGATTGTTTACTCATGTAAACACTTCGGAGCTGCTTGACTAGTTTCGTTTCGGGGTTAAAAGAGCTTGCGTTTTGAAGAACTATCCTTGCTTTACCTGACAAATACTGGAAATTATTATATTAAAAATAAACAAAAGTTTAATACCAATCAGAGGAAAATTTCGAGAGCTCGAGATAATTTTATTAGAGCAAAATTTTTTTAGCAACAAATCGTGCGTGAACTGATATTGAATTTCAACGCACTGTAAAATGTAACTCAGTTCTAACTAATCACTGTTATCATTGTGCGTTGGGCTCGAGGTTATCTTTCGTTGCAAAGATACCACGTGTCTACAGATATTGTTTCTAAGCAGTTGCGTAGAACTAACACTCAATTTTAATTTCATAATGTATTTTTTCTGTTGCGCTTATCAAGAGTTCTTGAAATGTTTTTTGTTTTTAATGAGATTATGTCACTATTAGGACCTTTTTGGGTCACAAATAACCTTTGAATCCCATTTTTATATATATCCGTACCATATCAACTAAAGCTTTAGTTTTGTATGTACAGGAAGGGATTACAACTCCTAACTATCAAGGTGTATTGCTGTGCTATTATGGATTGCAAATAGAAGGTTGCGATCCAAGATCTTGCACAGTTTACAAAGGTGTAAAACCTCATGCACCATTCCAACTTCTTAATATTTTATGTCTTTCCACGAGAAACGAGATTATCTAACCATTTAACTGCATAAGCAATTACCCAGTCATCCTTAATCAGCTATTCCCTAATACATAAATTGGTGCCTAAATCTTCATACTTCATAATAAAGTATTCGACTTCAATCATGTTATAACAAAGCTAATTCACAAATAGCATACATTTCGAATCAATCGCCAAAAATCCCGAATCGACAACAGTAACGACACTGAAAGTTATTAACTACTTAGTTAGGAACCTTAAATTCAGTATTATAAGCATTGCTTCCAGATTGATAAATAAGTGACATAAAATGAGGTACCTATATGTTATTTTATGCTAATAATGTTTACAAACTTACTAGACCTAGACCAAAAAAAACATCTTGGCTAACGGCAAAGTTAAATCAAATCTTTACACAGAGTTCTAAATTCAGCGAAGCTTTTCTGCTAGAATGACCTAGTAGAAGTAGTAGGTATCAGTTTGTGACCAAGCTAATTAACTATATTGAAGCTATAAGTAAGGATTTTATAACCAAACAACTATGTATAATACAATTGGCCAAGATAACAATTCCAGACCGTTTCATACATTACTTCTGACCGAGCTTCTTTTCTCGTATTAATAAAACACTCGACGTTTCTGTTTTTGAATGGTTTAATCCAAAACAAACAGAAGACAGAAGTGTACCTGAGCAATGAATAGGAATAATCGAACCACGAGCTGTGTTCTCAGTGCGTTTGTATGAGTAAACTCTTCCTATTGGTTGTGCCTAGTCGTGCCGCGACAAATATAAAATTTGTGCGACCTTCACGGGCACATATTTAGGCATATAATGTTGCTAACTTCACTCTTAAGACGTTCAGAATAAAAGTATGTTAAGTAGTTCTCAGAAGTGATATTTATACTTATACCTAATATAATAGAAGTGAGTTTAACTAACATTGCAAAGAGTGGCATGCATACACACACCTTAAAGAAATATCGATGTCATTTAATCACGATTAGATTTTGACCTGTAATGGCGTAAACCAGTAGTTTTACTTAAATTTCTAATATTCGCGCGAGTGTCAGAAATCAATAGACTATAGAAAATAAAATAAACCTAGTTCAATCTTTAGTAATATTATAAGCACCGGGTTAAGATTGTGAGGATCTAGGAAGTAATCTTTGAAACTACTGAAGCGATTTGAAAATTGTATTACGCTTATTAGATTAAGTTACGTTAATTGTGAGTGTCATAATACGCTGTACACTAAACTAGGCGAATGTCTAATATTTACATAGGCACAGAAAAAGTCTGAATAACTGAGATGGCAGCTTTATCGTGTTTTTCATCGCTTGTCAACAGTCAATAGTATTTTAAATGTAAAATGTTGTTTTGGAATTCCTAATGTAAGCTATAAAAACAACAAGTGATCCTTCACAACGATTTAATAGTTATTATTAATCTAACACATACAATCCTTCTATACAGACTCTGAGCTGAAACTGCGATGAATTGCGGTGAAAGAATTAAGATAAACCAGGTTAGAGGTCCAAAAATTAACTGAGTATTGAACAGATGTGATGTGGAAAAAAAGTATTAAGTGACAACAATTGGATCAACAAATGAGAGACGACAAGACACATAAAGTAAGTTAGACAGTAGTTACCGGTAGTCTCAAGAAAGGCAGAAAACTAGGTATTTTAATCAAGGGTTATTATTGCGATGCCTAGACAGGTACATGGTAGAGTAGGTAGGTCAGATATAAAATAGTCGGTCCTTACAAAACACTGGTAGATGTTTTCACATTTTTGTACGAAAGCATCTATTTTTGGTGGTAGGTACTAAACGATAAATTGTTTCGGAGTTGTAAGTTTGAATTAAGTTTCTAATGAAAAATAAATAATTATCCAATTAAAATATTTTTTAATCAATGGCGATGATAGAGATAACTGCAAACTAGGAACAACGGAACAAAACTGGACAAAATGTTATGTTTACATGGGAATTGGATCTGCAAACGTTGGTATAGTAGCAACATTAACGAAGATGAAAGTCTAAGATAACCAGAATTTGTGTTTAGAATATCAATGCAACGTAGTTCAGCAACGGAGCAGAGAGGCTCTCATCAACTTTTATCATTCGCCACTGCTATAGTAAAGAATAGGAAAACAAAGCTGTATACCTGAAGGCATAAGGTTTATTTTTGAGAGGGTTTGTTGTTTGACTTAAGGTATGGCATAGACGAGAAGAACAGACATGTGCAGAAGCGCAAACACAAGGCGATCAGTTGACGTTGACCGCGGCCGGTGTCTAGGTGCTAATAGCTTGTACATGGACGGCGGCCGCACGAGGCCACTTTGACAGTTTCTATGCAAATGTTAATGCGTTGCGCGACCAGTTTTCGCCTCACAGCGGTTCCGGGCCAACTTTTGAGCGCGATTTATACGCACTCATTAATTATTAATCCTATACTTATGTAGTAAAACCGGATTTTGACGGGCTCGTTAAAAATCATGATAGAGCCCCGAAACGAGTCGGATAGTTGGGATGATGTGCGGCCTAACGCACCACATGAATCATTTTAGATAACCCACCTTCAGTTACGGATAAATGTAAGGGAACCGGTTAGCAGAGATCGCAGAAAGAATTAGTGATGCAATAACGTCGAACAAAAAGTGGGAGATACGGTTGTCTCATTATCAAGTTCAATAGCCCCGAGACGGCAGCACGTGTATGCAAAATTCAGTGACGATTGGAAACTGCGCAAAATCGTTCTCATGCACGAGCAACTTAAGGTGCAAACTGCTGTACCTCCTCGCGCGCTTAACATTTATCATATGCCGCGGGGTGTCAACGCGTATTTATCAATGACTCCGTATTGTGATACCTATTTTAAAAACTGCCAGTTGACTCCCAAATTGAGCTACGTAAACAGCATATTATCGGTATCACCATTGCTACTTCCTGATCCGGTTACACCCAAACTCCTGCTTAAAAAGAGCCGGGAGGTAGTTATCCTAGACCATACATACCTACTAAATAAAGCCAATACTTTCCTCGATTCCATGTCGCAAATTCCACAGTCCTTGTATCGTAATTAGAAAACCATTAGATCTCTATCGAGCTATGCACAAATACCATAGTTTGTTTCACTGAATGTGCGTTCACTACACTTGAGTTACACTCGTTTAGTTTAGCACCGTTCGGTCGTAGTCGCGCTTACTTCCGCATATTGCATGGCGCGTTTGCGCTCGCGCCGCTCCGTTCGCAGCCCGTATGTGTCGGTGCGCGCTTCGCTCCTAGCCGTGGGGAGCCTCGCTCGCGAATGCGACCGCCGAAAACTCTTCACGCCGGCCGAATGCAGAAAATTCGGACGCGCTGAGTGGGGGACGCTCTACGACTATCCGAAACTTGCGCGCGTACGTGCAGCGCTTCGCTATGAAAAAATCCAAGGTTAACGCGCGCTGCCAAAAAAAGACGCACGCAAAATGAAAAAAGACGGCTAGAGCGGCGCCCCTCGGGGCCCTCGTGATGCAGCCGATTCTGCAAACGCGACGCCTCACTGCCGCATTCGTAGATTTTTCTTGATCACATACCGCACACACTCGCACTGCGTGGAGTGAGAATAGGCGGCGCGTAGATTGACCAGTTTGAGCACATCTAGGCGATGTATTATGTTTTGCAGGCTATTGACATTACGTACACAGAAGCGAACGTGTAGTGATTTATATTGTCTTAATACATGTTCAAAGAATCTGTTAAGTATTATTATGCATGCCGAACCTTTTTCAATATTGACAAACTTGTGTCGCCGATTTAAAGAGCCTAGTTTGGTCTTTAATTCATTAAGTATTTAAAATAATGTAGGAAAATGTAAAATTTCAACAGTCAACAGTTGGTAATAAAATACATATTTTATCTACATATATACATTTTGGTTTAATAGCATTGTGCAAATGTGACATACTAGCTATGTCGACTTCCACACAATCCATCCATGGTTTCTTTGGTCGTCCCTTTCTACTATATCCATCCATTTTAATGCTCGTCACCTTCCTGACATTTTGTTGTGTCCTCTTACCTCCGCATCACATGCCCGTACCATGATAGCCGGTTTCCACATTAAAAACACTTTCCAAAGTCATTTACTTAGGCCCTTATCAAACTCTGTTTTATGTAGAGTGGTCGTTGGAAGAACAGGGGCCCGATTCTCCTAATTTTACTTAAGCGACATACGATTCGATTCGACTGAGATCCAATCCCGACTCGATTACGATTGAAGCGTATGTGGCATTCAGCTATTTTTTTCTTTTAAATAAACGTTTTTATCCTTTTCTGTCATTCAATAATGAATCACTTTGGTCTGCAAATGATTTACGATTGCAATATTATTGTAGAACAAACTACTGTATAGAACAAAATCACCAAAATAGCAGACCAATCGAAAACCAATTCAATGACGTTGGAATACGATTGGTCTTTTATTAGTAGCAGAATGCCCGATATGGTTAAAACTGCTATTGCGATCATATTGCGATTCGATTTCTATTATATTCTGACATTATTAACTTAGGAAAATCGGGGCCAAACGGTAGAAATCGGATAAGACAGCAAGCGCCACTGCTACCAAGATCCAAGGATACAGTGATGTGTTTATCATTCGTGCGTTATAAACTCTGGTAGGCGGGTATAGATATAAGCCTAGCTATGTTGAGGTGAACTTGCGACTGCAAACTTGCCTAACTAACTTCCTCAACCCTGTTACCTGAGCAACCCGATACCCTGGTTGGACTTTCTGTTTTCTGAATATGACGATGAAATTAAACCCGAGAAACATATTCCAGACCACGATTAATTTACTAATTCTACGCATCTATATTCCAGACAGCCACAGTTTTTTTTCTAACGTAGGTAACCGCACCTTCATGAAGCCTACGGCAGTACAGATAAAAAAACAAGCTAACCACTATCCAAGAATATCCGCGTCCATCCACTCGTAATCAAATGCAACAAGCCGTACTATTCAAGGCATACGAATACAAAGTCTATTCGAAAAGAAATATCTCAGAACCACTACTGGATTATAGCAACAGCAAATAATTTGTTTGCACATCAATCTTATGGTCATCTCAAGGATCAATCAAAAGGTCTTAACTCGGCGTTTTGATTTATCTAAAGGTGGATTGGTTGGACACAAAATTTTATAAAATTTTGTAACTGAGGGAGGCACTTCAGTTATTGAAAAGTATCTACATATTTCTAGTCTACGTTATATAAACTACGGTCACACTATAACATTAATGCCACATGTCCAGACCATCGGATCATGCATTTTGCATTACATTCATCTTTTCATCAATATTCTATCACTTAATTAAATTCTTACCTTTTCATTATTAAATAGCCTGTGGTTCGGACATGTGAAACAAAATATTTTTGTTTATATTAATTGTTCTTCACAATTGACATGCACGAAACATAAATGCGTACAAGAAATGTTCACTAACTTTTTTTAACATATAATGCACATGCATTAGATAAGCAAAACCTAATGGAAATAATCGGAACATTGTGCAACTAATCACTGCATTTTTATACTACTTGTTCCCGAAACCCTTCGACAGATGTCTTGTAGAGAAACATAACCTATATATATTTTTTTAATTACGTGTATCAAAAATAAGTGCAAGGATTTGGTTTACATAACTTATATTATAATGTACACATAATAATACTTGAGGGTTTTTTTGCATCTGACAAGACTTTGTGCGAAAGTAACTCTGTCTGTCTATTACGCTTTCACGTCTTAACCACTGAACTGATTTTAATAAAATTTGGTACAGAGATGGAACCTTTGAACCGTTGACCTTGAAAAAGAACATAAGATAGTTTTTATCCCGGACTTTTGAAGAATTCTCTCGGAAACGCGATATAACCGAACTCTACGGCGAAAGAGTAAATACTTATAACAACTAAAAAAATACAGTAAATTGGTTTATCTTGAAACCCAAACAATAAACTTGAAAGTAACCATTTCCTACGTGTTTTAATTTCACCGAAATAGAGTGCAAAATAAGTGCTCGAATTTGAACAGTAGTCTGAAGATAAGCTTCACTCGCTTGCAATGAAAGGGAATAACTTAGTCCTTTTTGTTTAGCCAATAAAACTATTGTTATGTTAATCTAATGATGTGCAATGCCATAGAGAATAAAAACAAATTGGGCGCCGACTAGTATCGTTATCACAGCGTCGTTTGACAAGGACACGTGAGTTGTGATATCGTGTAGTATTAGGATACGGGATGTGCGTAACACGCACTATATTTTGGTATGAGATATACCAAAATATAGTATGGACTATGAATTAGGATAAGCAGGGCTTTATTTTATTTTTGTATACCTACGGTTACTCTTTATTACATACACCATTTACATACACAAATATAAAATATTAAACATGAAATTGATTTGGTTTCACGAGATACCTTTTCAATGTGTTCTTAAAGAAATAAATAGTAAACGTGATTTAATATTTACAAGCAATTAACAGTATCTATTAAATACTTACTACCTTAAACTATAAAATTTAAAAAAATACAAATAGAAAAGTTCCAACTAAGTAACAATGCGCGCAACAGTGTTCCAGTGACTGAATAAAGCAAAAACTCTACCGCGACCGATCTATAAAAACATTTCCTAAAACACGTCATCGCTGGAAAAAAGTGCATCCAAGAATATGACGTCACGTTCCTACGTTTCCTACTAATAGAAAATTATAGACCAAGAAATTTCATATTTAAGAAACTTTGCTACTAGTAGGTAAGTACAGACTACGGACGCCATATATTTTCTTACTTCATATAAAATACATGGTCAGTCCAAACTTTTATTTCGTAATGTGGCTATTATCACGAGTCATTTTGGAAGCAAAACACTTCTTGAATTAAATAAAGTAGCAAATAAAGATATTGATTAAATGTTTCAGAAGTGGTCAATGCTTAAAATATATGATCATTTTCTGTTTCTTTGAATTAAGATAGTGATGTATTAGAATTGTCTGTGATAAAACTTCGTATGTTTTATACAGCCTGTATTACCGCGAAGCTTACGACATTCTTGCATGGCTATCTTATCAGCGTGAGGTACGCACATTGATTACATGGCTGCATCGTATACACTTTATCATTTCGACTAATGCTACAAAAAATACAAAAATTAGAAGATATATTGTTTAACAGAATATCAGATATAAACTACGTACTCATATTTTTCTTCTTTACAAAATGCTCTTTTGACGTTTATGAAGATTTTATTATGTTCCTAAACTTTATACGTAATCATCTTGTGAAATGGGACATAAGAAAAAATATTCCAGTAAATAATTACTTTCAATCTCGAAAAACATAACCATGAATATTATAATTACTTATTACAAGAGCAGAATAATACACGTGCTCAAATTTGGGCCGTCCATGTTTTTTTTTTCGGGTACCTACGCTTTGCCTAGTTATTGCTTACACGTGCCTACCCCCTATCCCAAAGCCTCCCCCGACCCTTATCGATCAAAAATGTTTGCAATTAGTATAATAATTTCCTATGTAACTATTATCTTTTAAATTCCAATAACTAATTGTTAGTTGTTTGATTAAGGGCTTTTTTTAGGGGTTCGTACCTAATAAATACGTAAAAATGTCTATCTTTGATGTCTCTGGTGACTATGTGAAAAAAGATACATCATTTATTCAACAGAAAACGTAGATTCAAATTTTGACTGGAAATAAAAAAAGATGAAATATGTAAAGGTGTTCCTTGCCAAAATTGTTTTTCCCAAAGGTATACGCAAAAATCTAAAATCACTTGTAATTAATCTTACAAATCGAGTCTATTTTTAGTGGCACTGAAACTACAAATTGATATCCCTTCTTATTATGAAAGGTTTGTTGTGTATTAATTGCTTCCAACGAATTGTTTATAATTCAAAATATCACATTAAATTCGATGCATAATAATGATCTCGCGGACGAAAATCTAATTCTTGTACCTAACTATAACTCCTGCATTACACATCCCCCAACACTGAGTAGCCATTAGCGCAATTTTGACGGATGAAAGTGTATTTTATCAGGTTTCATGTGTCCTCATGTTGAGTTATATTTTAGTATGTAATATTATTTTTTAACGAACTCCAAAAGAAGGAGAAATTTCTCGATTAAGTTGTGGCTTTAATATTTATTATTCTATATAATTCGAATGCTATTTGAATATTGCGAACAGGTTATATTTTATTGCTGTATCCATTTTCCGCAAAAAACATTGAACACAACAAATACATATTTTTTACAAGTACAAAAATAATAAAGGGGGAAATATTTGAAAATTATTTTATTGTCTGATTTGAGTGAAAGGAAATCGATTCAGCACCTCGATCTTCTAGTTTGACCTGCTGTAAATGTAATCAGTGGAATCATGCCTACCCCGCTTCTACTTCCAAAAGCCCCCCCACCCCTAACCGCCACTGATTGGCTGACGAGACTAATTGACAGGTGATCGTACTCTTTGGACCTTTTGTACATTATACGTTCTGAGTCTTTGTGTGCCTTCGTGTAATAAATAACTACCTTAAGATAATATTTATAACATTTTATATTAGGTACGCTAAATGTTAAAAAAAAAATAATATTACCTACTTAGGTAATAAATATCAATTAGCCAAAGTCAAAACGTCAATAATGAATGAGCCTGGAACTTACAACACAGGGAATCCTAGTGTGAGTTTCAGGCATCATGTTTGAAAAGAAGCCTTTAGAGACTTAGCGAGCCTCTCGTATAAAATTAGATACCAATGCCACCAAGTGACATTAACGCATTTTGAACGCACAAAAAACGCATTATAGAGTTACATATCATAAAGCAAAACGAGTTTGTATTTATGCACGCAAAAAAAAGTTCAATACTACCAAACTGGCAGAATTTAAAATTCATCTCAAGCAAAACTAAAATTGACTCTTCATCCCAAACTCGGTCAAAGTCTCTTTTTTTAACTTTCAAAAACTAAATTTAATTTCCAAGTTAAATAATGCTCATTGGGAGTGCGTTTCAGATTAACTAGGCTCGTATTTTACCGGTATCTACCTCTATACATCTGGGTAAATATTGGCGCATGCGTAAACGAACATACGGCGTTCAATGTCAAACTTCTGCATCTTGCTTGTTATACTTATAGGCAATTTTGAAAACTGAGCCTAAAATCATTACTCTACTTTTTAATCTTTATTCGTAAAAAAATAATGAATCGCTCACTAATCTGCTCATCTTGATATTTTGTGCAATATAACAATTATTTTAAGGCATGTAATGTCAATATTTCTAAAAATAACACACTATTAAATGCGTCCTATTTGAACAAACTGAAGTTACAGGGAAAACAAAAACTGAATATAAAGTCTATGAACGTACACATTCCAACGTTGTTTTGTGGTATAACCAAACAGTATTTCCCATAATATTAGTGGCTTTGATTGTAATGTGCTTTGAAGTAATTGGTAGAGGATTATTCAAATTGATATTGTTATCGAAGTGCCGTGAGTTTTAGAAATGGTTTAAACTGAGGCTAAAAACCATGACTTTCTTAAAATCAATATCATATACATATTCAAAGCAGTTTTTCTTTGAGCAAAAATGCTAAGAAGTTAAAAAAGTTACTATTATGTTTAATGCACCGATATGCGCGATAGAGGGCGCTACTTAGTAGTTTATCGTCTATTTAGGGGGTAAATACATATAGGTAAGCAAAGGTTGAATCTGTTTACATAGTTGCTTTTATGGTTTTATTTAAACATTTACCTCTATAAATAAATTGACACACACTGCCATTGACATCCATACTTAATGAGTAAGTCATTTTGAATAAAAAGAACAGAAATTGCATGCAAAGTATAAACCAATAATAACAGCGTACACAAAATAATGAAATTGAATATCCGCATAAATATATTAATTGTCAATAATTTTATCCTTCTTGGCGCCTAATTTAGGTAAAAAGCTGATCCGTTGCAACATGTATGGTAGAAATTGACTTACCTGGTCATAAAATTATATTTAGTGCATCATCCCACACGAACACTTATAGGTAAAAGACTAACCAAATAATAAAACCGTAATTTCTTTAATTGAATGCAGATAACAATGACGACATCAAAGCAAACACGTATAAATCCAAACACCAAAACAGCTGAGCCGTCAAATTCAACAACACGTCCGATTCCTGCTCTACGATTTTGAAAAAAGAATCAACAAGGAAAAACAATAAAATTAAAACTTTCGATACTAACTGCACAAACGTGCCGAGTAACCTAATTTCAAAACCGTAGAACACTACGACGTCACAAATGCAGTCGGCAATTGTACTCACGTGTGATCAACGTGTTCAGAGTGCCATCGACGTGGAGGTAGATAGATAGCTGGTCTGTTTGGCCTCGGACGGCCTGGATGCAGCGACGCCGCGGACGCGCGGTATCGAGGAAGTAAGTCCCGGCGAACTGTCAACGGCACGGAAATCGGGCGGCGGCGGGCACCGAAGGCCCAGCACGCATGCGCCGCGCGCCCGTCAACAGCCGCCCCTGCAGCCAACGGGGAGCAACCCACCCCACCAGCCTACCCTTTAAATCGAACGTCATATCCCGCACACCGTTCGCACCACCCACCCCCCGTGTAATTTCTGAAAAGCGCTGACTACCCGAGCCGACCCTAAAAAATGCATTGCGTAACGGTTTTATAAATTCCCGTGAATGTTTGCCCAATCAATTATCCACCTGCTTCGGGCGAGGACACAATGCCCCCACTAATGGTCTCTCCGATCATATATTTAAACTGAAACATTTTTAAACTAGCTCAAACAATTTTATTTGCTTCGTCTATTATTAAAAAAAATGATTATTTCGTTTTTTTACTAACGTTTTCTCTCATTTCCTGGGTTATTAGAAAACTTCAAAACAATGTTGTATGAACTACGTGTAAGTATGTAACAACTTCACAGTACTTTAATATAGATATTTTTTGCTGAGCTCTTTTTTCATAATTTCCTTTATGACAAGTAACAGTAAAAAGACGAAAAATTAATCTTCATGAGCAATAGTGGTATAAACTGAGGACAAAAAGAACAGCAACAATTTAACTTCAGATAAGAGTCGAACACGTAGGTGGTTCTAATCAAACTATAAAACGTTGACTTAACAGAACAATTTCCCCATTCCAAAACATTCAGAACAATATCTCTACAAAATAACCATAAACCGGTTAATCAAAGTCGGTGAAAGTCCTCTTTCAAATTTCATGAAATATTATCATAATGCTTTCAAAATATCAGCAAATCAGTTTGCGAACCAGTTGTTTAGAGTAAACACATCATTTGTGTAGCGAATTAATCCAAGCAACATGAGTAATATTCTAGATATAGTTTCTACGAATGTTTACTTTACCTTTAGTTTGCTTATCTTACCTTAATTTTCTTGTTCTACATACTAGTCAATCTGGGTTCATAATTAATTACATCTTCAGATACCCCGATAGAAGCAAAGAAATCAGTCATATCCCAAAACAAAGCGTTTTTTTTTCTATGGAAGAAAATGCCCTAAGATATAAATATTTTTTTAAAAGCACAAGCAGAATCATCGTCAACATCACACGACTTAATTCTTGTGGCCCCTTTATTTTTGAAAATACATAATAAAACCAAATGAAATTGTATTAACAAACTTTCTGAACTATTGCATAGCGGTCGGCACCTTTACAAACACTAAAACAGTGAAGTGAAACATCACCTCCTCAACGTTTCAGACGAAAATGTCTGTAAGTTCTGAGTCATTGTTTAGGTGCGCACATGCTATGTAGCACATTGCCCTAACTAAAAATCTGTGAGGTATTTGGTTTAGGTAATGTCTACAAAAGATTGTACAGTAAGATCAGTTTGTTACTATCCCTGCATATTTTGAATTTTGATGTGTACCTAATTTGGATTTAATAGTCGGTTACACAATGATGAATTTGTTTTCTTCGGTTGTAAGTGGAGGTCAATGCTAATCGTCATGCAAAATATAAATTTTCAGCCCCTTTTATACTCCATTTAAAAACTTAAACAGTCTTGATATGACTTTTTAGTTAAAACTTAGTATAAAAAAAAAATGTTGCTAAAAAACTGTCTAAAGTGACAACAGTTAGTCTGTTGAATCATTACTGTAACCAGTATTTATTTTTTTAATATGTATTTGTGTAAAAATATTGATTACCTCCCCTTAACTACGTGCCTCCTATGGAGTATAAGTACATCAGCTAGAGACGAATCCCAACTAGAATGCTTTTTGATAGAATATAATAATAGTTTATTTGCAATGGAATGTAAGTAGGTACTATAACAATTGGAGATCCTTGTAAATTCTACCTTAACTTAGGCGAGCAAAAATAAAAACATAGGATAGGATTAAGTTAATTACAATATTGAAATTGGATCTCATGACATGTCTATTTTATCATTTATAAATTCACTCAAATGCACAGAAGGTTTCCATATTTTAACACACAAGGATTAATTTTATTCCCATATGTGCTGCTTACAAAGATACATGTTAAAACAGCTGTCCAGTAATTGGGTTTTATTTACAAGTGGTCGTTCCGTATAAAATATTGAAACCTATTCGTCATTGTGCCAGAGTAACATCCAGGCGGAAACGATCAGTACTAGGACATGCCAGCTGAAGCGAAGGTACCTTGTACTGGATTGTCAGCACTAACACAAAATCTGCCTAGCCTTTTTCCTACAATGTTAGGGTCGGCTTGAACGTGCCAGTGTTGTTTTTACATTGAGCGACCCTTGATAAGTCTGGTGGTCAGGGTTTCTGGATTATATCAATTGATAGCACCATAATGCCAAAGAGCCCACCAATTTAACGTGCCATTTGAAACACGGAGGAGGTCATCCTCCGATCTGTGCTTATGTTACTAAGCTATTAGCTATGAACTCGTCCCTTGCCTCTCAGTCCTCTCACGGAAATAATACAAGTTTCATCCGATGTAAAGAAACAACAAAATTATAAATAATGCTTGACAAAGAGACATATATGTATATGATCAATTCGCTATAAAAACAAGACACGTGTGTTTCTATCGAAGTGCATAACAAACTAACACATTACCCTTGACTTAAATGAATCCTTGGAGTTTGCCGGAAAAGATTCTATTATGTGCGTAAAGATATTATTTAAATGTCCGTACGATTCAAAAAAGTTTTAACTTACAATATATTCCGTTAATTTAGAAATACAGAAAAGCAGAATATTTATAGATACCTCGGTCTAGATGATAATTTCGAGAGGTTTCTGCTTTTTTAAACCAAAAAAAGAATTATTCATACTTACAAAAAATTATTTCCAGCAGCATTGCGTGACAAAATTAGGTTTAAAGAAAACCTGGGACTAATCCAGAAGTAAACAGTCAATGTTCATGCCAAATCCACACCTTGATTTTTATTCCGCGTAGACAAAGGACCTACTCCCGGTCACCGAATGAAATGAGGTCACCATGGCTGGCCAAAAAAATAATGCAGCAACTGTGCTCTTTTCCGAAATAGAATCGGCTCCGATAACTGGGTCGAACGATGCGTCTACGTTTCGATACATTACTTTTTTCTATATTTGTTTTGACAGCAACACTGTGTGAAATCGAGGGGCTTTACACTGTATTCTAATGCGAATTATAAGTAAATTGAGTTTTGTTTTTTGCTCAACAAAATATAAGTACATTTACATACAGATATATGGATCCCTTTAATTACTAATTAGATAAAATATACTATGAATCTTTTTTTTACAAAACTAAAAATAGTTTTTTTTTTCATTGCAATGATTTTGTGTTTCACAAATATATGAGGTTAAAAAGTGTGGACATTACACTGAGATTCATTCATTTTTAAATGCCTCTCCCTCACTCTCTCTCGTTATTTTTCTCATCACGCATACTTTTTGAAATTGACCACTGTAGGCGTATAAAATTTAATAACCAATTTTTATAGCACGAGATTAAATTCATCCGGGTGCAATTCGCAGTTTCAAATTGTAAATAATGAAGTTGCAGTTGTTATAAATAAATCTTTACACATATTCGTAAGGACGAATTTGAACAAAACTTGACTGGCTGGAAACTGTTGGCTTTTTTCTAATATGTACCTACTTGTAAAGCTAGCAGTGTACATAAATAATGATATACATTTTCTGCTCATATCCACTCAGGGGAATTCATATGAGCTCTTTTTGCAAGTCAGACACCAGTCATTTGACATTTTGTTTTTAATATGACAACTAGCGACTCGAAAAGCGGTAAAAGCACTTGAATGTTGCATGGACTTACAAGAGTGAAAATGTGATCAAGTATGAATTAAGCAGAAGTCTGTACGATATCTTTCTTGTAGAAGGCATACGGCATTCGATAAAATTAATTGTATATCGGGTGTCTCATACCTAATCGCATTAAATTTTATCACATATAGTACCTATTTTATGATATTCCATGGCGAATTGTAAAAAGAATAACCATAAATCCATTCAAAGGTGGCAAAGCCACAGGAGTCATTTTTCGTTTTCCTAATTTACAACATCATGTGTAAAGCAGAGGTAAAGTATAGGGTATCGAATGTTTTGCCCAGCTGACAGCTGTCAGTTTTCAAGGGAGAATTTCCGTTGTTTGAACTGTTGCGGACTAGAAGTTAGTTTCTTATACAAAACACTTTTCAGAATTAAGAAAATCGACCATTTGTATAATGTTAAATAAGTATCATATTTGCGCCTTGAAATCAGATAATTTTCAAATTCAGTTCAGCGACACTAATGCAATAACAGGGTGACCTACTCTTTTCAAGATAAAAATACAAAAATTTCTCAACGAAAAATGCATTCTAAAGACATCCGCGGTCTAAATAGTGCACAGCTGCTGTATTTGTAGTATGTGGGTCAAATCTTGAGTGATGCAAAGATCATTATTTAATTCCTAGTTTTAAATATAATATGTATGTTTATCGGTCCCATTTCGAACACTACTTGGAATAATTATATATTTTTTAGTTAACAATTGGTGATATTCATTCTTATAGATTTGTTTGGAAACTGCAAGATTATAATGACGCAATTTAGTATTTCGGACTTACAAGCTTAATTTGAAGACCTTAACATATCTTTTACACTAACGGATTTTCCAGTCGACCACGTTAGAGCATACGTTGTAGAGAAAATCTTTACTCGATTGGTATAAATGTAATGAAATCTGAATGAGGTTACACAAATGGGTGTTTGACCCACTGCGTGTTGCAAGGAAAGTTTGTGTAAATGAAACATAGAAACACATTTATTTAAATTACCATCTATCGAAATAATTCAAATTGTGTTGGCATGTTGCTGAAGGCTTTGAAAATATATTTGCGGATGGAATCAACTTGAAGATGATGATGATGATATGTATCATATGCATGTGCCTTTTGGTTACAGCCCATGTTTCGCTGCCATACTGGACTGGGCGTATGATGGTTTTATAGATCAAATCACATTGATGGGTAACTAAAGGCAACTCAAGGGTATCCCAATCCGATAACACCGAATAAGCAGAATGCAGCAATTAATCTAGATACGTTACGCTTTTAATGTACACAGTCATTATTATAATCTAATCTATCAAATATGTCACAAAAATCTTGATTAGAACTTTTATTCAGTCGGCGTTTCTCGGAATTGAAATTATTTGCTACTACAGTAGTATTTCCTATCAGTAGTATAGCGTTTGTATTAAATAAGCATTTTTTTTTAAATGTCATACAATTTCTAGACATCCATCGCAATAACGGAAAGGAAAAAAAACAAAAATGATTGAGGCGCTGTAACATCTGACTTTAAATATAGGTGTATTACATTACAGTATTAAACCATTAAACCGATATCGTCATGAGATATTATTACAGCTGTAGAGTTTATATTTGTTTGCTTGCACACCCTTATCTAGGGACTGTTAACTAAGATTAAAGAAACAATATTTTAGTTTTAAAAGGTAATGGGCTCTCCATTTATTGAAAAAGGCTAATTGTGAGCTGGATGTATGAAGTAGGTAGTTTCCACTGGAACCAAATGAAACCGCTGGCGGAAGCTAGACCGGTATAACATTAAAAAAATATCTCGTATGCGTCTCAGTATTTCAATTTAGAGATTTTGATATCACCAATAAAACCTGCCTACCATAAGATTTTAAAGATATATTCAAAAATGCTACATAATAAATACCTACGAATGAATCCACGAATTTCCTCAAACAAAATCTAAGCCTGCGAAGTCTGCATCATGCTCACAACGTAACCATTTAATTCGGAAGATATAGCCACAAAAAACCTAGCAAAAAAGCACTAGGCGATCAGCGAAGCATTTATTCCGATTCCGATGCACTATTCTCCAGTACCTTGAACCCTATGACACGGCCGAAGGTTAGGGAATATGGGTGTAACTGGTTTATAGCTTTGTTAAGTTTCCTAGTAATAGGATGCTTTGTTTTGTTTGTAGAGTGGTGTGTCGGGGTTGAGAATAGAAATCTGCTAAGAATAGACTTTAGTAGAAAAGGTTTTCGGAACTCTAGAGGCAAAGGTGGTTGGAACTTTAAACTAACATGTTGTGAAGGAAACGACAACTTTAAATTAAATAGCAGACGTAAAACTGAATACCATGCGCTTATTTGCTACAAAACGGTTTGCAAGTACTTATTTATTTTGATAACAAATCTTTTAAGATCGGTGTGTGTGGAGATGACCTAAGATACCTAAGGGCAAAAGGATAACGACGATGTTGAAAAACGGTGTTTTCATAAAATAATAACTGAAAATAGTGTAGTCGTGTTTTAAACACAACCAAGTAAATTTTAAAAATCGGTAGATGCACATTCACTAAGTTTATTAGGTTCAGGTATCAACTGAGTACTGCGAAGAGATGAATTAGGCATGAAAATTTATATTGACCTTCTACGAGACCACACTGTTGTCTTAATGTTAACTGACACTGCAACCGTATCCATATGCACACTAACTGATGAACTTGAAGACTTTGAGAGGCCACCAACGTCAATGTTTGTTTATTTTATGCAAGCAGCATTCGAAACTTTGGGACGTAAGGATTTTGATCTAAAAAGAGAGCAAAGTTTCTATAGAAATATCTTCATTAATAGATTTCATATACAATTTACTTTCGATGCTCTAATAAGTAGTTTTGATAAAGTTTATAGTTGTAGGTTATGCAATTTATACATTGAAACAAACAACGCTACGATTTATGGCTTAATATTTTTTTTCAACCATTTCTTAAATCGATTTGCATAAATAAAACTTCTTAATAGCTACCAAACAAAAGTGTGTTGCGAGAATAAACTATTTCGTAAATAATTCTTACACTGATTTCAGTAAAATATTTACCCTTCAGGTTAGCACTTCCACAATATCAAACCTAGAATTACCTGATTGGCAAACTAAAAAGAGAGTTGTGATAGTTAAGAAACTCGGAAAGCGTTGTCTAATTCTACCTCATAGACATAGGTAGTAAAAATAACTTCCTGTAACTCGAACACCAAATATAATACCTAATAACTATAATAGTTAACCTTTACAAATACCTAATTGGTTACAATTGCGTATTTAAATCCATGTTATGCATACATGATTGGTTCATAGAGCGCGAAAGGCAATCCTCAAAAGCTAGTTTCGCAAAATGGGTGCGCATTTGCCCCATTTTGGCAATGTGCGTGCCCAAATAATCGCTGCATAAGTGCTAACGAGCTGTGGCCTAAAACTTTATGCCCAATGACTCGCTGAAAAAGAACAATACCTAGCTACTTTCAAATTCAAAGCCGGTTAGGTGTAGCGTTTCACGCATGTTAATGTACGCATGTGAGGTGCATGGACACTTTCTAGGCGTTCTAGAAGCGTAGGTAATGCAAAAACAGCGGAATATCAAGAAGCTTCCTGAAAGTAACTCAAATAACTAGCTATTTAATTAGAAAGTTGATATTGAGTTCATAGATTTGTCGAAAACTTTGGCTACAGGAATAAAATATATTTTAAGACTCAATTAATTTATTATTTATCATGTTGATGAATTTCGAAAGTCGGAATTGTTTTTTTATATCGACGCAATTAAATTCTTCTAACAAAATAGAATATTAAAATTGTAATGATAATACCTATCTAATGAAAGCGAAAACTAAAAACGAGATAATATATGTGCGAAAGTCACTATATTTACTCCAATAAACATAAGAAAACAAGTTCGATCCAGTCCCCAAACGTATCTTCATTCAAAATAATATTCACGTTTCAAATAACCCGAACAAAGCTAACGTTATCTATGCGTTGCGTGCATGTATCAGGCGTGTGGGGGCGCGGGGAGGGGCCCAAGGCTCCGGTGCGCAAATACTCGCTGCATACAATGACTGCCAAACATCGCATCCCGGACAAAAACCGCGGCACGTGTAAGTGCAGTGCCGAATTTGAAATGTCTTGCAATTTTGTTTATTTATCGATTGTTTTCCTTGTTCAAAGAATTAAGAGAATGAGGATGCCATAAAGATACCTTTCACAAATGTATTCGTTTCTGTTGCTTCGTTGAAGTCACAAGTGCTAACTACTATGTACTTATTACTGCTAATTCATGTTGTAAGAAAAAATCCCTACTACCTATATCAGACTTTCTTTGCTACGATTTCCCAGTACGCTTGGGTAACTTTACCATACGCTTAAGATACTCATGGTGTTAGGTACATACTCGATAGTAACCTAACAACTACATATTTTAACATCTACAGTAAATTAAATAATGCAATAAGCAAGTACAGTTTATATAATTAGCACATCAAATCTCATTTCAAATGTACATGATAGTACAAAGTCAATTAACATCATCAAAATTTAAATTTATACCCGTTTTAAGAAATTATCCAAAATTCCGGTTCTAAAGGCAAACAAACGTCTTTGAAACTTGGCACGTATCTTTCCATCTATTCTTGATTTTGTTGGCGAGAAATCAATGCTGGCTTTACAAAGGCTGGTTTTACATCACATCGATCAAAGCAGTAAAGTAACTCAAGCACAATGTCGATATATTTTTTTTAAGGCATATAATCAAGAACCGATATTAGATGCGTAGTATTTATAAAATAAACAGCTCCAGTACGGGCCTGTAATCGCATTGTAGGCTAACGTCATTCACCCACACACAGAAACGCACCGCCGAATTTTGTGGATGTATTTTTCTAGGCGGCTTGATGTGTGCGGCGCAACGCCGGTGGCGCTGAGAGGGGGTTATGCAAAGTGGCATGAGTGCGAAAGAGAGGTGACTAGCTAGTTATATAACGCATTATTTTTATAATTAACAAACAAAAATTGAGAGATACGGCGGTGCGACCCTGAGAGCGGCCAGTGATCCCGCCGAACGAAAATTTGCACAGATCGAATGTGGGCGACCTCGGTCGTAGTTGCACGCGGTTCTCTCACGCACACATACATACATGCAGCAGTTTAGCACACATACAAAATGGGGAAAATTCTCGATTTCCGTGTGTGAAATTGAGCAGATAATTCTATGAATGCGTCATAATGCACTTTCAGGACAAAATATTCAGAATGTACAGAATCAATCATATTTTATGTGATCCCGGAAGTAGGTCTAAAAATGTACTAAGTTCTTATTATCTTTGAAACAATCAAATATTCACATACGTAACGTCATTTTCGATTATACTGAAAAGCATTGTATTCAAAACTCTAATGAAATAACAACATTGATACCTAGGTACATTGAATAAACTGCAACAAATAACCAATTGTATTTACGCCTAATTTTCGGTGCGTAATTTAATTGACTATAAGAGCAAGCAATAGGAGTAATAAAACAAAATAAATCACCTACTACGTCTTATGCTATAAATTTTAACAGTCAATACACGAGCTATTTAACATTTTACAACTTTTTCATATCCGCAGTGGACTGGGCTCAACATTGTAAGGCCAAGGTTTTTAACGCACTGATAGAGACAGAAGCCTAACGTAAACGCAACGTCAACGCAGCGTTGATAAATTAAAATCGGTGACGTCATGCTGGCCTTGAATACCGTAGAGTTTAAGGCCACGTCGAGAATCCGAGGCCAAAGCTTGTAGTTTTTGAAAATCGAATCGTTAGATTATATTTAAAACGGCAATGACAGTGAAGATATAATAAACCCGATGATTTTTTCTCTTTTGTAGCAATAACTGTTACTTAGTAGATTGTTTTTTTCTTCAACTTACTAGAAAACATTCGAAAAATTATGTTTTTAGCCGTATACATTTGATGAGTGCCTAATTTATCAACACACAATAACAAGTAGCCACAAAAGTTACATAATTACTGCGGTGTGGAAGCGCATTGTTAGTAGATACCTATACACAATTTGTTCAAATAAGTCATAAGTATTTAGTAGCACTGTAGCACATCAATTGTACTGAATGAAAATTTTAAAATCATCCTTAATTTTAAAGCGAACATACTACGTAGGTACTTATATGTGCAGGCGGAAACCAAATTTAATATTTACCCAGCGATTCAGTCTTATGCAAGTAAATAATTACATTATAAGTCATACAGATAGGTACAATGGATGTACATTGTGAAGCATACTTATACATATACACACAGATGCTCTCATCATTATATATATAGCTGACCCTGCATTTTATGACTATAACGTTACGAACCAAGGCCTTACCGAAACTCTTATAAGGTTACATCCATTTCAAGGCCTCAAAACAAGGTTTTTTTGAATATTATTATAAATTAGTTCAGGAAGTTTTAATAGAACTAATGTTAATAACCGTTGTGATTGAGTTTTTTTTTTATTATTAGTTTTAAAATAATTATTCTTATAATATAAATGCATGACAGACAAAGACAAAGATTGCTTCCAAAGATGAAAAGTCGCGTCATTTCTGAAAGCTCAACACAAGAACTTTGAAATTTTATACCAATACCATGAGAATATTTCTGGATACTTGCTGCTTAAATACAGGAGCCTGTTATTTTTCCTTTGCCAACAAACACCCTTATAGGAAAATTGCTATGCAGCGCGTTATAAAGTGGCTGGATGCTACTTGAAAATGCTTCGTCTTCCTGTCATTTTCTAATCAAACTAGTCTCACGGTACGGTGGTCTTTGCTGTTGGTATAATGGATATATAGTCCGTGTTTGTGTATTTTAGGGTAAAATACTGCTTCAATATTAAGTAAAACAACGCAGTCTTAAAATAAAACAATGCAGTCTTAATAAAAACTGTGCAAATAAGCCTTTTACCTTAACATTGACCGAAACTATTGACTACGAAACAAGAAACTAGAATAAATTCCAACGGGATCCAACTATTTATATTATACAACTATCACATCTAAGCTAGTTTATGATTCTGTTAAAGGCGTCTACTACAATACTATTGACTGAAACCTCTAAATGGAATCTGTCTAGAGTACTTAAAATCTTATTACAAAATATTTGTCAAAATAAAATTTCATTCTTTCGAGTATTAACCCTTTTTTCTCACTTGTAAACATATCTCCATATTATAATTACAATACAATTAGTCGGTAACTCTAAATTTGTTCTATTGTCATAGCAATTATCGTTAAGTAAGATGACATAAGGCAAATAACATCATGGCTACTCATGACGAAGTTAATGCATAAAAAACGTATGAATGAAAAACGCTTAGACCGAATGATTATATCTTTATTCTAGTTCAGAATGTTAATGGTGTATTAGTTAATGGCATCATAAGATTAAAGGAAGTGGGTTTAAGCATAATATTGATCAGAATGGTAGTTTTTAGGAATATTTAGTTCGTTTGTGGGTGTACGTAGAGACAAGTACATAATACTTACTGTTTGTTTTTTATTGCGTACGATGTTTTTGAAAATGAGGACATATTCTCATGGTGTCATAGTAGATTTTGGAAACTCCTTGCTAAGCAGTAAGCGTTATGAACGATGAACCGTTGATCATCTCTTTCAGCCTTCTCCCTGATGTGGAAGATTATTTCCAGTTGCATTGACGGTTTTTACATTGGCAATCTCTACAATGTGGAACATCAATAATGGTTAAATTCCAAAAATTGGTTTAAACATTGACGTTTTAATCAGTATAGCAACACATTATCATCAGTCATTTGAACTTTGATCGCTAGGCTAACTTAGTTACTCATGCATTTTAAACTTGACTTCTCGGTAGTTGTGCAAGCGATAAAACAAAAAATAAAACTACCCACGCACTAAGAATTGATACAAGTCGTGTGTATGAAAAATTGTATGAACTTGATCATGACCATGAACCGCTCGCACGTTGTGTGACGTCATCGACAAACAAAACAACGAACAAATTGCATAACATTAAGTGTATCGAGTGTGAAGCAGAATGGCGCAACTGTGGGTAACTTTATGTTTTTTTAGTCATAAATGCACCTTCAAAACAATTTAGGCATCCCTGATCGCCCATGCATCCATGGTGGCAGTCCGCCCGTAACCATGGATGCTGTAAAGGATCCGAAACGTCGGGATTAAATAATATTAATATAAACGCGATAAAATCCATAAAAGTAGTTTTATTTAAATGTTTGGTTGTACCAATAATTATTACCTATTTAAAGATTATTGCTGTTGCCGAGAAGTCTTGTTACAAAAACAAAACCTTAAAAAAAACTCATTTACCTTAATTATTCTCGCGCAAGCTTGAAATCTGTACCATTTAGTTACACAGCCTTTTTATCGTCCCACTGCTGGGCACAGGCCTCGTCTCACACGGAGAAGGATTGAGCGTTTATCACCACGCTTGCTCAATGCGGGTTGGTGATTTCAGACATTATAGTCCAGGTTTCCTCGAGATGTTTATCTTCACCTTTTTATCAGCCATTGGTGTCTAAGAACTTACAAAGCACATACAAACCTAGAAAAGTTGCCTTGGTACTTGCCTGACCTGGCAAACTTAATAAAAATATAAGAGTACTTGGTAACGTACTTACTTATTCCAAACTTAAAGTAAAATGGAATTAAAACAAAGAATAACCAACCCAAATAGTTCAATAACAATAGTTTCCAAAAAGGCTGCTATATTTGTGACGTTCTTCCTCTGCAGTAAGCTGGTAAATTTTCCCAGGCACGTTGTGAGTTCTCCCTCTACTGCCAGGCGAACGCTACAGTAGTCTAGGCACCACAAAGGGCTATTTATAAACTTTTCCAAAATTTCCATCGTACTTGAAGTTGCTGACGTGAAAAATATCCAACAGAATGAAGCGAAACAATCCTACGCTTACCAGCGCATTTCGTGGTTTTGACCATTGTAAAAGGCTAAAGATCTAGGTAATACATTTCAAACAACAAGATTCTCATAATGAAGCAGTTTTATTGTCTCGCATATATTCAACGTATGTTAAAGGGCGTTGAAGGCTCATCTTGGCTTAGAAACAAGTTTAAAATTATGCAAATGGAAGCAGGTGTCAGTAAAAAAACCACGTCGTTTTTTTCGTTAATGTTGTAACGTTTTTTGTTGAAGTTTTTTGGATATAAATATGTATTTATAGTCAGCTATATTAAATTAATAAAATATGTTTTGAAGGCTGTTCGTTTGGAATTCATTGATAACGCATTTAGTTATTGACTATATCTAGATATTTTATTTAAAGCGCAATTTCATAAAACGCGTATTTACTTAGTAATAAAAAACAAAAAATGAAGACCCGGTATAAATATTATTAAAACAGTTACCATTTTGTGCTGTTTTTGCGGTTTCATCCGCATTTTGAGGGGGTTCTACTTTAAGTACTTTGATAAATTATATCATAGGATATATTTTTTACCTATTCTTGTCTATACCAGATTTGATATATCTTTCAAATCTTAGTTCTAAGTCTTGATATGCCGCTTTCAAACGCAGGTACTCAATTTCATACATAAAAAAAAAGAATCGTCAATATTAGGTACGGTTGCCAAAAAACAGGACCGTAATGCGACCTGGAATCTAAATAAAAACTCTATCTATGTCTAATAACAATTTCGAAATTAAACTTACTTTCAACAAAGCATAGGTAGATACATCAAATCTAGGTCATTAGCACAAACAATTTAAGTGCTAAACTCTAGAATACATTTTGTCGTACTTACTCCCTTTGATATTCACAACAGGCTGGAATTCTAGATCGTATCTAAGAGAACTTGTTACAAATTATCTTTGCGACCACTGGAGCGTCAAAATTGACCCATTAGTGACGAGATCCAAACTAATATAAACAAACCTCTTTTTATGTTCAGTAATAGTAAATTGCTGGTTTCAGTCGTAATGTTTTTAAATTACTCCTGTAATTTTATCGTTGTGTATACATAGTTTTACATTAGATCCTCTATTATTACAGCAAATTTAAAACCAAAGAGACAGTCTTTGAGTAAGTATTTAATGAAAATTATGAGTTATTAATAAAGGTTAGCATTCATTTTTAAAGTCGATCAATTTATTATGATTACTATGATGAAGACTATGTTCACGAAACTTTGTTGTATGTTAACGCCCTGTGAACGAAAATGCTACAATTGCCTAATATTATAATAATTACTACTCAAGACATAATCATAATGCTTTGACTAGTACTTAAAATATAACAGCCGCATAAACCTATGCCATGCTCATTAGCGATCTTTAAACAATCGATTAATAAAATAATGATTAGGTTAGTATTGGTAGGTACAGTTTCGAAACGAATGATGAAGATGTATATTCACAAAGCAAACAGCCTAGCAATGAAATAAATTTCTAAACAATTTAATTATTTAATGGTAGGTAGATCGAACTATATATCTACATAAATAACTAAGCAGTATCACAAAAATAAGTTGACCTTGCAGATGACGTAGACGTGATGCAATGTCATGAAATGTAGCATTCGAGCATAATTTATACTTTCCGTAACATAATCAGTACGATCATATCAATAACAAGGATTCGTCTTCGGTCCTGGGGATATGCTGGGCACTAATGTATAGTCACCCACCTCCATATGCACGTACCTACCAAGGTTTGTGGCAAGTCAAACAGTATTTTTTTCGATATTATGACACTAGATTGAGGTTTAAGAAGGCTGCCCTCCGTAACTCTGTATTATATATGATGATGATGATGAATATTATATATATTACATTGTTAGTCCACTATTTGTTCAAATTCTATGAAATAAAGTAAATTATTCCATGGACAGATTATTAGCAGCATATTATTCAAATATTACAAGCATTATATTTTTTTCTCAGTTCTCAGCATTATAAAATATTATTTTCCAACCTTCAAAGTCCACGCATATGCAAAACACAAAGTGCTTAATGCGTCAAAATAAATTGTTATGATAACACTAAAAATATCAATGAGGAACTAGTGTTAACCCTAAACTGCGATGCAACAAGTTACTGGTACGTCAAATTTGTACACGAAAATAACAGACGATTTTCATCCTTTTGCAATGAAGCTAAAGTCCAAATCCGCTTGTTTTGTACTTTAAGGAAAGATGAGCGCATAGATTACGTAATGGAGTCGATTCAGCATTCATGGTCACGGCTATGTATGCTTAAAAGGTCAACATCTAACTTCTAAAGCAAAGATTGTATCATTTACATTTGCAGCCATCTTGGAATTTACGCGTTTGATATTATTTTTTAAGGAATTCTTCGAAACAATAGGCCGAATACAAAAGTTTTTTTTTTGTTTTATGAAGTAACCGCTCAGTTATTTTTTTAATGTATTTTATAACCTTGCTAGAATGTAAAGTACAAACCTAATGTACCTACCTATATTCAAAATTGGAAATAATCTTACGAGGCTCGGAGCAGTTAATCTGGTCTTGAGACATTTTTGTCATTTTTTGATATTTATGGTTTTTTTGCAAAGCAAAGTGGAAATTCAAACTTCTAAGTACCTTAACCAAAGGTCCAGAATAAGCATAGATTTGGATGCTTGATCTATATATAAAGAGTAATAAAAATAAAATTGGGCATGCTAAAAATAAGAAACATGATTGAAATCATGACATTTGTACAAACGGCCATCCTCCTCCTTGACTTTATCGATCCTAACCCCCTGGAACGAAATAAAGAGTAATAAAATCATAAGAGCATAATTAACAAATGATGAGAATGTTAGCAAGACTAGGCAACTGAATATTAACCAATATTTTTTGTGCACGAATGTCGTTTAAACAGATGGCAAGCGACTAAATCAATAGGATTCGATCAGGAACATAATTCCTTGGATAAATTATTACAAGATTCCTTTAAAAAATCCAATAAGATCGTCAAATACGAAATCTATTTCATATGATATAGGCCACTGTGATAACTACTAAAATGGGTGCCACACTCTCAGTTTGAACATTTTGATTCGAGTAATCAATAATTCCGTGTTAAATTCGAGACCAGGCAAGTCTTGCCGTTTCTATAGTAACCATCCCTTTGCCAAAATCACAGGGCCATCCCACCGCCGCCTAAATTTAAAGGGAATTGGGAATCAGATAATATACACATGTATTAATATATTGACGTACACAAAGACGAGATTTATATAAATTAATACGTAAGTACCTGCTATGTATTCTGATTTCGGTTAACTGACCGGAATAAGTAATCTGTATTCATGTACTTACTCTACTACTCTAAAAGTCCTTGTAAGTTAAGTTTGATTGGAACTCTAAAATTGTACAAAATTTAATTCTAAATTCGCACGTTTTTCAGTTACCTACTCAGTGTTGCAAAAAGTGTTAAAAAGAGGTCGGTCAAACCTTAAAAGTATCCAAGAAAATAATAATAGGACTTCGGTATGAATTTGAAATGATTTTCGAAACGAATGAAAAGAGAAAATCTCTGATAAATTGGTGGTAAGCTGTACTTTTGCTTAATTTCCGAGGAGTATCACGTCATATTCTTTGCCGTATTTTATTTATCATCCTACATACATAGTTGTTAATTCATTTCAATTTAACCTGGACCTTCCAAAAAATCCTCAGCCAGCCAGTACCTATTACAGTTGTACAAAAGCACGCACCACGTAATCTGCGGTAGCAATTATTACGTGTGTCGTGTAGCGTATACTAAGCGTGTTCTCCCTTTGATGATAAGCATTCATGAATGGATATTCTAAATGTCATGCTCGTGCTTGTTAATAGAAACAAAAGGATTGATGTTATGTTCAGCTGTTTATAGATTTAGATATGAATGGAGTCGAGGCAAGGACGGCCTAATTGGAAAGAACGTGAAATCCAAGTGAATAGAAAAGTTATTGTAGAAAGATAACAGCTGCATTTATTTTCAGAAATACTGAATTATATCTACCAATGTAGTTCCTTTGAAAAGCTGTTTTAAAAGTCTCTATTAAGAGATCTGAACACTGAATCTGTCTAGATAGTAATATAAACTGTACTATTTAAATAACTAAGATGCGTTCCCACAATGAAATGCAAATATCCGACATTTACATACAAAATCTATTCAAAATTCGAGGGTGCCACAATTATCTTCCGATCAACAGTAAAGTTAATTGACGACATCAAAGTTGAATGAATTTATCATTAACTAGCGTTGGGACTTTTAGTACGATAGCTTCAAAGCATTAGTTACTAAATGATAATATAAATAATGTGTACCTAAGTCTTAAAAAAACTTCTTTTTTCATACAAATCAAAAACGTCGCGGATAAATCAAAGTAAGTCAATCAGTGAGTTTCTCACTCTACATAAACCTCTACTCACATCAAAATAAAACTTTATTTCAGAAATAAACGGAAGATATATTATTATGAGCTTGTATACAAAATACTCGTAGGTAAGTTTACTTTTAACACAAAGTACCTATTAAAAGAGATTATCCATGTTTTGTATAGATATTAATTATTATGCAATTAACCCACTTAATATTTTCCGTGTATGATTGCAGTGGCAAATACAGCGATGAATTCCCCTAATAAGTGTGTGTATACATTGTTAAGGAATATCTAAAAACAGGTAAACAATAGTTTTTGTTTGAATGTTTCCACATTGCTCTAGTAAAACCAATAATTGCAAAATTCTACAATAATATATCTGTAATTAATCGTTATTACGTGTACCTACGAACGTTATATGCCACACGCTTCACAAATTTCCAAGTGTCACAAATCTTAATAAAAAATTCAATAGACTAGATTACTGGGCACGCTATACTTGCACTATTAGTGTAATAGGCTGGGCAGAGGAGCCCCCCTCTGGCGGAGGCGGTAGGTACATAGTTCAGAGGCCCGGCGCGCACAAATAGCAAGCTGCGACTTGGCATACACTGTACTTCTAGTACAGGGAGGGACTCAAGAAATTAAGGAGATTTTCTTATGATGTAGTACCTACCTAATACTGTCAGAATAATCGAAAATTATTAAATCTGCATTATAAATTTTGATAAAACAAAAATATTGCAAAAAAAACTAAATCATAATCAAAATAAACTTTTCAATTTATTATAATGCTAATATTGATCAGTGCTATTATGTGTAAGTGTGTCACAGGATTGTCTAGCAGAAATTTTGCTTTTAGTAAAATTCACAGAACGGTCTCAAGGTTTTAAAAGGCATTTCTGAGAAAACGGCCCGGAATACTCAACATTGTGACTGAGAACTTGAAAGCGAGTTTTGGGTTGACATTTAATTTGCTTATTTTAGATTATAATATGTTCAATGGTGTATGGTCACTTACAGAATAGGGCTGCGCAAAGTCGGTTACAAGTGCACTGTAGCGTCATGTACGTACTTGCACATTGGCATGCGTAGTCAGTTACGCACAGCTTAATACGAACAAATTCTTAAATTGCTTAATGAAGAAACTAAAGTATTCACCGTACCTACCTAAATATGCGCTCTGACATCATATTAAATTAGAGGTTTAAAAAAAATGAAAACTTCTTTTCAATGAAATTTCTGTGAAGTATTGTAACAGCCCTATTTGACAGTATCTATCGACCTTGATAACAGTTGTTTGCTAGAAGTCTTCCGGCTGCTACTATCTATACGGCCTATACGTATCTACGTGCTATCTATATCGATCCATCTTCAGCCGCTGCCCAAATAATGCTTAGCGAGTGCAATACAAATAAGTATTTTGTTTTTTCTTTGTCGATAATTTACAGATAATCACGATAACTAAGTTTATGAAAAATACTCATTTTAATTGTTTCTTAGAAACTAGTAGAAAATCTGCTACGTGTGTTCTCTTCACATTATTTTTTGACCTTTTCCTTTTAATTGCATGCAGCATACAGAATTTAACTTTTTTTACTTTCGCTTATTTAGCTTCACCTGTAACTAAATTCATACCTATGTAAGAAAATCTCGGAATCTTAATTTGAACCACTTCCCGGTCTTAGGTCTCCGATTAGGATTGCACACGCTCTGAGTTCTGATGACAATGCATCACTAACGTGTTTTTTAGTATTTTTAGTTTTTAAAACAATTTTTTTTTTTCAAGGGAACACATTTTTTTTTGCTAGAAGAATAAGGTTTAGTTTTAGGCTTGAGGCCAGATAAACCAAATAGATATAATCGGCTTCTTTCCAATATATAGTTATTACAGATAAACAGTCAATTACACTGACTACTTTAGTACAAACATTTATTCATCTCATATTAAACAAAACACACCCTACACTGTACAAACACCCTATAAATATCACGGAATCAGAGCTCAGATCCAGGGCTGTACCTGACATCATTCGTGCGGCCTTCAGGTAAAGATTTAGCCGCCATTGAAGGCGAATTGAAAAGAGCCCATAATAAGCGACGCGGGGTAGAGGGTGGTAGGGGTGTCACTATCGCAACGAGCTCGTGCGAGCGATCGCCATGGCTACCGAGCCCGGCGTCGAGTGCGGCCCTGGGTAGCCTTGCAATGGTATGGGGAGGGCAATAGCCCCGTCTACTTGCAAGCACAGAACATGATAAATCAGAAGGTTCATACTCCATATTAAATAACTTCGATTGAAATCTGACTCCATAGCGATAAGATAGCGATATTTTTCTGAAAAGGTGTCTACACACCAAAGCCGCTGATGCCGGCGGCACAGCCCGGCGGCCCAACCCGCCGGCCGTATTCTGTATCATGCCGCCGGCTTTCATAGAGTATTTGACAATTACTAGAACACCACATGCCGCGGCAGTCGTGCCGCCGGGCTGTGCCGCCGGGTCAGCGGCTTTGGTGTGTAGACCCCTTAAAACAATATCTTGTCATTTTATAGTCAGTTGGTGAACGTTTATAAGTTTATTACTTCTTCGGGCTGTGTACTTAAAATGAATTAGTTAACTAGCTTGTCATAGTAATACTAGTTGTATTGAATAATATAAAATTAAATTGATTACTAAACGAGTTTTGCAAGGTAGTCATTTTATTTTTACTTGACGGCAATAGAAAACTTTCGGTTTGAGGCCAAACAGTTAATATCACAAGTTGGTTCGAACTGTCCTTCTGTCCGAAACGTATTTAGTGTCTCTTGTCGCTATCAATTTGCGCTCGCCAGCATTTCTGTCGACGTTCTAAACAACGCGTTTTCCGCTAATGTATACTAGATGTTTATTTTTTGTTTCTTTTTTCAAGGTCGCCGGGTATTTTTCTTGCAGTGCATTTTTGTTCAAACTTTTCGCGAGTCTGTTGGTTTTTATGCGTTATTTTAGCGCAACGATTCATTTATCGAGTGTTCAAATTTTAATGGCACGTTAGACGTATATTTACACTGTACACGGAATTAACTCAGTGAAATTTAATTTCAAATTATTTTCTACTGCATCACTAATGAATCAAATTTATCGGGACATTGGTATTATATGTTTTAAAACACATAGTGAAGTGTATCATTGAATAGTAATCTTTAAAAAAGCTCTTTAAACATCTGCCTGTGTTCCCACTTCAAATCTAGCAAATAGTAACTCATTTTTTATTGTAAATGTTATCATAACATATACCTACGTACGTGCCTTAAAGCCTACATCTAGGCTGCGATGAAACCTCCAAAACGGCTCCTAGGAAGCCCTATTACAATCTTTGAATATTATATTCACACAATTTTCACCCTTATTACTTCATCATAGAATATATTATCGTTCGTAAATGAAAAGCAGGGAATATCAGATTATTGTACATGTACGCAAAAAAGTTGTCTTGGTAGGATACAATGAAAAGTTGGGCATACATTGAAAGTTAAAGCTATAAGCGAATAACTTTCTATGCTTCCAAATACGCAATGTATATTGTTGCTGACGATAGAGTAGATTAGAGCGGGATCGGTTTGAGTACCATAATAGGAACAAAACTGGACTGGCGTGAGTTTCAGTGCGTGTCTCGAGTCAGTTTCCCTCAATATCAGACTAGGCGGCCTCAATTTTCAACGCTTATGCCTCTATAAGTTATTCCGCCCTGCATACGATGTGTAGGCCTTTGAAATTTTCTTTTATTAAAACCTAGTTTTTTGGAGCAATAAATCTTTTGACGTTTTTGCGATATCATGTCGGGGAGGCAAACATTTAGGGTAGCAAAGAATATGAATTTTCTTTATCTGAAAACTTTTATGTAACATTGGATTTTTGCGTTTAAAAGTATATACAAATGTGTAATATACTTTTGAAGACGTATCCTTTCATATACATATATGACCTAATATTTTTTTAAGGAACAAAGTTCCAAAATGTTGTACGGAACATTAAAACACAAATTGAGAACAACGATAGCATCAACTAACTACACAAGAAACTACGGAACCGCTTAAATATCTAGAACGACAAACATCGACATAAAATGCGATGTAACCCCAGCCCTACGCACCAGAAAAAAGTTCATGTTTTTGGCGGCTGCTTTATCGGCGGCACATTTCAGTCTATGCGCCGCTCTGGGGGTGAAACTGGCGCGACAAGCCTACCCCACCCCACACCGACCCAGTACCCACCCCAATCCCAGTAGCCTAAAGCCTGATGGTGCTATATTTGAAAAAATACTCAAGTTACAATCGCAGAGCCTAACAGAATGACTAGTACCTCTGACCTTTGAATCTGAAAATCTAAATGTCCGCACTAATTTTTCTCGCTTGCTTCAAAGCGATGACTAAAGATGGCATGATTTATCAAACTGACGAGAGCTAGGAACAAAGTCATTTCGAAGATATTTTTCTCGACGTCCTAAATTTATGTCTGCGTTTAATTTAATTTCCGAGATTTAAGAAAAATAGGCTAGAAAAGCTGCTTTCTGAAAAAGTTATAAAAATAAATTACGGAATTAGTTGCTAAATTTTTCTTCTTCATCATCCATTATACTAGAGTTTTTGTACAGATGCAAAAAGAGGTTTCTCATAACTAGTAACTATTTAGTTAACCTAGCTCATTCATTAAATAGTATGAGGATGTATGGCTAATGCGCACGATTCGGTATTGGTCTACTAAAACTCTTGATGGGAATAAACTGTCGGCCAACTATGCTATCGGCTAACAATTAAGTCTGCAATTTGCGGGTGCTTGTATTTTACCAAAGACGGAATAATAATGACCTCACCCGTGCTCTGGTGGAATTAACATTTTTCTCAATACGTGGTAATTCATGCATATTTTATCCGAGTATAAATAAAAGATAGCGAAATGTGTGCTTGATCTTGGCATTGACATTGCCAGATATTGCAGCCGAGTGTAAACAAAAAGAAAAAGGCATCTCATTTAGATTTCAGACTCGTGTGTGTACAAGCTTCATAATAATTTGTATTTGAGCTCTTAGTTGTAGTAAATAGGTTCTAGTCATTACATGAGTTGCAAAGCTAAGTTAAACTACCTTTGTTCAGCTTAGCTCGCATAGCACACGCAGTTTTTCATATTTCTGTAGTTACATATGTAAGTATTTAGTTTGCAGACAGTATAGTGTAAAATATGAAAAACTGCGTGTGTTATGCGATTCCTTTCAAGTTACTGATTGGGATACCTAAATGTTGGTCATGCGTGAAATTTTGTTACTAAGGCTGTTTAATTGACTACTCATTCTAAAAATAATAACATAATCAGGCATGTTTTGCAACTTACATGCGAATCGTTATTTGTGCAAGTAGTCCCATAGTTTTACTTCATTCGTGATTCAACCCTTTATTTCAGATGTTATCGTAACGCACGCTGTTGTATATGGCTTTTGTGTTCACCCCTCTAATAACAACTTTATTAATGAAATATATTTTAATTACAGTGCGGTTTATGACGCATTACTTTTGCTTATGCACGAATCAAAGGTATATTTAGGCAATGCCTCGACCTGATATTGCTTCATGAAAGCTAAGGTAAAATATAAGAGCCGGTAGACCTACAATCTTCGCACCACCTACTGTTATTATTTGCACCTAATCACATTAAATCCTGTCACATAATTATAGAGATTAAGTAAGGAGTATCGAATGTTTTGACCAGTTGACAGCTGTCAGTTTTCAAGGGAGAATTTCCGTTGTTTGTAATGACTGACTCTTATTATGTTGTTCTGATTCTCGCACATTTTTATTCTATTTACTTTGTTTGAAAAATCTTTTTGTTATTTTTACATATGAATTTTTTCATTTGTGCTAATGGACATACATAGGTATATTAACCAGTACATTAACGTTTTTAATTTTATGTGATTAGGTACGACACATTCTGTTTATATTTAGTATGGTTTCAAAGGTAGGTACCATTTTTAACCGACTTCAAAGGAGGATGTATTTTTGTGCACGATTATCTCGCGCTTTTGAAGATTTTTTTAAATTATTTAACTTGACACAATATTGATCAATAATAAGGGTGACTTCTAAGCTCGAGAACCCCTGATAGGAGTGTAGGTACTGAAGTAGTTCTAAACGTATGATTATTATGTATGCTCTATCCCAATAGGTATGAACTTACTTACACTAGGCTCAAACCACAAACCCGGACTAGACCCAAATCAAACACAGCTAGTAATTTAATAATCGCAACTATGTCAGGCAGAGTTGTGACTTACTTAATGTCTAGAGTATCAACATAGGCGGCTTTGGAGGAGACTACTACCTACGACAAATAAATGATCCTAAAATTTTGACATACCCAAACAGCTGGTTCGACCACATTACTGAGAAACTTTTCTTTTCACTGCATTTTAATCTTTACTAACATAATGAAGAGGTAATGTATATATATTCATATATATAAGATAAGTTTTCTAGTGTTCTAAGGCCTTGTGAAGGCGGTTTCATCGAAAAGGTAATTGCTTGAAACAGTTCTGATTAAGAAACCATTTATTCGAACAAGACCTATTTCACTTGACATGATTCTCGAATATTAATGGTGAACAAACGTTTGTGTCGGTAACGTACCCAATAGTACCTATATTCAAATTAAAACTGTGCAAACTTTGGGAATAATTTAATTTTGTATTAAAACGGAATTTTGGCATGCGGGATCTTAAATTTTATTTTTGCTTTACTGCTGACGAAGATGTGTATGTGTTAATTATTTTTTACTCTACTTTTGTACTCTAAGAGCCTCTACAGTAAGAGTTTGCTGCATTTAAGCTTGAAAAGTGGCATTAGATTCGTCTTAATCACGAAATTCATACCTGCTTAGTATAAAGTTCTTGTATTCGCATGAAATAAGTCCAAACAGAGTTTGAGTCTGTTAACTGTTGAGGAGTTCTCGCCATTGTCTTTCCGCTTCAACATTCGATCAGTTCTAGAATACTATTATTTGGTACTATCGTCCTACTACTTTTATTTATTGTAATATTATATCGTAGATGTCATGCTAGATGCAAATTGCTACATTATTCATCCCACCATTTTCGAGTTACCTTTGATTGCTCTTAGTTCCCATCATTAGATCTTGAGTTGTTGGTCGCGATGCAATGGAACTAGGTATGTATATCGGCAGCACACTCTTTCAAAAATGTCAGAGATATCGGTGACCATAAATACCAGCCCCACATTGAACCTCCTCCTGTTTCGAAGTCGACTAATCAAAAGCTAGCTAACGGAATCGCCTGCGCAGAGATTTTTGTTAGACTTTGTGGGATATTCATCCATATTGAACTTTAAAACCCATTTCCTTCGATAGCTGGTTCTTCATGCTGCTCTTGCATGACGAATTATGTGACATTGGTAGGTTCCGCTTAATGTTCCCAATAGTAATTATTAAAAAAAATGAAAATACGGCTTTTAATATTACTGAACACTAAGTAACTAATGAGACCTCATAAAATCCAATCAAATCGCAAAGGGCATTTTAATTAACGCCGATGTTTAGTTAAAATAAATTTCACTGAGATACATTCGACCGTTTAACAACATTATGTTTTCTAATAAATTGTTTGCGAAGTATAACAAGCAATATTGTACGCAGGAAATTTTAGAAACTTGTCGAAGTCAACGACTTTACTAAAGACGGTAATATTGTCGCAACAATAATCGCGTTTAAGTGTCCGAGAAAAAATACAATCCGTAATTGAACTGGTCCCCCAAAGGGTTGGAGGTGTGAAACCGTCTAGACGGACCAAAAGGACGGGTTTTGATAAGGGTGCCTTGGACGACCTTGAACTTTACAACCAACGGCTTAAACAAATGAGGCTACCCCCGCCTTACATATCTGCATGTAACGCCGGTTTTTACATCTTACGTAACCCTGGCATCAAGGAGCAATATCGAACGCTTCGAAAACTACTGGACCAACGTCCAGAAATATTTAAACTAGGTCAATTTTACAGAAATGTTCACATTACTACCATCCCCAAAACTTCGTATTTACCCAGCGTAACGAACAAATTCACGGGCTGGTGATCGACATTCAAACAAAATACAACCAATTACTTATCGTGTCGCGGCTAAAGGAATAGAAATTCTGTATTTCGCCTTTGAAGCGAACTACATAATTGATATAGAGCACCGCGGACAGGTACACAAAGGCAGTCGTGGCGTCCTTTGTGATCGACATATCAAATCACCATCGGACACTACAAAAACAAGCGAGACCCGGCCGGGTACAGACGTACGAAAATAAGTTCAGCCAGTTCCTAAACAAAAAGAAACTGAAATAAACAAGGTCGGGAATCAACGCCGCCGTCGCCGCCGCCATAAAGACCGACGGCCGTCCTTGAAAATGGGGGGTTCTTACAAATTGGGTTATTACGGTGCGTGGGGATGGGGGTGCGGACGGGCCGCTCGCACGAGCGGGCGGCGGCGTGCGGGGAGTGAGACACGGACGCGCGGGGTGCGGAGAGACGCGACGCGTGGGCGTACCTCGGCTGTGCCACCCGTCGCCCGGCACGCCTCTCCAGGAAGACTCCCGTCCCAGACTAGGGTTCCGGCGCCGATCATTATAATTACTCTCCAAGGTGAGCCGGGAGCTGTGCAACCCCACCGGTGGCCTAATCCGGCTCGTGCTCCGCCGGGACCGGCTAGATATCCCCGACATAATATTGCCAGCGCCAAACATTAAAAGCACTTAAACATCATCTGCCTATCCGAACGGTGCCAATTATGAAGCAAATTGAAAGCCTCTCCAACATTTTGAGTGTGGGTACTGAGCTTTATTAAGGTTTTAAATTCTACCCGATTCTGCCTGACGAATGTTACTTTGCCTAAAAATATTCTTTGCTTGGGTTAGTTTTGAAGTGCTCTTTGTTCTAGCCAGCCAGGTAGGGTGATTAAAGTTGGACTTCAAATCATTAGCGCAGACTTCAAAGTCGTTATCGCCAGTGAAGTTTGGGGGACAAATTGGGGATCGTCTTTATGCAGTGTCCTCTTAGATAAAGGACTTAATGTCGGCGTTGTCGGAGTCAGGGACGGGCTGCAGACGAGGCGGCCACTAAAAGCCTAGAATGGCTTTGTAGGTCGGTAATAAATTGAACAAAGGCAAACTTTGCTGCGTTCCTTCTAGATTGATAGTTACGTATTTATGAACGGAGTTTGTTTGTGTTTTGCTAACGAAATACACGGGAGTAACTAGAGGAATGAGGCAGGAGGCTTACCTTGCATTCAGTTCAAGGATTGGTTGTAATTATAAGAACTACAGAACCTTTCACCCTTATGTATAGTATGAGATAATATCTATGGCCGCTTAGTCTATATAATACCTATTATAAACGCCAAAGTTTAAAGTAATACCGTCTTACCACAAAAACTTTTAAACGTCAGTTTATGCCTTGTCTAAAAAAATGTCACATTATGACGTTGACATATGGTTCATTTTGCAGCCAAAATTTTATTAGACAAGTGTAAAACAGGGTTTAAAGTTTTTGTAGTAAGGCCCCTTATGTTTATGTTTTTCACGCAAAAACAACTAATGAAATTTGGTGGTAATATACATAGTTTACATCGATATAAAATATACGTAACTTAATAACTTTATTTTTATACATAAGCCGATGGTACTTCCCTCATTACGCGAGTGAAGCTTCGGGCGGAAACTAGTCTGTACTAAATATAAGAGGAAACATTTTTTTTTGTCTATACCCTCCAAACAAATAAAAAAACTCTTTATTGTAAAACATATTAAATACTCCGAAACTACTGAACCAATTTGAGAAATTCTTACAATATTGGAAAACTTAACTCTTCCAGAGTAACATAGGCTATATTTTATTCCGATGCGGGAAATAGTAATTACGGGACGCGAGTGAAACAGCAGGAAAATAGCTAGTATTAGTGTACCGTAGGGTCTAGGTGATGCGACTACGAAAATGAGGGAATGGAGACAAAGAGTGTACCTACCTTTGTTTGCGCGTACGCTTTTACATTATAATAAACCCTGCACGGCTAGCTGATCTCCTTCGAGAAAAGTCGCCGTAGACGTTACAGTTTAAACTTTCAGAAGAAAGCATCTCGCTTCCGTCTATTATATTCCCTTGCGCTTCACTTCACCTTGAACATTATGTCAAAATAATTTGGTGTAAAGTACTTGAAAAGTTTTTTGGGTAAAATCAAATAACAACGAACTGAGTGGAAAAGTCGCCAGTGTGAAAGAGCTGCTAAGTAATAAAATTAATAAAGAAAAACACTATTGTATTTTATTCAGACCAGAGTAACTTCTAAGTTTTTATTTACCCACTACATAATAAACGTTTGTTTAATAAAAACTTCCTTCTTATAGCATCGCATCGGTACGTTCGAAGCATTCGATAGCACATTGCGATGACGTAATTCTACGACCGGCTGGGGGCCAATTATGCGTGAACGAAGCCCTTAGCAACAGAGTGCGTTGCTTCACTACATGACCAGCATAACAGGATACCTACATACTATACAAAACACTCCATAAAGGCCCAAAAACTAAACAAGTCAAAGAGACGAGGGAGTTTTAGTTATGTTGGACGTCGCTTTAAAACAGAATTCTAACATCGAAAAATCCTCATTATTAATTAAATGTGTGTTGGTATGTCCCCTGCAACTTCGAGTGCTGTCAATAATAATGTGGGGTTGATTGACCTCTGCATATGTTTTAGTTCACGTGTTGGCGTTGTCCGCTAGGGGGCGATGTGCACAAAAAACAGCGCTCGGTATATTCAGGCGTACCTACTAATTTGACTACGAGAGCTCCTCGTTGCTTGTAACAAATTATTACGTTTATTTTCGATAAATCGATAAAGGAAATTATAAGGTTCGTGACAGCCGTGTAGGTACTGCGTTATCGTTAATACTTCGACTTATAAATATGGGCTTTAAGAGCTCTCAAAGATATCATATAATTAATTCGTCAAAAATGTGTCAGCAAAAAACCTCGCAATTAATTCACAATTTGTTATCTATTCTAAGTGGGAGAGAAGGCACAAGTCCCCGTATGTTGTCTAAGGCACAGAACTTCTCTCGAAACATAGTTAACCTTTAATGTTACATACAAGACATATGAATTGTTATTTTTTTGCTTTGAATTTATGGTAATATAAACACAGTCATTTTTTTAAGAAGCTTGTAAACACAAGCATATCTATCACTTATCATCTTCAACCTTTCATAATCGAACAGTCACAATAAGTATAAGGGCCAAAATACTTTTTTATGCCTAATCCGAGCATACAAATTTCGAAAAAAAAAAAAAATAAAATATTAAATTTCTTTGTTTTTTTAGGTAAATATAGATTAGTTATTGTTCGATTTATAGTATACATACCTCTGCAGCGATAGTTTTAATGAGTTTATCATATTTCTGGCAACTAATATATCAAGGTGTCAAGAAATGAAACAACAGCGTTACTTTTTTACAAAATTAACTTTTTTAATTAAAATTGCACAATCAGACTTTTCAATATGCCAGTTTTAAACTGTAACGCTTACATTTAGCTCTTAGTAAGTTAAATCACAGAAATAATCAGTTTCATGGAGTATTCTTAATCATTAAGATTACTGCGTTACCAAAGTGCCATTTTAAAACATAAACTTTCCTATTAATAACAAAAAACAACTTATATTTAATACCACCTAATGGCATAACCTTCCACTTTTGATCAATAATACGTCCGTAAGAGGTTCAGGCATTTAAGATCACTAGAAGCCCATGTATTACTGAAATTACTACAATAATCAAAGGGACACAAAAGTAACGCAGTAGTAAGCTTAGTAACACAGTAGTATTTTCTTACATAGTAAACTATACTTTGTACTTACTATAGAGATCTGTTATAATGATAAAACAAAACAAAATTTTACTTCTTATTAAGTGATATAGTATCAAGTAACTCAAATAAATTCAAAAACAACAAACTTAGAAAATTAAAATTAAAAAAATAATCTTCTGTCAAAGACAAACACTACACTTACCTCGGCGTTGCTAAAAGTGAAGTCGATGAAGAAGGAGACGTAAAAATTATGTTTTACAAGATGGTAGATAAAACTGGCAAAAGATTCATAGCAGTGGAGACTGATATTTCTTACGAGCCTTACGATAACATCTTGGAAATTGTCCCTAACCCTAAAGTTATCGCAAAAGGTAAAAGGGTATATTTTTATTACGATGAAGCAATTAACGTATATCGAAAGTAAGACTGAATTATTTGTATTTAATTTTCTAAGTTTGTTGTTTTTGAATTTATTTGAGTTACTTGATACTATATCACTTAATAAGAAGTAAAATTTTGTTTTGTTTTATCATTATAACAGATCTCTATAGTAAGTACAAAATATAGTTTACTATGTAAGAAAATACTACTGTGTTACTAAGCTTACTACTGCGTTACTTTTGTGTCCCTTTGATTATTGTAGTAATTTCAGTAATACATGGGCTTCTAGTGATCTTAAATGCCTGAACCTCTTACGGACGTATTATTGATCAAAAGTGGAAGGTTATGCCATTAGGTGGTATTAAATATAAGTTGTTTTTTGTTATTAATAGGAAAGTTTATGTTTTAAAATGACACTTTGGTAACGCAGTAATCTTAATGATTCCTATGCCTTCTCCTTGGAAAATTCGTTTTAAGGCTTTCTTCTCTCTCAATGACTTCAAACTTTTGTAATGGTCTTTGATTGCATTAGATAACGTTGAATACTTGTTTTGGTTAAGCTTATTTACTTTTTTCTTGTCATTGATTGCGGATTTAGCTCGTTGGTATCTCTTTTTGTATTTATCGCACAGCCGTTTCATCTTTTCGAGTTCTTCCTGAATTTTCAGATTTTTTCTGTAAACTGCAGAGCGATCTCTTCGTAATTGTCTTCGGCCTCTAGATCTCGGTGAAACTGGAGTTCCTGGCCGTGGGCTGGACGATGGTGCAATGTTCATAATTTGTTGAGCACACTTTTGACGTTCTCGTCGTTTCTTGTTCGCAGTCTTCCATTTACGCTTGATATTTCTGTGTTCACGCTCTGTCATATCTTTTACAAGTGTTGCTTTTCTGCGTTCGTTAACGCCATTTAGTGCAGAAGCTTCTTTCTGTGAAGAACGAAAGAGTATTTTTGCATTTCTATCTTAATAACATATTTCTAACATCAAAAATAATAAAAAAACGCAACTGCGTTACCTTTACAACAACTGCGTTACCTTTTTCTAGTAACGCAGTGTAGCAGTTACGCAGTTGTAAATATTTGACTTTGTTGTAAATATTCACTAAAAAAAATAACAAAATGCAAATATTCTAACACTGACAGAAACAAAACATAACTAGCTGCGTATTAAAATAACAATAATGTAAATATTGTCAGTACGTACCTTTCGACAGCGGTAACTCAGCGGCCACGCAATAAACGCACGCACCTCTCTCAACGACTGCGTCGCGACTGATCCGACTAGCGGTCTCCCCCCGCGCAGTTGCTATCATTCATTCTAATAGTTACAATAAGTCGAACCAAATGAAGTGAAATAAAATGTAACAAACCATCTTTAAGGTTTATTTTTATATAGCAACGCAAGGTAGTTACGATTTTGTTCTTTGTTGGGGACACAGACAAAATATTTTTTTATTCCATGAAATATTTAATGTAAAAAATATCTACTGGCGTTGTAATAAGGTTCAAATGTTACATTTTCGTAGGGACATTTAAGATTCAACGCCACCTAGGAAATATTCTGAGAAATAGCTAAGTACATCTTGGCACAGTGCTCAAGGACAGCAATATTTTGTACTAAGAACGACTGCGTTACCAAAAATTACAACGTTGTTACTGCAATTTTAGGATAAATAACATATTTTCCCGGTCAAATCTTGTTTTCTGCGTTAGAAAATAATGTTATATTTCGATATAAGTATACTTTTTGCGCAATTTTGTACTGATATCCCATAAAATTAATTATTCTTTCGGAGGGACCAGTTTTTAGGCATCAAAAAGTATTTTGGCCCATAAACTAACAAATGAAAACACATATTGTGAAAATAACCGGAACAATCCAGCATCCACCTTGAATCCACCGTTTTATTTCGAATTAAAAACAGGCAGTAAATTAGACAAAGTTAATAAGGCAACAAATGTTTCAGGTTTTAGGAAAACCGCAGAGGAAGCCTTGAAATATAAAGGCCATGAATCACAGTTACCGACACGAGTATTTCACGGATGTTGTCTGTTTTGAATCACGATGCAATTTATTTTGAAAATAATTGTTTAGTGGAATGATTTTTGCTCTATCGCATTTTTCCATGCTCAGCTGGAACAGCTGAAATTAGACCGAGCTCGATAACATGTGACAAGTATATATGTGATTCTTTGTTCTGAAAGGTCTAGATTTACCAACACTGTGATATTTTTCCGATTTTATGCGTGAATATATATACTTTGACAAAATTCTTAAACCTAAGTAGGTCAAAATAGTCAGGATAGATTAGACAAATCCAACATAATAACTCACACTCAACATAAAAACCCGAAGTTCAGTCAACTGTCAAATTGCATGTCTATTTCTTTGTCCGTATCGATCTAGTCATCGTTAAAATGACACTGGCACATGCTACAAAAACAACAAAGGCAACAACTATTGGTCTTGCATTTGGCAAAGAATTGCGGCAAAAAAGTTGTAGCCTGTGGCTGTACAGTACATATGGAGTGTATGTCTGAATGTGTACTATTTTAGCAGCGCCTTAGAACAAAGAAGAGTTGGATAAGAATTATTATTAAAACAATGGTGCGTATCAAGGTTGATGTGTTGTACCTATCTCGTTATCATGATATCAGGTTTCTGAGGTGCCCTTCATGACTTGAGATGTGTTTACGACCAGTACCTATTTACTTTAATAGGGATCGAGGTCTTACCATTGTCTTCGATGTAGGCAGATCGGTCAGGAGAGATTTGCGTCTAATGGAGGCGTTCAGTCAGCCTTTGTGTGATTGTCTTATGTAATACCTAGTGCTTTAGGTAAGTATTTAGGTATCGACTTCATTATTTTAGGCACCTCACGGTTATTATAGGTATTATGACAACAAAAACGAGTTGGGTTCGCTTTCTACAAAGACACGGCAGATACATTGAGTTGACTGTCATATTTGCTTTGGTAAATAATCTTGATCACAAAACCTTCCTAGTCATTCATATTATTTTAATAAAAAAACAATGACTTATGGATACTTTTCTTTTTAAATACTTACTTACTTTACTTACTTTTCTTCAATTTTTATTGTAACTGAATATTGAATTTCGTCGATCAGGAGTTGTTAATTTAAAAAAATCTTATAACTTTGTACTTTTTTGAGACTTTTGTTGTCTAGACAGACCAAACATTCATATCCACATTAGTATTATCTCTCATAGCTGCGCTAGCGCACTGGCCAAAACACAGGAATGAAAATAAACCAGCGACGCGAGTTCGTTAGCCGGGAACGTTCTCACGCGCATCTTATGTCACGACATTTGCGCATGCGTACAACACATACAACTGCTTCATTATACGCAATTATTTTTAAACATGATTATTTTATGTTGGGTGTAATTTACTTTGACTATGTTAGGTGCCCATTGACAGTAAAACTTTAATACATTGAAGAAGTCATGTTACCTACGATACGTGAAGTAAACAAAAAGTGTGTTTACATACATAACAAAATAGTGTCCTAAATAATAATAAAATAGAACTGAATTAAACTGCATTTTAAAATGTTTACATTTTGTTGCAAAGACGTCATTCCATATTTTTGACGTAGGAGATAGGAAATGAAAATAAAAATTAGGTATTCAAATTAGAATGAACATTAACCGTAAAACTATTATTATATTCTAGTTTAAGTCTGTTACAAAATACATATTACAGCAATCCCTGGCTACGAAGCGCATTCTGTAGGCGACTACGAGATGCGCTACGTGCAGCAGTGCAACGCGTAGCAATGCAGCTACGATTTAACTACGCGGCGTAGCAGTGCTACGAAATTGCATACTTGCAAAAAATATTTGCAATAATCGTGTTTACTGCAATTACGTAAATATAGTTAATAGTAGTTGTAAAAAAAAATCAACCTTTATTTTACGACTACCAAATTCCGGAACTTTTAACACATATGTGATTTGCAGGAATCTATGATAATTTGTAAACCGAGGAAAAATATTTTTAAACAAAACATATTTAAATAGAATTCAACAATTACTATAAATGAACGAGTTGACCTTGCATGCATTGTATTTAAATTCTTAATGAGTTTATTCGGTAATCAATCATGACTACATTTTTGAACAGGAAACTTAGTTACAAATGTGTAAAGCAGATGTTTACAATGCTAATGACATTAATTAATAAGTGTATTAAACTACTTCTAACATCTTCGTTCACATGTATTAACGAGTATTTCTACATGGTATAACACCAATAAACTTGAATTTTGTAGGACTGCTCTATAGCAAATAGAACTTTATATATCTCATCTGCCCTGTTTATGGCAAGAGATTTGCACAAACTACAAAGAAGACGGTATGATGGTACCTATTTCATTTTGGTAAGTAATTAGTAAAGTTTTTAAAAATACAATATAGGTACATACATTCCACGTAGCATAAATCCTTTGAAACATAAAAAATGCTTTAAATTCAATTCAATTTTAAATATTAAACAGTTGCCACGCCCAATAAAGAATTCTTGCATACAAAATTATCAAATCATTCCATACAGCTAGAACGGCCTAAACATCAATATTTATATGGGTACCGCCATTTTGCCAATATCATACTCGTTATAAAAAATGTAGTTTGAACTGATTCACGACGCATCAGTTGCGCGGGGCCGCAGTAACTTAAGTAGAAAACCTTCCGCGATTCGAAGGCCATACAACCAGTTCTGAGACCGGTATGAGGGCCCCAAATTTTGGGACCAACTGCGTTCCAATAGAGTGCGCGGATTTTCTTTTGCAGGATCACAAAAATTTACAATATTTTCTGACCTTTATTGCCTACAAAACTTCTGTATAATAGAATGGCAATTGAATACGTGTAGTAAGTATTATTTTATGAGGTTACAGGTAATTTACTAACTTAGTTACACAGCCAAAATATTTAACAAAACCAATAAATATGCATGAATGCGTCTATATTCAAACGAGCTGTCAAATAATCTATTCGTTTGATTTGCAAATAAAATAGTTATATTTAGCCGAAGGTCTGGCTAGAGAACCAGTATTTACGACTTAATATTGTACATTCGCAAATCACCTGTTAATTTTCATATTTGACGACAACCACACATATCGTTACCGTCCCTACCTAGTACGTAAAAAATCTTAAAATTCCCCTAAAAAGTCTTAAAATTTCGTAACAAAAATATTAGGCAGCTACATGACAACGAGATGGAACAAAGCATCTAACAAAAAAAGGCAAAAGCCACCTTGACCACCACAAGTACACACTTGACGATGATGACGATAAATCTTACTGAGTGGATTCAGCAATGTATTTAGACACCTGTGCGCAGTTGAGCATACGTGACCGTGTAACCCCTAAAGAGCTAAGTACCTTGATATTCACCTAACAATTTCATAAAATCTTACATATCTACATTAGACGTTTAAGGAAATTAAGTCAAAGTAAAATTAAAATTTGTCATTATTTTTGCAAACACCGTTGTAATACAGCAAAGGGTTTTCAGCATCCCCCGTATACATTTTGCAATTGAATTTTTCCTCGACTTTGAAAGGGTTACAAAGCTCGTACTTGTAAGTTTTCGTGCAAAGGGTAAAATTTACAATGCATTTCAATTTATTTTTTCTTTGGCGTTTGATGTGAAAATGACTTTTTTTCTTTGTTCAACCAACAAAAAAAACCTCAGGAAAATTATATAGAAGCGTTCTTCTATCCATGTGCATTTGTGTTACGCACCTCTATTGATTTGAGGACTTTCCTTATACCTATTTATAAATATATAATGATTTGCCTGTCTATCCTTATTTGTTGAGTTTGTTCCGTTATAATAATAATCCATGAAAGTACGCGATGCCTTCCAACGATTTTGCTTAATTCAAGCTTACCGGTTTTAAAATTCTTCACAGCTTTCTACCATGCATCGCCGTTTCCTTCTTTTCAAATGAATTAAAATTTACTTTCTACCAAAAAATGTTAACTGCCGATTTGCCTTACGTGTCCTAAAAACCTTAGTTACCTATACTTGGTACAATTTTAACAGAATGCTGTTTCAAAATGAATCACCATCAAGCACTTATATGCCTACTCAAATTGCAGAGGATGTAATCAACAAAATGTCGAGGCAATGACCTCGATGCAACTAAACCGAACTATGAGCAAAACAATGAATCATTACACGTGCCAGTTTTGCACTAAAATAATATAGAACGCAATTGCATTTTAGCAAATAATACGTATGAAACAGGTTGATTATTTCAGAGGAAAATTTTGATTGTTTCGCTAAAATTAACTGGTTACTGGGAGGTGATAAAATTGATTGCAATATTGTTTCAGCGTCCAATATACTGAGCGAAAAGTTGGTGATGATGCAGTAATATTTAGGTAACGCAACATTTAACGATAATTATTTCACATCAGGTTGCTTACATGTGTGAAAGTGAAGTAGTAACTCCCTAAACGACTAAGCCGATGGAGTTTTATAAGAAACCGCGGAGAATGGGCTAGTAGCTTATAAAATCAAAACAAAAATGGCAGTACAAAGTTCCTTTCCGAAACCCCACTTGGACGAGCCAAGGTTCATACTACTCTCGATTGTTTCGCAACAAGACATCTCACAAAAGAGGTCCAGGCTTTAGATTTTGGCCGTCCGTTTATTGTACTACCCTCCTTTTGTATACAAACCAGTTTCGGTCGTTATTATACTGATGTGTAAATTGTGATTGATTATAAGGAAATTTATATATGTATTAATATATTGTATTATTTATTTAATGTTAAGCCTTGGAAACTAAGAAGCTTGTTGCAATTTTTATATCACTCTCGTTGAGTGAACTTGGACAGTCCGCAATGGATAGTATTGCTTCGATTTATTGACTCTCTAATGGGACACTAAAGAACTAAAATATGAATTAACATATTCTTCTTGTCATTTGTAGTTTTATAAAACTAATGTAGTATCTATGCAATCAAACAAAGCTAGGCCATTACACAAGTAGGTATGCGATATGCTCATGGAATAGGACTGAATTACTTAAATATTTTTTTACCAGAAATCATAGGTAGGTACCTAATTGCATTCCTAGATAATAGATTACGTATCGTACCAAGTGCGTATCAACTAGAAACCCTTGATAACTGTGCCCATGTGATAACAGTTTTGATTAGAAAAGAAGATAACATAATGCGCTTTAGCAGTTCTCGGTTTACGTTTGCGATATTGTGGGGAGAAACCATAATTATCATATAATCACATGTTAAGCATTAAAATATACATCAATATACCTATGCTTTGATATTATAGATGTATTAATACTTTGTTACAGAACAGCTTCAAAGTTTATTTTTTATATACGCTATATACGCTACGCTTATAAGCTATTATGATTCATGGGCTGCTTCTGCGAAATTAGAAAGGTACATACTTAACTGTCAATGCTATTTGATATTTTATTACTTTTCCGTTATACTGCCTCGTTGGTCCAGCTGTCTCGGGTTCGATTCCCGGGTTGGGCCGAAATCGCTTTGAACTTTCGCAAAGTAGCTCGGGGCCTGGAAGTTGGTGATTGATAATACCCGTGCATCGGAGAGCACGTAAATGTCGATCTTGCGCCTGATCTCTCTCCGTTCGTGTCGAATTGCTGTCCCATTGGGCTATGAGAGTGAGGGAATAGTGAGTGCACTTGTGTCTGCGCAAATGCTTGTGCAATATGTGTCTTTTGCAGTTGGCTAATCAACCGCCTTAGCCTATTCTAAATTTTCGAAGATTTTCGGATATTTAAAAAAAAGATGTCAAGCCAATATCAGTCATTACATTCCTTTGATCTGAGTTACATTCATTCAAACTATACTTGTTATTTGTTAATATTGTAATTAGTATGTAATATGTACTTAAGGCACATTACAATAATCTTAAAAACAAAAAAGGTACACGGAAATGATTAGTTACATAATAGCAGTATTGAATTGAAATAGCATTGAACGCGCCCTTGCCCTCCACCGTGAATTGGTAATCACTGACCGAATACTAACGGTACATGTTATGTAGATATTATACTACACATATTATGTAGGTACATTATATTAAAGAAATAGGTACTCCAACACTATTAGGTACAGTCAACAGTCTTTAAATTTAAAAAATATATAGGTATACCTACTTAGAACAAAAGATTGCACACGCGATTCTGAAATTGCAAAAGTATTAAGTTTAGTTACGTACTCCTACTTCCTTGGTTAACTCACAGCTTATGGACATATTTGCAAAGGATCCCTTTTAGTAGAACAGTTCATGGCTACTACTGCCTATGTCAATATCAAATGCGTTGGCGGCGCGAGACTCACGTGGCTTGTCCACGTTTAAATAGTTGCCCGAATCAGAAACGTCAGTCAATTTTATGCGGCGCTATGATCACATGTTACCATGGTCACTTTAAACTGTATTATGGCTAAAAGCTTTTTATGTTTGGTCATTGTCTCTGAAGAAAAATAGCTCATTCAAGGTATTTCATTCAGAAGATGGTGAATGTCACGTGTGTTCGACTGCCTAGGTTATTCAGTTTGGGTTATTTATTTACAACAGTGCCCGTATTAGAATCCGCCTCATAAGTCAGTGCAATTTTCAGCAGTTTGTCATTAAGTTATGCTTTCCGCCCAAAATACTTATAATTTTCTTTGTAAGTCATCATCCTCCGAAAATTTTTCCCAACTATGTTGGGGTCGGTTTCTAGTCTAACCAGATGTAGAGCCAGATGGAGCGCCAGTGGTTTACAAGGCGCGACTGCCCTATCTGATCTCCTCGATCCAGTTATCCGGGCAACCCCATACCAACTGTTTATACTGGTTTCTGACTACCCGTAACGGCTGCCAAGGATGTTCATTGACAGCCAGGACCTACAGTTTAACGTGCCATCCGAAACACAGTCATTGGTGTCTAAGAAATATAAGAAAGTACATACAAACGTAGAGAAGTTGCATTGGTACTTGCCTGACCTGGAATCGAACAAGCGCCCTCATACTCAAGAGGTTAGTTCTTTGCCCACTAGACCACCACGACTACATAATATATAATTATCTTTGTAAGTATGTATGTATAATTTGGTATGGATCTAGTAAAGCTTTTGCGACCATTGTTTTGACTATTAGGTTAAACTAAAAGGTCTGAACTTCATAGACAACTGCTGACGACAGGTGTCGTGTTAAAAAGAAAACTTGCCAAATTACATAAAATGACCGTCCAATTTGGATGCTTGCCAAGCAGAATGGTAACTATCTGGTTTGACAAGGTTTGTTAAGGGTTCTGCAGTTGGCGATAGAACATTTTGGTATTGACTTATTTGTCTTTCTTAATAATTTTCTTTTAGACTTTCTCGAGAACGAGGCTGGCGTAGTAGGCTGCGCAGTTGATTGCATCTTTGAAAGGAAAATGAGTAATACTTAATTAAATTTAAAACTGCGAATTATAAATACACTTTGCAGAAAATAGATAAAGTTATTTTGATGAGAACCTGTTCAGTTTAATTAACGCAAAAGGTTATACGCTCGTTAGTTAGATAATAAAACTATGATTTCCATTAACCATAAAAATGGATATGTAGTTCAGAAAAAACCTCCAAATCTTACTAGTTATTACAATTATACAAATAAATAATATAAAAGAAGCTCACGCTAAGGATAAAATCCCGTGATAGGTTCTATGTCAAACAAACAAACAATCAACTATTTCGTCTTTATAATATTAGTGTAGATTAATAATTAAACCGAACTGAAGGAACGGCCTGGAAAAGTTATAATCATACAGGAATCGAAATGTACTCATTCAGAACTAATTTTATTATGTTTTCGAGACGTCTTTATTGCAAGATCGTAAGAGTATTGTAGTATGTTTTTATTGTTTTATAGTTACGGCAATTACAACGTGAGAAGTAGGTGCTTATTTGATCATCATACTTATTGGTTCTTTGGTGCACTTTCCCAGATAATTTTACAAAAATGTACCTACTTGTAGGTAACGTACGTACCTGCTTTCTCTTAATGTTCCATACAAAGGGACCCTATTTATGGTGTGATTGCTCTAAGACATTTCCTCATGATTAATTGAATTCTGAAACTTCCCATCTAGGAAGTAGGGACGTACTCTTGCGCCCGTTTCTTATTTGAAGCTAATCGCTATTATCCAACCTGAATTTAGTTTACAAATATGGATTTTATTACGATCTTGGTACATTTTTTTGTTAAATACCACGCATCTCTGCGCCAGTAAGTAGGTACGGGAAGTGCTGCACAAAGTTGGACTACACTCTAAAGGCTCACCACAGAGATTTCCTGTTATAAAATCATGGCATTAATACAATAACGTATACGCGCCTGCGTTACACGATTGTGATCGCTAATTGCTCAAATATTCCAGCGGTATGGCGCACATGACATGCACGCTATATGTGTCAGCCGTATGCGGCAATAAATTCATTGTGTAATGGGTAGAGCGCGCATCGAATTGGGCCGTCCCTCCCAAGAGTGCCCCGCGCATCGTCGCTGTATCTGTCATACAACTTTACTATTCACCAAACGCATCTACGAATCTATTAGTTCTACATTTAAACACTTAGCGCCATCTCTGATTTTAATTTAGAACTACGTTGTGAACGATTAGAATCGTAGTCTTGAATGTTTTGTGTGGAAAAATGTGCGTGACAAAGTAATGTCGGCACTCCGGAAACGTTCAAATGCATGTGTAAGGTCATCTAAGCCGTTAAAATGATACTTTTTATTCCTGTACAATAATCGTTAATTTCCATGAGGTCGACTAATCATGCGGTTATTTTAAAACTCCACGTAAGTAGTTTATTTAAATTACACGTTTAATATCTCTATTTTCTGCCTACAGTTTTAAGTTCAAGGCTGATGGCTATAAGCTAGGATATTGATTTCAATCATAAAACAATTTCTTTGCTCTAGCTCGTTTAGCTGTATACCTACCTAGTACTTATGTCGTAGTAAAATCATCAAAAAATTACAAACTAGGTACCATGGTACGGCGTATCAAATTTTTAATTACATAAGTATTTTATTCGTTAAGGCTGAGAAGATTTTAACAGACCTCTACAGTTATCCAGGAAGGTACACAGAACATAATGTTGAAGCATCTCTTTTGTTTTATAAGGTCATTTCCTACTTATTTGAAAGTGAACATACAAAACATAGATAAGAACAGCAAGACAAGTTCGGCAGATACCTATAGGATCAACATAGAATTCCAGAAATCTTCACGAACTTCAGTAAAAAGCATTAGGTAATAAAAATCAAGTTCTAGTACCTTAAAGAAAAGGTAGCACCAGTACCTACATATTTCTATGCAAAGCAAACGGACGTAGAGTAATCTACGTGGCGCACGCAACTCTCACACTTGCGTTGTTTATTGCGAGTGTGTGTGTGAGTGTGACATCTTAAGGATAGCAGTGTGTGTGAGTCGGGGCTGCCACTTGCCACCTGCGGTTTAATGGCTCATTGTATGTTTTAGTGCACATTTCAGCGAAATGTGTCGCGTTTCAGAGGAATGGTATTATGTTCCGGGATAAGGTATTGAATTTAATTTGATGTAATTCGCTTTTGTTGGAATATTTGAGTTCTACTGATCTTTCGGATTGTTAAAGCATTAGTTACCTACAAATTACGTTAAAATATTAACATAGAAATAATTCTAGTGCTTATCTGCCATCAGCCTAACTGAACTGACTGGCCTTCTTTTTTGATTCTACATTTTTATATTAAAAAGCTTTTAATTAATATTTTCTCTGCTTATGTAAGTACGTTTTTCACATTATAAACAAACATTTAATAAATGCCTAATAACCACGCTCAAATTCAACAGTTCCAGATGTAGCCCTACTGTAACAGTAGACATACACATAGGCGATTTGTGCATGTGTGCGTAGCTGCGGCGCCTACGAATAGCCGAACAAAGCGCAGCAACGGCCATGAAAATGTTTGTAGTACCGCTACGTAGCAGGGCTGTCTCGATTGAAATGGAGAAGTTGCAATAGGCCTAAACACAATAGGCAGTTAGACCTAGTGTCGTTTAGCTATGCGAAATATTGCGAAACAATAGTAGCACTCAATGCGGGTATAAATATTAGGTAGCTGTTTGAATATCGACCATCAAGCAGTAGAATGTTAATAAAAAGAACTAAAATGTAAATTACACATAAACACACCTTCAAAACCTATACTTGCTGAAGAGAAATTCGACCATTGGTTGAATAATGAATTAATAACTAAGTACCTACTTCTCAAGGACCTCTGCAGAAACTGAGTAGAACAAAGCTTTGTTGTAAAAGGGTTCAATTCCTCACCCCCACAATCACACTAGTGGTTATGTCAATTCAAGGCCACTAAGAATTATTATTATGGCGCCTTTATCATTTCATTAAGTTAATAATCATTAATGAGATAAGAACCTATAGAGGTACCCATTTGTTATTTGTATAGAATACCTATACTTATACACCTTCTTGAGAAATAAATAAAAAATTACTCCTGCTTAGGCTGTAAATATCAAAGACAGTTAAAAAGTTCTAGTCATATAGGTATTCATTTTTCTTTCAGCAACTTCAAAGATCTGAATTTTAAATACATGAAAAGATTGAGTTACTAATATTTAAAATTAAGATTTAGTCAGTCAATTTGGGCAGTAAATAAATAAGATGTTAAGTTTTAGTGGTTATTATAATAGTTCTTTGGTGTAGAAATCTAAGTAAATCCCACATGTCAAAACATTTCTTATGAAAGTGGAAAAAAGTGAGAATATTTCATTAGACCGATCTATTATTGACCAGGGTAGAGAGAATAGATATGCTGCTATGTAATACATAGATATGCTATATAACAGATAGCTTCACTGAAAACAAAAACTGCGTTTACACTCATTCAAAGCATACTACACCATTATCATAGCAAGTTGTTATGGCTATCAATAGCAACTCAACATACTGGCAGTAGCAATATTTATCTTAATAACAAACCGGATCACATTATGCAATTTTCAATTATTGCAAGCAATCAACTAAGAATTATTAGCCAGTTAAAAAACCACACACATAGAGACTAAGAAACAGGCAAAATACCATCTAAACCCTTATGTAAACAAAACATCATAAAGCCATTTATGGTATGCAGTATAAAAGTTCAAAAAAAAGTAAGTAATATAATTTGTCAGAGAGTCTAGCATAGGGTATGCAAAGGATTCAGAACAGATTGCATAAGCTACATTTAGGAACAATTCTAAGTACCTAAACCATATTATAACCACTGTGTCTCGATATAAGCTGTACTCAAGATGAAGAATGACCACAATCAATGCATCTTCACAAAAATAACTTATTAAAGTAAGAGATAGCTTTGGTGAAAGTGTAAGTACAGGGTTACATACCTTACGTAGGATCTGCCGCGAGCTGGTGAAGGAACTGGTATTGGTAGATGGTTCCGCATTCTGCTGGCCATACTTAAATAGGTACCTAGGAACTTGATATGTCTTCGTGAAGATCACCGCCTAATGGCAAAACAAACAAACTTTATTAAAGCAGTTTGTGGATAAAACTACTAAAGCACGCGTATTATAAGAATATTACTTACAGATTTACAGTATCATCCAAAACAGTGCGATTAATTACGATACTTATAGAAGTAATTCGACACGAAGATGGAAGGACATTTTCACTTACTTTTAAAACAGTCATAATAACGATTATCACATAAACTTATCAAATAAGTTTTCATTCAAAATTAAATTATAAACAATTGAAACAATACAAAACAAAAGAGCGCGAAATGAAAATTCGAACATTTTTTTTTTTTTTGAAAGAAGAATTTTCAATGTTGCCAGCTGTGGTTGCCAGTAATTTAAAAAAAAAGTTTATTCACAAAAGTAACTTTACATGGCTTACATTGTCGTTGAGTTGAGCCACAAACTAAGTGCAGCTTGTGTCTTGTGGCTAATTATTTATATTTTTCTTATTTTCTTTCTTCTTTCTTTAAAAGAATACCAACATACCCTTTTTCGAGAAAATTATCAATACAACAATAGTTATTTTCCTTTATAATTTTAGTGAAAACAGCCATGAAACAACAGCTGTTTTATCTAAATAAGTAGTTAGGTAGCATCATAGTTTGGTTGTGTTCGCTAATTTTGGTTTGATTAATGAGAGGCATAATTATCCTTTACCAATTTATTTTACCATTTACTTTACCAATCCAATAACACTCGATAGATCCCTAGATGATAAAGAGGAACCTAATAATAACGATATTTGGTTTTTATTTAATAACTAGCTGACCAGGCGAACTTCGTACCGCCTAATTATTGGAGGCATATTTAGTAAGTCACAAACACACGACACAATACTTTTTTAATTTTCGCAATTTTTCCTTATTTGCTCACCGTTTCGACCTACCCGACTACGACAAACATTTTAAAACCAAAATCAGCTCAATCGGCCCAGCCGTTCTCGAGTTTTAATCAGACTAACGAACAATTTATATAGATAGATAGATAGATTATATCTACCTAATCAATTACATCTAGCTACGTGGACAAGAGGGTCGTTAATTTTTCTTTTTTTGGAAAAAAAAAAGCTTTTTGTCTTCCTTGTTACTATTTTCACCGCTGCCCTGCCTACCTATTTGTTCGGCAGTGGCGGCGCCGGCGCCTGTAGTACAGCGAGAAGGAAATAATAAACACCGTATTAGTACAGATAACAAATCATGCAGCGATCGCTGACTGAATAGAAATTGTATCAAATGAGGCGAAGTCGACGCGATACGATCACGTGCGGACGCATCCGGGCTTTGTCGCGCTCCGGATTTTGATTTTTAGGGATAGTAAAAAGAATCTCTTCGTGCGAATTCACAAACGTAAAAGGAGGGATGGTTTAACCTGGACCTATAAATACCAAGCCACGAAAAGTTATCATTCAATGTAAATATATCTTGGTAGTGGAGATATACAAAAATGCCGCTTGGTCTAGTGGTAGCAAAGTGGTCTCCAGTTTGATTCCCGGGTCGAGCAGAAATAGCTTGCGGGTTGTTAGAAACTATCACGTACCGGGCCGGAGTCTGGAAGTCGACGTCGTAAAATTTAGTAACTATGCACCTTCCAAGACATTGCGCTTTTTTGATACATGAGAACAATTTTTAACAAACAATTTTGAACAATAGATCATCTAAATGATAAAAAAAAAATTAAACGTAAAATTAGGCCTACAAGGCCGCTAGGTGTTAAAATTCACATTATTTCTAATAATATTTTATTCAATAGCCGCTGGTTGTGGGCTAGCACTCTAGCAGTGAATGCCAATATAATGCGAAATTCGGTGATCAATGAATATTTATTTGCTCAAGGCCTAAGGCTAAAGTTGGTGGAACATTGATTTAAATAAATCATGACTTTCATAGAATACTTGCAGTTTCGTGGAATGTAATTGATTAAATGGTATCTGGCAATCACGCAATAAGCAAGTCTGGTCAAGTTAACCACTAAATTCTAATAAAACTTTAAAAATCAAAATTGCTTGCTTTTTTGAGATTTATCTAATGACAGATTGATAATATTTTTGTTATAAGTTTTATAGTAGGTACCGACATAAAAACATTTTGATTTTCCTCCTGGGTTGTCCATTCTGTTTGAGTATTTTTTTAGAATGATGACATAATTTTCTATTTTTTTTTTTGGTGAGTTTTTAATTTATAAGAAAGAAATATATTTATTTGCATAGCTTTTTTACCTATATATCATGAACGCATTCGATTTATTAATATTGTTGTAAATATGAATGCGTTTAAATTCTGTGTTGCCCGTTCCTAAAATTAGGTGTCACTGTCATTATTAACCAATCAAAATCAATCGTTGAAATCAATACGCAGCGAATGTTTCGTTCCGTATCTACACTACTCTCATATCTTTAGCGTAAGAAACTAGTTCCCTTCTTCCAGCGCGTCTAGGTGCTGCGGGGCCATTAGAAAGAATCATTGCAGCATTTGCAGCCTTGCCCTAATAATAGGTCCAAAGATGGATTATAGTGAGCCAGCACTGAAACTCCTTTCTGGGATAGGTACAGTTGGGATAGGTAACGAGAAATATTTATTATGTAGTATTGGTTTATTTAATTAAAGCGGATTTCATAATATTTATAGTAAAATTTATATTAGGCATATCGCTTAAACTACGTATCTGTTTATATAATTTGTGCCGTAATATTTATAAGCAATAAACATTGTAAGAGAGACTTTTGTAGGATTCACACAATTTATAGGGTTTTTTCTTCATGCTTAAAGTACCTGAATATTTTTTATCGGAACGATGTTTGTGACATCATTGCAAAAAATTGCATGTGGCAACATCAAATCTGACATTTCTTTAATCGAGCACTTCGCTCAGCGAAAATATTAAAGCAATTTTGTTGCGTATTTCTGCTGTGATACAAAATGACTTCGGTCACGCGGGCTGGGCATTTGGCTCCTTACTTTAAGGCAAGTTCATCGGTGGTTTCCAATGGCTTGAAGCCTCTGGTTGTCGCGCATACACCAGCTGAAAAGGTGTTGGTGCACCCCTTGCCAAAAACCTCGACTGTGGAGTCACTGCATGGATCCCTGCCTATCCAGGGCTTGAAGGCCAGAGTAAACGGTCGCGGTGAGTTATTTTCACTATGATTTTGTAGTTTTGTTAAATATTTCTGGGGATTTACGACGAAAAATCGTGTTACATAACACCTTGTCACTTCTAGGGCCAAGCCATGTACGTTTCGCGCATACCGACATCAGCTACCCCGACTTCTCGGCGTACCGTCGCAAGGAGACGCAGGATCCCACCGCGAGGGCTACCGACAACGTCGATGGACGTCAGTCCTTCACTTATCTTATCGCTGGAGGTTAGTCCTTGAAATTTTCATTGGGTATCTAATTTAGTGTTTATAGAGCAATTGTTTATCCTGACTTGATTGATTTAAGTTATCATGGTTCAGTGGGACCACAAAACAATTGTATTATTTCATGAAACCAAGAAAATTATAGGTACGCATGTATTCAAGTTATGTGTGTATTGTTACACGTTGTGTTTATTAATAGTACTTGGCATTAACCTTGAAATGTCATGTAAACAGAGCAACACTTTCATTTATATGGGAACTATCTATCCAAGTCTTAATATCTGTGACTAAACTAATTACTGTTTCAGGAATTTATATTTTTCTATGTTCTTTTGAAATTATGAATGCCATAATAAAATCTCCCGGCTGCTGTTGAGGAGTCAAAATTTAATGTTCGATATAATATCAATGGATCACAATATTTTCATAATATTATGCAATGCAAAATTAAAAAACAAAACCATGCAATTGGAACCATGAATAATGGTTGTTAATAACTAAAATATTTGCTTAAAGGTATAATATATTTCTATTTGCTTATTAAAGTATTAACAAGTTTGCATGAATCTAACTTACTATTTATCAAATGAGAGAATGGTTTAAGCTGCTGAGATCTAGAACAAGTACGTTTGGTCAGTGGGTCGTCTCGCAAAAGAAAATCTTTAAATATACTGTAGGATCTGACTTATTCAGTGTAATGGTAATTTACTCAACCTGGGAGGGTTTCTATGAATACATCATACCATTATTTGCTAGATTGTACCAGTTAATTTCATATTTTTTTTATGGATTGATGTAACGGCTAATTCTGTGAAACTTTCATTTATGTTTACATAGGGTTGCCATCCTTCCAGGTTTACCCAGATTTGACCTACTTTAGTGTCCAGACAGGATTTTATTTGCAGTCTGGATCTAAGAATCCACTGCTGCACCATTGTCAAAAACGTAACCTAGGAATGGAATCATAGCATGCAATGGGGAGCAGATCATGACTAAGTTTTGCTCACCAATCTAGCCTATTCACTGCCTATCTAGCTTTATCCAACTACAAGCATTAACCAGAAAACAAAAAAAAAATAATGAAACAAAAAAAAAAAAACTACCTATTAGAGTTTTACACATTTGATGAATTTAGTTCTCTTCATCAGATGTTCTTTAATATATTTAGTTTCTTACGGAAATATGTAACCATAAACTAATATGTGTAATAGTAAAAAGTCAACATCTAAAATTTTAATTATCAATCTTCAGCCGGTGGTGTGGCCGGTGCGTACGCCGCCAAGTCCTTGGTGACGCACTTCGTGTCGTCCATGGCAGCCGCAGCCGACGTCTTGGCCTTGGCCAAGATTGAGATCAAGCTGTCTGAAATCCCGGAGGGCAAGTCTGTCACCTTCAAGTGGCGTGGTAAGCCACTGTTCATTCGTCACAGGTGAGTTGGACAACTTGGTTAATTATTCTGATATGATATTTTTGGAACCAGTCTAAAACTAAGCTCATTGTTCTGAGGTGCTGAAGTGTCATGTATGCTAAATAATGATGATTTTTTTGACATTTGAGTACACAAAAAAGGCTTATCCTATACTATTGCTGCAAATTGATCTATTTGTGAATATAATGGAGATATTTCTGCAATAATTAGTTATTGAAATGCAAAATTTTGAACTTAATTATCATACATGGGTATACCGGGCTGGAGGCAGACATATATAAGTCTAATATGTATTTACATGTACTAAATATTGTTTTAAATTAAATAATAATTTGCACAAGAGTGAAAGTTACATCTTAACTATCTGCAAAACATAGAGGTACTTTAGGAATAGGTACATCATTTCTCTGCCAAATGATTTACAAGTACTGCCCTTCGTATTACGCATTTAGTCGATCAATATGACGCGTCACGGAATGTTTTCCTCTAAAAATACTCATTGCACAACTTATACTTATGTTCCATTATAATAAAATATGATGACTGCTTTCCTCTCAAGGTTAGAGAGAATCTAATGTTGAGGCCACATAAGACCATTTTGCCTAATCTAAAAGGTTTTCACCTAGCAACTATGCCAGGACCCCATGAATCTATATCAGAATCTATGTAATCTATGCAAAATACTGAAACGCTGTTTTGTTAATTTACCGATCAGCACTGGTTAAGTACAGTTGATATTATATCATTGAGAAATAAAAAAAATGCTTATAAAATTGTTGTGTAAGTAAATAAATAAATAGTTATTGACATCTGCAGTAGTTAAGTAGCTAAACATACATAGAAATACTCGGTGGATGATCTATTTTAGAAAATCTTCCTCGGAGCCTTTTTCCAACTATGTTGGGGTCGGCTTCCGGTCTAACCGGATTCAGCTGAGTACCATTGCTTTACAAGAAGCGACTGCCTATCTGACCTCCTCAACCCAGGTACCCGGGCAACCCGATACCCCTTCGTTAGACTGGTTTCAGACTTACTGGCTTCTGACTACCCGTAACGACTGCCGACTGCCAAGGAAGGATGTTCAATGACAGCCGGGACCTACAGTTTAATGTGCCATCCGAAACACAGTCATTGGTGTCTAAGATATAGGTACTTAGAAAGTACATACAAACTTAGAAAAGTTGCATCTATTTAAAAAATATTGTTTCTAATTATCCTGTTATGCATCCGCAGAACCGCAAACGAGATTAGCACCGAGCAGTCGGTGCCCGTGGAAACTCTTCGCGACCCGCAGCACGACAACCAGCGCACACAGAACCCCAAGTGGCTCGTGGTCATCGGCGTGTGCACCCACTTGGGCTGCGTGCCCGTCGCCAACGCCGGCGACTTCGGCGGATACTACTGCCCCTGCCACGGGTCCCACTACGACGCCTCCGGTCGCATCCGCAAGGGCCCCGCCCCCCTCAACCTCGAAGTACCCCCCTACAGCTTCGTCGAAGAGGGCCTCCTAGTTGTAGGCTAAACGACGTTATTTATTAGACATATTATTTATATAAGTATACCGATTCAGAATCAATAGGCGTCATCTAATCTTACAATCAATAAATGTGATTGCTGTTATGTTATTGTTTTATTTTCAGACACGTAATTTTACGAGCTTTTGATTTGCATCCGTGTCAAATTCAAGGACGTAATTTTATTGTGCTAATGATTCTCGAGCCAAATCAACAATAAAAGGGTAGGTTTTTTTTCTTATTTACGGAAATCCGTCAGTTTTCAAACTTCAAGCTTAAATACGGCTGCGTTAGTATTTAAGTTTCACGCGTTACAACCGCGCTGCGCACTCACACAAACGCAAACGATACATATACTACATTCTACAAGAGCTTGTAGACAAGCAACAAATTTCCCCTGACGTGATAACTTTTTTTTCATGCGGTTATTAGCTGCGTCCAAGAGTGCATTGAATGCATGAATCGAGATCAAGAACACCCGACCAGGTGGCTTATGCCTCCATCGGCTATAATTCAGTTTACCATGGATGACGGATTTTATTTTTCATTCTTTTCCTAGCTAATGACTAGATAGCGCTGTCCTAAGTACGCGAATGCAATGAATGGAATAAAATTGAAATAAAAGGGAGAAAAAGGCACTCAGATTATTATCCAAATGTCGCGAGAAATTTTGAAAACAGTTTGGCCCGGTGAAATATAGTTTTTTAACTTTGCAAAGGTATAAAACCTACTCGCACATAGCACGCACTTTACAATGCCATCTATAATTTGTTTTTGATAACTATATATTTTTAATTTTAAAAAGAAAACCTCCCATTGGATTAGTTCAGCGTTCTTCATGTTTTCCACATAGTTGTTAGCTAATCGTAGTCAGCAAACCTAAAATAGTAAAACCACGACCCACTGACCAAAATTTATTTATAATTCCATATGTACCCGCGCTTATCATGTCAATTTTATTTGTTTCTTCAGAAAGCGTGTTGGTAACTTACGTAGAACTCGTAGAAGTTTCTTTTAATTAGTATCCTGCATTTATTTATTTTTTTTAGTCACATTGCAAAGCGTCCGACTGCGTTGTTTTCCGAAGTTTCTTGGGAATACTAGCGTCAAAGATTTCATATATTGACTCATAGAATTACTTTGTAGCCAGTCTTGAGAAAGTAAGTAGGTAGGATAATTTTTCAGTATTACATTTCTTAAAATTTCAGGATTTCTAAATCTATGTAGGTAGGTATGTGATCATTTATCTCAAATCTCAATAGACCACGTAGCGTCACATGTTGGTTAAAGTTGTGGTGCCAACCCATCGTGCAGATTAGGGTAGATTTACCACTGAACACGACCAATCGACTCAACCACCAGGACGTTTATTGTAGGTATATATGCATAATAGAATAAGTATCAGCCAGTTCAACATGTCATCTCCGCAAGGTAATGACTTAAAATAATCTAAAATGGAGTGGCGGAGAATATGTTGATCAAATGTGGATTAAATGTATGAAATAGGTGTACCTAGAGTTATTTACCTATAATTGAACCTTATTTTTCTGAGGGGTGTTTTGTATAGTTTGCAAACTCAGGCAGAATTTAATTGTAAGTAAATAAGAAGCTAGGTAGGTATATCTTTACTTTATACCGTATTCAAATGTGATAAAGATGTAGTAGTACTTACCTAGTTAGATGTGTAGTTTTTTAGGATATCAAGGTAATAAAAATATATATGAACGATTTGTATTCATGTTTATTTAAGTATGGTTTTGTTTTCATCATCGATTATTTCCACTTACATAAGTACTTAAGTTCTTTAAACAGTTACAATCTAAGTAACATCTAACAGACTACTAAATTACACATTTACAAGTAATAACTGGGCTTTTTAAATGTACAAGATATAAATTAACAAATATTGACGACAAAAATATTTAAAAAGAAATGACGTAAAGGAAAATGTCAATGCTGAACAATCAATGGGTAATTAGGCCATTTTGTAAGTACCCAGTAGGTACATTATTAAAAAATATGACGGCTGCTATCATTTAACTTAAAAATAACTAAATTAACGGAGGGAATGTAAGAGTTGAGGGAAAACCCAGTTTTAATAATTAATTACGATGATTAATTACATTGAAAATAGTTCTACCATTTTATTTGAACCGCTACTATAGTTTTACTCTAGAAATCTATATTTACAAAGGAGTACTAGATAGTGGGTATAATTCGCCAAATAATTTAGTTAATTCTAAATAAATTTAGTCAAATCTGTAATTGCGGCAGTAATAAATACATGTCGTGCTAAGGCTTAGTTCTCACCAGTGCATTTTCACGAACAATGGGTTTGTAATGGAATGGTTCTCCAATACACAAAGGCCAAAGTGAAAAAGTTGTTTCTTATTTCTTCTGCATTACTACTGCCGCATTAGAGATCTCGACTTGTATGAATATGAATGGAGTAAATGTTTTCGCAATCATACATCTCATACAAACAATCAGACTTAATAAAGCTGGTTGCATACTGTCGACTGAACTGTCAAACGTAATTTTTATATCACGAATAACTGAAGAACTGGCAAAATAAATTCTTTATAAAAAATAAAATATACTCGTAAATCCTTCATAAAAAACAGTTGTATCAAAAGCACGCAACCGGTTTAAAGAAAATTAAATATTTCTGTATTTTTTTGTGGTTTTGTATTTTTTTTATATTGAACCAAAAACTTAAGTGAAAAAATAGAAACTTAAAACAAAATATGGTCTTGATCTGTACTCATAGGTAGGCACGTAGGATTTTCACACGTGACATGCTCGCGAACAAACGCACATGCAATTTTAGTCACTGATAAAAATATTCATCTCGATTCGTATGGCACAGGAAACTTAACATAATGAAAACAATTGCTCTGAATGTCACACAAATTAAGTATTTTAATGCAATTCATTTCATGTCGGATATTCACGTAGATTTTAAATCAATGTCTATAAAATATTTAATTCAAACGGTTTACAAAAATATCAAAATAAACTGTAAACAATTTTCTGTGGACATAAATGTCAAATTAATAATGCATAATTAATCTAACGTGTATATCCGACGTTAGTCTTGGAAATTGGTCAGGGGGTCAGTAACTGAGAAGATAGTTTGGAAGGATGTCAACTTGTGGAAAATTTTATGAAAACATGAATTTTACATCGAGCATGATTTATGACAGAAAAATACATTGAATAAAGAATTTTTTCCACAATTTGACATCGAAGATTTCATTCATGCTTCTAAAATGTTTGATTTTATAACACGGATTCTACAAGAGTTTCATAACATTTATACAATATAATTTCGTTTTATATAACAACATTGATAGTACATTGTATTTTTGAACACACATTTTTTAATTTCACATCGACATTGTAGACATATTAAAACATTCATTTGGAGAAAAATATAAATATATTCTATTATTAAGTGACAAATTATTATTTAGTAAATTTCTGGAATATAACATTATTTTTTATTTATTTTATAATAATGAGTATCTCTGATAATGTAGGATAAATATTTTTTGTATAATTTAATGACTTTTATAATAATTATGATTTTGTGCGATAAACAAAAATAGTGGTAGGTAGTAACGTCTGTCAAAGGTCATAGAGTATTGTCAAAGTTCATTTTGTGTGAACAAAATGTATGGTCCACGTACGAAACACAACATAGACACTACACAACCTTGGAAGCTCGATTCTTGAACGTTCTGTGACTTCTAATCAATTCGGAACGTCGATATAGACAAATTCCTGATAAATATTATTGATATTTTACTATTAGATTAATATTTTAATGTCATTGAGTATTTACACAATGGAAACTAATGATAAATAGGATCTAGTCAGAATGGAATAAATGGTAAGTTGATATGGGAATAACAATCTGGATCTAAGAAATAATTACAAAATGAAAATTAAATAAAGAGATTATTGCGTTAGTAGGATATTTAAGGGCTAGAATATTTGACCAACCAGTGTGAAAGATTCATAATAATACTTCTATTAAAAATATAACACATCATAATAATTGATTCCAATGTTAGTGAGGTAATGAAAAATAGAATATTACAAAACATAGATTTAAGGAAAAATAAAAATGTACAATTATTTCGTAAGCTTCTTAAGGCGAAGGTATTGACGGCCCTTCGAATATTTTGTTCTATGTTGCGTCGCAGCAGAAATACGTACAGCTCAACTCTAGTATCTCCACTGGACCGACTGTGTGGTGCACGCACCAGCTTCACCAGCAAGCGCGGGAACACTGTGACGTCAACATTCAACCGAAATTGTTTTGTATCACTGTAAGTCGTTAGCTGAATCACTTGACCGATCACGTTTGGGTTCGCGAACATTTTTGATGGCACTCGCTTGGTGTGGTTGAGTTCGTGAGTGGTGTGGGGTGTCGTGCAGGTCACAGGAACCACTGGCGGGTGGCGGCGTGGCGCGCGCACTAACAGTCGGCGGTGTAGACGGGCGCCAGGTCCAGCGTGAGGTGGCGCAGCGCGCGGTCGCGGGACGCCGAGCGCGACGCGCGCGACGACTTGATGATCTGCAGCACCATCGCCTTGCAGTCGTGGCACACCGCCATCTGCACGCCGCGCAGCCGCTCCGCCGCCGTCACGCCCGTCGTGCTGCGTCCGTATCGCGCTCTGGAATTGAAGAACATGGTTTAATATATGACCGACAGCTTTCAACTCCCCTTCTCTAAATCTAAGCTCCAATCACATTGACATACCTGCGATCTAAAGTAGAAGGCGGCGTATTGACAAGCGACATGGCCTGCGGGCCCTCCACGCTGCGGGACATGGAGTGCGGCGGCACTGACAGCTGGTCGGAGAAGCCGAGCGCCGAGCCGCCGCGCGAGCCGGGCGCGCTGTGTGCGGCGGCCAGCGACACCGGCCCCGCGCACGCCGCGCCACTCGCGCGCCGCGTAGCTGCCGGGCTGCTGGGTGCGCTGCCCACGCTGTTCTCCACCATGCTCTGTGGACAACGGTAAAACAAAGTCTGAATCGTGGTTTCAAACCACTAAAGGAGTATTCCTAAAATCCAGGAGTTGGAAGACCTTACTACAGCTATGAATTTCTCAGAATACAGGAGACGATAGCTGTACCAGTATAAGGTGAAGACAACCTTAAAAAGAAGTGAAATTCTTCTTTCTAGCAGAAAGATATACCCAATAAGTCAAACATTGTCGCATCAGAAACATCATTTATCATTACAAATACCATCTATAAGACAACGACACTAAACAACGGCATCATCACGATAATGGCAACACATTTGCGGCACATAACGGAAGACCAAATGATGACATAAACTAGATGATCGACAATGATGACAATAATTGGGCATTGACAGCCGCGGGCGATGTTTGCGGCCAACCGCTCACATTATCGCTCATCGCATATCATGTTACGGGAAATGTAATTTGTGCAGAATATATCACATTATGGGTGTGGTTTTTCCGGAGTTTTGTTGAAATAAGCTCTTGCCAAGCTATCTCTAGAAGCTAGTTTTAGAGTTGTTGTTTTAAAGCTTAAAATATTAAGTGAAATTTCGAGAGCTTTCGGGATAAATTGAAGAAAATAATTTATGGAATCTTTCACTCACCGAGTACTCAGGAGACACGAGCCTGGACATGAGACTCCTGGGGAAGGAGGAGTGCGCCTCGTCCTCTGGTGAAGGAAGCAGCGAGGGGCTCAGCAGCACTACCGGCACATGCGCAAAGTGCTCCGTTGGGATACGCATCTATAATAACAAAGACCAGAAACATTTAGTAAAGTAAAAGAAGAATAAGCCTGAGCAAGGAATAACAAGGATAAGTGGACGATGTTTTAAAAACGTGTAGAACTTACCTTTGAACAACACTTTTGACAGACAGTCTTTTTACACAATTTACACTTCTGGCCCCACGGACCAAAGATTCCGAATCTTGTCTTCAAACACAAGAAGCAAACCTGAAACAAGTATACAAGAAAATTAATCATTTGAACTTAGCCAAAATTGAAAGCAATAAGATATACAAACAACAAAATAAAGTTTAACAAAAAAGAAAATTCCGGCTTTTCTTTAAAAGAAACGAAGATTACTCACTCTTCTCTTTTCCACGTCTTCTTTGACCCTGCCTTCAACTGGCAGGACTTCTAGCTCCGCCTTCGTCAGCACAGACCTGATGTGGACAATCTCTTCCAGGGTCAGAGACAACCGGTCGTCAGACATTATGGCGTCCTGCCACTGTTTCTGAAATGCGAAGAATTTCATTAGACATGTATTTAATTGAAAGAAGAGTTTCGAAGTCGAAGAAATGGCTTGGATGAATTTTGAAGAAACGAAATATTTTGCTTCGAATTATTTAATTGGCCTGTATAAAATTCCGCACGTCAAAAATTGGCATCACTAGATTTCCAAACAAAAGACCAAAGAATTCCAAATTCAGAGCCATTGTATTGTAAAGTCACAAAGCTACATCTATTCTCCTCACAACTAGAACTACGGAGATCCATGCAAATTTTGTGCTATTTCGAAAACCGCTAACATTTTAGTCACACAGTTCTACATGCATGTGCAAAATAGCATTTCTATTAGAATCTACATCTTACAGTTGACTATGGAGAAACCAAGCAATTTACTGCGTGATTTTGCCAATCGTGACTCAAAAGGAGTCTCTCTTTCGATAGAATAACTTCTATCCTATAATTTCGTTTCAAGCACACTTCTAGCGATGGTCCATTGATCAAAATTACCATTAGTTACCATAGAAAACAAATTGCATCAATTTTTATTGGCATCCATTTTATCCTTGAAACAAACAGGTTTTTTGCCATCACACTAATAACTATCAAATATATTTCACATGACCTCATCAAAACTATAATAAAAAGAGATGCAATATCTTACATATCAATAGTTACTTTCCGAAAAGGACCAAACTTCTACTAAATGACACATTTTGGTCGTACCCTTTCATTTCTTAAGTTCCGAATCCATCCTCCACCGTCTACTCTAAGTTCTACTCACATGCGAGCCATGGTTGGGGCTGCCACTAACCGACTTGATGAGCTCGTCCTGCAAACTAGACCGAGACCAGGATAGTTCTCCGAGTTGAGCGTCCGCGTCGCTACTTGCTAGGGAAGCTGCGCCGGCGCATGATGCACGGGATCCCGGCCTGAGGAGAAAGAAGTTTGTTTAATTCCTATTCATTTTAAAGGGTCAGTTGTGTGAGACATGTGTGCGCAAGATAATTAGATCATCGATTTCGAAACCCGAACCTTTGTTTTTAAATGGATATGTTGCGTGAAATATAAATTCATATCGATAGTCTTATGAATCTTGTGTATCAAAATGATAAAGCTTAAAAACAACGGCCTTACATTCGAAACCTAGAAATAATAAATCTTGACCTCCTGACATTAGACCCCAAGAGGCAACTTTCTAACTGAACGGTTTATTTTCCATGCCCAATTAAAAAGCAATTGTTAAAAGACGCGCCTTGGTATTTAAATCCTTTTATTGCAACAAATATACAAGAAGAACAGTAGACAATATTTCAAATAGTTAAGGTTATACATAAATACTGAAATGTATTGGAATGCAGGCAGGAAAAAGGCAAAAGTATGATGTCGAAAGGACCTTGTTGCATAAAAGAACAAGGTCTTTGAATCTCAACCTTAGCATTGCACAAAGGAAGTTATCGGTCAAGAAAAAAAAAACAATGTACCATGTAATGTAAAAGCTTAACTAGCCTTGGACCTATTGGACGTGTCAACACATTACCAATTTTTATACAAAAGTCCTAATTGAAACATTTTCCATCTCTCATAGGAAAACTACATAGCGTTACTTCGAAAGAAAAACCCAGTAGGTAATTTTTTTGTTGTTAATTAAGTTTTTAGAAACAAAATGTCCTAGAGCACATGTTATTTCTTCGTCCTAACAAGTTGTTATACTCAGGAGATTATTACTCTAAGGGTCGATATGTAACTGTTATGTTATAAGGGTAGTGTTATGCTTACCTTGAATGTGGCAATGAATGAGCTCCATCGGTGGGTGGGCAGACAGCGTGCGTGACGGTGTGACGCCTCATGGACGCGCGCCGTGACGGACATTGCGTGGCCAGATCGTATGCTGCGGATGGAAGGACCAGTTAGCATCGTAGAAAAGGATTGATAACAGATATCACCAAAAGAACTACGGTCGAAGGATCCTGGTAATCCAAAAGTGTTAAAGAACTTGAGATAACATTTAAAAAGTTACTGAAAACTTGAATATCTTCTGCCGAAGAAACGAATAAATCAAAATTCTACTTTACAGCTTTAAATTACAAACAAGACGCAATTCTAGAAGGTGGAAAGAACAAAGCTATTTCAATAACGGGAAAGGATGAACATTGATTTCAACATCTAACATCAAATTAATAATACAATGATGAAAGTGGTTACAAAATTAGTCGAAAACGTGTATAAAAATGAAAACTTTCCAAACAGTGAATTTTAGTTGAGGTACATGATAATATTACGTGTTCTATATCCTAAATGATACTAACATCACTTTAAACGATGTCGATATCTAAATACCTCTAATGAAACAAAATACCATCAAAGTTAATAACAATGAGAACAAACGTCGCTGATCTAATAAATCTGATTAACAAAATGGCACTTAAACTTTTCAAAAGTCGAAAAGGGACGTCGCGAAAATTCGTATTCAATTCGTTATTGTCCGCAGAACCACTGAACTGAAAAGACAATGAGAGGTGATTTTGCGAAGCGAACGAAAATTTGCAAAGGAAAAAGCGGTAACGTGGTAACGTCGACATGCTCAACTCATGCTGTCATACATTCGAGGGTCTCATCGCAGAACTGGTGGTACTCGTCGTGGGAGATTCGCGTGCGCGGCGGCGCTCGGGGGGGCGTCTCCTCTGTGTGACGTCACCAATCAATCAGTCAAGGAGTGCATTACAAAACACAATTGTAAGGTCTTGCCGAATTTTAAATACATTCTCATTTCGAAAGGATAACACACACTTCATAAATGGATCTTATTTTTAGAAGTTTTAAGTTGAATTTCCCTTACCGGTCCTTTTCCAAGGTTTGGGAGTTGTTTGTTGCTGTGGTGCCGTATGCCTTGGGAAAGGTTGTGGCGCGCATACTTCCGGACTCGTGCACGTTTCTGTGTCATCTTCATCTTCATCGTCCTAGAAAGAAAGAGTATGGTTAATTATAACTTCAGCTGAACCATGGGAACTATCTATCCTACTTACTAGGATTTGCAATGTTCGTATTCCAATGAGTGATAGGACCTAACCTGGGAAAGGCATTTAAATTGAGATCATTTAAAACCAAAATGATCATGGAATTATTTGTTAATAATATTTTAGTGAGAATATACCTGGAAGTTAGTGAATAATTTATTTGATCTCCGGTACAGAGCACGCCGAAAATCAATTGATTAAACTATGGAATCTTCAGAGCATTGCTCAAGATTGTACTTATTTGCGCAACATTTCATCTTCTTGCCTTTGTCATAGATATTATTACAATTTATTGATTGTTACGGTTTTTATTGCATCATGAAATCATTAGACATGTCTAATTGGCTGTTTCAGAATTTGTACAGCTAAAGCTAAAGCTTAGTATAATTAATCAATATGGATGTCAGCAGGATCTTTCAAGTTTTTGTTTACTCGTGCTGATTTTATTACGACCTCTATAGTAATTCCGGTTTGTCAAAAAGTGACCTTGTCATTATCATAACAAGATATTTTGTTACAAATTTTACGAGAAATTCCAAAAACAAAATACCAAAGTTCATAAGAAAAATAAGGTTTTTAGATTCCGTATCGAATGGATAACACAACGTTTTCAATTAACTGTGAATAAATGAATTTGTTACGAATTAACAGGTTATTATAGCGTTCAGTAATTAGTACGCAAATCATTATGCAAAGTGAGAATTTAATAGCATTGGCATCTCGATAAATTCTTCCTCAATTTTGAATATTCAAAAAAAAATTCCTCGAAGTTGTTAAAGGCAGATTTCAAAAATTCCACACGGAACTATCTTTTTAACAAAGCTCGAAAAGTGTTTCCGTTAAGTTTTAACGCGCACCCGAGATGTATACCTATTAATTAATAGTTAGTTAGGTAATAAGCACACGTGGCCAAAGACTGGTTATTCAAAATTGAAAGTCTTTTTCCGACGACTCGCAGAGAAGAAGATTTGGTACTGTTATCAGTTTTTGACTTGAAAATAGGTACAACAAATACAATCCTAGAATTTTCCTCAAACATTCTTGGAAAATGACGAAAAGCATATCTAAATCATAACTTATATTTATTTCAGATAAATCGCCGTCTAACATAGAAACGCTTGAAGTGGCACAATTTATTATTCACAAAGAGCTGATCAGAATATTGTAAGAAAATCTATGAATAGTATTAACCCTCCGCCGACCTATGGAATGTCTTACAAGCTTTAGTGGCAATTCTTTCGCTTGTTTTGTTATTCATGTACTCAGATTGAATGCTCAATAATGTATCAGAAGCTTTGTTCTTGTCTATTTCGAAGCCAGGTTTTGTTAAACTAAAGAAAATACGGAGCTTAAGTTAAAATATCACACAAATGAGAAAGGTAAGATAGGACAGATCCGTCCAGAATTTGGCACTTTGTACAACGAAATGTTATTATTTGAAATATGTATTTAATCAAAAGATAAACAAAGCAAGTAGAGTGGATATCCAAAAAAAAAATCTTTCTAGAACTTCTTTTCCGTTCAAGGATACTTTTACTGATAAATCAAGCGTTCCCTAGGGTGTGTTCTCAGTAATGGTTAACCATGGCGAAAGACAGCGTTAATCCGACGACACAAGGGTGGTAATATCGTCATTTATCGTCAGCCAACAGTGTAAACGACAGCTAAATGATACTGCTGTCCGCCCACTGGTATAAGCTACCTCCTACTTGAACCCATGGGATAAGGATTTTCTTCTACGAAAGTTTAGCGAAGATCTAATGCATAGTGAACGGTAAAGTCCCAACACAGTTTTATTCTTACAACGACTGTAGCTTCTCATGTGTATTGTGGTAGAATATGTGTATTTTCGTTTTTAAATGTGTTGCAAATATTCGGATATGATGTTTGCCTTCAGTACAGAGACTGTAAAGCAACAAAAATATCGAAAAAACTTGAATCTCAACTGTCCGTAATAAGCTGCTTTCCACTGTGGTATGGCACTATGCCATATTAATTGTACAATGACAACTTTTACAGACCAACATCTGCAAGAACAATAGGTAAACTTCAACGTCTGAGGACGGCAGCATCCCTTTCATTGAGAAAGTGAATAATGTCAGAGAGCATGCACCGATGCATCTGTCGCGTTGCATAATACAGGTACCTACGCGACAGTGTAACAGGTATTACTCGGAACCATTGAAGGGAAAGTTACGCTCGGAACTCGGAACTGTGATGAGCAAGTTTTAATAACTTGTAGTAGGTATATTGTGTCTGTATTTCATTGTTGTTCAGATTATATAGCTACCTGGGTGTGTCTTGCAGAACCTTATTTATTAGTAAGCACCAGATCATTTGAATTTCCAAAAGAGGTCAGCCTTTGAAATTCGGCTTCATGTTTCTATTTACCGAACAAGAAGACTTGCCTATTAAATAGCAAAAGAGCCTTTGAAATTCTAAAATAAGACTAAATTTCCTTACCCAAATGACCTATTTATTTCAAGTCTATGAAACGTAAGCTACTGTTACTAAATACAGTTGAACGCACAATAAAGTACTAAGTCTTACCTAACATTCACACAATCCACCAGAGAGAACACACACATGCTATAAATAGCTCATTTAATCTAGGCTCTCAATGCCACGGCAAGAACAAAGCCTTCACGCCCCACACAAGCTACACACAGTATTAAAATAAGCTGCCCCTTTATCTTTGCCACACAGTGTAAAAAAACTTCTTTATAAAAAGTTTTCTCTCACTATTTTATTTCTGCCACAGTCTAAAAAAAGCTAATGAAATGTCAGCCACAATGTAGCGGTAGCTTAGCTTTTACCTGTGACATTTAGGTATTATGAGTAGATTACTAATAGAGCTACATCGTTAAGCTGATTATTGGGCACAGATGGATGCATTAATCTGGCATTACGCACTCTACATACAAAACCATAGCCTTTAATGACGTAGGGGTTTATTATGTTCGTTTATCTGAAAGGGGTAGTGGGGTGTAAAGTTATGTTATGTAATAGATTTGTATACTTCTTTTTTCTATAAAAAGTTACGCCTGTCTTTGTGATAAGATTTTTGACTTAACTTTAATTGATTTTTGACTTAATTTTTACGTAACTATGTGGTTGTAACAAGGTGTGGGCTCTGAAATATTTTGGTTTCGACACTACAGGCGATTACAGAGCCGAATCTACTTCATTACTAGACCCTAAATAGTAGATGCAATCTGTACATAACATACATAAACACAGAAGCCTGCGAACAAACATAAATTCAATTTGAGTGCGAAACTAATGAATTGGAACTTTGCCAAACTTGTCTCCGCTATCAGACGGCGATTTGATTAAAATAGGACATTCTAGTCACTTTCGTGTAAAAAGGCTTTTATTTTCAGGAATATTCCAGAAATTCGTAGAGCTCGAATCCACAGTAGGTATTGTATCTACTTCTACAGGCGCAGAACTTATTTTAAAATAAAGTCCCCTTTGCCATTTGAAAGACGAGCTAGGGTAAGTTAACACACTGCCTCGACTAATGTTGTTATGAAAATGAGTTGGGAATAAACTACAGAGCAAAACAGAGAAACTTCACTTCTCAATAGACACTTAAGCCTTCGGAAAGATAGCTTATTGAATTAAACGTTGATCGCGTTTCGCTCTCCAGACGCGATAAGTATAAAACGTCATTCAAAACTTATGATTAACTTATCTAAAATTCAAAGCTGTAGGTACTTTAAGACTATTCAAAGCAGTTTGCTGTGCTAAGCTAAAAGTGTACTAAGGCTTTACAAAATATGGTCGAAAGTCCCGTGGGTTCACAAAGTAGGGCACAGAAGCCTTGTGGGACTAGTTTACACAAGTGTACCGACATGTTTTAAGGATACAATTTCTAGAACAGTTTGGTAATTAGTGTACGAGTAGTGTGGAAAATTATGGCTCCCGAATACCCAAATATCAGGTATTACAACACCTATATTTTATTAGATAGAGTCTAAATTAAATTACAGTACTAAAATGATTTTTAGCTAGGTTTGACGTAAAACAAATACAATTTGATTTATTTAAGAGAGCAATTTGGATTATTAGATTTTCTTATCCTACGAATGAATATTGAACTTTCGTATTTATATTACTTATTTTTTTTAATGTTTGAATGATCTTTAATTTAATATAGCAAGATAATGTATTTTTGCGCTATATTCGAAGATGTAAATAAGTGAAAACTTAATACATAGAAAAATCGTCATTGCGTTACTAAGTAGCGCTTTCTGATGTATATATCTGTGTCTAACGGATACCATAATGAGTAGTATTTTCAGAGTAATAGATATATGAGTGCGATGCTATGTTTCATAGAAAAGGAAAGCAACCTAGTACTTTATGTTATAGCGTATGATTTGAGCTTTCTTACTTTCTATACTTGATGGGGTAAAATAAAAGTATCATTCCATAGCTGACAGAAACGAATCTATTTGTAATTGTGAGAAATGAAGAGGCAGATGTAGATTTAAAGAAAGATAGAAAATCAATTCTCCCCAAATCAAATTGAAATAAAAAGTAATAGAAATGACAAAAAACTGGTGGTCTTGTATATTTCTAATGACAAAAGCTGATATAATTCTAGGCAAAGTCCGTAAGAAGGTTAAAAAGGTATGGCTTTACCACGATCGTTGACATGTAAAAGTGGCTATTGTCGTAAGATCGAAGTTGCAACAGCTTCAGCTTACATAAGCCTTAAGCATGCATTGTTCGAACAACTTGTTATCGAGAAATGTGGACGAAAGGAACATTTTTCTTGAAATAGGATATCGTTGTTCGTGAAGGCACAAAAGAAACTAAGTGGGGATCTTATGGCTGGATGGAAAGTGGGTGAATATTGAGATACTATGGAATATCTTTGCATACATACGACTATTTATCTGCACCTGTTAATTGGCATGGTACATGTTATGTAGATAATCTATCAAATAATTGTTAATTCTCCCATGTCATACATAAGGCGTCAAGCGTATTGCCACTAACCTACCCAAAAATCGGATTTAATAAAGGAATAAAGATTAGGGACGACCTATTAAACGTGTAAAAGGACTTCTCCCCATTTTATCACGTGGTCTATGGGTTTCAAAAGCCAATATACGGTTTCACGCGTGACCCAAATATCTACAATTTCAGCCTAAGTAGTCTCACGGGGCTTTTTATTGATTTCATTTTCTTTGTTCTTTTGATACAGGCACTCAAGTCTGCGAGGTCCATAATTGTATTTCCCACATATATTATTTAGAAACAAAATTCAATATCGTCTATAAATTAATTTTACCAAAATTAAGTACTCTATAGTCTGTTTTTTAATCTCGTAGACTAAATTGACACTTGCAAAATGTCAAACGTCCAAATAATTTTGCTAGCTCTGTGGTGCAGTGTTGTATTTACGATACCGGTTCGTTGAATCGTAACTTTTTACAATAAGTCATCCTGAAATAATGGGCTTATCCTTGATGATTACGCATGGCTTTGCGTGGTCAGATATCCCTGGCAGTTTGTAGCACGTCGTACAGCCATGTGTACGTACGTGAATTTTAAATATAAAACTTTGAATGAATATTTAATTCGTCTATTATAGATAAAAAGTTACGATTCAACGAACCGTTATCGTAAGTACAACACTGCACCACAGAGCTAGCAAAATTATTAGAAAGTTTGACATTTTGCAAGTGTCAATTTAGTCTACGAGATTAAAAAACAGACTATAGGCAACTCTAGATATTTAGCGTTTAAAAGGTCAAAGTTCCTTTATATAAATACTTGGCACAAAACATGTTTGTGACAAAGAGTTATAAATATTTCAGACAGGCATTTATTAGTACTGTAATATCCTGACATTAGTCGCAAAACTTTGTTTGAATCTAGACAGAAATATAATCAAAACTTGAAGGGACTTTATATAACTAAAGTTAGGTTGAGTCCTAACATTGGGACCATAATACTCGTAATAACCTACTTCTCTGCTAATGTATTTATGATACGAAAGGTAGTTCGAATTATTAATAAACAAGCTGTAGGTATTAATTTACTGTTAAGTACAATTAACGTCTCAATACACAACATATCGCCTATTAACTTAACAAAGTACACTCGCGCACAAGCGCGTTCACAAAATGAAAACACAAACGTACGAAATGTAATTATTTCTCTACAAACATTTGTTGCTTGTAACGTTCGTAATTTGTGTACACGAAATTAAATTGCCTTCCATATTATTTGAGTCAACTTGTAACTAACTACCATACGACATCTCATTTCGCGCACCAACGGTTTTCAACTCATTCATATAAATAAATTATATTATCTGTGCCCCGCGGTTCTGCCTACTTAGTCGCATCGTCTGTAACAAGTACCTTATTTGATGAGTTCCTATAGGGAATGATTAAATTCAAAAACTTGATTTCACCTTTTCTTAAGAGATTTTTTGTTTGGTAGATTTGTGTCTGGCATTGTATAAACAAACAGATTACTTATACACTTTTAAGCTTTTATTTTGTATACATATGAATATACTACAAATGTACGAAATGCTATCAAAGATAACAACAGGTCTGCAGAAAATAGATTCAGCTACGTTTCTCATTTATTTTTTACAAATGTCATGTCATTGACCAGTTGTCAGTGGTTTTTGCAAAAAATACGAAAATATCTGCTTCAATTTCATGCTTATTAGAATATAGGTTGTTTGTATCGTTTGAAATACATTAGAATCGGAGATCTGGTTACTTTATACGAGTATTCGAGCTTTGGTATTTATATTGACTTGAAATGACCCAATAAAATTATTTAACAATACGGAAATAAATCAGGTCAGACAGGTATTAAGTTATGCATTCAACTGGATGAAATGGACTGAAATACTTAGATCTAGAATATTAATTTAAATTATTTATTCAGAATACCAAACCGAATGCAGTTTTCAATTGAATTCTGAAGCTATAAAAGTGAATTTTATGTTAACAAATAAAAATTAAACTAAAAACTGCAATTTCTGCCACAATTTTCACACCCGTAAAAGAAGAAAATAGCCTAAAGGTGCTGGGAAGTTTTTCTCGGTATTTCTTTATCTAGCCCCCGAGGCAAACCACTGTGCAGTCATAACATAATCTAGATATCAGAAATTATGCGGCCGTGTGGCATCGTGCCAAGAGCTGAGTACAGAAGCACGTGCTGTGTTCTGAAAGTACAGGGTGGGGCACGCTCCTGTTTTAAGTACATATACAGGTACATTATGAGGGTCATATAATGTTAAGTATGTGGTCGGTTATCTTTTTCCAAATCGTTGGTAATACGTTTTCTTCTAAATAGCCATGTATTTTCATTATAATTTGTTATACCCACTGGCCAAGTGACTATAATTTAACTCCTCAATTCTCTACTACCACTTTACTCGCGGACTGTACCAACCCAATTTACTTTCACGTCTGCTACCAACATTTGACAGACACCTAGACATGTAGATTGATGTAATAAACGAAACTTAATTACAGGAAATTGGACCTTACCTCTAGATTATCAAAGTCTACTTTGATAAGTCGCCTCTGGGGCTGCGCGTGCGGCGTGACGTCACCGCCGCGCCTCGTATCACCCCCACCAGGACCGCTGCCGGTACCACTAGTAGCTAAAACAAAAGAAAATTATATTAAAACATGGAAAAATATAAATAAGAAAATTAAATATAAAAGGTAGGGGGGGAATGTGGGGGAAATGTGGCATACGGATATAAACTGCAAAAACTTTACGGATAATACAAATTAGATGGGTAAACTAGAGAATCAACATTTAGTCCGTCGACCAACAGTATAAAAGTTCAATTTAAATTATAGCTATATATCTGTTTGAATTAGGCGTACGGTACATTCAACTTTATAATAAACATTTTTTTTGAACAGCAATAAAGATTTTACTATGTAATCATACAAAATAAATTAACTGCATAATTTACAATGCAAATAAAAACGCAGACTGAACTCAACCCAAAACAATTTACAACCCTCATCACAATGAAAAGGCCATTCCATTAAATCCGCCATGTTGGATTCGCCCGCCAAAACTGCAAATACTATTCACAGATTCACAGTCAGCTGGTTTCAATAAACAGAATGAAACAGAAAATACTAGTTGTATCTGAAAACCCATTCTGAAGTTGTATTCGGATAAACACGCGATTTTCGCCGACATGGGAAAATGAAAATGTAGCGTTATGACAGCTCAAAACCAAGCGAATTTTCATACGAATGTAGGTTGCACCGTTCTGAAACTTTTATGCCCCGTTTCACCACCTACGAGAAGTATCAGTTAACTTATTCCGTCAGGTATTTTTATACGAATGGCGTTACAATTGTAAACGAAGAGAAATTGCACTGTATTTGAGTTTTTTGTGACTAGAACAATTGTCAAATTGCTGTTGTTGCTTTGACTGACCAGTTGCGCCGGCAAAATGGAATTCAAATTGAGGTCTAATAGTAGCGTTCATTTTTTGTCCACTTTTCAATAAAACCGACACCAAACATCAAATACTGTTGCTGGAATTGATGACCTCCTTTTTTATGAGATCAGTTGAAATAGAATTTAAATTGAAAAGGTCCAATAGTAGCCGAAAAGACAGATTGCGAAGATGTATGTACGGGTGAAGGGTGATTTTTTACCTCGTCGCAAAAACCGTGTTACGCGAAAAGATTAATGATGGTAAACGAGGACAGGATGGCATGTACCTATCAAATGACTAGTCGCGTACCTACCGAACCTATTTCACCGCAAATGATGACAAACGTGTCATTTGAGTGATGCTTGAAGCTTATATGTATTGCTATCCAAAAGAAATTGGATATACTTTTTTTAAGTCAATGTAGGCAATGGTTTTCCTCTGGGTGAGGATTATTGTCAGCTATAATCCTTATAAGTATCACCACCTACTCTTTGGGTAACCCAATCATATACGCAATAATCTTAGACAGATATATTTTCCAAGTCTTTCTAAATAAATTCATAGCTCAGATATAAAATAAGTCTGTAACCTTACAAAGTAAACAATCTGGCAGGATTATTTTCATATCGAGCATAATCCTGAGGGATCTAAACGTAATTTCGAAAGCTTAGTGTCGCATCTGATGTGACCTTTATTGCGCCTATAAAAAAATCTGGGCCTTATGAGTACGTAAGCAGTTGTTGATATTTGTTTCAAGTATTTTTAGCAATTGTAAAGGGTGTTAACTTACTATAATTCTCTTTTTATATGACTAACATTTGATTTTAAATAACTTGCAAAGTCAACAATTATTAAGCGACCGCTTTATTATTTTTCTTTCGCTATTTTTAATAGTCCGTTGTTACAAACAAAGGGTATTTAGCTAAAAACCCATTAAAGGTGCACAAACACGCTTCATTACACCTCCCACAACAAATCTTACAATAATTTGTTTAATCAACCCGCGAACGCTCGCTTTACGTAACATAACCCAGTTAAGTAATGCCCCTTTATCGGCGACTCGAAAAAATGGCCCATAACCGCGCAATGACTGTGAAATATGGATATACGCACCATATAAAACTGCTGATATCGGAATAATTATATTACAAAATACGTCAAGGTTATTTTAAATAAGTTTACTAATGTTAAAATTATGCAGTCCTCCACTTTGTTTTAAGTAAAGCGGAAAAACAGGTTACCGGTGTAAAGTGATTGAAAAATTGGTCCACATTTCGCACATTCAAGTTGGCAACACGCCACAGGCCTACACATTTCACTGTGTCAATAAATTCTCGAATAAAACAAAAGAAACGCCAACCTGTTCCAATTTCAGAAGAGTTTTTCTTCGTAATATTTTAGTATAATTTTCGCATGGTCTTTACGAGCCGCTCGCGTTTAAGGGTTGGTTACGCAACGAACGCAGCTGTGATTTACTGTGTGCGTGTTACACCCAATAAAAACTAACCGTGAGAATGCTGAGCACATTCTGTAAACTGTTGTAAGTTGTAAACAGTAACTTGACGCAGTTTACGTTACTGATTGGAGTTAGGAGTTTAATTTTGTTTGTGTACTGCAATATTGTGGAATTTATTTATTAATGTTGTTCTTTGTTTCTGGTGAAAATAGGTCAACAGTATAAAATATGAAAGAAAACTTGGAAATGTTTTCTTACAACTTCAACATGGGAGACTAAACATGATGAATAGTTCCCAAAGGCTCCGAGGCTGTAGTACACAACAACAACAAAAACAAGTCTGAAAGCTTGATTTTACGAAATGTCAAAAGCTTTTCACAATCGCAAAACTCCAGAGGACTGGTATTGACTTTTACCGTAGAATATTTTCGTTTCTATCAGGCACAGACCATTAGCACACCTCACAAACGTACTGACGTAATTGCTTCTCAGGCCCGAAGCAATATCTACGATCGCACTGCAACACGGCTTGACGATAAATTTCCAATGATGAAAAATAAAATGGCGGAATCTTTTGGAAGCTTCGAATTTTATGTAGGTAGCCTCATAAATTATTTGGCGAATGTTTTTGAAATAAAATATTTATGTATGTGCAAATTGTTGGCTGTGCAGACAATGGGTTAGAAATATGCATTTTTTGTTGTTTTGCATTTCCATCTCTTAAGGCTTTGGATATATTTACTATTATTAACAAAAAGCTCACAAAGATGAGATTTATGAACACCAAACGTCAGCAAAATTATTTACACCTAAATTGACACCTATGCCAAGCCTTAGGTAATTGTCACTTAACCAACTCTAGTCCCGCCTACTTACTTACAATAACGGAAATCCTACACAACTATAACAGATTTCATCTTATATTCCCACACTCGATTTTTTGCTTCACTTTTGATACACTTTAAACCTACGTAACCGCGTATAGTGTAGCAAAACAAAAGAGATTTAAAATTGTTAGTTTCGCCCCACTGCGCTACTAACGACCTGTGGCATTGCTTTATTTGTTTCTACAGAGCAATAGGGTATTTTAGTCTAGATGAGAAAAAAATTAAAAGTGTATTACAATGATTGTTTAGAGGAAAAGCAATCGGGAAATGTTAGTTTCACTTCTTAAGGTACATAAATATATTTTTTATTGCAGTTTAAAGTTTTTAGGTTTTTTTATCTGTCTTTGAACACTACGAAATGTCGCCGCCATGCTAATGACGTCATTACGGTAGTAAACAAAAGTGTCAGTGATTTTATAACCTCTAAATATTATCCACATTTCCCAAAGTATTGATTCTTGAAGTAGTTAACCTATCATTAAAGAGTATATTTCATTAGATAGGTAATGTTAATACAGTTACTTACATCAAAGTGATCTTCACAAAAGTATAAACGAGATTTATCTGATAACAGTCCGGGATCTCGTCTCGCAACTTTTAACCAAGTGTTTCTCATATTTATATCCACTGGTACTTAAATCCATAATTTGTCTGGTGTTTTTACACTAGTGTTCTCACATTCAGAAACAACACACCAACGATACGGAGCATAATTACTCATTATTAAAATTTTCAATACATATCAAAATATGTATTACTGACAGCTGTAGTTTGTTTACTAACGTAATGACGTCATGACCAAAAAACAATCATGGCGTCCGTTGTGTGCCGCGTTTTCGCGAAATACGCGCGAAATTTGAAATTATGATAAAACAATTAATTTATATTCGTACATAACGTGAGAAAAAAAAATATTTTTAATTTTTTAGAGATATATTAAGACTAAAGAATTTATTTAAGATATATTTCAAAAATGCATGTAATACCCTATTATTGCCTGACGAGTGACGTGTATGTATCTACATACTAACTAATTCGGTGTTTGACTTTCACCTTCATTTGAATCATCATCTGCCTAAGCTTTTTTCCAACTATGTTGGGCTTGACGTATGCAGCTGAGTACCAGTGTTTTAAAAGGAGCGACTGCTGAAATATGTCCTCAACCTAGTTACCCGGGCAATCTAATGTACTGGTCATACTTACTGGCTTTCACCTTCATTTGAATGAATAATATTAAAGGTGTACCTGCCACAGATATTGTTAGGTATATTTTACCTTCCCAGTGGTTTAATAGTGTATTGTTATGTGACATAACATGTTACGTTGCAAGAATCGGAAGTGATTGTTTCCAAAGCCGCTCTGGCTACCCTTTTTTTAGTCTAGCTCTAAGTATATATTTAAAGATATTACTAGAGAAAGAGAATTCTGAAGAAGCAAATCATTAGAACAACTCACGCTAGTTTATGTATTTCGGAATTTATATTAGGATTATATCCTAGATAAACAAATTATAACATTTACTTTGAATCTGTTCAACTAATTACAAACTATTAACCTTTTCCCTCGCGCCGATAATTAAGCAATTTCCTAACCAATATTAATTAAGCTAAACTATTATTAACCTTTACTTAGCTAAGCTTAGAGATACAAGATAGTAAACTGATAAAGTTAACCGTAAGCTGCAGCGGTAACATTGATTGATGCTAACTAAAAGTTAATTGCGACGCTAAGCGTTAAGTTAACTGCAATCTGGAACTGGTAACGCCGGAGCCTATTAACCGGTTATTTGTTACTGTATTTTAAGTTTTTGTTAGTGGCCGTTTGTTTGGCGCAAAAACAAAAAAAAACCGTGTTTGATTAAAAAGTGTAAAAAAATAAGTAGCAGTAGAATCAATGATAGTTCATACAAAAAAAAACCGAGTCAGCCACCACCTAAAACTTTTTGAAATAAACGTCCAATTTGAACTGTTCTTAATCAGGTCCTATTTTAGCTGTACCTACGTCAAATTCTTTGAAAATCCACTCAGAGGTAAACCTAACACAACAGGTACGGGATTGGATTAAGAGCTCACTTTTTATTGACCGACCCGGATTTATTTGCTCGCGAATGTACGACTCTATTATATTTTCAGGACTTTTCAATTACAAGGGTCGGTAGCCAAACATTTTTTGTAAAGGTACCATGTTGTAATATGATTAATAATTATATACCTACCCATGTCATAAACCAACATTGTAACGAAACTTTTAGCAAAAAGGTTAAAGGTAATGAAGGTCAAAGGTAAAGAAATATGATGAAGGGAATTAAGTTAAAAGCATTGTAAAAGCAGTTTTAATAAGATTGTCCTCATAAATTGGTCGTTATAATTTCAAACTGAAACTTTGCAAATTGTCGTGAACAATGTTGAAGTACTGTTACTTGAAATAAAAATATTTCTTTTTGCGTAGAAAGATATCGTATATTAATTAGTTACATTTTGAAGATTAATATAATTTTATGAGACGACAAATATTTGTGTAGGTACTAGCTATATAGGGTTTTTTCTGAAAGGCTGAATTATCAACTAACACGATGGACCGGCTGACCAAGTTAACTACGATGAAAATAAATGGTTTAAAACCTACTTCTTGTTGGTTGTATGTGGGTCACTGCGGCGATCAATTATTGTTTTATGATTTAATTCACCCTATTACAGTCGTAAAATAAAACCAAGTGCAAAATGAAATACGCATTTCATTCAAGGCGTCAGATGGTCAAAGAAAATGGCGGAGAAAATGACGTAAATGCGCGGGAAACCTTGACATTTGACGTAAAGGGAACAGCCCGAGTACCAGCACATACTGTTAGCAGTTTGAGAGCCAATATCCGGTTTAAAAGTATGCTAACAATGTAACATAGCTATGGCTTTAAACGTTGACACGAAAACGGAAATTATATTTCAGAATTTTAGCCGCAGTTAACTTAATAAAGCTTTTATAATCTGTTCAAATATTAAGTTAGTTTTTATCATAAAGTGTCATAGTCTTTGGTAGAAACCAAATCTTTTACATTATGTTCTCAAGAACACGATCGGGACCATATTAAAAAAAGTCCTTTTCCAGGGCTTTCTTACTTAGTTCTTTAGAAGTTTTCTAAGTACCAATTATTTAATCGTGTACAACCTAAATGTCCCTTCTTAAGTATCATCTGCTCTAGTTACAAATTCACGCTAAATTGATTGCCCTTTACCAGCCGTTAATTTGCCTACTTATGAACCCGGAAAATTGGCCGTGGGAACTGAATTATTGATTTGTTATTTTTCCTAACCCTTTTTGTATTTTCCCCTTAGTAACCGGTGACCCTTTTAGGCACGTGTTATATTAGGGCCCTTGATTATTAAATACACAAGAATTTTAATGGATTATGTTTGATGTAAATAATGTTGTTCGGTGCTCGTAATAAGTTAAATTGGTTGTGGTTCCCATTTTCGAGAGAACAATTAGAACCTTTTTTAGGTTATTGGAAAAGTTTTGTAGGAAATTGACTTTTCCGAGATTTTCAATCAGTTTACAAGATAATGTTGATGTTGGAAAAATAAGTGAAGGTATTAAAGTTGTAGAAGCATTTGCCACGCTTACGTCATTAGTTTGTGCCCTAATTTGTTGGTTGAACACTTAATTACATTATGAATTTAGCGGTTCACGCTTTTGATTAGTGGTACAGTTAATTGTTTAGTCTCTTGAGAAATTAACCATAAGCAAAGTAACCACTTGGTTGAAAATAGTTGCGAACAATTTACCTGCTCTATTTCACAAACTTTGTGACAAACTTTAAGATCTTTTAGTACAATAAATGTGTACATATGATAACAGATTAGCTTACATAGACATTTTTCCTATAGTAAACACACAACAAAAACGTTCCATGCCATGATTTTTTTTCACAATCGCGTCAAATTCCAATTTCAAACATTCCCCCTATTCGGATGCGTTCAGAAGTTGAACAACCCCTCCAAAGAAGATGTGTTCGCAAAGCAATAAGTTACCACTGCAGTTGCTAGGGAACGTATGACTGTATGACTCAGTGCCACTACAGCGCGGAATCACATAAAAACTAATAAATGCACATGGTAAGTGGAATAAAATGCAATTTCCTTTTAATGGCTGCATGGAAATAAATGAGCATTTTAGAAAAATGTGCTTTTTCTTCGTGTGTGCTGAGAAAACCTTCGTTGATATGATGTGAAAATACATAAAAGCCAAGTTGGGTGGAACTCCAAACAAATTGTAATTGACGGACTCTCTAACATGTTGGCGAGCCAAAAATACACGTTCGATATACGCATCCTGTTTGGTTGTAAACTGGAAAATGTCAAAGGTTGTCTGTGGTACAAAGGGGTACTGAATGATGAATGATGTGAAGTTTTCTGAATGTAGGTCATCGTAGTAAAGTACATCTGCAATATGCAGTCGTTAATTGGGTTTCCATCACGCATGGCTATCTCACCGACTTTTGACTTTTCATCTACAACTCTAAGTTCAAAAATGTTAATTACTCGTCATAGCAGTAGCGACGCTGCCCCAGTAAGCTTTATCTTGAGCGACGTCCAACGCTGGTTCTTCAGGACTCCTGACAGGCTCGACCAGCCCAGAGACTGGCCTTGTACCCAGCAGCAAAGCCGCGGGCGATACCTTCGAGCGACGCAGCTTGACTGTTGTTGGTCACTTCGAGAAAAACCCGCGAATTATTTGAATTTAGAACGTTTTAGAATACGCGAGATTCGAGCGCGGCAAATGTGTTTTTTTTTTTGTTTAATTTAAGTATGTTATTTTAAAATTATGTTGTATTTTTATTAATAGATCCACGTGATGAACACTTGATTTTAATTTAATTTACACAAGATTTTTAAAACGGCGAAATTATAAGTTCATTAAACTTGAAAGCTAATTAAGATGTAAGGAAATTGGCTAAATTAATTGACGCATTGGCACGACACAACAGCGGTGAACTACGATAAACGATCTACTACACTTCCAACGTGATCAAACACATCTGATCGCACTGCGTCACCAAAAACACTATTGTAAAATATCACCAAAACATTTTTGATTAAAAAATTATTCGAACTACGATTTATAGTAAATAGAATTGTAATTTTAAGTCATAGACAAAATATCTTATAGGAATGTAATGTAAATAGCGAACGCGTGCTTAACTTCTGGCGGTCGGCGCCATATTGGAAACGTGAGGGTTGCTCCAGTTAACGCATGCGTAGTGGTCGCAGCCCTTACAGAGTTCTTTATTTAAAATGCCACCTCGTTCCAGCTAGTACGAGGCGAATAATTTGCACCAGTACTATTGCGCGGAGTGTTGAGTGAAAACAATAGCGGTGTCGTACAAAAGCGGAGATGAATACCGTAGAGAAATGTTCGTCGTAACTTTTTGAGTAATGATCACGGTCCGTGAGTTGCGATTTGTTTATTTTTGAGACGGACCAGTAAGTAGAAAGAAGGGCCACTTTTTTAATAAATTCAAATTGAAGACGTCATACTGATAGCGGTAAAGGTCAAATGTTTACCTTTATATTAGAATTTCAGTTCAAAATTAAATGTATCCCTAACGATGTGGCTTGTTTAAGAGGATTTGTTAGGTAACGGATGATTTATTATAAACACGCTTAATGTTGAAGTTAAATTGGACAAGGCTAATCATAGGCTTTAGCTTATGATTTATTATTTGCTATTTTACAAATGTGATCAACTCATACAAAGCTTCTTTGTTTCTCTTGATTGTCTTATTAGCTTCTATGACCATTGCTTAAATTGGCCTCACTTGGTCGGCCTTAAATCTCTTGATAGAGCCATAAGCTTATTACCGTAACTCATATTTTACCTATATCAAGCCATTGTTGGTAATACTGCATTCATGTTGTCAGTACTACCTATTGTGAAATAAACGTATGACATCTGCGTTTGTTCAAGTGATTGGCATAATGGTATCGTATTGTTTTTCACAAGCTGATAGTAGAAGTATAGAAAGAATGAGGACTGTTGAAACTTTTGTAATAAAAGACCTTTCTGGAATTGAACTTTTCCTACGTCTATAAGCTTTCAGGTTTTTAGGACGTTCTTTCTATTTATTCATATATTTTTTTCCCAACTCATTTTACAATTCTGTTAATTGGTTTGTGACACCTTCTCTAGTTAACTTTACATCATTTATTATTATCAGTATGAAAAGTAAACTCGAAATACAAACCGAACCCTAATTTGCCAATAATTTCAATAAATGCCGTAACCAAATCGTGCAGACAAATCGCTTTAGTAACAAATGAGCTGTTAAGAATTACCTACAACAGCATCGTGCAAAGTCGAGCAGATCTCGAGATAGGTGATCATGAGGACAATGGTCGGCCTTGAGACCCGTGTGAAGGGAGCCTTGGGAGGCGGTGTTCGTTTGCAGGAATGTTGCCTCAGTATCTATCGAAAGTTAAATAAGGCTAACTACAGGCGTGCCGCTAGGAATTGCATGAAAGGAATTGTATATGTAAAATGTGGATGCAATTTGTGAAATGACAGGTCTTGTCATGTCCTGGGGAAATAAATGTATAAGAAAAAAATGCAGCATTTGTACAGCAGTTTGAAAATGTATTTCGTTTGTAAATACCTAGTTGTTAACAAATCATTAACTGTTGCATTTTACATTCACTGTATTATTTCGACAATAGGAAGTAGCCCCTTCACATAAAGTCCGAGTGAGCACACTGCAAACAATGAGGCAAGGGACTTCTTTTTGTTTCAATGCAAATGTGTGTTCTTTAGTCAGAAGCTGGACTTAGTGTAATGAATGTAGCTTTGAGCGTGCAGACTATGAGATAAGGCACGTAAGCTAAAGGCAAAAGCTTTAAAATTATTCTATGAAAGTTGCATGACTTTAAAACGGTTTGTAAGTAAATGAGCAAGAAGATTTAGCGCCCGCTTCAAATTGTTATCATCAATAACAATTTGAAGCATTCTTTGTCCTTTTCAAAATGTCTGTATTCAATGATACGGCCTTTATACTTCCATGCCTTTTCAATGCTGTAAAAAGAGCCGTATCAAACATTGCAGCCTTTTCAATGTTCTATTACCTATTCTATTTTTAAAATTCAAAATTTTATTCTCCTTTTAGAATTTGAAATCCGAAATCCGAAAATCGTATAAGCCTTGGCTTTGAATTTTTATTTTTTATTACTGAATGGTTTTTACTATAGGCAATTAATAGAAAGCCGTCTCCTAATTGGCAATTATTCTAACTGTCGATGTATAAACTGCAATCTGTTAGGGTCTCTCTCTCTCCAAAACTAAATTGTTTTTACGTAAAAAATGTTGATGAGTTTGTTAATTACATTTTTCTAGAGTCTTTGAATAAAAAGAGTATAATTCCAACGGAATCCGTGTTACCAGTGGCCACTCAACTTAAAATGAAATTTTCTCTTTTTTACGAAAATATATAAAAAGTTTTACTTCAAGTTTCAAGGGTCTGGTTGAACATTTAAGTGTTCTGACTGCTAAAAATACATATTTCTAAGAAAATTACCACTGCGTAATGAAATACGTTGTCAGTGCCTACTCAAAGAGGAACAGGAAAATTCTTGTAACTTCAGACTTCAGGCAATTTCTCCCACGTAATAAGTTTTCCGCGTTTAAAGTAAGATGTCCGTGGGAGTATCAGAATATAATTGAAAGGTTAAGACATGGTACTGTAAAGGTCGCCTATGAGTAAATACCTATAGGTAGCCTATTATTGTTTTATCTTATTTTCGAAAGGTCTTATCTTATGAGACAGCATTTTCTTGTAGGTATGGAAAACATATCCAATAAGAGATTTGCTGTTAGCGGATTAGTTTTCTGCAAACATTTTCGCGTATTTCCAAAAACCAAGGATAGTTACGAGATTATTGAGAAATAAACAAGACATAATTTATAATGTCACTTGTTCGCCATCTAAAAAAGATGGCGTCGATAAGAGCCGCGGCAAACGCCGTTATGATAATATGTAATACGGTTATTAATTAAATAATACATGTTTTTTTGCTAGCTGTCGATGTTCTGTACTACTTATTAACACCCACAATGTTGTTCAAGTATTTTCTTTGAACTTATAATAACAACTCTTGTTCGAAGAATAATTTTAAAATAAATAAAAGTTTTTTAATTTATAACTTGTCTTCAGTCCGCCTCTGCGGTCGACCCACGTAAATTCTATAATGGATTTATATGAAAGGGGTACAATTTCTTTTACAAAGATTCTATGAAGTAAGGGACTACTTATACAGAGAATCATCTTGTAAGAAAAACATCATTTCATCAGATAACGAGCTTTTCTTCGAAACTGGAAAGAGCAAGATGAGAGGTTTGTCAAGACACTCTTTTGACCTTAACGAACCAAAATTTTATACAAAAAAGAACAGGATTAACGCAGATTTCGCTAAAGGTAAATATTTGCAATGTAAATTCTACACAAACATTATCATAATTGAATGTATCTAGTACACGAAATATGATACATACTTCAGTGAGTTATGCCCGATTCGTCATTTTAGTGATTTGGCATCCATAAAAAACGTGTCCCAGTTGGTCATTCAATAAAATATTTTATTTTGCTTAGTCCCAATTGGTCATCCGTACTTTATTTTGTAAAAAGTACTGTCAACAAGATATGCTTTTCAATATTGTAATATGTTTTTTTTTTATTTATTTTGGTTATGTTTTTTCCGAATATGGCAAGACGCTATTAATAAAATCGCGATTTCAACGGCGTCACACACCGCACGGCCAAAACCAAAATACCAGGATCGCATAAATCAGATGAGTAATATACCAATCAACGAGTGTCCATGGAACTGCCCACCGTGTACTAGGACCGCATAACTTACAGGAGTATAGCAGTCAAGAGTGTCAGGATTTTACGTTTTTTCCTAATTGTAGATAAACATACCAATTTACACCATCATTCATCATTTTTATGTATACAATCTCTTTGCTAGTTATGGGCCCCTGGTACTTTTGTTACCGGCACAAAAAGTATCGAGTCACATTTTCGGGTTTATAAAATGCCCAAGTTGTCTTCACCTGTGTTTTAATGTTATATTTATATGAGAGCTATACCTTTACCTACATCGAAGTTTTTCATTTAAAATTTCTTCTAACACTTTTATTTCTGACGGTACTCTGATACGTGAAATTTTATGCGGGTGACGAATCGGAACTCAAAATTTAAATATTAAATTATTTATTTTGCTCGAATGACCAATTGGGACTTGGTGTATGGAAAAAATAGTTGGTGACCAATCGGTACTAATGACAAATTGGGAATAACTCACTTCAGTGATCTCAATGCTAATTGTGTCCATAATTAATAATATTACATGCAGGTGTCCAATCTTTATAAACCAGTCCAAATAATTATGTTGTTGTACTGATAGAATTCAAATTTTTTCAAATTCAAAGTCTTTATTGCGAACTAAGTGGTATAAAAGGATCTTATCACTAGGTACGTACTTATGACTTAGTTGCCCGTTAAGGCATTGCAATTTATTAACTTATTTATATACATTAACATTAGGTTCCTATGTTACTACTTATAAATAAAACTAATTACTATTACAGAATTAAATTTAGTGAGATCATACTATATATGTATATATATCTTTATTTCTAGTCTTATAATCTAGTTGAACATATCATATTATTTATATCACATTCGTTTCTCATTATATTATTATTTTTCTTCGAGAAACTCTTTTACAGAGTAATAGGCTTTTTGAATGAGAAAATCTTTGAGTTTCCTTTTAAATATGGTAACAGATTTCTTAATTTCTGTGGGAAGTTTATTGTATATTTTAATACTCATACAAAAAATACTGTTACCGTATACTGCAGTGCGGTGTGTCTTATTGGATAATGTATTATGATGTCTACTACTTTTTAATGTGACATATGAATTGATGTTAGATTTTACTAAAATGGAGGCCTCGTATATGTAGAGAGAAGGAAGTGTTAATAATTTAAGGTTTATGAAATAGGGTTTACAGGAGTCGGTTTGGTGTATTCCACAAATTGACCTGATACATCTTTTCTGTGCCTTGAAAGCAGTCTCTCTATCAGTAGAGTATCCCCAATAAAGTACTCCATAAGCTAGAGTGGATCCTACATATGCGTGGTAAGCACTCAGCAGTGCCGTTTGGTTTGAGACTTTTTTGAGCATATAGAGGGCATATGAAAATTGGCTCAATTTGTTACAGACGTTATTTATGTGTGTTTTCCACGACATATTCGAATCTATGTGTATGCCTAAAAATTTTGTGCTGGTGACCTCAGATATAGCTTCATTATTATATTTAATAGAAAGTGGCATTTCTTTTGTGTTTTTATTTTTGAATTTCATGTAATGGGTTTTAGAAAGATTTATTTTCAGATTATTAATTGTAAGCCAATTTATTAATTTAGATAGGGATTCATTTATTTCTGATTCGTGGTTTTTATTTTTATTGTTTGTGAATAGAGCCGTGCTGTCGTCAGCAAATAGAACCATAGGGTGCGGAATGGCATTAGGTAAATGATTGATATAGATGAGAAAAAGTAGAGGTCCTAATATTGACCCTTGAGGTACACCAAATTTGATAAATCTCGGGCTCGATGTGCATTTAATTTCTGTTTTTGTATGTGGACATAATTGGGTTATTTCAGTGTACTGGATTCTATTACTGAGATATGATTTTATCATTTCTAGTGCTTTACCACGAATTCCGTATATCTCTAGTTTCTGTAGGAGTAACCGATGATCAACATAATCAAACGCCTTTGTCATATCCATGTATAGGGCTGTGACTTGTTTTTTATTATCAAGTTCAGTTAAGATTTTATGTAAAAACTGATGCATTGCTGTATTAATCGATCTCCCCTTTCTGAATCCAACTTGATTGTCAATGATAATTTTGTTTTTTTCGAAATATTCACTAAGGTTATTGTAGAGTACTTTTTCAAATATTTTAGCCATTATTGGAATGAGAGCGATTGGTCTATAACAACGTACATCTTCTGTGTTTTCTTTTTTGAATATGGGTGTAACTATAGTTGTTTTTAGATATGATGGAAATACTCCTTCTTCAAGACACTGATTTATTATATGGGTGATGACTGGAGCTATTTGGTATGCGACCTGTTTTAAATTTTTTGTAGATATTCCATCCCAACCTGTACTATTCGTATTTTTTAATGTTAAGATTATTTTGAGAACATCGTGTAGGGTAACTGGGGCTAAGAAGCAGGAATTCGGTTTGTTATAATTTAGGATATTATTGTAATTTACTGTAAGAACAGTTATTTAATTAGGAATAAAGGAAGTGAGTGTATAGATTTATCTAGACATCATTATTTCTTAGACAGGCGACAGAAGTCTTATTTAATTACAGATAATGCTCCAAAGAAATGCACATTTTATTTGGCATATACATACCTAACTAAAGTACCTACATATGCTTGGGGGAGTATTAAAACAAAACAATAGGTAATTTCCATTACCAACATGTTAACGACCGTCTACATAAATGAAACCACTGTGTGACATTACAGTTATTATTTTCGGTGACCTCCGCAAGGACACAGTGCTGATTAAAAAGTCTGGTCAGCTATTCCCATGAGCACCAAAAATAGACTAGATTACCTACAAGTGAAAATATTTTTCTATGTATAAAGTTGGAAACATATGTATATTTAGAATACATGGAAATGTATTTTCGGCTACAGCAACTTTGAAGCTGAAACTTTCGCGAAGAGCTTTGCAGCATAGGTATGCATTTTCGTTGTCTTGTACGAGTCTTGAAGGAATAAAATTCTATATTCAACATAACACACAAATGCAATATCGATGGCTGGACTTTTGCACTTTCCATGTTTGAAGGTTGCTAATGTTTTTACGTAACTTTTTAGACAAAGATATTCCAAAAATATCTACACAATATTCATGTTTAATTAAAAAGCTGACGCAAGAACATTTCCATGCATAGCTATACCTATGGCAAACAATTTAAATTATAAACGTTGCAACACTAACGGGCCTCTATTAGCAAGAAACCTAAATTGCTTAAATATTAGCAAGGCGAAGTTACAAATTATAATTTTGAGTAATTTACATAGACTTCCATCATAATTGCAAAAGTGTTTTGAAGGGCTAAGCAGAGGTGTAACTTAATGGAAATGCTTATTTGACTGTATACATATGCAAGTACTTACACCCCACATTCTTATTTATGTGTGCACAAATTGAAATTCAATAAAACAATACAAAAATTCGATTCGGGAATAAGAAGCTGTAGGAAGCCTTAAATATTAACTATCGAAAGTATGTAATTATTGCATAATGGCACTTTATACTTAAAGCCGCAAAGATCAACGATGCATTCAAATTAAAGCGACATGTACCCATGGCTTAATTAACTGGCTTATGTAAATAAGTACGAGCATTGTTCTGCTCTCAATAATTATCTGAAATTTATGGGAAAATCTCTTCATATCTATGCGGAAGGCTGCTTTGGTAACGACTTACACTCGATTGCACAAGAAAAAGGTAACGTTCAGGTTAATTGCAAAATGCTATGCAATCTCTTTGTCTTGGTAATAAGATGAAAGTTGACAGTCTTGTGTGTATGTCATTTACAGATTCCTTTATATATTGTCGGGGTATTATGATGCGTTATTATGTTTCTGATTTTACAGAATGAGAAGAATGTTAGACCCACATTCTTTTGTTCATTTTCTAAGTATATAGTTCCTTCTCCCGAGGAAATATAACTTTGCTTTTTATCAGCAGGCCTTCACCATTAAAGTATATCGGTAATTTTATATAAGATCTAGTATCATTTATTTTATATAAGATCTAGTATCAATAATGTAGGTGTCAACAACTTGTGATATTTGCTACCTTTATACAAGTGTCTCTTGTCCTTGATATAAATAGAAAAAGTAATGGACAAAGATCAAACAGAAAAATGCTCGACAGTGTAATATATTTTTTATTACATTTGGTATTATTATAATGTCACTTGAAGACCTTTTCAGTCTTCAATTATTTTTATAAATCATGTAGCTGCTCTATTTCTTAACAAGCGAGATTTCGAAACGACTGGATTTTGTTAATCCTTAAAAGCCTGATTAATTTAAATGAAAATAACTTAATTAACGTGTATAAAATGTTAAGCTATATATTTTAAAATATGTTGCCCTGCAAAAGACACAACGACCTTTATATTAATTACGAAAATAAACACAACAAAGAACTCATTAAAGTAACATTTAAAGTATTTCAAACATAATCAATACGACATAATGAAACGGAAAATAACCCATGTTCTCTAACAATAGAATTTCCTAACCTTCTGCTACGACATACGGCGAGATTGCTAGAGTCGGCCCTTTCACAATATGTCTGACTTAACAGCTTTACTGTAGCATTTTATAATTGCTATTTCCGTGAGAGCGGTGGCTAGCCTTGTCGAAGCTGGCATTTGCTGACCAATCTGGGCAATCGTGACCGTTAATTTGTCATTACAATTTTGAACACGTTAGCCTAGGAATGGCATTCGTTCTGTACGGAGCTTACCACCAAAGTTTAAATATAGCTTTTGGATACACGTTCTTGAGCGCTTAAGCTGCAATATTGCAACGTTGATGCAGATAATACTGCCTTTTATGTGTCACAGTTAAGATATGATATTAAGAACAGCAATGTTATTTTTATTTAGATTGTTATTTTTGACTTTGACCTTAAACAGTTCATAAGTAGTTCAGACACCTACATACATTATTAACATAATGACAAGTATCAAGTTGTGTTACCTGCCTGTCACAACCATAACGAGATACAAACAAAAATACTATTTTGATGAATGGCTCGTTTTATTTTTGTTTTGTTCTAGTTGGTAGAAATTACCACACTTTCTACCATTTCAAATTGTTCAAGTTAAATCTACTTTTTATGAAGAAAGTGAGCTAAAATGTTTAGTTTCGGCGGAACTAAGTCACTTGTCGCCTGCGTTGTTGCTCAAAAATAAGTACACAGTACTAACACGCATAGTTCTATCTCTACAAATATTTCAAGCCACTCTGTCACAAACACACCATTAAAATTAATTAAAATTAAAATTGTTGTGCATATTTGGGATAGCGTTGTGTCCTGAAAATATGGATTCCACTACATTTTGTCACCGCACAATATTGTATAATCAATAATGTGAATATTTTCTACTTTGAGCTGCATTAAGGGTCGGAGTAAAACCCCGATATTTGATTCAGTGGAAATTCCCAATTTATCTTTATTTCCCAGAAATATGGAGTAGTATAAAAAAGATACAATAGTGTTCCAAAAAAATGTTAGCAAGAAGTTATAGAAATGACAAAAGGTCTGCCAGCCTATCGTCACGACACAAACATTACGCTTACGAGTAGAGGAGCAAAGTCGTGACCATGTTAAAAATCTGCAGATAACAGCGTGTATTTGCACATTGATACATTTACTTTACGCTATTTGTGTTGTGCAATAGGAATCGATAGGTATGTATGCAATGTCATTCCTCGAAGAAATTCTTTGATTGATCAACTACAAGAACACAAAGAGGAGAGAATTTCAATTCTCTGTGTCCACATAAGACATGACATATATTTTTATAAAAAAAAAAAAAAACTATAAACAGAGTACCTACTTGCAGCTGATTTACCTTAGAAACAAGTGATTATCCCAGCCAGACAAGTCTTTACATACATAGATATTATCTACGTTTTATACCTCTAGAAAGGTCAAAGATATTGTTACCTACTTCAAACGAAGACACAGCTAGAGTTTGACCACACAATATACTATCCGCTTGAAGAAGGTCATAAGTAGGTGCATCAAAACAATTTAAGTACTATTCACTAGAAACCTCATAATCATATAAAAGAAAACCAGTTAGTTATTAACTATTATCAGAAGAAACACGCGATATGACGTGATAACCAAGTTAATTTCATCGCAATCGCTAATCTACAACTAACAATGGATCTACTCGTAACTACTGGGATTTCAGATTCAGATTTTATGTACTTGAAATGAGTGACAGAGTTGTGGTAGCTAGGATCACATCTATATGTTCTCAGGCCCAAAACGGAACCTAATATTTCTAACCTCTTTGCGTCAATCCTTTTTGGCATCGTACGTTGGTAATAGAGAGTGGTGGCATCAAAACAGCAGTCTACATACTAGTACATATTTGACAAGTCATTCAGTTCAATCTGTACTATAGTATGGCCATAACCGCTGTGCACTCCCTGAGGTACGCGCGGAGAGGGGGAGGGTGACGCGGTCTGTCAGTCAGCCGTCAACGCTCGTGGCGGCAGGTAGTGTCATTTGTATCGGACCGTCAATGTCAGATGCACATGAGATAAAAATTCAAAGATGGGTCGTGCGTTATCTCGAGATGTAAAAACCGTGATTTTTAAAGTGGCTGAATATTTCACGAAAAGAAAAGTAGACAGAGAAAGCTTTCCGATGATGAAATATCATGTCCAGAAAAATGAAAATGATTACTGGAATCGCGATTTTAGGTTCGATAATATTATCGATTCATTCATAACAAATTTGCAAGACTCTGATTCAAGTTCCAATGGCGACACGGACGATGAAGATGATGACGAAATGGAAGATGAAGTTGAAACAGAATCTATGTTGGAATAACTTAACTTCTTATACTATCTACATATATCTATTTGTTTGTAACTATAGTAAATTTTCAATAAAAAAAATCCTGATTTGAATTTTAACTTTAGTTCTCATTCATCAACTGTCTAGGTACTTTAATACAATATCGAGCATAATATAGATTCCGACCACCGTTCCGCCACAAGTCCTGCCTTAGAAATGAAAACTGATATCGTTAGATTTGTCTGACGTATATTGACCTCATGTGAACTTATGCTCTTTTTTCCTCGCCTCCCACCTCGCCTTGCATACCTCAGGGAGTGCACAGCGGTTATGGCCATACTATAATTATCACTATAGTTTCAATAAAATACCACCTAAGTAAACTTTTCTTCAATCTAAACGTGTTTATCATCCACTATTTCGTTCCTCCTAACGGTAAGACTTAGATTACTTCAAAATTGCACAAGCTCTTACATCAACCAACACAATACATTCTTCAATTGATCGTGAAAATGCCAAAAAGCCGATCAGAGACAACAAAGAGGTAACGTTAGGATGACGCAACGCCACCCGGTTCGAGGTATAACGGTCAGATGCGCTAGCGCACGAAAATGTGCTAAACGGTTACTGTTACACTTTATTCCGTTAAATGCGGAACTCGGGAATGTCTTCATTAGTCATAGTCATCTTCATAGTCATAGTCATCTTCTCAATTCTTGTGAGTATCAAATTACTTGCGGTTTTAAAGTAGACAATGTTTTCCTACTAGATTCTCAGTTTACTCGGGATCGTGGAAATTCCAAGAATTGTGTAGACACCAAGGTTAAATGCAATTTATTTGGATTGTATTAATCGGAATTTGATCGCAATAATTTAGCAGACGTAATTGCATCTTTCTGTCTACTGACTGAGATGCCGTCACATCATGACACAATATTTCTTAGACAGACAATAGACAACTAGCGTCAAAACAAATGACTTCTACTATCGATGTCATTGACTCCGTAAGACTATTTGGAGCAACATTATTATCGAATTAGGGAACACTATCCTGTTTATCTTCTAAACTTACTTTTACATGTATTCTACCCCAGTGGGGCTCCTCAGTAGGTCTTTTGCTTTAAGCTGATAGTAAAAAATCCAGCAAATACAGGTGTACTAAGTAGTCGAATTTTACTGAGAATTCCCAAACCAAACATAGAACAGTTATCATGCAACTCCGATATGATGCAATCTCAAAAACAAATAGTCTTGTCAATTAACGGATTCAATCGAAACTAATAAAGCTGGCGCTATCTAAATAGGTTAGAACTCTTCAGTAGATAATGGTTCTGACGTAAACGAATGCAATCAATAACACAATACGGCAGGTTGGTCAGGGAATGCACTACATCGGGTCATTAAAACTGTGCAACTGGTTAATTATGCTCTTATTGTTGTGGTTACTTATCTAAATGATAAAATATCTAAGGATAGTATTTTGCGGGTATTGAAAATGTTATTATCTAAAATTCCCGAAAACACACTGACCGAGGTGTCTCCAGTGTGAGTCAAATGTTTAGACACCAATTCTCTAGGCAGTATATACTGATAGACTTACATTGTTTGCTGGCATGTAATATAAATAAAAATAAAGTCATTTGACTAATGGAAAGGAACCAGAGCACTTAGCACTACTAAAATAAAAGTTAACAACAACAATTAGCACCAACTTAGGAACAAAATCCCAGCGCAACTCGAAACTTAATTTGGATCTCGAGCAAATTACGTTCTTAAGTCTTGGGTAACAACTCAATTAAGCGAACAAAGAGCCTTTGCCATCTAAACAATTTAGTTTGAAGAAAAATCTTACGTAAACAAAGTTACCGTAGTTAACCGTAGCAGAAAATATGGGGGATCTTAGGCGAACGGAATCTGATCAAGATTAATTAGGCTGAAGGTATGAAAAACTGCGGAGTTTAATAAATTTCCATTATGATGATAAACCACTGTAAATGCATGAACAGCTCAGACAGCTTCGGTCATAAATTCTCATCACTATAAAATATGGAGAAGAATAACCGAACATCTACAAAAGATAAACTTATTTAAAATTTTGCGAGTTAAGACCGTTGCTTCCCGTTCACTTGGCAGAATTCCAAGCCTTCTCTCCTTGACCCAAAGCTTTCTGTTCTTTCAGACCTCAGTAACGACCCTGATAATATAATAGACCAGTTTCATAACTTTGGCCATCTATGAGCGTTTCTTAAATCATTAGTAAGTTGGTATCACGCCAAAGAATCATCAATCTTGTCAAAGATAGTTCGTTAACGCGACGCATTGTTATCGACCTTCTTAGATTTTCAAACTTTTGCAGTAGTTATTTCTTAGTCATAAGTTATTACTGCCGCATTAATTTCAAGGACCTTTTCAAAAGAAATAATATTTTGTTCTCTATCTGTGGCAACTCTTGCGGGTTTGTCACAGCTAACTCTGTGTTGCAGTAACAAGGTTTATCTTTTATGCGCCAGTAATCGGATTACCATCTTACGGCTTCAGGCAGCAGCGTACATTGTACAATAGACGCATTTGCTTCATCTGCATATGCTTTATCTGTATGGAAGTGGATTTCAAAATGAGGACTGAATAACATGTCGAAAGACAATTATTTAAAAATGTTTATCAATAATTTTCTTTGCAATGCAATTAATGCAAATAACGCAGTATTCTAGTTATAAGAACATTTTGCATTAAATCATAACAATGACAAAGAATTGCCGTCATGCAATAAATAACTCATCACTATTGAGGCATCAATGAAGATCAATCGACACAAGTTAAAGAACGAGCCTGAATAAAAAACGAGAGAACAAAATTGTGTAACATAGTTACGATAATTAAGTTAATAGTTAACGGAATCATTGTTACGGTGCACTTTGAGAATTTGATAAATCTCGTCATTTTTTTCTTCAATTGTTTTTTATTGCGGAGTTAGATTATCATCATAACTGTTATGATGATAATCTAACTCTAAATGTTATGACATAACATTTGCACCCACTTGTTTTTTTGCTGATGTTGTTTGAGTGTGTTCTAGTTAGACTTACTTACGTATGGCACAGACATGTCAAGTAAGTATGCTACAGACTTCATACCAACAGTATTCTAAGCTAGCTTTTTTAAATGAACATAAAATTCAAATTATCTAGTCTCCATCTCGTTGACTACATTTACCGTTATTATTACTTGTATTTTTGCCGCTACACGAAAATGTCCAGACTTTACGTCCGTGGAATATCAAGTGAGCTGGCTTTTAGATGCATATAGATATCTGTTTATTTTATATTCTTACATTTCTATCTGTATGACAATTCTGTCGAATTCGTCAAGCCAAGGCGAGACGAAAAGTATTACCTATATTTTAGCGGTGTATTTTATTTACACAACTTTATTTGCAATAATACCAAGTTGTCATTTTCAAAGCTCTGTAATGTGAATATTATTTTAAGTAGTTGATAAATTACTATCCTGTACATTTCAGCAAATATTTCGCAATCAAAGTGTGAATTACCTATCGTTAGCTAGTTTTTTGTTTTGGTCTATCTAATATTACAACATATGCAATTACTAGATATTAAACTACACAAAAACAATAACAAGGAACCAATTAACGGCTACAAAATTGCAAGGTCCTTCCACGATTTCAAAATCTCCATCACACTGCGTGACTAGTTTCCTTAGAATCTCACGTTCGCAATCCATCACTACCACCGTTAAAATGTGTATCTGATTCTGTCTGTTTCGTAAGAAGACGCGGGAAAGGCAGTCTGTGGTCACGACCCATTGAAAAAAAAACTCGGCTATCATGTAGGTCCAAGCTGCAAAAAGTATCGACTGGCCTCGTTCTTCCAACTGACTTGGTTAGCTCTTCGTGTGTGCTTTCAAGGTCAACTAATTTAGATAAGTGGTTATTTTGATCGCTGGTCGGTCCCGATTTTTGATGCTAAATAAATAACATTGTAGGTAGAGTATAGTCTTGATAAAAGTGGGTCATATATTCTCGTTTTATTTGGACTTGAAGTTTCCATCTTGTTGTACTTACACGATAATTTTATAACAAAGAGAAATGAATCAGGCAGGACCTTATGCCAGTATTTACATTACCCTTTGGAATTTGGGTAATCCCACCGTCATTGCTGCTTGCATCGTATAAACTTCCTCAAAAAGCTGAGTAATGCGTATATGAGATATAAAAAAAGTAATTTAAAAGGCCCAGAACAACCAGTTATTTTCATAATTGCATTGATGGCGGCCACATGCGTGCACGCAGCGTTTAATTCTTAGAATTCATATTCATATTTTTTTTTCTGCAAAAGAACCCTAGAGACTGACATACGAAACACTTTTTAGCAACTCCTTAATGAGTTATTTTCTCACGTAACTTTTTTGTAAATAGTTTCAGATTAAGATACAAGTTTAAGATACAATAATGCAAACATGTCCTTCTAAAATTGCTACATGAAAACTAGAACTCCATTTCACCCTGTCTCATAACACTGTCTCATCTATCAAAACAGCGTCTGCTGGTAACTCATCTAACATTAACACAAGAAATATTCCACCTCAATATTAGTAACATAAACACAATTTTTCTCATACATATTTACTAAGCACATTACATACATAATGGAATAGACGACAAACATATCACAAGCAAGTCCCACCTCTTATGTAACTTGAGCGAAAGTTCCAAATACAGGTTTTTTTCTCATCTCATATATCGGTCAGTCGGTGAATGTAGGACTTTATACTATCAATTACTTATATAAAAAATCGATTAGCCAATCGGTTTCGGTATAAATTATAGATAATAACGATTATTGCTCGATGCGCATAATTGGCCACACGACATTATATGTTGTGTCTGTCTGTACAATTGTTTTAGGGTTGTCAACAAACGAAAGCGTATGTTCGTTGAACTTGGCACTGATGTAATCGCATGTCATTTGGTCATTGACGTGAAACTTTCGTAAGGTGCAAATGAATTCAATGCGTCACAGTTCAAGTTCTATATGAAATCACGTCAGTTATTAGAAGAAATATTAGGCAATGCGGATCTATGCTTGGCCAATGTAAGATTCATCGCACTAATGAAATACCTTTCAATGTGTTGAAACTTTTGTAAAACAGATGGAAGAACAACGCAATCAAACGTCCACTGATACGTCATTACAGCTACAATCCAGCGGTCAATTTTACGGCACATTTATATGCGTGACAACCCTATATTATGCTTTGTACATCGACAGAAGTTGCATCAGAACAATGAATAAATCAATAGCTGTGGTACACCATTAAGTAAGCAGCCATTACTTTTATGACCCTTTGCCGTTTGTAACAAAGTTGAACGGCACTGTAGATAATTGAGAAGTGACCACTTTTCTTAACAAAATGTTGTTATTTTTGAAACTGTCTGGCTATCATTGAATACATGCTGATCGCAGTCATTCTTTTTATTTTAGACTCAATGTTTGAATGACAAACGAACCCTCTTCACACGTCATTAGCGTTAGCTGTTACCATTGTCCTGTGCCAATGACCCATAATTTTTTCTAAACAAAATGACGAACGAAAAACGTTATTAACAATTTATAATAAGCTTTTTAATAGCACATTTAGTTCAACAAGATAATATTTTACTGACTGTTTATTTAGTACTGCACTAGAATGTTTAAGTATTTGCCTCTTAAGTTGCCTCCTGTTTTGTGATTAATGGACCCATTAAAACCTACGAAGTACTGCTATTTAAAATATTAATTTTCCGTCAAAAGATTTACTAGCTACAGGCCCAGGCTCTTAGAATTTGTAATTAACTTGGTTGTGTACCTAACGGAAAGGCCCTATGTTGTTTTGAAGTTATAATTTACGATACTCCAATATTTGATTGGTTTTTACGCTTCTCAATCCAACCCAATTTCAAATCTATATTCTTCTTAAAAGCAATAATTATTAAAAAGAAAACCAATTTACTTATAATTGAATTTCCCAACGATTTCCCTTGAACAATTAGTTTTATTAATTCCTCGTAGGCATCGATACGGCAATCAGAATAAATGAAAAATGTGGTCGTTGATAACCGCAGGCGCAACAAAGTGAAACAGTAAAGTCCAAAGAAAGTTTGACGAAACGATTTAATCTCACTTTTCTGTGCAAACTGAGATTTATCCGAGCAAAATGACCCGAGACCAGTCGATTTCCAAGCGTGTAAAAATAATCTTGGATATTTATACGTACATAATGGACTAAATAAAACCGTGACCAGACAAAAATTGTAAAGGTTACAAATGAAACAAAAAGTATGTAAATATGTTAACTAGAACCTGTTAATTTCGATGTTAATTACCTAAGACACCACAAATCACCATGACGGTTATGTAGCAGTATCGAACAAAATTTGCTTCAGTTACTGGTCTACCTGAGTCGGCAACAATACAGAAACACATAAAACTCAGTCACATAACAATAGAATTAGATAACTTATCTAACATCGATAACCAAGATTTTTACAGATAAAGGTGACGCGTGTTTACTCAAGAGCTGGAAGATAGTAGGTATGCAAATAATCTTGAATATTAACCAAGAGCTACAGTGCACTTTACTAGCTAATACAACACTGAATGAGTTAAGGTAGTCAATTAAGTTCAATTATGATACTGCAATATTTGTTCTATAGTGTTACTTAAGGAATCAGGAAGGTATAATCAATGACTCTTGTTAAGTGAAATCCTCTTAATCTTGGGCCTTTCAGAAGTGACATAACATAAACACTTAAAGAAAATCCATCATTGGCGATAGCCTTTCAATATTTGACTTCATTAGAGTCGGGAAATCAGTTACACAGGAAATTAGATGCAAATATTTAATCAAGAGAAGCATAAAACTACTTCCACAGCATTATCAATCAGAACACGCGATCACCTAGGTAATTACGTAACCCATTAAATAACGATTAGACAAGCCGTTTTTAATAACAATTAGCAAAGAGTAGGTACCTACATCATCTGCATCGTTACGTCATTGATGCATCTGGGACATTCAGTGTCAACAACTTACGTCATCTTGAAATATTTCATGCTCCACTTGCACTAAAGGCATGTTTTCTTCTTCCATCACTTACCATCATTTGATTTCGTCCAAATATCCGTCAATTTATATAAAAGTTTAATCACTTCCTAATATATTATGACCTACTGACCAAAAAGTCATACTGTCTAGTCTTCATCCCGTCGGGTAGACTTATCAGTAACATATCACGACTCATGTACAGTTGCTCTCTACATATATAAAACTATTTACTTACTAACTGTGCTTTTATTAGTTTTAATTAGCAATAGTTGGCTACAAAACCGTTAAATACGTGTCCAGTTATGCAACTGTGGACCTTATTTCCCTTGGGGATCCATACTTAATGGTAAAGAGACCAAAGCGATTATTCCATTCCCTTTCATCTTGAGCTATGATTGTATGGACCATGGACAAGGCTTATGACTGGCAACTATGTAAATATTCGATACAATAACACACACAAATTATAATACCTTTGTGTGTAAATTATATCAGTGTTAATGCAGATCAATATCGACCCCATTCAATAAAGATTTTCATTCATCTACGTTCATTAAAGTCTTCAAGAACCAGCACATATGTACTAGCTAGAATATTAAGTAAATAAGTGCCGGTCGTTAACTCGCATACACGAGCGCTTTGAACTTGACTGGAGCTAAGTTTTAAGCGGAACCTAGACTAAGTTCTAGGAAATAATGGCCCGGTCTACCCGTATAGAGTTGTACTGAATGTTAGGAATTTTAAACGAAGATGTTTCATACTAGACTACACTGTTGTATAGCGTAAAGGAAACTGGTTCGTATAGGTAACATTGTGTATGACTTTTTGCTCGTACCAGAATTAAGAAATTACGTAAAAGAAATCTTAAAACGCATAAACAATGTCGCACAAAATGGGGTCTTGATGACGAACACGAGAATTTTTGATGACGAATTTCGCTTTAAACAGTATTTTAAATTAACACCTAAGCGAAAATTGTATTGATTAGCATATGCACGCGAAATCGTGTTTAAATTTGAAGTGATAGAGTCGGATTTACAGTGGTTTTAATGGTAATTGGTTTACTTAATGTATTTATGATGCAAGTTTAATTTCCGATTTCTAGTTTATGAACCAATAGAAGTAATAGTTATAATAAAAACTACAATAGACTATACAATCATACCAGCCCCGGATCTAGGGGGGGGCAAGCCGGGGCCCATGCCCCGGGCGGCAAATTCAGGGGGCGGCAAAATCAGGCGGCTGCCTGATTTTAAATCCTACATCACACATCACAGATTACCATAATAGTTACCTACAGGGCCGTCTTAACCTGTGGTGCAGGGAATAACCCGGCCGCCTCGGTCTCAGGGGCGCCGTGGGACGCCCCACCACCAGGAAATTTCGATGAAAGTACACCCGTTTGATAAGAAAGTTCCATTGTATCATGATACTGACAAGCAAAGTTTCTAAAAAATTCGCCTTCGCTTCGTATAATTGATCATTTTGATTATTTTTCACTTTTAACATCCTCCAACTAAGTGAAAAAATTCTCGCCCGCTACGCTCGCGGCTAAATGACAATTTATTTGCTGTTTTTCTGATGGTTTATTATTTTTATTGACGCACCGAATCAACGAACACGAATGGCACTCGCTCTAATCACGGTTTCTTTTTATTTGTACATGTATACATACAGGGAATTATACATAATTCCCTGTTTAATTTGTGAGTCTTCAAACAAATAACTTAAAAAAGTTCGCGCTCGCTACGCTCGCGGCTACTTGTTGGTACTTTTATGTCGTTGACTCAAAAATTTTCGCGCTCGCTTCGCTCGCGCACTTATTACACAGACATTGCCTTGTTGTTTTCATCAGTCAAATCCACACTGTCTTACCTTTTATAAGTCAAATGTAGCAAAAAAAAAAATTTATGGAGTCCTCAAAAACAAAAAAGTTTGCGCTTCCGACTGCTTGTTACTTTACAGCGCTTTTTAAAACTTATTAACTTTTTGTGTCTCGACTTTGATACTTAAACCTGGCCAACTGTTTGAGCCTACAATGATTTAGACACATTTTTTTAAGTCCTTTACCTACCCAAAAAGTGACTTTCGTTGGTGAAAAACATAAGTAGGTAGGTAGGCGGGGCGGCATTTTTAAGTTTTTGCCCCGCCTAAAAAAAATTGAAGATCCGGGGCTGAATCATACTTACGGGTAATATCCATAGCTAAGGTACTCGTGATACACACTCCCATCTTCAGGGTTAACACTTAAATTCCCAAAAATCCGAAGAAACTTTCAACCCTACCAATGCAGCGTGAAAAACAACGAACGCAACACTTCACTCCACTGATTCCCAGTAAATACTGATACGAACGCACTGATATAACACAAAATCCTGTTAGTGAGGTAACCTCACGTTAAGGGTTGACTGAAGCCTCACAGGAACTCTAACTGAATTAAGTCCATCCCTTCCTTATTCGAATTTAAACATTCGATTTTTAAATGTACCGGTAATGTTTGACATTAGAATGTCATGTTTAATGAGATCGAGGACAGACGTCCGCTCGTGTTTGAAATCCGGCGCAGACTGCGGCAAGCTGTGTAGGTTGTATGCTTTGCTTTGAGCAAGCGGCTCTCAATCTTTCGGGAAAACCGTCTCTTTGAAACGAAGTACCTCGTTTGTTTAGTAATTGTTTGACATGTAAATACCATTTTCTATTGTTTCTGGGTAATTGTGTTTGTAAAGTTCAGGTTTACGTTGGAAAATATGTTGTTATTTGAACGTTTTCAATAACAGTCCCTTTGAAAGAAAAATAATCTGAATAGAAAAACTATTTATAAAATGTGTTATTGATATACGTGTGACTTTTGCTATAAGAGTATCATAAGCAAATTCAAAGTGCTGAAGTTATCGAACCTCAGACCAATAGACCAGTTTTATGCAACTTGAGTCTTATTCATTTTGTTGCAAACAACTATTGTGAACGTGAAACACCGCATACTTTTTCATTTTAAATGCTGCCTGCGGCTAAATAGAGAGACCATTTAAATAACAAGACAAAAAAAGAAAAACATTGAGAAACATTGTCCGTCCTTTGTTTTTGGAAATTGTTTGTTTGGCGATACTTCTGTCAATGGCAATTTCATTTTCAGGTGCACTATAATATTTTGAAACATACCCTTAGTCATTCACTATGCTAAAGTAAAATAAGACTGTACGTAAGTACTGAAATATCATAACATTTGAAACGAAATCCAGCTTACATAAGGCCGGGTATCCATTACATAACTATCAGTATCCAGGTCGATATTCGAGTTCCCAGTGACCTAGACGTCTAGATCATCTTACGCCAGAGACAGAGAGGCGCCAACCCGTTCACATGAAAAATGAACCTTATGTTCTTAGCGGCTAGATTGAAAATCAAGTAGAGATGCTGTAGTTTATTTTTATGGGCCAACTTCTGCGGGAATTGTGAAGTGGGCCAGAAGAGGAATATTCGGTGGCTGATTACGAAACTATTGGGTTTTTTCGCTCTGTGAATCGTAACATGAAGGATGTTGGTACTTTTAGTTCATATAGATTATGTAGGTTAGTTGGGACTTTAAGGAAATATTCGGTCCATTTGTTTTATGGGGAATTATCATATTTATGTGCTTACATTACATTCAAAGATTCTGTCCTGTGCCTTTCTATAATGATGGTCCTTAATAATATGTCGATACCAGAGGGAGGAAGACCTATACTATTTACTATTTAGAATATATAGAATTTGGTAAGCCTTAATAAACTTAACGAAATTTTACCAACATTAGCAGGTTGAAATTGTTACACTTTCAATTTAATTTTCTTTTTGCTTTCACAATTATTCGTGGCATGTCGCCAAGCCACACACCACGCTCATACATTCCTGACATCACTGACAGATATTTCTCTTATTATCATAATTACATTTAATTAATATACCACTTTTCCTTCCTACTTGACAAAACTTACTCGCAAATGTGACAGAATTGCAGATTTTCTTGCATAACGTCATAAGTATTCACAGTATGTATTTATTACAGTTTTATTATGAATTCTGAGCATAACGTAGTGCTCTTTTTCCAGATTGCGTAAAATGCAATGGGTTTTTGACCAAAAAGAAATGGTTTTTGGGTTAAGGCCATTCTTATCTTCAAAAATGTGGAGGATTAAGATGTCATCACGTCTTGGGCCGCAAGACAGAGCTACCTACATTGGTATTCCTCTTATTATATTAAATTACTAAAATATCATTTACTTTGCTCCCTTTTTAGCCTAATTAATTCCACATCCATTCCACAGTCCACTACTGTTTGGTTGTAAGTTATTAGGTTTATCTGCAGTTTCTAGTATTCTTTTAGTTAAATTATAAATATGATATTTCTTTCCGTAGCACATTTTTCTTCTCGCTGTGAAAAATGCAGATTTTTTATTTCAAAGGCCAAGGCCAGTCGAACGAGACGAATTTTTTTATGAATGCTTAGGATATACCATCTCACTCTTACTTGTGTACTCGTATGAGTACGTATAAAACATTGAGGACCGTGAAACTTTTATGGCTCGTGCATAAAATTTTATAATGCAGTAAAATTACGACAATCACGTATAGTAACTATTTTGAATTGTTTACGTGGCTAAGTTATTAATTTGGCAGATTAAACCTCAACTTATAATAATAACGTTACTATGTATTATTTCCTACATAAACTATACGCCTAACATGCTGTTAAACCATCATATAATTTTTCTGTCAAAAATCCAGAGTTTTCTATGCACCCTATTTTCCTGATTGGCAGTGTAAGCATGTTCCCCTACCACGGCATCAACCTTCATCAATATCACATCAATCATCTATATAGAAGTATTCAGAGCAAATACGTTCCCGGGACGTTAATATCCCTCATACCACAATGTGCACAATTCTATAGAATACATCCATCTATGAATCAAAGCACATATTACATTTTGATGACCCACAGATATTAAAACGTAAGTATATATATATATTTATTACTATATACTTTATTTATACTATATATTATTATATATTTATATGTCGGCGCGGCCCACAGCGCGGCCCAATATTGCTGGCTGGTTCCTTGTTTGTGGTCGTCTTGGTGACGTGAGGTGCCAACGTCAATTGAAATAATTTTAAATGGAATCTCGAAGAGAAACCAAGTTCAGACTATGTGATCTTGGAAATGTATCCGATTTATTGTAACAATGTGATTATTGAAGTACTGAACGATAATAGACGATGTGAACAACTACTGTGGTATTATTTCATATCCTGACAAGATGCAAGTGTATCAAAAGATTCTAACCACTTCTGGTGCTCCGACATCAGAAGTGGGATGGATGACCTTGCCCACTGATTGCTGCCTTGTTCGCATATTGGCTTTCTGATGTTGGTGCAGCGCTAAAAGACGAATACTCGTACTGCAGATGCAGTTGCTAATGAGAACACGTTATAAGATATCGATATGGTTACGGATCGCTGAACGCAAGTACTACTGATGGAGTGCAGCATTTAATGAAGTGTGTGACGACCGAAGCGGATTGATTTAGAAAAGATTGTCCATGGAATCGTCATGCAATACGGAATATCATGTTGAAAGAAATTGCGAGAAGGAAACTGACAACCGCCGTTCCTTTGTTTGTTAAAATTAAGTGATCGAATTCTGAAGGCACTGATTACAGTCCTCCAGGTGGAACCGCCTGAGTTCAATGATTTGAACTGTACGCACGCATTACGAAGTTTATTTGGTGCGAGAGCGTTCGGACCAAGTATTCGTTATGGACAGTGTTGAGAGCTTTGAGAGCAATATTAATGGTGAAAAATGAAGTGAAGATGTTCGGCGTAGCAAGCGAGATGATATTCCTCTGGTTTACACGATTCTTATGATTGTGTGTAAAAGGAACATTATACCTGGAATGTGTCACGTCGTAGAACAGGCTAATTCTAAGGTTGGGGGAAGAAACACCGGGATGTGCCTTTGATAATGCTAGCAGAATCCTATCCTAAATTGATACCCTAATCTTAACAATTGTTGCAAGAATTTCAATGATTTGTTCCGTTGAAGGAATGCGTTTTATGGCATTGAGTGCTCGAACAGCTAAAAGAATGCATCGCACATCGATGTTTCATAAATTGCATTGTTGGGGAAACGAAATAGTGGATATTTTCATAGTCTCAACGGAAAATAACAGGACTTGGTTACCATGGTTACTGAAACAAGATTGGTTGCTATGGTGACAATATCAGAGTTGTTATCAAAATGTTGTGATAAAATTAACCGATTTATGATATCTTTTGCATGTGATGATCCCGTGAGCCTCTCCTGCTTCCTGTGGAAGAAGTCTCTGCTCGCTCTTCACTGCGGGGTCCGCGAGCGCAACGCATGGCTTCTACCGCGCGGTGTCTTCCAGCGTAATCAAACACGATACGCGATGTTTGTTACATACAGAGATACTAAGAGCAACATGAATGATGAACCTGGTGAGATCAATCCAATTTTGTTTTGCGTCTTTTATAAAGTCGTACATCCGTAACGTTGATAATTGTCGACTATCTCCTTGGTTTAGTAGTGATATCTAAGGACTCGGGTTTGATCCTCGGGCTGCGTCATATTGCTTGATGGACCTAGCACCTCATTCATTGCTTTCAATGACTTCCAATTCGTACACGCTAGTTTCGCCGTAGGCAGAACATTGTATGTAGCGTTTCACCGTTCAGGTGATACTATTACCCCGTACGATAACGAAACTATTATAGCAAGACTATAGTTAGTCTCGTAGGTCTAGCTGTCATAAGCGCGGCTGCTCAGCACGAGGTCTCGGGTTCGATTCCCGAGTCGGGCCGAAATTGCTTTGTTGCCTTAGAAACTTTCACAAAGCATTCCGGAGCCTGGAAATTGCTAATTGATGCACCCGTGCATCGGAGGGCACGTAAAGTAAAGGCAAGTAAAGGTCCTTTAGTATGTTAGGTCCTGCTTGTGATCTCTCTCCGGTCGTGTCGCATTGCCGTCCCATCGGACTACGACAGTGAAAGAATAATGAGTGCACCTGTGTCAGCGCGAATGCTTGTTCACTATAGTATGTCCTGCGCAGTTGGCTAATCTCCTTACATGAGAAAAGCCGTCGTAGCTGGTAATCGGCTAAGAGGACATCTTAGCTAGTAAATAGGAATAATATCAATCACATGTTAGCTTTTTAGGTGTCTGTTTCTTACCTTATTGCGTAGCCATAGCAATTAATTTCCTACCTTGGAAAATAGCTTCAAAATAGCACGCTGTTGTTATTTATCGCTTACTTTTTGCTTATCTGACTTACTTTGACTTAGAGTCCTATGTCCCCTAGATAGGGCAGAGGGCATCCACAGTGCTCCGCCATCGTGTTCGGTCTTGAGCTTTGCGCTTTATTTCGCTCCACGTTCTGCCTATAGTCGCCGCCTCTGCAATGATCGACCGCCGCCAGGATTGTTTAGGGCGGCCACGTTTCCGCTTCCCTTGGGGATTCCAGTCTAGGGCTTGCCTCGGGATATGATCGGGGTCCCTTCGGAGCGTGTGGCCGATCCAGTTCCACTTGCGTTGTTTGATCTGCTGGTCGATCGGTGTCTCTTGGTCGATTTTCTCGGGCCAGTATATACCGAGAATACGACGAAGGCAGCGATTGACGAAGACCTGGAGCTTACGCTTAAGCTTTTGCTTATCTACTTGCTCTATTTACTTACATTGAGTTGCGCAGCTTTACATTGTGCGTCAGACTTTACATTTGCTGGTAGACTGTACCTAATCTACTCGAATAACCAGTTAGTAATTTCATCGTGTTCAGATGTACCTACGATGGATACGGGTTGATTCGGAATAAACCCATGTAAAGCCTGTGTGATGGCATAAGAGTCGCCGGGAACAGACCTGAGTAAAATCTGTGGTACAGTTGGTGTCATGTCACTGTGGTTGTGATCGTGTACCCTACAAGGCCGGAATAGGCTGTTGGCACTGTCAAGGGACACACCGACGGTGAAAATCCTGAGTAGAAGGTTTGATGTGAATTAAACGACAGCCGTAGTTGTGACGGTTCCTGTAATTAACGTGTTGAAAGTCTAACTACCAAAAAGAGCAGAAGCCACAAAGTCTGATAACTAGTCTTGCCGAAGTGTGACTGGTTGCCTAGGTAATTGTGTTGAGAAATCGCTCCCTATAAGGCACGTATGCCCAGCTACATTCGGTTAGAATGAAAGTCAATCCAAACTTATTGAGAGAAGGCTAGGACTGGGCTGGATGTAGTTAGTTAACTTAAACTCTCATCTCTAACAATAACGGATGGTAAGTCTGAAGTCTAATGTTTGGTTACCGATGCGCATGTTTGTCTTATCACTACAGATGTTGATGGCCGAGGCTGAAGGAGAGAAGGTGATCAACTACGTACGCTAACGCCGTGTGAGCTGATGGCTCGCAGCTGCGGTTGCTGACACGCGCTGTTGCAAGCCAGGATACCGTGCGATTCTGCGGTGGTAAAGGCGAACCAACAGTGAACTGTCAATTCGACACTTTACGAGTTTTCCTATGCTAGTTAATCAGGTGATCTGTTTTGTTGTTAATGTATTATGAACGTCGCGTTAAAATATGAAGCAGTAGTGTATTTAAAAACATTGCATTTGACGTTTATCGATTGAATTAGCAGACTATTGAGATTCAGTTGTACGTTTGTACGTTTAAACGAAGTTTTTAGTTTCGACGTGCTATTTGAACTTGATTATTTATCAGATACAGTTGAAGATAATGATACCGATAGTGAGCATTTAGTTTTAGCAGTTGAATTGTTGATAGTTACTGTATCGAATTCGCTAAGCTGTAACGAGTGAAGTCTATCCCTGATGAATTGTCTGATGAACATCAGATAGAAAGTATGTTGTAATTAGACCACTATTGGTTGTTTGATAAAATCAGATCTAAGCTTGCTTTGATCAATGAACTAAGTTATTGAGTAAAAAAAGAAGAATTAATGGAAGTAGTCTAGTCCTACTACACTTGGTATCATTCTACGTTGTAGTCGTAGCTCATGCAGTAACAGTCTGTAAAGAGTCTCGGTACTTTCTTGGCTCTCCCACATTACTTAGATTCGTTGGGAATGTGTAAAAATGGTTACTGGTTAAGTGACCAAAATCGTGTCGCTGGTTAAGTGGCTACGATAATAAAAAAAAGAGATTTAAAAAAAAAAGTATCCCCTGGGTTAAGGGAAGTCTCCGGTTAGGAGAAGCCTCCGATTAGGAGAAGCCTCCGGTTAGGAGAAGCCTCTGGTTAAGAGAAGCCCCTGGTTAAGGGAAGCCCCTGGTTAAGGGAAGCCTCCAGTTAGGAGAAGTCTCTGGTTAAGAGAAGCCCCTGGTTAAGGGAAGCCTCCGGTTAGGAGAAGCCTCTGGTTAAGAGAAGCCCCTGGTTAAGGGAAGCCCCTGGTTAAGGGAAGCCTCCAGTTAGGAGAAGTCTCTGGTTAAGAGAAGCCCCTGGTTAAGGGAAGCCCCTGGTTAAGGGAAGCCTCCAGTTAGGAGAAGTCTCTGGTTAAGAGAAACCCCTGGTTAAGGGAAGCCCCTGGTTAAGGGAAGCCTCTGGTTAAGAGATGCCCCTGGTTAAGGGAAGCCTCTGGTTAAGAGAAGCCTCTGGTTAAGAGATGCCCCTGGTTAAGGGAAGCCTCTGGTTAAGAGAAGCCTCTGTTTAGAGAAGCCCCTGGTTTAAGGGAAGCCCCTGTTTAAGGGAAGCCTCTGGTAAAGAGAAGTCCCTAGTGAAAGGAACCCTGGTTAAGGGAACCTGGTTGAGGGAACCCCCTATTTATGAAATGTCCCTGGTTAAGGGAGCATCCTAGTCTTAACAAATGTTTTAATAAAGTTTCACAATAGCTGAGCTTCATGATATGGTCAGGTGTGGCCGAACGAAAAGATGTTCCTTGGTATTATTTCTGTTACAGTGCTACTTACACGAGGACGTGTAAAGCGCAGGATGGCCGTGTCGGCGCGGCCCACAGCGCGGCCCAATATTGCTGGCTGGTTCCTTGTTTGTGGTCGTCTTGGTGACGTGAGGTGCCAACGTCAATTGAAATAATTTTAAATGGAATCTCGAAGAGAAACCAAGTTCAGACTATGTGATCTTGGAAATGTATCCGATTTATTGTAACAATGTGATTATTGAAGTACTGAACGATAATAGACGATGTGAACAACTACTGTGGTATTATTTCATATCCTGACAAGATGCAAGTGTATCAAAAGATTCTAACCACTTCTGGTGCTCCGACATATATAATATATTTACATCAGAGCCGACCCCAATCATGAATAAGTAAATAGTTCGTAATTCGTAATTCCAGCCTAAAACTGACAATACTTTAATAAGAAACAAAGCTTCAGTTTAAAATCAAAACGAGCGGCATCAAAAGATTGCACTTAAAAAATTGCCAAACTAACCAACTTACCATATTTTATAGGGCGATATATCATTACTTCGTATAACAAGCAACATGTTCTACCAAGAGCGCTATAAAACATGTAATCACACTATTGTGTACCGATCTCTTACGAAACTAGAACAACAGTACGTCTTTAGGATACAATACAATGATGCAATGAGCCGGCAACGAATATTTACTGTCTTTTTTCATCTTATACGTTGTGATTAGACACTAATATAAAATACAATTAACATTTTAACAACTGAACTTTGAAAATAAATATTAATCGGCTAATGTTAGGTGGGTTTGATTTTCCTATCAACAATAAAGTACGCAAAGGTGACAGTATTAAACTTAGTTTATTCAACACTGAAAATACACTCCTGTAAAAATCCTACAAATTGAAAGTCTTGTTCTCAACGAAAGCACGGTGACTCTTCATCTATTGCTTTAGTTATTAACGCAGGCAAACTATTGTACCTTAGCAATTTCAATAGCAACAAGTATCATTACGGGTTGCTCGCAAACTTTTGTAAGGCGCTTTATAATCATTTCTTTTTAAGTTTTAAAACAGTATAGAAATATCAAAAACGTTCAAACTTATCCACTAAAATACTTTGTTATTTTGAAAAATGCAGATAAGTCTATCAGTGACCATGCTCATAACTTGTGAGAGGATTTAGCGGTCTGGAAGCGTATCTTCTAGAATGGAGAAAGGATTTGTAGGCATGGGAGAATCTGGAAAAAATATATTAGGATGAGAAACGGGAATTGGATAGGGGGAATGCAACCTACTTTCTTATTGTCTGGAAGACATGGCCTAGGAAATAAAACATGTGATTTTTTTAACAAAAATAGTGATTTTAAATGGTACTTACATAATCGCCTGGAGTAAGGAGTGGGTCGTAGTTGTCTCCCAACTTGGATAGATGCAAGAAGCTTTTCTCGTGGCGTTATCTCCCGACGGGGAGGCGGCAACTTGCGGTCTGATGCCTACACACAAGGAAACATTAAGATTAAATTCTACATACCAAAATACATAAATATACAGACGATAAAACGTTTAGGTATTTATTACCTACCAGATAATTTGAGATTTGGAACATAAAAGCATGTAGTGAAAAAAAAATACAAACATGAACGTGAATCTGCTATTACTTTAATTATTACATGGCTTAGCAGTTTTAATAACCTTCATAATTATTAAACAATAAACTTACCTTTTTAAGAGGCGGTCTACTTCTAATAAATTCGAGAATCATTGCATGAGCGTCTTTCTTTACACTGAAAATGAAAAAAAAACATGTTAAGCATGGAACTTATAGAAATAATATTAGGTTCCTACATAAATGCCAATAGTGGCTTCTCGGGGAAATTTGCAAAAAACTATCTTTAAACAATACTTTTATTGACTGTAAATGGACGAACTTTTGTGTGGGGAAATATAGAAGTTAGCACTATACTTAATACAATGAAATTATCTTACCTTGGAGGTATCGCGCCATCAACTTTCCTTAGCGTGTACCTCCTGGATCTAATGTCATCCATTAATATTTCGTACGGCGTTAACTCGTACTCTATTGGTGTCCTTGAATAGTTAACTTTCTTTAATTTAACCCCCATCCTCAGTTCACCGATGACTTGCATCCAAAACCGCGCCTGAAATAGTATTAAGAGCAATTAGTTGCGCGGCAGTTTGCTACGAGATTTCATGCAGGCGTTTACGTCAAGACTTCGCAGTCAGCAGAGGAAAGCGTTAATTAAATTGTGCAGCAATTGAAATACCTCTGTTACTTTCTTATGTTTGGAAAGGTTTATTTGGAATAAAAGATAACGTTACAAATAAGGTAGGGCTGGAACTAAATTTAGGGTTCACGGATAATTATCTCGCTAACTTCACGTATTCGAAAATCAATCAAGATTTTTTGTTTTATGAACCTACATGATTGATATCCGCTTGTGGGAAGCCTTGACATATAACCTACGGTATGTAGGTAATATCTGAATGTAACTAATGATCAATTAATGACAATACAATTACATTCCTAGGAGGATATTCAACTTAGTGACACCTAGTAAGCATGCATTCCAAATAATAATATTCTACCTCCAATTAAACTTTAGGTAGGTATAATTTAGGATATTTACAACTAGAAGCGGTAACTCTACACCATCAATTTTATGTCTACGTACTTGTAATGCTCTCCATATCCTTCGGTTTGACTACAATTGAAAATAACATCGTGTTACTAATAGATATGACACCGGAGTTAGTTCCTAATAGGTAGTTAGTTATACGAAATTATTACATTGGAAGAACTTTAACATTTAAAACATATGTTTATTAACATTGAATAGAATAATCCTTATTTACACGACAGAACCGTATATGAAAAACCGATTAAAAACAAGAAGAGTAAAGGAGGAAGAGTTCATTTGATTTTATTCAAAGACCTACCTCTCCTTAATTGTTAGTCTTTCTACCGAATAAACATGCATTAAATAACTTAGGATTCCTCAAAATAGAACTTAACATTACCCTTCATTCCACCAACACCAGGTTTAAATTACTTTCCTCACACCACCAGAGGAACGCGAGTTCCTCACGCACCTCATACCTCATACTTCCTCCTATCGGGACGGCTTCTAAAAACTCCGCATAAATACCTTGCATACATTATGTACAGGAATTCTCATTACCAGACCTGAGTGCCATACATATTTACATGGAGGCTAAGGCCGGGTTTATCTTTGAGCGGCGCGATTTAGGTTCAAAGGGGTGTAAACTAGTTAGAATAGAATCGATGAAAATATTTTGAGCATACCTATTCAATAGCAACTGATATTAAAACCTTACAATAGAGCAGATTGGAATCATATCCTAGGTTTATCGACAAGGGAATGGCTAATTTCTCCGCTCATACCATAAGCCTAGCCTACCACGAATTACTCGAGTCTAGCTGGGGACATTAATAATGCATCACAGTACATTAGGCAACGCGTAACAATCTGCATGCGTTGCTTTGGGAACTTGGGCGCGGAGTTATGAGGGTTTAGCGAAATTAGTGTCAGTTTCGGGGGCCTTCGACCTACGAATAAATCTTGATGTATGTTTTTTTACATGAGCCAGCCTTCAAACCTTAAGTTAGTGCATGCATTGAAAATATTCATAATAAAATCCTAAACAGGCCTTATAGGATTAGATTCTAATAAATGTACACTAAAATCGCCACCACCTTTCAGAATGAGAGTCCTACCTATCCCCTATACATACTTTCCTAATAAGGTTTTCCATGACCATACATTCTCTAACATTTCAACCAACAAATCTGTCACACACAACCTTCCTAAAAATCATCTTACGCGTCTCTCTCTTCCTACCTTCAAGATACCCACCCAGTCTGAAAACCGTAGCGTGTCGAGATGCGCGGCGGAGTCCTCGGCAGCTCCCATATCCCTGGCGCCTCCGACTCGGACCCTCGCGAGGAAGGAGGCCAGTTCCAGGGCTTCGGCGACGAGGGCGCGGCACACGGCGCGGTAGTGCGCTGCAGCGGCTTCGCGGGCGCAGCGACCGCCACCGCCGCAGTGCCATACACAGCGCTGAGGACAAATAGTTGGGTAAGTATTTGCAGGTTGGTTTTATTCATCTTCTGAAGTTCTTCAAGTTAGTGAATGGCACGTTTCGGTCCAGGGTGGTGCTTCATTAATCTTACGAGGTTTTTCAAGTATATAGTACTGCTTTCAAAAAAGGAATACGCTGTTAGAACCAATTGAAAGCTTGTCTTATGTCATGGTGAGTTTTATATGGTGGTATTATTACGGACGACGGAATCGATGTCAGCTGAAGGTCATATTTTGCCTGATATCTACGCGTGTAATTTATTTTGCCAATTCGTTATTGAATTAAGCTTTTCTACATATTTACTGTGTTGTGGGTGATCTTTGAAATAGTATCTACACAAAACCTGCTCTGAGCAAACACTGGAACTTGCAAATGCTGTTTCAAAATAACCCTAAACAGCTTCATCAAGCAGGAATGCCTGAACCCCACGCAAATACTCATTAGTTAGCATAACTGTGCAACTCAGCACATAAGTAATGAACTTACATTCACACACTGCTGTTCTGAATGGACGTCGGCGTCTGCGCAGCTGTTTGTGCTTGCTAATGGAATCGTGTGAACGGTGAAGTGTTAAATACCTTTAGTATGGTCTGCGCTTGAGCCTAGTAGACGTGCAGTCGATGTTGGGCACTAAAATTAGCTTTGATAGTGCCTAGACTTTTTTTTAAAATTTTCCATTACAATCCGAAATAACTATCTAGAATAAGTACCCATGTTTTCTCTGCATAATCATAATCGCCGCTTCGCTTATATTTCGTGAGCTTTGATCTCCCGAGAATTATCTTTAACTTACATAACTTTATGTATACCTACAGCATATCAATCATAAAAGTTTCATTACAATAAAAATCCGAATACACAATTCACACACATTGTATCGAAGCTGCAATTATGCGGAACATTTGAAAGTCCATTAAGTTGGCAAATGACGGTCAATTACAATATGTTTCATAGTTGCCCGCTTGTCAATTAAAACGGTAACATAATGACTCGGTCGCAATTCGGATTTGCACATGGCAACATTATACGCACTATAAAATATGCGCATGTAATTCTTAGTGTTACAAAACAGCCTTGGACTATGTCAATTATAGGGTATTTGGGCAAAAACCGAAGCAACACAAGTCTATCGAGGTGTGTTCACACCAGTTTATATGTTACGGTGAATAGAGCATATCACATTTATACCACCCCAGAGCAAGTACAGTCAACTTCAGGTCAGTGGTAACAGTTTTATAGGAAAATCGTACTTATTACTATTGACTTAAGGTGCATGACAGTTACCACTGATTTGCGGTCTACCGTACCTACCTTAATCACTATAGTCACTATACGTGTATAATTAGAGGGATAACTCAGGGAGAGTCCTCATACCCTAACTTGTAAAATAAACAGTAGTTATCCATTTGAAATCCATAAACATTGATTTTTTAATTAAAAGTTTGGAGAAATAACATATCATCCAATGTTTGTTTACTCTTTAATCTTTTTATTGTCCACATTCGATTAATCGTGCTCAATCCAAAAGGAGAACTGTTCAAGCTACAGAACAGAGGCACCCAAAACCTAAGGCTACCGTCCTTTGTCTGCCAGCTCATGATTCAACAAGTCAAGGGCGAGCAGGGGCCACACGAGCACTTTCGCAAGACTTACCTTTGTCCACGCCGAGCCGACAACATAATAACGAGCAGGACAGACACCCACATCGCTATCATTATCGTAATGCCACCTCTAATCTATAAATCTTGAATAAACAGTGACTTATGGTTCAGAATATGAATGATCTGATACAATGTTGGGTGCTATTTGGAGGTTCGGTTTTGGGAAGTTGATTTGTTTGAAGAATCTTTACTTTATAAAGCTGATGAGTTTGTTTGATTGCACTAATCTCAGAACCTATTTGACTGATTTGAATAATTCTTTCAGTGTTAGATAAGCTACTTTTCTATTTATTTTCCCTTCAAATAAATGGAGAGACCACTTTAGAAAAATTTAAATGTAGTGCCTTGTTCTAGCTGGAAATATTTTCCATTTCCATCAAGATATATCTTTTTGCGCAGCTCCAAACTCACAGCACAAAACGACAACAAAAACCAAGGAACACCAAAAACCTCTAACTCTTTTACTACTTCAGGGAGCACTAACTCAGTAGAACAGTAAACGAATGTGAGTGTGCAGACATTTATTATTGATGAGTCCCGCAGCGGCCCCCTGACCCACTTCACGCCAAGATACGAGATAGCTCGCCAAAGAAATGGGGAAATTGCACCGTCTTTACGTACCATTGAAGTGCGCACCACTTTGATAGCAAAGGACCTTTATCCTTGTAATTTTATTGGCTTTGAAAGAGTTCTTTTGGTTAGAAAAAAAGGTTAATATTTATATGGAATTGCTAAAGCCTCAAAGAGCGATTTCACCCTCGTCCCGATATAACTGAAGCTGAACGTCACCCCAGCGGGGCCCAGCAGGGCCAAGGCCTGCCGGGGCTGCGGGTTGTTCGAAAGAGATACCGCGGCCCTGGTACATAAAAGGCCTATGACGGAACACGACGATTTTAGTCAGTAAGAGTCTGACACTCCCTCACCGCTGCTAACCCACAGCGGGAGGGGTCATTTGATGATTTTACGTCGATAAAAAAAAAAAAAAAAAAGCTGAAATTCCCGAATCCGAGTGATGGCTTAACCACCGTATTATATGTACAGATTTAATGTTACCTATGTTTAGATATTTTTAAATATTTATCAAAACAATTATATATAAAATATATTGCATCGTTAGGTAAAGGTATAACATATCATTGCATTCCAGAAGTAAGTATATCGTTAGTTTCTCACGATATACTTAATACTTTATAATATTTTCATGAATAAAACGAACAATAGTGGGAATATTCATTTGATTCCTTGAGGAATGCAATTACATACTTGTAATTTATACCGGCGCTTTCCGTTATTTGCAAAGCCTAGCTACTTATTATTATTCATTCATGGGACTGTTAGTCATTGATTTTGATGGCATCTACATCAGTTTTTTTATGAATCACTAGCTGTTTCCTGGCGGTGTCACCAGCATCCCGGAATAACTTCATCCCATGCCCGGATAAAATATAGCCTTAGTTACTCGGGGATAATGTAGCTTTCCAACAGACCAAGAATTTTTCGAATCCGTTCATTTATTTTATTAGTACAAAAGTTATAAATAAACAATAAAATTATATGCTCATAGCTGTTGAGATATCAGAAAAAACACTGACCACAAATATCCTCTCTCCATTTCCAAAAAGGATGGTTATAGCTGCTGACCTCTAGGGAAATACTGGCACGATTTGGCAGCCCGCCACACGGTTCCGCCATTATAAATAAATCAGTATCAAGCACATACTCGGACGCGGGTTCAATACCAATTGGATTCATTCAAGATATGAGGACCCCTATTGTGAAGTGAAATTGACAACTTAAAATATGTTTTTTAATTTTAATTTTGGAATTATTATTATTTTATTATTGTAGTTTTTTTGGTAAGACAATTATAATTTATTGTTATAAATGAAAGCTATATTAAAATATTACAAAAAATCGTTGTCACCATTATAAGCCATTAGAAACTACCAAAGAAGCTCGGTGAATCGAAGGACCATAAAAGGCAGTAAGCATAATTATAATTCCTACACGATAAATTATATAGGTCATGTATTTGCATAAAACCTATTTATTTAAAAAAACACAATCAGTAATTAAGTGATGGATTACGTAAATACAAACAAGAATGCATTTAACTGCATTACAGCAAGCACAGGCCTATTTATCGCGTGATTTAACATCAAACACAGTAATTAGCACAGTCGACATGCAGCTACTTAACAAATTCATCAATTATCACCGTACAGCTTCAATTAGCAGCGCAACACTGGATTATCGACATGTTACAACACTAATTGGAGCCGATCTCATTCGGAATACAATTACAATTCAACGGTACTTTTACAAATACATGAGGATATTTAACTTTATTATAAACGTCCTTGTTTGTATGTACTATCTCGCTAACTGCCGAATGGATGGATTGACATATCATAGGCTACATTTTATCCGGGCGTCCCGGAAATAGTTATCTATGAAAGATTGTGAAACTACGCTAGTTAATAATCTGTATAATCTTTTTCTTAATGGATGACAGATCATCAATCATGCAATAAAATTATTTTTATGTAATAAAAAAACGTTAAACTATAAAAATAACTAAACGCAAATCGCAATACCTAACTCATTCCAAGCTTCCAAGCAACAGAACATTATGACAATAAGAAATAACGACTACTTAACATTTCACAATAAATAAACATATTGCAACTTTACCTACTACATTTATTTATGTGTGTCATCGAATATTTTCACAAGTTTTCGCAAACATTCATAAAATCATCTGAAATATGCAAAATGCATCGTTTGGTTGCATCTTGTAATTTGTAATTTACGACCCGTAACGATGCGCTTAACTTTCCATTTTACTCAATTCACATAAAAATCATCAGATACCGGCTTCCATCACAATTTCAACGAATTTGTTGCACTTATCATGTTGTAAAGGTTTTCTCTTAAAGTGAATACTTAATTAAATTTGTTTCTTCAGTATGTATATAAATATTGTCTTATGTACTTGTTAGTTTACTTTATGTATAAACATTAAATCAGGACCCATAAAACTTTCTGACAGATATTTTCAATTTTAAATGAATCCACGAGATGTTAATATATTGAATCACTCTTGTAACATAAAAGAGAGTCTTAATAATTAATTAAGTTAGTGCTAATTATGAAAGTGAGTTCGCAAATATTAATCCAGCTTTCGAGAACATTTTACGAGCTTTAAAATTTCAAAGAACCAAAGGAGCACTTTCGGATGTAACGACCCTTAGCAAGCTTTGTAAATATTAAGTGGCCGGCTATATTATTAGCATGATTCTAGAATATTTGATGTCTTAATTAACATAAGATACACAAACAGTTACTTGAATGTAAGTAATATCAGATTTACTTCAAAACTCAAATATTACTCCCTAATTTCGAAAAAAATATACTAAGTAACATAAACCTTCGAAACCAAAGTTCAAATCAAACATGAATATTAACTTAACTATGATGCAACATCCATTAGAATTTACTTTTTACTTAGTTACTTATTGGATGATCATAACACGATTTCATAATAAGCCATCGATATCGGTCAGAAGGCTATTATGCCAGCTAATTACCTGCTTAATGACAAATATCTACAGTATATAATAAGTGCCGTCGTAAAACAAACGCATAGAAATTTGAGATCAACACTTATCTTCTGACATAAAAATTATAAGAGCTAAGGCTGCGATTGACTGGCGTAACGTGAACAACGTCAAGTAATATTAAGTTGAAACTTTGAGAGCTTTTGGTAATTCAATGAAAAGGCAAACTATTTTGACTAATTACGATATACAGAAACTTTACCTATTCGCCAATGAATACAGAAAAATATCTTGTAGTTTTCAAAAAGCTTAATTTAATTCTTACCAAAACATTAACTGGGTTTAAAATGCAAAACTATAATAATGAATTCGATTTATCTAAAATTTATAACTTCGTAAAAGTTCGTTCCATTGTACAATAAATGTTAAAAAATTCACAGCTTCCCTACAAAAAAAAAAAAAAAACAACAATAGCCCAAACTTCATCCTATCTTATACACCAGCATGCACTCAACCTAACCTTATCGGATTCACTTAACAAGTCCATCAGCGGGCATAACGCCAGGTTATCCACTAATAACTTCCTAATACGTGCCGGAGAAAGCAGATGACATGCCACCTCCATGTGACGCAACGCCATCACCACCATGGGAATTGGGAACCATGGGAACAAGGAAATTGGTACTTGGTATTTTGAAATGAGTACCTATCCCTTATATTGTTATAAAAACTGGTAACTTATTATGATTATGAAGTTAGTTTTTTTGAAAGTCGGTAATAAGGGAATGTAATCAGGATACACGAGGATATCTTATGTGAATGTCAGAACTAAATTATTTTTTGTGATTTATTGATATTTGTGTGATATATTGGTCATTTGTTTTTGATAGTCTTGAGGAATGATTGTTAATGTTGTTCATGCTTGTTTATTGTTTTTTCTTTTTTCATTAACAAAATTATGAGATACTTTAATCTAAGAGTGAGTTATAACCTGTTTAATCAACACAACATCTATCTTCCGTATAAACACCAAAGAAGATCCCATTATCTTTGATAAATCTCTTTAACGCATGATTTATCTCTTAATCCCCATCACACTTGTGTACCAATCCTTATCCGATCCAAATATACCGGTAACATGTTATTCAAGGCTTTGTCATCATTCAGTAATTGAACACCCAGCTTTATTTCAAAAGACATCTATAAGAGAAAGTCGTCAGTGTGCACTGTTCCTTTTTCAATCACAATCAGATATGGATGGGATGGGACGACAAGATTTTTGGAGCACTTTCTTAGTTATCTGAATTGGGATCTTCGAGACGGGTTACTTTTATCGATAAGTGAACAGAAATGTTTACTTAGGCGAGAGAAAAATTACTTGAAAAGAATATCTTTGAAGGATAATAATGTAGTGGCAATGTGCTTTGAAAACGTTCAGAATAAATTAGCCATAATAAGTAAGCGTGGAAAAATTCGAGGTTGAACTTACATGATAGACTTTTGGCTTCTATGCCGTCTTGTTGAGATAACTAATAAATAACACTCAACAACGCTAACTAATTCGATTAATTCAATTTTCTTCTAATTAAGGTCGTTACGTATGGACAGACCACTTAGGACCAAAACGGAACACCGTAATTGTTTAGTAATTATTTAGTTTCGTTAAGAGTTCTCGTTCTTGTGTATTCTTGCGAATATGTGAGATACATTTATCCAATATTAACAAATATCTACTATCCCTCATAATATAAGTTCATTATTTCTAGCAATGTCATGAATATGATTGGAGTGTCATGCTTCTTGCTTCTGCCAGCTCATTAAACCCCTTCTCTTCTGAACAAGGTGAAAGAAACCCACTTCTCAATTTTTTCATTATTTAAAAGTCCTGCCAATGCCTACCTCAACGACATCCTTAAGCATGAACCGCCTGCGCCGGCGCCGCCTGCGGGGCGCGGGCTCGGAGTCTCGCTCGATGCCCTCGTCGTCAGTGTCCGCGCGCCCGCACTCCGACGTCTCCGAACCCTCGGAGAGGGCGCCGCATTCCTCGTCATCATCTGGAATAGAAGGTAATGTTTAGTCTTTGAAGTGATACTCGTAAGTGTAACTTGTGGTAAGCGTTGTGAGAACTTCTGCGTCAGAGTCTGAAAGCGGTACTCCATCAGAGTGAAGCGTGATAGCAGTTGTCATATGTATTAATACTCTGTTTTCCATACAAGGGGTAATAAGAAGACTGCTTATATGTGGTTTTGAGGTAAGGATAATATTTGAGTGGTGCTGTTGTGGGAGGTGGGGCTGAATCGATTATGAAAATACATATTTTTATAATCCCTGATGGTAAATTCAGTCAATGTCATCAGAGAGACATAATATGATTTTACATACAATGCTGTAAGCACACTTCCTCCAGACTATTTCATTGCTCAAATAATACTGACACAAAGACCTAATACGACTGTCATATTTATTGCTCAAATTAAATACCATTCAAGCAGAACTACCTAATCACTCCACTATCCACGTGTGGTCGCATTGCTCAGTAAATAATCACGAGCCGTCAGTACCGAGTGAGTATCGATAATCGTTGCATCGACAGCGTCAGAGCGTAACCGATCGGTTGCGCAAACGCATATTTGCGAGCTTTTGAACTGTTGATGTTGACCAACCGGCCAGCGGCGCTTGACTCTTGACATTGAACACGGATTATGTGTCAATGGTCAGCTTGGTTGTAGGGTTGTCATTAAGAGATTTTTTTTTTGTTAACTATTCCATAGGTTAATTCAATTGATATCAGGTATGATAAAAAGCAGGCTATTCGGAAGCATGCAAAATCAAAGCCATGTTGCTTAAAACTGAAACCCGGGATATAGTGGGCTTTTAATCAGGTGTCCAGTTAGGGACTACCATTAAATATTCTGGTTATGATTAGCGCAGCTATTAATAGTTAGGTTGCTTAAAACTTCATATGGAGAATAAGGGTTTGTGATAGATACCTCTCGGAAAAATATTGGTCGAGAGATGTTGACTTTCTTTAATCATAGATAAAATAAGTGACAACCCTAACCGTAAGTGCTATTATAGTAAAGATATCACGATTCTTTTTATTGATAATATAATTTTAATTGAGTGACTCGTGGGCGGGTAACTTAAGCTTTCGTTAAAGAGGTAGGTATATGTTTAAAGTGTTAGGTACGTTTCAACGGGTCATGGCTACTTTTATTGAAACCTTTATGTCTTATAATATTTGTATTGTGATCAAAGCTTTTGATTAATGAAGGATTATAAATAAATGCACATAAAAGCTCTGTTCGTTTGTTACATCATATGATTTGCGAATGCGAATATGAAACAATTAGATTTTGTGATAACCATAATACATAATTACTTACGGCCAGTTTCTTCATCAAAAGTTAAAGTTAAAGTAATGTCTAAAGTAAAAGTAACGGTCAAATTCGTTTTTTCAAGGCTAAAGTGACAGCAAAACTAATAGAAAAATTTAATTTAACCGTTACTTTTACTTTAGACATTACTTTAGCCATAACTTTAACTTTTGATGAAGAAACTGGCCGTAAATCATTTAAAACAAAATTATTAAAAAAATGTGTAACAACACTCTTGCAAAAAAAACCTGACGAGCTTTGAAAAATGATGTGTTGAAAACACTAATAACCAATTTTAATCAAGCTACCAACGAAATTGGATCAGCCCGCAGCCTTCACCCTTAGAGTAATTATCTCATGACAATACAAAAAAACTTGCTAACTTAGCCGACGGAACGAAATTGATGTGAAACCATCCATCAGACAGACAATGGCTCCCAACAGCTTACTACGTATTTCCTAAACATATCTTTGGATAACTAATGTTTTTTTTTTTTTTGTAAAGGAGTTTACACACTGTCGAGTGCTGTCGGAGGTAACTGAAGAAGCAGATACCTATTACAATATAATCTCTTTTACTGCTGATGTCTATAGTAATGGCATTCTTAATGAACGCGAAGAAAATATGACTATTTCCCTTTTCAACATTTAATTGATGCAAATACAGTGTTTTCCGCGCTTGTTTTCAATTGAACCTTTCTACTTCCTAGGCTGTACCTATTATAATTTTACGTGGAAATAATGTCTGCATAAGCTAGAAACCTGTAGGGAAACTCATTATAGATTCACTTCCTTTTGAGTTAATTACCATTATTAACAATTTACTGTGACAATCAGGCGCTGTATTTAAGATATTCAACCACTCCACGCGTTCCATTAATCTATGTATTTTATTACGTATCATTATTATATAACACTCCAATTTTGTAGAAAAACGCTTCTCCAATGTGGAAGATACTTTACACGAGAACTGTGTAGAGCTACAATTTTTTTTTATAATTTTGTTATTTAGACAATAAACAAAACAATAGAAGTTGTTAGTAGCAATCACGATACTAGCCTACCAAATAACGTGATTGATGTGAAACTTAACAGGATCATTCATCAGGACTTTTTACTTTCGTTCGAAGAAAAATAAAACGAGTTGTTCAAAGCCTACAGAGATTTGAACTGATTGGTCTGTCATCTGCCCATCCATCATGAGAGATTACGTGGACGTTGGGAAAAAACTGGCGATCCAAATTGCATACAAGTTGGTAGCTCGGCTTCATTAGAGATGTGCACATCGCAGGACGTAGATTAACCTGACGATTTGGAAATGTACCACTAAGTATGCACTTGGACATTTTGTAATGAAGTCACTGATGGGATTACAAGTTCCGTGTGCTTGTGCTGTTCATCTAAGTAATGGCGGTTAAGTGGTGTATTTTGACAAATGTCGCGAGTTCTAATAGTATTTCTCTCCATAGTTCCATCATTATGATTGAGTAAATCTTTGAACGAATGAATATTGACAAGTAGACCTTTCAACACCATAACATATCAAAGTATCTGGAGAGATTTTGGAGATATACGAAATATCTTTATTTGAAGAAGCATCACAAAGACACTTATCACCAAAGCACCAAAAATCTAAATATATTCCACTCAACTCAATACCAACATAAATACAGTTTCCACTTCCTCACATATTCCAACATTCCCTACAGAAACAGCTTCGTCCACTTCCTTATTAACCATTAAATAAACACCATCAAAATACTTTATTGCTACAATAATTTCAGCAAACACTAAAAGCTGGGTCTATGCTAATAAGCCGACTGATTTTATGTAACAAAATTCAAAGTAACTGAAAGTTAATTTATGGCATAATAAAGTGATCAATGTAATAATGGTAGGTATAAATAAAACGACAGGACTTCAGCTTAAAGTCAAATTAACGTAAGCAATGACAAACGTTATCGCTGTCCTGTCTGTAACTACACATAGTTCTGTTTATAGCTCATATTTCATGTTGGGAGAGCTCATAAAAGGCAGCAAAGTGTTGCGAGTCCGAAGAAATCTAGAATTTCCTTAAAGCTTTGTAGTGAGATTTACTGCGAGTCATTTAAGTGATTCTGATAGTGTGAGATAGAATTCAGATGCAGCTTTTATGTAAGAATGGAATCTATCTATAGGTATCGGAGTCCAGGTAGCAGTTACGAATTCATGTAAATGTGATACTTAGCAGGATCCAGTAACACTGGAAGGCGGCCTCAACCTAGTTGGCAAAAAGCTGTACGACGATCCACCTACAGCCGAACCCGCCTAATTTATCTTTATCTAGCAGCACGTCAAACCATGTACAAAATTATGACACTATTAAGTCAAATTCACAAAGACGACATGCTAATACTAGGGTGTCATGAGTCAGAGTGAACTAATAGTAATAAATAGACGCGAATTCGTTACGCAAGCTTCAGACGTCTAGTAGCTCGGATAACTATGCGTAGATTTATTCGCTCGAGAGCGCTCGGCGCCAATTATGACGACATAGTGAGCACGAGCTTATTACTGTCTCGTGTTATGAATTCCTGGTACGTCCGCGTTATGAATACATGTGCGAATGATTCGCAATTTCATAAGCTACTGAATTAGAAGATTGAAGTTTATTGAATTTCCTTGATTTGAGGATGTTTACCGGTTCATTGAAGTGTTTGCAATCAAGCGTGCATTCATTGTCGCTAGCGACGGCTTCGAGTGCAAGGCTTTGTAAATTCAAATGAGCTTTTAACATGGAGTCGGAACTGTTTTCTTTCTGTGAACAGAAAGAAACTATGAAGCAGACTGTAAACAAAAAGCAGTTAGCAGTCGGAAACATCGGGGCTGTAATAGTTTCCATGTAATAGTTGGTTGTAATCGACAAACTTGCGTGTATCGTGGGAGATACAGACTGTTAACGGTTTGTGCGTTTTGTTGCAGATAAGGCTTGTTCTCAGGGCTGCGTGTGGCGGCTTATCTTGAAGGCACTATGTTCTGTACGTAGGCGCAGTTTATTTTCTTCTTGGCGTATGGTAAACGTATGTATCTTTTTGATTTAAGATGTAACCACTGGTGCTGGGATATTCGAATACAGCTTCTTTTGTGCCAGGAAGTGAAGTTATGGTCGTGATCATTTGCACTTGATATTGCAGAGCTTCTTAAACGTACATAAGTCAGCGCTAAGAAATCAATTACATTAGGAATTCATGCATCTTTCTGCAATACAATTCCGTTTTGTAATGAAATTCGATCGGCCATTTCGAAACAACAGCCCCATTAACTGACAACAATATGCACACTCAAGATGAGCACCAACTCGTACATTTAGAAACCCTTTTACATAACATCCTTGAACTTTTGAATACGTACATTATGCAAAGTTAGAAGACGGAAATATCACGGCAGTTGCCACCATGATGTATTGAAACCAGTCGCGGAGGAAACCGCGCCGATTCAATTTTCCTTTTGCGCTCCCGTTGGTTAGATAACCATGGACCACGTGGGTAGAGTAGACCTGAACACTTTCCATTGACAATAAAGGTTCTGAGAGAAATTCCACTATAAGTAAAGACAAGATGCTAATCAAAAAAACTAATTTACATTCCCTACTAGAAGTATATTTTGATAAATAAGCCATACAATGCATCTTCAAGATCAAACTTCTCATGGATCAAAAATCCCTCACCATAATATTCTATGAAGTGACCAAACAAAGCCTAGCTCACCATGAGGCTCACCATTAATAATAATTTATAATATTGCAACCAACTTTCTCCTCCGAACATGGGATCAAGCCAGCAGTTTGGGTCACCGGCAGAATTCGAAGCAATATAAGGACTGTAATTGGTCGAAACCTGGATTTTAGTCAAGTTACTGTTATTCCCCGGAATAACGATTTTGGACAAACTTATGATGGGATATCTGGGAAATCAGTTTTGAAAGTTTTCGCTACATGTAAATCGTTTATTGTGAACTGATAGTAAATAAAGAATCTCTATGATCAACAATAAGGATTTTGCAATACAACTTGTAGTAGATGCAACTACAAAAGCAGTTTTGTTTGAGCACAAATGAAAGGAATCTATTACAATCGAGGATAAATTGCTTCTTTATTTTCTTGTTTGTCCTGATCAAATTGTTTGCTAATCCCAATACAATCCGCCATTCAAGAAATCCCAAATGTCATTGTTGTCGGTAATTGTTTTGGATTCCCTGCGGAGTTCCTATTTATTTTGCCTCTATTGAAGAAATATAAAGAAATTCTTTGGGTTTAATCTCTCAAGTTCATTTGCTTTATTGTTGGTAGTTTATCATTTTGCTACTTCAATACTCGTATTCTGCCCATGTTCCGCCTATCAGAACACTTTGGTCAATAATTCTATAGTTTCATAGATTAATAGTTTTAGAATGTCTATTTACAAGGAATTCATGTTTACGACTAAGATTCAGGATGCTAGCAGAGTCGTACGCATCGTAACCTAAAATAAATAATGGAATGGCAATAAAAAGAAAGTGTGCAGTAAAATGTGCAAGGTCGTCAATGGAATGTTATTTACGACTGCTTTATAATAATATTATGTTTAGTAAAGTGTCGCTTACACCTACAAGACATGACTTGCCTATTTTACTTTCTTTCGGTGTTTTGCTCCATTTAACCATTTTCAGTTGTCAAATTCCCGATTTGACCAATGAGCGGCGAGTATACCTACGGCTGGTTATAGTTTCGTTATCGTTATAGTTAAATGTTGCAACTGAATTTTTGACTTTTTCATTTTCAGGAGCAACCTTCTTAGAGTTTTTAGATTTATTATCGTTTTTGAACTCAAAATATTGTACCAACTTATTCAAAAATACGAAACTTAATGCACTTTCTAAGAACTGCAGAAGAAGTTCAATGTGTCAGCATGCAGAACATTATCGGATTATTAGTGTGTTAATCCTAAACACAATAACGGTACACGGGTAGGGTGACCATAAATTCGCACATTACAAACGGGACGCACTTCAACTTTACGATAAGCACAGCACAGACGTGCGTTATTTAATACTATTGTTTTATTGTACAATTTAGTCAGTCACTGTTAGGAAAAGCGAGTAAACGACAATTCCATAAAGCATTTACGAGTATGTAAATGTAATGGGTTCAAAGTTCCAAGGAGAAAGTACGTCAAGCGTTAGTTTCGTGAAGCTGTGATAAAACACCTTGCCTAGGACCTATAAATTGTAAATAGATCTCTCTTTTCTACTCAAGCTGTTTTAAAACACGACTGAACAATTTAAGTAGTAAACGACTCGATACGTTTTAGTGTGAGTTTTGTAATTTAATTTGCATTTTTCTATGCACCACATCAATTTATTGTCAAACTATCACTAATAAAGTTCGACCTACAAAAGCAAAACAATATACCTACGAAGACCTGCAAATTGATTTCAATAACAACAGAGCACTAACTTGACCTAATTTCCAACAGTTAAACAGCTACAAATAAACACCCTCGAAACTGCAGCCGTACAAACAAACGCACAACTTTCACGGTAGCTCAGAAAGCCTAAACACTTCCTAATCCTGCTTATAAATAATACATGTAAAGCGATAACATTGAGCAGGCTAGCTCAGCTCGAAATGGACAAATAGAACCATTATATCTGCGAGTGCGAATCTGATAGTCCGGGGAAATATAGACACTTGGACACAAAGGACCAGGCTAAGCTTTGAAAGGTAGAATGTATGAGTAAATCTGTGGGTTTGTCCTAATGTTTTAGAGGTATCACAAAAATAAATAATTATGGTGTTATTTTACGCTTCTAAAATTAAAAGTTGTACTCTAGCTTTATTAAGCCTCCTACTGAAAGCACACATTGCTGAATGTAAATAAATGACAACAATAGTAAAAAAGTTTCAGCTTCGCTTCCAAGTCTTAAGATTTAAAGGAAATAAGATAGCAATTTACCTTGCACTTTCATTACAAAATGCATTTTCATTTTCCATTGTCAACTATTGTCAATTTCCGCAGTTCCACAGAAATATGGAAAGAATAATACAAGAGTGGAAATTGCGGTTTCTGAAGGCAAGGCTTTAGAAAATTTGTTCTAGGAATAAGAGAGAAAAATATTGCTCGATATTAAAATGAAACGAGAACGCAATAAAATATGCATATAATAATATACATGTCCTTATATCATAAAACCAGGCAATCAAAGAAATGGGTTGAGTGCCTATTGCTTTCATTTTATTACTAATATTTAACTATTTTGCAATGTAAAAGAAAATACAGAGCAAATAAATTAATTCAGTAATAGAAACACCGTAAATTATAAACGTTAGGACTATCACTGATCATAATAAGCGAAATGTTATTTTGATCATAAAGATTGGACCAATATTTTCTTAGGATACTAAGGAATAAGGAACTAGCTTCAATATAATATAATAAAGAAACTTATAAGTACGCCAAAAAATCATAATAATTTAAAACTAAGATCATAGATAGGCCTAAGAAAGACAGCAATACAAGATAGTAGAAGATCCATAACAAGCAGCCATCGACAACATAATGATCAATGGTGTTGCATCGCGGAACCATCCATTGTGCTAATACCCGTGATTTATGGGAAAATAGATTAAATGTTACGCTATCTACAAGCTAATGTGGGAATGGGGTTTCTATATAGGCTTATAATTAATTAGCTTGCTGTGGACGTTCTAGTTAGAACGGGTTTTGGGTATCTTCCGAGGAGTCTTAAGCTATTAATTCTGGACGTGAATATTGAGTCCTAATTATACAAAGTCTTCCTAATTGTCTGTCCAGTGAGCTTTACTTATTATTTATTTTGTAATTATGACTGCCCTTTGGAGAGAATATGAGTAAAACCCTGTAAGGGATCTTCGTTCCTCCGCGATAACTAGTTAGAATAGATAAAAGTCACTCAATATGAGATCTAAAAATGTCAACTCAAAAACCCAGAATACTTCCAGAAATTCCTGAGCAAAACCCGGCACGAGCCCTAGTCTCAGAACAAAAATCTCCTCAATGTTAACTGCGGAACATTATTTTCCAATAAAACGTTTTCAATAGCCGTGCAAGTCGCACTCACAATATGGTTCAATACTCACTTTATTGTACAATCAATTTGTAAGTTACGACCGCCATTTTATATTACTTTGTACTCGCAAATGGGGGTAATGCTTTTACTTAATTAGCATACACGCGGTGAAATGTGGTGAGAGGTAACTATCCGGGGTATATGGTGGTATTGATAGATTCAATTTTATAGGTGATCATCGTGAAAGGATAATTAAGAATTAAATCTTGTTTTTCCAAATTACTCTGTTAGCTCTGCCTTTCTCATTAAGATTAAATTCATACGAGAGGCCATCAGGCGGATTTGAGAAAACTCCCGACACTAGGACTCGTTAGGTGATTAAACCTGCAGCTCACTCGATAGGAAGAAGACTACATCAGTTACATCTCTAATTACTTTAATAAGTGTATGTATATCGTTTATATCTAATAACTGTACCTAGTAAGCATCAACAGCAAAAAGTAACTGTACCTACACAGCAATATAATTACTCCAAAGCTATCCAATAATATTCCCGTTTCTAAATCATATCATAAAACAGATTCTTAAACGGTCGGCAATTAAATTAACCAGAACTACACATTTCTTTTATTTAACTAATAACTGACAATCATCCTTAGCAATTTAGAACTTTATTTCTAAAACCTTTAAACTCAAAAACGACTGCTACAACCTATCTCAAGTAAACAGAAATAATTGACCGTGCACAATAGACCTCGAAATCGTCAAATTTTGATCTCATCCAAATAAACATGAAACATTCTCCAGTGTGTAATTTACCTAACCGTTGCTGATGCCAACTGTCTATTACATATGATACGCTATTGTTTATGCCTGTCCAATAGTTACGGATTTGAATAATGGCCACAATAGTCTAGGAATACCGTAATTTCATTCATTCTTTTCTCATTCACTATGAGACAGGTATGCCCGAACAAAATGCTTCACGATCTCATTGTTTGACTGCACTTATTACTAGAAAGTTGGATGAGATAACAGTTGAGTGCTGTTACAAGATACTAGACTACATAAGTGAATATGAGATCCTTCTTGGTGTAAGAGTTTAAAATTGCTGGCAATTTAAAGAAACATCTTTATTAGGTAACTCTTAGCAGCGGATAGTCATACCTTAGCTATCTTAGTGAATACTATTTTGTCAAATCAAAGCAATAAAACTACCTAAAACTACTTTGTGTGAGCCCAACAATAGATCATCTACATAAAACAATACAGTTATGATTCGAAAATCACAATGTACATCTCCAAATCCGTAAAATCATTACAAAAGATAGCGTTAACCTTTTACGTCCATAAAAGAATCGTACCGTACAAAAACCGCCGGAGTCGTGAGAAAATCGTGAACATTGTTCCCTAGATCTGCGTATAAAAGTTAAAGATAAATCAAACTTTCTTTCTTTGTCGAGTTTTTGTGGCGGCCTTGTGGTGCGCGAAGTGCGGTGTGCGGTGACGTATTGTCAGTATAATTAGGGCTGCGTGTGATCACCGCACTGACTTCATTATAATTTACATAGTGTTTCAGTCACCGCTATAACTATTTTTTTAGACTTGTCGTAATATACTAGCAGTATAAGAATTTTAAAAGATGTTGCTACTTATTTCCGTCCAGACGATGATAAAGTCTTGAAACATTTTGATAAGAAAATGTGATTTAAACAATGACCTCGAATTTGTGCAGGCAGTATCGAGCACGTCAGATCAATAAAGATAATGTCGTCGTTCAAACATTCCGACGCCGAAAATAGTCGGATGTTTCCGAACAATACCCAGCGTCACATCACCCATTGTGTTCTCAACTTATTCACCTGTCCAATGTGACCCACTGACCAGTATTAACATCTCGCGTCTCCCGCATCTCTCGGACCGATCGATACTTTCGATGCGATTCTATTCGATCGCCCACTCGTAACCAAATAAACAGTTACACGTCAATAACAGACGGCCATGAACTTCATGATCAAAATCGTTTGTAAGATTTATGATGGCCCTGTTGTATCGGACAAGCCAGCGGTCGATACAACACGATCGGCTCTCGATTACGATCGGAACAAGTGTGTACATTCCCTCCCAGCCGCTCACAAATTATCCAGCAGTGTTGTTTTACAGCACGATTTTCTTATTCATAAACAACAAACTGTTGACATTGCAGCTCCAGCCAGGTGTTTACAATTTGATTGGCATAAAATTATGGGCAATACAAAACGGTACACTTTCCTGCGTGAGCTATTAAAAGGCGATAAATTCATCTTTGCCTATACGTATAGGAAACATTGCAGGAAGCTGTAAATACGTACTCGGAGAAATTACAACTCGATTATGAATCGAGACTGTGTCGGCTCGATGTTGGTGCAAAAACTGCCTTCGCGAGGGAAAAGCAGAAAATATGACAAGTTAATTTAGATTGAGTGGGTCCGTGAGAGTTGGAAAGGGAGGTGAAAGACAACCGGAACGAATTGTATCATTGCATTGTGAGCTAAACGCGATGGGAGGCGACGGAGCCGGTGCGAGAGCAAAGGTCCCTGATAACACCGGCGTGGTGCGGCCCGAATGTCATCGCGCCGACAGCCTGTCTGCCTCAGATAGAAGCATGCATAAGGTGGACTCGGCGACGTCGTAGAAAGTGAAAATTAATACCCAATCTTGTTGAACACGACTATATCTGTGTATGTTAATGAAATGGGGCGTGCGAACTGCGATGAGTTGATTGCATATCATGATACCTACATGGATGTGTACATGCTTGTATTAAGTCGAACACCTAGCTTGATATTTATCTGCCATTAAAAGATGCTCTAGTTAAAAAAGAAGATTGCTATTTTCTCAAGAATCTTGAACTCTTTGCCTTTCTTCAAAGTTTACAAGCAAATCTGAAATGATAGTGATCTTAATCCTTCAATGTTTTTATCTCATTCCAAATGAGTGCTCTCATAAACTTTACACCGCTTACAAACAATAAGTAAAAGGGTATTATTTAAACAGAGTTTTAACTAATTACTTGTGAACAGTGTCAGTATTTCGGTGGGTACAATTCAGATAAACCAACATTCAGAATGGGCGGAAGTAACACCGTTGTGGACTGGAATGCAATGAGAATATACCGATGAAAGAAATTCGGTACTTTTGTGTCATTGGACCAAATTGATAACGTTTATACTTCTGATATCCGCGGTTTAACTTCTACCTGCACCCGTATAAAATGCAGCTTATGACTTACGAATAACGTAGCATTCTATTAGCAAATAAATTGTTAATAGTAAATGAAATGAGTGGGTAAACAATAGTAAAGCATAAGTTTCTGCTGTATCCTACTACCTATCCTACATTCCTTGAAGAGACAACTAACGGAGCTACGATATAGTATTAACATTCCTACGGTACACGCACAACGTAAAGACAAACAAAAAGTTAATTAAACCTGACCTCGATGCGAACAATAACATGGCAATATTCATACCCATGGGGCGCTGAAGAAATTCCCATACAATGGTGATATAGCTGAAGATATTCCCATAGCAACTCCGCCTCAATGGGGAACAGTTAATAGCGTTTTATTGAGTGATAATTGCGAGTGTGTGTAGGTAAATGATGGTGCTGCAAACGATAATGGTGTTTATGGTGTGACAAACATCGGAGCAAATGAAACGATACAGATGGAACGCGTGAGCGCAAAAAGCTCGTTCGAAACCATAACTGTGTATAAGTCTTGCTAAAGAGAAGAGACAGGTCACATTTGCAATTAATGGACTGAAAATTCATTTATCTATCAACTGATTATTAAAGTCTAAAAATTCTGAATTTGTACAATTGTTGCAACGATAAATGATCTACAATATTTCCTGTTCACAAAATTGTCTTGATTTTACGATCAAACTTTTAACTAAATTGGTTAAATATTTACTCCACTAACTACGTGATTGAAACTCGTTACAAACTTGTTTTATAACAAACAAAACTTTGTCGTGTTTGTAGTAAACTAAATTAATATGAGCGTCGGAAAACAGATTTAGCAAATTGTTGACACTGGCAAACACTGTCTCTCAAAATTTTGTCGACGATAATTTGAATATTTTCCCATACTACCTTAACAATTATTTTTTTATTGAAAATGCAAAAAATACAAAACAAAAGTAGCATAAAGGAGGTCACATTCCAAGCGAATTAAAGCGCGAGAGAAATGGAAGGGCAAAAACGCAGCCATCAATCATAACTGACCAAGTTCCCATCATTAAACAAATACACCAACATTTATTTAAAAAACCCTTGCCTCACTCTTCAAATACCAATATTTTGACCAATATACTTATACCGAAGGAGGTCGAGGAGTATCACTAATGTCTGGTAACAGCGGATGCAATTTGTCAAAACATTGGCGATGTTGGCCGTCCAACGTGTGACTGGTGTGACTAACATAACGGAACCGCGGAACTATAGCCAGCATCGGTCGCACGCACGTACGTAATAGCTCAGCGGGGACTTTTCAATCGTTTAAGAGGAAAACTGTGACGTTTAATAAAAAACAAATTATAAATGATGAAGAATCATGCGTTTAATATTATATTTCCATAGAAAGGGGGACATTGCGGAATTTTGAAATCATTCGCATCGATGCACATTCATGGTGAAGTAAAGGGCGCTCGGGATCAAAGTGATGCTTATTTAAAGATCATCGACCCTTTAGAGAGAATATTTCTACATTCTACATTTAACTTAACCCTTATGAACTAAAATAAATTGATTGTGAGGGCAAATTCTGTTCCCTCGCGATCAAGATTCATGCATCCACAACATCGTACCTATTTATTATTACCAAGACAGTGATGGCTCCTATATTTCACTACCTGTCAATATATCGAGGTCTAAGTCCTTAAACCAAACTTTAGTCAGAACCAAGAAGATCAAACAAACAAATAATGCAAATAAGACGAAATCGAGTCGTTCAAGTATCGTTAGCGATCGTCGCGCACTCCACACGACAAGCATAAAGGTCAACAGGGTGAAAGTTCTGAGAACACTTATTGTATCAATACTGTTATTAAGTGAGATGATTTGCTATTAGCGGGAGAGTAAGCAAATGAATTAACTTTTGCAGCTAACACTTATGAAGCCGACATTGCCGCAATTAACTAGAAATTGACCTCAAAAATACGATGATCTGAGAAAACAGCCTAAAAGCAAATATACAAAAAAGATAATAAGTGTAAGTAAATTGAAATATTTAGTAAATGCAATACTGAGAATCTCACTATTCTAAATTCGTAAATTGAGAACTTTTATTGGTAGTAAATGGATAATGTTGTGGTTATACAATTGAGTGTGGTCAGAAAATGATCGACAAGTAATTGGGTGTAATAGGGCTCTTGAGAAACAGAGGATTGCTAACAGGCTGCAAAGAGTCATAGTTTTCCGGGTCTGAAAAGAAACTGACGAAATACTCTGATCAAATAACGCTTCTGATTAAGATCTAAGTCATTTACTGGAATTGTTCATATAAAAGCTTGTAACACAAGCCGATGTACAAACCTTTCCTGTTTGAAATTGGTGTATTGCACACAAGATACGTCACTACAGTTTTGTCGTAATAAACACGTTCATTACGACAAAACTGTATCCAAATTTTAAGGGGTTGTAGAATTAACTTCTTGTATCCACACGAGATCATCATGGTGCGGATCCACACGAGACACAATTGATTTTCTATTGTTCTCTAATTAGCGGCATACAATCACTATATATATAATAATGTCTATTAAAGTAAAGCTGCATATACATAGACTGTGTTAATCAGACAACTATTCTATAACATTCTAGAATTATCTCTTACATAGTTCAGGCTTACCTGTAGTATCGCAGGCCGTCATCTCAGTGATAAGACCCTCAAGGTCCGGCGAGATAAGCCGCTCCTCATCCTCCGAGTGTGTGTAGTCGAGCGCGTGGTAAATCACCAGTGCCAAGTTTACCACCAACTGAAACAATGATAAAGATTTCTATTAAATTACAATAAGGAGCAATGACGAAGACGAATTTGTAGAAAGAATGGGACAAGTTTGTTAAGTGTTTTGGATCTCAGGATACACCGATAAAAATATATTAAGCCTACTTAGTAATTACAAGGTTTAGCTTTAGGATAAACAATATAATGAAAGGTATCCAATCCATCCCAAAAGAACCCATTCGCTTTTTGTCTTTCAACAAACGAAATCCTTGGTCTATCATCCGCTTGATCAGTAAGAGCTTCGCCACAAAGCCAGCAGGCACCGTAACTATCGCACGCACGGACCGTGTCGCCAGCACCCGGGCCATTGTTGGCCAGTTGCGCCACTCATCTGAATGCAACCGCTCCTGTACATGCAACTACACACTCCATTAAACCGATGTTTGGAAACAAGATTAATGGTGGACTGTGCTGGTACAGAAAGACCACGCCTGAAGAAATTTTTGTACCTTTGAATGGAAGAAATGTACCTACCAAAAGCTTCTACAGCTTTGTTTGCTTATGTATACCGATGGAAAAGCTTAGTTCTGTTAAGATTATTAGGAAAAACATGAAAGCATAGGGCGTAACAAGATTGTGGAATGTAGCTTCGTAACCGATGGTATCGCCCAAACCACATGTTTGGGCATTATCGCGAAAAAACCAATTACAGATTATCTCCTAATTTTAAATAAACCCCTATTCCAATACGTAACTATTTCGGATCAGCCAAATCCAGAACATCGCTTATCGCACCCATTGTATGCAAATCGCGTGCAATATGATCGAAGTTGCGCAAACGCACGCAACTGTAACGATCGATGTATGACCGGTAAACAATGAAAGTCCTTAGTACGGCGATTAGTAAAATTCTATGCAAGGAGAGATTTCAATCTATTGAGGTAAAGGCTTTTCAAAAAAACACGTCGACTTATTTCCTTTACACGATAATTAGAACCAACTCATTCATTTAAATGGAAGATTGATGAGAAACAGAGAAAAGGAAATAAAAGATAAAACACGGATGTTAACAAAGCTAGCAGAAAAACAAACGAAGAATGCAAAATTGAATCTTAAAGAGAAAACTTAGTCTGAAACTAAGCTCATTTGCAATTATAATACTGTAGCAAAACAAAAATGTGTGCAAGAAGCAGATTTACGGGCACTTAGTATAATGAACAAAGAGATTCAAATGTTCGATGAAGCGTGGCTAATAACTGCAGAATCAATTAGGAGGCCGGATGCTGAATATTTAGATGGAAGTCCATGTTATTGTACCTGAGTGCACCTTTTTGTTGTGGCACTTAGTGATCGGGAAGTTGCTGTTGTTAGAACTGATAATGAATATAGTAGGGGACTGAATAAATACTTAGTTGTTGATTTGGGATCGGAGCAGGAAAAAAGCCGAAAAAGAGAGGTAGTAGAATCTTTATTAAATATTCTCTTTATAGTCAGAATAAAAGCGGAGGAAATTAGCGGAATGGCTTTTTTCTATAATACGTAAAATCGAGAAAAAGTTGTTCTTGACCAAACATTTGGTTTTCGGTCTTTTTGCTCTTAGAGCTTTCAGTCCATATCTCTATAATCGCTGCCTTCCTAGTCCGTCTTCCCATAACCAATACCACAATAATATCAGCAAAAACAATGTCTACGTACAGAAATGCCATATTGTATAATCCTCATTATTTATAACTTTTATAAGACGTAAACATGGTCTGTTTGACAGCGCATCAATCATTTGCGCGCATTGTGGGAAATACATGTTACGTGAGTGATAGTAATAGTTTCTTATGTCTGTATTGCTGTCATTATGGTGGTCTAGTGTTTTAGCGATGGCTATGGTCCTGTGTATGGTTTTGTTGGGATTTCCTTGTGGGAACTCTAATTATACTGTCCTACTTATGGAGCCTACCGCTGGATCATTACAACAAGTACAAAGTCGGCCAGCTCAATATTATGTTTGTATTTAGGTACCATTAAGTCTAAATATAAATACAAATCATTTAAATCAATTTGCACTCTACGAACTATCCTCATTACCTCTAGCCATTTATCTCGCAGCCCACATCCAGTAACCAAATACGGCAAAATTCCAGTATTTTACACGGAAACGCTAAGTGACCTCAATAACCTTGCAGAATACAGATATACCTAATTCCCTAGAAAAGACCGCAGAGATACACAGACAGACCGTTTGTCAAGTCATTAAATAAACCGCAAAGGGACCTTTAACCCTCAAAAATCGAATGACTACTGTCCCAACACTGGCAATCTCGTATTCTAATAGTGAACGAACACAATCGATGACCAGCCCGAGATAACCCTTCACTGTCTAGTTAACCGAAGTTCACTCGGTCACTGTCTTACAAGGAAACACGCGGTCTTTGTGACCCTTATACGGTGCGGAGAGAAAGTCAGCGCGGTAAGGGTTAAGTTATTAGATATTTATAGGCTTATGTGTGAAAATTGTTTTATGACCGACGCTGGTTATATTGTAGAATTGTTTGATTCTTTTGAGCTGAATCTTAGAACTAAATAAATTACCAGTGATGAAAAAAGTTGCAAATCCATTTGTCTATGAATCCCCAAAAGTTCAAACCTTAAAATTAGTATAGACAGCAGACGTAACAATCAAAATTGGATTGTGCCCCATTTCAAACAACGGGAATACGTTCGGACAAGCACAATCGGATTTGGGAACATGACAGGGATTTGAAAAGGTGAATCCAATTATCCTAGTTAGTAGTTTCCTGGCATTAACTTTCCGAATTCCGAATTTGTAAATTAATTTTATAATTAAATTTTGAAGATAGTTTTGGAATATGAAAATGAACTAGACATATTAAAGTAGATTGAAATTTTGTTCTGTTAAGATATTAAAATTACCTGTCTATGACTAAATAACCATGCATTTAAGAAATTTATCAACAGTAAGGCCTTTTACAAGGTTATGTACTACTTCCCATGGATACGGAAGGAAGCCCCATGAGTCCTCAAGTCACGTGCATAACAAACGCAACCGATAACATAGTGTGACGCGTACACAAGGTGATTGAGAGACAAGCCTTTATTGATTTTATGTCATATAGGAACTGGTATGTTTATAAATATAGGTAGGGAAAATGCTGATAAGCGATGTTTTATCTTTATCGATATAATGAAGAGGAAAAATTACGACATGAAAGGCTCCGAAACTACTGAACTTGTTTAAAAAATTCTTTCAATGTTGGAAAGCTACAGCAGTTACATACAGGCCATATTTAATCCGGGTTAGCGTAATAAGTAGTTCCTGCATGTTATTAGACACGCCCTATTCCCTAATAATACTATTTAGTTGGGCCATGTCCATGTACATGTCCAGTAGACAATGAAACCTCTTGAGTTAAATGAGCTGGTAAGTTCGATAGGCGAAGGATATTCTTGCGAAAAAGGTCAACCAGAACTGAAAAAATTACATATTGTGTAATATTATCCATTGTATAGAACAGATAAATACATACGCAGTAAGTATGTCACCTACACTGTTATTTGGTACTTAGGTGTAGGGCAATTCGATTAAATTACTCGTGAGTGACATTCAATTGTTGCATATACGCTTGTTATGAACTACAGGGTGCTCAATTACAATCCTTGTGTTGTTACGGCGTCATTTACTAAATGACGTACTTTTGAATTTCATTGTCGCAGTTCATGAATAAGTGTTTGAAGTTTTCAAATGCACGAACTGTTTTAATTGCTTTTCTGCTATAAGAGCAAAAACATCCATAATATTTTGATGCTCATTAATATGAGTAGGTTAGGTTATAATTGTGGAGAAGTCCAACAAAATATTTCTTCCAAAATTAGCCTGTAAAACGGCAGAATTTATAAACATGTCACAGAGTCCCCAAAATTAAGCTATTTTAGCCCGACAAGGACGTTTAAAAGCGCTTATTTACACACACCCTTTAGGCAATGTTTTGGGCGCACAATCCGAGCACAGACAGGCGACAAATCAAATTAATTAACCACATGAACGTCGGACCGCGGCTCTTGTGTTTATATTGCATTAGCCGAATTACGAACTTACGCGTGACGCTCTCAATTGTACGCAGGATTGAAGGAACGTAGCCGCAGTGAACTTCATAGCAAAAGCATGTTATAAAACTTCTAAGCGGTATTCCTCTAATTAAAAAGAACCTTAATAGACAAATATATGAAGCTTCTAAACAGTCATTACTTACTCATTATCATTATCATACTCATTCAATTAAAAGTAACTGTCTTACGGTTAACTTTAACTTATAATTTGTCTCATAGCAAGAAACACAGTCTGATTTTTCTCTTAGTCAAATAGTGTTCTGTATATTCTATGTAACCTTCTTTAACCTTGTCACGGTCTTCCAAAAAGAGCTCATTGTACATCTTCACTTCAAAACAAAAGCATGGCTTCTGTGTGCATTACACAACTTCCCATACATCATCATTATTTTAGTACATCTGCGTATGTTGTATCGACGCTCCGTTCCGACTGTCATCTTACGAACACATCAACACATCGGCTGAAACATTTGCATTACAAAAGTCTGACGCAAACGGAAAATTTCTAAGAAAATCCATAATGTCTTGTGTTTGTTTTGGTTTTTGAAAACAAGTACAATGTGCATATTTTAAAGGAGACTTGAAAGGCGAAGAATAATTTCGATGCTTTGCATAATGTTCGAAGACTGATGCATAATAGCGTCAATCTTTATTTCTAGTTGTTTTTGCATGCAAGAAAGCTAAACATTTTCATTTTATCTCAATCGGACTGGAAATCCTATAGTGAAAACGGTCAAAACAGAGGTTAAAATAGAACAATACAACATGGTCAAAGTAATTAAATAAATTCAACTCTAATACGCGCGTTCGTGATGAGAATTTTAATTAAAATGCATAGCAATCCACCAACATTATAGGCGTACACTTTCATTCTATTGTTCAAGGAAATTACTCACTTTCATTATAAATAACTCACTCTTAATGTCAATATATTAAATTGCAAGGTAAAATTTTCTTCTACTGTTCCTGTATACAAAAACATTTTTTGCAATGACCATACTGCCACATGATATTAAAAAAAAAATGAAAATTTAAAATCGATGTCACGAAAATGTGATTCAATCCATAAGAATGATTCCCTTTTTCTGTCCAATCTGAAAACAAACAGAAACAGTTCGAAATTCAATTCCCATTTTCTTTGTCTGCCACAAAAATCACAATATTGTGTGCCAGCATTCCAATTCGTGTCTAGCTTACGACTTTTATTTGCATACTCTTGCAGGGCTGCCACAAAACCTCAATATCAGCTGATAAATATTCAAGAGAACATAAATCACAGCAGTCAGTAGCTCCCGTTGAGTGGTGACAACCCTGAGAAAGCTAATGTTTTATACAACAGATGGATTATTGAATGAGAAATATTGTAAATCAGAATTGAAATGTATCGGTACCGATGTATGGCTATAAATTTTATATTGTTGATTTAACAGACAATGTAACGGAACTTTCTGCGAAGGGTCTAATAACTAATTTCGTTTTAATTCACTCTGATTGTTGTCAAACTACAAATAGTTTTAAACAAGACATAATTTAGCCTAACAATCTGACATAAACTAAAATTCACAGAGAATTCAGTATGCAAATCACAGAAGCAAACCAAATTACCGGTAGCATTGTTTACAAAAAAGTATAATAGATAAAACGTGTAAACTTAGCCATACAGCCTCCTTGCGTAACTGGCAGGCTGAAAAGCGCCATCTAGCGGAAATAGAAAGTGCTATGCAAATAAATGACGGCAGAATGGATGCAGATCTGCGTCTGTGTCGCTAACAATTCTTCCTGATGTAAAACTTAAGTCTGCAAATGGTGGAAGTTATAAACTTGCTTCAAAAGCTTTCCAGAACTTTCTTTTTCACGGACAATTTTCTTTCATTTGTAACATTTTCCCATTTTCTCATCCTGTAATGTTTAGTAACACCCAAAAAGTTCACACAGCAGTAGGCCCCGGCGAGATTCGAACTCACGATCTCCTGTTTACTAGACAGGCGCTTTAACCAACTAAGCCACGGCGCCCTTGCTCTCATTGCCGAAAAATTGAGTCACATCAGAATAACATATGACACAAAAATAAACGCATAAAGAGGGCACTAGGGCATGATGTATTTTTTACTACAGTAGAGTGTTATTTGGTGACTCCGAGACATCTTTTTACTTCCGATCGTTTGGCTCACTGACAGACAACATACAAAATCGAGACACGGTGTTTTCAACGTTCTCTTCTTGACCATAATACACTAGCTACTTTAAAAATCGCTAGCTCCCCTAGCTTGGGCGGCAACATAATGCCTCAATTGACTAGGTTACCGGCTGACACTGGTAATGGCGCACGTAACGCCAATGCGCAAACGCAGGAATGTCACCGGCTGTCAACACGCGAACTGTTGTGTTGCGCAACACTGTTGCTGTATCCGATCGCTGTTTGAATGTGTTTGGCTATTTATGAATTATGATTATTGATACAGTTGGCTTAAGTACCTACATATGTGCGGTGAGATTAAATTAGGCTGTGTTAAGGCTGAACATAAATTAGGTGGAGGGGTATTGAATTAGGCTGTCTGAGATATTCTTTTTGTTGTTCTGTAAGGTCTACTAAAGTCCGGAAAATGCGAAAATTCCTAAAAGGTTGTATCCCAAAGAGATTATTTAAGATACATTTTGAATTCCCGAAAGTATGTCATTAAGTACACTACTTATTTATGTCATTACCATAACTATTCACAGATAATTTAGCAAAATTATATTCCTGGATGCTACAAGAACTTTTCCCACAAGTATTAGAAATTTTCCAAAAATGGCGCGTACCACTTCACACTTTAGCACTGCGACAGAACATGGTAGGTAAGTAAATAAGCAAGTACACGGAATCTTCGGCTACCGTTAAAAACAATTTAACGCCATCAACTCCGGGAGTTGTTTATAATGTTTGTTTTGTTTCTCTGCAGTCACAGTTTTTGTTATCAACGGGTTTTTAATATTGAAACAAAGGGTCAACGGCCTTGTTACTCTTTGTTTTTGTTTGAGATTACGGTAGCAAATCTCGTTTGGTCAAGAATTTAAGTTTTTTGGTGCTAAAAAATTTTTGATGGTTACGATAGTCTTGAAGGTACAGAAAGGGCTACTTGGGGAAAACTTAAAAAAAAGAAACTTAAAAAAATATGGGACGTTGTTGTTTTAAAACGATCAATTTTTCAGGTGTCAATTTTTGAGTTAAATAAATTATGAACATTATGAGCTTATGAGTTTTACGGAAGAAAATCACTTGGTTTTTTTTTTTTGACAGGTATATTAGAAACATGGGTGGGTCGATGACATATCCAAAATAGCCGGACCAAATTGGATGAAAGTGGCAAGAAGTAGGCAGAAATGGAAAGATTTGGAGCAGGCCTCTGGCCTACGTCCGAAGACGGACAACCTAGGGGCTGTGATGGATGGATGTTAGAAACAAAATCTCAACCAGCTATTACGGGCTAATACTACAAATCAGATCTCAAACAGTAGAAACCGGTACAATTGAAATAGACTTGGTTCCCTCGGGTTTGTTACAGACATCTCAATTGGTCAAGCGCGACACGTGCCGCGGGCGATCTAACGGTCTCGAGTAATCACACAATCACAACTGTTCGTACAAAATATATAGAAACAATAGCTGCCAGTTAATGGAACACAGTTTTTTATTTCACACTTACATTTATGTATTTTTTTAATTTTTTTTTTATCAACTTTGATTTATATGTAGTTAGAGAAAATAAAGGCTCGTTCACTCAACATAAATATGTGACTTGCTTATTTGATATTTTAATTGCACCAATGGAAATGAATAAAGGTCCTTTAGTCTGACTTAAGCTGCTTAAAACTATGGGGTAAGTCCTACAACTACAAGCCCCATATAATTACCAACTCTCAGCAAAAAAACACAAGCTTACTAATACATACACACCAAATTGTCTTATACCCTTGACCCAACATTACGCAACTAATCTAAGAATAGTTCAGGGACGCCAAACACCTATTCAATCTTAGAGAGTCCAATGTTATCCCCAAGGCTTCTCTTCCCTGACACCCCAATAATTGAAATGCTCTTCCCATTGCGTATGGGAATGACACCATTGTATGAACTATGACGTGTGATACGAGAGTACATTTTGTTAGCCTCGTGTGAAAGTCACGAACACAGTTTGTAATGGATTTCGCGGTTGCAAAAATTGTGTTTTGCGTGCGGATATTAATTTGTACTTTTTGTAGTACCTAGTTTTTTTCATGTAGATTTGGTGTTTGGAACTAATTTGTTTGTAAAAAGAGTTTTCAGCGATTGTTATGTTGATGAAAACTGACTAGTTTTCCTCTAGCGTAAAAAATAGAAGGATTTATTGGTTTCCAAACTTGTGGTCATGTGACATTCTTCAATGGTGTATATTTATAGCGATACGTGGAAATTAATGAACTAAAAGTAATTATAATGCAAATAACTCCTTAAACGAATGCTGATCAGTTTTCAGTTACAAACATCATCAATTCTAACGTAATCTAAAACATCAATTTACCTAAATAAAACAAGAGAATTCGCTTACATAGTTCCAATAACACCCGCGCCGGCGCCACCGTCGCGATGACGTAAAAATGCAAGTGTCGTTATTATTCAAAGATCTTTTGTTTGTAAACAATGCGCTCGCGCCGAAAACATCGCGCTGTGATTTAAATGCGAGTTAATTTTTCATTATAATTTGATGAGCTCTTTTATTTTTCATGACAAATACACCTGTTCTTTGAATAGTCATTTCGTAACGTTTGATAAACTTTTAGAAATTAACATTGTTTCCACTGAATATAGCAAATCTTCTAAGCTTTGAGAATTGTTTTTCGCTGTTAATTTTAAGAGCCCCATAGCATTTTATCGCAGGTCGGACAAACCGACCACAGATTAGATCTCAATCAGCGGCATACTAAAGAACTTCCTCGGTGTAAATCTTACAACGCTGTCACAAATTTACAATGTGTCATTATTTAACTTCTCACGGCCAAGAGTTGTGCAACAGCTAGTAAGGGAAAGGTGAGATCATAATATTAATTCGTTCAAAGTACACGCTTATCGAAACGTAAATCTTTATTCTTTCCCTCGATTTTGATTTAACCAACGTCATAATTGCAATGCAAATAGCGTACGCTTTCGCGGTACTTTCTCACTGTTTTGTTAATCGTTACAAAAAGTGAGATAAAAGTAATTGTACTTACTATGTAATCTATGAATGAATTAGTTGAGGTTGGCATCATCTTCTAAACAAAACATGACGCATTTATTTCCAGCTCTCTTTTTGCCAGAAATTGTCTACCTAATACTTACATACTTACCGTAGAAAATTAAAACATTTATAAAATGAAGTCAAAACTGATGTACACCTTCGCCATATAGGTAAAGTCCAATATTTTATCAAGTTACTTGAACATCCAGCCAAAGTTACTGCTTCATCACTTCTACCTTAATACATCAGTAGTAATTAAAGTGACTAAACATGGTATTACATCCCACAAAAGCACACACACACACACATTACTCACACACTACTCGTAAACACAACATAGGACGACAAACATAATTGAATCACAGCTACACCCTTCCGAAGTCGGAAGCGCCAGTCACAGCTGACTGGCAGCAAACAAACAATGCCCACGTAATGGCTGCCTCACATGTTATTAAATGTACACATGTCAAAATAAAGTGGAGCCTAATGTGTGACAAACCTTTAGGAAGCATGTTGAAATCACTTTATGTGTGGTGACAAGAAGAGTAGATATGGTCAAGGGAACCAGTATGGAATATGATTCCCTCAAAGAGTTTAACCAACTTTGCTGTAAAAGAGGAAGACAATAATATTCACTCATCTACATAATATAGAAAGGTATAGTTAAGAGACCCAAATGAAGCTTTTTGGGTAAGTTGCGAAAATTCAAAATGACCAACTGACTTAGTTATTATAAAATTAACACCAAACCCATCTGGAGCAAACCTATAAGAACGCAACAGAACTGCATTTAAAGATGGCATCTCAAATTCCGATGTGGTAACAACGGAACCGTGTTGCACTCTACAAAAATATATTTGCATCTTGCAACACAGAACAGCAAATAATACGGCTGTTGTGTAAACAAATCTTTTGATGACGTAAGAGGTCAATTGAAGACATTCCAAGTTTCTGAGCCGATTTTGAAAGAGGTACCTACTTACCGATATGTGGACAATAAAAGATATTGTTCTAGCATCTGTACTGGGTCAGACTTCTTTTCGGCTATTTCAGTCGGGTTTTGATGCTCAGATCAGATATCAGAACGAACGAACTTTAACTTCTATGCACCTAAGAATACTTCACCTAAGAAATCTTGGATTTCACATAAAATACGTCACGTCACATAAAATTTTTGATTACCTACTGATAATGTCAGCTTATAGAAAAAAATAAGGATATGTATTTGACTAATTGCTCTTCCGGCAGAGTCTAACCAATTAATGATTTCCTGGACTTAAAAAGTAAAAGCTTAACACCTAACCTGAATTGCAGGTAAAGTTTCACAGTTAAACTAACTCAATTAATTAGTTCCTATGAACATAAGAAAGTCTATACATAAATCTGAAAGTAATGATGATTATTTGATACGGAAATTAAAATTAACCATATAACGATCGATTTTAATCCAATGTGTACATTCACACCTCTAAATAGCACTAATTAGCAGTGAAAAATGAGGCGCTAAAATAAAATTAAAACGAAAGTAGAATCGCAATAAATGGACAAATTATTATTGACTGGACGTGATAAAAACAAATTAATAACCTAAAAACGTACACCACTAATGCAAAGATAATATTCAACAGACTTGCCAGTAAAGGATTGTAAAAGCTAAACACCAGAATAAACAAATCGTGAAATCGCTTTCAAACCTGTGAAACGTCTCATCAAACCAAATTAAAATTCAACATTATACATTTGTATTGTCCAATTGGCTGGAGACTGCTTTATTTTGTATTAATTAAAGAGAATCGATAGTGAAAGTGGACTTTTGGTTTCTTGCCCAGTAAATAGTGAAAATAGTTTTACAGTGGGAGGAAGCAAGTCCAATATGGAAACACATAATGGTGCCCACACACATATGAATTTGTAAGAATTTATAATTGGCAGTGATAAGTTAGAACAATTTGTCTGTTGTATAATCGGTGTGGTTATGTCATAGTCATTAGAGGTCCAAAGTGGTTTTATTCTAATATGGTCAATTCTTAAAAGGAGAATGACTACATACAAGATTTTGATGTAAGATATGGAGATACAGGAACTTCTGATAAAAAGTCCGTAATAATAACATAAATATCCTGGCACTTATCGGCACGAAATTTAAAACCCTTATAATAGAGCTACGTAATCCATAATTTCATATTAGCCATTTCCTAGAACAAAAGTTCAGTCCACAAGTTCCGAGATCCGTTAATTCATCATCATACACGTCGAGTTTGAAACCAAAATAACACAAAATGATGATACTGTTACAAGACAAATTGATGAATTAAATAAAAAGATGAGTCGATCGCGTGCTGACGCCTTTCTACTTGTCTTTAATGTGAGTTACGCGAAAATTGCACCGTTTTCACACAACGTTGGGTAATATGAATATTGAATCAGCGATAATAATATGACGGAAGTAAAAGCTAAGCAACATAGTATAGACGCATTAGTAGTGAGAAATAGTTGAAATTAAGCTCATGCTTGCCAAATTTGTTTCGGAGCCAATTTGGAAAAGGAAACTGCAGGCAACGTCTATCAATTAGATGTTCAAGTAAATAAATCTATGAGTCCAGACTATTAGTTAGATCAGAATTTGGATACGTTACCATGTTATCTGATACTTTATTGCATTTTCTAAATCAGGGATTACTGATGGTCCCATATGTTGGAATTTCCGCCATATTTTGCGTAAGAGTGATCGTAGGTGGACACGAACATATTGGATTGTCTCGTTCTAATGCTCGCTTTGTGTCCGATTATAATCGACACTATTAGACTTGTCTGTTCCGACTTTTTAATGGATTCCTCGCCATTTGTGTATGACATTTTTACGACTGCGTTCAGCGAATAAGCTTTAGTTGAGCTGATATTTTATTTTTGTAATTGCTTCCTATATTTGGATACTAGCATATTTGTTCCTTGTCATTTACAAAAGTTTTAGTTTCTAATATTTTTTCGTTTTCCGTTTCGTTATTTCTTGTATGATCATTAACGATTGTGATGATTCTGAATTTAATATTTTCGATATAACTGTTCTTATATTTTTCGAAATACACACCCTTTACTTAGCTAATGATGCCTAAATAAATCAACTATTTACACTAATCTCAGAAAGCGGGATAGTCCTAGACTTTTGTGACAGCCATGGACAATGCTATACAATTCTTGTCAGTTTAGGATTCAATCCATTCAGATCTACATCCAACAAACGATATTGTGAACTTCCTTAATTAACAATGAAGCCTATAAGTGACCTATTCAATACTAATAACATAATACTGTCTGGTGATATTAACGTTGTATACCTTAGGGCTTATTCGAACGATAGTGAAACCAGACACAAAGACGCCCAATATTAGTACAATAGAAGATAAAAGCAGGTGAGATTGTATCGACTCGTATCCAGACAAGCCCGGAGGCTGAGCCGAGTTAATTGTTATCGTAACTACAATAGTACGAAGAAAGTTACTCTCGCGAATTCGTAACGTTACGTATTATGCTTTCATTGGCGTTAATAAAGGCATTGATTACAAACATCTATTTGCGGTCGCAGAACACAACATTGTTAAGGACGGTGACGGATATAAAATTGTTGGGCTGCAAAGTTAAGTTTGTCTTAGTTTATTAAATGGGATTGGCAGTGATAATTAAAAACTTTCGAGTGCTGTAATAAGATTCGGTCGACACAATGATGAGTTATCTCACTATCAAGCGGTGGCTACCTCTGATGGAGAATGACAAAGATACTCGAGTTGTCACTTTCTTTGTGAGTTTATTTTTAACGAGCAATTGCAATAGTAAATCAATTTCTTTTATTGGTGAAGTTTTCCTTGTGAGGTTTGCTTGTTAGTTAGTTAAAAATACATAGTTAATTTATGTTTTAAAAGTCAACAAGAGAAAGTAAATGGACTCATAAGTTTAACAGTCAAGTAATGTTTATTAGTAGTCCTACTTAGATATTCATATTTTGGTTGGAGACGGGCAAAAAATCGATTTCCCCCATTTATTTCGAAAAATTTGTTAAGTAGATAAGTTTATTTCCGTTTACCAAGAACTATCAGATAATTGTATAAATTGGCCTTATATGAAGTAATTTTCGAGTTCACAAAACGAGAAATTTCCCAAAGTAAACAGTAATTTTAGTGAAAGAGAGAGGTAGTAAGTAATTTAACACTAAGGGCCGCCGTACACGGACTGCTCGAGCAGTTAGCGGCTGAGTGAAATACACGGACCGCTCGAGCGGTCGGCGTCGACTGCTTGAGCTGTCGGTTGTTGACTGCTCGAGCTACGACCCAACTGCTCGAGCAGTCAAATGAGAAAACAGACGCCGCGAGGCCGCAAAGGGCGGGGGGGAGAGGGAAGTCGGAGAGCTGTCGACTGCTCTAGCGCAGTCAACGGCTCGAGCAGTCGGTGTATGCCTCGCAACCGCTCGCGAGCGGTCGACGGCACGATGGAATTTCATCATGCAGTTGACGGCTTGAAGCGGTCGCGACTGCTCGAGCAGTCGTGTGTACGGCAGCGAATGAATGACTATAGTTCACTGCGCGGTCGCGGCTTTAAGCAGTCGGTCTCAACTGCTTGAAGCAGTCCGTGTACGGCGGCTCTAAACTGCGTAGTGTAAGGCACGAAATTATCGCGTGTGTAAAGTTAAAATTGACCAATATAATACAAAACAATCGAAAGTAAAGTGCCGGTGAAATTGTAGCGTTTTACTAAATGCCTGAACTTTCAAAACGATTCGGTTTTATTTTTATAAATATTTAAAAATATTATGTGCTGGTCACTTTCTTATGACACGATTTATGTGAACTTTTTGGGGTAGATCTGGATTGCCATAAAACTGAATTTCACTGCAATGAATGTGAAAATTTTGAGATGAGCTATTCAGGGTTCTATTTTTAAAAGTGTTGACAAAATCATCAGTTACAGGTACGAGGAACGTTTTCCAGCCTTCCACAATATTTATGAACAATCAACTTAAATAATGACAACAGATTTTTCGCTGTACCCTAACAATGAACACTAATGAGATCAACATACAAATTATATTCACTTTCATCATCACATCACTATAATTTCATTACATCACTTAACAAAAAGGACTATTTATAATCTGACATAATAGACACAAATTAGATGACATGACCCGGAAGAAACACATATTAACAACTTGATTCTCAAACCATAAAAGAATAATCACATAATTATAACAATGGACAATCACGGCAAATTGAGCTTTAATATAATTTAAAACAAAGTAAGAGCGATTTTGATAATAAATGGATGTAAGTATAATGATGTTCAATAAAACGTGTGTTTTTGTTCATCGCTGATTAATGGACTATGGACAACAGGTCCGAGTGAAAACTGGTTATATGTTAAGTTGGTTCACCAGAAGTAGCTATGACATAGGTAGGCGATAATAAACTGTTGCAGATGATGGTAAATAGATACGACATTTATAACTGTAGAAAAAAATACCAACATTTCTATTAAACAAACATTTATGTACTTACGGTCAATTAATCACGATTACAACTTGAAAGTTCCTAAATTGTACCTACTGTCAATATTAAATAGGTAAGTCCTTTAATATCCAATATTGGAACCTACAAAATATGGATGACCTTTCTAGATCACAAATACAAAGAATGTAAAAAACAGAGCTGTTAAAAGCTTCGCGGAACATTAACTCAACATAGCTTTCTATGCACCACACGCCTTAAAATCTTTTTCAAGGTGCCCAAATTTGTTTGACAGCAAAAAAAAAGATGTACCACATAGATGCAAAATATCTTTTTGTGTCGTTCATTACGTGGATCACAAAAAGCTGATATGAAAGTGATTGAGCTCGCTTTCGTGCTACGAACAGACCACAGAGTAAAATAACACAGAAGGCCCACGGGTATTGCCAATTCGTTCTGCGGTCAACAACCTCGTAGATACAACTGTGAGCTTTTACGATCCAATTGAAAAATAGTTTTGAAAGTAAAAAATCTAGGTTGTTTAGGTTATGTACGCAGGTATTCTGATTAATACTATTAAATACTGTGAATACGTACTCTAAAGAACTTAAGTTTAGTAAGAAAATTGGAAGTAAGTTGCTGAAATGTGAAACTGAAACAATTGTGATTTAAGCATGTCTTTTATAGAAACCGATTTATGCCCGAAAGCTTTTGAGTTTTGATGATGAAATTAATTATGTGAACAGTATTGACCCTCTACATTTCTTTACTCTGTGTAGTTCTGTTTTGTATCAGTATCGAATAGTTATTGACACATCGTGAGGAGGTTAGGATTTCACTTGTTTCAATGTCAGAACATCGAGATGTTTTGTTGTGCTCAGTCATTTTCTGATTAGAAACAATCGGTGAATGTTTTTGGTCATGTTAAAATACTTTCCTTGTCAGTTAACTAAAGTTTACATCCGGGATCACGGGGAAAAACTTACTGATATTGTTAATGCGAAAGTTACTTTGTCAAACTTTCTCGATAAATCAGATAAACCAATATATAAAAATAACTGATAAAATGGTAAGAAAGTGTAGATATATTCTTACATGAATTAGTATAACCTAGTAATGAGAATACATTAAGTTTGTATTTTTTTGTTCAAACTAAAAAAAACTAGTATTCATATGGAGGCGTGAAGCCATATGCATCGGTGTGCATCGTATGCAAAACACTGCAATTGGCAGCACGCACCGCGCGACAATGCAGAGGAAATGCGCAAGGTCGCAGTACGCACCGAATTGTGACTGACGATGTTACTACTAGGTACTAATATCCTTAGGGTATACTTTATTACCTTTTTATAATGCCTTTGTTAATTGAGTTATTTTTAAAAAAGGAAAAAATATTTTTCAACAAATCATTTAAATCTATTATTTTGCAAAAACAATACAGAAGGCCCACCATTACCTACACCTATTCTTATTTTTCGAAATGAAACGAAATATAAACTTTTCCGAATAGAACCTTCAAAAGCAAATACATTAGAAGCCATGCGCCGGCGCATCAAAGTGTATTGACACCGATAGCGCGACGGAGTAGATAGAAGCATGAGTCATAAGTATGTCAATCAGTCTATCATAGCACGCGCTAATTATCACTGTTTATTACTTGCGGATACTGCATTGTCACAGCAATAGGGGCATCTGGTTTCCGTGTTTACGTTTAATGTTGTGACCTGACTGTGTAGCTAGTAGTAGTTGTATTTAGTATTTATTTGTAAATAACCAAGTCTTTAAAGTGCTTTTGTGAGGAACCAACCTCGATCAGAGGTTGTTTGTCATGCTTAAATTACAACATCTTTCAAGTGACAATATCAATGTTAAATTCCAACCCAATTTTTATGCTAAAAAAACGTCGATATCTCGAATTAGGCACCTCATAAAGGTCCTTAATATTGCTTGGAACACCAACTGTTAAGCTGTGCCCGCTATACATACCCTCCTTTAAATGTGTTACGTAGGTCCACCTAAGTTGCTTACATAATATTTCAATTTAAAAATAATACAGGTGAACGAACGAACAAACGCAAGGAACTCATACTACGGCTATTTTAATCGATAAACAGATTGATTAATCGATACCAGAACAAGCAACGTTACCTAATCGATGATAAAACATATCGATGTTAATTACATCGTTAAAAAAGGTCCTAATGAAAAAGGCGAAAGCTAATTAACAGTGTAAACTTATCAGTTCAATCTCTGTAGGTACCGCTTTCCAAAAGTTTCCTTATCGCTTACTGACGGCTTCCAGGTATGGACAGCAGTATCTTTTGATATCACCTTTGATATTTTACATAATAAGGTACCTATATCTTATCTGAATTATATGAAAGTTCGGTTCTTTCTAAGGAGAAAGATTTTCTGACACGTACCTACCAAAAGATAAGCCTTATAAAGGCAGGTGACAACGCAAGCACGATCTAGTCTAGAAAATTTCTCCAATAAGTAAACAGTAGCTTCTTACGCAGGTTAATAAACTTCATCAACTAGAATAACCGTTTGTAAATCACCATCAATCAATCATTAACGACAAGGCACATTTTCTTTGCACACAATTAGTATATTCACACCGATAACTGAGAAAAACGCTTACCTACCTACCTATGACTCTATAATAAATCGCAATTACAAAGCAATTTTTCCCATAGTATATCAATACTTTTACAATGTCAAGATCACCTTTACTCCATGGATGGATAACTGCTATCTTATTTTTTAGGTTCTAAGCTTGATGTCCCCTCAGATATATAATGAACCAAAACAACACTGATATAGGTAAATAAAGTACGTCCTACATATGTAACAAGATGTCTATCACAGAATTAACAAAAAATGTAGCGGCTGTCACTACAGAAAGTCAGCATGAACTCTTCATTCAGTCACTTGATTACAGCAATATCTTTACAGAACTGCATCATATAGGAAATCGGCAATTTGATTTGTTTCCCCACCATACTGAAATCTTTAGCAAATTGTATGCGAAACGCGACATAATAACCCACATTGGAGATTCCACCGGTGAGAGTACCAAACTCACAATAAATATGGAAAGTAATCGCAAGAGGTGCTCACCAGGCAATTGGCGCGTCCTTATTAGTTCCAACGAAATTTTTATCAAAAAATCTTTAAATTTTAAGGTCTTTTATGTTTCCTTATAGTCACTGTTATGTAAAGACCGGTGACCGGTGACATACAATGAACATTGAAGTTATAATTAGAGATGAATGAAAAAGTTTATCGAATTATCTGCAATGTTTGTGACGGAAACAGCCTTGATGTGTCGGTGCCCGATAAAAATGATATCAGAGTAGGTATGACATTGGTCACTTAAACATGATTAAGTGGGCATGTGTTGGTGGAGTTTGGAAAATTCTGGAAAAAAACTGAATGACTAAATATGTTTCTTTCCAAAAACGACTGAACTGGTCCTCTTACTTAAGTCGTGTGATCCCAAAAGACCAGAAACAGATTTATTTCATTAATAAATAATATGATACATGTATCCGTCTTCTTTGTCCTTTTAAAAGATGATAAATGCACGCGATGAACCAATAACCTAAATAAAAAAACTTGTAGAACATTCAAGCTCATCAGTGCTAAAAATGATTTCAATCGAAGCTTAAGCATTCATTGTATTGTAACATTGTCATTAGAGATCATAAGAATGATGTATACATGCGACTAAAACCTCGTTACACACGAAAAACAATTGATTTGATAAATGACTCCGACACGTTCCCAATTGTCAACACAATTGTCATCTGTTAACCGTTAGATGTTAGCAAAGTTCATTCATTCAAGAGTAAGATCTTCTGAGATTAAAGAAAGGTAGACATGTCACAGATAATTCGATGTATTGGATATTCTATAGTACAAACTAGGTAGGTAGGTATATTTGCTTCGCCGGATATTCTCATGTAGATGCGTATTTTATTCCACTATCTAATTCAAATATGTCACTTCCCACAAACAACATCAAAGTCACAACAGTGCTGTTTAGTCATAGGACTGCCCCGGACCAGATTTGTCATATAATTCGAGCAAATTATTGTGTAACTGTTTTCAATTACTATATCGTAGCTTCACACTATGAAGCTAACCAAAATGCCGCATCTACCACTTCTTGGATCTTCTGGTAGTCAAAACGATGCGTTTAGTGAATCAACCACAGTGAGTGGTTGAGCAGGTTGCCGGCCTAACCTGTTCGGTATTGGGCACCCGTTCGGTATTGAGCACCCGTTCGTCGGGTCATCGATGACAACCGATACTGTAGGTGACAATTGCAAGAATCGGGGGCGAACACATAAGCCTACTTTGGGGGTCATAAGTTTTTGGTCTTTTTCAACGCAATCTTACTTTTACCTTCAATTTAAGATGTTGGCACCTACTCAATAATAAATGAATGACTTCGATATTTTTTGAATTTTCCCTTTGTGTTTTTTTAGGGTCAATTTGGACTTCGAAATGGATCAAACTTATTGTGAAACAGGATAACTTCGGGGCTTAAAAACATTACAAAACCAGTCAGCAAGTAGCAGATATAAACACAGTTCTTACTAATGAAGATTATAAAACATCGGCGCCTAGATCTTGAGGCAATAATTGTACACCACGAACGTTAATCGCATGTTCCAGTTTGTTTGACAACTATATTTAAAATTGTATAGCATTATGCTAAAAACGCCAATCAAGAATCTCTTGGAGCGTAACGAACGAGCATATCTGTGCAGGCGCACTAATTTCTACGCTTGCCATTAATTTTGCAGCGAAAGCCACTGTCAACGGGATTGTGAGGTCCCAGCTTATGTTATTAGGTTTTCAGGTCCTTTATCATGTACATTATAGTCTTATGTGGGTCAAGGGTTTTATAGCCATGGCAAACACCACATAGTTCTGTTTAGCAGGCCAAAACATAGTGATGGACATAGCACATCCAGTTTTAAATATAGATATGTTTAGTTCAAATTATGTTAGAGTTTGATGAACGGACTTTGATACAGTTTTAACTATCAATCACTCATCATACGCGAAACTGGTTCAAGCCACAAAACTACGAGTATATACGAACTAAAAAAATTGAGGTGCTAAGCCACATAATTAGTGCATTTTTTTTCTAATTGCGGTCACGGCTGCTCGCAAAAAAAAGAACTATTCCCACGCCTTAATTTGTATGGAATACGTATAATTTAATTTGATACGGGTAGTTTAGAAGGAATTTTAGTTGAAACATTTTTTGTTATTATTAAGCTCGATGTTCCGCTGTGGAAGTTTTTGGGACTTTTTAGGAGTCCTTACCATTAAGGGTAATCATTGGATTCTCTTAAGAGCATTCTTAATGGGTCATGCTTCATTCATCTTTTTGTTTTGTTACATTCAAACTTTGTTTTTAGTTCATTCAAGGATAATAGAACAACTCAGTGCTGCTATATTGAACTTTTGTTGAGGAGTAGGCATTCAAACTTGACATGACGCTTTTTCACAAAATCTGGTCTTTTGTGATGTATTGTGCTTATGATAGAAGGCACCCCTTTTATTCTGAAACTAAAAATAGTCTTCAAGAAAACCTTCAAGAAGACCTTTTCCGAAGCCTTCAATTAAAGAAGAATATAAACTGAAGTCATCAATTCAGCGGCAACAAGTATGTTAACTAAGAAGTCTATTTAAAAGAACATTTGTATGGCATCAGCTGGCGCATGCGCGAAGATATTGCAAAAACGGCTAATTAATAACTATGCAGCATACAATTATTAAAACGCAATTACTTCACTTGACTTTTACAAGTTCCAGGAATACAAACAGCTGGTACATTCCTTTTAGTTTTCTTGTTTTAGATCTCGTATCGGTTATGTTTATTGCATGCCGTTTATTCAAATGTTGGAGAAAAATGCCGCCGCCGCAAACGATGCGGACGACAGGTTCCAAGTAATGGATTATTGTGACCACTAGTATGTATTTTAAAACCAGATACGACAAAAAAACTTATATTCAAAGAAACTAGATTCTAGCTACTGAAGAAGCTCTCAATTTAAAAAAAGAAAGGAATAATAATAGACAAACTTCTCAGAGGATTATTTAAAAAACAACAACTTTCTTCAAAATTCTTAAGTACAATGCATCTCACCGTTGACTGGGTGACACACATTATTGGCCAAATTATGCCATAAATTCTCATTTGGTATCATGCGCGAGCGCCTTGCACGACCCCTACCATTTCCACCGACGAAACAAGAATGTGAACATGTAACGATTGCACATCACCTCTTTATTAGCAATAATTAGCACTTACCGATAAAGATAACCTCATTTTAATCTTGCATAAATTAGAGTAAGCTTCCCAGTTATTGGCTGACGCAAGGCCTTAATAGAATTAAAATCAGCAGCTTCATTTGATTATACAACTTTGATTTTTATTTAAGCTTGAATAATTTTATAGGCCCAATGTTCGGCGAATACAATAAAACCGATCTCGTGGGAAATCAGCATTCCGGAGCGAATTGGAATCAAATAAAATATATATTAAGGCAATTCCAGAACATGTTTGTTATTTAAGTTAACAGATAGCTAGGATTCAATCTGATCCAATTCTAAAAAGACAAAGAAAAGAGATTTATTAATTTTATTTAATTCCCTTTCTAAAACGATATTGCTTTTGCAGTCAAACCTGGTATTGAATCTAGAAAATTAAAAAGCATTTTTTACCTTACCGTATTTTTCTAATATCGAAAAATAACATTTCGTAGACTGCATAATTGAATTTATTCCGATATCAACCAGATTAGCTGTTTCAATTTTACAGTTTCAATAAAAATACATATAAAACCTAACGGATTCTTTTGAATCGGATTTATTTCGTGGAATTTATTGAATCTTATATAAAAACAATATTTTCAATTATCCGGATTATCGTTTAAATGTCGAAATATTTTCGTTCGTTAGTGTGAGAGAGTTTTTAATGCCGTGTCGATTATTTTATCGAAATGGTGACATTTATGTGAGAAATGTTACAAAACCCGCGGTAGTGGTTCCAAGCTACTGACGAATAACGGTCGGTGACCTACCGACGAATATTGATAGCGATGCGAACATGAATATTTTACCTGTAATAAAACACTGAGGTAAAATATACGAACATAAGCCTCGCATGGATCTTCATTTTGAGACGTCAGAAGTTCCGACAGATATTAATATGGATGGTATCACAAATATGTCTATTGTAGTAGGAAAAGAGAACAAAACAAAACACAAAAATAATCATAAAAATACATCTAAGTATGAAGTATTTATTTTATTTCATAAATAATGTCTAATCATGTAAAAGAAAACCGATTGTAAATCAGAAAGTGATGTCTCAAACCTCAAACACAGCAAAGAGGATACAGCTCACGAATAACAGCCATCCTACAAACCACAAGACCAACTAACCAACAGTTTAATTCAAATAACCATCTACACAAACCATTACAACTTATTCTGCCACTAAACACCTTTTATTTTACAAAATCTAGGAAAGTGGGTGAGCGCTACGAGTAACTATTAGTTAAAACGAAACAACTAATATCAATAATAACTATCCGTTACCGGCTTCAATGTAAAAGCAATGTTTATTGGTTATTTACGATCAGTTAACGCCTCTCTGGGTTTCTAAACGATTAGCACAATTGCTGGGATTAAGAGCTGGAGATACGAAGTCAATTTCTAGTCGCACTGGTGCAGGCAAATCTAAATTAATATGTCCGTGTTGTGTCTAGATGTAAATACGATAGAACCAGAAACTGTGAATAGATTTGCAAAATGTACGATGAAGTTGGTATGAAAAGTAAGCTCGTCATGTTTAAAGACACTTACAAAGTCAGCACCAATAAAAATTGATGAATTACTTTTGATTCCAGTTTTGCTTTACTTACAACAGAACAATAATGTAAAATTTTCCATTCATCTGAAAAAACTTAAAATAACTTATCATGAAACCGAACATACTAGAACACTAAATGAGAGTATATAGGAACCACCGACACTTTCCTTAGCACGCGCCCACTGTACTAAATACCGTTATTAAAATCACTTAGTACTGTCTCCATAACTTTTCTGGTTAAAGCTGGCACTGGTAGCCATTAGCATGATGTAATGCAAGCCATAGTTGGCAACAAACTCCTTAAAAGGCACTTGTAAAACTAGTGATTCAATATCCAAACTAATATTATAAATGCGAAAGTAACTCTGTCTGTCTGTCTTTCTGTCTGTCTGTCTGTCTTTTCTTCACGCCTAAACTACTGAACCGATTTGTGTGAAATTTGGTACAGACATAGTTTGAAACTTGAGAAAGGACATAGGATAGTTTTTATTACAAAAAAAAATAAAAATAAAATTATTCCGGACATATAGCGCCATCTATTGGTCAAATCAAAAATCTGCCGGTAGTCACTATTCCACGCGAACGAAGTTGCGGGCAAAAGCTAGTTACATCCATAATTTTAAAATAAGGAAAAAACTTGGGCATTTAGTTTCTGATTTATCACATAATATTGAGTCTGATTTTCGTCAAGTACTATAAATAATTTGGTGAACAGTTGTAAACCACAACAAGCTTCAGTGAGTAAAACCACAATACTAAATAAAAGTACAAAAGAAACTGTCATTTTCAACAGAGACATTTCCAAAGCTTGAGAATAAAGGAAACACTTTTCACGTAGCGAAACTTCGAAATGATAAACTTTCAGAAAAAAATATAGACCAGCTTTTAGCTCTTTTCCTTTCATGTTACTGTACTATCACTAGAGCGGAATAACATTACAAAGTTCCGTATCTCTGCTCTTATCCTTCCAGGAGATCTCTCATTAGAAAACTCTCTTGACTGCAGAAACAAGTTCTAAAAAAGTCTAAAAATCTAAATGAACAAAGCAAGTAAAATAAAAGCTTTTGAAAACAAGCAAAGTCCGCAAAAAGCTTACATACTTAATAATGATCAGTCTTGCATGCATTAAGCGTTTACGTTTTCCAATTAAACGAACTAATCAGTTCCTATTTATACACGTCAGACGACGCGGTCCAAGCAAAATGCTTGATGCAAAACTGCGTATGAGTATTCATGAAACCTTATTATCTATGCTACAGTGAATGTGGCCTGACTTTGTCCGCATGAATTGAGATACTAATATTATTTATTTAGTTATTGATTAGTTTATAACCTCGATGAAATACGACACGATTAGATAAATCGGAATTTTCATTGACTTCGCAGGATGTGTTGATCTAGCAACTTTCTTAATAGTTAAGAGTTGCGTACAATTAGGAAATTCATACGAGTGTGGAAAAAAAATACAACTCCAATATAAGAAGAACCACCTTAATACAGTTAAAGAATCGTTTTCAACAACCTAAAATACCTAATCTAAGAATGCCTCCAGTCCCACAAAACAAAAGAAAAAACATAATAGCGCAACAAACAGACAGCCATACGGTATTCTCCGTAATGATAGCTAAAGCGTGCGCCCGCGCCGATCACTGCGACTGTTTGTAATTGTTAATTGACATTCTTGTGCCGCACGGAAGGAAAGTACCGAGATAGGGTTGATGCATCGGAATTCTGCTGAAGACGCTAAATATAGACGCATGCCTCAAACCGATTGAGAGGAATTTACTTTCATGCCTGACATAGCAGGGAATGATGGAATGTTTTGTTCTATTGAGCGAAATATGTTTTAATAACAAAAGGGGCTCAGTATTTGTTGGAAGAGTCTAAATACCTGTGCGTCTATGTACCAACCGTTTATTTACCATCACAACAACATACATTGTCTTATAAACGACCGAGAGTTGACTACAGAATTAGATAAAAACAGATAAGTACAAGATCTTCATTTAATATAAATCCCATTAGTCTTATCAGTAATATAGAACCCTGGAGAGAACAATCAATGAAATAAGTTTGTCTGTTAATTGAATTCCTAACACAATACAATATTGACGCAGTCGCATTCGAGAGCCGGTGGCATTATAAATGAGTAATGCGAATTTTAATGAGATTCATACTGTGGTACCGAACTCTCTAATAATAGAACCTGAAGATGTTACAGTATCTTAATAGCTATCTAATGAAGACCAAACCGCTAGTGTTGATTGCAATTTCAGAATTAACATAACGGATCGAATGAATGAGAACAGATGAAAGAATACTGACATTGAAAAACTTTTATGAACTGATGGATGATGGATAAAAACAATACTTAAACAAAGGGCAGAAGACAGCCGCCTTCTAAATATAGACCAAGTTAAAACTATTTTTATCAAGGCAGGTGCTCCGGCCACGCACGACGATCGTCATTCCTCGACGTCACCTGCAGTTTGTCGCAAAAACTGTAATCGTCATTACTGCGAGGAATGCGATATTTAATTTTATGGCATGTTACAGAACAAACCTGTAGGAATTACGTGGCCAGTGTTATTTAACTGTGTACCAAGAATTTCTTGATGGTCTCTGTGTCTGATAAAACAGTATAGAGGTTTTATTGTATTCGTTCTGTTATTATCTGTAGATGGGGTGTTGATACTGGCTATTTTATTTGGAGTATTTTTTTAAACGGATTTTTTTTTGCTAATTTGAGTTTAGAAGTAGCATTAACCTCAGTCGAAAACAGTTATTTTCTTTTGACTTGCATTTTTATTTTTAACAAATTAATTTATACTCTCATAAATCTCAAATTCAGAAGGCAATATTTTTGATATTTGCATACTTATGTATTTTAAGTAGATTATTTATTTAACACCTGACAAAACGGCTCATGTTTTTGAAACATTTTATATAAATAAGTTGTTTTTATTTTCCTGTAAGAAATTGACAAAAAACGGCATATTAATTTTATGATATAATCTTTAAATCATTGATTCGATGGTCTTGCCTCCGTGTCAAAAGTTAAAAGAGTTTACGGTTACGGTAATCATGGACGTAATCCGAAAACGGTTATAATTTATTTAAAATTATTTGCAGGAAAATAAAACTCCAATGCTGCAATCCAATTTCGATTAGCTGTAGAGCGAGATTTTGAACCGGATAAAATATGAACAACATCGAAGCGTGCGATCTGTGATGGCAGTATAACATTACTAATTGACAGGTGAACGCCGCCACAGTTAGCTATCCTTCAGTCACGTTTAGTACACCTTAGAAATTCCATGACGTGGCCGTATTTCCAATGGTAAAATCATAAAGGTCACTGCCCATAATTCAATTGGACCGCACATTTTTCAACGTTGAAGACCATTAGCATTTAAGAACTACACATCGTAAAGGCGATCAAGCAAATAAAGATCTACAGCTACTCATAATTCTATCTTACAAACGTGATAATTTTCCCATGTCCTGGCTATTGGTTTAACGGTGAACACATGAGTTATATCAGCAAATATCAATGTACGGGGTTCGTAGGCAAGTAATAACAGAGGAAGCGAGGTATTACCCCATAAATATTCCGATGCCAGTCGTAAAGCTTCCTATGATAATGATGTGTAACAAGCCTGGCCGCTGTAATGTTCATGCAAGCTCCTGGTTTAATGTTCAGCAATATTTCATAAGCAACTTAATTGTGGATGTAATTAAGCAAAACAAACTGGCAGTAGAGCTTCACATTTTTCTGAAAACAACATAGGCAATGTCAAAGAATCTGTATCTGATCTAACAAACTCCAATAACAAAAACAATAATCAAACAAACACTAGACACTACAAGTGACGAACAAGGCAAAGATAAAACAGCTGTCTCCTTACAAACAACAATCACAGCCACCGAGACAAATCTAACGTAACACGAACTTCCCACACGTTGATGAGCTGATAAACGCACAAAGGAGCGAAGATTGTCGTCTGAAGCGATAGCGAGGCGATACCATCGCGAAACAACGCATTCGAAAGCAACAACCTTTAGAATGCAAAGTAATGGAAAGCTATCGATGGATGGGACTTTGTTAACCTCGAGGACGCATCCCCTTGTGGCTAACAGGTGACATTAGTGTGGCCTTTAGGGAGATTTCTATAAGGTGATCCATTGTTTGTTGATGACTTGATGTTCTTTAATAAGCACTTTCTTTAAATAAATCTCTGAGCATCTTTTGGTGTGACATTGAGTTCCGTGAACTCTCGGTCGTAGTTAAAAGTGATGAATTTATGTGTTACCTAGTTCGTAAGCAATGATACCTACTGTGAGTCAACTACGAAATAACAGAAGTAATAATTGTCCGTGAGATTTAATTATTTCTTAAACTATCTTCACTATCTATTGAGTTGAATAGGTAAGCTAATTGATTGACAAACACTCAAAAATAGAATCAGTTACTTTTCCCATTGACAAACGAAAGCAAATAATTGCTAACTACTTGTACTACAAGTGAAGTAGAAATAATGCAAATATTGATCTATTATCGTGTACACGCGAAAACTGGTATCGTATCAAACGGTTAGACTTATCAGGCATACGTTAAAAGCCGATCAGATAAGTTTAACGGTCATCCAAACTGGTTTTTCGTTCAAACGTCGATAATCTGAATGTTATCTTAGATTATACTGATGAGGATTAGCTGTTGACGCGCAAGTTAATCGAATCAGACATTTTGATTCGGTTAATTTGATATAAATAGAGTTTAGAATACAGCTACTTGTAATATACGTCTATTAATGTTAATAGAAATCAGCCAGTATTTCCGCATTACTGTCGTTCTCCACATGTTAATAAATGTTAATCTTTAATTGATTACAATGTTAATATCTTTCGACAACAGCAAATTCCTGCTGAAATACCGTCTAATTTTTAGTAACACATAATATGTATTTATAGGTAAGTTTATGTTGCTAACGTAAGCTTCAGTATAACGAAAAAAGCCGTCCATAAAATTCCCAGCTATGAATAAAGCCATATATCGTGTCCAACAGAGAATATCCTGCGTTTACATAATCTAAGCTCGCAGGTATATCAATGGCTATAACCGGTCGCGTTGATTCGTTTTTCAAGTAAAAAACAGCGCGCGCGCAAATCATAGTTGAAACGTAGTCGGTAAACCATACTCTATAGGAAAACCTGTTCCCGCTGTTTGTGGAACAAGTTGGAATTATAAATGAAGATGATACAGAAAAAGTCGGTTATAGTGTTAAACCAACGATTTGGGTGACGGCGGTCAAGATAAGTGTGACAACCGAGTTTTATATGGTAGCGAGTGGCGCTGTGGTATTGGAAAAGGCTTACTGTTGTATGTACTTGATCATAAAGTGGGTAAACGAAACAAAACATGGCAAATGAGAGTTGTTCAAAGCTGTATTCAGAGCAAGCTCGCTAATCCTAGGTTCGAATCAACGGCCAATTTTCTACTCACGACCGCCGATCAATAGTCGAAAGCATTGAACCCACACATTGGCCATTAAACATAATTCATGCTCTTCGGTAGCTAGCTCCGAACTACTTCAAGCCTCGCGCAATAAAATTTTGAACGTAATAACTCCGCAAGAAATAAAATTGCCCAGTGTATTATTTCTTCTAATTCCCACACCACATCATCAAAGAAATTACACCTGGTTTCATACAGCATTACAAAAGAATAAAACCGAGATGCGAGTATTTTTATTTACACCTTACAGCCTGTAATGAAAGCAAGAGTGTTCTCAATCCTAATTACTTTGCGCAAATACAACCAGTTTTATTACTTGCTCAAGTTTCGCGTACGTTTGATGAGAAATTTTTGCATCTCGGTGCAATTATAATATCGCTTAGAGTATTCTCCACTACTGTAGTCTAAGGCCTTAGAATAAAAAGTCAAAGTCTCTATATAAACAAAACACAAATAATCTTCACAAAACATAAGTACGACACAACATTTTTTGGTGTGATTCTCGAGAGATTCACATCTCTAGATCGTGATAAATCATCGCAAGAAAACCTTTTCTTATACGAACTACAAGAGATTACTTTTCGTATAAAATACATTGTAATAAATCATTCGATCCCGGAAAACTAACATATCAATAAAGAGAAGTAACAAGGAAGCGTTGCGGTCAGGGCATCATCCGATCTGTATCACTGGTGTTAATATTGTGGTCAGAGGCTTGGAGCCACGCGACCAGCCACGCAACGTCGAGTCATCGGAGATCACGAAATCACGTGTACCGAGGATGCTACCTTGGGGAACTACTTATAGTTTCTCAAGTAAGTACTAAGAAAGTAGATAGTACTTGAACTGAAGGGGCTGATGTTATAAGATGACTCAAACCTTTCAAGACATGTTGAAAATTGTACGAAGTGCAGATGGAAAAGTGAGGTTCCCATATGTCAATATCTTCAAGAATAGTGAAGTGTTTGGTTAGAAAATTTCGACAAAATCCATGCAAATGTTACTACACATTCTTGTTACGTAATTGCGATCACCAATTTCAAACCCATTTTGAAGACTGCAAAGCGGAATGCAGAAATAATTATCAAGAGAGAAATGTGGCTTTGAATTAATAATAAATGAAAGAAGCAACTGTAATTTCTAATCTATTAATCTCTTGAAAAACATCCTATAAATAAAATGTACAGTAATCAGCCAAAGTCATCTTAGCACAAATGTAAATTATTAAATCATTAACATACGCTAATTTATTTCATATTTACAACTGATTTGACGTCCAATATGTTGGTTGCTTTCAGTAAAATGATCGTTATAAAACGGCTCATTTGAATTCAAATAAATCAAGTTTGAATAAATGAAGCATGATCATAAGATTTTACAAATGTAACTGAAATAGAGATGAAGGACCTTGTACGAGACGATGCGATATTATGAAAAGAATTTTAATGATATAATTATTTTAATCGAAGATTCATGAAATTTTTAATAATTCATGCTCAAAATATTTGGTATGTCACATTTCAAGGACTTCATAGATGTATGTACATAGATGTTATCATTAAAATGAGACCCGGAAAATGATTTCAATAGAAACAAAACCGTTTTTCTGCGTCTTTACGGAATTCTATCAATCTTGATTATTCCAAAAAGTTTTTTCGTAACTAAAGAGCCGTATTTTACTCAACGGAAACTTACGCAGCAAGTTAGTTAGGATACACGATGCCCTTCAATGTTTAATTTAGCGAACATTATTAAGCTTTTAAAGGCATTATCAAATATTCATGTAAGTTGTTAATTAGTTGGGCAGGTTAAGCGGCATACATACGACGGCAGGGCGCGGCGCACACCGTTAACGAAGTAATCTCGCCGGCCCCGATCCGACCAATAACACAAGACACGAGCCTCTCCAGTGACGGTGTGAAATGAGGACGCGTTCGACATTTAATTAGCAACATTTGAACGATAAAATAATGTTAAGGTATAATGTAAGAGGGCTGGCACGGAGAAAATGCCCCGTTACCATGGCATTCACTGGGTGAAATATACAGAATCAAGAATGTAGGAGTGTACAAAAGGTGAAAAAATATCGTTATTGTAGCTTCTTTGAAAACACCACCTGAAATAACTTCCCGTTTTATAGAAACAAGACGGGAAAACTAGAAGCTCTAATTTGAAGTTTGAAGCTGCAGGGCTAACCGGATAGATCTTTTTCTAAACAAGTCCATTAAAACTTTGACATAGTGGCATTTCATTATAATATCTTTCATTAAGTTTTATGTGCAATAAGTAATTGCAACTGTAAAACATGAATAAACCTTAATTGAAGGCTTTTGATGGCGTCCAATTTATTGATAAACCAGTCGATGATCCGTTCGCGCCAAGATTGAGGAACTAGAGGGAACATAGTGGAACCCTAACGGTGGGGCTAGAACGTGAGATAAAGGAACGATTGGAAGAAATGGAAAATGCCCGTCACGGAATTTTGTGGGCACAATGTTTATTGTGATGAAAGGAAATACTGCTATTTAAATGCTACGCCATTTTATTTTATAATCAGAAGGAGATTTGATTCTCGTCTAAGGATGTAATTAGCAGACTGAAATGAGATATTTTATAATCTAAAATTAGCTTTCGTTATATTATGCTGAGTAAAAGCCATTTTATGATAGGTAATCGATTATTCAATATTACTTATCTTAATGATAGCGGTTTAGATGTTGAAGCTAATGAAACTGCTTTTACCTGTAACAAAAAATAAACAACATTTAAAAATAATATTAAATAAAACGAAATTGAAGAAGAATTCACTTAATATTACGGCAATCATTGGCATCAAAATAGAAATATTAACTGAGACATAGAGGAACAAACTAATAGATTTCAATGTAAGCATTATCAACAATAGACACACTCATATTGTAATAAATACAGAGACAGTTACTATAAACAATAGCCATACATCCGGAAGGAACCTGTGTTACAACGATACGATAGTTAAACGCCGAAGGCTTATTGCAAACTAAGTTTGGAAATATTCTGATCACATTTTTTCCTAATTTCAAAACTAAGGTAGATGGAATGATTTTGTTAGTGAGAAGAAATAAAAAAGTCAGTGAGAAAGAAAGGATTGAATTGTTTAACTCATATAAAACATTTATTTATCGTTCACCAATGAAAGCTATCCCAGTGAATACGTTCTGCATCAACGATCATTAACTCGAACGTTTGATCGGAAGCTCTCCGTGTTTACAATACCATGTCCAAGCACAAAAAACTATACTCCGATATCATGATTCATGTTAAAACAATCATGTAAGTTTACAGTATTATTTATGTTCAAGAATCCAATTATGTTGGAGTTGGATCTTCTGTATCAATATTTTTATCATCAAGCCATACCTCAGAATCGCAAGCGGTCACTCAAGTTCACCGTGTCAGTGGCGCGAGAGAATTAGACGTGGCTACATCAAACAATACAACATCTCGATTACTGCAAAATTTATATCGACTCGATTAATTATTAGAAATCGATACTCGTATCACTCCATTCGATTGCAGCTCCGCAGTCCTGTTACAACGTAAACTGTGTTGAACTGCAGTGGGCTGCAACTGTCACGCTTTTGAAAACAGTTTGTTTGAAAATATTGTTATATCATGCATTATTATCGTGCACGAAGGGAATAAATTGATAATATCGTGTTATCTAATTTGAAAAGCCCTCAGGTTTGATACAATAGACTTGTTTCAAGAGTAGTTTTAGAGGACTTGTCGGTATTGTGTTTAGAATTAATCTTGTCTATTGCATTGACGTAAACAATAAATACAGTTTATGAAGTTTCAGAGCTACATCATTCGCAAAAAATATGTAAATCCATAGACTGACCCAGAGACCAATTTGGAAGCTTCTTAAATTATCATTCTTTTCAAACGTAAAGAGAACAACAGCACAAACGATAGACAACACAACAAACAGTCTTACGAAAAAACAAATAATTCTCAATAAAAAATGGCGGGCAATAAAAAATCAACTCGATTATATTCGAACTTGTCAACACAACATTCAAATTCAACGGTCGCGTTGGCTCGCACGGTCGCGGCGTGCAAATCGTTGCGCCCGCGCCGCTCAGCCGCAGGGTCGCACGCGCCGCTCCCATGTAATCGGTAATCAGTGCTCAGGATACATATTGCTGGCTGTACCCACGTTATATTGTTGATGTTTGTTTGTTTTTATAGTAGGTTGGTACAGATTTTTTTTTAAAGAATAATAATGGGCTGATGCGAGAGGTATTTTATTCTGAAGTTTTAAAAATGGTTTTGTTCCTTTGAAAATCAAGCTTTACAACTTTTTAACTTTTTTTTAGATTTAAATAGAGCAAATTAATTCAGCAGAATTTCGTCTTTGGTCGAGAAACTCGTCCTAGGTCGCCAATTCCATCCACATATGTATGTAACATTCTTTCTATAACAACGACAGTATTTTTACAAAGTGATATCTTAGTACCTACAATCTAGGCAATTTCTAGTGCAGTCATAACGTTAGAAACTTTATTGTTGGCAAGGACGGGTGAAATTTAAATACTATAATACACAATACTTTTACTAGAACCCACTTATTTGTACGTTCACTTGTTGTTGGTTAAATCTAAACCGAAAGTGAAAACGTTTATGCGTCAGCATTTAATATAATGCAAAATTGACTCGTAGAACATCATTCAAATTGGACATTGTTTTAGAGGTATATAAATAATACTGTATGATCCCTGATTTAGTCGAAATAATAATTAAATGAACGACAAAATAAGGAAGACCTGGAAAACCTTGTATCATTAGAAGTAACACTAAAGGAACAAAGTTAACAAAACCATATTAATAGCTGTCTAAGCTAAAAACAATTCTTTCCTCAAAAGATCCCCTCTAATCCCCTCTTAACCAATTGCTGATTCATTCTACAAATCTAAGCAGGATATTATATCAAGCTTCTAATCGAAATAAACAGCATAATGGCTGCGCTTCGTCGCCCGTTTAATCCATTATCAGATGCACTACATCTTACGCACAAACATCCCACTTCATCCGCAAATACCAACAAATGAAATCAATGATAATTTGTCCATTTAATTTCAACATAATTAACATCGTGTATTTCTGAATCACAGTAAATTCCCAGTATCAATTTTATAACGGGCCGAACCCAGAAATTGTAATTATTCCTCCCACATTATAATCAAGCTTATGCTGGAAATATCCAAATTGATAAAATATTTTCATCGGTGTTTGATCGTAATAAATTACAGCTACTGCCAATATATTTATTTTGGCAAAAAACTTATTAAAGTTGCTATAAATATTGGCCACAGAACACCCACAGAATTTTACAAAAATAGTATCAATATATAAATTTTATTTTTTTATGAAGGACGTTAAGGCTTTGCTATACTTCACTAACTTTGCAGTTAAAAATAACTGTTCCATTAATTAACTGCAAGTTACTGAGAACTTCATCGCTCTCCTACGCTTTGCCCTTTCACTCTTCAATGGTTATTTTATTTAACTACACAACTTCATTTTCTTTTGATTTAAAAATAGATCCATAGGTTAATAGGTCATCATCATCCCCTTATCCCAATTTTTATTTGAGGTCGGCGCAGCATGTTTTCTGTCATACTCATCTGTCTACCATCAGTAACATTCTAACATAGTTTAATAGGTCACAACTCATTTTCTTATTTCTTGTGTTCTACACTAAAATATTTAGTTTTAAAATATTGTTCGCGTTTTGCAACTAAAGCTTGTGATGACCCAATAAACGCAGGTCAATATTCACCGCTGTGCATATTTTAGTCGAATATTTTACACTCTTTACCGATACAGAAGCTATGACTTTCGTTTTATTTTTTGAAGAAATAAGTGTCAGCACCTCAAAAATTATTTTGACGCAATCTTTTAAACATTATAAAGAAGTTAAATATTATAGCTTATAATAGTCTCATAACTCAAAATCATCATTTCTGGATTCACGTGGGAAGAGAACATTCCTTCTATCCGTAATCTTTACAAAACACCAAAGCTCTATAATTAATTCCACACACGTGAAAATCCGACAAAGTTCTTAATGCGTATCAATTAATTAGCATAATAAGTTCGTTGCTACGTCGCGGACGAATGGGGCAGCGCGCGCGCACGGTCAAGGCTAGCCGTTCGCTTTTTATCACCCGCGAAAGTTCAGCGCTCTCGATCAAGCAGCGAATTCACTCACTCGGTGCTTTACTACAGCTTGACGCTTGCGCTTTTTAAACTTGCTGGTAAATTGCATATTTTATGACGCGAGGAAAAGTTAGCATCTGCATAATTATTACACTCATTCATATAATTTCTAAATGTCTCAGCAATAAAACGTTTGATCATATTGAGATCTTATGCAAGATCTAATAACAGCTTTCCTTATTCAAATAAAAATGCATTAAAAACTGAGCAATTTAAAAATACTCTTGCAAGAGCCGATGTTACAAAACAGATATTTTAATTAGCATATGAAAGCCACGAGCGTCGCGGCGTGGAGGCATTAGCTTTAATCTGCGTCTTAAATCTGAGCAATCAAGTATTAAGTTATGCACCGGCTCAGTAAAATGTTTATAGAGCATCAGATATGCCAATAATGACCAAACGGAAGCCAACCGTAAAGCTATTAAACTCTGATATCTTATTAATGAACTTAAGTAATTGAGGGACCAAACGTTGAATAGAGAAATGTTTGTTTGAAGTAAGTTCCCTTTAAGGGCCATTCAAATCAAAGAAAAATGTCCATAAAATATCGGAACACAGCAGAAATAATTTTTGAAGAAACTGATAAGTATGCAAATCTGCATTCCTATAGTCCACAATGAGACAGTGAATAATTAATTAAATAACGTTATAATAAGAATTATAAATAAAAAACGATCTCAATCCAAAATCGTATCACATGAAAATTTAGAACAAGGTCAAGAATTGTCTCAGGGGACCAAGCGGACAATAATAAATGCACCGCCTACCGTGGGAGTGATCTTTGAGAACATTAGACCAAATTCTAACAATACTAATATTACGAATCACGATAACTCTAATGATAAAACACAACTGTCAGGAAACCTTAAAGTGAATGATTTTAGGGCGCAAAATCCAACCGCCGCAAAACATGATAAAGGCAAATTCTAAGTTGATGTTAAACTTTACGATGCTGAAATCGGTGCTCAAGCTAATAAAGTTAAGTTGGAATAACAGGGCGTGACAGGAATGATAATGATTGTAAGTCTTTGTAAGTTTCATGTATTATATTCATTACAAGCGGTCATGCTGGGAAGCGTTCTATTAACACGTTGCTAGGCCTCAATACCCGCTCACGTCTTAGGGTTAGCAATTGTAATATCTAGGTTCAAATGGAAATCTAATTTAATCATTTGTGGAGCAATAATATCTTTATGTTGCTCGATGAATAAGAAGATATAATTTAATTGCAACTTTCATTCAAGTATTATCACAATGAGGATCAAAGATATATAACATCAATAATATCGCGACAATGATGTATTGAATTAGCCCCAGTCTGCATTACCTATCGGACGTAATATAGACAGATAAAGATGGACTTAGGCTTGAGCTTTTGAGTTGATGTACCTACCTACTGAGTTATTTATTGGTACATTTAATAATCGATTGGCATACCCCCGGTAATATTAATTTCTCGCAAATTCTTTCCACAATTTCACGGGCATCGAAACCTGATATCGGGACCTAATTTTTTTCGCTGAAACTCCCATGCCATCAATTACTTTGGAGTATAAAACCCATAATTACGTGAACAGAAGCAATAAGTTATCAGGCCATTACGAGAGCCGCTGATTGCCTGCAGGTGATCCGAGCCCGCCGTGGCGATGGGAACAATCTAACTGTTCATACGGAGCCTGCAAATCATTAGAAGTTCCTATCAACGGGTAACGGTGACTCGAACACCACTAAGTTTACTGCAAGCTTATCAAACGATATCGGGACTTGATAATCTGTTACTTGCATACAGATTGCGAAAGATTAAGGGTTCCTGGTAAGGCCGTAAATAAATGAATGGCTTTTTACTATGGTAATAGCAGATTAAAATGCAATTGAGAATGGTTTATTGGTGGTGTGGTCTACAAAGTTGTAGATATTGTGAAACAATTTACATGGCCTCTACACTCTACATTATTGATGATAAAAGTTGATGCAAGCGCTCATAGACCGGGAAAGTTTTAACTATAGAGTTACTTGGTAACTCTGATTTAGATTCTATGGATATGACATTAGAAAATAAGCTTGTTTTAAAATAAACGTCACTTAATGACACATTCATAATGTAAATAAAACGTAAATGAGCCATATACCTGCATGAAAAGAAAAACCTCTCAAAAATAAACACGATTTAATTTCCGTAAAAAGTTTCCGCGTTTCCATTTACTGCGCTTTCATTAAAAAATCTCGTCAAGCGTATTTACGATAGCGTTTGTGTTAAAAGCTCTGAAAGTGTGTCAAGTTCGCGCAAACCTTGGGGCTATTCACAAACTGCCTATTAGTTGAATATAAATTATATCAAACTAAGTTTATCAGTGTACATTAATCCTAATCTTACGCATTAGATGGGTAATGACTTTTGTTTATATTTTGAACAGGTCCGGACGAGGACTTCTTGACTTCTTCTGAAGACTTGTCCTTAATAATGATTAAGGACAAGTCTTCAGAAGAAGTCAGAAGGAAGTGTCACTAATGAGTGAGTTGTTTTATTGCAAGTTTCCGTATATAAGGAGTTAGATTATACCTCTTGTTTTCTTTGGACTTCATTGCCTCAAGGTTCTTCTCAATTCCGTCAATAATTGATTGATTAATATCAGACATTTCGGTGTTTCAAGTTTTGATAACATTTATAGGCAGTTTGGCTTACTTCCACAAGCTGAGTGGTTGAACTGGTTTAGTGTATCAAGTATAACTGTTGGAAGTTCAGAATCTTGTGTCATATAGATAATTTATCCACGTGGATTTATCTTAATTAACTCACCTTGAAGTGTTATAATTTGTATTAATTCTTTACTAATTATCGTACCGATGTAATATTTTGCGTATTAGTTTCAATACATATTATAAGTAGGAGTTATGCCTGTAGCACACCTCCGCTGCGAAACCCAAAGGGCGAAACCGCCATAGTTTCGCTGGGAGTTGTGAGTTGTTGGGCGGCGAAACAATAGCGAAATTCCCTGCTCTAACGTACAAAACTGACTATGACGTTGTCTCTTTCTAACATGATTTCGCTCATTTGCATCTACATCCGTCTACATCTCCGCCCGTTGTCCGCCAGGGCGGAGATGTAGACGGCGCCTAAGCAAATGAGCTTTTCGCTATTGTTTCGCCGCCCAACAACTCACAACTCACAGCGAAACTATGGCGGTTTCGCCCTTTGGGTTTCGCAGCGGAGGTGTGCTACAGGCATTAATTATGAAACAAAGTTTCATCGCAAGAAGGTAACATAACAGAAAATATTGAATGCATTATTAGTCCATGACCTAATTAGCAACCGCTTCGCTAATGGACATCCGACAGTTCCAAACGTAGATCTGTAGACACATGATAAACATCAAATCAAGATTTACTTAACCAGGGATAGAATTAATGGAACATATCATGCGAGTGTCGTATTAGCTCGAATAAATAACTTCAAGCTGTTTAGAAACCATTGGGGTCAGCTAACTGACACGTGGGGAGCAAAAGTCAGTATAATACCCAACGATGTTAACATTTTAATGATATAGTGAGTAAAAAAGGTGTTATGCACACAACATAGAAAATTACAACACAAGTATGTCAATTCAAGAGCTTAGAACTAAAGGTACTGTTTGTTTTGAACTTATAATTTTTCTTGACTTACTTTAAAGGTTGTTACAAATAGAGATGAGTAGAAATAGGAGCCTTGATGTGAAAATAATGAACTTCAATCTTCGGTTTTAGCAATTTGATTCAAGAATTGCGTTCACTATTGCAAAATGTAGCTCATCCATAATGAGTATAACTACTGTTTTTGAAATAGTACCCTTCATTTCGACACCAATCAATTTAGCAAATATTTAGGATAATAGTGAAATTGACAACCGAAGTTTTGGCAAAAGTGATGATGAAATTTTCAAAACTAACAAACACGGTATCGGACAGGAAGCAATTGCTACCAGGAAACACAAACATCAGCGGAAACACAATGATCATGATGTTACCTCATCTGCGACCCATTAATCGCAATGTCAAATAAAAAACAGAAATTACCATAACGCAGACGTAATTGTTACACAAAAACAACGTTAAGGTACGGTAAATGATTCTGATTGGTATAATAGATCTGAGAATACTATAAAAGGTATATGATAGAACTTGTCGTATAAGAGTACTCTGACTTGGTCTCATCTAACTTAGAGTCTCATCACTGAAGCTGCAGAAAAGGAAACGAGGAAGAATTAGAAAAAGAAAACGAAGTACTTCTAACTCAACTGTATTGATCGGACAAGTGTAAGGGAAGTTTTTATAGACATCATCATTAGTTTGCAATATATAAACATGAATGACACATTACACACACGGATTAAACATAATCACTTCCTCAATAAAGAATTAGAAATTGTGAGACCCACAATTACTGAGGTGGACACAGGAAACCAGGAAAAAGGTGTCTCAGCTAATATTAATCACCTACTCGCTAATAATCAATGTACAGTAATCAATCACGACAACGCTGCAGTACATTAATAAGATATGCATAATAACATTTTAAGTGTTGGTAATAACTCGTAACAGATGCAACGTATTTATTCAGCTAATAAGGCTTCTATGTCAAAGCTAATGCGTAAACCAGTCGCGGACAGGTTCCTACCGTAATCTATGAACTTACTCATTGGCTTTGGGTCCGATAATTTCCACACTAAGAGCTTAGCTGATAAATAATAACGGTACACATGTGGAGATGGCATTAAACCTTTATGTGAAGGTTCCGTAATTATATGGATATGATATGGAAAGACGATGTATTGCACTGAGTTGTACACAGATTTTCACATTAGCAAGGTAGGCCTTACATACAATACGTGGGCTGTGGAAAACTGGAAAGACCTAAAATGTTGTTTCATAATTATCTTCCCATGGGCATCTCCTGACGAGGGCTTTAAACATAATTTGGAATAGGCTGACATACGAGACCTTTACACTAATTGGGCAAATGTTCATGTCTAGACTAGTACAAAAAATGTTTTGAACGAAATGTTTTTTATTATATGGGACTTGTATGTTACAACGTCATTTTCTAAATTATACCTTTAAAAAAAAGATTTTGTAAAGCTAAATGATCATTCAACGAATATTAACAAAAAAGTTTGAGCTCTCAAATTAAATTACTCCGGGGAAGTATAACATTACAAACAACTTAATACCTATAATTGAGTTAATGGCAATGGACACGAAAATCATGATTTACAACGACAAGCATCTAGCCAATGTTTTAATTAAAGGTAATTAGCGGAAATACGGAGCCCATGAACGTGGTGGCATTTTGTTTCGTTCGCAAACTGTAGTTAATTGAACATCGCTGATCATTGCGTAGATTCGCTTTTTACTTCACTCGCTAGTTTGCTAATTAAAGCTATTGTTGCGTTTAGAGATAAACTATCTTTTTTCTGATCTATGAAGAAGACTTACATTATTGTGGTGGCTAATTAATTTTCATTTTATCTTTCTCTCCTTTACCGTCTATCGGCTTTTCGAAAACCCGTCAATATTTACTCGCAATCGGAAGCAAGAAAGTGTTCGCAACCACCACATCACTTAGCTTTCATACGCTACTTTCCATGTCTTCATAATGATTACAAGACTTAACCCGCCTCGCAAATGAGTTAAATATTTCTCGATACTTTTCCCACAAACGTTCGACAGCGAAAGATTGCCTTCCCCGAGATCGATAACGACGATCGCTTTCGCTGGTATCGATTCTTATCGCAAAAAGTAGTTGGGCAGCACTAGCCGGCTCCTTGGGTTCCTGTATAACCTTACTAATTTCAAACGTGTTATAGCTAAGTTGTAGTTGTTTTGGAGTATTGTGCTGCTACTTTCAGCCGGATTGTATTTCATTCACCGCGAGCGAAGTGATTGAACCCAGATCGCGAGTATCCTTGAGAACTGGTCGCGATTCAATAGTGTTATATAAAGCAACGTAAGATTCTTTCGATCTTGTGTTTGTGTATACTGAGATACAGTGCAATAAATAGTGCATTCCCACGGATGAGAATTTTCATTGTGTGGCTTCAAATTGAATTTCTGCGATTTTTTTAAATTGTTCGGTAATGTCAGTATTTTGCTCTTAAATAGCGTCCACGACTGTTTATACCTACGGATATGCTTCTTTTATTATGCAAGTCAGTTTTATATCACAGTACGAACTTTGCTCTTTACTATGCAGCTGGTCATAGTACAAATTCCTTCATATAATTTCCATTAAAAAACCTGTCCAAATCCCGCAGTGATACATAATGTAGGAACAACCCGACCCATATACAGCGAGCAATAACGTGCAGGATAACTGTTCTCATCCATAATGCAAGCCATACACCTCGCGCCACAAAAACTGGGCAAACCAACGCATAAAAGTTAGTATCGAAATAAACCTTTCATAGAGCGAACGGGGCCTGAGAAATCCTCAGGCCTAGTTTGTAGGCATCGATCATTGTGATTGATGTACACTAGCGATAGATGGCGGTAAATGCAACCAACGTGCTTGCATAGCAGCCGTCTTAGAACTTGTTAGCTGCCTCAGTTTTATGAACGAAAGAGATTTACTGTTAGTTTTCTTGTGCACCTAAGTTTGCACCTGAGTGTAAAATTTTGTACAAGTGTTAGGATGTACTAAATGTCTCACCTCATTTTAGGATGTTATTAGAATTGAAATCAGGAAATACAATGGTAAGCTGGCACATGAAGGAGCTTTGTAATTGTGTTCAAAATATAATCTAAATCAGACAGAAAACAGCAAGAAATTATCAAAATGACTAGCTGAAACATACCTACATAAGTTTACAATTTTATTATAAAACACACGATTATGTGAACCGTAAAAGTCCATTGTTCTCCAAAACTACATAAAACGGGACTACACTTACTATAATTATAAAAATATGTAATGTGATTCAAATTATCGAAAACAGTTACATTTACACTTGCGTGCAAAATTAACAGCCCAGAAATAATTATGCTAAAGCAAAAATAACAAATTCGGAACTGCGCGAGAGTTTGCTCAAACGTGGAACGATTTCATTCATACATTTGACGATGCGCACGCGCTTTACAATTATGTGCAAAATTATGTACCACACGCGTCCTTGAGTATCTTTACAACTTACAATTTAGTGCAAAAAAGTCGTGAATTAATAAAATGCGAATTTAGTAAGGAGTTAAAAATTGGGAGTTCCCTCAAAATTTAAGCTATCGTGATTGAGACCTCACTTGTATACTTGTATATCAGACTTATCTGAGTATACTGTCCACCAATGGAAAGATCTAAAATATAGGTATGATAGTTTATCTCTTCACATGATCCATGTATTTTCCAAAGTATACCAAAGACGTCTTTATGCAACTATACAATAAATAGCTCGACCCAAAAATCTGATATCAAGGTGGCCTGCGCCTAAACAGGATCTTTATATGTCCAAACAAAGTGACGTACTGACATTGAAATAGATATCTACATGCATAATTCATGATCGAAAAGATCTCGATATTCACCCAGATAACCCTAAATCGATACTTTCAAACACAATAGGGTTAACCGTTGCAGACAAGTTTACAAATGGGGAATAGGACAACATCGTGTGAGGTAACCCTCTACGCAGGGTGGTCCCTCTACCTGACTGTTTGACGATGAATGGGGGAAACGGACCAATGTATGGTAACTTACATTTGAATTATTGCGGGAAACGAGATGAATTATTTCGAAATGTATGGCCCATACATTCTGTCTCGGGACATACTCCTGAGAAACCTAGACGTTTCCCAGTAGTTTAGTTTAGATGACTTAGACCGTATGTTTTTCCTTAGTAAAAAGAATTCCTTCGGATGGCGCAAAGAACTAAAATAAAAAAATAATCTTATCGTTTACAACGTTACTTTCCATAAGTCCATATAGCAAGTTTAAAACGTACGACTAATAAAGTCATTGAATGGAAAGTCAATCAGTTAAGACAAGACAAAATATCAAATGCAACATCAAACTGTAAAACTTTTTGTGTAACTGAAATAAATAAATGCAGGTGCATCCGACCTTACTGACCAGGACGGATCGAAACTATCACAGTTACTTTCAGTACGAATTTCAGTTTCCTCATGATGGTTTTCCTTAAGCATCAGTAAGTAAGTCTAAGTTAAACGTAGAAAGTACTTAAATATATAATTGATGTGGGTTTTCAAAACCACATCCTGGTACATTTAACCACTGAGCCATCACGACCTTTGCACACAAACATTTTTCATTCATAAGTATCATATAATATTTTTTTATATAATCTAATTAAAAGTGCAGTAACTTATCAAGCGATAGTACAGGAATTGGGTTAAAGATTGCTTCGTCGGTAGTAAATTTAAGTTAACCGTATCTAATCTAGCAGTTATGAACACTCGATTAATTAAAGTGTGTTGTATTTATCTTTGGGAATGACAATATTGGTTTCGGCAAGTTACATAAGGATGGTGTGAAGTGTCAACATTTACCACAATGCGTAAAAGGGTCTTCACTGCCCTTACACCCTGTTAAAATAACTGTCTTTCAACGAAATAAGACATCAAAATGCATTTGAAATATACTCACAGAAGATAAAGGTAGACCAAATAAGCATTGAATGGAATATTGAAAACCAAAAAAGTCGTTAACAGCATTATGAAGGTTAAACAATAAAGTTTAGAGAATAACCTAGTTAATTTTCAAATACGGTCAATCCTTCAACTTAGCCTTATTAAAACCAATTCCATATTAATAAAATCAGTCACTCAAGTTCAACCAGACTAAGAACGTGCGAATATCGTGCGAACTAATTAGTCACCTGTGAGAAAAGACCGCGAAGATTATACCAACTCTAATTAAAACGTAAATTATAAAGTAATCATACCTGTTGCTCTGAAGACACCTCTTCTCTGCTGCTGTCATCTGTAACAATTAAATAATCACCTTTAATTTACGTCGTTCAGCACAAAATTATGAGGTAAATCTTGTAATGTCACCACTCTCAAGGGACCAACGTTACATAATTAAATCTCTTGGGTCAAGGCCATTATTTAAAGACCAGCTACAATAAAAAATGGATGTAGTAATGCTAATAATCATATGCTTCAAAAATTGCTCTAATTTCAGTTAGTTCCAATCGAAAGCATACTTAAACTAAAACTGCCTGAGTTGGCTCAACGTTATGCCCTAAAAACTAATAAGACAAGTTCCATTACATTCCCACATGGCTATCACCATGAGACTCGTCACACTCTATTAACTGACACAGTTTCGAATACAACCTGCGCAATGGCAGATGATCTAATGAGGACCACGTGTGCAGTATATCTTCACTCTCATACTTCAGAAAATTGAGACTTAATTGGGCTGGTGAAATTAATTATATTTATGCCAAGATCAATTCATCAATTGATCCTACTAATATTATAAACGCGAAAGTTTGTATGTATGTATGTATGGATGTATGGGTGTATGGATGTTTGTTACTCTTTCACGCAAAAACTACTGAATGGATTTTAATGAAACTTTACAATAATATAGCTTATACGTCAGAATAACACATAGGCTACAATTTGTAAACATATTGTTCGAAATACTAAACCTGCGCAGACGAAGTCGCGGGCACCAGCTAGTGCTATATAAAGCCGACAATGCGTCACGATACTTTTTTATTGATATATGTTTTTTAAAAAATAAACCTTTAATGAAATAAAAAAGTTAAAATTTATCATTCCAAAAGATAATATGTAGGTACATAATAATTTTGATATAGTATAACCATCATTCAGCTTGGCTTCAAATGTCCCAAAAATCGCAAGCTGTCGCGAACTTACAAGTAGCACAAAAGTTACGCCAACCAGACCAGAGCAAAAAAGCTTCACTAAAAATCAAAAGTAGTTGAGCTGAATCACCGTTCGCGGTCATCGACCCCGGCGACCTAGCGACAATTTCACGGTGCACACATAACACAATCAATGCATGCAACTCTAGCGAAACGACCCGGCTCGACCCGGTTTCAGTCAATTTTCGCGTCGCATCCTGCCTGTCTGCCCATCTTACTGAATTTTTACGCTCACCGTATTGGGTGTGAAACGAATTTTGGGCTTTGTACAGTACCTGCACAGTTAACTGGCAAATCAAAAAAGTAAAGACAATTTAAAAGCATATGTGTAATATGTGCATTTCTTAACGCAACGTAAGAATAGCATTTGACACTGAAAATTACGTATCAATTTTCCCAATGTACTCAAAACTAGGGAGACAATGAAGAGAAGAGATAGAATTCGTAATACTAACTAAGCTAGGAAGGCAAGCTGAGAAAGCTGTCATCGAAAGCTATGACATTAGAAATATCTTAAGAAATTAGAACAAATCCGTATTTCCACAAAACTGGCACAGCAGTTTTGAAGATGGTCTCTCGAGACAGACAAACACGATTGGTTTTATCACCGTACTTCATTTCTATTGGCGTATCCAAGAGTCGTTGCGGTACGTTCCATTTTACGAGCCATTACTAACGAGAGGCGCGTCAGGCTTTGTAAGCAGTGAATGCGCGAATTATTTCTTATTCTTTAGAAAATTTACCGAAAATATTCGAAGATTCATTGTGATGACTCGAATGACTCAGGTCATGGTATTAAAGCTAAATCTCCAAGATGAAGTCGTTAATATTTTAGAGGTGATGAGGAGAAAAACAATTGCTGTTGAAGTTTAATAGCAGATGCTGCTAAAACTGTGTCTCACTCTACGGAACAAATAACTGCATATAGACAGAAATGAAGGAAGAAGCACAATACAAAAAGCTCGTGAACTACGGTAATCATTGTATTATCACAGCTGGAGTGGCTTTGAATAATGTTTGTAACGATCATTCAGTGATGTAAATACAAACAATCATTTTGTTGTTCAGTAAACACGTGCGTCTGATTCATGCGAAGTAACAATGCAAAATACTACATTACGAACAATGCCTGGGGTACAGAAAATATTTTGAAAAATCGTCGGTGAGGGTAAATAAAATCTCGTAAACACAATTCTCAATTAATTGAGCCGAAGCCCTGAAACCACATGATCAAATCAGTTTTCCTAACAAAACTAATTTGAATAGTGAAACCCCACATCACATTAACCAACCCGAATACAAGCCTTCTGATTAAAATATCTATCTAGCAGGTCCACTGGACGCACTCTTAACAGTTCCAACTTTCCTTCAGTTTTAAACTTTAACATTGTCTATTCTTTGACATCGGGTAACTGCTGGGCAAAGGCAAAATCGGGTAACACGGAAGAACATTTTCAACATCTATAGCAGCAACTTATATACCAAAGAAATGGCCTTAAATACCGAATTAAATATTACAAAAACAGTTTCAAATATACGCAAACTTCAGTTTCGCAAGTTCAGTAAGTATTCTAAAGTCAGTCAGGACCGGTCACGCATCGAACGTTTAGTTAAATTCGTAACGGGCGAAAATTATTCAAGACATTACTATGTGCGTAGTTACTTCTAATGTTGGTTGGTTTGGTTAAATTACGTAATTCACATTATGAGATTTGGAAATAGAAACATACGAAATGATTTCTATACGTAATCCAGGATAAAGGAATAAGTTTAATGAAAATTTACTTATACAAATATGTAAGTGTTATAGAACCTAAATTAGAACCCCGTGTTTCCTAAAAACTACACGATACCTCAGATCTTAACCATCTCAAAAACATCGATAGTGAACCGCTAATGCATCTAGGTTATGAGAACTGGTACGCAGAAAGCGCCAAAGATGAAGTCTTTCCCTTACAATGACGAGCAGAATTCCGAACGGTAGCGACTTGAAATATGTACTCCAACAGAACTTGATGGTGAACCTATTGCTATCTCAGGCCCGTTAGTTAGTGCACTATCCAATGTCAACAGATACCCCAATTCCTAGAGCTATCTGGATTGTTTGATGAGATAACTTGCGAACAGTCTAAGCTTAGCTAGGGTTGCTACTGGTCAATGTAGCTGTGGATTTTATTTGAGAGATCTTGTGGGCTTTGATTTTTCAATGTATATCTTCCAGTTATGTTAGGTTGCAATCGATCTATCTAAAGAAGTGCTACACTTGTTTACACATGTATAAGCACTTATCTATATTCACCTATCATCTTAATATATTATATTAATGACTTCACAGTTCATAAAGATCACTCTTATCTTAGGATTAACTTTGATGAACGTAAAGACGCCGCCTGTGCTACAGATAACGTGCTAAGTCCATTAATAATATTCTATCTCTCCCCTTTCACACTTCAAAGTGCATTGAAGTAATATTGAAATTATTATCGCGGTGAGAAGATTTGCAGTACCCGTATCAATCATCTTAGTATCAGATCGTGTCGGAGCTTCTTGCAAACTATTCCGCTGAATTTAATGCATATTCGCTGTTCATCTGATCGATAGCAGCCTAAATCCAGTTTAACGCCTGGGTGGCTTACTAATAGAAAAATAATTGCCGTCGTAGTAGACACAACGTATACAGTTATCGTAGGATCAACGGCGCATTTACTCGCTCTAATGAAATATAATGAAACGTACAAAGATTTATTTTAACGGAGCGAACATATTTGCGCAGTGCATTCACCCCCGTGAGCTCGTGACAAACCCATCCTGGCATAACATTATAACGCATTACACTTTTATATAACCAACTTGCCGATGCAGTCGGACAAGTTTAAACTTGAACTAAACACACAGCATTTCTCTGAATTGACAATTTGCGAACTGTAAACTTAAAATGGCGTCGGCAAATATGTAGAGATTCAAAGCTAAAGAGGTTCTACCAAATGGGCTTCGTTCCACATTCTGATTCCCTTGATTATGCAAAAAAATATTCGCGTTATATCTACTACCGTTTCATCGAGTTGTATGTACGAATAGTCGAACGGGTCATTATGAGTTTAATTTTGCCTTACGAATGAAACAAGGTGTTAGATTATAACAATGCATTTCAAAGCTATCGAAACCACCTTAAATTCAAGAGTCTAAAAATAACTTCCAAACAATCAACACCATTGACGTAAACCAAATGAAAAAGACTCCAAAAAAAGTCATCTCCTAATTCACTTTTTGTTGATCCTCTGTCAAACACAGGGCGGCAAGCAAAAAGCAAGATGGTGTCACGTAAGAAGCCTAGCTATCACGTACGGAACGCTGGTAATGATGAATATAATCAATTTATGGTCCAACGAGGATTGACGGACTGACAGACCGACAGACGGGAATATCTACACGTAAGCGGTAATGACTTCGTGGACGTTTAAGTTCCAATTAACTTTTTTTACCAAATTCGGGTTTGCAGTTCCAAATTAAATTGTAATTAATGAGGAAGCAATTATAAACTGAAGAGTTGGAACACTAGACTCGGATTTATTGTATAGGTAAAATAATAAACACAAGACGATTTTAAAAATGATGGCACAGATCAAAAATAGAACAGAACTAATGGAGATGATATCCAAATTAGCGAAATAATGGTACAAACAACATTCAAATGTATCATATTTCAATGCTAATGATGAAGCAATAAAAGCGGAGCAGGCTTTTTCATAAGTAAACAAACACTTATTTGGTCATAAGTATGACCTTGAAGGAGCAGTAATTGTTATAACGAGTAGGTAGGTAGATAACATATACGACATTGACCTTCGTTGACAATATTATGTAAATGCTATTAGGAAGTGAAATGATACACGCCCACGCTCATCAAATACAAACATTGCAATTCGTTTACTTCCTCAACTGCTCGATGACTTAATTTTTAAGTTATAACACCTCTGATAACTCTATCTTGTTCTTTTATAAAATAGAATAAAAGATTAAGGTTGGCTACACCAAATCGTGATAATTTATTCGAACTGGCCCTGATCGATCCACTTTGGGTCTGGTCATTACTAACATGATAATGACATCATTTGCACCACCCATATATCACATTTCAGCTTTTATCTCGAACCAGTCAGTTCACAGAATAGCCTGTTTTACTGTTGATTTTTCAGCCCACGTGTTATCGAATGCTGACGACATTGCTTTATCTAACAAAGTAGGTGTTTGTTTCACAATATGATTTTTATTTACTAAGCTTTATTCGCCCACAGTATGTCCAAATTCTAGACCACCTTGCCAAATTGTAATCCTTCACTAAATTGTATTTATCGAACAAAAACTTTTGTGATTTGTTTCACATTTCCTGCTATTCTGTATTTTTTGTTGATTGATGAGCCAGCTAAACATCTATTGACAACGAATTTGGGTGAATCAACGCATTTCAGGATTTGCTTTTTCACAATTTTATATCTACCACCTTTGGAGTTTCTTTTGATTTATTTTATAGAAGTACATAATTTGGATTTATTTCCTTACATTTTGACTTTCTGCAAACAGTTTCCTGTTTTCAAGATATTTGCTTCGTATTAACTTGTTAACACCTTTCCCTAGCTTAAACACTAACACCAGTACAATGTTGCTCGAAACATATTACCGATATAATTTGCACGGCTTAATGCTTTACTTCCCTAGAGCTAGAAAGTGGAATAGTAATCATTATGTACGCAAATTTTCATTATTTAACGTATCGATTTTCTATTAGCAGCAAATCTTAATTTCTAAGCAACCGGGAGTCCTTTCTCTTGTGTCTCTAACAATCCACATTTCCGGACGGTCTCTTGTGAATAAATAAAATTTTATTCACACCAGTTTCTGTGCCACTTCCTACAATACCTACTCTCTTATAAATCGAGAACGGTAAACAATGACTTGAGGTGGCTAAAACACCTCAAACTATGTTATTCAAACATTAAATATTTTGGTGACATCATTGGCATAATTTTTTGCATGTGCAGGGTATTCAGTCTCAGTCGGCGTGCTCTTCATTATCTATGGTTGTTCTAGATCAAGCAGTTGTCTTGTGCATTTCATTTGTTTATAAGTTATCATTTCTCGGAGTCTTACTAATGTTTGCATTTGGCTGTAGTGCTGCAATTTGTACGTGTAACTCTGCGAGATATAAATGTCTGTTAATATTTTGAAATGTCGATGTGAATTAATGAATGTCATACATATTGAAAGTTTTTATTCAATCGACAAAAATATACAAGATGCTCTGTTTCTGGCAATTTAAATGCAAAAATAATCGAATAGAAATGGGAAAGCTACGCTATGAACTAAAATAGGATCTAAAATAGAAACTTATGAGTAATTATTTTTTTCTAAATTGCAGAATGTTATATAATATTTTCATAGGTGAATGTAATTATGTAATTGGACCTGTCAATTAATTCAAGCAATTTCTTTCACAATTAACAGCTATCGGCAACTAAGATTGTATCAAATCAGTCTCGTTATTTCCTATATTGATCGGAATAAAGATAAAGATCTAATGCCTAAGTAATTATATTCCATCTAAGTCGTCGAGAGAAACTGAAAGTTATCACGTCTCGTAAAGTAAATGTCACGCATTCAACTCAAATGGACAGCGTTAAACTAATGCAATAAATAACCTAGAATGTCCACTATATTAATGGCTAAAATTAAGTTGGTCAACATGTGACCTACTCATTAGACTTCCAGATTAGAATTAGACAACACGTTACACAATAACACTGCAACATTATATTTCGGAAGCGGTTCAGACACAATCAATGTTGCAAAACACTTTAAAATCTAATATTCCTCCAACAAACAAACATTCAAAATATTTAGCTAAACACCAACACAGTCCAAACAATAATAAGTGAACGAGATCGTTCGTACCATTTCGGCTAGACGTAAACACAGCTAAGATGTCGGCGTGTGCGTTTACCAAAACAAAGTCGCGAATTCAAACAGAGCATTGTTTGACGGGAATTTATCGTCACGTGAAATGTACTGTTATACCAGAAATACTCGTGATTACTCTACAGTTATGTCACTGCATAATAGTTGCGATAACAGGCTAAGATTGAGGCACCGTACCGTCTGAAAATTCTGTGAAGTTTGAGATTTTTATTCAGGCTTAATTTCCCTTAAAATTGAGCAACGAACTGTTAAAAGAGCTTAAAACTTCCACTTCCATTAAATGAAATTGTTTACAAGACTCAATGATTAAGATTCTGTCTAGATAGTAAAGCTTTTACGTTCACCCCTTAAATGTAAAAACATGAATATTCACGAGTTTAATTAACCTGGCTCGGGCATTCTTAAGAGATTTCTCTCGGAAACTATTTGGGCCAACAATGACACAGAAGTAGTTCCAAAAGGAGTACTAAAATTGTGTAAATCTGAAATTAATCGGCGCAGGAGACACACAAACGAAGCAGGGCGTTTCATCACTTGACCTGAATGTGCGGCTGATGGTGATAAGATAAGTATTGTGGAACAGTTTGTTTGGCTTGATAGTGGCGTGACTCAAGGTCGTCCACGCGACCCTGCACTAATGGGATTTATTGATTTTTCTAACATTTAGCACTATCTGAACGCTTTCATGATATCATTGTCAATATGCTAATGGAGGTACGAAGGCCGGCCAACGACGCAAAGCCTATTGTTTCACCAAAAGAGAAAGATAACTAAATTCTGGAAATGGAAAACTCTCCAGATAAAACGCCTGAATATGAAAACATTTGGATAGGTGACGTTTTCAATTTATTAATTACGTAGTGTTTGAGACCAATAAATTCTTAGAAATGTTTCATTAGAAAAGGTTTATGAAAAGGCTTTTGTTCAAGGGTCACTTACAACAAGAGTGTCGTGTAGCTACTGTTCGTGCCGGAAACTATTGTTATGCAAAATATGAACTTAGCTTTGTGCGTGAGATTAGTGCTAACACTAATGTTATCATTATGGCATATATTTTTTTTCTTTATAGGTTTCAATTTTGTTATTATATTGGTCACCTAAATGACCTTGAATATCAAACAACGCCTTTATATGAAACAATATTAAGAGGGCTATCACAAATTTTCGAGTTTTACACGAGTTTTGATGCGTCATTATGCTTTGGATATAGTCACAAAAAAAAAAACAAAAATAAGATTAAGAAAGTTTGATCATTTATCTTGGGGCTGTTTTCAATAAATATTTTAATTTGTCCACGTACATCAGTAAAATCTTTGTCTCTGCAAAGGATGTTTCATAAAATGTTGCTTTTGGGAATCTTTTGATGCTTCAGTACTACGAGGATATAGCAATTTAACCATTTATAAAAATGTTCAAGATACAACTATATCTTGTACTTGTGCTTGCTTACACCAATTTATTACAATTCATACAGTAATACACCAAAAATAATTCTATAAAACTGAGAGTTACTGACAATTTTCCGTACAAAACTATATTTTTTATCTATGAAAGTATAATCCAAATTCAAATAAAACATATTTAATAATTAAGGTGGTATTGTTATAAAGCTTGAAAAAAAAAATTGGCCTATTTAAAAGTAAAACAATATTTTAAAATAATTTTTGTTTGCAATGCAAAAATCAATATAAATCTTGTGACGCGCGGTGTTCAACTTTAGTCAGCGCCAAGCGCTTATCGAGGGAGGACGTATCGCTCGCTGTTGCGCCGCGCAAACTCGCCGGAGCTCGAAAAATATAGCGCAACCTGCGCAACGAACTCGTTTTGATACTAGTGAGTTTTTATTTTATTTATTAGTTATAATGATCTGGTTGAAATGTAATATACACAAGTATTAACCCATGATATTCTAATGCGAAAATGTTATAGATTGGGTTCTCTTTTTTACCCGACTGTTTGATGTTGGTTATATAGAAATATGTACGTAAATGTCATCGTCGTTAGTTTCGCTGTTGCATAATAATATTATTGGATATCTTTGATTCTTGCAGGATAATGAAAGCATATTTAATTCAGATTATCAGACTCAATCGGATATCAGTACAAATAATATGGTAAGTATTTTTTGTCACTCGCAACAGACATATTTGTTTTAATAAACTATTTACATTCCTAGTTTTTATTGTTGCAGGAAAATGAAGATACAATACATGGAAGACGAATTATAGATTTTAGTTTTTTTATAAATCAATTACTTATACCTAATTGATAAACATGGTGAAAAGTTTGGTTGTCGATTAAATAATTTAAAAATTGTAAGCGATTATTTGTTTATTGTAACTCAATCGAGCTATTCTAGGTTATAAAATTCATCGGTACAAATAATATTTCATAAACTATAAAACCAATAAACTATTTCGAAAATAAAAGTGGCAAAGTCTCAAGTTTGTTTGTGCCGCGTGGCGGTCCGCAGGTGTGCGTTGCGTATTTCACTAGACGCACACGCGCGCAAGTGCTGCCGGCTATCGTCTAATTTACCTAAACCTGAGCGATTCGATTTTGTAATAGCGCTCTTAAGTCATGCATGAAACAATACAATGAAATATTTAGTGGGAATATCCGCACCACAGCTTTTAGATGACGCATAACCATCCCACAGATATGACAGGCTCAGTCTAGTCATATATCCACCACGAATGACAAATCGCGAGCTCATTAGCAAGTGCACAATGACTCCATCCATACAAGTGGCCTAAACAATAGCATCGGAAAACTAGGAGCAGTCAAACAGGTTGATAAAAGCAATAACCATAAAGTAGTTAAGTATTATAAAACTAGAAGCTACAATAAAAGCATTATAGCAATTAAACTTACTACTAAGTTCAAATCCAAACTAATATTATAAATGCGAAAGTAACTCTGTCTGTCTGTCTGTCTGTCTGTCTGTCTTTCTGTCTGTCTATCTGTCTTTTCTTCACGCCTAAACTACTGAACCGATTTGTGTGAAATTTGGTACAGACATAGTTTGAAACTTGAGAAAGGACATAGGATAGTTTATATTACAAAAAAAATAAAAAATAAATTATTCCGGACATATAGCGCCATCTATTGGTCAAATCAAAAATCTGCTGGCAGTCACTATTCCACGCGAACGAAGTTGCGGGCAAAAGCTAGTTAGATTATAACGTCAAAATGAAGGAAACGATCAGATAACAATAGATTATCTTTGAACAATCGATCGTAAAGTTTATTTCCATCATTGACGATAGTGTTTACTTGAAAGGTGAGACTTATCGAGTTATCGAGATATCGTCTGATTCTTATCATTTAATAACTGTTTAATAACTACTGCGTCTGTTCTTGCACTTGAGTCTATGTACTTATGTAATTCTTTCACTTCAGAATCGTGTTGAAGCTAAACAGTTGTAGCTTATTTAGATCATAAAATTACTCTCAAGTACTTATTTGCTTTCTTGTGAAAGACCTTGTCATTACTTTTATAAGATTTATTACCTCATTTATTACCTTCTTGCCTGACTTATAATTTTCTACTAAGCTTTATTTCGTTCTCTAATTCAAACGTGCGCCCTAATCAAAACCCTCTTGCGTTGTGCGTAGTCGTTGCTTACAATGCTTACATTTACCAAATCTGTTACTGGTGAACATAATTTCCGTGAGTCAGTTCATGGTCAACAACGGGACAGATGATGAAGATAAATACAGAAGGCATGTCATCTCATCATTGTGAAACATGAAGATATTATCAACATATGTCAGTGTCCGCTTATCTGTCTGTCGCACGCAAATATTTGAGAAAAACATGAACAGGATCGTCAATGTTGGTGACGAAGTACGTAACTACCGACAGTCACGTTCGCAGAACTCGGCGTGCATTCGCCAGTTCGTATCCCACATCGAAGGAAATATTTGTATGGCCTACATTTGCTACTTGTTCCGGATCTAGATGTAGTATGTTATAATTTATCACGGCAAAATATAGAGCGAAAGCTTACATCTAAAACTCTCGCCTCGACTTTCGCGTTCAAACTTTCAAGAAAACTATGAAACTTCATAGATTTCCCCTATACGAGATAAACTATTTTTTAGTAGGCCAAGGCTGTGCGACCACTTTTTCCACATTTTCTAAGCGTCAGTCAATGAGTGGTTATCAACGTCTGACTGATCACATGTCGCGGCAGAAGCTTCGAAAGTTAATTTGTAATGTGACAGAGATACGGATAGAAATAGGCCGCAAGGCAAATGCTTTCTCCCGATCTCTAGAAAACCAGCTAAAATAGCGCTTAAAGAAAATGCGCTTGCAATTTCCACGCTGTCGCCAAGTTCCGCAAGTAAAACGAGTAATTCACATTTTAAATTCAAAGTTAATATAAGTAATGTTCGATCGCGAGAGCTCTTACCTGGATAAGTGGTTTCATATAAAAATAAATAATCATATTAAGTTTCGCATATTTCACCGTAAAACGTATTTATTCAAGTTTCTCCGGAGACAGTTATATGTGTTGGCAATTTGGCATATTTACGATCATTAATCCACCTGAATCATTTTAAAACTCTGAAGTCAACACCATAAATGCAAAGCAATTAAAAAGCCTTCTATAGTTAAGTTCTAAGACCAACTTTTGCAACACCAGTGGAGCTGATTAGAGCAGTTCATTCGATACGCTAAAGGTTAAGCGGCACGTAATTTCATTTAGTGAGGCAATAATAAGATCTGCAGTGGGTCACGAAAAACAAACGCCCTGGGTGATCGTGCGCCCGCGCTTCCTGGCTGACCGACGATGTGGCGAGCGATCGTTAGGCTATTTACACACCGTCCTGTTAAAAAAGTGACGCCAAAAGTTTTGGCGGATTATCCAAGAGAAACAACCACATCACACACACACACACATGCAGAGAGTTAGTAAAGAGTCACCTCCCGAACACACAGTAACAGTAACACCTCCCGAAACAAAGCCAAGCAGTTTAAAGTCTATATCTTAATACTTATTTTATGGAAATAAAGACGCTTGATTAGGCGAAACAAAATCTACACATCCAATTATGACAGGCAGAATGGGATTCAAGACCCTTTCATGGCTTTTTCTCATTCAAGTTTTGACGTTTGAACACCAAATAAAGAGAACCGCGCGAGTGCGTAGGCTGTGAATCGCCTCTAAAAACGTAATGCTTCGCGAACTCACACCAGACAGACATACAAGCCGACAAATCTTTCAACTTGACCGTCGCAATAAGTTTTATGACGTCATAAATAAACCGGAGGATCACAGAAAAGTTTATTTTATAATTTACGCAATTTCATTGCAAAAGGGGCTTTGATACAAACGGTGGTGCCGGTCGCGTTGTCTGAACCAAGCCTTAGATGGCACAACTCTACGAAGATTTAGTAGAAGTGTTGATTGCTTGAACAGTACTTGATATATTTCTAGCACATAGAAGCTTTATTTCAAACTTATCTAAATTGTTCAGAGCTACGAATGCTAAAGAATTAAAGCTAGCCAAAGATAGAAGAAATGCACTAAAGCTTCACGTTAAGAACTAGCCTTTTATTCATCTGGTTGTAGATACGTACAATATTGCGGAATATTACATAATATTTCAAAATATGAAACTACAGTAAATTGTCGCCTTTATCGTCAGGGTCAGAGGGTTTCCTTGTAATTTTAGCAAGATAATATTCTTGATTATCATCTCCGTTTTAACAAACATGTTTGTGTCTTTGCACCTCACAATTAATGAGTGGACATGGTCATTTCCTTAACGTATGTTTATATTGACTATTGTATAGGATACATGCAAACACAATTGGCTCTTTTCAATACACTTTATCATAACTAGCATGCACCAAAAGGTTAATGCACTAAAATAATTTCAGGCTTCTACCGATTCAAACAAAACGATGATGCGACAATCGCGTGTCAAAAGACGCAAGCTTTACAACTTGAATGCGTTACAAGCATTCAACCGCAACGAGGCACAAAGAAACTATAACAGTTCCGATTTTAGAACATAATCGCAGTCCGACTGCCCGCGGCATCCGAACGAAATCGAAATTTTGAACAATATCCGACTAATAAGGACATGACGTGAAAGTGAGATTGAATGCGCAAAAACGCGCGAGTTCGCGTCACGACGCTAAACAACAAGATGCCACTAACCCACCTTTACACTACATTGTCCAAAACTGTGCTAAATGACTCCTAATAACCGTTTAGAAAGTCGTAATTTTATTATTTATACCAATAATTTGCTGAGAGGTTAAAGGTCCACGATCGGCCGCTTCCGTGCTTGACAACCATTAATTGAAATACAAACTGTTTCGTACACGCAACTCGTCGAGAGAACTGTTATATCGGGTTTACTGTAAGCTAGATTAGATCCTAACATTCACTGTTTTTGAGTAAAACAAAACAGCAGCCTCAAAATTGATCTAAAACTACGTGCTTAGTGAGAAAACATCAAACACTTCTGTGGTTGGTACGTTTGACCTAGATTAATTAAGGTTGTGTGTGAATCTTTGCACGATTTTTGCATTGTCAAGTAGAAAGGGAGAAAGGAAACTTACATATACAAAATTAATCACCCTCGGTTTCACTTTTGAAAATCATGTACGTAAAAAAACAGATTGTCATCTCTTTGCATGAAACAAAACCGAAGACCATACCAGCGAAGAAAGTAACAATAACGTATTCAATCATACGAAGGCAGAAATTTCACCCATTAAACCGGAACGGTCCAGTGAAGGTCATAATTTAAGACGAGATGAGTCCAAACAGTACTTAGCAACAATGGTCTTGAATGGTTAAAAGAAGCAGGTAATTCACTACGCGGGCCGAGCCATTTGCGGCACTTACAATGAACATTACTTTCATACCGCGGTGTAGATGAGCGGTTATCGAGAGAAGATGAAATCAGATAGAAATAATATCAGACAATGCTTGATACGGAGAACGTCTTGAAATAGAAAGGGTGTCAGTGAAAATCAGAGTGCAAGTCGGTCTTAATTAGCCAGAGCCAATTACACGAGCTTTTGGAAGGGTCTCATTCTACGTTTAAATATTCTTTAATGAGACCAAAGGAAGGTATTTTTAACTATGATGCTATCGAGAGGACACTATTGAGTCGTAAATGGGTATCGAATATCAGTGCTCGTAAAGATAAACATTCAAGTAAAGGATCTTATCTAGGAAACCCAATCCTAAGATTAACATGGAGTATTTTTGGTTTTCATAGAATGTAAGATGAGTTTTAATGAAAGTGAAAATCGTTAATTTAAAGATCTAAGATGGAGTCTTGCCCTACATAAAGGGCCATTTAACTAAAACCACATTAGATGGAGGCGAGAAATAAGGGAAAATGCTTAAACATGGAGAAATTACACCAACACTTAAGTGTGAAGAAATTAGAAAATCTAATTTTCCTGCGAGAACTTAGAATAACTTTATGATGTTTAACCACACTACAAGCGCAGCTGACGATGTTTACATTGTAACTAGGATTGTTGAGATGCAAGAGCATTTTATTGATAAATATAACAGAACTTCAATACTCATAACTCTTATCTTATAGCTAATGCTTCCTTAATAAAGAGTGTTTTATAAAATCAAAAATGTATGATTGAAAAGTTAAGAGAATTATTTTCGGAGAGTGCTTATATGTAGGTAAGTTATAATTCTGTTTTTAGGTGACATTCAATGGGATAACAATAATTAAATATGTACCTACAAACAGACATCTCCTCAGAACTTAAAACACGGAAGGAAATTGTTTTAGCTTCAACTTTGCTAGTCAATTCACAATAATGTTTCTTAGAAACATTACTCTCCTTTGTTTCACTTGCAAACTTAGCTTGACCTTGAAAGCAAACAAAAATAGTAAAACATGCTATAAAACGTTCCGGTCATTTCTCGCATTTTCAGTGACATAGTAATTAGTAGGTAATTACCAAAGTACTCATTAGTGAGCAAGCGAATGACCCGAAGGCCTTACTGTAGGATCCCTGCAACGCTATGACATGACCTGCACTAACAATTGCAAGAGCATGAAAGTAAACAGATGGTAATCCGTGAAACGTGTATCCAACAACACCAAGATATATTTGCGAACATCGAGAAAAACACCACTGAAATAGCTGCTTTAAACTTAAGAACATAAAGTTTACTATTTGTTTGTTATGGAGAACAGATGGAGGACAAGTTGGCAGGTTTAAAGCGTAAAGTTTATCTCCGAAGAGAGTAATTTCGCTAATTTGTTGAGCTAAACAGAACTGTAGATACGGTTACACGAACTTGGCGTATACACGAGAATCGTAAACATGTTCAAAGTAGTGAATGCAATTAAATGTTTTGCTGATTTCCAATGTTTAGTAGCGTTAGTGACCAACTAAGTACCAATTGCAGAAAACGAGACACATTTGTAACTGCTAGATTATACAAAACCGTGGAAAAGATCAAAGATAATCTAATGATAGAAGTGAATGAATATCAGAAAATACCGAGTTATTCAGTGTTAATCGATGTTGGAAATATGAAGTTGATATTGATTGTTCTAAAATCGTATTAGCGTTTCCTCCTTCCTCCACTCCCAGTTGGCATAACAACCAGAAAGTGCACAACAAACTCAATTTCCGTGGGAACCGATATCATTGCAGAGCTCTCTACGATTCTTACTTTTTCACAACACTAGATGCTTTTAGACCCAACTTGTACTGCTTCTCAATAAAACTACTTCGAACAAAAAGAACATAAAAAGCCATCAAGTTCCTGTTCAAGAAACCTCCTAAAAGCAATTTACAACATCATCTGACCGTAAAAGGCGAACAATGATACCATAAATTATTCAAAAGAAGTTTATTACAAAGGCACCTGCCTCCCATGGGAACATTCGCAGGACATGGGCGTCACGCACCGCGGGACACCGTGGTACCATGGGGTTACTCTACTTGTGTTACACCATTTAATGATGGGATTTCGCGGAACACATCCGAAAGGGAAAATGTTGAATGTGGTTAGTATGTTACAGGTGAAGGTAAGAGGGCTGAGGTTAATGAATATTCACGAATAGAAAGGGAGAAGGAAAAACCTATTATAGATTAGGTAAGTGATAGTGAAAAAATGTGTGTAACTACAAGAACAAATGAAGACTAAACTTTCAAAACAAATACAAACGTATGATCGAACACCGCTTAAAAAACTTAACGTAACAAAAAGTGATCAGCAATCAGAAGTACTGAAAAAACAATAAAAGAGAACATTTTGCTTCCAGTCCGGTAAACAAGAAATGTAATAAATACACGAGTCCATAAATAAGGTCGTTAGCCGCTAGACCTTGACAGTAGCCTATCCCACAACAGCTATATAAAACACTAAAGCTATTAGCAGTAATTTGATTGTTAGATACCTCAGGGAAATGACTATGGGCCTGTCACACCTAACATAAACTTTGGTAATGAAAACATAAGTAGAATTAATCCCATACCTAGCATATAATTAAGCACCACCTGAATTTTTTCCACGAAACAATTTTGCTGCTGAAAACAGTTGGCATAATTGCGTATAGGCCCACTAAAAATGGGAATTCCAAAAACTGAAAGCACGCGACGGATAATTACTAAAGTTAAACCTGAACGCAGCACTTTCGTGATATATGACAATCGCGGTGCAGTTCGACGCTATAAATTATACCTCATAATTGGTATTTGGGACACCGGCGGAGACTGAACTGGACAACATTTCTGTTGGACCTCACGCAAGCCGCTCGATAAAACTGCAGTGTGAAGCGGCTCATTTAAAAACATTAATATAAGCTATACATTCGAGACTAAAGAAGTACTTTTGAACTTAGTGGATTAACATCGTCTGTCGGATACAAGTTTTACGATGAGAACGTGAGAGCCTTATTGGCAAATCCCAATATGTGTGGGTGTCTAAAACATCTTAATAAGAGAGATAATGCTAGGTTACTTATTTAAATTGAAGTGAAAATGTAAGGTGATAAGTGAAATTGCAATTTCTTTTCGGTCATTCGCATGAAAGTTTTGCAAAGTAGGCGATGACGTACGGTGTTAGCAGAATCAATTTCAATAATGTTATGGCTACAACAATATAAAATTTAGATTTTAGTGAAAGGTGTTATACAATATGTGAAACTGGAATACTGATGATAAATATTTAAACAAACACCTTATCTGAATCCACAAAAGTTTATTTCTAAAACTAGCTTAGTCTAGTTCCTTTATCTTAAATGGATTGAAATAAACAGAGAAACAAGAATGTCTGCGCACGCGATCAGCTGTCACGAAGCAGTAAAACCAACATTGACATTGAAAAAAGTCGAATATTATACAGCAACGGGTGTTTTATAATTACCACCTGTCATCAGTTGGACTCATTCCGTTGACAGCTTTATAGAGACGAGGTAAATGTGAAAGAGAATGTCTGATGGGTATCGCGGTGATGATAATGATGACTAATGCACAACTGTTTGTATGGTGTCTCAATAACTGTTGTGATGTTTGTTTATTTTCATTTTCATGTCTACGTACTTATGATACCTGTTTATGTTCTATCTCGTCTATACTGTGTATTTGAATGGCTAGATTATCAATTCCATTATTTTAATTAAATGTGTTTTATCAGGTTTTGAATATATTTAAATTAATTTTGCTACTTTCTTCACAACCTTGGCATCTTGCATAAAAGCCGAAACTCACTGACCATAACACCGTTCAAAGAGTGAATTAAGAATTAAGAACTCATCTACGAACTAATCAAACCATTCACTTTGTTACCAGCTCGGTAAAATGTAGTAGGCAGAAAGCCTATTCCCATCAACATGATTTTACTATGTAGGAAAGAATATAAACAAACGTATGCTACAAAATTGTTTTAAAGACGAAAAGCAAAGACCATGTAATAAATACGAATGCGTTTTTACAGGAATGTTTGATCTCCATCAGGTTCCATCGTTTGATTATTACCCATATCCAAAAGAAACCAATTGGAATGCCTGGATAAAAGCCATGTTTGACGGATAGAAGAAAATCGAAGATTTATGAATGAGGGTCTGCAATTCACGTATGTGTTTTAAAAATACTGCAAGTATTTGCGTTAAATCTGCACTCGACTTTTTATTAATGAGCCTTCTGTATTTCCGATGCTACATTAAGGGCCACCTCACAGTGTTGAATCTTGAGACAAAGCTCAAGTACCGTTAGCCGATGCCTCGAAGAAAGTAACACAACTGGAACGAGAATTTATTTCTGCTTTAATTAACGCCACTGGACCTAAATTAGGTACCCATTATAAACCTGCGACGAAGTTTGAGAATCACTTTTGCCACTTATGACTACAAGGTATGGCTATATGGTCCTTGCCATATTGTTACTACGCCATTCTGGCAAATTGTAAGTGAAAATTTTATAAAAATAGTTCTTTTGAGATAAATGACTCGGTAAAACAGCTTTTGCGTCAATTTGGCGTAAAAACCCCTTCTATCAGAATATTGATCAATCAAAGTGGCAGTCACTTTGATCTATTGATATTCAAATAGCCTAAGGGCTCATACGCACTATGCGGGTAGCCGCATTACGGCTAGCCGCGCGGCTGACCGCAAGCAGAATTATGTACGTAATATACATTTCTATGCGCACTGCGATGCGGCTACCCGCAGACCGCTCCGGTCGTTCGGAGGGCTGCGGCCTGAGTGACGGCCAGCCGGACGGTTGCTATACGCACTGTGCGGTTCACTCTGCGGCTGCCCGCCATTGAGTGACTGCTTTTTAGTTCTTCGAAAAATATTGCAAAATGCTTGCTCTCATCTTTTGTTTGCAAATAAGGGTGCACCCAGTACTTCTTTCTTTGGTTTTTCTTCTTTACGTAACGTGTGTAAATGTAGTAAGTGGCTGCACCTTCTTCCACGTCCATCTTTGAAATGGATCGATATGACCGCAAATCGCAACGGTTCTTCAACCGCACGTTGCGGTTGCGAATGCGGCTGCCCGCGATCCGGCTGGCCGCATTCGCAACCGCCTCCTGCGGACAGCCGCGCGGCTAGCCGTAATGCGGCTACCCGCATAGTGCGTATGTACCCTAAAACGTCTCGACCGACAAAAGCCTCTTGAGTATTCTAAAAAAGTCTTCTCTCTGTTTTTAAACACGACACCATCAATTTTCACGGTCGATTTCGGACGAGACAAAAAGCCGCCCAGCAACTGATATGAACGCTACTTACTCCCAGATAATGTAGATAACAGAACATTGATTAACACTCCAATGTTTTTTTCTGAAGACAGAATTTCTCAGATAAAAGAAAAAGATAAATTAATGACTTGTCAATAGTACCGTAATGAACAGAAAATTGGTAAAAAATAAAGTAAAGTTGAATCAGTGAGTCGTGATATTTGGGACCCTATTCGTTGTAATGAACCTATTTAAGTTCAGACTTGTAGGGGAGTAAAGTAAACGTTACGCAAGAGGGAACAAGTCGGGCGGGCGACACGGGTGGCGGTCCGGCGGATTACCTTCGCGGCTTCAATGACGTAACGGTCGCCGGACGAAACAAAAAAACAAATGATCCACGTGACATTGATTTTGAATATTGAACTTGAAATGTTACGGAAGAATGATCAGCTGTTTGTCGATTACTTAACCGCCGATGAGGCAGTAGATAAATCGCCCAGAAACTTCGACCTTACAGAGAAATTGTTCAAGATGTGTCACTTCATAAATACCCAGACGGTCGTTAAACTGCTGGATAACTGAGCGATCATGGAATTGACAATTATCCGTTTAACAAATCGAAATCACTTAAGTTCGTTAACAGAAGACTTTAAAACGGATGTTTGTCTGAGAAAAAACTAGAAGCAAAAAACCTTTATGAAGAAAAGAATGTAAACGAAAGCATTTTTGTTGACATGACGAAAATGAATAACCTTCATTATTAAACATACGGAAAAGAAAACAAAAATGCAGAAGATGCCGGTGAAGCTAAACAAACATAAGTTAAAGGAAAAGTACACAACACTAATGATATGACAAGAACGTCATTATTTTATAAACACTGTCGCTTTATCAATAAATATATTTTTATCTTTGTTAGATATTCACACCGTCGCCGTCTAAAACAGCAACTGCAAGGTGCAAATTAGATAACTGTGTTACGAAAACATTACACAACGCGAGGCTGCCTGGAATGTTCAGTGCCAACCCCTCAAGGCCTAAGGCTTGTAGCAGAATAACGATTATGCTTCGACAAGGTGAAATAATTTCCTAACATTAAATTAAATAACAAACGAACTTAGGGGTTCAGGGCCACTTAAATTTCTCCTTCATGCCTGATTTAATCTGGAATTCTTTCTAACATAAAAGTCAGGCATTAGTGATACTTATTGTTGCCGGGCATTGAATATTATTAGGTAATAACCACGTCAAGTCAAAACAATGGTTTTGCTTACTGATTGTAATGACAAAAATTTAGCTTGTGGCATTGAAATAATGGATGACACAGCGAATAATATTCTCAAACATTCGATTGTGATTCTTGCACAAATTGCGGTTTCATCTTTAATGGCGCCGAATATAAGATGAAGATATCTTCCATACAGATGTAAGAAGAAAAAGTGGCTATGGTTAAATGAATTAAGTGTTGATAAATTAAACAATGTCGGTTTAGACAAGTGTACATTTTCTAATGATTAATGATTTTGGAAGTATTAATGTTCAGTACAATGTGGCATTGTTAGACGTTCTTTAGACCCCGCTCTGGGTGACAGGAGTCCAAACAATTTAACAGCATGATGGATACATGTTGTATGAAGTAAATATCAGTGAAATTATACGGAAGGTGAAAGTAGAAAAGAAAATAAACTCTATAAAAGAATAGAAATTGAAACCCATTGATATCATATGTTATAGAATAAAAAGGCACTTTCTGTGTGATGAATAGCAGTAGACTAGACATCCATTTAACAGGCAATTCATAAATATAGCCACAAGTAAAGGATATTGTTGAGTGAAAGATAATAATAATAATTTAGGATTTTTTTAAAGATCACAATAAGTTGCATTTCGATACAATAAGATTCGCAACCACGAATGAATGAATTTTATATTTATACAACTAGAATCTTGCAAATCAAGTCCAGAAAAGCAGAGATTAGATTATAGCCAAAGTAAATTCTATCGTTATTAAATTATAATGGTCGAGAGATGCGCATTTTCCACCGTCCTTGCGGTTAGTGGTATCGCGTTACCGACTCGTCGACTGCGGCTGTACGGCTCGTTGTGTACGATTTCTTGTGACGCCCGCGCCGATACACCAAACATCTGTGTAATCGCTTCTTGCATTCTTTGCTTTGTATCTTTGTTTTGCCCATCCCATCTCAAAGGGGGTGGCGAATTTTCGAAGATTGTGGTAAAATTGTATACATGGATGATGTACGAGGAATAATTTGCGAGATGTCCCGAGTACAAAAGTGAATGGATTAGTGATAGACTAAAGGAATGATGGATCCATTCTGTCAGTAAGGGATAAGACAAGATAAGGATTTTAGCAAGTAGAGCTGATTGCAAAACAAACAACTAATTCAAGCTGAAATTAAAATGAATTGAATTGAAATGAAGCGGAAATTGGGAGAAAAGTGGAAGATGTTTTTGAAGTTTTCTATGATGAAACAAAAAGTTTGTGTAGTGACCACTACATTGCGTGAAGCTTGGTAATATTTCGTTTTGTATTACATGCGACGTGGTATGTGGCGTCTAACTTAATTGCCCAGGTCACTCGGGTCAACGTGTTAATATCTCTAGACGACAGGATGTTTATAATGCGTTTTATAATTTTTTTGTATAAAATTAACTCTCATTTTCATTACATAAGAATCACATTTGCATTTAAAAGTAATATCACTAATAGTATTTATAGCGAATGGGTAAAATTCCTTCTAGATTCGCATTTCCCGTCCATTGCGGTTATAATATAGAGTTACGTTTACGTTTCGTCGCCAGTTACCAGTGGTTCTGATAGTTGTGTTCGGTTACAGAAGCGCTACGGTCACGTACCAGTGTTATTGATCTTTGTAAACGCTTGGCAAACCCATCAATTTTCAGTAATGACAAACTTGAAAAAGTGCTCGATAACTCCTTAGGCCTAACGCTTACCTTTGATACTAAACTTGAAAAACAAGAAAGCGAATTAATAGCAATAATATAAAACGAAGATAATAGAGACAGGAAAATATTAGAATGGCCAAACGAAGATGACAGTTATGATTTTTTAATCCCATATTAACATGAGAAATATAACCATGACAATAATCTTAATGAAGATACACGGGAAACGAAAACTAAGTAAAATGGAACTAATGATGGCGCATTAATCTGCAGTGGACGGAAGTCATTATCACCCAGCGTGATACAACGGATTATCGTGTTCATTTTATTAATAACTAGCTGAATCACGTGTATACTGTCTCTATGGAATTAGAGATAGTCAAGCACATGTAGACACACGAGTGCTTAGGAAAACTATTTATTATATATGTTAAGATAAAGATTTGAAAGGTAGACTAGCAAAACATTTGGAAGCAGGTCAGTATTTCGCAACAAAGTTAGTATTTAAAATTGGAGCCAAGATTCCTGAACACATTATCATGAAAACCTCGGAAAATACAAAATGCAAACCAAATTGTTGGTTTCCGTTTGAAACGGTAAGTAAGTATAACATATTTCAGTTAATATACAAACTAGGTTCCACAGAATTAAGTCAAGGACGCAAGTTGAACAGTAAGATTAACCGTAGAATTACGCTGGCTTCAGTCCAAATGTTTCCACGCGAAAGAAAACGATGGAAAAAGTGGTTCGTAAGTCCAATGGAAGGAAATGGTAACTTAATTGCATTCACGTGCCGCTAATTTGCATGCCAGCAGTTATGCAATGCTGCAGCCATATTTTTCAGCCTGTGATTATATTGCAATAGTTAATTCACTTTTCTTGTATGTTGGCTTACAAGGAAAAGCTCACAGCTTTGAAGAAACTAACTCTAGAACACGGAAGATCAAAACGTGTCATATCATCGATGTAGCCACTGCATCAATCTAATTAGGACAAGCATTGTGTCCTACAAACGTTGCTTAAACTTTGACCTAGTTGCGCAAGTCACCACCCCATACAGAAGACACGTTAACGTTACACGCCTATCTCGAAGACACCGATGCATACAATAAAAGATTGGGCAACGTGAAAAATAGCGATCCATTACTAGTGGTGGGCGGGGCAATAACCCGGGAAACACCGACACGGGTCTAATGGACCCGCTACACATTCGCAAGCATGCAACACATCAAAATGTCATCCACCCGCCCACTTAGCGAGGTTTCCAAGGCCGTCGGTACACCTACGCTCTAGTTAGGAGAAAGGACCTATTGTGACGATTTGAATCATGTGTCTGCGATTAGCCGCTATTATTAGATACAATTTGCATTGTCAGCCTTATTGTCGTGATTAGGTATGTTGAACTCGTAACATGGCTGGTTTTGTTGAGTAACATGTGACAGGACAAAGTTGCGTCTGTTTATTGTTTGCCGCGAAATTGGAGCGAGAGCTTCATTGTGAAGTTGTATGAGAGATGATGAAATAAACTTTTTTGGCATCAAGAATTACTGGCTTTTAAATAGATTCCATACATGCTTGATTTTCATGTTCAATTACCAAATAAATCTTTGCCTAGCACATAGTTTCTGATTCCCATATCCTACACTTTATGATGACTCAACTTAAACTAGTACTTTCTCACCGGTATTATGGCTGCATAAAACCGTGGGTGTTGCACACAATATCTGTCCTTGACATGAATGCATTATATCATAATTCAATGACGTTTGACAGCTCTCTGTGGCCTTGGATTCGTAGCAGCGCGTGCGTTGATATTGCGACATATCTAGTTATGGTATTTCTATTACATATATCTATGCTTTGTCATGTCATTTTCGGAAATATTGGTTGGTACTGCCAAAGCTATGCTTTCTTTTAAACAAAGACAACCTTGAAAGGCAGAAAATGTCCTTGATAATAAACTCGATTATAGTATGTTGACGATAATCAAACATCTTGATATGAAAAGTAGTATCATTGATTGAAATCATGTCAATTTCAACAGTAAGCACCTAACACTATTTGATAACCTTGCAGCGGCTTCTAACAAAATGAAGGTTTATGTTCATCAATATCTTTCCATCAATTGTTTGGTTATCGGATACCTCTTTCCAATCATTTGCAATTAGGTCAATGTACGTTTCTTCGTTTTCCTGTCCATTAACATCGGTCTCAAATGTCCTTGTGATTCATTTCTTATCGAATTTTATCGTCTTGAAGTGTAAGGGTTAACTTTATTTATACTTAAAAGGCAATCTTGAATGACTGTCCTTGTACTGAAGATAAAAATATCTTGAATTAAGTGTTGCTTATAATAGAACAATTACACATTGTGTAAGATTAGTATGATCATGTTTGTTGGATCATTATACTGGTATAATATTTTTGATAACTCTCCTGTGTGTTTTGACATCATCATCAAATGTATTTCCAGAAATTTCATTTTACTTACATACTCTTGGTACCGTCCATTTTCACAAATTCTTCATATCCTGAATCTCCAAAACCGATAAAACACACGACAAACTGTCAGACAATTGAAAGGGCTTTATTAAATCTGAGAGCGATGACGCACGAAGATAAAAGCAACGTGAAAATCAATCGCGATAATATTATTTATCATACATATGAAGTAACGGAAATAGAATACACAGATAGCAATGTAAATCCGTGCAAGTTGTTATTACAGACACTTTACATGTTATTGCACGTTTTATGAAATGTAGGTACAAGTGTGTGATTAATGCCTTTCATAGACTTTAGTATTTTTCCCACCGAAACAATTCTTATGTTTAATATCTAGGTTCACTCCGCATAATATCTAACTACATTAATCTATCCTTGAAAACATGCACCTAGAAATCAAGGTCTCGCACATCGTCCTCTAGAATACACACCAAAGCTCCAATCAATAATTCTTAAAAAACAAAAGCAAAACTTGATACTACATTACTTTTGTCCGCAAAAAACGTAAATATAGTTGGCGTGTCTAATTGTTTGCTCGGATCCGATGAACCGTGACAGAAGTCACTGAATCGCGTTAAAGACTCAACTCTTTGCTAGTCCAAGTTTTTGTGAAAACAAACTGTCAGTCACAATTTCTGCAAGAAATAAAAATACTCCAAAACTTCTGCGATCAATACATCCTAAAAGAACCAAAGAAAATAAAAAGGAGAAATAGTTTAAATGCGATAATAAACGATGTGAATGGAAAAAGCAATAAAAGAATTTTATAGCCAGCTATAATACTACAATATGAGAAAAAGTCAAGGTATGCTTACCTTGACTTTGATATTGTTTTTCCAAGCATAGGCATAGTGCTTATGCATGTTAATAAGCTCGTTGCTAGAACTGAGAGTAACTAAGTCAAAATTACAAGACCAACAAAAACTTACAAATAGCAGATTTAAAACAGCAAAATGTTTTTGTTGGTGGACGCCTTTACTTTCAAACATTTAACAGAACATTAAAAGCCTCTAATAATAAAAGCGAACAAACGTCCGACAAGCCCCCCGAATTAGGTAAATTAAAACTCTTTTGTCGTACAGATTTTATCTACGGAACAATAGAGCAGGACGATAAAGGCGGCAAAACCATAAAACGGTCAAAAACCGACGCCCACATGATTGTGTCAAATTTTGGATATGCAAAGCGAATGACGTAATGACAGACAGCTGGCGTCTGAATGCTAAACTGAGGGAAAATAGAATCTAGATATCCAAAGCTTTGAGGAATTTGCATGAAATTAAGATAAAAGAGAAAACGAATCCGTTAAAGTAAAAGAGCAATTAATCAATGAATCAAATAAATTGAATAGCGGTAAAATATGAGATGCATCTAATATAGACGGGCCGATCTAACAGATTGAGATAATCATAGATGTTGGATGAAAAGAAATGCTGGTCAGAATTGCTGACTAAATGCTGAATAATAAAGCAATAACAATAACTGACCAAACACAACAACACAAAAGCTGTTACGAACACTTCCCACAGACAGAGCCGTTTAAACCACCGCAATGACTCTCATTACATCTGATTCACAAAATCGATAGCTCCGAATTTGCATGCATTATATAAAATATAAATAAAAGGTTTCGTTGCGTAAAAGGAAACGAAACGTATAACGTATAGTGATTTGAATCTCAAAGAAACAAAAGCAAAACCGTTTAGGATAGTTAAATTGCACTTTTTTCTTATCTGCCATCAGTACGATTTGCGCTGGTAGAAATTTGCACCTATCATCGTGTTTCCCACGATAGAAGCTCGTTACATCAAGTTGCTTGTGAAGAAAGAAAATACTTAGACAGTAAAGACCACAGACCGCTTGACTATTAACTACTAGTGATGGGCAGTTACCAACTAATGATCTGATCAAACTAATGAAAAATCGAAAATAGTTTTCTTAATTAAATAATTACTGTATGTTATATCATCGGCTATTAAACAAACAACGTGTGTAATTAATAATCAAACATTTATTAATTAAAGAAATCTTTAGGATGAAACATGAGAGGAAACAAATATTTTAATGACGGTAACTTTAAACAAACGTGCCCGTCCAAAACATGATTATGGAATCAAGATAAGTAAGTTAAGATAATTTTTGACGGCAGATGAAAGCTGATGATTAAAATGAGGAAAGCCTTGAACTACATAGACTTGGAAATAGATGGCAACTATGCGGAAAGCAACCAGCAAGAACAAGATGCTGTACGCCAATTAGCTCAAAAAGCTGTACAAAGATTACACAATTGAAGAAAAGAAAGGAAGTGGCTTTGAAGAACTATCGTTCCTCATTGAGATCACTTCCCGCACTAGCATCCGTTGGTTCCCACACAAAGGACGGGGAGCGTATCTAGACGGAGAACTCTTACGAAACTTACAATTTCATTAAAATTATCTACAACAGAGATTTGAAACAGGTTCCTGCCACCCGACTACACCCGAGGCTACAATGAAGTTTCCCAATCAAAAAACGTTGAACAAATAATAAGGCAATAAATATGGGCTGGATAAATTACTAAAGTTACTGGAAGGAGCTGTTCTTGAAATATTGAACGAGTTTTCAATTATCTCCAAGATTAGGAAAAGGGTCTCTCGAAGTGTGGATAGATTGGAGTTGGTTGGTGAATTATTGATGGCCGTTTATCGAGTGCCTAATTCAATCGGAGATTGGACTACTCTATACTTGGATCCTTGCCATAGACAGTTTGTATCGACGTATTAATGAAATTCAAAATGTCGTCATCAGCATGGGTCTTATTACGATTTCCAAAGAAGACCGCCAATAAATATGTCATTGTTATCATTCCGAGCATCACTCATTTTAATTCGACGATCGAGAAAGGCCTGCTCATCAATTTATAAATGCATCATTACATGGTATAAACGCACTTGCGTAACATAAAGTTCCGGTTCGACGGACCGAATTTCTCAATGTGCAGCATAATTCTTAATTTGATGGCATGGGAGTGCATCTTAGGATTACTTAATATATCGATGGGCTTGGTAAAATAATGGCTATTGCCTAAGACCGTAAATGCTTTAGTACGTGTGTGAGAATCGATCATAGAACAGATAAGCTGTTTGGATAGACGTGACATCAAAATGTCTATTAAAAAGAATTTAGGAATAGAGTAGTTAATTGATGTCGCATAAAGTTTTTAAAAAACGACTTGTCTCAAAAAATGATATCGTCTAGTTAGATTCATTATCTTACGACGGATTTCCCTAGAGTACGCCAGAAAAGGATTGGCTTGTTAAAGTGTGAGAATCTATTGTTCATTCATTATTTAGCTGAGAATGTTATCTCGGCATCAACGGCGGAGGCCTGCTTTGTGGCACGCCGTGGAATCCCTAAGAACCATGTAACTAATTAGAATATAAACACAGTAATCTCAGTGTAAAATTATTTATAGGCATTTTACCAACATAACACAAACTTGTAGAATGTATTTATACCAGGAAACATATGTGCAAATATGCATAACTCTTTATTATGGGAAAGGACTACTCCACCACATGTGATAGATAGTTATTAAGAAAAACCCTAAGTTTTGATAGCAGGTATACTAGTACCTACCAAAGTTCACGGAACTTGGCTCCCATCCAAATTAGAAGAAAGCATATCACACTTTAATCACCATACACACAGTTTTCATTGTATGGAATGAATGCCTAATGAAACAGAACTTAATCTTTGCCAATGCATCACAGGTGCACGCAATTTGTTAGCTGTCAAAATTGAAAGTGTAGCAAACGCACCAGTGCAGCAATGATTTGTAGATTGTAAGAGATTGTATACAAGTCAACTTAGATAGGTCTTACTATATATTTCTCTGCAAAAGTAACATAACTTTGGTATGGTTCCCGCCTTGAATACTAGAAGATAAGGATTAATGAAATGAATTGAAAGACCACGCTAGCCCTAGGAGGAATTTAAGAATCAAAAATTAGTATTACACCTAATCAGGTATTATCTCACAAACAAACACAAATCCTGCTACCAAATAATCTAAAATTACGAACAGCAAAAATAAAATACCGTTTACTGAAAACGAACGAAAGTGACTTACAGCAAACGTAACGTATTACATCAACGTTACAATCGACCAGTTGACGGTCCTTGAACTTCATTACAACCACCGTTAAGTTTTATTGTTTCACTGCCGAACACAAACCGGAAGATTGCAAGCAATTAAAATAACAGAACAACTGTATGGAGATGGAAACTTGAAATGTGAAGAAAAATATCGAAGTCTACGTATAAGCTTGACCAGCTGATGTTAATAGAGATTCAAATAAAATGAAATGGTTGAGAGTTTAACCAAAACTTTGATAGTAAATAAAAAATAAATAAAGCACATGAAACGTATAGGGATCTAACGAAATCTTAACCAAATTCAACACAGGCAATTATGAAGCAATAGATTATATTAAAAACAACATTCCTGTAGAAAGTGATAACAATAAAGATGACGAAATTGTCGTCACTGTTCATAATTTTAATTATAACAAACACTAGATAGGCTATATAGAAGATTAACATGGAATTTATCCTATAATAGACGTAGGTGAAGATGATTGATTGGCAGATAAAGGTCGATCTGCAATATTATCCATCCGTTAACCTACCTTGAATCATATGGTTGTCACACAAGTTCAGGAGAGTTCAAGGGGATTCCGTCAGTACAAACGACCTATGGAATCCAGCTGAACAGAGTATTAATGATAACAAAAATATTCAACGTACTGTAGATAAGACGCATCTGGTATAGCTAATGGACATGCGCATTTCACAATAATTTCAATACAAGCGACTAATGATTAGGTAGATATTGATAGGTTTATCGTGACCTTAAAATGTACGTAATTATGCATGACGATTTTCTGACATCATGAATATAAATTAACCGTTGATCGAATTTCTTTCAGCCTTTTAAAAAGGGTCTTCTATCTCATTTGGAAATGTCAAAGATCCAATTCATTTAGCATTGCATTATGATTTGATTGATAGAGATGTTAGAAATTGAGATTCATTTTGCAAAAAACGGATCTCAATTTATTGAAGAGTTATTTAGCTAATGAGGCTTTTTAAATAGGAGGCAATCAGACAGAATTTTATAATCCCTAATAGCCATTGGTGAACAACAGTTTTTTTTTTTTCATTTTACAACAAAAAGAAAAGGAATAGCATCTGATATTATCCTTAGAGAACTTTATGGTGGGGTAAATACCAATGACTTGGTAAGCCATGGAATTATAAAGATACAAGTAAGAAATCTCTGAATCGGGCAAGTTATCATCTGTCGAATTAAGGCTCGAGCAGACCGGATGCGTATGCGTAACCACGCGCGTAGTCACGCGCGTAGTTACGGCGTAACCATGAGTTGTAATGTATGGAAATGTATGAGACAGGCCACACCGCTTGCGTAACGTAGACACGCGCGTCGTTACGCAAGCGGTGTGGCCTGTCTCATACATTTCCATACATTACAACTCATGGTTACGCCGTAACTACGCGCGTGACTACGCGCGTGGTTACGCATACGCATCCGGTCTGCTCGAGCCTTTAAAGTGAATACTTAGCCACTCTAAATAACTTTCATTTACAATACCAAAACGACTTTTTTCACCAACAACAAAAAACATAACTATCAATTGAAATGACAGTACATTATATCGGACAAACACGCGTTACATGAATGTGACGCATAAAACATAATCTGAGCCCGTTTATCTCAATCAAAGGTCGCTTGTTATCTACCTCTAGATAATAGCACCTACACAAACACGGAGCTATTACTTTAGAAAGTTGATAGATCATCCTTCACAATTGATAATAATTTGGCGGGCGATGCACTGAAGACTTGAGGAAAAATTGGTGGCCTTGTGTAACAAGAATAGAAGCATAATTATATGTAGAAGGAAGAAAGCATTTACTTATCTATAATTATGTATTAAATTAGAAGAAAGTAAATGGCTCGTTGATGTTATAGCCGAATCTTCGGTTTCTACTGGAGGACAGAAACTATCGGCCCGCGACAAATCCAAGTAACACGCAAGAAGTTATGGATAAAAATTCCAGGTGGGAAACCCTTGCTAATCAAACGATCGATAATAGCAATTTGCTTGCGGTAAAAGCGCGTGCTACTAGAGCGTACGGTACCGAATCGCTTAATTCAACTTTTTTGGTGACATTCAAGTTTTTCTACCCACTGTCAATTCAATTAACCGCAACAAACTAGGAAGAAACATCTTATCTGCAAACTGTAAAAGACGGCGAACATTAATCAAGTTTTTCCCACAGCAAAAACTCATCAAATCATGTAGGACGATAATTAATTATCCCGTACAAATGGCTTTCACCGTATTTATGGAGCCTATAGCTGCGTTCCAAGGTACGGCAAATAAGGAAGGATTCTGATCGATCGCGTAATTGCGCGCGACGCGGACGGCGGCGGCGAGTGTCCGCCCGAGTGTCAAGCGCGTGCCGACGACTTAGGAATCATGCACATTATGAAGATTATTAGTCGTTGAGGAAAACCTGTTTTAACTATCGATAGCGATAAGTGTCCTAGAGGGACTTTGTATTCGACATGTGCAAGATATAGCGGATAGGAAGCCTATATCAAAATTTTTGGACTTTGTCATGAGACTTCAATGCTTTTATACGTATTGAGTGATGTATATGGCAAGCAGAATCAGAAATGAAAGATTTCGTAAAAGATGATATTGTAGAAAATATTCCAAATCATTAACAATTTCGTACTAGACTCATCTTGGAACAATGTGCTTTGTCGTAAAGATTTTAGCATATAATAATGCAGAAATTTTATGCAAGGTACATCTTACCAAAGTAAAAGAAGGGTGACGGAAAATATGCAATGTATCATAACCCTTAAAGTGAATAGTAATCCAATTGGCAGGGAATGTGTGAGATCACGCGACGCGACGCCTACGCCGCTCTAAGTATAGTTTGTCTAAGTTATATCTGCCACACACGTTTATGAAATCCATGGGCTTACAAAGACGTTTCTATCGCCTGTCGTCTTATTGCAAAATCTTCAATATGATGCCACACGTAATTCCTGGATATCAGAGGTAAGTAATAAAACATGTTACCACAGGTATTTTCTGGGAAATTTTTATTAAATTGTCAGAATCACCACACAGGATTACAGAAAATTGCAGTTCCCAGTAGTACATAATATTCTTTCGTGTAGTCTCATAATCCTAATTTAGTAAGGTTCTGTAAGTAAAGGTAAGAATCATAAACTTTTAGCACCACACCAACAGGTCCCATCTTTGTGGCAACTCGCCAACTCGGTCCCAGAGGACGTGAAGCCAAAAATATAGTAGGAAGGCACACCTTCAATTATTTATTCGTAACTTCTAAACGTAAACACAAAGGCTTACTATAATAGTATTTTGATATTCCTGAAAGGCGAGTATTTACAGCTGTGTGACGTCATGGACCAAAATGGCGGTCGTGACGTCACCAGCTGGCCGAGTATCGATCGACCTTGGCTCCGCAAGGACGTCGACACCCCATCTTAGATACAACATGCAGTTTGGTATCACAATACAACGCTTTGAGAATTGAGTTACATGTTGCAATTACAATTTATAATTTTTAACATGGGAAATAATTTGAAACAGCAACTTTAATTCATTATTTATTTCGCTCTTATGACGAATTGGAAATTGATGTACGGAGAATATTGATGACAAATCGTAAAAATGGATTTAATTGAAGTTAGGATTATATTGGATTTAATTCCTCTGAAGACAAGTCTTTGTAAACCACGCTTCGAAAGATCCTAATCACATCACAAAATAACTAACGCTGAAAATGATTAAAAGGACGAAACCCTTTTGTCAAATTGCCATTGATTACAAAAACGTGTTTAGACTCATATTGATGTAAATAAACAACAAACAATTAATTACTTGTGGGTAGCAGCGGCGGCCCTAGCCATTGCGAGGCTACGTGCGGCAGGTCTAAGAGAGGCCTTTTATCCAAAGTGAAAAATATGTGTTGCGAGAGTAAGCTGGCGTTTTGATTTAGCTAATCGTCATGTTTGAGAAGAAATGCTCAAGTTAAACTAATAATAAAATTTTATTTTTACTACAGTTTATATTCAAAGAATCACAAAATTAACAAATATTAAACTAAAATCTTTAATTAAAGCAGAATAATCGAATGAATGAGCAACGTCATTTTCGATTAGCAAGGACTGAAAGTCGATCTTGTGTCATCGAATTCCTTAAACATGTTTTAATAATTGTAAACCTCGAAAACTGCTTTTTCGATATTATTATTTTTTATTATTCGAATTCTCAAGACTATTTCAGTAGTGGAATTAATTTCAGTTAAATTATTTTCTAATATACATTTCATCACCGAGATAATATTCAGCTCTTCGTATAACTGATTCAGGGCCGTCTCTGGCTCATGTAGCGCCCGGGTGCAATCATGACCCAAGCGCCCCCTATGTATTGAAAGATTGTAACTTGAGTAATTCGAACGTCGTAAATAAGGAAGTTCATACGGAAACTAGGAGTTATTTTCTCGTTAATAAAAGGACTTACAAGCGGCGCTACCTTCTAGGTTCGGCTAAAAAAGGATGATAAAATAAAATAAGTGGAAAGTAAAGCACCCGCGAGCGTAGCGAGCGCAAAAAAATTTGAGCGTCACTAAAGCACCTAAAGTTGTTTAATAAATAACAGTGGAAGGTGAATTCGCGAGCGTAGCGAGCGCGAAAATTTTTGAGTTTTGGGACAAAAAAGTACTCTAATCAAGTTAGAAGGTAAGGTACAACTGAACAGCCGCGAGCGTAGCGAGCGCGAATTTTTTAAAATTGTTTGTTTAAGGACTCTCAAAGCACAAATAAAAAGAATCCGTGACTGGATCGAGAGCCAGTTGTTTTTGTTACTTTGGTGTTCCAACTTTTTGTTAAATTGAGGACTGACGCAGAATGAATTAGAAATAAAGAAAAAAATGCACATTTTATTTCTTGGACCAGATATATATCTTCTAATTATATTTTTTTTATATTAGTGTGGGTTGTAGCGCGAGGCCCCCTCAAGCGCGAGGCCCTGTGCGATGGCACAGTTCGCACACCCCTAGGGCCGCCACTTGCACTGGTGGGTAGTGTTTGTCGCTTCTACTCAATTGTTTATGAAACCAATTTATTGGTACAAGCTAATGAAGTGTATGAGAAAGCAATATACTAGATTACTTTGCTTTATCTATGAATCGGAAAATAACAATATCTTTTCTGCGAAATAAGAATGATTTTGAGGAAAATTGTTTGCTTTATTCACTTACTATTTTTGGTTGGAATAAAAATTACATAACAGTAAGTAAAAACGACAATTTTTGTAGTATTTCTCTCAAGTAACAAAATTTTTCAAATACATAAGCATTAAAGAAAATTGAAGTCAAATAAAACAGTCCTTTAAAAAAAATTCAACTATCAAAAATAATAAAGTGGTAATAAAGTGATATCAACATCAAGTATTCTGCCATTGAATGCATGTCAACATTTCTTTAAATAAATCATTAAATCATTTACGTATTCCAACGTTTCATATCTTTTGCGCACCAAGTGGAGCGCTCACAAATGGTAATACAAAAGTACCTGTAAGCTATTATTTGAGATGAAACAAAAGCTGCTCACACAATTGATCCCCTAGGCGACCGGCCATTGTTTCATTAGCGTACAAACTACAATATTTAAACGTCATCTCTTAGCGAAATAATGAATGTTAACTTCTCGAGAACAATATTTTGCTATTTCGTTTATTTGCAGCGACAAAGCGGTATTTGTTTTTTCACTTCCAGATGGAAATAAAAGAACAGGATATCGGAAAGAAATTCCACAGCTGTTTTTTAACGTTGTAATATTACAATGTTTTGAAGAATAATATCATAAAGGCAACCAAGTAGCATCAGGATATGAAGATGACCTGAAAGTACATATTCTACATTCTATACCAGACAATGTACATAAGGCATCATAACAGCTATGGTATCTAAATCGATATTATTCACCTTCATCATGATTTCATGAAACACGTGTAACACCAAGCTGGCCAACATCTTCAAAACAAACTCAGCAGGCCACTAATCTAAAAAGCGTACATAAAAAAAAACTGCAACTTTTTCAAGAATCTCTCTTCTCACGAGGCCTCAGTTTTCAATGGCAAGAAATTGTCCATCTTCGCACAATAGATGGCGCACTCGTCCTAGGCCGGGTGTGGTCGGGTCACGAAGTCGTGCGACCACGATCACATTGTTGAACCAGTGGACACCAGCAAACATGAATTTTATTACAATAGCCTGTGCCCTGTTGACTTTCTAGTCGTACAAGTAATGATCGAGAGCTTTTTAATCAATCTTTATTGAAGAACTTCCGAGAAATGAAGATCGATGTTCCATTGAGAAGCCAAACAGATGTTTAGCCTTGATTCGATAGTGGAAAAGCTAATATAGAAGCATTGCTGGGTTAATTTGCGCTGCTACAATCGATATTTGCAATTCCGTGTATTCATCGCAGTGCAGAAATTATGGACTACTTGGAAAATTAATTTATTCGTCGGCTACCTACGTAATGCTGTTAAAAATAGATATTCCCATCATGATTTTCAGCACAAAGACCTAGAGAAAGAATAGATTGTAAGACGGCAGGTATGCAGAGTACACGCACCAATAGTACCTAATCATACAAATAAAGCAGACCTACCTAATACAATTCCTTTCAATTCCACCTCTGTAATATTTGCAGAGCCATCATATTCAATCGTTCGTTCAGCGAATGCCAACACTCGAGCATTTTGTTCGCGTATTTACTCTGTACCTCAAAGTTAACCCGCAACTTTGTAAGTGTCCTAAGAATAAATAAAACGCTAAGGAAATTAAGTAGATACCCAAGTAGCTGAACAATGTTGCGCCAACTTTATTGGCAGGCAATCATTATTAAAATACTTTCGATTTAATGCCTATCTGGCCGTTCAGTGCTTTTGAAACGGCGTTGGCGCTCCAAGCTTAAGAGGACGAATTGGAATTTTTGGCGCCAAGGATGTCAATTTTTCTCAGTAAATACAAAACGGATCAAAATACAACTTGGTTACCTGAAAGTTCATGATATAAGCCTTATTTTGTTAGTTGTAGAAACATGATTAGGTAACTTTTATAACAGAGAAAAATATATCAAACATACCTCTTTTTAAAAAGAGATTCACATATTATGGGCAAACGGGACCGATTTAAGCCTCTTAACTTTTTTAGTAGTTGAGTATATACATACTCTTTAAAATGGTAGTAGGAATTTTTATTAAATTATCATTTCTAAATATTAAAATTACAAAACCATTTTGTCGCTTACGACTTTTAGTTATAAGCTAGCGCGCGTATTGTTATCCTCGCCCCGCTCAGACGCTCCGACCCCTTTTGGCGCCTTAGATGCGCGTGCCGGTTATGGAATTATTGTTGACCACTTCCTCGCCTTAATGAACATTCTTCTTTTTTAAAAAAAAGTCCAGTCCAGTTATTAAATAAGGCCATTCATATACTTTCGGCTCATGTCAAATTACATCACATGGGTAACGTGTAAATTCGAATGTCATTGACTCCCTTAACCCGCCTACCTGTAGCCTCTTCAATTCCAGGAAAATAGGCAGGTAAATAGAAAACGGCAGTAGGCTGTATTCCGAAGCATTAAGGTTTAAAATCATTAACTTTATGTCTATTGTTATTTTTTCTCTTCGGAAGCCGTTCTGAGGAAGGCTCTATTTATTGAACTCACAAAAAGGATTCCAATGTTGATCGGTTTCTGTAATGGCCAGTCAAAGAAACCGCCAGTTTTTGCTCGAATAGAATCCTGTAATTTATTGACGACAACGAATTAATTTTATGATTGGTAAATAAATTGCGAATAGCTTTAGAATTCCATTTTTTTTAAACAGAAAACAAAATAAAACCAGATGCCATGCATCACTTTTATTCGAAAGCACTAAAACGATAACTATACGTCTAGACTGGATAATATTTTGGAAATGGCACGAGCCACCGGTATACGTAACCTGAAAATGTCACAACAGGCCGAAATGAACGCTTACCGCCAATCACTCCGAATAAATTAGCATCCCACCCAAAACAAAAATGTGAAAGACTGCCAAGTTCGATAATATGGGAATGCTTCGCCTATAAAAGAAGTGAGATCTGAATAAGTACCAAGTTCCATACACATACCTCAGTTAAAAATAGTTACTTTTTAATGATGTTACTTGGCAAGTTTTCATACACCTTGTTATAAACCTACTAAACGCAATGAATCAAGTATTTAATTTTCTATTAAAACTTGCCAAGTAATCATCATTAAAAAGTAACTATTTTTAACTGAGGTATGTGTATGGAACTTGGTACTTATTCAGATCTCACTTCTTTTATAGGCGAAGCATTCCCATATTATCGAACTTGGCAGTCTTTCACATTTTTGTTTTGGGTGGGATTTCATTTATTTTTGTAAGGTTGTTTATTTTATTTTTTTCTTATGATGAAGTTAGTTAAAGAAATGTCTCATTTATACTATCTTTTCGATTTTTTAATATGTACTATGTTTCTTACAAAGAAATGAACTAGATTAACTATGACTAGATTTACCAACTGACTGACATGACATGTTATCATATATTATGTTCGTGGATCAAAGTTACACATTCGTTATTTTCGAAAGTGATTCACACTTGGCCGTTTTCAGATTTTTACTTTACTTTGACTAAATACAAACCTTTGTACCATTCGAAGATATATTATATAAATATAGATAAATTTAGTTCGTTTTAGTTCCTTAGGGGTATAAATTTACACCGGGTATAAAACACCTTCATTATTTTGAAACCGACTCACACTTGGCCATTTTCAGATTTTTCCCTTTACCTTGACATAAAGACCTACCTCCATGCCAAATTTCAAGTCAATACGACCATTGGAAGTGGTCTAGGTTTTTGATGAGTGAGTCAGTGAATCAGTGAATCAGTGAATAAGTGAATCAGTCAGTGAGTGTATAGTAAAAATAGCGATTTTCTGACGTCAATATCTCAAGACCTACAATAGGTATATTAATGAAATTTTGTATTTTAGATAAGTGAGGGGGTCTCAACAGATACTAGAAATTTGATATGCGTAAATAAAATAGATTTTGAGTTACAGGGGGGTCGAATTTGGCCCGAAATGGTTCGTGTAATATAACCCACGGCCGGTGTGTCGCCTTTTTTGCTCGAACTTGGCGGACACACTGCCGTGTGTCTAGATAATACCTACTTATTAGTGATTAAAAAATAATCTTTGCTAATCATGTAGCAATGTAAAAAATGATTTTTGTAAAAAAAATAACTAATCATTGCAACTTTTATAACATTCCATATGGATTGAGGTTATTTTTACTTATTACCAATAAATAACACAAACAGCCGGTTTTAAGCAGAAAAATGTAGTCCACTGTACGAACTGCTACTAATAAAATAGAAATCGTTTCAATACAGTTATGTTCTCATAAAATACATTATCCCGGTATTAAACAATAATCCGGTTTATTTTAGTGTCATAACATGCACCATTCAATGGGACTTTGTGACCCACTGTGGCGTTTTAGGGTTAATTTTATTGAGACATTTCTATGAACTTTAAAATATAATAAAAAGCGACAGATTAAGGTCTATTGTGGGAAGAACGAGGAACATTTTAAGTAAATGACTTTTATGCCAGCTATAAGAAAACAACTATACTTAAATGACACGCTACACATATTGGTGCATTTGACAAATGACTAATCTGTTACTACATTAAGCTGTCTAAAATACAAATAGATACAACTAACTATTGTATCACAACATAATTGATTTCCACATCAATTAACACGGACGATCCACGCCCCCATTCACGAAAATTCTCATGTCTTTAGACTTTCCGGGACCGAGACCCGTTTCTCACGCGCGGGGTGAGATCGCCTGACAGAACAATACCACCGTATGAATAACTCAGCAAAAAGCGATCTGCACTTGACTGTACTGGTGTACAGTGGTGATCAACTGTGTGTAATCAAGCGGTAAGTTTTTTTTAAATCAAAAAGTATCTACATTTCTGTATTAAATGGATATTTTTGTAGGCATGTTTACGTGAGTAAACTATTATCATAATGCTAAAACATTAAGTTTGTATTTCAAATAACTCTTTAACTTCATACCATCTTCAGAAGTTGGCGGCAAATATCCCAAAATCTGAACCCTTAACAAAGTACTAAAAACATAAAACTTAAGAATTCAAGTCATAACCATCGTTTATGTCAAAACTTCGCTGCGACGAAAACCCGCAATGGCGCGTTGCGGGAAAACTTTGAGAGTCACTGTCCTAAGTATTGTGTCAATGAAATGCCAACTGATTATCATAATCGCGTGCGCATCACCTGTGCCTGTCCATTCATTGTAATACATCATTGATTTATTATCAACATGGAACAATAACTGCGGAATGGATATCTAAGTTTATTCTTAGTTAAAAAGTGAAGGAAAGTGTAAAGAAAACGCAGTGTGAAAACCACTAAGTACATGCTATTTAAAGTTTGAAGCGAGCAAGTTTATAACGTAGGAAATTGAGCTGCTTTTCTGCTGCTATTTATTTTATGGTATGCCTCGCAGTCCTATATAAAAATATGCAAATAAATACAATTTGTTTCAGTTAAACGGAAGACATTGAAACAATACTGTACTGTCATCTGTTAGTTAGCACATAGCACTTAAGATTTAGCCAAACATAACCTAACCTTGAATGTACGGTATTCCGTGTTTTTGTTCACATCACAGACCACAGACTAATCTGGTTAGTGATTCAGTATATTTTTTAGGCTTCACGCAAAATTAGATAGTTGACAAAAACTTAGATCAGTCGCTTACAATCGGTCCAAATGGTCAGGTGTCTAATGCTACTGCGATTACATAACAGTGGGAAGTAAATAAAGGCCGTAAAATTGTGAATTAATGTCGAATTTAAGATATGGCTTCCCAAGGAAATTATATGATGTCATGTAAAAGTAGAAAACGAACAAAGCAACGGATCGCATTTTCTTTAAGTAGTCGAAAATAATGTTAATTGATTTATATCTGAAACTTAGTAAAAATGGACAAGGTCTAAAGATGTCTCAAGGGCACCTGAAACAATCGGTAATATGTTCCTGTAACGACCACCATTAATATTGAAGACAGTAAAACTTTTACAAAAATAATCAGGTCGCAACATTCTCGAGAAAACTCACGGTAATGCATTAATTGACTCCTTAACCTACAAACAAAATGCATTTAAAATCTAAATTAACATCGGAAAATCGATTCGTAATATTGTGCAAGAATCGATCGTAAGACTACATAAACAAATCGAATGACATCTCGAAGATAGCAAACTTGTCACTTACAGCGTCGGTCTTGTTAGCAAGTGTTCTGCGAATATGGGTCAGCGGTAAATAGCCTAATAGAAACATGCATGCAAAATCGCTTAAATTGCAAGGCAATGTATGAGCGCTGTCAGCAATGATTGGTGTGTGGCACTTCGGCCAGTGTCGGGCACTGTCGGCCAGGTTCACTGTTCAACCTGCGGCGAGATGCTTTATGTGCGGCGCAGAGGGTACGACTGTTATGCCCATCTGCGAATGATTAATACGCGAATAATACGCCACGAAAATGTTTTGTTCCAAAAAGGTCGTGTGGAAAATATTACGCGGTTAGCTAAAGGTTTCTCATCTCGTTTTCAAGGTCCGCTATGAACGAAGGTTTTCTTCTTTTTGACGGACACGTTCGTAGCTTTAAATAGGCTCTCCCTTTTGTGTCTTTAAAGGTCAAAGTACCTAACTTTATTAGAAGAGGACAAGGTGTCTGCGTTCACTGCATTATAATAAGCTGTATCTCCGCTGAGAGTTCAATGTGACAATATGACAACTTGGGCGGCAGATGACCTCCCATTTACAAGCTACGTGGTAAGATAACATGTCCTGCGTATTTGCAGAGCGGTCTAGAATTCTAGATACACAGAAATTGTCATACGACACCTAGCAATCACTAGAACAAGCTATTTGTGTGAAGGCGTTACACTGAAATGTTAGCCGAGATGTGGACTCGTTTCCAATAAATTTTGATTAGGCATTTGTTATTGGATACAGCTTGTTCTGGCCTATGACTACATAGACACACTTACATTATTTTCTTTAGGAAAGTATGTCAATTGAGAATGGCTATTTGATAAATCATCGGCTGATTTTCTAGACAAATAGGGTTGTAAAGGCTGCTACTGTACGCATCCTGATAAACTTGGGGAGGTCCTCCAATCAAACGAACTTTTATCTCCAACTGGGCAATTAGAGTTTAAACATTTACATTATACATATAGAAGTTGTATTACATGTCATTATATTTTATTGCAAATTAAACTTGCTAAGATAGGTGCTATTAAAAATCAGAAACCCGTAACTAAAGTACGGAAAGATGCACCGATGATCCTGTTAGATCTTTCAAGTAAATTAGAAGCTTTAATGTCTCAACAGTTCTTAGAAGTCAACCTTCCGGTTTGATGCATTTCATTGATCACTGAATTGACAAAAATAAACTAAACTCGCGTGGAACATCTCTGTCATCAACTTTATAAACTCCTAAGTTAATCAATGTTTCTATTTATATCGAAAGTTTAGGCGATGTTGGCAGGCAGTAAGGAAATATCTGTTCAAGGTAAATAGGACGAACTTCGGGAGTAAACAAACATACCTGCGGATATAGATATAAAACCGACGTAATATGTTCGATCTAAAGGTTCGTGTCGACTACTCTGTAACGCTCGGTATTAAAAGACAAGCAAACTTTGGGAGTACATCTTTAGCTCGAAAATGTAGGCCATCTCAGCTACTAGCTTTCAAGGCAACCGAACCCCACAGGATATCGATCTTAAGCTACGTTTAAAGCTTCGCTTCATGTTTTAATTAGTTCTTAGGAATTTTCACAGCAATACCAATAATTTATAACTGTTTCATAGACTTTTTAAAACATAAACTACAGACTAAACGGATTTCGGGTGGATTTAAATCAATGGTTAAGTATCGCATAACACACAAATTCTGCGAAAATTACAGATCAATCGCAAAAAGCTGGCCTTTATTTCAAACTGTCTTGTCTTTCAATTGAGTTTACCTGTCTTTAAAATATTACCTGCGATGCCGGTTGCGGGCTAGTCAAAGCATACCTTAACGTAACTGAAATAATAACATGACTCGTATGTGCGTAAACATGGGAGCTTTCGTAAAAGGAACATGTTATGAGCTAGTAAGCCTAAATCGATACGACATGGTTTTGCAAAATTATTCATTTGGACTCATATTCATGTATCGTGCCAATAATAACTGGAGCATTGGGTGGCTTTACCACGCTAATAGGTTTGTAGGATTCTATTAACCGAAAGAAGTTTTCTGTTCCCATTTATTTTGACACCGACTTTTTTTTGCCAAACTACTAAGACACGAGCAGATTTATACTACAATTTTCTACATCATCAGGGGAAACCCCTAATTCCGCAGGAAATTGGAACGGAAGATGGGGATTTTGACAAACTTCTAAATAAGACGCAACAATTCTAGTACTTTGTGAAGTCTACTCGATATTTTCGTATTTCAAAGACATGCTTGCAATTATCTTACAAGAAAGCATTGATGTTGTATTTCTCCCATTCATAAGTTATAATGAAGATAACCAGCGAACATTATGCTGAAAGTAATTGCTGTGAGGCTAATCCTATCAATGAGTTTCTTCACGTATAGAAATTCCAGGCAGACTTAAAGTCTTCGTAAAATATAGATGAATGCATTGATGCGGTCTAAGAATGTTCTGATAGCATCTATGGCGGTTTTATGCGGGGTTTGGTTATCTAAACTATGCGGTGCATGATTATTAGCATGCAGCATTATTGCATTATTGGGTATCGGACGCCAATCTTTCCGGGTAGATACGTCGGCAAGATTGAGGAAATAATTTGCAAGTTTTGAGATAGGAGGATGAAATATAATTGCTGCGAATGCTCACCCACGATGTGAAACAAATTTTATACGACGGTTTTATTTTTTATTCAGTGACGCGAATCAAAGCTGAAACAATTTGTCGAAATAATGAGGTAGGTACGTAATGTTATGTTCAGCATTTTTATCATAATGAGTGTGTTAGTGAACTTGATAAGTCAAGTGTAATCACAATACAGACTGATTTAAATAATTGTGAGTACTAATTAGCTACAATAGGTGCTCCATACAGCTAACTAATGGAGCTCTGCTGATAACAGAAGGTCGCTAATTTGCGAAAATATTTTCTATCTAAAGAACTCATAAACTATGATAACATAAGATTGACTGCTACACAATGATAGTCATTGTTATGTTAATTTATGAAATAAATTGGGTAGGTAAGTAACTATTGTTATCACTGTTTTAGTTTGGTGATAAACTCTTATTGACGTGTCCGATAAAACAGTTTGGCCATGCATAAATTTTGTAATAAAACATATAAGTAGTAAGATGTTTGTGTACTGACCTCCTGGATGCAGCAGCGTGCTGGGGTGCACGGTGCCGTCCTTGTGCAGCAGCACATGGCGCGGCTCGGTCACCAGGAAGCCGGCGGGCCCGTCCGTCAGGCACTTCTGGAAGCAGCGCGCCGCCTGGTAGAACAGCGCCCACGCGTGCTCCTCGCTGATGGTGGAGTTGAACGCTTGCAGTATCTGCTGCAGCGTGATGCAGTCCGCCGCATCCAGCGAGAACTCCGTCCCGCCGGGAGCGCCGGCGTTCTCCTTGCGCATCATCGCGCCTAGCCCGCCGGCCCACCACCATCCATCCTCGGAACCAACAACACAACCACTGCGACACCTATCGATCGCACTCAATTCACCAGTTGATCGTATCACTGAAAATTTTCACTGAATCATGTAAATAATTTTTGTAAACTACATAATACAAATGCGTGTTATTGTCACCGTGCTCCCCCCCGAAACGTCACTGTCACTTTTCGTTGGCAAGTGGGTGGCGTGAATTTTTTTTCGTAATGTTTTGGGTTGTCGCGATCTCGTTGGCGCGTGCGCGCTGCGGCCGGGCGACACGTGACGCGTGGTGCGGCGGCGGCGGCTCGGCGCGGACTGGCGGCGCGCGGCCCCAGCCTCCGCGATAACGTGCGCCCAGCCCCGGAACCACTTCCTAGTTTCCCGGCTTTTCCTTCGGGAGCCCACTAGCCGGCCTGCAGCCTGTGTACCCCGGGAGCAACTCACTAGGTAGCCGATATCCGACTTCGCAAATCGGAATCCTAGATAAGATATTAGCTAAGCGATTATATCACTATTCGAAGATAACTGAATGGATTGTCTGTAATAAAACAAGAATATCTCAGTCCAATTTATTTTATTTGAGTATGCTATGAATATCAGTACCTAACTACAGTATTAAATTCATTAATATTCGTTACATTTTATTACAATAGATAATAATACAAAATCAACTTTTATTAAAATGTATGAAAATTCAAATACATAACTATCATTAGAGTATAATTATGGAACATGAAACAATTTAGCTGCTTTACAATAACTATCGCACCTACGTATTAGACAATGTTGACACATTCCGGTCAGTGAGCACGCTGCCCGCGCTTTCATACAGTTCAGTGTCGACTGAACACGTCAACTTTGTATAAACCTATAAATTGGCATTGGCATCCCGAAATGCGTGCGTAACATGTATTCAATAGTATAATTTATAACTAAAATAAAACGAAACACAAGGAATGTAGTAACATTAAAACAGTGTTGGAATAATACAATGTCTTACAATAAAGCTAAGTTCAGATGAACGGCGCTCGAGCAAATCGTTCAATTTATGTTTTGTAGGTATCGACAACTAATTCAAAATAATAATAGAACAGAAAGAATAACGCTTAACATCTGAACTAAATCAAAGTTAATAGTGCTTTGAAATTAAAGTATTTGTGATAATTAGTAACATGGTTGCTTGTTTTGTTCCTTTAACATAAATAAAAAGATTTTTACAATATCAAAAATCACTATCCAAAATCTACACAAAAGCTTTCTTCACTGAAAAGTCTGCGCTTGGGAACATGTATATTTTCGCTGCGCTGAATAATGTTTTTTCTATCGATAATAACATAAAATTATCGATTTGTAAAAAAAGAATTAAAGATTCCATACTTGTAAGTTAAAAAAACCTTTTCATATCAGTATGACGGCATGCAACAATTGAATTTAGTTTTTTTGGCGAATCATGATTAATAGCATATTTTCCTAAATTTTACTGAACAAAAATACAAAATCTGATACCGTCCAACTTGCTCATTAATCCGTATAGTACTTTCTAGATATTTTGTTAAATGAAATTAACATGAAACCGTTAATTATGGAAAATTTGTTAAAACGCATTCGATCATTATACATAATAATCCAAAAGTAGATAAAATTAAAGCCAACTAAATTAAAAAAACATAAATCTAGTAACGATAATAAATAATAAGAATACTCATTTTTTGTGGAATAATATTTAATTTTTATTTAACCTATCTTATTAAGAAGCTAAAATTTTAATAAAACTAAATACGTCAAGAAAACGAAAACATAGCTAATAAAAATACTTTTACGATAAAATAATTTTGTTTAAGTAATTAACAAGTAATATCGAAATAATCGGCACTTCGTGTATGACAGGCGAAAGGAATCACGAACATAATTTTATTTACTCCAGCGGGTGCTTCATCAGCGATACTCAACCTACTATTTTCTGGGGCCGCAACAATACGGCCGCACCTATCCATATGCTAAGTAATACTCTTTATACGTGAGATCTGCAAGACTGACACCTCAGCGGGCCGAAGGTTGAGTATCGCTGCGTCTAGTGACGACATAGTCCATCGAACCATTTGACGAAGAAGGGAGCTCACTTTTTCTTCAAGCTCCAGAGAGGGTCGAGGAAGTTGAGTGGGTCCTTCATATCTCCGCTTTTTAACCCTGGCGATTGCTTCATTTCCTCGAAGGATTCGCGGGAGAACTTGGTGGGTTTCTGGCCGGCGGTGGAAGGGTTAGAAGTGGGGGTTACGGGGGGAAGTACCGCGGCGCCTGATGGGAGAGACACCGCTTCTCCGTTGAACATCGTTGTACCTTTGGGAAGAAAGAAAATGTTAAGAATGATGTCAAGAATATTAGCCGTACCTATTTGGTATTTAACATTATTAGGTACAACTAATGTTTAGAAGTGGACATTTGACTTAAAATGATAAGCTCGCCTATTTTTGGTCAGGGGAAGTACTAAAATGATAAGTCAAGTTCATGTTTGTCTTTATCTAAATAAGCTTAGATAACAGTGACTTATGCAGATTAATTCACTGTCAATAACGATTATTATAAATATTATTTAGCTTAGGATTTCTATGTACAAAAAATTACATTATCTAATTAAATATTTTGTAGTTAGTTACTTATAATTATTTATTAATTATGATATCATTTACGTCAATGAGTTTTAATAAGGACGTAGAAAGCAGATTAAGATATAATTAGGGTTGGGCATTAAAATACAAAAATAACCCAAAATAGTGGATTAACCGTTTATATCAGACAATTAAGAGATTTTTATCTTGTATTTTTACTATGACATGCACTTAAATCGAGATAATTCAAGTCCTCAGATTCATACAAAAGTGAATCGCAAAATTTTAAGACACATTTAATAAATAAATATTGACCAATTTTTTCTTTCACACCCAAAATTCCATATTAGAGTTCAGTTTCACTTTAGAGTATTAAACATAGTTCACAGTTAACTTACCAGAACAGAGAACTCCTTGGACATAAAACAATGCAGTTCTGTAGGCGTCCGCCAAATATTTGGTGTCTTCCAACACGTTGCTCCTATGTGTGTACAAGTTCATGCACCCGGCGTCAAGCATATCTATAAACAATACAGATTTATTAGGAAGATGATTAAAAAAAAAAAATTATTTAACTTAGATCATACACAAATTGAATAGAATGGGGTCTTTACATAGATAAGAATGTATCAAAGGAAAGTCCCAATTCCTGATTATGTACCTACTACGTCAGTCATACATCCCCGGAAAACGAGTACATACAAACATCCGTCGAAATCGTTTAGTTTTATCTTGTGTCAGTAATGAGTGTTGGTTTCTTTGCGGCCAGCTACTTATTTGGGAATTCCTTAAAAAACGTTTGCATCCAAAATTTATGACTATATAATTTATGAATGTAAGACGTGACAGTCATCATTTGGAGAAAACTCGGGAAGTATATAGGAAAGAAAGAGTTTCACGCGCCGCACAGCTGGTTGCTCAGTCTGCCGTCGTACGTCTGGCTGAGCAGTTGTCTGCCAGCAGTACTAGCTACTCACCACACAGCTGCATCTGCCCCGCTCGCACTTGGCACATGAGCATCAGCAGCAGAGCGAGCACGCAGCTGCGGCCCGCCCCCGCCGCGTCCTGCACCCACGCGCCGCACAGCTGGTTGCTCAGTCTGCCGTCGTACGTCTGGCTGAGCAGTTGTCTGCCAGCAGTACTAGCTACTCACCACACAGCTGCATCTGCCCCGCTCGCACTTGGCACATGAGCATCAGCAGCAGAGCGAGCACGCAGCTGCGGCCCGCCCCCGCCGCGTCCTGCACCCACGCGCCGCACAGCTGGTTGCTCAGTCTGCCGTCGTACGTCTGGCTGAGCAGTTGTCTGCCAGCAGTACTAGCTACTCACCACACAGCTGCATCTGCCCCGCTCGCACTTGGCACATGAGCATCAGCAGCAGAGCGAGCACGCAGCTGCGGCCCGCCCGCCGCGTCCTGCACCCACGCGCCGCACAGCTGGTTGCTCAGTCTGCCGTCGTACGTCTGGCTGAGCAGTTGTCTGCCAGCAGTACTAGCTACTCACCACACAGCTGCATCTGCCCCGCTCGCACTTGGCACATGAGCATCAGCAGCAGAGCGAGCACGCAGCTGCGGCCCGCCCCCGCCGCGTCCTGCACCCACGCGCCGCACAGCTGGTTGCTCAGTCTGCCGTCGTACGTCTGACTGAGCAGTTGTCTGCCAGCAGTACTAGCTACTCACCACACAGCTGCATCTGCCCCGCTCGCACTTGGCACATGAGCATCAGCAGCAGAGCGAGCACGCAGCTGCGGCCCGCCCCCGCCGCGTCCTGCACCCACGCGCCGCACAGCTGGTTGCTCAGTCTGCCGTCGTACGTCTGGCTGAGCAGTTGTCTGCCAGCAGTACTAGCTACTCACCACACAGCTGCATCTGCCCCGCTCGCACTTGGCACATGAGCATCAGCAGCAGAGCGAGCACGCAGCTGCGGCCCGCCCCGCGTCCTGCACCCACGCGCCGCACAGCTGGTTGCTCAGTCTGCCGTCGTACGTCTGGCTGAGCAGTTGTCTGCCAGCAGTACTAGCTACTCACCACACAGCTGCATCTGCCCCGCTCGCACTTGGCACATGAGCATCAGCAGCAGAGCGAGCACGCAGCTGCGGCCCGCCCCCGCCGCGTCCTGCACCCACGCGCCGCACAGCTGGTTGCTCAGTCTGCCGTCGTACGTCTGGCTGAGCAGTTGTCTGCCAGCAGTACTAGCTACTCACCACACAGCTGCATCTGCCCCGCTCGCACTTGGCACATGAGCATCAGCAGCAGAGCGAGCACGCAGCTGCGGCCCGCCCCCGCCGCGTCCTGCACCCACGCGCCGCACAGCTGGTTGCTCAGTCTGCCGTCGTACGTCTGACTGAGCAGTTGTCTGCCAGCAGTACTAGCTACTCACCACACAGCTGCATCTGCCCCGCTCGCACTTGGCACATGAGCATCAGCAGCAGAGCGAGCACGCAGCTGCGGCCCGCCCGCCGCGTCCTGCACCCACGCGCCGCACAGCTGGTTGCTCAGTCTGCCGTCGTACGTCTGGCTGAGCAGTTGTCTGCCAGCAGTACTAGCTACTCACCACACAGCTGCATCTGCCCGCTCGCACTTGGCACATGAGCATCAGCAGCAGAGCGAGCACGCAGCTGCGGCCCGCCGCCGCGTCCTGCACCCACGCGCCGCACAGCTGGTTGCTCAGTCTGCCGTCGTACGTCTGGCTGAGCAGTTGTCTGCCAGCAGTACTAGCTACTCACCACAGCTGCATCTGCCCGCTCGCACTTGGCACATGAGCATCAGCAGCAGAGCGAGCACGCAGCTGCGGCCCGCCCCGCCGCGTCCTGCACCCACGCGCCGCACAGCTGGTTGCTCAGTCTGCCGTCGTACGTCTGGCTGAGCAGTTGTCTGCCAGCAGTACTAGCTACTCACCACACAGCTGCATCTGCCCCGCTCGCACTTGGCACATGAGCATCAGCAGCAGAGCGAGCACGCAGCTGCGGCCCGCCCCCCGCGTCCTGCACCCACGCGCCGCACAGCTGGTTGCTCAGTCTGCCGTCGTACGTCTGGCTGAGCAGTTGTCTGCCAGCAGTACTAGCTACTCACCACACAGCTGCATCTGCCCGCTCGCACTTGGCACATGAGCATCAGCAGCAGAGCGAGCACGCAGCTGCGGCCCGCCCGCCGCGTCCTGCACCCACGCGCCGCACAGCTGGTTGCTCAGTCTGCCGTCGTACGTCTGGCTGAGCAGTTGTCTGCCAGCAGTACTAGCTACTCACCACACAGCTGCATCTGCCCGCTCGCACTTGGCACATGAGCATCAGCAGCAGAGCGAGCACGCAGCTGCGGCCCGCCCCCGCCGCGTCCTGCACCCACGCGCCGCACAGCTGGTTGCTCAGTCTGCCGTCGTACGTCTGGCTGAGCAGTTGTCTGCCAGCAGTACTAGCTACTCACCACACAGCTGCATCTGCCCGCTCGCACTTGGCACATGAGCATCAGCAGCAGAGCGAGCACGCAGCTGCGGCCCGCCCCCGCCGCGTCCTGCACCCACGCGCCGCACAGCTGGTTGCTCAGTCTGCCGTCGTACGTCTGGCTGAGCAGTTGTCTGCCAGCAGTACTAGCTACTCACCACACAGCTGCATCTGCCCGCTCGCACTTGGCACATGAGCATCAGCAGCAGAGCGAGCACGCAGCTGCGGCCCGCCCCCGCCGCGTCCTGCACCCACGCGCCGCACAGCTGGTTGCTCAGTCTGCCGTCGTACGTCTGGCTGAGCAGTTGTCTGCCAGCAGTACTAGCTACTCACCACACAGCTGCATCTGCCCCGCTCGCACTTGGCACATGAGCATCAGCAGCAGAGCGAGCACGCAGCTGCGGCCCGCCCCCGCCGCGTCCTGCACCCACGCGCCGCACAGCTGGTTGCTCAGTCTGCCGTCGTACGTCTGGCTGAGCAGTTGTCTGCCAGCAGTACTAGCTACTCACCACACAGCTGCATCTGCCCCGCTCGCACTTGGCACATGAGCATCAGCAGCAGAGCGAGCACGCAGCTGCGGCCCGCCCCCGCCGCGTCCTGCACCCACGCGCCGCACAGCTGGTTGCTCAGTCTGCCGTCGTACGTCTGACTGAGCAGTTTGTCTGCTAGGAGCACTAGGGGGGAGCAGACGATCCTGTACGAATGAAGGAATTTGTTATTTTATAGTTTCTTCACAGATAAAATAGCCTAAGGCCCGAGTCACACTGGAATGGCAACGGCATACGTCCTAAACGCTGTCATGTTGACAAACACCCACAGACACTGTCTTTTAAGCCTCTGATTGTGAAATAGGGACGTCAAGGTTGCCCCTGCAAATGTTCAATTAGCCGCTGTTTGGTATTAGGTTTATCACTTCACTATTTCTAATGTGAAAAAGATTGTATGCCTTTTCTGTTCAATATTCTATACCCTTGCTGTTTCACATTTGATCAATCGTCATAATAGTCAATTGAGTGATTGCGTGCCAAAGAAGCATAGCACTACTTATTAATTACGAAAATAAAACAATAAATAACATCGATAAATATAACAGTTAATTTGATGGCAGGCTCCCCAGCGATTGGACGCTATGCGAAATTAAATTTCAATTAATAATAAAAAATCCGCAATAATCATTAATTAAATCAAATAACTGTCTCAGAAGCTACTCGATTTATTTAGTAATTAAGGCTTATGGTACACTAAAAGCATTAGGTGGGTAATTACAGTAATCAAGTCGATAACCGCCTTATAACGGTAAAGCCCTGAACACACGCAAACTAAAGGTGACTCATGGTTCAAAATATTGAACAGAACTTTATATTACGTTGATCAGTTACGTGAGATATGTATTTGAAACTTTATGTAAAAGAAATAAGATGTAATATTGCACACTAGTTTTAAAGCCACGGCTGAGATACAGATCTATAGCTAGATTTGGACAAAATCTTTGTACACGATTACACTTATGACTTTTTAGTGCCATATTTATTTAAGTATTTCTTTCCATAAACATAGCTTACATACAGGGTGAGGGTGACATATCGATAACTTACAGAGAATTTGTCATCGAAATTCACAAAGATATTTATAATTTAAATTATGTCTGAAATGCAGAATAAATCCTAATAAAACAGACATACAAAAGATAAATTTATACATAATTATGTGTACTTACTTAGCAGGAAACACGTTAATCTGATAGTGTGTGACATTCAACACAGTTTTCCCGGTAGAAACAGTGAGTTTTCTCTCTGTCCAGTGCACGGTACACGTCACTTCATCTAGGAGAACTTTCAACCCATCTGACAGGTCCAAGCTTTGTCCTTTTGCAGTCGGCCAGTAGGTTTTGCCTTGCATCTGGTAGGAAGAAAACATTATCTACCTATAAACTGAATACTCGTAAGTTAGTTGCGGGCCGCCAATAAGTTTAGCGTGAATTATACAGACTCGAAATATATTACTGGATGTCTTTTAGGTAACTGCATGTTTAGCTATATTTCCTTGTTTAACAAACGAAATTGTCTATTGCACATATAATTAGTTTATATGTAGTTCTCTTAGTCACTCTTGAGTTGTTGTTGTCCCATTAAAACTGGCATCCTACTTTGATCAAGCACTCATTAGCATAGAAATTAATATGGTCAATATTATGACATGTTTATTTATAGAGTATGATGTTTAACTCAAAATACGTTTTAAACGTATTATAACTATAACTTACCTCAATTTCACTCAGCAGACACACAATGCAAGTTATTTTGTTTTCTAACACGGCTTTCCAGAACACCGTATATTCAGACTCGCTGGGGTTCTTTGAGATCACTAGAGGAATACACCATGACGCTAGTTGCTGTAACAAACATAATACATATTAATTACTAGCTTTCGCCCGCAGTTTCACTTGCGAACTGCTTCCCGCACATGGGTAAAAAATTGTAAAATTGACATGAACTATTCTCCTCCTGGGATCGATAAAGAGACGCACCGAACTTAAGAGTCCCCGATAAAAAGGGAAGTCGGTTGTCACCGGATGTAGGTATCTTGTGTGCTCTTTTACCTTTGGTCAGCCTTATATTGATAGTAGATCCTACACTATATTCTCACATTTTGTATAGTTTTCGAAAATACTAATTTCACGAACCCGGATATGAATTATCCGAGTGAACCATATTTACGCATTTATCATATCGTCAATATTAAAAGTAACGATGAGTCACCTCATTTGAATATCCACAAATTAATGAGATACTGTACCAAAAGTTTAAAAACAGAGACAAACTTGCGGAAACTGGAACAAACTACATAATATGACGCCTTAAAAACATGATTATACCCGTTTTTAAGATGGGCCTCTTATTTAATGATATATCACATATATTCAGTTTATATTGAGATCGATATCTTTTCATAAAGAAGAACTAGTTTGCCTTGTTGTTATTGCAAAGTTTAATTGGAATTAGGGTATTAACATAATTAGAACATAACATTAACTTGAACACATATTTCATTAACTTTTTACATGTTATGATGTATAAATTTTGCTTTTGAATCAAATCTGAATATATCTGAGTTTTCATCAACATCAGGCATCGATATAAAATCAAAGTACCTATTCGTTTGTATGGAAGTATCAATCTAGTCACACCCAAACGTCCACTGCCGCCTCCCCCAAGCAGGGGGGATTTGCCCATACTCATCGCGCTGGGCATAAGGTCACATTTGTTAAAGTTCCAGTCTGAATTTATGTTGCTGGGTTCAATAACATCTGATCCGTGAGCTGAATCGACCTGCATTTCCTCATTTAGTGGAGGATGGTACGCGTCAGGAGGCACAAGTCCATCTGCCCTGCTAACTACGGTTCCATCCCGTACTAATGTACATGTGGGTGGCATACGCATTCGTGATTAAATATAATCTTACCTTATAATACGAAGCGTTGATAAATGCGTCAGGGTCAGACTTGAGAGTCAGACGCGAGTCATCATAAGGCACCACTTCAGTCACTATGTTGCCGTTTGTATGCTGCATGGCGATGGTCTTGCTTCGAGTCATATTCTGCTTCGTCTAAAATATACAAATGTGTTATATTCTTGGAAGGGTGAAGAAGTATTCCCAAGCCGATAAATTAGATTTAAACACGTGTGGAAAAGCATAACTCCCTTTATTTCTACAAAACATGTATATCAATTCGTAAGACTCATCATCACATATCGGCTATGTTTAAAACCGTAGTGATATCAAAAATATCTTCCAGAGGATGTAGGATTCAAACTTCAGAATGCTATAAAGGTTCATGTCAAAATGAGAGGGACTAATAAAACTTTTTATGTGCCATATTAAATAAAATGTAAGAAGACTAATTATTTAAAAAGAAAAGCAATAAAACATTCACAATGGTGATTTTCTCTATGAACAGAAATGTAGCAAAAAAATAAACCTTTATGAAAAATTATAAACATTAAATACTTACCTGAAAATCTTGGAAATTCTTCCATTTGGAGTCCAGTACCGTCAAACCACTGGGCATTTTGTTAGTCAGTGAATCTGTCAATTTCTGTAGATTTTTCACTTCTTGAGTGAACTGATTCAACAAACTCGGATCGGAGAATAAATCTCTCTTTGCAGGGCGTTCAATCACTTCTTCCTTTACTGGTACCTTTTTCACGGGTTCTACTCTAGGTGCCACAGGTTTTCTTATAGCACTTTCAGATATTTGGGGCACTTTAATTTCAGGCATTAGTGGCGTTTGTTCTACTGAAAAGTCGATCTCCGATAGCAAATCGAATGCAGTCAGCTCAGGTTTGACCTGTGGCTTAGTGTCTGTCGGAACTGTTTCTGGAACTTTCTGCTCAACGGAAGAACTTTGTTCTACACTCGGAGTATTTTGTTCTACACTTGGAGTACTCTGTTCTACATATGGAGTACTTTGCTCTACATTTGAAGTGCTTTGATTGTCTACATTAGGATAAGTCTCAAATTTTGGCTCAACATTGTCACTCGGTGCCGACACTGCAATGGCGAATGAAATTCCATTTTACTTTAAATGCGTTTATTGACAAATAATTACAATATTTTTGGTACAAATTATTCATAAAATCTTACCTGGACCGCTATTGAACGTGACGTGATGGTCCTGTGGGGTCGGAACAGTCGGCACGTAGCCCGGCTGGTTCGCGTTCACTACGTAGTTGTTGGGAACTGTCTGCTGCGCTGCTTGCGCGTCGTTCACTGGTGACGTCACGCTCTGGTAGCCGTACGTGTTGTTATAGTACATCTGGTTATTAACTCCTTGTTCCGCAGGCATTTGCGGCACTATCTGTGAGTTGTCAGTCGGCGACTGCACAGTCTCACAAGTCCCCATATTCCCCGCGCTCGTGTATATCGCTGGCTGCTGCCAGTTTTGTTCTTTCTCCGCCGGCTGATAATTCACATTCTCTTGTACGGTATTATCATATGTATAAGAGTTTTGCGAACCGAAATTATACTCGTAGGTTCCCGTGGTCGAGTTGAAGTTATAACCCGGGTGGTTTTGGTAGGACTGTGAGAAGTTCGTGTTTGTTTGATCGGTGTAACCGTACGTGCTGGTCGGGTTATATGTCTGGGGTTGGTTGGAGTACCCGGGAACATTGGAGCCGTAGTTTTGGTAGGATGGCTGGAAGCTCAGGCTGGATAGGGCTTCACCCTTCGCGTGGGACTTTATCGGTTTGTCAATAGCGTCTAACTGGGACAGAGCTGGGTTATAGTTGTCCATTTCTGACGTGAAGGAGTATGGGAGACTGTTGGAGTTCGCTATGCTTGAGGTTGTAGAAGTATTGGCATTAGTGTACGTGTACCCTTGGGAGGTCGAGGCGAAGGTAGTGGCATAGTTGTACGAAGGGTCAGCAGCAGAGAACGTCGGCACCTGCTGACTGTACTGCGTCGACTCGTTACTGTACGGATAGTTCAGCGTACTGTAGTCAGAATTCATCTGGGAAGGCGCTAAGCTCGTGTTAGAATTCTGAGGAGCGCTGGTATAGGCGGCTGATCCAGGAGTCGATACATTTGGGTACTGAACGCTATAGAAAGTCTGCGAATAATCCGCTCCAAAATCTTGGGGATTTTCGTGCTTAGGCCCCGAAACATGCATTTGTGCGAAATTTGCGATCATGTCCGTTTGATTCGCACTACTGTAGGCAGATACGGACGACATGGACGACTCGGGAATTGGTCCCATCTGGTTCATGTATGGCTCGTAGCTCTGATTAGGATTTACATTTATTTGATTTGGATTTACGTTAACTTGGTTCGGATTCACATTGATTTGGTTCGGATTCACATTAATTTGGTTTGGAATGTTTGGATTCACGTTTACTTGATTGGGATTCATGTTCACTTGATTCGGATTCATACTGACTTGATTCGGATTCATACTAACTTGGTTTGGATTCATTCCACCCTGATTTGGATTCACATTTCCTTGGTTAGGATTCACATTGACCTGATTTGGAACCACATTAGAGAAGTTCTGTGAGTCAGTGACTACAGTAGCATTGTTTTGAGCGCCATAAGAATTGGCGTAGTAAGGATTAGAATATATTTGTTGTTCAGAAGTATTCGCAGAAAACTGTTGCGGAGTATACGTAGAGTAACCATAACTCAAGTCTTCGTGGGACGGTTTTTCGTAAGTTTTGCTGGTATTAGGGAATAGGTAGTTGGATGGGATGGCGTACGGTTCGGAATCGGATGGGCCGTATAGGTACCGGTCGTACGGACTGGGCACGGCTTGTACCGGAGGCATTACCACGCCGTCAGGTAACTGCATCTGATTTATATCCGTTGCTGCAACAAATATTTTTATTGGAGTTTTATAAAGCCTTTAGATGTTACCCATTTTATAGCGATATTAATTATTATTATATAATGTTAATTATTTGTATTAGGAATAAAAAGGTCATAATAACATCGGCTTACCTTCTGATCCAACGGGTGTCGGGCGCACTGAAGTTGGGTATATGCCTTCAGGATAATATGAGTCCAGAGGAATTGGTTCCACGGGGGCTGCAACATAAGAACACATACTTGTTACTTACCAAAACGTAGGAGGTTCACAATTTGGAAGTTTATGTTTTTCTTTGCAAATAATGTTACTAAGAACTTTAGTATAAATAGTAATGACAGATTGCTGCCTCATCGGACTTTGAATGTGACGGAAAAGGGAGTATAGCATCTGCTCATATATGCTTGTTATGCCCTATAATGGCTGGCAATTGGCAATCAGTCTGTTCAATATTACACTAAGACGTAAAACTGGGTAGTTCGAAGTACCGAACTGTCAAACCTAAAATGATTTGATTTTAGCTTTAACTCTTCTGGCTATATATATTAATTCCACTAGTTTCTCTCGCTTATAAACTATTTATTACCTTGCGGCGCCATACCGCGGTTCCTATTCTTCATATACGGCAGGTAGTCCTTCAGCTTGCGTGGTCCTCCGCCAGCCGCCAGTGAGGGGGGCAACTGGCTCACTATAGCACTTGCCTCTGCTTGTTTAGCGGGCGGGGGACTGGCTGCCGCTGTGGGGGTCGGGGTACTCGCTGTGAAGGGGAGTTATATGTTAAATTACATGATAAACTTAAAAATAACTGTCTGTATGTCTGTAAGCTGAGTCAAATATGTGTACAACATACAGTTTTTGTAATAATAAAAATAATTTGCGAAGAGGGGATAGTTCGTGCACGTTCACTTTGGCACAAATCATAGCATTTAAAAAAAGTTTCTTTTTCAAAGAAGACGCAAAGCGGAGGTCCGGCGCTAGCAGCGATCTTGTAATCTTCCTCTCGCATCTGTCACCTAAATCAGAGTTCCCAGAATCTTTCCTACTCTTCAAATTACTTGCCGATGCTGGCCTATTATATGCATCAGAGCCAGTACACGACAGTTTATATGGGAAATTGTGTTTGGCTGTTTGAGGTACAGCTTTTATTTACTTATTTAGTACGCTTACCTTTCCCCTGTTGCTTGGCGAGGAGCTGCGCCCTCTCCTCGCGCTGCACCTGGCACGTGCTGCGCAGCCGCGTCAGCAGTTGCGACACGTGTGACAGCTACGCGTAGCACTTACCTTTCCCTGTTGCTTGGGAGCTGCGCCCTCTCCTCGCGCTGCACCTGGCACGTGCTGCGCAGCCGCGTCAGCAGTTGCGACACGTGTGACAGCTACGCGTAGCACTTACCTTTCCCTGTTGCTTGGCGAGGAGCTGCGCCCTCTCGCGCTGCACCTGGCACGTGCTGCGCAGCCGCGTCAGCAGTTGCGACACGTGTGACAGCTACGCGTAGCACTTACCTTTCCCTGTTGCTTGGCGAGGGCTGCGCCCTCTCCTCGCGCTGCACCTGGCACGTGCTGCGCAGCCGCGTCAGCAGTTGCGACACGTGTGACAGCTACGCGTAGCACTTACCTTTCCCCTGTTGCTTGGCGAGGAGCTGCGCCCTCCTCGCGCTGCACCTGGCACGTGCTGCGCAGCCGCGTCAGCAGTTGCGACACGTGTGACAGCTACGCGTAGCACTTACCTTTCCCCTGTTGCTTGGCGAGGAGCTGCGCCCTCTCCTCGCGCTGCACCTGGCACGTGCTGCGCAGCCGCGTCAGCAGTTGCGACACGTGTGACAGCTACGCGTAGCACTTACCTTTCCCCTGTTGCTTGGCGAGGAGCTGCGCCCTCTCCTCGCGCTGCACCTGGCACGTGCTGCGCAGCCGCGTCAGCAGTTGCGACACGTGTGACAGCTACGCGTAGCACTTACCTTTCCCTGTTGCTTGGCGAGGGCTGCGCCCTCCTCGCGCTGCACCTGGCACGTGCTGCGCAGCCGCGTCAGCAGTTGCGACACGTGTGACAGCTACGCGTAGCACTTACCTTTCCCCTGTTGCTTGGCGAGGAGCTGCGCCCTCTCCGCTGCACCTGGCACGTGCTGCGCAGCCGCGTCAGCAGTTGCGACACGTGTGACAGCTACGCGTAGCACTTACCTTTCCCCTGTTGCTTGGCGAGGGCTGCGCCCTCTCCTCGCGCTGCACCTGGCACGTGCTGCGCAGCCGCGTCAGCAGTTGCGACACGTGTGACAGCTACGCGTAGCACTTACCTTTCCCTGTTGCTTGGCGAGGGCTGCGCCCTCCTCGCGCTGCACCTGGCACGTGCTGCGCAGCCGCGTCAGCAGTTGCGACACGTGTGACAGCTACGCGTAGCACTTACCTTTCCCCTGTTGCTTGGCGAGGGCTGCGCCCTCCTCGCGCTGCACCTGGCACGTGCTGCGCAGCCGCGTCAGCAGTTGCGACACGTGTGACAGCTACGCGTAGCACTTACCTTTCCCCTGTTGCTTGGCGAGGGCTGCGCCCTCCTCGCGCTGCACCTGGCACGTGCTGCGCAGCCGCGTCAGCAGTTGCGACACGTGTGACAGCTACGCGTAGCACTTACCTTTCCCCTGTTGCTTGGCGAGGAGCTGCGCCCTCTCCTCGCGCTGCACCTGGCACGTGCTGCGCAGCCGCGTCAGCAGTTGCGACACGATGTGACAGCTACGCGTAGCACTTACCTTTCCCCTGTTGCTTGGCGAGGAGCTGCGCCCTCTCCTCGCGCTGCACCTGGCACGTGCTGCGCAGCCGCGTCAGCAGTTGCGACACGTGTGACAGCTACGCGTAGCACTTACCTTTCCCCTGTTGCTTGGCGAGGAGCTGCGCCCTCTCCTCGCGCTGCACCTGGCACGTGCTGCGCAGCCGCGTCAGCAGTTGCGACACGTGTGACAGCTACGCGTAGCACTTACCTTTCCCCTGTTGCTTGGCGAGGAGCTGCGCCCTCTCCTCGCGCTGCACCTGGCACGTGCTGCGCAGCCGCGTCAGCAGTTGCGACACGTTGTGGGACAGCTTCGCGTAGAACTCCAAACCTTTCTGTGACTTGCCCAGAAGTTCTTCGTATGTGTCGTATGATGTGATTAGAGCTGGGAGAAAGTAAAACCTAATTTAGAGGGGTGCAAAACGAAAAAAATTGTGAATGAATCAACAGACTAGAATGACAATAGAATCGTCATTATTTTAGTGCAAATGAAAGTTACAGACTAAATAAAAAAAAACACTTCTACAGGAGTATATAAACCCGACGCAAGTACATTATAATCATCCTCCGAGCCTTTTCCCAATCATGTTCCAAGTACATTATAATATGGGTAGTAAAGAGAGGAAGTCCGTGATTATGTACTACTATTTTCTTCCTTGTGTACTTCCTATACATATGGATGACAAAGATTTGTTAATGGAAATTATTTATAACAAATAAAATAAATAAGTACATAGGGGAGCATATATGGGCAGTATATAGAAGTTCAACTTTAAATCTAGGTGCAGCAGCACTTCGGGCTTTCACCATAACATACACAAACAGTAAACATGAACCTTAACACATAGCACACAAGGTTGAATTTCCTATCATATTCCTCACCATTAATGAGCCCTTCTCGTTTCCTCAGCACGTCTGACAGCAAACGTCTGGAGTCACCGTATGACGCGTACACTGAAGTCAGTTTGTTTATTATGTTCTCTTGAGCTGCTAGATTCGCTTCGATGATTTGTATCTGTGACAAGTAAGGCATAGAAAGAAAACCTTCTTAGTAACAAATTACAGTCTAGAAAATGACCCCTTAAAAATATGGGATTTTTTTAAAAGTAAAGCACTGGGCCATTTAAAAAACAATACGAAATAATATGTAGATGGATCAGATGGTATCTAGATTTTTTATTTTTTTTTAAATATTACTTTATTTATAAATAACAATAACGTTTGACATAATCAATCAACTGTATGACAAAAATATAAAGCTAGGAAACAAACATCAAACTACCTACAGGATTATTTCTAAGACTCCAGATCCTGCAATGCAAAGTACCATAGAAGGTTACCAGACTAACGCCGTTAGGTTGCATTTTAACTTTCCGCACACAGAGAGAAAAAACATTTAAAATATCCCATCATAAAAGAAGTACAAAATAAAAAAGCCACTAACCGTAGGATTATGTTTCTTCAACTCCTGCTTAAAAATCTCCTCTTTAGGCTCATTATTCCTCGCCAACAACTGCGAGGTGATATCGTCGTTGGTCACCGCTTCCCTCAACTGTTGTACAAGAGAGTCGCGTTGTGTTTGCATCTCGCGGACCTTGCCGACCACGCGACGCATTTCCGTCATTGTTTCACGGTCTAGACCTACTGTGGGATAAGGAAATTATTTAGAGTTATATTCCTAGTTTAGCTAATAGGCAGAATAAACTAGCCAAAGATTTAATAGTACTTCTAATAAGTCGGTAATATTGAGGACGATATAAGGATAAAAAATAGGAAAAAAATCGAATTTGGGAGCTCCATAATTTTTGGAAACTATTATGATAAGTGGTTTGTAAGAGCTATCATTAGTCAAAGGAGTGAGAAACGACCAATGACGAAATATTCAATGAGGGTTTTCTCTCCTTTTTCTGCCACCGGGTGGCGCCACGTGTGCGTCTGGTCCAAAGAGCTGTCAAATAGTAAGGAATTGTAGGGTCCGAACTTATTGTTTATTGAAATTCTACTACGGTCAGAATAAGGTTTCCGAACTAAAAATTGAGCTCAGAAAGAGGGGTGCAAAAGCCACTAGTAATAAGGAAAAGCTCGTTGAAAGGTAGATAACGTAATGTACTAGAATTCGTTTACACAATATGATTTAGTTTTTTATCTACTCAACCGCCAATAATGCACTGCTTTAATATTACAATAAAAAAATCACTAAAATCGTTCACTTTTCATAGTAAACATAAGCACTTTGACGGGTACCTGGACCTGACGACTCGGTGCTGCCACCTCGTGGACGCCATTTTAGAAAACCCTCATTGCAAGACTTGGACCTTGGTACATAATTATTTCAGCAGTTTTTTCTCTCTCTCATCTTGTGTAGCACCTGGTTGCTCTCGTGCAGTGGCGGATTTACAAACTTACCGCTAGTAGGCCATTCAATTTTTGCCGCCTCTAATGATTGTGAACTTAATGATATTTCTGTCAGTTACTAGATTATTTTTGCAAGCCTCTATGTACCGAAGAGTTTAATGTTAAGTAACAAGTTTATATGTCAGCGACTTTGAAGCGTAAAACCTCTGTAACTTTTAAACGGCTCAATCGATTTTCATCAAACATGTCTAAGAACACTCGCTCGTAAAACACCTGTAGTACAAAAAAAATTTGTTCGGGTGCTATGATTCAGTGGCGGCGTAGCATCGGGTGGCACCCGGGGCGGAGTACCTATTGAGCACCTCCCAAAAAAAACGACAAATGTAAAAAACTCAAAAATTTTGTACGAAAATAAGTAAAAAAAAAACCACCGTAAAGTGAAAAAGTCGCGAGCGAAGCGAGCGCGATTTTTTTTAGCTTTGGGACACAAAAATGCCTACCCAAGCAAGAGTGGAAAAAAGCAGTGCAAATAGAAGAAGCCGCAAGCGTAGCGAGCGCGAAATTTTTGATGTTTGGGACGTAATAATACCTAAAGAAATCAGAAAATAGTCAGCGACAAGCGAAAGGCGAAATTTTTTGAGTCTTGGAACACAAAAATACTCCAAAAGTTCTCCACCTCATAAACAGCTTAGAAATCGTCAGTGTAGAGCGTCAGTTGTTTTTGCTACTTTGGTGCTTTAACTTTTTGTTAGATTGAGGACTCAAAGAACGCAGAACAAACCAGGAATGATGAAAAAACCGCGAGCGAAGCGAGCGGATTTTTTATTTTATTTTTATTGAAACGCTATTAGAATATTTTAAAATTCATGATCACGTAAGTACCTAAGTATATATTACAGTTTATTAATTTTGCGTTTATTAATCGTTTATTTATATATGGATTGTGTACTCATATACTCAATTATAAAAAAAAACCTGTAAAAAAAATTGCTAAATTTGCCGCCCCTCTAAATCTGCCGCTCTAGGCACTGGCCTACTTGGCCTATTGGTAAATCCGCCACTGCTCTCGTGTATGTAATGTATGTAAACAGTTGTAATGTCTCACCAATATTATCGATGCTGGGTATCTTGCACTGCAGCACGTCTAGCGGCTGAGCCAGCAGACGCAAGTTGGCGATGTGTAGCGTCATCGCCTTGTGTAGCACCTGGTTGCTCTCGTTGGTTCGAGCATGGGCTTCCTCGTACTTGTGAAACTCGCGGGATAGTTCAGTTTGTACTATGGATGGGGGACGCGGTCCCATGATTTTTTGGTATTCCTTTTCTTTCGTTGTCTCTTCCTGGTGAGCGGAAATGTAAAAAATCGGCATTATTTATTTATTCTTTGAAAAAACAACACTATTAGAGTATCTTACGAATCAGGGTATGGCTGGCATTGCATAAAGGAGTACGATAATGCGATGATTAAGGTACAAACCTGTATAATTTCTTTGATTTCGGCCAAAGACTCTTCGACATCGCTGATGATTTCAGCGAGGTTGTTCATAGAGTCAACTAGCGTCTGAATAATCTCGGTTTTGGCATTCATTGCGGCACATCTATCTACAATCTCTTGAGGAACCCTGAAAACCACATGACATGTTAAACCACGCTTATAAGTAGCGGGACCCAAAAAAATATTTATAGTGCTGAATAGAATACAGAATTATTTTGATAAAAAAATATTTGGGCCGTGTCTCATTTGTTTGGTAGTTCAAACACACATTTTTTATACGAAGCTACGTTCACCATACCAAGAAGTATGGTCTTAATGAAGTGGAACCAGAAAGAAATTCACAATTACGACTTTTCCTAAACTTTACTGCTGTTAACTAAGTTATTCTCATTATAGCACCTATATTAAATACAATACGACTCACTTCTGATCAGACTCAATGACATCCAGCTGGTCCAGCTGCAGCGAGGACATGAACTCAGTGAGCTCAGTATTCTTGGCCTCCACCAGGCCGACGATGTGACGTAACATCTGGGCTTTCTCCTCCGAATACACGGAGGAAGCCTCGTGAGCCATCATCGGTACAAGGCGGGAGAATACGTCGGTCCCTGATACCTGAGGATAGTTTTGGAGTTATAAATAATAGAAAGGCTGGTTTTTCTGATGAAGGGTAAAATGGGCCAGTACAGTTCTATGCCAATACGCTTTTGCTATTGGCGGTTCTTTTTTGTTAATCCACGTCAAGTGCGGGTACTGAAAGTAGGTATTTGAATAATATTTTAAAACTTATTACGAAATATGCGAAATTGCGGCCTGGCGGTTGACCACCTACACGGGTGTTGGTAGATAATTGAACTAGGTAACTAAAATGAGCGCGGAAAAAAAACCCTAACATAAAATCATAAAAATAATGATAGGAAAATTTATGCATGATTTATTTTTAGACATTAATAGGTATTGTTTGAGATTCATTTTGACTTCCTTGTCGCCCTAACAATCTAGTACCCACTGCTCAAGGAGTCGCACGAGTTGTGTGCATGAAAATAACTTATTACAAAAGCCACTCTCAGTACCCTCTATTTAACAGCGGCGGCCCTAGCCATTGCGAGGCTACGTGCGGCAGGTCTATGCGAGGCCCTTTGTCCTACGTGAAAAGTATGTATTGCGAGAGTAAGCTGGTGGTTTGATTTAGCTAATCGTCATGTTTGAGGAGAAATGCTCAAGTTAAACAAATTAATAAAATTTTATTTTTACTACAGTTTATATCTTTATTAGTTATAGATAGTAAAGACTGTAGTTTTAAGTATAAATAATTTATATGTAATTAAGGCGCATTTATCGCATTGGGGTAACCTGTAATGGTAAATGTATGTAGATGAATAAATAAATAAAATAAAGAATCGCGCAAATTAACAAATTTTAAAATGATCTGAAGCTTGCGAATTTTCTTAAGACTAAAATCTTTAATTAAAGCAGAATAATCGAATGAATGAGAAACGTCATTTTCGATCGAAAGAATAGCAAGGGCTGAAAGGCGATCTTGTGTCATCGAATTCCTTAAACATGGTTTAATAATTTTAAGCCTCGAAAAAGCAGTTTTACGATATTATTATTTTATTATTCGAATTCTCAAGACTATTTCGGTAGTGGGATAAATTTCAGTTAAATTATTTTCTAATATATATTTCAGCACCGAGATAATATTCAGCTCTTCGTATTAAACTATAAGTGATTCAGAGCCGTCTCTAGCTCATGTTGCGCCCGGGTGCAATCATGCCCCAAGCGCCCCCTATGTATTGAAAGATTGTGACTTGAGTAGTTCGAATGTCGTAAATAAGAAAGTTCGTACGGAAAGTAGGAGTTATTTTCTTGTTAATAAACTTGGACTTAAAAGCGGCGCTACCTTCTAGGTTCGGCTAAAAAGGGAAAAAATAAAAGAAGTGGAAAGAAAAGCAACCGCGAGCGTAGCGAGCGCAAAATTTTTTGAGCTTTGGGTCACTAAAGCACCTAAACTTGTATAACAAACAACAGTGCAAGGTGAAGTCGCGAGCGTAGCGAGCGCAAAATTTTTTGAGTTTTGTTACATAGAAGTAGGTACTCTAATCAATTTAGAAGGAAAGGCACTGTTAAGTGAACAGCCGCGAGCGTAGCGAGCGCGATTTTTTTTTTTAATTGTTTGTTTAAGGACTCTCAAATTAAACTCGGAATTAAGCACAAATAAAAAGAATCCGTGTCTGGATCGAGAGCCAGTTGTTTTTGTTACTTTGGTGTTCCAACTTTTTTTAAATTGAGGACTCAAAAAGTAAACGCAGAATGAATTAGAAATAAAGAAAAAATGCATTTTTTTTTTTCTGGGACCAGATACCTATAAATGTGGGTTGTAGCGCGAGGCCCCCATAAGCGCGAGGCCCTGTGCGATGGCACAGTTCGCACACCCCTAGGGCCGCCACTGCCCTCTAACACTCAGGGACCAAAACGAGACAAAAACAATTTGTTTTGAACAAGCTTAAGTTGTCATTCCGACATTGGCATAAATCGCACGGGAGCGTCTACCAACGGCTCGCGATAGACGCCTGTATCGAAATGGTGCTTTTCAAATTCAAGAAGAATTTCTCAAGTTATGAACTTACCTCAGGATCATTAAAGTTAATCGGCAACGCCTTCACCAGGCATACAGGCTTCATATCCGATAGCACATCCTTTTCCGGGACTTCTTCATGATAAATGAACTCATTTTCATTCTTGGCGGCTTTCCTCTTCCCTTCCACCACGTCGTTGGTGAAGGTGAGAGCTTCTTGGACTACTTGAGCTGGTTCTATGTTCTTGGTGAGTTTCCTGGCTTCAGCTAAACGTTCGACAGCGTGTTGGTAGAAGGCTACACGCTCGCCCATTTTCTGTTGCTCTTCTGCGTGCATGCCTGTTTAAAAACCATAAATGTTGCTAACAGGTTGGACGCACACATTCAGTTTCCGGAACAGGAATTTCGATCCGGGATTCCGCGACACCAGCGCGTTCCGAAAATTTCGAAATAGATGTCAGGATTTTTCCGTTCGGAAAAAGTAAGAACGTGTGCGCTCTTATGAACATTTTTTTACGAAAAAAGGGCATTTGTTGGCGCGCCCTAAAAGCAGGCAACTTCTTTTATCAGAGAGCTTATAAAATGTTACTATAATAAAAATAAAATGGTCCGATAGTGCAAAAGTTACAGTGATTGCGAGTAATTGGTAAATAGCCACGCTTCAATGCTCTCAATGAATATAGATGGATTTCGGCCAATGTAGCTATGGCATAATCTTGACACAGCTAATCTTTCTTACATTACAACTACCTAAATTTTATTAAGCTGAAAGCGCTAATTTCAGGACCGGACTGATGATAACTTCCCTGTCCCATCATTAGTCATATGTGAATACACGCGGATTGTGTCTATTGTGTCTGCATCGTGGACAGTGAAGAGGTCAAAACTTTTTTCAGTGTTGGTTAAGGAAATTTACCGAGGCAGAGTTCAAGCTACTTTTACAGGTGCAAATTCAAAATATTTTCTTGTCATAGAACGAAAGAAATTATACCGAAAAAATGTTCTAGAAAGGATCATTATTGAACCTTGTGAATGCCAATCGCAGTTCATATATTTGTTTGTTTACAGTCAATGAGCACAGTCAAGTACTTGTTGTGTCATTTCTCGAGAACAATGACCGTCAACAGTGACATTCATTGAATGTGCTAAAGTACGTTTTAAATTAATACGCCTTTTGTTCGACTGAAATTATGAATTTAATAAATTATATCAAGAAATGCACTATGGATGTATTTAAGCTTTGGATAATTCAGAAATTATATTGATTGCTTCACATTTCAATTAGAAAACTTTATTAACTTCATCATTTAGGATGCGTCTACACAGTGCATCTAGCTGGAGTAAGTTAATATGCGCAAGTGACAAGAGCATTGGGGATGCTGTGATTAATGCGCCAGTAGCTGGCCACGCACGTTTTTAAAATGCATGTAACCTGTAATTAGCCTCACCATGTAGATGCATCCTTAAACCAGAATAAAAAGAACGCTGATATGAACCAGGCAAGTGTAAGTCTAACCCGCCCACGAAAGGTCCCATACCATTATCTACAAGGAGAAATGACGTACCTACCTGATTACACTAGGAAATTACCTATTACCTTAGTAAAAATTTACTTATCATTTAAGGAAAATTCTTTCAATACCAATAAAAATAAAACAAAGACATACCTTGATACAGACAAACAACACAGCCGATGTAGTTGAGCTTGAAAGACAGGTATCTGTGCCAGTAGTTATACAGCTTTGTGCCAACTATCTCATGAACTATGTCTGCTCCGGAGGTGGGGCCCAGGTAACCTAGCGAGTTCTTGTAGAAGTACATCACTTGTGTTGCTACAGCGCCTGTGATTGAAAGAGAAATATATCAGGGTGGATTTAAAATAGTGGGCACTGTGGGCAAGCTCACAACACTTATTAACTTGAATGAATATAAGAAGAATCATTTTATGTATTCTCCCTATATTCTTGACTTCTTTTTGTAGGTACTCTTTAATAAAGTTTCTTATGTACTCCCTTATAAACTTGCTTATGTATTTCCCTTTGTCCTATCCCTATGTTCTCTCTTATGTACATCTTCATGTACTCCTTTTATTTCCCTTATGTGTGTTTTATAAATGTGGTTAAAAAAGACATTGACAATACTTTCAATATAAAAGGACTTACCAACAACACTAGGTTTCCTGGTATCCTGAATACTCTTCTCCAGAATGCACTCCTGTGCTAGAGCAAAACATATCTCCTGCATCATTCTCATGATCTCAGAGCACACATCAACCCCGGATGGCTGTGGTAACTGTTCTCTTAAGTACTGGAACACCCACGCGGCATGTTGAAAGTGTGTGCAGGCCGTCTTCAGGCTGTCGGCTGTGTTACGAGGTTCAGCAGCACCAAGCTGCGTGAGGAGTGCCCCTATGTTGTATAGAATGCTTGCCATTTCGAACCTTATGTCTGCTAGAGTTCTGTTCATATTTGCGTACAGGTCCTTCCTTGAAGAGGGAAATATTTTATTTATTAATGATCGTGTGATTGTTCTAAAAATAATAATTATTTAAAAATGGTGTAGTTCTTAAATCTTTAAGTGAGGAGATCTTCCTATCATAATTAAGAATATTGCACTATATTCAAGCTACATATGCATTAAAAAAAATTGTACAATAAAACATTTGCTCTCTAAAACTTTTATTAATACATTGTGCAATCTACAATATTAACAGTATGCTTTATTATTCATTACTAGAAACATGCCTATTAAGGTAAACAAAATTAATTGTTTAAAGACTTCAAAGTAATCCTCGCAGTTTATAAACATAAAGAAAACTGCAAACAAAAGTATTTCAAACTTTTTATCAGACAATGATATTATCAATGCCTTCGACACACATTGTAAACAACTCTATACCTACTATCATGATTCATTCATACGTCCAAAAGAAAAATCAATAAGAATGATGTAAGTAAATGTTAATTAGATTTACCAGTTGAAAGAACACGCAGCAGGTTGACCTTTAGCCATTGGGAATCGGCTTTGCAGCGACCGCAGCTGACAGAAATATCTGATTAGGGCGCTCAACCCAACAGAATCGATTGTAGGTCGAACAGCCGCTGACCGCAAACCCTCCAACTGATGTATCTCATTGCTGTAGCTGTCTGGATCCTCCCTATAAGCTTCCGCAATGTACTAGAAAAAAAGTACAACGTAAACACACCACAAAGAAATGTTGAAAGTAACTTTATCAGAGATTACTTGAGACCTACTTACCTGTTTCAATTTTGGTCCAAAATGCGTGTTCTCGTGGCTCACCTTCAGCTCAAAACTTAACATGGGTAATTTTGGAACGGCTTCCATGATTATCAAAGCTGTTTTTACCCGTTTCAACTATTTTTCACTCGGTAAAACAATTTCATCACAAATTAGCTTATTTGTTCCACTGTCATTTTTTTGTGTTTTTTAATTTAGCTAGAGGGTTCTTATTCTTGTCTCAGTTACGGTCATGTAAAACCGGTAATCAGATTTCATCAATATTATGATCTTCGCTTTTAAACACTCTGTTCTCAATTATATTAAAATTCTAGTTATTTACATAGAAATTAATTCGTATTGTGAAATACGCCACAAACTTGTAAAAATATGTTGCTATTTACCCAAAATAATCGTAATAGTTTATCAATTTCTTATCTGCGGTCTTTCAAAAAAGTCTTCCGTTGTCTATGATTTGTTGCTGCTGTCAAGCGTCCTTCTGGGTGTTTGCTGTTGCTGCTTCATTTTGTTATTTTTTGACAAAATACATCATAAATTAGGAAAACATTACATGTGAACGATCAAAAACCTTTTACCATGAAGCTGAAAAAGCCTAAAACCGATACTGAGGTAAACTTCTTAACCATACATGCTTTGTTTACATGTCCTCGGACCCCGGTCGTGCTATGCCATGCAAAACATTCACATTTTGTTCTCATATATCCTTACTTATCTTTGATACACTACTAAAAACTAACGAAAATTTGATCACTAACATAATTCCGTCGATTTTCCACCGTAATATATTTTCTAGGAGGCATTGCCTGTCGTCCCTCCTCAAGCCGAGATCATAGAGGCAGATCTATACAAGCGCTCGTACTTCGGTCCTGACGTGCCAACCTTGGAGCTAGAGTGCTGGGAGGAGGAGCTCTCTGAGGCTCAACTGCAGGCTTATAAGAATGCTGATGATGAGTACAAGAGCATTCAGAACCGCTTGGATGAGATGGTAAAGGATACAGGTGGAGAAATAGTGTACAATGGAGACCAGTTTACAGCTTATCAGCTGCTTGGAAAGTAAGTTACAGATCTCTTGATATGTTTCTTGAAGGTATTTGATTTTCCAGTAAGAAGTGTATAAACAAATTATTATACTTGTTACATTCCTGCTGATATACAAGACAGTATGTAAAATAATATTTGGATACAACTACACCTATGTGTGTGTTATGTAAGCTATGTCAGTGTTTCTAATGTGTAACATCAGAAAGAGTACTAGGTACTTAATCTTTGTGTAAATGTGTTAAACATCTAACTAAATATCTGAGTACTATTTGATATAGAATTAATAATGTTGTGATTAACTTTACAGACAACCTGTATTGAAGGATCTGGAGAGGCAAAGTGCTGAGATAATTAGATCAAGATCCCGCTCCCTATCTATATCTAGGGAGAATAAGCCTGGAAAGAGAGGTATTGTATTGGTATATTTAGCTCATAATTTTTTTTATATACCATAAATATTTCCATAACAATTAACTTTATTCTGTATCTTACCATAAGTCATTTTTCAAATGCATTTTGGCATCCAGTTTAGTTCAGCCTGGAAGCTGAACTCAACATAGTCAGACACCCATTTTCATATAGTATATACCAGAAGTCTATAGAATTATAAATTCATTCTAATTTGTCTCACCAGGGCGACCAAAGAAAATCCGCACAGAGGAAGACCGTGACTATTCACCTTCCCCTGAGAGGAACAGGTCTCCAGAAGTCAAACATAAGAAGAAAAAGAAGGACAAGGAAAAGGCTAAAGATAATAAAGATACCAAAACTAAGGACAAGACTCTGGCACCTTCTAGTAAGTTTTATTTTATGTTTGACAACAAAAGCATGTATTTGTATATCGCAATTTATAATTAAATACAGCACACACAACACATGCTTTAGAAATCAGATGATTGAAAAATATCTTATAATAAAAAAAATACATAATAATATTTCTGGTGAATCAAATCTTCCATTTCTATAGTAATTTTATAATGTCATAATTAAAAGAGGTTTTCCTCAACTAATTTTCTACTCTTATACATGGACATTCCTCAACCAGTTTACAACCATATCCATCCATTTTCACATCAACTTTTTTGCACACTTTGTTTATACAGCACTTATAAATAATATTTCAAACTCCTACAGATGTGCACAGCGTAGTGACAAATGTCCGTCCGTCAGAGGCCACAGCTATCGGAGGCTTGCTCACCGGCAGTGCTACTAAGACAACTGCCATCGTTGATCTGACGAAAGATGATGGTAATAAGAATGTTGCTGATTCACGAGAAGTGTCATTCAATAAGTTGCAAGGTGAGTCAGGATTTAAATAGTTTAGCTAATGTTATAAAAAATTCTATATGCATTTCAGTATAAAGACTGAAAGTGCAACTTTTTCTTATGTTGCTGGGGAGTGTGTTCCACCACTTCTTCTTCCCAGTTAAAACATATAAGAAGTTGTGAAGGGTGCTCGTTTTTAGGGCTGTCTTTTGTAAACTTGACCTAAAAGTTGCTGATTTTAGCCTCCTTTGAATAAATGCCTTTTTATATCTTTTTAAACAAATCTAGGTCTTGAAAGGACAAGCTGAAATAAGATTTGAACTAGATTATTTTTGTATGCTGAGTCCTACCAATATACTTACAAAATAACAAAGTATTTTTGTACATGACATGTTAATCACACCAATTCCCTACTTCCAGGCAAAACATTCCCGTCACTAGTAGTAGTGGCGCGTCCATACCTCCGCTCTAAGGACGCGGCCGCACCATCCGACCGGTCCACTCTGGACAGCAAGGTGAAGTCCGTGCTGATGCACACACCCATGAAGTTCACCGAGTGGCTCATACAGCAGGGCCTGGTGCGGTCCGAGCAGTGGTGCGTTATACATGCTGGGAATAAGCTTAAACTGGGTAAGTGGCATACTACATACTACCTACTGTAGGAGAATCAGAGGAAAAAATGTGCAGAGCAACTCTTGCAATTTTGACATGTTTCAGTTTTTTTTTTTTTTTCATCGATATCTTAGGACCTGCTGTCATATACCAATATGTAGAACCTGTTCTTATTATTTTAATAGTGCAAGAATCATATTTCGAACCAACAAAAGCACTATTACTTATCCTCAATTACTATTTACATCCATGACTTTGTTCGCGTGTAGAATACAAAACCGCCGCGCCGTTGAAACTGGCAAGTCATCTCTAAACAAATGAATCTAAAGCTAATTCTTACTTTACTTGCAGGCATGTACTCCGACGTATCAAAATTCCCCTACTCGGGTGGCTACGTGTGGATCTCCGAATGTTGTCCAACTCGCTTCGTCTCCGTCTACTCAAGTTCTATCTTCGAAGGAGCCACCTTCCCACCAAGCGTACTCCTCAAGCTCATATACCACTGGGCTTGTCAAACTAACGTCCAAAACGTGGTACAATGGGTCAAAGTGGACAATCTGTACGTAAAAGGCCTGTTTACCTGGCTAAGGGCTGTTTGCACGTCGGCCATTCATCAGCATATGGCATTATTAGGCGGTTCGGGCAAAAAAGTGGAGGTTGGCGTCATATCTTTGGGGACAACTAGCCATGATGGGACGCAGAGACAGGTGAAAGTTGAGGTCTTGGGTGTGCTGGATCCTGTGGAAAAATTGGTGAGTAGGATTTTTTTTTTGTGATATAATCAATTATCAGTATTTTCATTGAAACCATAAATATAAAATAGTTGAGAAAAGTAACTTTCAGGAGGTTTGCAAGTGATAGATCTCTGAATCATGAGTCTGTCCAATTCTTTTATATTGTCTCAAAACATTGAAGGTCATCTTCGTAACTATCACAGTTTCATGCTTTTCTATCCTCAATTATCACAATTTCACTATCTTCTAGATCCGTCTCCGCGCAGTAGAACCTCTAGCGGAACACGAAAAGAACTACAAGAAGCGGTTCCAAAAGATCCTAGAACCCTTATCCTCCTGGGTTCACCCTTCATCAGTGATCCTGACTGACCTGACCGTGGACAAGGGTACCCTGGTCTCCATGGGCTTTAAGAACGTGCATCAGGCATCAGCCCACTCCGACGCTTCGGCTGCAAGGAACAGTAATGCTAACATCATGGAGTATTTGAGAAGGATCGTGCCTCGAATGTTCCAGAATACTCTCTCTTTGCTGTCGAGACAGATTATACAGCAGTTCTTGGATGAACTGGTTTGGAGAGAAAGGTAAAATAACTTCAAAGTTTTCCAAACTTAAACTAGCTAACTACTTAGCTTCACTTCTAACTATGTAAATAAGAAAATCTTGGAATCTTAATTTGATCAACTTCCCGGTCTTCGATTAGGATGCAATTTTGCACACGCTCTGAGTTCTGGTGACAATATTTTATAGAAGCTTTAGTTACAAGTTTTCCGTACCTTCGGAAACGCGTTGCATGAGCACAAGAAAATTTTGGTAAATAAAATAAAAATCCCTAAATACAAATTACTTTGAATACTAAATTATAAGTATACATATATACTTTTGTGCATATTTATTGGATAGAAAATGTTTTATTTTACTATTTCATCCTCCTAGGTACGGCATATCCCCCGGCCAAGCGTTCGACAACATAGTGATTCACATAGCTGAACAGAGTAAGATGGAGTCCAAGGATCCCATCACAGTACGTCTCAATAAGATCGCCGCTAATCCCTTCAAGAACTGGAAGTATCCTACTGGCAAGGTAAGGGACTGATCGACTTTCTCGTTTATATTTCATTGTTATTCCATCATCATCATCCTCCGAGCCTTTTTCCCAACTACGTTGGGGTCGGCTCCCAGTCTAACCAGTTCAGGTTTCAGTCTAGTAAATATTTCATTGTTATTGTTACTTTCATATATAGAAATCAGTTATGTGAAAGAAAAATTCAAAGAAGGATGAATTTTGGAGACTGTCGAATTTGTAACAAGCAAGATCTCCATTGAATGTGTTCTTTTCCACATCTGTTATTGCTGAGAAAAAGCACATCAAAATCTTATTATTTCATTCATTAAATTAAATCTGTCCATCTGTTGTAAATAATAAATCTAACCATTTATTTGGTATAGAAACGTGATAAACTAGAAGAGCCGGAGCCTGAGACGGGTCGCGGCAAGCGCGGCCGTAAGAAGAAGGAACCGTCCCCGTCGCCGCCGCCCAAGAAGAGGAAGAAGGAGAAGACTACTTACATTGAAGAAGATGATGAGGAGGTAGAGTCCCATTTAAATCGTGGTTGGATTATGTGTAATGAATTTAGACCTAATTTGCTACAGTTGAAGACTTAGTTTACCTAGCCATAATGTTGATAGTTGACGTAAATCACGGACTTTGTAAATTCTAAAATTTTGTTTGTGGAAATAAAAATCATATTCAGTTGTAAATTCTCTCCTCCAGATGTAAAGCATATTTCTCAAGCGTATTTTGTGAAATACACTTCAACTATTCTTAAAAGTCCATTGGTCCACGTTACTTGCAGCTTACAGACTCACAAAATCGGCAAGCTGTAACCATTTGTAAACTATTCCCTACAGATCCCCCTAGCCCTCAGCCGTAAATCAACCAAAATAAAAGAAGAAAAAGACAAACCGAAAGACAAGAAGGACGGCGAGCCCGCGGAACGCAGCCGACGCACGAAGAAAACTAAGTCTTATGTCGACGATGATTTGGACGATATTCCTCTGAAGAACATCAAGAAAGAGGTGCGGCCTGAGGAAACTGTGTCTATGGAGAGATTCTACTTCGGACAGATCGGCGGGAACGGGGAGTTTGTCAAAACTGCTATTGCTGTTGAGGTTCGTATACTGATATCAAGCTAAATATGAAAAATTTTTGAATGTTATCGCCTCTTTAAAAAGTGGAGAAGTATGGGCAGGAGACTTAATCGCCATATTTTGTACTTACTTTTGAAAAAAAAATTGTATGGTTATTGTAATCCAAACTAATATTATAAATGCGAAAGTAACTCTGTCTGTCTGTCTGTCTGTCTGTCTTTTCTTCACGCCTAAACTACTGAACCGATTTGTGTGAAATTTGGTACAGACATAGTTTGAAACTTGAGAAAGGACATAGGATAGTTTTTATTACAAAAAATAAAAATAAAAAATTAAATTTTAGTACTTTCATATAGCGCCATCTATTGGTCAAATCAAAAATCTGCTGGTAGTCACTATTCCACGCGAACGAAGTTGCGGGCAAAAGCTAGTATTATCTAAATTGTAAATGTAATTAGATCTCAGACTAATTCACTGTGAGTCAAAAATATATTTTCTGCACTACATCACTGTCTGCGAGTTTCTATAAGATATCTATTGTTTATTCGCGACACAATCTCTAATCGTAACACGGATAAAAGATGTTTATTAACCAAAAATGTTATTTCCAGTGTCCCGTCTGCCACGAGGAATACAACGACAACATATCTCTAATGACACACATGTTCGGTCACGCGGTGCCGGCCGCCGACCCCGCGGCGCAGTTCCAGTGCACCTACTGTCTCTCGCGGTTCCTTCTGCAAGAGGAGCTGGATACACATCTGAAGCATAACCATCCGGCTGATACTAAGTCGCCGGAGCTGTTCACTTATGCGTGCTTGATTTGTGAGGTGAGTTGTTTGTGTTATATACATATTTTTAACAGGCGTGCCTAATGGAAAAGTAATTAGTCTGTCTTTTAAATTACCCTAAACTAATTGATACGTATTTTTAACCCCCGACGCAAAAACGACGGGGTGTTATAAGTTTGACGTGTCTGTGTGTGTGTGTGTGTGTGTGTGTGTGTGTGTGTATGTGGCATCGTAGCTCCCAAACGGATGATCCGATTGTAATGCGGTTTTTTTTTGTTTAAAAGGTATGTCAGTCGGGAGTGTTCTTAGCTATGTTTGGTGGAAATCGGTTCAGGTCTTCAAGGTCATCAGCTCGTTTGCTAGATGTCATAGGAATGTTACACGCTCAGTTTACTTGCAAGTATATGTGGGATCTGAAATTTGAAACACTAATGTCTTTTGGAACCACTGAGCTGGTCTGCTGTTAGGGCACGAAGGTAGGAGACGTAACCCTGAACTGCCTTTTAGTAAACCCATCGAGTTTGGGCTCGTTGAATTTGTCTTGACGAGTTCTCTTCATGTTTCTGATTGACGAGAACCTAATGCTGCATATGGGATGTGGCGGATGAAACCCTGGAATGCCGGAATGAAACGGATAAACCGATTTATATTTTTGCTGAAAATCCAGAATGTCCAAAGGTTAATCTTTATTGTTTCTCAATCTGTTCAATTCTCCCAGAGCCAGTTTGTCATGAGGATTGTTAAACAGCTTTCTTTGGCTGAGATCGCATATAGCGACCTCATCTTAAGATAAAATAAATTAAATAAAAGAAGGAAAAATTAAGGAGCTCCTTTAAAAAGCATGAAATAAAATTAAATTATAAATTTAAAAAAACCCCCGACCCAAAAAAGTATGCAATAATTATGACAAAAGGTTAAAAACGCTAAACCCTATAAAGAGCAAAAAATAACTTTTAACACTACGTAAACTAAATTTTGACGTGTCGGGGGACCGCTTTTTACCTTCATGAATACTTACATAAATCAAATGATACCTACCTAATTACAACATTAGTTTAAAAAAACAACACGTATCTAAAGTAATGAATTAGAGCGGTCCCCCGACACGACAAAATTTAGTTTACGTAGTGTTAAAAGTTATTTTTTGCTCTTTATAGGGTTTAGCGTTTTTAACCTTTTGTCATAATTATTGCATACTTTTTTGGGTCGGGGGTTTTTTTAAATTTATTTATTAGTATTCTCTCAAAAACCAATAACAACGAAGATATAACACGATTGAATTTTGTGTTACGTCACTTTTAGGTACAAATTTTACATAGACGTGACGTCACGAGCACTCTCATATCTTTAATGTGTTATGTTATATCTTAGTAAATATTTAATGTTTTTGGGTATTAATTTTTATAATAAAAATATGTGGCCAATATTTTTTTCACGAGAAGTATTCAAAACTTTGACATTTCAAAAACAATTAATAAAGAATATATAGGTAGATGAGATGAACAGCTTGTACTATAACAACTTTTGCGTATTATAAAAGTCATGTTATCGCACCAAGTAAGGGCTTGCTTTAGGACATTTTTTTTGATATTTAGCTCATTTTTGCATCGGTGCGACATGTTTACGAGCAGAATTTACAACCCATTTCCATCCTCCGCAGGTCCGTTTCGCCGCAGTCCTGACGCTAGCTTCTCACATGCAGAAGACCCACGCTCCACTAGAGCTCCCGTACGCGTGCGACGCGTGCGACTACCGCGTGTCGGCGCAGCGCGGCGCCGCCGACCACTACCGCGCCGCGCATGCCAACAGTGATACTGTGCTGTGTCCTTATTGTCTTAAGGTACACTATGTCTTCTGGTTGCTCATCATCATAGGTCCGTGTGGACTGCGCACGTTGTTCCACTCGCTTCTCAGAGAGAATCATCAAACCCTAGCGAGGCCAAGGCCTGCCGGGGCTACGGGATTGTTCAAAAGAGGTACTGCGGCCCAGTACATAAAAGGCTTAAGAAGAAACATCATCATCCTCCGAGCCTTTTACCAACTATACTTGAGGTCAGCTTCCAATATAACCGGATGCAGCTGAATGCCAGTTTTTACAAGGAGCGATTGTCCTATCTGACCTCCTCAACCCAGTAACCCAGGCAATCCAATACCCTTTGGTAAGACTGGTGTCAGACTCACTGGCTTCTGACTACCCGTAACTACTGCCAAGCTATATAGCTAATGTAACGAAGAGTAGCTTTGGGTATCTTTAGAAATTCTCTCTGGAACCTGGTGTTACCACCGCTGCCAGAAGCTATATGAACCTAGCCTTATATTTTCGTACATTCCAGGTGATAAAAGTATATGCGGACGGTCACGAGCTGACGGCAAACGTGGCGCTATACCTGGAGCATTTGCGGCAACACCAGGATAAAGAGATGGAGGTGCGGTGCAACAGATGCGTGCTCAAGTTTGTGCATCTTGGTGAGCTTTATACTAATATTGAAAAAAATATGCAAGTAATCATACCTAGATTTAAAAATTTTGATGACATATTAATTTCAAGGGTTTCCATAAAGGATACAGATTCTACAATCAATTTTTTTAGGGCAAAGGATGATGGGTAAAATTGGCCGGTATATCCAATAAAAACGATTCGCATATCAAATGATAGCTTATACCCTAAGCTTCATTTTTTATTATGGACAAAACATTGTGAACCACCGGAGAACGAAGATATGACACCTGATAGCATAGGACAGCCCATGGACTTGAACCACTTCATTGCGTATGGGAGGGATGTTTAAGTGCATTATTATTGTCAGTAATTGTCAGAACGAGTCACAGAAGGTGTCTGTGCCCATATTTTACAAGTTTATTGAAAAAAAAAAAGATTATTTAGCAGGAAGTATTTACAACGTATGGTGTACCTATTCCGCCGTTCTGGTGAGTCTAAACGGCATAACCAATGAAAATCATTTGCATATTAAATGATAGCTTATACGCTAAGCTTCATTTTTTATTATGGGCAAAATATTGTAAACCACCGGAGAACGAAGATATAACACTTGATAGCATAGGACAGCCTATGGACTTGAACCAATTCATTTTGTATGGGAGAGATGTTTAAGTGCATCATTTTATTGTCCATATTAGTCAGGACGAGTCACAGGTGTCTGTGCCCATATTTTAAAAGTTTATTGAAAAAAAAAAGATTATTTAGCAGGTAGTATTTACAACGTATGGTGTACGTATTCCGCCGTTCTGGTGAGTCTAAACGGCATAACCAATCAAAATTATTTGCATATTAAATGATAGCTTATACCCTAAGCTTCATTTTTTATTATGGGCAAAACATTGTAAACCACCGGAGAACGAAGTTATGACACTTGATAGCATAGTATATAGCCCATGGACTTGAACCATTTCATTGCGTATGGGAGGGATGATTAAGTGCATTATATTATTGTCAATATCAGTCAGGACGTGCCACGAAAGGTGCATGTGTCCATATAAAAAAAAAATATAAAAAAACAGGTAGTATTCACAACGTATGGTGCACGTGTTCCGCCGTTCCAGTGAGTCTAACCGGCATAACCAATGAAAACCATTTGCACATCAAATGATAGCTTATACCCTAAACTTCAATTTTTGTTATGGGTGGAACATTGTTAACCACTGGGGAAAAAAGATATCAGTCCTGTAAGCCTACGACTGCCTATGGAATTAAACCACATTGGCACGTATGGTATATAAAGAATCTTCTTATTATAAATAACGCAGCTTTTCCACCACTGAAAGATTTTCAAATCAGTTCAGTCAAGATCGTAGCCTATTTAATGCAAATACTTGTCGTGAGTACTTGCACAGACATCATCTAATGGCCAGGATAACACATCTTGCTTCGAAATATAATCCTGTGGAATTGGAGGTGTGCTGGCATCAATCTATCATCACCAATGACTGTCGACTGTCCTGGCTAACAAGCCTGATGTGCCATATGATGAGAACTCTGTGAAAGCTGACAAACAACTTAAATAACTTTATTCTACTGATAAAACCCGTCATGTATCCTTGCGGACTTGACCACCCGGTTGGTACTATTTGTGTATCACTAGTACCGACTATCCTGGTGCCGCAGAACGAGGAAATGCTATCTCCAATAATGTAAATAGTATACGGTGGTAGAAGTAATAGTGTTTAAGTTTTGTTTTGCTATTAAAACAATTATGCCTAGTTAAGACCGATTTTTATTGATAGTCTACCCTAGGCTTATTTAAATAAGTGATAAGTTGACTAAAATACATCATACAATGAATTTTTCTATTAAAGATTTTATTTTAACAAAAAAAAATGGGTGCAAAAAGTATAACTCTTTTGTGCCTGACTGTACTTATTTCCGGTCGATTCTTGACATTAACTGTTTTATTTCAGTAACTGTAGGGTATAAGCAATAATCTAATATACATTAGAACTTTATTGGTTATCAGGCCAGGGTTCATACAAAATTGCCCATCATCCTTTAAGGGGTTCCTATACAACAAACAATATTGTTGCTGCTGTTTTACGGAATTGTACGAAACTTTTCTTGCGTTGGTCCGACTCGCACTTGGTCAGTTTTGTCTTATCAACTCATGTATTCAGCACTGATGTAATTGTAGGTCAACTGAAAGAGCATCAAGTGCGCGATCACATCACAGTGGAAGGTGCTACACCACTCTGCTCTGAGGAACATCTCATCAGTAAACCTAGGGTGAGTTCACATCAAAGTTCTGTGTCTTTTATATACTTTGTTCATATTATCTGTAATCAAAAACTGCGCCCTTCAGCCCATAAAACTGAAGAGTTTATTTTCATGAAATTCAAGAACTCTGGTCCTGTCCGAAACAATCTGTCAGTGATAGATAGCCAAATAATCGAGGGGTGCTCTATATGTTTCTTTTTACCTGGTTGTTCAAAACAGTTCCATACGTACGCTTGCAAAACCTAGTGAAGTTAAAAAGAAACCAAAGTAATACTTATATTGACATTTAATTTATTTTAGAACAAAGCCCGTCCCCCGGTGAAGGACTCGGCGAGCCACACTCTGTCGGACACGTACGAGGACGTGACGCTGCTGCTGCCCGACGGCATGCTGTGCCGCGAGTGCGACACGCCGCTAGAGAGGGACAAGCATTTCTTGTGAGTACAAGTTAGAAAGAAAAACTTACAACCTTATGTATTTCTGTGTAAAGAGACGAGACCACAATTGCTCACAAAACGTTTTTTCAAATATGTTACGATCACTGTGCCTGTAATGTTTCGATTTTGTAGTGATTGAATTTGCAGCTATTCGGTCAATAATGCAACTGCAAAACTGAACTTACCTAATATGACACTTTTTCTTGACTTTTTCGTTACTCCTATTGAGACTGTTTCTCTACTCTTTGTCCAGAATTTTTTTCTACTTATGGTTAAAGGTTTTCTCAACTCTTTGTGGTAGGGTTTTTATTTCACTTTTTTCGGGACTTTTTTTCGATTATTTGTAAGACGTTTTCTTCACTCTTTATGGGACAAATATTGTAACTCTTTTTGGACCGTTTTCTCCACTCTTTGTAGGACGTTTTCTCAGCTCTTTGTGACACTTTATTTTTGTTTGTGGCACTTTTACTCCAGTCTTTGAGGCACTCTTTTATATATTATCATGTGTTCTCTCGTCCTTACAGAGGCACAACCCGCTGCACGAAGTGTTCGTACGTGACATCGTGTTACCGCGCGATGCTGCGTCACAGCGGCTACTGCGCCGGCCCGCACTCGCTGGAGGACGCGCCCCGCCCGGCGCCCTACCGCTCGCACTGCGTCTGCGGGTACAACACCACTGTCGGTATGTATACCAGTATAATGTAAATCTAGGACCAAGATAAGTAATATCAGACAGAAACTGTTGTTAATCATCAAAAGATCTTTCGACCTTTTTGAAAGCCAGCTATCATTTAAAATGTCTATGTATTACCTCCATCTCTCTCCCATGGGGTCGTAAGAGGCGACTATGGGAGCTAAGGCCTAGTGCTTACCACCAGCACTTTGGGCTACCCGCAAGGTGGCGGACAAACCACCTCAATATCATTCCCAAGGAGGGTCAGCGTCAGGCAGGCGGCCGGCTATAAAACTTATGCCAAAACAAATTGCAGTATGTTAGGGTCCGAATTTATAAATAGAAAAGTATGGAAGGAGAAAACATGCGCCGACCCCAAATAAAATTGGGATAAGATGTGTTTACTGTTTACATAAATGGTTAAATAAATAAATAATAACAAAATGATTAAATTCCATACTTCCTCTTCCTTAGCTGATGATGCTAATCTTCAACTCTTGTTACCCTACAGGTACCGACATGCTGACTCACCTACTGATGTGTGACCACAAGTCTGCGTACGCGTCGGAAGAGGACGCCCGCGCCAACACCATCGGCGCCGGGGACGACGCTACTGCCGCCAAACCTGTTGAGGAAACGTCGGCGCCTGTTGATACTGTAAGTTACCTATAAAGTTATTAGGAACGTTCAAAATGGCTTTTGGTAACAGTATTACGATGGTTTACTTGTTTAGCAAACTACCCTGAAAAAAATGTAATCCAGCTGTTCCCTGCCTCTAAGGGAACTAGAAAAAAAAAATTGGTTGCCTGTAAAGTCGGTATACGGGCGAAAGTTTTACGTGACAACGACTTTGAGTCTCTTTCGCTCTGTCTCTCTCGCTCTTAGGCGGGCTAACTGTACTCGAGTGGAAGGGACGCGTGCCTTTCACTTTTTATGTCTGTCTCTCTCGCTCTTAGGCGGGCTAACCATGCCCGAGTGGAAGGGACGCGTGCCTCTCACTCGCTCTCATTGTGAGCGCATAACGTGAGCGGAGCGTAACGCAGTTTCTTGAAGTGTCACCCGGCAAACCAATTTATAAGACGTTGTCACGTCAAAAGTAGGATCCTTTGTCTTATTCTAGTGTACACGAGAGTAAAGTTTCTTCAAAGTTACTCGTTTTTGAAAAAGATAAAATAGATTATAGTTGTAAACACTTTTGAAAGAGGCAATTTTTTGTACCGTTTAACACATTTTTGTCTTCGAATATATTTATAGTATTGTATATATTCCCAGCAGCAGCCAGTAGACAGCGTGGTGGGCATGTCGGACTACGCGCCGCCGTCCGTGCTCAACACGCAGCTCTCGCTCGACGACCTCGCGCCGCCTTCCGTGCTGCAGTCCGATCAGGTAAACTAACACTCCGTAAATATACTTGTTAATTACCCTAGGCTTTTCCTAACTATACTGGAGTTGTATGTATAGCTGAGTATGACTCACATATGGGGCGTATACGGCGACTCCCTATCTGACCTCTTCAACCCAGGTACCCGGGCAATCCAATACCCCTTGTTAACAATGCTTGTAACCTTTTACACTGATATATTTTTATATTCCTATATTTCCTATGCATATAGAGTATGGAAGGAGAAAACATGCTATCAGTTATTAAGGTTAAAAATGTGTAGGTCAGGATTAACAAATGATTTATGTTTCATACAGTTTTATTGACAACATAATATACTTATTACCAAATTACATCACAGTCATAGTGCACACCTACTGATCCCCTGTATCATTTTCCCAGCATGATCAAGAGCTCCTCAAGGACACATACGATCGTCCGCTGGCCACGCCGCGCCACGAGGAGCCGCACTACAGTCTCGGTGACTTCGAGCCGCTCCCGCAGGAACCGCCGCCGCAGCCCGACTTTGAACAGCTTTAGGAATAAAACTATAGCTCTTAAATTCAGCATATTATTGTGTATGGAGTATAATATGTTAGATCTTTTATTCAGAATATGAATTGATAGCTGGTTAAACTTATATTAAAGAAAACCAAAAGCTTGAGTTAATATCTACATACGCTTGAATATGGTTGAATTGTTCTGTAAAATGGATCTTATCATTATCTAGTAAAGAAATGTAGTGGTCATGTGAAATATTATGGCAGCAGAAAGTTTACTATTATTTGATTATATAGAAAATTATGTTTAGGCTTGCAGTCATGGTTGTTTTGCAATACTTATGTAAACAAATAATGTCTATGATTATGTATTAAATGCATAACTATGATTGTGTACATTTTATGTACTTGTTTTATTGAAATAATATAGGAAACCACATTTCTTTAAAAAAGTACATGTTTTTATTTTATGTTCAGTTCCATTATGTTACTTTAAAGTAAAATATAACAAATTATGTTTTAAGTAATCTGATTTAAATATAAAAATGTAGCTATTTGTATAATGAAGGAATTTAAGTTGAATATTATATCTTATAATTATAATTACAGAATATAAATAAATGCTTTTACAAATTATCTCTTTTTGTTTCCTTTCCTTTTCTTGAACTGTAATGTAACTTTGTTAGTGACACCGTAGCTTTGTATGGGGGCATTGTCGTCATCTAAGACCGTGCTGTCGAATGTCAGGTTGTAAGTCTTCCAGATATATTTCCAGGATATCTTAGTCTTGATACCAGCCCTCTTTTGATACAATTCGAAATGCCTCTGTATTGCTTTTTTGAGACCTCTGACTGAAGCATTCTGTGGAATCTGCAATAAGTTGATGATAATTTAGAGCTATTCAATTATTGTTCTAAAAACAATTTAAAGTACTCGGAAGTTCAGTATTCTAGATATTTCAAAAGTATGGAACTTATGTACAGAGACATAATGAAAACTCACAATAACTTTTAAGGTTGGTTCAGTCTCTCTTGATACAAAAATAGTGATTGACTGGCCATGTTCAACAGCAATCTGTAAATAAAAAATCGAAATAAGCAGTGCGATAACAGTCAGTTACAAGATAAAGTTTGGGGCTATAACAAAGCAGTAGAAGGGTCAGTTGGTCGTCTTAGGGGAGGAGTTTAATCACTATTTCTACTTGGACTCCACACAAATCGTACATTAAGCTTTGCATAGATTTACCTGCGATAAAACTTCTTCAATTAAAATGTCGCTTGGAAGATCTTTTAGAAGAGAATCATTGCTTAATAATGTCGCTAGGGATGATTGTGTGACTTCTAGTAACTCATCGTGTGATAACGAAGTTGCTAAGTCTGCGTCATGTTCTGTTGTTTCAATAATTTCTGAACTCGCCATTCTAGAATGTTTGTTTTGGTTAGTTTGGTTTGTTTACAACAAAGTGAATTTCATATTTTTTTCTGTCATCTAGTCAGCAAATGGCAAAGGCACTTTTGTTTGTCCCTGTCATGTATTTTGCACAGTATATCCTCCATAAATAAAAACCGTAACAAACCGTTAAATGCCTATAAGGTTACGTCTCTAAAATCATAGATTTCCTATATTTTTTTCAGTTGCCATTTGAAATTAATCTGCCGTAATCAAGGTTTATTCAATAATAAACTTTATTGTAAGAAAAATATGATGAGCTGCGAACTCGAAGAGGAAGATGTCCTGGATAGAGCGAAGTGGAAGAAGAAGATACTGAAAGCGGACCAAGTCACAAGACGGGATAAACGCTAAGAAGAAGAAGAAGAATCGAGGTTTATTGTATATTTTACCCGCCTCTTTATTTGAGTAGGGAGAGAACTAAGGCCTTATAACAGTTACGTAATATGACGAATCCAGGAGTATTATTTTAATAAAATGGCAACATAGCTTTTATCTCTTCAGTCGGCCGTTCGTCCACTTGCTGTCAATTAGATTAGAATTAGAAATTTGAGGTTATACTGTCACTATCCCACAATTCCGTAAATCGTATCATCTGACTAAAATCTCAAACTAGATATTAATACAATGGATGCTCTATCTACGGGTTCGCTCTCCGGAGCACAGAAAGAAGAGTTGATGGATCAGGTGAAACAGCAAATTGCTATTGCGAACGCTCAGGAGTTACTGACGAAAATGTCTGAGAAATGTTTCAAAAAGTGCATCAATAAACCGGGCACAGCGCTGGACAATTCCGAACAGAAGTGCATTGCGATGTGCATGGACAGGTATATGGACGCGTGGAACCTGGTGTCGCGGACGTACAGCAGTCGTATCCAGCGAGAGAGGAACAACATGTGAAAGCGACCACCAGGGACTGAGAGCCGTGTGCGAGCGCGTCACTGTAAATATAGACGACTTAGTAGTTACAAAGCATTTGAAATTGTGAGTTGCGGCTGCCGGTTATGTTAATGTGTTCAATAAAAGTACTTTAGGTTGTTACTTGTTTTTATTGATTCTACTGGGGTAGTTGGTGTATGACAGATCTGCAGCACTCCTATAACATGTTATTGAAATGTGAAGTTTTATCAGAATATTCCTAATAAAGTGTTAGAATAAAACATAGTTTGTAATAACCAACTCTGAACCTTGTTACATAAGGGTCAGCTTTGCCTGATCTTAGGATTGTAAAATAAATCATAACATAATCAGGACTCAAATGCTACAACCAATTCACCCGTTATGAGTTGCAGAAAATCTGATGAAATATGTTGAAACTTTTCACGTTGAGCTGCTTCTTCACACAAAATCCAAATTGCTATAAAATAATGTAAAAAATAAAAGATGTTTTTGCTTAATTACTATATTAATTATAAAGTTAAATTATACACTATTGTTTATGTACCCAGAATTGAAAAACCCAATCTTATCCCAATCTGTTACAACTCTCCTCTAATCATTTTCTTTCTATAATGATAGAGCTTCTGTATCCACATCTCTTTCAATTCTTCTTCACTTGGTATTTCCTGCAAAAACAAAAAGTCTTATTACAGTACTCCATTCTCTATCCATACCATAGGAAACTCATTACTAAAACCTATACTACAAAACTAAAAAAAGTCTTGCAGTAAAGTGAAACTTACAACAAATCTTCAATCCTTAGAAATAATTTATCCCATGAAATGTTTTCCAATAAGCATTTTATACATATAAGTGAAAACACATTCCCAAGAAATACTGAAAAGTACTAATACTACTTACATCAAAATTAATAACAGAATCGTCATTTGGAACCTTTATATCAGTTTCTGGTACTGTCACAGTCTGAGAGTTCAAGTCTATTACAATACTCTGTGACTGCTTCTTATTCCTTGAAGATGTGAAGGCTTTTGGTACAAATGAGTCACTGTTCAACTCAGCTAAGAGGTTCCTGTCATGTATTGTGGGCATATCCTCTTTGATTTCTACCTCCTTGTACTCATAAGTTGGTATTTTGGTCATAGTCAAGCCTGCAGCAGCAGCTGCCTTGATTGCTTTCTCCAGTTTGGTTTCTGTGTCATCTAGGTTCACCTTCTTTGTATGGGGTGGACGCTCTGTAATGTTAGAAGCATAGTTAGAACTAAAAAGGGTAATAGGAAGTTTGTATGGTAACCTGAAAAGTATGCAATCCAAAATAATCTAAAAAGTTGAATTTACAGTCTCTTAGGTAAAACCACAATATCTATCATATATGCTTACCTATATCAAAGGAGCTACTCCGGCTGCTAGAAGAGCGGGATCTCTTAGATTTCTTCTTACTATATTTTGATTTACTGCGCGAACTTGAAAGTGACCGTGATCTGTCGCGCTTGGACCGACTTCTCGAAGACGATCGTCTTCTAGACTTTGACTCGTATCTATCTCGAGATAAACTCCTTGTGTAACTCCTTCTTTTATGTTTACTTCGCGAAGTAGACCGTTTTCTTTTGTGACTGCTTGACTCCGAACGGTCTCTAGAACGAGATCTACGTTTGTGCTTGCTCTTTGACCTTTTACGCTCGTAGGATGACTCAGAACTGTATGAAGAACTTCGCCTGTCTCGATATCGACTTTTGTCCCGCGGCATAGTAGTACAAATAGAGAAAATAATAGTTTTATTTATTTATGTGCCATAATAACCTCAAACAGCTACTGAATGACAATTTGACAATAGTCGTTAGCCGTCAATAAAATAAAAAAAACTAAAAAAAGACGTTTAGTTATCCCTGTAAAGAAGTCAAGTGAAGGACCCTATAAAAATCTATGTAGACTGTGTAATACCGTAACGTCTTTATAATGAAGCAAAATAAGCATATTGTTTACTTTTATGCCAAATAAGGAGCTCGGCAATGCTTATTATCATGATTGTACCTAGGGAGCAGTGGATATTTCGAGATTTAAGAGAAGTGGAGCTGAGGTGCTGTGCAACTAAGGCACAATATATAACTAAAACTAATACAGCTATTGCTAAATAAATATGTTGGCTTCAACAACATAAGATAAAAACTTATGATGCTAGTTACCTCTAGCAGACCGGTGTGGTGATGTTGAAATCAAAATTCAAATTCAATAAATTCAGATAGAATTCGGTAGATGGCAGAGCAAATGCTTTAATAAAAATTCCATTTCACGGACATTTTGAAGAGCGTATAAAAATTCCACTTATGTCGAAACCTATTGAAAGAATCAATGGTGCATGTTTAAGAATAAATTTAACTGTTTTTATGTCAAGAATTTTCATAAGCTATGTTTGGTCTGGTTTTAGCACGTTGCTTTCAACGTTTCACCATGTTACATTGACATTTTACAGTGCAAATGCGTGAAATGAAAATTCCCGCAGGGCAGCGACCGTCAGTCGGCCTCGATGACGGAATGTGTGAAAATTTTAAGATGGTGATCAACTGTATTTTTCGTTTATTAATAAAGAAAATCAAGTCTGAAGCATTGTGATTATGTCGAAACGATGAAAATGTGTTTAAAACAGTGACTGCGATTGAAAAATTAAGATCGAATTGGTGTAACGGACCAAGAGTGCAGTACGTGTTAAGTGCAATCGCTGACATTGTTTCGTTAAAAATTGTTGAGCCCATCGCGATTGTTATGTTTAGTATTCTATTGTGTGCTTTTATAACGCCTTGTAAATGGTATAAGAGATTCTGATGTTTCCTAAGTCATGGAGCGGCAGGAGAGATCACATGCCAACATGGAGGCCACTGACTGTGTGGACACAAAACAGGTGAGTCCTACTCAGATAATTGCCGGTTTTTAATAATTTCACCTTTGGCTTACTCATATCGCCTTGGTGCTTGTTAAATTTGCATTGGAATGTTCCAACTGCAGTGAGTTGTATGGTAAAACATGTACTTTGTGCTTGCATGTTTTGCAGTTGAAGTAATTTTCTGAAGTAATAGTTTTGTAGATTTCAGTAGATAATGATTACAAATGGTCAATTATAATAAAACTTCATGATTTCATTGATGTAAAAACATATCAAGGCAAGTGGTGGGCGCTGGAGGTGGCTGCCCACACTAACTGAATAAATTATTGGCATTAGAACATTGTTATGAGCCTTATTTGTCATATCACACATAATTGAGTGTGTGTGAGTCTTTGTGTTGCTCCTTTTATAAGCCATAGTCTTACTATCATTGGAATGTTCTTGAATATTCAGAGTTTATTTTAAACATTGCATTTAATAGAAAGTTAACTGAATTCTATAGAACTGACAGTTAGCTATTGTACTGAACGAGTTGTCTCATAAAATCTTAGATGCCAGTTAAAACTGAAGAAAGTCTATTTATTGGGTATTGAAATGTTATATTGTCGAGCAACATATTTTATTTAAAGCCAGCTAAGCTTTACTTTCATAACATAAAATATTTCAGTTAACCAAAAAGTATGAATTTGTTAATTTCTATTGTACAAAATATATTTAAAGAATGTGGTATTATTTACTAATTATAACTTCTCAATTAATTTACTTAATTTGGTGGTTTGATCTGTCATCTATTTTTATTAAAAAATTAACTGTAAAAACTGAGTCGACTTTAGATGACTCATAAGACTGTGCCTTTAAGGTTGGTTGGCAATTGTTATATAGCAAGAAAATGTAAAAAAATCTTGCTTTTTCATAAAACATTTACAACACAATGGCAATTGTTTTTATTAGAAAACAATATGCAGTTATATTAGTCTAACCCGAGACCAATGTGTGGGTATGCACTGGACACAATCTGGATTTAACCAGTTTTTTTAACGCAATGGCCTATGTTTAGACTGTGTTATGGCTGAGATGATGAAGGTGGTGTGTAGTGTAGATCTATACTAATGTTGTAAAGCCCTCTTTAAAACATTATTTGTTTTCTATGAATAAACAAAAAGTACTGGACTGATTAAAAAAAAATCTTTCACCATTAGACAGCTACATTATCTGCGAGTAACATAGGCTATTATCCCAGTATAGACAGAAGTTCCCATTTGGTGCGGGTGAAATAGCTATTAATTTTTTTTTCTTGATTAAAATCTTCTAGACAGTTGTATGACTCAGTGTTTCGTTGCCAATCAATGTACAGAAAATGTGTCACATCGCATATTGTGTGCTAAGTCAACATCATGTAATATTCACTAAGATTCATTAGTATTTGTGAGAGGTCAGTGCTTTTTGAAATATACTTCTGCATGTTTGTATAGGCTTTTGTTAGCCATTTATGCTTGTGTAAAGGATATTTAAAATAGGCAATACATATGTTTTTTCTTAAATAAAAAGTTAAGAATAGTTTTTTTTTACTTAATGTAACTAAATGTTAAATGTGAGTTTACTTAATTACTTGGGTACTTCTTTATAAAGACAAAAGTTTTAAATGAAAAAGATTATTTTTTATAATCTCATATTGGTTGAAATAAACTCTGGGCTCTCACTTATTAATTGTTTAATGTAATTTCATCTTCTCTATACAGTATGAGTTGAGTAATGTCAAAGAAAAGTGATCTTATGCAAATGGCTATAGAAAGCAGGGATGCATGTACCTGGCAGTAGATTTATCTGTGAGTCTGATAATAATGTTACCTGACATTGTCTGTAGATACAGGATACAGAGTACTTTTTACCTGATAATAAAGATAAGATGCTGAGAAACTTTCAATGTAACATTTTATTACTTATTTATTTTTAACATTATTGCTGTATTGAATGTATATTTTAAATTATGACTTTTAAAATTGAAAGCTTTTTTGTTTTTAAATATTTATTACTTTGAAGAGAGACTCACATAACCAACTGCAAAATAACCCTTGAATGAAATCATTAATAACTTAATCTAAATTATAACGAAATTATTCATAACAATTTATAAATCACTTGCTCTGATAAGATATGAAAATAATAAAATCTTTTCATAGAATGCAACTTGATTCCATATCATTTCCTATCTGTTGAACAGAAATAGAAAAACGTCCGAACATAAGGAAGTCTTTCATAAAACGTTAAAAGTTGCGACGGAAGTGCAAACAAAACTAACGCGCTTATCTAAGTTGTAAGTTCGTCCAAATGTCGCCTATCGGCACCGTGGTAGGGGGCGCGGGCTCCGCGCGGACTTGGGCGCGCAGTTGAATTGAAAACGCGTCGCGCGCGCAGGTCGCCGTGCGCGCGTTATACCGCGAACTTATCGAACACGCCCGCGCGAGTGATGTCACAAGGAGAACCAGTGGTTACTGTGCTGTGATTGTGAATTAACTATGGTAGCCATGGTGGCATCAGCGTCTGGATATGGCACCCTCCGCCGTTTTCTTAGCGTGCCTGAGGGACAGCACTCCGTTGCTGAAGCAGGGGTCGGCCCCAGCAATTCCGTTGCCGTCTCGGTAAGATCAGTTGTTAGAAACAGTTAAGCATAAGTCAACATAACGATGAATGATAGCGTTATGCGTTAGGAATGCAGATGTTAATGAGTTGTTGATGCGATATGTACTTTATCGAGGTGTGACTCTAATGTACCACAATCCGCGCGATGAATCGATGTCATTGATAAGTTTGTTTGTGATATCACTTATGCATTTTCATGTATTACCAATTACTTAATCAGTAGGCGATAACAAGTCTTCTCTGATAGCATGATTGTCATCGATACCAGAAAATTCCAAAACATTTATACTAATCGATGCTTTCTATCAAATAGTTCGTAACGGATTATATTACAATGTGCAGAAAATTTATGAAATTGACTGCAATTTTAACAAGAAATAAAAACGCTAGAAAGTTTTGCTCTACAAGTTCCATTAGAATGTATACGTGCGTATTAAAATTACCAGACTAGTGCAAAAAATACCTACTCTTGTGTTCGTGAGTGGATAACGAAATCAGTATTATTACTAGACCGTTTCTCATTGACCAGTATTGCTTTAGTTCGGCGCTGCGCAGTGTTACCAAAATCTCGAAACTGGTTCGGCACACCGCATTATGGCATCTAAAAAAAGAATCCGGACAAATCCATCAGTCTACTGACTAGCCGTCCACGGTGGGGTCATCAACCTAACTTTCCTTTTTATTATTCTGCTGTGTAATATTAGCATCGATCGAAAATTCGGCCTTGGCCCCACACGGACCATTGGAACAATACTTTTGGACGATGATGTCACCCTGATCTGCTGGGGTATGTACGGGATGGATACGGCCAAGGTTAGGCCAACAGACCGTGGCTGTTTCTCTAGCGGATCACGGCTCGTTGCTCGCCATCCGCGAAAGGAGCGCATCACTCACTCTGTGGTTACCGACCCAGATCAGGCAGCGCTTACTCGCTTTTTACCTCATCCGAATTAATATGAATCGTGTCCACTCCTAATAAAGCAAATTGGTATAAATAAACGGTCCACTTGCTCTAACTCCACTAGACTCAATTAAAGTCACAATACTGGAAATAGGTATGCTCACGTTGTAGGTGTTCCGCAGCTGGACAGAATCTTGATCTCAGGCGTACAGACCTTCCCACTTCCTTCGCACTTTCTTGAACTAACCCACATCGGTGCGTAGAGAAACCGCCACAAATCCAATACGATCGCCATGATAATAATACACTGTCAATGGAAATGGAGAGTACCTAGTAATTCACCGCGATTGTTCGACGTAGATTTCGTTCCCACCCGCTAGTTTTTTAAAATGCGATAAAACAAATTTGAATAAGCTATTGATGTTGATGTTAGAACTTTCGCGTTACATTTGGAGAGAAACGTAACGTAAAATTGCAATGAAACTGATCCACAAATGAGCCGCATCGAGGAATTATGAAAAAGATTTATTTCACGCTCAATGAGAATGATTCGAATTATCTGTTGCACATAACTAGTTGGACTACATCGTGGAAGTGGCTTGGAATGTTCATGTTGACCCAAACGAGGCCTACAAGTTTGGCTTGAGAATCTAATTAAAATTATCGAGAGATGACGAAAAAATTCTCACAGCCACAACAAAACTCTTGGGAAAACAAGTTATACCATAAAATGCCAGTTATTTTTAAAACATTCCACACCTGAGTTTTATATACTTAAGGCAAGAAAACAGTCGTAGAGTTTGGCACAGATAATTCTAACGAAGGCAGCCGGACACGTTGCGACATGGTAAGATATTGTGGTGGCACCTCTTGGTGCATGCTTCCGCCCACGACCCTCTTATATGGCGAGGACCTTGTTACGACTGCCTTACGTAGACACATCCACACAACTGGATTTTGCAATATTATGTTTGTGTCGCCTCGTCCGGAAGGTTGTAATTTGTTAAATACCTTTATCCCATGTGTGTCACATTCTCATCGCAATTGCTTGATGCAATCTTGATTGGGATAGTCCTTGATAATCTTTTGCTGCTATTTGCCCCATTTTGCGAGAGCACCACTGCAATTGGAGACACTTATTTGTTCGACCATTATTTTCGCCACACATAAAACACCTTTGTTGTGTTATCATCTATCCATTTAAGTAAGTAGCCCGATGAAGTAACTCTGGCTACTAGTATAAAATTACGCAAGATGGAAGCTCTAAAACCAACTTATTACCCGATGTCTTTAATGAATCGAATACTTTCAAAAATGATCAAAGTGAAATGAATGGACGAAATAAATCTTAAGCAGTCATAATCGAAGGCGGACGTCGATCAAAGATTAGAAACGCTCTTAAAGCAAGTGTACGGTTCGCTGTGAAGATTCGTTCCCAGATTAGTCTGCCTAAGAATTTCTTCATAATTATAGCATGTATGCAACGTCTAACAATCGCGGTGTCAAAGAAAATATTAATTAAACTCGTCACACTCGGTACTTAAGTGTTATATCTGAGGGGAAATTTTAATTTAGTTGAGAAATCTCTCATTTCTTTTATATCAGGTATGCTTTACTGATTTATTTGTCCGAGTTTAGTTATGGCTCTATTTAACGTAGCATGGTCATAACGCAATGTATGTTTAACTCTGACAAATTGAATGAGTCCTTTTATGTAATGGCTTATGTCGTAATAGCGATAATTGTTAGTTTTACAATATTGAGGCAATGCAAACATTAATCATCAGTGCCAAACACATCGTCGGGGAAATATTATTTTTGCCTCTGACTGCTTCGTATCCTTGACTTGTGCCATCTGTTGTTTTGTCCTGTTTTCATATTAACATATCAACTTATGTCTAAAAACAGAAGTTACATAAATTGTAGTCTTCAAATTGGATAAATAGCTACTAAAATCTGCCGCTGGTGAGCAATAAATCATAATTCTCCTCATCCTTACGTAACAATTTTCGCGAACAAAATAAACCTACTCAAAGAAATTGTTGCGCTCTCAAATTAATTTCATATTACGTACTAAATGTTATTAGTTATTACTTAACACGGAATGCGGTTACGTGTCAACATCAACACAGGTATTGAGGCACATTCGATGTCCGTACTAGAGAAAGCTATAGAGGAATGTTTCACGCGGTTACTTTCATGTGGCCGAGCTTAATATTACATGCCGACGAAGAAATTGCCTCTTCAAATCATATCTGTCATGAACTTAATTTCGCGTACATGTGTTTCGCGATGTTGCTTGTTGTTCGTTATTGGGGGAATATTGCACTTGTGTGTTTGACTTGTCTAGCACTATGTTGCTTCTTAATGCTACATGTTAGTTTTTGCTTGACTGTAAATTCATTAGCAGCGTCTTCGAATCGAATTCCATAACTGTTTTTTTTTCATTTGGGACTAAATGGGGTCTTAGGTAGATAATGGACTTCAATTCCTTCCAATAGAAGTTATGTTGATGTTTGAGATAAAAAAAAAAATAAACAGCATCATGGATTCAACAATCGTTATTTAAATTCGTTTCCTGTTCTTGCTAGAACTCAGCTCTTCCAAATAACTCTTGCATAACGTAGTTTTTGTCAGATTCGCTTCCATTTAATTGTACATATCTAATAATAGTATTTTCTTCTAAAATATAAAATGTAATTACCTGTCCCTCTGCCTGCGGAAGGAAGTAAATTACTGCGATACGATGGAGGATGAGCGAGCAACCTGTCATTATCTGTGCATTATTTTAATCATAAGCTCTAGATACTTTATGGCTCCCGATAGTAATCAGCACCATCTTATTTCTTCAGACTGTCTCGCTATAGAAATTAATAGAACGGTGTATTGTTCTAGAATGAAATGATCGATAACAATTATGTAGTTTGGATTAAAACTATTGATTGCGACACTAATTTAGAACCATATGTTATTTTTGGAACAAATATTTGACCAGCTGTGTCGATATTGGCCAATAAATATTGGTAACAAAATGATGTCATTGCGAAAAGTGAAATTGACTCCCGGAAGGCAGCTTGTTTGAACAAATCACATGCTAACAATTGAATGTTTGAGAGCAAAGTTTATTGAATGGGACCGACGCCATTCATGAACAAAGCTCTTTAATACTCAGCCGGTCACACAAATCAAAACATGCTAGTTACAGCACAAAAAATACTGACGAAGCTGTTCTCCGAGTAACAACTCCTGTCTAAAGAATGGACGTTTCACTCAATTGATAGATCATCAGCTGCTTAGAATTTTTGTTTACCCAAATGGGACAAGTGTCACTCAGCCTAATTGACCATTCAGCATTGTTTAAAGAATTTTCAACGTTAAGTGCAATGTGAAACTGCTATTTAAAAACTGTGACTAACAGCAAAATTCGCATCCTAAACATACACAATTTGCATGAATTTGAGTGATGTTGCTTTAACTACTTTCCTCTTGTTTGACCGCACGACGGATGTTCAATCGAAAAACAAGTCAAGTTAACAAGTAAAATCTAAACAAGGAGAAGAGTGTGTATGTAATGGATGCTTCAAGGTTACAACATCACTTTCACCAAAACTAAGCAGCTCTCATGACGATGTTATCGCATTTCACTGTCTCTCTTTATCTCGTTATCGCGAACATCAGGCATTTTGCATAAGAATTTACTTGTTATTCTAAATTCATGCACTTGTTATGTACATATTTATTGAAGTTAATTTTATTTACTCGAAAGTTGAAACGCACTTTTGGGAGATGAATAAATTGTCAGAGAGATTCGCAGTTTCTCAAGTTCACTCGAAGCCGCTTCATCTTCTTTAGTCTCTGTAATATTTTGTGTTTTAGCTTAATTCATTATTTGTAAAGCATCATTGGTAAGACGAATAATTAAAAAGAATCAGTGCCAACCTGGTGAAAATTGTGATTGAACAAAAGATGTTCTTTTAATAATAACAGTTCTTTACAAATTCGTGACTAATGTAATTCTTTTTACCATTTTTGTACAATTTGCGAAAGTGTTGTAGACAACTGTCGACTCTTTTTAAATTATTGTAGCAATGCACTTTTCCTTCTTTTTAATGTCTGATCACATTTTTCGTCTATGATTCCTCCGTTTTTTATTCTTTCCACTACTCGTCTGATAAAAAATAAACCTCTCGTATTATAAAGATTGAGTAACCGTTTTGCCAAATAAGTTTTGCTTGTTGCTCTGTAGGAAATGTTGCGGTTTCTGTAAAATTTACAATGGCGCTCTTTTTTCTCAGATTTCAAGATCAAGGCCTTTTAATGCTTCTTCATCATGACTGATGTTCGTTTCTGTTTCTAATGTTTTTATATCTAAATATATAAAACTCAAAGGTGACTGACTGACTGACTGACTGACTGACATAGTGATCTATCAACGCACAGCTGAAACCACTGGACGGATCGGGCTGAAATTTGGCATGCAGGTAGATGTTATGACGTAGGCATCCGCTAAGAAAGGATTTTGATCAATTCTACCCCCAAGGGGATAAAATAGGGGATGAAAGTTTGTATGAAACTTTGTCAATTTTAAACCGATCGGACTGAGACTTTGCATGCATAAAGCTACTATGGCGTAGGCAACCCTTAAGAAAGGATTTTGATAAATTCCATCCCTAAGGGGATAAAATAGGGGATGAAAGTTTGTATACATCTTCTTAGATTTTATGAAGAAGTCCTGATGACGAATCAGAATTTTATGATGACGTTCGCTTAAATACGATTTTGATTAATTCAACCCCCATTCAACCCCCACGGGTGATAAAATAAGGGATGATGAAGGATGTAAAATTATTGTATTATTACGCCCCATACTTACGTAATCACAACATCACAAACTTTACTTCTTTCATTAACTTAAATATAAATGGTGACACATGAGACCGACGGCAGATAGAAGAGTATGGAAGGAGAAAACATAATAACGACCCCAAACAAAATTGGGATAAAGGCAGGGGGATGATGATGATGATAAATGGCCACACATACATATATACCTACACACAATACACCTACGGGATGAATAGTATTTTGACAATTCTATATTGCCCACGCAGACGAAGTTGCGGGCAACAGCTAGTGTTTTTATAATAGCATAGCAATGAGTGATTTGTGGCAATCATCTCTAGTGGAGTGTAACATATTATACGCTTTGGATAAGTCAACCTGTTTTTATTAGCTCATTTTTCCTGGTAATATTCTCTTGTTTGAATAGTTTTGTACCAGAAACACGTGTTTACTTACAAATTAACATTTTCATTCATAGACCGTAAACCAATTGCAAGATCGAAAATGAATTCGGAGTCGGAACACCGTGCTTGCAAAACACTAAGGAAACGATAAAGGAAGTAGTAGCCGAGTTGGGTGGTGGGAAAACATTTAGTGCTTCCAGAATTCTCTAAAGATCACAAGCTGTGCCAGTCCCAATAGTGTTCCGAGAAAGTGCATTTCACGCATCTTAGTTCAAGATGCGAGGGATTCTTGTGCAATTCCCGCAGTGGGCCGGATTCCATGGCAAGTGGTAATGTCGTGCAAACTGCCAGTATTGTGCGCCGCAACATCCGTGGGAAATCTCTAAAACGAGCCTTGCATGCATAAGTAGCTGGCCGGCAGACTGGGATGCAGTTTCGTCATTTACTATGTTGCTGTTATGAAAGTTACAGACAGGATTCTCAGGTTATTTAATGTGTTTACTGTACAGTTGTTAAAGGTATGCTGTTTCAAATTGATCACCTGTTAACCATTCGATTCGTCAATTAGCTAAGAAAAACCAAGATGTGTATATTTTTTCACGCATACTCAAGAGCTCTCTAAAAACTGGCAATAAACACGTTTTTATGGTGTCATGAGTACCGAATCGAATTATGGTTGTTTGAAATCTCTAGAGATGCTGGTAAAAATCTCTGTTACAATACAATTTTGTGTGACTAAACACAACCATTTCCTACCAGTTTCAAAATGATCTTATTCTGCATTCATCACATATTTTATCATAAAGATTTGCATTGATCGAAAACACGGCTTGATCCATAGCCCATTAAATTTGCAAGTAGAACTGGCTAGATGATCGCTTTATGCCTTTACAAGTTTAAAGATATCCTCATGCATTGTAAAGAAGATGTCAACTTTTTTTTATTTGGAATTTAAGCCTTGAACGCTTAAACGTTTTGTTTGTTGATTTTATTACTGGTTTCTACGCCTACAATTATTTTTTGCAAAACTCTGAATATTTTAATTATCAATGATTGTGGTATTGAATCCTCTTTTGCTTTGATCGATGTGTATATTTAAGATACTTTTTCTTCTGTGGTCACACTATACTAATTAAATGTATCATGTAGGTAATGATGTTTTAACAGTATAACATGGTTTGAGTTTTACGTTATGGATTTTTACACACCCGAAAATCGCATGTAAAACCATTTGTAGGTCGCACATATTTTGTAACGTCGCGTGTGGTAAAGTTAGGGTCTCCCCACACGGACAGACGAGGAATAGAGGTTATTATAACCTTTATGTCTACGACATAAGGATGTAAATGATGAGCCCGGACTGAAAAGCAATGTGCTTTTCAGTCGGAGCTCAAGCTGATTCCAATTCAATAAGTGTACTGAGTCCTTAATGCGGTAAAAACTTCCCCAAGTCGTTGGACCAGATGTCGGCAACTTTACACATATACCAACGCCCACCATTGTTCACTACTATTCAGTATCTACTATATTTATTTAATATTCGTGTACTCTACCAACAATGTGATCAAATAATTCGTGCGTGGAATTTTGATGCCATCTACAAACTTACTTTACCTTAAATGTTATTAACTAGCCTGATCCAAACACCTCATGTATTAGAGGCGTCACCGTGTATAACTTTCACAATACTTCCTGTTAATATAAAACTACTTTCGACACAAGTAATCATTTTATCAATATTTTGGCCAAGTAGTGACGTAATAGACTATTTAATAAATAGCCGGTTGATCCGAACATATCGATCGTCCGACCGTTTTGTACTAATAACGGTTATGAAATGTTTATATTAGTCGTCGTTGCTCCCTTTGAATATAGGCGCCGCATCTCCGACTTTCACCGAGATATCTCGCTACTGCACCAGCCAACTGGGTCATACGATGATACATAAATTAAATATTATATTTGTCGCCTAGTTAAAATTTTGGTAAAAATAAAGAGATATGCATTTTCGCTGATATCGAGAGAAAGAACATCATGAGAGGATGGATTAAGCATTGCGATAACGTATCGGACATGACGATTTCGCCTTAAACACAGCATTTGTTATCGTGCACAGCAATGACGATAGACACGCAAATATTTTACCTCGCGATAAGCTCTTCTTTGTAATTTATTTCAATCGCAAGAGGAACTTGCGATGCTTATTTTATTTTAAATCGGTTTGAACGGTAACTTCCTCCCACTTCTATAGTAGCATTCACAATGGGCCTTGACAGTGCTACGTTAATATCAGCGTAGGCTCTGAGGCCACTGTAATTTTCATTAACATCGTTCGCGTGTGGCTGATCACACAACACATCATATAAATTTTCATCCGTCCCAGAGACATTCATCTGTGTAATTGCCGAATGTAATATGTTGAGCTGGCTGTAAAAAACGCCCTTGCCTCTTAACGTTTGTTTAATGGTTTTCTACCATAATGCTTTAAGAACTCTTTTTGGAGTCATGATTTTTCCCAAAACTGTTTTTACTGTTCACATATTTAACAGCCTACAGCAGTTGGGTGTACCATAAAGTTAATGTTTGATAGAGGCTGTGTGGGCTTGATATATTTATAGTTCTTACTGGTTATGACTTCATCGCATCACTGCTCTGTTGACATTGTGCTCCGTGATCATAATGGCAGTGTTCCGCTGTTTAGATTTGATGATTTCTAAATAAATTCAATCAACAATAGTAAAGAAATTATTTTTATTGCTTGAATTTTCACCTTTGCCCTCGGATAAGCGGTTGCGTATTCCTTACACTAAGATGAAAGAAGTACGTTAGTTGGATATTCAAAAAACTTAAATAGAATGCATCGTTTTACAATAGCTTTCTTTAGAAATTCTGCGAACCTGCGGAAAACAGATTATGAAGGGGATCTAAAAAAGACCTAGTCAGTTAAATGCATCACAGAATCGAGGCCACCATCAGCAATTATCGTGTTTTTTGCCGAAACCACCATTTTAAGCAGAAATAGTCTGAGTAACCATTGGTCAGGTGGATCGAAGTGATTCATTGCAGGGTAAATATTTTTTTATTTCCTGCATCGCTAAACTAATTGTGTGTACCATTAGTTCCGCTAGCTGGTAAAGCTCAGTAATGCTACGATTGCCTCTACAATATTATGACAGTACCATGTTAGTGCCATAGAGCTCATAGACCGTTCACAGTTTCACACATACAAATGAAATTAATTATGTACAATTTCTTGAGACTTCCTGCTTCCTGTTACTTGAGGGCTGAGTAACATCATGAATTTTAAAACTTTGGCGTTTTTATGTATCTGTACAAATATGCAGATCACGTTTCTGATGGCTATTGTATTCGTTGAATGTTAAAGTTCTTTTATATGGAGGAGGCTCATCTCTTTCGACATGACTTCGTGATTCCAGTAATTTGTTTCCTACATACCAATTACGGTAATCTAATCGTGCTGCATAGGAGCCTTGCAAAATTCCATTCAGGTGCTTAGAATTAACTCGACCGTTTGACCATGTTTGTATCTGCCAATGCATATGTATTCATGTATAAGTACTTAAGAACAAGAATTCTTTTTCTCAGCGCCGCTCACCCGAGTTGTCTCCCATATTTGGTCAACCCCATGAATCACTTCTTGTCAAACTTGTTAAGACTTTGTATGAAACTTATTTCTTGTGTTTAATCACGACTTGGAGCTTGGAGTTTGTGTTGCAGTGCTCCTTCCTTGAATTTTCGCCTTGAATTTAAAGTCACACCTTATTTGACTTACCTCTTGTTGTTATTTCTGTACAGCTGTAGTAAAGAGCTGGCTTTAGCAGGTGTTTGGTTAAAAAAAGTTAGAAAAGTTGGCAATGTTTAACAAAAAAGGGATTGAACGGCAGCCGGTGCCAGCAGATGCAAGGCATAGAGTACGCTGTCGTGTGCCGAGACAGGCTGACCTATTAAAACGCCAAAACATGTGGATTACAGAATACAATGCCGAGGTATACCAGTTAATGCAACGACTTGGCACGCAACGAGAAATTTATTCGTTCATTATTCAATACGCATATTTTTTTGTCTCAGCTTGTTTAACGCCAGCTTATATGTATTTCCTATTCGCGAAACCTATTATGGTACGGAACCTTATGGTTGCCGGTTACAGAAGTGAGTTTTTACCTTCTAACAATTCTTATCCGTAAATACTGTTAAGTTTAAATAATAATATACTTCAAAAACAATTAGGATGCCACCGTAAATAAGCAAACACCCCGAATATCTGGTGTAAGCTAAATTTGATCAATCACATAAGTGTCAAAATGTTAATTGTTTTGTCATCTCCCTTGCACTCGCAGTGGAGAGGAGAACTAAAAGCTTCAAAGCCATAAGTTAAAGTGCTGGCGAGTTTGTGTGGGGGCTGCGTGGGCGCACGACCTCAGTGGATCGCGTGGGCTGCAGGTGCCAACGCACCTTTCCAGTTTCCACGCATCGACTGCTGTGGCCTGCGAGCCTCCGATCCGAATCGAAGATAATCGTCTCAGTTAACTGTTCACGATTGTTTTGCAACGATCCTTCACCCCGATTCGTAGATTGAATCTTGTTATTTACCCATTTTCTTATCAGTCCTGGTGCATTTAGCAACTTCCTTAAATTCACTAGTTTTTTGTATGCATCGCATGTTAGTTGGTAAGTACATTTATTTCCAAAGAAGCATTCCATGAGTAATTGCGTGTTTCAGTCTTGTTAAGTTTAAATGAGCTGTGTTTTACGTGTCTCCGTATAGTGTTTTCTACAAAAAGAATAGACATTATGCCACACTTACTACGAGCTGCGTTGCTCTTTGTTCCGCAGGTCAAGCGAGTGAACTTCGAGTACAGTTGGTCCTACTCCGACAAAATAATTTAATTCGAGTGAAGGATAAAGGCATTGAGGGCATGCATTCAAAACAGGTTTCCTTTGAAATCAGTATTTGCTACTGCGTGTCTGTACTTCAAATGATCGCGCGTAATAATTCATGAAGCAAGACATCTGTTCGTGAAAGCATCGATGATGTGGCGACGACCCGTCTAGTCACAGAGTCCCGCTTGGACTGAGCTGTTTCGATGCAAATCTGTGATGGTTACAGTTGACGACCACGGAGGAAGTGCATTCTTCCGTTAGCGGAGTCGATGGCACTAATGAGCCAGCGCTGACAATACTGTTCCTGCGACCAAACATCCGAACCAGGAGAGAGTGAAATGTGTGTTCAGCAGCGACTTCGCTAATTGCGCAGCAATTAACCACGAATTGAGTGTAGAGAGTGGCCTGCCCGCTCCACTTGCTATATGTTATAGCGTGGTGTATGAAAGTACTTAATAGTCGGCTCTTTACGAGCGAAACGCTCCTACGTTTGCAAATTGAATGCGTTTAATCCGAGTCTGTTTATGTTTTTTAAATGTGTGAACTCCGGATTCAGATTGAATTCAATTTGCTATTCTTCCTATCCGGGTAAAAATAATTCACTTGTTGAATACACTGCTTCCATGTCCAACAAATTGGCAATTGCTTGAAATATTCAAGGCATAGCAGTTAAAGTTTAATGTAGCATGAACTGTTGTACATAGTGTATAGTGCCAAGCAGGAGCTGTCGAAATAAATATGAAAGTATTGTATTGAAACATCATGTGCTGCACGCCGCATTCCCGATCTTACCAGCAACGTATAACATAAATACTTAATCGGTGACGGGATTCTAGACTGATGATAAACAATGTTAATTAATACGTTAGCGAATTATATTTGCATACATAATCTCAATGACCAGTTCATATCTAATTGGCATCAAAATATTTACATCAGACAAGTTTAAAGTTTTCCTCTACGTTCGTGTACTTACAATCAGCTGTAGAGGCCACAATGGCGCCTGTTTTAAACCAGTTCAAAAATGGATGGATTGTGTAACCGTCAATGCAGTCACTATTCTGTGAAAAAAGCGTGTTTTTGAACCCGATGCCGCGAGCAAAAGATAGCAATTTATAGTTATTTCGTTGGCGCATACCGATGCAATTAAACATTTTCTTTATGGTATAATGCTCATGAGCTGTGGAGTTCGATGCCGTCGGTGCTGTGTAGCAACAACGGTTTCAATTTAATGATCACTGATAGTTAAAAAATTTGTAAGTGCTCGTCTTTTAAAACCTATAATTTAGCTTTTTGATAGAGGCACGTGTCCTGCAGTGGATCGGATAATAGTCTAATGATGAAAAATTCTCATAATCACCTGAAAATGTGTCCCCAACTCAGTAATCCAAAAGTGACACATAAATTGAAATCGCACGTCCTTATTTAACGTATTCAAAGCCTAGGACTCCTGAGACTTGTGTCGGTACCAATCCTTTGTTTAGACCAGCTAGAATATACCCTAAATTAAATATTACATTGGAACAAGATTAACGAGCCGTCGACAGTCTCCGGGGGTATCAGGTATAGGTGTAGGCGGCCATAACTGTTTGCCTAAGTGCGGTTGGCCTGTTTACCTCCTTTTTGGAGCAAAACGTTTTTCAATACTCTTTCAGGTCCAATAAAATCAGGTTTATACTATGTCAAGTTCGTAATTGGCGTGCTTCAATTTTAATATCAAATATCTAAGACATACCTAAAGAGGCAAGTCGTTTTGGCTCCCAAATATGTAGCTCCACTAATTAGTGAAACAATATAAATCTTTCTGAAGCATTACCATATTGAAATTGTCACAAAACCATTAGGAGGATTTTATTTGGATCACATTTATATTTCGTTCAGCTAGTTTTAAAGGCCTCCTATTCGGAGAAGAAATATGTGAACCCACGCAAAATAGTCACAATTGGATTCAATTAATTCCAATCTGTCATCAATATGTATTACACGATATTCAATCAACTGATATTGTTTGCTTTTATGAGATCCAGTCTGTTAATATTTCTTGCAAATCCAATCCAATTTATGTAACTACTTGAATGAATGGCGATAAAATAATTTATGACATGTTTGAATTTTGAAAGGAACATTAGTTTCCATCAATCAAATATTTTATTACTTTGATTTCATTCACTGCACAGAAATCTAGGGCATTCGAAGTGGTAGATATCGTTCTACATCGCCAAAAATTTGAGCATTTTGTGGAAACACCAGTATCCTTCAGTGTTACATTTGTTTACTGTGACATTCTTGATCGAACCCGTCCAAGTAGCTTCCTATTTGGGAGTGTCTCCGTGCACTGGACTATTTTTAACCGTGGCCGCATGCGCCGGCACGCGCCCGATCTTTCAGCTTTATGATTTGTCGACGTTCTGATACTGTTATTGATAGCTAACATCGTCTTATTCCTTTTCTGCTTCGTCTCTCTTCAATGTTTTAGACGCATTTTTGTTATAATGTTTCCGCTTTGGACGCAGCTTTATTTTTGTTTGTTATTCCGTCCTCATTCGGTTTGCTGCAACTCTTTGATCGCGATAGTAAAATTCTACGTTGTTTACTGATATTCCCGCGATGGACTATAGATAACTTGCCTTTCATTTGCAAAATATGTATTACAGTCGCATGGCTGCAATCTCTGTTATGATACCATCTGAAATTTCGTTTCTCCGTGCCGTGTAGCTTAACAGTACGTGTTATTAAAATTCTGCATCACAACGGATTTCTAAGCATCGTGATGCGTTTGCATGTTTTAACTATTAGTTTACAGTAAATTAATAACAGAGAGTGATTGTTCGCGTGCTTGCTTTCTTTCTTGCATGACGATTGTTGCAGAGATGCGATGGCGCTATCAACATTTATATGCACGGCCAAACAGCTTTGGTTGATTATTCGATTCTATCCACCTCACCTTGACATTGTACTCATTCGCATATGGATTATACTTTTCGCGGTCATATTTTATGACATCATTTTTATGCCATCTCATGATGTAAGTTTTATTATCAGGCATATGAAGTAATGACATTTAAGTGCTTAAGGCGCGTTTGGCAAGTTATTCGTACGAATTATGTATGAACGGATCAACATAAAACTTTGCTAGTAGATATACGCAGATAAATGTTAGCTGTAAATACTACAGCTAGCAGTTAACGTAATTGAGAAAAGCAATTACCTGTCAATTATAATTTTCTGTTCGCAGTGGACAAAATTGCACTTACATACGGCGATTAATTTTGTGGTTACGCCAGACTCAATTCAATTGAACTTCTCTACAATGAATCTGTTATCACATTAACAAGTAGTGAGTGATGATAGTGCAGTACTCAAATTAGGACAAGGACCACTTCGGTTCCACTTATTGATCAATGCGATCACAATAAGCGGACGTTGCCATAACGCGGCAGTGGTTGACGGTTGACAATAATTGTGGCAATCGACAGCCGACAACTGGCTCAATGGAACTGCTATTTGCAATTATTACCTCGTTAACCGATAGATGACGATCCAAGATATGAGAGTCGAGGTTGTCATCACTGCACTACTTTACGATTCTGTGTAGCGTTTGATATGATCAATAGAAACTAGATTTAGGTCAAGCCACTCGTAGCCTTGGATTTCTGAAGGGGCTAATAAAGTTAAGGAGACCCAAGTTTTAATGAACGCGCTTCACAAATTCGTATTGACGAAAAAATACTATTCAACGCTAAAATGTTTTAGTGTCGAGCTCTTGTTATGAAATTGTTGGATGTTTGTGACTAAATTAGTAATCTTGTTTTGTATTGTTTCAGTCGAAGCAACGGGCGTCAATTAAATGGCTGCTAACGAAGGCGTTCAACAATAGGGTCCCGGATAACCTCCAGGAGCCCTTTTATAGAGATCATGAGGTGAGTTTCACTTTAGTTAGAGTAATATTTTTTGGTACTTTTATCATAACTCTTAAATAGAATGTAACAGATGCATAAAAGGCTTTGTTAGAGCCTTACTATGTCCTTGACTTCATGTAATAGTCCATTGTTTCTGAATTTGGAGACAATTACATTTTCCCCTTGATTTCTCACGCTCAGATGTTCGAAATGTCAACAACACACACCTGTCGGTCAAATTTTGGCTCAGCCGTAGCGTTGTGATTAGATTTCAAATTGTTATTAAGGACACCTATTTCAGTATCAACCAAACTCTTAGTCTCGTGCCATTTTTCTTGAATGTTACAAAAGTTTAAAAATTCTGTGTCTATAGGCCACCGCAAATTACCACCAAACACGTGCATTTAGCAAGAAACTTCTTTTTATTTGTAAAAAATGTTCCATTTACATTCAGCGACCAATGGTGGCCTGAATTTGGCAGTAATCATAGTTGGGTCAACAATTTACGATAGCGAAGCGTGTAGCAATGTAGCCATAAACTAACTTCTAACTTTACGTAACTACGAGTTACAAATGCATACATTAGGGTTATACCTACGACACCCCAAAAAGGAAATGTGAAAGGAGTCCATCGTTTCCAATCGTCCATCACTATTCGGTTGGTAGATGTCACATAGGGTAATCAAGTTCTATTATGATTTGCAAAATGAAAGCATAAAAAAGTCCAAATATAACTTTTTGTATGACAGATTTTTTATGGCTTTCACTGATACAACTCGTTATTTGCATTTGCAATTTTCAAATTTGCGAATCTTCCTCGTCTGCGTTTTAGAAGCTTTAACACTATTTCAACTTATAGGTACTTCCAAACTAATAAACTGTCAGTCACCGTTCTACACCATTAAATATTTGCTGAAATGCGGAACCTAGTTTTGGGTCAGCTATACGCTGGTTAGTTACTGCTCGTTTCCTTGACGTTATAGTTAAAACAGAGCGTCGCCCTCTTACCCCCCAATGTTTTGTTTCGCGTAACCAGGCCATATTAACGTAGAGAATATTGCTATCAGAACCATAATTGCTGGTTTGTTTATGGGTTCCAATCAATGAACGCTATGAATGTAAGAGCCCCCGCAGACCACAGACTTTTTATCGGCCGATAGTTTGGTCGGGCTCTTAATCAGTACGCAGATGTTAGCAAGTGCGCACACTATGACGATTTGGTATCGGCCGATAAACAAGTTTGATGGGCTTCCCGATTCCATTCAAACTAAACTATCGGCAAACTATCGGCCGACCGTATAATCAGTATTGGCTCCCTACCACACGCGCACACATGACGATTTTTTAGTCGGCCGACTAAGCCGATAGTTCAGTTCGCTCCGAGCTTTGACAGGAATGGTCGGTCGCGCGTGTTTTGTAAAATGGCGTCGCCCAATTCTCAGTCACTTATTTCGGAATCTTCGACCGTAACTTTGATCGAGGAAGTCGAAAAACGCCCTGCACTTTATAAGAAAAACATAAAAGAGTACTCTGACGTAAATGTGAAGAAAAAACTGTGGGAGGAAGTTTGTGAAGCTGTTGTTCCTGATTGGAATAAGCTTTTTAATTTTCCTTCTCCGGTGTATGAGAGCAATAATAACATTTCTATGCAATGTTTTATTAATTTTCATTGTGCGGTGCGACCACTCTTTTTACCAGTTAGTTAGAAACTAGCAAATAGTCGGCAGACTGTTGGATAGTTTGCGCACTCATCACCGACTAAACTGTTTAGTTGGCTCGGTGTGCGCACTAGCAGGCCAACCCGACTAAACTATCGGCCGATAAAAAGTCTGTGGTCTGCGGGGGCTCTAACAGGCATTAAAAAGCCAGTCCGTTTTACGTAAACGTGAAACGTTATCTTGAAATATATTTACTTCAACCACAACATTAGATTCTTTGATGCAGATAAAAGAACGTTACCCCTAAACACGGTCAATGTTCAGACGTTTCTCAAGTTGAATTTCCACTGCATTTGTACTGGTATCCGTTTGTATGTACCACTATAGACCGTTTTAATAGATGCTTCCACTGTTGTAAACAGTTAATATTCCTTTTGCTTATACCTCGCCTCATCATTGACTAAAGATAATAAACACATACGAAGTCTGTATGTTTATACAATTTTATGGTTGGAATTATTTATACTGGTACCTACTAACGCCTTGTATTCGATTATATCACGGATATTGTCCCAAATGGGAGTCGGGTTCATATTTCAAAACTTTTATTGCTAATGCAGTGTCACATTACATAATAACTGCCACTGTAACGTCACAAAGTGTGTTTTAGAATATTCCGTTACGAGTTAACATCGAATTGCTTTTAATAAAAGTGCATTCTCGTTCGCACAGCAAATAGAAACTGTTACATAAAAGAGATTAGTTTCCCTGGTCAGACTGCTCTATCTGCTAATATAAAAGAAATTGCTTACAGAGCTGCGGTGGGTTTCCACAGACCGACTGTAGGATTGACCTTTTCATGTCGGTCTCTGCCTTTTTTCATTCTGGGTCTACATGATTACATTCTTTTTTATTTACAAATTCATGTCTTGTTATTTATTCCTTCTTAGTGTTTTTTTTTAACTTTAAATACCAAACCAAAGTGAACAGAACTGCTTTCTGCTATTTATGACCTAAAAGCAGAACTAAAGGTTGGATTTCCATTTATAGATTAAGATAAGTTGTGCAAATTGAAGTTTTTAACTTTGGTCAAGACATGACCGGTTTTATCAATTGAGTGCACTATAGAGGTAGTTTTGTAATTTCGTTATTTCTACATCCGAACCACTGTTGATATTTTATTGTGGTAATTAAAATATATCATTCTACGATTAAGTTTCATTTCGGAATGGTGACAAGTAAAGAAAGTAATTCCCTTACAAAATGACTTCTATTTTAAGCTATGGCTAATCGATCGAGAAATTCGATTTAACCTTTCATACGTAATCAATTTTATCAGCTGCTAGCTTTTGCCCTTGAAATAAAAGTTCAGCATGAAACATGGTATACTATTGATCGCAACCATCCCGCCACAGTTGCTTTGGCTTGGTAACCAGTGTCACGCGAGCTTTCAACAGTGAACAAAATGTGCTTATAGGAGTGTTCCTAGTAATTGCGTCCTTATGAGTCTATTTGACCCTGCGTGGATTGTGTCACACTATGGCCGTCACTAGAAACAAGCGCAACAACAATAAACATGTAAGACTCTTCCTCATCATGCTTTAGGAAACCTGAAACTTCCAAACGATATTGTGAATTTTCAGTCTGTTACCTAACCTTTCTTCAAATCATGTTAACGATACTTTTCTAGTTTTCCGTAACCTTCGAAGTATTAAGGCCGTCTGAGCCCGACCGTAAATTAAGATGATATTATCTAGGATTAAACGTCTTCATAGCTATCATGGTTGCGTTATCTCTTTCAAATTTAATTTACTACAGCTGTATTACCAACTCGGTGACTTGTATCATCTTTTTTTGCAAGAACGTTTATTGAAGATACAAGCAATTAGTTTAGCTGTCCACGTGTTCTAAAACAAGAGAATCGTATAGCCGTCGAGATCATGATTTGTTTTGTTAGCCTTTCTCCGATGATTTCTAAGAAGCCTGTTCATTTATCATTGGTGGCACAGCGGATGTCCATTAACGATTGTTATTGCAAACCAGTCCAACGAGCATTATGTTTGGGCCAGATATATTTGTACTTAGGGCAGGAATACTGCAACGCAAAGTTTTGCACCTATTTTTAGAAATGAGATTCATTTCAAGAAAAATCACGAGTATTTATAAGTTTTAAAGTTATAAAAGCTGTGTTCCGGTTCTAAGTAATTCAGTGCCTTTGAAAAGTTTGTAGAATACAATCTGCACAGGACAGGAATAATAAATTCTGATGAACGTTTGATGTCAATAAAGTCATGCTTCGTTGGAGTAATGTGTAATAGCAATAATTTAATTCTATCGTCCGAATTAACTATTGTTTGCTAATATCTATGTTAGATAACTGTTCATTGAATGCGTGGGTGAATCGGCGATTGATGCGTATTGTTACTTTGTCGGATGCTCCTTTTCAATTTTCGTAGACATTGTGGAGTTGGATGAACCCCAAACAAAGGTTACTCGGTTGATATTGCTTTGTTTTAGAGGTCGACAACCAGACATCGGCAAAAAGTGGTGACCAATTAATTCCTGGGGCCTGCGTTTAGTATCGGCTATCGAACAATAAAGATGACTATAACAATAAAATCTATTTCCTAAAGACATAAAACGGCCAGTGCAATAAAATCACTATCTAGTTTTACATGGTTTGAACAACCACAGGGTTTATTTCCTTGTTTTGTACTCCAACAAACGGATTTGATTCCATAAAAATAAACGTAATGTCCCTTTGAAATGCTATAAGTCGCGGTGTTCTGGCTCATCTAAATTGTCTCAAACCGATTTCCACGTCGAAAATATTCTCTAATGAACGCACATTCGTCCCGACAGTACCAACATATTTTTACTTTTTTGGGAGTGATCTTCAGGCGAGGAAAATTTCCGATAGTCAAGGACATAAAGTCGAAAATGGAATGTGCATCTGTTCCAAAAGAGGCAAAAGGTAATATTGTCGCGTCGCTTTAAAAATAGTCTACGTCGTTTCCGCCTTCGGGAAACTAGTGATCTTTTGTTCTTTTCGCCGGTGACTAGTGACTCAGCTGGCTTTATTACACATGGCTGATGTTTTCCGGATTTATTTTAACATTTAATAAAATTATTTTTATTCTTTAATATCTACGTTCCTAATATACGCACCAATGTTTGTGAATGCAAAATTTTGTTTCAATAGTTATTGTTTTCGTGTCGACGACCTCATTGTTAGTGTGTGTTTGTTAAACGGTAGAGGTTTCGACTTCCAGGTTGCGAACTTGCCACGCTTCAGTGTTTCCATAGAGGTTTACTAAGTAGAACGGATAGGTTTTGTGTGGAAGCCTTATTATAAATAACCTAGTTCGAAAGAAACTTTCAATATATGTATGCTCTCAATAGTTTATGTAACCTCAATAACGAAGTTATTAGTGATCTCCATAAATGTAGTTAATGTACTAAACCTATTCCGAAGACGTTGAATAGATTCTAGGTCGGAGGATTACGAAAAGACTCACGAGAAACGTTTCGGATTATTTATTACATGTTATCTATGAACATTCATCTCCATCTTGGTTTGGTGTCAAAATACCTACGACAAAAATAAATATTATGCAATCATAAGATAACTCATACTGTGCCAGTTGACCAATATGTCCTTATAAAATTCGCACGTTTTTATTGTAAAGCTGGTATGTTAGCTTTCGGTGAATGAATGAGTCAACGACATTACAGAGTTGAATCAGTTTGATTCAACGTCACAAGTACCGAGCCCCAGGCTTATGGCAGCATGCTCAAAGTTTATGATTCATTCTCAGGTATAAATGTAATGATACCATTAAGCCGATGGCCAATACAATACCAAAATAAGACGTTCAGATAATTTAAGCTTGTAAAGCTGAGGGATTAAATTAAATAATGACCAGTGCCATACTTGGCTTCTTTTATAGCCCTATTTTGAACTGTAACAACATTTAATCGTGGTCTGCGGGAAGTCATGTTGTAACTGACAGTAAAATAAGTTCAAATATCTTAACGTGAATAGCTAGGAAAGTTATTGGCTGGTACTAGTTATCACCACTAAAGGCTGCCACTAAAGGCTATTCAGACTCCGCCTACACAACACAGTCGTATATAGGAGTACATTGAAGAAAATGTGTGAATTACAGAATAAATAGTGGTATTTTGTCGCCGGCATCGCCTTTCTCCTTGACCCGCCTGCAGCCAGACGCTGCCGACTAGTCGCCGTCTCGATGCGTCTTTTTGTCGTGCCGTTCGTGTCGCTTAATTATGTGCACGTCAAGAATCTCATCAGAATTGTTAATAAGGGTTTCATGAGCACATGTTTCGTGCTAATTGAGATGCTGTGAATGGTGCTAGCTACTGCTAATCTACGAAAGTGAGCGCTAATAGCTGCCTATACTAGGCATTTTGCCTCCAGCTCTCATACGAGTAGGGCTTGTGAACGAGCCATAATTGCTTTTCTCTTCGTTTTATAAGTTTCTTTTCTATCTTACCTGTCATCAAGTTATATGGCATGCGTATATCGCAAATATATTTTGCCTGTGAAAGGCAAAACCATGATAAGTGTCCGAGAGAGAGATTCAATTCCAATAAGGCCTACTCGAATGCTCGACGACGCTAAAATCGTGAGATCGTACCTCAACCTTTGGACTGTGTCTCGCGAATTGATTGTACTGCCTGATAAACCATCCCTGGAAATGAATTATAGTCTACATTATGCTTGACGCTGTTTTTACGCAATTTTCTGCGAAAAAATCTACGTATACTTTAACGAAACAATTTGATGTCAGAGTAATATATCTTATGCTGTCTTACAGTTCAATAAGAGTTCTCTTTTACTATTCGTTCGAAACTACAGCGCGACATCTAACAAAGGCAAAAAGTCGGTGAAGTTTCTTTTGGTCGATGGCACGTTGCCCGGCGTTGTTCTCACGAGCGTGTGAATGATCCGATCCGAAGATAAGTTAATTAGTTAGTTAGTTGAGAGCACTTGATTCAAATAGCCTAGTGTAACCGATATACTGCAGTTCTACGAATTCAAGCATCTAAGACGTAGATGAACCGAAACCTACCAGGTGTGAATTGACGGTAGATTGCTTTGGTGGAAAGTTTGATTACTGGTATTGATTTCTTACGCCCCATTACGAAGGTTACAGCTTTTCATAAGGTCAATTTAGAAATAAGTTGCGTCATCAGCGTGTTTACTTTTCTGAAAAACTAAGCTGATTGATGTCTTAAGTTTTGTTTACTATATTTCTTCAATAAAGCTATTTTAAGTAATAAATCTCTTATGTAATAAATCAGTTAACTCGCCTTACTAAATGTTGTTTCTTCGGAGAACGTCGCCCACACAGGCCTTTAATAAATCTATTTCAATTTATTATTACGTAATAGCTATTCGACATAAATCGATACATGTAATGTACTCGATGTTTTCAGGGTTCTTTGTATCGAGTAATATTCTTGAGGGTATGAAACGATCTGAGCCAAAAAGATATCGAATATTCATTGAAAGTTTGGTGCTAAGCTATGAGTCACGGCTTAGAAATTATCGTTGTGATATTGGTTCAGATTTGAATGTTTCTACTGAAGATTTTAACTCTAACAACAAACTTCTCAAATTCTTGTCCAAATGTGTGAACATTGTCGCCGTCTGGCAGCTGTCGGCTTCACTTTACGTCTCCGAGCGCAGCTATTAGTGTAATGCATTTACAATAACGAGCCACGACTTGTCAATAACATGAACTACATCCTTTGTCAAAAATATTGTAAAAAGTTCGTATATCTGTCTGAATACATTGGCGAAAGTAATATCATTTAGCATTCGTTGTGTAGAATTGCTTTCTTCCAACGTGGCGATACGTGCAAAGGGTGAACGGACCTTGTAATGGAATTTTGTTGTCCGAATACTATTCTATATTTGTGAAATAGCTTTGAGTGACGCAAAGGGATTGTTAAGAAACTGTATTAGATAGTCCTTATGTGGAACTTTCCTTGTTAGTCAAGTTACAAAGCCTCCGTAACTTGGGTATAGTTTCATGTCAGGACGACTCAACTGAGCCACATAGTTATTTTGGAACATCAGGTCCTGTTGCACCATAAATTCTAAATCCCATTGTGTAGATAAATCGCTTTTGAATTAAGGTGCGGTATTTACATTCCTGAATTCGTAAATTCTAGCCGTTGGGTCAAGGATCTATTCTTATCTGAATTATTTATGGACTCCGAATTAGGTGGCAGGCGCGACTTTATTCTGCCGTAACAGTCTAGTACAATATTTATTTCAAGTATATTTATTTCAAATGTCTGGAGTTCATTCTGCGTTGTATCATTATTCTTACTCGAATAATATTGCTATGTACCACCTGCTGCCGTTTGAATAGTAATTGCCCATTTAAGCAAGTTTACTCAATATTGGTAGCCAAACAATGCTGTCAAATATGTATCATAAAATCCAAGACCGTGGTGGTCATTAAGAAACCATTTACTGCATGAAATTGTATCGAATGCGTGTGAATCGATACGAGATTATCGAGAATCGAGATTAAAAGTGAGAGCTATCGAGGCCAGAGTGGGCCGACCATATTTCACACGTTTCGTTTGTCCGAGCTCCATGGTCAATGAGATGGTAATTTTATGTTGTAATATTTCGATTTTGCAATTAAACCGGTTTTTTTTTTACCGTTTGCCTAATCTGTTTGACTTAGTCGCGCTGTTGGATCTAGGATTGTTGACACTGTCGGAGCTTATTCTGTCCTGATGTAATTATCAGGTTTAGCAATCGATATTTAGATGATGAAAGTCACTGACCTGTGAAATTAATATTCTTGATATAAATGAGCAACACCATAACGGGATTTCTTATAAATAAAAGACGAGAAGTTATCTGCATTAGGCGAATCTCGAGATCCCAATAATTGAAGATGTGTTTTCAAAGCTAGCTGTTATTAGGCTCATCAAAAGGCCTATGTGCTAGGCGTTTTATTTACAAATGATGGCATAATGGCATCGTCTGTCTAGCCGCACCTGTCCTACCAAGGTTAATGTGTTCACCCCATTTTGTGACGTAGTTAACGCACCTTCAATTACGCACTAATTTGTTTCACACAGATTTTCGTAGCTGGTGATGAGATGTATTCAAGTAGGAATAGAAAATCATTTTAATTTTAATAGTTAAAAAAATAGATAGTTCTCTCTCTAACTGAGCTTTTTTTATCACTAGGCGCTGGGCAAAGGTTTACTATAAATTTTCTGCCTCATATTCACTGTCATACCCTCGTAAAATATTGAGTTTATATCCAGTTTGCAAGCATTATGAATCGTTTTGCGAGTCACAAAATTAATCAACACTCTAAAATTTATATTCCGTTTTACTTAAATTATAGAACTCTAAACAGTTTTAACACGTGCTGGGCCGGCTTTTTGTTTACGACTAAAGTAGCAACAAATCATCTTTATTAGATGTAATATTGTTCGTTGGCATTCTTCTTTTTATCTCACAAACAAAAACAACAATATTGGTTTGGATCTTGAAATAATATTTTTCTTACTTAACCATTTTTCTGAATCGATCCCCGTCATCTTCTAATAGTCTTAAAAACTCTATCACATTATCGGAAGCTTCTATCGCATCTAGAATATTCTTAAAAGCTTCTAAGTAGTTCGCTCCGAAAAGAAATAGGACGTGACCTAACATTGATCTAGATTCAGGGCTCATCAGCGCTCTCAACATTGTGTGGATTGCGAAGGTTTTAATTTGAATTCAACCTCTGTCATAAGCGAGACATTTGGAGGACCCTCCGACATTACTTGAATTCCTTGGCAGGCATAATGTCCCAAACCTAAATTGCTGGTTCGTTGGAAATAAGCTCCTTTTACATTTTGATTAATATTTGTAGTATGTACCAGCGAACATATGGAATTCTAAAGTCATCATTATCTTCGGATATTTTACTCTTTTCTAAAAATACTTTGCGAGAAGAATCTTGCAATTAGCGCATACTTCCAGAAGCATTTATCTTCAGCTGCAGTGAAAGTTAGTTTTAAAGTTACGGAGCTATCTCTGTGCCAAGCCCTAGTTCTCGCTTAGAACTGAACTTTAGAACGACAGTATTTCTAGACTTCCAACTTAGTTTAGACTGCCTATCGTGAAGTGGGTTTAATGCTCATCAAGTTGTGCTTCATATAACTTATCAATCATTCATTTTTTTAGCTGTTTGGATCAGAATTCTGAAGTAAAAATAGTTCGTGTCCAGTACCTGGACAAGTATACGTAGTAAACTTTTTATTATTGCAGCACTATATAAAAATATGAATAAAAGTTCGTGTGGAAACCAACATGACCCAAATTCCATGACGTGAGTGACGTCCACCAAACCGCATTGGGCTCGAGTGGTGGATTGCGTCCCACCCCCTCACTCCGGCTCTAATGAAGTTTATAAAACTAATTGTATTTATATTTCATCTTGATAAAGAAGTTCTTGCAGTATTTAAATTTTTTTCATAGCAATATTACGTCTAATGTTTCATGTTCTGCATCTTTATGGTCATAAATTGTATATGTAAGCGTCAGTTTTATCTTTAAATCTTCATCAAACTTTACTGTAAATCTCGGCGATTTGCGCAAGATACGTGCTAGCTTCACCGTTAAGCTTTTTTATCCTGCGCCTTCTGTCTAGCAATTCATCATGTTTACTACTTACTTCTTGTATTACGCCGGCAGCTGTCCATCGGTAGAACTCGCTATTTTCCTTACTTTTTTTGCTTTGAAGATATTTAACCAGTTGAATTTCTCAATTCCAGGACCAAGAACACCTAAAGCCGCCTATAGTGGGAGGTTTGGCAAACGCTGAGCTTTACTGCTTAGCGCTTGCCAACATGTACTCCGACCCCAACTACCACAGTCTGAACCACTGGAACATACTCCAGACCTTCGCGAGGAAGGGCGTGCACGTTCCCGACCCGCCTGACTGCGCGCTCACTGAAACAGTGCTCATACAAACCAATCCTCTCAAAATGGTAAGTGCTTTATTAACTGGAATATTCTTCAGGGAATAGAAACACATTTTAGGTGCACATGCTTCTTTGTAAGACTAGTAGTTAGAGTCCAAAAATGAGGTCGGGCGTTACGATGATTGGAATAGAACTCGACACTACAAGTTAATCCGAGTTAATCCATAAGGTAATTAAATGGATAACATTGGAAACAAAATGCTATTTGTTCTGCAGCATGTTATTCTACTTCATACTATAAGGGTTCTGCTGAATCTTATTACATCAAACTAACATTAGCGATCTCAGAATAAAGAATCCATTCTTCCGCTCGCAGCCGTCTTATAAATGCATCAGGCGCTCGCGAGTTAACCATAACGATCCCTCATAACCTCTCGAGTATAATTCCATAACAACTTCTTATTTCATACATACAGGATTATGATTTCATATACACCTACAGACTGTTATCCAAGATAACGTAAACAAGCTTAAAACGAAAGGAAAACAGAATATATCAGTTGTAATTGAAATTCCACTCACGTACTTGTAACAGTCTGGGCCAGTCCAGTCCAGTAAACAGATTACTAAGTGTTGTCTATAACGGACCGGCTACTTGGTACCTGGTACTTGTGTCATTACTTATGTATTATTGCGGACTTTGCATCGGCACAGTGCATAGCTGAGCTGTCTGCTCCGGGCATCGCCAATGAGCTCCCATTATTCCGCGTGCAAGAACGTAATGCCTGTCTTGTAAGCTGCATAGATTATTAAGTTGTTTTCATTGGTTAACACTTCTTTAGAAATGTGTAGAAACCTCTAACAATTTGTTGGGAATGCAAACAATTGCTGTTGTTGTTTAAAATATGTAATTCTTCAACTACTGAACAGAGTGCATTTGTGAATTTTCACTTTAGTGCACAGCTGAAAAGACGGACTATAAACTTCAACTTTAATCTTATCAATGCAAATAATACGGAAATATTTACAGATATCAAGCGCAATTTCTGGGCTATCACTGAAAAGTAGGTATGCAATGTTTATTTAGCTAACTTTGGAACTGATAATTCAGTTAAATCCAACATGATATGCTGAACAAATAGCAAAATATATTTTTTTTATTGTGTATAAAATATAATTTGGTTTTCTCGGTGTGAAGGAGACAACACCAAGCAATTGATGCTATCGGACCTTGTCACATGGTGTTTAATATGGATCACAAAAATAAACATTGTAGCTGAGAATGCTAATTCGACAGATATCGTCGAGAATGATAAACACTAGATATCTAGAATTAAACGCGTTACGTCATCGGTTGTCATACCATTTGTTCTGGGGACATTTTCTCGTATTTGTTCGAGTGGAGCGAAAACACAAATGACACAATAATCCATTATTTTCTAGTCCGTGAATACAGGTGGGAATGTTGGTCAAGCGATATAAACAAATGAAATGCAAACATTATGCAAAGACCATGAGGATGTCGTATTTATTGTATGAAGTAGCTCTGTTGTTATTAATATTATCCATTTATTGAAATTTTAATTAAATGTATGCTGCGTTTATGCTAATAAAGTGCACTGTCACAAGGCTGTGATTATGTCTCATGGTTGTTCATTATGTCATTGCAGTTCCTACTACTTGACTACCTGATTCATAGAGCTTGACATTGTTCTAAGCAAAATAAAGGCCTGCAATTGCATAAAAAATGTATATCCCCGTAAACATGGTCATTGTTATGAATAACTCGAATACTGTAATAGATACCGATAGGAATTTTTAATTGGCATTTATGCATCCACCACATTAACTATTCAACAAAATCGGATCCTCACTTAACCATCTTTCTCAAAAGTGAGGATCTTCTCATTTAAAAATAGTTCTTGCCAAACTTCCGAGCACAAACCTTTGAAAATCTAAAAATGGTATCAGTGTAGCTAGCTACATAAAGTTTGACACGCAACTTAACTTTTTTTTTATCACCTTTCCAGAGCGGTCACATGGCTGTGATAGAAGCACTGATGGTGCTATACGCGCGCGAGGTGGTGACGCCGGACCGGGTGGCGGCGGCGGCGCAGCGCTTCGGCGCGGCCGCTCCGCCCCTCGGCAACACGGGCACGACGCACGAGGACGGCCTGCTGTGCTGGATCAACGCCGCTTGCGCCGCGCTTAATAAGGCCGAGGTAGGACGAGTAAAGTAATTGTGTAACTAGCAAAAGTTAATATGAGTATGATGCCTTAATTGGCCAAAAACGGTGTGAATCAGATTTTGAGAAATGATAGATTGAGGAAAAAGAATAATAAAAAGACCTTTTCCATTGCTCCTTGGGGCCTTTTTCCATTGCTCCTCATTTTCTTATGCTTACAATTTAAGAGCTGATCACGAAATCCAGGTTAACTGTGAACGGTTTTTAAATATGTTATTGACATGAGTTCCCCACACCTGAACCTTAATAAAGTTGATCAAGTATCAGTTACAAATAAATAAAGATCAATATTTTCTTTCACCTTTAACTGACCAAAAACTTTCCACATGCCAGGAGGACACATCATCGCACGTACCGATGCTGAAGAGTCTCCAAGAAATCTGCGACGGCACTGCGCTCGCGGCGTTGATCTCATTCTACTGTCCCGACGCGCTGCCCCGCACCGCCGTGCGAGTGGGCCGCATGGCCTCCATACAAGACTGCCTGCACAACCTCATGCTGGTCCACGACTTCTGTCGGACGGCGCTGCCTCACAACGTCTTCCATATGATGCCTGAAGACGTCACTTATATGAGAGGGTATGTGTTGGCTTGTCTGTTTGCGCTTGGGAAGGCGTTCGGTCTTTAATGTGGGTCTTTTTGAGCTGGGGATGTGATTCGGACAGGGTTGATTTATGTACAGATTTTGATGAACTATGTTGTGTTTTCAGGTCAATGCGTCAAAATTTAGTAGCAATGCTCGCCGATCTCTTCAATATGCTAGAAGTTCATCCTGTTAAATCTGTTAAATACCCCGGAAGCGGTGAGTTACAAGAAATAATCCAACCCCGATAATCCAAATAATTCCCCCGTATTGCATGCTATATAGTAATGGGAGTATGTGGTCATAATATCAAAGATTCTTGCCTACTAATTTTAGAAATAAATAAAATAAATATTTATCCACGGAAATGGTTGAATAATGCTTTAATTTTATTTACTGGCAATACTAAATTTTAGGCACATTCGGGGTTATATTACAGTGACCAAATTACCAATACATTTATTTGACTTTTTATATTTATTACTATCTAAAATTGCGTGTAAAATACACTTTATTTATTAAACGTTGCAATGAGTGTGTGAGGTAAGTTTGAATTACAATACAATAAAACGAATGGAACGCTTCGCTGAATGAGATACAAGAAGTCCTAATGTTTGTCACCCTGTCTCGCTTTGCAACCTGTACGCTTGGAGCATTTGAGTCGTGTCGAGCGCACAGATGTACTCGGAGCGCGAAGTAGGGTCGGGTAGGGCGGCGCGGTGACGGCCGATGTGACGTGTGTGTCCGCAGCGGGCGGGGGCGGCAACGCGCACGGCGTGCGGCACCGGCGCTGCCTGCCGCCGCCCGCGCCCGCGCCCATCCCGCAGCTGCGCGCCGGACACGACGACGCCACGCTGCCGCCCTTCGCAGGTACCACCACACCGCTTCTTAGCCCAAGGGGAAGGCGGGAAACAAGCAGGATTCCTTTTTTGAATGTCACGAGCTCACACCACTTGTCTATTATAGAGAATTGTTCCTTGAACTTCTGAAGGTGCTGTGGGCTGTATTCTGTTCCATTTTTGAAATATAGATGTTTCTCTTCTAACTTTTGAATAAAGAGTTCGGACGTTTCGCCATTTTTTTCTTTTGAAGGATGGTTCTCAAAATGAAACGATTAAGTTTATCTACAGCTAACTTATGTTTATTTCACAAGTCAAGTCTTTAAACATGTTAGTGTATATTTATGTAAATACCTGCATTTGTTTCTATTAGTGAACTTAAACAATACTCTTCTCACTATTGTCTATCTAGATCTTAGTGTGCACTCGCCTTCCCCATGAAAAAAATAACATAGCGTCAAATGTGTTTCGTTTGTTTTTTTCTTTTGTTTGCGTGTGTGTGAGTGTCATACAAATGTCGTGATGTGAATATTACATTGGAATGTGTGTTTGTTATAGGGTGTACCTCTAAATGTAAGTTATATATATTTCACACGATTTTGAGCTTTATATTAACTGGAATATAACACTTTATGGTTTGGGCTTCGGATCTAGCGCTTTGCATGGGAATCTAATGCTTTCTGAGGCACTTTGGAGTCAATGACGTTATGTCCTCACGGCTCCCAGCTATGACGTAGTGATGCCAGCACTGTAGATTTAAGCTATCGAGTTTTACTGTACTTATCGATAATAGAATCCGACTTTACCTAACATTGGATAAGTAGTATTTGCACCTAGTGAGCACTTCATAGTCGATACAATTTTGTACTTTTTTCTAAATAGTACCCTATAATTATTTTGGTAAAACTTGATCAGTTTAATGCTGTCGACTGATTAACCTCGTAAACTGTGTTTGCAATGTCGTAGGTGAAATGATTTTCTTTTGCAAATTGAGTAAGTTGTTTTTTATGATTTCTAGTGCTGTGTTTCTTTCTAGAAGTGTTTTTCTTTTTTCGAATGCTGTACTTATGTGTTTTGTTTTTAACCAACTTTTTAAAAAGGGGCCTTTAAAAGGTACATTGATGCTATTTGAATGTTCCTTTCGTGTCGTTTTGTGACTACAAAAGAATTTGTTGATGTTGGTGGGATAAAAGTTCATGTTTCACACAGTGATGTGCAGATTGAAAATCGCATAGCAACTTTTATCGATAATATCATAAACAACAGCAGCGTCCATTTTATGTTTATTTCCGAATCAGTTTTATTTCAATAAAATTTTATCTACTCAATAGTTTTTGATATCATTGGCAATCATGTTCGCTATATTTTATCGATACAGTTTCTATATGAGTCGGACACTTATCTATGGTGCGCTGAAGTAGTTGCCCGCGCCTTAGGTGGCGACAGGGGTGAGGGAAGGGTTGACATCTGCTCGCAACGCACTTGAGATTAGACAGTGATGACCAATCTCGAGATATCGCGTTCATTAACAATTAAACTCTTGGAAGTTTTTAATAAACCAAAAACAAATAATTTCATACATTTAGTATGACATATTTTAATGACAAATGAATTTGTTTGTGTTCTAAATTCTAAAAGATTCGCATCGGCTTTCCGTTAAAAAAAAAAACGTATGCACTTTAAAAATTACTAACTTCGATTGTCTTTTTATCGGCGGACTCATCTCGCTATTGCAATCTTATGTGCGTTTTGTGTCAACTAGCCGGAACTATCAACGCGTGTTGCCGTCACGAAGTACGGCGCCTAACTAAGTAATTAGCAAGTGCCTTCGCCTCTCCGCCCCACCGCTCACATACCTAAGGCGCGGCCAACTAGTTCCGCGCGGGCTATAGACACAATTTCCCCCACCAGCATCAACAAATGACCCCTCAACCAAAGCACCAAGCTTACACAACATTTCACCCCCCTAGTACCGCGTTCCCCGTCGTCGCTGAGTGGGCGCGGGCGGGCGGTGCGGTCGGCCAGCTCCACGCCCGAGCGCCGCTCCGCCAGCCCCGCGCGGGACGACTTCGTGGTGCATCGACAGAAGCACGTCGCCACGCTCGCCGCCATGGTGCACAGGGATGAGGATAATGGTGAGTGTTATCAACATAGTGCCCCGTTTCCCGTCGTCGCTGAGTGTAGCTATGAAGGAGTTTTTGTGTTTGGAAATATTACGAGAAAAATTTTGGAGAACTAGGAGTAAAAGCCAGTCCAATGTCGAAAATATATTTTGTTAGAAAAGCTGCCAGATTAATAAATTGCTCCTGTAATCATACCTAGTGTCGCTCATTCCTGAAAGTATATTGGTGCTTTTAAAAAATAACTTTAACAAAATTGAAAAGTTGTGAAACATTACAGACAAAACCACCTTGTCAGCTATAACCATCATTTTCTCACAAAAAATAATAATTTAATCTCTTCCAGCGATAGAAATAAACATGACAGCGGCGGGTCGTCCGTCGAACTGGGCGGAGTCGCGCGACGCGTCGTTCGCGGGGCGTCGCTCGCGTCGCTCGTCCATCACGGACGACTCGCAGCTCACGGTGGAGAACTTCGGCGGCAGTCAGGACAGGCTGCACTTCGCTGGACGAAACCCTGAGAAGGAGTTGGCCACCGTCGCTAATGTTAGGAAGATTTCTGCGCCTAGTGGTAAGTTTTCGTGGCTCAGGAGTTTTCAACAGAAATTTAAATAAAGAACATTTTTATGGCAATCAATTTAATGTGAACACAAGAGTGAAAACCAACTAGTTTTTCGATGCGGTAATAGGTGATTTCAGACTTTCAAGCTTATCTTAACTATATATAGATTTTTCCTTTTTTTATTCAGTATAGTCCAAGATGAAATGAGTATTTACTTTTGTGAACATCGGTACAAGCTAGAATCGAATTTGGGCATCTTTTATATTATATCGGGTAGATGATTTAATATAATGTCGTCTTTAATTACACAGGTCCACTGGACTACAACCCGCCTCTTCGTTCCTCCCGCCAAGACATCCGAGGCTCAATACAGTTCTTCCACGGCGACTTCCAAAACGGCTCCCAAACGGAAGACCGACAAAAAGTCGAACGACAAAACTCACAGCCACAGAACACAGATAACGAACCTTATTTCCCAATTCGACGGCAGTTGAGCAGTGATACTATTACTTTAAGAGAAAGACAGGAGAGCTTCGGCTTTCAGTGCAAAGGGGGAGGAGACGGCGGGTTCTTCCTCAACGACCGAGACTCCACAGATGGTGACGCCACCAAAACTAGCTTCGCAGACCTCAACAAAATCAGGAGTAACGGTGACCAGACAGGTTTGTTGTTTGCGCCGCGCAAAACCTATGGGAGAACATTCTTGTTACTGCATTTTAGAAGCTTCGCGCCCGCGCATGCTAACAAGTCTGTTCTCCCATCTCAGCCTGACTTCGCTTCCGCGGCACTATCCAAACTTCGGCCATTTAACGCTTTGTATGTTCGCCTTTGATTGCGCTTGAGTTTAACGGCACACTGTATTCGGCATCTAACAATAAATTTGCACTTATTTAGTTTACAGTCTGTCGTTAAAGGACCACATATTCCCATATTCCAAATTCAAAATTTGTGTAGACTGTAGTAGAAATGGTACAGGCTGGTTAGAATATGAAGTACGTCACAGTTGTCGGTTGTTGCGCAGGTCAGTCGGAGCCGGAGCGGCGCAAGAGCACGTCGTTCGCGACGCCGCCCGCCAACACCACCACGTGGCAACAACAGTTCATGCAGCAAGAAAATCATCCCAGTTAGTAGCGCTCTTATACAAAACCGACGACCATATAGAAAACGACTAAACTATATCCAAATAATTTATTACGTTCCCGCACGGGGACTGATAAAATGAACCCGTTCTCTTTACGTATTTTTGATGTACCTATGTACAGAAGCAGTTCTTAGTATAGACGTCAAGAGTCAAATGATCATAATAACCATCCCAAAATCATCATAATCATCAGCCGAACAATGTGCCCAAGCGAAGTTTCCCCTCCAAATATTTCTGATTCCTCACCTTTTCTTTCCACATTTCAGACGGCGAGGATATAACCGACGAAACATCGACGCAAAGCGGGGGCCAAATGGCTGCTCAACTGAACAATATACGACTCAAGCTGGAAGAGAAGCGCCGACGCATAGAACAAGAGAAACGACGCATGGAAATGGCCGTTAATAGGCAGAGACAACAGTTAGGACAACAGGCCTTCTTACAGGCTGTTACTAGGGTGAGTAGGGGAGTGTTAAGTGGTGGGGGGTGTTGTCGAATTCTCAATAGTGGTGTACGGTGTCGATATTTGCGATGGATTAATATCGATATTGGTTTTGTCACAAAAAACTGATATGATCATTATTTTTGTCAAAATACAAAAATTGTGCTGCACAATTTTACAATGTTAAAATTTACAAGGTAGTTAAAGCTGTGAAAATATTATGTTGAGAATTCGATATTCGTGTGGTTGATATTGTTTGTCGCAAATGGGCGGAGTGACGTTATTTTTTGTCCTGTCTACGCCATTTGTAAGTCATTTGAGTTGAGAAGGGTTGTGAATGTGTGAGTAATTTGGTAGATAGAACTGAAATGGATATCTTGGTTATGGATAAGCATTTGATTCTGTCGATGTATCGATAAAAGAAAACAATATAACAGAATCAGAGTGCCCATTCAGTTTGACGTGAAAGTTATCTAGTAAATAAATTAAGTAGTTCGACATTTATTGTTCAATAATTTAGTTGATTAACTAAACAACATAACTAATAAAAGTAGTGAATAATATAGTTCGATAACTTCCAACTTTTGTTATTTAAATGTTTCTGTTTAACAGACTACACACACTTTATAAGAACACATTTTACAAAATGTATTTTTTTACAATATTTCTGTAAAATGCGTTCGGATACAGCACAATGTTGACTAACATTATGTTCCTCTCTCAATTTGTTTTCTAATATTTCCGACGGATATATAAATTATATTTTTCTTTCTATTTCATTAGGATACATTATTGCAATACCAGTTGGCCAACTTGGTGAGTGGCCGGTTCAATACTGAGCCCTTTCCATTTAGTTTAGACCTTTTTAATAAATACTTTTTTCGTTGATTTTATTATCACTTCGTTACCATATTACTTTGACGTTATTTTGTACAGATTTTAGTTCGGTACACGCTTACACGGCTTATTCGATACATAATATTCAACCATTTAAATTTTCAATTTATTAAAGTACTCTCGTGTATAAATTTAATTTTAATTCATTTAAAAATCGCATTATCAATTTGTAATTTTTATAATAAACGCTTTAAATACGGTAGCTTCCGCAAAGCCTAGAAACTTCTATGATAGAGGCAGCTTTTTTTAAGATCATTATTATATCGAGATCATGAATAGTTTGCTGCGCCATCACATTTCTCTAATAATATTTCGTACTACAGAAATTATTTGAAGGTAATATAAAGATTCCTATTCATCATGTCAGAAGTCCCAGTCCACTTCACGGTACATTTGACTCACGTTGTGTTAGCACATTAATTTGTAGGAGAAACCCATAATTTACACTTATTTGTAAGCATGTCTCCGTTGGTTGGTGTATATCCCTTTCCAAATCATTGGTGTATGTAACCAAATTCCATGATGTTTACCTAAAACTCTGCTTAATATTGGAATATTCAAACACCACTACAATATTCTTCAAAAAGTTCGTAAATACCTCTACAATACTCGTTGAAGCGCCGCTGGTTCCTTCTGCCCCTATTCCAATTAATTTCGGATCGTGCGCCTCAGCATGATGTCATCTTTTTCCATGCCCTTCTTATCTATCCCAACTTCTTTCACAGTGTAATGTCACACAGTATTCAAGAATAAATAATACAAAACGTACTTTCCATCAATTTCTGTTGAAAGTTTTTAAATAGCATAGGTACATACATTCTGAAATTGGGCGTGATCCTTCTTATGCGGTCCACTATTTCTCTTCTCGTTCTGTGTTCTCACAATATTTCCGACACCGCGTGGAGTTTGAATATTCCCCTACCTCCCGATATACCCCAACCACGCGCATGCGGCATGGGTGAGTATGACGGTGTGGGATGCACGCGCGTGTTGCAGGGCAAGGGCGCGCGGACGCCGCCGCACGACGCCGCCAAGCCCGACGTGCCCCAAACGCAGGTAAGGGAGATAGGCTGCTGCAACGATTAGTGGTTGTGTGTGTGTGTGTCTTGTGAGGTGGGTTGTCGATATGTAAATTAAGGGCAGATTAGAGTATACTCCTGTAAATTTTTATTACTATGTACTTACTTGATAAAATCAATATTACATATTGCCTAAGTTTAGCTGAAGTGTGCGCGAATGTTATCTGATAGAAGTGGCAGAAATCAGGCTAGTTAGCTTTGCTTTCTCTCCGAGAACGAGTATTTCTTTATTTGCCAAGAAAATAGTTAACCATCCATTCGCTAAACTCTAGCTTTTGTTTGTGTTGGAGTTGCTCATAAATAGCGTGTAATATAAGCCAAAAGAATACATTACGCAGCATATGAATATCTAATTGAATCTTGTTATTTATATATCGACAACATTATCTCGCAATACTCTCACAACACCTGTTGGTATACAATACACATGTAGCTTTTGTGTTTGTTAGTCTGGGTATGGTGGGGATATAGACTTATGTTCAGTAATGTTTGTTTGTGTGATTGTTATCTGCTTATAATGATTACACTAGGGGTATTTACTGTTTAGTAAATAAGATTATATACTCAGATAATATTATAAGAAGTTAAGGCAATATCAAAACTCGTTGCATCAGTCAGTATTGATTTAAGATTGCAATTTAACTGGTAAAGGGAAAGCAACAAAAATAATTCACAAATGAATAATATCAATTGGCATGAAGTTTGTGATTAAATTGCATGCAAATTCTTCGACAAAATATAAAAAAAATAAGTTTTACTTTGTCTATTCTCTGGAGAAGCTAAAGAAATGAAGATTAATTTTTTTCAAATATAATTAGCCGCTTAATTAATTAAATTCCATAGAGAATTATTCTTCCTGTATATTCATAAAAACTGATCGTGTATAGGAAATGGTGGTGGAGCCACCGAGTCAGCGGGATTCAGTGGACACAGCCGTCTTAGAACAGTACCAGCAATCTATTGCCAAGTAAGTACATAATAATAAACAAGAATCCACATTTTGCAACGTCCAGTCATTAAGACATTTAGTATGTAGATTGAAGGCATGTTTCAGCATGTTACATCACGCGTTTTAAGAATTCAACTGCCATTTAAAATGATCCGTAGGTATCGATTCAAAATTGAAAATCGATTTTCGAAGAGTAACATAGAAACATCTCATCATTATAATGCCATTTTGTTCACACCATCATTCATAATCAGCATATATTGGCTTAAAATCCAATACGATGTGACCGCACGTCACTTACAGAATGAACTCCAGCCTGCAGGACATACAGAGCGACATCGCGCGGCTCGCCAGCCAACAAACACAGCTGCAGCAACAACAACAACAGCAGCATCACCAACAACAACAACAGCAGCAGGCTAAACAACTGTTCCAACAACCCCAGCTTCAACAACAGTTGCAACAACAACTTCAACAGCTACAACAGCCGATGCAACAACAGATGCAGCCCCAACAACCGCAGTCGCCTTACCAACAACAACAACAGTATCAACCAAACATTCCACAATTGGTGAGTTGTTAGCACTAATGTTACGGTATTGCCTTTTGAGTGTGGTTTGTGTTTGAAATGGGAAGTTTGACTAATACCTGAGTTTCATATGTCATATCATCAATTTTATAGGTACATATTCTCATATCAAACTTCGATTTTCATTCACATAGCTTCGTGTGTACCCTTAAAGAGTTAATAATCTCAGCCAAATACATCATTGATAAATGTTTGAAACGTGTTTGAAATAATAAAACAATAAAATCAAGAACCAAAAGAACAGCACAGCTAACATGAATAACTGCGTGGAAATAAACTGAGTTTTAATTTGTAATTAATTGATAAAGTTTCAGCGCTTCTTTCCACTATATGTAATCACACACTCACAAAGCATTATACATACTATTGAGGTTACTTTTCACAATTCTCTACACCAAGAAAATAACAAAATTTTCAACAGAGACGTTTTGTCAAAATTATGATAGTCAAAAAATGCCTATTACAGACAAAAATAGCAAAACACAATAATATATTTTTATTTTTGACTTTTACTTTTTTGGATTCGCCTAAATCTACTTTTTTATAATAACGATATGTTAGTGAGAATTGTGAATGCTACCTCAATCCAACACATCGCTGACTCGCGCCTAACATTGCAGCACAGCCAATTCAGCTCACAGCACAATGTGTCCCGGCCCGGGCTCGCCAGCTTCGGCTCCACGCCGCACATTCCGCGCGAATTCCAACACCAACAACTGCAGCAGCAACAACAGCAACAGTTTTACAACTACGACCAACAACAACAACAGCAACAGCCGCAGTATCAATACAATCAGTATAGGGATATTGAGGAGTATGGCAGGCAACAGTTTTATCTCCACGATGCCGCGCCACCGCCGCGCCGCACGTGGGCGCAGCATGCGCAACAACAGCAGCAGCAGCATCAACAACAACACGACAATGAGTTGCGGGGGTGGCAGGTCGGTTGCACGTACATATCATGTAGATAGAGATAAACTAAACGTGATTGAAGATAAATGTCCTAAGATTTTAACAGCCCTTAATTATTTGGATACTAAACAGTTATTTTATAAAAAATCAAAGATTGTAGTTTTTGTGTAAATTATTGAATGATGAGAGTCAGGGTGCAAGCTTACAGCAAATCGTCACACTGCACCAAGGTGTGGGTTGCATACGAATAATAGCTCCAATTTATTTATTTTATTCGCCGTCTCACTATTCCCTTGTACAATTCCAGCTGCATCAACAACATCAACAAAATCACCAACAGCACCAACAGTTCGGTCCCTCAACGCCAGAGCCCGCGCAACGGACGTGGAAGTCCCCATCACCACAGCCGCCGCCCGAGCGGAACTGGCAACCTCAGGGCTTCGTACTACACGACCGGACCAACACACAACCGCAGCCCTTCCAGGTGCATTACAACAACGACCGGTACCAGAACGGTACCGAGAACATTCGAGAACCGCAAAACCATTTAAGCTACACTGTGATAAACTCCAACCAGTACGTGTCTCAGTCGCCGCCGCTGGCTGCCAGCCCGCAGCGCCGCGCTAAGACTCCGCAGAGGCAGGGCTCCTTACCCGAGGTGGCGCGGAGACCTGAACCTGTCAGCTTGCAGCAGCTGCAGGCACCTGCACATACGCCCTCACAAAACCAGCCACCAGACGACATGGAGCCTCAGAACATCTCATTCATCGGAAATGCTGAAGACGACGCTCTACGGCAAGGCATCAACAGACTGAACATTTCTTCAGGCACGCGGACCTACCGCATCCCCTCCCCCACTCGGCCCTCCCTCAGCAGGAACTCCTTCCAGCAGCTGGAGCAGGAGGAGGCGGAACACAACGAGAAAGGGTTCTACATTTCGTTCGATAACGACCAGCCGAAGCGGCCGAAGCCTCCTTTGCGGGCGAAACGGGGTTCGCCGAAGAAGGAGCGGTCGACTGAGATTAGTCCGGAACGATCTCCCGAGAACACGTGGAACGAGCGGCTCGGCCAGCCGCGGGAGGAGGAGTTCGTGGTGCACAGGAGCTCGGCGCTGGAGCAGGCCCGGGCTGGGGACGTTTCCGAGCGAAGAGAAACGCCGCCAAGAGACCGGCCGCAGCGCCCCAGCAACGCGGAACCCGCCGCCTTGCTTATCGGCGAGTTGAATCCTGACCCGGTGAGTACACTTTTTTATATCCTTAGACAACATGAGGAAGGTATTCATGGAACTCTTGGGGACCGTCTTTTAACAGAAAAAAACCTAGTGTAAAATGGTATTTTCATACTACAAGAACAACAACAACAACTACAACAAGAAAATATCTTAACAAGACCTCACTCTGTTTCCAGAACTCAGCCGAAGAAATGGAACGCAAAAAGGAGCGGATAATGCTCCTCTCCCTCCAGCGGCGGCAGCGGGCGGACGAGGCGCGGGCGCGGGCGGACGCCGCCGCAGCCGCGCGGAAGGCGCGGGAGGAGGCGGCGCAGGAGCTGAAGGCCGCGCGGAAGGAGGAGCAGGCGCGACGGAGAGAGATCATACTCCACCAGTATAAGCTTAAGAAGGCCATTGAGGAGGCTGAGAGGGAGGTACGTAGTAGGCTGTTTCATTGCAGGCTTATGTATGCATATACGGCGCGCATTGTTTCACGCGCTCCTCTGAGGCAGTCAGCAATCCCCAGCGGAGTCTACCAGGGTTAAAGCCTGCCTTGGCTGTGGGATTGTTAGAAAGAGTTGCCGCGGCCCTGGTACATGAAAGACTTAAGAAGAAACTAAAAGTCTGACACTCCTTCGTGCTGAACCCATAGAAGAAGGGGTCATTTGATGTTTTCCCACCAAAAAAAGGTTTCCTATATGGGGTTGGATGAAAGCGATTTATTCTATTGGACGAGTTCTGCAAACAGATGCTCGTTCTAAAAACAGATGCAGCATGATCATACTGGTATGAAAACAGATGCTCGTTTTTATAGCTTGCTTAAAAAATCAACCAAACCATTCCAGGGCAAACATCTAGACAAAACGGAGTTCCTGGAGAGCCTAAACCGCGGCGGCACCGTCACCCCCGCGCCCACCCCCACCGGCGCCGCCCGCCTGCGCAGCAAGCCCGCGCAGGCACGGGCAAGGCCTAAGACCATACACGTTGATAGTGGCGCGTTACATGCTGCTGAGGCCATGCTGCCGGCGAAACAGCCTTCTGTTACTAATCTTACAGGTATATGTGATACGTGTGAATAGGTGTTTTTTTTGTTGGTTAAATTCTGCCTCCTAAGCGTCGCCAGTGAGGTTTTTTAAGTGACGAACAAAATTGGAATTTATTAGTATGGTAATAAAATTGATTGTTGTACAAACATTGTAATTCGTACACTAGAATGTAGACTTTATTTATTTACATTCGTAGTTTTATTCGTCGCTTTAAAATGCCTTCAATGGGTGCCAGTGCCTCCAACAATCATCTTCCTACACAGGCCTGAATTTTACCTAGTTTGCTCTACTAAGCTGATTGGCGATATTGTTTTTTTTTATGATTCGACGAAGATAACGTTTTACAAAACTTTTTGAAACTAGATGTGGCCTTATTCGGCGCAAAATTGCACTGCTTTCACAATGCCTTGAACAAACACGCGATGCGTTTGATTTTTTTGTGTTACAAATTACACTATACATGAAAGAAAAGGCCTGAGCCTTATTGGTCTGGGTTCGATTCCCAGTTCATACAAAAATTACTTACCAATTTAAAAAATACTGAACTGAACACAAGTTTTTCCTTTTTGCCTAATTCCATAACGTTTTGAAGCCGCACTAAATGTCAGCTTTATACCTTTTTTCCCAATATTAATTTGCCAACCGGCATGCCGCCACTTTTTATGTTTACATACCAGATGTGTTATGCTGAATGTTTCCATTATATAAATTCTTTGGAAGTTGTATTTACTGCGAGCTCATGATTTTTTTTTTCAATATAGTAAATCAAACGTGTTAAACGTTTTGATATTTGCTTTATTATTTTAAAGAAGAGAAGAGATTTAAGAGCAATGACAGGTGACAAGGCTTTTTACTAACACTAATAAACCAGAAAATATCCAGAGGATAGCTTTAATGGGGCCAAAAGAGCCATAGGGTTGACTTAACTATAATACGTTGCCTTAGATATGTCCTTGTAACATTACATATACCAAAAAGGTTGTAAGCAATCATGAACCAAATGACAGTAGACAATATAAATTAAACAACATTAGTAGAATCTTATATCTTTTTATTCTTACTTTGCCATACCAGGCCTCCTACAAAAATTCTAAAGAAATAAGCAGTGCAGCATTATACTTCATTATTCAGTTTTTCTTTTTGTAAATAAATAATTAAAGTGCGAAACACTCAGCATGCTTGTGGTCGCTTGACGTTGTGTTGTGTGTAGCGGGCGGCACGATGCGACGTGACTACTACCGCGGCTCGCAGGACTCGCTCGCCGAACGCGCTGGCCTCTATCGAGGTGAGATCTATGTGATATGTAGACCTGTAGTAGGGACTTGCTGGGGTAACCGAATTTATTAAAAAATGGGCTTTACAGAAAACAAGAAAAAAAAAATGATACGATTAGTCACTGAGCTCGATTTTGCTAAAAACGACCAGAGTAAATTTGAAACAGAAGTTGATTGTAACATTATTATTAATCTCAAATTCCGTTAGTAAAATCTAACTGTTCGGTTATCCCAACAAGCTATTTTGGAGCGCTTAACGCTTTTATTACTAAGCTTTATTTTAATTTTTGATGCATGACTATTAATGTGACCTTTTAATTTCTCACCACACACCATTTACTACAAACATGAATCAATTAAAATTGTACCTTAAGCTGTAGCCATACAGTTCATATTCCAGAGTCGTCATTTTCAAACACATGTCAATCAAAAGTATACCTTATGCTATAGTCATATGGTTCATATTCCAGCGTCTCCAGTAGAAGAACGTGCCCTATTTACTACAAACATGGATTGATCAAAATTGTACCTTATTGTAAAGCCGTACGGTTCGTTTTCCAGAGTCTCCAGTGGAAGAGCGTGGCGGTATGTCTCCGGGCAGCGCGTCGAGCGGGCCCCTCGGGCGGCGCGGCTCGTGCAAGACGTCGCGAGGTGAGTGCTGCCTCGAGCCAGCTCGCTTACACTAACACTGCGCGGACGCTTCGCTGCCTCCCGAACGTTTCCGAATGACGACCGAAACGATGTTTTAATTTTTAATTTATTTGTTGTTATTCGTAAATGTTGCTACATTTTGTATTTTACATGATCTGTTGTGATATTGAATGAAGTAAATTTTAAGAACATTCAATGCTCTCGATATCACGGCGAATCATGAATTTTTCATCAATGTTAGTTGTGTTCGAGACATGAGAATTTATCCTAAAAATAATGCGTTTATTTGCATTAAGAGGATCAAACTTTCATGTCTGCTAGCTACAAGCTGTTTCTGTAATCCTTTAAGTTGTATCACAAACAGCTACCCCCTTTATTCCGCTTGAATTACAATGAACTCCCAACTATGAGGTGACGACTCGACCAGATTTCCATAGTGTGTATGAAGGCGCTTCTTACGATTTTGGTTTTAGTAGAACGCTTCGTTTCAATTATTTATATTTATAAATCGATTTATTTTATATGTGTATGATTTCAGCATCGCATAGATTATAGACACCACTCCAATCTGCAAAATTTATGCTTCATACCTTTTTTTGGCCATTTTATAAGTAGTTGCAATTTGAATTTGAGTGGTTTACAATATTTTCATGAAAGCTTTTTTTCCAAATTTTCGATACGCCCTAGACCTTCCGCGCATTTACTAAATTGGTTCCCGAATATGTAAATACAGAAGTGATGTGATACAATTTTTATTATCGCGGCATAGCGTTGATTTTGTTTGCGATGTTGTGTCGAGCCGAGGCTGGCTTGTGTGATGCATGCTTGCGGCACGGCCGCGGTACGAATGCTGCATACATAACCGAATGGAGTTCGCATTGCATGAACTTGCCAGATGACATCTATAGGAAACATTTCAGAGCGCGTGAATGAGGAACCACAGTCTTCACGTGGAAGGTCTAAATATACCAGTTACCAGAGTAACTTTAAGGCGGGACGGAAGTCAAGCTCTCTTATGAATTTGTGCGGTAAGAGCATTTGTGAACACGAGATAAAGGCTTGACTCACGTTGGTACGGACGGTTATATATTGGTGCCGTCGCTTGTGGTGCGTTGGGTTACTTTCTGTTGCTCCGCGGCCGGCATCGCTAGCTCTGTGGGATTGGTATTCTGTGTCTGCTGTGTGTCATGTGACGTTCATGCAACTAAAGGACAATGGGCACAAATATATGGGACCTGGTATACCCCACCAATAGGAATGTCATATATATCATTGGATAGGTCTTTTTATGTAGAACAATATTTACTATGACAGCTTTGTTGTAATGTTTGTCCGTTCTGAGATATAGATAAAAAACTGAGCAAAAGTTAGAACTAAGTAATCTCTTGATAACTCAAGTTTTTAAAGGAAAATCTAAGTACTACTAAGTGTAAGTCTTGTAAGTGCTACCTGCTGTGCCCGTTAGGGTCCATAATTGTTACTATTATGTATCATTTCAACCTTTTATTGTATCAACTGGATTTTGGGCGTAGTGAAAAACCGCACCAATAGCAAAGTCATAGATATCGTTAGATAGGTCTTTTTAACTGGAACAACATTTACTATGGCAGCTTTGTTCTATTGTTTGTCCGTTCTGAGATATAGATCAAAAACAATCTTAAAACGAATACAGATTAAATGTTTAAAGAAAAATCTAAGTGCCACTACGTGTATCGTCACAAAATACATAGGTAGTATCGTCTTCGAAGTAATAAGTACCTACTTGCTGTGCCCTCCAGTCTACATTTGTTATTATATTTAGCAGTTCCACTTTATAATTGAAATAGAGGATATAAATATGAAAACAATATTAACATTTCTAAATGACGTTATTTTGGATGTACATTAAAATAATACAATATGAGCCTACCCTTCTCCCACCTATCGTGCATCCAGTCTAACCAGAGGTAGTTGCTTCTGCATCTGATCTCCTTACTCCAGCAATCTTGGCAACTCGATACCCGTTGGTAAGATTGGTTGCCAGTCTTTCAGTCTTTTGTTGTTGCCCATAATAGTACTTAGATTTTCCTTTAAAAACTTGAGTTATGAATAGATTACTTGGTTCTAACTTTTGCACAGTTTTTGATCTATATCTCAGAACGGACAAACATTTCAACAAAGCTGTCATAGTAAATATTGTTCTACATAAAAAGACCTATCCAATGATATATATGACATTCCTATTGGTGGGGTATACCAATCTGCCCATTGTCCTTTAATAATTGACATTACACATATGTTTTTATGGTGAAAAGAAAAGTTTATCTTGCTGATACAAACCAAATGTTTTAAACTCATAAAAATTGAGACTAAGAAAACACAAAACCGCATCAAATTGACGCGTTTGAATGTAATTCATTCAAAAAGAAATGTGGTAATATACTGTTTATCTGTATTTGAGAACCTCTTCCATTCTGGGTTGTAGGTTGAGTAATAAAAATGAATTGTACTAGAACATATTATGCAATCAGTCGTCAATTTTATTAAAGTATAAGACACACTACCACTCCGCATGACGGCGCGTCGGCTCGCGTTCTTTCGTCTTGTGCACATTTATTTCATTTGGGTCATCGGTGATATATAAGTACACAACATATTATTATATTTTATACCTTTACACAAATGGACCGTGATCGACAATACCCAACATTACTTTTAAATTAATTCTGTTATCACAAGAAAAGGAGCATCTTCTGTTTCTTTATTTAAACTCTTTTTACTTGTGATAGCAACACTATTGGTTGTTAAATTTCCATCATCTTCCATTGTGTAAAGGGTATCTGGTTACGGTATATTTTATATGGTCGGGTAACTCGTTCCGAGTTAGCGCATGCTCTATATCTATATGTTTATATTTTGGTGTTGGTGTGACATCGTCTTTTATCCGTTGGTTAAACACTTTACAACCTCTTTTTATCAGACGTCAATAATTTTATATCGATAAAAATGCTAGAGGGATCTACTCTACGTATATTGATTGACTAATAAATCTGTCCTAAGGAATCTCACCTCTACAATTTACTTTATTTTAATGTTATTCACAACTGAATCTTGTCTCTTCAAAGTGACTAAGAAGTAATAAAAGGTGTTTCTAATAATGTTACTTTCAGTATTTATTTTTAAGTTGGGTATTCTCACAAGGTAAGAAATAATATGAAATATTTTTTTATATTTTTCTCCATGAAGTAAATGTCACAGAAACATTATGTAGTTATATTTCATCCTTATAAAAAGATAGTTGAACATAGATAAGCTGATCAGGATTGGGAAACCGCTGCAATATTTGAAAATAATAGTGCAGTCAGTGCAGGGTGTATGTTGAAATTCACTAAGAATTATTAATATAGAAATTATACTTAAATATATATAAATTAACACCTTAACAAAGCTTAGAAATATTAAAATAAATAATAATATACGCCCTGTATAAAGCAAGTAACTCATCATAACATCTATGGTTGTAAGTGTTTACATTTTAGACCAAATTGATATATTACATGAATAATTCGTATGTATATGTTTATTATAATAATATATGTATGCGTAAAATACAAAATGTCGCTTCTTTTGTTGAGTTTCGCCTTTTTAGTTTCGCTTAGCGGCAGTAGAGAACACCCTATATGTAGTTGTGACACACATTTAGTATTTTACGCTTCGTTTAACAACATCCTATAACGTAGGCAACTTATAGCTAAGGAAATAGGTATTGACAGAATAATTTTCTATACTAATTTTAATTTTATGCTAGTCGATAAAATAATAACTCCTAATTTACTAACTGGAGGATCAGTAATTTGTAGGTGTCAAAGTAAACAGTTCTGTGATATATTATGCTTTAAATAGTTTAGTTTGAATGGGTTTTTAAAAGTAATTTGAGAAATATGATAAAAGTTCTATAGGTAGATTTTTGTTTACTATTTTTTTTAATTATTTTGGGGTAATTGGAACTAACATTTTTAATTTGATTTCTCTGTAGTCTATTCATTAGATTCTTACACCATTATGAGACGTGACAGACCATAACAATGGTAATTTTCTGTTTTACTCAAATATCAATTAATTAAAAAATATATAACATCAAAATTGACTTACCAGCAATAGCATAAAAAAATAATAGGAGCATATAGGTAGGTAGCATTAGCCCGTTCCCTGTAGTATAAATGCGAGATGGTGCACAGACTCGGGGCTGGGCCGCGCCACGCCGCCGCGCCGCGCCGCGTCGCCGGGGCTGCGCGCGCTGGGGTCGCCGGCGTCGGGGCCGGGCTCGCTGCCGGGCTCGCTGCCGGGCGCCATCGGCAAGCGCCGCGCCGCGCACGACGACGCCTCCGACGTCTCCTCCACGCACTCCTCCATCATGGACTACTCAGGTAACGTACTTTAAATTTAAATTGCCCTTGAATTTTTTTGTGGTCTTGCGTTCTTCAACTTTGCCTTCATTTGACTTTAGGTAAAGTTGATTAATGCAAGTCATCGACTAGTATTTTAAGGTTGTAATGACTATAAACTAAAAATGCAATGTGAGAATTTTGAAGAGCATTTGCATTTTTGGTATCGTTATTTTTTAAGATTATTACAGTGGATTATTTTATCGATATCGATAAACATATTTTAAACAACAAATGACCCAAATAAATGCACAAATAAAAGAGCACTAACTAAAATACAATAAACTAAATAAATGCACATACTATTACAAATAGTACCTAAATTCCCAACTTAACCCTTTAGCACTTATTACAGAATTATTTGTCCGTCTAGGCAGCTCCGATAGAAGCCGACGCAAAGGTCCTTATACTATTCCTAGGTAGCTAGTACACACGTATACTAGAACTGCCGACACAGTACTCACTGAGGAAGTTGAAACACCGTAATACAGCGATGTCATGCCAACTCTAAATCATCGTATCTATAAGGCATGGTTTTGAAAAGCATCGATATAACAACTTGCATTGTGTCTCGCTTCGAACTCGCTTCTCACCAGACTTGAGATTAACACATAATAATCACGGCACTTAACTTTGTGCATTCACTGTGCATTTTTACATCGTTTTTGTACTAATTTAGCTGTAAATAAACATACATTAAACATAGCTGAGAGGACTAACTTTCAGATGTGAGCGTTATTACTAAGCTTTTAATTATATAATTACAATATTTGTTAGGGTTTTTGATACGATCTTCTGCAATATAAGAATCGATAAAATCTGTTACTATTCCTATACTTTGGAAGTTGTCCAGCACTATAACAGTAGATTTGAATTAGTATCGAATACAAACTTACACATTTAGATCGATATCAGCGTCGATATTTTCCTTTTATTTTGCGAATTACACATTCCTACAAGACAGTTGGCTTGTAACGTAGATTTTAAATTTCGTCACTGATATGTTTTGAATATTCATATCGTATTACAGAAACGGATCAATCATGGTTTCTGTGATACGAACTTTAATGTCTCAAATATTAATGTATTTTCTACCACAGGTCCCCGCCTATATAAGCAGCCAACGACGAAATCCAATCGTGGCATAATGCTGAACGCAGTGGAGTACTGCGTATTCCCGGGCGCCGTGAACGCGGAGGCCAAACGTCGCGTGCTGGAAGAGATCGCGCGCTCCGAGAGCAAGCACTTCCTCGTGTTGTTCCGCGACGCCGGCTGCCAGTTCCGGGCGTTATACTCGTACTGTCCCGACTCGGAGCAGGTCGCCAAGCTGTACGGGACGGGACCTAAGCACGTTAATGATAGGATGTTCGACAAGTTCTTTAAGTAAGTTGGTCATTACCTCCACCTCTAACAGATAAATCGTAAACGTATTCAGATGAATGTCTATAGATTGTAAGGCCCATTGCCCTATTCTTGGTTAGCATTCTGAACTAGTCTACAAGCTAAAATATTCATTTGTCATTTTTTTTCCAGATACAACTCGGGCAGTAAATGCTTCTCGCAAGTGCACACGAAGCACCTGACGGTGACGATCGACGCGTTCACGATACACAACTCGCTGTGGCAGGGCAAGAAGGTGCAGCTGCCCAGCAAGAAGGACATGGCCCTCGTCATATAGACGTCGCACGTTCAACAACCATTATCTAGTCGCCAAGGCACTCGAGTCAAGCCTTTTTACTCTTCAGTTAAACGCTATGTAGGGCAATAGTGCCAGTGTCCAATATTTTAAAAAAGTCGGTTAGTGCGTTTTCCTCGGCGGAAGCTGTTTTATTGAACATGAAAATTATGTTAATTTTTGCTTGTGTAAAGGTGTGTTGTCGACCGATGTGTTCTGTAGCGGCCGCCCTCGCCGTAAGCTGTAATCAGTCTCGAGTCATAGTAATCAATTGTAGGTAATGCGAGGGCGGCCGGGCCGCGGTGCCTGTGTCATATTGTACAGTTAGAGGGAAGTCGGCTCGAATCGAGTTTGTTATGTTTGCCGGGTCTGCGCCGGTACGTGTCGAGCGTCGCGTGTTTGTGTTGTGTTTGGTTCCGCGCCGAGCTTGTGTCCGCTGCGTTACTTCCAATGTGTTACTCAGTGTATAATCGCAATGTTTGCCATATGTATTAGTGAGATGGTCGATACGTTCCAAATTTATTAAATTGTCTCAAAAATAGAACAGCCTGAATGTCTGACGGTCGATAATTTAGATACATTAATTTTGTTTTAGTAGAACTGTCTCCTCACACATAAGTAACAAGTTCACAAACTAATAATATCGCTTATTCGTTATAATATTTAACTCGTTAGTGATTACGTTCAAGTTGACTGGAGCTAAGATTTGTTTAACTGACCCCATTCAATGTTAATTCAATTCCCATTTTTTTACTGCTTGTATAGCTAAAAGTAAGACAAGGCACATTTTACGTGGTAATTGTACTGCCTTATCCTGTAAATAATTGTTTTTTTGTATACAGCTATTTATTAAACGAATGTTAAAGGAGAATTGATGAATATCATTTTTCATTGTTTAATGATTGGTCATCAATAATATACTACCGATAGTATATGGTATGCAAATATATTGTATTACTTAAAACCATAACGAAATAATATTGAATTTCATATTAAGTTGTTGTTTTATTTCCTACGCAATTACCGAAACATTTTAGATATCCAGATGCGCATTCGTGGCACGTTCGCCAGATGTGGATTCACCCTAACACTCGTATTGAGCAGAGGTGGGTAATGGCGCATCCACACATGCCGCCGGGTTTCAGACCGCCTTGCCGCTGAATGCAGGCCGCCGGCTTTACCGGCGGTAAAGCAACAACAATACCACTCCGTATTGAAGCTGCAAGCAAACTGCCGCCGGCAACCAAAAGCCGCGCGTGCCGCGGCTGAGATGCGGCAAACGCCGGCGGCACGGCCATGCCGCCGGGCATGTGTGGATGCGCCATTAAATACCTTATTTGGGGGATTTTAAATACAAGATGCTGTTAAAATATTGTATTTGAGATAAAGATACTTTTTCGACAATGCGCAAAAATGTATGGACCATGGAAAAAAAATACAATAGTTAATCATCAAAAATTAACTTTATTCATATTTACATAACAATTATTTTTAATTGAATTAGAATAATACTGTCTAAAATCTTGCCCAACTAATTGTGACTAAATTATTTATTGTACTAGTGTTACATTGGCGACGGCATTTTCACAACTAAATAAAATTAAAACAGTTATTTCCATTATTAATCATTAAAAACATAATTTACGTATCTTAGTTAAAATTAATAATATCTAATTAAGAGATCCATCAATCAACATTGCGACAATATAGGAAGATATAAAACAGATAAGAATAAATTAAATATAATTCGAACAATGCTTAAAACTCAACAAACAAGACAAAATAAACATTGTTCGAACAAAAAGATTTAAAATCAAGACATCCTACATACATAATAAATGAATAATTATACCTTTTCACAAGCTTTATTCCCATTACTGCAGGATAAAAATAACATACCTACGATCCGTACATACCAACATTAAAATCGTACATCAGAATAATTTACTTAATCAATGCAAAAGCTGTTCCTGGCTCTTCACCAAATTAAATCTACGATTAATAATAATGCTTAAAAAATATTAGACATGGTAACCATTTTAGCAAGATTAAACTTTGTAATAAAAAAATGACAAGTTTTCAAGATTATCGTGAAATATGCCGAAGACCTTTTCATAAGTTTGCGACACTTTTTAATGTTATATAAATGTGGCGCCATGGCCAGTGTTAAAATTAAATTATATATAATTGTTTTTTAACGTCTATATACGTGCAGACAATAACACAAATCTATATATACACAACCCGTATAAAATAAACGCAAGCAAATGAATCAAACAATAGTAAAGTAATGGGTAACGGGGGAAGACACGTTGGAGTCAATAGTTTTTTGAAGGTTCAGCTGATGAACTATTGTGTCTGGATTATCCACTTCCTGGAATAAGAAACAAGTAAAATTATAAAAGAAAGAAAACTAAACAATAACTAACTAAATACATAAAATAAATAACTAACTAAATAAAATAAGTAACTTCTTTTGGCATATCAAAATTGGGTAAAATTCTGTTCTGTGCAACTCTAAAAACTTTTGTTCCTTGAAATTACTTTTCACTCTAAAAAAGTAAAGAAATTTGCGTTAACAAATAAATACCTCTTCATCAGCATATCCGTTGATCTCGACAGGTATCGTTTGACCGTCTTGCGTTATCACCTGAAAGCAATATCGCATTATCGCGTTTAAGTTTTAGTTTAATCTTTTTCTTATACCACATTCAAATAGATGTAGAAATCACATCACAAGGCATAGTGTGCTTTGTGTGCACTGTGTGTGTGTGTGTGATTGCTTGGTTGTGTTGTGATTGATAAAAGAAATAATATCTAATGTAGGTACTTGCCTGTAAAGACTTTCCGTCAGCAGACGTGATAGCAAGTCGCGTGCCGTCTTGCATGGTGAAGTGAAGTGGATTGCCCTGCTCGTCCGTTACCTGTATGAAATTCCGAATTAAAAATCACGAATTACGGTTCAACAATAGAATAGTCATTGTGCATTGAAAACCATACATCAATGGAGATAAATGTTTTGAAAACAATGAAATGAACAAACCCAGGAAAATATTTATAAAATCTGGCAAGAACCAATATTAAATCAATTATAAGTTCGACTCACGGGTATATTCTGATCATGATCCAAGACGAGGTCTTCAGGCAGCTGCTCTATATCCTCCTGTTGGAGCTGTTCCTGCTCCAACTCGAGCTGGTCCTGCTCCAGCTCCAGGTGTTCGTACTCCGGCTGCGGCACCAGCAGCGAGGGGCCTGAGTACAGCTCGCAGGTCGTCAGCATCTTACCGTCTTGGAGACCTGCTGCCTGAGGTGCAAATAGAAATATATGTGACTACATGAAGGATTTATTAATGGTCAACCTGGACTCCACAGGTGACTAGTATACTCCATTTGAGTAGGCACTATGCACATGGTTTCCACCATTTGATCTGGATGAAATATACGCGTATAAAGTTTTCTCAAATGAGAGCTTATGAATGAATGATTATGAATGAAATAAGGTGAGCATTACAAAAAGGGATCATCATGAATCTAGTCATATAGTGAATATAGTCACAAGGTAACCAAGCAAGATAGAGTTCCTTTAAGTTACCTGTTCTGGATCCAAGATATGGAACGCAGGAGAGTCAGCCTCATCCACATCATACGTCACATATATGACTCTCTCTTCCAGCTCATCATCAGGCGTTTCCTCCAGCAGTTTGACGGGAGACGGCGGTTCAGGGAGAGAGATCGTTTGTTCCGACTCAAACTCTATTTGTGGGGAGTCTACTTGTTCAATCTTGACAGGATCGCCTTGTAGGTTCGTGGTGGCAAGTAAGCTGACTTGTTTGTGCACTTGCTGTTATAAAAATATGGGTGGTTAGTTTGGGGAAGTGTTGTTATTATTTATCTATACATATAATAAAATGATAGAAAAGTCAAAACTGTACATTGAATATTTTTTTTTTAAGAATACTTGGGGGTGATCCATAATCGCTTCTGAGCCCAAATATGTAGTTTTTAGAATTTTTGTCTGTATGTCTGTTTATCTGTTTGTCTGTATGTTTGTCCCGGATAAACTCAAAAAGTACTGCATGGATTTAAATCAAATTTTGCATGACTATTACCTGGGGGCCGGTTCAACACATAGGCTATATATTATTACGCTATCACCTACGGGGATTGAGCAATGAATGATTAAATAAACGAAACTGGAAATTCTATATTGCTCACGCAGACGAAGTCGCGGGCAACAGCTAGTTTATTTAATAAGTACAGTGACAGACTACAGGTTAAGACAATTATACATGTAAAAGTACAACATTTTAATTATTGAGTGATGCTATCGCCTCTTTAAATATTTTGTTAAGTTATTTTTGAAAGTACTAGCGTTTCGGGGGAACCTCTTCTCGTACCTGGACAAATAGATTTTCAAATCCGAAACTATGTACTAAACCATAGTTTCGGGAGTCTTCAGGATGCAAACAAAGAAATAAAAACTGTTTTTCATTATATTAGCATACATAAAGTATTTGTTTTTTAATTATTCAGTGAACAATTTTCTATTTGCCATTTTTTTTTAACTAAAATCCAGTGGTACCTTCTTATGTTTATTCCCAGTAGCACACTCAGGCTTGGGGCAGTGCGCGCAGCGGGAGCCTCTCGCGTGCGGCCAGCGCGGGCACCACGCGCGAGCCGCGCGACGCACGTGCGCAGACCACGAGCCGCGAGACACAAACCTATAGATGATAATATTAATGTTATTGTTATTAATGTTATACATGACCATTATACCAGTGTAGGGACACATGTTAGTACATAAGTCAGAATGTAAAATTCAACACATGACAATGCTACTCATGGCAATAGCAAATATCAATATAAACAATAACAATGTTCAAAATTTAGCCTATTCATTTCAGTCCAGCAGATCAATTTAGGACTAAACAATGACCAATTATTTGAATAGACTCTCGGACATACGGTCATATGGATGTCGGATGGACATATGTGCGCAAGGGTCAAAGGATTTCATGGTAGTAAAATAAGCAAAACATAAGAGCATGGAGTATGCAACACGAAACGCACAGTTACTGCGCACTGCCACAATAAGCATAAATGTATATACCTCTTCCCACAATGTGCACAAGTGAAGGGCTTATCAGCATTATGTCTCCTAGCATGCAGCCGGTGTTGGCTGGAGGTGGTGAAGCGTCGCGGACACAGCGTGCACTGGAAGGGTTTCTCTCCCGTGTGGATACGCTCATGTTCCGATAAATTGCCTTTCTGACTGAAGCTCTTGCCGCAAGTCGTGCAGGAGTAGGGCTTTTGGCCTGAGGAATAATCAATATAAAGCTTATAATATCGAACATAATTATAGTGGATAAATTGAAACAACATTGAAGAGAATTTAATGTTATTCACCAACGACAGAAAGATGCTGCATCGATCCAATGATCGATATTTATTCTTAATGTCAATTTGAAATCTCTAAAACAAGTTTAAGTTGCTCACCAGTATGCCATCTCATGTGCAGCGTCAAGCTAGTCTTGTGCGCGAACTTGTGTTTGCATATCTCACAGGAGAACTTCTTCACACCAGTGTGCAGGAGCGAGTGGTTCAGCAAGTTCGCCTTCGTCTTGAACGAAGCGCTGCATAACTGAAAATATTCCAAAAATTCTAAATAAGCTGAGGTTATTTCTCATTTGGCATTAAGAGAATTTATTCAAGCTAAGGACATTCAATTCTTTTGGGTTTCCAAAGTGCTCAGAATCTCGCTATCAAAAGCATATTTATATATACATAACCTGTTATTCCAAAAATGAATTCAAATGGCAAAACGATATGACTGCTAGATTGGAGAACGTTGGACTTTCAAGAAGAACCTTCTCATAACATTTCTACAGTATTAAAATGAATTTTGTAGTAGAGAATTCCCATATTCCAGAATACCTTACAACTGTACGGCCTGTCCTGCGAATGCACCAGCTGATGCCGCTGCAGTAACTGTTTGTGCTTGAAGCATTTCCCGCATTTATTGCACACGTACCGCTGTCCCGCGTGCTCAGCTTCTTTGTGATATACCACTGACGATGGGTGGTTTAACACCTGGAAATGTGACGATATAAGAGTTCAATTACAGTAACAACAATCGGCTGTCGCGAGAAGCCGAAAATCGATCTCAGTGGCGTGCACTTGGAGATGCCTATGTCCAGCAGTGGACTGCGATAGGCTGATGATGATGATGAATCGGCTGTCATTTGAACAACTTTGAAAGTTGTTATAGACCAGAAAGTCTGACAACCAGTCTTACTAAGGAATATTGGGTTGTCATACTGATTCGAATATTAGACATTAAAATAAACTACTTTTACGGATTTTATCGTTTTAATATTTATAGTATTTAATGCCAACGTTTCGGATCCTTTACAGTCACGGGCATACTGACATGGATGCTGTAAAGGTTGTTTGGTAAAAGTAGTTATTTAAACAATGGGTTGCCCAGGTAACTGAGTTGAGGAGTTCAGATAGGCATTCGCTCCTTGTAAATCACTGGACCCCAACATAGTTGGATAAAGACTAGGCAGCTGATACAGTACCTTCCCGCAGAGGTCGCAGGCGTACCCCTTGGCGGCGGCGGCGCGGTGGCGGCGGTGCGTGACGGCGTGCAGCGCCAGCGAGCGCGGGTACGCGAACCGCGACCCGCACACCACGCACGCGTACGGACGCTCGCCCACGTGAGATGCCTTCAACGAAACATGAATATGACATCATATGAATACGTTGGAATATGCTGAGACGGTAACTAATACCTAAATGACAGAGGGGGGCTTGGAGCGACCGAAGAGAAAGAAAGAACCGCACGCGCGATGCGTGTACGGCACGCTAACATACATGGCATGCTCGCAGCTAGCGGAGTTCTAACTGTTTGAATTCACACCAAAAACGAATTTGAACAAAGCGAAGTGACATAACGGAGTAAATAGCGGTTATATATAGAGTAGGTATATCAGGGAAGTACATAGGAGTAATTGGTTAAAAAAAAAAAAAAATTAAACAGAAGTAAATATAAAATTGGCCTACAACTCACCTTAATATGCAGAGACTTGCTCTGCTTACTGCTGAAAGTTTTCTCACAGTGGTTACACTTGAGCCGCGGCTTGCCAGACGGACTGGCTTCCACTGCCTCCACTCCATTTGACTTCTCCATCACAGTGGCAGAAGGGGTTGTTTCTGAAATACACACAAGATTTGTCACTAATAACTACAAAAAATTATGTGAATAGTCGTGTGACAGTCTTTCTGTCACCTGTCTGTGAAAATAAAAAGAGTGTGAAGACTCAGAATTAAATGGAGAAGTGAACATAGTATGTATGAATTGAGACTGCCAGCCAATACATGTTTATGCAGATAAATTAAAAAATATACTCACCAACAGTTTTGACCTCACAATCAACACTAGGACTAGAAGTAATATCTATAGTAACACCCTCAGTCTTGAGGAACTCTGTGTTAACATTATCTTCAACAACTATTGGTTCCGGATTCAAGTCTGGCAGTGAGTCAGCTATAGGTAATATCACACTTTCTATTATTTGCACCGGCGGGGATTCAGTCTTGTTTGGTAATGGTTCATCTTGTATAACTATTGTTTCTGGGTTTGCTTTGTTTTTCTGAAAAATAAAAAAAAGAATTACTACCTCCCCTTAGAAACTAGCCCTTAGGTATCCTGTTTTTTTTTTAACAGACTTCCAAAAAAGGAAGAGGTTCTCAATTTGAATGTTTGCAATTTTTTTGTTTGGTGTAGCATGTTTTCTTATTACATACTCTTTTAAGATGATGTCATCTCACAAGTTATGTAAATCACAAAATTTGCTAAAAAAGTAGCATCCATATAAATATTATAGTACTACAACCAACCTTAGACCTAATTCTATCCAAATTCTTCTTGCACGGTATAATATTCTGTCCCGTATGTTCCTGTTCCTTCTGATGGTTGTTGAAATGTAACCTGGTAGTGAACGTCTCTGAACACTGGCCACATTGGTACAGCACTGGTCCATGTTGAGCCACGTGGGACATGTACCGGCCGGTACAAGTGAACTCCATACCACATATTGCACACTCTTTACGAGTTGGCCTCATTGGTCCTGGAATGAGTTTCACTTGTTTTTATATAAACTTAATTATATTTATGTAAATAATTGATTGTTTTATGCTTTAGAAAACAGTTGAATAAAACATGTTTTGAATTTTTTTTTAGTTTGTTACAAATAGGATAGGTGGATTTCTAACTTAATGAACATTATATTTAACCAACTAACAAATAAAGGAGGAGGTTGCCAATACCATGAGATTGTTTGTTTCTTAACTTTAACTAGCTATGATAAGATTTCTGAGGATATTATTTAGATGTCTACTTTTACTAAAAGTGAATATACCTTTCGGCCTTCCCCGACCCTTGCCTTTCACCACAACTACCAATTCTCCCGACTCCTCAAGATGTCCTATAACTTCTGGTTCTTTAGGCACTGTTGACTTCACCTCATGGGGCTGTTCCAACTTAATCTCAGGCTCACTGTCCTCACCATCAGTCACCCCTTCCTCTTTGAATATCCTTTCAAGCTCTTTACCCTGAAGTTAATAGATGGGTTACTTATTATAGGAGAACTGATTTATTGAAAATATGAAATCATATGATATGTCCCAAACTTTAATGACTAAAGTGGTTATAGACAATCTTTACTTTTGAAGAATGTGACAACCTGGTCCAGGATTAGTGTATGATCCTAATATATATTTTTAATTTTTATTTGTTTCTGCAAAATAAATAATAATTTACCTGCACAGCTTCTTTAAATCTAGTAGGAGTTTTCCTCCTGCGCTTTCCAGAAGGTTCCTCATCTCTATCTTTTATCTTAGAATGTTTGACCTCTTGCTCCTTAGCAGCTAACTCTTTGGCTAACTCCTCAGGAGATTTGGGCTTTTTGGGAGGCCTGCCTCGTTTGCGCTTTGGCTTGTCAAGACCAGCCACTTGTAAGGCAATTGGGTGCTCAACTTGGTATACTCCATTGCTGGTATTTACTAGAAATGTTAGCAAAAATATAAGAATTTAAAGTTTTGATATTTAAATTAAACTAAGGTCATTATAACGAATTGTAGCATAGCCAGAGTACAGTTAGTAAGTATTCTGTAGATGTTTACCTTCATAGATGATTTTATCAGTAACAACATCCTGCTCACTAGTGGGATTGAGCAGAGTTCTCTTGTATTCCTTCTCTCTAAGATGAAGCTCACGAATTATTTTCTGAAATAGATAAGTTCACTGTGTCAGTAGCAATAGGGGTCAGTGGGTGGTCTTAGGGAGGTCCCCAAAGTAAGGTTATTCTACAACAGCATATTTAAGCGATAAAACCATTAGAAAACTTACTTGTCCATTTATAATAAGAGTTAGGAACTCTACGGTGGCTTCCAATTGTATGGTGCATCCTGGACAAATGGTGCGAGGCAGTTGGCCATCATCGGTCACCTACAAGATACAATTTACTACTTGTGATAGCAATAAACAGTTAATATTGGTGTTTACTAAAAAGTAATCAGAAAATAACAGTGCGAACTCTCATCTGCAAACCATATCAACTGTTCTGCTGGCTGGAGTTATATATTCTGACAGTAAATAAAAGATAAAATTGTCGCTTCTTAAAATTTTGATTAATAATAATAAATACATTTTTTAAAGAAGTCTTTACCTATTACTTTTGTTTCATATTGTAATACTAGACAAAAATAAGTTGGAAAATGTTATTTTGTACATAAAGTCAGCCATTTTCTTTTCTTATCGATTGAAGTCAATACAAATCACAATAAATAATCTGGAATACCTTGATTGGCAAATATGTGTTAATTACTTCACTTAAGTCTTGACTATTTTCTTCACACAAATATAATAAAGTTCCATTATCATTTTCTTCGCCACATAATCGACAAACATTAGAATTATAAAGAACTACTTCCATCTTTTTACGCACTGAAAGCGCCACCTATTTCCTGCACCTCTCCAACATGAAATTATTTGACATTTGTATAAACGTTCAGTTTCTTCAAACCATACCATGTTAAAATCATTTTACATATGAACCATTAAAGTTGTTTTAATTATTTGAAACATAAATAAATGACAAAAATCTTTAAACTTTATTGCATTTCACTTATTTGACCGTTCACACTATTATTTTGTTTGGTATTTTAGAATATTTGTAGGCGACGTGTAAAGTTTTTGCGTTACGTTTCCACCGATAACTTGGCAACACTAGGCACTTCCTTCTTTTCTTTTCAAAGCCCTTTCCGGTTTAGTTCTTGGGGCAAGAAGCCGTTGTTTCGGTTTTTATTATTTTTAATCGCCTCTAATCCATCAAAATGAGGATCTATAAAGATATTATTACTGGTAATTAAGTTTCTTGTGTTTCTCTCATAAAGTTTATGTGTATATTTCATTTATAATGTGCATCTTTGATAACAGTGATTTTGACATTTCATCGGGAGTGATGTGATGATGTCTCATCGTCAACCTTTGCGAATTTTAATGCCACATCTACAAATTGCGGATAGCAACAGATGTGAACATGGATTTCAAGTGATGTTTTGTTTCTTTCAGGTGATGAGATGTTCTCAGACACATACAAAATTAAGCTGGTCGATGAAGTAATTTACGAAGTGACCGGCAGACTGGTGACGAGAGCACAGGGCGATATTAAAATCGAAGGCTTCAACCCCTCGGCTGAGGAGGCTGACGAGGGCACAGATGCTGCAGTAGAAAGCGGTGTTGACATAGTGTTGAACCACAGGCTGGTGGAAACATTCGCCTTCGGTGACAAGAAATCCTACACATTATACCTCAAAGACTACATGAAAAAGTGAGTGTTCCGTGATTATTGCTATTGTGGTTTAAGTATATCAATGGTGCATACATTGATCAGTGCTGCAGGTTTGAGGACAAGTCTTTGTTGGTGAATGGCATTTTCCACAATGGTGTGAGCTGCAATGTGTTTAAAATTTAAATATGCTGTGTCATTTAAAATAGCGACAAGAAATTGCATCAAAAAGCATCATGGTTCTTTATTCAAATTCAAGAATTGATGAATTGCTTTATGCATATTTCCAGCGAATCATGTTAATTTTTTGCATACTGCACTGTGCTCTGATTGGCCGGTCAGTTTATCTAAGACATGTTAGTCATGCCATGTGTTATTTTTGCACCTAGAAAGATCTTTCTTGAAAGTGCAGCGTGAGTCACTACAAAAAAAAAGACCACATTGTAACACATTGATGCTTATTTGCAACTATACACACAGATAGTCATTATTTAATTATAAAATATGCTTAAAATTGTTGGTCATGACTTTGAAACATACTTTTAAGACACATTTAAAAGTCATCAGCAAAAAAGCATGTTTAATATTTATGTAATCAAGTTCCTTATCATTATTTTGGCATGTCTTGTTTAGATAACGGCATATTTATCAGTGGTGTAGGTTAAGTTCATGATTTGCCAGCTGTTTTGAGATAACATGCAGTGAAAGGCAATCAAAGATCATTTAATTAGGCTTAATTCTTGAAGAAATATGTAGACAAACATTTATATCCAAGTTTAATTCTTTCTCTTTTTTTTATCTTTTTAATTCTGATATCAGATAATCTTCCAAGAGCTAATATTAATTAGCTTTTAGAAGATTATAAATCCTACTTAGCTTTAATCCAACTAAGCATAAGGCTGTGGTAGGGCAGTCTGCATCATTCAATTATAACGATAACCAAACCATAACAAGCCCTCAAATGTGCAATGGTATTATAAAACAAAACACTGCTATAAAACTGTAGGTGCAATTTATAAACATTCTTACATTTCATTGATATCGCTTTCTATTTGAATCTGTATATTGGAGCATAATGTTGTAGCTGATATGTCTGACTATAGGAATAGTTTATTGATTTGAGACAACCCACTGACCTATGTCATGTAGGGCATGACCAGTCAGACAAATTCATAAAATGTTTTGAAAACACTTTAATGACACAGCATACAGTTTATTCTTGCAAACAATTCAATGTTTATATGGGAAAAGGTGATAGTTGCCATCAAACCACATTATTTTATGTTCTATGTGCATGCTTTCATTTTATGTGCATCATCTAATACCACTGGATGATCCTCAATATTATCCTATGGAGCTATTGATGCAAGATCATATAACTCTAGTGAAAAAACATTCATTCTGTGATGTCTGTTCATGAAATGGAGCTGACAAATCATTTGTCTTCCATAAAACCATTTTGAAGGGAATCTTGGGTACATAAATTATGATTTCATCATTTCTAATACATAAACTTCTCAAATTCCAGATTAATTGCAAAATTAGAAGAGAAGGCACCTGACCAGGTAGATGTATTCAAGACCAACATGAACAAAGCCATGAAAGACATCCTCGGCAGGTTTAAGGAACTCCAGTTCTTCACCGGAGAGTCCATGGACTGCGATGGCATGGTCGCCATGATGGAGTACAGAGATGTCGACGGCACACAGATCCCCATCATGATGTTCTTCAAACACGGTCTTGAGGAGGAGAAGTTCTAAGTGTACAGCATAATTAAGTGAAAACTACTCATAATATTCCACTTCTAACACAGGCGCCTAAAACTCGTATCTTTTTTATTTATTTACAAAATCATGTAAATCTGCGCATCGGCTGAAACCGGCTTCTCCCATCACAAGGCTGAACAATTTTGTAATGTTAATACATAAAATGTTGCATACTATAAATAAATTAATGAACAATTTGTGAGTGTTTTCTTTGCAAAGTTCCAATCAAAAAAGTTCGGTACTGATAGGCTTTGCCGCAATATTGAGGTCATTAACCTATGAGTCACATTGCTGAATTATGGAGGTCGTTTCAAGTTCGCTGACCTTTGGTCTGTATTAATTTATTACTTCGTCGAACAGTTGATGAGCTCGTAAATCAATATTTCTATGAACTGTAAACCATCAAAGTGCATTTGTTTGAATTTGCATGGGTAAGTAAACTGCAATCAACTACACTACATTGAGGCATTGCAGCGTCTACTCTAGACTAGTATGTAATAAAAATAATCATTTTAGTTTTCATAAGTACGTAGTCGTCATAAACGCTGTAAGCGGCATCCAGTAGGTCTTTTGATACGTGCTACAATAGATATGTTTCATAGTTAAAAGGGATCGGCTTTATGTTACATTAGGTACAACTTGCGTCTAACAATCTTAAGGCTATAGTAGCTCAACGGTTGGTAGACACATTTTTGAATAGGTATTTAACGCTGTTTCACCACGTGGTATTACAGCAGAGGCATTGTCAAAGCTTTTTGAGTTATGTTTATCAGCTTTCCAAGTGGGGCATCGGTGTGGCGAACAAGGATTGTTTTAGGAACCAACTTTAGAAAGAAGACAGCCAAAACAGAAGTTCTATTTCATTTATACAGATGGCGCTGTTTGCAGAAACTACTACTAGACTGAAAGTTGGTTTCCACCTGCATATTTATAGTCCCTTATTAAATTTTTTCAATTTATTTCATGGCAAGGTTTGCTAACAAATAAAAAACAATTAAATTTGAGGTATGTTATATTTATCGAGTTTGTATGTAGGTAATAACTACAATAAAGTACAGAAATGACCGATGATTTCTATTACAATGTCGTGAGTACTCTAATCACAATGTTTTCATATGTATTCAATCATTTTTCTTGTATACTTTTTTAGGCATTCACTAGGCACTAACACATGCCTTAATTGCTTAGTCTTTAAATTCTCCATATATTTACAATAACTCAATAACACCATACGTCAGGTAATGTCGCGTGGGTATATAAAACTGGAGTAAAAAATGACCATAATCCAAGAAGACACAAAAATGGCACTAAGAAGGTATCTAGCGACTTAATTAACATCGTTTATTATAAAAGCTTGCTCTTATCACAATTTTATTGAAAGGCTTGATTTAGACTATGACACACATTAAAACAACATCCTACAGATTAATATTTATAGGTACTTTCTAGTTAGTTACTTTTTATAGTTCCATGAAGCAAGCGGGATTGGGAATCGAGAAAGAAATGTGCTTCTACGTGCCAGGATCTCTCTCGCACCCTCAGACACGCTGACGCTTCCCTTGCATATTTATTCTATTTGGATTTCTTTATTTCGTACTAGTTCTGAGTCTGTAGTGTCACAGTCTAAACGTAGCCTTACATCATGTTGTAATTGCAGCATGAATCGCAATATAACCGACGCTTTTATAATATTCGTCATAACTTTATTATTAAAATGTCTTCTACAAAATAAAAATGCTTATCCAATACCTATATTATATTACCATTATGCCTTTTTGGAATATGGCAAGAACATTTCAGTAAAATTATAGGAAAAAAGAAGATAAAATTCACAGAAAATAGTAATTGTAAGTTTAACATTGACAACGAGTAAATCGTTAGAGGCACATTATTGCAAATAGTGTGATCTATTTAGTGTTGTTTAGTGTTGCCATATAAAATTATTAATTAGTTCAAGCGTTTTATTGTGTATGAAAGCTGATTCCATATTATATGAAATTGGTTTCTTGATGACACTCATTTATGATTTGGGCGGGACATTATAACGGCCCGATGCTTATACCTGATTGCAATTAAACTAATTGATACGGGGCAAGTTAATTTGTATGCATCACGTCGGTAATTGAGATCCTATTATCATTTAATGACAGCTAGCAAAACGTTTCTGAATAGATCACACGTCATTCATACTATGGACAATAACAAAATAGGTAACAAAACGATAATTAACATAGGTTCGTTTCAATGACAATAATAAGACATCGTTTACTTCGTTAACGTCAATCTTAATAAAATTATTACATACAATATTAGGATTGAGCATAAGTGTTCGAAGATGTGTTCATATTACAAATAATGGGTGCGTTCGTTCTTACACAATAAGAAATGTAGTGTAAGTAGGTATTTAATTATAGGTAGGTAGTGACAGACATAAGAAATCTCGTAATTAGGATATCAGTCATTATAGCAAACAATACAATATCCCGAAATAATTTTATGATAATTTTTAGAAGAACAAGATTGTATTAAATTTTATAAATATCTCAATATAGTATAAATATATTTACATTCATTAATTCTAATATTTTTCATATTGGTGTCTTATTTAACGCACACTTACTTTATTCATAAATAAAATATTAGACATTAAAAAGATATCATATGGAATGGTTTTTTGTACAAAATCAAATACAAAATCCACCGCACTGGTAGAAAAAATTACAAATCACAATGTTTTATGATGTACATCATAGAGGAGGCTCCCCGCCGCCCCTCTCGTCACGACTAGTCTGTACATTGTACCGTGTCTCGTGTGAAAGTCTCACTTTCATACGCCCGAGCCCCCAACGTTCCATTGAAAAATAGATCCATCACTACTTAAATTTATAATTTACAAATAAGGTACTCTTTTAAAACGAATACGATACAGGATAGTCCTCACTGGTCGAACGTACACCGGACCCGAAATACTAATGTCACTAACCGCTCTAGAGCACTACGTCCGTCACGACTGACTCCGTCCATAGAAAACTTAATGGAATGAAGATTTATTGCTAGAATTACAAGATCACAAACGATTGAGAGAGTCCGTGCGCACTCAACAGTTGAAGGTGTTGGAGTGGGCGCAGGCGCGCGAGAACTCGTCCAGCGGCCGGCCGTAGCTCTCCGGGATGATGGAGTACTCGGGCTCGCTGTACTCCGCGTGCTCGTACTCGCGCTCGTTGCGCGCGAACCCGATGATGGTCTCCGAGTTGCGCATGTAGCCGTTCTCCTGCTTCCGCGAGTAGCGCGTGTCCAGGTTGCGCTGGAAGTTCTCCGGGTGGCACACCACGCCGTTGCGGTTCTTCTTTTTATCGGGCAGGGAGCGCAAGGAGCCATTGTTGAGGTGATGAGCCGGTGCGCCATTGTTGAGCGTGAGCGGCTGGTGCGGGCGCGTGTCGCCGCCAATGTACGTGAAGCCGTTGGCGGGCAGCGTGCCGCCGCCCCCCGAGCGCTGCGGCCGCCGCGCGGAGCCCTGGCCGCCTGACATGAAGAAAACGCTCGGGGAGGCGTAAAGCTCTAGCTACAGTTCCGTCACCGGAATAGGCCTGAGGCCGGGCGTGTGCGGCGGCGCGGGGTACTGCGACGGGTGGATGCCGCGCACTATGCAGTCCTCCTCCGTCGAGATAGGCTTGTGGTACTCGAGGTTCTTGCGCCCCTTGTTCCACTTGTAGTCTTTCAACTTCTCCTGCATGCTCTTGCGATACCTATACAAAATTAACACTAATGTGGCAATTACCGCTACACATGCAACTACCACTACACATATAATGGTCTGTTGTCGCGTATCGTGGAGCACACAACCCAAGTCATCGGCATTCAAGTTCCTCAGAGGTTTATCTTTCAAGTGTTCGGGACTTGCGCAGTGCAATTGTGTGAAGTTACTCTTTTCATACAGCAACTGTTGGAGCCATAACAGTTGACAATCACAGAAGATGGGATTGTCAGTTAGATCCAACTGCTTCAACTCTTTGCCAATGAATACAGATTCGCTTATAGTGACAATTGCGTTATCTCTCAGTGAAACGTGCTTCAGTTTCGGTAAGCCCAATAGTGTGCAGTCCTCAATAATTGCCAGCTTTTTGTTGTTTGCCAAGACGATGGTTTCTAAGTTGATATTGTCTTCGAAAGCTCCTTTCTCAATTCTTTCCAGCTGGGTAGCGCCAGTGATATCCAGCAACTTAAGATTTTTTAAGCCTTTAAACGAATGGCTTTCCAAAGATATAAATTCGTTCTGTCCGATGAACAAATCCTCTAATCTTGTAAGACCAGCCAGCTGGAGTGTCGGAACTGTGATTAGTCTATTTCCAAATAGATTGAGACTCCTTAATCCTGGAAGACCTCTGAATGCAAATTCACTAATGTTAGAGAGACCAGCTCCATTTAAATCTAACACTGTCAGCCTATTGAGACCAGCGAATGCATCGTCTGGTAGGAAAGAAAACGCATTCAATCCTACATGGAGCTCCGCCAGACTGCCTAAAAGGCTGAAGGAAGTAGTTGGCACTGAGCTTAGCTGGTTATCATCCAAATACAAGATCCTCAGAGCTGATAGGCCAGCGAAGGCTCTCGGCTCAATCCTTGATATCCTGTTTTGACCTAAGTTTAGTTCTTCTAATCTTGGCAAGGTAGTGAAAACTCCATTCGTTAATTCCTCCAAGAAGTTTCGTTTTAAATTCAAAACGGTCAACTGATTGAGTCCTTGGAAAGTTGTGTTTGTTACTGAGGACAACTTATTGTGGTTCAGATGCAGTTCTTGCAGTTTGCGTTGATATGCGAAACTTTTCGTCGGGATATTGACTAGGTGGTTCTGGGACAAGTCTAAGTGTTGGAGCTCGGCATAGAACTGCATGGAGCTGTCGATGGTCTTGATCTTATTGTTGCGGATGATGAGCCGCTGTATGGAGGGGTTGAGGGCGATGGGCAGGACGTCCAGGCGGCTCTCCTCGCATACCACTACGAGGGTCTCGTCATTGCAGTTGCAGCCTCCCGGGCAGTTGGCCAGCGCGGCCGCACCGCTGCGTGACGCTAGAAGCTCCAGCGATATCAACAGCACCTGGAATTTAGAAAGGGAACTCAATTAGCATACCGTAATATTAGCTACATAGAGCACACGAAACTATCGAAATTCCTATGTTTATACAATCACTGATTGACGTGACACTATACTGAAACTGAATATACAGTCGATCTTGAAACCGAACGTGGGATTTCAATGAATATATTTCGTTAAAAGCATGGCTGTATCACAGCTGTGTATACAGTCTAAACGTACGGACGAATGCTATCTCAATTCCGGCGGCAACATTTCAGTAAGCGTGAACTGGACCGCAAACGTTAGGCCGGCCGTTTGCCCACTAACGTGTAAGTGAATCCGAATGATTACTGAACCAGGTAGGTATGTTTCTTTGAAAATATACGGCGTGTTTTTAATACGCGGAAGTTCGTAGGTAGATTGATGGTCTTTCAGTGAAATGGAATCAATGTAAGGCGAGCGAGCTCCGGACCCGGCGCAAAAGGAAAATAAAATGATATTGAAATGGGAATTTTGCGCAGTTTTAATTTATTAAAATACGCTCCTTGGAGGCGCTCGGGGCCAGCTTCTTTGCTTCAAAGACTAGCACTTTTATTACGTTTCCTCTTTCCAACAATTAGCGAGGAGATCTGAGTGTAGTCGAGATTCGACTTTACAATTACAAAGTCGAGTTTAATTTTGTTACAACGAGATCGCTGATAGATGCAACGTCGACAATCTCCTTACTTTAAAAGACAAAGCTACCAGTAGTTTGTCGGGTAAGTGGGTTTATTAGCATTCTATGGACGAGCGGCACAGGATGAAAACTCAATTGGACATCCAAGATAGCATCGAGCAAGTTTCGAGTGTTTGCGTTGCTCCTCCGAGGGTCGGTTATTGCAATGAGGGCCGCGCTCACTTCGCTAAGATTAACTTTTTAGCGAAACTTTGTCTAGTCCGGCTATATACTGTTTGTTTACGTTGTTTAGATGCGAAAACTATTTTTTCGGATGAAATGTGCACTAAAATGCGACGCCTATTGTTTGCCGTATTTTTGTTTGGAAAAACTTCCGTTGCATACGTATGGAAGTTTTATACATGCAACGCAGATTTCAGTGTCCGGTAGCTTCCGCAGCGTTTTGCATTCCATTTGCGCATCCCGTGCTGGCCTATTTATAGGGTCGGTGGTTGTTCCGATACAAATCAGGAATCAAAATTCGATATGCGGAGGTGATTCGCAAACAGCGTTGTTGTTTTGCTCGTTTCGTCCCGTGTGCGAGTGAAATTTCCGCTAAAATCCAATAAACCCGTGCTCCAACGTGTTGTGTTTTGAACCGTTTTGCACTATGCTCGCCGGAAATTTGAATTTTTTGCAGATAGAAACGTATAATGATACCTTTTAATGGTTTTAGCCTTGTCTGATATTGTTTTTCTGTTTTGTTCTAGTTTTGCAATAGTTATTTTTAGAACGGTGCTAGCTTGGGGATTAAAGTTAACAGTCTTAGCTGCAGAAACTGTGTCTCGGCGTAAGATCTCCGCGATACTTTGACCTGCTTTCATGAATTGACTCTTACATTTCCAGCGTTGCAAAATAGGCATCTAATTGGCTCTGTCGCTTTCCTTCGCTATTTAACTGCAAATAAAACGACTGGCATGAAAATGTTGTCGTATTTTTCTTTGGTGTAGGTAGCTAGCGTAATAGTGTCGCCACAGAGCGGTCTGTTTCGCAGGTAGGACCTAAAACTGCCTGTAAATTTCCGGTACGGCGACACATACTCGTAAAAGCCTCACTTTGTATGGTACGCCAGCACTTCCCTTCATGTAGTTACAAATTATTTCAGCCGGTGTACACAGAAAGGGCGTAGCGGGTAGGCGTACAAAAACGCGTCGCGCCGAGTGCCGGCTGCGATAGGTATGCAAATCGCATAATTGTGGTCCCCAACCGTTGATGGAAAAATTGTGGCGAAGAGTGCGTCCGCGCGGAACGGTGGGCCCGTAGCCTGTGCTAACGGTTTTAATTATGGACCCGTGTAAATTGACTGTGGGCGTGTTTGTAGTACGCTTTTGTGTTCAACATTAGGTGCTTTTGGATAGTTTTTTTCAGGTAGTTTTTATTAAGGGGTTGCAAAACTACCTTTCAAATTACTTTGTATATTTCAAATCTGCTATCTCAACTGGCATCGAGCCACTCTTGTATCACAGCCCAGTTTAGTAAGCATACCATAATATTCTATTACTTAATAAAAGTAGGCTGCAATAGGCTTTAAAGCGCACATTCCGCGGCCCTCGACCCATTAGCTAAACAGCTTAATCCTGCGCATCCGAGAGGACGCTAATAGATCCGCAACAATTTGAGACCAATAACACATGCCGTTTAAAATGCTAATGCCCCAGTTGGAGGACTGTAGTGGTGCGGTGCGGTATCGATATGTGAAACTAAATTTAGTTTTGGAATATCAGGGTAACACAGTTCGGAATTTTTTTGGTGTCGATTAGATGATGTGGCACAGAAAATATTGCCTATATGTACCTGTAGTTTGTGAAATAAATGGACGATAAAGGACACCTCTTAAAATAATATTTAAAAACCATTCATGCGAGCTTCACATAACATAGAATATCCTAACAATAAATCAAACACAAGGAAATTAAATCCACCGAACGAAGTTAATTACATCTGACACAACGGTATCCAAAATTAAATTAGACCGGAGCAGTTATCGATACCGACAGTGAGACCCAATTCTTGGCCCATCCTTAATACAGGCTATTACTACGACCGTTCTCACGTTTATTAGTGCGGTACCCTAAAACAACCCTTTTGCTGTCCGTTATTCAAATTAGCGTACCAAGGGTTTGTTGATTAAAAATGCGACTTATGAAGATGTAACTGTGGAAAGCTGAATATAAAGTTGAGGAATTGGGTCATGGTTGCATTTTACGCCTTGGTTCAATGCTGCTATTTACAGCGATTGTCAAAGAAAACAAGAGTCTTAAGATGTTTGCAAATAAGTAAATTAGATTGATTTCTGACACTTCATAAAGCGAATATTAGACATTTAATTAACTCTGTGACCATGGATGCTGTAAAGGATCCGAAACGTCGGGATTAAACAATATTAATAAAACCGCGATAAAATCCGTAAAAGTAGTTTTATTTAAGTAAATTAAACAAGAGACTTGACCAATCAGCGGTACCTAGGTATCCAAGCTACGTTTATTAATAATTTATCTAAAAAGTTACCGAGTAGGTGACAAAATTAATATACCTACCATCTACCGGTATCTCTCTTTAATATACTAGAAATAGAATTTAGGTTCATGCAAGGAATATCAAAATCCTATGTTTAGAGACTAAATATTGATCGATCCTTTATTAATTAAGGGCGTTAATGAACGAAGAGATTTGGGAACTTCAGAGAAAACGGAAAGAGCATTTTTTTTAAGATAAAGCACGTTGTCTGTGGTATCAGGGCAATCTGTGAAAAAATAAGTATCGAGGTGAAACGAACCCTGAGGTTTTACGTATCTAGATTTTTTTATGAAATATTTCAAAATGAATCTAGGTTAATAACCAAAGGTATTAAAAAAGTTTTCCCCTAATGAACGGGAGTGAAAATCTATCATCTCACATTATAATTTGTTTTTTCTTCTTTTCAGCCAGCGTTGAGAGGATAATGCTGTTAGAATCTACGATAGTTTTTATCCTAATTTTCATGTACAAGAATTTACACAGTTTAATTTACAATCCAAGCAATATAACTTGACAACCATAAAAAAATACAACGCCAAATTAATCTTTATATCAAAGAAAAGTTTTATTAAAAAAGTCTGTGAAACATCAAGCTGCGTCGAATTAAAAATTTAAACTTCAAATGTCAACGTGCCAAGAGTTCTAAATTTGAAAATGCAGAATTCTTATTTACTTCTGAGGAATGCGAGGAGAATAGGGTTGTTTCCTAGTATTCATTTAGTTAAAAATAAATAAATGCACCGAAAGTTCACAAAACTAGAAACACGATAAGCTATATCATATTATTTATAACTGACCATATATTTTTTAATTAATTTATGAAATCTTAATTTAGAGCCTATGACGTCACGCCATTAAAAACGACGAGAAGAGACCGATGACGTCATTCTCTCTGTGACAGATATATCGAAATAACCTCAGAATTAATGTTTTATTTATTTGCTTCTGTGAAGTTCTGTGTGTTAATTGCATTTAAGTGATACAACTGCTAAAGAATTATGGAGAAAGGATTTATGAAAGCTTATAGTTCCAATCTGCCAAGAGTAGACTCTTCTATGGTCGCTCAATTCTTTGCCAATAACCAAGATTTTTCAGCGGAACGTGGATGAACGGTTTATTTGGAGCACTAATGGTCGTATTTCCAGTCTCGCACAACACAAACCTTGTAGACATTCATTTAATTTAAGTTTTTTGAAAAAGCATCAAATATTTTCGAACGCGGACACAAACATAACCTCAATATAAATAAACACAAACTTTACGTTTCTTTGCACCGTTTCATTTTTCCGCATACACAACTCAAAACATTTGAGGTATTTTATTTTTGTGCAAATGTATAAAAATAATTTATATGTATAAAATATTATAGTTTTTGTAGCTATTTTATAAAAATACATTATAAAAATTAAGAAATCCATTAGTTGGTATGTTACTTTTTTCTCGTTAGATGTGCTTTAAAATGTAAAGGAATGAACAGAGAACGTTGACGTCACAGTCACGTGATCTAGCGTTTTCCGAGCAATATTCTAAGAGAAATAGAAAAAAATGTAATACATAAAAAATAAAAAGATTTGAGACGAAAAATGAAAGAGAGGGTGATCTTAAAATTATTTAGAAGCTATCTAAATAGATTTCCGAAAATTGGAAACAACCCTATTCACGAAGTGTATCAACCTCCTTGGCTATAAGCTATTTTGTTTATTAATTAACACCAAGTATCTTATTGAAGTTTGTAGAACTGGAGACCAATGTAGGACCTTAGTTTAATCAACCTACAAGTTTACACAGTTAAATTATTATTACTCCTTTAGCAAAAACTTGAGTCAAACTCAATTACGGCGCCTACAAAGCTTGTATACGCACATACATAAGTTATGTCTACCATACACCGACTGTGAGATAACTAAACCAATCATCTATTAATTAATATGGCTTGTACTCTATTGGTAATGCACGCAGTAATATTGTGGAACACATTAATATTGTATAAATGTACCTCTATACGTTATAATATTGAAATGCCTCGTGTTACCATGGTAACGAAGTATAAATCAACAGTAATTTTGCTGATTGCAAATCTAGGACGGGATAAATTATACCTACAGGCTTCAAATTTTGTGTTTACTGTATTATGAGTAAAACTTGAATAAGAATTGAGTTTAGCTATCTACCTATGTGATCCTGAGCTGCTGTTAATGACATACATTTCATGATGCATCTTTTAGACAAACCATGCTTGATAATATGCTATAAAAAAACGGTATATATTTTTCAGGAAATTTCTCCACTATTCCAAAGAACGTTGGAAGACCGCAAGTTCATACATACAATAACTACCTACTTATATAAAAGCTTCATCGAGTCGGAACTACTGTTACGTCCGATCGGCTTGTTACCCAACAGAATCTATTTCAGCACGAAGGCTTTATTACAAATTGTTTTGTCTCAATAAGCGTCCGTAATAGGATTCAATTTGATTGTATTATTGCGAGTGAGTAGAAATTCTTCGGGTGCTGTACCTATCAGTATCTCTGCTGTGTTGTTATTAATCATATCTCGAATATTCATTGGTTAATTCGAAATTAGAACGGTCTGTGTTGTGTGGGTATATTAATTTGAATTTTACTTCCGACTCCAGTAATTAATTGGAGGTTCTTGTGAATACTAGAATTGTCTATGCCATCGTGGTCTTTGGTAGAGGTCGTCTCTATGTTTAGTTATGCATGAATTTTGACTCGTATTTCGTTTTTTATTTTAAGTAATAAATATTTATGTACAATACATGGAATCAGATTTTATTTTGAATTTCAGTATGTAGCCGTTTCCAAAATTGTTGTTACTTTAACTGCGTAAACGGCAATTGTTTTTAACGGTATTGCCGTGGCTTCTATTGCGTTCTGTCACATGCTATCGAGTGCAGTAATGCCTAAATCCAATACGCACTGATGTTCAAACGTGGTCCAACCGGTATCTACCCACTTAGCATTGTTATCGTATACTAGTTAAAACCATGCTGAGTTAGCATTACTTATCCACGGTAGCGTAAAAGCTTGCTACATTAATCCGTTATTTCAGTAAATGTCACAGTAAAGCTCGCATTTCCAAAAGTTCCATTATATGAAATTCGAACAAGCATTCCACAAAGAACGCATCGATACGTAAAATAAATAAACGGACAACATCCCAAGCGAACAATCACTGGGTTCACGCGCTATTAGACATGCCACAGTTTTGCGAATATTTGCGTTTCGGCCGCGCAGATATAACCAGCCGCGGTTGACATCTGGCCACATCTAACTGTTTTGGAAGACGTAGCTCTGCTTATGTTGGACGTTTTAAACATTTTCAGTTGCGCTCGCTTCATTTGTCGCTCACAAACGGTCGGTAAATGAGTGTCGCGCATTATGCAGATTGCAGGAACGACGCACTGGAGCGACGGCCGGCGACCGGCGCGCTTCGCTTCAGCCGGAATGTTAATTGTCCGCGCACTAATAGGCAAATAATAATTTGCTGGAGATGTTCACGTTTAGACTGTTACGGTGGGGAGCGCAATTGGCATATCCACGCGTCCTTTGAATATTAACCGAGGGTTGTTACTTGTTACGTTGTTTTATGCAAACAGTCCAAGTTAAGCTTTGTTAAATTGGTTGCAGTGTTCAAGCCACCGTCGCTGTATAATAGGTACATCTGTAAGCTAGATAATATCGTCCGTCTGGCGGTGATTCGATTGCCACAGAGCCCGAGGTGGACTCCTCGAGCGCACTCCCAGCCAAACACACCATAACTTAATTAATTACATAAACGGTGCGGATAAATTACATAGAGGTTGTTTACGCGCGTTATTCATTGCACGATGCGTCACAGCGTTATCAATATTTTCATCGAGATTTATTACGCGACGCCGTAATTGGTAAAGCTTTTGTACGTGATTACGTATAGTTTCGTCTGCACCGAATTTTGGCGGTGTTGGTGTCTATAAATAATTGTCATTTTATTGAATAATTACTTACGATTATTGGCTGGCTTTGATTTAAACTTGGAGCGGTTAATTAATCCCGTCATTGTCACGCGTTGCGTTAATCTAGATCCAGTGTCTAGACGGTGTATATACATAAATCAGTTGAGTTACTATTGCGACCATTAATTATAATTACAATGGCTACGAGTACAGGCTCTAAGACAATAAATTCATAATGTATTTGTGAAGAAATAGTTCCTATTTGTCTGGAGCCGTCGCCTTTGTTTGTGGATCTCTATTGAGCGTCTTTCAGTTACAGTTCAATGGAGATTTCTGTTAGAAACTTCAATTAGAAACACGGTTACTATCTACTGTGATCTACGTAGCTTCAGTCTCTATCTTTTCACTGAGGAGGAAAAAGGACAAAATACCACGTTTTCTCGCTGATGTACTATGTTGAATACCAAAAGATAGATACTTACCAGGAAAGCATTGGACGTGATGAAGGCAGCTAGCCGTCTTCCGGCACGTAGTGGCGACATCTGTGAACAATGACACAAACTGAATTACTAAAACATATTTCAAGAGAAGACATCACGTTTTATGGTATAACCATCTTCTTACATATTAGGACAAATAAGGTTTCAGTGCAGCTCAGACTCTGGACATATAAAGCCTATCATTACATAGTTACTGTACAAAATATAACAACACGTAAGCAACCTAACCTCTTTTTTTTATTCAAACTACACAATTCAATTCTTCCAACGATTCCTTCATTCTAAATTCAAATAACACATTCCAATTACTTCAACGATTTCTTCATTCTAAATTCAAATTCAAATAAAACAATTGCCTGCTTTCAATTATAGGCTATTGGCGGCCCATAGGCTAGGCAGTAGGCAGTAGGCACCAGGGGTGGTCTGCTAATCCTAGCTGAAGGGTAGCACGCGACGATTTCAATCGCACAAATTACCTACGTCGTGTTTGAGGAGCAAATACTGGGATTCGTCGCTCTCTATAATTTCCATGTTGGATACGTTAAAACGGAACGGGCTTATTATAGAGAGCGTGTGTGGCTGCTAAGTCAGCGGGTTGCTTGAGCGGTAGCGGGCGCGAGATGGTGAAGCCAGACAGGTATGTATCACTTTTTTGTGTTGTCTATCTTATACTTGTTTTGAATGACATTTAAGTTCAGCCAGCAAATCGCCAAAAAATACCTGGATACGTATACTAATATTATACTAATATATAATTCTTCCTCAATGTGGATAACCAAATACTCTTCTTTTTTTATTTATGTTGGAAAAAAGTTTCCAAGATAAACCTTTTCCAATGTTTTATGACAACTGCTTTTAGTACCTATATTTTTTTCTACTGCTAAATCAATTCAATATTCCAAGAAAATACTGGCCCCAACTCTTCAGCGGATCACATTAACCAGCGGCCAGCCCACATGGCGATTCCCACTACCCACGATTATGATACACCCGTGTTTATAACAATTTCATTAAACGCACTCACCAGTTCCCACAAAGCCGGGTAAACGATCGCCAAGCTTTATTTCCTTTTTAACCTGTCATTTCTCATAGCAATTTTATAGTCTGTGCATGTAATTCCGCGAATCGCTCCGGTGTTTATGTCGTTCGCATTGTGAGCGATTTAATGCTGTAGTTATTAATAGGCGCGCTTTTCAAGTGGCCACGAAGTCAGCGAGTTGTTTGTTTAATTGATTTTGTCTTGTTTTTTATTTGTTTGTTCGTTTGTTGGAGTTGTGTTTTGTTTTTAAGTACGATTGCGCAATTCTGTGTTGTTGAAGTATCATCAATGATTATGTCAAATCAATACCTACAGGAATATAGGTGTGAAGTACCTACCTAAGTGTAGACATATCCGATTACCGTTTGCACTTGCATCGTGCATAGTTAGAAGCGTCTCAATTCCGCTCTTCCACACCATTGCCTATCACAACCCGCAATCAGGAAATCTATACCCCACTTACACACACATATGTACGTACACATGACACCGTAGTGCAGATAATGCTATATAATTAGCAGCCGACTCCGGCATGCAGTTATTGCGCTCATTACGAGCAGGGATGACGCGCCGTAGGTCGCCACGGACCAACTATTACGCAATTCGCCAACGAACAAGTCCGTAAGTTAAACTTTTAGTTGGACGGCGGTTTGGTTGTTTGCGGCCACCACCACCGAACGCTCGTTACAACAGTGAGTGCGCGAAATTTCCTCTAAAAAGTAATTTGCTGTGTCACTGGCGGCTTCAATTTAACTAACGTATTTGTCGAAATGCAAAACAAAATGGCCGCCGTGACTGCGCGGGATTTTTGCGAAGACTTTTGTTGGTCCTTAGGAAATGGCGGAGTTAGCGTTTCACTGAGAGCTTTATTAAAGCTGTTTCGGCTGAGTTATGGTCGGTGGCGATAAAGGCGTTATGGCCAGAACGTAGGTACGAAATTAGGTGGCCATATTTTTAAAAGCGCTTGGAATTATACGGGGTTTCTATTGTACTAGGATCATGATGTTAGAGGGATTACAATCAAAATGTCCATTATTGTAGAAAATTGTAGCGTTTGGAAGAACACTACAAAAAATATTCTCAGTGTTTATTAATATTCAAAAAATATTTGGCACATCTTTTCAAAACATAGCATAGAATGTTCTAGAAAATGATCCCAACACACACTTCGAATAGTATTTCGGCTTGCAACCCCAGACATGTCCGATGACCGTCCCAGTACGTCACGGAAGTCAGGAGAGGATTACTTGCCTCAGCCTGTCTGCCGATTCAGATAAACCTACCTATATCTATGTTCCAAGCGTCTGAAACTAACCAAGATATTCGGTAACAGTTCACTGTAGATTGCAGGCAAAGAAAACTAAATACCCTAAATTCTATTTTTCTAAACTCTTTTGCAAAAAAAGCGGGCACCTATGCGAAATCTTAGTTTTAAGGACTTTACGTGTATTTCAAAGGGTTTTAATGATTGTAGTATGTTTCTAGCATCAAAAGAGTTAGCCGAGCATGCGTGAGAGTGTATTCTAAATTTGAATTTTGTACAATTGCTAAGAAATTGGTTAAACCTTGTTTTGGACTAATTGCTGGCAGAAAGTTCGTCGGTGTTTTGAAAAGTTTTTGAAGAGATTTTCAGGAAAATGATAATGCAGTTTTAATTAATGATTAATGTACTTTTTTGTTAGATCAAAACACTTTTGAAAAACTATGCGTATTTGATAAAATTTGCACCCGCTCTAAATGGGCTATACTGATGGTTGATGGCAATGTTAAGAGTTTCGGTATTTTAGTGTAAAGCGTTCTATTGTTTAGATATTGTACCCACGTGTTTAAAATATCGCTTTTTCATAATTAAACACTATTTAGAAGAGTATCAGTACCTTTGGCTGCGACAAAACCAATTTAAAGTAAGCAGTGCCGATCACAACTCGTCTCCTATCGGACTTTAACATTTTTAAAATTCTTGAAATTCTACAAAATAGAGAAAAAGCGCATAGACTGTGAGCACGAGGTCTTAAGGTCTCGTAATCACTGGTTTTTAAACAACCTCGTCTCTTGGGAAACTCCGTAGACCACTGAAGATCTATGAGTCTGAGCGTTCAAATAGCGTGTTTTCATCCCATGGACATTTTATTAAATAAACTTGCCTACAATGAGATTTTCTGGCATCTACAGCACTTTCCTGATTAAATCATAACAATAGTTGGCTATCTGCTCATTTCTTAAGAAACATACGTTTGGCTAATAATTTTGAATTCTTGACTCCCTTTCAGCTAAATCGTCGTTTAGTAAACCGATACCTATGGAGTTATCGAGAGCTTCAACGCGGCATTAATTTGACTTTTCAGATAGCTTCAACCCTCCTCATTATTTTTCATGTGGTTAATTTTAACATTTATCACAAAATTTTGTATTTTTAAATGTCAAAGTCCGATAGGAGACGAGTTGTGATCGGCACTGCTTACTTTAAAATGGTTTTGTCGCAGCTCAAAGTACTGATACTCCTCTAAATAGTGTTTATTTACGAGAAAGGGATATTTTAAAACACGTGGATACAATATCTAAACAATAGAACGCTTTACACTAAAATACCGAAACTCTTAACATTGCCATCAACCATCAGTATAGCCCATTTAGAGCGGGTGAAAATTTTATCAAATACGCATAGTTTTTCAAAAATGTTTTGATCTAACAAAAAAGTACATTAATCATTAATTAAAACTGCATTATCATTTTCCTGAAAATCACTTCAAAAACTTTTCAAAACACCGACGAACTTTCTGCCAGCAATTAGTCCAAAACAAGGTTTAACCAATTTCTTAGCAATTGTACAAAATTCAAATTTAGAATACACTCTCACGCATGCTCGGCTAACTCTTTTGATGCTAGAAACATACTACAATCATTAAAACTCTTTGAAATACACGTAAAGTCCTTAAAACTAAGATTTCGCATAGGTGCCCGTTTTTTTTGCAAAAGAGTGTATATTTGTTATTTTAGCGGCAACAAAAACACATCATCTGTCAACTGTCTTCCTATCATGGTTCATCAGATACGGCTGACACTGAGCGACGTCTCGGTAATAACGTCCCTTTTTACCCTTTGGGCACTGAATCCCAAAAACAAGTCTAGCATACTGAAAACTTCATTCCATCCACCGTATTTAGCCCAAACGTTTTTCCAAGTCATTCCCCGAAATGATCAACATCTGTTCAGTTTCATTCCGATATCAGCTCATAAATGTAAATAGCATACAATTTACAACACAGATAAAGATATTTCGGAAAAAAAACTAGCTCTCAAACGGGTCTCGATTCGATTCGCAAATAAAACCATACGACACAATTGTATACATTTAAAGTAGTGATTTCTGCAAAAGAAGGGTGGTTTACCCCTTTCTAAGGAGATATTGTTAGATAAAGTAAACTCGTTTTCTATCGGAGAGGAGATAGTGTTTACAAAAACCCTTTTAGAGGAGGTATGCGACCTCTGAGGGCCTTTCCGAGGGTGTCCATTGCCCTGCGACCCTCGACTACTTTCTTAGTTCCCTCATAAAAGGGTTTACTGTGTTCTATTTGTTGAAGTATTGAAATAAATTGGGATTTAATGTCGAAATTCTAATTATTTATACTGGCTATATTTAGAATTGCATTAAATGGTAAACTTACTTCAAATCGCTGTAAATCGGGAGTGGACCCAATAGACTTGCAACATTTAATACAGAAAAATGAAACCACAAAGTGTTTGAAACACATCAACCCTATAATAATTTCAAAATATTTTGGACATGCAAAACAGAAGTAATTTTAAACGACAAATTAAATGCAGTGAACTTAATTAAAAAAACTCTGTTCCGTAGAAATTTTGACGTTTTTAACAGGAATGAAATATGACATTTCATTTGATTATCACGAGTTCAGTGGCTGGCGCGACGCCCAGTCTGCAGTTTGCTGTTTATACCGAATTAATATGATTAGCAACATTTGTTTGCATATAATAATCCGATTTGTTTCATATTCCAACTGTTTGTTTTATTATTTATTGTATTTGTATCTGTCGAACGTAAATGAACCAATTAATAGTTTGATAGGAATCAATTTCGGTTCGATTTAGTTGTTTGAAGCCTTATCGATAATTATTTATTGATTGTGACAACTATGGAAACTACAATTAAACAAATGGTTGAAAAAAGTATGTAGATATATATTGGATAGTCAGATCTTTTAAATTAGATAGCTCCTATGTAGAGGCTGTAGAGACGATCACAAAATATAGTAATAGATACATACCTATGTTAACTTATTAGATAAACATTTACACATGGAATCCTAACTTATTCCTCCTGAAAGTTTTAATTAATATTCAGATATTAGTTCCCGATATTTCTTTCAAAACTATAGTTTTCATCAATCGGCTGAACTGTAGAATATTATTAATTAATACAAAGTTATATCGAGAAAGCGGTAATGCCGACGCGCGAGTTTTATAACAATTAACTTGTAAATAACTTAAGTCTAGAAGTTTCTTAGTTCCGTTACAACTCAACAGTAACTGTTGAGATGTTGTTATTAATTAATAGTTTAGCTTCTGTTTATTATTCTTTGATTATTGTAGTGTCTATTTCTAGCCATTTCAAGGCTTCGTGTTTGTCTATACTAATATTGTAAAGTTTGTTTGTTTGAAGGCTGACAGAAGTTAGTCATTGACAATGATAACTAATAAATACGCCCATGTTTTAGACTTTCAATTTACACGCTTTTAAATCTATATTATTCAAACCAAACAATAAAACAAAAGACAATAGAATAACAAATTAGCCCAACTCTTAAAGAGTGCATTACCACAGATAAGTAAAAACCAAAAAGTTCCATTAATCCAAAGAGTATTTGTTACCAAACTTAGATAATTCTGAACGCGTCCCAAGGACGTTTGAGATTCGAATTCAAAATTGAAAATCCTTCCATAGACCCTGAAAGGTTTCGTTAAGGGCGTATAGTGGGTTTCTCGTCACGTCTTCTACGTAGAATAGAGGTGTGCCAACCGATTATGCGAAGTATTCGAGTTATTCGATTGTGGTAGGTTGAAATTTAATTATAAATCCGATATTGATGGGACTGTGTTTTAGACAAGTTGGGATCGTATTCATATTAATATTAACTAACCACACGTGTTGACAAATGAATTAAATAATTTCGTGAGTTATTTGTTCGGTGATTTAATGAAATGATTTGGATATCTTCCTTGACATAAATAAATATAAAAAAATGTATATTGTATTTTGATCATTGACTTTTTTTAGATTTTTTGATATGATTTTTGTTTAGAATAATTATGTCAATATGATTCTGATTTACCAATGGTCAAAATAGAAACTCAGTTGTAACTCAAAATCGAAAAAAAATATTTAATTATTTAATTGTTGGCTACAATCACTTTAATCTCTGTTTGATAAATGCCATATTGTTTACAACTCAGCTTCTAATTTACAGATATTTGCAACATGGCATCACAAACAAACGAATATCAAAAAACTTAAAGAAAAACATTTTATCGACTGCTAAGTCACAGAACAGAACACATCTATAAAGAAAAGCAAAATAAAAAAATATTCGAGTATCGATAAAAGATCCTATGCGATTTTGCCTCATCTCCAATCAGTTCTCTATTTCCTTGTTTCATTCCAGGGCCGTAGACATTAAAGAGATCGGGAGAGACCTAAACACACGGAAAAGTGTTTTAAAACGCCCATTCGAGGCAATGTGTGTGTTATACTGTATTCCAAGGAGGTCGACCCGAATGGAGCTATTTGAAGAGGTTAACGCGGGTTTAACTGCGCACAGCCAGACGAATTGCGAATTTTATATCGACTTATATCGATGTAGAAACAGCTCTATAACACAGACCCAATACATTTTCGCCACACAAAATATAGTTTTCTGCGAAAGAGTATTTCAGTCACGTACCCAATAATCGACTATTAATTCTTTTGCCGAAAATACATTAATAAGTCTTCTTTCAATCAGAGTGAAAATAATTAAACGTGTGTTAGCAGAAAAGTAAATGACAGCGAGCTTAATAACGAAAAGAATATCGTATGAGAATTGCGTTCTGTTTGTTCAAAGTAAATCTCAAATAATAATGTAGGAAAGCTAAAGCTGCAGTCACAATCAGTGTCTCACAGCATATCAGTATCATAATGATTACGTGGCGTTGTCTCGTCGCAACACCGCGATCCTTGAATCCCGCAAATTAACCAGCCCCGGGATCCCTCCCTAGACGTGATCCCTAATTTTCAGATACATCTCCGGGAATAAATAGGGGATTAGGGGCGGCGCCGGGCGCGTAAATAACCTCGCGTCACGCGCTAAGGTTCCAGAAGATAAGGGGTGAAATTGCCCCCAGCTGAAACGTTGTCCCAAGCCACGAGCGCCACCAACGTTACTATTTCTTGGAAATTTGAAGGCGCTCTGATGTTCCATTTAAGTGAATGGGCCGTGATGTGTGTAAATTGCAGTATTCAGCCGTTCCCAGTATATCTGCGTTGGCTGTAAATATGAATAGAGATCTAAGAAATATAAATCTGGAAATGTCTTTCGTTAGTAGACCTTTCAATAACTCAATATTACTTTTCCTTCGTTGCCAGACTATAGCTCGCAAAAACTCGCTTTTCCTTTATTTTAAATTTTCAGTGACAACATTAATATTGAATCAAGTTCTTAATTCTACTTGTACCATGACACAGTGCGAAGTGTTGCTGCATGAGTTACAGAGGCTTTTTGTTAAGAACAAAAGGCTTTTAGTGGCTGAATAGTAGAAAGTTGGTGCGTGAACTCAGATACACTATTGTTTGCGGAGTTTGCACGCAACGCGTCGCGATATCGCGATATGGCCGACTTGTTCCTTGTTTGAAACTTGACAGCGAAACGCGCGGGAAATTCCTCAAGTGTCATTTGTGTAGTTGTTACGAGTTTCATGTGTACCCAACCATAAAAGCGAAAAGCTTTCAGATATTTCACTAAATGAACAAAGGTTTTATTTTTCCTTCTAATGAGGTTGTTTTTTACCAATTTGGAATAAGTAACAGCTAAAGGGGAACGAAAATCCGGCCAAGTAGATAACTGAGAAAGGAGTTAATTAACAATATCAACAAGCAGAAAATTGGACTGAAGTTAAATATTTTTGTTGATTAAATCAGTATTTTACTCTTGACAATACAGATACAAAGTTTTTATTGAAATCAATTCAGCCGTGTTTAATCTAGTTAAGAAGAAATAATTAGTTCGTTAAGTTTATTTTAATAAACAAAGTTTTAATATGATTTATTAGTTGCCTAGTCCACCGAGAGCCCAGTTTACGTAGATCTTAATTTTTCTATTGTTTTCGTAATTCAAGAAATATTACTCAATTAGTTGTCATACCAAATGAAGATATTAAAACAAAATTAAGAACTTGTTACTTGGAGCTTTTTGGTTTGTGTGGGTATTTCTTGCATTTATTGTTTTCATTTGGGGATAATTTCGAAATGGTGTTTTTAAGATAAGTATACAATTCCGTCGTTAAATGCCTGTTCGTTTAAATGAACTCTGCTCCTTAAAAATAATAACAGGTAAATAAGGCCCATAGAGCAGGGTAATTCGATTTCATTTCACGATGGCAGCAATATCAATTGAAAACAATATCGATTGAATTATTTTAGTGTAGAACAGAGGAGAAAATTCTTTTAATTCAAATACATGTAGTTGGCGATTCACGATTTACCTGAGATTAAATTATCTCCAGAATCTAGTGCGTTGATTATCATAACTTAATTCTGAAAGTTTTCAACTCTGATTTGATAGGCTTCTTTTGAAGGCCACGTTTTCAAGTCTTAGTTAGAAGAGAAAGCCGACTGGAATATGAATTTTCTAGAAACTTTTTAAGGGCACTAATTGGTAGAAATCGTGACGTACCTAGAATTCTATAGAACCTAGTATTCAACGTATAAAGCTTTCTTTAAGAAGTTATCCATTATTCCATTTGCATAAAAAAGATTTTTATCTTAGAGTTTGTTGACTTGATTATATTGTTAAGTTAATGGAAATTAGCAATTAGTATTTTAGCCAAAAAAAAACAAAGAAAGTTTATAGTTTTAATAATACTCAAGAAAAAAAATACTGGCTGAAAACTTCTAAGAACAGAAAGTAAATAATAAACTAAGAAATAATAACGAAAAACTTTCTCAATTTCACCTCACAATGTTCATATTCGGTTGGAGTACAAAAAATAATAATATTAAAGTTATTTTCAACAACATACACGTAAGAAGTTTATCTATAACAATCCCTTTTGAACCCTGGATGGGCCCTTAAGTGATTGCGAAGGGCGTAGGTCGCGCCCTTTTGACCGCGTTTGATAAAAAAAAAACTGAAATAGTCCGTGGTGAATGTAAAAAGGTATGTAGTGTTTTGAACTCTTTGGTATGATAATAAACGTGGTTTATTTGTCTTTGTTCATAAATGCATAACAATTCTGTTTAAACATATTTTAATAAAGAAACATTAGTCTAATGTAATATTTTGTAAAACCTCGTAACATTTTGTGTGTGTCTCCAAATTACTGCAAATCCCTAGGGTTTGTTTGTTTTATTTAGCTTTTAGTGTTCAAGTATTTTTTGTTTAATACACATGAGAGAGCGGTCAACAGTTTTTGTAATTAATTTTAAGTTTTTATTTTGACAAAAAGTAACTTAATCGTCACTATCATTCATACCTACATAAATAAATAAATAAAATTCCGAAGAAACTGAGAACCTTCCCTCAATTTTGAAGGTGGTTTTGAATTGTGATAATTGTGTATCTCTGAAAACAAAAACATCTGCACATTTTTAGGGATTTTTCTTAAGGCGTCTAAATAACACAATGATTATAGAATGAACACATGGTAATAGAAATAGGTATTGTGCTACTCTATTCAGTCACACCAACTGACCCCAAGTAGATCCAAAATCCCAGCAATTGTGATAATGATAAATCACAGATTTTCAACATTCTGAGCTAATGGCCCACATTTGGGGAAAGAACGGCTTTGGGGTCCAAAAGTCAAGCGAATAACTTCTAGAAAGGGCTTTTGTGTTGTGCTCAAAAGTCGGTCCCGCAGACCGACTTTGTTGTTAAAAGTACTTTGGGTAATCCTTTTTTTACTTGCGTCGGTTAACCCGCCAAATGTGCTTAGTTCTCACGGTACTGTTTTTATTTGCTACAGTACATAAATCTTGTATAAACTGGTCACAAGTACAAAATATTTTCCACTACATTTTTGCATTTCAAAGATACCTCCTAATATGAAAACCATCTTGAATATCTAAGAGTCACAGACACAACTGCATTCCACAGTCCTGACTGCTAAGTATCTAATCTAAGCTTAGGTACATTTAATCTAATACCCCTAACACAGTGATGTGCATAAACCTAGGTTTCCTACAACGATATTAGCCATAAAACACGAAGCTCGAATCTAAATCACCGACCATAACTCGTTAGTAACATGCTGATGTTAAAAGCTTTTAATACTGGGCGTGCTGTAGGTGGATCACACACTGCGAGCTCTAACGAGAATAAGTATTGAAGCTTTTATTTAAAAACCGAAATAAAGGGCTTATTACACTTGACTAAATTCAGTCGTCTAAATGATTCAGTCACTAAATTCAGTCAAATGTAATCGCATTTAGGAAGGTAGTTTTCATTAAATCATTTAGAAACCTAATTAGACAAACCTATTTAGACGACTGAATTTAGTCAAATGTAATAAGCCCTTAACTGATACAGAATAAAGATGTACCAGTAATGAAGCTAAGCCAAGTTGTCAAAATAATGACGTAAGCTCCATTGAGTCATAGGACTAGACGTCAGTTGCACAAAGCTCCATTAAAGTTAATGCTTCTTTAAACCTATTGCTGACTCTTTTTTTGTCAACCAGATAAAAAGTACTAGCAATTATAGATTTAATGAAGCTTTAATTGTAATGGAGCTGTGTGCAACTGACAGTAAGGCACCTAGTTCTGACAGCACCGGGAGAAGAACATACAAGCTTGTCGATGCACATGTGTGTGTGTCATTGTTACGAACGTTAGTAGGAAGCTTCACAACTGATGACGTGCGTGGTAGTGTGATGCCCTACGTCCAACCGTTAAATGCAGGGTAATGTTGTAACAGCAATACATTCATATTTTTTTACAAATTGCAGTTTTTTTGCTGACATTTAATTTGAATATATAGGATTTTGGGTGCAGTAATGGAAAAGCACCATTAGTGTAGTGTGTGACACCCATTTAAAGTATCACAGTTCAGTAGTTATACCGTATTTTATTGTTAGTCCTTAATTAATAAAAATATGCGTTACTCTACACAAAAATATTTAAAAAAATCGACAATGAATTTGGTAAGATTTTTTTTTTCATAAATAACGATTTAAAAAAGTAGGTACATCATGTTTTCTTTAAAGAGTTGTTAAGGAACAATTCCCCTTTAAAATAAACACTACATTAAGAACATAGGTACAACTCTTACGTTTGTGGGAACATTCACAGCTGATCTAGGTTTTGTTTTCTTTGCTATCGCATCTGTATAGAAACTTTACTTGGAAATCGTTCTCGATACTTTTAAATAAAGCTTTATTTTGTCATTGGTTTCAAGGCGGCATAAAATTCTAGTTACCTTTTACTACTGATCAAATTTTAATGTATTTGTGTAAAATAATTAAACTATGCTTAAAATTATGATTCATTAAATTACCTCATTAAACTTATTTGCGATAGTGTAAAATTACATATAAAATGCATACATAAAATAAACTCGCACCAAAAACACAATAATTACTCAGCATTTAGGTATCCCAATTATATTATCAACTGAAATAATTTTACGTACTAATAATAGCGTGTTTACGTTACTCAAATTAGTTTTACATATGCAAACTACATTAAACGTATTATTTTACAACTTTATTAAAATATATTTGGGTAACACAAAACTGGGTAAAAAGACGTGTTATGAAACTGAATTAACTTGAATATTATTCATCAATATTTTACTGCGGCGTGCAACGGGTTAATCAAATTTTACGATGGCTGTTATTGTTGGCCATATCGGCACTATGGGCGCTGTGTACGCCGTTTTCCATCTACGAACACAGTGTTTATTGTGCCCAGACTTGCACGGTGCACCTTCATTGCTCAGTAACAGTTTACGACACGGCAACTCACCTTTATAGCCCGTGTTTAGTGGGTATCAAGTTTCGCGAGAAATACTTTCGTAAATTAAATCCTTGTGAATTCATTTCAATACAAGCGAGGCCTGGGTAATTGTTTATATCGCACCTTGTTGTAACTGGTTAGGGAGGTGTCTGGATTCTATGTTAACTTTAGTTACATTTGTGGAGCTAGTATGCAAATATTATTCGCATTGCACTGTGCTATCTTTGGAAACAAAAAAATTTGATGATCTTTTTAAGGGTCCCACTGAGTATTTAGACAGTCAAGAGTATTTGCATCTCGATTCCAATCAGTCGAATTAAAACCCCAGAATAGCGCATCGCTCAGAATATAATAAGTCGGTAAACACGAAGCTTTTATCAACAATATCCATACAATCACATTGTATGTATTAACTATGAAAGTGTATCCGCGAATAAATCGCAACACCAGCTTAATGCACTGATATTACCCTGTGATTTACACAGTGTAGGAAAACAGCAAAGTAGGCCAATACCGTTCCACATGTTTGTGTGTTTTACGCTCAATTTCATATACTTACATATTGCCTGTACTATGAACTACGGGAACCACTCGTATTTTATGCAACAACCCAGTTTTAGAAATGAAAACAAACTATAAAGGAAGATATATTACACGTTTGGGAGGCCTTAATTGCATAACCTAATGGAGCACCTGTTTTTATTCAGATTTTTAGATAGATCGTATATTCTGACTAAAAGTTGTAAGGCAGTTAACCCCTCGTCATCAAGTATTCAAAGCATTCTGATGCCTACAGTCATTAAATCCCTCAAAGAAAAATTCCAGCCCTCCAAAGCTTTTGTAGTAACAAAACTAGTCGTCCTAAGTTTCTGTTGTTTGCTCAACCCTCCGTCACAACCCTTGCTGATTAGGCCCACCCTGCACGGCTCCTCACAAGTTTCTAGTGCCCCAAACCCCGAGGGCGCGCATTAATGATCCTATGGCGACGAAAAATCAAGAAAACGCCACACAGAAACAAGGAAACTCAATTCAAAAAATTCACAAGTACAATATTTTTACCTTTTTAACGTTGAGGTGGATTTTTAAAAATAAAGCCCTTTGGGAAATCAGAGGTGGTTGGAACAACTGGTGAAGGTGGAAATAAGAAGACAAGCGAATATATTCTTTATTTTTATTGGATTAAGGCCGCGTAGATGTAGTTGTTTCGGGGACTCGCTGTAACTTTGTTCCCATTTCACAAATGCAATCTCGTTGCGACTTCGTTTAGACGTCTGAGCAAACAATTAGTTTGTGTTGCTCTTCATATGCAATTTACTTGAATATCTCTTTGAATGAAACATTTCGGATTTTTCATTAAACTAACGGGTTTATACCACTCACTGTAATAACTGCAAATAACAGCGTGGCTCTTTTAAGGTTAATTGAAATTTATACAATGTACTATTTAAATATCAAACGTTGCAGAATGCTAAAGTTTCGTAAAGCGAAGTGGATACAGCTTTGTAATGTAAGCACTTCCACCAACATTGCGAGCTGCATGAACGAATAACTACAACGTTGCTAAACCATCGCTTCCTTAGCGGTCCTTCCGTACTGAGAAAGCATTCCGATGGAATCTTTTCCACTTTGGCTGATTTAATACATCCTGCATAGCGTGGCTGCCGGCTTTATGCAAGCGAGGCCTCCCGCGGGGACTCGTACCTGCATGTTCCCCTGCAATAATACGCTCTGATAGTCGCCACCGACAATACGAAGCACGATCCTCAAGCAAAACTTATTCACTACAACACCAAACAGCTCTGTGGGGAACCTTTTTAATTTAATGTAGAGATTGTGCAAGAAATTGTCGCAATACATCATCGTCATTACCGAACTGTGTTGGAACGTAAATAAGAACGCGAATAGGCACCTCGGGCCGCGTTTCCCGCGTTACGCGACAGTGAAATCACAAGTTGGAGTCCCAAGGCTACGCCTTTTTAAATTATTGCGTCTTCAAGGAGACAATTTGGAAAATGTATTGTTGCGAATGTGTAGCCCAATCCTCGGGATTACGCTGAGCGTTGGGCGTTTGAGGGGAATGTGCAAAATAACATTTTCGTACGTCGCCATGTGTATTCCTCCTCTACTTTTTATTTGGGAGGCTTTATTAAATGGGCCGAGATGGGACCTTGTCGCCTTACGCAATTAGGTCAAAGTTCCTGCATTTGTGAGCCGATCTTGTTACATAATATGTTCGTGTGAACCTTGATTAGCATCGCGAATATAATGAAAATGTTCGTGGTTTTTTCCTTATGTCGTTGATTGATTTTACGTTTAATTTAAGCATGTAATTAAATAATGCATTATATTCGGTGTCATTTTCAATTGATTACAAGTTCCACGAAATCGTGGGATGCAGAAAATCCTTTATTCGTTTCAATAAAATCAAATATTGGATTTTACAATCGCAATCACTTTACTCATTTAAAGCCGACATTCGTTCATAATTGTATAAAATTAATCAGAAAAATTGGTGGAACCACTTAATTTTGGTCAAAATATCGCATTTCATGTTTTTTGTGGGTTGTTTTTTGGCGAAACTTGCCTCCGAAACCAGTCTTAGCATAATTAATTAGCGTTCACAGACAATTTCATTAGAGGGTAAGATAACAGATGGACCGGCGTTCAATTACCCGGCCGGTATACCGCATTGTAAATGTTATTAATGGGTTAATACCGCAAAGACAAAGCCTGGCTATTGTTAGCGGTATTTGCCGCTTAAATTTAGAACGATATTTTGCGTCTGGGAGATGCGGTTTTAAAATATTTATGTAGAGGTAGTTTGGTTCGGGAGACTGTAGTTTTAAGGAAGTAACTCGCCATCAGAAAGCAATCTATGAAAGCAAGCATACTCAGCTCATACTGGTAAAAAAATGTGGAATGTTAAAAAAAAACAGTCCAATATATAGGTGATTGCAGGGGTCACAATTGTTTTAATGATTTTTGTCAAAGTTCGTTTTTTTATAGGAAGTTATTTCACAGTACAACGACACGGCAATGATGCTCATTTCAGTGCAAATGGACATTTAAAAGAGCAACTAAAATAAATAGAACGCCTTTTTGTTTCAATACATTCTCAAAATGGTTGAAATCCTTTCCCCGTTCATAGGTACAAACAAGCGACGAGTAAAAACGGATTAATTTGTTAATCTGACCCGTTTTAATGATCGCGTATATTCACATAGCGATTAACATTATTATCAGCTAAAATATTGCAAGGATAGCTCTTTAAACTTATTATATCCTGGTACCTGGATAGCAAATAAATGTTATTGCTGAATGAATAATTTCAGGGATATTATTTAGCGCCAATTTTGTATCGCCGGATAATTTCTATCTAACGAATCTGAAGAATATGTTTGACATTTTTACAGTTTTTGTATTTGTTTGAAAATCCGCCTTAATTCAAATATTTTTTTATCAACCAAGCATACGACTATTGTTACTACGTAGTCTATTCGAAGTTTTGGACCTTCTCATAAGTAGAAAATGAGTACGGTATCAATAAATTAATATTTGTTTTGTAGTGAATCCATAATGTAGTAAGGTACGCAAAACGCATTTTCCAAATAGGTGCGTATAAACAGGCTACAGTTCAAAAGGTCGCAAGGCAAACCGGCACAAGTCACAAATGCGACTAGGCAAACCTAATTACGAAAATTCTCGAATTTCCACTTAGGTCACTTCATTAGGAGGGTGCGAAGTAATTCACTTAAAGTCTTACAGGATCAGATACACTTCATTAGTTAAATTAGAGGGACTACAAGATGTTTCTATCGGATTCTGAAGCACCAAGTTTGCCTTGATCATATCTGTGATGGACACGTTTTAAATGGAATTATAATTTGAAATCCATTTGGTTGTTTGCATACTATTAATTGATGTAGTTCGTTTAGGTGAAGTTTAGAGAAGATTTACAGTGGTTAGCAAGCTTTTCTCTGTTGTATAATTGCGCTGAAGAAAAAAGCAGTTTTTGTACATATTTAAGTAAAAAAATATTGGCACAAAACTAACCAAATAAAAACAATAAGCAACTAAACAGATTGCGGCCAGTGGTTGCCAAACCATTTAATTTAATTTCTTTGGCAGATTGCTGAGATAAGTCTAAATGCATACTTATATCGGTACTTATTTACGTTTTACAGTAGGCAAGAGCTTGCGAAAATAAATCCGTAAGTAAATCCCTTTTGAAATGTGTAACGGTGAATGATTAGCCAGGAAAATAAAACTTAGGTCGTATCAGTAAAGGAGACTGTATTCCCAACCAAGACAAAGTTACAATAATAATTAAAAACTATGTGGGTGATTTTATTCTAAGATACCCGCACAATAGGCGCCTGATGTAATATTAAAGCAATCCAACATGATAAGACGTAAAAGAGTATGATTTATATCAGGCGTTAATGTTGGATTCTGAACATGCCCGCGGGCGTTGAAAGGTCATCTTTCAACACGAATCTTCATCTACTGGCAGTGGGCATATCTTGCTGCATGCACGCCGAATAGTTCCACTGGCAGTTCTTATGTCAGCCACACGACTAATTCCATCACGTCCTGGATATACTGCTGCGATGCGGCCGAGTCGCCATTTAAGTGGTGGTAGATTGTCTTCCTTTATGACAACAAGGCGATTTATTCCTACAGTAGCCTTTGAAGACCTCCACTTGGTTCGCTGTTGTAGTTCCGAGATATACTCTTTATTCCACCTCGTCCAGAAGTGCTGACGTAAAGCCTCAATTCTCTCATATCTCTTCAAATGCGTGATAGAAGTAGCGTCATAGGACGGAGCAGGCAAAGACGTTAATGTTCGTCCTATCAGGAAATGTCCTGGAGTCAGCGGCAAAAGGTCATTAGGGTCCGATGACAACGGCGTAAGCGGGCGTGAATTAAGGAGGGCTTCAATTTGAACCAGTGCAGTATATAATTCTTCGTATGTTAAGTGACAATTTCCCATTACTCTCTTTAAATGATATTTCACAGATTTTATACCTGCCTCCCAAAGACCACCGAAATGTGGAGCATAAGGAGGAATAAAATTGAAGGTAATTCCTTCAGAGGCAATGTCACCCGACAACAAACTGCTGTTATCCCTCAAAAACTTCCCTAGTTCGTTAGAGGTGCCTACAAACGAGGTCCCGTTGTCAGAATATATACGCGTAGGCTTACCTCTGCGTGACATAAACCGGCGAAGTGCCGACAAATAATTATGACTGGTTAAGTCACCAACCAACTCAATATGAACTGCCTTTGTCGTGAAACAAACAAATAGTAAAATGTAAACCTTTACAAGTCGACATCCACGACCTTGTCGCGAAGCTGACAGTATGGGTCCAGCGTAATCAACCCCAACACATTCGAATGGATGACCGCCAGACACCAGCCGTCGTTCAGGTAAGTGTCCCATAATGGGAGTAAATGGTTTAGCTGTGACACGACTGCAAACAATACAACGATGATAACATGATTTAGCTAAGTTGCGCCCACCTATTGGCCAGTAAGTATCTCTAATACAAGCCAATAATAATTGCGGTCCTGCATGCATTAAATTTTTGTGAGTAAATTCAAATAATATTTTAGAAAATCGATGAGTGGACTGTATAACTAACGGATGTTTCTTCTCATATGAAAATGTAGAATTTTGTAAGCGACCGCCTACACGCATTAATTTATTTTTATCTAAAAATACATTTAACTTATTTAGCGGACTACCTTTCGGTAAGTTTTCACCTTTCAATAATAACTGATATTCCGGAAATGATTCTATTTGAGACTGTCTTACAATTATATTTAAAGCGTTTTGTAACTCATCTTCATTAAGGTGTAAAGTGGTCGATGGTTGTTTTTTACAATGATTAATAAACCGTAGCATATATGCTACAGTGCGATTAAGCCGCGAATAGTTTGAAAAGCGATGAAATTCAATGAATGACTGTGGAGTATCAGAAACAGTTAACAAAGAAATCTCAGATTTAATTTCGGGAAGCGGTTCTACTGAAGTCGGAAATGAAGGCCAATCACTTGAATCTTTGAGTAAAAAGTTAGGTCCTGACCACCATAAATCAAGATTTTGAATTTGACTAACATCAGTACCCCGAGATATAAGATCAGCGGGATTGAGATGTGTAGGAACATGTCTCCAGGCGCAATTGCCAGCATTAGTTTTTTCAACTATTTCTGATACACGATTACGTACAAATGCTTGCAATTTGCCTGGAATCATTTTTAACCACCCCAGTACTATTGTAGAATCACTCCAAAATACACTGCTGTTAATTGGTGCATTAAGTGAGTCAATCACTTTTCTATGTAACCGCACACCCACCAAGGCGGCGCAGAGCTCGAGTCGAGGAATTGTGATTGGCTTGATAGGAGCAACCCTACTTTTCGCCGTGAGCAACCGCACTGAAACTTCATTATTATTATTAATACTCCTTACATATATGCAAGCACCATAACCAATTTGTGACGCATCACAAAATATATGTAAATCTACCACTTTCCACGAGTTACAAAAAACTAAACGTGGGATGCGTAAGTTATTTAAGATAGGTAACCGTTCAATGATATTATACCATGTTTTAGCGACATCTGGTGGTAAGAAATCATCCCATGAAAGTTTGTGCAACCACAGTCTTTGCATCATTACCTTCATAGGTATGATACAAGGTGCTAATAGACCTAAAGGGTCGAATATTTGAGATATAACCGATAACACTTCACGTTTTGTGACATTTTCTGTTATCGACATGGCACTTATTGAATAACGAAGCGTATCGGAGCTTGTTAGCCAGTTCAAACCCAATGTTTTACTTGGCTCATTAGAACCGATATTTAAATTAACAAATGAATTTGAGTCTTGATCTGACATAATAACGTTATAGTTAGATTTCCACTTTCTTAGTGGCATTTTGGCTGAACCCAATTCAGCAGTGATTTTCTCGCGAATACTTGTGACGTCAGATATTGTATCCCCGCCGGTCAGCAAGTCATCCACGTAGAAGTCGTGCATGATTATGTTGGCAATCCTTTCATTCTTACATTCTAAGCCGACTTGCTTCAAACACCGAGTGGCTAAAAAAGGTGCACTTGCCGTGCCATATGTTACCGTGTTTAGTTCGTAAATTTTAATAGACTCTGAGGGATTGTCACGCCACAATATTCGTTGTAAATATCTATCATCAGGGTGTACGGCTAACTGACGGTACATCTTTTCTACGTCAGCAGAAATGACGTATTGGTGTTTTCTAAACCTCAGAAGGATAGACATTAAGTCATCCTGAACAACTGGACCTACCATTTGGAGATTGTTAGACGAAATCCCTGACGTTGTGAGACTGCTGGCATTGAAAACTACTCTTAGTTTTGTAGTTATGCTAGATTCCCGGAGAACACCATGGTGGGGAATAAAATATGACAGTTGTTTTAGATCGACTGTACATTCAGACATGTGTCCTAATGAACTGTATTCTTTCATGAAATCACAGTAAAGCGCTTTTAAAGCTGGCTGCTTATTGAACCTGCGTTCAATAGATAAGAGACAATGTTTAGCTCTAGCCAATGAGTCACCCAGCAGATGAGGTGATTGTTTGAGTGGTATCCGCACACAAAACCGACCATCCGAAAGTCGAGTTGTATTTAGAACAAAATGTTCTTCACACTTAGCTTCCTCCTCTGAATAAGAAGACGACTGATGGGTAACTTCTTCTAAATCCCAAAAACGCGCTAAGTGGTTTTGAATGTCATCTTCATTTGTGGAAGTGTGTAGAGAACTGACATGAATGTTTGCTATGTTCGCTTTATGAGTTGTTGGTGAAACCGCTACTTGGCCGCTATTACTCAAGGGACCTGAAACTAGCCACCCTAACCTAGATTCAAATAGTATTGGTTTACCCTCACCTAAACAGATTTTTTGCCTCCCCAGTAGGTCCCAGAATACGTCTGCTCCTATTATTAAATCCACCGTTGATGGCGTGTGGAAATGGGGATCGGCTAAACAAATATCACTTGGTATATTTAAATTGTTAATTAGTACCTTATGACACGGTACTTCATCCGTAATAGACGGTAATAGAAAACAATAAAGATTAGTGGAAAAATTCTCACTTAGTGATTTAATAACAACACTGCACATCTTACTAATATTTGATTTTGAATTGTTAATGCCCTGAATCGACTCATTTACTCGAACCGTGGATAAATTTAGCAAATTACATAATTTCTTAGTCATCAGACAAGAAGTACTGCCCGTGTCCAATATGGCTCGAGCGATATGCTCACGGTTATTATTATCATAAATTTTCACTAATGCAGTCGCTAACAGGACTTGGCCTTTACTTTTATTACCAATGTAAGTTGTAGTTAGTGCAGATAGTGTAACATTTGTATCATTTTTACTGTCTGTTGACTTGTCGTCTACAGTAATAGTGTTGTCAGATTGTGAAGTAGACGCGTTAGGTTTATGAGAAGCGCCAACAACATGAATCAGCGTATTGTGCTTACGCCGACATACCTTGCAACCATGAGACTTGCAATGATTTGCATAGTGACCAGATCGAAAGCAATTAAAGCATACCTTGTATTGTGGCAGTAGTTCAAGTCGTTTCTCGTTGGTCATACCAAGAAACTGTGGACAGGTAATTAAATTGTGCTTGTCACTACAATGGGGGCATGACACCTGCGATGAACTATTGTTAGTTTTAGTTTTCTGTGGAGGTGTTTCACTGCTTAGAGATATCATTGTTTTGTGCTTAGACTGAGAGGTATTATTATTAATCTTAGACTGACTGCGTGATAAATCCAACGTTTCAAGCAAATCGGCACGATTTCTTAAGAATGTAAGGAACATTTCTAAAGTAATTGATTTATTTTTATCTAAATGACCTTTTTCTTCTTCCCACTCACGATATGTTCTCGTATCTAATTTATGAGTGACTATATAAATTAATAAGGTATCCCAAAATTTTGTTGGTTCACCCAACGACTCCAGCGCACGTAGATTTTTATTTAAAGTATCAATGATACGTTTTATGCTATCCGAGGATTCTTTGCTAACCGTTTCAATGTTAAATAGGGCTGACACATGGTTCTGAATGAGTAGCCGCTTATTATCGAACCTTTCATTTAATAAATCCCACGCAATTGAATAATTGTCAGCAGAGAATTCAATCGACTGTATGACTACTGCTGCTGTCCCCTCCAAGGAAGCACGGAGGTAATGGAACTTGTTAATTTTGTCTATTTGATCATTCAAATGTATTAAGCTTGAAAATGTGTCGCGAAACTCTAACCATTTGTCATATGTTCCATTAAATTTGGGCAATTGGATGGTAGGTAGCTTAACCAGTCTATTATTGCTAATACGAGACAACTTATCTTCACTATTGCTATCATCTTGTTTAGCGATCAAGCTTTGCGCTCTGGCAACAAGCTTGTAATAAATCGACTCAAAATCATTGCGTTCGGATATTTGTGAATTAATATCCTCAGCTATACACTCTAACCTTAACTGAATCTCGTCATATTGCGAATAAACAAGTTCAATCTTACCGAGGCGCAACTGCAGTTCGTTGATCTGGGTTTGCGTTAAAGTATCGCTTAAATCCTCTACATAATTAGAAAATACCGTTAATCGGCCTTTGTAACTTGCACGTTTTTTAATGAGCTCCTTCTCTTCCTTCTCGGTCATCGTTTGGGAAGCAGGCAACTAACTGGAACGTTACAAAGTTTACATTAAAACTATTATACTCACTTGGTTCAACCTTACTACAAGTACAATTTAAACCGATCAACGCTAAAAACAATCTCACAAAAACCAGTTATGCATACCGGTATTACACATATGTTAATTATCTAAAGTAAGTTAGTACCAATTCAACAATATCAATGATTCTAACAATGATAATATAAATGATCGCTATCACTATCCGCAAATTACTGAACAACTACAAGATTAAATTATTATGATGACAGGAATACAAAGAAAATATTAATTTGGCTGGCACTTATTATGTATGATTTCCTATAACATCTAATGCAAGATAACAAAGGAAACTCTTTAAAATAATGGCTAACAATAATTAAAGCCTAGTTTGCTGCTTAATTATCTTTACATAATAGATTTACCAAAACTAATAACAATGTCTTGGCAATTTGAATGAAATCACACATGTGCAAAAGAACAAAGAACTTTGATACAATAGATACTGACCTTTACAATTCCATAAAATCACTAAATACTACCTGAATGATCGTAATGGGTTCATAAATAATGCAAATACTGATGCTGCACTGGCCAAATATCCTTAAAAACTCCTTGAATATCCTTTTTCTTGCGTGGATGCCCTTTGACCATAGCCAGCTACTCATATATTTCCAAACGGTAGTATCTTTCAATTATTTCCAATTATTTTCCTGTATTTTCCTTGTAACTGATTCCTTTATCCAGCTCGTGTGGATCAATTTATGTAACGGTGAATGATTAGCCAGGAAAATAAAACTTAGGTCGTATCAGTAAAGGAGACTGTATTCCCAACCAAGACAAAGTTACAATAATAATTAAAAACTATGTGGGTGATTTTATTCTAAGATACCCGCACAATAGGCGCCTGATGTAATATTAAAGCAATCCAACATGATAAGACGTAAAAGAGTATGATTTATATCAGGCGTTAATGTTGGATTCTGAACAAAATGCCTATAGCTAAACATTATAAAAAGCTACCAAAATGCGAATGGAAATAAAATAGCGCATACATGTATAACAGATATTATTTAAAGCATTTTTCTCGTATAAGTTCAGTTTATTCATCGAGTTAATAATAAAAAAACCTCAGTAATCCCCAGTGCAGATGCAAACACAGCATAAACTGAGCTAATCCGATTTGCTATCGAGTCGTTATCTATCCTCTAACTCACCGCACGATAAATATACATTATTATACATGCATATTGCACACATTAGCATTTTATCTCTTACTACGTTTAATATTCATGCACGCGACGCAGGCGCATACCATGCATTCATTAACTCTACCTGTGATACACCCCGGACTAAGCAATGTTTTGGGTCACTTTTGATCTTACCACCACAAAGTCAGCCATTTTGCATGATTATAACTCTGAATGTATAAATAATTATGTCGTATGCAAATTTCATAATTTCGCCTTTTATGAATTACATTTTATAATGTACCACAGTATAATGCATTTAGGTTAAAACACAAAATTACACTTAACGTCGAAATTAATGAATTGAAATAATAAAATAGTGAGCAATGGCCGTAATAATACTTTATGACAACATTTACATGTAAAAAGCTTTTATAGTATTCCCCAAAGAGAATTTATTTCTTTTCACAAAAACCGCACTTCTATTTTAAATCAGAGCGAGCTAAATGGATTTCAGATAATTTTAACGGCAGACAGAAAGTTCGTTATTAATAATTACCAATTTAAATTCATTCGAACGTTAATGTGGAGCTGTCATTTTGGGTAATTAAGGACTTCACGTTGCCGTATGGCTTATGGGTAATATAGCCTTCTCATTGACTAAGAATAGATCATGAACCCGTCCCGTAGGAGCCAACTTTACCTAATTTAAATAGTAATTTAATCAATGGCGATAATTGTGCTGCTAAGTGCAGTTCATATAGTTTCAATATACGCCTGTAATGCTACACGAAGTTATTTTTCAGTACGTGAATATCACCGTGTACCTATTTACTTCAAAGGGTAATTTATTGTTCGACTTCTCACATACACAGTTTCGGAGCCATTCATTCAAAACGACTTTTTGAATAAGGAAGTCGAAACTCTCAAGAAGCATTATTACAAACACAGCTATATTTACAAACAACATTTTAATAACATAAATACATTGTACAAGTTATAACGAGTCGTAAGTCACACAAGAGGTTCGCGAACTCACATTACCGGCAATTCATCAAACCATCGCCAACTTTGGCGTTTTCGCGCCTTTAATTCAGTTTTATGAGTTGCGTCGCCCTGGCGTGACGTGTACTCTTAGATCATTTAACTAACTGGAATTGCCATGGACACAAATCTCTAAACGAAAAGTATATCAAGTTACTTGCAGAGCGCGAGGTAACACAGGAAAAAATGTGAGAAACGACAGAATTTTCGTACACAAGTAGGAATTTTAGTATGACCAGAGTTCTCGTATTTTTTGGCAGAGGGCAAGGGGATGTTATATCCTCTCCTGTAGGTAAAGTACTCTAAGCGTGTCCCGGATTTTACTAGATATGCTAAGGGAATGAGTTTCATAAGCACGTGTTAATTGATGTAGGGATGACTTTAATGACTGTGTGAGATGGGTACTTAAATATACGTGTAGGTAGGCTTGTCGACCTGGTACTTAGTCTGTTTTACGGCCCATTGCTGTGTTTCTGACTAATGAGGCGCCTAGTCGAGAGGTAGTGAGTACCAGCGAGGACTGTGTTGCTAGTCGTCAAATGTGGTAAAATATTTTTTTATATTTATTTGCGATGTTGGGTATAAATTGCGCAGTGGTAACCTTAAGTTAATTGGTTACTGATATTCCACGTTATTTGATAACTCTAGTCATCAGAAAAAAAACAATATTATTGTTTTCCCAATTTTCCTTGAAAATCCGGAATGGTACAAAAACTACAAAACACAATATCATTTTTCAAAACGTCATAGAGATATTACGCAACACTTTCATAAACTAAAATCCCCACACACCATAAACAAACATCTAACTCTACAAAAAAAGTATGTAAATGCAAAGAAAATCCTTTTTAGTTTCGCAAGCCGCTTCCAAAAGTTTTAATGTCATGATATGAAGGAGACAACAGTTGGGCTCACGACAGAAATGAAAGATGGCCGCCGTCAAGCCGAAGGTAATGAAAAAGGTTTAGAAAGCCTTTGTAGCAGCTTGAAAATCTTACAAAAAGTTTGGAATGTTTTTCTTGTTTTTATTATTATACGAATATAGTGGCATTGTTTGGATTTTTTGGAAAAGATTATTGTTTGTTTTTGTTATTTTATGTGTTTAGAGATGTAGTTGGGGGATTATGGTGGATGATAGGCTAACAATGATTTTTATTTTAGGGTCAAAGTTTACTGTTTACTTACCGTTATTTTAGTAGAAAGCTGTAGCATTAGGATTATTCTTTTTGTTGTTTTTATAAGACACGACAAGAAGCTTATTATTTATTAATTACTTTAAGACTTACAAAAGTTTAAATGTTTTTAAGTTTTTTTTGCTATACTCACTGAAACTCCAAATGAAAAATACACTCGTACAACAAAATGTAGACTTACCTGAAAAGAGAGATAAATTATTATTAATACACATAATTCCGATCGTAAACACTTACAACAATAACTAAAAACCGCACATTCAATCATCATTCAATTTCATCGATAGAAAATTACGTGACTATCGACACAACTCTATAAAAAGCAGGCAAAGATAACTTGCTATACAGCCTAAGTAAAAACTATTACATTCCAGTTTATCATGACATAATATGCGCATTGAGCCGACATTGGCGTCCACAGAAAACCGCGGTCTATCGATAGATTAATTAGCAAAATTGCATTAGCAATCCCGCCTATATCGTGTCTATATTACGGGCTAATTGTCGAGTGCGTTCGATTTAATGTGAATGCTTGCGGACGCTATGTGCACTTGTATCATATCTGCAGACGCCCGTTAATGTCCGCACAGATTATATCCGCTGCGTTTAGTTGCCTCACCTGCTCACCCGTTAGGGTTGGCTGTTGACTCTTTGTAGAATATAAGGAAAAATATTTACGTATGTAAAAACGCATAAATAAATGTTCATTATGATGGTGCTTTATGTTTTACAATTTTTTTTTTGGAAATATAAATAAAGTATTACAAATAAACAACTTAGTTACGGAAGAAATGCTTCCTAAAATGAAACTTCAAAAGCACGGTAACCCTAAGTGCAGTCGCAGTGGTATTGAACTTGCGAGAGCGGAAACCGAATGCAGTTCGCACGATTCTAAACACTTCCAAGTATTAGGAAAATGTTTTCACAGAATATTCAACCGTGCGCCTTCGAGTTAAAGGTCACGGTGGTCCAATGTTAAGCTAAGTATAGTTCAGAAGAGATGCCGCCTTCCGCCACTGTCTGCTACTAATGAGTCGGTCAATTAACCGCCACATTAACGGACCACTTTGTAATACGTGCGACGAAGAAACAAAACGCAGCTCCGTTCCAAATTTAAATGTAATTCGGCGTTCCAATTTATTCAAATATAAAGCTTACTTTTTAAAATGATAGGAACATTTTTTTATTACAATACCTACAGCACAAAATGAAACTTTACGATTTTATCGTTGGGAAATCTCGCCTTGTTTGCTTTAGCATACTTTAATCTATTCTACTTAGAGCTGGCTTTTTCGCACCTGAACCGGGGGTGTTTTAAAACGAATTTACCGCCTCTTTGTTAGCGAGCTACGTGTCTGTTAATTCGTTTACTCTTTGCGAAGAGGGCTCTAATGGGAGGGCTTTTCTTGCAATTAGCCGCAATTAAGATACTTCGTAAGGAAATACCGCGAGGGATTCTCGCGCATCGAATCACGGGAACCGTTTCTAAATCGTCGATACGTCGGATGCCGACGTGGCCGGGCGGCGCGGCGGCAGCGGGCTGCGGACAGCTCGCGATGCGGATTTGTTTGGGGCTGCGGTAATTAAAAGCCGATTACGTTGATATTGAATGTTCTCACACCAATCAACATTACACGAGGGGCAAATTGGAAAATGATATGACGAGCAGCCGCCCCTGTTTATTAGTGGGTATGTTGGTATTTTTCATTAATTACGGGAATGTGCCACGTTTTTTGCATATTCACTTGACATCAATGGCAGGGATATTGAATTCCGGCAGCCGTGAAGTAGCGGCCTCGCCTTTGTGATTCCCAACTTGAAGCGTCCACTTATGAAGATAAGAATTGACATTCCCGGCTACTGTGTATACTGTCACTTGAGAGGATCTTCTTGAATTTTGAAGCTTAAAAATAATCTCAAAGCGACTCTCATAAAATGAATGAAATAAAATTGAATGGAGCATCAATACCGTTGCGACTTAACTCTCTCGCTATCGACTATCAAAATCGTCGTAGCACAGATAATAAAAGCAAACGTCAAAATAAATCGCCGCCGAGGTTATCTGTGGTACATTAAGCTTCCTTGTCGCACTATCTCATATTTCTTGGTCATCGATAAATAGAGGCGGCGGCCACCTATTATAATTAAAGCGCTCGATAAAATCGACATGTAACGCACTTTAGTGGGGCTAGTGTGGTGCGTTATCGATAACTGTGATGTGGCTGGGTGGCCGGACCACCCGCGCACTTGCGCAAGAGTCTAGCGGTCATATGGCAGATACGTACAATAGGTACACTAGTGTACACGACAGGACGATAACGGAACATCATGTTCTTAGGGCAATAAGGGGTTAAGAACAACAGGGCATCAAGAGTGGTATACGTCAACTTTATTGGACTTCGAAATTCAAAATTTCCATAGTACTACGAAGTTTTAGAGAGCAGTTCTTCTGTGGTTTTTTTTGTATAGTGTTGTCTGGTGAACTAAATTAAGTGGACATTAGCATGTAAGATATAATATTTTCGAGACAATACCTCGAGGCATGTCGCGGTATACAACTGCGGTATAATGATGTGTTTTCGGGTACCGCTCGATCGTAGGCTTGTTTTTATTGTCTCGAGATCGCCGGTATTTTATTAGATTTTAAGTCAATAGATAAGTTTGACTGAGCTTTCAACATCGCGATTGGATTGAATTATGGTTTTTGTATTGTTGCAATTGTTAGATAAAATTTTTTGTAATCTACAGATACGAATATTTTTTTTGGAAAATAGGATTAATAAGGAGGTTACCAAAAAATCTAAGTTTAAAAGAGTCTTTTATGCCAGAAAATCTGCTTGCTACACTCAGAGAAAAAATAATATTTTCTTCAGAAAATCGTAGCGTAAAAATAAAACACCGACATTTAACTTGAAATTCAGTTACTAGCCGAATTTATATTAATATTAAGTTATTATTTCTCGAATACCTATGGAGTACCTTTTGAATAGCAACAATGTATAATAGAGGTACAATTACGAACGAACAAGGAGCCAGCAAAATAAATGACTGAAACGATCTCGAACTTGGCGACCCTAGACCACTTAACTAGCCGGATACGCCATTGCTTTGGCTTATGTCAAAGATACGAGAGCACCGCTCATACTGGTATATACAGACACTGCCTTAAAAGTTGGAAATCTATTTGACAGATTTCATAGTAGCTTGTTGTGCTTTCGTCTGTGCAGAGTATACAACATAGGAAGTGATGTAGAGTGGGCGTTTTCGGGGTTGTCTTTTGTAATTTTTTGCAATCGAAAAGTGCTGTTTTGCAGCTAAGTTTGAATAATTAAGTTTGAGGTTGAGAGAGCGTAGACTGTTTACTCGTGTTTGCAAATTTTGTAATGTGCATTTGTAAAAATGTGTAAGCACGAGTGAACTATTATCATTGCGTACCCGCGGAAATTATTGGCAGACTTCTTCGCATAGAGCCTTATATTTCTGGCAGTTCCAGTTGTTTGAATTCTCAATGTTGGCAACGCATTATCTAAGATTTCTTAAGAGGCAATCTGAGGTGAATTATGTTTTGACGTAAAACACAAGCGAGGGAGAATACTGAAGATTGATAAGAATGGTTTATCAGTTGCCTGCTAACATTGTTTATGGGTGAGTGGATATTTTTGATCATTTATCGGTATTTTGTTTGTTGTGTGGACTGTTTGGAACTTGATAAGGAGATATGAATGGGTTTACGTATGTATGTAATCAGTTGGGTCCCGTAATATCACCAAATTGTTGTTTCTTCATATTTGTGTGTATGTTGCAGGAAAATTAAAGGTAAGGTTACAATTTCCTGAATAAGTGTAAGTTGTATTTTATAGGATACAAAAAAAAACGTCAATTTATTTGCGTGTTGGTTTTGGATCAGTCAAATCCTATAGTAACGTACGTATCGCGTATGCTGGGACTACTAGTTTTTCAGGCTCTTTTCACAGACGAAAAATATTCTTCTATATACTTTACTTTGGCCTTGAACTTCCTATATTGTTTAACATTATAAGCGTTTACATAAGCTCCCTTTTATAATGTAAGTGATGTAAGTTCACGCATATTTCACGAAACTAATTTAAACATACCTTCCCTTGTCAGTTCATACCACTTACCTGAACATTAAGACGTTTATGATATACTTACATACTTTACTAGTGTGTGTGTGAAATTGTTTTACGTAGTTCTACGGCTGTATCAACATTTTTGCTGGTAAAATACTAGGTTTTTTCCTAACTGTACCAATATTTTTGCTGGTAAAATATACCAGGTTGTTTGTAACTTGTACCAAAAACAATATCTTAAGGTACCAGGTTCTTTCTCATTGTGCCTATGTTTTTGCTCGTAAAGTTACCAGGTTTTGTCAAAGTGTACCAATATTTTTGCTGGTCATTTACCAGTTTTTTTCTCAGTGTACCAATGATTTTATGAAGTACCAAGTTCTCTTACTATACCATCATTTTAGAAGTGCATAATCTAACTATATTTTATTGGCATGCCAATTAAGATTTCGGCTCCTTTTTGTCGGAATTTTCCCTTTTTCCTCCATAAGTTATCTTATGGTTTAACCCACACAATATGCAAGAGCCTTATGCAGGCTCCCGGCGCAATCACTCGCTATTGTGAACTGCCGATACCTTGACGAGCAGGTTGCTTAACATATAGCTTTTCTGTTCTTTTGTGGTTGTGAGAACTATGGGACTTATTGAAGGATAAGATTACTTCTTTAGTTAAGAGAGTAGTAGCTAGTATAAATGGTTTAAATCATAAGTATTTTGAAATATAAAATCCTACTTCTATGAATACACACATGTACAAAGTTCTTAGGTTGAATCCCGTTGCTTGGTTGTCTTTTAACTTAATGTACCTAGTAATTAAAATTCTTCTAAATGTTTCTTCTTCTAATCTTATTATTACACATTTTTGTAAATCATCCTGGCTAAAGTATTAAACATAAGGAACCACGAAACGTGGAGCATAAAAATAGCGATACTTATACGTTCTCTGCATAATACTGCTATACAAACTTCCATACACACATAAGCTAGGTACATATACCTACTATGTTTCTACACACAGACCTCAGGTACATAATCTCATGTGCACATATGGCGAGCTCGACATCCCAGGTATGCAGCAGCGAACCACGTGCGTGCTCCATGAGAGATAATACCACCATTTTATATATATACCTACGTGTTATATAGTGATTTATAGATCTGGACCTCCTTAACATGACTGCGTAAGATAATGTTGCTGTTTACGCCACGTGTTATTGATTGAAGTTGTGAGCAATGTTAGCAAAGAGGCAAGGAATATCTCCAATTGGTCTTTTTCTTTTTTATGAAACAAAATCTAGTTTTAGTGAGTGGACGTAGGAATAAATATATTTTGCTTCTAGCTTCCTGTGAAATACTCCACGCAACCGGATAAAAACAAGCATTTAGCTTATCTCGGTAGCCTTACTCGTATCAACAGCATTTATAAGAAGAAGAAGTCATGCCATGTTCTATCTAAGTACAGTTCTGCTGATGCTGTAAAGGAAACAAGCGTGATGATATTATATAACGCCCCAGTTTTATAAGCACAGCCACACTAAAGTACATAATACGAAGCTTTATCCAGAGCACTGGCATAATATGTCGTAAATCATCGACAGCACTTTGATAAGAGGAAAATGAAAGGGCTATTAAAAAGTTGGCAGTACCCGCTCTGTTCTGCCAATCAGCCATTGTTCAGTAATATCAATAAAAATTACAATGTTTATTATGAAGACGTATTCAGTTTACAGTACTGTATTGTATTTTGACACAAAGACAATTTCTCCAAGTAACTTTCGCACACTTTCGGATGTGCTACAAGAGACTACCACTTAGTACTATAGCCGTGTATTTAAACAATTCGGAGATGGAATTTCGTAAATTTCACCGAAGCTATTTCGTCCACCCCCGCCGACATCCTGCATAGTTGCACACCGAATACTTTGGACTCCGGGTCCGGCCGACCGGGACCGTCTGCCGTCTACTTTTTGCCGTTTTCAATTCCTCCGGCGATCAATTAGACATGGTTTAATGGATTCGGGTGTCGTCTGGGGTGATCGATCACGTGCAATGAGTACATTAAGTAGTAGTTGGATGTGGACGGCAAACCTGATCGATGGGGTGACGCCCATCGCTGTTTTTCATACGAAAGTGTAGCTTTTGCCCTAATCATTTGCGAGTCAGTTCGTATGTTTACTTCTGTTGACTTGTTCCAATGGGGGTTGACAGATAATGGAATAACTTTTTATTATTAAAACGTACGTAAAATCACTGTTGTTCCGATAATGTGAATCCAATACTCAGTAACAATTGTATTATTTCACTATTCTGTACAGTTGACATGGGAAAATGCATTATGAAAACATAGAACAAATAAGTTGAAATTATAATGGAACGTAAATTATAAAGTAAAGCAGGTTCCGTGCATCCGCGGTAAGTGTTACAGTCACGGAAACGTCAGTTGATTAAAAGCTATAAATAAGAATATAAATATTTCTGAATCACGGCGCGCTAGCCTAGCCGACCGGCCATGCAATAAATTTTACGCTGTTGACGCATAAGCATAAAACTGCTGCTTTTTTATACCCTTTTGACGATATTTGAAAAGACAACTGCATATAAATAATTCATCGATTGTGTCGTATTTGTTTTCCGTATCGATCGGCTTTATCGGATTTCTGGAATTCCGTAAATAATTTAAGAATTAGGCACGTCAATCGTGTTCCGTCGTATCCGCCACCACATGCGGGCGTGTAAATAACTCAATGTAGGCGTTAATTATGTCGAGTGATCTTGAATGAGTCGGGCTTAACGCGCCTTCGTGTTAAACGAAACGTAATCACGCGGAACATTCCAATTCCGAATTCTATTATGTTTTGTTTCCTTTGCCAAACTTATTATTCTCATTGACTCCTCTATTCTAAGTTTGAATAAGCGAGCTTTTCATCTTCACAGCATTTGTGTTGATTGTTCGAAAATTCAGTTCACAGTGCGAATGATTTTTCTTCGTAAACGAACTACAATACGTATTCTAGACATCTTTAGTAGCACGTGCGACAAAGCATTTGTCCCAACAATACGAGCCTTAATTTATTACATTGAAGTTTCTACGAAAAACATTTTACCGTCACTTGAGCGAAAATGGTTTAGGTCTAACACATTTATTTGTGGGATAGATTTTTTTGCTCTAGTATGAAATATCTTCGTTCAGAATGACCGAACGTTCCTCCGCGTCCCGAGGAAATGGAAGTGCACATGACTGAGATGGATTAAAGCCCATTAAGGGTAGCTTCGTGTAATACCTACGTAGACGCAATATGTGCTCAGATACCAATAAACGCTAGCGTTTAGGCTATACATCTTTTGTCTTCACTTTATTGCGAATACGTTACTGATCTTTATAATTCGAATTTTGAAATTGTTTCATTCATTTTTCTGGATTTCAAATGTCGAATTTTCGTAAAGTGAAGTTGATAGTAATTGCCGTACGTAATAAGATAGTAGTTTTGAATTACAAAAGTTGAATGAAATCAAATATGATACCAACAATGAAAATAAGGGAAAATTAATTTAACAATAACCCCTGTCTTTCATATAAAGCAGAATAAACTCGATGTGTACATTAAAATACGGTAAATATTTACTCTTTTAAAAACATGAGATGACGTTAACATTTATTGCGATTTCACAATATTTCATTTGGTAATGGCGGTCGCGCGGTGTTGCCAGCTTTAAAATGGTAAAAAACAAAATGGCGGGGTGGTTTTCCATTAATAGAAAGAAACAAAGACAAATCGGTGTCTCACATTCATTGGAGCGCAGATTAAACGAAGCACTGTTTATGTTAATGAAATGAGATCTTATCCGTTTACATTTAAAGTTGGCGTGGAACTAGAACTGAGACTGAGTTCGTCCTGGGGCCAAAGCTATTGTAGTTACAGAAATAGAACTTATAAATATAAACCTGTATATTATAAGTGAACTAAATGCTTTGATAGTTCATGTTACAGCTGGTTGTTACAACTCTTCATTGCTGCTGACACCAACTTAATTACTTTTTAATTAATTACAATCGTTCTGTTGCTAAGTCGAGTGGATTTGCCATTAACAGGGACTGTCATTGATAAATATCTTAATCAATAGAATGCTGAACCCCTGTTAAAGATATACATCAAGTTTTGACAGGTAATCTATCAGACTGAAGTGGCGGGCCTGAAGGCTAGATAGACTGCCTTTTTTAGATTTTTAATGAATTGGTTTAACACTATTTTTTGTTGCGTTCCATTTTGCAGCGTTCAACATCTTGCGACTAAAAAACAAATGACAGTTTACAGCCACATACAGCATAGATATTTTTTTTTTAAAGGCTGACAAAAAAGTTCCAATAATAAAATCAAAATAATTGGACAAGCAATACCTTTAATCCGTTTCAATTATAAATCTAAAAGATTATTTTTGAAAATCCTGTATACAATAATTAATGGAGAGGACTGGCGGCGCATTTCATCTGTCAGTAATTTATTGTCCGACAAGTTGTGACATCGGCCCATTGAACGACATTATTTATGCACAATGGAATTTAAGTTAAAACTACCAGTTCGAATTTATTCACTACAGCAAGATTCAATTAATAATGAAACTATAAATTTAGACGATCGACAGACCATGGAAAATGGGCTCCGCTTTCATATGACTCGAAGATTTTTCTGGTTCTTGTTAAAAAAGCTAAATGATTTTTATTGAAAAGCGAGCTTTCATATATGTAGTATTTTCATACTGGTTGTAAACAAAAGCGCAATACGTGTTGATTTAATATAAAAAAAAATCCCGTTTGCGTTCCATTTACGAACGAGAGGAAAGCATAAACAATCCGCCATTAAAAAAGCAACATTTCCTCTAGCATTGTTGCTATTGCTGACAGAAAAGAGGTTTAACATAATAACCAACAGTTTACGACTGGAAAGGTTCCCAAGCTATTATAAGCATTCTCTGTAACGTTCGCTATTTCTACATAACACATAGTTTCGTAATCAAAGAGTCACAAACAGCATTATGCTAACGACTTTATTTTGTACTAGCCACGGCCGTAAGAGAAAATGGCCGCCGTTAAAAATGTTTCGGGTGTAAACTGGAACGTTATTATGCTGAAGCCATTAGTTTTTCTTGTTACCAGAATTGTTAAATTGTTGGGATAGTTTCGCTAATAAACAGAAGGTGCTTTTGTAAACAAAGTATCTATTTGGGTCGTATGTGAATTTAAATTTTAGGCTCTACAATTTTGCAGGTATGTGCTGAAAAAGTTACTGTGTTGCAAAAATATTAAATAAGTCTACAAAAGCGGCGTTAATACACAACGTAAAACTGAAGCTTTATTTATGACACAATTTAACACTCCCAAACACATAGCCCTGAGTAGGAATAATAATTTCAATCAGGCAACATTACTCACATTAGAATTAAGATCCGAAGCTCGGAATTAAACGTAAACAAAGAGATTATTAAAAGGCTTCAGTGACGGTGTTTAAATTGATCAAACTCCAAGTAAGTGGGATAATCCGGCGGGATTAACACAACAACAGACAAGCCTGTTTGTTGAATATTGGAGCACCCACTTGTATTAGCGTGGTTACGTTTTGATAGCATTGCAAATAAAACGAGCCATTTCTGTGAGGCTAGCGAATAAACGTATCCTGATTCCCGCCAGTTTTGATGTCAAATATGACATTTTGACTTTTGACAGCTAAGTGACATATCAAGTATCAATGTTACCATTGCAGTAATTTGATAGAAAAAAAATGTCCACTCCATGCGATTAATGATATTAGTAAATGAAACTCGCGTAATGAATGCGACTCGCACCCCCACTAATGCCCCGAACACTTATAAAGATAAATGACCGCACCCATTCCGCCGTTACGTTTTGTACCAAACGGGGTTAAAAGGGTTTTCAGTTCCTTAATAATTAATTGAAGGGTAGTCCATTTTCGAAATTAGCATGATTCCGTTTTTAGTAGCTAGAGGCTATGTCACTGACCGATGATAAGATTGGGGTTTGATCTATTAAAATAAATGTAGGTATTAAATTCGGAATTACAATGATCTGCGAAAATGTTACAACCAAATGATATTTTACAGTGTTGATCCATGTTACAACCTTATTATGTAATACGGTTTTATTATTCACTCATAACAATGAAGGCTGTTCACGTAAGCAATAACAGCGTGCTCTGATAGTTCTTTATCACAATATCGAGTCCGGTGCGATAGAAAAACACTTGCCCGAAAATATCGAGGCGCCCGAGCGGGAAGGGTACTGGTGCGACACATTCATTTTTCCATAACGCCGGACGATTATTCACACGCAAAATAATACCTATCGATTTAAAAAATGAATCCTTTTATAAGCGGAACGAGCGTTATTCCGCCGTGAAAATAGCTTCGATGCTCCCATTTTACAGCGCCGAAAGGGTTCCCCGCGAGCGAGTAATAAAGTAATTTATCCACTTCCGATAACAGGCCAATAATCCTCGAGCGCACTTCGCGGAATATGAGGAATAAATAAGAGGAGTTAGGAGGAGTTGGAAGGAGTTCGGAGGGGGATTCCGCCGCGTGGCGACGCCGATAACACGCGCATCCCTCGATGCACTCCGCAGGCGATCGGAACTGTAATTCTCATTGAACTTAGTTAGCAGATAGCATACGGCCGACTTAGTTGTCACCAAGTATTTTTAACGAGGATAACTTCGTTGATAGTCGCCATGTCTCCCTACTTGTTACACTAACTTTGTTCGCTAGACTTACGAATGAGGTCCAATGTGGTTTAGTCGTATTTGTTTTGTGCCACCAAAAGTGTAAAGCAAACACAGCATAAAGCTCTGAACTGACTGTTTACATTCCGAATTTTATTACTTAATTAAGTTTTCTATTAGCAGGTTCCGATGAACGGTAAATCAAACACGGTAATTACGTTCAAATTCAGATTAATATCACGTAACTGGTTATAAATTGCTTCACTGTTCTCAGAATTCGGGAATCAATTCAGTACACAATCGGGTTTCGGGCGGCACTATGGCTGCGGGGCAGAATGTATCATGTCGTACAACCCGCGAACTTTATCATGCCATTGTATTTCATCCACATTATCCCCTAAACCCCTCAGTGGCTAGATTCTCATCACGCTCCAAGTGCTGTCCCGAGGCACTTAGAACGCCCTAGGACTTAGTAGTGATGTACTCACCCTATCGCAGTATTCGATTACCGAGAACTCGACCATATACAAGCTGATTACTTAGCCGAGTCAGTTCAACGGGTAGTAATACTATTAAGTAGTAAAATGGTCTCGGATGGATTTATTGTTGTTTTATTTTACGAGTGCAGTGTGCGTTTTCCATATTCAAGTCGTTAAGTTATATGGTTTATTTAATTTTCTGGTTATTCACGAAGTGGATGTTAACCTGAGTCATTCATGAATTGCGTGTTAATCGTTTCGCATTTGAGTAATGTGCTTATGCAAGCGTATTGGACATCTCTACGCACGCGGGTTCGATTGTAACTCTCGGTCGAGTCAAGTGCACACTGGGAGATAACGATCATTGTAGATCTCATGAATATTAAAAGGGTGGAGTTATTTTATTAGTTGGCTACCCTGTTAATTTACGTCATGCTCCAGACTGTGACTATGTTATTTACATTTAGTTTATTTGCAATTTTACTGATGTTATACAGGCTTCTAGTTTAAGTTGCTTTTGACGAATGTTTATCTGTATCTACGGCACGAGCCACGAGTTCTACAACTGTACGAAAAACGCCAGAGGTCAGTTACCCAGCCTACGATACAGGGAAAAGTATTCCACCGAAATTCATTTATGTTGTCGAAACTCCTATTTTACGCTGCTCTCCTGGTATCGGGCCACTCGTCAATGTTATCATGAAGTTTTTGTAAAACAAATGCTATTTATTATGATGATCAAAGAGTAATTTGGACCTATTACAACTAAAATATAGAAGCTACTAAAGCTATTCACACTATTATCTATCTAATGCTTATATTCTGACCCGCCATTAGTCCGCAACCGTACCATACAAGGCCACAACATATTATTTTATTTAATGTCCGAAATTCGTATTCTGAAGTGTTTAATCCCATATTACAGTGAGTGGGGCATAATTTCCTAGGCCGACTTAGATATGGGGTCTGGAAATTACACATAAAGGAGGACAAGGACCCTACGTAACTGTTATGACAACGTTTAGCGGTACAGGATAATCCCATATCACAAACTGTGCCAGAGGAATTCTAATTAATCCTACCAAAAATGTACGATTTAAATCCTTTGGGATTAGTTATGGGGGCCTTGGGTTCTGCGGTCGATGTTTGCGAATTGCTGATTATTATCTTAATAGGATAGCCGGAGATTTACTGGGGGACCTCACATGTACAATGGTGGACACTACGCAATTTAACTGTGTAAATTTTGGTCTTTATAGTCGATGATTTGGTGATTTCGATTCGAGGGATCCAATATTTTTGGGTGGGATCAATGCATTTAAGATGAGGTCCAAATCTGGCTAACTAATTTGAAGAATATGTATAGTGACAAAGCTAAGTTTAGACTCTTCATTTAGAACAAAAAAATCCCTTTTTTACCAAAACCCCTTTTCCAAAAGTCACTCATCCCAAAATTTTAAAAGAACTTCCCCAGTGTAAATGTCCCAATACTTCCCATTTCGAAGGCTGCGAAGGTCACAGCGGTTATGACGTGATGCTGTGACAAATGTCAGTAGTTGGGTGTAATTCACGGCGCCTCGCAGGGATCATTTGTCGTTTCCCGATAAGGGCCCGGTGTTTTCCCTGGCTGTGGCTGATAAACAGCCGGTATTAATAATTCGCCTTGTTTTTGGGAACAGGTATTAGATATATAGGTAGTATTATTAGATGTTTTTTTGTTTACTGTACAAGGCTGTTTTGAATTTATTACTGTAGTTCGGGTTAGAATTTTGGCGAAGTAAATAACTGTTTATAATGTTTAGTTGCTAACTGATTTTTATGTTTTTTGTTCGTCTTAATATTTCACTGTTTTTCTCAGCTAATTAGTTTTTGCTAAACCTTTCATTTTTCCCAGAAAAAAACTCTTCCGTATTTTCATAATCCGAAAGGGATTAGTTTTCACAAAAATATTTTTCTTGCTCTTAATACTTGTTAATTGAATAATTCACAAACCCACCCAGATCTCAGCCTACCCCATAAGAGAAAAAGCGTGAGGCACAGTCCGTGATTCATGGATCCCGGGATCTGGCATTTGTTGACCCCCGCTAAGGCCAATTGCCAGTATAGTCTATGGTCCGAAACGGCCATTTGTCTCGACGGTTTGGGCCGAGGGAAATTTATTCACTTCTGTTTATTGGTATTGTATTGAAATTGAAATTAATAGACGCCATAGTTTTATGTAGTTTGCTTTTATTTGTATACCTACTTATTGGAGTGTGCCAATTGTTGAGCCTTTGTTTGTGAATCATGTGAATTTTAATAAAAAGTGATTGAAAACAACAATATTGTAAGTCATTACGATTAATATTTCTGACTTATAAGTAGCCAGGAAGGTTTTAAGCTCTCTTTTCTCTATGGTTTAAGTACACGAATAGATCACTTTAAGTAGAAACAAAAGCTTAGTTAGAGAGCAAAACGGAAACAATAAAATAGCAATATCGTTTTTAAAACCTATACCCAAATACCTGCAATGCATTATTTATTTTCCCAATCACAACAGCACATAAATAAAACATACCACGATAGTAATCACACAACAAACACGTTGGAAATGCAATAATTGTTTAGATTCACGTTTGATAATGAATAACGTCGTGTGAACAAATTCTAAACAACCCGAACATTAGTACTACTGTCCACTGCGATTTATAGCCACTATCCGATTATGTGCCCTCTCTAACCTAAAACCTTTCAACCTTATTTTGTACACAATAAGGTCTAATTTGCATTAACAAGAACTTACGTATTGCACTTTGCATGTGCAATCATTCAACCTTATTGTCTAATCAATAAGGTTGAATTTCCTTTAGCAGAGAATGTAGGTTAAGAATATTAAAAAAATCTTAACGTGTAAAAGTTCCCAAGGTTCTAATGCTTTTGAATTATGTTTAGAATATATTAGCGAGGTTCTGTAGTGGTTTGTGTTATTAGAAGTTATTTTAGCGATTCTTTTAATAATGGTAAACTTACAATCATAGTCGCTTGTCTTCACAATATTTAAAAGTTTCGTGCGGTGATCGAATTTGCATTACGTTACTTATTACAATATGTCTATAAGCAATAGGTTTTTTTGCGATAAGATTGATTTTTGCGATAAGCTCAATAAAAAATTGTTCCATCTCTAACCGAAAAACAACGGATAGGTATGTTTTAGAAATACACCGTAAACCACTACTCTAAAACCGTAAAACCTACCCACTTCCTCAACTGAAATAAAATCTAAAAGTTAATAGCACACCTAAATATCCTTCAATAAAGCCATCGTTATTATTTACTCTCGCATTCACAGTAGAAATGGAAGAAAAATATAAAAATAAATATTTTTATCACTTCTACCATAGAGTGCATAAGTACTCATCTGCATCGATATGCCATAATGATCACATACGGGTTTTTATTGACCAAACATTAGATTTTTATGAAACTATAAAATAAATACGAGTTATAATTTTCTTAGCGTATTCTAAAAAATTTACATATGATATTATCAGATAAATATCTTTTAAAGTGAACTGCCTGAGAGTGCACTCACTGAGTTTGATTTCCAGGTCGAGTAATGTGAGAATCATTGCAAAGAAAAACTGTTTGGCTCATCAATGCCCGTCATCAACGTTACAAGTTATGTACTAGCCGTTTTCCCTCGGTTTCGCTCGCGTCTCCCGGGAACTACTGCTCGCATCGGGGTAAAATATAGCTTATGTTACTCGGGAAGAGTGTACTTTCCAACAGTGAAGGAATATTTTAAGTTTCAAGTTTCAGAGCCATTAGGATACAGATAAAGATACAAAAAAAACTATTATATTAGGAGTACGAATTTAATATATTCTTTAATCGCGTCACGTTTGCTTGAAAACTCTAACCATGCCGAAAAAAAAAACAAAATAAAGTCTCACAACTATTTGTAAGCTAGTTATTGTATCTAATAAAAACAACAGCTGTTCTTGAGGTCAATGACTGAAACTCCTGCTTTGTTTCTTTTATTAAAGTCTTAGGGGGAAAAACCGTGTTTATCAAATATTCAAGTTGCTTAGAAGTTTTATAAAGTTGATATTATTTCTTACTTTTTAATTGCCAAGGCTAAGATATCAATACCTATTTTTACCTGTCTGCGTTAAACCTAGTCAAAACTACGTAAACAAACCAACAACCGTTTGTTCTTTTCTTTATGTTTATTTGTTAACAGTACTTGTTAATGTTATAAAAACAATATTAATAAAAAAAAGCACAGTACGCATACACTTGGCCTCACGCCAGGCCATACTTTTAACTACAAGTATACATCCTTGATCATATTTATGGTTATACCCTCTATGGTTCTCTCAACCACGTGATAGATGATCGCAGTAAAACCTTATATGAGTTCGCAGGTGCTTTCTGCCTACCCCACTTTGCTAATTTATATTTAGGGTACTTTCATAACATTTGTTCATTCCCTTAAGGCATATGGGTACGAGGTATAAAAACAAAATTGCAATTTTCATACCAATGCATTGCTACGCCGTAGCTGACATGATGATTGACTACGACAGCTACGAGATCGTAGCAGAAGATTGACTACGCATCATTTGTGTTACTGAATTGACTGTTTTTTGGTATGTTTCGTTTGGAATATAATTTTAGTGAGATTATGAAAAAATATGGTAAATAAGTGATAGAATACTCTGCTGAAAGCACCTGCTAGATATAGCAAATTGATAAGTTTTCAACAATGACTTTTAGCAATTCATGTAATTATGTATTACCAAGGAATTATCATAAAACTACGGCACAATTTACTCGAAATGTTGTCATCTAAGGCACTACCTACCAACATCAGTACATAGAAACTCAGTCACCACCGAACATTGGAAGCAAGTTTATTACTTCCGAATAACTGTCGAAACAATTAGTTTGTCGAAACTCCGTCATTGTTCCGATCCGTTACTGTAATGGCTAGGTTTGTATGCATCTAGATTTAATCTAATTGGGGCCCGACGCCGCAAACTGTCGTGCGATGCGACCGACAATCCGACGCAGACCGCAACTATTAAACTGGTACTCCCAAATCATATGTATAATGTCTCCGGTAGTATAGGTACGACTTTATGAGGTTGGGACCAGACTCCGTATTGTCTATGGTTATTGCTAGTTCGAAGTTGTGTTGCAGAAGTTAGCGAGTGATGTTCCGTTTTCGAATTTCAAATTAGGAAGCGTTGGTTACGTTATGGAAGACGATGAGTAAAGAGTTTTTATTTAGTAGAAGATAAAACCTTTGTAGTGACAGATCTGAAATTGGTTCATGAAATAGAACGGATAAAAACTTAATTTCGATACCAAACGGTTCTCTTTGTGATCTAATAATAAACTTATTTAATTCTGTTTAACAGAACAATCAACTCAAATATTTGAACGAATTAACGATTTTCATTGAAGTTCAATTACAAAGCTTTCAATACATATTGTACTTTTAAGCGTTACACAAACGAAACGAGGGCAAGATTGATGTTAAAAGTAATTATATCGTGCATAGACTATTGGGTATCGAACCGAAATGTACGCGATAGATAGAGCCAAACTACGAGAACACATCTCATTATACACTCGAATAAATCGATTTAATCGAATAATTTTCTAAGAAACGTAGTGTCTCGGTACAAAAGGTAAGCTTAGTCGATTACGTCTTCGTCCAATTAAAAGCTTTTGCGAGCGACATCATCAAAAATTCTCTTTCAAACATAAAATATCATTTCCTGGAATTCGAGTTGTTGAAAACAAAGAACCGTCAACATTGTAGACGAATCGATACTCTAATAGGTAAATGAGAATCGTCCCCTGACTGTTTCTATTCTAGTGCGAGACGAGTAAATAAAACATGAGTGAGCACAGTTGTCCAGGCTGGGGGTCCATTAATTCCTGATAATTTTGGCGCGTCCCATGGTACGAGGCGGACGCTTCGTCCGACCACGATTGATTAATCGTACGGTTGTCGGCGCAAGATCGGCAGTCGACTTAATTGAAAAGTCAACATCTCGATGCTACACACGATCGATTACGATACGTGGAGTTAATTTATTATATTTGTTACGACCGCGCCTCTACATCGACCGATTAATATGTTGTCCGAACGGCACCGCTGTTGGATTTTTAATTAGGCCCTAGCTTGACAGCCGCGGTGTCGCGTTACAACGGAACATTTTACTCAAATCGGTTCCCAGAACTAGTCTTAATAATACGCATTAATTGTTTAACTAAAGCTTGAATTTAACGCCGTGCTAGTAATCAACTAATTACGATTCCCCCCGAGCATAGCAACAAATAATCGTGTTATTACTGAATGCCCGTGTAAGTGCTAAATACGATTATGGAGGGAAATTATAACAAATGAAATTATTGCGAATTAAATTACGTCCACAGTTTAATGCTGTGCTTTAGTTCTGGTTTATTTTCTCTGTTATGTGAGAATTTTATAGCGAATAAACGTGCATTTAACGGTAACAATTAGTGGTTTTATATCGGCGTAATGTTCACACACCGTGCTCTGGACGGAGGACAAAGGGTAAGTGACGGTCACTGGCGGCCATTTTGTACAAATAATTCAACAAGATTCGCGCGGAATGGTCGCCGCTTCCGGCAGCCGGGGAAACAACTTTATGCTTATTTTAACTACCGTTAACGCACCTGAAAACAGACGTCAAGCTTAAATGTCAGCGTTGTTTTGTGGGAAACTCTCTGTTAGAGAAACTAGCAGTTAGCTTTAACATTTACTGTGGAAATATGTTAGCATTTCTAAACACGTCGTCGTTCAAACAAAGAAAGCTTTATCCAGGTACTTCATTGAACATAAACATTACTAGCGCTTATTACCGCTATTACGTACTGAAACAAAATGAAAATTTCTGCGCACTCCAAGCAAAAACGCGACGATCTTTATGTTGGAATTAGTTTTCTTGCTCAGGGTTTAGTACGCATAGATTACACACACACGAGCAGAGAGCAATAAAGGGGGTTCTTTATGTGGCTCGGAACGGAACAGAGTTCAGTAGGCGATGCGGACGGCGGCGTCGGGAACAATACGCGAGTGACCGGCCCGCCGACTCGCGTACGCCGAATAACTCCGCTAAAATCGGCCAAATGCACTGCTCGCTTCCGTACCTCGTACTGCACAGACATAGCTCTGTTTTACTGCCAACAGTATTTGGGATCGTGGTTTATGCACTATGTGTAATCGGATAAGTTTAGTTGAGTATCGATGGCGCGATTGATTACGGTGCTCCTCTAGTTTAGATTTGAATATAGATTTCGGTTAGCTATGTGGCCATGCATTAAATATTTATTAGGTGTGAGAGTTTTTGATATAAAAATATTGAAATATTAAAAGTTCGTTATAACGGAATTAAGTAATTAACAATTCATATTTAAGCTCCATAGACAAAATTTATGATGACCGCTCAAAATATTTAAAACGCATTAAAAAATTAATTGAAAGTATCATCAAAGCAAATACTTTATGGGCAAATTAAAAAAGCATTCGCTGCGATAAAGCATCGCCGTGGGAACAGTTAAACCGCTGTGAACGCATAAATTCCGTTCCGTTGCGATAAAAAGCCTTATAAAACTTGCATTTATTATCAGTGTGCCATCGGGCATCGGTTGCGAGCGTCGAAATGTCGCAATATAAGGAACGCGGTCATCCGCAGCCAGGGGTCATTAGTTTGATGTATGTGCGCGATAAAACACGAATACGTGTCCCGTGTTAGATTTTATACGTCACACGCAGGGAACAACATTTCTTGGCAGCGGCGGAATTCCGAACTAAATTCAAATTATACTGAACTTGACGTCTAGTTGACGTTTGGAGGTGGCGCCATCGCGAGATGTCAAATTATATTTGTCGAAATGAATATTCCGTCAAGAAAATGATAGTGTTTATTATGCAGGTTAATGTTGGTTGAAATGCATTATAAAAGTTAATTAAAATTTTCGGTGTTGGCAGTGACACCTTAATGGTCTTTAGTTAGCCAGTTAATTGCTTATTTGCAGTTAAAAAAATACCGTTAGGTACGCGTAAAATTCACCTATACTAATAAACATTTTTAATTATAAACCTACTAAAGCTGAGATTTTTTTTACATTTTGGTACCTCCATTATACATAGGCCCGCCATATTTGTCTGCTATGCAATGAGTTAAGACTGTAAACTAATAACTTACGAACAACAACATTCTATGACATGTATATTGCAACGACGCGACATGATTTGTCAGTCACATTAAACCAATTATATTTTGTGGGACATTGGTTGTGCAACAGTTGCTGTCCGTAATTGATTCCATGAGAGCTGATAGAAAATGATTGATAGAACAGCTGTCACACTGTTGATGGTATAATCAGAGGCAATGTTGCAAATCACGCCTCATATGAATATGGCTGCCATTTTGTGTTCGGGTAATGGCGCGAATAAATTATTCCGCAATAATTTGATGAGTATAAATGGTTATTTTTAGTTGAATGGGAAATTAGGGGGTTAAATACGGTTCACTGTTTTCGTACGATACAGTTGTTTATGATTTATTTAGTTTTAAAAGCTTAGGAGAATTATTTAGAGCTTTCATTTAAAGTCTGGCTGGATAACCACAGTAAAATAAACAAAGAAACAAACAGCTGCATTCGTAGAATTTTCAAGCTCCTAATCCAAAGTAACAAATAGAAAATTAAATATTCATTGAAGATTACAACAAAACCTAACGACGTATTAATTATTAAAACTTCAAAGACAACGATTCTTTGAGCAGCCATTATTTTTTCATAGTGGCAACAAAACCGCAGTTCATTATTAATATTAAATTAAAACCGATACCATCTGCTTTCAAAATTAACAAAGGTTAATTTGCCCTTAGAATTAATAACGCAGTTGCTATCTAACAGCGGTGATAGTTTTAAATGTATTATAGGTACTTATTTTGTATACGAAGATAGTATCGGGGTAAAAAAAAAATTGAAACGTTACGTCCCTTGCGTGTCCAAGTAGGACGAATGCGGTCCGACCTTTTTTATTTACGAACATTAAAAAAAAGTAGTTGAGACGTCACGCGACCAAGTGGGTTATAGTGAAAATGAATTATATATTACGTCACTAAGGGTGCCTATGTAAATAAAAATAATAAGCAAAGTGTTGCCATATACAGTTTTTCAAGTCGGATATTAAATGACGTCACAGCATTTAAATATAGAATGAAATATGAGACGTTGAAAGTTATTTACGCAGCTCTACGATGAATAAAAAAGTTAAGATATGCTGTTATGCCATAGCTCCATATTTATCGTTGGTCGGCATCCCTCGCAAGTTGTAAAGGTCAACAAAAGTTTATTAATTTTAGGTCTCGACGGGAAAGATTACTACTCAAACACTTTACGGTGACTTGAGGGTTTAAAAGTTTCCACTATGAATTAATATTTAAAATGAGAAAGTTCGTTTGTTTAACCGGATTTTAATGTTTAATTCAGACGGTCGTAATATTGCCTTGAGCTCCTTCTGGACTATAAATATGCACTTAATCGGAAGGCATAAAAATCTGCTTATACTTTTATTTTAATAAAAAAGTATAAAAAGGGTTAATAAAACCTATTTAGTAAAATCCAGTGCAATTTCTTACGGCCTATTAAAGCGAAGTCGTTCCAAGCGCTGGCCGTTCGGATTTTACGTTCGAAATTTAAAATAATCGTAAAAATGCGCGCCAATCGCGTGCACCGGTTGCAAACGAAGTGAATAAGCATGGCGACGAAGTACGGATACGAATAAATAACGTCAATGAGTATATTGCCGCTTACGTGTGCTAGCTAGCGCATTTATTAGTGCTAACGTACGATGTATTCACGATTTAGATTCATATTTGCAATTAAACCGAGTAAGCTTTTCATTTTGTTCTGATTTTCATGCAAAGGAAAATATGTTTGTTTAATAAGGCATATTGTTTTAGTTTATGGTTTCTACACGAAGGAGGCCGCATTGTAGATAACCTTTTTGTTTATACGTACAAAATACAGTTTCAAAAGTAACTCATGACGCTAAGCTTCAGCTAACCTATGTCAACCTATTAATCTCCCTTAAAATTATTCACGACAAAAGTAAAACAATGTTAAGGCAAACAAAACATAATATCATACCTCCAACACTTTTGTTTAACTAACACACGCACATACCTGTCACACAATAAACTATGCATGTGTGCGTAACGGCGTCACACTAACATATTGCGCTTGATGTCGACCATAGAGGACAAAATACTAGCGGAGATGTCATAACGCAAAATCTCCTAAGAAAGTAGCGTCGCGAAAATGCGGGTGTTCGGGGGACGTGGGGCCCGCCCACTTGATGTCCTATCAATCAAGACCAATCTTGGACAGATTGGTTTTGCTTTGACAAGGCTCCGTTATTTGACCTACAAGAAAGCGTCTAACTTAGCTTCCTCATGGTATCTCCGCTACATTTCTATCCTCCGTGGCGTCAACTCTTACATTCCTCCAAAACAATGTCTCAAAATATTTTCCCTTTAAATCCTTATTCTGTGAGGCTCGCTATTCGTAATAAGCCTTCTTTTACACCCCTCGGTATGCCGTGACGGCTGACTCGTATCTAACAACCCCGCCTGCAATTAGTACGTCAAAATGCTCGCGTGCGTTCCGAGATCGAATATAATAAGGTTGGCGCACGATATTCGAGAATCGGACCCGCCCTGCGACGGGAATTTTAATAAAGCTTATGAAACTACGGCCAGGTATGATATGCGAAATTTGTAGCCGGCCTTATATGTAGCGGTGAATAACTTTATGCTTTTTATAACCCGTTTCTCGTGTGATAACAAGTTATTTGTTAATTGTAGTGGTTTAAAGGCCTCTTGTTTGTAGTGGCCCAATTTCTGTTAAGTTTATTTAGTGTAATTTCAGCTTGTTTAAGCAATGGTTTGGTTCAGGTCTATGAATATTAAATAGTAAGAAGAAATTCGGTTGTGACAATGTTAGTAATATCATAAAATCAGGGATTGTCAAGGCAATTATTGATCTTTATGTTTATTTATAGTGTAAGTTATCGATAAACATCATTAAGGTTGCATAAGTTCAAAATAAAAATTAAGGAAAGGTCAAACAATAACTTTAATGTCAAATCGAAAAATGAACTGAAACAATTTCGTAACACTGGTCACATCAGAGATGCCATAAAATGTAAAATAACAAATGTGCTCAAGTTCCAAATTTAAAAGTACTCGCGCGTTCTCAACCATAAACAATAAAATTGTTGTTATTTTAAATTTCAAATGGTAACATTGTAAGGGGCGCGTTCTGAGGCCGGGCCCGGCTATTATTCATAGTCGAAACACGTTATTTAATTTGCGATATGCGGCAACAGTACGTAGCGAAATAAACGGATAACAGTGTTTGGACGCGCGGCGTTACACTTATAACTAGATTTGCCTTTGTGGAATTCTGCAAACAGACGCCCTAATGGGACAAGGGTTTAAATTCAAAATATATTACGACATTTTGATGTGAATAAACGTGAAACTGCATAGCCAAGCTTTGTTTATTAAAGCACCGCCTTGATAAACAGGAACAAATTTATCTTCGCCACGCCATGTCATAAATTAAGGCTTATGCACCACTTTGAAGGAGGAAATTAAGAAAACGTGAGCTTCTTTCACGGAAATGTTACATTAATCTCTAAAAAGGTAGCTACCAGCTTATTCATTAATCTTGAAATGAATACGAAAAGTTGCGGCGACGTGTAATTTCCACAAATGACCTATGTAAAGCGATCTGCGAGAGGTGCAATAACTCGATTTGTGAATAAATGGCTCGGAAGTTGATCTACCGTACCGCCCTGCTCCAACGTTAGAACAGCAAAATTCCACCTCCCATTCCATCGCTGCTTTAGTTACGGGAAAACTTTCCACACTCAGATTAAAGCTGCAATATAAGGGGTTTAAAAGGGGATTCTCGATGCAGTTTCGATGTTTGCGCGCCCTCGGTACAAGGAAGCTTTTTTGTTTCGAACGCGACCTCTGACTGCGCGATTTTCGCATGGATTCCACTTTTGAACGTTGCGCGCCAAATGAAAAATGGCGGCTTAACTGTCAAAATGGTTATTGATGTGCGAGTTGAATTTACTTTTACTGATATCGGATTAGGCAACGTGAGGCGGGATCGACAATTGTGAACCGATTTGTAGAGGAGGGCTGCGTTGCCGTGTATCATTTGTTAAACGTCGATGTATCGCCATTTCTTTTATAAGTACCATGTATGCTTGCGTAACTTTCACTCAGCTTTGATAACAGTTTGAAAGCGTGTTCGAGAAATATGACTTGTTTGACTTTGATAAATAAACGTTGCTTTCACATTCGCATGCTTATTATTTGTTTGGTAGTTATTTCTTTATAAAACTTTTGCTGTGTAACGAGAAATTTCGTTGTGCGAGTTTCAAAAACGTTTCCTCTCTTATCTATCAATTGAAACCTTAAAATACATCAGAGTGGTCTTCAATTTTGTGCTGGAAGTACTCCCAAGAGCATTGCTAATCTTATGAAGTCCCAATCTGCGGGCTCGCTACGTTCCGCCGCCAATTAGTTCTGATAGGTTCTGTTTAGTTCCCGAATAATGCCGAGTGCGCCCGAGCACCGACGAGAGGGTCCGAACACTGCCGACGCTTCAGATAGGGTTGGTCGTGATTTAGGCTTCACTAGACCTAGATTTTAATGACTGTTTAGTGTTTGTAGCCTAAGTGGACGGACATTTGGGTCAGAGTAAGGGTTCTGTGTGTAACTTAGTATAACGACGCCCTCTAAATGTTTTGCCATTAGTTATTATGTGCCATAGCTGGGTTAAATATGAAATTGGATGATTTCTATTTACGTCTCCATAATGGAAAACTCTCTCGAACCGGGCTAGAGATTCTCGCAGATTTTAATGTATTAAAATAACAACATTCTGTTTATTTCAGAACCAATTGCGGTCAAACTTTTGACCCACTATCAAGGCTTAGATTCGGATCGGTGCGCAGCCCTAGGGCACGAGAGAGGCGCAGACAAGTGGCACTAAGTTAGCAAGGGGCGAGGTCGCTTGAGGCCCCGGAGTCGCAAGGATCGCGAAATTGCTCGCGTTTCGAGTGCCCCGAGATTAGTGCGGGCTACGATGATATACACACACTGTTATAGCTGCCTCGCTCCAAATTTACTAGTTAGTACTCACAAACTACTGAAATTCGCGTCGGGATAGCGTGTTTGGACCGAATTAGGTTTAGAACAATGTCCCATTCGTCTGTATTACTTATGCGTCCAACATTACGGCTAACGATGGTTATGTGCAAAGTTTTATCTGCATTCATACGCGGTCTGAACACGAGCTCTGATTAAACGAGATACACCAATGTTATAATGAACACCTTCTTAGTACAGAATGTTAATTTTTCAAACTTAATTATGAAAGTGTGAACTTGTCTAATGTAGAGAAAATGTTCACACTACGCAGAAGACAGAGTTAAGTAACTATCATACATATTAAATGAACGAGAAAACTTTTTCTTTACATGCTACGGAGGCGAAGGTGCCATTACCAAAGTTACTCAAGTAATTAGCCGAAAAACTTACAAGCCTTTGTATCAACGGTTTAAACTTGGAATTCGGAAACTTCCCAACATCATTCAGGGGAAAGCAAAAAGGGCGGGAAAGTCGTTCGGAAATTAACAGATTTCATTTGAAACTCGCGGACAAGTTGTATAACAATCTCTTTCTTATCTGCGTTGGCTTTGGAAGGAATCTAAGCACGTATTAATTCGCAAGTTTTCGGGCTTGATGACTGCACACCGTGGGCGCGGGGCGCGGGGGCGGGGAGGGGTTGAGTAGAGACAAGATCGTGACAAGAATCGCGAGTGGTCACAATAAAAACCTGGGAAGGTGGAGCACTTCTTTTGGGAAATTAGTTGTCGCATTAGGTACCTATTACTGGCGTTCGGGTGTACGTGTTCGGGACGCAGCCATTGCTAATTATCGCACCGTTGATGAATGTTTGCGAACGCACCTCAATCAATGCCACGGCGGTGTGGCAAGGAACCAAGGAACCCAACAAAAGATGTTATTTACCTTTTCCTCTTCCATATTTTTAACTTAGTGGTGAACTTATCAAAAAATCTAAAATGAAGTATGAATGATTTTGATGAATAACTAATAAATAAAACGAAGTGAAAGAGCGAACAGAAATGGTGGGCGTGTGTTTTGTGCAACAAACATTATGCAGACTAATTATGAGATATGGCAACACTCAAAAACTTTAATATGGCGTATCGAGGGTGCATCTCCGGGTTTTAATGTTCGAGTGTGTTAATGTCAGCCATAAAATGTGATAAATCACAATTTAAGAGCCATGAAGGTTGCATGTTGCTATCGGCAACGAGAATAACTCATTTACTTCGAAAAATATACACAAGGGTCCTTTTTGAAGCCCAACAAAGTTCGTGTCGTAAGGAACAATCCCTGTAACTTTGCACTCAAAAAGTTTCGAAATTACGGAGTGCACGATGAGTAATTTATTTTAATTACATAGTTTGAGTGCATGAGTTCTACCTCTAATGGTATAAAATGCATATAAATATTAAAACACTACCCAAGGGTGCAGTAAAGAGGTTTCACACATTATAACAAACAAAACACTCTTTTCAAAATTGGAACCTTTTAAATTTAGAACCTTTCCATCATAGACAAAGGAAAGTACATTCCGATATCCGAACACTTTTAAAACACTTCATTCTAATTCGAAATGAGGACACGGAACAAAAAAGCATCAAAGTTCGTAAGAGCGGTGTCCCCGCTCCACAATTAAAACAAAAGAGGTACAGAGTAGCTCTTCAAAGCGCAATCGATTCTGAAACACAGCCGCAACTGAATTAGAGAACGTGTGATTTGAGAATATTGCTACTTATTCGCATTCCTCTTTTGTAGGGAGCTCAACCTCGTTTTCGAACTCACCTTTTTGACAATTTTTATTCGTTTTTGTGATGTGGTAACCCTGTTGTAATGTCAAAGAGAATTGCGTTTAAAATGTTAGCGAACATCGATTGAGGTTTGTTTCAATGGCTCTTTCTGCTGTTTACAATTTTGACTTAGGGGGGTGATATAATCCAGTGAACCTGTGTAATCGAGTGCTATATATAAACTTGGGAACTAAATCAAAAACAGATACACAGATACACACAATCTCCATAAATCATAACAAGAAAATATCAAAGCAAATTCAAAACCCCGATACCCAATAACTCAAAGCTAATAACGATTATAATTACATTAATTGAACAGTATCTGTTTCAGTGAATTATATTATCTAAATCTAATTATTAGAACGCGACGTCACAGTAAGCGGTTTAATATACGATAAGACGTAAAGTAATTAAGCGACAGAATCTACTGAGACTTACGTACAGCGGCCATCTTGATTATTGTCAGATTAATATTGTATTTTTTTTGGGCAGGTTTGCTGTATTTCATTTTTGGGATCTATTTATATTTTTGATCTACTTTTGCAGTGTTAGCTTCCAAATATATTGAAAATCTTGTTTAGTTATATCCCCTTTTTTACGAATTTTATGTAGCCAAGACTCCTGTATGTTGTTTCTGTAGTTATGCAGACTTATCTTTAAACATTTTGAAAAGAAAGTCGTGTACTCAAGAATGACTGACCCGTTTAAGCTGAAAATAAGAGGGGACCTAGCTTAGACCCGGGAGAAGCATTGAGTTTTTAACACCATCCGGCTACGGGAAGCAGTTATCTTGGGACGCGAGTGCAGCGGTGGGAGGAAGCTAGTATTAGTTTATACGTATATGTATGTATACAAATTCTCGTTCTAAAATAACCCTAATGAACCAAATCAAACATAATAGGTGTATACCAACAAACGTAATTCAATTATCTTGTATCGCGAGACTCATTGGCGTTAATAATTACCAAATTGATATCTACAAAGAGCACTTTGTTCTAGAAAGTTCTAGTGGGACTTACCGTTAATTTGGGGGTAGACTGTGAACGCATATTCGTTGTTTTTACCTGTAACAAATAAAAAAATATCATAAGTCTCTCAAGAGGTAAAATATGTGTTTGCATAATAAGGTTTTCCGAAAAAAAATAGTCTTGTTCAAAACTTTTCGACATTCAATGAAAAATTATCAAAAATATACATGTTTAATTTAATTAACTAGATGTACTAAAGCTAATCGCTTTTGATTATGTCAGGCAATTTCCGATTATCTGCATGGATTACTGAACATGTTAGATAATGTAACTATTGTCGTATGTTAGGATATCAATTCATACGTATCTACCTACAAAGGCTACGTATTACTTATTTTTTTAAAGCGTTAATACTAAAACGCAGCTTAATAAGCGTAAGTCTGCAATTCATTACTTTTAAATGTAGCAATTACTGAACGGATATTAAAATTAAACGTAATTAAGAATTCCATTTCAAGTGCAAGGGATCCGGGCTTTGCGTTTTATTATTGCTTGCACCATAATTATATCTACAGTTGCGAATAATTGCCACTTAAAATAAAGCGGATATTTCAAAACATCTATTTTTGTTTGAATCAATCGGCCACAATAGCCGTATTGTGCATTTGACGTGTTTAAACGCGTTTACGAAGCTCGCTGCGTTCCGGACGCGTGCCCTTTGCAAACTCACTTCACGGATGATTTGCTTGTCCGTATTCAACTTGGAGTTTCGGAAATTTCACGGTTGTATTGCGAGGAATATTATCGACAATCCGTGTGTGTTTAACAGTTTACAATTAATTATTATTCAATCTGCCTGCTTAATTACAAATTACGCGTTTGATTAAAGCCTGTAGGACCGAAAATTGTGTTTTGGTATGTTTTAATATTTTGTTGCTAAAGAAACCGAATTAATTGAATTCATGGATGTAGGAATTGAAAGTCTTTAGAAAAGAAATATTACAAATAAAAATATTTGGGTTGTTCGGACCTAGCGTTCGATTTTCGTTGTGACTTTTATTGCGCGGTATTCTTGCTCCCAAAGACACTAGTTTGCCATAAAACATGGACATTATGCCCTACAACTTTCAATTTAGCTATGAAACAAAACTAATCAAGTAACGTAACAAGATATTTGTAGCACAACCCCAATACCATATCAGCCTAGATGTAAGAGCCGACGCAATTTGCAGTAAATAAGGATATCGGTTTAGCGTCATTATCCCGGCGCGGCTCGCGATATAGCGGACCTCGTAAACGCGCCTCGAGTTAATGAGTTATGCCCTGCCCGCCTCTGTTGTGTGTTACACTGTGCGCTTCTTACCCACGATTTATTGTACTCGCTACGTAAGCAATTTCTTTAAACGATTTTTCATCTTATAGGTAAGTATACGTTTGAGTAATGAAACATGTGAGTAATAAATTACCGCCTCCTTAAGAACATGCGTGGCGTGTTCCGTGGGACTTATTTTTCATGTTAGGTCTGAACCGAAAATTGTAGCCGACATTTGTGGCGCGTATATTAAAATTTTCATTACCTGTCTGCTTTAGATTAAATTAAAATAGAAGTATGCTTTTGTTAGTCTGTTGCTTTAACAAGCCTGAGTGGTATGAATTGTGGGTGACGTGCCTGCGGAGTGGTAGACCTAAAACCTTGCTTTTATTAATATTAGCTTTTGCTATGTACGTAATTCGCTATACAAAGTAACCGTCTAATAAGTAAAAGGACTTTTCAAGCTTAAGAAATAAATGTTTTATTAGGACAATTACACCCTCTCGAGAGTTTAATATCAGCGTACTTGAGAAACACGATGCACATTTTATTTTAATTCAGTAGGATTATACAGCTTATCCTGTGAGCGGCTAAATAGAAGGCGTTTGACGTTGTCCCCTCCAGACTTGACGGGACAAAGGAGGGACGTCCGAGATGGTTTCTAATTACGACACAGACCGTTATGCAAATCGGGGGCCGACGCGGCGGCTCTTTGTCTCTAATAAACATGCGCGGCTCTTGCGGTCAGACCGCCAAATTGCTCGCCTTCCACTCGCCCCACCGGCAATAAAACCACTTGAATTGCACTGCCCTCTTTGTACAATTAGTACTCTTTGATCAACTACATTGGACGATTCCAATATTGAATTTCGTTTAGCGTTCGATTCTTAATTCTGTTTTAATCGGCGTTCAACTTTTGAATAGCGAACCCGTTTACGGCAGCGTTTATTAGGAGCTAAGACGTTCCGGGAGAGCGCGGGCCAACCTATTTAGTTGGCAGATGCGTTCCGGTAAATTGAACGGCAGCGTGGTCCGAGGAAATCGCCAGGTCGTGCCGTGACTTCGCTCGTTGTGAAACTAGGCTAAAAGCACCGCTTAGCCGCCATTCGGCGGTAATTTTTCACGGAAAACTGTCCGACCGTTCGGCGGACATACCACCGATTTAAACGAGTTTACGAACGTTTCGACAATCTGCTCGAACGTTTTTGTTCGAAACGCTATTGTTTTACGTCTATAAATTGCGAGGTAAATTTCGAGCGTCAGAATTCTCACAACTAACGCTGGGGACGCTCAGTTGGAAAAATATTCATTTTTCACACGCTCGGCAATATTTCCGTTTTTATTGGAACAATCGATGTGCCTTTTGCTCGTGTCTGTACAAAGGTTTGCTAAGCGACGCGTTGGCGTCGGTATTCGCGCGTATTTCGGAATCGTTGCATTTTCGCTTCGCGTTTGCAAGGGAAGTCGTTACCGGTGTCGTGATCGCGAGCAAAAAGTATAAACTGCTCTATCGGCCTTTGTAAACGCACACGTTGTAGTTTATATGTTCCTTGTGTTACTGTTGTAGTTTAAACTTTAACGCGGCGGTAATAAGATCATTTTGCTATGGATAAACATTCGTGTTCGCGGGGCGGTTTATGCGAAATGAAATTGTAATAATATTCATTTTTCCGGAAGCGGGACTCTATCCTTGTAACGTTTATGTTTGTTACACATGCCTTATGCAATTATTTTGTAACATAGTATTGTTTATAGTTTCCCATAAATACGTAACCATAACAGTTTCACTGGTTTCTAAGTAATATTAATGATATGTACTTACTTATCTAAATTAGCTGGCTTGTTTAACGCCAACGAGAATAACTCCCTACATTTACTTAGAAAAACATTCGTTATTTAGAAGCGTCTCACTATTTAATTATGTGAGTAGAAGTTTTTATAATAAAAAGGCTAAACATGGCTCAGCTCTGTCTTGAAAGAAGTAATTAAAATGAGACTTCTAAGTAATAGCCGCACGGCTCGGTCGATAATGAAGTTAAGCAACGTTTGGCGCGGTTTATCCAAAGATGGGTCCGAAAATGGAAGTTCCTTATTAAGGAAAATCAAAATAAAGCTGAAAATAATCAGCATAGCAAACCAAAATAATTTAATTTTTGAACCAAATTCCGTCCGTACGTAGGTACCAAATGGGAATACACCGTCCCATCACAGGATCGACATTGGATCTAAACCCAGATTAAACTTAATCCTTGGTTCAAATCTCATTTGTTTCGGAGCACTCACACGTGTAGTTACGGTGAATTACTATTACTTAACTTTACTGAAACTAATTACTGGGAGATTGTTTCAACGTGGATGCCATCCAGTTAATTAATCCTTATTATATATTTGAACGCTGGAGGGAAATAGGTAATGAGAGTACTGTTTTGGGGAATGAAGATAAAGGTATATAATTTTATCTCTTAAGTTTAGAATTCAGTAACACTATCTGTCAGGCTGTACGCCATGTTGTCATAATCAAGCAAGGAAATAACCAAACAATCTAGCAGTTTTTTTCAATATAGGCCAACAGTGAAAATAGGTCCTATACAAAATTCCACTATTAATTGGAGTAATTCATCAAAAATATCAATTCAAATCCATTAATATGAAACACAGCTAAACGACCACGTATCACCACGGCAGCCATTTTGTATGAACTCCAACAATAAAACGAAACAAAATCAATCATATCTAAATAATATTTGTGACATAACAGCGTACAATTGGAAAGCTAAAAGCTTAATTATTCAGTTGTTAATATTTCATAAACCCTGTGTGGACTAATGAAACTCGTTTCAATATAATAAATTATTTTCCGCTGCGAATGACTGCCAAATAATATACTCACAATTAGCTATGGTAGGTCTGAATGAATTTTACTAACAAACACAGGTTGCATGTGTGGGGTTAAGTTAAAAACGACAGCCGTTTGAAATTTATGAGAGTGCTCGGTGACTTGTTTTGCATATAAAAGGGGTAACAATTGATTTATTGTGTGTTTCCTTTTTTTCAAGACATGGAATTATATCTGCATGTTTAAATAAAACCTATAAAAATGAAGTTAATGCTGTAATAGCTATGTGAGTAATTGTGCGCAATTTTCAAATTTATCATTAGTTTATTTTGGTTAATATTTTATTAAGAATTCTATATCTGCTTGTGTCCAATAAGCTTTCTAAATTAAGGATTCTTTCTAAGGGTTGTCCTACTAATTAAACTTAGTTTTCATCCCCTTTAACATTTATACTCCTATTGTGGTTATCTGCATTCATTATGCTGTCATGGCGAATCCCATGTTGGGTCACGCCACAACGGCTTAGAAGCTTAAAATTTTAACCCCATAGGACCAAAAGGACCCCGCTCATTTTCCAAAATGTTTGAGATTTGTGCGGTCATGCTTCATTGGATTGTCTTGGTAATTAATTTGGGAGATGATTTATGTAATTATGTGGGTATGTGGTATATAACAATGGTATATTAGATGGTAACGTATTTACATATATACTATATGTATGCTAGTCATTTTGTTCCTCGTGTATGTATGTAATATCGACGTAGTTACAAACTGATTTCACAATTGAAAGTATACCTGTATTTTTGTCATAACTTATTTCTTTAACCTCAAGTATAGTGGGGTTATCTATACTTCTTTACTAATATTATAAAGCTGAAGAGTTTGTTTGTTTGTTTGGACGCACTAATCCCAGGAACCACTGGTCTGATTTGAACATTTCTTTCAGTGTTAGATAGCCCGTTTATCGAGGAAGGCTATAGGCTTTTTATCCCGGTACTACCCGTAGTTCCCACGGGATGCGGGTGAAACCGCTGGCAGAAGCTAGTACAAATAAAATATTTGAACGCTCTTAGCTCGTTAGTTGCACCATCTCAAAATTAAGCTCCACTTGCAAAATATTGACTTTTAAATATTATGTCATTATAACAAACCTGCATATTGTATGGCAATGTTGTTTGTTTGTTTGTTTATCCTGAATAGTATGTAAGTAGGTTTGTTTGTGTTACATTGGCACACATTAAATCTGTGTTGTTGTTAATTCAACTCATTAATTGGGTCTGCAATGCAGGTCTTTGATACCTGTATACTGTAGTAAGCAGGTAAGTAATCATAGAAAATCATAAGGGGATTTCAGCTACTGTTTGCTTATTTTTTACGTATACGTTAGTTACGAAACAGCTTTAAGTAAATGGAAAAAATAAAACTGTATGACTTTAGTTTAAAAACTGACTTATCCACCTTATTTGCCGACACAGTTTGTATTTCTTGTAATAAGTATTCGCAACAAATATACAACAATATCAAAACAACACACTGTCTCCCTAAAACAAACTTCCGAACTCCCCTTATCGGGCAAAACAAACAAAGGTACACTGATTGCAACTGGAAGTCCACTCCACAGTCATCAAGCCCAACGTTTGCCCACTACCCAAACAATAGTGGGCAAAACAAATTTATCGATAGTGATAAATCGTGGGACGTTCCCTGAATAACTTTGGCCATTCTTTTTGTCCGATTGATTGCCGATAATTTCGGCTTGGTGAAAGAAAATTGCTTCCATAATCGGTTGAATAGCTTACGTTATAAGGATTGTGGGGGTTTCTCTTGTTATATGATTTGATTTTGCTTTTCTTATGTGTTTTGGTACATATACAGTTTGGATATGCTCGCGTGTTTTTTTTAAGACGACGATTATCAAATCAAATTAGTTTGCAATTAATAACATATGAGTCTTTTCACACTGGCAAGCAGTTAAAGTGCGAAAAGGCTGTAAAATATTCATATTGTTAATGTGTGAGTAAAACATGAATATTATTAAAGTAAAAATAGTATTCAAACAAGAAAATCGAGCAACCTCACAAACACAGTTTTACGATTCAACCCCATTCATAAGATCGGACAGCATAATATAACGTGGCATAAAAGATATCAAATGTTCGCGAGGTCTTTGCTCTCGGATGCACGCAGCATCTGTGCACTGGCGACTGAGATTAATGGATAGCTGGCGGAAACCACCACGGTATGCGGCTTCATTTGTTTAAATATTGTTATTGGATACGAGTGTAGAATGGAGAACATCTTGGGGTAAAAGATAGGAGTGGTAAAGTTATCTAGAAGATATCATAATCATTCTTATGCCCTCATCTATGTATCGATACTTCTATGATAATTTGATAAAGAGGAAGAGAGTTTGTTTGTAGCTACTGAACTTAAAGGCTCCAAAACTACTGAACCGACTTGAAAAATATTTTCACTGTACCAATATTTTATCCCGGTACTGGAAAAAAGTTCCCACGGGACGCGGGTGCAACCACAGGATAACGGCTAGAAGGTATATATTATGAAGATTTTGTTTAATTGTAAAAAGTCAAAAATACTCTTATAAAGAGTATTTAAAGTCTCTTTGTAAACCGTGCAGGTTTTTCATCAAACTAAAAATTGTGCAATAAACATTCCTGAACACAAAATATGGTTTTATAGTCTTTGCAAAATATACACATTAAAATGTAACGATACGAATAGTGAAAGATAAGAGCTCTTTGTATCGAAGCGAAGTTCGGAGCTCTTCGGAACACTTCGGAACTGCTCGGCTCCGAGAAAATCCGTCATCTTTTCTTCGTCCGTTGCATTCTGGTGGGACAACCGTCGGCTGCACCACAATAGATCGTATATAACGAGAAATAAATGTACGTTTGTACATCAAAATAAGGGATACTTTTATGTGAATTGCTTTTGAGATAAGGTACGATTCTTTATCTCTATTTAGATTTCAGACAGAGTGACATTGTAATCAAATGTTGTGTGTTAGTAAAAATGGATGTACTATTTTGATAAGATATATAGAAAGTTTAGGTATTAGGGTTATAACAAAATGTAAACGCGGTCAACTTGAGAACTTCCAGGTTTTTGTGAAGTCGGTAAAAAAAATCCGGATAAAAGACTCAACCTCATAATAAACCCCAAGCTATATTTGGTCTACCACCAAAGCATTACGTTAAAAGACCATTACACGAAGTAGGGTGACAACGACAGCGTCCGCACACCGGGATTCCCTTATAATTTCTTTTTGATACCGGAATAAGTCCGCATTCGGGAACTTAAATTACGTATGGTAGGAGGCGGGCCCGTATCGCGATTCGTATCGAGTGGGAAATAAATCCCGGGGCGTCGTCGCAGCCATTCGCCATATTGGATTACTGGCAAAGTATTCTCTTAAGTTTCATTAAGCGATCCGAGTGATATCCGCTGGGATAGATATGGGATCTAGACGCCGTATAAATCTTGATGGGATTCCGCTGAAAGTTTGGACACCCTTTATTTACTTTTTGGACGTAGGCTCGGATTTTTTGTGGATTTTCTTTTTTTATTGTGTGGAGGAAGATTCCGTTTTGCAAGATATTTGTAGGTGGTTATTTATAGACTGGATATAGTTATTTAGTCGACTTATATGAAGATAGAGAACATAGTAAGGAAGTGGTGGTAGTTAAAATGATAGGGACATTTATCATCATTAAGAAATTATAACTATTTGCAATATTCTTATTTTAATTATTTCAGCAACACAGTAGGTGCCTGTTACATTGGAAAGAAGAAGAAAGAATCATAATCCATGTCAAAACACCCATACTTTAGTAGGCAGATAATACAAAATATTTTTACCCTATCTAGGCGCTCATTTCCAAAACATCAGCACGATGTATGCTCCCTATAATCGAGTACCTCCGTGGTGGGAGGGTAAATAGGACCTCCTCACGAGGGATGGTAGGAATTTTCTCGAAGCTTTGTGCCTGACCTGTGTACATTATATGTGTGTATTATGTATCAATTTAAGTCGCCACCTTTGTTATTAAGTTATTGATTGTGTATCTGTGTTGCGCTTTGTGGTTTTTCATGATTTTGATCAGAAATTGACCAGTTGTTAGCTTCAACATAGTGCGGCTTATCATCATCATCATCATCATCTCAGCCATAGGACGTCCACTGCTGAAAATAGGCCTCCCCCTTAGATCTCCACTTATGCGGCTTATATCCGGCAACAATAAGATCTTCAAAATTGCGACAAAAAAACTATGAAAATGTAACTTATTGACGGTTCAAAGAGTTAAAATTTCCATTATGGGGCTTTATTCAAAATCGAGGCACAATTTTAATCATATGCGGTAGTGTTTCGAACTTCTATAAAAAAGCTGCATTTACAGATTCTGAAGAAGGTTTTGTTTCCATTAAAGGCAGTGTGCCCTAGTCGGTATCGCGTGACGATCGGACCTCGTCATCCGGGTAGTAAACTCCTATCCTTTTCCCTATTTTTATATAGTAACAAGATAAAATCTAGTTGATTAAAAAAACCTAGTAAGAGTACAAACGTGGTAATGTTTATAAACTTGTTATTCATCTCATCAGAAAAGCGAGTTAAACACAGCACCCATCCCAAAAAAGTCTTAACTTTTTTATACATCATCACATACATTGACGATCGCACAAACAGCCCAGTTTAATGGACGGTAGCGTATTTTGTTGATACCGACGCTTTTTACGGTTTTCCAGTGACTTCTTATGGTAACTCTGATCGTAAATTAAGAATATGTGGAGGGAAATGGCAGGGAGACGACCTTGAACGGATGGTATGGCTTTTAGACTAAGATCTTTGGGTAGTTTGTAGATTATTCTAGATTTTAGAAAAATCTGATTGGATTGAAATCTCTTTGTAGGTAGGTGTAAGGGATTTTTTAAAGAAAATATGACGTAGTCTGTGATATATGCCTATATTGTCCAAATATATCAGGTGTTAATATAATTGCAATTTCTGTAGTATGGGATATTTCAACAATGTGAATCATTGTGAGTCATCTTCATGCTACGATATATAACGCTACGAAATGCTACGGCGTAGCTTGCTACGACCATATGATCACCACACTTCAAGTATATTTTAGGATTGATCTTTAAGGTACAGATATACTGTGAAACATTGCGGCAGTAAAAAACCCGAATCGTAACCATGTAAGTATATTAGGAATGGTAAGCCAGAAATAGACTGTGAAACATGGCTAAAAAGTTGGTTAATAATCAGGTCAGAAACAGTCTCCAATATTACACAATTCATGGTCATTATTAAACTGACCACTATGCCGATATTATAGCTAATAAATACTCGACAATAATTCTAACGATAATCGATTTTATTGTGTGGACTGGAGGTATCGTAAATTCAGTTATATAAAGGAAGAAATATTACTACGTAGATATAATTTAATCTGAAACTAACTGTTAGGTAGTAAAACTAGTTTTGATTTAGATTCCCTAGTCTATTCTCCTCTTTTGTGTAAGTGTGGTCATAACAATTTATGGAAGGAAATATGGGTTTTAAGCGTGATAATATTAAGTGAAATTGGATTAAGATTTTCTTATGCACCGTGTACTATAGAATCTATGGTTTTTCATTGGCTATTATGCAGGTCTTGATATTATAATATACGTAAAAAAAGAACTGAAAAAATACTAAATTCTTAGTGATAATCTTGCTCAAAATAACATGACTATTGAGAGTATTTTATTTGTATTTTCCATTGACAATGGTCAAGAACAGTCCAAAGTAAATAAATAAATAGATCCCTTTTTTACAAGAAAAATACTCTAAACCAATAAAATCGTAGTCACATAAAAACCCTTTCGTGAACGTAAAACGGAACGTATTAAGTTTGGAGTTTTACGGTGTGGACGGGTTAAGTTTATGTAATGGTAACTTAATGGAAACGAGTGTAAAAACTAATTTACTGAAATAAACACCATGTTAAAAGTTTCTTTTGTTTCTAATAATTACACCTTTCAAATGATTTTTATGTCATTCTTGACTTCTTTTCTTACGATTAGAGACACTTCTTTCCCGTACTCGAATAAAATATGGCCTTGACACTCATAAATAACGTAACTTTGTATAAGTAAAAATTTACAAAATCAGTTCAGGAGATCCCGTCATTCTCAACAACTTCACAAACTTTAATTTTGTCCAACGTTAGAATGGAAAAATACATTTTAATCTTCAATAAACACTATATTATTATCAATGAAACTAGACCTATATGTATTTACATTCACAATTCCATCCAATAACGCAAGGTTATATTATAAATTAAGAAACCTTTCTCCCTGCCCACGTGGTTCGAAAATTCATTTTCATTAAAAGCGTGTGACTAAGTTGGGGTTAAGTACAGCACTAGTACTTGCTAATGTTAAGCTTTTAACTTAATGCGAGGCATTTTAATTGAGATTTACTTAGATTTCTTAGAACTTGGCGCGAATGGGTGAATGAAAATGAATTGTAATTGTTCCCAGTTTTCTTTCCTCCGGGGAGTTTTCGCGGGATCTTGTAATAGAAAAGTTTTTAAGAGGAAATCATTTATTCGGGCCAGTTGAAAAGTTGTTTTTGTTACAAACCTAATTCCTACTTATTCTTTAAATAAAGTTTTGGTCTGGGTTAGTGGATAATGGTAGATTTATTCAGGTAAACAAATCTTCATTTGAATTGAAAAATGCTGGCTAATCTTAAGTACACGTATTACCTGTATTTTAAGTATGCTTCTTATAATAACTACGCACCTTTAAAAACTTCTAATATTAAGTATCTATTATATTACTGTTTCTTAATAAGGCAATGGTCACTGGTCTCAATTATTTCCGATTTCATTGATTTTGGTCCCAAATTCTGTAATTTACCTTTAAACATAATTTAAATCAAATCACGTGCTAACAACCAATATGATAGATTCGCATCGGCTAACATACACAAAATTATCGGTTCCTCACAAGTTTGACACCAACTTCAAACTGAGGTTGAAACTCTTGCGAAACCCACAAGTGATAAGAGGAAGCGGAATTAGGATTTCAATTATTCAGAAATAGTCAGGCAGATAAACGCAGAAAATAATATTATATCCTTGTCTAAAGATCCTTTTGGAGCCACAAAAGGATTGATAAATTGTTTTCAAATCATTCAAATAATTTAGAAAAGAAATCCATTTTACCTATGCTTTGTAAAGATATTGTAGCACCAGACAGGCGTAAAAGTAAGCGCATCAGGATAGATTACATATACATATAAAACCTTTCAAAAACGTACTGGAGCGTTTTCTCTGCATTTTGATTTGTTTGCTAATTTATTTTTACACTAGCTTTCCGCCCGCGGCTTCGCCCGCGTGGAATTCGGTTCACCCCTCCCGCTGTGGGTTAGCAGCGGTGAGGGAGTGTCAGACTCTTACTGACTAAAATCGTCGTGTTCCGTCCTAGGCCTTTTATATACCAGGGCCGCGGTACCTCTTTCGAACAACCCGCAGCCGCGGCTGGCCCTGGCGTTACTGGGCCCCACTGATTTCAAAACACGTTAAGACTAATTCGCGGCGAACCTTAACACCATCAACCTTATCGCCATCTATCGAGCTATCGGGAAGCTCGCGATTGAACAATGAGCTACAGGTTAAAGCGCGAGATATCATTGCACTTCTTACGTATCTTAAAAAAAAACAACGTCACCACGTTTTAAAAAGCTATCATTCCACTTCTTACGTATTTTAAAAACACATCGTTACCACGTTTTAAAAACACCCACCGCCATCTATCGCATACCTCAAGAACTAAATAACTTAACTAATACTTATACCAATTAGTAATTCGTTGAATTATAGTTATTTCAGGATAAGTAGATGTAAAAAAAACAGTTAAGACGATAAAACAAATTGTACGTCATCCCTCGGGAATTCCTCATTTTCGAGGATTCATTATCGTATCATTTAGCTTCTAAATTTATATGTTCATATTCGTTTGCAATATATAAGTAGATGTAAAAAAAAAAACAGTTTAGACGATTAAACAAATTGTACATCATCCCTCGGGAATTCCTCATTTTCGGGGATTCATTATCGTATCATTTAGCTTCTAAATTTACATGTTTATATTCGTTTGCAATATATTACCTTGTTTTAAACGACACACAGCGCCATCTACAATCCATCCATCAAGCAAACAATATTTTTGTTTTCCCTCGGGAATATCTATTTTTTTCGGGATAAAAAGTACCCTATTATTTAATCCGGACTTTTAACTTTACGTCTGCAAAATTTCAAAGCAATCGGTTCAGTAGTTACGGCGTGAAAGCGGAACAAACAAACAAACAAACTCACTTTCCGATTTATAATATTAGTAAGGATAAAGCAAGGAAAGCAAGGAATAAAATACCGTATTATTTTATTTTTAATCAGTTTCGGCATTTCCCGCTTCAGCTTATGTTTTGCACCCCAATAATGTATATAGGCGGTGAACACAAGGTGTGGGGTCAATAATACGAGGTCAAATATTTGTCCGTCGCGTGCGGGTAGATGTTTGTCAAGGGTCATAGGACACCCGGGTCTTAGGGTACACCCGGGTATGTACGGTTATGTTTTTATTTAGTGAACGTAAATAAGAGGCGTGTTATCGGGAGTTAGGTTAGAAGGCTTTGGTGAAAACTTTTTGATAGAAATTTTAGAGTCTGTTTTGTTTGAATTATTTGTTTGATGGACGGTTTTAGAAGAGATTTGAATCTAGAACTAATTATATTTTATTGTATTTAAAAATCTACACTGGTTTTTTTAAGTAAACTCTTCAAATTGACCAAATAATTCGAATGAAAACAATATTGTAGTCTTGGAATATCTTCACTAATCCAAGACCAAAAACTCCTAAAACACTATTCTTACTAGCAGGATAAAACTTGGAAAATTGCGAAATAAACAACTTACGTTTGATTTCCATGCCTGACCTTGTCACCATGTTTATTTCTCAAAGCGTTTGTTCTGTCGCCATCAATCAATAGCATTTCTCTTTACTGGGTTAGTGGAAACCATGGCTTCCCATACTTCTAACACATAAATGTACTACTCTGCATGTTTGTGTTTTCCTACTTTACGGGGTAAATATTTTTCGTAGAGTATCGAATAAGTTTTCGCGTGTTACACAAAATATGCGCACATGAAAGAGAAATGTATTTGTTCGCCCATTCTTTATGGTTTGTTGTAGTTAATTTTGGGAAAAGAAAAGGGTTGCTTTTCGAACATTTTCCCTTCATATTTTTTGCCTGTCGATTGAGGTATGTAACTCTCGCTTATGAAAAAGTAATAACATTAAAAGTGTAAAACAGAATTATAAAAGTCAAACGCGGTGTTTCGGTCAACCATATTCACGTAAATGTTTCGAACAATTTTAAAACTATGAAACGTTTCAAACTTTGAATTTGGCTAATTTAATTAGCGTGTAATCAAATATGTTTGGTGTTCCAAAAAGTTCAGCGTTTTACTGAAAACCTATTTTGACATTATTTTTCATGCATGCATTAATTTTTAATTGCCATTATGGGTTTAGCGATTGTGGTTTTGTAATTATATTAATATAGGTAGGATTTATCTGACACATTGTTAGTTGTAGTGAAAAATTAAGTGGAATTAGCTAACATCATCATTGTACCGAATTAGGCTTAATTAACCGTATACTAAATGACATAGAAGCTTTAGTCTGCCATTGATGTCAAAACTATACAAAAAATAATTCATAACTAAGAAAGAAACACTGGTCATCATCAGTAATCAAACCCGCACTCTTGTACCTACTTGAAAGGCAGATGCTGTACTGTAACCACTAAACCGACGACTTTCGACTTTTTTTCAAGAGTTCCTACAATAGATACAGCATTCTCACACCAGCATTTTTCCAACAAACAAAAGCTAAAACAACCTAATTAATAATCGAGTATTTGCTTAAATAACTTATAAGAGCCGGCCCCTGCATATGTATGCGGTGCGGTTCACAAACGGAATCAAATTAATTATGATGAAGTGTTGCACCTGTTGGCACGACTAATAGCCGGTGGACCGCACTTATTGGAAACGGTTTACGTAACCCCTGATTTATTACTAAATTAGTTAGAGAAACGTGATGATATTACTTAATGCGGACTACAGACTCCTTTGTATTTCGACGATATCTTGGTATCTAACGTTCTATCTGTGCGGAACGTGGCTATAATGCATAGTTTGTTCCAAAAATAAAACAAAAAGGTTGTCGTACAGAGGGTGATGCCCGCAAGTCATATAATCAGATTCCAAAAATACTTCCACATATTAAAAGCAAAATCATCCTTGATACTACTTACAGAGTTTTTCTACCCCGGAAATATTTACGGCTCCTCAGGGAAAGTTGAAGAAATCGTAAAAGAAAAGCTCGTAAATAATACGTCTTTTGCTTTATTTTAGCAACATGTGCAAAACAGAACACATATTATTATTTAAATAGAAAATAATTGAAGTAATAACGTATTATTATTGAGCAAAACGCAACAAAAGAACAATGTATGTTGCGGTCCGCCGCATAACCGCAACGAAGAAACAATAATAATATTCACAAATATTTCTGTTATTTTCTCACAAAGCACGTTAAAATATAATGCCTAAGTGCGGTCATGCGGGAAACGAAAACCTGTTTTACTGGCAATAACTGGCTATTCACATATACAAATATAATAAAAAAATCTATAGGTACGTAATATCTACTAAATCCCATAATATAAAAACAAGAGACATTCGGCCACAGACACCAGGGCCGTTAATAACGCGGTGTCGGCGACAGCTAGAGCGCTCTAGACAGTGTCGAGAGGTGTCAGAAAGAAGTGTAGTGCGCAGGTGCGGCATATAAATAATGGGAGCCCGGCTTGCCGCGGTGTCGCGAAAAATGTTCCCCTAGATATTTAATGCGAGGCTTTCCAGTATATGTGCGTTAAGTACAGAGTTATAAAGGATTGTTCGTAGCTTTGGGAAAGTTTTGCTTCGGTCCGGGAAATATGGCATTTTATTTTGAGTATGATGTTGCTTAAAAATATAAACTACCCAGCTTCAATACCTAGTTATTCAGTAGTTTAACCAGAAAGTAAATATGATTTTAAGCAGAGACGTGCATGTAGCATACATAAATGGATAGTATTCATACATTGCGTATAATTTTATGTTCTACGTTTTACGTAAGAGGAACTATCATTGAGGCCCAGGTTTCCACGTCAGTGTAGACAGGAATTCCGGCTCCCAGCGGATCTGGCTGCTCAAATAACGCCGGACGCAATTAACAAAATTGTCTCTCACCCAGACTTTTTTAATGAGATTTATGGTTTCGACAACGCCATTCTTTTGTTTGTGGTACCTGTACATAACACGCTTTTACAGAAAAAAATATATTTTAATTTGACATCTACTTAACTTTGGTGAGAAAAAATTAAAAGCGTCATTTCAATTTCGTGTTCATTCAACTTGAAAATTGTTTGAAGCCAAAATATATTTAACAAAGGCCGTCCAAAACCTAGATTAATTTTGGGCAAACACTTTACGTAAAGCGAGGGCTCATTTTCAAGTTCACACCAATGAAATAATTCTGAGATTTCTCCATCTATAAGTGCTTTTGACTTATAATACTCAAAGGTGTTTGTTTGAAAGCATTAATTCCTTGAATATTCAATTGGATTTTTGAAATTATTGTTGTATTTTGTACAAGAGGGTTATTAGCTAAAATATGATACCATTTCGCGCAACTAAAAGAAATTACAAAAAAAATCGATTGCTATACGATTACGTGGATAAAACAAAAGAAAACAGTAACTTATAAAGCCCTCGATCCGAACACTTGATATTTTCATCCCCAAAAAAATCCATTTTTCTTACCTTTCCGAATTCTCATATGTATCGAAACATGTAATTTATATAGTCGCCGTAACGCCTTGAAACGATGCTACGGGGACAACCGGCGGCGGCCATCTTGGAAAAAAGTATCGGAAGCGTGCACTGTCATAAATAATTCAGGGTTCCGTATATTTATTTTTATTTTCACTTGTGAAGATGTGGATAAGAAATTGGACCTTGGTGATTGTGAAATGTGTTCGGATGATTGATGGCTCTTTTATTTTTATTATGGTGTTAGGTTTTTGCAGAGAATGAAATAAGAAATGAAGACGTGTGTTGGTGCAGAGATTGCCCTGGAGGCATAGAATAAACTATAGTAATATAAAAATGCCATATAAAGACATACATACTGAGAGAAAGTCTTTATGATTTTTGATACATACTAGGAACTTTATGTTTTATCTACAAATGTGAGTTACTGTACAACATTAAATTGTCTGTACATCACAAATACTCTAAGCTAGTTCTGTAACCTAAAATGGATGGAATATATGGAATGTATTTGATCGTTGTCAACCCCAACATGAGCCACGAAGGTTCTATAGCCAATTGAACCCTAAGAAGTTGGAACGGCAGAAAGCCGGAACCGGCGGTTACACGGCATCCGGCCGCCGTCCCGCCACTGAATTATAGAGCCTGATCCGACATGTTTTGTTATTATGCTTTTATTATTTCTTCCTTTTCTTTCCGCGTTTCGAGTCTGTCCTTGAGATTTGTAATTTATGGGAATTCAGTTAAGTTGATTGGGTGAAAGCTGTTTTTTCTCAGTACGTAGAAATATAAGTTTGTATGTACTTTCTAAGTATATCTTAGACACCATTGACTGTGTTTCGGATGGCACGTTAAACTGTAGGTCCCGGCTGTCAGTGAACATCCTTGGCAATCGTTACGGGTAGTCAGAAGCCAGAAAGTCTGACACCAGTCTAACCAAGGGGTATCGGGTTGCCCGGGTTACTGGGTTGAGGAGGTCAGATAGGCAGTCGCTTCTTGTAAAGCACTGGTACTCAGCTGAATCCGGTTAGACTGGAAGCCGACCCCAACGTGATTGGGAAAAGGCTCGGAGGATGACGTAGAAATATGGCAGAAATAGAAGCAAGTAAGTTGAACACAAATATGGTAGAAAGAATTATTATGAATCTATAGAAATAAAGATTTATTTATTTTCGTTATAATCCTCTCCGTTGTAGTTGTTTGACAGTGTTCGCAATAAGCTCATAGCTTAGTCGTTGGTTAACACATAAGTTGGTTTACATAAAAAAAACTCTAAAACCGACCCGAATAACTACCGCCCCATAGCCCTACTACCAACAGCTTCAAAAATTTTCGAAAAAGCTATGTGCAACCGCGTATACAAGTTTTGCGAAAAATATGAAATTTTTGATGAAAGCCAAAACGGATTCCGCAAACAGCGTTCAACAACCCTTGCTGTCTATAAATATATTCAGGAAGCCATTAATATAATAAATAACAAACAATATGCAGTCGGAGTACTCCTAGATATGACTAAAGCATATGACAAAGTCCAATTTAACATTCTACTAGATAAATTATATAAAATAGGAATTAGAGGAAAAGCGCACAAATGGTTTACTTCATATCTAAAAAATAGAGAGCAATGCGTAGAAATAGATAACTATAACTTTGAACTTAAAGAAATTATAAACATTAGATCGGACAAAAAAATCATAAATGCGTCAATACCGCAAGGTAGTGTAATCGGATGTTTACTCTTCTTAATTTACATCAATGACCTCCCGAAGATTACAAAGGAACCGTGTGTACTGTTTGCAGATGACATATCACTACTCACCTCATGCAAAAATATGAACGGATTAAATGAACGGCTCCAAAACATTTTTGTTAAACTAGCAGAATGGATGAGAGAACATAATCTTGAAATCAACTACCAAAAAACCAAATTAATAACCTTCCATCCATATCAAAAGTCCTCATTAGAAATAGATTTTTCAACCAACGGTATAAAAATAGAAAACGTTAAAGATTTCACACTATTAGGAATAACCGTAGACACAAATTTAAACTGGAAGACTCATGTAAAAAATATCCGAGCAAAAATATCAAGATTCGCCTATGCTTTCCGGGAAATCAAGAAGACCACTGACTTTCAGACAACATTATCCACTTACTATGCCTACGCATATGCGTGGCTTAGCTACGGAATTATTTTGTGGGGAAATAGCACAGACACACCTTCTCTTTTCACTCTTCAAAAAAAACTTATCCGTATCCTAACTAATATAGACCAAACTGATAGTTGTCAACCCTACTTTAAAAAACATCAAATACTTACCTTACCATGCATCTACATTCTGGAAATATGTAAATTTGTGAGAAACAATATTGCCTTCTTTACAAAACGTGGAGACAAACATGCAAACAGATCACTAAGACATAAAAACCGACTAATGTTACCTACTTCTAATATGAGCCTACATTCCAATAGTCCGTATGTAATGTCTATAAAAATATATAATAAGCTACCAGAAGCCCTAAAGGAAGAACCCAGAAATATAAAATTTACTAATAAATTGAAACAAATACTCATAAATAAAGCATACTATAATATTAAAGAATATATTAATGATAAAGATTTAAAATAAATACTGTAATTAAAAATTAAATATATGTACGACATATATAATATTAATGATTAAATCACCTATTACAATACACATATTTAAATATATAACGAAAAGTTATTATTAAAATAAATGTTTAATATATAAATATATAAACCTACATAGAATATATAAGTACATTTATAAACATTTTAATAAATAATACTAATAGCATTACAAAATAAGTTGAATAAAAAAACTACTTATAACTAGTAATAAAAAATCTGTGATACATAATCTAAATAAAATTAGCGTCCTCCTCTCTTCTACGTTGCCGTGCCCTACAGGGTCCATACTGTACTATATTATTATGTAACACCTTTTAAACATATGGAGTGCAATAAACGTATTGAGTATTGAGTAAAATAAAAGCTAACCTTATAGTCACGGAAGTCATTCAGTTGGCTTTCTTTAAAGCAGTCGACCTGCCTTACTCTTCAAAGTGACAAACATGACTATCATCAAAACAGCATTTCATAAACAAACTCCAAACATTATACACCGCGGAAACAGCAAAATACACTCCAAGGAACAATTCAAGGGAACAGCCAAGCAAACTCTAGTGACGTCACAAATCTACATATCACAAATATATTGTCCATCATTTTGGAACGTTCTCGAAGTTTCCATCATATTCTTATGTTATGGTGGAAGTTGGGCATTAAAACACGCAAACGACGCCGTTACTGAGACTCGCGATAACTCACATGTTACTCACACTCCCATGTTACTCGCACTCACACTCACTCACTTCGCTATGCATAGCTTTGACCCACATTCGAGACAATTGGCGATAAGGTCGGATACAAGATTTATGATTTACACTTGTAATGGCTTTTTGAAACGTGTTTATGTAATTTTGGGGACAAAGGCTGCATTTATTGGCAACCCTGGCGTTGAGATTTCGTTTTATGGCAATGTTTAGTGGTGAAACTTAAGCAGTTGTGTGTAAAATTCATTCAGTAAAGTATACACTTGAGGACAATGTAATTTGACTCAGTTGAAACTTCAAGTCTAAACCGGATTTTTGAAAACCACTATGATTTTGGAAAAAAATCTCGGTATTTTTGTGTAAATGAGTGCGTAAATCAGTAATTGATTCAGCATATAAAACCCTCATTTCACACATATTAGTTTCTATTTACCGAACATAAAAACCCGTACCGTACTCAATAAAATTACTCCTCCACTATATGCGTAGAAGCAATATATGCTTCTGATTAAATTCAAAGTTCTATAGAGAGATTCAAATTGTATAGAGAACATTCAATGAGGAGCAAATGTTAATTAAACCTTCGGAATCAAATCACTAATACGTACATTTCAATAAACGTTCCGTGAAGATCCCTATCTAATTTCTTGGTGTTGTGTAAAGTTGGGAACAGATCGGTGTATTTAGGCAAAATCATTTTCAATTTACACTTGAAATAAAGGAATTAAGTTCAGTAAGAAAAAATAATTGAATTGCTTCTTTTTGATACTTATAACTGTAATAACGCATCGAAGAGCTGTCGTTTTATAATGGTAACAACCAATGCACGACACTTAACACACTCAGAACCTTACCATATCGAGAGCCATTCATCATCGTACGACAGTGGGTAAACGTTTTACACTAGATTAGCTTCAGTGGACTTACATGGGTAATACTTGGTCTTGATAGCAGCGAATGTTATTACATGGTAATGGATTATTGATTGGTCGACGTATTATTGGTCATGCGGTCACCAACCCGATTGGTTAGGTAAGTACTGTGAACTGATTTAGGGCCAGATTATGGTGTAGTGACATAGTTAGATAAAAGTGTTGGTATTAAAAATGAATAAGGTAACGCTTTTACTGAAAAAATAAACTCAAGGCCTTATTGTATAAGAAGTGAGTCCCTTGGCATCAATAGTAAAAGTGACGGCCTAGATTCAGACTCCCGTACTCCCTAGCCTGAGGGAAGCAAACTTTGGACTAAGCTAACATGCAGAGCCCTCTGAGAGAATTTTAATGAAATATAATGGCGACAAGTGAAAATTAACTATGTATAATGTCATAATATACTGTTGATTCTACATGAACAGCGTTGTTAAGAAAAATCAGAGGTTTTTTATGGAATTCAGTTGCAACACCATAAAATATTACGAGAGGTTTTAAAACCATTTCAATAAGACACCGATCTGAACAGCTCTTTACAAAGAAACAATTGAGAATAGCACAAAGGCTGGCAGTACGATTAAATCCCAAGGTGTCAGCTCAAGATATTATAAACGGGAACGATTTAAAGTTCACTTTAAACAATACTTGTCTTTACACTCACCGGTTTTAAGGCAGAAACAATGGACTGTTTAACACTTGTTAACGTGGTAATCTTCTTTAGGGCTATTCGGAATGTTTCCGTGTATTAGGAACGAAATAATGGAGGTTAATTTTAGAAATTGTGTTTTTTCAATGTTAAAGTAATGGGTCAATTTTTTGCACAGGTAGTGTATTCTGAACAATGTGCAGTAACGAGGACTTTATACCAAGTTAGAAAAACTAAGCTGCTGTAAAGACAATAGTCTTAGTTTTTCTACAATAGGTAATGATGCACTTACGAGTAATGCAGACAAAATGTAAGCTATTATTCTACAAACACACCACGACAAACGGCACCCAATTCAGACAGAACACGAAACAAGGCGTAGTTGATCAAACTTTCATTGAAGTCTAGTTCACAATTCGGTAATAAGGCGCCTTTGTGCCGATCTCAATCATCCCAGCGCGTAAGGTCTTACATCCAGGCGCTTTGTTCCCGGCCTAATAGGTTTACTCCTACAAAATGCTTGTCTCATGACTACCGGTAATTGCGTCAGATTTTTCCCTTCCCACAAAATAGGCTTCGCTTAAATCCTAAATGGTAGGATGGCTTTGCTCCTGATAAGATTACAGTTTGTAATAAGCTCCTGAATTTTCTACCAACTGAAACTCAAGTGGAATGAAATTATTTTATTGTTTTTTTTTTCGCTGTCGAGAAAATTATATTGGATAGCTCTCCTAAATGGATGCTACGTTTGTGATGCGTTTGCAAAATGATATTAGTTTTTCGTAAAATAATATTGGGTCTAAAGAATCTTGTTTATCTGTTTTTGTTTTATGAATCTTTTGACTTAGAAAATGAAAAAGCAATTCAATAAACTAATTTAGTTTTTCGATAAACATCAACAAACGTTGAGAAATAATCGAGATCCAATCAAGTGAAAAAATAAAACGGACACTTATTCGACAGTTGATTGCCTTTCATATTAACAATGGTCTTAAAACAAATAAATAATTTTATTAATTTTGCAGATCACCAACCGTTCTTATTATTCATCAAAAAGTTAAACTGTGTCCCAACAACTCGAAAACTATGCCAAACCCAAACTCCTTAAAGAACAAAAAACAAAACACAAACTGTAACAAAAGATAAGCGGAAAAACAAAACAATATCTCTAAGAATGGGCTCAAAAACTGGACCGCGGACAACGCCTGTTGCCAGGCTCATTTGCATCCCACTGATTGATTATTCAATCGGACAGTCGGAGTCCGGACGCTAACACCCCCGGACACTTCGCTCCGACCAGCGGGGCTGGAATTGATTCATAACTAAATGCTAATGGATATGATGTAGACATCGTTGTGGCTCGCGATCCTGTTTTTGATGTTCCATCGGTTTTGGCTGAACGTGTTGGAAACGATACAAATGCAATTAATGCTTATATAATGGCTGTAAGTTGGTATAATGGAGCGTGGTGTGGTTATGCCAAATATTGTGAGTGCAGGATTTACGAGATCGACAGATTTTAAAAAGCTGATGGTAGAAAGATCAAAATATAGACTAAAAACTTTTTTGGAGGAATAAAAATAAAAAATGAATACAGGATGTTTTTTCCTTTGAATAGTTACAATAAATATACCTTTCTACAGCAAAATAATAAAGATTAAAACATTTCTACGTTGTTCAGTTCATGGAAAATTTAAATTGAATTATTACAGACTTTGTACCAGTGCTGAGGTGGAATAAAATTAAAACAAACATCAAACTTTGCGAAGGCATCTGCATTGTTAATCAGTAACGAAATTAATATTTTTATGTTTCACCGAGAGGGACTACTCTGCTCTAGGACTCATTTTAATACATTGCTTCGTGGTACAGAAATATCTTGTAAAGAAGAGGTAGTTTTTAGACTAAATGAATAAAGAAGAAGGGCTAGAACACGCTAATATCGAATAGTAAAAGTAGTTCAGTCATTTTTGCTCGTAAATCTGTTTGTGACGCTTTAAAGAGAAAGATCCAAAATGGCTGAAGGTATTGTAATGTGCGCATATGTATGCAAAATGTGCGTGTATGAGTGTAATGCCTACCACTAGAGTATAATTTTATCCTAACAGCATTACACTACCATATGCCATCACAGCCTCGGCTAAGATTCACGCCATCATCGCCCTATCATTTCCCGGGAGCTTCTCATCTTCCATTCCTCAACTATCAATTATGCTGATAGCTAGCGGCGATACGGCAGGTTCGCCTCCTCCCGCAGATTGCCTTAATATGCTCAGAATTATACCTGGAGCGAACCGTCACTGTTTTGATGAAGGAATTTTAATTGAAAATACGCATAAGGAATAGTGGTCAAAGGAGTGCTCTTGCAAGGTTTGGTAGTAAAAGTGGCAAGAAAATTGCTTATGAAGAGTGCTGTTATCCATTATTAATATCGTTGTGAAATCTCCTTGTTATAATCGAAAATGAAGTGGTTAATAGCTCTAGATTTTATGGTCAGATTAAATTCCAATCACGAAATAATTTACAATGCGAAATGCAGCGCGCGGCACGCAACCCATTTCGAATTTGGAAAACTATTTTTTAAACGTTCTATTTTCGAACAACAGCCGCCAAATAAATGAATAAATATTTCTTGCACGTCAATGCCATGTTTCAAAAATGGAACGACAGTATTCCAAACTAATCTGCCAATAAAATGCGCATTGCATCTCAAGTCTTGCCAACATCAAAAACCAATTCCATCGGCGTGACTGAAATCGCCACGCCCTACCAATGAGTACCAATATCGCGGAAGGCTTTTTCAATCACTCTGCCGTCCTCGGTTCATGAAAAATTTATATCCGATGCCAGAAGCCTGGAGGTCTCCCAAGACGCGTTATACGCCGAATAACATTAGTTTACGAGCATAGGCGTCAAGAGCTCAACCCAAGAGCACTAAAGTGCTACCAAATTTAATACCAAGCCTTTACGATGTATGTAGAACTATGTGTGCTGTTATTTTTACTTTGACGGGTATTCGAACGTCTTCGATTTCATGTTGAATTGATTAGTACCGAAAACATCTCAGTAAAAACATGAAACCTTAAGATAGTAAAAGAAAACACAATATTTAGGGAAGTAATGTTCCAGTGAAAGCGAACTTTCGACCCAGTTACCAAGCAAAATTAATTCAAAGTAAATACAAAAATAGATAACGTCAATTTTCATAACGCCTACAAAATTTCCCTCCCCGGGGCATTGGTGGAAATGTTTTAATTCCCTTTAACTCGACTCCGAAGGCAAAGATTGAATTATTGAAGGCGAGAGAGCGTTAATTGTTATTAATGTACTGGAATATTAAGATATTAAGAGAAAAGACAGGTAAACGTTGAACGGAGGGTTACAGTTGATTACGCGACGAATTTTACTCCGAGCTTTCCTTCTGTTTAGAAAATTAACCATTTTGAAATAAGTTTTGAACAACTTTTATTTATTGAATTTGGTTGTCGAACATGTTTTATGCTTACGTCAATTTAAAGTGCTGTCATAAATAACATATTATTAATCTGTAATGAATGAGGGACAATTTGTCTCTATTATGCTCATTCACCGTTAAATTAGCGATAAAATTATACGATATGATTAATCCAATGCGCAACAAAAATTACTGTTGGCTTGTTATGATAAATAAATTAAGTTTTATACAAAGTGTAACATCAACAGCAACTTCCTAAATTAAAAAGTAAAAGTTGTTAACCTTTAATCTGTGCTCGAATCTAATTTCGCGCGCAAACAATGCGATGAAAAAAAGAGCGCGCAAAGACAAAAAGTTTAATCATATATCAAGTAACGAAACAGAAAAGGCCCTCACGTACAAATTTGGAAAATAATGAACTAACCGGCCAGTCTCTTCGCGGGTCGTTAGCGAAAATTGGAAACTTTCGTAAACTGTTCCGTGCGTTGCCGAATGATCAATGGCGTCGGTTGCTTATTGAGTTTTGTTTTGTTCGAAGTTCAAATGTATTTTTGGTGGTTCCTTTTTTTAAATGGCCAATTGATTATGGTTTGTTTGGATACGTTTTTAACCTGTTTGCTTTAATCGCAACTGTAGGTGCTTCAAAAGGACTGGAACTTATAATAATGTTCACAGAGTAAATACTGTCTTTGAGTTAGAGAGTAGGCAAATATTGAGTTTTGAAATCTTCGTAAAATTAACATCTATCTAACTTTAGGAATCCAGGCTGGAATCCAAACAGTCTGGATACACACTCCATGTGTTAGCAAACCGGCTAGACTCGGGTAGGGTGCATGTAACGGTGTCATTAACGCAAAGTTAATCTGGCTCGACAATACCTCTGTTTATGGAGGACTTCAAAACATTTGCATAGCGGATGATGTTAGTGTTGCCACCGCAAATATTGATGTAGTGCGATTGAGGATCGCTTAGACGTGTACACACCGGTATCCCACTGTTATTTTAAATTATAACGCTGTTTTAATATTCTGGCAATACTGGAGTTCAAATAATGGCGGCATTGAAGATGAAGATAATGAATTGCGTCCCCATAGACAAAGGAAAGGTCAAGGTTTTGAATTTTTATGTCGAATAAGAAAATGAAGTCTTTGCTAAAATCACCAAATATTTTTTACATTAATTACAACGCCTCTTTAAGTTGACGACCTCGATGGCGCAATGGTCACCATGCCGGACTGCCGGACCTGAGGTCCCGGGTTCGATTCCCGGTTCGTTCGACATTTGTGTGATGAGCATGCCTGTTGGCCGTGGTCTGGGTGTTACAATATGTATTTATAAATATTTATATATGTAGCTATATGTAGTTTATAAGTTGTGTCACCCATAACACAAGTTAATTAATAACTTACCATGGGGCTAACCGACCGTGTGTGAAAAGGTGTCCCGACATTATTAATTTTATTTATTTATTTATTTAAGTATCATTAACATTATGTAACTACGTAGCTAGAATCAATTTCTTACACGAACCCTAATACGTGAATCCGACCACAAAAAATCCTAACCAATCTCAGCGTTCAATTCAAATTTGGAATAGGTACGAGTGTATTGTTTGCATTGTCAGTTCAATTAACAAATTACTGGCAGGTACGAGTGCTAATGACAGCTAATAGTCCGTTGGGCCCACATTAACGGCCATGACACGATTCTAATAGAGCATTTCGCGTTTTGAATGTCGTATTTAATTGGCGATATCAATATAAGGTTTTGATGTATGTAGTGTTAGTGATGTGATATGATTTGATGGTGAAATTGGTTGGTGTTGATCAAATTCAGTAGGTGTGAAGAAAATGGGGTATAGACTGGTACTTAAGTATTGTATGAATTGCACGCTATCATGGTATGGCAGCGTTAAATAGAGTGAAAAGACTGGGTAGATATGACGTGTTGTTAGGTACAGTTCTGGTCAAATAACTTTACTGAAGTTGGTTACTAATGAGTATGACAGTTTTGTCCATAAGCGATGCATTAAATGACAGACTTTAGAGGCCAAAGGCTGCCAAAATTATTCGAAGGGAACTTAAAATCTTTAAATAAATTTCCAAGAAACATAATAAATTCAGAGATTCAAAATAAAGCTAAGTTATTTCTACATCCATTTATTTCTCCGTAATACTACAAACCTAAAGTACCTAGAAATTATTCGCATGAGTTCCTCAAAACGTGTTCAAAGACGCAGAAAGCGTTATTAAAAAGTTCTGTAAAACGTTACAAAAACGTTTCACAAAAGCCGCTTCGCAATCGCTAACCAACTTAAACAAATATTATTCACACACACGACCAATTGATATTGACACGTCGTAAAACTAACGGTCCTTGTATAACAGGGTCTATTTAAATTGGTCGCCAGTAAATATATTTGTATTGCTATAACAAATCATTTTGAAGCTGAAATTCATTGCGGCCTAGAGTGGTTTACTAACATAACGTACTCGAAATGACATTGTTAACCACTGCCCTTTGTTCATTCAAAACTCATCCAAACTGCAACGGCTTAAGAACCAGAATTGCTTGGCTTACTTCGTCGATATGTCTCTTTGATAGTGATGATGCTGGTTATTCAATTTTGTTATTACAAGACAGGAGTAAACCGATTCTAAAGGATAAGCCTCGAAGGATTGGACACAGTTATGTCCATGAATTATTTATAAACAGTCGTGGTCAAGGTAACTTCCTGAGTATTCACAGCTGTTTCAATAGATCAGCAATCAGGTAAATAAACTTCGCTAATTAGCTTCCACGCAAATCCTTATCAAAGTTTGAGCTACGAGCGCCACTAAAAACTCCAATCAATAAGTCAAATAAACTCTTATTTAAAAATCAAAACCTTTTGGTGTAAACACTGAAGTCTATTTACCATTCGAACCGTAAATAAAAAGTCAGGCTTCGAAGCAATATCGGGCTCTGTCAAAGCTCAAGAGCGGAACTTAAAAAAAAGGGTAAAAAAAGAAATCAATCGAGCCAGCCCGATAGTGGCCATTAAAATATCGTTGAATTTCAAAAGGTGGAGACGTTCGAATCTCAATAGTTGGTCGATGCCAAGACGTATCGCCAAAATGGACTTTTGATGTAAGGACCGAACGCATTCGCTTTTCGAACGCTCATTTCGATTTTTGAAATTTGAAGATACTGGCTGGATGATTTATAAACTTGAATAATATACCTTAAAATAAAACTCCTTCGATTTTCCGAAGTTAAGTGCAATTTCAAAATTGGAATACGTTTAATAAAATGAATAAGATCACAGTAACCCGTAATAAAATCTTAAGATTCTTCGCTCTTTTAAAACAGCAAAACTATAAAGACTTTAGCGAGAAAATAAATAATCCCAGACACTACAGGGCACAGTTCATCGGTATCTGTATTTTTCACCCGACTGGCCGTATCCCCTTAAGACGGGCTTCGTCTTTTAACGAAGGTGCCAAGTCGGCCGGATAATGCCCCTATTCTGATATTCCGAACTTTGGAAACCCAAATATTTTCTAAAAGATTCACGCTGAATAAGATTCGGAAAAAGTTGTGCTTTTTATGTGCAGTGATTGGAGAAAAAGTTTATAAGGATCTCTTTTTTGGCTGGTTGTTGCGTGTCATAGACAACAGTGGCCATTATATAAAAGATAAAAAAAATATACTGAAATGTCATTCACTTGACATTTAACAAGCTGACATTTATTAAGTTTCGGTGAAATTTTCATTTCGGTAATTATAAGACAGAATTAAAGCAATTAATAAAACATATGACCAAAAGACCGAACACGCCATTTAACAAAAGATTAAAATTTCGTCACTCCATTATTAAAAATTACGTTATAACAATTAATTTGTGACTAAAAAGGCAACTAATGAACCAATTAACATAAAAGACGAACATATTACTTGTAATTAAGTTATTAATGCAGCTGTCAAAGCCTCAATAAAAAATGACATATGTCAGACATGTTTCTCAGCGGCCATTTTGGATTGTCGCAATAAAACTTACTGATTGCTACTGGTGTAACATTAATTGGCCATATATTAAACTTGTAAGTTCTCAGACAAGAGATAATTATATGAATGTGAAACTTGTGCTGTAATTATGAACTTGTTAACATTAGAAAATATGTGTGGAGTAAGTGAGTGCTTAGATTTCTATCGTAAGTAATTTTATATTTCTGAGATCCGTAGATAGTAAAATGTGTGTGTATCTTTAACTAGAACTTATTTTTTTAATAAGCATTGTTCTAAGTTTGAATTCTTAGAAGACCTTAAAGAAGTGGTTCTATCTTCGAAGATATGCCTAAAACAAAGATCACGATTATATTGAAAACAAGAATAATATTAATCTTTGACTTTGTTAAAGTAAATATTTTACGTATTATATTAGCAAGCCCGGTTAAAATCACGAGCCACTACTGCCTGGTATCTTGATAGATTCTTATGTATCATATCGTTTCAGTCAAAAAATCAAAGGTAGACTGATAGAAAACGCTGTCGTTAAGTTTGCTATTGTACATTATACGTAAGATTTATAAAATAAATAAATAAAATCAACCTTTTATCTGTGACTATACAAATAAATTGCAGAATAGCACCCCAGTTCACTATTCCGAGCACATCGATGGGACGGGCGGCACCAGGGCTCATCCTTAGCTAATTGTAAAACACTCCGCGATGGTCCGCTATGAGTCGCGATTTTATGACCAACACGTTGAGAATAGGAACATAGTAGGTTAAGAATTTAGATCAAAATTCTTGTCATAAAGAGTTTCAATATCCACATTCACATTACCACAGGCCATCAGGTGGATTTGGAAGAACTCTGACACCAGGGCTTGTTAGATGAAGAAACCTGCTCACTCGATAAGAAGAGGAATATGACTGTGATAGTAATTTTTCATTATTTTGTTCGTATCCTAAGGGAATTATTTGAGTAAGTGATATGAACCATCCTCCAAGGGACCTCTTAAATGATTCAAACTGACCACCTTACATCAGACCTGTCGTTTAACCGATAAAGCTTAACAAAATAAACACACAAACCTAGATTTAAAGTTAACTTATGCATAAACACTGCTTGGTCAGTTCCCCGTATCAAAATCATAAAGTTTGCCTTAAGTATTAAACAGTTCCTACTAGGAAACGACCAATGAGGTCAGCTTACATGAAAATTATAACACCTAACATTCGCAGAAAATTGTATATTTTTTTGTGAATTTTTCCAACGGGCCTTAATTAGCCGTAAAAGAAAAGAAAAATGAGACGAGTGTATTTTCCTTCCTCAAAGTCAAAACCACAATATTTTGAGAAGCTTTTGTATTTTCTTAGATCTCGAGTTATTAATTAACAACCCATGACAAACCGACTTTGTCGTCCAAAATCCATTATTCTCACAAACGCCGATCAGTAAGACGTCTGTTCTTGTCGACGTTTCATAAATAACTGATATTAATTCAGACTTCCTTTGAGGAACGAAAATACGTTATCCGATTCAAACGTCATGACGTGACGTTTGTAGTTATTTCGTTACGTCATTTTTGGCGGGATTCTGACGTAAAATGCGGGTCGGAGGAGTCAAATTGTCCGCCATTACAGAATTGAATTGAGCGTTACGTTTCATCAACGTAACTTCAATGATTGAATTTTTACTGGATTTATATCGAAAATATCCCATTTATTTGTAGCTTACAAAATGGCAGGAATTTTTACACTTTATATCGAGTTTTTTTATTCTGAATCCATAGCTATACTTGATCTAAAATTTAGGTTATGATTATGTATCAATATTGAACCGATTATAATTCCACGAAGGAATTCGATCAACATTAAATATTGGCATTCTGAGATTCGCTATCCGTCCATTCACCCAAATAGCGGTTAAAACGAATAAAACATCGATTAACCGGACCACAATATCGATTAAACTGAAAAACGATATCGAACAACGAATTTAGAACTGCGCTTTTTTAATCACATCGAAAATATTCGAGCTGGCAACTAGGTTTTAATTGAATTTATTCACGTGACGTCACATAGGGTGAGCGTCCCTGCCACCGGCCTGTGCAATAACACGTCCGAGGGGCACTGTAATGTGAAAGCGTTTTGTGGTAATAATCGGATAATAAATATAGCGGCGCCGACGACGGCCACGCTCACCCTATTTTGTAAAGTTTGTTTTCCTCTGCGAGTTTGAGTTTTTATGAATGTTTATGTGTTTTTCGTTGGTTGTAGTAGGTGTTTGGATTCAAGCGTTGGGTTAAATATTGGAATGGGTTGCAGTTGAGCTACTGTTGGTTTGGTTTGTTGTTTTCAGCATAGTGTAACTGAGAAACCTGTACTAGATAGCTAAGATTGAAATTAAAGCTGTAAGCTGCTGGTTTTGATATTTGATACATTGTTAGGTATAACAATACTCAAAATGTAAATAAAGCAACTCACAAAACGAAGCCCGAAAGCTTGTTAACTTCCGCACACTGAACTTAGTCTACAAAACAGCCCAATTTAATTAAACCCGTGTAAAGCATAACCTAAATAATCTGACATCATAACCTACTAAATTTCATTTGCACCGACTATTCCGTGTGACATATTTTATAGCGGCAGTTAGTATTCGCTTCGCTTGCAGTGTACGGCCGGCAAGCTTCACGCACTGTCGGCTATGTTGAGCTCTACTTACTATGGAACATGTTGTAATTTTAATTTACAATTGTTTTACACATTTTAACCAATTTATCTTTTAGAAATTGTTCGGATTAGCCGAGGAATTTTGTTGTAATTAATTTTGTGTTTTTTTTTGTTTTTTAGTTGTTTGTTTAATGTACGCTTTGATGTTGGTTTTGAGAGTCACGCGATGTTTTTATTTTGTTTTGGTAATTTATTTTAATTACAGCTTATAAAGTAATCACGCTTTCTTTATTTTATGCAAGATCACTGTTTGTTATTTACATTTGACACATTTTTCCTTTAACAAGAAATTTTTCTAGGTACATAATGTTTATATGTTTTCCTCGAAATTCCTTTGCAGCAAAAATATCTTATATGTTTTACCTGACCTTTAAAATACCCAGAAAGCCCATTTTGAGCACATACAATACTCGTATAATATACAGTAAGACTGACATTGCCGTCGTAATATTATTAAAAATTAAGTATATAACAAAAACCGGCCAAGTGCGAGTCGGACTCGTGCACGAAGGGTTCCGTAAATTACAGTTAAATCAACCTATCTCAAAAACTATAAGAGATACTTTGATCAAACCAAAAATCGTTGAAAGAGTTAATTAGCATGCATCACCTCTATTTTTTTTAGAATTTTATACCCCGTAGTTATAAAAATAGAGGGGGGGGACATACTTTTTACGACTTTGAGAGCTGATATCTCAAAAACCGTTCACTTTAAGAAAAATGTTTTTTAGAAAACTTTATATCATTTTAAAAGACCTTTCCATTGATACCCCACACGGGTATGTACATCGAAAAAAAAAATTTCATCCCTCAGTTACATGTATGGGGGGCCCCACCCCCAATTCTTTTTTTTACTATTTAGTGTCATATTTTTGTAGCGGTTCATACAACACATATTCCCATCAAATTTCATCACTGCAGTACTTATAGTTTCCGAGTAAATCGGCTGTGACAGACGGACAGACGGACAGACGGACAGACGGACATGACGAAACTATAAGGGTTCCGTTTTTGCCATTTTGGCTACGGAACCCTAAAAAGGACAGTTACCATAAAAACACCAATTTCTGAGAAAAAGGCCGATCTTTCGCGAAACTGAGATATAAAAATAAATAAACCCGTTATTTTCGATAAGATAATACAAGGCGACAATTAAGTTAAACAGCCGATGTACGGACAGACATCGAAAACGCATTTTGTCCGGGTATTGTGCGAAACTGGCCGGGCAAAGTGCGCCTTACCTAGAATTGAATTAAAGGAGTTTACTGTTGTTTGTTGTTGTTTTATATAGTTGTATGTGTTTGTTGTAGACATGTGGAAAACGTTGAGAAGGAGAAATATAGGATAATGTAACCGACAAATGGACGAAGTTTAAGTTATCGTGAACAGAATCTGGTTGTAGAAGATTTGTTTCGGAATATTTAAGTATTGAGGATCTTTTAGATGTTGTATTTAGCCACAGAATTACATACAAACTACAACAAGTAGAAACTCGGTATTCTACGTTGTTATTGAAGAGCTCTTTTTCATACCAGCGAATTTTCCTTTCGTACGATCCATGCAATAAAACCGCTAGTGAAAGCGCTGTAAATGTCAAAACAATATGACTAGAACGAACCGTTTCTTGTTAATAGGAATGGCGTATAAAACATTAAAATTACTAGGAAAACGTCAACAAAGTTAGTTTTCCTACAAAATGTTCTGACAACTCAATTTGAAAATGGCAGACTATGTTCCACCATTCTCAGATTTCTAAAAATGTCTTTACAATTTGTGTTTGAAAACAATAGCAAACCCATTGTATAGAAACTTGATGAAAGTATGTACTGAAACTGTTTATTTCGTTTTTAAAGGAAAACGCATTTACTGATGAAAAGCTACATACTGTTTGCAAACACTATTAAATGTGATAACGAGAATAATCATTGGCCAGGAATTAGGCTAAATTGTATTTACAAACCTACGTTTTAGTACTGGAATGTTACTGTCAAATGTAATGTGGAATGACTACATTATATTGCCAAAAGCGAAGTAATTGACAACTCTGCAAAGAATAACATATCTAAAAATAATACTATATTTCCCAATTCAGGTATTGAACACACCCAGCGGGGCCCAGCAGGGCCAAGGCCTGCCGGTTCTGCGGGTTGTTCGAAAGAGATACCGCGGCCCTGGTACATAAAAGTCCTATGACGGAACACGACGGTTTTTAGTCAGCAAGAGTCTGACACTCCCTCACCGCTGCTGACCCACACCGGGAGGGGTCATTTGATGATTTTTGATGAAAAAAAAGGTATTGAACACAAGACTTTATGCTCGACAACCAATCTTTCGTCCACAAGACCATTTAACATCAGTTTTAAGTACCTATTTTTCTTTCAACGGCAACTAACATTAGCTAACACACCTCCTAGTACTAAAATACCTAAATTACAAGCATTATCCTCTTGTCCACTTGAAGGGTAATGTAACTACCGCAGGGGAATTCCCTTCCCCCACTGGCGGAACAGATGACCTTCGAGCGGAGTACTAGTATTGTTTAAGACCCTCGCCCTTGCTTGAAGCCAGTCCTAAGGGGCTGGTCTTTGGAAGTATATAGAGAGGATAATCAGAGTGATCGATTGTTTTACTTTTAGGTACGAAAGGAGGTATTGTCTGCTTTTAGATGTAGTGATTTTGAAATGAAAAGTGGTCCAATGTTGACGTAAATGAATATATATTTTGATTATACAATGTTATGTCACAAATAAAAGGTAGATGTAATAAAATATTGTGTATTTAATTTACAAATTATTATTTTAAAAAAATGTACAATCATAAACAGACATATACCTACCTTTTTTACGTTTAAACAGAAATCTCATTTTATAATGAAATCCCTCTGAAAACTGATAGTATAAAGCAACAATATTAATATGAATGTATTAAGCATAAATATGTATTTTACGAGCAAAATATATTATGACGAATATTTATTTAACTTCTTTATTCCGCCTCCGTAATACAGATTCAGGGAGGATTATCAAGATCCCTTTCATAGAAGGCGCGATCATTAATAATGTATGTGGAATTACGTGAATATTATTTCCAACATTAATTTTCTTTTATTACCTGTTACGAAAATATATTAACAATAGTGTTGTTGACGCATCGTGTGAAAACTAACAACATGGCGGAATACTCACAATAGGTCCGCACGCAGTGACTTTGTCAGGCGGTATTGATCCTATAGAATATTAGTTTAGGGTCCCTCGGGTCCCGTGGGGGACTTGTGTGAAATTGATGCTATTATTGTGCGAAACGGTTAGAATTGAAAGCAACATGACCAGCCTAGCAGATGTGTCGACAAATATTTTGCTTGATATCGACCGATTCACAAATATTGACATTATCAACACTGTTTAAATTAAACCAAAATAGTAGCAGGAAATGTGGATGGTGCAAATATTTAACCTCATTTAATATTTACATGGTACAGTTGTCATTTGACACACTTACAATTAAGAAACGTCAGAACGGCTGTATTGATTGTCTGTATTGTCGACGAAGTATTAACCTGAATATTGACTTATTGACAATAGTGGGTAAACATTAAGCTAAATATTGGTTTGAAAAAAGTACCCTAATAATTTCATCAACATTAATCGTCAGATTAAAGCAACAAATCTTTACAACTTTCACTGCAAAAGATTTTCATCTTAAAAAACAATCCGGAGATTACGTCAGAACTTGTAATCAAAGTTAAAAACAACACAGTTGAATATTTTAACACCGGCCTACAACCGTTCGGGAACTAAAGTTAAATCCTTTGTTTAGAAGAGGATTACCAGCTCGCTTATCAGCTGCAACAGTGAGGCTTTTTATACTCGTCTAGTTTCAATTAAGCGTCGGTTAATTCCGGTGCTAAGTGCTCGGTTTAAGTCGCGACTTAATTTATTTCCGGCCGCAATTTATGTCCGGGATTAATGTAATGAAAGTCCCGCGGCAGGTCCCGTGCTAATTGCTACTCCCGATTGTCTAAACAAAAATAAAGGGACGCCTCAAGGAATTTATCGTGGCAGGTATCGTTAGCGTTTTAAATGGTAAAGAGTTACGCTCGTTTAAGGTTACGTCGCGTGGTTCTTGTTAGATGCTCTTATTGTTTGAAATTAGTAGTTGGATCGAAAATGAAAGCGTTCTCAAAAAGCTTTAAAAAGTAAAAGAGCAAATAAATACCTTTTTTTACGGTAAATAGAATTCGTTTATTCTCCTAATCTATATAAAAAGGGCTTGTTCGATAACATTGCAAGTGCTCTTGAAACACAATCAACATACACACGCAGCTGCGGATCCCTAAATTACTGGCAGTTTGCGCGTAACGAAGGGTTCCTTAAATGACAAAAAAATAACAGAAATACAAGACTCAAATTGACAGTTTAATCTGTGGAATTGCGAGTGGCTGTATGTGTCCTGTGCCTTTGCATTATTGAATAAAAGAAATAAAGTTTTGTATGTCATTCAAGATTTTTTTTACGTTAAGAAAGAGTCAAATAAATATAATATGATTTTTAATAAAATAAGGAAAAATCAACTTACCCAAACCTTTTAAAAATAAGTAGGTACTTCATTTCCTAACTAAATAATAGTAACGTACCAAAATAATTAACCCAACTATTTTCAAATAAGCTTTGATGCATATTTAAACAGGCCGCTTTAGCTATAAAATTTAAGGTACTTTATTACGGATCGGCCCAAAATTAACATTGGAAACGGAATTCATTAACATTATATTAACCGCATAACCCCGATACGATTTACAAAAAGATTGTGTTCAACTCACGAAGTTTCGTGAATACTTCAACCTTTTATGGATATCCATTATACTTGTAACACACGATTTGTTCTAGATCTTACATTTTTAATGGCTGTCACGATACTAGGTTATTTGGTAAAATTATTGTTATTTGTATTGATCTAACTTCGAAGTTTATTCTACAGTATAGAAAGAAAATGAAGCACCATTATGCAACAACGAACCATTAGTTCAAATTCCATTACACAATACGCCATTAGACATACTATAAGATTTGTACGATATCTCAGCTTAGCAAATCTATTGTATATTCTCTAATTACATTTTGATAACTTCCTACACCACATGTACGTTCGGATACAACTGCAACATTAGACTGAATGGAATTTTAATGAGCATATTCTGCTTCTGTCTAGCGTGTATCCGAACGTTGCAAATCTGAATTCGCATTTCGAAATTCGAACATAAATTCTGATAAAAGCTAAGCCTATGTAACTAACTAAAAGGACAATAAAAGTTAGTTGTATGTAGCAAATACAGAATTGTTCGTATTAACCGTTAAGGTGACTTTTTGCTACTAATATTTTGACCTCACAAAGCAGGTCACATGTTATTAACACTGGCACAATACAAGCCACTCGTATTTGCTAAAGACTCGTCAAACAAACAATATTGTTAATAACTCGGTAAGATAGAGAATCATCAAATATTTACTTCGGTTATGACGTGAATACGTAATGCGTTTGATCAGTAAAATATTCAAAAGCAATCAACGATGCCATCGATAAAAACCTTCGTGTAAAACTGGCGGGAACTTGGCGTTTTTTGAATTTTTCGCTTCATTTCTGTGCGAACGTTTTTTTTAGTTTGTTTTTTTCTGGCAATACTTTGACAGTCATTCAGCCAGTTGCAAAGTTTGGATGCTATATTCGATTAAACTGCCAGTGCTACCAGATACGCACGCATTCCCATAGTATTTTGGGGAAAATGTTAGCATACATGTCGCATGTGTTTAACATGTATCTGTTACAAGAGCCTATGGGAAATAACGTAATTATAAAATAACAATTAAGATAAAATTTTACATCTTAACAAGCATTAATTTTAAAACAAAAACAATAAACCTACCCCAAAAATACACACACTTCTATTTTCGCAACATCAATTACAGCCCTATCGGGCCAAAAAAACCGTTCGACTCGATTCATAACTCGATTACCCAACGCCACTCGATTATTTATCGTGAAACCGGTGTTTACTCTGCGCACGTGTGTTCGTGCACGTGGTATTACAATAACAGCCCGATCAAAGACCCCGACTGTGTAAACTGGCGATTAAAATATAATTAGCCGACAGTCTGTTAGTTGTGGCTTCACGCTTTTTTTTGTATTTAATTTAGTTTAAATTATGTTAACATCAAAGCAGGGTAAGGTACAACTGTGTTCTTTTTTTTTAGTTATATTTTTTCAACTATGGAATATGGTGGTTGGAATGGATTATAATGTTCAGCTGGTCTATGTATCTATACTAATATAATAAACATTGTTTGTTTGTTTGTACTGTAAAGGCTCCTTAACTACTGAATCGATTTGAAAAATTCTTTCACTGTTGGAAAGCTACACTCTTCCCGAGTTACAAGGGCTATATTTTATCCCGGTACGGGCAGTAGTTTCCACGGGACGCGGGTGAAACCGCGGTAAAACGCCTGTGTCAAATAAAACCTTTTCGTTTCCTTAATAATTGTGTGTCCCTGCTCTTGAACAAAAGTTCTTGTCTATGCATTCTGTCAACTTTTTCTTCACGTTATACTTGTGTACTCTGGTATTAGATATTATTGTTATTAAAACTTGTACAGAAAGTTGTCATTATTATAAAGTTTTGTATGAACGTTATCTGGGATTAAGACATTGTTACATAATGTTGGTACATATTGTGAAAGTTTTCGTCTTATAGTTTTGTACCTACTTGTACACATGCCTCTAAGATTACAGATAGAGCTTATATAATTAATTATCAGCTGGATTGTTATACCAGTCAAAGTCAAATGTTTTTATTTCAAATATGTCTTTGCAGGTTCTTATGAAACATCACAATAGTTGCACGGTTTCAAACTGTTGGTCTCATGAAGAAGAGCCGATAAGAAACTCCATGATCACTCTTTTTAAAACAGTAATATGTTCGTACAGACTGGGTCTTAAGCCACATCTTTTTCATAGTTTAGACATAAAACTGTACCTACTAAAAAGTATACATTTTAGAGAAACAAATCCAGCCTACAGTAACAACTTGCCCCACCCTGAAGAGCAAAGAATCTAAGCCAATACGGGACTGCACAAATACGGGCGAAAATTAACGCCTGGGGAGTCTGAGAGACTCCCCATTTCGACCCTTTGTACGCTATAATGTGCATGTTATAAACATATAATTTACGCGAGTAGGGACCAGGTTTTTTTTTCAAAAAAACTGCGCAAAAAGGGTGTTCGGACCGTAATGATTTTATCGATACGATGATCTTAGTTTTGAGATAGGTTTAGACGATAGAAGGGTTGGGTTGACTTGCATGATAAAGAAATCTTAACCAATGTATTTGAAATAAATCCTGTGTGCAGATGATGTTAAATAAAGAAGATAGGTCATAAGATTCTTTCGAAGGCGTGAGAGAAAAAAAGCTCCTTTGGGAAAAATAACTAAAAAATATAAAATAAAGCAATGGGACATTAGCGTGTAGTCTTGAAAATAATAGTGCCATTTAACCTGACAAACGAGCCAAATTATATGAAATTGCTTATGTTAATAAGCAATACACTAGTTTCACTGAAATAATCCAATTTGTATGTATAAGCAATACTAATAATTACGTATTAGTTATGTAAGGGATATTAGTCAGAATAAATAATGTAATGTACTACTGGATCTAGTAATGTTAGAATTTAGCAAGTCTAGCCTAAGATGGAGTCTAGACAACCAAGGTCGGCCATTTTAAGTTTGGCTTTGGTTTGAAAAAAATATCATGCTTGTTGTTTCTTTTTTAATAAGTAGGTATGTTTTGGGGGCTGGCATGTATAAAAACTTTTGATGAAATCAAAAAGTAGCGCCTCATTTGACTATCCATATTGAATTTAAGAGGAATAAAATAGCCATCCAAGTTATAAGTTCAAAATACTTAAATATAAAATATTTCTACCAGGATTTCATAAAATAAAGCCATCCTTTCCAGCTAACTGCACCGTATCTCACTTTAAAAATCCTGTAAAGATTTAAAAAGCGAGGGGTCAAAGGTTACTGTTAGTGCGCTCCGCTAGCTACCAGGCGATCAGAAGGGCCGAAGAGTTCTATTAAACTAGCCGTTTGAAGGGAGGGTCTGACAGATGTGCGGTCCCCTCTCGGTCTACCGTGTCTTAGCTCCCGGCCCTCATTTGAAAGCCATTCGTTCGTTAGTTACGACCTTCCGAAGGGGACAACACGAGGGTGACTCGATATCGCTTTTATGGACAATTTGAGACAGACGAATCGGTTCTTCAGTTATATTTTGGAAGTATTTTTCGCTATTTTTGCTGAGCTTTGAGAATGTGAGGTGTTATTGCTGATTTATGCTTATTGATATTGAGGGATGGTTTGCACACATGCATATCATTATAGCCATGTAACGTTCGATTCGCAATCTTGCAACTCGAATTTGCTTGCTGATTTCTTTGGTAAAAAGTCACACGGCCCAACAAAAGTGTAAATTAGATACTGTCCTAGGTGATCGATACCTGTTTGGAAAGTATCCGTGACTTTTAGACTTAGGGGCTCCTATCTCCCTACTTAATTTAGGCCCGGGTGATAAACGTAATGAATGACTAACGATTTTTCAGAGTTATATGGCTCCGGGTAAGTTAAGGCAGGCACGAATTTCGGTCAAATTTCTTTGGGATCCGTAACGTTTACAAAAACCGACTTTGGAATCATTCGATTATCTTGAATAACGTCGTTTTGTACTGGCTTAAAATGTGCTTTAGATAAAAGTTTGGTTGAAGTATTTTTTTGTTTATCAGCCACAACTTTTTCGATCGGTCTCGGAATAAGTCTTACACAAGTAAATCTACTGGATATAGCTCTAGTACATTTGCATACCTATCGACCATTGGCAAAACTTATTACTTTTTGGAGTTTCATATACGCCATTCGATGATTTACATACATTGTCACCCCTGTCCAGTCCGTATCTTTACAAACCGTTTTTCAATTAAAACCTACAGAACCCAAAATGGTTTACCCAAATAGGGGTTGTAATCTGCTTGATATATGAACCTCTGTGACGGGTTAACAAAAATGTTAAGATAAAGAGATGGTATCGCAAAGCAATTTGTTCACTTAATTTATGACCAGATTGTAATGAAAGTTATCTCACGGGACAGTTATGGTGTTCGGTGATTAAAACTGTTCGGTAAAAATGTCGGGGAATTGTAATTGATATGTACGGCTTTAATTGTTTGGAAGTAAGCTGTGTTGTTTTACTGAATTTTTTCGACGGAATTGGGGAACTGTACGTTAAAAGGTAGGTAAGTATTATTATCAATGATTTCGTTTGGGCTGTTATACAAGCATTTGATTTTTATACAACCATATAATTTTTATAGGCATGAATAGGTCAAGCTGTCCTATATTACGTTCAAAATAAATAAAACTTCTAACAGAAAGCACTAACAGCAAACACACAACTATAAAACAGAAGACACATCGATCACTTAAAACCTCTATTCTTGCAACAACGAGAGAAAAACTATAGCTTTTAAAAGCAGCTATTTATTTGCAAACAGCTTTTAGCTGAGACTCAGTCGTGTACTCGTGTCCCCGCTATGTACTCACAACTCTCGGATTACCAGGCTGACTCGATTCTATCGAAGGGTTCGTACGTTTGTTTGTACTCCATGCTTTTGTATTTCCCTCGCTTCCATTACACTTTTGTACGCTTTAAAACTACTCTATTTCAACAGAAAAATGGTCAGCCAATACAAACCAGTAAGTGCCTGCCAACATCCTGACTGATTACACGACCCAATTTAAAAGTACGCGCTACATAATGCGTCCCGTCTTTCTTTATTAACACTTTGAAACGCTCGTCTTATAATGCTATTCATTCATTCATTATTCACAAAACTTCTCAAACAGTGTTCCAAGGCAAAGTCGGTGCACTTAATTTTGTCACTTTTCACTTTAACAAACTGAAATAAATTAAAAATTAAAGCCGACATAACATTGCTGTGCAGTCGTGAATGTTCGAAAACTGAATTATGGATGGGAGCACTAAGCTCATATTTATTATCGCGCCAACATATCAGGGGGGTCTCATGAATTTGTCGTTAAAAGCGTATTCCAGATGCGCCCTCTAAAAGCGGAAGAGGTAACATGCACCGGGGAGCGGGGAGGAGAAGCGGCTGGGTGCTGGGTGCGGGGGAGTGCCGAAACAAACATGCCACAGTGCCGAAGGCTTTCTCTGCTTGTTTGTTTGTTTTGCCTATTGTTGGCTGCCGATACTATGAATTATTCAATGCCACTAAGTGGGTATTGTACAATGAAGGTGGGGTAACATTAGTAATAGCACGAATTCACTCCAATGCCGAGTTTTTCAAAGAATTCCCCGAGCGAATTGAAACGAAATGGTAACGATATTTTTTAATTCCGCCGAGTTTGATCGTTTCGCCAAATGGAAATGCGCGAACTCTGGGCGGCCATTACAAAAATAACAACAAAAGAGAATGTTTCCAAATCAGTTTACCTTGTTCAAAATATCCTACCGGGGTTATTATAATACATAAATTCAAACAAAAGACAAGAGGAAACCGCGGCGCGAACTTAAAATCGTGGTCCGAAACTCTCGTTACAAAGTCAGGAAGGAAAAGTCCCCAAAGTTTGTCCGAAAAACCGGGAAAAACCCCGAAAATTTAAGTCCAACATTCTGTTTCCGTCGGACGGGGGCACCCGCGTAAATATTATTCGGGACTTTCTTTTATTCCCTTTGTTTTAGACGTTTTATTATTTGCGGTCCGAGGTGAGGCCAGCGAGGTGAATCAGCGCATGCTCGCTTAGGGAGGGGGATTAAAAAATAAGCCCCTACGATTTAAAACACAACAAAAAGCCAAATGGCAATTTTAGCGCAACCGAAGGAAAGAAACCCGCACAAAAATGATCTAAACAAGATTTTAAACTTTTGTCCTTTTGAAACAAAAGAGAAGTCTAATTTATGTATTTCTCTTTAGTCTTCAAAGCGAAGTAGACCCTCTTCAAAAGTAATTGACAAATTTTTTCAAATACAAAAATAAAAGGCTGAATGTTTTTCGCGTCCTGTGCGAGCGGAGTCGTCTCGCGTAATTAGTTCGCTAGGAGCGCGAGGTACGCTGGGGGAGGATCCGATACATTCCGCATCACTCGTAAACTGGGAATTTTATTCTTAGGCATTCCTCTAGGCGGGGCTTTATGAAAACTGTCTCCTTCGCACTTGACGCGAATAAAGCAAAGTAGAGCCCGTAATTCCTGCTCTTTGAGTGATATTTTGGGGATCATTGGACGGCAGATGGCGCGATATTGGACATTCTAGTTTTATGCGAAGGTCTTTGTAGAAAATGGGAACCTTTCGCAAAGGTCGTAAAACAAAAAGCCATCTGTCAAAAACTATGCGCTCAAGCAGAGCTGAGTTGAAGAGATTACGGAGGTGGAACGATTTAGAAGATTTTTTACTACCAGCATAACATGGCATCTATCCAAGCCAAGTCGGAAGTGTTACACTCAAACTTAAATAATGATATACGTTTCTTGTAGTACAGTAACTGTTAATTTCTTTAAAGAAAACAAAGCAGTATTTTTTATGAAGGTAACATATAAAAGAGAACTTACCGTTGACATGTAGGTACATGAGTCGTTGCAATTGTGTGTACTTGAGTCGGTGCTCTGTAACAAAATAAAAAATATCATTAATTAATGGTACCTTAATATTTTATCATAATAATTATAAAGTACAGAAATCTATAGTCTGCAATTCTATCAAACAATATTAACTATGGTTTGATTTGAAAAACATCGATTGCAAGTTGCACCTCAAGCGTGTAAAATATTCTGTTCAAGGATAAACTGGGTTAAAGTTAGTTTATGTAAATTATTTACATAAAAGCAAACACTGCACATGTGTAGGCGAGAACACGTGTATCATAGAAACATTGTAGATTTCTATCTATATCGCAGTGACGATGAATTAGTTAAACTACAACTACATAATTTAGTAAAGAAGAATCATTTTTTTGTTTCCATGTTTATTTGTACCCTAAAAGCTCCGAAATTACTGAACTGATTTGAAAAATCTTTCACTGTACTTCTCGACTTTATCTCGGTACGGGCAGTTGACAGTCCCACTTGACGAGAGTGAAATCGCGGTAATACGACAAGTAAGCTATATTTTAATACAAATTTACTTAATCTTACAGGAAACCAACTAACACATTACAATCGCGACAATTTTCTTCTTAAACTAAAATATAAAGAAAATAGAACACAAAAACGTAACAAGCACCATTAACCCTTTCTCAATCAGGGGTAGAATTTGTCAATGGAAAGAAATGGAAGGCAAAGGTCTGCTTTGTCAGACCAATGGTCTGAAACTGTAACACCTGGGCTTGTCGAGACGCTGTAACATGTGAAAGTAATTTATTAACTTACGTCTCGCAAGGAAAAACGTACAATATAGAAATTCGAAGGAAAAAATAGGAGTGTTCTTTTATTTGAGAGAGCAAATTTTTTTGGTCGAATGTACCTACAGGGTGTGCAAACAAAACGTGAGCCTTTTATCGTTAAAATAAGTTAAAGGCAGTGGAAGTAAAGGGATTTTTTGGGGAATAAGTGTTCTTAGTTATTTGTGTTATATTTTATGTAGATTGGAAGAATATGTCAATAAACATAATGGTTTGGAGTGAGTACCTGAAATGATACATTTATTTCAGATGTGTGCTTATTTTTTTTGTATCATTTTGATTGCAAACAGGTACATAATATTTATTTATAGTTTTGATTCGGTTTTATCTCTCTCGGTATTTAATTGTAACCTATACCGATTCATAATAACGTAAAGAAACAAAAAATCTGACAGTCAAGTAAAATTTTGTTTGTATGTGATTTGAACAAACAGAGGTTTAATCATTTAATCATATTTACAAACCCGTTACAAAAATCCTTTGTCTGAGAAAATGTCACAATTAATCCCCTGATCCAAATAAATGAAATCTAATTTGTCCAAAAGCCCATACGAATAAAATTGTTCCTTTATTGCTCGTATAATCATGTCACCCTAACCCTGTATTAAAATCATTAAAAAAATATATCCATTAACAGTGTACATGGTTATAAATAAATTATGGGGTATCCACGCGTTCGGGAGTGTCCGGGGTGGCCATATTTCACGGCTGGGCCTGTCCCGCGAACGTGTCGACACCTTTTTGCACTTTTTTTGGGATACTTTTTGCGCAGCGTGCGGACACATGAGCGCGAACGTGTCTGTGGCTTTTATACCGTTTTTAATAGATAAATAGCTTTGTACTTTGACGGACACGGGAATTTTAATAATAGCGACATAGATACTCCGTTGTTACGTCAGATATGGCTGCACAGCTTTTTCGCCTTTTTTATCAATTATTCGGTGCGGGTTTGTGAGTGGTGAAAACTGGTGTATCTGATATTTTTCGCTGCCAGGAAAAGTCAATTGAGGAAAAAGTTTGTTGTTGCGTCCGTCCGTTGAATTCATTCCTGTTGCTACTCGAATATGAGTGAGTTTTTTTTTTTATGAATACTAATGGCTTTTTTGTGTGTTTTATTTTGCAGATGTCTTGATTATTGTGTAATTGGTTATTTGTTATTTGAGACTTGCAAGTAGCCAGCAGTTTAAACAAATTTAGTTTTCGATGAACTACAATAGCCAAGCCCGGTTTAAACTACATAAAACCCAAGACACTAGTATTCACAGTATAATAGTAGGTACACATTATCCTATTCATACTGTCATTCAATACCATCAAAATCTTTTATAACTCGCCAAAACGCTACATTACAAACTGAACAAAACATTATAAAAAAAACAGTTCATATTTCACGTTTATTTCAAACGAGAACGAACGACATTGCCATTCATTCATTCATTCAGTATTTAAACAAAGAGTTTCTAAATAAACACGGCTAAACATTCCATTCATTCGCTCATTTGTTCGTTCGTTCATTAGAGACAAGGTTGAGAAAAATATCCACCGTGTAATTAGTGCACTCGTTGTTAGATAGAATGACGGCTTTCGGAAGTGACTTTTACTAAAAGGTTCCGTAGATTCTTGAAGAAATCGGACGATATTGTTGTTTCACTTTAAACCTCCTTTCAAGCCTTTAGCAGCAGTATTTAAGCTTTGTTTTTCTTCTCAAAGATTGTCTGCTCAAGATATTTGAACTTATGCTTCGATACAAAATGTATCGCAAACAATATTTGATTCTGTCAATGCCAGATAAATAAAACAACAAGCGAATATCAGTTGTCATTTAAATATCAATTTGCTTGAAGTCGTTTGCACAAAAATGTTAACTTAGAATTTTGCCCTCAAAATGACCAATTTGCACTAACAGCCAAAGTGACAAAAAAAGTGAAACCTACATTGGTATCGATATATCATCAAAGTTATTGCGAAATCGATCGCAAAAATCTGACGAATCGAATGCAGTTAGAAAATATCGGTGCGCTGTACAATTTGTGTGATGACTTTGAAATTGCTCCAATATGGCAGACGAACGAATATTATGCAATTTTATAGTGAACTTGAAGAAATGTTGGTGAGAGAAATATTTCTACTAGAGTAGAGGTACCTGTAATTAGGATGTTTTTTGTTTAAATTATTAATTTTAAAGCGTCGAGGTCTCTCCATTTCGATAGATAGACATTTCAGTTGAAGATCCATTGACCTAAAAGGTTAAGTGGCCAAAAAAGAGACGTATAAATTGTTTACAGTAAACAATATTCATAATGTTGACAGTAACAAATGAGTTTTTTCCCACGGATCCCCAAAAACTGGCAAGTGTGAATTCAAAAGCGCTTTGTACAGTTACCATTATGCCTGATTTATATTTTGGAGCCGTCAGTCCACACAAACACGTATTCCTTCCGACGCGACGGTGAAAAATGATCTCAGTGTTGCCATGTGCTATTGTGGCATCCTCCACTCCCGCATTTTAGAGTTGCCAGAGGTGAAATTTAATTGTACCTTGCTTTTGTTGTTTGTGATGTTCGGTTTTTTAGTGGCGCTGGAATTGTAGTGTTGTTTGTGTGCTACCTTTATTATAACGGTACTAATCTATTTGTATTCTAAGATCTAACTTAAAACTTCAAAGTTTTAATTACGGATTTTAAAGATTAATTAATATCAAAACTTTTAAGTAGCATAAGATTCGTACTTTAAACTAGCAAGTTTATGCAACTTAAAATAAAGTTTTAATTAACTAAGATCAACAACAGATTTCATGCTAATTCTATTGAAGCTAGTTCTGAATCTAAATCTTTAAAGGTAAACTTTAATGCTGAAAGTTTAACCCTAACACCGCCACGTCGGTCGCGATTGCCGCGAAACTAAAATTATTTGTGGGGTTGAAACTCTTGCCGGTTATGTTGGCATCGGGAGACAAAGCGTTAAGCGCTGAGGTAAAATCTATTAAGCGATAATAGCGCTTTGAGCGGGCGCTGAAGGTGCGGTGGTGAGAACTTGCGTCTAATTGGCAGCGAACAATGGAGAGCGCACAAAGCGCGGTAATGGCCAGCCGACATCTTTACGCGGGTACCGACTACCGATTGACAGATTTCTGATCTTGGAGTTTCTTGGGTAAAAGTACTGCCCTATGATTCCTAGCAAGTTTTAATAACAGACTCCTATAACAAAGTAGGCTATGCGAGCGGTTTCACCCGCGTCCCGTGGTAATTACTTCAAATAAACAAGCTCTTCAGTTTTAAAATATTAAAACCTAAAACTCATTTAACTATTCTCGAGCCCTCTAGGCAACATCTCGAGTCATTTAACCGCCATTTCAAAAAGCTAGTTAATCCTAAATTATTATACTACAACTCAAAGGAAGACATTGCTAAGAAACCGAAACGCCTAAAGAAACGTCTAGAAACTAAAGCAAGCGTAGTGATCAAAGCCTGTTCGTCTCTGTACTAAATGCCTATGCCCTGCGGTGGGACAGCAAAGGAGTGCCTTAGGGACTGTCCGAGCTAGTCTATGCCTACATGTTCATTTCAACTGTTTGTTTTACTACAATAGAGACTTAATCATTGGTACTGTTTCTGCCTAAATGTTGGCCTAGTTGGCGCAATGGTTACCAAGCCAGACTGCCGCAGAAAGGTCCCGGGTTTGATTCCCGATACGGTTAACTTATGTGTGATCAGTTTGTTGGCAGTGGTCTGTACGTGGTGCAAGGTGTCCCGGTCCTGACAAGTAAGCTGCTATCATCTAACCATCTTCGTTAAATATTTTCAGTAGATAATTAATTATTTTTGAAAAAATGAAAATGTAAAAAGCTTGTAAGTGCTCCCGAAAAATATCACCTCTATAACGTTTTCTAGAATCGTCACAAAATCGATCAGGCAATCAAGCGTGCCGCGGCAGTATGTCACCCACTGCGTATGCAATCCGGTGCAATCCGGTGCGCTCCGGATTAGCACAGGTTCGATACCCGGCTATAAATATCCCCACTAATGCTACTGACACGATCTAACATACGTTTGTGTTGCAAGATTGCAAGCGTACCCCAATTTTGGGGGTTTTCTAGTTCAGATTACTGGCGTGCAAATGGGAACACCTATTGCGAGGTGCGATAAAACGGGAGGGGGTGATTTGCTATCGTGAAAGGGTGAAATGGGGGCTGATTTTTGGGAATTTATTTTTTAATTTTGTAATGATAACTAGCTTCCACCAGGCGTCCTAATATTGAAATATTTTTTCAAGTTGGTTCAGTAATTCCTGAGATAAAAAAACACCCTTTAGCTTTATAATGATTGTTACTTGTTACCGATATGACTGAAGGAAATATACTTGTGGTAGAAGTTCTCGCATGATAGAGTTATGAATTTAATCGGTAAATATGAGGAGTACCTATGTGGTGAGGCAGACTCAGAGGGGTAGTTATTAAGCGGTCAGCCCCATCCGCACTTGACCTCAATCTTAGTACCTATGGTCTGTATGTGATCTATGAGATGAACCCTTGTATGCCGTACAGATTCTGATATACGCGAGACACAATTGATTTTCTATTGTCTGATAACTCTTGGCGTACTAGAGGTTTTAAACTAAGTGCTAAGGCCCAATTTAATTGTCGTTTTCTTAAAACAATAATTGTTTACCATATTTGTCATTCATGTCAACTTAAAACGTTGTTGTAAGAAAAACGGACATTTAAGTTGTGGATGAACTTTTGTCTTATTCTGTGATTCAAAAAATTTCCACATAAGTATCTTCAATTAGTGGTTTCCCGCGGATTTGCCTGCGACCCTTGGTACCCTCTTACAAAGCATAACTTGAAGTCTGTTTCTCAAAATTACGTAATAAACTCCACTAAGTTACCACTTTAGAAATAAATATAATAGTAGGAAGTAAAACAAAATCCTTTACATAAACACATATTCATCTTCTGCACATCTATTTCTGAACACCTCACTTGTTTGTTTGTTCGTTTGTTTGTTCCTCGTAATCTTGTGTGACAAGAACAGTGCTCCTTGATTTACAGTTGTCTTAGTTTATTACCGGCACTTATGCTCCTTAGACTTTAAATAGCCAAACGACTGGCTTTCAGCACTGTTTGAATAATATTCTAAGACGTATTGCAAGTTCCATGTGTTTACGACTTCACAAACAGTTGGTTTTGTCTGTATTTAAATTCTCTTGAACTATGCAAAAGTGGTTTATTTTTGTTTAATTTTAGTAGGTATCCTGCTCATCTATTCTTCGTCTCCTCTTCTAAATATACAATGTGTCCCGGGGATAAGTGACCGCCCGAAATTTTTTGAATATTTGTACAAAATTAAGGATAATTTCATTTATATTTTTGAAAAAAATCATTAAAAAAATTTTATTGTCAGGCCTGTTAATAACAGGCTTTGCTCTTTTTTTTCAAATTTCAACTGACTGTATTTTTGCATTCGTTTGAAATAGCAGCAAACATTGTTGTGAGCTATTGTAGGAAATATCATGTAGTTTATTAATAAACTAGCTTCTGCCAGCGACTTCGTCCGCGTTAGAGTCGGACTTCGTGCAAAGAGAGAAAGAAATAATAAACACCAGCCCCTCCAATTATCTAAATCTATGCGTACCTACTACTACTTTAACACTAGAAAGACCGAAATTTTGAACTACCTACAAAGACCAAGTGGGGTCAAATGACTCATTCATGGGTTGTAATGTTTTATTCGTGTATTATGGTTTTAATTTTTATTGATTAACATCTAATAGAAAATAAAAGAACATAATAGTAATTAAACATCCATTACGTGATATAAAAATGAAAAAATTAGGCCCATTTTCGATGTTTTAGCTCCTTGTTTACATTACAAGAACCACACAAAGGCTCTTTACAACTAATACAAGATTTGTTGGTTTTGTCTGCATTTTTGCACGTAATAATAATAATCTTCCACGCCGATTTCGGCAACGGCGACCACTTCGACCCTAATGGCGTGCGTGTGCTCTCATGTGGCTGGAGTATCCAATTTTGTGCGTGAAAGTCCGCGCACACTGCGGACATGTCAGGGTACCAGCCACAAAGTTGTAGTTGATAGCTACAGGTGGTCGAGCTTTCAGCTCATCTCGCTTGGCATCCAACTCAGAAAGCCGGCGTGCTTCAAAGTCAAAGACTCTGGCTTTAACGCGGCTTCTCCAGTCTCTGCGGTTGGATGCCAGATTCTCCCACTGAGACGGTTCAATGGAACAGCTTTTCATGTGGCGCTTCAGCACATCCTTGTATCGCAGCAGCTGTCCGCCACGTTTCCGCTTGCCCTCCTGCAACTCGGAGTAGAGGATGCGCTTGGCCACTCTAGTATCCGGCATGCGCAGTACATGCCCGCACCAACGAAGCTGTCTCCTCATGAGGTATGCTTCAATGCCACCTACATTGGCTTTCCTCAACACTTCTGTGTTACGCACACGATCAAACCAACGGATATTTAATATTTTGCGCAGACATTTGAGGTGGAAGCGGTCTAGTTGCTTGATGTGGCGTCGGTACGGTGTCCATGTTTCCGCTGCGTAGAGTATACAAGGCAACACAACTGCCATATACACAGAGACCTTTGTGGATATCTTTAGGTCATGGGAGCTGAAGACCTTCTTGTCGAATTTGCCGAAAGCAGCGGCTGCAGCACCAATTCTGCTATTGATTTCGGCGTCAAGGTCGCACTTTGATGTTATAATGCTCCCCAAATATCGAAATTTATCGACCTGCTTCAGCACATCTTCACCAAGCATTATGGTCAGTTCTTGGCGTCCGTGATTGTCTAAAGACATCACTTCTGTCTTTTGATGCTGATTTTAGACCAAATGTACAGCACTGCTTGTGAAGGTTCGTGACTAGCTGTTGCAGGACTTCAGGGGATTCAGCCACGAAACAGAGGTCATCTGCATACATAATGTCCTGTATATGTGCATAGGACACCTTTGTGGTCGCCTTGAGTCTATTCAGATTGAAAAGTTTGCCGTCAGTCCGATAACGAATACGAACTCCTTCAGGAGAAGAAGTCAATACTTCCCGGACTACAACTGCGAAATATAATGCAAACAATGTGGAGCCAGGACACAACCTTGCTTCACTCCACAGGTGACGGAGAAGAAGCTCGATTGGTCATCTTCAACCGCTACACAACATTGCATGTCATCGTGCAGGAGTCGCAGGAGTCTTATGAACTTCTCTGTACACCCCAACTTTCTCAGTACCTTCCAGAGGGCCTCGCGAGGACGCAGTCAAAGGCTTTTTCCAGATCAATAAAGCAGAGATACAAGTGCTGTCCCTGCTCTCTACTTTTTTCCTGGAGTTGACGGACTGCGAATATTGCCTCACAAGTTCCTCTGTCTGGTCTGAAACCAAATTGGGTTTCCGGCAGAATCTTTTCAGAGAGGTTCCTGAGGCGGTTTAGAAGTACTCTGGCGAAGACTTTTCCTGAGACAGAGAGCAGTGAAATACCGCGGTAAGAACCACATTCCGACCGGTCGCCTTTGTTCTTATAGAGAGCCCTGACGCGTGATAACTTAAAAGTTTCAGGAACTTGTTCTTTCTCCCACATAAGCACAAACATTTCCCAGACGCGCGAATGCAGTTCCTCGCCGCCGTACTTCAGAAGTTCACCTGGTATAAGGTCTAGGCCAACCGCACGCTGATTTTGCTGTTGTTTGATGGCACAAAGCACCTCATGTTTAGACAAGGCATCATCCAATTCTTCTGCTATTTGAAGTTGAGGCAAACTGTCTATGTAGTGTAGATCAGCTGTTCGATCTACATTAAGTAGCTTATTGAAGTGTTCTGCCCAACGATCTAACACTTCATTTTTGCTTTTCAGCAGACTTTTACCATCTAGCGACTTCAGTGGTACCTTTATGAAGTTGGTGGTACCCAGGAGATTGCGAATTTCGCTATAGAAATCACCGAGCTGATTACTATCAGCAAGCGACTGGATGTATTGAGCCTTGTCTTGCCACCATTTATCTTTAGTGTGTCTCGTGAGTTTACGCAACTCACGGTCACTCTCTCTTATAAGTGCGCTGTTATTACTGCGCTTGAGAAGTTCTCGGTGTTTGGCAATAGCTTTAGAAAGAACTTCGTCGTTCTCATCAAACCAGTCTTGCTTGCGTTTACTTTTTAGACCTATGGTGTTGATGGCTACGTCAAGAATGGACGACGATAAAGCGTTCCAGTCTGCATCAATATCACCGGTACTTTGATAAGAGTGTATATCACATGCCAGCGTTTCAGCGTATTTGCTTCGGGGTCCCGGATGTTTGAGTTTCTCAATGTTTATGTTCTGAGGCTTTTTCCTGCTAGCCCTGAATGGTCGCCGAAGGCAAAGACGCAGTTTGGTGACAATTAGTCTATGGTCCGTCCAGCAATGAGCACCGCGCATAACACGAGTGACTAGGACCTGAGAGATGTCTCGCTGCCTCGTGATGGCATAGTCAATGAGGTGCCAGTGCTTAGATCGTGGATGCATCCACGTAGTTTTGTGCTTAGCAGCAAGGCGAAACATGGTGTTTGTGATTGCAAGTTGGAATTGAGCACATAAACTAAGCAGCAACTGGCCATTAGAGTTGATGTTGCCTACCCCATGTCTACCCAAAACTTTAGGCCACGCTTCATAATCTCGACCAACTCTAGCATTGAAGTCCCCTAACAAGAGAATCTTTTCTGTTCGGTATTTTATGGAGACATTGTGTAAGTTCTTCATAAAATTTATCCTTGATGTCGTCAGAACTACCTAGCGTCGGTGCATAGACACTGATGACATTAAGGAAATTGTCACCGTCTAAGTGAAGGCGCAATGTGGTTATACGGTCCGAGATGTGGATTGGACATTCTTGAAGTGTCTTCACAAGATTATTCTTGATCACAAAACCAACTCCCGACCTTCTTGGTTCTGTTGCAGCAGTGCCCTTCCAGTAGAAAGTGTAGCCACCGCCATGCTCGACTAGCTCGCCCTCATCGGCAAGGTGGGTTTCGCTTACAGCAGCTATATCAATGTTGTAGCGGCGGAGTTCTCGAGCAACTATGGCCGTTTTTCGTTCTGGGCAGGCGTTTGTCTCCCGGTCGAGAAGGGTGCGAACATTCCATGCACCAAAAGTCAGTAAAGGTGTTTTACGTTTATTACTATTGCGTCGACCACGAATAAAAAGATGCGGAAGCAGCCGTGGTTACTGCTATCCAAAGAGTGTTTGGGGTGAGCATTTTTTTAGGGCACCTTTTCTAGCCCCCTCCCAGGCTGAGCAAGGAAAGCAGTGCTCCCCTAAAAAGGGCTGCTTTGTCTCTCTGGGTGCTGCCGGATTCCCTCTGTCCCCCCAGCTCAAAGAGAAAACGACCACGGCATGTACTCACACCCCCAGAGCCGCTAGTGTGCAGGTCTCAGACAAAGCTCAGGTTGCATCAGCCCGAACCTCTCTACCTCAACCTATCGCCACTAGTCTTCGCCAAATCGGGGTCCATTATACGGAAGCAGTTAGATGCGCAGGATATATTATAGTGCTCAAACATACGCGCAAACGCAAGAGCACTCTCTCGTCAAACATCCCTTTATCCGATGGAACGGTGAACCGCTACGATCAGAGAGATGTTAGATGCAGCAGTTTGACATACGATAACACGATCCCTATCGCTGCCTCTAGGCCTTCCTGCGATGCCTCGGTGTCTTGCCACCAGTGGTGGTCTGCTATTTAGCCAAGACACAATTTCGGGGGATTTCCGATCAGGCTTGGGAGATGTTGTTACCAAGCGCCGGCGCCGACGGTAGCCGCCGCGCTACTGACTGCACTCGCCGCCGTGCTCGGCACTGTGCACGACACTGTGGCGCCCTCCAGCGGACACGCCAGGTACTGTGGAGAGCCTGCTCTCGCACACGTCCGCACGTAACAATGACGTGACACTGTTTTCTGTTTTTGCTACGGTCTTCTTCAGGCTCTGGAGTATGCTATTATCGGGCTGTGAAGTACCTAGACGGTGTCATCAGGGAGTGGGTATCTCGGGAGATAAACTCCCTTGCCAAGTCAAGAATGACCTTTTTTCTCTGATTTTTGTACAAAATCCAGGAATTAATTGCTGCCAAATTCATAATATCATGAAACACTTGTAAGGGCCAACGAGCAGAAGGTGCTTTGACACTATATTTCTTGGTCATTTGATCAATAACGTCCAGGTACTCCAAATTTCGTAGCATTGTAAAACTTCACCGTGTTCGGCTTCTTTTTTGCTTCTTCTGGATCAACAAATACATAAGAGTGAAGTAAACTAAGAATCATAACTGATTTTGAAGGTTTCCCTTGATAAACTGTAAGTGCGCAGGTTTCAGAGTTGTGAATATGTGTTTCATATAAACTGAGGGTTGCATTTTTTTATAGTAGCTAGAATATCTCTTCGTGTTTTGTTTACCGTACCAACTATTGATGTACGTTTTTCAATCAGCTTTTTGATAAACTTACACTGGTAAAAAAAAATCAGTTGTTATATTTCGACCACTATTCAAGTATGAGTTCATTAGTCGCAATACAACGCACTAGCCTAAACTTTGATTTTGTGGATGGCCTTCATCTCTTCCTAAAATGTCCTAAATATGGGAAACCATTACACAAGCACTTTGAATTATTGTCAATGCAAATATTTTAATTTAACTACCCACAATACGAGTATATTCAACGAATTTACAAAGCACGCACGTAGTGCTGTCAAATGACCACTGCGGTCTTTCTAGGTAGATGATAATTTTTCATTCGTATTTATCTTGCTATCGGTATCGACACATCAGAATAGTGTAAAGAATGACGAAATATTAAAAGTCATAAAACCACAGTGATTTCAATGCTTTGGTTTTGAAAATATGATTGATCAAAAACTTCATTGGGGTCATTTGACCACTCTGGTCTTTCTAGTGTTAAGAAATAAAATGTAAACTATTAATAATTTGTAATTTGAACGAATATTTAAACACTACCAAAATAACTAATAGGTACCAACCTATTTTATAAAATAACAACAAAAGAAAGTTAAAAATAAATTATTTAAAACCTAAAAGTCGCGCAATAAGGTTGAACACTCTGAACGCCTATTCGCATCAATCGCACCAAGAGCCAAATATTGTATGAAACTCGCGCAGCCACCGCGGCGACAGATGCCCAAAAATGATCCTTATAGCGTGATTCAGTATTCACGCGCGATGGCTTATCCGTTTTTCGTGTATAACTTTGGTGTTTCTTCACCGATTTATATGAATCTTTTTTTAATGAATAGGTAATACTATTAACTATTTTTGATTCGTGTGAGTGAGAGTGTTATAAACGTAATAGTAGACAAATATAATCAGAAAACTCCGAACTGCTAAGCTACCGAGAGAGTTTTACGTGTTATTATGTTAGTCAACCATAAAAGATAGATATATACTGTCATGGGATATTTTTTACATAATTTTTACTATATTTTTTACATGGTTTCTGTGTAGCTGTAACCATTAGGGTTGCACACGCGACGGAATCTTAAAAAATGGAGTAACTTCTCCCGTTTTCCCAACATTTACCTTCACTGCTCTGCTCCTATTGATCGTAGCGTGATGCAAAGTATCCTATATCCTGCCCAGGAGTATGAAGAATCATTGTACCAAGTTTCATTGAAATCCGTCAAGTAGTTTTTGTTTCCATAACGAACATACAGACTGACAGACAGACAGACAGACAGACAGACAGACAGACAGACAGACAGACAGACAAAAAATTTTCTGATTGCATTTTTGGCATCAGTATCGATCACTAATCACCTAATAGTTATTTTGGAAATATATTCAATGTACAGAATTGACCTCTCTACAGATTTATTATAAGTATAGATTAAAAGAAAGTGATATTATCGGGGCATTTATTGGACTTATTTTGAAAAAACTGAAAAAAAGGCGTTATTTTCTTTGAATTTTTATTTTCTTTTTTTTCTAATCAAGGTTTTATTACATTTTTGTTATGTTTGATAATTTTTATTGATAAACTATGATGTCGGCTAGTCAATAAAGAAAAAAGAATTTAAAAAGATGTAAAAACTTAGGAAATATCTTAAAAAAACTGCAGCACGTCACAGTATTTACTAAAAATCATTAAAAAAAAACCAAAGGCGGTAAGTCCCAAATATAAAGGAAATTATCCTTAATTTTGTACAAATATTCAAAAAATTTCGGGCGGTCACTTATCCCCGGGACACATTGTATAAAAAAAATTATGTCACATTTCGTTGTAATTTTATAACTCTTTGTTGGGACTATTTAGTGGTTTATGTGAAGTTCACACAACATCCGTCGAGTGGTTTTTCATTTATCACGTAGAATAGCACGTACCGGGCTGAAAGTTTTCCGTGAATTAGGGTAGTGTCCAGGGTCGAAATAATGAAATAATATTTAGTCCGCTTTTTAGATAATCAAAAAATATTGGATACGTATTTTTTCTTTTTTTAATTAAACATAAAATGACAAAGATAATACACTTCAAAAATTAGGAGTGGGGGCCTTTTACGTCACAGTGTCCTGAAAATTGTAGCAACTTGTGACGTCACACTCAACTTTAACACGCTATATCTTAACAAGTTCTGATCCAATTTAAAAAAGAAAAAATATGTATCGCTTAATTTTGGACAATCTACAAGACGGACTAATTATTATTTTTTAGGAAACTACCCTATTGCTGCAAAAAGTTTGTTTAGTAAACACACTAACCGACTTTTCTCGAAACATCACAAAACAAGCTATTGTTTTTCCACGTAAATCTTTCACTCATCTCCTGCAACCGAATTCTACATTCTACATTCCTTTTTGAAAATGCATTCGCCCACGAATATTCCTCTTACCTGTTCCAGTTTATCCTAGCACGTCATCCCGACTGATTCCTCCATTATGCTATTTCGCACACAACCCGTCAAGTGCGAATATTCGGGAATGTTCGAGAGCGTTCGATCTGCGTTCGACATCGCAGCTGATGTGTACTATGCATAACATCGAACGACAACGTTATTGGTTCCGTTTCTATGGGTGATAGTGGATCGAAAATCAGTATGGTAAGTTGTTGAAATGTATTTTTAGGTAGCGTGTAATAGTATAGTAAACTAACTGTGGATTTCGATAACCTATCCGTAGATTTTCTTACTAGAGATCGTAATCTGACATTATTTGTAAGGCCAAATTCTGTCACTCGTAATAGGTCATTTAATTACTCAGCTAAAGATGGTAGTTGTAGGTGTAGGTAATCAGTACATAACGATTAACATAATCATTAAAATGGACACGTCCAAAAAACAGATTTACCGAGCTCATCTTAAACTATTAAATATTGTATTCTATAGTAAAACAACGAAGAATTCAAAACAGTACCGTGTCTGCGCCCACTACATCAAGCTCTATTGTTCATTCTTTTTCTTCCTACTCCTACTCGAGTAATGGCTACCTTTGATAGCTGTCATCAGTATTGCATGTTACTATAAAATATAGTTATACATGGATGTAGATATCTTAAGAGTATGCAAACTGCAGACTAAACAGTTGGCCGACAGTTGGCCCGATGATTTTTTTAAACAAAATCTTGACACCAATCAAAGTTCTCAGTCGATCTGATACTGGCTAGATACCTGATCTTTGTAATGTGCGTACAACTATTCATCTTATCAAAGTTCTCAGTCGATCTGATACTGACTAAACACCTGATCTTTGTAATATTCGTACTACTATTCATCTTCATACTGATTGATTAATAAGCCCAACGAACTATCGGCCGACTAAAAGTTTGCAGTCTGCGAGGGCTAAAGGATCTTGTGGGCAGCATCCATTGTAATGATAAGATCAGGATATCACAGTGCGATCTCCTTTGAAGCCTTACAGGAGTTGTTATTGCAAAACGAAGGGTTTTTCGCTTGTTCATAAAGTATGGTTAAGGAAAAGTAAATGCTGAATTGAATTATTTAGTTACTTTTTCTTCTGCAAAGGTAACTAGATGATAGCAATATATAATCATCATCATCAGCCTTTTTAACGTCCCACTGCTAGACACAGGCCTCCTCTTTTTTTGATGGAAAATGATTAAATGATCCCACTGTGGGTGCAGCGTGAGGGAGTGTAAGACTCTTACTGACTAAAATCCACTATGTTCCTTCTTAAGCCCTTTATGTACCAGACCCGCGGTAACTAGAACAGGCCTCTTCTCACAAAGAGAAGGATTGAGGCGTTACCATCACGCCTTACAGCATTGTTAGATATTTTAAAATCTTTATACTTAAGTAAGTATGTACTTTCATTTTCTACATTGTAGAAATATGAAATATTTACTACAAAACAAGCCTTCCTAGTCAACGCCTCACCTCTTTGTTGAAGAGATTTTCTCGTTTAAGACCCATTCAGAATACTTAACTTTGTTGTAGTTACATAGTTTATTCTAAAGACGTGCCCACACTTCATCGTCTCACCACATTGTACATGATTTCTCCAGGAACTTTACTACTTTCGTGAGTAACTGTTTTACGACCTGAACATTAAGTTCATTCAGAAATATCGCAATAAACACACAATAATGAATGACACAATGTGATTTTCCTCGGTTGTAGTGGTTCCTACTCATAATTATATCTACATTGCGGTTTTATTTAAACCGTTAAATGGTTTGGTGGAATTAAATTTTCATTGTACATTAATGTTTATCGCTACTCAAAGAGTTCGCCATTTTGTGAAGGAGAATGGGCGAAAAATAACCAACGCTTTAATTTATGAATATCGTAAAAAGTGTTGCGATGTTTTTTGTTCGCGTAATAAAAATCTAGGTTCAATCGATTCGGTGAACGATACCCGGATATTGGTACATCGTATCGGCGCGTAAATTAAAAATTCCGGAAACGGAAGCAGCAGTATTATCTCATCCTATTTGCTCAGTTTTAGCGCACAGTGTAATAATACGAATTGCACTGCAAAATAAACATCGTGTTTTGGAGCAATATGTACGTACCGGCTTTGTTGTGCTATCAGAATTTGATTTCAAAATTGGATTTACTTGGTATTTGTTGAAAATTCAAACGAAACTTACTAAAAGGAAACCCAATATTAAAAAAGACATTCATTATAAATCAAAGAAGCCTCATTCACCAACAAATATGTTTAAGCTGGAAATGTCAAACCACAATTTACCTCCGAAAGACGTTGTAATTCATAAAAATAACGAACTAGAGGGAACTCATTATAAAAGCCACAAAGCATTATCGTAATTTGAATAAAAACCGTGCCGCGGGATGGCGGGCTCCACTTTAATATTGCGAGTGAGATGGCGCAAGGAAAATATTATTATATTAAAATTGTCAGGCAGGTGAAAACTCACCCGGGACCGGGCGATCTGATACCAGGCACACTCGCATGTACCGCGACTTTAAGTCGCAAGAATTTTTACTCGTTAAATATTCAGCGCTCAGCTGTACCATTCTCAAACATAAAGCTATTACGTTAATGGTTAAAAATTTGCATGTTTCATAAAGTAATAACGGGATTAGTTCGAGATTAAATCATCAGAGGAAACACGTGTAATAATAACTTTCTGGGATACGTATAACGTTGGTAGATAATCCTCGTGGTGTGTTTATTTTGCGAGCATTTCATAGTAATATTGGCTTCGTGGAAATCGGGATCCTAATTCGAGCACGAAATATATTCCGCGTTCCTAATCGCAAGTGCACGCCAAATATAAATCAAAATAACTGAACGTTTCGTACGGGTGTATTCAGTCGCGCGCCTCACTTCACTTTATTTCACCGAGTTTTTCCTTTGCATAATATTTTCCTTTCTCCGTTTTCTTTTTATTGATCTATTCAATCGCTAGAATGTTCTTAATGTGTTTTTTCGGTTCTCCCGCGCTTGAGCTTGTTTTATTATAAGAAAATACACAGATTATTTTCATAGATGACAAGAACCTTTTAGTCAAATATTTCCGTATGTACGCGCCGAGAGTTTGTTTGTGGAAATCTCGAAAAGCGTTCGACCGTTTTCGATGATTCTTTCACTGTGAGCTTAATATGTGTGTTGACTTGCTGTATCACCGTGATTGCATGTTAAATAGAACACGGCTTTAAGTAGTTTATAGTGAACGAAAAAGCAATAAATTCATGTCACGGTCGACCTAATATAATTGGAAATGAAAACAGTAATGTTTTACTAACGCTAGAAAAACGTAACAGAAAAGCAGTTTGTTTGGTCAAGCTCAGACATAAATATTACTTGTTCATTTTCATAATCCTGTATCGCAGGCTATTTTAATATATTCGCTAAACATTGTCGTAATAACGCGGAGATAAAGCTAGGGAGAATAAAATAATAAATGTATAGAGATGATGAGTTAACAGCAAGAGTAGCGTGTGGTTGACTAAACGTTGTTCACAATAAATTATACTAATGAGTCGGTAACACAATAAAACCTAATGAAGATATAATATATTCGTAGTTGAGGAATATATTACGATTGTTGAACGTGCATAGCAATGGCATTTATGAGTATAGTGGGCGGACGAGATGTCGCCGACATACGAAGACTTAATACTTTAATTCGTTAGAAAAATCTTCATAATTCATCACGATTTCTTTTATAAGAATTGAACTTTGTGTAAATGTTAAATGGCTATTTAGAAATTGTGTATGTTAATGAATTGCTTCTAAAAATTATCATCGACTAGGTTGAAAAATCTTTTGTGTTGTTGTTTGTTTGCTATCTTTTTTCTTGCTATTTCAAGAGCCTTTTCCATTACAAGAGTGCGAAAATAGAACAGTTATGTTTTACTTAAAACTAAAGCTATTTACTTCATCAGAAAAATCTATTTCGTTAAACTAAACCCCAATAACACTTAGATTTAGGCGTCTTTAAATAGAAAACGGTCTAAAATATTGCAAGAAAATAAAGCTCAAAACGAAAAAGTAAATGAAAAAGAAAATTTCTAATACTCTTTGTATTAAAAAGCTATTTTGGTAGAACTATTTACTGAACTATTACTTCGGTATATTATTTACACAACTCTCGGGAGCAGATAAGCTGTCGATAAGTTCATTCGTTCGTTCACGTCATTCATTCACATGTCACTGAGGAATGAACGATTGTATGAAATTCTGAGGCAATTTGCAGTATTTGTTGTTGGCATTTTCTGAAAATCTTCACTTATCATGTAACTGTGTAATTTTTTTGATTTTTATAAAAACTGAATTAACCATTTTTACTTAAATTAAGTCTCCTTTCTAAGTTTGTATCCAAAAGATTTTTTCTATCTTATAAAAGTCATGTAGTTAGTAATATCTCAAAATGAAAGGCCTTGTTCAAGTGTTATTATATGCTAGAATCTTCTTGAATTTAATAACAGCGAGCGCAATAACGGGTACGTTATATGAAAAAAGTACAATCCCATATTTTAATAAATGCGCTTACAAAACTACTCTGAAATCACAGTTTATATTCAAAAGCAAAATTCATACAGCACAAACATTTTTCAGTTACATTAAAACACATTTCACCTCACTATTCCCGCATAAAATCCCGGACTCATAAAAACAAGTTTAAATAATTACGTTCCGTTTTTCCCGATGTCACCCCGGGACAAGAACATCCTTCTCGTACATTATAGTGCAACTCTTTCAGCTAAACACGTCCCACAGATAACATGGTACGACTGCTATTTATACAGGGCGAATTATTACTAACATTACAGGGTGTTCTAAAGCAGAAACTACAAAGATCACGTAGCCCTGAGTTATGCGAGTAATTCACACCTGTGTTTAGTCAACCTTTGTATTATGTGATACGTCATGTTTGTAAGGGCACAGCTGTTTGATAGTGCACAATATATGGCGGGATTCACGTACAACTTGCTACGGTATAAATTGCGCCTAGTGATGTCCCATATTAAGACAGAACTATCGATAGATTCGCCACTATAACAAACCACGACACTTGAACCGTATCTCCCTCGCGGCACAAACAGCGATCCTTAGCTTAGTAAAATTTAATTAAGAACATAATATAACGGCTAGCGAAAGTCAGGAGCCAAGGCATCTCAAAACACGGCTACTGATGATAAAGTCTGTGCTTCGCAACTAATCTCAAAAGCTGGGTTCTCGAAGCTATTGTGCAAGACGTGGAATAAGCCCCTGCTCTGCCGGCCCCCGGCTAAGTGGGGTATAATGGTTGGTTACCAAACTAATCCATAAATCCCGTCTTGACTTGGTGTACCGACGTTTGAGGATAGTAGCCACTTAGTTGGTGTGGCTAAGACGCTTTTTATTTGGCGGTCTTAGTTGTTTGTTTTGTTGTGACTGCTATTGTGGTTCAAAGATCGAGAACAGCGAATGGACAGAAATAGTATACTGTTGTTTGACAAGGAAACCCTAACGCTATAGACTCAATTTATATTCGAAATAAAATTATTTCGTCTCATAAATCTTTGCGAGTCAATACTAATTCCCTTTTCGAAACATATTTATAATTTATAAATATTCAACGAAACCACGTGTGGCAGGACCACATAGCAAAATTATATTCAGAATTTAAAACGACAGTAAATAAAACGATAAAATATTCAAAGATTCAAACAAAACCTGTCAGCCGATCGAATCGAGACACCGGTATCGATAACTCATGTTGCACGTCACTATAAATCAACGCGACCTTCACCGATAGTGATGCCCACGTACTAACTAGTCGATAAACTTAGTCGATAAATTCACAATTCTTGCACGGTTCGTTTGCGAAACCTGTGACTTAAAGCAACGTCTCCCTCGCATTTTACGTTTAGAAAGTTATTGGGATTCTCGTCAGACATAGTAAAATTGAGAAAGATAATACGAGCCGTCGTAAAATACCTTAAGGTCTATCTTCTTCGAAGGAAATTTCAGATTTATATTATTTAGCGATGTAAGGATTCCTTTTTACAGACGAAAATAGAATTTGCGTCAGAACATAACTGACATATCGATGTTTTTGTTTATCGTATCACCTCCCTATTTCCAATACATTGTTAGGAATTTTGCAATTTTTCAAACTGCCGAGATGTCATCGCGACACTGGATATAAAACTATCGAGTCTGAGTGTTTGTAGATAAAAGTTTCCGATTCTTTTTGTGACGAAAAAGCGCACGATTTCGACTATTTTCATCATTCGATCTTTATTGGACATGTTTTCGTAATTGGGACCAATATTTCGTTTCAGTTGCCTAAAAAGACGACAGCAGAAAAAACGTATGATGTATGTAGCCCTCTGAATATGCTAAAAAGTTGTCTAGATATTTAGCATCGTTAGTGTGCTTTGAATTTCTTCCTTTCAATTTTCTGCCTTTTTCGTAGTTGTACCTTCAGTTATTTATGTAACATCGTTATATAGACGCTACATGAAATATTATTTTCAGTTCATAATGTTCTACTGTAACGTTGGTAAGCCACTCAAATAATTGTTAAGCTATTAATATAAAATAACATTGACGAGCAAGTGTTAATAACTGTCTAAACTTAGATCTAATATAATAGGACGATTTGCTAGACTTTACAGATAACCCACAGTTGAATAAACTAACCGAATTCGCTTAACCTAAAATCGATTGGCAGAAGCAAAAACATTTCAAACACAAACCCAACCTCTTTCCATATTTGCAATAACATAAATTTTTATTTGGGTCATTTTATACCGTTCCGAAATAATCAACCCGCAGAATTTGGCCGATTTCTAAACTCATTTGGGTCCAAACGGCGTGCGACAGTCGTTGGGACAACGAGTGTTGGACTCAAACGAGAACGCACCGAACTTTATCGTCGATATATTGAAAGGAATCATCATCATCGTTTTCCATAAATAGTTGTTCGTCGAGTGTAATGGTTCTCGATTAAGTGGTTTCTATACAACACCAGTATCGTGTTTCTTTTTTTTAATCCGATACTTTTTTCTTGTAATTTATTCTAAGTTTAGAACATAATCAAAATGAAGATTGTTCATTGTATACTGTAATTGAGAAATGTTTGATAGCTCCACTTTCAAGAGATTAACGATAACGGACCAATATCAGTACTAACTAGTAAATCAAGTCTTATTGAACAACATTTAGTTGTAGAAACCAGACAAATCGCTACTAGACCGTAGGCGACAGGCTAGCCAGCGATAACTCGTATAATATTCCTAACAGTAATAGTGTATTTACTGTATTGCAAATGGACGATAAAAGCGACAACGATGCCTGTTTCAATCTTACAGATATTGAATGTAGAACAACTGAACTGATATTGCAGCACGTGAAACAAATTGCATAAGAGTTGCTCGATGAAGCGTAACGCGACAGTCAAGTCCAGCTTCCAACTAATTTGGCACTAACACAAAAGACAATCTTAACTAGCAAAATTCGTAGTCTTTGACTGAATCTCAAATCAAATGAAATCAAATAGTCTGTAAGATAAAATCAAATATTTATAACAGTTGGCATGGTTCCATTCGCTTTGGAGTATTCGTGGTACGGCCACATTTGCATCGACGTAGATGGCCCGTGATTTTGTTCGGTGCCACCCGGAGGCCTGATTAGGAAAATAATCGGATTTATCGGACGAATGGAGAACCGCTGACAAGCACTAAAGGGAATTGTAGTAGCTTTTTGGGGCTTAGGTAAGGTAAGTATTATATTGGGAGGCCGTAATCATTTTTTCAGCGTCACCTAAAATAGAAGATGAGCCGTTGAGATTTCATTTATAAAAGACAGATCTTTTTAGTTTTAATAAAATACCTCCCAACTTCATATACCTAAGTACTCAACAGACAGACCCACGAGACAATAGTATACAAACGCGGAACAAAAGCGAACATGTCATTTGCAGTAGTCATAATAGTTGAGTTAACCCTACCGCTGCGATGAAAACATCTGATTATGTAAATGCACGTAGTGTCGTGCAAAGTGCGCAAGAGTCGCCGACGTAATTGCTTGTTTGGTTGGAGATGCATTTTAGGGTTATATAGGACTGTATTTACAATCCTATATGGTTTAATTACTACACTAGTTTTATAAAGAGGATTTTTTTGTATTCTGAAGTCTCTGTAACTACTCAACTGACATGGAAAATTCTTGCGTTACGAAGCTACTTACACTATCCTCAGGAGACCGGGATACGAGTGAAACTGCAAAAAACAGCTTGTATTTCATAGATTGCAGCATATTGGCACAGGTTTCCGATAAACCATATTGGGTATATATGGTTTATCGGAACACAGTAACACAATCCGCAATACACCTACCTGTACCTATAAAGTAGGTAAATATTTTCTCAGAACTCAGCAGGTGTCCATCACACATACCTACTTCCATAGTATTCCCCATAAATAATATGACCTATAGGCAAATATCGACTTTCTCTGTTTAAGAGCCCTACGGAGCTGTTTAATGAACCATTAAAATGTTATCTTCGTTTGAAATCTTTTCCTGGTTATGTCTGTTTGTTTACCGTCGATATGTTGGCATTTTAGGCAGTGGATAGTAGAAATTTATTTAGGTACTTAAAGAAATACTTAGGTTTTGGGACACCTTGAAAAAAAAAATGAGTTTGAGACTAACTTTTTTGACAGAATCGTTCATTTCATGTTTTTGATTGATGACGCTCATGAAAATTCTACCAAGCCTCTCATGACTGCAAACTTTCTCACTTTATTGAATAAAATCTTTTCTTCCTTATACTCAAACAAAGAACCCATTAAGAATTAACCTTTTCTACATTATATACCTTTCCCACTAAATACTTAACCTGAGCTACAATAATTCCTCTCATTTAACTACATTCCGACTCAAGTGTATATTTTATTTGATTCCCCAGCTACAAACACAAATCTCCTCTTAGCAGTTCTACAATGAGTTGTAAAGGGATCCAGGCGACGCCGCGGGGCGCGCCTAGTCTTACTATAAACAAGCTGTGCTTGAGACAGCATGTACCAATAAAGTGGGTAGTTGTATCCTGGCTCGAGAGTCTCGAATGTTCTTGTAAATGCGTGTGACGTAGGTTCCGTAGATATTTTATATGCCTTTTTTTGTAGAGAGAAAAGTATTTATATTGTTTGCAGTACATATAAACTGTTTATTTTAAGATAACAGCAATTAATATCATGGAAGGAAATCATTTGTTAATATAATGTGATGTTTGATGATTAGATATTTTGTCCATGCCTAATATGTGGTCTTAATAATGTTAATTAAATAGATAATGAACAATATACAGAAAAAAACAATAATTTATTAATTTTAGTATTCCATGCCAATAAAAGCAACAGGGTTTTCGATAACACACAATGGATCTCCACATTCTCCACTAAACATGAAAAAATTGGCGGCAAGCCAGTTAAGGTCTAGCCTTACTAGATACAAGACGCGATGTATTACACGGGACGAAGTCTTTATAGTTCTCTAAAGCACTATCCCGAGTAATTTAATATCGACAATAAGACCAAACAGTAAGTTTTTTTACTAAAACAGATCTAGGAATTATCGATATATCTATCTTCGTAAGTATCGACCGTCCCCCAACTCAATTCATACCGGTTATATCTAGTTTATTCGCGAACTTGAGCCCATAGACGGAATTTATTTGAATGAAAATAGGCGGTGTAAGTGTCCCATTGATTTTATTGCGGTGCCCGTGTTTTGCCGCGGCAGTTACGGGTTAATGGTGCAATTGGATTTGGAACAGTTGAACGAAACCGCAACGAGCCGTGGCTCGGTGACTTTTTACTTATATCTATTACCCGGGTTTTTCTGTAAAAACTTTGAAATAAAGACTTTTATAATGTTGTAAAGTGGGGCACGAGCGTTGAGAACGTTGTCGATGCTATTAAGTTGGTATAAAAACTACGTTTTAGACGACAAAAGCACGCTAGCGGAGGGTTAATCGCGCCATTGGAGCTGCAGTAATCGCGTTCTGTTCCGCGCAGCGTTTTGCCGCGCGACTCAACGCTCGCCGTTCCGTTTTACATGGAGCGCTTATTTTCGTGTAGTGCTGTCTGTTGCACTCGCTGTGTAAACGGTCGTACGGAAATCGCAGGCTTTGTTTTTGAAATTGGAACTCGTGTTTTTAAATGTGTGAATAACATTTTAAGATGTTGCTGAAACTTTTCTTTGGGGTGTAATTGGCCTGTATTTTGCACGTTAACAAAATTCTCCTTGCTTGTTTTAGAAATAAACTTTTTACAACTGCCTAGCTGTCGGGGTCTCGGGTTCGATTACTGGGAATTGCAGAAGTTGCTTTGTGGAAGTTGGTGATTGATCCCATCGGGCTATGAGAGTGAAGGAATAGTGAGTGCACCTGTGTCTGCACAAATGCTTGTGCACTATAACACGTCCTGCGCAGTTGGCTGATCCTTACACGAGAACAGCCACCGTGATCGATAATCAGGTAGGAGCACATCATTAAATATACTTTTATTTACAAACGTACCTCAAAAGACCGACATATTTACCGATGTTAAATCAACCTACTTGTGACGTAAAATAAAGGTCATGTTCCACCAGAGCAAGCACGTACTATTATTCTCTGTATGTGTACGTGATTTTTACCCGTTTCCTCGATGTAGCACTAATATAGTTAATGTATGTATTTCTAACGTGAATAGCGAAGGAATAACAATGTTTACTTCCTACGTCGTAAATATACTTGGAGCAATGTATAGCAATTTATTTGTTTGCTTATGTTTGTTATCTGTTTTATGGTTCGTGTTTTAAAATTGGTTATTTCGTCAATTATTATAAAGAAAGGCAGTTTTGCTGGGGTTCCATGAATCGGTTACACAAATAAATGCATGAAGCTACTTATTGCTATTTATCAACCTCATAATCGAGTAGGTATATTGTTTAGCTGAATTTATATTTTTTTCCTTAACAATTATACTTAGTTACTTTCGAAATCCATATTTAATCGTACCTTAGATCTATTTTTATTTCAACCCACACCTTCTACCAAAAATACACACAACATTAAAAGCTCAACAGTACAGTCACAAAGAAAACTCTTATGTCGTACCCATACAAATACCTACAATGTACAGTTATCAAGTAATTTTCCACATTGTGATTAAACTGCGCGTTATCGAGTGCTCAATCGATTCGCTGAAAGTAGGTCGCGGGTACATTCGCGCACAGTATTGTTACCGTACATTCGTACATTCCGTCTTTAATTAAGAGGTATGTACTTTAAAAGCACGATTATGCACTACGGTTGAAGTTTTGTGTATCGGTTTTGGAATTGTTCTTATTTAAATGTGGCCTATTCAAGTCAAAAGTTTGTATTTCATATAGATCTATTACAGGTGCTTAATGTCGTTTTCATTTACATTACAGACGCTGGATGCAGGTCGCCTCCAACAGGTATCTGTGGAGATCTAAGGGGGAGGCCTATGTTCAGCAGTGGACGTCCTATGGCTGAGATGATGATGATGATGACAGGTGCCCAAAGACTTAAGAAACGTCAAGCTAGTTGCGTGGTTCCAAAGAGTGGATAAAGAATCAAGCTTGAGCTTTTGAGCTCTCAAGTATGAGTGTGTGTGTTCGATTCCAGGTTAGGCAAGTACCGATGCAACTTTTCTAAGTGTGTATGCGATTTCTAAGCATATCTTGAGTACCAATTGTTTTTGAATAATTGCTGTTCAGATGTGCCGAATGCAGGGTTAATGTTAGGTTAGCAGTGAAATTGTATAAGCAAAAAAAGGTTAGCCGATTGATGTAAAGGATTATGATGTCTTAGGTTTATGATTCAAATTTTAACTTATGGTAAAATCGATCCACAGAGCTTTTTAATAATGGGATATGGACTAAATCGGCCGCGAAATATAATTGTCAATATTTTTATTAAGTTATTTTTCCTACTAACACAAAATTCATAAAACTATCACTCCACAAAAATTCTCCAAAAATATTTTCACCTCAATAAAACAACGAAAGTTTAACCTACAAACAATAGTTTGAAACCAGTTCTATATAAGTTCTATATTAATGCATTCGGAATGTAATTTCCACTGTTCCGTAGAACAGAGATGCGTGGGAGTCGATGCGACCTTAACGCCTACGGAGTGAATATGCATTGCAGTATGTGTCAATTTGTCGCTATTGATGCATTGTTTCGTGCAATGCAGTGTAAGGGGTTGGACACGTGTTTTCAGTATCTATTTATAGGGAAATGTTAAAGGAAGAAATTATCTTTGAGAGTGGCTTTTAGGTATACGAATGACTAAAGAGTGATAACATGTTTAAGTTTAGCGAAAGTATATTTTGCAAATTAGTTGCAATTGAAACTATTACTTGTCAAAATTCAGATTAGAAATAAACCTATTAAGAATTGATTCAGTGAAAAATCTTGAAAAATAAATAAAAAAATATTGCACTGAAATACATAGAGGATTGTAAAGTAAATTTTGGTGCTAAACAACATAGTTGTGGTATTTTTGGTATGTAACTACATTTCCAATATGTTTTCAATAACATTCAAACTAAATCTAACCAAAATCAAACATACTAGTGACGTCCGACAACATCGAAAACATAAAACCGATATCGATAAACAAACTTATCGACAATACACGCGCACCTTTACAGTTATGCAAGAATGAAGATCTATTTCGTTGCAAATAAATTCAAACACTGGCTTCATTGTATAACATTAGTTTTAAATGAGAGCTCTTGATTGTTCGCGTGGGATTTCTGAGTGGGTTCAAAATTGCATGGGTGGTCGAACTGGTGATGTTTTGGCATATAATCTGATAAACATCTGTAAATGAGGTGCATTTTCTGACAGCTTGCATGATGTAGAATTATTCTAATGCGATGGTAAATACAAGCAAAAGGAAATATGAGTACCGAAGTTCGGTTTTCTTGGTATGGGATTTTTGGAGCAATCTTGTGACTTTTTTATGCTTTGATTTCTGAAACTTACGCGAATGTTAGACATTGAAATAAAACTACTTTTACGGATTTTATCGCGGTTATATTAATATTATTTAATCACGACGTTTCGGATCCTTTACAGCATCCATGGTCACGGGCAGACTGATTACCGCTCAACCCTTCTCTGTATAAGAGGAGGCCTGTGACAAGCAGTGGGACGGTAATAAGCTGATGACAAGCAGTGGGACGGTAATAAGCTGATTATGATAAATCCTAGCCAAATATCTACATAAGTTACCATAGGTATTTATTAATTCCATCCAATCAAAATCTTCTTCATAAATAACAAAAACTTAACTAAGGCGATAAAGTTTCGCTCAGTTTACTTTATACCTAATTAATTTCTAATTACATATTCAAGAGTTAATTTAGCAGTTTCTGCAGCGGTGTTTGATTAAACCAACTAGTTTGAAGCTAGGCTATAAATTGTAGCCTACATCTGCCTAAGTGCCAACACAGTAAATTCTTATACGCCACACAAGATTAATGGCGCCGCACTATTTGTGTTATCACATTATTGAGCATTAGTGTTGTAACTTCGACTTATCGATGTTAAATTGTGTTGTACAAATCTATCGATGTAAATGTTTGAATTATTTTCTTTATATTTATGCTTAGAATTGTTTTTTCGATTTCTTTTGTGTTTTTAAATTGAGAGTTGTTATTTGAACGTTAATCAAAGTTTCTTTATGTTTAGTTTAACTAAGTTGCAATAAATAATGATGATAGTTTTAGCAATTTATAAGTTAGTGATGAATAAGAAAAGCGTTTGACAAAGAAGATTGGTACCTATCATTAGTAATGTGACTTTAAAACTAGTTCGAATATCAAACTTTTTCTTGAGATAACTTGTTTTATGAATTATCTATTTAATTTTGTAGAGCAAGGGTTCATTAAAAGTTTGTTTTAATTCGTAAACAGGTCGTGAGAATATCAACAACCTACTTTGCACGGAGTAGTTTTCAAAAGTTTTTAGTATAACTGTTTTTAGAGTGTTCTTTTTTCCATAAGCCTAGATACACCGAAGTTGTTTTAAAGCTACAAAATTATCAATGAAAATGTATGCTTAATTAACTATAACATTCAATTCAGTTGTTTATGCACATGAAATATTATTTTTAATTTCACTCCTCAGAGAGCATAGTTATTTTCAATTAATTTGATAATTACTCCACTTCGATACAGTCACGAAGTTGCGCATTGCACACCACTAACTCGCATAGTGCTGCCTAAATATTGATTCGATTAATCAACCTCTCGATATATTTGTCGATCGATTCGCTCGCTAGTCGTGGGAAACTCAATTTGGATCTCAATTATAGAAAACTATTCGATATATGCGTTCGTGTGTCGGGTAATAAATTAAAAATGGACGCCAATCTCACGGCTGTTTGACTGTTTAGTCAGTATTAATGGCGTGCATTCGAATTTCATTTAGCTAACTGATTGATTGAGACTTTGTTTGCCTTTGTTAATGTAGTTGAAACTTTAAATTGCCGATTAGAGATAAAATAAATTGAGCGTGACTAGAACTTTAGATATTTTCTTTGTTTAAGAGTAATTATGCAGGATTTATGGCTGGTACTTTCTGTTCGCGCATTAGTCGAGTATGATAATTCAGGAATCGTGTTGCGCCATAAACAAACATAGATACAATGGGGAACAAAGGAACCGGCGACCACACACTGTTGAATTTTAAATTAAAATTTTCAGTTCATGAAATATTAACACCGGAATAAAGCTGGGTCCGCACTGTCGTGCGCAAATATTCAAATATGCGCTTGCGCCGGTTCCCACCGCGTGAAAGGTCGCTAGTGTGCACTCTGTGTTATGCTAAGCAATGCTGAGATACTCCTCTGTAGATGGAGTGCCGACTGCGTGAGTGATGAAAGATAAGCGATATTGAAGTATTGATGTGAATTTTACTTTTCTTTGGTAATTTCCAATGATATAATGGGAAAACCTATGTTTTATTTATACCTAACCTTGATTCAATAACCAAAATATCATAGAAGCAAAAAAATTGAGAATTATAATATAATAATTTGGCAAAACTTATAAAATATGTAATTAAATACGTGTATCTTTGAACAACTTTCCGGAACTATTTTTTAGTTATTAGCTAATTATTTAAATGTAAAAATCTACTCAAAATTCACTAAGATGCATTACACTAATTAAATAATGTATTCTCAAGCAACATTCTAGAAAAATCAACAGTATGTAACTCCCCATTCTATTTTTTAAACACTGCAAATCGCTCACCTCTTCCCCTTAGACCACAGCTCTCCCCACAAGAATGGACGCATCGTGGCGCATAAATAAATGCAACTTTACACAGGTGTATCGACTGTTCGCTGTGCCGTACACGACTCGTATGCGGTTCGCGCTTGCCCACTATTGTTTACCTTCAAGCTATCTTGCTTAAGAGGGCTGCTAGAATTCTTTGAATGAATATTCTTTCGTACTTCCGTGTTTCGGATGCCACGATTAAGGTAGGACTCATTTGAACCTAGCTTATTTGCCTAGCTGTCATTTGAACATCTTTAGCAGTCGTTACGGGTAGTCAGAATCTATACTAATATCATAAAGCTGAAGAGTTTGTTTGTTTGTTTGTTTGAACGCGCTAATCTCAGGAACTACTGGTCCGATTTGAAAAATTCTTTCAGTGTTAGATAGCCCATTTATCGAGGAAGGCTATAGGCTTTTTATCCGGGTTCGTGCAGATGTTTCCACTGGATGCGGATGAAACCGCTGGCAGAAGCTAGTCGGTAGGTATATAATTAACCTAAACCTTACATAATAACTTCTCTGTCCCATGAGTCATATGTGATACCTACACACTGATAGTTCAACTATTGTGTCTGTTTCTTGGATAGTGAAGTGGTTAAGAATAACTCTACCTATACGTAATATATTGGAGAAAATCACGTGAAACTCCGTTTGGACAGTGTGACAGACAGACTAAAGCGAACGGAGGAGGCTGTCTCACAATATTATGTGGTGAAAAACTTTAAACTGAACTCAGCAAAGATTAAAAATAAAAAATATTTTAAAGCCTTTGTTGATATAATATAAGTCTAATGTTTTGGATAATTCCATTCATTTTAGGCCAGAAACTAATTCATTAAAAGGTTTCATACAATCTCAAGTCGCAATAAATAAAATAGCTAATAAATAACAAAACATTAAGAAAATAAGATTATGAAGCTTACGATTAATTCTAGCTTACTAAGAGAAAATAGTTTCTCCTTTCTTTCTGACCTTTACAGGCAATAAGTTTCAGACGTATTATATTTATGTGAAGAAAATAAAATTTTATTTTATTTCGTGGCTTTACTTATATTCCTTTAATATAAAAATGTTCTTTAGAAATGGAGTTTAGAGATATAAAGAATATTTCTTTATTGTCGTTATAAAGTTTGAATGGGTAAATACTATAATGCCAAAAATTTTATTGCTTGAAGGTATGTCTCAATATTCTCAGGGTAAGACTGCAAATAATCAGTTTTTCTGCTATTTAGATTTATATTTTTAGCTGAGCTATTTTAAAATGTATACTTTACAAGCTGATTTTTGAACAATGAAATATATGCATATGCCATTAGTAAATTAACGCCCAAAAATCACATCCAAACCTCTATTTACTGCTACGCTATTCAAATTAATACTCTAACCACTCTGACATAAGGTCAATATTAAATTAACAATACGACTAAACAATTCTTCCTGCATAAAAGGTAGCGTGCAAAAAACTTAATCGGTCATCTTGCATTCCGTGCGGCTGCGAGACGCGGCTTGCATACTGCGCGAGCGCTGCGCAGATTAGCGCCGCGTGTCATGTGACCAGTTGTGAGGGAATTTTGAGAACTGAGAATTTGGTAATGAAAAGTGTATGGGTATATACAAAGTATGTATATGTGTGTCTGTGTTTAATATAAATATTATGTATTTTGATTCTGGTAGCCGCATATTTATTGAGAAGCTCTCGTTCTTTTGAAGTCAGTTTAAGAGAATAAATATGTTTTGGTAGTATCTGGTATTTGATTGATACTTTTTGAGGTTAAAATTGATTTGATAAACTTTTTTTCATTCATGCGCTGAAGATTTTCACGTACAGCTACGTTTATGTTTTATGTATCGACACCAGCTATTTATCTTCAAATCTTGCTATATATTTTCGTATCACAAACAAACTAACCTCAAAATATATGATATAAATGCATAAACCCAATCAAAACACACAAATTTGCCCGCCATAAACTACCAACACATAAAACCACAATTTTCCACGCGTGTCCTATAAATCTATGCCGTCATGCAGCCCCTAAGCGCGCGTGCCCGCGTCCAATGCGCCCGGCTGCGCGCACGCACGAAGCAGCCCCAACTTCTATGCTAATACTTTACTTTGTGAGAAGAAAGTTGAAAAGGTCAATTCATAATGAAATTTTTGATTAAACATACTTATTTTTTTCGTATTTTTTACGTTTTTATTTGTTACGTTTCGTATTAGTTACACGTGCAGTTAAATAATGTTTAATACGTTGAGGCACATATCTAATTCTGAAAAAAATACCAAATGGCGCAAGACACCATGAGGTATTTACCCGAATATTGAAATTCAATAAACCTTCACATGCTAAATAGCAAAACAGCAGATAGAGTATAGGGAATGGCAGTAAATCTGAATGAAACTTCTGGACTTTTCTATAATGGGAGTAACTGCTAATGTATTCCATAGCGACCTTTCAACTTGCATGTAGATTCTCCATCGGTTTTGGAAAAAGTCGTGCGTGTTTAGATTTTATTTGTAATACAACGATTTAAGTGGCTCGTGGCTCATACTGATTAATGATTGATCAAACTGCAAAGTTAAGCTACGCTAGTTGAGGCCAATTCATGGATGGGTGACCGTATTTCGTAAAACTCTTGTTGAGATTATGAAAGATAAATAAAAATATATACGTGTTCAATATCAAAATATTATTATTTACTAGAGAAGAGAACAAAGTCAAACTATCAAAAAATATTGGTACCAACCATTTATAAAACAAACTACATTTGAACAAGCAATTTCCAAACAAAACGCGATCGAATGTTTCAATTGAAAAAATATGGCTTCAAAAGTAAATACATATACAAAAAAAAAGAGAAAACTATCCATAAACAAAACAATTTATATTTATAGTCTATAATTCATACGAATATTTACGTTGGCAACATTTTTATAGAAGAAACGTTTTATTTCGAGAGGGTCACTTTAAATACACCTTGAAGTATAAAAATGGTGATTCTATTCAATGCAAGGCGAAGCCACGGAATATATTAGGAATAACATTATGCCAAGTGTTCTAAGAAAGGATTTTGTATCAATGAACGGACTGGCCGACAGGTTTTTATTCATAGATATAGTTTCTGGGGTATTTTTCTCTATGGTTCGTACATTTATGTCCAACGGTTTGAGTTGTAGTGGAATTGGACTATTTTACATGAAGATGTAGAAAAGAATTTCTTTGTTCATGGAATATGGCATATATAGGCACGTTTTTTGATATTGAACTTTTCTTTATGGACACTGGGTCAGTTAAAATGAATGTAAATATTGTGGAGATGAATTTAACATGTATTTTATAAACATATGCGTAGTCAATGCTATAAAAATGAATCTTACCTCACATATCCGTTGGTCTGTTCTTCGTCTCATTTCAATCCACAAAGATCTGAAAATAAAGAAAAATAATCATTAGATTTTGTTTTAATTAATCAATCATACTCTCTTTTGTATCTCAGACTATTTTTAATCCGGTTCCCAAAAGGAGGGTTCCAATTCGACCGCGGGTGTATATTTTTATGTCATTAAAATGACCACTCAAAATAATTTGCATCATAAACAAAAAACAACACCATCATTTGCATGCATAGATTGTTTCTCCACGAGCATTACATATTCACCCTTCGTCCTACAAATACCTACAATAGAGCAATATCTACCAGCCACTCAAACACCTATTACCAACCACCCCCACTTTCCCAGTATCGACGAAATTCCATTCAGGCCTAGTTAAGTGCAAAAAGTTCAATTTGCGTATATTTCCAAGCTTCCCCGCCTATTTCAACGTGATGAATAGGCCTGTCAAAGTTGCCAACTCATTCTTTTATATTGCACGCTTTATTTTTGGTTTTCGCTAATGAGCTCCCCGTTAATGGCAACCCTTTGGGATGAACGGTTACAAGTGAATGGGAGATGCAAGTCATGTAATTATGTGTGACACGGCACCATGGGTGCTGGTGGTGAGCGTACATTTTGTTGGGTTAATTAAGGATAAAGCGTTTTTTGGGTACCCTTGTAGGATTAAGTTACACAGATTAAATCGCGGTGCAAAAATATTGGAGGCTTTCAAAATGGAGTTATAGCACTTTAACTAGACGATGTAGTCACTGGTGTCATGAGATGACGCCATCGCACTCAAAGAGTTCAATATATCACAGAAATACTTTTGCAATTTTTAGTCCAGCAAAGATTTAGTGCCAAAAAGTCAGTAGTCTATTGTGTGAAGGCCAATCAGTAAAAGCAATGGTCGACGAAAGGCCGTAGTTACTTAGCGCAAAGGAATGTAGGCTAGGAGAACTAAAATGCGGTCAGTTGGTCTAGTATCGGCGCCATGTCATTTTGGAGATGGTTTTGGTCAGACTGTGTAACGAGTGTTACGTTGTTAGGACTGTTTGTATTTTTAGTAGATGTTTCGAAGGTTTTGTAGGTAATAGCGCCTGAATTAATAGCTACTTCATACAGGTGTAGTAGATGGATTCAGTTTCGGGAAAATATTTTAATGTAGGCTCAGTGTGTTAAAAGCTTAGACCCATATTTGATGATTAGTGATTAAAACTCAATCTACTATGCTCATCTTGAACAAATTAATGCAGTAGCGCAGAAGACAATGTTTTATAGTATAAGCAGGAACATCAAAATAACGAATTTTGTTGAAGGGTCCACTTTGAAAATGACAAATTCCGAACAGTGTCAAAACTGCAAGTAATTTTGATTGTTTCTTTGAAAGAATCGATGCTGTATCTTCTGTTTGATGTCCAACTCACCCCCTAACAAGAAATAGCGTGAACAGTAAGTAATACTTTCAAGAGGGTACTCGTTATTCAAGCGGAATTCTGTACAAAGAGCCGCTACCAGCTTTCGTTGGGTTCGTCGCCTTAAGACAGGGATGCCAAACCATTGTAAGCATGTTTTATTGTTCAAATAAAAGGGTACCTAAGTTTAATAAGTACATGAATATTTTTTGAGCAGGAAAACAAAAGACAAGAGGTTCGAGATTCTAAACTTTGGAGGTTCGAATCTAGATGCGATGCTCGTTTGTCTTCCATATTTTAGTATCGATGTTTGATTGTTTTTTTAATAACATAACTGAAACGAGTGCATGGGTACATATTGCTCATCATATTATTGGACTTTTTTCAGAAGAGTCAGATTTTGCAAATGGTAAGGTTGCATTTTTTCAAAACTCGGACAACCATTATAAACACGCACATATTGAGAGTCAAAACTGCACCACGCACTACCAGCCAACTCCAAACCACAGGCAACCGCGATATAAGATTCCTACGTCACAGCACACCACAAAAGGCGTGATTTACGACCCCTGCCAATTCCGTGTAGATTTCTATGCGTGCCATAAGGTTTGCCAGCCCTGCCAGGGAGATTAGTATTCTTCCCCCGTTCTTTCACGCATAATAAATTTAATCCGGGGATTGCATTCGTTAATCTCATTATTCTTGTATATAGCTAGTTGTATAAGGAATAAGTCTTCTGGAACATTGTTTTGGTTTGGGGTATTTAGAATGCAACTACGGTTTCATTAGTAATCGGTACCCTAAGTATAATTTTCTGGCAAATATTTTGTGGTTTGGTTCCCTCTGGTTAGACTCTAGACTCTTAACTTCGAAACGGGGATAATAATAATGTATGAGAAGTTCTAATATGGTAAAAGAAGAATTTATATATTTATTTACGAATTTTAAGTAAATTAATTAAAATTCTGCGTCGGAGCATTTTATAAAGAACCTTGCTTGTAAGATGACATAAAACTGACGTTATGATGGTATCCAAGTACCTGAAATCATCACCTGTTTACCACCATTAATGACGAAATTATTTTAGGTCTTCAAACCTCTAATCGTCATATACTTCAGCCTATCTTACATGTTCCACCCTCAATAATCACAGCACATTTAAATATCATATTAGTCTTCTTCGAAAGCTGCCAAAGGTCTCTCTCCGTCCGTGTGTTAGTTCCATGTATTGGTCTTATGATGTTATTGTCTTTAAGGCATGAATCTATAGGCACTTTGGGCTGCTACCGAGAATCTCACTGGCACAACATAATTCTGAGGAAGAGAACCTTTACAAGAATTTCTCTATATGTTTTAGATCAAAATACTTTGATAACCTAGTTATGTCCTCTCTATCTACCCAAACAGAGAAAACCTGACATACGAAACATAACATGCCTTTTCTCGTAGTGGAAAACTAAATAAGTCGTTGACAATGGAGCTACTTTATTAAGCTGATGATTCAAACTTCATCGTATAATCGTTTCACAAATAGAACTTTTGCAGGTTCTTATGACACCTCATAACTTAGGTACACGCTTTCAAGGAGTAGGTTTTCCGGAGAAGATAACATAACTCGGTCGATATGATACACATTAGGTCCTCATTAAAATAATCTGGTCATAATGATATTATTTCAAAAACTGCACTTAGTACCATTAAATAGCACATTTAAAGGTCACTCCCAGACACCGTATCGTAGTACTGCGTACGTGCGGAACCAATGGATTCAGCAATGGGGTTACAGCACCATCGTGATCGGCAACCTTCAACACGTTTGAAAACAATCGAAAATAATCAGTTTTCTTAGATCAGTAGTTCAATTTTACATGCGATTGAGCAATTTTTGAACTTCCATTATTTTATGAAATTGGTTGTGTTTTTGATTGAATCAAAAGCTTATGAAATAAGTGTGTTTCAAATAATAACCAATACTGCTATCGGGAATATATGTCACAGTCAACAGTACTCATGAAGAATAGATACTCAATGACCATCAACCACGCGATATAATGTACTGTACTAAGTACATAAAATGATCTTCCTCGAAAACTGTCCCAACCAGGGCCCAGAACATTTACCGTGTCGGTTGAACCGCACATTCTTGTGACTGCCAAGAGTACCAAGTCTCGTTTCTCACGCAACAAAGGGCCAGCCACCGACCGAGGTCCCACCGTCAGCGGAGCGGACTTATTTCTCGCTCCGCTTAGTTTTAATTGAAAAGGGGTAGTTAATGTATCGTTATGCTGAGTGGAATTTAGTGCAGTGAATGGAAAGTATTAAAAGCTGATAGGCTGATAAATTGGAATATCTCCCCTCTTGTCAAGGACTATTATTTGGCAAACCCAGTCGTTTAAAAATACATTAATTCTTAATTGTGTTTTTGGATGTAGGCTTACGTCTACTTATCCAGAAAAAGTGTTACTCTATCTTCATAGATGACATGTTTATTGTGAGACCTGCAGTGAGAAATATAATGACAGTTAAACATGAAACTAGGCCATGCATAGTCCCACAAAACAAGCCATTTGCAACCCCTCATCCGCTCATTATGACTCGCTCATTTCACAGTGCGCCCTCAACCCAACCTTTCGCTGTATTTAGTGGAAGTTTGTCGTGCTCCAAGAGTTTAGGCTACAAATGATGGACCGTAATTAGTAAGTTGCGTGAGTTTACGCACAAAATAGTCGAGGAGCTCTCGTTTGAGGAAATATTCCGGAATTGAGGATAATGCGGTTAAGAGTGCTGCGGTTATGTTGGGTAGGAACCCTTCCCTTTATCGGTGACATGTCGTGCCTAACGGTTTTTGATAAATTCTTTGTTTTCTGTTGTCTTTTGTTTTGTTTAAAAAGCAAGTTTGTAACCTCCACTGGGCACATGTCCAACCTTCTAGGTAGTACTGAGCAAGACCACAAGGGAAAACCCAGTATCGGTTTACTTGACCTGGAAACCGAAGACCCTATGAACATCAACTTCTTTGTCAAGAGGAAGTGAAATCTCAATTTTTCACAATAACATATCTAATGAATGATGCAAGTTTTTATTTCCATAGACTCTATGAAAAACAATCCGCATAAAATAACCATAAATTAAAAACAATACGTAACCTTAAAAGGGGATTCACAACATGAGAAAGCCATCGACACGATTTTCCACAGTTTTTGACACAAGTTGCATCACCAAGTATACCCGCAAACTCCCAACTTTTTGTCGGCCGATAGTTTGTTCCGGTGCCAAAATCAGTATGAAGATGAATGGTAGTACGCACATTACAAAGATCAGGTATTTAGCTTGAATCAGACCGACTGAAAACTTAGATAAGAATCCCGATTTAAAAAAAAAAAATTGCCAACCATCGGGTCAACTATCGGCCGACTGTTTAGTTTGCAGTTTGCGAGTACTCTAAGTATTTATTTATTGACGCGGCGGCCATTTTGTATATAATTGATTGAATCATTTTACGATGCTAAGTCGGAATATTGACGGCTTAAAAATACTGAGTTATTTTATGGCTTTTTAATGAATTTAAGTTTTATGGTGGACATGAATAATGGATGTGGTTTAGATATTAATATTTTATGTGTTAAGTAGTTGAAGGTGAAGCGTGTTATTAAAGAATGCTTGGAGCTGTGTTGCAAGACAACTATGCATATTAAGAAAGACCGAGAATAAACCTCTTAATTTTCTCCGAAATTCATAAAATCAAAGATACTCTTAAAATATCTAAAGCAATATTAACTATAGAAAAAAACTACTGAGTCACAAATAGGTTAAGAAAATTCCTTACAAGTAATTTTCCAACGGTAGAGCGATCAGAAGCCTTATATTACACAGTTCTTTAAGTACACATATTTTCTTTAGAAAGTTATTGGATTTAATATTCTTTATGCTTTTTAGAGGCACGTTCTCCGTAAATAAAGATTTATGGCGTTTTCCACATATTCCAGGTGTGTGTCGAACAAGATTTCGCGGAAAATTATTTTGAGTCATGCCATTTAGGAATATTAGGATTGATAGGTATCTCACATTTTCAGTGCTCTTTTATAGGGAAAATAAATGATATACTATGACAGCGTTTCCACACCAGCGTGTATTTTCCGTTAAATGAAAGTAAAGATGAGCCATTTAGAAAGCGCTGCAAGAAGTCTAAGTTTAACCCTCGCTCTGACTATTCATAAATACTAAGGTAGTATAATTAATCATGATAGGACTGCGAAGAAAACTGTTGCATCTACAATCAAGTAAAAACATTTAACCTTAACCTCTAACCCTTGCTTAAACCTCAAACAAATTCCACATCTGCTTACATAACAATTTAAAATACAATCATAAACAAAACGAAATTACCATTAATTATCGTAGCTGAATAAACAATAAATATTAAAAATTAAAATATGAATGGCTGAACAGATCGCCGTGTGCGTTAATCTAAAGATACACGTAGCTTAGACTAAGATCCACAAATCATTTCCTTTTATCTCGATCTTTACTCGTTGACAAGTTGACAATACTGCGTGGTACAAGTTATAAGCGGGAACTGGGAACTGGGAACTAGGAACGTGATAGTAAATGGATAATGATAGCTGTGGGTGGTAAACGGAGGATGAGCAATTATAACTATTCTACCACCTTCCTCTATCTATACCTGTAAGACTGTGAGTCATAGTGAGACATAAGATATATCTGCAAGGGTATTCCTTTATAATTATACGATTCCGTGTAGTACCTATCATCTAATTTTTTTATCAATATTTTCTCATTAAGTACTCTTCTTAGAAATTCAAGATGTTTTTTATGCTTTAAGTTAAAATATCCCTATTTACACTTAAGTTGATCGTTTGTAATCTTTTGACAGTCATTATGAAGTCATTTATTAAACCACCTAAAGGTCAGGAAGGCTCCTAATACTAGGTGTAGGTGTTTGTTTCCGATCATTAAATCCAGGAACTTTACTAAAGTTGAAAGGTTAGTTCAAATTCAATACTAACTCTGTTGACATTTTAACTTTGTTAGCGTATTGTATTCAGTTACAAATACCATCTCGTTAGAGACAAACTTCAAATAATTTAGAACTACATGATATTTTAAAATGGGTATAATTTAGGCGGTCACCAAAAATATTTTTTAGGCTCTAAGCTGAGGCACCAAATAAAATAAACAACTCCAAAAAAAATAAATTGACCTTATTAAAAGGGCACTAAAGTATATAATATTATGATCCAAAAAAAATAAAATAACATCAGAAAAATCGCAAATCTCGCACAAATATTATTTTTGGTTCCCAAAATGGATTAATGTTTACCAAATTCTATCCAACTAAAAGATTAATATTACTACCAAAAAACAAAGTTAGAGACGAAAACGAATCGCTGCAAAACCGACTCCACGTAGTCTTGTCTGCCCTACCCCTAGAGTGCAATTCAAAACCGCGTAGGCGCGGAGGGGCGAGGCGGCCTGCGAGCTGAGGCGCAGGTAGTTTTAATGCTCGCCGCTGCGGCTGAGGCTGGCCGGCTCGGCCGGCCATCAAGCCGAAGCTGCGGTGGTGAGCGTGAAAACCATCTGCGACGATAAGCTCGCATGGGACCGCCGGAGCCCCGCAGCGCCGGAGCCGTGACAGAAGCCATGCTTGCTGCATGTTGCGTGCTTACATTTTAAACGTACTGAGTTACACACAAATTCATATAAAAATGAATAAGCGACGTACGTTTGGGAACCCCAGTATATTAATTGGTATTTGGAAAATATTCTAGCGATCGTTAGCTTTTTTAGTCTAACAAAAATGTCCAAATTAGGAGTCATGCTATTACATAATTGGTAACATCTAAGTAGTGACAATATATAATATTTGGTCTAAAGTGTATTTTAAAGGCGTCCATATATTTTTTTAGTAGTCGATAATACGAAAAAATGGTTTTATCTAATAATATTTTTGGAAACGTTATTTGGTGACCATTTATCCATTTTGGTAACCGTTTAGAATTTTTTTGGTAGTAAAATAGGTACTTTTTTGGGTGGTGTTTAAACACAAGCCTTTTAAAATATAGGCCTGAGACAAAGATTTGCCTGAATTTTACTTGCAGAATAAAAACTGGCGAAACAAAAAAAGAGAAAAACAAAAAAATCTCTCAGCCGCCGTTTTTTCACAACTTGTTTCACCAGTGAACCGGTTGTATGCGCAGACGCACCGACGCGGCCACCTGGCGGCAACTCATTGCATTACCACTAAATTATGCCGCCATACTGGTTTCTACATATTTTTTTCTTTTTCCTACATTGCACGGTTATATATAACTCCATTCATGCGAACTGGCATGCTACGGAACCAGTTACAAGATTTTATTTTAATAAACTGATTTTAATTTTGTCTTGAGAGGTTTTATTGATGTATTCTCATTATGAACATGTTGATGTTAATTTTTATGGTCATCAAGCTTACGAACTAATTGACATTATCGTTGTACAAAATTATTTACGTGCGGCAACAGGTGTACGGATTTTTGTATCGTAATAAAAAGCATTACGAAATTATGGGCCATTCAGAATTACTATGCCTTTTCCACAACTTTCCTGTTTTCTACATCCAAAATAAAAATAGCCTTTCCGTGTCTGCAATCCGTAAAATCTACAGAAAATACATCACTTTACAGAAACCTTATTCGTTTCCTCGAGCTAGCTCCGCAAACTAATCAACAGAATAGGGTGTCCACATAAAACGGAATTCTACAACGTTCCGTATAAAAGCCAGCGCGTCCATTGACGAACACGTCTGAGCTTCGACTGACATTTCCGTAGAAATCGAATGCAGATGACAGATGCCGCCATGTTGGATTGAGCGTACCTAATTAAAATTATTTTGTTATCAATAGAGTTAAAAATAAATTAAATGTTAATTTGTATTAATGGATTCTGTTGAATGGGTGTTAAACTGGATTGACCTGAACAGTTCTGAGTTTTTTGTACGTTGTTATTATTGGTTATTTTGTTTTGTTGTATTGAGAAAGGCAAGTACCTACATGCAAGTGTTAATCAGTTATAGCGCGGAGTCTCCTCTCTGTAGGTGACATTTTTATTACTTTTTAACGGTGACATTTGTGTCTACTGTTTCGTAATCGGCATTGCAACTGTGGCGAACAATTTGGTCAGCACCATTAACGTTGCAGAAAAAAGCATTGCAAAATAAATCCTTCTGATTTATAACTTGCCACAGGTTCGACAACAAATCTGCGACCTTCCTGTCTCCACGCTAATAAGGCCTGTCTATTTATCGCCGGCGCAGTGACAGCCTCGGTCTATAATTAGCGTTAGATCGCGTCGCACGCGCAGGTCGCCTAACGGGAACGCAGCACTGCAATTATTTTCTATGATGTGGTAATGAGCGAGTGATAGGCTCATTATAACCCATGGAAATGCATGGTGTGCTGTGATTATGGAAAGTACTTGTGATAACGGCTTGCAGTTTGCTTGAATACCGTTTGATTAGGTGTTTGATGGCAATTGAGGGTAAAGGCCACGGAATGAGAAAGCGACATAACTGTGGTGGTATTGTTCTGCTTATTGATCTCCATTTCATTGCCATTGAACACAAAAAGTAGGTAAATGTCGAAGGTTATAAGATCTCAACCTGTAACAACGTTAAGAATTTCCTCGGAGAGAGCACAGCTCCGGCCCTCCAACGAATATTGAATGAGACTCTAATCAGAGAATCATAAAATTAATAAAACTCCCACCTCCGACCGTCCCGACATCCAAGACATCTTCAATAAACATAACAACGCAAACTCCAATTCTTTATTGACATTCTTAAAGCGACATTTCAAAATACTCCTCCGTTTGGCGAGACAATCGAAAATAAGCCCTCACTAAAACTGTGTACAGATAGCAATCATTCTCCCTCGTATCGCAGGTATTTGAAAGATTTTTCGATTCTGTGTCCCAGACAAGCGAGAGATTGCATCTATTTCGAATTTTATCTAAAAACAAGCCCGGGAAACAAGTTGGCAGGAATAAAAGTTGGAATCGAGCAAAGGCAGCAAATATAGTATTCAGTAAAGATCTCGTTCGTTTTGCATGTTAAGGCTGTGTGCGAATCGAATCGGTCACGGAACTGATTTGCGAATTGGGAGCCTTAATACAGACGAATATTTGTTTGCCTAGTCCGAGTGGCCGTAAACAGAATATAGACGTCTCTTTTATTATGGAATATTCAGAAGCAATCGGAGGTAGTCTAGATCTTTATTCGATAGCTGTAGAAATAAATCAGATATACAAGAGGCTTTGGCATATGAAATGTGAATCGTAATGTTATAAATATTTGATTTATAGATGTTGTAACAGTAATGTTTTTATATGTACTGTTTTTGCGACGACAGACTCACGTATTAATATTAACTAAGCCACCTAAACCATTAAAATTCAAAGAAGGATACAAAGCTTTATAAAGAAGAAACACTAAAAATGTGATCAGTTCAGGAGTTCCCACAGTCCCGTTGATTCCCGTAACAGTTTTAGAATTTCCAGGAGCCGTGAACATTTTAATTGGACCCTCCGAATATTGACAAAAAACATAAATAGATCATGGAACGAATCGAAACTTGTAACTAAGTAAACAACAACTAAAGAGGATTGTATCTACCTTGAGAAAGTTTTGATAGTTACCTCAGTTGGTGATACTATTTATAGGCCAGGCTTGAGTTGGTAAGTTTGGCTAAATATTGATAAATAAGTTATATTGTTACTATGTAAATTAGGTACTCAAATAACTTTATTACAGATCAATAGAAGGTACTGGGAAATCTAAACAAAAATGGTGTAACGTAGCAAAAATATTTGATGCAAAAAAAAATTTCGAAATCGTCAAAACCAAAATAATTTTCAAACCAAGCTTTTTAAATCATTTTCATTCCAATTAAACTGATTTTCTTGACATTTGCTACATTGATATCTAATAACAACAATAATTAATTTATACTCAAGTTAAGAAAAAAATAAAATCTTATTACAAAAGGCTGCAAACGTGAACATCAGAGCCCTGTCGCTAACTAATCTATGTTGACGCCTCAACGGGTGACAAGGAATTTTGGCGGGATTTTTCTCCTCATTTCATTAGAGGGTGCTTTTATTACAGTCTACATTTTTTAGACATTGCTTCTATTCTATTTTTGTTTTATTTGTATTAAAATTGGAAATTCTTTGAATGTATTTGCCTGGGTAGAGAAGGATTTTTTAAAATTAATAAACTAAATATGGGAGCAGATAAAATACATGAATAAATATGTGGTAAAATATTACTAACCTTTTTGTAATAAAAAATTAATCAAAATAAATAAATAAATTAAAACCAATAGTCAGTAAATAAACCCACCAAAATTACAGCAAAAACTAATTAAGAAGGTAAGTAATACTTAACTAATACTATGTACTTTAATAGCCTTGATAAATGTTCGCGTATTATTGCCAAGTCGACATAATTGTGTTATTTCATTAGCTAGGAGATTTTATTCAATTTATCATCCCTTAAAATAGTACCTGGGGACTGCGAAAGCAAAATATTCTATCTTCGTTAATATAATGTCGTTAGCTCGTGAATGTTAACGACGCACCTAGAAGCGGCCATTTTATTACTTTTACACTCTTTTTTTTTCTTTTTAACAATTTTTATCATAATTGAATACCTGGATTTAAATACTTTGTGAAGGTGTTGAAGAAACCTTGCAAAGATAAAGATGAATAATATTTTTTGATGTGATAAATAAAACTATAGGTACTCTGGACATTTTGTTATTTTTTTTTTTGGATATTCTAAGAGCTTCTTTCGCAATATTTAGGGAAAAAATCAGAGGTCTTCCAAATAGCCATACAACATGATTACCCAACCCCAGTAACCGTGCTCATAATTAAAGGTTTTCTCAATCTTACCACACGAAAAAACCTCACAAGGTCGTCCAGTTATAACATGGCGATTAATAATTAACGCTTAATGTTCCCGTCAGCCGCTGTAAGCGGATTACAGCGCTTGTTGCTGGAAGGGGCAACAATAATTGAGACCTGCTTACCACTGATAGTCTCGAGCCACTTGCGCTGGCTATATGAGGACCGCTTGATATTTATAAGTTGGCGTTTAGATACAGATAGGTGGGGAAAGATAAAAAGATTAACTTTCATATTGGTGTGAGTTGTGAGTTAGTTTGCTGGTTACGGTTATTGGTCGTACTAAGTCTGTTATTATGTTTAGGCACAAAAATATTAACTAAGAAAGTTATATAGAAAGAAGGATAGTGAAGGAAACTGAAAAGGTACTATCAGTGACGTTGTACCTAATTAGATTATGTCCAGCACTACTATACCAAGTCGGATTGGTGACTATACTAATGGAGGTAGTAATAGAATTGACACTTTTGATCTCCTCAAAAACACATTGCAAAATGTCAAACGATGTTTGCAAAAACGTTAGGGAGCGCAAAATAAATTTCCAAACTGATACATGCAGGATACAGTGACATCAAATATAACGACAGGCGACATAAAAGATGCGATATTGCACAAACGGTAGCGGCTTGTAAGCATAACATCGACATTACAACCCATTTCCCGTGTCTTTTACAATTTCCTCACAACACTTAATATTTAACACCAAACGTGAAATATAATATGCCCAATTTAGAACATTATCTACAGTCTAATTTTCCTTTTATAATAAGCTAGACGTATGAATTATGTGAATTACACAACGTGCCATAATCGCGCTCACAAAGGGAATTATCCCAATGATAAGGATTAAGCGGGACACCCTACACGCAGGTGCTGCGGGGAACAAATCCAACATAAATTTATATGATTTGACACTTGCAAACACCGCCCGTAAAATAATTTTGGCCAAATATAATTTGATAAAAATGTTTGAAATGGTTTTAATGCAAATTATTGAGGTTTAAACAGCGATAAGCTGGCGAGCATTATGCTGGATTATGGGGTATTACACCATAATTGATGAATTTATAGGATTTTGGGAAATGCAATTAGGAAAAAATGAGGGGACATCGGCTTATGAACAAATTCTAATTAGCCTAAAAAAAAGATTTTATAATGATTACAAAAAAAAATTATAACTCATGATTTTTATCAAAATATGTCTGATGAAACGCACTTCAATTCAAGTCAAGTAGAACAAAGAATTACGAAGACCTTTAATAGAGAACAGCAAAAACGTATTAGAAACGATCCCGGTACTCGTAGCAACGCTAAAGTTATTGTTCCAACACGCCTTATATCGATACATAGCCGGCAAACACGACACAACGCGATAGAATCGATAGAACCGATTACATGAACAATGTATCGAGTTGATAGACACAATATCGCAAGGACAAGTTCCTAGCTCGTTTACGAGAACCATAAACTCGTGCTCGATACAGATACTATATTTACGTTTATTTATTGCCGTTATTATTAACGGGTTACAATAACTTTGTATCGGTATCTGTTGCTAAACTTTTGTTTACACGTGCTTTCAAAGTTCTTTGTTCCCGAAATTAGTATCGATATTTTAAGATAAGAAAAATATTGTGCTTACGTCAATAGAATCTACAGAGGTAGACAGGTAAAACAACTGTTACCTTTTGTAGGAAACCTAGTGTATCGAGTAATTGGACTGTAGTACATCTAGTCGGAGCTACCACGTACCCAATTTGTACCGAGCAGTTAAAGAAAATAGGACCAAATAGGCACGCTGAGAAGGCGATAATCTTATCTAAGGTGTAACGTCAAAAGCGCTTGTATTATTAGATTCCCCCATAAATAAAGAATATAAGGAAAAAGTTTTGGCAAAAAACATGTCGCTCCGTACTATCTCGTTATATATGGAGCAATTGGCGAAGAAGCAAAAAAACATAAAAATATTGAGAGGCACGAAGGTTTTGGAATCGTGTCGAAAACGGGATCGGTTTCTGCCGACATCCAATTATGACGAAACTCGTCTAGGAAAACCATTTTAGTATACAAGACTATAGCGAGGTATTAGATAGATACCTGCCTATGGTATAGACGTAGTACCAAAATATCTTTGTGTTACTAAGCTCTCAGAGTTTTTTCAAAGCCAATTGCTTTTAAAATAGAAGATATTATAACAATAACAGTGCGTAAGACTTCAGAAACAGAAACAACAAGACAATAACGATGTACACGGGTTTCCTTTTTAGCTCTCAAAACTGAAACAGCGAACGACCTGTTTAGAGAGATAATGGCGAAATTCAATGAACGATCTCTTATGAATTGTAGATAACGTGAATCTATTGAAAATATGTCTAAAGATTTTTATTCAAAAAACAATTTGAAGACTCATAGTGCTAGCAAAATAACAGTACAGTATTTATTAATTTTTCCGCCTGAAATCTCATTATAACCTTATTGTTATTCCAAAAAAATATTCCAGCGAAAGGAAAATATCTTAATTCTTGGACGAGAACCAAATATTGATACAAAAGAAAATACTTCAACATCAAATATTTAGACGCTATCCGAGTCATGCTAGGAATAATTAAATGGACGTCTCAGCGAATTTAAAGGGAAGAAAAATACGAGATAACAATGGACTTATGGATCTTGCGACGGTGTTTTGACCCATATCTTCCACGAAGGGGTTAACTGTCCATATTTTGCGAGTCACTGCGAAAGTATGGGGTAATAGGCAATATTGATAAATTATGGGTATTAAACAAGCTGCGTTGTGAGGCAGGACCTTTATGGTGCTCGTACGGTTCTGCAGGATATCCGCGTCGTGATGGAGTGTTCTCGAAATAACTTTTACTCGATTTAGCGTTACCGCTTCTGGTATCTTGTTTGTAAACATGGTGGATATTGCAAATGCTAAAATTTATAGAACTTGTTGTTAAGATTTCGTAAACTTTTGAAATTGGGTTCTTAATGCTATTGTATTCAAGTCCTATTTCAATTTAAATGCTAATGTTCACAACGTTATTTGCAAGTTAGAGTTTGTTTGGAACTATGCGACTACCATTATAAAGATGATTGTAAAAACTGAGTTACTTATGACTATGATAGACAAAAAAAACATGAGTGAGTAAGTACCTAACTCTCAAGAGCATGATGCTGACTTGACGACGACTCATCAATTAAATTATCTTTAAACATAGATCTTCTGCCTAAGACAATAGGATAAAATACGAGTTTAATTAACATGAGCATCAACTTAGCAACTGCAATTCTGCAAAACCATATCTTTAACAAAAAACCCCATCAGAACTAGGACATACCCCACAATACCCCTTTCATATAGTGTCACGACTCATAAAAGGCATCAACAATAGTACAGCAGTTATTGTGATTTGTAGCAATTCTTCGAGAACATTGCTTGTTTTATGTGCAGCGTCTCTTGAATGGACCAACTTCGTTCTGTTGAGTAAGAGACGATCATCGAGTTTATGATACTGACCTACATTTGAACAAGCCTTTTGATGTATGCCAAAGAAATGTGTGTCAGGTCTTAATGGTTTATTTTGGGTAATGTGCACTGTGGTCTTTGGTGCGGAAGGTAGTTCATCTATGTTTCTTTTATTTTATATCTGCCATTTGGCAAGAGCATTTAAACTTGAAAATATAAAAAAAGCCTCTAATTTCTCAATCTTGATTTTGAAGTACCTAATATTTTTGCTTGTAATGAAATCCTTGAACTTGATACTGTCCGGAACATTAATATTTTCCTTGTACCCAGCAGTTATGAATTATTCGTTCCCAGAGGATTAACGATAGCTTTCTTTATAGTTGTTCAGTGTATTAGCTTTATGTGCAATGAAACTGTTACGGCTGCCGAGACATCAAATGTGGCCTTGAGCTATTTTATGATCAGCTGAAGTAGAAATTTTAGATGTCATGTATTTTCTAGGAAATATAACAGCTGAGTGATTGTTTGGGGGTAGTAGTGGATGAGAAAATAAAATGACAAAATAATGATGGTCTTAAATATTTAAGTTATTCTAAGTTTCATAAATGTCAAAGTTTCAAGACATCGTATTCGTGGGGCCACAAAATACATAGGTACAGAAGTCAATCTACATACAAAGCGCGTTCGAGTCTCGCAGACATAGGTGTCTATGTGTGCGTGTTCACAGACGCGCTGTCTCAAAACAACTCAAAACAGTGCGAGCGCGGCTGCCGCTTTCTTGAGATAAGCGCGTCACACACAAGGTAGATAAATGTGCAAGCGTTGTGATACCTACCTAACTGTAATTTGACTGTAATATTTTTAATTTTAATAACAAAAGAAAAAGTAATAATGGAGCAACAAAAAAGTCGTATTATAATTGTTCAGTGGACGGTTGTTTTTATACAACAATAAACAGTGAATTGTCGTTTTTTTAACCTGCCGTATTACCTATAGTATGTACCTACTTATTTTCTCATATTTCGATGGTTCGTTTAATAAACGCAGTAGGTAGGTACAGTTAGGTGGGTAGGTAAGCGCCCCGGCGGCCTCTGGCTCAATGTCGTAATAAGTTTTGCTAGTGTCGACCCAGGCGAACCTCCCAACCTATCCTCAAAGATGATTACTAGTAGGAGTTGATAATTTTTGTGATCATGGCGAGAGTATGTTGTAAGGTAGACGAAATAAAACTCGCACATCAAGGTTTCTGTAGGTAGAAGCAAGCTTAGATCGGGGACTGTACCAGCCCATTACATAGAAAAATATTTTTTTCACAAGTAAAGAGTAGGGTAACTATATATGTATGAATAACAAAATTATAAATTGCGGTTTCTGAAAAAGTTCGGTATCTCGTTCAAACGAATTTCCGTTGAAAGTGTTTATTAACCTCTTGTATGCCACATTATTTTTTTTATTATTATTGGTTTATATTTCATTTTTCCTGTTTTATTCTCAACAATACATCAAATAATTAGATACGAGTACCACTACCACGTTAGTTTTATGCGCATAAAAAAGTTGACAACCCTAGCGCGACCGCCGAGTTTAGGCATGAAAAGTGAAGTACATACATGAGATTGACTTCTGTACCTATGTATTTTGTGGTGGGGCTTTTTATGTTTGTTAATATATATATGTCCTTGAACCACATTCTTCTTTGACAATCTTCAGAAGATCAATAGAGCGCTTTTCATATTTACCAATATCTTTGACCTCATCATTAATTGCTTAAACTTCACCATCCACTCAAGTTCGTCTTGTTTATTTTCCAAAACATGCAAACAAAACTCCGTACCTTATTAAAATTTCTTTTGAAGCTCTTACCTAATTGCTATGTAAACTAACGCCAACTTGGTCGGAACTTAACTCATACAAGCCACTCGAAGTTAACGGCTGCTACGAATCAAATTAATATGAAATTCGCGAAACAATTTAAGTTTTAGTTAACACTTTAAATTTCCCAGTGGAACATTATTTTCTCATAAATCAACCCTTCCGCTGCGTACGGCGGGTCTTTCAGGCCCTATCGGTGAGTCTACGAACGACCAATCCCAAGTGATTAATTGATTAATCAGACGCTTTCTGAGTAATTTTAATGATTTATTACTTCAGTGTTACATACAGTTCTTTAATTAATCGTAGTTTAGAAGTGATGTGGCAGAAAAGTAGAGTAGAGCTTTTTAGGTTTGTGTGGATTTAGGTTATTAAATGTTCATTGAAGGTAAGGTTGGTATTATACCTTTTCAGGCTGTACAGATTTTATCTTACTTATTACAATGTGAATAAAATTAAATCTAACGTAAGTTTAGTATTTATCATATGTAACACCACATAAGCATTCATAAATATTTAAAAGGTATACATTTTTAAAATCTTTCTCAACCTCAAACCACGATACCAAAGAAAATTTACCCGACTCCAGATAAAAACAACTGATTTAACAGCGACTGTTTATACACTCATTTGTTTGTTGCCTTTAATAATGACTCCGAAGATCGAAAATCACGAGGAAAAACACCAAAATAATACGGCGCTCTGAACTCAAGACGTGACATCAAACGGCGATTGAGCGATGCCTAATGTCAATAGAAAGATTACAAAGACCCGTGAGTTTCGTTGAATCAATTTCGAAACGGTTAATTGGCCCTCGGCAACTTCGGGGAGGTAAGACTATTGAGGCTTTTTTGGCCTTTTTGATGTCCTTCTATCTTTGAGGTTTAGGGTTCATAGTCCATTTTGTGCTTTAAGTTGTGGACTTAGTTGTTGCATCTTGAATTTAATGAGTCAACCTTTTAAGGGTTATGCAAACTAGTGGTGCGTTTAAAATACCGATGACCACTATAGGGAAAGAGCACTTGTAGATGTTAGTAAAGAATAAATACACAGAGAAAATGAAAGGAGTATTACATTCAAAATCATAAAAGTATAGCGAGCCAACAGAAAATAGTAGCGAAATTTTCGACTTTTAAATTAACCGTTATGGAAAAACTTTTGCAAAAGCACCTCATTACCATGTTCATGTTTAGTCTACATCAAAACTCTATTTAGGACAAGTTTTAAAACAGTTTAAATTCTAAAAAACAAATGTTTAATCTAGTTAAATTTGAATTAACGATCAAGCTTCATTGTTCAAGTTACTGTCTTGTTACAACGAGCCCCAAGGAAAATAATCAAGACAAAAAGTACAGCCAAAGAATTTAATTGATAACAAAGAATGTCTTTTAGGGAGAGTTTTTAAAGCAATACCTTTTTTTCGTATCCGTTACAAACGTAAATAAAAATGTAAATGTAAAAGTATATTATTTTAAGAAGATTTACTTTTTTAATATTCGTTTAGGAGGTCGTTACTAGTCGTTAGGCTTTAAGAAGGATCCTTGATTTTGATTCATTGAACTTCATTTGCGAGCCCGAGTTTTAATTTTAATACAGCCAGTGATGATACTATTTTGGTGACCCTTCAGGAAACGGAAATGACAATAATAAAAGTTAGGGGATTGTTACAAATGATTTGATAATTCAGATCAACACCCGCTCCGTTTATATTGAACTCATTTGTCTCACTCTCAATACGAGATTAACAGCATTGTGCCCTGGGAGGACCCGTACCAAAAGGACCATTTTTGTACCCAGTCCAGGCGTCGTGCATTTTATCTCAATCATTGTGTCCACCGGGCCGGTAACTCAGACTATTCGTTTAAAACTTCGAGTGCGGCCGAGGGGACACGTTTAAAACGTTACGTAATCAAATTTGACTCGAGTCTTTAAGGGTTAAAGCCTTCGACTTTGAGCCGCCCTAATAAATTATATTGCCGACAAAACTGCTCCCGAGTGCGACACAGCTCGTTGGTTCATCTAATTGGTCCAAATTTGAGTCGACCCGGCTTTATAATTGGGTCGAATTCGGGTGCCTTATGCGTCTGGAAATTAGTTGAAATTCGAACATTGGCCGGATTAGGAGTGTGTACCGCCACCGCAGCACTAATGCGTCCCCAGTCAAACATACGTAATAAGTTTCAACTCGTAAAGTTAATGAAGATACGTAGACGCGAAAACAAATTCGGTGCCCAAGTTCGGTGGGTTTGACTTTTGAAAGTTTGCGTTTGAATACAGTAAATTCTTGCTTAATTAACGCGCCTGCCGCTCGCGCCGGTTCCGTGCCATAACTTCATCTTGTGTGCCTTTCCTTTGCGTATTATTTCCACGTAAACGCGTTGCCGTACCCAATTATAGGTTCTTCTTGAACACATAGTTCCGAATACACGTTCGTTACGCCATATTCGGGAGTATAATAAACAGACAGACATTGTGTATGTGCCAATTTTCTGTTATTTTGCTGGTGGGTCCGGGCCCAGGTCGTAAAGTGGAAGACTTTTTTGGCACGTGTCATGTTATTTGCGGAGCTTAGGCCGAGAGTATCCGCAGTCGAACGTTAACTTAGCGTTTTACGAGTTTCCGTTATAAGGAATTAGAAGTATTTACCATTGTTCAACGAGAAGGAAAACTTACGAATTATCAACAAAGTCACAGTTTGTTCAGAGAATTCCTTGACAAAGCGAATTCCTGAAGATTCCCAATTAAAAGCTGAGACACTCGGGCCGTGGAAGTTGGTACAAAGTTCCAAATCTTGGCGGGGCGTTACTGCGAAAGAATTCCTCACTAATTAGTATAAGTTTATGCATTCGGAGGTGGCGCTAGTCCCCCTCCACTAGTTCGGCTGAAGTTTTAATTACTCGCATGCTGATTGGCCGGCGTTACGTCAGTCACGTTCTTTGCTCGAGTTTCGTCTGATGAATTCTTGTTTTTTGGGGTGGATGGTGAATCTTTGTTTTTGCTTTTCTTCTGAAGAACCAAAAGTTGTCTGTTCTGAAATGGGCTACACCAACGGTTTTCGCAATGTAATGCTGACATCCATAAATAGCTTCTAGCGTAAACACGTAAACAAAATAGTTATTTTGGATAATACGAATAATATCTAGAAGTTATACAAATAGCAGTTTGATACAACAAATTATGGAGGACTATCAAAGACCTAATGAAACTCAGGCTGACAATAACAATATTAGGGAAAATGTAGCAACATTTCATGCTAGCAGTAGTTATAACAACTAACATAACTCACGACTGCCGTAACTCCGAAAGGCCTTATCTCCCTAAGTTATACATGCAATTACGGCACATATTATTATAGTTATACATACAATTATATTAACATTAGCGTGTCCAGATGTGGCTGGGAATAATATTTTTGCGAAGAGTGCTGTAATGAATTTATCGTGCTCCCAGTCTCGTTTATTACATTACGAGATTGTTTTTGAAGATCTCGAAAAATAACGTGAAGTATTTTTTTATCTTATTATTGTATTTCTAGATGGTTTCAATATTTATTTTAGTGGTTAATAAATCTGATATCAAATTGTAGCGTAATGTTAAAATAGTTACACTATTTTATTTTAGCTTTGTAAAACGAAATACCCAGAATTTTGAAGAACATAAATCCTTTAAAATAAAATATAGCAGACGCGCTTGTAACCACCAGACTTTCAATATTGACATTTAAGTAACACATTCCATATATTCTGGAAAATTCAGAATTTATGCCTGAACTAAGTTCGGCTAACAACCTCGCAGGCTGTCATACAATAACTCATCTCCGAAGCTCTTAATAAAACTCGTCTTATTTACTTTACATTTTCTACCTACCGCGTACTCCTCATTTTATGCAAATCTCGATATCTCGTCAGCTAGGGCTGTGCTATCTGACGTCATGCCCACTTCTGCTGTCGTTTGGGCCCTTAGAAGACAATTCGGAGTTTTGCGATAAGGCTCGGGCCACTGGCTTAGTACGGCGATTAACGTTCAACCCTATCTGGGACAAAAACGCTGGAGATATGCAAAGTTGGAAGCGATTAAAAATAATTAGCCTGCCCGTGGAAGCCTTCGACATGGCTCGAGTCAGTTCTTCATTTTAGTTGCTTCTGCAGTTCGGGGTATCGCTCTTGGAAAGTTAGGGGCGTTAATTACACTGGCGTTAGTTATGAATAATGGATTGAGAGCCATCATTCGCATAGCCTGTTCCCAACTAGGTTGGTATCCTCATCTAGTTGAACTAGATGTTGTTGAATTTCAGATGGACTGACTGCCGTCTGACCTCAATTCCAATTACTAGGATGAAGTGGTAGTCAGACCTACGGTATTACTATTACTCGTAGAACATCATGGGTATGCACATGATAGGTACCGACTGTTGACCGTACTATCTGAAGCATGGAATATTTTCAATGTGTAAATATGGTCACATTGGTCACGCCTCATTCTGACTACGGTAAACTTAACACAAAGCGGAATGATAGCCTCGGATGAGATTTAGTAATTTCGACCAATTGCTCTTTATTGCACAAATAATAATACCTGACCTGAATTAAAGTACTAAAAAGTTGTGTCAGACTTCTAGACTCAGCAGTGTTAGACTTTTCGATACATCCGAAACAAAATTGAAAATACGTGTTCCACAAAACTCTCCCTTTTTCGAAAGCAAACGCTTATTTTTCCGATGCCAATCCGAGACAAGCGCCATTCTAAAAACAAAAGCGACGAGGCAAGCCGAAGTTGGATTGCGCTTTTTGTGACACTCCCAAGTCTCAGATTAAATATAAACTTTCCCCCCATGTTTGCTTCAGTTACGGCAATATCCGCACAGGCCGTCAACTTGGCAGACGACAATTTGTCAGTTCCCGTCGTGGCACGTCGCCGTCGCGTCGTCGTGTCGTCGACTGTAAACGCAGTTATGTTTGAGGCTTTGTCATATTAGTTCATGGTTGGTTTAGATTGGTTGACTGAATGGAGAAAACGTTAAGTTGTGTTATGATGATTCTGCTAGAATAATAGGAAGTAGAATAACTGTAAAAGCTGGTAATGGATTTCTCGTTAAACTGCACTTTTGCGATAGGAGGTAGTTATAGTAATAAAATTAAACGCTAGAATACGACCACGTACTCGTAAATTCTGAACTACTCGTCTCTTTAAGAATATAAAACAATAGCTCGTCAAAGAATACGATAACCCTTTCATCGGTTTTGAATTCGTTTTCAATATCACAATTTTCACTTTTCAATGAAATATAATCTAACTGATTCCTAAGCCCCTCAGGATCACTCTAAAGTAATCAACCATCATTGAAGTGAACAATTTTTAACACGAAGGGAATTTTTATTTCGTTCATCTCCCACGCAATCTAAAATTGAATTTTCGTGAACTTAGTTTCGAACCCTTTTTCATTGAAGCTTTTACAGAGGTTCGTTGGATTGTCAATTGTTTAGTAGTAAAGAAGTTTTATTGCCCCAACGTGCGTATTACTTCAGCCATTCTTTAGAAAAAGCTTTTTCTCTTATACGGCTAGGACCTAGAACATTAAATGCTGCGAAGTTTTTAGTACGAAGTGAGTTCTTGTCTAGTGTCTTTTCTCGTCTGTTTGTCGTGTCTATTATAGAACGTTGAACTATTATAGAGTACTCGTATTGTTACAATAGTCTGGCGGATACAACCGTTTGTAATAATCTTGTTACGGAGATTGCTGGTCAATTTATGATGCTATTAGTGCAACTGGGTAATAAAGCTGAGTATGCTCTGTTGTGTTAAATGAAACTATGAAATCCTCGCTTCGGTTTTTCAATTAAGTTTCAAAGAGATCTCACATTCTAATAACGAAATGAAATTGAAACAGATATGTTAGTTACCAAAAACTGTATTTCTAAACCATCGGCCATTTTGATCAAAACCGCCATTGTCTGCGGCTATCAATGAATAAAGGAATAGGATAAAGGAAAACGGATAGCCAGAGGGCGAATTAAAAAAAATACAGCTACCAGCAAATCCACAAAAGAAATATTACCTATTTCTTTTAGCTGGCAACGCGGTAATCACATTTGCTTTGTTCATTTCGGCCCTTTCATTCGCTTAATCGCGTTATTTCGGACTTTTCTAGAACAATCTTTGTGAGCGTTTAATTTACGAGCGGTTGCGTTAGCGGGCGCTTTCGGAGATTTATACAGCTATGCGTTCTGGATAATTAAAAATGTGGGGAATTTTACTCATTGTTATTTTGATAATACCACCCTTTATTGTGTTTATGTTGCAATGTGGACAGATATTTTGGCTGTCGACGCCGTAGCGGCGTAATCCGGATTTTTGTGTATCCTCTTTTGCAAACATTTGTGAATTAAGGTCATGTGCTGCGTCGGCCATGATGCCAAGATGAGAACATAGTTTTAATGAGTATATGAAACGTTTTATGGCGCACATTATAGCAGTAATTGCACGGAGAATGGAGTGTCTTTAAGCGGAGTATGAATATATAATGTGTGGCGGAGTTTCTAGAGAATAATTCATATCGCTCTGATCATTTCTTTGGAAAATGGAAAACTTATAAAGCCTTGTAAATATTTATGGCGTTTAAAACAGTAGACACATTGATTAAGCAACTAAAATCATGCGTATTAAATATATATTTCTTCGCTAATCTCGTTAATAGATCATGTTCTTATAGCCGTGCGATTCATCGGCTCTCACGTCAGAAACGGCTCTGACTTTGACGTCTTACCAGATGACTCAGATAGTCAGACTGGGATTACGAGGATGCACCTGTCTCCTTTCAAAGTTTAGCACAGTTCAGTTTGTTCTAATTGAGATTGTCCAACGTGACTAGAATATTTACCAAGACATCACGTTACAGGAAAATGAATCTTATCACGAGTCACTAAGATCGAAAATCACACATGTAGAACGATAATTTGAAATTTACCTTTCTGCTTATAACTTAGACCACAGGTTATATGGACCATGGAAGGAAGGAAACAAGCAAAAGACGACGCAACAAGATAGTTGCAGAGGAAACTGAATATAGATAATTTACTATTGATTTCATATAACATTATATTGCGGCTAATAAAATGGGGCTGACCAGTAAAATGGTTCAGATTTATCGTTTTGTGAGAGAAATATTGGAATGTATTTGGGTAATAGAAATCATTTATGGTCATTTTAAGTTTTCTCTTTCTTTTCTCACCAATATTGTTGTTTCAGAATGTTTGTCTGTTACGCTTTTTTACCAAAAACCTGCTGAACCAATTAAGATTATATTTGCCAAGGATAGGTGATCACTAGGAACGGAGATATGTTTTTTTATTTAGGTTTGGGATACAATTCAATTTGGGAACAGGGCAGGAGAAAGAAGAAGGGATACAATTCTCTCGATACCTGTGCGAAGGAAAATAAAGTAGTTGATACACTGAGATCCAAGAATCCAAAATGAATTCTTCGGGAATTTTGATGAGACTGTTCTAAATATAACTTCTCGTAATATTCCCTAGTCTGTCAGTTCTTCATTCGCAAAGTCTAACAAAGACGACTATCATTATAATTTAGGCTTCACGAATGATCCAGCTGCCATCAGAACCAAAATACGTTCCACACAAAGGAAAGTATTTTCAATTTTCTTGACATACCAGAATAGCTATTTATTACACAGAAATAACTTTCGTTCACGAACAGTATAAATAATTGTGTAATTTTGTACTATTCAATACAGCGTAAACATTGTACAAGTAACTTCGAAATTTTGCCTTGTGAGGGAAAAATCGTGGGCACACATAATTGGTTCAAATCTTCGTCATTATTTGTTTGTGAAAGCTAAGAAAAAATACGTCTCAATTAAATAAAGGTCATCTAAAAGACGTACTAACGTGTTTTCATTCACCATGCCCTTAGGAAATCTGGACTATAAAGTCTGAAATCACTAATCCGCATTGAGCAAGCGTGGTGATTAACGCTCAATCCTTCTCCGTGTGAGAGGAGGCCTGTGCCCAGCAGTGGGACAATACAAAGGCTGATGATGATGATGTTGCTTATTGTACATTAGCTGTGATTTTGTACGTAAACATTCTTCAAGTCTTGTAACATTGTTCAAAGTTTTGCCTTGTTAGGGAAAAATGTCGGGCATGCCTACACAAATGTATACGGAACACTCATGAATATGTAACTGATTAAGAAGGTATACATGTTTTAATTTACATGCTGATCGCGGAATAAAACATAAAGGATTTAATGAAGAGATGGCTATTGGACTTTGTTTGTTTTTAGAGGGGTGGCTTTTTATCCGACTTCTCAAAAAGGAGGAGGCTTGTCTCAATTCGGATGTTTTTTTTAATTTGTGAAATTTAAAGAGAATTATCGCGGTCTTAAAAGGAACTTTTACTTTACACACACGAAGGATTAATTGGTTTGTTTAAACGCGATAATCTCAGGAACTATAGAATAATTTCCTTCAGTGTAAGATAGTGCGTTCGATTGATTGTTTGATTCTAATATGCTCTAGAACTACTGAACCGATTATAATCATTCTTTCACTATTAGGAAGCCACTCTAACTGTGCTCAACGTAGGCTATGTTTTATCCGCAGACGGGAATAAGTTTTCCCGTGATGCGGATGAAACCGCGTGGAACATCTAGTATCGAATTAAAGACGATTTATAAGAACAAAGACGCAACTTTCAATTTGCATTTTTATAAACTTCCAGAACGCGGAACAACAAAATAACCCTTGCATAACACAAATAAAAACCAACATTCTTCAACAACTGTAGATACCTACATACATGTATAAATCCATAGAGCATAGTGACGTCATACTCTTAGCGTTTACTCTGAGTGCAATGCAACGTGACCCGATAGGCAATGCACCTTTGTTTGTGCCATTACGCGAACTGCACACGTACTTCTCAGAAATATAACGCATAAACTGGGAATTTTAATGTACTGGTAGTAAGTTTTAAGTCAATTGCAATGGGATTTACTGGACTGCTGGAGTGAGCTGTGAATCATGTTGGAAGCATTTTTGGCGCGAGTTTCGTTCGATTTTAGAATGATTTGAATGTCAAATGTTTTATTTTGCGCCGGTGTTTTTTTTTTAGAAAGAGGTTGTATCATTATTTATTTGTGTGCGGACAAGCACTTGGTCTTAAACAGAATTTTCCCACCCGCTAGAAATTAAGAGCAATGTCAAGCACAATAACGACATTGTTATCCATAACTTCAAGAACATTGGTATGTATGAATGTTAAATCTCACATTAAAGTAGTTGAATTTGTAATTGCCATCAATTTCGTACTTAATTGTAACGCTCAAAATTTTATTGTCATTCCCATGTTAAAGAATTTTAATATAACTCGGACAACTGTATCGAAATTAAAACGTTTTAACATAATCACATTCAATTTAAACATTCTTGAAACGTTTACAATATAAACTTTTTATTGCCTATTCGAAAAAGGAAGCCAGACAATCGAATTAAAAAAATATCATTCGAACAAACGCTTCCATTTTCAAATTTAAATTGTCTAGAGCCGCCCACCTGGCGATGATGTCATTGGATTAGTGCTGTCCCCAGTGATTGCGATCGAATTGAACATCGATTCGATCTTGGTATTCGTTATTGCTTTATTCGAATAGTTTGCGACCCGTTCGCGTGTTAAATGACCACAATTCATATTGAATTATGTGACTTTGTCTCGTTTAGTTTTGTTTATAGGCATTCGTGTTGTTTTATTGTAATAAAAAGGCGTCATATTTACGATATCATATTTTTGGTAGATTATGTTTTTGGCGTTAATGGGTTAAGCGTATAATTATGATTTAATTGACAGATAAAATGAATCAATTCAAGCATTTAGCAATATATCTTTGTTTTCAATTCTATTTTTAAACGTCTATGTGACGTATAAATCTAATATGACATCACTGCAACGCGAACGCGACAATTTTTTGCCATCAGACTCGATCTGCGTTAGTCATTAAATTGCAATGCGACTGGCAAGATTTATAGAACCGCTACTATTGAAGTTACAACTCTATTTTTAGAACGATAAAGTTCAAATTTCGTGTTTGATTCTCATTGCAAAATCATAAAGCTAGTTAGTGTGACAAATCAGACGGGAATTAGAGCCTTGATAAAAATGGCGATTGAAATAGTTTCGTATTACGTAAAGTAAAATTGAAATTGAAAATTCTTTAAACTATGGAAATATTATTTTAAATTTGTGCCTTCGTCTGGATATTTAATGGCCAATAGTAGGTAATAGTTTTCAACATTTTTTACCTACATACTGGCTTCTATTTTTTCAACAGTATTTTACCACTACGCAGAACAAAAAAGCAATGTTATCTTTCAGCTTTTTCTGCAATATACCATAGGAAATAAAATCAAATATTTAAAAAGTTATTTTAAGGAAAGGGAGCAGAAACAACCAAAAATTCGGGCACAGAAATGGAAAACACAACCTTCAAAAAAACAACCGTATTCAATCGTTATTTAATAAAGTCTGTTAAGTCTGCCCTGCGAAGTGTGGTCAGCGATTCTTTTGTTTCGACACAAAAAAGAAAAAACAAGTGCTTTGCTCGTAAAAATGTAAATTACTGTAAAATCGTGCGTGCTGCAGTGTGCAGTATGCAGCCGCTGCACCGCGGCCATGTTTGTCCCGCGATATTTTCTCCTCACAAAATTAACTTTCTTCTTTCCTTACATTGTTGGTCGTGCGTTATTAAAAATAGACCCTTTTTGTTTCAATTGTGGCTTTATTATGAAGTAAGAGTTTAAATTAACTTTTCTAGAATGCTCGTTAGGTAAAAAATACTGTTTTAACTAACTTCAGCTGTGTTGGTAAAGGCAAAGTGAAAATGCTTTTAAGTGAAATAACGCAACATTTAATAGTCGACGATCGCAAAATGCAAAACCATTTTCTTTCTTGTAATAAAAACTAGATAAATATTATAGCGTAGTAAAACACTGGGAGTGGTTTGAATGGTAAATGAACAAAGGGCTAGAAATCAAAAGATTTCTAGTTTCTATTCTAATGAGGTGACCAACTGACCACAGATTGCAACGAGACTTCGCACGTTTCTAATGTATGCGGCTTTGCGATATTATGCTACATCCTGCATAGACAATCGATTTAGATTAACGAATAATTTTATCGCCATTTGTATCATATCGATCATCGATAAAAATGTTAGATGCCAGTCGCATCTCTATCCTACTTTGACGTTTCCGAAACGCTTCTAAATTATCGAGCAAAGTCATCGAGCACTGCGTAGCATAAAAGGCTTTTCACACACCTAGTACATCCTCGGGGCATTTCGTCCCCATTCAGCTGAAACAAAGCATGGCTCGACTTTTAGCAGGGTTAATTAAAATGTCAACGGCACTTATTAATCAAAACGACAGTCGTTCGGACGGTTTAGGCGCGTCCTTTTGTTGCTTACGTTGGTAGCATTGAATTTAGTGTTGAAGTTTCATGTTTGTTAGGTTGGTAGTGATGTATGGAACGGTCCGCTTTGTTTGAATTTGGAATGCCTTGGAAATTGGCATGGTTTTCAATGGCTAGTGTTTTTGGCAGTGCGACTTGGTTTACAACACCTGTTTTCAGAATTGAGTTTGTTACGTGTTAGGTTTATTTATTTCTAACAGATAGTTGGCTCTACATAAATAATGGTGGTAAAAATAGCGAAATAACAGGTATTTTACTGCATATAAACTCATCGAAAAAGTTAAATATAGACATATCTACCTATTTCGCTAATAAATAGGATTTCTCCAAGATTAACTTCTTTAGCTTTTAATTACCTTACGTTTGATTGGTAGCTATTACCTGATTTGCGTCTAAAGCAATTTACAAGGGGAGAAAAACAATTATTTTTCATTTCCCATTCGACTCTCCGAAGTCTCATTTCCGAAAAACGGATGTAAGGGGGATTAGGAAAAAATAATTCTCTAAATGAAGGAAGGAAAACTTATCAATTTTTAATTAAGTTTTTCTTTCATTTGTAGCTATAAATACTTCTGTTACGCTACATTTAATATCACAAATATAGAAGGAAACAAAAGGGATTTATTAATATTTCCCTTGCTGACCCAAAAACGATCATCTTTTATACATTTACACAGCATGTTGTTATTAAATAAATGATCGCACCCACATCACTCGTGCAGCTAGTAGGATAGCTGTGACGTTGTGGCTACGTCATCAATCACACGGGTGGAGGGGGGGGGGAAGGATATAAGGCTGTGTCCTCGGTAGGCAAACTTTTAGCAGCCGACTAAGTTTGCGGCGTAGCTTTGGTACGCCCTTTGAAATGGAGGTTCCAAAGTTCTGCGCTCACTTTGTGCAATTCTGACACAAATTCATTACAGTTTGCTCCATATGGAGAACAATAAAAGTAGCGGGCTGAAAAGCGGTTGTTCGGGGGACGCGGTACGTTACTGATTCCGCCCTACACGCCTTCTTTGGAACCCGACTTTTTTCTGTAATACCAAAAATCGTTGACAGGGGTCTAAAAGAACCTAAACATCTCTTTAGTTCAACCTTAATCAATCAGTGTGCTCATGCTCACCGTACGTGATCATCTTTCTTTACTTAATGGTCTGCCACTTCTTTGCGACTAACAGTCGGTCGCTAACATTTTGCCTACTGAAGACACGGCCTAAGCAAGCGACATTGCCGTGCGGGGGCATTCTTCATTAGTGATTCGCCGAGAGCCGACGCTAACATATTAATCATAATAGGTCTTCAGCCATATTACTCTCGGCGTTTTCTTCTCATTGGTTCAGTAATGAGTCCTCGAAAAGTCGATTGACATTAATCTGAGATATTGTAATAAAGTATATTCGGTTTACTTTGTGAACTATCGTAATATCAACGATTGAAAAAGCTCTGTAAGATTATTCTATGGTAGTTAGCTGTTTATTGAAATATTTTTTCGTATAACATATGTGTGAATGATGATTTTGCGATTCATAGTTACGAATTTATTTGTAGTCGGTCCATTAAATATTAATTATATATTAAACCTACAGAGGTTATCAAAACGACTAGATTTTGGACTACAAAAGTTCTAGATAGCTGTCAGATTCCACTTACTATTCTGACGTTTATTACAGCAAAGCCCATTTATAATTACTACTCCCAGGCTACTAAAATTCTCCATTAAAGTGTGACATAACTACAATATAAATACCTTAGTCCTACATTATATACAACCCAGTAAGTTCTTTTAAATAGAATAATTTCATTTCACGTCATCGATAGCAGTTGATTTAAAGCTTTCTTCCCTTTGTTCGGAAGGCTTATTCAATTAACTTTGAGGTATGAAACCAAAAGTATGATAAATCATCACCGGGTATAAAATATCTTTCTATAAAGGATTGTATTTGTCCCTGATTGGTGGGCGGGTCGCTTTGCGGTTATTGGTTTCCAAATGCTACCCAAAATAATATTATTACGCTTGAAATATACTGTTCAAATAAATTACAGGTATTTTCTAGGCTTTTTATTCTAACTTAGGCGTAGTTTTTAGGCTTTATTTATTACTCTTTTTCAGTTTTTTGGCTTCATTATAGTATTTTATGGCAATTTAGCGCAAAGTTTCGTTGGAAGAAAACATAGAGGTGTTATTACTTTCTTTTAGTAATAAGTTGAAACTTAACTTAGACTTAATTAAAAAAAACATTTTTTCCTACCGAAAATATTAAAATACATCCTATCAGTACTTGGGAAAAAATCGCAAACGCGACTATTTATGGGTTGAACCCAACTGAACCACATAGTGTCAAGCCGCGAAACCCAAACAAACCCAACTCACTCACTTGACCCACTAAACTTCCACTATACAGGGTGACGAACAACTGACATACTATTTTCACTCCACACGTAGATTAAGCCAGCCCAACCATGAAACCGAAACGCAATTTTCAATATCTGTTACCGTTTTTTTTTCACGATGGGTAAAAGTTTTCACTTGCAAGCAACAATGTATTAGGCATTTATCGATGTTAGCAACAGTGCCCCTTCAGAAGTAACTAGGCGAGGGTGATACGAACACCGAAAGAAGTTGGTAGCGCGTGACTTGACTTCTTAATTCACCCCTACTATGGGTTTTTTGGGGTATTGGAGTTTTATTGCGGAAAAAATGGGGCGTTTTTTTTATTTATGAGGCAAAAAGGAATGTGTTGTGTCAATATATAGTCGATATAATAGCGTTATATTCAATATCTGTATTTTGTATTGTTATTTATCATGAATAGGGTTCTTATTATTATCAGTCAAATTGTAGACTTTTTGGAAAATTCTGGTGAGAGTATATTAACCATAATATACATAGGAAGCTAATAAATTAATCAATTAAATTGGACAATCCGTACATTATACTCAATACTTATTCACAGACTGATTGAATTTACCACTAATTTTATCTGAAGTTTCCTTCTGAACAGTTTTCCTCTACACACACGATTTATATTACCCTCACAAAAAAAAGTTTTATCCTTCGACTTCCCAAAGTACGGGGCTCCAACAAAAATTGGCGGGTACGCGACAATGCAAGCGTAAAGTGGGGTGACTGAAACGTACTATTTTACTAAAGTAATTCACTTGTTTGAACTTCTAGGGAATTTGCGAAATAAAAAGTTCAAAGTATTTCCAGTAAAATGTTCGTTGGAGCACTTTATGGGGCTCTGTTCTTAGTAGTTTAGGTTCTTTCGCTAAATAAGGCTGTATACAAGATTTTTCTACCAATATATATGAGGAAATATGTTTCTTTGCTGTTTGTATCCTAAAGGCCTCTAAACTACTGAACCGATTAAAAAAATATTTCACAGTTGGAAAGCTACACTCTTCCCGAGTAACATAAGCTTTATTTAATCACGATACGGTCAGTAGTTCCCACCGCGAAAACGCGGGAAAACGGCTACAACTAAAACGTAGTACTATGATTGTACTATGACATGAAAAACGATGAATCATAGTATTTTTCACCCTAGTTTGCGTGTATACTAGGTATACACGCCATATTTACAACCGACTAATTTGATTACTCACTCACAAGTACAAATTTTTGTCCAAGTACCAAAAAATACAGTCCATAGTTTCCTTTGATATATAAAAAAAGGCCGCGTGACCTGTTTGTAAGGATATAAAATAAAATATAAAAGGAACATTTCACAGGGGAGGTTTGCGTGCGATAGGCCGTTGATCGCGACCGACGATAGTTCGCACGCGAGGCGCCTGCGCACTCGCGACGTAGCTGACACTTTGACTGATCAGCCCACTGTCAGATTACTTTAATTTATGTCCAAGATGGCTGCTATTGTTTTGTTCTACTCCTCAACAAGGAAGTTATATTAAATGCTATTTAATGAAACTTCTCTGAGTAATAGGTACTTCAAAACAATTAAAGTGTAGTGTTACTAACAGACAAAATCATTCGGCAACCCTGTTATTATTACGTTAATTTTACCCCACCCGGAAGGAGAAATTATGGGGTTATCTTGCTACGACAGCTTGAATTATATGCACATTTTGGTTCCATAACAATTAACCTCGCCAATATTACTGGGAAACAGTGGGTACTCTGTCATCATACTTTACTCGATGACGACATATTGCGTGATACGTTTCGACAACATATATTAATTCAATTAACGTAACGTGTTCAGTACTTACCCAAAATAATTAACGATTACACACAAACCCCTCAAGTGGCGCATTCGATTCTTAATGACAGCTGTCACATTTAACGTAAAACATCCGCGAGTGAATCGAGAATCGAATAATGATCGATGTTTTTTTCGCAACGCGAAATGCCATTTAATTCATGTAAACATCGCGCGAAGGAACTCGCGATCAATGGACAGGGATTGCGTAATAAATTCTCTTTAACACGTAACGAGACTCGATGTCTCGTTTTTGTACAATCGAGTTCTGGATTCGGAGTGTCAAACGTCAAGTTGACGTTTATAAAAAAAATGGCGTTCCATTGCAACATACCCAGCTTATTAAGCCGTCTTGTTTTTTACTCGAATAAACCCCGACTTGAGTGAATAAAAACGTTTTTATTTTAACAAAATTGGTTTATTTATACCAACAGTTTAATTGGCGAACAAGAACTGACATGAAAAATATTTTGTCACGTGAAAAATAAATATGCGATCGCAAAAATCAAAAATGTTTTTATTGATATTGAAAATTGACCGCACACTTTACATCTTTACGGATCAAAAAGCGATGTATTTTCAATTTTTTACGTATTTTGATTCATCAAACAGGTTTAAACAAAATAAGACTTCAAGGTGAACTCAATTTAAACAACACAGCCAACAGTTCAAAAGTGTCCCAAATCAGGCCCAAAACAAAAGCGACCAGGTAAACAATCCTTGGCCATAAATATTAAAAAGCTCGAACATTAGCCAGCCGAATTTGTCATCGAGTGCCTGAACAAAGCCGCCATGATTGAATCGGATAGACAAGACAATGCCACTATTGTTTTATAACTAGCTGAGGAAAGGTTCACTACTCCTGGAATGGTTGAGTACCCCTGGTTTGGAGGGATAGCCAACCTTTGTGTCGTCAATTTATCGATGGAATGTGGTGACAGAAATTAGAGACAAATGAAGCTGCGATATTCTAAATTCAAATGTGCAGCAGCTCTGATACAATGTCATTATTGTTTTATAACTAGCTGAGGTAAGGTTGACTACTCCTGGAATTGTTTGGTTTTGATTGAAAGGGATAGTCAACCTTTGTGTCTTCAATTTATCGATGGCATGTGGTGATAGAAATTAGAGACAAATGAAGCTGTGATGTTCTAAATTCAAATGTTAAAAGCAGATTGGGTATCTAGCAAGTCAATGCATTTATTCGGCCAGTGACAAGATTATCAAAACTTTTTAGTTTAAAGTCGAGTTTTGGGATGAAGCTTGATTTTAATCCTTAGAACAATAGTTCCAAAACTGGGGCAAAGGGCAGGATTTAAAACTTAGACATGTTATAGTGTAGTGTAACTTACTATCATTATTTTGAAAGAAAGAGTAGAGAGAAAAGAAGAGAGATAGAGAGAGTTTCCATCATTAAGAGTAACATTCCTTGCAGTTACATAAATTGAAAACAAGTGAATGCATCTGACTGATTCTCCAAATAGACGAACTGTTTATACATATAGAGTGTTTGTCTGTTTTATTCCGTGCATTTATCAAACGACCTCAATATTAAGGAATTTGCGGCGTGCAGGCTTAATAATGTCTCGTTACGTTGCCTAGTTATACAAACTGTAGGTAATAGATGCAATGCATCTGCGTAATATAATGTAATATAATGGAGTTGGTGGAATTATCCAAGTGTTTAAATGCTTGAGAGCTGTGAATCTTTTTTAGGTAGAAGAATATGATTTTTTTTAATGCGGGCTTCCCAAAAAGCAGGTCTTAAATTATGATGTTTGTTTTTCTTAATTTTTATTTTTTTTAACTTCGGCAGCAAATTCATAACTTTTATCCTGAAATTTTGCAATTTTGAAATTGCTTATCAATTTCCAAAAGTGAGTCAGATACTTAATTTTGATGTTCTCTATATAAAATTAAAAAAAAAACTCCCCTAAAAAAACAGAGCTACTCAACCAAAATAATTGAGGAAACTTTTTGGACATTGCAAAATCGAATCTCTATTCCCATTCCCAGGACAGGAAGTTATATCAAATTCAGTATTTCCTATTGTCTTCGATATGCATCCCCCTGTATAACAAGTTTAGGGTAAACACCCTGTATCTCTTCTATTGTCACCCTAGAGGGATGATTCGCTGTGCATCGGGCAAATATTTCCGGGTAGGTGTTTTTTTATTTATTTATATTATATTCGGAAATGATTAAGTTTATCTGTTGTGTTTTTATTTAATGGCTAAAATTTAATCACTAATATGTATTATATTTTGTCAAAAAATGTCGTCATTGTACTTACACATTACATTTACAAGTATTGCATATAATGATGCAATTGAAGGTCACATTGGCAACTAATTAATTCAGTGTAGTACCTATTTCATGTAATGAACAAGAACATCTACATAGAAAATGCTGATTCATTGCAATACCTGCGTAATTTGTATGTGGTTAACAATATGACGCGAGCGCAATAGTTACCTACTAAAAAAAAATCGTTTAGTAAAAATATAATTCAAAAAATTATAATAAAAAATATCTCCACAGGATTTGAACATTCAAATCACATCAGAGACGCGTCAATCTTCGCATAAATATCTGGGAACCGCGATCGAAACGGGGGCTATCGGGCGCAAGTCGATAGCGATCGCGACGAACGTTCGACACTCTAATACCGGTAATGGAAGTCGACACGGGCCGGCTCCGTTCGATTTTCCGAATCGTTTGCGCCGAACGCCCGCCGAACGAACGCGAGATAACGAGAAATGTCTCGACTATCGCTTTATGTGCACCGTACGAGATTTTGTAAAGATTATGCACCCTATTACCCTATTATAGGCGTTCTAGTTTTAAATAGGGGCTGTTTTGAAAGTGGAACGTTTCGTTCTACGATAGAGTTCTTTATCGTGCGACCTACTTGCTTGTTTAGTTAGGGAACTTCTGAAGTTGGAACTAAGTGTTGTAACGATTTCAGAGGGTTTGATAAACTAATGAATTTGCTGGTCTGACGTTTGTATTTAAGGGCCCTAACTTTTCACGGATAATTGTGTATTAAAAATATTTTTCTAGTGAAAAAAATACTCACCAGGAAAATTCTCTAAGTAGAACAACGATCATCCCCGCTAAATCTGTAACAAAGAAATTAAAACATTAATAAAAATTCAAATAAATCAATTAAGACAACACAATACTTAAGTATTATTTTCATTACTTAATGAATAAGTTTAGGTACACTTTAAATCTCACGTTTAGTCATAGTGGTTAGATGCATCACGCTTAGCCAAAGCAAGAAATTTTCCACTACTCTATAATTTAAATCAAACCATTTATATGCAATTCACTAGATAATATTGCATTCATCCATTACCACATAAATCTTAGTTAAAGTATACTTGTATATAGGTATAATTGTGTAATATTGTCAGTATGTACTTGATGACATCACCACCTTCGATGTAAACAATACAGTACCTACGTAGGTTCAGCCTGTCTTTAAAGCTTAGAGTGCACCAAAATATTGTTGCAGAAGGACTAGTGTTAAAAAAAGCTTCTTACAAAATAATAGTACCTGAAACATTCTCCCAAGTTCGAGAAACACCATGCTAAAAATCGCATCAAAATCGGTTCAGCTACACGTGAGGTAATCGTACATAGACATGCAAACAAACAGGTTAAACTGACAACCCCGCTATTATTTCGATTTTAATTTGTTCTGCATCAGGTCAACTTTTATAAATACAGCTAATCGCATCATCATATCACACAAATTATATTATAAAGACAAAAGTTTGTAAGCACGTTTGTATGTCTGTAACTTTTTACGCGCAAACTACATAATGGATATTTATGAAACATAGCAATCATATAATCATATAGGGAGCGGGTGAAACCGCTGGCAGCAACTATGTGAGATCTACATAAATATGATAAAAACTTAGGTTTCCCCTAAAGAGAGTAACCATCCCGGTTTCATCTGTTTCCGTACATTTAAAATCTTTGTAGCTATGTAGTGGGACTTCTGTAGTTCCTATTTAATGGGTTTCCTAAGTATGTGAGACAGACCCACGCTCCGAAGACAAAAGACTGCTATTAATCACCTTATTGTGTTCTACGTTTACAAAAGTAGGTAGCCAGCTAAAAAGGAGTTTGGGTAAACAAATGTCGATCGAATTACTAAGTGGTAAGGTGGTTTGATTTGTAGAGAGAAAACCAGCCAAGAAAGATTTGAGATAAAATATTCTAGGAAAATAATAGTGTATTTTTGTATATAATACATATAAATGAAAAAAAAATTATAACCATATTTATATGTATATTTAATTTTTCATCAGTCGTTGCCGCCATAAAAAATGTATTGATACAAAAAATTGTGCAAAATTAAAATATACACACGCATACTTCAATGAACCAAATATAATATGAATTCAGTATCATTAAAAAGCACATATACCTAATTCGATAAAAATATGTAGGTAAATACAAGCTATTAATAATTTATCATCAATATATCCACGATGCAACAAGCATTAAGTTTTTCATTGCGTGCATCGACATTTTAATGCTTGCATTATCACTTAATGCGTTTTATTACTAACCAACAAAGGTATAAATTGATCGTTTTGCAATACTTAAAAAGGTGACAAAGACTAGTAATGATATCATAATTATGAGATCATTTGAGTTAGTTTAATAGAGGAGTTGTGTATGTATCATGATTTGAAGTTTATATTGCACACGATTTTGTAATTAGCTACATACATCTTTGTGGCTTAGATAAATCTCAGTATAGGTAACTTTGGTCCAACAGACGATGTTTAAAAATATAGAACGTATGATGTTGGACCACAACGATTCAAATCTCATATTTCAACGGAAAATATGAGTTGAAACTGCAGGTCTCCAATTTGCCTCATTTTAAACTTTACATCTGTGGTAGTGCCCAACCTGGATAGAGCAAAGTGAAAGAAGAAGATACGGAAAGCGGACCCCGTCACAAGACGGGATAAACGTTAAGAAGAAGAAGAAGATCTGTGGTAGGACCCAAGTATTTACCTATATTTAGTTGCGCAAACTTTCTGAAGACAATGCAAATTGATCGACACAACACCACCAACCAACACCCAAAACGAGACATTGTTTACAGGCCTTTTTTATCCTATTTTTCTCCTTTATTTTTCCAGAATTTTCCAACAAAACCTTAAGACCACACGCATAGCGAGCACGCGTTAATTAGAAGCACCGCATGTCATTACTTGCTTCGCAAATGTTAATGCAACGCGGACGGCATTATGCGGAGTCGCGCGCCACCACTTATATTATGCAATAAAGCTCCAGGTGAGCAAGCCAGATTCTACTTTGTTGATGAAAGTGATAATGTTCGTGGTTCTGTTTTGGTTTATGTTGTTTAGGTCTTGTAGGTTAAGAGCAGCAAGCTTTTATGTACTTATTTAGTGTCCTCATTAATCTAGAGTCCGTCAAAGGTACTATTTAGGAGTCAGTCATCTCATGGTAAAATGCTATTGCCCTCTACATGAGGGCAATAGAAGAAAGAAATATCAATCAGCCTTTGCCTTAATGAATCTCTCCCCTTCTTCTCCCCCATAGGGGTGGTCTATTGGCCCTCATGGATGACAACAAGAGCCTCAATTATAGAGATATAGAAAAACATGCAATCTCGCGAAATACCAGGGGTGCATAACATAACAGGCTGACATAGCTTAGTTAATCAAGGCGTTGCTAATCCAACATCGTATTTGTCCGGGCAGCCCGCGACATTACTCCCGTGTCCGGCTTGCCCCCCGGGATCCGGGATCCATCCGGGATCGCCAACTTTGTTGTGACGAGGTTTGCGGGATTAACATTCCCAGGAATATTTTACAGAGGTCAACGGACGAGTTGTGATTTGTACTACTAAAACAGTTACATTATTCACCTTGCATGCGGGTTCCATTACGCTGACGTGACGTGGTAATGACACAAAAGCGGTCACACGCAGTAGGAAAATATTGTCCAATCTCTTGAAAGTACTAGGGGTGCATAACAAAACAGGCTGACATCAGGCTTAGTTAATCAGGGCGTTGCTAATCCAGCGCTCTATTTGTCCGGCTGGCCGCGACATTAGTCCCGTGTCCAATCCCGGGGCCGCCGGGATTTGGGTATTTATTCGGGATCCCGAACAAATTTTGTACAGGACGCTTGATTGGCAATTTGGAGTTAACATTTTAAGATTTTTAGTAGGACTGAGGAATTGAGCTTTTAAATTTTAATCTTTATCCTTGGCTAAGCTTAGCCTAATTTGGAGAAAATCTTAGGCAGTTTATTATAATCCTGTTAATTCCATTATTCTTGGTCATTTATGTCACTGACACTTGATACTCTTCTTTTTCTTGGCCTGTATAGGTATTACTTTGGTATAAGTTAGACATTCAAGACCTATCGGAATAAATTCTCTAGCAAGAAAGTTTCATCGGTATTTATCAGGAGATGGTGAAACGGGCCATAAGTCTTCATAAAAAATGTAATATAAGTTGCAAAAGTTGGGTAGTCTCAAGGTCGAACCAACGCGTAGTGGACACGTGTAGAAAATAAGAACATACATCACATATGGTGTGGAAGTTCCCTTATTGAAATGATCAAGACATTGCTGATCAATTTTCAGTCTTATTCCAGGTCATTTAGATCTATATTTCTTTGTATGTACACAGTATGTTTATTTAGTCATCCTGTTAATCATACTCTTGGCTATTAATAACTTCATTGATATCAACAATTTGTTCCAGAGTGTTTTCTAAGAGAATCTAGGACTTAGTCTAAATTATTTACGAGCTGAAAATGTTCTTAACGCTGTCGTAACCATTTTGTTTAATCTCCTCTGCTTACCCTTGTTACAATTGGAGCGTGATGTTAGATATCCCAGTCGAGACATTTTTTATTCGCATTTTAAAGAACTAGGGATTTTGTTCTCTTTATTTAGTTATTTTTAATGGTTGCCATCTGTGTACCAAGGTTGTATGAAGCAGTAAATGCATGTTCAGATTTTGTACTCATATGTATGTCAACTACTTTGATTTGTCATAAAGTACTAACATTATGTAAAATTAAAGTCCACAGATAATCTAGGGCCTGAGAAATAACATAGGCTACTTTTTATCCAGGTGCAGGTAAACTGTGTATTTCTAAGAGTTATCTTTAACATCAAAATGGACTTTTGTCTTTCGTGTAAAGCCTGCCATCTAACTGTTTCAACTCCCCATTTCTAACTGGCTTGACATCTACATTCATTTAAACAAAAAAACTCACAATTTTTACTATAACTTCATGCGTTAACCCAACTAGTTTTAATTACACTACAGCACTAATCCACAAGTCAGTTCAGTTATGTTTTAATTCAACTACAGGGTGAACTTTGAATGGACGAAGTTTATGTGTGAGGCCTCGGTTCATCTTCATGCTTTGCTTATTATGTAGGCACAGTTGTGGTGGTAATTCATGCTTTAAGTCGTACTTAGGAATACTTGGTTGGACTTATGCTTTAATGATCCAAGATATGCACGTTAAACTGTAGGTCCCGGCTGTCATTGAACATCCTTGGCAGTCGTTACGGGTAGTCAGAAGCCAGTAAGTCTGACACCAGTCTAACCAAGGGGTATCGGGTTGCCCGGGTTACTGGGTTGAGGAGGTCAGATAGGCAGTCGCTTCTTGTAAAGCCCTGGTACTCAGCTGAATCCGGTTAGGCTGGAAGCCGACCCCAACATGATTGGGAAAAGGCTCGGAGGATGATGACTACATGTTATTATACTCTGTCTAAATATATATAACTATAGATGAAAGTCCACAGATAATTTAGGGCCTTAGAAAGGACAAAATATACTTGTTATCTATGTGCAGGTTGTGTGCAGGTATATCAAATATTTGATTGATATTTGGTTATCTGTAACTTCAAAATGGATTTTTATCTTTGGCATAAAATTTTCCCATTTAACCGTTTCAACTCCTCATCCACCACGCATGACATCTACATTCATTTTGACAAAATCGGCCACTTTTTTCCTTAACTTCATGCGTTAACCCAGCTAGTTTTAATTACACTACAGCACTAATCCTCAAGTTTGTTCCGTTATGTTTTAATTCAACTACAGGCTGAACTTTGAATGGACGAAGTTTATGTGTGAGGCCTCGGTTCATCTTCATGCTTTGCTTATTATGTAGGCACAGTTGTGGTGGTAATTCATGCTTTAAGTCGTACTTAGAAATACTTGTTTGGACTTATGCTTTAATGATCTAATACATAACTATGCACCTTCACGTTACTTTGTGTTGTCATTAGCCTTTTAGGAAGATGGGACAGCTAAAAAGCTCAATTGACTTGGAATAGTTTTCCCAAAATGTGTTTTTTCAACATGTTTAATTTGTTCTTTGTTGACGATGTTTTAGAATTTCTCATTTAGACTTTATTCTAAGACAAAGCTTAGAACGAACTTTTCATTACATCCCCCATTTTTATCTTCATCTATCATTGTTATTTTCTTCGCTATCAACAAAACAGTTAATTGTTTCCTTCCATGAGCGATGAGCATCTGTATTCCTGCAATCGCTTCACAAAGACATCGGTGCGGATGTTCTTAATCTGTGTGATACGGGCTTAAATGGAGCGAATTAGCGATATGAGCAGTATCGTGGTTTGTTTCATGTATCATTGGAGACGATTATGTTATCATAGCTATGATTATTCTCATCAGTAGTAGGAAGTCTTTGAAACGTAATTTTGGATCGTTTCCTTTGATTTGCGGTAGCTTTTATTTTTTTGTTTCATCTGTGCTATGCTTGCTTCCTTTGTTGTCTGTTACAATTGAACCTTTAAAACGAGGTAAAAGATCATACAGTATTCGCTTCAAAGAATAAAAAATATTCAATTATTATCACGTAGCAAACAATTAGGGGTGGTGATTCTTTGAAATCTGGCTTAATTGGACTGACAGGGGAGAGAAAGGTGAATCCTTTTTTCAAAACAAGGCTGTCTGCATGTGAAGGGGTTGAGGAAAAGTCACCGGTTTTCCTGATACTGTTGAGATCCATGTTGAATAAGTTACTTAAAATACCGTTAAAAAACAATGAAGTTAAATTAAACAAAAAAACTCTTGTCCCATGTGACTGCAGCTATAGTAAAAATATTAATATTCATGCTAACCCCTCATTTAATTATAGAGCTTGGCACCTGACGGGGTCCCTTCGCGGTATAAATGTCAACAGGGGTAAAACGGGTCAGCCTGGCATTTGTAGGGCACTAACCTGTTACTGCTAGTGCATATTTTGACCCCAATACTTTGTGGAACACGTGGCTAGGAGTACCAAATGTAGCGATTCTTTGTTTAGGCGCGGTGCTGGGTACTTGTGAGCCATGTGTTAAGTAATTGGTTTGATTTAAATTAGGGACGATGGGATTTTAATGGTCCTTCGAAAGTGTTTAAGAGTTTGTCAACTTATAACCTTGTAGAGTATACTAAAGTAAATAATGGATTGATAGTAGGTATACCTACCAATCTCGTTTTTTGTCTTATGGCAGTCAGGATCAATGATGGCAATATCATAGAAGTACCCAATGTAAAAAATAATAATTTCGACGAACGATTAAAAAAAGCACTATCGGAAACCACTGAAAACTCAATAGATATTTCAAACAATAACATCAATGTTCGTCATAACTAACCCCAGAGCTTTGGCTTTTGGCGACATTTTTATTAAAGTCGAGCCATTTTTGACAGCGTTCTAACTGCATCATTGTCACACAATTTGGAACTTATCCAAACTGAACTGGAGCCACTAGAGCGAATTTTTAGCTCCTATTCCATTTCATTGGTGAAGTTTGTGGGGGTTAAAAGTAAGTTATAAAGGATATGCGTAGCTATTATTATGGACATAAGTATAAAATTTAAATGGACTTTTTATTTTGAGAGAATTGTTTTATCTCTGATTGGTATAGTTTCACGGAAACTTATCTAGAAATAAAATGTCAGACGGCAAGTGTTTACAAAGCAACGTTCTCACGTAGAGCATTCACAAGAAAAAGTTACTAAGCCAACATCAAAGAGACGCCCATTCACCAACAAGAAATCAAAACATTAATAGAAATAGCTCGGCATTGCAATACGATATTATCTCAAATTCAATTCCCATCTACGTAACAAAAAGCGGTCGCCATTCTACCATCGCTAAAAATTCCTATCTTGCCTGAGAATTGAGCCCAGGAAATCCGTTTGTAATGGACGTACCGTTGCAGCGATGCGCCTAACGGGACCCCACACACAAACATACAATTATATCACCGGAAAATATACATTGCTTCAATTCCATAATGATTGTGTAACTATCTAACCACCAGAATAACCAAACCAAAGCTACAATAACAATCAAAGCCTTGACAGCTCAACCTAATTTGGTCGGTATTTGATATACATTTCATACAATGTACGTATATTTTAAGTCATCATTCATACTCTTTGCGCCGTCACGATCGGCCTGGGGCTTAATCTAATTTAAAATTCATCCGGCCGACTTAAAAAGTCTACTTAATTTGACGGGTGAGACCGGAGGAGACACTTTTCAAATCTGTCGGGTAGCGTCTTGAGAGCGCGTGAGGGCGCATTGACCGCCCTATTTAGGGGGTTACCTCTTTGAATTTATTTATACTACGTTGCCGTGCATGTTATGTTTAATTCGACGAAGTGATGATTAAAGCGGCAATGGGTAACGTCATTAGCGTAACTGTCGGGAAAGTCTGTCTTGCTCGAGCTCGCAGCGGTCTGGTCAATGCAATTAATATGCAAGTACATGCTAATCATAAGTAAGAGTTGCGCGAACGAATTCATTAATATTATGAAGCACTTAATGCTTTGGCGCTTGTTCATATTTTCGTTTTGCATAATTTTCGCTCTTTGTCTGAAATAAGTTTGTGATGTTCGTTGTTCATGCAATCATTGGTGTTTAATTAAGCATTTTGTGAGTTTGGCTCAAGTTTAACGCTATTAGAAATGCTCGACCTAAACTCACTGGCAGGTTTATAACCTGTAACATAAATATTTTATCAACCACAAATAAAACTGTTTATAAGCATCAAAACTCGGCATGGCAATTGTTGACGCTCACCGCTGGCATAACAGCGAACTCATTACGGTGCCAAAGTGCAAACCGACAATTGCAACTAGTTCGCATTTTATCGACGACCAAACTCCAAATATCGTTCCCAAACTCTCGTTAGCCCCGTAATGAATGGCGCGGTAGACGGATACATCGTTTTTGCAACCAGGTAGTATCTCTCGCATTAAATAAACTACTCAAAACAAAATAGGGCCCACCTTAATTTATGTTACTTTTTTGTTTAAAAATTACTCAATGGGCAATGATTAGTAAAATTAAGTATTGATTTGTGAAGTAGACATGTTTACGAGTCATTATTTATGATTCGAGCAACAATTTATGCGTTTGATTCAAGTGGTCAGGCAGAAAAAGTGAAGTGCTTGAAAAAACACAAAATGCACTCATTTTGTCACTTATGTTCTCAGTGTGACTCTAAGTTTTGTGGTTAGACGTTGCTTTCTTAAACTGTTTTGTTTGATTTCTGTCATAATCGTGGTCACTATGGCTAGTTCTCGACGTCATATGGACCTGGAAACTGCTGCAAGAGCAATTGCACTGCTTCAGGAGGGACAGTCCCAGAGATCAGTAGCAATACATATCGGAGTGTCGCGAAGAGCCATCAGAAACGTGTGGGAGCGCTACCAGGAGACCGGGAGTGTAGCTAGGAGACCTGGAACGGGAAGAACTAGAGCCACAACTGCACATGAAGACCGGTATATACGGTTAACTGCACGTCGGGAGCGAACTTTGACCGCCCGGGCCGTACAAACCCGACTGCGGCAATCGACAGGTACCCAAGTCAGTGACCAAACTATCCGAAATCGACTCCACGAAGATGGTCAACGTTCCAGAGTACGAGCAGTTTGACTCAAACTGACTAGGGCTCATCGTGCAGCACGTTTAAGGTTCGCTCGGAAACATTTGGTCTGGACCATGGAGAATTGGAGCTCGGTTCTTTTTACAGACGAATGTAAGGTCAAGTTTTACAGTGACGACAAACGAATACGCGTGTGGAGAAAACAAGGCGAACGATTTTCAGAACCTTGCATCCATGGAACAGATCGTTTTGGGGGTCCAAGTGTTATGGTGTGGGGTGGGATTAGCATGATGGGCAAAACAGAGCTTGTAATTCTGGAGGAAGGTTCTGTAACAGCCTCCAGGTACGTTGAGCGAGTCATCCAACCTCACGTCATCCCATTTTCACAAAGAGTGGGTGCTGGTTTTGTGTTAATGCAGGATAATGCTCGTCCCCATACGGCTCGCATCACACAAAGAGCACTTTCTGAAGCCAACATTTCTGTTTTGCCATGGCCTGCAATGAGCCCCGACCTCAATCCCATTGAACATTTATGGGATCAACTGAAAAGAAGCCTCAAGGAGAACCATAGCCAGTTGAATAGTCAACAGGAGCTCATAAACGCGCTGAAACTCTGTTGGGAACGAATACCAGAGCAAAATGTTACCCACCTGATCGAAAGTGTACCAGATAGGCTCAGAGAGTGCATTCGGAGTAGAGGAGGCCCTACTCGTTACTAACAAAAACATTGCTCAAGCATTATTTGCAAAAAAAAATGTTAGGTTGAGTTTACTGTGCTCATTATTTTATTGCAATTTCCCTAAAAAGTGATTTTTGTGTGTATTTTTTAAGAAAATAAACAATTTTGATTAATGATTATGCTAAAACAGTTTATTTATACCTAGCCAAAGCGCATCTATCCTAAAATAACAAATAAGTATGACTACTTTGTAACCACAGCCTAAACATGTAGTGGGCCCTATTTTGTTTTGAGTAGTTTAGATTGATGTCGGTTTCCCCTCGCTCCGACCACTTAGTATAATTAAAACCTTTAAAGATTTTACACTGAATATTTGGTTTCAACTACGATTTTCGCTTTCCGAATGCTTTAAAGGGGTTTATCGGCCCACCTCGTGATTTTTGACCGAAAAATCGGATGTATTTCGGTCGGATAAAATTTAATTCTGGGAATTTGTTATAGGCATTGAGTTTTAGATTTAATTTGAAGGGGAACGCGGTTTGGTGAGTAATCAGTTAATGCGACTTTTATAGATAAGTAATCTCTTTAACTTATCCGTCAATCAGAATAATATTAATGAAATTATTTGACGTGCCAAACCCAGTTTACAGTGAAGTAAATTTTGAAACGCGGTTTTGGTTTAGCACATTGTTGAAGTTTTCCAAAAATACTAATAGCAGCATCAACAGCATTACTTTCCGAAGCGACTACAACCTAAATGCCCCCTTAGCCAGCTGTCCAGATAATGACACCACTATAACAAGGAAAGGCGTGAGTGTGACGATTCGTCCACTTATCACCATGTAATGCCATCATCGGCTTACTCCCACTATCCCTAACAAATAGTATTATAATGGCATTAAATAACGCTTTTGTTCGCCACGTCGTTATAAGGCGTTTACATGCTTCACGGAGCTAAACGTTTGAATTGACGGTAGGAAGACAAAGGAAACGACGGTGATTGGTATTCTAGTGGATAGTAAATTTGAGTTAGGTCCGGTGAAATGTGGAGATGTGGTGGTAGAAGACAGAAAATTAGATAAAGATGATAAATCTAATGGGGCTTATGAAAGAAGTGATGGGAATGACTTTATTGATGCCAAGAGTGATGGAATAGGTGATAGATATAACTTAATTGAAGCTACAGACAAAGCAAGATTTGATTTTGAAAATGTACAAGACAATGCTTGAAGATGCTTTAAGGACACATAATTAGGGAAAAGTTAAAGTAACACACGTAAGTTAAACGCAATAATGAAAGCATACGTTCAATTGACAATCACAAAAAGAAAACTTAATATCATTAAGAGACATAAAAAGCTGTGGTAACTTTCTAATCCCACCAAAAACATTAAATGTAAAAAAAGCCAATCCTCTACGCAATTCCTCCACCGTAAAAAGTTTTGAGATCGCATAGAAGCCAAGTCCTGTTCAACTTTATTTGTAATAATAAATCATATTTTGTGACCATATCAATAGTTTCGTTCACTTTACAATAATATTGACTTGGCCATGAGCACAATAAACTACAAATATAATACAGCATATCTTGGAGAGGTGAAAGTCAATCATGAAGTTTAATATTACAGAATTAAATACTTTTAGTTTTTTCAATTGTTACTAAATGACCGACAGTCAGTATCATCCAAAATCATGAACTGCACATTTACTATGGCGCATGTTTGGTCCATGGTGATCTCAAATTCCAATCAGTCCAATCGTAAAATCATGTCCATATAGAATGTATCAATTCAATGGTATTTACACATTATTTCAGGGAGCGACTATTAACTTGTGCTCATGGCCAAGACAATATTATTGTAATGTGAACAAAACTATTGATATAGTCACAAAATATGATTTATTATTACAAATAAAGTTGAACAGGACTTGGCTTCTATGCGATCTCAAAACTTTTTACGGTGGAGGAATTGCGTAGAGGATTGGCTTTTTTTACATTTAATGTTTTTGGTGGGATCTAATTTATTTTTTGTAGGTCTCCTTCTTCTCTAAGTATATAACAAATTAAATTAACTTACATGCAACTAACTAAATATATAACAAACTAAATATGTAGACCTAAACTAGCACGTAAACAACATTTTTCTTAAATAAATTAAACAATTTCGAAATTGACGAATTTTTTAATCGAATATCTTTTAGAATAAAAGAGATTTATTTCAGAGGTAGATGGCGCTATCACATGAAATTATTTGTTTTTTTTTTTTGACTAAAAACCGTAGCGCGATTTAGACCAGGACAACGCCATCTATCGAGCGAGCATGCAGTATTTATCGCACTACATTAATATGAAAGATTTTATCATTATTAATTTTATTTTAACCTAGCTTTTTTATTCATATGTATGTATATTTAATACATAATAACAATATACCACACTACGTAACAATAAAACAAATAGTAACATTTTGTACATAAATAAATAACAAAGTTATCAATGCAGTCAAAATTCATACACAATGTTCTTGAAAAACCGCAAATATAAATTTGTTTCCTATTTTTTTATTAAGTTTTAAGGTTTTTATAATTTTCCCTTTATATGTAGCCAATAACCTATCTTGGTGCCAAATTTGAAGGTTCTAAGTTTGCTAGAAGTACCTTAGACTTTTGATGATCGGTCAGTGAGTGAGTCAGTGACAAAATGGTGTAACTTTGATCGCTCATAACTCGTAAACTATTTATTCAAATTTCTTGTAATTTTGGGACTGAGCTTGTTCTAATACTTACTCTTGGTCATCGAAAACCTAAACTCCTAGCTTTGTTCACATGGAAGATACAGGGGGCTGAAATAGCCGCGAAACGCTTCGAGAAAAGATGGTACGGCCGTGCCCGCTTTGCTCGAGTCTTGGCTGGGGCACTGCCGTGCCCTCAGATTGAACAAAACCGTCATCTTTGACATTTCGTCATTGTGACATCGTCATTTCGAAAACCTCGAAATCGTGTTCACAGCACATTAGACATTTATTCCTTTTTTAACGGTCACATCTCGAAATTACCTTATTACGACATTCGAGATCAAGGAGATGGTAATCTGGTGAGAACTACGCAAGAGAATGAAATGAGAGAATTTTTCTAAAGTGTTACGTTTGTAACAAGATAGAATTATGATATAATGTTTTATGAAGTTTGTTATGAGAATCTAACTAGATTGATTGAGCAGAAATATTTGATAGATCGTCATACTTTACTAAAGTTAGCCTTTATTGAACACAACCTATTGAAACGGTGTAATAGTAGTAATTGATAGTATAGTGGTAGTAATTGTGTAGTTAAGTAGCAGTAATTGACTAGTATAGCGGTAGTAGTAGTAATTAATACCTAGTAGTTGTCTTTATATTTTCCACACTCTCAAAATATCATCTGCATACAAAAACCCGAAGAGATCGGATCACAAATTGCGGTCACTTAACCAATGAGGCGTTAACACTAATGATTAATATCTCCAATTAATACATATGCTAGTGCCTTCTAATTGATTGCCTATTCAGAATAAAAAACTAAGACAAGCATTTTCATTGGGGAACAATCTTCTTTCTGTTGCTTAGAGTGTTTAACTAACTGGAGATGCCATTGGAGGTCTAAAGCACTTCTCATATTCGTGTGTAAGTACAGACGACAGCTCATCAACCTATCTCGATTTGTCAAACTTCTACAATAGAACAGCTTCTCATAATAGAGGAAGGATAACGTTCAATTGAAGAACTTTGACAGATTCGGGTAGGTTGACCTGCTGGCATCTGTACATGTTGTGCGTGAAGTTTATTCTTATTTATGAAATTTTTGTCGATAACATGTGTAACGATATCATCGAAATCTCATGAGTAAGCTATGGCTAGTTCGTCATATTCTATTCTGGGAATAATCTAACAGATTTTGTCGCTTGGAGATTTGTGCTTATGTAGCGGTTCCTGTTGGTTAAATACTCTAAGTTCTGTTCCCAGTTCATTGCTCTGTAAGTGTATAAAAAATGGGCGCTCATTTGTCGCACACGTGATGATCTTTCAGTCGGTTAGACACGTCAAGTTTTATTAGTAACTTACATTTAACACTAGTGCCTTTTACGGCTTTACTCGCGGCTAATCTTGTAGGTTTATATTCAACGAAGCAGTTGTTTATGGAGCTGTAAATGTTTATGAAATCTGTTTAATTGAACAAGTCGTCTGTTGAGAGTCGATTTATAGACAGGTTTATGTTGATTTTATTGATAGGAGAAATGGTAAGTACCTGCTTTTACTTGCATGTAAGGAAGTGTGTAAAATTATTTCTCGAATTCTGGAATTGGTAGAAATATCCTCATCGTAATATTTTTGTCTACAGTACCTAATGCACTATTCATAATTGTTTGATAACCCATTGATCAATCAAACACACTTTTTTCACACAAACGTTATTGTCATTCAACCTTTATATAAAATGTTTTATTAATACACGGAACAAGCTATTCAAACTGAAAATACTATACATACTATTAATTCCACAATATAGCCCATTGTGGTCGGTTGAGCAATACCTATGAATTATTTACAAAGACTGGCTAAAGTAAGAATACAACGATGAGAAATTTTTCAACATTTTTCTGAGCAGAAAAGCTTTCCCGCAGAAGTGTACCTATGTCTGGCGAAAATAAATTGGTCTTCGGTACTTTATACGGTTTTATTTAGACCTAAGTACCATGGAAATTGTGAAGGATTAAAATCATATTTTTCAACTGTAAGGTTTCATTTCGTTCTTAGGTAGGTAATCGCGTATATTTTTAGTAGTGACACGCTTATGCTTATTGTATAGATATAATTTCAGAAATAATATTACGAATTTATGTTAATAGTTTTTTAGTCCAACTTTTGAGATCAATTAGACTATCCATTTATATCTTCCGTGAAGAAAGAACCTACTTAAAAAATCCTACTTAAATATTTGACACCCGCGCCTGTTTCAAAGTTCTCACCAAACCACCATATAATTAACTATTTAAATACATAAATACCCCGTATCCCGATAAAGATCTTAACACAAGAGTGACAAAGCAAGTCCGCAATTAAGTGGTCAGTCACTCAATAAAGCTGAAACTGTATGAACCATGATATTATCCTATTAAAACAGCCGTGTTATTTAATTTGTTCCCGAGAATGAGCCCCATCCGTCTTGCAAAGGAAACTGCTAGGTAACTGCAATTTTGTCTTCTGAGAAATACTTAATGCATTCATGTCCAGTTTAGAGTACTAACATGCAGACTAAGCAGTCGAACGACAGTTGACCCGATGGTCACAACGCTCAAAGTTTTTAGTCACCCTTATACCAGCCAAATGCTTTTACATTACGATCATTAATATACTGTTTAGATTCCTTTTAGAAGGGACCTTCATTGGCACGCTGATTAGTCCTTGTATCTTGGCTATCTCCGTTTATTTTTCCTTCATTATCGTGTTTCTTAAGTATATTCCGTTAAGACCATTCTTAAAGAGTTTCTTCTACACAACATTATTATCACGTCATCTGCATCTCTGAACATTATCGAAGTAGTTGCATAAAGCTTACCTTTCTGGGTCACAGACCATTTTCATAAACTTGAGGAGTTTCCAAACAGAAACAACTAAGATATTGGCAGTTCTATAAAAATGTGTAGGAAAAGTTACTTACAAATAATAAGACCTATTTTTATCCAAACCATTACCGTTATTTATATGAATACAAGCTATTTGACGTAGCAAAAGACAACTATGTACCCACGTAATTGGTATTGTAAAATAAAAATAGCTCTTCATTAACATGGCATAATTCGTGTACCTAAATAAAATGTAAAGATTTATCTTTTCCCAAATTAGTGAATCTTTCATTCTTGCCTCGTTAAAGGTCTGCAAATAGACCCTTAACTTGACTGATTTATTTACACAGTACAAAACAAAGATTTGGCAGAATAACAGAATGAAATGGCTTTTCGGCATTACGGCAACTTCAGCTAAAGCCGTAAAGCGAAGTAATAAAAAAAACCTAAAACTTTCCCCCATAAATACAGTGGAAAATAAACATTTTGTTTAGAAAGTAGTTGCACAGTTACAAGAGATCCCTCGGGAGCCAATATTCTTGAAAGCAGAAAAAAGGGATGCAGTAGAGGTAATAGTTAATGTTCTCAAAACTCGCAGATTCAATTTGTTCAGCAACTGAAATGCTCTGTAAAGTTACTAACTATAAATCAAACAATGAGATAAAGCGGTTTAGGATAATGTTAGCCTAAGCTCGAAACTTTCGTGTCGGGATTCTGAAGATTACGAAGTTTTTCTAAATTTTCCAGTAGCTTTACTTTGAGTTGGATTTACTTTGAAACTGCTATTTTGACGGGGTTAATTGCGCTTCTAATCCGAGATTTTCAGATTACGATTTGAAATATTTGTTAATAAAAATAGTGAAGTTCTACGGATAAGAAAGGATCTGAATGAAGAGACGAGTAAAAGTAATGCAAGTGGGATGAAACCAGACAGTCGACAGCAATTTCGTATCATTTGTCCAAAAAACGAAGGAGTAGCTTAATTCGTACGTCTCCGACAGCTAATCTATCCTCAACCTTTTAAAGTAATTGAACGTCTTTATGTTTGTCATCAACAAATTCTAACGTATCTTTTTCCTCAATAAAAGGATCGTTTACTGTGATACCTTCGCTGTTATTCATCACTTGAACCTTATCCAATAAGACAAAGAGCTCATCACAATGGGATCGGAGGGCTTTCCTCGCAGCGACTGTTCACTCCCTAGGGCCCTTTGTAATCTGCATCGTCGATTTGTGTTCCGCACAATAGGGGGATCATTTAGGTTCTCCTTGCTTCCTTAGAAATGTATTTTGGTATAACGTGGAACGCTAAATGTTTGGCGTTAGCGTTTGAATTTTAATGTGTAGGGAGCTGTTTCTTTGGCGTGAAATATCTCAACCATATTTTCTGGTGCTACGAATTATTAAAGTGTTGCTTTCTCAAATCATTGCTTTTTGTATTTTTTTCTGAGAATTATGATCTAATACTACATTTAATACTCAAATAATTACTGAAACTGAAGTCTCTTTGAAATGAGACAACAAAGCGATCTGATAACTTTAATCAAATACAAAGCACAATTCACCAATGTCTATCAATCGAAGCAAAGATCAAATAAAACTCGCCTGTCAGAATTGCCGTTTACAAGCGATTACAGACCAAATATATGATTCAATTTCCATTTTCTTGTTTTAAGAGAATCAGCATTGTATAAAGCAGTCAACGTTTAATCTATATCATCAATTTTGTGACTTGTACCTCCCTTTAAACCCCCGTTACGTTTCGGACGCTTTAATGCAGTTAAAATATTCTATAGTGTCATAAAAGGAGAGTAAGTTACGAGGCTCAAGGGAACAGAGTTCTGTTTTAGTGATGTAGCTGCCGTTAGACTATATTAAACTATGTTACGATATGAATACTTAATATTACAATCACTAAAATGTCTTCGAATATATTTCTTTCTTGAATGTCGTCGCGAGAATTTTTATTCGCAGCAAAATTCAAGTCGAGCAGTAAATTGTTTTATTCAAATCGCAGCTAAGACGGACGCTAGAAAAAGAAGTAAAAACTATATAAAACATAAAGGCAAACTTATTTCATCAACTAGTACACTTTGGAACAAGTGATATTTAACAAGCTTTAAATAAAGCATTACCAGAAACAGTTGTCAAACATTAAAAGCAGTTGCCTCAATTATTCTTATTCACGGCTATATTCAAGCTGGAACATCTCGGAACACTTCAAAACTTGGTCTTGCATATCGCGTTCCGTTGCACATCACTACAGCCACACTCCCGGGATTAATAGTGGAACTTGTTTTACTATCTGCTTTATATAGTTCTATTATATGCTTTTCGTTGCTCTAAATCCTACGAGTCGCATTTATTACTATAATGTTCGACATTAATTTCGCTTTGGAAGTTTGATTCTCTTGTTGGCTGTTGAAAGTATTTTGGGTAAGGAAATGGCTAATCTACGCGGAATAAACAAATTTCCGAAAGTTTAGATGAAGTTGAAATTGTAAAATTGTCTGTTCAATGTTATGTTGACGACTTCTGTGATTCAGTATCAAATAGCTGATATGTTGTTTGCTTGCCATCAATTCATTTAAGCCACAGATTGGCATCATCAGGCCTAAACATCACATATCGATACATGCAGAATCGATCATAAAATTCAATCATTACATGACTGAACGATATAAATTCGTATCGAAACGGACATTCGCATTATCGGCGGAATTGAATCGAGTTGATAATCGATTCGGGCATGTTTGATTACGAGTGTTTGCTCGTTTGTGCCCGCTGATTGCAAAACGTCAAATTGAATAATCGTGTCGCAATTATTGCCGTCAACATTTTCAATGTTTACATCCATTTGTTAGTCGTGCAGATTTACATAATTTTCGGAATGTGTGGAATAAATTGTTTGCAAAACTTGGTTGGCATGGCTTCCCATTGTTTTTGTGCGATCCGTGCTTGGCCTGTGATATGCTTGATACAGTTTTGATGATGTGAAAAATACTAGTTTTATTTGATTACAATTCATTTGTCGTTTTGGCTGCAAGTTGAGCTTGTTTTGGAATTGGCTGATTGTTATTTTTGTGTTAGCTTTTTCAGTATTCGTTTGAATGACGTTTTGCCTTGTTGGCTTACTGTGTGCCTTTCATTACATAGTTCTTTATTCAATAGATTGTATTGTTATTTTCTACCAGTTAATTAAACTCACTGACTAAAAAACAGCTTTAAAGAAAACACAAATTACCATCATCCCTGTTGATAAACTCATAACTCACGTACAATCCCAGCACATGTTCAAAACAAACATTTAATGAACAAAAAACATTGCGTACAATAAAAGTACCAACAGGTGCGGTTGTTCCTAATCAGTTATTCTGTAAACGTCACAATTCGTTATTCTGTTCGCGTATCCAACGTATACGTCAAAATGTAGAGGTCTGTTTGACAAAATTAAGCGACTCCAGCGTAACGCAGTCAAGGGTACGCGATTTATTTTACCAACCATTGTTGTTTTTGGGTAAAATTTTAATACACGTAACGCGCAAGTAAATAAATGGTACCCCGGATGGAATTCGAGATTGGGACGAACGTGTTCTGAGAACAGGAATGTATTTGCTTACTCCATCTTTTTGGTAAGGATTCATTAATGTTGTGTGTTGTTACCAATGCTACATATTTATGCAACTCGTGGTTTGCCTGTTGATATTTTCGTAAGATATTCAATGAGCGATTTCAGTGTTTACAGTTAAATGATTTGAAAATGTAAAACTTCCTCTTGAATAAGACGTTTCACCATTTACAATTTACTTTATTTTCCTTCCTCCTCAAGTTCGATAAAGCTGGATTTAAAATCGAATTCAACATCATCCAATTTGGATTCGCGGGGTGACCTCATCGCACGCAATCAGCTGTGCAAACGCGAAAATATCTTCGGCAAACATCAAGCCGGGAGTGCGTACCGAATTCGGTCGTATCAAACCTATAGAACGAAACGAACTGCCCAATTAGGAACATACCAATAATGAGTTGTCAAAACAAGGGTTCCATTAAACAAACTTACCTTTCACAGCACAAATCAATCTTACCACCCCTATTTTAAGGTACAATTTCCTGTGCACAAATCGAACGGGAGTTTTGTATATTTAATGCCAAAGTTGAATTGTGAAAGTTCGGTTTACGTTGCGTAGGATTTGTTTAAAGTTTAAAAGCAAATCCGGCAATTAGTGTGTGGATTTTTTTTTGGTTCGAAATTATATTACGTTTCGTTTTATTCTGGTTTAACTGGTTGGGTAATGTTTTAAGGTAGTATTGGTATCGATTTTTCTTAAGAAAAAGAAAATGTACACAGCTTCAGTTCGATCGGCAAATTACTGTCAAGCATCACCATTTTAGACATTAATACATAAAATGAAGAAGACCCGTCTGTAAGTAAAAAAGGCACCATAAGCTCGTCTATCAAAACACCATATTTCACTGACTGCTTTCCCTAAATCGGCCACGACTAGAGAGGTCGTCTTAAATGGCTTATTAATCTTCAGTATAATTTCCTTAGATTGATGGATGGTGAATGATGACAGCACTTGCGAGGTTACGTCGCAAGGGTGACAGTGATGAAAGTCTGTTCTACGTCACTTTTTATAATGGAGGATCCATAATCCTAATATCCAGATTTTGGGAATCGGTACTTTATCGGAACAAGTTTGATTTGTGTTTGAATGTATGGTTAAGTTAAGTAACTTTTTGAAGAGTTTTGGAGTAGTTTCCTGGTCTTTTGATCATTACTTGAAGGGTCCGATAGATTCTCTAGAGAATATATATTCTTACTTACACACTTACAAATTAAACTTGGAAATATCATGAGGTCCTTTTGTCCACGGAAGTAAAAGTACTTCAAGAATTGGTCATCGAAACTTTTACAAATAATATTATAGATTTTGTATAAGGAGGAATGCTATCTAGTCCAGTATTCCAGAACATTCTAATTAGAGAATGTCTGTTAGCAGTCCGTGTTCACAAACTAACGTCTTATATCCTTTATACAAAGACGCTTCCGTGCTTTAACTCAGATAGTTTAAATTAGAACAACTATAATACTACATAGTTTAATCCCACAATTATCTTTCTTTGAAATACAAGACACCTGTCTGTCCTTTCAGGCTTGCTACTGTTACCTAATGACATGAATTTAGTTTGAAATGAACTGAATTTACAAGGTCTGAATATGAGCTATTTTCCAAAAAGAATTTGTCTAGAATATGATATTTAGTTCAAGGAAGATCAAAGGACGAACGTTCCAGATTTTGGTCCCTCCATCGTAAATTCATGTAATCTCGCGTGTAAGAGATTATTTCTAGCACACAATAGGGAGTTTTATAATAAATTGTGTTATAACAAACCTTACACTAATCCCTTTTTGGTTGTTCAGAGAAATTGGATTTCGAAGCGATTATGTTTAATTTGAATTGTATTAATTCAGTTGGTTTGGGTTCAAAAGTTAAATACGAGTAGTTACGAATTTAATAGTTGGGAAAGTCAATTACTTACGTAAGTCCTGGCTAAGAAAGGCCTAGTTTCTGTATCCGTCCCTTTCTGTGGGCCAAGTGGATCAAGGGATTATAACAGGTGGCTGGGGGACGAGTACAGTCAGTGTTATAAGTTAGTGATCATCAAAAATATATATCATCACATCTTTATTTCATGATGCTGTGTTTCATATAGAAATAATGTTAATTGCGAAATGATGGCACATATAAGAGTATGGAAAGAGAAAACATGCTGCGCCGCCCACAAATTGAGATAAGAGCAGGATGATGAAGACTGTGTTTCATCTATAGACTGAGGTAGATGTTTTCGTACGCTGTTAATACCAAAATTATTTTGACTAATTTTATGTTTTGTTTTTGTGTCAAATATTTTAATATTTAAATATCGTGGAATGAATTAACGCAGACATAAATCATGACATGATACAATTTTTTTTCTTGTTATAAGTTCCATATTCTACAGTCAGATAAATCCCAAAAGGACGTTAATACTGTTGACTGTAGTAACAGCAAAACAAACAGACGTAACCAACAAGTACAGTATCTGCCTAACGATCTAACGGTACTGATTAGAAAACCAACCGTTGCAATATTGTATGTAGCCCGCATACGTGCACTTAGAATAATATTTAGGATTTTGTTAATAAACTGGGTGGATTTGTATATTCTTGGAAGTAAAATACAGTATGTTATGGTCTATTTAAATGTGGATGGATTTAAATGAAGTACTTAAGAGTTGTGTATCATAGGAAGCTGATAAAATGCAGGACCAAAAAGTTTTGTCTTGGTTTAGGCAATATGTACGCACAATCATATTAATGAAGTTCAAATAGATACATTATGAAGGGATTGTCTCGAGCAGCTGGACTCTAGCTCATAGACGCCATAGTTACCGAAGCTTTTCAATAAAGAAGCGCACTTTAAAAAGTCCACTATAAAAATATAAACTTACCAAATTTTAAAAATAACTCGCACTCACAACAATTCAGGAAAGGGACGTACCTGCAAACGACAGACATACATACATTAGTCAATATTCAGACTTTGCTTAGGGCAAAATAAGTGGGTTTGCTATTCAAACCCATTTCTTTATAAAAAAAGTTGTAAAGCCCTCGTTCGTGTAGAGAGCGGCTTTCAGTCACTGCCGCACGCGAGGTCAGAATATTGGGTGGTATAAGTCTTAGGAGGAAGCGGAAAGTATTTTTTTATATTTATTTCTTACTTTTAAAGCTTATATTCCATTTATATACTGATCTGATGATTCCATTTATGTATTTATATACTGATGGATACCGGAAACGTAGGTCAGTACGAAAATCGAAAATCGATCTCAGTGGCGTGCACTTGGAGAGGCCTATGTCCAGCAGTTGACTGCGATAGGCTGATGATGATGATGATGATGAGGTAAGTACAAGGCCTTTACATACCTATACATTCCAGACAATAGACAGTTAAATTAAAGACAAATATTTCCGATATCTGTAAGTCAGTAACATTTTTTTGTATATTTTTTCGTGTGTAAAATATAATGTTCTACATTGGATTTCCAAATTCCATTTTTCACCGAAAACACAAAAAATCTATGCAATTACATAAAGTTATGTTTTGAGACACAGCACAGACACGCTCAAAACTTGTGTCATAACAATTCATTCATCGCATGACGGTCTCGCCAGCGACTCCCAAGGGGGTAGGCAGACGTACTGCACAAATACAATCCATCAAAACTGATATTAGATTCTAGTAATATCTAGAGAGACGCCTACATGAAATAAAACAGCAAAAAAGTGTCAATTTTTTATGTTACAAGTATTTTATTATTGGGCCACGAAACCCCTTCACCTTTGCAAAAAAACAATATTTTTCCAAAAGACAAATCCCTGAACTTTTCCAGAGCTTAAAATCCGCATTTGACCTTAAGGTCCGCATCATAAGACGAACCACTCACAAAGTGGGTTGCAACTAAAAATAGGCCTCCATTTACAAGACTTGAAGAGCCCCACTGAACTTTTGAAATGGTACAGTATTCTATTCAGTTTGAGGGAATAAACAGTGGTACTTTGTGGCAGATTTAGTACCGGCTATGTGGCTATGTTTTATTGGGGAACCGTTTGGCCCGCGACACGAGATAGGTAAATTGTTACTGGTGATTGGTAGCGAAATTGGAATCGCTTTTGGACTCTGATATATTGAAATGAATCGTGTAATTCATGATTTGTTGGTACAATGCAGTTTTGTTGACACGGCTTTGTTTAATTGTAATTTTGGGATTAATATTGGAATGTTCGCGGATTTGGTGTGTTTATCATACGGTCCAATTTTAGGAGGATTTGCAGTTTTAATCTTCACTTAAACACTTCGTTGTCCACGATGCAGACACAACATTTAAACAATCGGTGTATATCACATATGACTCATAGGACAGGGAAGTCGTTAATATTTCCTACCAATTTACTAGCCCCGATCAAACGGTCCTTCCACACATACACCAAGAGTTAAACCACGTTTAAACCAATTGTTATCGGCAACCAAATATCGTGTTACACATTGGTTTACCAACCATCGCAGATGTAGCCGTCACCTCTAGTAACGCGATACGGGGCAGGGGACATGCCGGCGCCAATAGTCGGTCACACTACACTTTCATTGTTTGCATAGAATATTGTGTATGTATTGCAGAAGTGCACTTTGATTTTGTTTAGTGGACAAAAAGGAACGGAAATGGTGACGAAATCGCTATAGCGATATGTACCTAGTATGTTTTTTATTACATTATTTTTTAATTTATACTTACACTGTACAAAATAATCAGAAACAGCATATGGAGTACAAATGAGTAACAAGGTACTTATTGCTTATTTCTAAAGAAGTTGCTGTCAAGTGCTTTGTACTATAAATAGTAGACGTAATCAAATGATAAAATGTAATAGGAACTAAGCAAATACCTAACGCTGTTTTCTTGGAAAGTACATTATATCCATTAGGTACTAGTTTTCATAATAACCTACATAAATAGGTACCTTGCCTTTGTAAAGAAGCAAAATAAAGGCCCATGAAATATTCATAATATAACCTAAACAAAATATTTTTGCTCCCAATAAACAACAGGTATTTCACTAAAGATATTTTCCCTATATTGCGAAACTACTTTGTAGAACATAATAACATCTCCGAATATCTTGGCTTGAAGACACGTCTGTATTATTTTAACTAAGTAGAAGCAAGATGTCGCTAGGATAACACGGAATAGTTGTACTTCCTAGTTGTATATAATACGGAGATAGTTCAGAATGTCAGAAGGGACGAGAGAAGCGAACCGCGGACCGCTTTCATGTGGTCCTGACTGCACATAGATTAGTTGAGAGCAGACGCGACGAAACTAATTTAATTATGCTAAAATGATTGGTCATATGAAAACTTCGTTGACAATGCTGGTATGAGTTCTGCAGTTTCTTAAGATGTTCATTAAATAATTTTATAAAGATCATAGCTACTTTAAGATTTGGAAATTCAGATATGATTGCAGTAATTTAATAGATGTCGGTTGCATAAAGAATCTAGGTTTTGTTAACTTCTAACTTCTAACACACTTCTATTTTCGTGTTAATCAAACAAAGATTAGATATGACACGTTTATCTATGACCTGTTCTTGTTTCTATTCCGCTAAAATACATTGTTTGCAATGCTTACTTTACATTAGTTACAGCCTATTTATCGTCCCACTGCTGGGCACAGGCCTCTTCTCACACGGAGAAGGATTGAGCATTAATCACCACGCTTGCTCAATGCGGGTTGGTGATTTCAGACTATATAGTCCAGGTTTCCTCAAGATGTTTTCCTTCACCTTTTTATCAGCCATTGGTGTCTAAGATATACTTAGAAAGTACATACAAACTTAGAAAAGTTGCATTGGTACTTTACATTATGTAATGTCAAATATTGAGACATATTTTGTAAGCAAATAAACATCAAAGGAGAAAGTAGATTTGTGTCGCGCTTTATCTAACGTCAATAAACCACATTTCATTTTGCAATGCGATAGATAAACGAGCTCCCCTCTGTGCGTCATTTTTATACGTAGGCAGAATTGACACCGCTGGGGTTTCGAGTCTCCATAATTCACATCATTGCCAAAGTGTTATATTACATTCCCGCCGCAGATTTCATACGCTCCGCGGAGATTCGCGTAGACGTGCGGCGTCGGGTTACGTCACTAGTCAATAAAAGATCCTTCGAGGTTCGTGTTGCGAATGAAAAAATGCCAAGTATTTTGCGATTTTTTACGAGAGTCTGTTTATGGTGGAAGAGGGATGCTTTGGCTTAGATAAATGCATATGTTTTTAGCTATGCTGTGTCATTTATTTGAAACTTATTTAATACTTAAAATATATGTTCTAACTAATACCAAAACACTCATTAAAGAACATACAATAATTATCATCGAACAAAATATCTCTCAATACCAAAAAAACAGAACGAGAAAACAGTTCCAAACATTTTACCTCCAAATTAACCCTCCAGTAACTCTTTCAACTGTGTCCAGCGCAGTTGATAAACCTGCGTCGTTAGCGAGCGAGGGTTAAGACGTGACGTACATGCCGATGGCCCAATGATATCGAGTATAACCGCGGAGTAATGAAAGCTGAGCGGAGATGACATGATGCAGGTAGGCCAGGCGCTTTCATATAGGTCAAATAGGTACGGTGGACATGACCGAAATGATCAGTTACGAGCGAATTAACTAAGAAATCTGGTTCATCTGTCAACGATTTTTGTTATTTAAAAAAATGGGCAGTTCCAAAGAGGACGGCGGAGACAGTAACGCTCCTCGTCCCTCGAACATCCTCAATTTTTTATTATTTTGGCGTGCTTCTTTACTAGGAGAATTTCCGTTATGTCACCTCCGCTTTTCATTTTGTTCTCCACGAGTATAACAGAAAGTATCGCCCGAGATACAGGCAGAATGGAAATGGCGGCCGAAAGGGAAAATTAAATTACGAACGATATAAATGAAGGGTTTAAAAGTGGGTCCTGGTTCGAAGGACCGATATCTTTTGTTCATTTTAGAGGTATTGGTTAGTTTTGATTTAAAATATTATAGTTGTATGAAGATAGATAGAGAAATAGTTTAGGTACCTATAGACCCAATACAAGATAAAAAAAATCCCGATAGAGATTTTTCTCTGAAAACCCTCTACGTATAAAAAAGGTATTACCAACTATTTTTATTCTTTAATAATCTAAATAAAACGACCGAAATTTCAACTTAATATGTACACTTTCTACAACTATATACCAAAAAGATCACTTATCTAAAACATAATAATAAAAAACTGCGTCCAATTCGTAACGTTTCTCAGCAGATCTTATCCTTTAGAAATAAAACTTTCACTAGCATTTGTGGAGCATTTCTTAAATGGCGAAGACTATGTATCTTCACGTTTTATCAAAAAGGGATTCAGATAATGGCCGGAGATTACTCTCAAGTTACTATTATGGTGAAACTGTATTGGTCTTGATGTATGTGTCGGTATAATGCTAGAATTTTTGCTAAATCGTTTTTGTGGTCTAGGGACTGAGATATCTAGCTTTTATTTCTTAAACAGTGATCATAAAAGATTGGCTCTTTGAAACGCAAATTTTGCAATCCGCGGAACTGAGCATAATTTTAACTATAACTAGTCGTTTTTCCCCGGTTTCACTACCGTCCGATGGAAACTACTGCCCGTAAGGATATAAAATGTAGTCTGTTACTCTTGCAGAGTGTAGCTTTCCAACAAACGAACAATGAAAGATTTTTTTTAATCGGTCCATTAGTTTTAGAGTGCATCTGTAATAAAAAAAAATAATATTAGTGTAGATTATACATAGAGCAGACACAACTATATTTAAGATCAAACACAACCACATCCAGTATTCCTAACTCCCAAACGCCTCTATAAACAATAAGAGCCTATTGTTTTCTGACGTGCAATCATCATAAAACGCATGCATCTGCCGTTTCGCTACCAAGTCCTTTATAGCTTCATCACACCATACCCTATGGGTTATGGAAGGAGTATTAAACACCTATTCGTTTTGTTTTTGCACTGTATCCGAGCGAACGTTATGGTAATTCGATGTTGGGCTTCTTTTTGTAATTTTTTTGAATATCTATCGTGTTTCGTAAGGAAGGGTGTTTGTTTGAGTTTTTTTTGTATGGTAAGCCTGGTCGTTCTTCGGTAAATGTGGTAATGTTTTGATTAAGGAAATTGATTCTGTGTATTTTTTGGACATTACTCGTAGTGTTATTTTAAGTAATTGTAGCCAAAAAAAAAACAACAAAATCTCACGTTTAAATTTTCATTGCTTATCCAAAGCAAAAATATAACCAAAATGAAATATCAAGAAAAAAACCTCCAGCAAACGCGGAAACAATCTTACAAAACTTCTATAACCTGAAAGCTAACTTTGATTCGCCTCAAATGCCTTAAGGCAACTTTATACCAAAGACTGGTTTGTTTATGTATTGTGTGAACCGAGGTAGATGGGTACTCTTGTTATCCACTTGAACTCAGCTGAATATACGTCGAGAAGTCAGTGAGTTCAGTACAGTTCAAACGTGTTGAGTTTCAGCTCAAGACCCCATCCTATTGATTTTCGGTCGACGCTTCTAACGTTCGGGTTTGGACACTTTGTGAGTACTTATACGGAGTGAGATCGCAAGTATTTCATTAAAGAAGGTGTCTTATAGTATACATGCTTAGTTTGTGTTTATTTATTTTTCATCTTGTTAAAAAACTGGGTCCCTTCTGAGATTTTTTGGAGAAAAGGCTCTCAAGGGCTTTGCGGGACCGGGGACTTGAATTTATAATTTCTGGCTCTAATGAAACCTTGAACAGCAAGATTTGGTGTCAATTAATTTTCAAGCTTAACATGTTTATATAATACATGCTACTAAGAAAACTAATCGAAAAATTAAAAGTATGAACCCTAAACCAGTACCTAAAAGTAAGAAAACGCCACATATAAGAAAATTCTACAGCTGCAAATACCCACGTTCTACCAAGCAATGAAAATCGTGAACTTAAAAATATGAAAACGTATGGAAACATAAGTAAAAAGTGCAATAATTCGTTATAACGACTTGGCATTGTCGCCGCACTAAACGCAGAAGGAGTTCTTGCAGATATACTGGTTGGGCTGGCTCGCTTTGTAGGGGCTGTGACATAAGCTGAAGCGGGAGAGGTTTGAAAACTTTTATAGTCTAGATTCGTGAGCGGGGCAGTTGAGTCAGCGATTTATATAAACGAAAAAAATACTTAATCTCTATCTTAAATAAATTATTTCACAAAAAATCACTTCTAATTGGTATAGCTTTTGTAATTTTTTGCCAAATTGTTTAAATTACTTTTTGCTATGGCTTTTATTTCGCACAGAGGTTGAGCATTGCCATCCAACGTGGCAATGCTGCCAGTCTTTTGGGTATATTACCCAGTGACAGCGATGACGAGCAATTTTTTGATGCACTGTATTAGTTTTAAGTTGTATATATATATAAGTTTTTTTTTTTCAATTAATGTAAATACTTTTTGCTAGAGTAAAACATAATCAAAGATTAGTGAGAGGGTAGTTAGGACTACATACTTAATTCACATCATAAGTAAATAGAAATCATACTAGTCAGTTACTACTACTACATTATTTGTGTATTCGTTTACCTACTACATCAAAATGTTACGTTCTGAAAATGCAGTTTTTTTCGACTTCAAATCGCTATCTCCTTCCTCTTCTACCACACCACAAACGTTGGCAAAGTAACATTTGCATACTCGGAATCTTAAGATGTTCCTTCCTTGTATGAATATTTCGTGATGTGTTACTTAACCGCTCCCCCAGCATCATCCAAGAAATTTCAATTCTGCTTTCAACTTATTTCTTTCAACTATTTACTGTTACGTCATAAGCTCGTAGAATTCCCGTCTGTTTGTCCGTATATTGGTTTTCAAGACTCCAGTGTGTGCTTGTCTTAATGAGTTCTTGAGACGGGATTTCGTATCCAGATTTTTGTTCAGTCTTTGCATACGTCGTGTCCTGAGAAATGTTTTAAATGAGAGACTTATCTTTTTTGTGATTGAGCCGCTGAACTGGTGTTAATTTAATTAGGTACAGTGCTTTAACACGACGTGAAAAAAGACGTGTCGAACGCCTTTTATTGCTGCGGACTTTCGACCATATTCCATAGAGTTAGATCTTTTACAAGGTATCTAATGCATGAAACTTATTTTATCAGCAAGTTTTATTAAAAAGTTTTTGTGTCATTGACATTTATGTTGCAGTAAAACTTATACTTTGACGCCCTTACTTCGAAGCTACCAACTCTCTCAAAAGTCCGTAACGATGAGCCGTTTTTATCACACATAATCCCTGATCTTGCCGTCAATTTGATCATGATTGACTCTATATTATTGACATACCTGACATCAATGCTAAGAGTACCTTCAAACTACAGACTAAACAGTCGGCCGAGAGTTGACCCGATGGTTGGCAATTGTTTTTTTTTTAAGAAAATCTTGATTCCAATCAAAGTTTTCAGTCGATCAGATACCGGCTAAATATCTGACCTGAATCTGAATTACGTGCGTACCATTCATTTTCATGCTGATTTTTGAGCCCGAACAAACTATCGGCCGACTAAAAGTTTGCTGTGTGCGTACATATCTGCTTTTCCCTCAATCAAGTAAAACTTGAATATAAATTACAACATTTTTGGAAGTCAGTAGAGGCTTATGCAATTTAAACTGTATAGGTTTATAAATGTTTAAATGAATGAGTTGTTATCTGCTTTTGTGATAGGATTAACATACAGATTTTTTTATTGTAATGTATACGGAATAAATGTGGGGTGTTATCTTTCTTTATAGGTTAAGGTGATATTAGAATGATATGACGTTAAATGTTTTTATTTTTAAGTAGAAAAACTGGTTAACTTTATTTTAATAGGATGGGACTTATTGTATTGCGTATTAGTTACAATTACAATTATTAATGAAGATAGTTCAAATTCTCAAATTTTTGGTTCATAATTTTCAGAAAACAGAACCTACCAATGCAGAGTTCAAACAGTGACCTCTGCGTTACCAAACTAAAATATTTACCACAACATTAATTTCACTTTCACACACGCCATGTCACTACAGTACGCTCAGCTTATCTTGACAAATCTTCTCATACAAAGGTAGAATTAGTGACCATATAACAACTCGCGGTAAAATCTAATTTATTGCTTGGAACCGGACACCGTACATTCATTGTGTCTATGGGCTATTAGTTTGATAGGAAACTCACTAATTGGAGAAACACTGCGTTAAGACTATAACTGTCACCTCTCTATTTTTAGGGCTGCCGAATTTGACAAAGGTTTTATTAATTTAATTTATTTTTTAATACTCTGTGAAAAAAATATATTAACAAAAACTTTTTTAAATATTGTCACTGCGTATGGGATTGATAAAGGGAAGTAGTAAGTATATAAGAAACGTAAAAAGTAAGTTCAATACATGATTGAAACTGGCGCATTTTTTAACTCTTACGTTGAGTTGCACCATTGAACTAGGAATAATATTACCGAACCATTTTCAGTTGTCAAATCATCATAATTAAATGGTGCAATCCATCTTTTATAATGTTTATGCCATTTTATAAGTTAAACATAGCAATTTTCAGAAAAAAAAGTGATATCGTGAAATGAAATGCGCGATGTGTTAACAGCATTTTAGTGAAAATATTTTTACAGAATTTCAGCGGAATTGCAGGTGAGAACAGATTTTCGACGAAAACACGTGAATACTGTTACTGTATTAAGAGGAATTGTGTTTCAGTGTTATTGTTAAAATGACTGAATTTTCAGGAACGTGACGTCAGTAAGTGATAGTGTCGCATCACATTATACTCGTATATTAAGTTAAATAACAATACCTATAGTCCGTTATAATTCATGCAATACCTATGATATTATAATGCTGAAGAGTTTGTCTGTTTGTTTGTTTGAATGCACTAATCTCTGGAAATACTGGACCGATGGGAAAAATTCAGTATTATAGTGCTGATAATGTTATTATGACATCCCTCTTCAAAGCTTTTCCACTTCAAAAATGTTGTATAGTCATAGTTAAGCTTTCAGTGGTAAAATACAAAAGCATTTGCTTCTAAAGTAAGAATTAAAAAAAAAAAACGTTTGATGTGACAACCATACATACAATATGCATAGAAGCTACTAATACCTTTCTATAATTTCTCCATACACACGTTTAAGTTATAAATTACAACTTATTATCTATAATAACGCACATTTTTATTTGACGCCATATTTAACGGCCATCTTATGAAACGTATCAGGTTTTGATTACGAAGATAGCCGAGTTTAGCCGAACATTGCCGAAGCTAACCGAGGGGGGTAATGCGTTGTGGTGTTTATTTCATATAAACTATGATAATTTGATAATAATGATGGTTTGAAAATTGTAGGCGTTTAATGGGATTGAATATTTTACACTTTCTACGTATTAGTTACAACATTACATTCCTTATTAATATGTAATGAATGGCTTGATAGTGTTTTGTAAGTATGAATTTTGAATACGTAAGTATGTATTATAAAAAGTACTCGATATGTGAAAAAATACACAATCTACACATGTCAATTTTATATTCTTTACAACATTTTTATTTCAATTTTTGAAGACCCAGTGCCGACTATTATGCTAGATTCAGTTCATTTCCATATCCAGTGTTTACTATATTCATAAGTAATGTCAATGTTATTGACAGAAGAGATAAGTCGCGTTTACACTAGCTTAGCGTAACTCCGGTTACAGAGCCGTGTGAAACGGATGCACAAACAGACAGACAAGTCTTATAGTACTTGCTTTGTTTTGGTTTTTGATGATCTTCATACACAATATATTGTAGTGTAGAATCATTTTATCATAAGCTTTTAACCTATAAACGTTTTTTTAATGAAAACTAAAATTATTCTCATTGTAGAGTTATTTTCTCATTCAAATTATCAATTAAGGAAGTTGATAGGTCAAGGGCAAACTTTACTAATCACACTTATCACTTCTAGTAGTCAATTAAGGCTAAGTTTGATTCACTACTTCTCTTACTGTTACTAACTGGATTTCCATACCCTATCTAGGCGTTGATTTAGATAATCTAAATGAGATAAAATTAAATCTGTAATCGCAAGATAACGGTCATTTATTGTAGTTAGCATTAGGTCAGTAAGTCAGCATTTTTTAAATAAGGTGTACCTAAAACCTTGATCAAACCATTCAATGACTCATTTAAACCATTCCTAGTACCTCTTCAAGCATAACAAGCAACACATACACTCAGTACTAAATAAAGTAAACTTTCGCAACACTGACACTCATTGTGTGTCCAACTATCGGCCACTATCGGCCGCTATCGGCTGTTATCGGCAACATATCGGTCGTCGACGTCTCCGATTTGTGCCACATAGATACGACCATTAAATATTGTCCGACATGCTTGCACGATGGTCCGATAGCGTCTTCATTAATAAATAATGTTTTTATTTGAATATCGGTTTGATGACGTAATGTGTAACAGTCTAAATACTGTTACACATAAACGTATTTCGGATACATTGAGTACTGTTTTGTTTTGTCCGATTTCAAAAAAAGGACGATGAAGACCGATGTAGCTATTTTTTTTTAATTACAATTAAGGCTTTTTTGATTTTCCTGCTACGGACACTATAAACTTTTTGTAGAATACTCAGGTTGTTTTACACAAACTTTTTTATAAACCGCTTTGTATAGCAAAACAGGTAGCCTTTAAATCTCAAAACAAAGGCTACAAAATAAAAGTGTACTCCTCAACGTACAAACTCGTATCAAATAACCCTACTACAACTCCATTACAAGCTAACAAAACGGAACAAAACTCCCCAGTTTTGGCGTCAAAAAGCGACAATTTTAACAACTAAGTAACTTTAAATAAAACCTGCTTTCTATTCGCGTTCAAAGGCAATGCATTCTCTATAAAATGCCGATAATACAGCTTTGCAAGCAGCCTTGTATGCAAGTACACACATGCATGCAACGCGCGCAGAATGTATTGTGCATAAATCTTTTCTAAAGGGAACCTGTTTATTTCATTTTTCATAGATGTGTTTGCATGTTTGGCGAAATTTGTTAGATCAAACATGTAAGCTGAAAGGCTTTGACTGGAAGATATTAAACATGTATGGTCAATCACGTTAACCTTTGCAAGTGGCCTGTTATTACGCTGCCAATTTTGGTTGATGAATATTTTAAGAAAGTGCAGGGCAAGTGCAATACTTTTGAAACCGGTTGGTAGAGCTTATTTTTGGAAGCTTGTTTTTTTCACAGACTTTCATCGACGATTGACAATTTATGCTTGCCAGAAATACACATACAGGATGACCGAAAGTGAACGAAGAAACAATAATCAAAATATAAGATATATAAACTGCTTTTTTACCAGAAATAATGTCTCCAAGTAAATATAAAGCCATTTGGTCCAAAAATTGCATAAAGGAACTACATAAACCATAATTTTTATCACCAATACGAAGCTGGAAGCCGCCATAGTGTTCAATTTAGGCGAACATGGCTTATGTCATATGCACATCGCAACACGTTATTGGTACACGTAAAATTTACGACTCCCGCCAATAACTGGTTAGAGCCGGTTATAAGTGGTTATCCGCTCGTATCTGGATTATTGTCGAGTTTTATTCGGAATTTGCTTTGATATTACTTAGTCCTCAGGGAATTTTTGGAGGTGTAGTCTGTGTTAATTTATGGGTGTTTTTACAGAAATGGTTCATTTTGAAAGTCATAGGCTTGGTAACCTGCAAAAAATAAAATTTTCAATTAGTATAATACTTTTATTGCGAATGAAAAATACTCAATACACTCCAAAATCCCATTTAACGCTCAGCTTACCCTTCACACGCAACAATGAACTACACAAAAATCACTCGTTAATCAAACTAAACTCGATTACAATTCACAATCGGCACCCTTAATATCGATCATTCAACAATCGACAGATGGCCGCACCAATTAGTGATGTGAATCTTATATTTAACGACATATCGAGAGTCGAGTGACAAATGATAAGAAATTATATAGGACGTGGAATATGTGTCAATTGCAATCAGTGTTTTATATATAATGTAATATGTATTACTTCATTAATTTGTATTGTAAGAGGAAATTGAGGGCAGCAAGTTCAAGATTGTGGCGTGTCTCCTATAAATATCAAAACGTTATCGCGGGCTGTGAATCTTTCCTGTTTTATTTTAATTGCTTGGTCTGACTTATCGATTCATTTTATAATGAATTGGTGCTTTGTGTCTATCCTTCTTAGAATTGCAGTAACTTAGGTACTTAAGTTTGTATAATTTTAAAAATTGATACAAGGAGGAAAAATAAAATCACAGGTTAAGAAGTTATTATTTACTAATGATTTTGGTTATCCTTACCGAATCTATTTTCGTTTGTGTTTCAAGACGAATAAAATTAAACTTACTTAATACTTAACGTAGGTATCTAAAAGACAAAAATACAATATTTCGCACCTACACAAAGCATCAAACACGTTGGATTTAAAAATAGCACCACAGCAAAAGTTGTGAGAGATTGCAAACATCTCGAAGAAAGCGCTCGTTCCGTAAAATGTTGCAACTTATGCCAGATGATAAACAGGCGTCGCTTCTTTTGCTTTTAGTTTTATTTCCTCTCTGAATGGAATTTCCACTTCAATTGTTGCTTTTTTTGTATTTTTTTTACTTGTGATAAAGTAGCAGCAGGTAAGAGAGTAAGATTTTAAATAAGTGTGTGCGGATTTTTTGTGTTTGATTATGGAAAATCGATATGATAAAACGTAAATGGTATCGATAACCAACAAGCAGTATCTGACCACCGCTAGTTTTAAATATTTATTGTTTTTTTGTTAAATAACATTTGTCCTTATATTTTTATTATAACGAAAATGTTTGAATACTTACATAACTACCAAATTACCAAAAAAATATTAAGTATGTTAGAGCAAAGTCAGATTTCCGCATTCAAAATTTTTTGGTACAACAATATTGGCACTCGATACTTCACAAGTACCTACCTAAGTGTTATTACAAGTACTAAATATACAGAGAAAAAAAACGATAAAATAACACAGCTAATGTGTAGAAAATAACAATTTCGACGATAAAATTGGAATTCCTCACCTATACACATAAGTATATAAAGTTATGAAAAACGGTAACGGGTGGAGTAGCATAAATTAAATTTATTCTCCTGGAGAGAACAGATTCGTGATCGGAATATTTCGCAAGTATGTTTAATAATAAGTTCGAAGTACTCTCAAGAAGCTGGTAAATGTCTTTGATTTCAGCTTTTCAGGTTACGTATTTTGTTAGCACAGATTTTTGGCCTCAATTTTATATCGGATTATGATTTTTACTGAAAGACTTACTGGAAAGACGTCTGATGGCTGATTCTAGCTGCAATTTATTGGATTGTAGATACGTACCTGTAAGCAAAAAAGAATGAATTAGTACTTAGAAAACTTTTTATACAAAAAATATGATTTTATTTATAGTACACAAAACCAACAAAGGCATTTCATATCGCAACATAAATCTCATAACTAAACACAGTTGACCATATCAAAGGGAATTGCCAATAATCCTCTATTTATATCCGCAGGTTTATCCGGAAAATGTCCGCGAAAACATCGATCACGCGGCAAATTTCTCTCAAACGGTCCCCAACCCTTCCGCCGCTGCGCTCCGAAACGATACCCATTTTTCAACGATACCCGTTTGATCGACCCGAGGTATCGTAATTGGTCTTTGTACGGTGAAATTGTTGTTAAAACGTGGTCACTCGGACCGACGCTTTGTGTTCTGCTTGACACAGGTTAATAGTTCCGTTACAGTGCTTAAAAAAACTGAACGAATATTGCTTTTTCGTTAGAAATTCTGACATTTCGTCGTACGGCGAACGTTTCGTGACTACCGCTTGTATTGAAAAGTGGGGCGTCGTTTTCGAATTTGGTAACAGGAAATAGTGCCTTTTCTCAAATATTGAAACTGCTATAATTACATATTGAAGCTACGCCCACTGGTTTCGCCTGTTAATTAATAATACATGTATAATACAGTAACAGTTTGTAACATGGTATAAACTGAAATCAATTGAAGGTTGAATGTATACCTTCAATTAGTTACCCAATCAAATAATTAAGTATAATTAGGGTAAAGCCTTCACCCATACACTTATTTCAATTTCCTTTTCAGTAGAGTTTTTACTAATACTGTTATAAGTAAACAAATAATTACTTGCAATCATAGTTTCCGATAGTATCAACAAATGGCCATTTATCTAATTTGCCTCAATGTCGGCAATAACACATAAATCGATACCAATTATTCGACAAAGCTCAAACAAAAATCGAAATCAAACGCGGAACACACGAGCTAATAAACTTTTAATATAATTCGATATCAATTTGAAATTTGTAGTATCGATGTAACATAATTGGTATCGTGTTCGTATCCGATGTTCTATTATTGAAAGGTCGGGTATTGTTTTCTGTTTAGGCTGCACCGCACGGGTTGATCGCATCGCGGCTGTGTTGTCAGCTGCCTCTATCGTGTTTTCATATAATTGTTTTCCTACATAACCGATCGGTCAAACCCAATAATTAATGTTGATTTATTTTTAATACGATAATGGGATTTTGTTATGTTTAGCTTCCAACGGTTAAGTAAATATGCGTCGTTCTAATTTTAAATGCAAATATTTCATTATGGCGGTAATGGATTGTAAAATGCGTAGTTGCAATTAATTTGTATTTCGTAATTTAGTTTGGCAGCAAGTTCAAATAGTGCGGAATCGGAATAATTATTTAATGAAGTGTGTTTTTTGCGAGCTGGAAATAAAAACGTTAATTAACTTCGTGATTAATATTCAAATTGTGCACATCTTTTCAGGGGCCGTCAAAACTTTCTCGTAGATAAAAATCGTGATGATCGCCTCTAAATATTCGGGGCGGCATCACTCATCAAACTCATAAAAACTACGCGAAGTTGTAAAAAAGAGATCTAATAAAAAAGTTTCGCATTTTAAAAAGCGTCGGAGTGGCTGTATGTCGCGTTAGAGATATAGCGACCACAATAGCATCAGCCCTACCGATCGGGAACTAGGGTTGTCACCCTTTATAAAAAGATGTATAATAACAATTCACACAACGAGATAAGTAAAAATACGAGCTTGTTAAACCGTAAAAAGTAATAATGGGGAGCGTAAAGTCAACAACGGTTGCATTTGTGTCACTAGAATTATTCACGCGCGTTAGATTTTGTCGCCATTTTGGGACACCCGGCGTGATAGGACGTAGCCAGGGGGACCCATAGTGGTGTGGAATATAATAGAAATCCATAATTGATGAAAGATTTTTTTATATTAATGAGAAGATTTTCTCGTGCTGTTTCTTGCTTTCAAAAGGGGTTGTACCTATTTAAAGTGAGAATGCTTTAATATAGACCGTCTTAATGGCATCAAATTAATAGTAATGCAGTGTGTCGTTTTCTGTTTGACACAGAATTTAAATTTTCTCTTCTCTCTGTGTATTCAAAGTGCTACCCTTAACTCGTTTAGATTTTCGTTCGATACTGTTCCATCGCTTTTTATTTGGACTAAATTAAAATCCGTTTTGCCAACCCTCCGCACTAAGCCTTACATGTTTATTTAGAAAAACACGGTCTCGCAATTAACGGTACCTTTATTTTGCCAATGTTATACAGAAATACCTTGTTATATTTTTTGTTATTGAACATTGGACAAAAGGATTTTTTTAAATTTTCACTGTAGTATTAATAAAAAGAACATGTCTCTTTGCTTTTTTTTGCTAAAACTAAAACTTTATTTACATTTATTTGTCATTTTATCAACCTCTAACAGTTTTCTCTTTGCAATTTAATAATCCCAACACCAACTACAGAAACCTTTATTAAAAATCAAAACACAATCAAATAGCAAGTCAGCAATTTCGATTATTCTATAAGCTTGACATTTGCGGCAGATGTACGTTAAAATTGGATCACAGCGTTGTGTCGAAGCAGCTGACGCGTCTATCTCACTGTGTCAAAATCTCCGTCGAATATTGCAATGGGTCCCCGAGACCGACCGTCCGCACGCGACGGGTTAATAATGGCGTACAAATTACGATAATTTACATAACGATCTTGATACGCAGGTAATGGACTGTAATGTGAATACGTTTATAGAATTTAAAATATTTCATAATGTCTAAAAATATTTTTTTTTGGTATTTTTATTCGTTTAAAAGTTATTGTAAAATTTCTGATGAACAATAATTTATTCAGAGTGATTAGGAACGTAATTATCAAGGTAAATAATTTGCAATATTTATTTGTATACAGCCAGTTCCATGAAGTAATTTAGCAGATAAAACCGCAACGAGAGAAATTAATTGACCTAAATAAACGTATATCTATCAATCGTATAATTTAACCACGCGGTTAGTGATAACTTTTAATAAAAAACCGTTATCAATGTTTAATCTGCAACGCTGTGAGAACCGTTAAAGTTAACACCATTGGGGGTGTTTCAAAAGTAATACCTATCTTATCAGCGACCATCGGTCAAGTGAGCCGGTCGTTGACCTCGCCATATGCGCTCTACATTCAATTAAATATTCAATTGCAACGCGGCACTCCCCGCCGCGGCCAGCATTGTACTACGAACAACGCGATTAGAACAGATTCATACTACCTACGAATTATCGCTTCCTCAGTTGACTCATAGATTAAGGAACGCAGAGGTGCTAAAGGACAATGGGCAGATTGGTATACCCCACCAATAGCAATGTCATATATATCATTGGATAGGCCTTTTTATGTAGAACAATATTTACTATGACAGCTTTGCTGAAATGTTTGTCCGTTCTGAGATATAGATCAAAAACTGTGCAAAAGTTAGAACTAAGTAATCTATTGATAACTCAAGTTTTTAAAGGAAAATCTAAGAACTACTAAGTGTAAGTCTTGTATGAAAGAAAATCAGATTACAGTATTGATTAGCATCCGTTTTAAGATTGTTTGTTATCTATATCTCAGAACAGACAAACAATAGAACAAAGCTGTCATAGTAAATGTTGTTCCAGTTAAAAATACCTGTCCAATGATATGTATGACTTTCCTATTGGTGCGGTTTCTCACTACGCCCAATATCCAGTTGGTACAATAAAAGGTTGAAATGCTACATAATAGTAACAATTATGGATCCTAACGGGCACAGTAGTACTTACAAGACTTAAAGTTATTAGTGCTTAGATTTTCCTTTAAAAACTTGAGGTATCAATAGATTACTTAGTTCTAACTTTTGCACAGTTTTTGATCTATATCTCAGAACGGACAAACATTTCAGCAAAGCTGTCATAGTAAATATTGTTCTACATAAAAAGGCCTATCCAATGATATATATGACATTCCTATTGGTGGGGTATACCAGGTCCCATATATTTGTGCCCATTGTCCTTTAGCACTGAATCATGGCCATTTATGCCTAACGGTTGTAGTAGTCTAACTGGAGTAATCCAATTACTGTTATGCCATTGACTATTGGTTTAGATACATCTGTGAAATCTATTAAGGCAACAGTAAATACTAAAAGAACTTGCTACTGCGAAAACAAGGCAGCATTTCTCGAGATTTAATGTTAGTTGAAGTAACTCATTTAATACTTAAAGAAGGTTTTTGAAAAAATAATTAGCTTCTAGGAAGCGAGTTTCATTATGAGAAAAGCGTGCTTAAAGAGAATATTATAAATAAACTATCTAAAGTGCATTAAGCTCGGAATGCCTTTTCTTACGTCATTGAGGCGGCCGACGATGACCGGACTAAATTAAAAAGTAATGAATACTATCATCCTAATCATATACTTACGTCATCTCTTTTTATTCTATGGCTTTAGAGAATGCATCATCAAATCGTACCCCGTCATTACGCCGGAACTGACCAAGAATCATGAGTAATTACGATCTAAGAGGCCTCTGATTGAACCTTCCATGGGCGTGACCATTCTGCGTTTGAGTGACAGCTCTTTGTTATCTCTTTTTGAAATTCGAATGGAATGTTTTGTTTTCTTAACGGATTTCGAAGGTTTTTTTTAATCGACCGCTTATGGCGGCCATGTTTTTTTACCGATTAGGATTTGGTTAAGTGAAATTCGTATTCAAATATGGAACGATTGGATGATCGCGCACTTTCCCTATATAATTTATACGACTTGGTAAATCTGTACTTTGCCTAAAAAGGAATGCAATTAAGGAGAATACGAGTACTTTAATGTTAATTAGAACTTGTATATAAACCTTATTACATTTCTAAACGTTAAATTACTTACGTTATAAGATCTAACAGTAATTAAATTCTTTCACAGGCATAAACTTGTAATTGTAAAATAATTCAAATCAAAAACGATAAAGAGCGTTCGCTATCAAAAATTAACACTAATATTACAACAGAAGCCTTAAAAGCTTTCAACGTTACGTAATAATTAATTGTTTTAATGAATAAACATTACTCGGGTACTGGGTGTAAACTTGATTAAAAGTTATCGGCCGGTGTATCATAATCAACCTTTACCGTAGCGACGACCAGCTTTATAATTGTATCATTGGACAATCAGGAACAGTCAATGTGGATGATTAAGATTTCAACCGGTGGGAATGACTTTTGACTACGATTTTTAATTAATAGACTTATCTGTTTTATTAAAAAAAAATGTACAGGGTTTATTTGTTTTATACTTGCTTTTGTAGAAAACACAGCAATGATTAATGTAAGTTTTCAAAATCTGACTCAAATTGATCTAGGTAAGTAATTTTGTCTAGCTAAGAAAATCCATATTATCCATTTCAAAATTCCACAAATCAGATCCATTGTCTTATTGAACATCATAAGCAAAATTAAGCCATAAAATATTTATTCAAAATCTTATTTCTAAATGAAACATTGCCAAAGATTACGGGGAACAGGGAATATTACCAAAATCCGCGTCAAAATCTCGACTGAGCTAAAGTCCACGAGATCCTTAATTTTATTAAATCCGTAATAATTAAAGCTACCAAAATCGATGCTAAAATTTTCTTTAGTAATTAATCTTCATAACAACCGCCGTTTTATTGGAAATGACTTTCAACTTTGTGATTAAAAGATAGTTGGATACTTTCAAATTAATTTTTCGTAGGGTTCCGTTCTTGTGGTAATACTAAAGTGTGATAGATTACGGAACTAGCTATTATATTATGATTCTTCTTTCGAGTCGATGACATGTCTCATATTGAGACTTATATATATTATACTTAGATTATCGGTTTAAAAACAGTAAGTTTTACCTACTTATAATAAGGAGTCACCTATATTTCATAGGTGGGTACTGTATATGTGGGAATGTGTTTCATAAGTGAGGGACTTTTAATAAAACAATCGGGTGTAGTCATCTGTTTTTCATTTTTACGTATGTGCCAATGAAATAGGTACGTATTGTCAGAGTTCTCGGGAATATTTTATGAACAAAAATATTTAAAATACATAAAACAATTCTTGAAAAAACTCATATCACATAAATAGCGGAAAAAATTGAGCTTCTATTCAATATTATTTTTTTATAAGAGCATGTCTCATATTAAAAAGTTTTTGTTCCAATAATTACAACTCACTCTTAACTAAATTCTTAAACTCCGAACAGGTTACTCAGTTAAAATAACACCTCAAAATATAACAGTCGTAATCTCCCACCGGAAAGGGCCTTATTACTTATTACCCAACTCTAAGATAAAACCAGTTATAATTAAAATTTAACTGCGCAGGTAATAAAACTATAGAAATAATTATGTTAATTACGTTTTGGGAGCTATCGTATGCATTCATCATGCTGTCAGTTTGTGTCCGTACGGGATGACAGTCAAAATGGAGGTTTGTTTAAATAAATCTTTGAAGAAGACCTGTGGTAATTAATTGATTTTTTATTTCTATTAGTTGGTAGTGTTAGTTGAATTATTGAGGAGGAAATGTCTAAAGAAATGAGCCGTCAAACTACCTTTTATGCATATTGTGTCTGAAGTTTTTGTTGTGTCTGTTGTGTAGACTAGGACCAGTTTGTTTACTAAAACCAGATAAAATCGAAGTTTAACATTTTGCATTTATCCTGTAGGAAGTTCCCTCACCGAGAAACACCGAAAATATAAATAATTTTACTGCCAACTTTCATTGAATCTATTCAGTAGTTTTGCGCGAAAGAATAAGAACCACCCAAGCGTGCACGTTCATAAAATAAATTGATTTCCACAATTTTAATCCATTTAAATTAAACAGCCAAAATCCTGCTTCCAGAACTTCGTTTCAAATAACCAACTTAATTTACAACTAGAAATATGACTAAAAGATTAGAACTACCTACCACAACCCAAATCTATCAAACAAGTCTAAAGAAAGGAGAAATGATAAGCTTTTGACACTACTAACATTTCTCTCTACCATAGATTATATGCGAGCTAATTATACAAATGGAATATTAATTAAGAGCTGTTTTATTAAAAGTAATTAGGAAACTGATTATTATTCGACAGTTATCGCACTTATTAATTATACTGACGGACGTCCGTGGATACCGTTTTGGTGTAGATATGTTAATTGTAAGTCCAAGATTTATTTGGTCTTCGCCTTTGATCGGAGTTTTATCTGTTATGTTCTTTTCCTTGTCTTTTTCAATGACGGTTTTTAATTAATTGAGTTTATCATCAACCGCCGGTATTGTATCTAAATCTTCGTCGCTATCCCAATTTTTATTAAGATTCCGACATAATCTCAGTTCGTCTTTCCAGCCACACATATCATATCATCCATCTCTTACGCTAATTTCACTGTCTTATAAAGGCAGTAAAACTAGGCTCAATATTTACAATAAAAAAGGTAACTTCACCATTACAAAAGGGGCGTTTAATCCTTTTACTGTCAACATTACTTGAATATCGAGAAATAGGCGAGTAAATACGCCCTGAGCCGAGCGTATCTCTTCCCAATACTCGATTGAAATTATAAGCTCGTGAAGGGAGAGATTCGACACTCTCGGGCCAATAGATATTTTTATCCGTCATTGTCGAGATATGAGGATTCGAAGCCAACGACTTACGTAAGTTATATCTATTTGGGGTGATATAGATTTTATGTATGATCGAATTTGTGTGTTTATTTTTCCCTTTTTTATTGGTAGGGCAAGTTAAAAAATTTTGGCGTTTTGATGATAGCAAAAGTGCTGTGCCAAAATAAGTATTTTCGACGTTTTATAAAGCAGGTTTACGATGGTTTTAAGACCTGACGCGTCAATAAAATAGCAGGTAACAAATCAACCAAAATCCTGACAAGCTAGATATACCTACCGCCCACATTTTGTTTCAACAAAAAATCCCAAAATAACAGTACAACAAAAAGAAACAATTTCCAAGATGGGGCTCACTAAATCCTTCTACATAAAACATCATTTTATTGTCTTTATCCTCTACTGTATGGATGAAACAACTTTCTCAGCTTTTCGTTCATAAAAAATGCTAGAAAAACAATGGAAGAATAACCCTGGAAGAAATACTTCTTCCATGAATGTAATTACGGGTCGTCCTAGTGAATGAACTTAAGAGAACTTATTGTAATGAATTTTAATGTCATGCGTTCCTTATGCAAATATCGGCCTCATTCTACTCGGCGTCTTTTAATTCTAAGATTATTAGCCAATGAATAATACAGTTAATTTGTTTCGTTGCATATTTTAGCTCGTGATATCATTGTGGTGGAATTGCCTTGTAGATTGTTTTTATTGTTGAAGTTTTATCAGTTTTAATCATGCTGCATTGGTTACTCTAAAAGGATGTATTTTTGACTTAAAAAACTACGAATGTTGTTAGTAGTATTTTGGTTATCGAGCTTTAATATTGAAAGGAATTCTCCAAACACTGGCAAAATACTATCATAACACTGCTCCATTCGCATACCATTGTCTTTTACCAAAACCCATTTAGTTCGGAAACTCCTTTCATTTCAAACAAGGTCACAGTTTTCGCGCCATTTTTTCCGCCATTTTCTTCACAATCCAGGTCACGTGCACCATATTGATAAGTTGTCGCAACGTGCTCCCGATATTTGCATGTTCCCGACTTCGATTAGAACCTACTTTGGCTCCTTGTTTCATATATGGAGTTCAAGAGTTTGCTCCAAGTTTTTTTTTGTCTGTGAATTTTAGCGTGAGAATGAAGGGTGAAGCGCGTATTGTGACTTGAAGTGTAGGTAGGTACGTTCTTTTTTTGAATAAGTTTGGTAAAACCTTTTTATGTAAGTGTGTGCCTTGTGTTTGAAATTGGAATCTGAACTTTGGTTTTAAAGTAATTTTCAGTTGTCTTGAATTGAGTCTATATTTTCATCGTTTAGGGACTAGAGAAATACATTGTTTTATTTAATTGTTATTTGAATACTGAAACTAGGTATTAACTAAATCATAGTTTAAATTAATGTATTTTATGCAAATTCTGTTTCGAGGTTTTGAAATCAAAACTATAGTTTGAAAAATGACGTTAACAGAATCAAATAGTGATGACAGCATAACATATCGATATTGATTACAAACTATCGACATTGAATATTCATTATTACTTTAACTACTTATCATCGAGAATCAATACAGAATGCATTTAGAATTTAACACTACATTACATAACCAATGTTTACATCAATCAGTTCTATGAATTAGCGTGTTCTTGTGACATTACACTTCACACCTCTCTGTCTGACACTACGGTAATGAAAGGGATAGGTATATCGTGCAGGTGTGTTTGGCATGAAGACATGATTGAGGTGTGACATTTAACGGGTCTCTTTGTGCTATTGATTGGAAGCAAGGATGAGAATCGTTAAGTCGGTAAATGTATTTAGAAAGTTGCTAGAGATGATTGTATACTTATGTACACAATATACATATTAACATCAAAGTAAGATGAGATGTCATCGGCTGCTATAAAACTTAAATGATGTCTAGTTAGACACACTATAATTGTTTTGAGCAATGATGCAAAGATGAATACTGATGTCGGCATTGGAAACTTTATCATGAAAGAACTTATACATCATAAGTAGGTGAAAACATACTTATAACTGATATTCTCTCACAATAGTAAGTAATTAAGCTCTAAGTTAAATGCAATCTCCACGATAAAATAATACTCACAAAGACGCAATCCAACCAAAACACAATACAATTGCTATCCATTATTTGAAAAATAAAACATCAGTCTTACTTAGTCTAGACTTACGTGGTTTCCAAAGACTTATCCTCTGCAAGTCGACAGCTGAAGCTCTGAAATCCAGAGATAGGCTTCGAACGGCCCAAGGGATAAAGAATTTGAAGGTACAACCTAAAATACGCACTTTAGTTTGAGTGATGTGTAAAAAGTATGTCGCTTAAATGCTAAGGGAATTTCGACAGCTTTTGTCGTGCAAATCATTTGAGTTTTTGCAGGATACAGTTTGACGTATTCTCTAGAGGGATTTGCGAAAATTTTGACGGAGTAGCAAAAACTAACGCCTACGTACTGAGGAATAAATATACCAGGAAAATAAATAGAGCATTTGATGCGTCTTAAATGTTACTGGGACTCCATAAAGTATTTTATGATTCAAATATAAAATGGATCCGGAGGGAACTTCCAAAATTAAACCATAAAACTAACCTAACCCAACCGACTCATAAGAACTTATAATAAAAAATGAAATGTTTATTTTAAATTTAGAACTGACACCGCCATGACAGCTGTCGGGCGGCCATTACTGTTGAAAAAGCGCGCGGAACAGCAAATGAAGCGTTGAGAATAACAATTTAACCATGTTTTACAATGTAATATCGTGTTTTTATAACAATTATGTTACGTATGTTTAGTTACGGACTGTTAATTTGTTTGTTAGACTACCGTCGTGTATCGGTAACTAATAAATTGAGCATGAAATAGATTAGGGTGTGTTCGGAGGTAATGAATGACGTAAGCACCGGGCCGGGGTTCGAAGAGACATTTCGTGATTGGAAATTGTTCATAAATTCATCCTTTACCGTGCATTAGAACTACGTTACAATAAGAAAATCTGATATATTTTGTGGACATTAATGTAGTGTAAAATAAACCGAAAATTTTAACAGATACTCTAAGCAAACACATTCGTCTTCAGAAATGGTTTTCTTTCACCAAAGCCGCCAACGCCACTCCCGTCTAATTTTTCGTTCAAAAACCCTTAAAGCAAGTTAAACACGCTAAGAGCATTCACATTATTTCAAACAGTCGCTCGTATATTTCAAGACGTGCCGTAAGCGTCAGCTGTGTTTGGGAACACCTTTTAAACTCCATGCCGCCGTGTTTACCCTCACTAGCACGTGTTAATACAAAAAACCTATAAAAAAGCCAAGGAAAAAACCTAAAACTTAAAAGTCATGATCTCGTGATGCTCAATTTGAAGTCTGTGTTGTGGCTTCCAAAGTTTTTTCACCACCTGCCGTTAGACAGTTAACATCGATAAAAATTCTAATAAAATATTTTTTTAGTACATCACTATATTATGTTAGAGTCAATTATAAAAACATTAGTAAACGGTTCCGTACCCATAAGTCGTTTTTTAACTGTTTCCTGTATTTAATTTATAGAGGGTACAATGTTTTTATTGATTACAGATGTACAATAGAGTATAAAACATTTGTTAGTTGTTTTGTTTGCATTGACGTTAAAATTTTTTAAAGTATGGAGTAACTTGTCGCTTATTTAAATGACTGGCACTATAAAATTTACAACAAGTAGGCCGCTCTGAAATTAAAATTCGATGCCTCCCGCCTATATTCAATACACTTGTAGCCACATTCAGAGTAGCAAAGTTATCTGACGAGATCTGCTTAACAGTACATAGCTTGGACTTTATAAAGCGACAGTGAAAAGCATAAAATATCTCTCTTTCCATTCACTCCAAGTACAAGAATCCTGCAAGCTTTTCCTCCATATTAAGTGCTTTTCCAAATACAGTATTCCGTCTATTATTTTCCGCATTTTTCGTCGCTGTCACATATTTCGTGCACATGGTTCACGCTGTTTTCCATTCTCAGGGCAAACAGTTGAAATTGACACCCAACGCGCTAATAGCACTTAGGGTTCTGCTTATCAAACATAGTATTAAGTTTCGAGATTGCAATCATGAAAGCATGGGGTTTGGCAATCGTGTTGCATCACACTTCAGCACGGATATAATTTGAATTTTATGGTTTTATTTTCACATTTGAGTATAATGGATTACTTTTTGCAAATCAGAGTAATTTTTTCTCTTATTTTGTTTTGGATCCAGTGAGGTTTTTTACTACACTTTTATCTGGACGTAATGAAATGTGGAACCCTAAAAATAATGTTACTTCTGTATTATGTCCAACATACGGAAATTTTATAACTTACTGTTACTATTTAATTGATCACGTTTGACGGTCAAATTCTATGAACACGACTTCATTATGTAGAGTAATTATAGTTGCTTAATTTTGAATTGCTTTTATGAGTTGAGAATTAAGCTATTAAGATTTAATTGAAGCAATTATGTAAAAAATGTGTTTATTACTTTCTAGGCTACTGAAATAAAATGTAATATTAAATAGGTGAAGTCATGTTAGCTATATCGTCAAAATATATTTACTAGGCTTGCTGTATTCCGTGGCTGTGGGATTGTTGGGATAGTTCTGAGAGGTCCTGGTACACAAACGGCTTCAAAAGGAACAAAGATGATTTTTAGTCAGTAAAAATTCGAACACTCCCTCCTACTGCATAATTAGCGAAGGGGTCATTATGATTTTCTACCTAAAAATGCATACCTACTGTAAATTTTATCACCGGATAGTATAAAAGAACTTCGAGTTACTGCTTCTATCTCGTATTTTCTTCTAAAGCTTATGGTAGCCACTTGAAACAGATAATGAAAGCCACTTAAGTTGGCCTTGAAGATATTTGTTTTGACAAAATATGAGATTTTTACTAGATAAATTAATGTTCCACTTGAAATTGATAAATTGTTTTGTGAGATCAATAAAAAACGGTTAAACAAAACTTATGAATAACCAATAATTCAAATTCAAACAAATATGATTAAAAAGTCATTATAGCAATCTATAACAGATCTCAATTAATGTGTTTTGAACAAATAAATTCCCTCGAGGTTGCTCAAGAGCTGACCTTAGTATGAACTCAATATTAACAAAGTAACTACTTATAATCAATGTCATATTTATTTGATATCAAAGTACTTTGTACTTCATCTAATAATCGCCGCTCCCATATTCTATCTATCTATTTATTTGATTACTAAAGATAGAATTAGCCCCATACAAGTAATGACAGCTTTCTATCTCAGGTATGCTAAACAAGAGATGGATAAAATATTGGGATTGGCCGTAAGTAGTTCATGAATGACATGATTCATAAGCTATCCAAAATGGATGACTGAGTTTATGAGTGTTTCCAGTACTGATTCAGTTTTCCTTGTAATTCAACCGCATTACTTGTAAGGAATTTTCACGTCAATATTAATGCTCAATTCCTTCATTCGTTTTGCATACCGACGATAACTTTTGTCGTTTAAGCTATAAGGCTTGTGTCAGAAAATAAAAAATATATCTTCTTTTCATTGTAACCGGAGCAGTTTTAATTGAAAATAACGTTTTTATGATTTGAATTAGTAATCATAAAATAAAATATCGATCAAAAAGGTCACCCGTGTGAGCCCTAACCTAACACACTGTGAGAAACATGCGCGTATTTCACTCGTTAATTTTTTATAGCCTCGCTATTGCTGTAATGAAGCTAATAATAGCTTCAAGAGAAACCGACCATTGTAATAAGTAGGGGGAATAAATATGGGTCTGTAAGCCTACACTTTAGTTTAATAATAATCAATGAGAATGAAATGGCGTAAAAATTATGGATAAGCAACTTGGCCTTGGTGACGTAGGACAGTTTATTTTAGATGCTATTGATTTTATTGATGAAGAAAATACGGTAAAAGTATATTGGGACATCAATTAGTAATTACATAGAAGAATCTTATATGGAGTAAGCATTCTAATCTAATTTGTCCATGAATGAAACAGTGAACAGCCGGATTATAATGATGATTTTATGGTGTTTCGTTAAAACAAAACATGCGCAACTGAATCAAAATAAATCTTACATTAAACAATGATTCAAAATTCTATAGTACCAATAACAAATGATGCTTCAACGATAATACTCTTTCTGACAGACTTAAAATTTATTTAAAACTTAAATCTCCAGTCAAAGTTGCCAGACTAACCTTTGAACTAATGGCTCGTGATTCGCTTTGTATTCTGTCTGTATGTTCATCGTATTTGACTAGGCGAATGGAATTTTAAATGGAACCACGCCTAGTATTAGATAGATGGCAAGACTGTTTGAAAACAAATCATTGATATCCATGGAGGTATGAAATCAAATGGTCAAGATTATTTTCAGCTTTATTAAGATCTTGTATTTAAGTTTGAACTTAAACGGTTAGAAAATCAATTGCAATTCGTATTCAAGAATAGCTGGATTCATTTAAAAATTAATCTTTACTTAGCAATGTAGTTGTGCGTGGATCTAATTTGAATATACCTACATCTTAAACACTAGCATTTATTTTCCATTTAGATCTACATTTTCAAAATCTTACCTAATATTACCTGATTCGTGCAAACATATTATTCAGTATCTCACCATCGTTTTCATGAGCCCCTTACGTTCAACTGCTGATTCATCCAGCATCCCTAGAGAGGAGAAAGATTTGGGAAGTCCCTTACGTCTCCTTTCACGGTACTGCTGTTCAACATCAACGTTTTTGGTTAATCTGATAATCTATTTTGTATCTATGGAAGATACATTTACATGTGTACGGTAGACTACACATTAGTGGTAACTGTCATGCACCTTAAATCAATAGTAATAAGTACGATTTTCATTTAAAACTGTTGCCACTGACCTGAAGTTGACTGTACAACGCATCTCTTTCCGTTACTGTTATCCTAGTACTTCTTAACGGTTGTTGGTAGGCCTCAAAGTTTTTTTCTCTGTTAATTTTCAAAAGCAAAAGTTATTTAGATTTTTGGAACATATGAACTAATTAAAAATGATGACAAGTACATTTTAAGCACGTGAGCAAAATCTGTATTAGGCTATCAAGAAACACGTGTTTCAGATAGCCTAAAGCACTTTGACTTTATTTTTGGAAACTTCGTTTTTTGTAAACATCGTTTTAATTGGTGCCTGCTAAGATAACTTAGTCATTATAAGGATAAACTTAGATTTGACCTCTAGGAGCTATTTTTTTTTCAAATCTAGATTAAAAAAATAAGGCCTCGCGCTACACGCGCGTGCAAAATAAATGGCTTCTCAACTTTTCTGAGAAGAAGAAGGAATATTGTTACTAAAGTACTTAGTACTGAATAAAATTACGCATTAATTAAGAATACTACATATAAGCTTAGTCGTTGAGATACAAATTAAGCCACACGAAAGGCCTATACGGCTTGCGACATTAAAACTTAACTAGGCATAACCTTGGCTTCATACGTGAATGTTTAAACTGTGAATTTAGCTGAGTTTATCTAGATAAAGTTAGGACAAACCTTTATTTGAAAATTAACTTCGAAACAGATGAGTAAAATCTTAAATATTTTACACAAAACTATCCTAACTCCTTCACATAGCAAATATAAAATTGAGTCTTGTAGAAGTAATTAGTACCTACCCATTTTTTTGGATTTCAAAGAATTCACCGCCTGTATGAAGATTTGACACCGTGCCGTCGGTTGATGAAAAAACAAGTGATTACTTGAGATCATGACCTGTTTCGACGTATCGGTCAATAGGTTATCATCTCGCAACGTTTTTTCAACATTTTAGTATTTTTTCAAATAATTGACTAAGTTAGATAAGTTAGACTAAACAACAGTTTCTACTTAATTGATCTTGTTTGAAGTCAAAAATGTGGTTAGTTAGAAGCAAAACTTTAGAGAGTAGATGAGCGAAAACTGTAAATGTATCTAATAAAAACTCGAGATTCTCTCAAATCTTATTAAGTCAACGTCTGTTTAAAACGTCAACTTTAAACTTAAAACTAACATAAACATTTTAGTAAGTTTGATACGACTGAAATTAATGTGAAGTGCACTCAAAGACTTGAGTCATTGTCTTAGTAATGAGGAGAGCGGCAATTCCATAATCTTATCAAGCAACTTATCTTTTATAATAATTGTACTAGTTTTAACCGTAAATATTTGAAATAGGCGAACATTTGAATAAAAATAATCACCGGTTTTGTCATGACAAAAGTTCTTCAACCTCTAATTGTTGCTAAAATCAGCATCATCTAGTTAAGCTCCTAGAATTTGTGAATACATACCTAATATTCGAATCACAAATTCAGTTTGGACGGCTAACTATTTCAGATTAAAAGTTTTTGCAAAAATGGGCTTATTAAATATAAAACAGCTCATGCATATTTAGTCGGATTAGAAGATACCGGATTATTTCTAATATTATGATAATAGGTTTAATATCTGTGGAACGTAAAACTAAGGAATAAGGATTAGCTTATTTTAAAACTAAATATAAAACAACTGAATAACTAATCTTGGGATTCAAAGAACTTTATAGACGTATTTGAAAAGCGTTCGATAATGGTAGATTTAGTGGTACAAGGATTACAATATCTACTTTGAGTTATTTAGATTTTTAAGAATAAAGGGTATATTATATCGGCTATAGAGAAGAATATGAGATAAGTTAGTACTTAATCTTTATTTGAATACGGTATAAAGATTCTACAAGAAAATAGGTATATGTCTGTTTATAAAACAATGACAGATGAAAATAACAATGTTGATTGGGTAAATGTCATTGCACGATTACGACATGACTGTCAACAGTTTCTCAGTAGAAAATAAAAGCATAAGCAGTAATAACAGTAATGAAACTGTTGGGTAATCAGTAGGTATCTCTGGGTGCGTGTCTCGCATATTATATGAGATTTTACAACCTTGAATAACCACCAACTTTTAACTTATTTTAAACTTTAACATTTTTAACTAACTAACTAACTTCGTTTGAATCAGAATTTTTTTTTGGTGAAACAAGGATTTATTAACAAAATTTAAATCATGGTAAAAATCGGTTTAATCGCGTTAAAAAATCTAAATTAAACATAAGAAAAGGAAAAATATCGGTAATTAAAATAGTTTTTCTTTATCGCAAACTTATATTTTATTCTAAACTTAATTTTTTTTTCTAAAACGGATAGCCAGTGGGGATTCTACCACATCGAGATTAACGATTTTTGTATTACCGTATCGAATCATGATTTCTAAGGAAATCTCAAATTAGCGTTAATCGACCTCATTGAATGAACTTTTGCCCAAAATATAGTGCTAAGTAGCGCAGACTCGATTCTTTGTAAGGCGTCTTCTCGATACATAGGTTTTATGAACTGTTTTATATCGATGACTCATTCGTCTATAAACAGGAAAGGATTTGCCTAAAATAGAATGACTACTGTTATAAATCCAATTGGTTATTCATTAACAGATGTAGATGAAACCACGAAACCATTAATGGCTTTTTGCCTTTCTAGGAATAATATAATAAATCAGACAGCCATTTGCTTAAAGCTAAAAATAAGACCAACGTCCGTTCTTATAAGGATTTGTTTTTCATCAAATAGAGATAGTCTACATTATGTTTAAAAATATTATTACCTACTTTATCCTCGATATATATTTAGTGCATAAAATATTTGGAGAAGTATGAGACTACGCTAATACATAAGTATTATAAAAACAAAAAAACACATAGATATGGACAAGTTTATGTTTACCACACACAATACCTAAGTTCTAGTTCCAGTAGGAACTAAATTATTTATTAAACTTAAATGGAACATGTTAACTGCAAGAAACTTATCATCCGTTTGTTTTCTAACAACTAGAAATTGAATGGAATCTGCAAATGCACAAACGAGGTAATTGTGTAATTGTATTTAGGTCACCGTAGACTAGACTGAGGGGAGAATCTAGACTAGACCATCCAGCTATATTGCTTTTGTGTTCCCGTTTATTGCCATACAAATTGATAATTACAACGGAGATAATAAGGTCTAATTTTCTTTGCAGATTCATAAGGGATCTTCTATTTGTAATGCTTCTTAATATTTTGACTAGTATTATGAAGGACCTTTTTTTTAAATCAAAGTCAAAAGTTAATTTCGATGGTGATGAATAAACAAAAACGTACCTAACTAAATAAATCAGTTCTAACGTTAATCACAAAGAGATTTAGAAATATCAAAGAATTTTTCTATTAATTCACAAACCCTTTTAATCCCTGTAGAGATGAAAAGTTTTTTGGATCAAAAAATGGTTTTATAATTCTAAATAAAATTTTAAAGAACGTAGGTAGCATTTTTTTATTAAAATCTCTGTTAAATACCTAGTATGCAGGTATTTACAGGTAGTTAATGCAGAGATGAGTCTTAAATATTTTTTAACCTATTGCCTATGAACGCATAACTTACATTTATAATTTCAAAATTCAAATGAAATATTCGTCTTGTTTTGAGAAGAAGCCCACAACTTTTAGCGAAAATCTAACAAAAAACGTATGCCTTAATATTTGATAGAAAATAAAATAAAAGCCAAGTGAGAAAAATATACAGCTATATTTCTAATTCCACGAAGGGGCTACGCCAGACTTACAATAACAACTGCTACTAGTAATTCATTAAATAAGCAAGTATTTCTATGGTTGAATATTTTTGTTTCCACTCTTAACAAATTATTATCAAACCTATGTAGGTACCTACTTCAGTGTTCATATTTGTAATCCGTCTCAAAAAGCCTAGGATCGTTATTACGCAATGTGGTTTGTTTACATTTATCGCGTTTCATAAATACGCCGACCGGTCGCATTGACACTAGGGCATGCAATTTCGGTAAAACAAAAATTACCGGTAAAAATTCGGTAATAAAAATATTTTTACCGGTAAACCGGTAAAACGGTAATTTTTGTATTTTTTTTTTAATGTGATATTATAACAATAAGATTGGGTAGTCTTAAAGCAAAAACTAAATAAATATGCAAAGTATAAGGTGGTAAACGTTTTTTGTGACGTGGGACGTAAAAAAAACATGTCAGTACCATCCGTACGCGATGTCGCCGACAAAATGCAAGAGAAACGGCTGCGATGGTACGGACATGTAAAAAGGAGTGACACCTGGGGACATCGGCAGTGTGAATGTGATACTCAATCTCAATATACTCGGTCAAAGGCGCAAAGGCAGGCCGAAACCGTGGAGGTTGAGTGTCGTAATGAATGACATGAAACTCTGCAACTCGAAGAGGAAGATGTCTATTCAGGAGGATAGAGCGAAGTGGAAGAAGGAAGATACGGAAAGCCGACCCCGTCACAAGAAGGGATAAACGTAAAGAATTACCGTAAAAAAATATATTTTTCATTAAAGTGAAAGCCCTTTTTTATGGTCAATTATCAAATGACAGCCTGGACTCTTTCTGTCTAAAACCCATGTTTTTTAGTAGGCGTTTTATGGACCAGGGTCGCGGTAACTCTTTCGAACAATCCCGCGGCCCCGGCAGGCCTTGGCCCTGCTGGGCCCCACTGGGTTTGCTGACATCTATCTCCCTGAGGAGCCCGTGCAACAACGCGCGCCGCTGACACGGGTCTGTTGTCTATGCAGACGGTGGAACGATGAGCCACCCGAACTCACCGCCCACAGACCGACGCCTACGGTGGCCGGGAGTCGTCTCTCGACCCTTGGCGCCCGTGGTGTCTTCCTAGTCCACTAAAGCGGCTGGGATAAGAGGTGCTACTCGCAGTCGCTCCGCCGTCTCCTTCTCGAGCATGACTGCTTCGCAGAAGGAGGCGACGGCTTCCCATTCCCTCTAGCTCCGGAAGGTCGCCGCTGCCTATTGCCTCGACGACAACACGGCGGTACCCTTCCCAGGCAGTGCACACCTGGACTGTGTGCTCCACCGTGTCCTCAGAGCTGTCCGCATGGTGGTGAAGTAAAAGCCCTTGCTCAGTAAGGTCATTGAGTAGGTAAAATAAGCATTAGCTACATTTGTACCTAGTATGAGCTGACAGCTATGAGGCAAAGCTAAGAGGAAAAACAGATTAATTTAGATTGTATAAATTAAGATGAGAAAGAAGATTTGTATCTAACCTAGAGATAGTTAAGGACACACAAGTTTACTTTCCTAAAAAACAGCAACTTTAACACTCTTACAATACGTAATGTATGCAACATTACATTATATTCAGGCTACATAACAAAGATTTGACGTTAAATGAACAATTGCTATATTTTATCAGAAAAAAGTAAAAACCGGTAAATTACCGGTTTCATATTATTTTTACCGGTAATTTAAAACTCGCAAAAATGGGCGATTTACCGGTAAAAACAAAACCGGTTAACCGGTATTGCATGCCCTAATTGACACTGTGTTCTCAGAAACACTGTGATAAACAAACACACAGACCAACCGTGTACAATTACATTTGTGTTTACACAATATTTTCTACTAACGTCCACAGATAAACTCATTTAGAGAAACGTAGGTTCCAGCTAAATGTTTATTTTATAAATACGCTCCACGCATCAATACGACGAATGAAATATTAGTCTTTGATTGACTTAATGTTTTATAAACACTAGTTGTTGAGAGATGAAATAAGCAGAAAATGAAGCCATAACCAAGCTTGTTGAATATAACAATAAAAATGAAGATATAAATGCTACTCTACCAAGCATTGATGAAAGCAATCACGACGCTAACGATATAGCTCTTGAAAAAGAGACAACAAAAATAAATTCCGACAAAGTTTATCTTAGTCCAAAATCTTATTTCCTTCGTAAAGTGAAATGGCTAACAATTTAAATTACTTCAGATAAAAGAGAATGTAATTAATACGGGTATACAAAAGAGAGGAACTTGAAACAATTCTGAATTCTTGACTGTGTTATAAATGCTCATAATATTAGCAGATCCTTCAACAACGAGCGGTAAGCAAAGTATACTTCGAATACCACCAATAATGGTTGGATTTGTGCCAAAATAATCAAGCAACTGGGAATGGGAATGTGTATCGTTGTTTATTTAGTATTCCAATTCTTATTGACCATTTCGATGAAACGTCCACTATGCAATTGACCTTCATTTGCGAAATAGGGAGCGATATGAAATTCTTGGCGATATTTTTTTCTTTGTTGTCTCTCGGCATCATTGCATTCAGTATCCTCAAAGCAATTTGAATATTTAGCCATTTCCATGAAATCTGCTCTACCAGCAATTGCTATTTGCTCTGAGTTTAAGTTTCTCGGAACCGGTCTAATTTTATTGTCACTGTATACCTACGGTTTCATTGATTCACTAATGTCTATCAAAATGTACATAAGATATTCGAATAAATTCGTGTTTGTGTACCTCACCTTGACTTGATTAGTCACTCTTAGCACAAACACCTACACTAACCTTATCTGAGTATAGCGGAACGCAAGTATACCTAATAATTTAGCAAGACTGTTTTTACCAACCTCAATTAAAAAATCCGGTTCCGAAGTAGGGAGATTATGTGTTTCCAATTTTAAAAGCACATTACATCCATGTAGTTCACTTTGAGGCAACGTTACACAGGACGGTACGCTCGTTGAGCACACATAACATCACATTTTGCACTTGCCAACTAAAAACAATAAACGTTGTAAAACCGACATGTATCCAGTTAGCTAAAGCCGTATTTCCCTTTACGAGAGAACGTTACGTGAACACAGACCAGTCACAGTTTATTTTATTTTTTGTTGGTTATTACGACGATTACGTGCGGAGAAGAATTCGCGGCGCGCAATACGTCCACACGCGACGCAAGCGGTCGACCGACTGAGGGAATGGGAGACGTACGATGAACGAATGGCCGTCTAGCTAGCGAACGCATCCATAGGGCGCATCCGAGTCAGACCGGCGTGATCCTGGCAAACCCTCTCGTGGCCCGAAATAAGTGTTATTAATCACACTGCTGCTGTTTTTGGTTTTATTTCGCATTAAAATTGGTCCTGTTTCTTTAGAGTTTGTAGAGGCAACGGTGCTTCATTGGAAAGGTTTAAATTGAATTGGTTTGTTGATTTTTGTGTCTACCTGCTGTCGGCAAGGTCTTTGACAGGCCGGGTATTGTTATGTATTATAGAGCGGGGTGACATCAAAGTATTGTTTAACTGGGAACTACAGCTGACGGATGACATTCAAGAATATTTGGCTGTGTTCAAAGTCAAAGTCAAAGTCAAAGTCAAAAACGTTTATTGAAAATAGGCTAGTTTCTAGCACTTTTTCACGTCAAGTAATACATAAGGACAGCACCCCCAAAACGCCCCCCTTTCACCACTTCCTAGTGTTATGGCTGGGAAGAAGAAGTGGTGAAGAACAAACTTCCCAGCAACACAGCTGTCTATTACAATTAAATATAATTAAATTACAATTATATAATTCAATATCTTTTCAAATTATAGTCACAAAAAAATATATATAAAAAACACTTGTTGTCCACTTCAGAGCTGCCATCTGCGTGTATCTGTGAAATAATCATTAATGTTATAATAAGCCTTTTTAATCAGAATATCCTTAATTTTGATTTTAAAAGAACTGTCCGTTAGTTCTAGCAAATGAACTGGGATTCTATTATAAATGCGTATACAAAGGCCCACAAACGAACCGTGCACTTTATGCAATCGATAGTTGGATGCGGTTAATTTATGTTTATTTCTGGTGTTGAAATTGTGCACGTCACTCTTTTTACTAAATAACTCTATGTTTTGCCTTACATATATTATATTGGCATAAATATATTGAGACGCCACAGTGAGAACACCAATATCCTTAAACCTTATTCACAATCATTATGTTCACAATTATTATGAACCTAACGCATGTACATATATTCGACAGAGTTTATCATTAGTCTTACTCTTTGATGTAATTTACTACGCTGACAATATTTGAAAGTCAGTCAATGAATTTTGTCCTGATGCAATTTTTAACAAAAGGCTCGGAATCGATATTTGCCTGGAGTTATATTTTACGGTCGGCCTGACTTTATGATCACAAGCTTCATAAGATTATGGGGTAAGCATCGGCGCTAACGATTCTACGTTATTTTGCGATAACATAAACAAGACAAAGAGAATCTAGTGACTTCCTGATATGAAAATGCTAATTTAAATAAGTACAATATAAACAATGCTATCAAAAACATTACAGTCACGAGAACAAACACAATTAATATTTAGGATATCCGAACTATTTCGAGTTAAACTGACACAATGAGTTTTTAACCCCAACATTGCTACAGCTTTGGATAAATCGAAAATTCCAATTACCTAACTGTTAAAAGACAAAGGAAGAATGGAATAACGGGATTTGGCTTAGCAACAGAATAATCAGGAATTGAAGTTGATGAAGATGAAAATATTAAAATAATGAAGGTTGATGTTTTTGCGATTTCCGAAGACCTTTGACTTTGCAAGAATAAATAAGCTGCACTTGAAAGAAACAAATGTGGATACATTAACAGCAATTAGCAAGCAGACATCATAAACACGTCAATAAAATATGAGTGAAACTGTGGTCTTGACTTGACTTGACCAAGTGAGCTGTTATTTATTTTTCACGATTCATTTATCAATATTTGTAAGTACGTCGTTTTGATATATGGCCGTATAAAGTAGTATCATGATACGTGTGAGAAATGGTCGCTGTTATTCTTGCTCACCTTTTTTAGCTATCGAATACAGGCTTTTATTTTCTGGATATTCTTTTATGTTACTTTTGAGGCAATTTCAAATGTGATTTTATTTGAAATGCTTTGAATCGTGTTTTCAACTTGTAAATAGTTACTTAGTTTACATTTACACATTGCTCTATAATTAAACCTTCAAATATTATAAAATTCAAAGCATTTACAATCATCAACACTATTTTAATCCTCAACAATAGCCCCCATCAATAAAGTTTTGTCCATTTTATGATTAATTTATTATCTCCATCCTTCCTCTATTGTCCTCAAAACTTTTTTGTTCACCGGATACGTTCACATCAAGATTGCGAGCGCACTCAACCAATTTTATTATGCACGCTTCAATAAAAGGCACACTGGCAATTTGTCACCGACCGTGAAATGGCTTACAGATTCATCTTTGTTGGACCACAGCGTTGGAATTACAAACTACGTAGCCGTACTAATAAATGTGGAAGTAGGTTTATCTGAATTTGAGTTTTCACAGCTAGTCCGGTCAACATTAGAGATCCTAGAATCCTTTTGTTGAGTATATGAAAAGCAAACCAAAGTAACGCAAAAACAATTTGTAAGCCAAAGCAATATGTGATGATGGCTTGAGTTTGATAGATAGAAGATTAAACCCCAATCAATATCACCCCACTAATTAACTTAGATGAATTCAGAATCAATAGGTAGGCATCTACAGCTTCATCAATTAGAGTTCAGTTGATATCGTTACCGCTATTGACACCGGCCAGACTCGAATTCAAATTCATAAATGACTTGTGTAAATTTAGTTAGGTTAGTTACATTTAGATTACGTTAGGTCAGGTCAACTTAGGTATCGCTTTGTTTGTCGTCGACCGTGAAATGGATTTCAGGTTCATCGTTATTGAACCGCAAAACTAAAATAATAGTTTGAATGACATCGATATGCGATTTCAGTTCAGTATTCAGTCGCATTATGTGCATTGTTTTCAATGCAGCTTTATTATGCAAATGTTCTGATGATCCTGTTCAATGAATTTTTTTTGTCTGTTTATCGTGGCATTCTTCCATTTATTATATTGAAAAAACTGTCAACTCATTTATTCGTCTTCCTTTATGTACTCTCGGACCGTCCTAAAAGTAATAGTATCTATCTATCCATTTATTTAATTTTGAAATAAATATTATTAGCACGTACCGTATTGCATAATTTTGCAATAAATCTTGATAGTTATACATCTATCTATCTTGTTAAAGTTCTGCCGAATATAAGCACCAGACGCTCGGGTATAATTTGTATGAACCAGACACCTCGTGTTCAGACTATTATATTTTCCCCAACTCCCAACAAAGGCATGGCGGTGGTGAGGTTTGGAATTCATCAGTGTAGTTCCGGCATCTTCCGATCGCGATTGTGTCCACAGCACCGTGAGTGATTTATTGGCGTCCATTGTTGTTCACGTCATATTATATTTACAAACACAACACATTTGCTTTTCGATATATCAGAAATTGTGGCTGGATTTTTTGATGAAATCTTTTCGTTATTTTTTTTGTTGATAGGCATCGTTTGGTCAGTAATCGGTTCGCACTACAAATCCCTGTATCGAGGATTGGCGTTCGGACAAATTAAATACGACTCCGGCTTTGTGACTGTGTACACATTTATATTTGCTGACTGTGTCAACAAAAACCAGCTCGGGGAAGCTTAAGAAAAAACAAATTATTTCAACTAACTCGCTCCTGCTTATATGAAAAAGATTGACGATAATCAAGTCGAAACGTTTTGAAATTAACGCTGTTCCTTCTCCCGGCTGTTTTTTGTTTGGTAATTTAAAAACAATTATGAAAAGGGGAACTGCCAGTTTTTGGAAGAGCTTTGCAATTATTTGTTAATGCACTTTTTTCAACATTTTTGGAATTGATGTGCGTGGTGAGTCACTAATGCTTCGCGAAAATATTTCCAGAATCACTCAAAATTTAAAAACAGTTTACACTTTTGGGCTCTGTTAGTGCAATTTGCCATTAAAACTGAATTAAAGTGTTTCTGAGAAAAGATTTTGGCATTCAATTTGGCACTACAAAAGAATGAGAGCTTCCTCCTTGAATATTTTCAAAAACCTACATACATTTTCATCATACTTACTACAGTATAAAACGGATTTCACTAAGAACACGAACAAGATTCACATAATAACGACCGAATCAGGTTTTTGCTACTTCGGTTCACTATCTAGAGTTAATCTGAAACTGCGCGAGTGCAAGCTTTAATAGCTATAGAACTAGTAATTTTGATATGAATATTCAGTGAAGCCGAGATGAAGGTAGTGCTGGCATATTTTGAGTTCTCAACTATGAGTAAGACGTCCAATTCATGGACTGCAATCTAATCCACTGCAGGGTATAAAAACCATATTAACGAAACATACAAACCGCTATCTTCTTCCATCTGATTTATATTAAGATATGAATAAAATGATGAAGATCAATTTAAAAGAACCAGATACAAAGCTTGTTCACCAAAACAATAACAGTAAATGGCAAAACATTCAAACTAACAACGTCATCAAACAGAAGACGCGATAAAAACAAATGATATCAACATACGCGTTTATGTTAACTTTTATACGTACCATCAAAAATATATCATAACAATCCATATCAGATCTCACATGCCCTATATTCGTAACAAGTTAATTCTTGTTCACCATAAAAACGTTCATTTTTCGCGGCACTACGAATCCCCAGGTTATCATTCGATGGAATTATTATGCCAAACACACAACTTGGAGCGATTTGTTCTTTTACAACAGTTTCTGCTTGAAATTCTGGCGGGAAATGTTTGATTTTTGGATCTCTTTCACAAGATTTGGCGAATGCAAAAATGTGGTTTTAATTTTTACAATTTTGCTCATAGTACCTCTTTGCCATAACTTCCCCATATTTCACTAACAGCTTAGCATTACCAATGAGAAGTCTTATCAAGTTACGGTATTAAATTCCAGGAGAGCGATGGTATATAAATTTGCCAGTGCTCGTTTATCGCATGTGAAGATGACAAGGCTGACCCATTTTTCTGAGCTGACCTAACATTTCATGTAAGATGTTATGCAACTGATGTAGTCCGTCATATATGTATCGATCATTCCGCAATTTTCTCGTACTGAGGAATCTCAATGAAGAAGTCGTAACATGACATGTGTATTTCAATCAAATACTCGAACAACAGACATTGTATCATCAATAATATTTTGGGATGGTGCCAACGTAATACTGACCACTGACTTTGCCATATCTACATCGTTCCGTGATATAATATTTTCCTTACTGGTTTGATCTTTAATTTTCAGCAGCTTCCTACCCTAAAGAGAACTCGACGTTGAATAGATAAAATACGGCTCAATGGTTCCATTCCATTTGATCGGTTTTAATGTAGATGTTTTTGATAAACTTTTGTAACATTAATGAATTTATTTTTGAGTGCCCCAAGCAGTTTTTCCTTCCTGGACGTGGTCCTACTTTTTATTTAGGCAATAAAGGAATTAATACTGAATTACTCAGTAAGTAAAAACATTAATGAGGCGAAAAACAAACAACAGAATAAAATGACTTGTCAAACCTCAGATTACTAAATAGTTGCGTCAAACCTATAAAAACCACAGAGCAGCTCGAAAAGAGATTTAAACAAAATTCCCAAACAAAGAACAATTTGCCTACATATCCATGGCCCGCATCGTATAACATTTTAATGGGGCATTACGGAAATGTTTAGATCAGTGGCGATAGCGAGGAAAGCGTCATACTTACATTTGTGTCGTATGATTTCAATAAACGGTCTCCCTTCGAGCATAAATAATGCATGTCGAATTGTTGGGCCCCGTATACCGAGATAAAGATCAATAATAATGCTACATCTGAAAGATGCTTTTGTGTATCCCACAGATCATGATGTCGTCAACGTAAACTCACCGGAATATGAACTCTAACCTTTAAAATATAAAAATGATATTTGCTCATACATTTTTTACAATAACCACTTGCCGATTGACCAAGCGACTGTTTGTAATAAATAAGTTGATTCAGAGAGCCAGTGACGTATCTAGGACAGTGGTTTTGATTATCATTAAGCGTTACTCCGTGTTACTTGTTAAACTTTATCGGTTAATGCAACTTGATTGATTTCGTACGAATTAAAGGAAATTAATCTTTTAATGTTGCTCTTTAAATTACAAGTGGGTTGATCTCGTGGCATGAATTACTTACGAAATATCGGATTGCTAATTATAGCCTTGCAAAGTTAATGTACGGTAATGAGTATGTTCGAGTTATGTTAACGGGATGTTTGATTTAAACTGGAGTTATTTTAGAAGGTAAACATTAATGTGCTCAGGAAAATTTGATGTAATTACTTTAAACATCTATCTATCATGTACAACTTTACACGTTTGAATATCCTTAATATCTATATATTCTTCCAAAACTTAAACATCTAATCGACTTCAGTACACACTTTTTACGCAATAGTTTCATTTGAACCGACATCCAATAGCACTCGACCGGTTTCAGCCATCTTTTTTTACATACTCGTTCCGATTGATAAGGAGTCTTCGTTCACTGTTACTGCAAAAGTATTTTAATCAAAGCGAACAATTTCTGTTCGTTCGTGTAATGTACTTTCTCTTTCAATTTCTTTCGAGGCTAGTTCGATTGCTTTTACTTTTGCTCCGAGCTAAAGAAGTTTGTATTGTTTTTACTTTTTCGATTACTCCTAAATCATTTTGACGCAGCAAAAAATGTCTTGAAACGAAACGGTGATCGATTTGCTATGCTAATTATTTTGTTGTTTTACTCATCAAGTGAAAGGGATACATTCTTGGATTATGAGTTTGCAATTTCGAGAATTTGGGCAAAACCACAAAAATGATGTTGGATATAGCCAGCTTCCATTTCTATTTCCAAACATTTACACATACATAGAAAGAGTCTTTTCACACCAAATTCGACCGATGGCAGTAGGTCAAAAGCTTGATTTATTTGAGTTCGAAATTCTCGATCCAGAAGTAGATCTGGACCTGATAAATGGTAGCATACTTGTATCATTTTCCAACGTTATATTTTTACCGGCAAACTGTGAGAACTCTATACGTCATACTCTTAGGAGTCCAGGTATTTTAGGAGTGATTTTATTGTTTATATATCTGAAAATTATTACCGTTTGGACCTCAATTTGCTTTGTATTTTTAAGCTTTGTTCATAGAAATGCAACAACAAGTCTATTTATTGCAGTTAAATCATTGACTCCGTGAAGTAATTGTAATTGATTAGCTATACCAAAAGCTTCTGAACTTCGTGGAATAATCGTGTTGATAACTCTTAGTTCTTATAAATGAATTTTCCTTATTGATATTTGCAAAACTATTTTATTTTGTAAACTAATGTTTATCCTTAGCAACTGGATAGTTGAAATCATGGGATTCCTTGTTTTTATTATTTATGTGTTCGCCATTGAAAACATCTACTTTAACAGCGTTACTTACCAATCAAACTGTCGTTGGTATTACATTATTGATGTGTAAATGGCCACTCTTTCTGCTATTATAAATCATTGATTACTATGTATTTATAATTGGCCGCTCGTGAAATGATTGATATTCAACGCATCAATTTTGTGCCATTTACCGTTGATTTACCGTATGAAAATTATCGTTAACTTCACATTCACACACTATATTGTAATAGGAGAACTTATATGTAAATCAATTTGCATTCCCATTACACGGTTTATACCTCGCTTAAACAGACTTGGGATGTAAATGAACAGTTCGAAAACCGAACAAGTTTCCTCATTCGGAAGACGATTAATCTTTTTGAAGCAAACAAAACATATTCATATCGAAAAAACGTTCTATAAAATCAAAAGCCTCTCAAGACAATGGGCCAGACGATATTAATCTCGCTCCCTGCATTTGAAAATTCAATATTTTTATTGCTATTTGAAGTCTACGAAGAAATAATCGTTCACGTGCACCGGATGTCAAAATCAAAGGGAACCAGCCATTCACCGACCCTTTTGAGTCAAAATCGCGGTTTAATGCCAAAACAAGACTTATTGTCGATCGACCAACTTACGATTACACACCGGCTTCTCATAACAATCTTTAGTGCTTCGTAATAAGGTTGAATATTGTATGGCACTAATTTTTTAGGGATACGCGAACGGTTTACATCCCGCTCATTGACGCCGCGGCTCTCGGACGGAACTCGTAAAATCGAAACAGAACGCTGATATAAAAGGAAAGGCAGATGAATATCGAGATGAGAAAACCGCTATTATGCATGAGATACACCGGCCGAATGTTCGGTGAACCAGAAAGATGAACATTTAACGATCTCCTGAGCGTACTATCCATTAAAATGTATGTATTCCAAAAGAATAAGCTACACTGATAGTGCTTTGAAACTGATCGGAATTTCGATATCAATTTTTATCGGACTCATAGTCTTATCGATTTCAGGAATAGCTTCATCGATAGGTGCTATCAAAACAAGAATATACTTGTCCATTCAAGGATATGATGTCACATAACCAACCTTATCTAAATCTGGTATTACTTTCAGTTCAGAATCAAAATAGTCAAGTCCACTCCTCATATTTCTTGTTCCTATTTAAAGCGAAGGTAGAGAGAATACAATAAATTAATTTTAAACACAAACTACTCAATAATTTCCGTGGCACAGAGCCAGTGTTCCAGCTACAATTGTTAGTGTATGCCGCGTAACGAGAAAATGTATTTATAAACTGTGTGACTAATGTGGGCAAAATATTATACCGGTAAGCTATAAATGTGGTTCTATTCATCATCGGTATCTGTTAATCCGGAAATGTGATCATTGAACAATGCTTTGTTTTGTCAGTGTGTTTGATTGGAGTTTGATGAACTACTCCATCTAACGAAATAAAAAGAAGCCTTAGCCTTGCTTGATATTTATCAAACAATGAAAGATATTTTTAGTTTTTCCTGAGATTAGCGCGTTTAAACAATCAAAAGTTTCAGCTTTATATTAATATTACTATATAAAGAACAGCTTATATTATTAGACCACAAAATGCAAAGTTATCATAACTTGTCTGAAGAGCTCTTCAATCGAAGTTCCTTCAAAATTCGGTTGTTAGCGGAATGGTCATTCAAGATTCTAGTTCAAATACCTCAAGTTCCTAAGCATCGGCAATATTGAAAGACAACGTTTGAAGACGTTTAGTGAATTGTCAGGCAGAGTAGCTGCAGCTATTACGTCCATTTTAGGAATCGCTAACAGCTTGGAGTAATTTGATAGGCTAGGGAAATGGATGACCAGGGTAGGCAGGATAGTGATAGTGGAAATGTAAGACATAACGTGTCAAATCACATGACCTTATCGATTTGAAATGTCATTTCCATCCATGTTTTATGTTTCGACTACCCTAAAAAGACATCTTGGCAAGCGATAAACTTTTCAATGACCACTAAACACTTTATGCTCGCCATACTAAAAAACCCGTGTGTAGCCACAAAAGAACAGCGAGACACCAGTTTTATTCTCAAAAAAGAGGATCGCACAATTTCATTCTGTTCTTGGTTCCCTTGCGAAAATTTATTTCAATAGTACATTTCGCTCATTCGGAGTTTAAGAAAGGATTCGAGTAAGTTCCAGTGCATCTTTAGCGTGCTATTAATTTGTCCTTTGTACAGGACACTCAACTTCAAGGACGTGCCAGAGACGCCAGCGAGAAGCCTTCAAGACAATTACCATTGAGAGGATTTCCTAAAGTTTTATAGATTTCATTTTATTCGATCTGACTGAACGTTGTTAGCTTCTTTTACATTTTAAAGCTCTCTCGAATTCTTTTGCGTGCGAAATGGATTTATCGTGGAATTTCGATTTGTTTTATTTTGTTACTAAGTTGTTACCTTCGTTATTTCGGTATCTAAAATAATTCCAGATATTTTTAAGTAAGTAGGATGAATATTTTAAAGCTAATAGTGTTTCTGGAATAAACAATTAATTTGAAAGCTAATACGTTATCGTTCGTTTTCCATATTGTGTGGCAAAGAGCTGTTAATATTACGTGGATAAAAGCGGAAGCTATAAAAATACAAGATTTATTGCATATTGCTGCAGGTTTAAATGCTTACACTTTCTTCAACGCAGATTGTGTTTAAATTCAATTTATTTTTAATTCTTAAGGCTCCTTATTTTTATTTTATTTCTGCTCATAGCGAGAGCTAGGATTGCGGGGTAATTAGAATACCTGTATATTATATTCTTTCAAGATTGTAGAATTGAAACATATCTCTTGAGAAGACTTTTTGTTCTGAACGAATTTTAAGTCCGGCTAGAACATTTTGATCCTATCAAACCAAGGTATGGTTATGAAGTATACCTCAAAAATCCTCGGGGTTAAAAAAAAGCTAAACAACGCACTGCATCTCGCAATAGGCTTACCATCGGATTGCGTCCAAAAATATCCAAAACACCATCTTCTACACGAAACCCATTGTACTTCGGATTACCAAAACGAAAATGAACCTCAAAAAATCCGCCAACAGAATCCATTAGGTAACCGCAATTTTGGCGTCTATTATTTGTGTATTTTTTTTAAGTATCTTTAGCCGCACACTGGAGATTAAACAGTCGGCCGACTGTTGGGGTGATGGTAGAAAAAAAGTATTTTTTAGGAAATCGTGTATTCAATTACAGTTTTCAGTACATGTATATCATACCGGTCAAATACATGATCTTTGCTGTTTGCGCACTCCCAAACATCATTATTACAATATCTTTTTGAAGGGAAATCATCAAATGTTGCCGGTTGCCGCTGTGGGTTAGAAGCGTGAGGTAGTGTCAGACTCTTACTGACTAAAACCCATCATGTTAATTCTTAAGCCTTTTACGTACCAGCGTCGCGGTATCCCTTTCGAACAATCCCGCAGCGACTCCCATACATTTCCGTACTTATCAAGGGCCGAAACAAACTGTCGGCCGGCTAAAAGTTGCCAGTGTGTAGGAGCTATGGTAGGAAGTAAGGTTCGTTTCTCTTATTATGAAGGATGCTGGAATGATGAATTGCTCGTTGATCTCTTACTGCGATTATATGTCTGAAACTCCTTCTGTTGTTGTTTACTTGTCTGTTTTATTTGATGGGAATTGTGTGAATAATGTTCTGTTAGGACAAGATTTTGTATTGATATTGTTTCATTTCAAGGTGTTGTTGCTAAAGTTTCTAGTAAATTAAAAGTAAGTGACGTCTGTGTTTCTTCATTTGCGGCAGTTTAATTAGGTACTACTACTACTACCACCTTGAATTGGAATCATCTAAAACGGTAGGAGTAATTACGGAGTATTTTTATGTTGAAGTGATACGCTAAATTGTTAAATTAAATTGAGAGGTCTTTTTGTTTTATTTTTTTGGGGTGTCAGAAAACACACATATTTGACATCTCATGTCAGCTTATTAGGTAGAAACTGCATTTACCAACATTCTTCAGTTAGTGTTTAAGTTATAAAAACTCACTAAATACTTATTAAGGCGAATATTCTTGGTCAATCAAAAACTTTTATAGCTTCGATACTACACACAGCGGTGTCGGTTAACATGTTAGAAGCCACAACCTCAAAGAAAACGTTCATAAACGTTGATATTCTATCATCTGATAATAAAGCATCGAGTTACAGCACAAAGCACAAACAAACAAACTAACAGAACAATGCGGAATTGTTCATTAAACTAGTTATCGGTACTTGTCTTGGAGCAGTTAACCAGCTGGATACAACATGGACACCAATGTCTATGCGAAAAAGATGACAAGGTGAGGCAAAGTAACAAATAGTGACGGTAGTACAGTCATGCATTATCGTAAGATAACATCTTTAGTTATGAACACACATGACAAAATTGACAAACACAAATTGTAAACTTGATGCACACATTTGTTAAGTAACAATGTACCTATCTGTACAAAAAGAAAGAAACTTACGCCGAACTTTTGCCTCCTAACCTAGGAGCCTGTGTTTTAGGAGACAATATTGATTGACACTCTAAATTACATGATTAAGTAGTGCCTAACCGCACAAACCAGTAACACCGGCATTTTACCTTTGGCAGAGGGTAAGTTAAGGTGATCGCGTATCCTGTAGGTTACACAGTCTGAGCTACTTGTAGTGGCACTACGGACTATGATTTATATTGTTTTTCTTTGCAGCAAACTGTGGTACGGTGAAGTTTGATCGGAGTTTCGGCAGGTATGGTAGCTGTTTATTTTTTATGAACTCTGTGATACTGGTGGTACAGTTGTATCAATACCTAGTAGTGCACTGTAGAATCAAAAGAGTAAAAGCTACTAGCTTAAGCCTTTGCTCTTTGTCTGATTTTTGTTTTAGTAGTATTCGTTTTAACTCTACTTAGTTTTTCTGTACCTATACTGCAGAATTAGCTATGAAGATGAACTAAGAAGTAACTGTAACTAACCTAACTACCGGTTATGCCAATGGTTGAGTTTGAAGATAATCGGGAATCTCATCACACTTTTAAGACAGGCGACTGATATAGACCTCTTTTGAACTATCGGCCGACTAAAGGTTTCTAACTATTGTACTTTCAAAACAGGAGGTTCTGAATTCAGATGTAGGTTATTTAAGCTTTTGATGGTTACTGCAGAACTCATCCAACATGACCATTTTAAATTCTAGCTCCACAAAATTTTAACTCTATTAAAATTTTACTTTCGAAAATATTTTGCTATCTCACGTTACCCTGGGTTTACAGAAACAAAATGTTCCACGTTCAAACACAAATACCTGGAATGGCAACCAACATTTGTTGACCGGACAAATATTAGTTGCACATACACACACACACATATATGCAGATAGCTGTGTAAGCCGGGCTTAGTATTGCAACAATTATTCCGTCACTTCGCCGTGTAAATTGTGTCATAGCTATTTTGTTTTGTGATGTTTGGTTAGTATGAAAGATTTAATTTGACTTTTATTTTAGGTACAAATAAGTTTTAATGAGATTCAGTATCTCATTAGTTAATAACTAGCTTCCGCTTTACTATCTACAAAATATAACAAAACAAAACACATAGGTATCTTTTGCCGGTTAAACCTACGCACTTCGGGCTAAAGCCATAGCATATTATACTTAGCAAAATGCAACAGCTATCTTCATCTGCTTTAACATACTCTTACAATTTGAGAAAATATGCCTGTTATTATGGTCAGTCAATATCTTATGCAGTCGTTACGGGTAGTCAGTCGGGTCGTCTGACAATCAGTCTTACCTAGAGGCATTCTGTTGCCCGGGTAACTGGATTAAGGAGGTTAGATTGGCAGTCGCTCCTTGTAAAATACTGGTACTCAGCTGCATCCTTTCGAAGCACGCAAGATGATCACAATATACTTAGGGGAAAGGTGAAGTAAATGATGATGATGATATTTATAATAGCAGGAATTGATAGACCACATAGCCATTAACATACCTACACACATAGATACACAAACTGACACAGAGATAATAATTATGTATGAGTAATGAGCGTGTGTACAAACGTACATATGTATGTATGTATTAGTATGCAAATACACATGTTTAGGTTATTCATGCGCTGTGGTATCTTAACATACATAATTTAACAGTTGATGTTGTCCAAAAAGGTTATAATGTGACTTTCTGTTGATGGGATTGCTATGTTTATGTGTCTTATCCGCTTGTAGTTTAGTCTGTGAATCGTCGTCTGCTATTGATAGTTAATTAGCAATTATAAACTGATAGCTATTTTGGTCAAAAGGTAAATTATTGGCCAAATTCTAATAGGTAGTCTTATTATTTATATCATTCATATGTATATTATATTATTCATATCATTTTTTTGTTTGAACCCTGAAGGCTCTAAAACTACTTAACCGATTTGAAAAATTCGTTGACTGTTGGAAAGCTACACTCTTACCGAGTAACATCGGGTGTATTTATCCCGGTGCGGGCAATAGTTCCAATTGGACACGGGTGAAACTGTGCGAAACGGCTAGTACAAATGTTTTAGAATCTTTTAAAATGACAATAATGGGTGCAAAGTATCATCCAAAGCATTTATTAAATACACTATTATCAGCATTAAAATCCTCTTACTCAATAGAAAGAAATAAAACTGCATAAGTAAAAAGTTTTCTTTGAAAGCAAGTGACATTAACGTAGTGGGTACTTGAATGGTCTCATTATCCGTATGTAGGGCGCCTTCTTGCGAGATTACGTCATACCCACTTCAGTTTATATGAGGGTAATGTCAAGCTATTTCTTATGGTTACGCAGTATTATGCGTGGTTAATTAAACTGTCTTTTTAACACTACAAAGTTGAATAGTCTCAGCCGTATGCTGAACTGTGTTTTCTGAAAAAATAATGGTGTCCAGTCAAAGCTGACTGTCGGTCACGGCGGCTGTTCTCAAGAAAAAAGAAGATCAGCCAGCTGCGCAGGATATACTATAGTGTACAAGCATTTGCACAGGAGCATACGCTATTCCTTCACCCTCATAGTCCGAAGCAACGAAATTATGGTAGCATCAGAATATTCCCATAAAATAAATAATTGGACGTATGATTTTAAGAAGTAAAAGTATTAGTTTTCGTTTACAGAAATTAATGTTAAATACAAAATATTTATAATTTTGTTCAAAATATAGGTAAGTACACATATTTTTTTCGAATTAATTTACTGAATTACGACACTGTTTATTTCATAAAACTTTTAATGTAATAGATCATAGATGACAATTCACGGAAAACAGTGCGCATATCATCATATATTAAGTACGATTTTTGTTTTTGCAATATCGATAAGCTAGGAGACTATCTCAAAACTGTGTTTCCAAACAATGCTAATCCTTGCTCATACCTTAAAACAATGAATGGGTACAAAAAAAGTTTACGTTTGTGGGAAAAAAAAAATTTACAACTTACAGTAAAAACCACGATAATTTCTTTAAGATAAGGAAGTTACAAAATCTGTGAAGAAACGTATTGCAGTCATCTGGCCCAAAATAAATGCAGTTACCTGCAAAGATAGAATTGTTTTATGACTTGTAAAAATGAGGTATGTTTTAATACCATTTTTAACATCCTTACTACAACTATCTTCTAGACTAGAGATAAGACATTTTATACTGATCATCATCTTCCCAGCCTTATTCCGAGCTATGTTGGGGTCGGCATTCAGTCTAACCAGATGCCGGTGAGTACCAGTCTTTAACAAGGTAACGTAAGTAATCTATACATACATATAATAAAATGATAGGAAAGTCAAAACTGTACATGGAATATTTTTTTTTAAGAATACTTGGGGGGTGATCCATAATCGATTCTGAACCCAAATATGTAGTTTTTAGAATTTTTGTCTGTATGTCTGTTTATCTGTTTGTCTGTATGTTTGTCCCGGATAAACTCAAAAAGTTCTGCATGGATTTAAATAAAATTTTGCATGACTATTACCTGGGGGCCGGTTCAACACATAGGCTATATATTATTACGCTATCATCTAAGAGGGACGAGCAATGAACGATTAAATGAACGAAATTGGAAAATTGGAAATTCTACATTGCCCACGTAGACGAAGTCGCGGGCAACAGCTAGTAATAATAACATCTACAGTTTCCTATAATGGTTCCCTTAACAATCTACCAAACAATAGTGGTTGCGAAAACATTTAAGACACTGTTTGTTAAAAATATAAACATTAAATAATTTTAGTTTATTTTCATTCAATCATCTCCCAAATCAAAATCAACAACTCGGGAATTCCCATAGACCAATTCTACCAACACCATCCCGAACAACAAAAAAGCTACAGAGCTACGAACAAACAGACGTTACCTGTCTACCTGAGGGAAACAATGGCGTCTTTTAGCCCGACTGAACAAAGGCGCACGTGTACAATATACACTTTAATTTAAGATTGCCTATCGATAAGGATGTAGTGTAGGAAGTTTGTAGAGTTACCTCGTTTATGTTTAATTAGTTCGACACCGGTTTTTTAAGTTTGATTTGAAAATAAATCGGCGACTTTTTGTTTTAAGATAATCTTTGACTTTGTAATGATTTGGATAAAGAAGAATGCATGTAAGAGCTAGAAAACCACAAACAGACAGATACTCAGCGGTCAAACTTATAACACATCTCATTTTGCAATGGCATTTAAACACTGCTATGACACTTTCTATCGGTTATATGACGCCACACTTAAAAATTATAATTAATTTAGGAGCTACTAAACAGCAGACACGCGGACAATCAAATATTCCTCAAATTAAAACATTTTTACTCCATTCAAAGTTTATATTATTATCTAGTCTTTTCCCAACCAATATATCTACACTTTAATTTAACAAAACTTGGCTTTCGATAAGGATGTGGTATACGGAAGTTTGTACACGTTACCTCGCTCATGTTTAATTAGTTTCACTTATCTATTAACACGTGTATCTGTGGGCAAAAGTTTGAGATTAAAATGTTGAAATATATGGTATTAGTTTTTAATAATAAGTACACTATACAAATAAACACACCCAGCATGTTATCCATACTTAAAATTATAAATGCAAAAGAAGTTGTCTGTTCGGCTTTCAAGCCAAAACTACTCAGCCGATTTAAATTGTTGGTACTCATCAGATCAGATCGTTTAGAGCCCAAAAAAGGATAAAAGGCCAATTATAAGACGTAGTTTCCTCGGTCCATCACAAACCCGCTGGATGAAGCTTGTAAAATTATATACAAATGACGAATCTAAATATAATTGAAATCATCACTCTCAGCTCTAACAAAAGAAAATCTTGTATAGACGTTCACACTTTACTTCCTTATCATTAAAACGGACGGTGTGAAAGCCACCCCATCCAGATAAGATCTACAGATACTCTTTTAACTAATTCAAAGCGTGCTATTAAAGTAAGATGGTTCAACAAAAGATAGAATTGTAGTCGAACAAAAAAATGGTTACCTGAGAAAATGAATGGTATGCTATTGGTTTGCCGATTTATGCTTCGTTGCTGTATAAGATGCTAACGGATGGTAGTTTTTTGACATAAGGTTCGAAGGATAAATGTCAAAGTTACTGTCGGTGAGCATAATATATACATACCTAGTGTATATCAGCCTATAGTTCTATCAATACTAGTGATATAAAGAGGAAAAAACATGTTTTGATTGTTAAGTAGTTTGTAATGAATAAACTCAAAAACTATCAGACCGATTTTAAAAATTCTTGGAAAGCTGCATACTTCATGAGTAACAAGCCGGATACGAGTAGTAGTTTCCATGGGACGCGGGTGAAACCGCGGGATAACGACTAGTACAGTATCATTTCTAATTAATATGAAATGGGGACAGGATGGACCTAACCAAATTATTTTTTTTCTACACCTCATTTTAACCACTGCAAAATCACTCAAAAAAAATACCAGCACCCAAAATCCGAGACCTAATACAAGTTTCACACTTGGCCACTACGGTTCGTAACCGGGTCGGATTGAAACGGAAAAATCGCGCGAATTCCCTTCATACATTTTGTATGAATCATTGAACATCTTTCTGGTCTAAAACGGTATAGCTTGGAACAGATTGCAGGGGAGGACATTTACATTACTTGTTATATTAGTTATACGGCTTCGGGTAAGCTATGAAAGGTTAGGAAATGCGTTGGCTTTTTTAAAATCACCTGTTTCTCAAGGAAACGACATCTCGCACTCTGATAAAAAGTAGCCTATGTATTATTCTCATGTATAAGCATATTATTGCCAAGTTTCACCAAAATGCATCCAGCAGTACATGCATAAATACATCCATAATCAAGGATTACAACATATGGACTGATAACATTCGAATAGGAATTAAATAGAAAAATAATTATCATCTTTCACACAATACATCCATCGTTTCTTTGGTCGTCAAATGCTGTGTCTGTCATTCTTGGACGCTTTTAAAATCATATGAACTTTCATCTATATTTCTTATCCCTCACATTATCGGAAGAAGAAATCTACGCAATTCCACACAAAATCAGCCAAATGCCATCAATTGAATACCTCAATTCAATAAATGAAACTAAGAAAAGCATACACACGAGAGTTTTACAACTTCGAACATAACAGTGAGAGACTTAAACCAATACACTTAAAGCCAACACCGGGAAATGAAGAGGCCATTGTTAATCAATCTGTTTCCAGAAGTTTCTTTGTACACTTCAGTGCAAATTATTTGAACTTATAATCGTGAAGTAATCGTTTTAACGTGAGCTTACACTGGAATTTCAAACGCAAGTTACAGGGAAACCGGTTTTATTTTTCTACTTAGAAACTATTGTTTGAGAATAAAACTAAGTTATTCTTATATTTTTCTGTTTAGTTTTTTTTTGTTAAAAATACACAATAATATATTTAACTACAGAAACTTAAATATGCATTATATTTGCAATTTATATTTTCACTTTTACACACGGTCGGTTAGCCCCATAGTAAGCTATTTATTAGCTTGTGTTATGAGTGGTAACACAACTGATAAACTACATACATATATTTGTAAATGTATATAATGACACCACTAAATAACAATAATAAATTATAAATATGTTATTTATGTTAACCTATGCCAGAAATTAAAAATACCGCAGACGACAATAAGGCATGCTTGTAGAAAACTAAAAATAACGTTATATAGCCTATGTAATAATCATATTTACAACCTCCCATTTTCCCATGAAAGCAAAGTCGTCAAGAATTTCAAGCCTCAAGTTTTACAACACTTACATAGTTGACTTATGACTACATAAACTACATTTTAGACTTTATGGCTATATGTCTAAGATTTTATTTACATTGTCAGCATTGAAAAGGCTCTTAGAAAGTTATGCTCACGGATTTTTCATTACGTTGAATAGGCGTCTTTTTATTATAACTCCTTTTTGAATATTTTCCTAGCCTTTTCAAGGTACTGAAAAAGCTATTTTTATGCCTATTTTAGGGCCATTCCAATAAGGAATTATTTTGATATTCGGCATAGTTATTCATTGACATTTTTTCTTCAGTCTGCCTCTGTCTCTAATCATGATTTTATCATCCTTTTTCAGCTCAGTGTCCAGTCCATACTATAATAAACACTCGATTCATTTTTCTGTCATACTATACAATTCCTTCTAAACTTTCAAATAAACTTTTATCTTTGTATTCTTTCAATGCTATTTTTCAAGGTACTCAAATAGGATACACCAGTCTCATCTACTCTTAAGATTGATGCTATGATTTTCTAAGAGACACATATCTTTTGTCATCATTACCTAGTCACCACTGAAACATAGGTTTTTCCACACGCGAGCGTAAAGGTCACAATATAGCAGGGCCGGATTATCATCAATTTAGGGGTCGCATATTTGCATAGGGCAGGCGTGCCCGGGACGCGGGATGCCGCCGGCGACAGTCCAATGTGGCGCTACCCGGTATGGGCTGGGTTTGTGTCCATTGTGGCGAATGACGGACGAGATTTTGTTGTTAGTTTGTTTTGTGTTTTTCCTATTCCTTCTTTAATAAGATGTCTTGCTGCTTCACTACAGTTCTACGCTAAAAGCAGACTCTTAATGATGATGTCATAATCAAAGCAAAATTAGTAATAAATATTTTTTGTGTCATTGTTTGAATCCAGAAGCAGGTCTGACAAATGGACATAGACCTTTTTTTCCATAGCAATAGAAAGCGTCTAACAACCAACGTTAATAGGTACTGTTGATTTTACATTACTAACCTGAGAACTAGTCTAGTTCTCACATTAATATAGGTAGATTAAGATTATGTTAACAATGCATTACAAGTCCTCAATATTTTTTACAAGTAAAATAAAAAAGTGCAACATGAAAGAACCGTCTATTTTCACTCGGCACTTTATATAGATATTCAATGGGAACGGATTCCCATCTCTCGTTCGAGCCGGAGGCGATCGTGTAGCCCCAATAACGCCCTGCATCGTCCCTTGAAGTCGCGCATTCGTTCATCACGACACCACATCTCGAAAACTGCTAGACACAAAACTATGAGATTTATGCAACATCGAAACTAATTCCGTTGGTCGCCTCGGGGAATACTTGATAGTCGTGAGCGCAGATTTCTTGTTTTAAACATAGATTGATAGTGCTGTTATGAAACTGTTTATATTTTCCGTATTGTCTATGCAAACGGTATTGTTATTGTGTTCCTGGTTTTAGAAAGTGCATTTTGTATTAAAATGTAATGTTTGGCCTTATGTTTTGTTTCCTAAATAGGCGCAATAATAATGAACTACTACTCAGCTATAAATACTCAAGTACTCATTATCACAAATCTTAACATTAAGTCTATAAAGAATCTAGAAATCATAATTAAAGCAAAAGTAAAATCGAATCATAAAATCTTGAAAATTAAATAAAAAGGTTCAGACAAATCGAATAATCCAGTTCAATTAATCTAACTAATCGAGTTCCGAGTAAGCGATTCTGAACATTTTCAATTTGTGCATAAAACGTCGATGGAATCACATCTTCATTAGCAATACAATCGGGTTGGGGCGAATGGGAATTTCCCATTCCCAAGAAGTTGAATTCACCAAAGATTTATAAATTGCAGAGGGAGTTTGCAGGCAACATGGGAAGTTTCTATTATTGAATCGTACTGGTATTAATTGCGGTGAAATTGTAATTAAACTTTATGCGCTATCGACCGTTGCAGTCTGCAAGTCTTTGTTGGGGATTCTAAAGTGATACTGTTATAGTTGCGAGTCTGTTTCTCTTTTGCTACATTATTTAATGGATTATAGATGGAGTTTTATGAACTTGCACTGCGGGTCTTGAATAAAGGAAATGCTTTTTAATAAGATCGAAAATAAAGCAAAGTTAAAAATATAAGACTGGGTATGTGAACACACGAAAGACCGAGAGGTGTGGAGACAAAATGGGGAAGGCGTTTGCCCAACAGTGGGACAGATCAGGCTAGAAAAAAAAAACTGAATATAATGATAACTCTAATTTTGGATATTTTTTGAGCTCACTCATACGTCCCAATTAGCATCACATCAAATCGATAACCCAAGATTCCCATTCGATTGCAAACTTCAAAATCGATCAACCTCAAATTCAATTCTGACGTATCTATTTCTGTGCTATCTGTGCCTCGAATAAATGAATATTTTACACTCTCGTCTGGTGGATTAGGTGCTGATAATGAGCTGTGGAGGCACCGCAGTTTGCTTTTCATTTCCTGAAGCACCTTGTATGATCGTCTGGCTTTGGGTGCGATTGAATTTATATACTTGGAAGGTGGGTTCACCTTTTTTCAATCGATTGGGAATCGAGTGCGTTTGCGATATTCGGTTGCGAGTTCGAAATGTGGGTTTTGAAGTTTGGGATTTTAGTTAAATCTGTTTAGACAAGAATTGGAGAAGGCATTACAAAAACTTTAGTGATCTAAGGATGCAAATGATGATGGATCAATATCAGCACAAGCCGACTCCAACTAGGTTTGGAAAAGAATAGGCAGATAATGATGATGAATTGTAATAAGTGCCAAAAATATTGAATACCGTTTTGACTTCTAACAAAAATAAAAATCGAATTATTTAAACGTTTTATGAAAATGTCCGAATAAACTCCCGCAATTTGTGTTTTATTTAAAAGGAGAAAAAAATAAAAGCCGATAGTGTAACTAATTCAATTTGATTGTCATTCAAAATAAAACGTACAACCATTTTTGCCGTTTGATGTCCAAAAATTATCTCTCATTATCTTCAGTTTAACGGAAATATGAAATAAAAATATTATTTTGAATGTAACGGAAGTTGCGTAACATTACTGTTTGAGCAATTATGATAAGCTTTATCAATTTCAGTATTCAAAAAAGGCTTAGTATTATTTCATAGATACATTATGTAATTTTTTTGTTGCCTGGGTAACTAGGTTGAGGAGGTCAGACAGGCAGTTGCTCTATGTAAAACACTGGTGCTCAGCTGCATCTGGTTAGACTGGAAGCCGACCCCAACATAGTTGGGTAAAGGATAGCTAGGCAGATGATGATATAATTTTAACCACTCATCATCATCATCATCAGCCTATCGCAGTCCACTGCTGGACATAGGCCTCTCCAAGTGCACGCCACTGAGATCGATTTTCGGCTTCTCGCATCCAGCTCCTGCCAGCCTTCTTGCGCAAGTCATCACTCCACCGTGCCTGAGGACGTCCTACGCTACCTTTGCCGAGGCGTGGTCTCCACTCTAGGACTCGTTTATCCCTATTTGAACCACTAAGTAATTACAAGTTTACTTTCAAACCATAACAACCAACTAGTTCAAAAATAAATATTTTCCCGAAAACCTGTTACCAAAATACGTAGCACCAATAATTCACTATCTCAACAAACTTGAAGACTATTTTAAACTCGAAATAAGTCCATATAAAATCGTCGAGGATATAAATTCGGTTGTCATAACCGAGCACTGCCAAGTTTCGCTAGATATACTGGCGTTATACGGAGCTAGTACGTGTACGACTTAGGCAATGAACCTGTGTACCTCTGGTAGTTGGTTGGGTATATGTTTATTGTCATTGTTCGGAAGGATTCTGCTATTTGTATTTTGTTATGGGAAACTGAAATTATAATCATTCCCCGCGGTATCACCCGTCATCCAGGGGAACTTCTTTACTTGGGAATACCTAGTGTAGCTTCCCTGCTGTGAAAGATTTTTCAAATCGGTTCTGTAGTTTCTGAGCCTGCAACTCTTGCAAGCTTCTCTTTATTATATTGGCATAAATATGTGTAAATTACGCCACTATGTGACACGTAAGGCTCTTGATGTTCAGCGTGGTGTGAGAAAAATCTACCGTGGATTAAACATTCTTACTTTCATGTTAATGCTAATACTCATTTTGGAAATCATCACTAGAGCACCGTTTTGACACAATTAAAACCTTATGAAACAACATGTTTATACCTACAGAAGTAGAAAATATACAGAAGGATAAACACACAATTTCTATGTACGTACAGCACGGGTAAACAATATTAATTGCAATCTCAAACAAGTGCGGTCTATAGTTAAATGGCAAAGAGGATTTATATCAGCAACGGGAATTATTATGGGGAATCGATTTAAATATGTTTCGACCGCAATCGCCGAATTCATATTTCATTAATTTTGTGTGTTGTCTCGTATAGTAATGTTTTAATTGTTTTGTGCGTTAATGAAAACGGGTTCTGTGGGATATATTGTGAATTAATCGATTTGAATATGCTGGTGCCCCTTGTTATCTTTATCGATTAAAGACCGATCTTAATATGCTAACTAGAGATTGAGTTTTGACATCAGCCTCATTAGTTATATCAAATTCTGAGCTCTAGAATCAATAGATAGGATATAGAAACGCGTATTGTGAGTTGACTTAACAGACAAATATTGTTGACGTGTCTAGTGCAACCTACATGCATTTTTTGCAAAGAAGCAATTTTTGTTAATTCCCTTAAATACTCGGTTCTTAAAAATATAAAAGGCTTGCCTAGGAATGGGGGTTTTTGTCATGGGGCTCATAGAATAAGCGTCATAGTACGTTACCGTCCGTAAGAAAAATGAATTGTTTCTCATAACAAGTATGTTAAAACCTATCAGTGATGTGAAAAAGTCGATAAAATACCTATCGATAGAATTACAAAAACGTGCTTTTATAACCGTATACAATTAAAACGCATCTCTTAAATGGTTTTAATTTGAGGTATTGTATGATTGCAATGGTATAAATTAAATTCATGTCCGAAATTCGGTTACTTTACAATACGTTACGTCAACATTTTTCATGTCTGTTTCAGATTAAATCGAATATGGCTGAAGCTTCAGTATAAAATGTTCTGAGCAATAAAATAAATAAAACAATTGTCTGGATCAGGTTATTAATAAAATTCATAATAGTTTGCATTAAAATGATTAATTATGCTCTCATTACATCAAAAACGAAACAGTTTTTTTCGAGACACAAAGTATGTGTAAGTCACTGGCATCTACTGATTTTTGGATTCCTTAAAATCCGCGCAGTTGTTTTTGAGCTTATCGCGAACCAAAAGGAAGACAGATGGGACAGGGAACTCTATTTTATGATGCGTTGTAATGTAGATATTACAAAAATAATTACTACCTAGCCTACATTTAAATCTAGACTGGAGAGCTATCCATCATCTGCCTAGACTTAAAAAAAAAGGTTTCTAACATTAGGTTCGACTGCATTTTGATAGCCCAAAAAAGACTATTGGTCAATTCAATAGCAGTCTCTTGTATCAAAAGTATTATACACTATATATACAAACTTAAACTAATTATTATCTTTAAAATTAAAATACTATATTCAAAGAATAGACACAATAGTAACAAACAAGCTTACCCAATTCGCAAATAATACCTTCGTATAAGTTTAGCAAGTGCATTGCTGATCACGAGCTTAGAGCTTTAACTTCCAAAGATAGCCAACTAACAGGCAATTTAAGTTTTTCAAGCAAACTACCGTCCGATCGCGTTGTAGGTCAGCCGCTTGTCTGAAATGGGTGTAGTGTTATTTTAATTTATTTTAATATTCTTTGAAGATTGTTAAATTGAATAGTGATACAAAATTATGTAGTAGTAGTGTATGATTCCGGATGAATAATCTTTCTTTGTTTTGTAGGGCTGAAAATAAAACCTTGTGAAACTGTCGCTTGCAGAAATATGACGAGAAATATATAAATGGAGAAGTCACAATGAATTTATGTAAGGTATTTTGACTGAGATAAATAGAGCTACATAATTTCCGAGAGTTGTCTTCCTAGCTAACTAACAAACCAAAAACAGTACAAACAGTTGTCACAGTACTGAAATCTTGCATTTACTTTAAACACTAAAATTTCCCACCGGCATTCCAAGGAAAGTGGGTCAGACGCTTCTACTTACGAACCCACTCCATGTATCAACTCAGGAGGTTTAACTTGTCAAAGTTAAATTCATGCAGATACCACCCAACGTACACACGACATCGCTAATTCGAAACCCACCGAGAAATCAACCTTGTTACGTTGACATAAGTGTCATTGATCAGTTTGCCGGCCGCAAAGTTAAGCAGGTCTCGTGCATGGCCGAATCCCATGGGCTTTTGAGGTGTCAATTGCTCGACACAGTTGCAGTGTTGTTATTTGATAATTCATTGTAATTTATACCTTATTAACACGCAATAAGGGTGGTCTGTCTTATTTTTAATACAGGTTGACAAATATTATCTTGACGTAGTCTCGTAGATTTGGAGGATTCTTCGGTAACAAAATATTATTGTGGAGATTTGTTTATTTTCTCATGGTCGTTATAAAATGATTGGGTATTGTTTAAAACACCCACAGATTTATTCATTCAAGAATAAATACAATGAATAAAGATATAAGTCAGTCTGTTTCTTGTAAGTATTCCATTGTCTCCTGAGAGATTTACCTATGTATTTCTACCGATGTTAGGAAGGACAAAGTAAGTATTCTTCCAGGGTTACTAATGTTAGAAAAAACAAATGTACATGTCTTTCTTGAGTGCATCTTGCAAATACAGGACGAATAATTTTATCTTATGAGCTACACTATCTCAGAACCCAAGATGAATTCTAACTAGAAACCACCACAATTCCCATATTTCCTAACACAAACCACACAAGCATAAAAAGACACATTTAATCGATTCCGTATATCGAAAAAAACACCGAAACAACACAACATTGGCCCAATTACACAGGCCCGACATAAAAGCCAAAACTGGTTTTTTATGCAACTTAAAGCGAAGTTTTTTCGAGCCGAATTGAATTGCCATTACGATTGTATGAAAAAAGAGCGAATATTGTAGGCTCTGAAAAAACGAGGCTCCACTGGAAAAACTGAACATTTCACAATGAAATTGTTTATCTCAACTACATGTTGTGTGTTGGGATTGGGAATAGTTTTTTTTTTGTTTTGACTAGTTCTGGGAAGTTGTTAAAGTATTTTTGAGGAAAACAGGATGTGTGAGGTTAATGCTGCATTGATTTTGGGGAAAATCAATACAGCAAGTTTATTTATTTTATTTATGTGTTCAAACTTCACCTATGTTCAAACTTTTCGACTATTGTTAAATAATAATTAAATAAAAAAATATTCGCAACAAAAGTTATTCAACGCACATGAAAATAAAAATTCATAACTCAAATCACTTTTTGATCAACGTCACTCAAAAATGTCGGTTAAGCAAGAGTGCAACCCAAAAATAAATGTTAACTTTTAAGCAATTTAAAATCAGACACTGTATCAAATTACCGAGATATTACTTTGTCAGTGACATTTAAGTTCACGCTATATGGAACACATAAACTTGAGCGAAATCGTATGCAAAATCTTTATGATTCTTAAACCTTTTGAAAGACAAGAATTTGCATTTTTGATCTTTTTGCTTACCTCAATGTGGAACGGATGACTGTGCCGACTGTACCTGGAAAAGAAGTAAAACTTTTTAGTGCGACTGTACTTTCAAAAAGATGTTGAAAAGAGATATTCGTCACGTTTGTATTGACAATGTGACTTTAAAAATTATTTTGAATCATAACTTTTGTGTTCATTTGCCCATATAATACCTACAGAAATTGTTTAAGAATTTTGATTTTGGCTGACAATAGTTTGATTTCGGCTGGCAGTATTTTCGATCCCAAAAGAATCTTCCTATATTTAGCTTAATTTATACCAACTTCTCACCAGAATTTTGGTCGACGGTATTTTAAGACCGATCTCTAACTTACAAACCCATTTTCCCATACTAGCTCTAACCATAAATATTATTCCCATTACGCAACACAAATAAATCGTTCCGTGAACTAAGCAAAATATTATGTTAAAGCACGTTTATTTTCAGATTCACCTCAAACAAGCGGTGCCAAATAAAAACATACAGTTTTGCGACCGCCAGCTTAATTCATCGGTTATACCTCGTATTTCCAGATATTACTTCGGCTATTTTCGTTTTTTTTTCGGGGTTTTTCGTTCTATATCCCACTGCGGCCGCTCGTAAAAAGCGGGATGATCTCGGTCCATCAATGCTTTGCTGCGATTTGAGATTCTGCAACGGCTTTTTAAAGGTGGAAGATGTAGGCTAAAGAGCGTAGTATTAGATCTGCGCTTGTTTTAGGATAGATGTTAGGTATTTGGGTTAGGGGTAAAACTGTAGAACTGTAGTAAAAAGTATTAATTAAAAAGTCTCTTTGGATGAAAAACCCCAATTAGAAAACTGACAGGCAGAAACGAGCTGAACAATCGCAGTTAGAGAGCTGTTCTATGGACCAATTACTTATCTAGGTAGGAGACAGTAGGATAGGGTCTTATACTGGCATAAGCTGAGGAAGAGTTACAGAACCCAGGATTCTGTTCAGCGCATGGTTTCTTTGGAGATAAACCAGGGGAGAACAAAATACCCGACTGCACACTAAAAAAGAGTAAAACAAGCCCCACAATAATATTGATCAATACAACTTTACTGAATATAATTTATAAATATTGATGGAAAGCATCGCAGGCGGGGACCAACAGAGGCTTATTTATAGTCATTTCGGTTGTGCACCATTTAGCAGAATTTTCGTTGGTGGCGGTCAAGGTGGTCCCCGCCTGCGATGCTTTCCATCAATATTTATAAATTATATTCAGTAAAGTTGTATTGATCAATATTATTGTGGGGCTTGTTTTACTCAGTCAGTCGGTATTTTGTTTTTAATAATAATTCTTTTATTTATAACTTTTAGCTGTTTTATTTAACGAAAATGTTGTAGATGTAGAAGACTATGTATATGTAAGTACCATTTTAAATTATTTCGACGACATTTGGCTTTAGATTACGAGTGATGTTACTCCGCAACATAAATTTACCGCCAATGCGACGTTCAAGACGATCAAGACGACGTTCATGCATTTGATCAAGACGACGTGATTGTATCGCCAAAAGAATCGCTTTTTGCTTGCTAACGCATGAGTTGCTTTGCGTTGACGCAGAATTAACATGTTCCCGTGGGAATTTTGAGAAAAAACGTATCCTATATTAATTACTCCCGTGATTGAAATGAATCTAATGATACCGCATACATATTTTTTTAAAGGGAAATTTAGAAAAAATATCCCGTGGGACTTTTAGGATAAAATGTATCCTATGACACTCCCGTAATCAAGACAAATCTAACGATACCTCATACATCAAAATCCATCAAGCCGTTTAGGCTACAGGAGGTCACAAAGGAACAGACATACATACATACTTACATACTTACATACACTCGAAAAACATTACCCTCCTTCTTTGGCAGTCGGGTAAAAATACGAAGTAACACTTAAAACCTCATTCTTTCGCGATCCTCTACACCTCGCGGCAGCTTCACATTCACATTTGAGTAATATTTCAAAATTTTTAAAGTTCGTGTGAGCTGCTCGTGAGACGTTGATTGAAAGTTATATATTTTGGAATTTAATTTGCAGCGTGTTTACGTTGCCAATATATTGCATCGGCTATGTTGCATGGCGTGCTATGCTTTCATATTGGAATTAGATAATATGCAGCCTGATAGATGGGTGCGCGAAATGCAGAGAGCATTTTTCATTAAATTTTGATGTGCTGCTTGTTAAACCTAACAAGGTAAATGCATATTTGCTTTGAGATACGCCTATATATTGTATAAGTGTAATGATAAATTGGTTACTATGTTTGGCTTGCGTATGCGTCCGCCTGTCATTTGACTGGGTTTTTAAATAACATGAAATTGTTATTTTATGCCAAGAGGGTTCCAGTACTCATAATTTAATAGGATAGCATGCCCAGCATGCGATGCACACTTACTTTTCCAAGATAATTATAACTACCTTTATGAGGAAAAATATACAGGTAATTTACGATGTAGACACGTTAGTGAAACAATCATTATCTCCTCATACACTACTCCTTTTAACTGTTTCCTTGAAGACAAACTCTTTGATTTTCGAAAGCTCGGGGATTCGAGCTTCGGTTTCTAATCTGACTTAGCCAGATCTCCACAATGCAGGCTCTAAAGTACTCTACCAGTTAAAACCCGCCTAGTTTTTCTATTTTCACTTTAATTCTAAAACACATAGATATGTAGGATGAAGGTGCTCTGTTGTCTCAGTGTGTTTTTTTTGTTCTTCTACTGAATGAAACAAAAAGATGTCTAGACTAAACCAGGTTGTATTACCTATGACAAAATTCTTGAAACTGGACATAGGTCTCTCTAGGTATCTCTAGGTACAAGCTACTTTTGGGTGACGATTGACAACTTTAAATTTTTCAAAGAACTTAATCCGTCAATGCGAAAGTGGGGGTCATTTTTAGTCAAGGTAAAAAAAAATATCATCTATCAAAATAATCCTTACCTAAACCTGAACTTAAACACGATCAAACAGACCTAACAATTAACACTACAGACCAAATTTATAAGTACACTTCTACATAGAAAACATAACCCTACAGTTATCACGTTTCCTCCCAGATCAGCATTACTTTTGCCGTCATCCGCCATAATATTTTACAACGGGCAAGTCACACAGTCGCTATTTGTTACGGGCTGTCTGGCCTCGTATGGGCACACGTACACTTTTGATAGGGTACAGGCGTCCTCGAGGGAGTACAGCTTCGAGGTTCAGTTTTTAGTTTGAGGTATATACGTCACGGGTCTCTGTAGACTCATTCGTGTATGATGTAAGGGTTATAAGTTGTGGTAGGGATGTTAGACGTATTTTACCAGGTGTTGAAGTCTATTCTTAATTGCAGCTGATTCTTTAACATCTATAGATATATAATGTACTGGTAAGTAGAATTTTAGCTAGTTGTTACCTATATCAATTTTTCATTATCATCATCTGCTTCAGAGCTTTCATCAGATTGGCTTCTAATCCAATAGGACGCAGCTGTGTAGTTATAAAATAAATATTGTAGGTACTTAATTACCTTTATTTAGTCTTCGAAAAAATCTTTGTTCTACTTTTCCTCAACATCTAAGAGGCAAAATCCAAAAGATTATATTTTTATTTGCATAGCAGCAAAACTTCGTCACAGAACTTTCTCGATGTTAATAAGACCTCACAAATACCTTTGCTTAGCGCGAAAAAAAAGATCGCATTACTTATTGTCCTGAACGCACCTGTTGTAAATTACCAATCCCATTTTCTGATGTAAAACAAAAAGGCGTCACGAAAATATCCTCTATGACTTGCGTAATAAGACCCTAATTTTATCTGATGTCATTTTTCCAACTGCTTTAACATTTTTGGTATAACAACGTCCGTTTAATGCGGCTTAGATTCAGTTTTGATTCTTAATTGCAATGTTAAAAGGTTCTATTTTGATTGTGCAAGTGGGCTGTTTACTAGCATTGTATAAATTGAAATCTGATATTACTATGAATGGTTTGCTTCAACATTGTTTTATGCTGAAAAGGAATTATTATTTTTTTGTACTTGAAGGCCAATCCTTAGAATCACATACCTACTTAGATTAATTTCGCAATCGTAATGACGAATAACCTACAGTTTTTAAATAAACCTTACTAATATTATAAATGCAAAAGTATCTGTGTCAGAATGTTACACAATTACACTAAAATTGCTTTGCTGATTGAGATGGAATCTAGCAAAGAAATAGGTAAGTAATCTGGAGACTATAGTCGGCTACTTTTAGTTCCTCTGAGATGCAGGTGAAATTGCAGGCCACTTTTAGTTCCTCCGAGAAGCAGGCGGAAGCGAGTACCAGCTATTTAATTAAATATTCCACACACACAAAACAAATCGGCAATCATCAATAAATAATGTTTTAAAAATAACAAAACCGCAAACTTATCTATTAACAGAAATCTATTCGTCTGTCTGTCTAATAGCAACTATCATTCGATCTAGCCGTATCTATAATATTATGCTAATTAGTAGACAAAGGAAATCGAACAATGACATTAATTTTGACTGTATGACATCATTCAATGATATCGGAATCTCTGAATACAAAATTATAGAGTGACCTTCATTTTTTTGGGTTAGAGACTCAAACTTCCTCAATGCTACGTATGGTGTATTGTAAGTAGCTGGATGTAAAAAATTACAAGAAAGGGCAAAACTGTGGTGTACCTATAGGCAAGGGGCCTTAAGACAATTATGTTTTTATACATCTGTAGCTTTGGGCCTGTACCGTGGTTGTTAAAGGGTGACTGCTACGCATGACGTCTAGGGTTTGATTACCAGTTCGAATAAATTGTGTAGTTTAAGAAACTTTCATGAGCAGCTCGGAGTCCGGAAGTTGGTGATGACTCTTTAGTGATCTCTCTCCGGTCATGTGTGATTGCCGTCGCAACTATAAGAGTGAAGTAAAAGTGAATGAACCTGCTACTGAGGAAATGCTTGTGCACTAAATTTGTCCTGCGTTGCTGGCTGATCTCCTTAGATAAACTAATTACTTGATTGCTTTTCTGGATTTTTAGCATGTTAAGTTTGTTGTTGGAGGGTTATTTAACATAGTACATAGGACAGAACTAAACAGTAAGATAGTGTGCAATATAAAACAATTTAAATATAATATGTTAGAGTAAATAGAGGTAGTATAAATATAATGATAGTATATAATAATAAAGGTATATATGAATATAATATATATATAAGTAAATATATAAGTTGTGCCTAAATATATAAGATTAACTAAATAGTTTGTAAGTAATTGTATATTAAAATTGCTGCGCCCTAACAGGGTATCATGTATGTACCTCTACATTTTATAACACCTTGTAACACTCATGATTGCAATAAATATTTGAAGTTTGAAGTTAGTACTTAAACTTATTAACAGGAGCTAAAATCCTCTGAAAACTCCTGCATTGCATTCGACATCTCAAAAAATACTTTAGAAACCCCCGTCCGAACAACTACGCAGTCATTTTGCCAGCTAAGTTATTCCCCATAGAAAGGTCAGAAGTGACCTTAGATTAGTTCAATGTTTTATACGTGGCTGGACATTTGTACCCGTCATTAACCATGTTACGGTTATAGGGGTCAGATCGACCTAGCGTTGATTATGCATCGTCACATTTTAGGGTTACTACTATTTGGTTAATGGCGATTCGGAATAGTGATGGTGATAGTTTATGTAGGGTTAAATTGTTGGTGATATTATAAATTAGGTTCCGCCCGCGGTTTTGGATGCGCCCCGTGGTACTTGGATGAAAAGTTTGCCTTCCTCAATAAACGGATAAACTAACACAGTTTTTCCAAATCTGTCCAATAGTTTCAAAGATTAGCAAGTACAAACAAACTCTTTCGCTACAAAATGTTTTCATGGTATGAGGTCTCAAAACCTATGCTACCAAGCTATGTTCTAGAAATTGTATGCAGCATCTAAGGCCTTGCGGCATCAGGCCTTGTAAATGAAATAAAATTGTAAGAAACAAACTCATATTTACGTTCATGGCATATGTTATTACGACTATTAGGTATGCTTAGAGGTGACACAGAGGTGATGCTTAAATTGCCAATGTGAAAAATAAATCCTTTTATTACATAGTTCTAAAATCTCGTCTTCATAGTTATTACTCAGACTTATAATTAGGCTAGCGAAAATATTTTGAACAAAACTGTTTATTAGTATTATTGAGCGTGAGATTATATTTTCAGTAATAAAAACTAAAAATATTTACCAACTATGTAGGCTTTACTAATTAAACCACTACTTGATGATTATGTAAATAACTTGCTTGTAATAAAGGGGTCGGGGAGGTCTAACGATGCTTTTAACCTTATGACCTGGACTGGGAGGTACATTGTTAATATATAATGACTTTATAAGCTATGTTTATGTAGACAGTATCGTAGTGTATAAATATTTAAATTAATATTTAAATTAGTATTATATCTAATCTGGATTGAGCAAGCACTGTGACTCATGCTCAATCTTTCTGTATGAGAGGAGGCCTGTGGATGGACGATAAAAAGGCTGATGATGATGATTATATCCAAGCCAGCATGCAGGGTTGGACCCAGTCCACAAAAAATATTGTTACTTAGCAGATTCACACTCTCATTTTTTTATTTCATTAACTTTTTTATGTTATTGTTCACCCTTAACCCGAGATGGTTGACTGGTAGAGAATGCTTTGTGACATTAAGTTCGAACCATTTTGTACGTACTTAAAGCATAAATAAATAAAATTCAGGTACCATAGGACATTAAGGAGGATATGAGTATATACTGAGTAGATATGCTAATACGTAACGGAATACCTATGTAGGGAGAGTAAATAGTCGGATTCATAAAAAAAATCGCTTATTTCTTTTTTCTCGTACGTAAAATAGGGGATAAAAAGAGAGACCTTTATGTACTTCATTAACTTGAAACAGCGACACGATCTAGCCGTGTCCTGAATCCAGGCAATGATTTATAGGTAATTTCCTTACAATCGGCGCGCTCTCATGCGCAAGTAAGTCGACCTCCGTCAACGCTCGCTTGAATGCTTAATTGGCTAATTTAACTTAGTTTTGTAAGTGTCGTCAATTATATTATATTAGTGGGTATGTGGTTTTGTGTTGCTGTGTGTGGTTTGGCTGTTTACTGTCTGTTGTAGTAAAGAGGTTGTTTGTTGAGAGTTGTGTCAGGAATTGATTTGATTTTAAAAATGGCGTCTGTAGATTGTCATTTGTTTTTTTTAACGTAGCTTTTGACATCAAATTGTTCGTTTTAGTTCATCGTAATCCTTATGGGGGTTGGAGCTTTATATTTTGCTGTGTCTGAAGTTATCTCACATTCTTCACATCCATCGCTTGCTATGTTCACCAGTTTCATTACTTTCCAATTTCAAATTAATAGGAAAATTACTTTCCCTGTTCTCCCTCCTTACCATTGTTCATAACACCATACACCTTAAAAGAAAACACCATAAAAATGCGAATTTTTGCCAACAATACCATCCCCATGATAATCATACTGTAGGTACAATATTAAGGCGCACCCACACCTCTTCGCGGCCGTTCTAAGATGGCGCGCGATATTTATTTAATAGCCGCGTTTTGCTTTAATAAGCCGATAAACCAGGCTCCCGGGTGACGAAAAATGACATCATTAAACTTCTAAATTTTCGCCTTAGAATGTAATCTAGAGGTAAGTCAGCAGTATTTTTTATGAGCTGCTGTTTCGTAATTATTGGAAGGCAATTTTGAAAAAAAAATCTTGGAGACCTATATCAATTTTGCGAGTTTGTTTCACTGAGAGTTTCCGCACTATGCAGACCTTCTACTTAACAGTCGGCAGACAGTTGATCCGATGGTTGATATATAAAAAAAAAAACAATCAAAGTTTTCACTCAGTCCGATGCCGGCTAAATGCCTGATCTTTTTAATGTGCGTACTACCATTCATCTTCATACTAACTTATGAGTCAAAACAAACTATAGGCCCAATAAAATTTTGCAGTGTGCAAATAACTATTTCGGCCTCAAATTGACCCTTAAACCAAAATAATTCAACAAGCTTACACGCCTACGCGTCTACCTATGTTCAGGATTCAGGAAAATCGCTACATCTACCAGTAACAATATTTATTCAGGTACAAGTTACGGATGACATACCTTGGATTTGTGGTTACATGTCCCGTCAGGCTGCGTCACCCTGAAACCAATCAAACTGGCACGGCTAACGGATTACCTGATCGACCGTCTTCAGTTACTGGTCTTAACAGGTTGCTTTCCTTTACTCCTGGTTTCTGCTTCAGATGGCTATATTAGGTTTGTGTTCTAGGACATCTATACTAAGTTTATAAAGCTGAACAGTTTGTTCGTTTGTTTTTTATGTTTGCCTAAACGCGATAATTTGCATTTGAGCTATTTTGACAACTCTTTTAGTGTAAGATAGCCCAATTAAAGACAGATATTTTTTTTCGGGTTGCGTGAAGCAGTTTTCATGGGATGTGGGTGAAAATGGTAGGAGATAGTGAAATATACCCATACGACCTATCTAACTTATGCTTCGAACCTTGTCTAATCCAGTTTGTAAATAAAACTCCATTCACTTTATAGACATGAGTAAAGCAGTCCAAATACCCAGTTTTCTAAAAAAAAAATTCATCTTCTTTCATCGACAAAACAGTGCACTTATAATTTTTCCTTTACCAACCAAACCTCTCCGATCATTGTTTTTTCAATACATCCACTTAAGGGGATCAGGTGTTGCCATACCCTTCACTTTTCCTCTAACGAGGCGCCCTTGAGTCTCTATTAGCAGTAACAATATCCCAACATGTTTTTGCTTGTGGCAACCCTACTATTCATCGGGAAGGATTATACTAGTGTTTATGGCAACCCTGGGATTAAGCGATGGTTATTTTGAAGAGATAGTGGAATAAGGACATGAGGACACACTTTTGCTTCTGGCTACTGAAGTCTGCGAAATGAGGATTTTTGTGATAGTGAGTAACTTTCTGTCTTTTATACCTTTGACTAAAAAAGATGAACTCTAACAGGCTTCCTTCTTAGCCTTTGCCATTAATACCTACCTATATTTAAATTACGCGCAAAATTGCATCGCTTGGCATCGTCAAAATTACTTATACATGTATACTTTATTCGTTTTACCTATAATTCGGTAGTGATTTTTGGAAATTCTGAAATATTGACTGTATTTTTTTGTCCCTGTCAGCCTATAGGATTCAATCAGGTATAAAATGTTCGCCCACGTTTTGTCTTTTATCACTAAAACCTTTATGAGGTACGTCGCTTACATTTTTCCCTTAGGTTGCTTAAAGGCTATTCCTCATCATATGCCTTGGAGGTAGGGTTATCAAGTAAGATGGTAGCCAATTATTAAGAAGAAGAAGATTAATTATTTTTGCACCCACTTTAACACCCTTATTTTCTTCAATCGTATTTTTATTTGTAAATAATTATTTTTATTGACATTTACCCCATTAGATTTCGACAAAGTTTCATTACAATTTGTTAAATCTTATAATGTTGATTGTTATTGGTGAGTATCAGTGACCATGCAAGCAGAAAAGAGATATCAGATCAGTAAAGATTCAAATACATTGCATCTCAACCATTTTTTTTCTCCAAGAGAAAATACCTCATGTTTTCTCTGTAAAACTCCATAGAAAATGTTTTTTTTTTCTTTGCCATTATTTTAATGTATTGCGTTGCCCTGGCAACCCTGCGTTGCTGTTTGTACGCAGTATCAAGATATCGCTGAAAGTAATCTTGCAGAAAGGCTTTGCGTCTCTGAGTGACACACTTTTCGGTTGCGGCCATAAAAACAGCTATCGTATCTGTCTTAAAAATTTATTGGTCAATTTGGGCTCTTTAAAAACATGTGGGGGTTTTTTGGTGCACGAGTTTTGTTCTTTTGAAAATGATAAGTATCAAGTGTGTATTTGTAATATGTATTACTTTTATTTATTTTAAGTAAGAACTCAGAGAGTATAAAAATCGGTCCTGCCAATCATGAGATAATTGCGCACAAACATTACATTCATACAGACGGGTCAGATAGAGAAGCTAATGTATGAGAAGTCGGTTAAAAAGGTATGATTTCGCCACCATTCTTCACTCTCATTTATTAGTGTCTGGATTTTAAATGTAATTCATTGCTTCTTTATACAATATGCACTGCAGTTTATTTTATTTATATCGCCAAGACTAAAGCATGTTTATTTGCCGTATTTTTATTTCTTCTACTTTTAGCTTGTGTATGTGCCAATTTGTTTCATCGGGTACCTACAACTTATCTGTTGCTCAGAACAGAGTATTGTTTCAAAGCCAACAGATGTTATTTCTCTTTTATTTTGTGACACCAACATAAAAAACTGTTCTCCATAAAATATTACCTATTTAAAAAAACTGGCGCTTGTGTTATCAGTGAATTTGGGCCTAACAAATGTTAAAATTCACGTCTTGTCATAAAGTCTCTACTTTTGTGGCCCAACCGTACAGGTATTTTGTACGAAGATGGAAGGAGTACCTACACCTGCGAAAGTAACCATTATAGTAATTGAAGACTTTTCAATCAAATGGTCGGATGAAAATGCTAAGTTAAACATAATATTCGTTACAGTAAATTTTATTTCTTCCAAAGGTAAAAATAAATATTATACTTATTTAACCAAATACTTCCAAGCAAAAGTATAATTTCGAATTAAAAACGCAAAAAAGGCTACTGAACCAACACTGATAAAAAACCTATCAATAAAACTCTCATAAATAAAAATACAGACGATTTAAACATTAATCACGTCTAATCATAGCAATTAGGATCTTTATATTAACCGACCCTTAACAATATGTAGGTAACAATCTTAGAGCAGTCAACCAACTGGAACTGCCAATTTCTGTGTCGACAGCGACTCGAGCAATTAGGAAAGGGGCTGCAGGATTGTTCAAAAGAGTTTCCGCGGCCCTGGTAAATAAAAGGCCTACGACGGAATACGACGGTTTTTAGTCAGTAAGAGTCTGACACTCCCTCACCGCTGCTAACCCACAGCGGGAGGGGTCATTTGATGTTTTTGACGTCGTTAAAAAAAAGCACGGAGGAAATAAAGATGAGTTTAGATGCCATAAGCCAGGTAAGTCCGGCGCTTTCTTTTAAGTCAAATACGTACGTTGGGCGTGACCAAAACGCTCATTTATGAGTGAACTAATGAGGCGTTCGGGTTCCTTTTTGCTATCTGTCGTCGATTTTTGGTTTAACAAAAAATATGCGGGTTCCAAAGAAGGCATAAGAGGGCGTAACCTGTAGCATTCCTCGTTCCCCGAACATCCGCATTTTGGCGACTTTAGTTTCCTAGAAGATATTACGTAATGATATATCCACTGGTCATTTTGTTATACACGGTGGCAACGCTACTATGACTGACAGCTCACACATCCGTTTTGGTAGAAGCGAAGGCACGGAAATATCGTCTCCAGCGAGTTAAATACTCTAAGTTAAACACGGGTCGAAACAAATGGTTAAGCAAATTAACGTGCCTTTAATTCAAAATGGCTCGACCGTTACCTGAGCACCGCGTAAGGGTGGCTGAACAAAAAACACGGTGTTTTTTAACCCAAAAAATTACAAAAACAAGCATTTTTTATCGGACTTAGATAAATATGGAGATAAACATGTGTATTTTATTGGTTTTGCTTGCTGACTTTTGTATTTTTGTTTAGAAATGGTAACTTTGGTTGAAGTAGTCCAAAGACAGTAGCTTGATAACTGACGTGATAATTAGAAAGACACTGAACTTATGAACTAAAATAAAGATTACAGCAACTTTTTGAATGAAAATTAATATGTCACATTTGAAAATTTCGGTGTAGGTAAGATGTTAGTAGGAGTATAATAATGTATTAATACGAGTACATGAAATGACTCCCCTTTTCTAGATAATTTTGAACTCAGTCTTAAACAAAATGCTGTATAACTCATCAACATTTTCCAAAAAAAAAATCTTTCTTATCTCTCAAAAAAGTGTTGTTCAATTAATTGTCATCGCGTGATCACTTCACATTGCGCTTAAAATAATATGAAACTTACCCCCGTCTCAACCATTAACATAAATAACAAACAAAATTAGATTTCATACTAAACGGACAACAATAATGTCCTATATTTTATTAGATATTGTTATGAATAATTTTGTAAAGAAAAGGAACGTCAGTCCATTGTGGCAAGTTTTTTTCATCAACTTGTTTCTTGACTATAAATTAGCAAGTTTATCTTACTCCTTTTTGTCTTTAAGATGGGGTTGTGGTAGGGTGACCATGCTGAGATACTAAAATGAGACATGCGTTTTGACTGACACGCGCAAAATGATGGTTAAAAATTGTGTAAGTTGCACGAGTATATTTAAAAATCAGTAAATATGAAAAAAAAACCTAGATACCTAATGAACCTAGATACTTTAATGAGTCTAGGTGTGTTTTTGTTCAAGTTCATGTGTAAGAAGTTGCAACCATTATCTCACCTAGCACCTAACTCATAACCGTTATCTCACTATGCACTATAATAAGTCCAGTTCAAACTTAAAAATCTGGTAACATTTAAATACACTATTCAGTGAGCAAGCCGCAAAAATATTTGATTACTTTTCAGAACATAATGTTGTATTTAAAAAAAAACGTTTTTGTTTACCAGGACTTGTTTATAAACTAGAAAAAGTATACTCACACTACCTGCGTAGTGCTGTTTGCATTTATTTTCAAAAAGTTTCACGGGCCTGCTAATTTATTTACGACAGTTGTTGAAATGCTTTCCTGTTTTATATCTATGAATTTTGTTTTGAATGCAATAACATTGCTTTTTAATAATTAATGTTTGAGCTTTGATATTTGATTCTATTAATAATTTTAAACAGTAGGTATCAGAATGACCGATATTTAATAGCTCAACAATTTTTTTTCAGTTCGAGTTTTGATTACATCAATGGATTATTTTGGATATAAATGTAAATTAATTTCTATCTGGCATATTATACTTTATTAATTATTATACAACAAAATTCATATAAGTTCGTTTGAGTGAGAATCTCCAGTTGTTTATATCTATATAAATAAAAATGAATTGTTGTTCATTAGTCTGATTAAAACTCGAGAACGGCTGGGCCGATTGAGCTGATTTTGGTTTTAAAATGTTTGTAGAGGTCCAGGGAAGGTTTGAACTAAGTTCGCGGGATCTGCTAGTATAATATATTAACTGACAATGCCGTGTGTGTGGAGAAACACTGGGCTACTAAGATATAAGTCTGATTGCCATCGACTCACCAAGAAGAAGAAAACTTCAAGAAAACTACATGAAAGTGCGTACAGTTTCGTCACGAGTAGAAAGACCGACTGGATGAAAATTTTGTTTTATTATATTCAGTAGTGTTACCAAATATAGAAGACCGATGACCAAAATGTCAGGTTAATGTTTTAAAACGGTTGCCATTCGAAACCGCAGTCAAACCCGGTGGCAGAATCTAGTAAAAAATTACTCCACTCAATCATTTGTCAATGCTACTGTACTTAGAGCATTGTACCAACCGGAATCGATAAGAGCACCAATCTTCATGCGAAAAAGCCTGACGCAAGAAAAAGTGACAGATCACTGACTGATTATTATATAGATATACATTGCACTATGAATAAATATCAGGCCACCTTTTTACACACATGGTTATTGTAAGCTATTAACTTGCGTTGTGGGTGCTAAAACAAGTGATAAACTGCTACACACATATTATAACACCCAGACAGACCACCGCCAACAAACACGCTCATCACACAAAACTAAACACTGACTGTACCTACCCGGAATGAAACCCGTGACCCTCAGTCCGGTAGTCCGGCACGATGATCATTGCGGCAACGTGATCAAAAGTATGATTGTCGCTAGTGGTCTCGTACTTTTAGCAAAGGGCGAAGGCTTCTCCTGTGATTCAAATGCTCTAAGCTACTGTAAGAACAGTATATAACGGTGTTATGGGTTGAAACGGTTACCATAAAATTCCCTATACTCTGTTTATCGCGGTGATACGTCATGTCGAAGCTGTGACAATGAATTATATTGTGTTTCTTGAGATATATATTGTTTGCTGAGCCTCGTGGAGGGTTCAGTATGTTTTGTGTGTGTAGTTTTTTAATGTTTCTTTTGTTTTGTATTTAGATGATTTTTTTGGGAAATTATTTTTATTGGCAATAGTTTTTATCATGTCATGTAAAAAATAATAATTAAGTAAAAGTATTGTATTGTATACACGTCTAAGTTTAAGCTTTAAACAATCTAAAAAATACTTATATTTTTTGTTTTATTCTTTCGTCACCTTTTCCTCGTACCAGGATTTTGTTCCCTCAAATTGGTCTTATATGGAGTTAGGATCCGATCTAAATTATTTTGTAATTTTGGTATTGTGCGATGTTGGTCAGTCACGCAATGATTCATAAAGTCAATCAGTATAAAGTCAATTGATTACCTATACTTAAAATTATGACGTCACCTATCTCTCTATTTCGAATTTTCAAAATAAGATGTCCTAAATTCTGTACCTATGCTGGAACTCGGAACATGTCTCCTTATTTAAAATTCTCCAGTACTTTAGTAAGACAAAGTCCAGGTGCTTTTGTGAGACTTAAGGCAAGGCTTCCGCCCGTTTCTTGGCTATTCCTTGTTAATTTCCTCAAGTGAATAGTTTATTACTTACTTTGTTGTACGAACAGATTATTATTGAAGTTAAGCTGCACTGGTTTTAGTGTAAGATAGTGATTATTTAAATGATCTTTGGTCTCTTTCTTAAAACTTTCTGCTTTGTTTTTAATATTGATCACTGAAAAATGTTATTTTTTTTTAGTATGAATCTTGCATTTATGAGGTCTTCATATAGAATTTGGTTTGAGTCTATCATATTTATACTTTGAATTAGAATACATTTTGTGTACGACTGTTTTTTTTTTTTATAATAAAATAAAAATCGTACCGCTCAAAAGCCACTTAGCCAACAATAAATTACAAAATCGTTTTTAACAATTCCCGCGGATCTCCAAAGTATCTAATATCAAAACGTTAAATTACTTATCAAGCCATTTTCAGAATGCATGACAAAGAATATGATATGTCACAGAGTTATTGTCTATTGTTCTTAAACCGGTTACTTCAGAATTGGGCAACCAATGATGTATTTGAAGGTATTTTGTATCATATAGCTGGTTATCATAAAATATTACATGATTGTCACCTGTGTGCATTGTTATTTGGTTATTTTGCGGACTTAATTTTTAAATAATCTTTTCGATAGGTACTCTTTGAACCCTATCTCAATTGATGATGACCACATCTTCAAGCGTTGAAGATGTCGAAGGTGATGCAACCTTCTCTCTTACATAGAATATCCTATCTATTCAAGACTTCAAGAGTCCCAATTCAGGGACCAATGTAGGTTTCCCCATTTGTTTTTGTTAAAACCAAGCATCAAAGTTATGCAAACATACCTTTACCACTTGTACCGAAAGCTTCAAAATAAGCAGGAACTCGCTCAAACGAATCACAAACGGGAGCTAAACTAATCAAAGTAAAATTAACAGACGTCCAAAAAAACATGGCCGCTCAAACTTTGCCACTCAAACGCTCAAACGAGCGATTGTTTCTCATAAAATATTCAAAAATCCGCAGTTTAAATGCAGCTACATTTTAGTAACCCCAAGTTTTCGTTGAGAAAACAGAAGTACAGAAATGCTTTTACTTAAAGTTTATTACTTAGAGCTATGAGAGCGTTTTAAGGAGTCTCGAGGTGGGTAGTGGGTATTCAGTGCATCTGAGAGACCGGCTCAAAGGGCCTCTCTGAGGTACGAAGGCCTTGTATGGGGACTATAAGTTATGGGTAAGCGGGACAAGTGCTGAAGTTTAGAAACTGTATAAAGTGTTTCAAATTAAAATACGTTAACTATGTTACTGTGAGTTCAGAATGTTGGTAATGTATTTTAATTTTTTTTTTATGAATAATTCTTGGGATTTTGCTTTTGGATTATCATCATAAATTAAAACTATTAAAAATATCATTGAAGTGGTGTTGCTTATCATAGTCTTCGTCACATTTTATCTATTTACATTACTAAAGATTATACAGAATTAGCGTTTGCCCTGAAGTATAACTAACTAAAATAATTTTCAGGACTTCTATGAAAACACGATTTCCCCAAAACGATGGCCACAATAGTTCGGAAGGAATTTAGTGTTTAACGACTGGCCGGCGCGGGAGAGATGCCTGGCTAAGCGGATTTCAAGAGCCTGGGTTTAATACCATTACCTGTGTATTCTGCACCATCTCACTCTTGCAAACAGCTTGTACAAATTACTGAGAAAGAGAAATCAACTGAATTTAATTGTCACAAGAACTTTGAGCGATAGTTTCTGAAACTGTCTTTTGAGTTATCATTTTAATTGGTTACGTTCTTAGAAGTACGAGTTTAAGGAAAACATAAAACACATTATAGAGGAGACTGCGTTTGGGTAAACGTAGCGTAAGATGTCTTGCTGCACGGTGGACCGATGATTTGAAGAAGGTGGCGAGCAGTGGATGGAAGCGGGCTGACCATGACCGGGTTGGTTGGCGTTCATTGGGGGAGCCCTACGTTCCGCCTTGCACGGAAATCAGCTGATGATGATAACGTCGATTCCAAGTAATTTTGCGAAGAAGAAGAAGTGCTAAAAGTTGTAGGTAGGTACTTCATCTATAGAGAAAAAACTACAAATAAAACAGACAATACTAAAAAAGTCTGAAAAATACCAGTACACCTACTAACAGGTATATCGCGCACATATTCTTTAAAAACCTCTTACCAATTCCTTGTATAGGCTTTATCCATACTTCCCGCGTCTCAATTACTCTAGAAAGTTCTACAGAAGTTGATACAGAACTTTAATACACTGGTACACTCCACAAAAGAATTGGCGTGCGGCAGCTGGTGGCAATGGTTACTGCGGTTTGGCAGGTCGCAAATTACACTTTTTGTACATTTGAAAGTTGGCAATGTACAATGTACATCGACTCTAGATTGGTATGTTATTGTCGATGTTGTGCTCAAGTATTTTAGATAGAGTTGTAGAAATAGCGTGTGTGTTTGACGGATTGAAAAGGGTTTACACTGAAAAGTAATATATTTATGTTTCAGTTTTATTCTTAAGCACTACACTGTCCACGATGCAGACATAATGCACACAAAATGGGACAGGGAAGTTATTAAGATATTATAACTGACGCAATTGACTAAGCAATGATTTTGATTTGATCTATTCGTCGAACAGAATACCCGTTTTTTTATTTGCCAAAAATATTATTTTATTTGAATCAGCAGCTCTAAAATTTTGCATTAGACGTGATAGATACATAAAGAAACACACTGAATTTATCTAGCCTTCAAAACCTAGTCACCAATACTTAAATAAGTTACCAGCCATGCATATCATTGTCCATCCCTTTATAATAAATGTCATGGTGAGATGACTGAGGCAGGTGGAATCAGTGGAGCGGTCTCCTGGCTACTGGAGTGAGCAATCAATGCAATCAAAGGACGGCGAAGGGTTGGAACGACCTGTGTTGGATGCAGTAGAATGCAGGTTCATTGCTTATGTAGGTTTCTGGTTGTTGCATTTTCGATGAATAAATTAATAAGAAAATAATAGAAATTGAGTACAATAACGTTCTGTAATTATTTTTTAAAAGATACAATTTATCGATCAAGATTTTTCGACGAGATTATGAGTTTCAAGATGACGTTGATAAGACTTGATTAGTTGATCAGTTGCATGTCCAGCTGGTAAGCATGAAATATTCCCGATAGTATGGAAGTATAATTCTAATTCTTCATTGTACACAAAAATATTGAAATACAATCAATACAGATAAGTTATGTACAAAGTGTATATGGAAGTATGTATAATCCCCCCAGCTTGGAAGACTGTGATGACGACACCAATTTTTTTCTTGGTCTAGATTCAAAAGATGATTGGTTTGTGATATTATTATCGAGCCTAGAAAATCCCCACACTGACCAACCTAATCAAAACTGAAATTTCAAAACGTAAACTTCAACAAACATATCGGTAGTTTCTACAAGAAACACAATACCAGGCCACCACAAAGACTACCGCATGTTTCGGTACAAAATATACTTCGAAGGCGTGTTATAAAATGTACTTATATAAGTACAGTAGATGTTAAATTTAGTTGTACAAACGGTGTTCTCGAAGGAGCCGCTACTGCAGGCGTGGGGAGTTCTTAACAGCTAGTTTGGAGACGAAATGATGATATTTCTAACGTATTGCTGGTGTTACTATGAAATTTCGGTTGAAAGTCACTTTTAAATAGATCGAGTTTTTGGAGAGGAGTTCAAGTGTTGGTTGGAGTATCTGGGGTCGTTGTGTTCTGGTGACCATTGCATTTTCTCAAGATCGTCTTGGTGTCTTACTACTACTATACATAATTTGTGGCCAATTGTTGGAATTTGTTTCTGGCAGGTGGGTTTTATAACCTGCTTTTTGAGTTATTATTTTTAAAATAAGTACTTTTACTTAACATTATAAATATGGAGACTTGATTTGCTTGAACACACTAATAAAGAGGTTCAAGGTTTCGATTTTAAAACATGATATAGTGTTAGGTAGATAGCCCATTTATTGAGGGAGCTACAAGTTACTTTACATTTGCGTATGTGAAATACTGCACATGGTAGGTACACCGATAAAACCGAAGTTAGTTTATCTGTAGGTATTTTCGTTATTCGTTTTCTATTGAGTCATTTCATTCTCACAAAATTCTCACTAGTACAAAAATCCTCTTCCATAGTAGGGCTCCACCGTTTCTCGGCTGTCACGCTTTAATACCTTAGGCAAGAGCCAGCGTTCTCTCAGTGAATTTTATAGTTAAAATAAAACTTGTATCGTACATGAGTCGGGAAGGGTTAAGGAAAATGTCACGTCACGGGAAGGAAACTTATTGTTAACAAAAAAGGTACTTTTTTATTAAAAGAGAGCTTATTGTTAACAAAAGGCTTTTTTTGTTAAAAAAATATACATAGGAACACATACTGTAGTATAAAAAAATAAACACTGTAGTTTTACTTGGATACATGCTGTATTTTAATGAGATTTTTTACAAATTAAAGCTTAAGAAGGAAAGTACTTTAAATCCTTAATTCCTTAGAAATAATATAAATGCGAAAGTAACTGTACCCATCACTCTAAGTTACACATGCAGTTTTGAGAGGTCACTTTATCCAGACTACTCTTTATCCAGGTTCCCACACCTGTAGTAGACCCTCAGATTGCAGTTGAAACCACGAGGAAAAGTTAGTTTACAATAGTTTGTCAATTACTGTTGGAATATACGCATTATGTACGTATATACCTACCTATACAAATATGCAAGTTTAAGTATATAAAGCATAACTACTTCAATCATTCGTTAAACATTCAATCATTCAATGTTCATTTCAATCGAACATTTTATCATTCGAAATATAACAGTCGTCAAGGATACACATCTTTTCTTTGTCTCACCTGCACCCATATCCAATAATTACAAACAACAGTTCATCGAAAAATTAAAATACTTAGTACAACTACAACATTATAAAACTTTTTTCTTTTACCTTTTCTTTCGGAATGAATAAAAATTACAGGCCGCTGTACTACCAAGACCAACCAGGGTTAATAACCAGTCATATTCGCCCTCAGGCGTAGATATGCAAGTGCAATACACAACTAGTCTTTAAACGTATCAAGTTGTCTTATAAGTAGAGGATATGCATCGATCTGCACTTTCCTGCGGTCGGGTACTGGTTTATCAAGTCGCAGTGCAATAATATAGATGTTTTATGTTAATATTGATATATTACTATGATATATAATTATTGCTTGCTGTTATGCACGTCCTCAGGGAACTACTTGCCGCATCTGGAAAAGCTGTTTTATGAGGGGTCAATAAATCGGTCGTTAGATTTGGATTGTGAAAAATTAACATTAAGGTTTATTTCAGTTTTTTAGGTCAAGTTCGAGATGCAGTTTTAAATCAGGCTCAATTTCCGTGTTTCTCCTACATAAACTATTATTATGCTCTTAACATAATGAAGGCAAATCCTAGTATCTTTTTTAGTATATAAATGAAACCCGGTTTCCGTTATCACGACATAACATGAAAACGGCTTGACCGATTTGGCTGGAAATTAGAGGAGAAGTAACTTAGACCCGGGAGAAGGTTTAAGGATAGTTTTTGTCACCATCCGGCTACGGGACACGGGTGAAACCGCGGGCGAAAGCTAGTTATTATAATAAAATTTATATCATATCTCTATTCCACAAGCTATTACATTAAAATGAATGGATTCTAAGTAATAAAGTTAATTTATTTCTTACAGAATACTTGATGCCTTCAGAAAATTCACAGCGTAATCAAGCTAGCATTCGCCCGCGGCAGTTCCTACGCAGCGGTGCATAAACTTACGGAAATTTACATTTTCTATCCAGATAGTCTTATTTCAAAGCATGCACTATGAACACTCGACTACTAATTCTCCCTAGGGACAAACGAACATACCAACTTATGAAAACATTCGTGAAATGGAAAAACAAACGAATTTAGTCTCTATTTCATTTCAAATAGGAATAGAACATCATTTGCTTGAGTGTGTGTCATTTGTTTTTGTATAATTCTACAACCAAATTATGATTGCATCTGTTTACGAGCCTATTATTCTATTTTCAACCTTATTTTTGAAGGATTAAGGTTGTAATGCAATTTTGATAGGTGTACAATATGTCGTGGTGTAACGGTGACGCATTTGCATCTCAGTTGATTGCCGACGATAGATTGTTTAACTCCAATCATGTCGTGAATGGATTGGTTAATAGATACATAATTTTTCTTAGTCTAGAATCAGACGGTTACTAATGTGCCTACTAGCTAATTGACTGGTATTTAATACGTGTAAGGATATTGCTATAATTATACATCTTGATCAGTGGTCTTCTTCTTCGTGGTGTCCCGTAAATTATAGCGTAAGTCATAAATTTTGATCATCATCTGCCTAGACTTTTTCCAACTATGTTGGGGTCGGCTTCCAGTGTAACCGGATACAGTGAGTACCAGTGTTTTCATAAGTATTGATGGTTGGTAAAAATATTTGAAAAAGTCTTTGCTAATTTAGTCTAACCATGCTATGTTTATAGTCTCACAACTCATAAGTAGTCAATCTATGAGAATGTCAGGATCATTTATACACCAAAGGTTTCTACTGTTGATTTCTGTTAATAACTACGATAATGTAGTTAATGAGTGCTAGACTGATATAATATTTAATAGATTAGACTAAGACTTTGCTTGGGCTGCAAAGTTTTGCTCGATCGATTGTATGATCGGCTCTTAATCAAAATGGTAGTGCACTTTGAGATGTTTGTTGACTGCAACGATTAGATATCAACCGTCTAAACAGTTTGAAGCCTTTAAAAGCCAGTTTGATGGATTAAAGAATGAATACATGAAGAAGAGAAGTCAAAATCATTAACCAATTTGAGATACGAAAGGCCTCAAAACACTCAAAACAGAATACCAAATAAATCCTACCACGTACACCGAGTTAAAATAGATGCCACAATCTATAATTTGAATCAATTCTTCGAACAGTTTATTGCATATTGTTAATACTATCGTTTGGAGTTGGTCACGGCCGCCTAAGCTAGCATTGTGGGCTGGCATATCAGATCTGTGCAAATTCATAGCTCCTTGGCCCACCCTCTTGTAATGAGGAAGCCTGATGTATGTTATGATGGGCACGTCATTGGAAATCACTTTTCTAGTTACCTGTAGTACCGTGTAGGTAGTTCCTTGTGGAACTAACTAAAACTGCTTTAGATGGGAAATCATCAAATGACTCTTCGCTTCCTTGTACTTTGGAGATGGGAATCAGAATTTTACTAATGAAAACTCACTTATATTTCTTTAACAGTAAATCTAACCATCTCGTATGGTTAAACCTTCAATGTCAGCGGTTATTTGGTGGCCTCCAGAATACTTTATGCTTGATAGATTAGCTCGATCTCAGAGGCGTGCACTTGGAGAGGCCTATGTCTAGCAGTGGCCTGCTACAGGCTGATGATGATGATGATGATGATGATGATAGATTAGCTAAATTGCAGCTAAGACAAACTTTATACACGCAGATAAGTAATTTCGAATCTTCTATGAGTTTCAGTATATATTACTGAATACCAAACATACATTGTTTATCGTAATTTAGGGTAATGGACCCTTAAAACAAAATCTAAATAATAATTGCTCACTTCTAAGAAGCAACTACGATATTTAGAAGCAAAAAGCTAATGCATTTAAACCCATTTCAATATGGAAATCAACCATTAAGGTTTTGTAAAATATTTACATTTTCACACATTACATACAAGTTACCTAATGTCAGGTTATCGAACCTGAAAAAACCTCAATTTACATCATCATGCTCCGAGCCTTTTTCCCAAACTATGTTGGGGTCGGCTTCCAGTCTAACCGGATTCAGCTGAGTACCAGTGCTTTACAAGGAGCGACTGCCCTATCTGACCCCCTCGAACCAGTTACCCGGGCAACCCAATACCACTTGGTTAGACTGGTGTCAGACTTACTAGCTTCCTCAATGTACCTCAATTTACGTTTAAAAAAAAAACAGTTTTAAAAATGACTTATATGTAAACATTCGCGGAGTTTTATGTTACGCTTTTGTCTGCTTACTCCTCATTAGCTCAAGCGCTCGTGTAACTGAAGTGTGACGTCACAGCGCCGCCATATTGTTTCGCAAGTAGATGCTGGTGCTTGAAGGATGCGTTGTGACTTGCGTGTTTTTGCTGTTTTTTTTTTGCTTGTAATTTCTGCTGAGGGAAGTAAATTGTTTTCAGTGTTAAAATTCTGAGTAAATACAGAATATGAGTCTATATAGAATACTGAGAAGTTATTTCTTTAATGTAAATTATTTTTTTGGCAAATATGTTCCACCTTCGACTTCGTCATCGATAACCAAGTGAGATAGTGTTCAAACGCGAGTTGCATGATAAACGAAAAAGTTTTTACACTTTACACAATTATTAGTTTTTATCTTACTAATATTATAGAGAGGAATAATTAGTATTTTTGTTTGTTTGTTTGTTTGTTTGTAAAATGTTTTAATGTCAAATTGTCACCACTAGAAAGCTACATTATTTACGAGTAACATAGATTACATTTTATCCCGGTACGGGAAAAACTGCTAGGATCTTGTAAAATACTGGCCTAAATTCATCAACTCTCAAAACCCAATTCTACAGACAGGGTCATAATTACTTGACAAAAATAAAACAATTCTCTCAATGCAGAAAGCTTAAAAATCAACCCGGCAACTGCCACAAACACCCGTCCACTGGTTTACACTTCCAACTTATTATTTCGTATTTAATTCGCGTTTCAACCCATCATCTGCAGTCGTAGGGTTAAATCGGAGGTATGGCTTACTGGTTTATATTTTTTTGTATTCAACTACAGGAATTGTGAATAAGAACTAAGCTTTGAAGTAATTTTGGGTTTTAGTTAAGTTATTGAGACCATAAGAGAACTAGGTATTATCTTTGGTTCTTTTTAACATTTTCGAGGCCAGTTGCACCGGTTACTGGCGAAGTCTCTTAAGACCTCGTTGCGATGTTCACGGGCGAACTGGGTAAATGGATGAGAGGGATAGAACTATGCGATAGCAAATAGATAGAGAGAGGAAACATGCAACCTGCTCGAAAAAAAATAACGTAAGCGCCATACTAAATAAAAATTTATTAAAAATTAAATTTTATGTTTCTTTAAAAACTGTTTTCTAATTAATGTTTAATAAGATATTATCTACATTCTTTATTATTTTAATGTGACAGAAAGTACATGACTACGACATAGAATTCATAAAATGTTATTTTTAGAGGTAAGTTCTGATTTTTTTTCTATCGAGAAAAGTTACTTGTTTTATGTTTTTGTCTTCGGATTAATCTAGGTAATATAGTCAACAAACACATATAAAAAAAGTTAATTATTCAAATAAGTATTCTTAAATTAAAATTAACTTAAAAAAATTGTTGAATTCCGAGGTAGCGCCTTAACTATAACTTTTGGTTTGACAGATCTCGGATAGCTATATTTATTAGAAACTATAATCAGCCTTTATCTGATAGATAGTATTAACTGTTAGATAACTAACTGACACCATATCGGTAATCAGTGAAACTGAGCAGCGGAGTTGTCTAAATAGATTTTCATTCTGCGCCCGACACCTAAATTATTTTAAACTAGCTTCTGCCAGCGGTTTCACCCGCATCCCGTGGGAACCTCTGCACGAACCCGGATAGATAGTAGCCTATAGCCTTCTTCGATAAATAGGCTATCTAACACCGAAAGAATTGTTCAAATGGGACCAGTAGTTAATGAGATTAGCGCGTTCAAACAAACAAACTCTTCAGCTTTATTAATATTAGTATAGTATAGATACTAATTTTAAAACTAATTTTCATATATTTTTTTAGACACCTCAGAAATGAAAAACCGAAATTATGCATTTTATCTTAACTCAAGAGCGAAGAAACTGATTGAAATGAATATATAATTTATAACGTTTTTATTCCTTTGAAAAAGTTAATTAAATACTCTACGGAACCTCCAAGAGCAGCTAGTTTTTCAGAAACCTAGGATTTATTTTATAGCTCAATTCAAGCTTAGAGTCATTAAAATAAGCCATAAAACTATATTGAAATAATTAAGTTTTAAATGCTTCAATACCTAGTTTTATTAGCGTTTTTATTGTTATAGTATAGTAATTATTATATTTAAATGTAATGGACTGGACTGGGAGATTGAGTAATTTGCAGCAGTATGTAAATTTACTTGCTGAGGTTTAAAAGAACATAATAAGATATTTTGAGACTGAAATTTTCAATTAAATCAATAGTTAAGACATTTTGTTGGATACATCAGTTTGCTAAATTACTTGCAAGAAAAAAAAACTATTTCGCTAACAAAATTCAATAAACAACATAAAATACATCACACTTTCCACCGCACAGTGGTAATGAAATAATTTTCGCGTAGTCAAAAAAAAAAATATTTTTATTTTCACTTTTTATACGGATGCTAAAACAATGTTTCAGGCTAAAACGGTTTCGGAATCACAGACCGGAAAATTGGTGGCCATTAAGAGGCTCTAAGCTTTATTTTTTTATCCCCTACCCCTCAGTTGGTAATTAAATGACAATTACCGGAATCTCAAAGAGAAAAACTTGGCGTTTTTTAGTCATTGCGTTTTTTAATGTTTCGATTTATTCCGTTTAGCTTGTTAATGTTTTGGTTATGAATCATTGTAAAAATATTTTTTTTATTATTTTTTTATTTCAGTTAAGGTTCACTGAAAATTTCTTCTAGCTATCAGAAGGTTATTATTGTATAATACAGGTAAAAGATTACAAGCTAAGTCATGATTAAAAAATTCAAAATGTTGAAACAAAAAATTTTGCACAGTGTTATTTTAAATTAAATTGTTGTATAAAATAACCTCGGAATAAATGGAAAAATAATCGTATTTTTTTCATTTATGTGTTATATCATCGACAGAGCATTTGCATATCGCTCAAATCTGTTACGGTATAAACCGTTTTCAAATCGGTTTAGTCAAAAGCAATAGTATGCTTTTATCGAAAATCGTTTTGTTTGTTCAACAATTCTTTTTATTTTCGTTTTCAAATCTTTTCAGTATATGAAGAAAGGCTTCGTATCCATTAAGGTTTCGCAATGGAATGATGTTACACTTAGAGTGTTGCTATTATTTATTTAAGCGATTTGTATTTTTTATGAAATAATAGAAGAACATAAAGTAGTGGAATAAATGTTTTACAACCTCACCTATCTCAAACTGCACAACTTAAGTATACTATAAAAAACAAAGCGAACGAATTGTTACATGAAAATTCGCATAAAAACACACAGGTTTCACCTAAACACCAAATGTTAACAAAAAACAAATGAAATAACAAAAAAAAACACAAATACCCGCAAAATAGCTGCTGTACAAATCTCCAATGCAAATAGCAACCTATTTGTTCAAGATATCTCCAGCTTAGGACAAAAGAATGCCGCGAAACTTCCACCAGCAATGACTGTTAAAACATCCGAACTATTGCAATACTACACGAAATATAACAAAAGGATACGGAACCCAAGTTTTCAGAGATACCCACGGGGTAAGGAAAGAGTGGAGATGTCATAATGCAGGTAGGTCAGGCGCCTTCTTCTGGGTCAAACTCGTACGGTGGGCATGACCAAAACGATTCCTTACGAGTGAAATAACGAGGCATTCGGGTTCTTTGAGAAATCTGTCGACGATCAATAGGTAATACAAAAAATGGTTCAAAGAAGGCGTTCATGGGCTAAAACAGTAACATTCCTCGTCACTAGCTCACCCGCATTTTGGCGCGCTACTTTCTTAAGCGATTTTCCGTTATGGCACCTCCGCTAGTTATTTTGTTCTCCACGGAGATACCTGTAAAAGTGTTGCTCTCGGAAGCTAAGGGGCAGACAATCTCTAGCGCCATTGTTTTGTTGTATCTGAGTTGGAGAATATTCTAGAAACTGTAGTATATTCTAATAATGGTCGAAAGAAAGTGACACTACCTTTCTACTCACATATAAGGAACAATACCCGGTTTTGTAAGTGATAATTTCTTTGGTATCTTTTGTGTAAGTTAAGCAGTTAACTTTATTTCTTTACTTAAGTTTGCCCCCTAATTTCGGTTTCACAATGAATATTAAAACTGACTGAAACTTTTATTAAGTAATCAATGTGTTATTTTCACTGTCAAAATAATAACAGCATTTCGCAAATAAATATTTAATTATACAATGTGTCCCGGGGATAAGTGACCGCCCGAATTTTTTTGAATATTTGTACAAAGTTAAGGATAATTTCATTTATATTTTTGAAAAAAATCATTAAAAATTTTTTATTGTCAGGCCTGTTAATAACAGGCTTTGCTCTTTTTTTTTCAAATTTCAACTGACTGTATTTTTGCATTTGTTTGAAATAGCAGCAAACATTGCTGTGAGTTTTTGTAGGAAATATCATGTAGTTTATTAATAAATTAAAAGAAAGTGATATTAAGGGGGCATTTATTGGACTTATTTTGAAAAAACTGAAAAAAAGGCGTTATTTTCTTTGAATTTTTATTTTCTTTTTTTTCTAATAAATGTTTTATTACATTTTTGTTATGTTTGATAATTTTAATTGATAAACTATGATGTCGGCTAGTCAATAAAGAAAAAGAATTTAAAAGATGTAAAACTTAGGAAATATCTTAAAAAAACTGCAGCACGTCACAGTATTTACTAAAAATCATTAAAAAAAAACCAAAGGCGGTAAGTCCCAAATATAAAGGAAATTATCCTTAATTTTGTACAAATATTCAAAAAATTTCGGGCGGTCACTTATCCCCGGGACACATTGTATATTTAGTAAATGTTCTTTCTCTCTTTGAGTAAAAGAATAATGCTTCGCAATACTAATGTTACCTATTTTTAAACTTAGTTTAGAGCTTAGCAAGAAAATAAACTACATGAAAGACAACATATTTTTGAAGTGACTGTACCTGTGATTAACTGACACATTGAACAGGACAACTTAATCACAAAGTCAACTTCGAATCACAAAAGGTTGGTCCACACTGAAAGGTTTTAGACACATGTTTTAATTATTTTGATTTTTTATTTCTAGAAAAACATTTCGTAACACTTTTTGGTTTTAGTGGTCATGATTCAACTTTCTGTTGCATCCTGCCGCCATTAAAGCAATGAGATATCTTAAAATTTACAATAATACACTACACAATGGCATAGAACTCATCATCGCAATATTTCTGGGGAGTTTGTTACACCACTTCTTCTTCTCAGCAAAAACACATCGGAAGTGGTGGGCGGGCGTTTTGGGGGCTGTCTTTTGTAAATTTGACGTTCAAAAAGTGCTGATTTTCAGCCTACTTTGAATAAATGACTTTTGATTTTGATTGATTTTTTGAATTTAGGTACCAAACCTAGATGGTATAAGAGGTGAGCAAGGAGACTGTTTTCTTAGTTTTTCGCAATAATCTTTTTCCTTAGAAAGTCTGAAAAAGTAAATAACAGAAAGCTTCGTTGATGCACTGTGACCATACCTTAAAACTGGAAGTAAGACCATTAAAACAAAACAGGACATTTCAGACTGTGACACACAACAACAGACATCAAACTATAATTATTGGGCCCGAGGCGTTTCCATTTCACAAACTATAATTTTCTATTTTACTTTTTCCATTTCGACGAACTTCGGCCCACTGTGCAGTAGAAATATGGACGGTGTATGAAAATTTAATAACATCGTGTTTGACTTCCCGTATACTGGCATTTTATTTTCGAATTGATCGAGTGATTATTTGTTATTTATACGTTTTTCGTAACCTTATAATTCTGGGTTACAATTGCTCTTTTAGAGACTTAGTGAGGAACCAGGAGACTAAGAGTTGCCGATAGTTAGTTTGGGATCATTATAAGCAGTAAGCACAAAGATGAATAGTAGTACGACATTACAAAGACCAGGTATTTATTTGGAATCAAGATTTTCTTTAAAATAATTGTCTTTCATCGGTTCAGCTGTCGGTCTGCAATGTGCAGGATTTAACTACTGTTACAATAACTAAGATATGATTTATCAAACCAACTCAGTTTATAAAAGTAAATTCCCAGTATTCCTATGCTAAAACCCACTGATTATTATCCAATAAATCTTTTTATTTAATACCGTAAAATGTGGTCAGGTTTAGCCATAAATATCGTCTTAAGAGCTGAGAAGCCGAAGAATGTCGATATCGACGAATTATAGTGTAGGGATGACTAATTCCACATTCATCTTTGCAGTCTTATCTATAGAGTTTAGTAGTATATCTCATAGACTTTCACCTCTATTTCTTTATATTGCACGTTTTCCTTAAGACCGACTTTTGAATAGTTATGCTGCAAATCAGTAGTAGGTTATAGTTATTTTGCGATTAAAGACTGAACATTTTCATACGGGACTAATGTCCAAATTGAATCTCTGGTCGCAAGTCATGGATAGATAAGTTATAGAAGTCCACTAATAGCGGGTAATTTCATTTATGAGATGACGTCAGACAGAGAAGTATGAAATAAAAATTTAAGTAAGGTCAGGAAGATGACGATGTTGCGAAGTTAGTATAATTCCTCTTTAAACACTCTGGTAAAAAAATCAAGATGCCTAGTATTGAAACGGTTTCAAGACCATCTCCTTCATTAGAATTATTAACATAGTTCGTAAGTACGTTTGCTACTAACCCGATATGTGTCTAGAGTCTAGAGATACTTGAAATAAATGGTTATTATTATCATGCCAACTTTTCATAACCAAAATTTACACCATCCAAAATTGTACTAACATAAAATTTTCTAATAAACAAGATGTGGCCTGTTACTGCATTTCGCTAAAACGGATGCGGTTATCACACTAGTCGGTACATAATATACATATATTGGTGTAATGCTAATAAACCGATCGGGAACACATAAAATGTATGAGAATTAGCATAAAGGGTATGGACGGACGCGGAACTCGTTTTTATATGAGACGATTTTTAAGAGATCGTGACCGAGTGAATAAATAAATCTAAATTTTGACCACAATCAAAATCAAAATGTTTTTATTTCAAATAGGCCTTTGCAGGCTTCTAAGTAACATCACACTATTTGTATGGTTCCAAAAAGTTTGTCTCATGGAGAAGAGCCGGCAATAAAATCCATACTACCACGGATTGGAACTGGGGTTGTTCCTATCCTATAGTTATTTAGCTATGCTATCAGTCACCATAAATGCACGTCATCCACTTGGTCAATAGACAATTAATTTTTACATCTTGTATAAAAAACTGTCCAAACTCGCATCATATAACACTACACTTCTAAAGTTAGCTATTGAACGCAACACGTATGCGCTGCAGTATTATTTTGTATTTTTTAGACAGTTGTGAAATCATGTTAGCAATTTTCAGACCAACTTAGCTTCTTGATAATATCTGTATGAACAAATGCGCAAAGAGTCAAATGATTTCATAAAAAAGTCATGTTTGGCAGACTAAAGGGGTCTACACACCAAAGCCGCTGACCCGGCGGCACAGCCCGGCGGCACGACTGCCGCGGCATGTGGTGTTCTAGTAATTGTCAAATACTCTATGAAAGCCGGCGGCATGATTGTACAAAATACGGCCGGCGGGTTGGGCCGCCGGGCTGTGCCGCCGGCATCAGCAGCTTTGGTGTGTAGACACCTTAAGAAACTGGGCCATATTTTTTTACCTCACGACTCAAATTCGACAAAAAATCGTGTGGTCTAAACGGCCGTATCGACATCGATGTTCGTACTTGTCTATCGTGTAACATTATTTATTGATAAACTAGTTACTTTGTGTACAGAGCCCGCGGGACCTCTTCCTTGCTAGGGGATATAGTTTCATATAATTTCTATGACAAGTCCTTGTTTATGATCTTAGAGAAAGGCCTTTTCTTTGCAGTCTTAGAGGTGGAAAGTGCAGTTTTTATCGGGGCGGAATAATTGATATTTGATATATACAGGTATGCCTCATCGTTTAATCGGGGTTTTATGACTAGTCACATTTTAAGGAATTCTTAAGACTACGAAATATGTAAATTGAAATAACTTTTATTACTATTTATACCGTACAGTTGGTCGGAATGACCCATAACCCTCGAAAATTAGAACCACTCAAATAGAGGACCTCCCGTAGAGGTATTCAAGTCATAGGACGGAGTGCAAATATTGTTATAGTGCATACTCAAGAGCATAACAATGTATGAACGTTAATTTTTAGGGTTAAAAGCAATAAAAGGGGAGGCGACTATATTAGTGAGATGCAATTAATTATTTCTTATCTATTGTGATGCAAATTAGGCTAAAAGGTACAGCACGTGTTTACCTATTCATAAATCTTCGAATTTTGGGGTTTTTAATGCACAATCTTCTCGTAAAAACTGGTTAGTTTCAATATAATTTTTTCAGCTTGTGAAAAAAGTATTTCGATTTTTTATTAGAAGCTAGCCGTTTTGCCGCGGTTTCACCTAACACCAATCTGCCCGGTACCTGGATAAAATATATATAGCCTGACTCGGGAAAACTATAGCTTTCCAATAGTAATAATTCAGACGTTTCCCAGCCTTTAAGGTACAAATAAACAAAAAAAATCCTTTTTAATGTAAAAGTATATATAAGTCCTGCCATACAATCACTCACAAAAATAGGAAAAGCGAAGTTATAAAAATACTCGTAACTATTATAATTTTCCGAACCGTTAAATACATACGTACATATCGATTACATAAACACTAACACATGCACAAAAGCAATGTGTGCAAATGCAATTAATTTGCAACCACGCAGAGTACCTACCCACTGATAATATTATCTAACGAAGATTTATCTCAATGTGTTTATTGAACAGTGAGAACCATGGAAACTGGAAAGTGTGGACACTAGACCATTAGGCTTGGCATGGTGCAAGCCATGAGATATTAGCGTGTTACTTATTAGTTTCATTTATTTATTCACTAGCTTTCCGTCCGCGGTTTCACCCGCGTCTCGAGATAACTGCTTGCCGTAGACGGATGGTGACAAAAATCCTATGTCCTTCTCCCGCGTCTAAGCTATCTTACGTCTAATTTTCAGCTTAAACGGTTGAAATGTTTACATTTCCTAGGAGCTGTACAATTCATAGACTTCATACATTTCCGGTAACATATAAAATATAAATTACCATCGTATTTTTAATCGTCCACTGCTGGGCACAAGCCCTCTCTCACATAGAGAAGGATTTAGCGTTAATCACCACGCTTACTCAATGTGGGTTGATGATTTCAAATATTAAAGTCCAGGTTTTCTCAAAGTTTTCTTTCCCCTTAAATCTGTCATTGGTACTCAAGGTATAGGTACTTAGAAAGTACATACAAACATAGAAAAGTTGCATTGGCACTTGCCTGACCTTTTTTTTCTATACTTTTTTTAAAGAAAATTAAAAATTCAATGAAAGTTTTTAGCCCGTCTTATACCGGCCAAATACCTAATCCTTGTTATGAGCCTATTGCCGTTCATTTCCATACCTACTGAGTTATGAGCCCGAACAAACTGTCGGTCGACTTAAAGTTTGCAGTGTGCTCTAAGACCGCTGTATATCAATAAAGTTAATTATTATAGCTCGAGCTCGTATCTTGGGTCACACACTCCCGCCATAGCTAAGTCCGCGCCGGTGAATGCATGCGTATTGTAGCCTACAATGGGCAGGCGCCATGATGGCATTAATCCAACGTTTAAGTCACCAGGCGGTGGCGGATCAATCTTGCAGACTTCATGTTGTACATATTTGATTTATAACAAGTAATTTATAAGATAACTGGAAAAGTGAAATCCAAATTAACTTTATCCAATAATAAAAGTACTGTTTCTCAGACTCTTTTCTTGTAATTTATCTTTATGTTAAATACCGGAAATATAAATAAATGGGCTACTCAAAAATAATCTTACGCACAAATTAGGTAAGTATATACCAAACGCTCAAACGTCACGCGACAAAAAGAGTCACAATTTCTAACCCTTCGCATTCCCTCAACTTTTCGTCCCTAAAAGGACGACGGAAACACTTCGGGCTGGCCACTAACCATTAGCTGTTAGAAGGGTTAACTCGTTCGCAACTTTGCGCCCGAAACGACAAAAAGATATAAAAGCGTTTTTATGAAGCCCATCCTTCTAAATACAGGTTTTTGGAACGTAAAATATGGAGTGGGATCAGATGGCAAGCTTTGAAACTGTGTCAAAAATCATAAAATTGCATAAAAAGTAGCATAAAGCCTTCCGCAATGAATGGGTTAACTAACGGTGAAAACTGTCTAATCGATCTGGTTAGTTCCTGAGGCAAACACATTCAAATAAACGAACTTTTCCGCTTCATAATATCATTATAAAGCGGAAAAGAGAGAACTAGACGGAAATAGACGTCCCATCAAAACAGCTGCATTTCTTTTATTAAATACCTACTTCATACCCGAACAAAACACGACAGGTGAGAGAGAAGGAAAAGCGAATCCAATACAAAGGTATATTATACTATTTACATATTACAAAAATGGAACCGTCATCCGTCAGCTATGACCCTTTACCCTTGTCAGAACACAGATGTTGCGTTCTCTTACTCAAGAAACAAAGTAGGTACATGGAAATTTTAATCTACCGAGATACCAACAACATCCCGTGGTTTCTACGTGGTGTCACCTACTTGCATTTTTTTTTGTCAAAAAATGGCAAACTAACATTTCAAAATTCTACTAGGAACGAAAGTTTGTATGATATATATAGATGTTTTTTACTCTTTCACGAAAAATCGGATCAACGGCTATTTAATTTTTTCATATCATATTACGCTAGCAAGTATTGATATTTTAATTTTAGTTAGTTAAGAGGATAGTTTTCAATAAAAACACGTAAATATTAAAAAGTGTAAATTGATACGAAGAAAGTAAGGATATTTAAATCGACAGGAATGAAAATATATGCTTGCTCAAGAAGAAATTTTTTATCTTTATCTTTAGAAATAAATTAAGTATAGGGTATAGATTAACCGAATATGACGCAATAGAAAATAACGGAAGTAAATTCAAATTATTTTTCACTCGAGCGCAAAATAATTAACAGTTAATCATAATCAATAAGAATGTAGTTTCTTCATTAATTTTGCCATTTTGTTGCGAGGCTTGGCCATGGAAGCATATTTGGCGTTCATAAGTATAATATCTTATGTTATAATAACCGATTCAAGTAAGTACAATCCTTTTTGAACCGACTGCTCAGAAGTGGGAATATTTAAGGGAATGATTCAGAAGGCTTAGTATTTCTTGTTTCTAAGGTCCTAACGGCCGGTACGGTGGACCTTGAGCCCGTTATTGGCCACCTATTTAAAATATTTTTACATGATTTTTATAAATTTTTAATATTTATTCATGTTAAAAATTATGTTATTATAAAATAAATAAATGGAATGATAAATCACACTAACTTTATATGTTTGTTCATTCTTCAAACGGCTTAACGGTTTTGATAGAACTTGGCTGTAATACAGCTTATACCTACATCATAATAAAATATAGGCGACTCTTTATCTGAGTGCGGGAATTACTTCTATTAGAAAGCGGGTGAAACCGCTGGTAGCTAGTATATAATAATATAAAAAAAAAAACAATAGCTGGTTTATACATATATATAATAGCTTTTGCCCGCGACTTCGTTCGCGTGGAATAGTCACTTCCGGCAGATTTTTGGTTTGACCAATAGATGGCGCTTTAAATCCGGAATACATTTTATTTTTTATTTATGTCCTTTCTCAAGTTCCAAACTATGTTTGTACCAACTTTCACATAAATCGGTTCAGTGGTTTAGGGGTCAAGAAAAGACAGACAGAAAGACAGACAGAGTTACTTTCACATTTATAATATTAGTTAGAATGTCGAGTATGTATCATGGTAGCAGTAGATACGATCTCTGCAACCAAAGATTATAATTCTTATTTTCTAATCGTCGTATTTTTCTATTACAGTACCACCAGAACAATGCTTTGCCAATTTTAGATGGGATGACTGCGGCCGAGAGCCTAAACCGGTCATGTACTACTGGAAGCCAGGGTCAAGATGTGAAGTTGGTATCTGGCGAGGCTGTCTTCCCAACATCAACATGTTCAGAGACGAGTACGAATGCGTATCAACATGCATCTTCTCCATGCGGGCTCACGCCGACCATTTCAACATGATCAATGAGGAAGAAGAACCTGAGACCGAGCTGCCTACTACTGAGGTGGATCTTAATGTAACGGTTGAGACGGGCAATGATACCATTGTCAATGGCACAGACGGACTGAACAACACGGAGGTTGAAGAAGGTGGAGGTGGCCAGAACGACACTGTAGCAAAAGAGGATGACACAACAGGCGAAACTGCTGCCGGTACTGAGGGTGCTGCCGAGACTACTGCAGCGGCTTCATAAAGCAGTTTTATATCTGCGCTCCTTTGTATCTGCGATTTAAAATACAAAATAAAACACCGCCTATTTATTTACAATAAACTTCTGCCGGCAACTTCGTCCGCGTTGGATTTTGTGCTAAGAGAAGAAATATAATAATAAAATGTAGAAAAACACTCGGGCTGCGGTCTCACACAGATAAGCATGTCACTGACGTGTAACCCGCCCATAAATAAAACGAACCCGGTATTGCACGGATAACATTCTGGTTTGACAATGCAAAAAATAGATCAAATATAGGTTTCGTTTTTCGCAGACTTCAAAACGAATATACGTTTCTATTAAAATTTGCTTTATAGGATGATTGTTGGTTAGTTCTGAGGGCACAGCAGTGCCCCAGCCAAGACTCGAGCAAAGCGGGCACGGCCGTACCATCTTTTCTCGAAGCGTTTCGCGGCTATTTCAGCCCTCTGTATCTTCCATATGAACAAAGCTAGGAGTTTAAGTTTTCGACGACCAAGAGTAAGTATTAGAACAAGCTCAGTCTCAAAATTACAAGACATTTGAATAAATAGTTTACGAGTTATGAGCGATCAAAGTTACACCATTTTGTCACTGACTCACTCACTGACCGATCATCAAAAGTCTAAGGTACTTCTAGCAAACTTAGAACCTTCAAATTTGGCACCAAGATAGGTTATTAGCTACATATAAAGGGAAAATTATAAAAACCTTAAAACTTAATAAAAAAATTGGTAACAAATTTATATTTGCGGTTTTTCAAGAACATTGTGTATGAATTTTGACTGCATTGATAACTTTGTTATTTATTTATGTACAAAATGTTACTATTTGTTTTATTGTTACGTAGTGTGGTGTATTGTTATTATGTACTAGCCGTTTTCACGCGGTTTCACCCGCATCCCGTGGTAACTACTGCCCGTACCGGGATAAAATATAGCCTATGTTACTCGTGGATAATGTAGCTTTCGAATGGTGAAAGAATTTTTAAAAACGGTCCAGTAGTTTTTGAGCCTATTCATTACAACCAAACAAACAAACAAACAAACAAAGTTTTCCTCTTTATAATATTAGTATAGATTAAATATACATACGTATGAATAAAAAAGCTAGGTTTAAATGAAATGATAAAATCTTTCATATTAATGCAGTGCGATAAATACTGCATGCTCGCTCGATAGATGGCGTTGTCCTGGTCTAAATCGCGCTATGGTTTCGTTAAATAGCTTGGTATAAGTAGGACTTAAAAAAATAAAAAATAATTTCATGTGATAGCGCCATCTACCTCTGAAATAAATCTCTTTTATTCTAAAAGATATTCGATTAAAAAATTCGACAATTTCGAAATTGTTTAATTTATTTTAAAAAAAATGTTGTTTACGTGCTACTTTAGGTCTACATATTTAGTTTGTTATATACTTAGAGAAGAAAGAGACCTACAAAAAATAAATTAGATCCCACCAAAAACATTAAATGTAAAAAAAAGCCAATCCTCTACGCAATTCCTCCACCGTAAAAAGTTTTGAGATCGCATAGAAGCCAAGTCCTGTTCAACTTTATTTGTAATAATAAATCAATATTTTGTGACTATATCAATAGTTTTGTTCACATTACAATAATATTGTCTTGGTCATGAGCACAAGTTAAAAGTCGCTCCTTGAAATAATGTGTAAATACCATTGAATTGATAAATTCTATTTGGACATAATTTTACGATTGGACTGATTATGGACTGATTGGAATTTGAGATCACTATAGACTAAACATGCGCCATAGCACATGCAGTTCATTGATGTTGGATGATACTGACTGTCGGTCATTTAGTAACAATTGAATAAATTAAAAGTATTTAATTCTGCGATATTAAACTTCATGTTTGACTTTCACCTCTCCAAGATATGCTGTTTTATATTTGTAGTGTATTGTGCTCATGGCCAAGTCAATATTATTGTAAAGTGAACGAAACTATTGATATTGTCACAAAATATTGATTTATTATTACAAATAAAGTTGAACAGGACTTGGCTTCTATGCGATCTCAAAACTTTTTACGGTGGATGAATTGCGTAGAGGATTGGCTTTTTTTTACATTTAATGTTTTTGGTGGGATTTATTATTCAGCGCGCCGACATTTGAATTTTAAAGAATTCTATAATTGCATTTTTTCGACTACATTCTTTACTGAAAAAAATGTAATTATTATAGAAAACCTAGGAAAAACATTTCTTGGAAACTAAACATTACTAGTGGCCCGCGGTACGTGCTTCACTGCGTATAAAGTCCATAATTTTTTTACAAAAACTGTGTTAAATAAAAAACCAATCGACCGATTTTGTGCAAATTTCACCTAAATAGTCCAAGCTAAGCCTAAACATTAATTCGGCTTGGATAGGCGAGACCGTTCTTGAGTTATAAAACTACAAATAATAGTGGCATTAATTTTTGTCTAAATAATTTTGTTGTAATGACGGAAATACTATAGGCTGAAGGTTTTTATCGGAGTAAATTCGTTGTAACAGTGGCAGCAGTGGTCCCTGTATTTGTAAGCATAGCCTTTGTCACTATGACATCACTGCCCTTTATCGGCATCGGCTTTTGTTTTCAGTGCTAGATCCTACTGTTTTGAAGTAATTTGAATTAGATTTATTTTTACCAGCTCAGTTAAGCTGATGGCAACCTCACAGTAGCATGATATGAACGATCAAAGTTAATCAGCACCTGGCGCGATCAGTCCGTGGATGGGTAACCATCTATTTTATGAATTCCTACACGTTTTAGGGGCTCACTTTTTGGATCAAGACAAGTAAATCTTTGACAGTCGGCAAGTGATATCCTGGTTGTTCAATGAGTTGAGTAGGACTTATTGGAAGTCGTGTCATGTGAAACACCAGTATTCCGATACAAATGGTCTGGCTGGCAATAGTATAAAGCAGATACTTTATCTGTATTCTTTGTGTGTACGAAATTAAATGAATGAAATTGGAGTCAATAGTGGAACGCTATCTTAATTTACGTTTACATAGGTACTTAATAAACGCGACACTTGCTTTGTCGAGATTTTTAAAAACTTTATCATTTTTAATCGAAAAAACTTCAATCACGTTGGCTGTCTGATTTTTGACAATTGATTTTATATATGAAAGGGGTACTAAATCTTTTGTGCAGTTGACAGCAATAAGTCAAGAGAAAATTGCATATTTGGTGCCATGCTGACGGGACCAAGAAACGGTCAGACCATAGAAAGCTTTTTCTTACTTCTTGTCATCCATCCACGGACCGATGTTGTCAAGCGTTGCTTAACCTTACGATCGATCGGCCAGTGGGGCTGACTTAGCCATGAGCCACTCTTGTATAAGTACCTAGCTAGCGTATTCCTCCAACGGCCAGACTACATTGTACGGCCGACAATGCAGGCAGAAAGTCACCGGCCATTCGCGGTCTTCGGCACAAGTTATAATATTTGAGCGATCATAACTTTTCGAAAAAAAAACACTGGTTAATGAATTAAAATAATTTGTTGGTCAAATTTATATTTTTGAATTGTGTGTATATATTAGGCAATGTATAAAAATAGTTCATAATGTAGTTCGAGACGAGACTGCGAAAACAAATATAGAATGACCGATTACATTATTTAAAAACAAACACAATTTTACTATTGTTCATGTCGCGAACTACTTCACGAGCTAGGAGACGAACTTATGAGGCTGAATGCACCCAAAACACTCTCTTTCTCTCTTGTACGTATTTACGTAGAAAGGAGTGACGCGAAGTTCGTAACATACATACATAAATTAAAAGCTTCAAAATGTTCTTCTGTATTTACATATGGACTCGCTAAAGTTACAAATTTTATCAATTTACGTTAATAAGTGATACAGATATTTTTGTTGGAAAATCATTATAAGAGGTAAGTTTAAATTTTTGTATCGAGAAAACTTTTCGAGAACGTGTTTTGAAATTAACAGGGTTCTCAGAAATATGTTCAAGTTTGGTATTTTTTTCGCCGTCAAAAACTGTATAGATTTGTCCAAAATATTGTTTGAGACAAGCCAATTTGGGCATTCAGCGTCTTAATATGATGTATTTCTCGAATTACAAGCAAACAACGACATCCAAATTGATTATTACCTTTGACCAGGGTATCCCGGCAATGATGCTTTCGATCATATATTTTATTTAGAGGAGATAATCTCATAAGAGAAGGATAAAATAATATAAATAAAATACCATAAACATAAGAGCAATCGGTGCACAAAATTAGTTCATCCGTTGTGAAGCTACGATAGCAAAGATAGACACACATAAAAAGACAATATCCCATTGATTTTGAATAATTTTGATTGAGTATGTAAAAAAATGTGTTCTTAAGTAAAAAGTACGTACCAAAGTTACACCAATGTAGTACAGCGTAGAGCGTACATAGGAAGGCTTCGACATAAATCGACAATAGAAGCTGAAAGTAGCCGACCAGAGGTGAATGCAGTTGTGGTTTAAGTTACAAACTTAAAGCAGTTTAAAATAAACTAACAACAAAAAAATTTACGAGCCGTTTTCCAACAGTGAAATAATTTTTCAGATCGATTCTGTAGATTAGGAGCTTTCACGGTACAAAATAAAATATTGATGTATGTATATCGGGTGTGTCGTAGCTAATCACATTAAATCCTATCACAAACCCTTTATGATATTCTATGGCGTATTTTACAAAAATTGCCTAATCCATTCAGTGGTTTAGCCACAGGAATCATTTTTCGTTTTCATAATTTACAACATTATGTGTAAAGCAGAGATAAAGTTGGAGTATCGAATGTTTTGACCAACTGTCAGTTTTCAAGGGAGAATTTCTTTTGTTTGCAATGACTGACTCTTATATGGTGTTCTAATTCTCGCAATTTTTATTCTATTCATTATGTTTGAAAAAACATTTTTATATTCTACACACTCCGTGTAATGTGGAAAAATTGAAAATAAATCAGTGGAGTTTCCAAATAAAGTGCAAACAGCATTAACTGATGTCAACTATCTTCGCTGCTTCAAGTAATTGCATCTCGTTATAATAATAATATAATATTAAAATGAAAATTGTGAATAATACTGGCCTCTTATCACATGGAGCAAACATTAAAGTAGCCTCCGGAGGCCAAGATAACCATTTAGCAGTTGCAACAAACCTGCCTATTACGCCTCTAGCCTCTCCATTGTTTTCTCACTAAAATAATAACCGGGTAAAAGCTGCTTGCGCATGCTTCAAGCTTAAAAAATGAAATGCGAAACGTATTATGAATTAAGACAAGGTTCTCTTTGAAATATCGTTTTGTTTAGCAGAAGTGAGGCTGAGGACTTTTTAGTACAAAATTGTTTGTTTAATAACATTGTTAATTATTCTGCGTTAACTATTAAATAATGTCGGGACACCTTTTTCACACACGGTTGGTTAGCCCCATGGTAAGTTATTAATTAACTTGTGTTATGGGTGCTAATACAACTGATAAACTACATATAGCTACACATATAAATATTTATAAATACATATTGTAACACCCAGACCACGGCCAACAAGCATGCTCATCACATAAATGTCGACCGAACCGGGAATCGAACCCGGGACCTCAGATTCGGCAGTCCGGCTTGGTGACCATTGCGCCATAGAGGTCGTCGAACGATTCGAACGGACGAACGAACGGGCCGAACTATTGTATTGTGAGATTGTCATTGATCAGGCTTTTTATAAAAAAATAACGGTATAAAAATAGACGTTAGTCTAGCTTCTTCTATAAGTTCTCAAGCAAAATCATTCAATAAAAAAACTGTTAACCCATCTATTCAAACGAGTACGAAACTTTGCAAAGCCGAACATAATTCTAAACAGGGCATCGTAACGCAGGCACAATTGAAGTCAATAGCTCGGCTGGAAGTCGAGAACTATCCCCAACTTGCTCAGCTCACAAAGCCTGCATCGACTGGTACTGAACAAGCTCACTGTTCTAGTTCGTAAAACGATTTATTAGCCAAGTACTCGTGATGTTTTCGCTTTTGTTGCCGATAATGGGGTATTGCAACCAATTGTGGTAACGCGGATTCTAATCTAGAGAGCATAGTAACTGTTTTGTGTTCGGGTTCCAAAAATATGGAAGATTAACAGCCAGTTTCTTCATCAAAAGTTAAAGTCAAAGTAATGTCTAAAGTAAAAGTAACGGTCAAATTTAATTTTTCTATTAGTTTTGCTATCACTTTTTAGTTACAGCCTATTTATCGTCCCACTGCTGGGCACAGGCCTCCTCTCACACGGAGAAGGATTGAGCTGTCACTTTAGCCTTGAAAAAACGAATTTGACCGTTACTTTTACTTTAGACATTACTTTGACTTTTACTTTTAATGAAGAAACTGGCCGTAAGACCGTTACAACCGTTTTACTGGTAATTTTAACAGTTTGTTTAAAATATTTATTTACTCATTAAAGTTGGTTTTAAACTAAGTACTATATGACATGATGAAGTTGTGTGTATTTTCTGCTCTCGACTTTATTTGGCTGGTATTTTGCTTCTAGAAACATATGAAAGATATTTGTCATTGCTTCCAAATTCAAAATTAATTCTTCTCATCCCAAATTCAGCATTTTTAAGACACATTGATTCTTCGATCCATTCTAGACTCTAAACAATTTATGGACAGCATCATTGCGAGTTTGTTGGAGATCTATGTTCCAAGTTAGGCTAACCACAGGAATATATCGAAGTTTCCAGCACCTATCGTACTCAGTCCTGAACTGTGAAGTGCGGAGTGGTTAGATAAAGCTTTGATCAAATAAAATGGACAAGACTGCTTAGGAGTTGGTGTATTGAACCAATGTTCGAAAAGGTATCTTGTTCTTTTTTAACTTGGCTTCTGATCTTTTATAAGAACATTTATTAGGTGTTATAATATATCAACCAAAAACCTTTGTCAAATTCAAACCCATTTATTAGGTCAATAAATTAGGACTTTTGCACGTCATTTATTTTGGACAGTATACCAAAAAACCGTCTTGAAAACCGACTTTGAATATAATGTTTGCCATATACACTTATTTACCAAGCACACAAAATGCAAGATTCAGATCATACATCGATACTAAAAAAAGGCGCCATTACTAACACAAAAAAAATCACCAATAACCTTACATATTTTCAGTCTACAACTAAAACTTCTAAAACCAGTCCATCTCTTACATTATTCCACCCGCTAACTACCACAGCAAATTCAAAATCTCACAACCGTTTCCGTACTACAGTTCTGCCAAGATATAGGTCCAAAGACTTTGGCCTAACATCGTCGGCTGCTTTTGAAAGCGGGGGCACAACCCCTGTATTTAGTTATTTAAACTTAGGTAGTTCGTAGTTTCCCTGTCTTTGCTTTGGAGCAGATCTGTGTTAAGTTTATCCATATAGGATGAACACAAGTTGATTTATTGCATTATAATAGTGTTTGAGAGTGGGTTGGACTGTCGTTTCTGGGACTGTTGTCTCTGGTTTTAATATGTATGTAGTAATTTTATACAGCTTATTTATATAAAGTTCTGAGAATACGGGTTTTGCAATGTTAGATAGTATAGTTATCGAGGAAGGCTCTTTTTATCACATAACATGAATGAAGCGAAGGGAAGAATAATCCAAAGACTTTTGAATATGTATAGTTCAACTTTCTTTTAGATTCGATTATTTACTCTCATATCTTTATCTCAACACCAATGCAGCATTTTCAAGTAATTGTGCAAATGGCATCATCACCATGATGATGACGAAGATGATCAAACTATGTATTCTTAAGTTGTCCCAGAGAAAATCGCTCACAAGATACCTCACGTTACACCAATATTTGCCACACAGTGACGTCACGGCATTAAGGCATGTTGTACATAACAAGAATGGCGAAGCAGGCGCTAACATGAGAGATTACGCCGGCGGTGTCGTATTTCATACAGTGACGATTTATCGCTTTTGTGGCCTGACGTATGTTCTTACATTGTTGGTACCTCGTGTAGTGGATAGGCAGCCTAAGTTTGACAGTGTTCGCGTATTAATCAAATCACTGGTCTGTTTGCGAAATAGCTTTTTATGTTACGTATTTTAGAATTACAGCAGGAATAAGAAGTTATATCGGTTTTAGGCTGCTTTCCATATCCTATTCAATGCAATATGCATACTTTCGTTCTATAATAGTTTGGGGGGGGGCGAAAAGTGGTGGTGGTGGGGGAAATGAGTAAGTATTCACTCCTTTAGTTAAAAAGCATCCTGAATAGGAATATAAGGTGGTTGTTATTCGTTGTAAGTAAAATGGCAGAACGGATATCAAAAATACACCGCCTTATCCCTAATTACAGTTATCTGTTTTTTTGTCCATGTGCGGCAAGTTGTCCTCACAGGACGCGAGTGAAAATGAGAGAAACAGCTAGTACCTAAAGAGATAGTTACTAGCTACAGGCTCTAACGAACGTTGGGATTAAAACTAATCTCGCTAATGAGTTTGGATGTTTGTTAATCGATCACGCTTCAGAGGAATAATAGATCTAAATGAAAAGAGAAGAGGTAATGTCTGATCTAGATAAAGGTCTAGACCCTTGTCATAAAAAAAACCGGCCAAGTGCGAATCCGAAGGGCCGTACCAGAGTAAAAATGAGCAAAAAAATCACGTTTGTTGTATGGGATCCCCAAAATATGTATTTAATTCTAGTTTTCAGTATTTGTTGTTGAAGCGGCAACAGAAATACATCATCTGTGAAAATCTCAACTCTCTAACTATCACGGTTCATGAGATACATCCTGGTGACAAACGGACGGACGGACGGACAGAGGAGCGAAAACAATAAGGTCCCGTTTTACCCGTTTGGGTAGGGAACCCTAAAAACGGTGCCATTATTCAACTGCTTCCTAAAAACACGTACCTATTTATTTGTCTATAATACTATATTCTAGTACATATTCTTGTACACCGTGAAAAATATACTTTATCACGAACCATCATCTGCCTAGCCTTTTCCTTACTATGTTGGGGTCGGCTTCCAGTCTAACCGGATTAAGCTAAGTACCAGCGTTTTACAAGGAGCGAATGCCTATATGATCTCCTCAACCCAGTTACCTGGGCAACCAAATACCCTAGATACGACTGGTTGTCAGACTTATTTACTTCTGACTCACGAATCAATCTGTCAATCAAGCCTGACACCAGTCTAACCAAGGGGTATCGGGTTTCCCGGGTAACTGGGTTGAGGAGGTCAGATAGGCAGTCGCTTCTTGTAAAGCACTGGTACTCAGCCGAATACGGTTAGAGTGGAAGCCGACCCCAACATGATTGGTAAAAGGCTCGGAGGATGACTCACGAATCAATCTAATTTAATTCGGTAACATCAACAAACAATTTTACACTTTCCCAACAACAGTAGACCCAAAACACTTAAGTATTCACGAACACCATGAAAACACCATACCACACATCTTGTTAACATAAAAAATCCACGACTGACCTCTGAAACAAATTGCTCCGGCTTCGAACCCACACCCATAATTTACGGTCCGCCATGATTGCACCTTGTCTGTTTGAACTACGAGCCTCACAATAGCTATAGGCTATGGTGGTTTAAGAAATAGTCTATAGGGGAAAATTGCGGTAACGGGGAAAATTGTGGCCAGTGACATACTTAGTTCGAAGATTTTGTGGGCCGGTCGATAAGTGGGAGGTAAGATTGGTAAGGCGGGATTGTACCGGTGTTCGGCAGTGAACATTCAAATGTTTCTTCTGGTATACTCGCTTTGACTAACAGTAACAAATTGCTTACTTAAGTTTCTAAAACTTCCGTGAAATCGCAAAAAAAATCTTTTCCTATGTTAGTATCTTATTACCATGCAAAGTCAGACAATTCGTGCTTTTCTTTTAATACATTTTCTAGTTTTTTTTCCAATAGCTACCTATTTTATGCAGTTACAGTTTTTAACATCCTTAACAAAGGCAGTACCGCTCTAAGTGAAAACAAGCAACTAACAAGACGGATCACCTCACGCAATTATCGACCTTATGTCCTAACTCCCTAGGCTATTGAAGAGCCGGTTTCGCATGTCAATGCATGTCACACGTCGCATAAGAAGACACGGTTGGTACGCTCGATGGTCGTTAATGTCATCGCGTAGATTAGTGATGTAGACTAAATAGTCGGCCGACAGTTGACCGATGGTTGGCAAACAATTTTTTTTTAAGAAAATCTTGTTTGTAATTAAAGTTTTCAGACGGTGTGATATCGGCTTAATATATGATAATTGTAATGTGCGTACTACCATTCATCTTCTTTCTGATTTATGAGCCTAAACAAACTATGGGTAGACTGAAAGTGTTATGAGATGTCAAGGTATTGGGATAAAATTAACGCAAATTTGCGAATTTTTTTAAGTAAGTACTTATGTTTAGTTCAAAGTTAAAATGTTGATAACAACTATCAAAGATTTTCATCTAATTAAAAGTTAGAAAACCCAAAAAAGTACAGGGTTTTGACCTTAAAATCTTAAATAATGCCGACAAAAAATGAGACTGAAATCCTGAAATGAGGTTGCTATTCAGATTATGTCTGAAGTAAAGAATTCAAATAAAAGCTGAAAGCTAAAAAACCTTGAGTTATAGTGTGACAAAACCATAATCCAATTAAGTTAAAATATTTTTTTGGACCAAATAAAAACCTCTATTTTAGTCAATTAGCTCGGAATTATTTTGTCTATTGTCAAATAATTTCAGTAATTTTGTTACATTCGACAAATTCTTCAGAGGACGAAAATTTGGATAAATTCAGGATAGTAACTTCAAAACAAGAAAATAAACCTTTATTCTAGAACTCTCGTGCCCCTTTAACTAACCATTCAAACCATTTAACAATACTAGTAGATGAACCAAATAACACTTTAGCTATAATAAAATCACCGCGTGATTTCCTTTAGTGGCTGCGACACGCCATTTCACACTATTGTCCAATTATTTAAAATTTACAATTGCGCCCTCTACCATGCATAATCACTGATCATTATCTCCTTTATTCATTCAACCTACTTTAAATACATCGCCTGTTTTATTACGCACATATTTCAAGCCATGCTGTTTAATCAGCAATGTATTCAAAACAAGACGGGTTTCAGTTTATCGAACGGGTCTCTCAAGTACTCATTGTTTGCATATTCTAAAGGCGATGGTATCTTAAAGTTCGTTGGCACCAGTATTATTAGATCCCCATTTCTGATTTCTGTGCGTTTTATAATAGTAAGTTGGGAGATCTAATTAACTGGTCCTGTATTTGCTGTGTCTATTTTAGAAAAGTGCATTGTGTTTTAAAGTTCAACTTTACTGAAATAAGAAATACCGTTTATGAACTGAGTGGAGTAGCTAATATATTTTTAGCATGTTTTGAAATGTAAAGTGTTATTTCACTTTTATGTTAAAGACTGTATTGCACTGTATTGCATAATGTATTGTAAGAAATCGAGATTTTTTTATGAGAATTCTTCGAAGTGTTATGTCCACATCTTAATATGGAACTAATCCGTAATTTCTTCACTAATATTTCGAAGAAACGCTAATCGTCCGACATAATCCATCGGCAACTAGTCCAAAGGAATTACGTGAAGCTTTACACACTGCTTCCTCGAATATTTCGTCATACACGACTCCCTAAGCCTTTAATATTTCACTGTCGTCCACAATATTTCAGTTACCGTCATCTTCTATATTAATATTTGGTTAAGGATTATCTAGCGTCCCGTTATTACGGTTAAAAGCTTGTACAACATTGTTACGCTCTACGGTAGCTTTGAGATTAAGTCCATCTACAAAATTACCCTTAAAATTTCCATTAAAATTTAAGAAATAAAACAAAGTCCCATTGCCCTATCTTTCGTACTTTACTGTCGAATGAAGCTTAAATATTATTTCATACATTTTATTCGCAAAAGTTTGGGGATCTTCCTCGGAATTAGCATGTGCCCTTAAATTGTATGAGATAAACTTCTTATTTTTGCCAATAATTTTACGGATCGCGCGGTTTTTGCGTCAGTCGTATCTTTATTTTATTAAGATGAGGTCAGATTTGCAAGTTAATGGTAAATTGAATTCAGATAGAAGTAGGTCTTAAGGATACATAAAATAGAGGTCCAGATTTAGAAATGTGTATACTTTACTGTTTCATGTATAGTTTAATTAGGTCAAACAAGCAAAGCATAAAATAAAAATATAAATCAAAATCGTCTAATAAATAACAAATACAAGGAAATCTTAATTAAAACTTAAAAATTCTAACAAGCAATATGAAAGTTGCAAACAACGGAGATATTAAAATGAAATAAAATTAATTTAAATGTTAATGAGTGGGTTCCGCAGGGTTCCTAGTGATCTAGTGTGCCCTCGGGACGAGAGCCAACGTCTACCGAATACTGACGAGGAAAGCCGAATGAAATCATTGTATTATGAAGACGTAGGTTAATGTTTTAGATTTGGTGTTACTGGTTTTTAAATATTATTTTTTAAAGACTTGGTATTTCTTTGTTTTTAGTGTACATTTTTAAGGAATTAACTATAACTAGCACTATTGCATAAATGGGCTATCTACACTGAAATATTTTCTGTTTTTTTATCGAATATGGTAAAATCAGGCACTGGACAGTGTACTTATTAATGTCTACACAAAGAACTACCTATAAACTTATGTTTTAATTATCTAACAAAAAAACTTGCAAATTAATGTTCTTAAATTTTTCATAGAAAATTCTGACACCATTTTTAGGAACCGTGGAGAAATCTGGACTACGGTGAAGAAAACCGGGCAACTGTGGAGAACCTTGGAGAATTTCGATTAATTTTGTACGGAGCTATTTGTTGACGGGCTTAGAGTGTGTGTAATGAAATTAACCTACACAGGCCCTTATCATGGATAGTTTAGAAGTGCTGAAATTCTTAAGTTAAGGCCAAGTGTGGTTGTCCAGGTAAATCCGGATTATCACAAGAGGAACGTATTTTGAATGATTTAAGTACCCTTTTGTTACAATTTCAAGGTGGTGCAAGGTTTTTTTTGGAAAACACATCGATTATATACAATTACACTCAAACTATGGCTTTTACAATATCATCCCACGCATTACAATTATTATTATCTTTAGGACTAACTAAAATGACAGTCAATTTTTTAAACATGAAGAAATAAGACATAAACTAAATAAATATATGGAATGCTGATAAATACTATCTACATTGACACTACAATATAAAAAAAAACTTATCTCAACTTCAAAACAATAAAAAAAATACCTTAAAACAATTTTCCCATAACCAACAGCAGCTTCCCCTTAAACGGGGGTAGTTTGTCTTCCAAAGAGAATTATGCGCGTCGACCCCTACGTAGTGACTTTTATACTGTACCATAGAGCAGGTAGAGTACGTGCCAGGATTTCTCACCTCTATCTACCTCTAGTTTATGGATGGGGAGATATTGCTATGCGATTTGTGAGACGATTGAGCGATTGGTTTCATGTGTTTTATGATAGGAGAAAAAGGAAGAAATATAAGCCATGCTTCGATAAATGGTCTATTTACGAGTAACACTAAAGTGATACAACAGTATTATCGTAATTTTGAAAAAAAAATCAACTTTCCTTCTCTCTTATCATTGTTCCACTTTGTTGAGGGTTGTGCCCATGTTGAAGATGAATAAATAGGGTACCTAAGTTTAATAGGTAATTGGCAGTACTAGCAACTAGGTAATCTGCAAAGTCTATGTTATTCCTCTTGTGGTTAGTCATTTTAACCATAGGTACAAACAAGTACATTCAAGCTAAAACAAAAACACGAAGCGCACATATATTACGCAAAATCTGTCAGGTACAATTACAAAGAAAAGCTCTCATCAACATTGAATCTATTTAAACTACAATACAGAGGTACAGTCGCAAACAAAAGGTAGCAAAACAAATCTTCTAGACGTAAGTTCTAGTATACTTTTCCTCGGTTTGCGAAGATATACAGACAAACACTCTGTTTGCTGAGAAACATTTGAATACACTTTACTAAGTAAAGTCGATATGAATGTGGACGCTATGTTTATTTATTATTTGTTTGTCTCGGTTTGCTGTAAATGGGTTAGTGGGACTTTTATATGTGTGTGTTATCCCTACTAATATTATAAATGCGAAAGTAACTCTGTCTGTCTGTCTGTTACGCTTTCGTTACGTAAACCACTGAACTGAATTGAACAAAATTTGGTACAGAGATAGAGTTGACCTTGAGAAAAAACATAGCATAGTTTTTATCCCGGACTTTTGAAGAATTCTCTTGGAAACGCGATATTAACTCTAATCTATCTGAACTCTACGCGGGCTAAGCCGCAGGCAGAAGCTAGTTGAGTTAATAAGTGGCGAATGCTATCCAGATTAGCTTTATCGCACTTTGCATGCGGCTTGAGGGATCTGTTTCCTGCACCAGGATAAAAAGAACCTGTGTGTGATGCTGATATACAAGCTGTATTACTGTAGAGATTCATCAGATCTTAAGGTAGTTAATTGGTGGAAGAGTATATACATAGATACCTATTAAAAATAGTCAGATTTAAACTTAAAAAAAAAACTGACATAATAGGCATTACATATAAGTAATATCACATTTAATACAAACGACCGACTACAAAAAGTCTTGTAAAGTTTTAACAAGCATGTTAGGCAGACATTTTCTTTTGGAGTTATCTGTAACCATTATTCCTTTTACTAGTCTGAAGACCTGAAGACAGACGCGTTATTATTATGTGATGTCTTACTACAGTAGACTTGTATTGGTTATTATATGGTTTTACCATTGTCTAACCTAACTACAGTTATATTTTGACAGTTTGGTAGGCATTTCTTGCCTTTAGCTTTATATTTTGTACCTGTTTAAAAGTTGTCAGATATGTGTATAACAGTGTGGAAAACGCTGTCAAAAACTATAAAGCTTGGTTAAGGTAAGTAACCTGCGCAAACAAATCCATAATTTCATGGTTTTCACCGTAAGCCTCTACAACACTTACGTAAATTCTTGACCAAGGATCAAAACTAAAACCTAACCTTGGTCTTAAAACAATCGAAGTTCCTTCAAACACATCCGCAAGTCCGAAATACTTTCTTATAATGAATTCCGGCTACACTACTTCTCCTACAACTTCGACCAGCTCACCCCAACGTCTGCGAACGCCAATAAATCAGAGCACAGCTTGTGAACATTCCTCGACACGTCGAAACTTCGAGAAGTATATTTTGAGTTTACGTGTTTTCACTTTGATTATGGCAGATTATATGAGATGGGAGTGTTGATTTTTGGGAGTGAATTAACGTGTGTTAAAGGGTTTTGGATTTTCAAAATCCAGGTTTTTGAATTTTCAAAAAGGTTGAAGGAGAAAAAGGTTTACCATTTGATGTATGTACAGCCAGCTTAGAAAGTGTACGACCAGTGTGTCTCTATGAGTATCGTAAATGGATCTCACCCCCTAAAGCGGTATACGACATTTTTACTCAACAGAATCTTGAATTTCATGTTCTTAAAACGACGGTGGAACAAAACAGTCTTTATATCAGCTTTAAATACTGTCATATACATACATTGGAATTTCGGAGGATCTAAGACCAAATTATTTATGAAAATCTGAGACATTAATGATGTCTGATGAGATAGATAGGATCTGATAATCAAAAAGCAGGTGGAGCACTTATTAGGATAGCTTGCAACCTCTATATAGAAGCCAGATAATAATTCTCAAAAACAAAGCAACGCCAGATTATAATTTGCAAACACAAAATCAGATGTTAGGAGCCACATTACAGGTGCAAAGCCGTTATAATTCTTGAACAATAGGCAAATATAAAAGCTGATTAGCATTACCGGTACTAAACCCTGCATTAGCCCAAAATATTCCATTGGCACAACAATAATTATTCGCGTATGGTTTAGGCTACATTTCTGTAATACGATCAACGATGATTATTTGTTCTATTAGCATTTAAAGTGGTCATCTAAATTAAGATCATTATTATGGTGCATTATAATGAAAATGCCTGTATGTCATCATCATCATTTGCCCAGCTTTTCCAACTTACCATTTTGGTAGGTCGGATACAGCTGAGAAACAGTGTTTTATACGGACCGACTGACTGTGTGACCTCTTTAACTCAGTTGCCTACCAGAGCAATCCAATAACGTTCAGCAGTATTATTTTTTGCTATATTCCATTCAAACATAAATAAGTGTAACTACCGATTCTATGAAACAAAACACGATCACCCAATCAGACATTATACAAAATACACTAAAACAGGCCAATATTTATCCAAGACATAAAAATGAACAAGTAAAATAGCCGCTATATTTTTCTTGCCTCAAAATCTGAATGGGAACTATTACCAGCTATATACTCATGACCTCCGCCTCGGGCACGTGAAGGATCCATATATTCATACAGATCCAGTACAAATTTAAAACCAAGGATCGAAACGAACAGATTACATTGAAAAGAGGAGTACCCCCAACATTCAATTATGGCATTGTCGGCCCGTGTTAACATGCAAATTGGTCCGTTTCAAAATTTTGCGGCCCACTCCCCCCTAATAGGAAATAGACATTTTCCGTTATCATTCACATCGGCCTTTGTTTTATCTTATGTAGATTTCCGAAAATTATTCTGGACCCTTTAAATCGACAAGTTGAGGTCTGTTTAAGTGGACCTTTATTGTTTTGGTTGCTCTTTGTAAATATGTCGGGTTATATATGGATTGAATTTGAAATTAGACCCGTTTTGTGTCGAGTGCATGGTGCTTGTAACTTGAAAGTAATTGAGGGGTCGGGGAAAAATCTAATTATGTTTATGTGTGTTTCATGAATAATAAGTGTTAATTTGTTTCAGGTGTTGTCGGAGTACTTTGTTTGTGTAGTGGAATTGGCGAGATGAAAGCTAAGATAATAATATGGTGAATGTTTTATTTATGAAGCAGACTACTGAGAAGATATGTAATAAGACAATTAGGTTGAGTTTTTAGTATAGTAGTCTAGTTCATAACAGTAATCTTACAAAAATATGATATGAGGCTATATAGTAACGATCCTACTCTTTTACTACATATTAACATAAATAATTACATTTCTGATACTTTGCTCAAGAACTCACGCTGTTATGCACACAAAAATATTGATCCATTAATAATGCATTTGCAAATAAGTACACCTGAGAAATGGAAGTGCATTATAAATTATGAATTAACACTGCAACCGCTGCATCGTCATATTAAAACATCGCCATTCGCTAATTAATCAAAAAATCCAATCAAAATTTTCGTTCATTTTTTATAACAAATGGGGAACTTTAGCAGTGCGCTCCCCACCGAGTCAATTTGAAACTAAAGTGACTCATTATTTACCCCTTTTTACGCGCTCAAACCCGTGGAAAATTGCACCTTAATCTGTACTTCATTAAGTTGAATTTCGAGTGTGTTTCCGATAACCCTATGGAATACTAGAACGGTAATTGAAGCGTGCTTTCATAACGTTTTAATAGAGTTATTTTTAGATTATTTTTTCGCATAGAGCCGACGACTTGATTAACGTGCCTGTGTAAACTTGTGTTTGGATTAACTTTGCGGATTAAGCTGTACTAATTTGGATGAATTTTACTACGGTCGCGGTAAAAATATTAATTAAGTATTTACGCACGTGTTCGCCGAAACGATTGTTTTCCCATAACAATAAGGTAATGTTTTGGTTATTTCTTGAGTGGGAAAATTATTTTGCAAATAAATCAATGTAATTTTCCTCGTTCAGTACCTGTTTACTTTCTTAAGATACACGTGTAATTTATTATTTACGTCATACATGCTTTAACAGAAAAATTAGGAAAATGGAGAAACTGGGGCCATGCGTGATCTTGTACGTGAACTTATCTATTACAAAATGACACTTTATTACTCTTAAGACGATACGCAGATTAATACCCTTGAAATGAAACACCGGTAACTAAAAGTTTATTGTTGGGGAATTCGTTGCGCCACTTCTTCTTTCCAGCAAAAACATAGGTTGTGGTGAAGGGCGGTCGATTTAGAAGCTGTCTTTGTATTTTTGATGTTCAAAAAGTGCAGATTTTTTACCTAGTTTATTACCCGAGAAATTTTGTAAGATTCTGGAACATAATATTGTTTGTATCAAGAAATCGATACTCATAATAACAAACCTCAGATATAGGATAAAGCAATTACAAACATTGGATTAAGTTTAACTAACAAGGTAACAGAGTTATAGTTAGGGAAATGTGATAAGTAATAAAATTAACCCTTGCAATGCAGTAGTACTTCTCCGTTGGAGAAGATGGGGTAAGTCCGTCATTTCATGAGCTGTATCTTGTGAAACTTTATGGTGTTTATTTAAAGGGTTTCATAAATATTGTTGCCCATAAGGTGTTTTATTGTTTCAGAGGGTGTAATAAAATGTAATTATGTTAGTATTCCACCATTGTTTCACTGTTTAATGATAACTTTCTTGACTTATCCTTTCATGGAACTAAAGTTGATTTCAAACATATGTGATTAAAACCAGTTTTTGACAAAGATTTTTCTATTACATTAAAAAAAAATACCAAACTCACTCACGAATACGATAACCCAAACTTAATTAACCTGGGAGCTAATTTATAATAGGCTAAAATTATATAATAAAAACGCTCCCCCCCTTATTAATGAGGTACAATAATTTTTCATACGGCCGTTTTGACGACGGAACGCGTAAAGTACGCCTGTAAATATATCTGTAAAAATTTTATCGTCGTGATTAAACTCGGCGGCTTAGCGTTTTATTATGGTTGGGGTTATTTATACCCCATGCTGCATGGACGGGTTAATGGACAGTGTGCGCCAAAAATTTTCTTTTCCTATGTGTATTTAATTACACGAAGCTATTAAAGTTTTAGTATGATTTCTATTTTATCTGCAATATGGTTTTAGTATGATAAATGGTTGATATGAATTTTTGAATTTTATTTTGCTCTGTAGAAAGGAGGGTTATTCCGATATCTGAAAATATCAATGTGAACTATGTAAGCAATGCCAGGTGCTTGGAAGTTTATTTTGGACGCAAATCTTTTGTCAAGTGCTTTGTATACATAACATAAGCGTAGAGATCAGTGCTTAATGATTACTTATAGTCTTTGCTGCATGAGAAAAGGCCTTCGAACAGTATACTGTCATACATAACTAACTATTGCTCGTATTTATTTAATTCAGAAAAAAAACACCTGACCGTCAATGTCAAAGTGCCAATTTGTCACATTACAATAAATAAAAAAAAAGAAAAACACACCAACCAATAACACGCCACCGACACGAAAATAAAATAAAACGAAAAAAAAGAATTCAGTTTAAAAAACAATTTCGAAAATGGAACAACTAGGGTATCGGCCGCAAAAAGTGACAGTTCATTGACGAATGACGTCACCTTTTCCGTCACGGCCTCCGCGTATATTTTATTCGGCTCGTACATCACGTTTGACGGGTGGCGCGGTCTGCCAATTCGGCGGTACAAGGCAACAACTGGTGCATTTACCCTATCCCTGTGACATGGTACTCAATACGCTGTGGTCAGTCCTTCAATATTTTTTTCGATGGTGTGACATTTTCGGGAAATCAAATGGTTTGAATTTTCAAAAATAAATTTTCAGGAAATAATTGTGAAGGATTTTTTTATAGTGAAAGTTTAGGCAGAAAAATCATTTTGTGGACATCTTTTTTGGGTACAAAATAATACGAATTATGTACATGGAGAATTTCTACGAAAATAAATAGGTACTTACATTTAGTTATGTACGAGTATCTAAGTAAACCTTGTAAACTTCCAAAGCTATAATGTAAATATGTAATCAGCATCAAAAGAGGAAGGTATCTTTCAGTGTTCCTATAAACTGTATAAGATTAAAATTCAACTATCGAGATTCATATGAACAAATGCTTAAAAAAGATAAACAATACAAAAATGGAATATTACGGACACGGACTACTTTTTATTTTAGCAAGCTTTTTAAAGTAACCCATCTGCCTAGGATTTTCTCTAAAAAATATGCATATGTTCTGCACGACTGCGGGAAGTCATTCCCTTGGAACCACAGAGAACAACAAATAGCCAATATGTCCATTTACAAAAAAGTAGCAACTAGCAGCTATCTTATAGCTGTAGAGTGGACAACAATCCTATAAGAGGGAACTTCTATTTAGGTCAATCAAAGAATATTATTTACATCAATAATGATGAAACTCTATAAGCTGGCCGAGGATTTGGTTTTTCATAACAACAGTTTAAAATTATTTATTATTTTGATTTTGGGAGTACATTTTGTAACATTATAAACGTTTGTTTTTCATAATCTTTTCCGTAATTTTTAAGAATGTAGGTAATTATTTAGCTTGTATATATCTAAATGGCTGAACAATACATACCAACTTGTCTTCTGCTTCTTTTCTGGCCGTTTATGTCACTCTGAAAATAAAATGAACGAATGTCAAAAAAGGGAATCAAATCTGCGTACAATTTAATTGTGGTATTTCTTACTAGGCCTAACTGTGCTTTCTTTACTGTCTTTGCTGTGCTTTGAATCAAACTGTCGATGTCCGGTAAATGAGCGAGAGGTACCTATGTATTTTGTCACTCGAAATGTTTTGCGGTTATAAAATCGATTGGAAAATCTGCTCGTGAGAAAGCGCTGTAAAACTTACTTGTATTTTATTTTACACTATGAAATAAACAATTGACCCCATTCAAAAAAACCAAATCAAAATTCTTCAACAACAAAAAAATCCCCATATTTTTTCCAAAATAACTCTGCAACACAAACAACCACATTTTTAACCGCAAAAATAATTTCAACACATGTAAATAAAAATTTCCATGAATTTCTCATAACACTCGCTTGAGTCGGAAATTCTGATGGCCAGACCCAACGAGACTCTTGGGGCCAATCATTGGACATTGGCGTTGGACATTGGCTATGGTAATTGGGTTACGGGACAGACAGACAAGCAGGTTATCTCATAAACCCTGGCGTTAACTTCTGCTGCCAATCTGACTTGGTTTGAGTGTCAAGGGGTTATTTATGAGGTCGTAAAGGAAGGTGAAATGTGGGAACTTGTTGATTTATATGATGATGGGAGATTGAAGGGTATGGAAGGAGAAGACTTGCTGCGCTGGAACCAAATTAAATTGGGGTCAGGGCAGAAAGAGGATGATGATTTCCTTTCATGGCTAATTATTATTGCTAAGCCATTATTTGCACAACTTGCAACTTGGGTTCAGCTTCCAGTCCAGACGCTGCAGAGTACCAGTGGTTTACATGAAGCGACTTCCTATTTGGCCTCCTCAACCCAGTTAGAGTTACCCTTTGGTAAATCTAATGTAAAATTGAGTATGAAGGCGTATCCTTCAGCTACCTGCTAAACCAATTAGATAAAGCGCAAGAGATAATTAATCCCACCAAAAACATTGAATGTAAAAAAAAAGCCAATCCTCTACGCAATTCCTCCACCGTAAAAAGTTTTGAGATCGCATAGAAGCCAAGTCCTGTTCAACATTATTTGTAATAATAAATCAATATTTTGTGACTATATCAATAGTTTCGTTCACTTTACAATAATATTGACTTGGCCATGAGCACAATAAACTACAAATATAATACAGCATATCTTGGAGAGGTGAAAGTCAAACATGAAGTTTAAAATCAAATAATTAAATACTTTTAGTTTATTCGATTGTTACTAAATGACCGACAATCAGTATCATCCAACATCAATGAACTGCACATGTACTATGGCGCATGTTTAGTCCATGGTGATCTCAAATTCCAATCAGTCCAATCGTAAAATCATGTCCATAATATATATTTATCAATTCAACACATTATTTCAAGGAGCGACTTTTAACTTGTGCTCATGGCCAAGACAATATTATTGTAATGTGAACAAAACTATTGATATAGTCACAAAATATTGATTTATTATTACAAATAATGTTGAACAGGACTTGGCTTCTATGCGATCTCAAAACTTTTTACGGTGGAGGAATTGCGTAGACGATTGGCTTTTTTTTTACATTCAATGTTTTTGGTGGGATCTAATTTATTTTTTGTAGGTCTCTTTCTTCTCTAAGTATATAACAAATTAAATTAACTTACATGCAAGTAACTAAATATATAACAAACTAAATATTAACACCTAACGTAGCACGTAAACAACATTTTTTTTAACTAAAACATTTCGAATTCTTGAATCGAATATCTTTTAGAATAAAAGAGATCTATTTCAGAGGTAAATGGCGCTATCACATGAAATTATTCGTTTTTTTTTTTGGTATGGCATCTCGCAGTTCAGCCTAGGAGGCCGTGTACTGCTTAACCGGACTTTGTAATTATTCGTTTTTTTTTAGTACTACTTATACTAAGCTATGTAACGAAACCATAGCGCGATTTAGACCAGAACAACGCCATCTATCGAGCGAGCATGCAGTATTTATTGCACTGCATTAATATGAAAGATTTTATCTGGATTTTATGATTATTCATTTCATTTTAACCTAGCTTTTTTATTCATATGTATGTATATTTAATACATAATAACAATAGTGGTATATTTTATTACGTAACAATAAAACAAATAGTGACATTTTGTACATAAATAAATAACAAAGTTATCAATGCAGTCAAAATACATACACAATGTTCTTGAAAAACCGCAAATATAAATTTGTTTCCTATTTTTTTTTAAGTTTTAAGGTTTTTATAATTTTCCCTTTATATGTAGCTAATAACCTATCTTGGTGCCAAATTTGAAGGTTCTAAGTTTGCTAGAAGTACCTTAGACTTTTGATGATCGGTCAGTGAGTGAGTCAGTGACAAAATGGTGTAACTTTGATCGCTCATAACTCGTAAACTGTTTATTCAAATGTCTTGTAATTTTGAGACTGAGCTTGTTCTAATACTTACTCTTGGTCATCGAAAACTTAAACTCTTAGCTTTGTTCACATGGAAGATACAGGGGGCTGAAATAGCCGCGAAACGCTTCGAGAAAAGATAGTACGGCCGTGCCCGTTTTGCTCGAGTCTTGGCTGGGGCACTGCCGTGCCCTCAGATAATAATAAACAGAGTTCTTACACCTATAGTAACTAAATCCTTCGCTGACTTCCTATCAAGGCTAGTGTTGCCATAATTTCCTTAATTAAGGCAATTAAAAGGCTTCACTTAATTAGGTTAGAGTGGCTCAGCGCAGGATTATCGCACTATTAACTTTATATCAAGTATATGGGTCAAATAGTTGTCTTAAGGAAATATTCTACTGGTGTGAAGCACTGTGTCTCACATAAATGTTTCTTATGGTCTATTCACTTACGTATTATTAACTAGCTTCTGCCCGCGACTTCGTACGCGGATCCTGTCTCTTATGCCAGCGACGGGGTTAGCAAAATCAAAGATCTGAATCGTCTGATATTGAATTTTAAGGGCCGGTGACTTGTAAACAACGGAATACGCATAGCCATTAGAAACGTTCCATATATTTAATTTTTGTACTTCAACGGCAAAAGCACAGCAGACTAAACAAAACGCTGAGAACTGAAGCGCAATAGGCGTGACCATAGGGATAAAAGTAGTGATTCTAATTAGTCCGCATTTATGTTGTGTGTGGCAAAAATATTACACGTATTATTACGTAAAAAAACATTAAATGTTACTGAGACGACAAAGTCGTGATGACTTAGTGGAAGTTGTGGTGGTTTAGTGGGTAGAGAACCAATCTCTCAAGTATGAGCGTGCGTCTTTGATTCCAGGTCTGGCAAGTACCTGCCAATGCAACTTTTCTAAGTTCGTATGTACTTTCTATGTATGTATATTTTGGATACCAATGACCGTTATTTGGAGGGGATGTTAAACTGTAGGTTCCGGCTGTCATTGAACATTCTTGGCAGTCATTATGGGTAGTCAGAAGCCAGTAAATCTGACCAGTTTTACCAAGGGGCGTAGGGTTGAGCGGTTAACCGGTTTGTGGAGGTCAGATAGGCAGTCGCTCCTTGTAAAACACTGGTACTCAGTTGCATCGTGACTGGAAGTCGACCCTAACATAATTGGGACAAAGGCACTTGAGATAATAACGACAATAATAATGAGATATAAGCACCGCAGGGCATTTGAGGCTGATGACGGGGAGTAGCGACCCCGCGAGGAATATATACTGAATTCTCCAGGGAGAGTATACTGTCCCCCATCTCTGGCCTGTCGGAGTGAACCATGACGGGGGTAGGTCTCACGCCTCTGGCTTGGCTTGACCGTCCAGAGTGGAATCGCTAGAGCAGGGTTAGTAGCCCTGCTCGGAGGATAGGTGCCTCGTGGTAAGTGACCCACAGGGAGCGCGTAATCTGCGTTTGAAATCCGCCGAGGTATCCTCACACTTCAGCCGCTCATGTCCCTGTTGCCCTCCTAGTCTCCACCTGCCATTTTACATGTATCTAATACATTGTCATCGGCAGGTGCCATAGTTCCCGTAGTTTCCCATTCCTAGTCCATTAGCATCCCATCACAATAGCCCCAGTAGTATTCATCCACAGTTAGCAATGGTATAGCACAGAACCGGGGATTGACTTTTTTTTTTAACGACGTCCACCGGGGATTGTCCTTGGGTTCATTTCTATAGTGTATAAAGGGATAATCGTCGCTTTTGTGTCACCATTTCATTAAAGTTGTCTCGAAAGGGCTTCAGCATGTTGGCTTCGGCGTCACGTTTGCCTCCCGAAAATTCGGAATTCTGTAGTCCCGAGGTCTGGAAGAGACATACAAAATAATAATGATATATATATAATGCAACAAATTCGGAGTGGGGCTCGTGACGCCACGTCTAGGTATGTAAAATTTGTACTAAGGAGTGACTTAACACAAAATTCAAGCGTGTTATATCTTCGTTATTGTCTTGTTTGTGTGAGAGAGAAATGACAAAATACGTGTCCATTATTTTAGGGTTATCTAAAGACGGACTAATTACTTTTTGATTCACCATACCTATTTCATATCATTCATTTCTATACATTTCAAGTGTAGTATTGCTCTTGAAGTTCCACATCAGGTGTTCCAGATCTTCGATGTTTATACGTCAACAGAGAGTGCTTATCAGATTGAACAACTTTTGCTAAAACGTCATACCTCTATATGCTATAGTCTAGCTGGGCCCTGGAGTTCCACATCAGGTGTTTTAGATCTTCAATTTGTATAAGTCAATAGAAAGTGCTTATCAAATTGAACAACTTTTGCTAAAACGTCATACCTGTATATGGTATAGAGAAGCTGGGCTCTTGGGGTTCCACATCAGGTGTTCCAGATCTTCAAATTTATTATCTCAGCTGAAAATGCTCATCATATGAAACAATTTTTGCCATGGCACCATTTTTGTATCTCTTATAGTTTTGTTGGTCTGTTGGTGTTCTGCATCAGATCTTCAAGTTTCGAAGATAAATTATAGCCTATATGTTGACCAGGATTAATACTGACACAACAAAGAAAAAATCATTGAAATCGGTTCAGTAGTTCCGAAGATTAGCGTGTACAAACAAACAGACATACAGACATACAGACATACAGACATACAGACATACAGACATACAGACATACAGACATACAGACAGATTTTTTTTTTTGGATTTGTGCTCCATTACTGTTTCTAAACCCCACCCAATTATTATTTTTTTAATATATTCAATGTACAGACACAGTTTTTTTACAGATTTATTATATGTATAGATGTGAACATTTCTAAAATAATAACCTGCCATTACATGCGAGTTCAAACCAAACCAACAAGGGTTGCTGGAGCATCTCCACAAGGCGAGGGCCTATATACGTAAGTATGGAAGACAACAATTAAGGTCTTGGCATACTTTGTAGACACCATACTAAAGTCTGACTATACTTTGTTTGCGTGTCTGATGACCATGCTTAGGACTTAGGTATATACTCAGGTGTATACTTAGGATTTAGGTATATAAATGTAATAAATTAAACCAAGAATAAAATAAAAATTATCTTGTATGAAAATGCATTGTACAAATAGTTCCATTCAAACAGAAAAAACCAAACCATGCATTTCCACAATAAAAACAAGTAAACAAAATATTAAAACATTTTTAATTAAATACCACCGGTGCTGCCATCTGCCGTCAAATTGTGTTAACGCTCTCAATTAATATTGCTAATCAACGATAATTACGTTTTGATTAGTACACACAGTTTGAGAGACATCAAACAGTTTTGACGAGTTATATTGATTGGAGTGCCAATTTTGATGTTGTGTTATTACTTTATTGTTTTTGATAGGTTCTGTCTTTGAATTTTGATTTGGTATAATAATATAACTTATTTCAATAAAATGTTAGGTAAAACGCATTTATATGCAGCTAAAACACGATGTTAAGGTATTTTATTGAAACTAGGTAAATTAAATTAGCACTTTTTCACATAACATTATGTTGGACAGCACCCTCAAAAACACCCCTATTTCAGACAGTAAAAACTTTATTTCAAGGTACAATCTCTGAATTCTTTAAGGTGAAAAATGGCATGACCTATGACCTATTAGTGCCAACTAGGTTTACTTAAATATTTGACGTCTAGATGAGAGATTTGATATCCTCAAAACAATAATAAATAAAGGTAATTTTGATGTAAAACAATGTTATAAGTCTACACATCCACATTACATCAGTTGTTTTCATAATTCATAAGAGAATCCAAAACTTACAGTGTATTGATCTTTGAATTATTCAGAAACTTTTGAATAATTTCGTGTAAAAGCCCTGTAGTGTGAAAACACAAACCTTTGAGGTAAAAAATACAAATACAACAAAATGATGAAATTCTAGAGAATTCAATTGTTGTTCTGATAATATGTAAGATTTTCAATAACAGTCAAAGAAGAAAGAATCCTTACTAACAATTATAATTATAAATTATCAATGAGAAATAAACTCTGTGTCTGTAAATTGCGATTTCAGGTCACACTTCACGACAATCACTAGTACTAGACGACTGTAACTTTTCATTAAAATTAATTTTGTATTGTTATACTGTTAATATTGTTATATTGGCAGCGCTGTTGCGCTACAGATAGAACTACTTTTGTATATTTTACTAGCTGTTGCCCGCGACTTCGTCTGCGTGGCCAATATAGAATTTTCGTTTATTTAATCGTTCATTGCTCAACCCCTGTAGGTGATAGCGTGATAATATATAGCCTATGTGTTGAACCGGCCCCCAGGTCAGTCAGTAAAAGTCAGTGTAGTCATGCAAAATTTGATTTAAATCCATGCAGTACTTTTTGAGTTTATCATTTGGACAAACATACATACAGACAAACAGACAAAAATTCTAAAAACTACATATTTGGGTTCAGAATCGATTATGGATCACCCCCCAAGTATTCTTTTAAAAAAATATTCAATGTACAGTTTTGACTTTCCTATCATTTTATTATATGTATAGATATAGATAATAATATATTAGTATAGAGTTATTTCTATACTTGTACTTAAGCTTAATGTTTTCAGAAAATTTCTAGTGACATCACAACATACAGACTTAGCTTACATATTTCTATATAAGGAAGAATAATGAGTAGCTAAAACTTCATCAAAAGATTTAATCCTTCAGTTTCTAGTACATAATATATTACACACCACTACCAAGGTCATTGACCTGCGTGGGAAGAAATCTGAGATGAATATTAATTTATCTTCCGAACTCGATAACTTTACTTTGAAAGTTATTTCCTTTATGAGAAATATTTCTTCCATAGGTACTATATTTTAAGCATACGATACTATATCCTATTTGTTTTTGTGAAAAAATGTCATAACTACTGAGTAACCATTTAAACTGGAAGCCTGAAAATATACTCGAAATTCTGTGAAAAATTTTCAAAGACATATTTATAATATGAATTGTAATGTCTCAAATATTGTTTTTATCGTCTCAAAAAAAGTCATATAGAAAAAAACAAAAACCAATAATTTACTACTCAAAGTTATTTACGATTTTATGATCAGTGTTTACTTCTATATATTGTGAATTATTATTTTTTGGTAGGTATTATAAAGTCTCGGAAAATGACTGCTGAAATGAAATTTCCCACCAAATTGTATATTTCCTTTACATGCTATCTTTACTATTGGCGTTTATATACTACTTTTAGTAGCAGCATTTTATTATACCTCAACCTTTCAGCTAACATCAACAATTCATATAAACAAAATTTTCAGCAAACCCTAAAACTCAAAAAAATAAGCTACAAACTACAGTACATACATTCAACTTCTCCCCAAAAACAGTCCATTCACATCACAACACTGAAACATACGAACTACGTAATACGTAAACGTTTACGTTACAATTTACGTAGACTACGTTCCCGCCCAACGTGCGCACTGTAGGGCGGGCGGGCATCGACTGACGGCTGGACTTGCAGTTGCAAATTGCAGAAATGAAAAGTGCTGGCTTTTGTTTTTTTTTTGGTTGTTGGTTGTTGTAAGGAGGTTTTATACTAGTTGTGTTGTTTGTGAGTTCGAATAAGTGATTATTTTGTTGATAAAAATAATGTGATTATTTGGCGTTCTCTTCGATAAGATTTGGGAAGAAGCTATGTATTGGTTGTTGGGCCTTTAAGTATTATGTTCACGGCTAATAATGTGGCAACAATGCTGGATTTTATATATATGTCTGTAGCATATTTAGATCTGTTTGTGAGCATTTTGGTGTACGTAATGGAAATCCGCAGTCACTTCAACACTATTTGAGGGAATAAATCTAATTTTGAATTAAAAAATAATAGCTTGACTTCATGAGTAAGAAGTGCTCTCGTCAAAGAGAATTTAAATGTAATGAAATCTTTGAAAACGAAACGTACACTTGACTAATCTCATTTTCAAATTAAATAAATTGAAATAATCTACATTTCACAGTTAACATATTACGGTACCATCTTTTTATTCTGTTAAAATATGTTCCTTTTTTTGTGGGATATTTTTTTTAAGGTTGGCATTTTACCGGAGGATACTTATATTTTTAACCCTGGAATCGAACGAGAAACCTCTTCCACAGCAGTCAGCTTGTGGCCACAAGGCAAATTCCGATTATTTGTAACACGTAATTGCAGAACAAACATACCTAAGTACTTACAAACAAAACACTACTTACAGCAACACAAACACTTACGCCAAACCATTACTTCCTTTATTCCCCAATAAAAACCGACTAATATTGTATCTCAATAAACAAAAACTACTTAAGGACCAGTACAAAAAAATACTAAATAAAGCGCCCACTATTTCATTTCGAAACGTAAGTACGGATCCACTGTATCGTTCCATTAGCGGGCTGTCACCAGCCGTTCAAAGGAAAGAAAGAAAGAAGGAAAGAAAGAAAGAACTGCGGAAAGAATCGCGCCGAAAAAAGTTCTCTGATACATATCAGGTTGGCTCTTAGACTAGATAATGGCGTTTGGGCTTGAATTGTATTTTAATGGGAAATTATTGGTCGAGTTTATGGGTATTTTGTGAGAAACTGTGGAGTATTTATGCGGTATTTTTTGAGTAAAATAGATGACGTAAATAAACGATGGATGGATTGTGTGAAAGTAGATATGGTAAGAAAGAATGTCACTTGTGACATGACGACTTGGATGATGATAGAAGAGTATGGAAGGAGAAAATATGCTGCGCCGACCCCAAATAAAATTGGGATAAGGGCAGGAGGATGATGATGAGATGACGTAAATAAACTGTTAAGTATATATGTTGGCTGTTATTCTTACTAATTTTATAAAGGTGAAGAATGTCTTTGTTTGATGGATTGGAAGAGTTGAAAAAACCTTTTAATGTTAGATAGCCCATGTACTGAGAAAGGCTACTTTATATCCGGGTGCGCGAAGTTATTTCTTTAGGACACAGGTGGAACTTTTTGTAGAAGCTAGTACAATACTTATATTCTTGATTCTGATCAAGGAAAGGACAAGTGAGTGTGTCAAATGGAAACAAAAAAGTTGTAATTTTATATGTTGTTTGTTACGACAAATAAATCGTGATACAACCTTCGCACTTTCAATACATTTTTCCGCGGCCCACAAAACAGGTGATTCTAATCAGTCGTCGTTGTCAGTGGCTAACAAATGTGCGGGTATCTTTATCCTAATGCACCCGTGGCTCGTGGCTCCAATCAGGGCCTTACAGATTTACGAGGTTTCCTCTCGAATAAAATACAACCAACGATTTATTACGTACAGAGGATTTGCATGTCGCCAGTGTTTAGATCTTCGAAATAATCGTTGGGGAAAAAGTGGGTGGTGATTTGGAAGCTCGTGAGATTCGGGGAAGTGCTTTTTTCGGTTTCTGCTTTTACTTTTGTTAATAGCCATAAAAGTCTTTATGGTCATAAAAGCCTATTTTATTAAAAAAAACAATCTACTGGAAAACCTCCTCCTTTTTTGAAATCGGTTAATAATAGATCAAAGGACAGCAGACAAATATGTTTAGAGGTTTGTCTAACTGGCAAACGCCACCAGGTGACTAAGACCCCCACACGCTTGCATTGATAATTATGTTTAACAAAGTCAGCTGTAAGCTCCACACCATATACTAAGTAACATCTTGAGAGTTCGAAAATATTATTTGTTCTTATTTTTTAAAGGCCTTATTCCACTATTAGTATCTCCAACAGACATAATAAATTCCCAAAATTTCTAACGAAGTACAACATCGCAATTACTTGAAGTCTTCCCACAAAAACCTGGTTGAAAGTCCAAAAATTCACGTGTACATAGAATCGATACCTGGTATGTACGGCTAACGTTAGATATTAAATTCTTCGTAGACAGGGTCTCATATGTCTTCGTCGGGGCTCATAAGCGAGCGTTCGGCTCCTGCATTCGGTCTTGCTACAGACACGGTAGGAAAAGAAATCCTGGTTTTGCTTGTGTGATTTTTAAGGATGAAAAATAAGAATGACTGAAAAACTTAAAATATTGTCAGGGCCTACAAATTGCAATTAAAATTGTGTTAATTTTCTACTATCAACGTTCTTGCTTCATAGTATCTTCTTAGCCTTTTCCTATGATGAAGGAAGCTAGTCTAACTTAATGCATCTCAGTACCCGTGTTTTATATGGAGCTGGCTTAAGTTCATAGACATGTCATCCATCCATGGATTGACCGCATCAAGCGTTGCTTACCCACCTAGGCGAAAGTTACAAGGCACAATTTCTAGGTGCAATTTCTAGTCAACTCCTAAAAACCTATTTAACCCATTCTACCACAAATTCAGTCCCCACCTCATAAACCAATTTACAAGTAAATACAACAAACAAATACCCTGAAAGCATTACAGACGTTTTCATGTAAGAATACACATAAATCTGTTTGGGACATAGAGAAATAGCCTGTATGACACTCGAATGTGAATAAGATATTGTATGAAGTACAAGCAATATTTCTTACATTTCTGTCTATTGCGTTTGTGACGAAAAATGATACGAAATAAATAAGGAGACGGTGTATTGGTTCACGTATTATTTAGAACTGAAATTGATGGTGGAAGTGGTTTGTACAAATATTAGGTTGTGTTTTGTTTTGGTAATGATTTTCCTTCTTTTTTCTGTTTGTGTTTGTCTTTTGGGCTTTTTGCTGGAGTTCAGAACTTACTTTGAGCTTAAAAAAGCTCTTCACATTTTCCTACCCTGTTCCTAATTTATTTGGATCTCTTCCTAAAATCTCGGCACTGATAATGATCTTTTGATTCCGTTAGTAGTTATATCAAAACATTTCAACACGTCTTTTTATAGATTGGTTAAATATTAATCCACAATTTGACTTGTTAATAACAATAAATTGACATTTACTTTAACTTGATCTTCATATTTATCGTTGTTAAATATTATAAGGTCTGAACTCAAAACAAACAAAATATCACAGCTATATCATTATCTTCACGCCAGCAAAACAAGTGACGGCCGACAGTAGCCAGAGGGTTCGTCTGAATAATCTGTCATCTGTCACGGTGGTGCCAAGTGTTATCGTAAATGTAAGAACTTTACGTTGATTTGGACTTGTAAAATATTATAATTGTTGTGTTATGACGTAATAATTGTGAGAGCTAATATTAACCTGTTATAAACGTCGGAGCGTAGATATAGGCGAGATGCAATTGATTTTCCTTTGTTTTATAAATTAGCAAAAGGGCACTACGGAGATGGCTAATTGATAATCGTTTTTCCTTAATAAAAGAATTTTTACAATATAAAATTCCAAAATATAAATAGGTACCTAACCTTTATCACTTGCATGTTTATGTGTGTGGATAACTAATTTGCATGTCATTATATTATGACTTTTAGCAATATGCAAGAGGTGCTTAATATGAAGCTTTTGAAGTAGAAATTGGTAGAAGATATATTAAATGCCTTGCTTGGAGAAATGGGCATGGGCAGCAGCATCGCCGAAATAAGAATATTCCCACACAGCGGTCACATTACAACATTACACGTATGACCAGCGCGGTGAGTATGGACAAATACCACAGCTTGCTTGGAGGCCTCAGTCTAGCAGTGGACGTCTTTAGGCTGTGATGACGATGAAATAACAATTCATTAGTGATACGGAACGTAACTGGTGTCTTCATTCGATGTAATGTTTTTATTTAGCTCCGATTTCAGCATGCCATACTTAACAACTTGTTCTCAAGACGAACTTTATGCACATCTAGGTACAGACGAAACGTTTATGATCAAAAAATTAAGATTCCCCAAGATCAACTGTAGTCCTAAAGCAATATTATCTAACTACCTACTAAAGTACAAGTACTTACTATAAAACAGAAGACCGTAAAATATTATATTAAGTATAATAACTTAGTACAGTACAAACTGCCAGAGGCTGCTGAGATAAGGTAAGTCGGGAATTTAAGCTACAAAGCGTCTTTAATTTATGTTATATATTATTTTTCTCGGTAGCCATCTTGAAGCTAATTTAGTGTGACTGATTACCTTTGTTATTTAGATTGGAGTAACGTCGAGTGCACCTGCAATGTATGCATCTTGCTTATTCGTTTAGGATTCATAATTTAGACTTCACCTAAGAAGATCAAGGTAGCCTAGTAGTGAAAAAGGCTACTTTTTAAACGCAATGATGAGAGAAAGCCTTTTAATATCTAAAAAAAGCTGTTCAAAGTATCTACGCATTTTCAACGACTAGAATTATCATTTTTTTTTTTTAGATAATTTTTGTGACATTCGTGATATGTCTTGGTCTTAGAGCGCATGAGCATGAGTGACAATAGTTTAATTGTATCTTGGATATTAACCATCAACACCATACACTTTTGGCACAGTCGTAAAAAGCTGAGTCTGTCACAGCACAATCTTTTAAATTCAGCAGCTATCAGGTAACACACTCTCCCCAAAACTGTCTAATATTTTTTACTTTTGAATTTTCAAACAAACTGCTATCTTTTCAAATGACATAAGGGCATTGTCACACTCAATATACCCCAGACAAATCATCTCAAACAAGTCTATAGATATCCCTTAAGGTTAACACTACTTAGTCTTCTGCTCACGTCCAAACCAAGAGAGGGTGAAGTGAGAAACTTTAAAGCAAGGGGGAGACACAAGTTTATTTACTCGATTGTAATCCGAGCAATGTCTCGTCAATTTGTACTCGATACTAGAATCGAACCCATACGTGAGTTGATATCATGGAGAACAAATGACAATCGGAGATGACATAATAGAAATTCTCTTAAGTATGATCGCCGTAATTGGAGATTCGGGGGACGAAGAACGTTACTGGCCCTTATACGCCTTATTTGGAACCTGCCTATTTTTTGAGAAATCAAAAATCTTTGACCGGTGTATCAGAAACGTCTCGTTAGTTTTCTCGGTACGGATCGTTTTGGCCACGTCCAGTTTACGTGTCTGCCCTATGGCATCTATCTCTGTTCGTCTTTCCTTCCTCCATGGTTGATATCAATATATTGCGAAAATGATTGTATTAATCAAGTTATTCATTTGTGGGCAGATACCAATATTGTGTTATTTAGTTAGGTAGGTGTTGGCAAAAGTTACTTTTATTCAGTTAGGAAGTTCTAAGTCTATGTAAATTGTATGGTCGTTGGTAAATCATATCTTAGGTTTCCTCGTCCCTTTAAACCTTGACTAAAGTTTTGGATTGTTAAATTTAATTGCTGAAGTATTACTGTCTGTTATTTATTGTCTCTAGATTGTATTTTGGGTAGTTTGATAGATGAATAAGGTTTATCGAGTTGGAACTCTAATTGACGTATAACTTAAGAAATTCATATTCAACTCAGGAAAAATATAGAATATTTTCGCTGATAAAATAGTCTTGAAAGGATGCGAGCCAAACTGGAGGCACAGATTTATATAAAACTAGCTTTTGCCCGCGGCTTCGCTCCCGTCAACTGACTTCTCTACTTTACCCAATTTTTTTTTCATATGAACCTTCTCCTGACAATAACAAACACAACAAAAATAAATTAGCCAAATTGGTCCAGGCGTTGTTGAGTTATGCGCTTAGCAACACATTTTGCGATTCATTTTTATATTATAGAAATATACAACTCTGACTTACATAGGTAGGTACTATATAAACCTATATAATAAACATTTAAATCCGCAACCCCAAGCATAACTTAAATCAATAGAATATTAAATCAACGGTACCCACACGAATATCTATACCATAGCTTACGGGTTCAGGTAGTGGAAAGTCTAACGGCCCATCTAACTATTAGATACTGGGTTCCGTATATTGACTTGTGAGGTCCCAGTAAAATATTGATATGCACGAGTATTGGGGAAACCTCTCAGTTCCCATGAAAGATGAAGAATAGTTCCCTTTGCGGTGTTTGGATTTATGAAGAAAGTGCCATTTAGTTTAGAACTCGGTGTGTCTTGAAACCTGTTGTGGGAAAAACAGAAGCTTTCTCCGAGTTGATTTTATGAAATTAATTGAAGATTTTTATGTTAGGAAAATAACTAATCGTGTCGAAAATACTTCTTTTTGATTTTGAGATTTTCTATCAGAAGCAAAGCATAGAAATATTTTTAAGTAAGTAAAAGTGACTAAGTATTGTCATTTATTCATCATCAGTCTAATTACTTTCCCACTATACAAGCGGCTAATTATAAAGAATTAATTTTAGGCTCAGTTAAAGTTAATTTATAGCACCATGCAAAGAATTGCCAAATTCAACCAACATCTGAAACTATGCAAACAAATAAAAAAAAATCTTTCATAAACAATATTAAAAAAACACATAGGCTTATCCACCTACGAACATCAGCAAAGCCAGCCAAAATCCTTAAATCTTACACCATAAAAAAATAAACACTTTATACCACACGTAAACATTTCAGAATCTCATAACATATTTTTTTCTAACAAAAAATAATGTAATATTTTATCGTTACTAACCCCAGTTTACATATAGCTGAAAACGTGATGTAATTTAAACCATGCTCCTGTCTGATCATGGAGAACAAACTGACGGAGATGTCATAAGGCAAAATCTCATAAGACAGGGTCGCCAAAATGTGGCCTCCCACTTTATTTTTTGGGAAATCATCAAATGACCCATTCCTCTGTATGTTAGCCAAGTAAGGGAATGTCAGACTTCTTACCGACTAAAACCTATCATGTTCTTTCTTAAGCCCTTTATGTATGTACCATGGCTGCGGTAACTCTTTGAAACAGCCCGAAGCCCTGAAAATGCCACCCTCATACGCCTTCTTTACAAAACGCCCAATATTTTCAAATCAATCAAGACCAACCTTTAACATATTGATTTTGATTTGACAAGGAACCCGAAAGCCTCATTAGTTCTAGTAACCGTCGTAAGTTACTTGACCTACAAGAAGGCGCCTGACCTACTTTCCTTATGGCATCTCCGTTATCTTTCCTTCCTCCGCGTGTCTGCCTTAGGCCTAATCTACGTGTCAGAGCCGATAAACAGTAGGACAGCACTATCATCTGTCCCTTTCCATCATAGTGGTTTGACGTCAATTTATCCTTGTCTAGGAAGGCTGTGGTTCTCAAGTTAGTGTTTTTGAGAAGGAACGACATATTTTTGATTTTAAAAATTGAAAGAGGATACGATTTTTTTATTGGAAGGTTACATTTAAAACGATTCAAACTACTTACGAATAAAAACAATACTGTTTAAAATATTAATGAATTACGTTATTTATGATTAAATCAACAATTAACAGTTTAATAAAAAGGTGATCATTTACAAAATCGGGAGTGAGTTTCAAGTTGACTTCACAACGCAATACAGACATGACCATCAGGACTTCTTACAACTTTGAGCACCCCAGTCATAGTTTATACATCTCTCTTTTGTCCCAGGACAATCTGCCCCACTACCATCTTCGGCATCTTCAAAGGTGACCATAAATAAACTCCGCCCACTAATTAACTCATAGATCATTCAATTCGACGAGAATTTTAATTTTTCACGACTTCAAACATTTTTGTGATGTAAGGGTACGTCTACACGGTGCATGTAGCTGGAGCAAGTTAACATACGCAAGCGACAAGAGTACGTGGGTGGGTATTTTGCTTTGGTACATGCGCGAGTCGCTGGACCCACACGTTTTCAAAATGCATATAACCTTCGCATGCCTCAACATGCGCAAGCGACTTGCACCGTGTAGATGCACCCTAAAAAAACGATATTATTATGGACTTTAAGAAGTTATTTATGATCCAATATCGGTTTTAATTGTTTGGGCGCGACTTCCGAATGTTAAGGCGGTTATGACGTCATAGTCTGTGAGTTTTATGGCCGCCATTAATTTTCTTTTTTCTTTTTCTTCGTTTAGTGGTTTTAGAGGTAATTTGGATTAATTAATGTTTAGAATGAGATCGTTATTGGAAAATAAGGTCGTTGATTGTTTCGAAGTTTTTTTGATAAGTTTGTTTTTAAGTATTGTCATCATTGATATACATATTTACTGCTATGCTCCTGTGAATAAAGCTATATACTCTCAGACTGGTGTAGACTCTCTGGGTACCAAACAATTATAATCAGTTCAATAGTTTTAGCAAGAAAGTGTGACCGACACACAGAGTTATTTTCACATACTAAAAACAAGGATAATATGTATGTAATAATTTTTCAGATACTTATATACTTTCAGAAGTAATTTTCTCGAGAGATGAGGTAGGTGGATGAATCTTTTAGTCCAAAGCTAATATCAATATCATCCACATAACACCCAAACACGGCCTACATTGTCCAAAATGTAAGCTGAACACGATACAGCAGATGTTAATTACCAGTGTAATTGGCTTCGCTCTCAAAAGGGTAACTAGTCATAGTGTGAACATGAGCATTAGCATTAACTATGCACAGAGAGGCACGTAGCCTGACTCATGGAGAACTAATGACGAGCAGAGATGTCATAACGCTAAATCTGCTAAGGAAGTAGCGCGCCAAACCGGACTGGAAGCTAACTCTAACAGAGTTGGGACAAGGCTCGGGAGATGTTGATGAAAGTAGCGCGCCAAAATGCGGTTGTTCAGGGGAAGATTAAGGTTACCAGCTATGCTTTCTTTGTAACGCGCTTATGTTTTTAAAACAAAATCACCAATCAATCAATGCCAATTTTTGACAGATATCACAAGGAACACAAACGCCTCGGTAGTTCACTAGTAACTAATCGTTTTGGTCATGCCTACCGTTTGTATTAGACCTACAAGAAGGCACCAGACCTACCCGCCTTACGGCATCTCCGCAAATTTTTCCTTCCTCTATGGCTTAGCTACACTCGAAGTCTCAATTACGCACAAAGTTCCATGGTGGACGAAATTTTAATGAAAGCCTAATAATACCCTTCATAAATACAAAGCAACTATCAAAGTTTCCTTTTAGAAATTCAGGAGGTACTGAAATATTCAGTTTGGTGTGCCTACGCGTGATGCGACTGTGTTTAAGAGGACTGTAAGTCGTTAATAGGAACACGGAACGGTTTACTTTAAAAATGTTTGTGAAAATTCATAGTTAACAGTTGTATGAAGAAAACTGACGTTTCTATTACCGGTAAACTTAGACCTTAGTGATCTACACAGATAATACTTTCTAATAGAAGTTGAAACGACTTTGCTTGTCTTGTTTCAAACCATGTGTTAAATTAATTTATCAACTGCCTGTGACTGCCAACACTTTTGCTCATATAAAATGCGTGACAATTATCTTGCCTATTGATTCACCTACCCCTACAAACCATAACAAAATAGGTACATAAGCCTTGTTACCTACACAAATCCAAACCAAACACATATTATAATACATAATTGTGCAAGCCAAGACCTGGTGTCTTGCGGTGCCATTATGCGGTCGATCTTAGACCACAAGACACGGCACGGTCGCCACGTGAATGGCTCGCCTTAACAATGCCGTAAACAGGCTTAGGACAACGTTATTTGGTATAGTGAACCTGTAGGTATTGCTCTGTTGGTGAATGCTGGACTGATAGGACAAATAGAAATAGTGATATGTTTATTTATTTTGATGATCTTGTTTGCTTGTCACTGTTTTAATAAAGCAACTAGTATTAGCATATTAGTTTTTCGTCAATTTGGCGGTATAGCCCGCATTGAGGAAGCGTGTGGTGATTAACGATGAATCTTTCTCTATGTGAGAGGAGCCAGCAGTGCCCAGCAGTGGGATGACAAAAGGCTGATGATGATATGAAACTCATATCAAATCGTTTATTGCATTCCATAATGTACATTATACACTCCGTAATTACATAGGTAACACGTTAAAATTAACTATCGTTTTTATTCCCTTGCAAAGAGATATGCTATCTAACATTCACTTCTGAATGCAAAATAGGTATCTATGCTTATAATAAATTACATCAATTTGACAAAACACTTTGAATCATAAACAACATTTATCTATTCTCCATTTAAACTCCCAAACATTTCTAGCTACAAATTAATATACGTACAATTTACACATACGAACTTCAAACGATTATTTACTCGGAAACCAAAATAGGATTAGGCTCGACACAAACGTCTCGATTCCTATAAATGTGTAGTCGAATCGTAATTCACTGAGTGTTAAGTAAGTTAAATAAGTGTTTAAGTGCCCTTAAGTTTGTGTTTTACTTGGAGGTACGATGGGTTGGAGGCGGCATTAGTGGGCTAGTTTGTTTTTCATGATAGACGCGCTGAAATGCAACAACTTTTTTTCTGGCTTGCCAAGCTATTCATAATATGAAAAGAGAGCTCATAAAACGCTGAGAATTTGGACAACATTATTATTTAAATACATAATTAATTTAAAACTCTCACATCCACATCCGTAACTACAGGTACCAGAACAGCATGACATTTAATGTTATTGTAAGTTACACAAAAATGTTGTTTTTATAGACGTTAGAGCATAAAAATTAGCACCATTTCACACTCAAGTGAACCCATCATAGAATTTGAATTAACTTAGTTTCTTGGCAAAGATGTGGTGCGTAGCTTTTTAAATAAGTACTCCATTTTACACTAAGCCACATCCAAAACTTCTTCCCTCCCAGTAATCCTAATACTGACTGTGATTAATAGTGTAGGATAAGACGAGGGTCGTTCATGGGCGACAGCTATATTGCGACAACTCTTTGTCTCTGCTTGTCTCTGGTCTCTTTAACTCTATTTTAATGGCACTCATTATTGTGAATGAAGATATTTTGAGTTTTGGGAGGTAAAAATGTAGTGAGGTAGGTTAGTACTGTTTTTTTTTTGTGTGTGTTTGTATTTGGATTTATGTTATTTCTGAGATGAAGGCAGTTAGAAGAGTGTGGAAGGAGAAAGTATGATGCGCCGACTTCAAATAAAATTGGGATAAGGTCAGGATAATAATGATGATGATATTGGCTGTTGCAAATAATTTAGGAACATAGGTAGTTAAAAATTGCTAACTAAATTGAAAATATTTTCTAAAAAGAACACTTTCAATAAATCATTGCAAAAATTCTGTTACATTCCACTTACAACCATCACAGTCGTTCCTCCGCCTTAATTTCACACTGGCCGATCTTCCGAATGAGAATGTTCTAACAAGAATATTAGACGGAAAAATTAAAATTTCCCTGTAGCAAACTGAAGACGCGATTTTTATTAAAGCAAAAAATGCCGAAAAGCTTGCCGTGGAAGGCTATAGCGCCCTGCGGGAGGCTTTTATAAGGCGAGCGATAAATCAAGGACGGGGAAATATTTAAAAGCTTGCCGCACCAAGATTCTTAGGTGGGGTCCGTTTACGACTTGGATATTTGGTCCTGATGCATTTTTGTTGATAGTAGTGAAAGTGTTTGGGTGTTGGTTAGATTTTTAAAAGGGCTTAGAATTAAAATGTACTGTAAAAAGTATTGTGTATGTATTTTACACATTTGCTTATACATATATGTCACGTCTAGAGTGAGTAAAGTCATTTGTCTGCATAATTGGATATAGTTACAGCAGTTAACAAATAGTAAAATAATTTATCGACGATGTCTTGGTTTATCTACAGATTGATAGGTTGAACAGACTGATAGTTTGATCACCTCTTTAAATAGTGAAAGTCAACAGAAGACAATAGCTAGACAAATAAAAAAAATCTTATCCTTGTTTTGGTTTTCTAACATACATAGCAGCTACCTCACTCATGTCTTCCCAGAAAATATAGAACAAATTAAAATTGTATTCAAGTCCAAAACGGAACCCACCAAATCCAGTGGGCGGCTCGGTATGGCAGGAACATGGCTCGTTTCCTGCACCATGAAATACATCTTCGCTATTTATACGTCTAACCGATGTTATAGCCTAAATATGTTGAGGAAAAAACCTTTGGACCTCCCTCAGATTTAGCTGCTTTATGGTTATAGACCGATGTTTAGAAACACTTTTGTATGGCAGTCGTGAATTGACTGAGAAGAAAATTGGTGAAAGAAAAAGTTATGTGTGCATTTTTTTTGAGATATTTTGCTATTATGTCTGTATATATCCAGCTTTACATGGTATTTTGAAGTGAATTAATAAAAAATATTCTCCAGACTCTACTAAACATTGAAAAAAATTCAACCGACCAAAAGTTTGCCGTGTACGGGGAGTCTACCAGACTTGTATGACATATTATGAAGCGTGAGTGCATTCATTCAAAACATGGATTTACTTTTTACTCTCTCACAGCTGTTTTATCTAACATGACTGGATGGATTAGACCAAAAACTGCGTTTTAACTATTTTTAGAGGCAAAGAGATGCCATATTACCTATATTCAGAAAAAAATTGGCCAATAAGCCATAGACGGGCTATTCATGCTAATCTACTGATCAATTGGAACTTTATTAAGCCTCTCATATAACATCTATCCAATATAATTAATCTGTTAAACGTTAATTGTACGAAGTGGTTACCGAAACAACTTGCCAGTGGGATGCTGCTGACAACTTGTGCCAACTTGTGCCAGATACCAACTTAGTTTCAAAATGCGATCCGTGTTTATCGCAGGACCAAGTGTGTCGTGAATTTTCTACCAAACATAACTTTGAGTAATCACTTAGGTTAAGCTCGAAATTCACTGCCCCGTTGGTCTTGTGGTCGCGAGGGCAATGGTTGAGCGGGGGTCTTGGGTTCGATTCCCGGAGCGTGGCAAAATAGTTTGTGGGTTTTGGGAAACTTTTACAAATTGCTTCAAGGTCTGAAATGATTGTCTGACTGATTCAGAAAAGCCTAGTTGACTACCTTATACAACCAGTGCCTTCTCTTATATTGTGTTGACAAATGATAAAAGTAAAGAAACGTTACTAGTGATTATGTATCATTCTCCACTTTCAATATTATTTTAAGACTCTAGAAACAATATTCTTGTAACGAGATCATCAAAAAAACTTCATTCTCACCCACATACGAGGAAAACACAATTTGTTCGTCGCAATTTTTTCTATCACATTTACACGCGAGTGTATCCACTTTGTGGGTAACACCAATCTCCCCAAAAAACAATAAAAAGACAAAACTATAGAGATGTGCATAATATTTTCTCTAGTCTCTCGGATTTTTATACAAAGATCCGACGCCGAAATAAGATTCTGAACGTATCTTCACAGATTTGCTGTTCATGAATACCAATCGGAAACTCGGCATATAGCATGATAACATTTGTTTGGGGAAACAAAGGAAAAGGACAAAGTATTTGTTATGATTGAGGCACTAGTTTGTATCTATAGTTTTCTTGTAGTAAACCCTAATTTGAAAGTAAGACATGTCAAACCATTTTATCTCCGGCTATTTATTTGATAACCCTTAAAAAGCTCTTTCAAGAATCGATTTTTCTGATCACTTTGTTAAATCATCCAATTAACTGTGCTAACATACAATTTGTGAAACAGTCGACAAAGAATAACGTTTGTAGTTACGTCAATTCACTATGAAAACAAAATGGAACAACAAAACAAAAGTGAACGGATATTCGCCAATAAAAAATACATCGACATCTCTAAAACATCTCTTAACCGAATTATATCGAACGACAATCCTGCGAACACGACTCTTTTACACACGTAACTGCGTTTGCTACATCAAAATTTACAACATTTCAAAACAAACATAAACGAAACTATTTACCTTGAACATAAAGCTCAAAATACTTTGTCACCTGTCCCAAATATAGGTTGTAGCCCTATACATCAATATTAAACTTTAAGACTAAGGTAATAAGGTTTAAAATAGTTTGTGTGCAGGTAGTTGCACTACCGCCGATTCGATCAATTCATTCAGCGATTCCATTCGAATTACTCCTTTGATTCGATTTTGGTACACTCGCGGGCTTAACTGGAACGTTTTTGGTTTTTAATTAATAATAGACACAGAGCCAGTGAGCACTTTTGTTAGTGACAATACACGTACAGATAGGAACAGAGTTGTTTCCAAAAAGTTGTACGAGCTTAGGGGTGCGATTGCTTTAAATAAAATATTTGAGCGTAAAATCGCCTAGTGCAAATGGAATGGATGGTCTGCCTAAAACAATATCGAATGTTTGTAGGTACTGGATTCTTTTGTTTTGGTAAATGCGGTATGAATTTCTCAAAATACGACATCATAAGATTTCAACATGTGTATGAAATAATGGAACCAAATATTATTCTGGAATTTCTAGGAATTAGAATATATTAAAACGTAGCCGAAGCTTATCAAAATTGGGTAAGTATTTTCTTTTAATTTTATTCGGTAAAAAAGGTCCTGCGAAAATTTGTGAAATGGTAACCCTTGTCGCGTCGTTGCTTTTAAACGTCATAAAGGTAGTTAATTTGATTTCGTTCTGCTGTCCACTGTTTCACTTTGATCGATGGACACCATTGATGAATGGTGAGATGAAATTGAGCTACCGTCGAAAGGAAAAAACATGTTTTATAAATAAATTAAGGAGGACCATAAATATGGCGGATTTTCAAGAGTGTGTCTATCCATATGTGGTGAAGAAGTAATAGCAAATGGGGTTTATATTTATTTTTTAAAGATTTTTTGTAGTTATAAAATGTTTACAGAATTAATTAATTAAGTACCCTAATGATTTTTTCACCAAATAATTTCACATGTGTCATAACATATTAAACTTTTCTGCTATTGTTACGAATTCTTTCCTTTTATTGTTAACAAAAAAACTATATAATTAGTGAAGCTATCTTCCGATCAAAAATCTAAACGACTTGAAATCTAATTCCACCAGCTTCATTCTACAAACCAGCATAAAAATTTTCAATCCCAAATAATCCGATCAAAAAATATTAATAAAATAAACAAAACAATCAGCGGAACTACCCACATCGTAACTCCCTCAAACGATTGCAATTCCTCAAAGCATCTCCTTAAATGTTCAGTTGCAATCAGTCTGCAACGTAATCCAATGGCCGAGCCGAAACAACCATAAGCATATTTCCAATCAAACCGCAGGCAAACCTACATATACGATTCTTAATAAAATGCGTTGGTAAATTTTTGTTAAGTAACTTTCTAACTTAACTTTGAAAAATACTGTAAAGGAATTTGAACCTTATGAGGTACACAATAAGGTTGGGTTTCTAATGAGTCGTGTGTGGAGATACGATGTTTTGGTGTAAGAAGGGTAATATCGGATACCGTCTAGTGGGTAACACAGACGTATAAATAAAGTTGCACAATAAACTTGAGCTAAATCAAGGAGCATTGTTGAAGGGGGCCTTGTTAGCCGCGAGACCGCTGATTTTTTATTTGATATCTCAATAAGGCCAGCGTTTGAGGGTTACAAACCAGTCGGAGCCACGAATATTTTTTTTTTACTTTTTTTTCTTTAACCCGTTCGATTGTCGGTTGTTTGATTTATAAATTTATTTAGAACCCTGTTTGGTTAGGCCACGTCTAAAGTTTATGGTAGAATAAAATTTTTAAATGCCCCAAAGTTTTGTGTGTGTGTCAGGCAAATTTATCTGTTCACAGCTTGTGGACAATTTTTTTTAAACACATAAACTTTGTGCATTATCCCTGTGCCACCTTGCTTTTATGTGGAAAACTTTGGGAATTACGCACTATGACAATAAAATCTATTGGATATTATTACTTTTAGAAGTGCGATTAGCTTAAAACTATACGATCAATTAAAACTGTGATTTTTGCACATTACATTAGTAACTTTTGATAATGGCTTAATTAATGCAATGGTATTAATTGCTCGCAATTTTTATGTTTTCTATTTTATTGACTTAACATAAAAAAGTAATACTCTGTTTTATGTTAATTTTATGAAATTTTAGTAAAGTACTAACCACATAAAAACAGCACAAAATCTTCAATTTTAAAATTGCATTTCACTTTTTCTATTAATTACCTATATATCTAAGTTTGTGTCACTTTTCCTATTATATCACATAGGTACGCACCTATTTCAATAAACACCCAAAAACCATCTTGCAACCTGACCCTAGTGCAGCACCACGCCCACTTTCGCCGAACATCGATAATCGAGAACCGGAATCGAGAGGTATCGAGTAAATAAGTGCAATAGACATGTCGGTCACGTCCCGCCGCAGTCCTTTGCAGTGCAACCGAGTGCGCTGAAACCGTGGAGGTGACAATGTGTTGTTGTTGCAGGAGGTATGAAGAGGACGGCTTTTTTGGATTGTAGGATGGACTGAAATAATTATATGTGTCTCAGAATTACAGAAGGACCTTGCAAGTGTTTTAATTAGTAAAAATCTGATACAGGTAGTGAATACACGGATGGTATGAAATAATTATAGCTGTCCCAGAATTACAGAAAGGCCTTGCGTGTATTTTATTTTATGTAAATCTGACACAGGTTGTGTGGGTGCAATAGACGAGATCACAGGGTCGATGATGAACAAGCAATATCTTTTTAGCATTCATTGCATAGTATACAGGTCTAGGCAGAAATCATTTCTTGAACAAAAAAAAAAAATGATTCTCAATAGTAATTTCATTTAGTGCATGCTATATTTTATAATAACATACGCTTCAAAACTGCTTATTTCCCTGCAAAAAGCATATTCTTACCAATTTTATTTCGAACCAAACTACAACAAATTATTTCTACATAATATACCGCATCCACTGCACCCAACTCCTTACCCAAGGCGCACGATCGCATCCCCGTTGCGAATAGATTCAGGACATACCGCCGTGTATACCGACTGTTAGGTAAAAATAGTGTCGCTAGGGTGAGGTGCTACACCACACATCTAGAGGCACGTGACCAGGGTCTTAAGCATGGAGAACAAAATCACTAGGAGGTGCCACAACGGAGGGTCTGTTCGAAAGAGTTACCGCGGCCCTGGTACATAAAAGGCCTAGAACACGATGGATTTTTTGTCAGTAAGAGCCGCTGACACTCACTGGTGCTAACCCGCAGCGGAAGGGGTCATTTGATGATTTTTACCATCAGAAAAAAGGTGCCACAACGGAAAATTGCCTAAGAAAGAAGCGTGCCAAAATGTGGGTGAAAAGGGGACGAGGAACGTTACTGTTTTCGCTCTAATTCGCTTAGGACAAGAGCATTTTTTATAATACCAAAAATCGTTGACAGATGTCTCAAAGAACCCGAACTCCTCTTTAGTTCACCGTATGTATTTGACCTAGAAGAAGACACCTGACCTACCTGCATTATGGCATCTCCACTCATCTTTCTATCCTTACTCCGTGGTCTTAAGCAACTCCAATGGAACCAGGTGTTGGCTGTAATTCTTCGGTAGAAAGGTGCTTTGGTCAGAACCTCTTTGCTTACGAACGTTTTAGGAGGTTGGTGAATGGTTTAGGGAGTTCAGGCTTCTGATCTTCGATATTGAGTATGCAGCGATAGATGTCAATTGTTTTTTTTTTCAATTGAGACTGCTTTCGTTCGAGCAAGTTCGAGGGTTTGAGGTTAGAAATGTATGTAAATTCGTGAACTGTCTGAAAAGCTATTGTGCCTTTGTCATCGCCTAATATTTAGATAAGTGTCAGCGATATCTTTAATCTAAGGTAATTAATATTAATAACGCTTTAAGTATTTAAAATTAATCAGCTTTAATTTCATACAATTATGTGCATTCACTTTACTTATGAGCTCTTTTGTTCTTCTTTGTATCTTTTTACAGTATTTTTTGTTTTAAAGTATGCATTAGATGTTCAACTATTAGGGGAAGATTAATTTCGAGAATGTCTACAAAAAAAATTACTTTAGAATGATCAAAAATATCTTCATACTTTCGTTATTTTGCCAACCAGCAACAGCAAATACAAACAGTATCCACCATACCTATACATACTCCTTAACAAAAACCAACCCTTCAAGCGCATTTGCGATCAAGATAAACCCACAACTGACGTAGAAGTTGAACGCACAGATTAAACCCGTGTCATGAGCCGTATCATAAATCAAAACGAACTCTGGAATTATTTAAATGCCATAATGAGTCACGGGTAAAAGTTAAGGGAAGCACCCTATATTTATCACTGTGGACACGGGCTCTGTAGGGTTAATAAATGCTCGTTGCGAGCGGCCATTTTGTTTATCGGCGTTCGAAATTCGAATTATGGACGATAAGCGGGAGTTTTTAATTTTTGATCGATTGCGGGTTGTGTGGTCTAGTTTGAGATAAATGGTGTTTTGTTTTTTGATTTTTATCTTTTTATCCGTTATTAAGTAGGTGTTATTGATAAATAGTTTTGGGACAGTAATTTAAAATGGGAAAACATACGCGGATAAAGATGGCCAGTTAAACGCTGCTGTTATTAAGATATTGCAAAACAGGTTCAACAAATAGGTTCAACCAACGATTAGTTACTACCTACACGCTTCCTAGAACACGAACAAAAAGTAATCACATAAAAAAAAAATTGCAACAATATTTCAAACATATCATTTGACCAATTACAGTGTATCTGTGCAATTATCAGAAATTTGCAAAAAAACAAAAGAACCGTCAACTGCGGTCGGTTGGTTGTTCCCACTGGGTTGGAGGACAATTATAGGTATAATTACCCTAATTCTTGTGCCGTAAATAAATGGTTACAGGATGATTGTGGAACAAAGTTGGTGGTTAAGGGTAAGGTAGGAAGAATTATTGAAATATTTTTTTATTGTTTCAGGTGGAGAAAAACCTTTTGACGAATTGATGGTGGAAGTTGAATACGTCAAACTGAAGATCGACCTATATGGAATATGTTAGAAAAATACAATTTTCAATAACAAGGTATTTATCTGCTGCTGATGATGAGGATTCAAACAATAAAACTTGATAAAAGCTGTAGAATGAGGAACTCATTGTGTTTTCAGTCACATTTTATTTTCAGTACATTATAAAAATGTTTGGATACTGCCGAAAGAAAGCCTGTTATGATATTAGTTTAATGTACACCTTTACATATTTAACTTGAAATTATAATCATGAATTTGATATGACCCTCATTATTTTTTTTGCACTATCTCCCCCTTAAGCCCTGCGGCAGTCCTTAAAGGCAAAATACCCTTAGGCGTCTTGACTGCACTACACAACGTAGTAACCAGTACTAACCAGTACAAACCAGTTATTATTAGCCATTGATTAATGTTTGCGTTTTTAAATAGATGTTCTACTGCGCCTGAGTCTATTTCTGTACACCGATTGATTTGTAGCGAAAGGGTGTGTTTAGGTTAGAAGTAGTGTGTAAATTTTGTCGTACAAACTGTACTAAAGTGGGAACTGGTTAATTTAGTACAAATTAGTCTCATGTGAGAACTGGTTGGTGCCTTTAGTCTAGTTTTTTTGTGCCTTTTAAGAAATTATGTCTATGTCTTTTTTTTTACTTTTTAAGTGCTTATGCGAGATCGAATCTGGAGGAAAAAAATGAGGGGATCTGAAAAGCTGTAGTAGCTATGGGCAGGACACATTGGAAGCAATGGATGCGGGTTGCTGACGATCAAGCAAAGTGGCGAACATTGAGGGAGGCCTTTGCCCAACAATAGAAGTCTTTCAAAGAAGTGCTTCTCAGAGTAACTAAATAGCCTCTTATATTTTATAAATTAATGCGATTACAAATAATACAAAATCAAATACTACAAAAAAGTCTCTAAGCACACTTCAAAAATACGACAGCAGTACCTCAGTAGCTCGTGACAGAAATCCCCCCACTTACGAAATACCCTTAGATCCAGGGAAATCACATTTTATTCACTACACTAACGGTGCACTAGGGCACTATAATGTACGCCTAGCTTAGAGCATACAACTAACGGGAACCAATCTATATGCGAAAGACGAGGCAATGCAACAAAATGGTGTTTAGCTCACTCAGTGAGCTGCCCGCCCACGTCAGACTTTGTGTAGGTCAGATTGTCGGGCCGATTTTTTGTAGGACGTTCAGAATAGAATTTTCTGTAGGACGTGTGCGTTGCACTATTGACATCAGAGTGTTCTATTTATCGCCTACAAAATGTTGGTCACCAATAATCGGAAGTGGGCAGGCTGCCCACATGCTTCATGCTTTTCGATTACATCGATATGTCCTTACACAAAAAAAAATACAAACACAAGTCTAAGCTTGACGCACGAACACAGCTCTCGTACACTCGGCTGAGAGTGGCATTGACACGGCAACAGCGGCGGCGTGTCCAGTTGGTTAACTTATCCAAGATACCTAAGGTTGGGACGAGTCTCCCAGGACTTCGGATGACCATAAAGTACTGGTGGGTTTTGGGATTTGAAGCTGGCTATTTATTGCGTGGTGGAGATAAAAAGTGTGTCAGTAGTGTTTTAGGAGCTGTGGATTTAAGTAGTGTTCGGAAATGTCTGTTTTTGGCATAAACTGGATCTAGCTGTGCTTGTAAAACTCACCTCAGTTCAAGTTTGAAAGGAATTGGTACCTACAGTGCTGGATTCAAGCATCGATCATTTTCAGTAGGTCAGATAGGTAGTGGCTCCATGTAAAAGACTGGTAATCAGCTGGATTTGGTTAGATTGGACGCCGAACACAACATAGTGGGAAAAGCTAAGCATAAGACGAAATTTCAGTCTCCTCAGAAGAACTAACAAGCGGGGACAAAATGCTGCGCCATCACGCGAAAACGATTGAACCAATTTAAATGAGAAGTATATAGTCCGGGGCCTGAGAAAGGATATAAGTAACTTTTTATGAGGGTGAGTGAAATAGTTCCCAGTAGTTACACGTGGGTGAATCAGCTGGTTTATGTTAAATAAATAATATTAAAAATAGAAAGTTACTATCAACGGAGCTCAAACCCCAGCATTCGTCCAAATTACCTACAATTAATACCAGTCTCTCATACCCTAAAATTTCCCAAAGCGCAGTTTTATAGTTCAAACGTTTAGTGTGCACTAAACGTTATTTATTGTTTTATGTTTATATTGGCCAGATTTCGTGGTGTTATATCTCACTAATCGATTTTTATTGCTTAGTTTTACGACTCGGTTTGAAAGGGTGGAGACATGCAATGGCTGACTTATTTATTTCCTTGCTTCTTTACTCGTATTGTCGATATATAAGTCATGTAATATGTATGTGTGTACCACAATTTACTTTTGTTTCACCAAGATTGATAAATAGGTACTTCTTTCTAGTCACAGAATGATTCGATACACCTCAATCTCATTTGGTCTTCGATACAGTCGTGTTAGTAATCATAATATCAACTCTTTTTAAAGAAACCTTTGAATACAAAAACCTTTCTTTACATACATTTACACAAAGTAGTTTTTCCTTCATTTTAAAACATCATCAGCAGACGACGGCCTTATTATTACAAGACTTCCTGCAACTCTTTTGCACGGACACATAAAGTCAAAACATTTAAAGTTGCAAAGAAAATAGCTCCCAATCATTTAAACATGACATTACTGACAGTTTAAAAACCACATAAGTGACAATTTGGACCAATAAAATCGCAAATAAGCTTCAAAAGGAGGCCTGATTATAAAGGAGACAGCAAATTAGATGGTGCAAATCGAAAGAGTTTGTGACCTTTTTTTCTGACAGATGGTGTACGATAAACGTTAGGGTGGTGCCACATTTGTCTGCCACCGATAATTTATTCGAACAATTTAGCAGGCTTTAGTTTTGTAGACTTGCTAGCAATCGGAGTGATAAGGCACGGGCTTTTTCATGGAATGAAGGTTACCTTCAGAATTATTCACCATGCTTGCTTGGAAATTTAATTGACAGATTTTTTACTCCAGTATTTTTACGTTTTCCGTGAATATTCATTTAAAAGTACATATTTTCTCAAAAAAAATATGTCATTGATATCCGCAAAGTAACGCCTGATTCCATAATTTATCTTAGTTACATACTCTCTGAAAAATTATAAATATTGCTTATTTTGACATATTTTTTCCTTTTATCCCTTTTATTATAATTTACCAATTTAATAAGTACCTAAATACACAACCCTCATTCAAACACTCTAATAAGTACATTGGTACAATAAACGAAGTCATCTGCCATTCGCTTTAACCCTCTCGCTACAACAGGTGCGCAGGCGCATCTGTTCAGTTACCAATGATTTAAAACCGCAAATTGTACCCTATTTGAAAAGCGTGAAATATTATAAAGGGACAGCAAGAATGGTAAATTATATGCCATTGTACCAACATTTTGTTCGAAGTGTTTTATTTTAGCAAATTGCTTTATAAAAGTTTTGGGAGACAATCTGCCGTGGTGTCGCAGATTTAAGAAAAATGGGATTTATTTAAAGTAGTTCAGTGTGATTAAATTATATGTCTGTTTTGTTGTTTTTTTCTAAAGGTAATTAAAGTGGTAAGTATTATTAATACCTTTATATGACTGACAGTTTTATGGTGTTACTAGCTTCCGCTCGTGGCTTCGCCCGCGTGATGTGTTGATAAAAAGAAGCCTATGTGTTAATCCAGGGTATCACCTATCTACATACAAACCAAATCGGCCAGCCATTTTTGCGTGAAAGGATAACAAACATTCTCGCAAACTTTCACATTTATAATATTAGTAGGATTTAAACAGACAGACAGAAGAAATTGTATAATGTTCTTGTAAATTAAAAATATTACACTGCATTGCCAGCAAGCACGTGATGAAAATAGTACAAAACATAGAATCTAATTACATTAGGAGATAAAATCTTCCTGACAACCAATTACACATAAAACCCTCCCCCGCGGTCGTGGGTCAAAAAGTCCCCACCAATTAAATAAAATGACATCTTAAAACAAGAAAAGGACACACGGTGCGTCCGTCAGTCGCGTCGACTTTAATTAATTTAATTACTCGTAGTCGTATATTGCTCTTCTCAGTACTCTTTTATTTGTATCGTTTGCGAGGGAAACGTAACTAGGTTTTAACATTCGTAGTACAAATTAAAAAGCGAGACGGCAGCGGCAGGGTTAATGTTTGCCCGTTTTTATTTAAGCTGTATTTTAAAGTAATTCTTGGAAGTTGAATTTCGACTGTGAATGGTTTTAAAATATTGAAATCCTGTTACAGAAAAATTGAGTTTATTTTTCTGTGTTATGGAAAAGTTTCATATTCATTCGTTTTGTTTTTTTTATATATAAAAAGTTAAATATAAAACACTTATATTTAACTTACACTTATTACACACATTTAGATAACAGTAAAATAATCGCATTTAGAGAAATAACATGTTATTGTTTTATGTATTTCAATCAATGTTGCTTGGCTAACAAACTGTATATAATTCAGTCAGTAAATCTATTTCTGGACCAAAAAAATGTGCAGGCAATATGTATTGCATTAATAATACAACATTGTTTCTAAAACGTGTAAGTTTAAAAATAGCGACTTTTTTATCAAAAACCTCTACTTTTAACTTTAAAAAAATGGTTAAAAAGAAAACTTTTAGATACGGAGGACGTGATGTGAATGAAACTAGTGTCGAGGTGTCGTGACACTTAATATCACTATGATAAAATTGAATTACGTCAAGTCCCCACGTGTATAAGTAGAGATAGGATTTTTATTTTTAGAAAATTACCTATCTTCAACATTTTTTTAAAAATTTTAGAATGACGCAGTTTAGGGTTAAAGTTCAATGGACGATAACATAGAGCATTTAAATAATGGTAGGTTTTTGTTCAAATGGCGATTTTATTATTAGTTTTATCTGGATATCGTATATTTGAGTGAAATTAAAGTTTAATTGAAAACCCTAGACTTTTACAGTCTTACTTATAAACTAATAAGTTATACTTAAGGGGTGTTTAAGAAAAAATCTTACTTATATACGTGGCTGAAATAAATCATTTTCTTAGCAATGTCTTAAATGAGCTGTCAAATTAAGTAGCCTCACACCCTTGTTTAACCCGCTAATTAGCAAAATGGCTGGATTCTTACCAGCTGATTTTTCATTTCCGGTTTATTGACAGCTCAACTTTTTAATTTTATATTTTACGGATGCCATTGTTGCCATTGCACAACGTTTTCATGACAAATATTTTTTTAAGCTACCAACATTCCGGTAGTGTTGAGAAATTAGTATGTTTTTATGTCATTATCTGTTCATTACTTAAGACATGCTTAAGCAACGTTTATAGGTCAAAATAATTTAATCACTACTTAGGGCTTTAAGTAGTAATTAGTTAAAACGATGATTAGAAGATGATTAGTTGATTTTTATAAGTAAGGCTGTTATTGCACAAGTCATGATTTTAATATCAATGTAGCTAAATAGTTTTCCACAGTGCTATAACCAATTTTAAGTAACGAATAAGATACACTTTGCATAATATACAAGCCAAAATTAATAGAATATTATATGACTTCTCGGCGTTTTGCGCATTTTATATGAATAGATTCAAAAACTCCAGGTCATAACTAGCTCACGACCAACATTCAAAGTAAGTTAAAAAAAAAACCTACCATTGTCGGATTTATTTGATTGTCTAACTTGGGAGCTTATTTTTAGACAAGTTATTTGTTTGTCTAGCCTTTTTATCGTCTCACTGCTGGGCACAGGCCTCCTATCACACAGAGAAAAATTGAGCGTTAATCGCAACGCTTGCTCAATGCGGGTTGGTGATATCAGACTTAACAGACCAGGTTTCAAGATGGTTTCCTTCACCTTCTACCGGCCAGTGGTGTCTAAGATAGGTAGGTATACCTAGTTTACAACAGCTTTTGTTAAGAAATTTTAAATCTTTGGACGCAGACTCTATGCTAGGAAGTTTTGATTCGGATTAGGAGTACCAACCTACATTATGACTATAAAGACGATAGGACCTTTAACCATAAGGCACTCTACATTTACCAAACCTACCACAAAAACCAGTTAATTCCCCAACTGGCAACACCAGAGCCCACTTTTAAAAACACTGAACATAAACACAGTTCCACACTTTCTTTCGTTTTAAACTTTTTTAATCATTCAAGTGAAGATGGGCGACAATTGTCGCTGCGGGGGACGCAAAAAGTTTAATTGCAAGGAGCCGACACGATTACATGGTTTTTGCTCATTGGTCGCTTTGTTTCAGTTGCTATTTAGAAGACAGGAGTGTTCTAGACTTTTTGGACAGAAGAATTGTTGTGGTAATTGGTAGTGTGATGTTAGGTTGTGGTAAGTATGTCCACTTATGTAAAATACACACTTCAAATGTTACTTGTACCATGTTCGTTTCAATTGAAATTGAGACAGAATTAAAATGTAACGTTCATATGCACTCTTAAACAAAGCTCTCTCAAGAACCTCCACAATCATTACTCTTGTGGAGCCATCATCGTGAGGCTTCCTGTTCTTTTTATCTTATCATTCATTGGTCCAGGTAGAGAAAATAGGTTTCACTTTACGATCACTATTTGTTTAATTCACTGTATGTTTTAATTCACTTTTACCAGACTTATGTCTTAACAGATCAGAATGACTGCGGTCCTGGTACATGAATGGCTACAAAACGAACAAAGGTGGCAAGGAAAACTCTTACACTCTCTCTCAATGCACTTCCATCTTAAAACAATGACTTATCTCGGAACCAAGTTAAGTCAATAAATAAACTTGTCATAATTCAAAAGCATTTGAAAGTCATCCCAATCAATAAGCATTAATATCAACGCTAAACCCTTCCCTTGACAATTAATTCTAACACATTGCCAAGCAAATCTAATCAGGGGTTGATATAAAATTTAAATCGGCTGCCTACATGATACCAACCCCTAAGTTCATTGAAAGGGTTGGTCATTGTTCATAAGGGTGTATGTTTAAATTAGTATAAAATTTTTATTAGCCAGACTGTTATACAAAGAAATGAGGAGGGTCCGAAATTTTGAAACGTGTATTGTGGTGTCTGTCGCGATAATGTCCTTTAAATTCAGTTTTATTTTAGACATAAATTATTATGTGTGTATTACCTAAGAACTAGCTGTTCCCCGTAGTTCTGTCTATGTCCCAAAGCAACAACTTAGCACAATTGGATATAAAGTAGCCTATGTCCTTTCTCAGGCCCTAGACTCCCCGCGTACATTTCGTTTAAAAATCGATCCAGTAATATTAGTAGTGGCGTAAAAGGGCAATAGACATACAGTTCGCAGTTTGCATGTATTTATACCTACTTGAAAAATACCAGCAAAAATAGTCTCAGATATAGGTCTCAATAAAAGTTTCGAGTCACTCCAAAACTTTTATATCCTCATACATTTCCTACCTAGGTCAACCATACACCAAGAAACCGTGTCTTGCAGATTTTATACGGTAACCGAGACACGACCACATACTTTACGACCTCAGAAAACTCTAGAAAGAAGGTGAAAATGTTCTATTTAAAATTCAGAAGTCGCTTTGAAGATAAGTGTACGTTCATATTCCTAGTACTGTACTTACGTGCCGCTGTACGAAGTAATTTACTGTAAATTATTGTCGCTATAAAATTACAAATTATTTTCTGTGACGGTTTTTACGTGTTTTTAGTACGTTATTGTAGTGTTCGTCTGCTGAAGGTTTTTGTGAAGACTTACCATTGTTTATTAAACAAATATAACTGTTCAAAATGAAGCCTTTACCCTTTCTTAGGCTGTAGAATATCTATGCACGTTTCATTAAAAAGTTGGCGTAAAAAACGTACTGATAGACACATTTTCTTACGCATTTATATTTTTATGAAAATTTATAATTCGAATGTTACTATTTATTTTCCGAAATGCTAACTTGCCTTGAGCAAGTGTGGTGATTAATGCACATTCATTCTCTGTGGAAGAAATGGGTGATGATAATATAATTATTTATCCAGTTACATGAAAACATTATCAATGCTTTTCCATCCTTTGACAACTGAAGACTGGCAACCAAATCATCAATAAATTATAATACACGAATTGAATTGGTCCCACTGATTAAGAGCGTTCACGACACAAAACTGAAACCCATCAATTGTCCAACCAAAATGGCAACGAATTTCGGAATTAATTAATTTTCATACATTTTCATACTTATAATTGGTTGGTAATGAAATGACAATCGCTGCACAGGCCAGCCAATTCACATTGGGGATTTACCAAATTAATGCAATTTGTAATAATAATTAATTGCAAACAGTATTAACATAGTTTTTGTTCGTTAAAATAATACTTGTGCTGAAGGAATTTCAGGTGTTTGTAATAACGTTTTGTAAGTTAATTGAATAAGTTCGGTTTCTGATTGTTTGCGGTTTGTTTGTAATTAAGTTAATGTTTAATCGTGTCTGTTAATTAAAAGTAATTTTCGTAATTACACATATGTTTTTCGAAGCTTCATCTGTATTGTGTGAAGTACTTGTAGATATCTACATACAAAACCATTTAGAAGAAATTGTTGCTTAATTTCTGAACAGCTTTTTTCCCAATTACATCTTTTAATCTTTTGTGTAGCACGGAAGACACACATTTTTTTTAAAGTAAATGACAAGCAAGAAGTTAGAGTGTATCAAGACATCAATTGTCATCAACCTATTAATCAATTAGGACTAAAACACATTTAATAATCCAAACCAAACGTAACTTCTACATCCACAACTAAATTCAACTAACTATTTGAGCTCATGTTTTCTCACGGCTACAAGCGACCATGCGACCAAGCGACCCTGCGTAAATAGACTCGTACTCCAGGGAGCAATACTTCGCGACCTAAACGAAACCAGGTTATGATATTATAGTCAAGATCTTATTTATCAATTTATAAATACTCAAACGCATTTAATAATCCAAAATAAACACAACTTCTAATCCACAACTAAATACAACTAACTATTTGAGCTCATGTTTTCTCACGGCTACAAGCGACCATGCGACCAAGCGACCCTGCGTAAATAGACTCGTACTCAAGGGAGCAATACTTCGCGACCTAAACGAAACCAGGTTATGATGTTATAGCATAAAGGGATTGTTACTGATTCATGTTGTTTTATTACTTTGGGGAGTCAAATTGAAAGTTTTGGTGTTGGTGACTTTTTAGAGGTCGCCTATGAAAGTAAGAGGACGCAGCAGGAGTAAAAGGTATGTTATTTTTTAGGTCTATGTGTAAGATAAATGAAAGATTTGATCAAGAGAGATAAAGAAACAAATGTATGGACTGGTAACTGGTATGAATTTCTGAAACTTATTTGGGTAAAGTAAATTAGATTTTTCAAAAGCATTAAAGCCCGATCGCAATTCTAATCCATATTACTAAATAATGCCTACAATCCATAATGAACACCCCTAAATTGAAACGGAAAACTTGCAAATGGCGAGGACAGTCACTTCCTCCAATTTATTTTAACTAATATTTGATAACCAAATACGGTGTGTATACCCAAAACAAGCATGTCAAAACTACCATTAATTACACCAAAAAAAAAAAAACAAACAACACATCGCATGCATACCCAACAACGAAATATTACTACATATAATATAACAACTATATTTCGGGCTTACGGGTTTACGGGTTTACGTCAGAACGTCTCACGACAAGGGCAGCGCACACTGCGCAAATAGATCCCGGCCCAAGGGAGCCATCCGTTTCGACCGAATGGCAGCGGTTAGGGCGAGCGCGCACGGGACAACTGTGTTTAATTGAGTCGTACGCCACGACTTTAGTTTATATTGTGTTTTGAATATATTATGTTTGTGGATTTTGGTATTCAATTTTGGTAGTTTGAATTTAGTTTGTAGGGTTTTAGAAGAATTTTTAAATATTAATCTTTATAATACATAAGTATCTCGCTTATTATTGTTACGGTGCTCACATAAGTAATGATGATATTTTTTTATCTTTACAATTTTAGTATCGCCCTAATCGACACATCTGTTAACCATATATTCAGTATTCACTATTATTTTCTAACCAATGTTTCTGTTCTTGAAGTCCATCAAATTGTTCTTTTGGTGCCTATTTCATCTACTAATTTACAATTATTTAGTTAGTTATTATTGACCTCACCGCTATCATTTTATAAAATGATGCTTCTAAAATACGATTGTAAAAGCTAAAAAATATTCAACTAAAAGCCTAATGAAGCAAAGCACTAACTAATCGAATCAAACGTTAAAAATACAGCAGTATAAATTGTGATAAAGCCATCATCTCTCATCCAAAATTTATTCCGCTACAATCAACAAAACGAGAAACACACACAATTAAAAAGAACGTAACAACACAAAATCAATTTAAAAATAATACCATTATACAATGCGCATGCAATTTTTGCTAAAAATCACATTTGCTGAGCAAAATCGAATGCTTTATGCGATTCGGAACAACATAGAGGAAGGAAAGATAGTGGAGATGCTATATGGAAGGTAGGTCAGGCGCCTTCTTGTAGGTCAAGTAACGTCCGGTAAGCGTAATCAGGTAATAGAACTAACGAATCGGTCGGGTTCCTTGTTAAATCAAAACCAATCTTTCAAAAATTGGTCATGATTGATTGGTGATTTTATTTTGAAAATAATGGGTGGGTTTCATAGCCATATGTTAAGAGGGACCTAGTAACGTTCCTCGTCCTCCAAACACCATTTTGGCGCGCTACTTTCTTATGAGATTTGGCGTTATGACATCTCCGGTCGTCATTTTGTTCTCCATGCGGCACACTCTTCCCATGCCTTGTTTTATATCGGACTGGCTTTTTATCGAATTGCTTTATATTTGTCCACGCATTCGATACTAGTGAAAAAGCCTTTGGAAACTGGGAATCGAGTAAAAATTTAATTGCTATCAAGTGTGCTGGGCGAACGGTAACGAATCGCAACGATACGATGTGTGTACATGGTGCAGGTTTGAGGGTAGTTGAAACTTTTTGGACTAGTTTAATGGATAGCAGTGTGGAACATGGAATATAGAGTGATGGCTATATTTGCATTCCAGCAGGAACGTGCATACAACATAGAGATTTCTTTCTAAATAGAACTGTTAGTCAAAAGAAGAAGAACAAAAAAAAACAGTGTTCTTCTTCCGAACCGAAATAAAAATACCAATTCAGAGCATTTATAATGATCATTTAATTTTGAACATGTTCCAAATTCCTCTCTATACTCAATAAAACTCAAATAAAATCAAAACTAATTTAAGTATAGCGAAATAACAAGCACCCGAGACTGAGCACCATAAAGTCACTGAAAAGATCTTCAAACCATAATCCCTAATAAAATGTTGTACAACAATCTTTTCATAACGTCTTTAAGGAGCGTAAAGTCATTATCATGGTCACAATGTAACTTTATGTGTTAGCTTAGAGCGTTAAACCAACTGGAACTACCGTCAGCATAAATCTATTTAAGAAACTTATGTCAAAACATAAGTTTCGCAAGGCAAAGAAACGTAACAAATAGTTCTTAGCACATACATATGTAGCTCATTCAGGAATTTTCGATCGCATTACAACACACGCATACAAAGAAAATTTAAAAAATACAAACATGAACTTGACGCACATACTATAACATAGAGTTACAAATAAGGTGCTTCGTAGATGGTCAATTTAGTTGCGCAATATTACGAATTGCAGGATGTAATAAGAGCACGATTGCACAATAATTTTAGCGACCAAAATTTTATTGCACAATTTTTATTTCATAACATTGTACAACGTTATTTAGGCTTTACAGCGATGCTCTTGTATTATTAGCAGAATTGAAAGCACTGTGGCGTTTCCAGTTGATTGAAAGGTCTGAGGTAACAAGTAACAATGTTACAAAGTACAGTGTTACCGTCTATGTTGTGTTGGAAACCGTCCTCACTGCTTTATGGGGGTCATAAAAACCTAACGACTAAGTGTGTTGCATGTAGAGTTACCTGGTTGAGGTTATTCCTCGGTTTTGGGGTAAATATTGGGTTTTATAGAGATGTTGAGAAAAAATCACCAAAGAAGTGCCTATTCGAAAATGAGGGAGAAAAACAACAAGGTGTATGGAGAAAATAATTACTCTTAACTTTGTCTAATTCTAGAAATAACCATTTTATATTGAGCCAAAATTAAATCAAACACATTTTATGTAGGTAATTCATGGGGATTTAATTTATGTTATTTAATTTCCCCATAAATGAAATAAATATTCTGGGGAGATTTGATGCACCACGTCTGGCAACTTATCCGTGTATTGTTGTGTTACTTTCAATTCGGTATTCAAGATGACGTGTAAAATGGTAACATTAATATAAGACATTATGGATGGATCCATAGAAATCTTAATAAAAATACACAATCGACACCTTGTTAAGATTTCGATTTTTTTTAAACACCATTATTTTTAAGACCTAAAAACCCCTAATCGATTGATCTCACATAAATCAATGTATCGTTAGCACTATAAACAAATAAACAAAAATAACTATTTTCCATTACCGTACTCCTTGTATCCCATATCAATTTGGTGTTCAACAAAAAATTAATCCGACTCGATTTTGAATCGAGTCCTGCATCGATATCTTTCGTTGTTTTTTTGTTACTAAGTATTATGGGTTACAAATGATGGTGTCTGTTAATACATGGTGTATTATCATACCTCTTCGGATAAGTTGATATTGATAGCCTATGACTAACTATGGTGAAGGATACTAAGAGTTGTATAGAGCTGTTGAAACCATATTTAAGACGGTAAATACTGTTGAACTTTCTAAAAAGTTATTTGAGAATCTGACGTAAGATAATACACAATTAAAATTTACTGTCTTATTTCTGTGTTATGAGTATCAAATAAGCAGGATTATTTTATATCCCTCTTAAGCTTATTACTCTTTAAAAAAAGGCTTTTGTCCGGTGGGACCTAAGACCATTTGTATCCTCTATACAGACAATGTCGATTTTTTTGAAATTCTTAGATAACATTTAATTTTGCCTTCACACTTCACATTTCTTTAGTCTTACCTTTCCATTCATAGTCTAACTTTCCCTACGTTTATTTATGACTAGTTATCAAAGAGGTATCTAACTCCTCTACCAATTCCACCAATCAGTTCCACATTAAAAAGTCATCCCGCCGATGTGTCCGCCGCTTAATTTATTCACAGATATACATCTGGTAGTCGAGTGATGCGCCGTAAATAAGCTAGGTGCACAACAGGGGCGCCAGGACCGACTGTGCCCCTCCTAAAATTAGGAATGTTGGATTTTTCGAAAGGGATAAAAGGAGGAGGGGATATTATGGGTAATGTGACCTTCAGAATTTTAAAATGGGGGAGTTTTAAGGGAGAATTTGAGGGACATTTTTGATAGTGAAGCTAAGGGTCAAGGATAAGTACATTTATATTTAACTCTTTTGACAAACTGTTGTTACCAAAATTACTATCAGCTGTCCTGAAATGTAAATTAGCTTAATAATAAACCTTTAGACTCGGAATTGGACTTCAATATACAATACAGTTTACTTAAGACATTGAGAATAATATGGATTCCTTAGATTTCACACTAAACACAACGCTATTGTACCATCGATCAAAAAAGTTATCATCATGTCTAAATTCCTGTCTGTTTTATTTCGACTTTCAACAGTTCATATAACTTTTGCAAATAAATGAAATATATAACGTGCTATTGTTAAAACAAAAAAATCATAATAAGTAGATCCGTATTGCGTCTTGTAATGAACGATTCAATTAAAAATAAAATGAACTTCTGGCAATGAATTCAACGTATTATATTTAGATTAACTGGAAGTCATTATGGGCGTTACTCAGTTAATCTGTCATCGTAAGACTGGTCACTCCTTTTCCTCATATAGGCGGTAACGTGACTTTTTAAAAATAATTTTAGGAAGCTTACTAATTATTTTTAAACGGTCTGGTCATAATGGAAACATACTTTGAGGGATTTAGACTATTTTATGTCCTGAATTTACTGATTTCTAAGATCCAACAATGCCTGAAGAACAGAAGGGAAAAATAATATTCGGAAATATCAGGTTGCCCGGTTAACTGGGTTGACTAAGTCAGATAGATAATCGCTCCAAACACAATACTGGCACTCAGTTGCATCTCGTAAGGACTGGAAGCTGAACGCAATATATTTCCGGCAAATGCTGGGTAGGCGAGATGAAAGAAGGAACTGAAGTGAAGTAGAGAGCAACAATTAAAAAACACGCCATTCAGGAATCGGAAGAGGCATGGACACTAACAAAAACGTGGGTAAAACTTCTAAAACATAGCACCAAAATTAAACTATGTACTTCAAGCACCTCATCAATCATACAGTTAAAACCAGACGCAAGTCCAGTCTTTTTGAAACGTCACATAAACCCTTTGGCAGCTAATTAAAACCATTCGTACAGATATCTTGGTTGACAGCCAGTTCCTGTGACAGCTCTGATTTATTCCAAGTGGGTGTTATGTATTGAGTTAAATGTGAAACTAAATTAACTAGGTGTGGGATTTTGCTAGTTAGACTAATCTTATTGACTGGTAAAATTATTTTACAATAGGGATTTTTTGCTGATTTTCTTGGTTTAAAAGAAATAGCTGCTTCTCGAACCTACCAGTGATAGCACGTCACCCGAGGATAGTGACTCTTTCTTGTAATGAAAGATTTTTTCAAATCATTCCTGTTTGGTTACTGAGATTAGCGCGCTCAAACAAACTCTTAAACTTCATAATAATTTCAAGCTAAATAAATAAAACACACATGAAGCAACATGTAAAATACACCAAGTCATCTCATTCATATTTGGCTTTCAGATTAGTTGACACCAAAACAAAATCACATTTATATTTGAGAGGCATTCAAAATATGTTGTATCGAAAGATCGTAAATAAATCACGCTCTTCATTCAGAATTTTCCAAAAGAGAAATATTTTGTATTAACAAATTACAAAGACACGAAAATCCTTTGTCAAAAACTACAGTGTGTACATTAAATATTATATTATTCGTGTTAATCAACACTGCAGCGCTAATTAGTAAGACGGGGTATCTCGACTATTTGTCGGTATCTAATTTGAGATGTTGACAACTATGGGTGGCTGGTAAATGTGGGGAGTTGAGACAATTTTTGTTAATGTCTTAGCTATTTTTCTATTGTAGTCGTGTGCTTTTTATATTTGATCTACTTTAGATTTTTTTAAATGCTGAAGAGTCCACTTGTTGCTTGGACGTGCTAATCTCAAGAACTGCCAGACGGTTCGAAAATTATTGAAATTGGATATTTGTTTTTTTATTATTATTATTTTCAATGTATTATTGGATAGACAATTTCTTGATGAAGGATAGACTACTATTATCTAGCCTTGTAGTTCTAGCCGAAGTAGTTCCTCCAGTTTACGTGTGAGCACGCTAACGGAAGGTTTAATAGATACTTATTCTTAACAATTTAAACTTGCTTACAGTCTAGACATAGGTCAGCGTTTTCACAAAATATTGTCTTTCACATACTTAACAGAATTACATTAATTATTTTATTCATAAACAACCTTTCCTGTGCATTCATGAAAACGTCAGCCATTTTATTTATTTAGATAAATAATTGCCTGAAACAATTGTATTGCCTTAAAAATATTTTCTTTTCATAAAACATTTATTTCAGTACATTATATTTATTGTAAAAACGATAAATCTTTTGGACATCCATTCCTTTGTCCCGAACGTTATACCCACGAATATTAAAACCAATAATAAAAATCTTTTTGCTCAAAGAAATACCATTTCATTTATAAAATTGTATGCGTTTAAAATATGGAGGATTGACGGTTTCATTCAAGTAAAGTGAAATGCATTTAAAGCGAAAAACCTATAAGTAGTGATATGAACAGTTACTGATAAAGATCTTTTGGAAAATGCAAAAACATGTTAAAACAATTTAGCTTCTACAAAAATGAACATTCCTAGTATTCGTATGCACACACATACTACCGGTGTTTTTATGGCTAACGCCTAATTAACGCCACATGTGAACATACACGACAAAGGAGGGAACATCATTCATAATTCTTTATCTATTTGCGTGATTAGTTCTACGTATATTGTTATATCTATTTTAATAAATATCAAGTTCAACAATGTAATATTTCAGATTTCATAGTAATGGAGTCATAAAACCCAGTTATTACTTAATTCGTATATAACACAATATATTGCCACTTAACTGTTTACATTTACATTTTAAACTTCACAAAAACCTCGTTTATTAAAGGTCAAAAAGGATGGCCAAGTAATATTTCAATGCTTTTTAAAAGAACGACTTTAAAATCGCAAAACATTAATTACAACCATTCATTTCTCCAAATAAAGAAAAACTTATTTCCAACTCATTCAAGAACCTACTTAAATAAAACGTACAAATTACATACGATAAAAAAGAATGGAGTGCACGCTTAAAATTTTAGACTAATTTATAAAACCTTCCAGCCCGTGTCCGGTCTAAAAGGAATTTTATTATGTGTCATTACTCCATATTTTCACATTAAAAAAGAGGGGACCGAGAAGAGAGCCCTGCGGGACACCGGACCGTACGGTGTGGGACTTTTTACATATACGCACGTAAATAGCCTCGTTATAGCCCAGCTGTGAATGGAATTGGTATCGTGTTGCGTCGTAATGAATTTGTTACTGAGGTTTTTTGTATGTCCTTTTTTGTTTATGCGCCACGTTATCGAAAGCCTAAGCGATAATCGGATATTTAGTTAAGCATGTTTGGGCGTTTGTAATTGGTGTTATGATATATTTTTAGTTTGTAATAGAGGCATGTAAATTGGGAATTTTGTCTCAATGACTATTGAATGTTTACGTTGAATGTATAAATGCGTAATAATGAGAGTTGTTTACGCTTTACTATTAAATATATCGGTATTTATTATTCATAGATTGTATGGATTAAAAGTTGGTGTAAATTGGAATGTTGTTTCAAATGCGGCTCCATTACACGTAACGTAATTTTATACTTTTTATCGATAACATTTCAATGACTATGTTACGTTATACATGCTTTTACATATAACCTGAGTATTTAAGTACAATTTCATTAATAGTTCAATCAACTGCAAATCAATGACATCAAAACTTATACCTATTGAGAATTTAGTTTTAAGTTTCTGCTTAAGTGATTTGTAATGTTCTTTGAGAAAATTAAACGTCTTTGATTCAAATACAAACGCAGTTTGTGTAGTATAAAATTAAACTTACATTTAGTGCAGTTTCATGTTAGATAGTTGTCTTGCATATTATTATTAGGTACCTAAAATACCTATCTCAGAGAGTTGTGTTTGTGTAGATGCAAATGTCAACAGTTCGTTTATTTTTTATGAAGTCCTGGTAATCTCAAGTCAACAATTTCGTTTTTTGAATGCATAACAAAACACCCACGCGTAACATATGCATGTAGGAGCGATTCTACAACTTCTAGTTAATCAAGATTTCTCATACCGTCGGCACCCAAAAAAGCTTACTTTTGACAATCTTCCACAGCAACACGTTTCACGTAATATAATATGAGGTAAAAGTACATGTCGTACCTCACTTCAGTTTAATCTTGAATCAAATGTATTTTATAAACGAGGTGTACGTGAAATAATTTAAAATTTAACTCATATTTTTGGTGTTAAACGATAGAATTTCGTTCTCTGAATTTTCGCCGTAATTGAAGACTGTTTTTCGGTTTGTTTTTTGGAATTTTCGGTTGCTGCATAGTAATAATGTTTTTAACTAGTTTTGCAAATTCATTTTTTTTACAGATTTTCAGAATTGAATGGCAAAAGTTCAATTATTTTTCTAACATCTTCCAAGTTATTGCATATGGCTGATTAAAATTCTATATAATCTAATTCTAAAAAGACATTTGCAGACGTGTTTTCACATTTTTGATACGTTAAAGCAGTAAACATTTGATGCTAAAATCTTAAACTTGAGCGACAATCACACTTCTATCATTACTTTCTTAAAATAAATAGTTTCAACCTCCACTTTTCACCCGTCTCACTTTTTTCACTGTCACGGTGAGCAGTGCCAATTTTGTGTATATTTTTTACACCCGTCTTGTGCACGCGAATCTCAACCTTATCAGTCATATGTAATTCATCATACGAGGAAATGTTAACTCTCCGTCCCTAGGGTCCAGTTTTGTGTGCGGGTCTCTTATAGTTTGGTCGCTTTAGGAGGTCGGATAGGAAGTCTTGTTCAAATAATTTCGTAAGAACTTCGGGGAAGGGCTTTCGACGCCCTGAGGGCGAAAACTTATCGAGTGTCCCGATGAAAACAGATTTCAAGGAAAAGATGTGGCGTTGGGTAAAAACTTCCTTTGAGTTTAGGTTCTAATTTTATTTTGTAATCTTTAAATAGCTTCTTGTTTAATATTTAGATTTTTATATTTATTAACAAGATTTTGAGGGTTCCGTCATGTAATGAAGCTTAAGACACAACTTTAGACAATATTCTACATAAAGTTAGAACGAGAAAGCACCACGTTAGAAAGCAAAACTGCATAGAAACATACTTAACCCAATTATTAAAAAAAAAAATGAAATCACAATTCATCATCCCAAAAACAAATCTTCTCTAATCTCCTCTACAATAATTCACATAATTTTTACCAAGCCAATTAAAAGTCCCACATGATATCGCTGTCCTATCTACAGCAGTACTCAATAAATCTTTTCTTTGTCCCTTCCCATTGGCCGAGGTGACACAGCCGAGCCTGCGGGATGAATACCTAATGTCACCCAGACTTGGGTTACTAGCCGATGACAGTTGAGCTGTTGGTAATAAAAATGGCGTATCGTCTACGTCGGTCAAGATCACTTATGACCTTTTGGATTATGGTGAAAAGTTGCTTCGTTTGATTTTTTAACGCTAAGAATGGAAAGTAATGGATGCTTTTATTTGAAAGGGATCTAGGTTTTGTGAGTTTTTATTAGGCAGGTACTTATTTTTGGTTCAAGTTAAACTTAAAAGTTGCTTTGAAATGTTGACTAACCTTATTTTTTGTGTAGGTAGTTATTTTGTGCATTGATTAGATTTATAAATATGTATTGATAAACTATCACAAATAGGATGGATTACCTAGCTAGGCCATTCACATTGAGCTAAATAGAAACTAGTTCAATGCAAGGATTGCACTCGATATTGATAAAGCCGTTGCAACTCCAAAGCAGAGTGCCCAATTTCTAAGCTTATTTTGCTTAAAATGTTAAAGGTTAAGAATTAAAAAGAAACTAGCACTTAATATATACGTGCGGAACGGTAGCATTGCACCTCTTTCAGATACCCTTATGAGTCATACAGTAACACTGCATGAGCGATCCAAGAGCATTGTCCTCTCACGAATTCATTAAACCCTCAGATCCAGGCCATCCTTTTAGAGTAAAACCAAAAACAGTTGCTTAATTTGAATAGCTCTCTTAAAACAGTGCACGAAGATCGGCCGATATTATTGTTGTTCATGCAAATGAATGCTTTGCCTTAGTGTCGTGAGAATAAGAGCGGTTCGCCTTTTCCCACGTAGCGATTCGGTTAACCTCCTGTTAACCCTACGATGGTGCGAAATCTATGGCCTATGTGACCTTAGTGGACAATTTGGTAGCTTTGGTACGATGCTCAATGGGTTAGAATTTTAAATGGTTTTTATGGTGATGTCGATCGTGACTCAAAGCGTGATTAAAGGAGTAAAAATGTGCTATGGCCGTGTAGAAAGAAAACTGTTTTGACATAGTAGGAGCCTTTTCTGACAAAACGAGTAGTTTCTAAAGCAAAAATATTTTTTGTATTAAATATTTTAAAGGTTGTTTTTTTATTTAAAAAGCTCCTGTTTTACTCATTCTAACGTTCATACAAAACCTCTTTTGGTTGAATAACAAAAACTGCATTCTCATTATACGTTTCAAAGGATAAACGAAGCCTATGATTCAGACCTAAAAGGCGCTCTAGCAGATTGTATACTTTTGTTCTGTTAAAAAAATACAAGTTTTTCCACTGTTTTTAATCTGCGTGCCTTCACAACGCAGCTCCTTTCAGCTCCGGGCCATTTTAATCTATTTTCCGCTACACACAAACGGACAAACAAAAAATCTTCCAGTGTTGTACAAAGTCATTTAGCGGGAATTATTGAGTTCCCGTTTTTTTCTTGACGGTAACTCCAATTTCAAGTTTGGAACACTCTTCACCGGATTTTGTTTTTGATGAATTGGTTCCCCTGTTTTGTGAAGTTAAAAATAATTATGTACTTGAACGAAATGAAATGTTAAAACAGAATAATTCTTTTTTCGTTAAACAAAAGCTCATACTGAGATTAAATAGGTCGAGTAATTAATATGTAGAACAAAAGTGTTAGACAGCAAACAATATGCTACCTAAGTTTGCAATCAGGAAACCATATTAAGAAGTTTGAAAATCTTGCAGCTGACATAGTAAGAACAATAATTGCCATAGCTGTTATTTATAATTTGATTTAATTTATCGCAATGTACAGCTATAGCATCGAGTTAGATTGCTTCTATTGAACCTTACACAGAAACATTACAGATTCCAGACTCCTTAAAAGTCAAACTGTCACCATAAACACCAACCAAAGAGGCACGAACCACACCACAGCTAATAAATCAAATATTATAAATCCTAACAACGTGATGTCCCATGTTTTATCGATCGTTATCGACGGCACAAATTCCTTTAAGCTGTATTGTATTATCTGCTAGGGACATAGGCGTGTTGTCCGCAAAAGCGATGCCCCGGGCTAACACGGCGGACATGGGCCTGATCCTAAACAGAAACCTAAACCCCTATTCTGGGAGATAAGGCTTGGAATGATTTTGGAGTCGATAAAAATACTTTTGGTTGGTAGGTTGCTTATAAGTCTGGCTCAGTAAGAAGTAAGAAACTGCCTCTCAAGTAAGTCTTTGTTTCAAGGGAATGTGCAAATGTGAATCATCCGTACAGCCTTTTCCCTATTATATCAGAGTCGGTTTCCAGTCCATCCATTTTTATCCACCAGATCCAGCGGTTTACATTAATCGACTGCCTATCTGACCTCCTCAACCCAGAAACCCGGGCATCCCGATTCCCCTAGGTCAGACTAATGTCTTAATTTTTGGATTTTACACATAACGACTGACAAAGATGTAAAATAAATGGCAGGAGGAAGGTGGGCGGGACCAATTTAACATGCTTTCCAAACAGTGGAACTAGTCAGGACAAGATATTCACCTAAAGTATAAAGTTGCTTCTCCTTCAATTATCCATCACTATGAAATAAAAAATCTACGCGAATAAAACAAAAGTCCCGTACTTATACCAATCAGAATAAGGCTGTAACTACACAAGCGCTATTGTGGGTTTTGACGAGCAATAACTGTGTAGTGCGCGGACATTTCGGCACAATGGCTGCTCTATCATTTGATAGTACTACAATACCCGCTTTTTGATCTATGGCTTTTGCAAGTGCGGTAATTATGGCCTTTAGTTTTGGGGTCGATTTATCGGAATGGATTAGTATTGTTAGTAAGTTTTGATTGCTGTTGTGTCTGAGTTTTTTTATTGAGTAATTTTGTTGAAGGGCAAAATATAAAATAAGCTGTGTGATATGTAATACTAATGTGATACTATAAACGCGAAAGTACTTAGGCATGGATGATTGTTCCTCTAGAAAAAATTTGAGGAAACTTAGCAGTAGGTAATATAGCTTATAAATATATCAGAGTAACTAATCATTTATATCCATATAAATGGAAGTAGTTCCTCGAGTAACGGGTGAAATCGCTGGCCGAAGCTAGTATAAAAGTAGCTAAGGATAAATAAATTGATAGTTATTGATTTCAGAAAAAGCTTATGTAAGTATATAGAAATCTTTAATACTATGTATATATTTCTCGCATTTAAACAAAAATCACAAGAAAACACCTAGCACATTTTCCATAAACATAAGCACACTTATTCAGCTGCATTAACAAACCAGACAGCACAGATAAGGCACGCCTGTTTTCATTGAATCTGCGATCAGGTTTGAAATAATCCCTTATATTAATATTCATAGACGCCAATCATCACGCCCCTCGTCTAGGGGTGAGCAGTAATGAAGGATGATCCGCAGTCATTGTTAGTAATTAATCATTTATGTTTATATGTTAAGGATTGAGTTCACTGAAAACATAAACGTGCGTTTTTCTGAACATAGCTGTTTTGTATGAAAATTTACTGAGGAAAACTGCCGTTTATGTTACCGGCACACTTGAGCCTTAGTGTTTAAAGCATCTAGCAGTGCGTTATTGAGTTCTCCTATGAGTAAAAGCTGGGATATTCTGTCAGCGTATTTTTGATTGTAATACGATCGACTAATTTTGAATTGAAATATTATATTAATCAAGGCAAACAGTATCAATAGTAAAATAGAGAATTCTATTTATAACACGGTTCTGTTTGAGAGTTTTTTTAGGCACGAATCATTTGAGACTTCTAGCGGGTGACAGAAATGCAGGAAAGTACTTACCTATGAGCCACACACGCAATCCTTGGGCATTCAATTTTGCAAAAACTGTACCTGTTTGTTATCACGTGCACGTTATCATCATGTGCACATCTCCATACTAATTAAAGAGCCGACTCTAAAACTCTCAACCGACTAAAAGTTTGCAGTCCCCAGGGGGTAAAGCGTGGTAAAGATGATAAAACCCCATGTAACAGTAAGCTTACCTACTAACTTACTGAACAAAACAAACACGTTTTGCTCAGCACGTGCCATTGGGAACTGCGATTATAACAGGCATTAATATTGGGAATAATTTATAGTGATTTATTGCAGAAGGGTGCAAGATTAAGGCGTAGTTAGGGGGGTAAAGCGGTTTTCAAGTGTTGTTATTGTTGTAACATTGGCAATTTACAGTACTGTTAAGCAGAGGTTCGTCGCTTTTTGAAAATCAAGTTTCACAACTTATTAAGCTCTTAACCCTTTTTTGTAACTAATACCCTTTTTTGTATTACATTTCTGGCAGTGCCGTGAAGCCCCAGTTCTCAATTTGAGTGATGATGTCGCATTTATTTTGAAAGTTATAAGAACTATAATTTGCGTTAGAAACTACTTTGTGCACCTGAACAAAAATCTCACGTGTCATTTCTTTCCAATGTTTCTATGATACGGGAAAGCAACTCAGGCTATTACTAATATTTAGAAAGATTTCTCTTTTTTATAAGTACATCGTAATCCTTCATAAATATCAGATACGTACCTACAGTTTCGTAAATAATATATTCAAACTTATTTTATTTTCTCAATTTACAAATAACATTTCGTAGTTCGTTTACTCTTTCTTAGGAAGTAAGGCTCTAATCCCATCAAAAACATTAAATGTAAAAAAAGCCAATCCTCTACGCAGTTCCTCCACCGTAAAAAGTTTTGAGATCGCATAGAAGCCAAGTCCTGTTCAACTTTAATTGTAATAATAAATCAACATTTTGTGACTATATCAATTAAATAGTTTTGTTCACATTACAATAATATTGACTTGGCCATGACCACAATAAACTATAAATATAATACGGCATATCTTGGAGAGGTGAAAGTCAAACATGGAGTTTAATATCACAGAATTAAATACATTTAGTTTATTCAATCGTTACTAAATGACAGTCAGTATCATCCATCACTGAACTGCACATGTACTATGGCGGATGTTTAGTCCATGGTGATCTCAAATTCTAAGTCTTTTAAGTCCTTGTCTAAGTTCTTCAGTGCATAATCAGTCCAATCGTAAAATCATGTCCATATAGAATTTATCAATTCAATGGTATTTACACATTATTACAAGGAGCGACTTTTAACTTGTGCTCATGGCCAAGACAATATTATTGTAATATGAACAAAACTATTTAATTGATATAGTCACAAAATGTTGATTTATTATTACAATTAAAGTTGAACAGGACTTGGCTTCTATGCGATCTCAAAACTTTTTACGGTGGAGGAACTGCGTAGAGGATTGGCTTTTTTTACATTTAATGTTGTAAAATTAACTGGGTTCAGTAGGGAATGTAGGCTTATCAGTAGCTGTATCAAGTTTCTATCTCGGAGGGGATCTAATACAACTCATTTTGTATGACTTTTTTTAGAATTTTTTAATTAGGTTTTAGAAGGGTTGAGTTGTCTAAAGATTTTGTTAAATGGAATGGAATTTGCATAACATTATCAAATTAAATGATATTTTCAGTTATCGTATCAATGTAATCATTTTATTCCGAATGAACGGTTTAGTTTAATCTTTAACTTGCTTATATCCACAAACAAAATACACTCTATAACCTAATATTATAATCAAGTGGCAACACACGATCATTTATCTAAGCGTGCAGAATAAATTAATCATACGGAACCCTATTAAAACGGACTGTCACCCCTCGCCGTCTCGTAGCATCAAGATGTCGGCGCAACGACAATGACTTTCATCATTTTAATATAATTTATCATTACCCTGCTTAACTGGGGGGTTGGCAGATTACGTACCGGGCTGAAATTGTACGAACGTACATTCTTCTCCTTACTGAGCAGTGAAAGTACATTTTTCTCTGTAATATTGTGAAGCAAAAGTTTTGTCATTTGTTTAAATTATTATATTATTTGTTGGTACTTAAGGAACTCTCTCCTACTCCCTCCTAACTCTACTCATGTAGAGAAGAACGTTATTCTTATAGATCAGAATGTTATTTTAATTTTTTATAAGTTGCATGCCGACAGGCGAAACATAGCGGACCTATATTATGTATACTTCATCATGTCTTATGTACCTACTTATTACAAATGTTTGCAATAAATAAGTTTCAGTTTCAGTTCTTTACTGTGGAATTTGTGTAAAATAGCAATTCTTAACATCTGATATAAAAAAAATCTAATTACAATCTAATTACAAATGAAAACAAAACCTCCAACATGTCGAGTTAATTTAAAGAAAAATAAAAACAATATTTTATTATAACATCAAAATAATTTGACAGGTCCAACTTAACCGCTGCCTGCAAAAATGCTCCGTCATCGAAATGTAATAATTCAAAATGTAGAGGTCAGAATAATAATTCCTTTGTCTTATTGATCAAATAATGTTGAATTTGCTTCAGACTGAGTACCTACATTAAATGCACCTGTTCTATCGAGCATCGGATTGAAATCACGATTAAATAGAAGACAAAAGACCGATTTTGGATCGAGAGGTAGATAAAACTGTGTTTAGTTTTTGATTTTGATTTGATCTGTAGTAATATTTATTCAATTAATATAGAAATAACAACATTAACAAAAAATATTTTTATTTACAAATAATTATAAAAAAAAATTAAAGACTGTCAGCGAGGATTGCGAGGAGCCCCCAGTGCTGGCTATATTGTCCAGCGAGTTCAAGTTCTCGTGCAAAATAAAGTTATGGAGTTTGGTGTTCAATTTTACAGACTGAACCTCGACAATTGCATATCATACTTAGGTAATAAGTGGCTTAACCTCGCTACGGTAACCTATAGACCAACATTCAAAAAATTATTAAAAGATCTGCATAAAACTTCGGACTAAGAACAAAACCAGAGCACAGTCAACTTTAAAGAGACGAAATTGAATGGAAATCAAACTACGTTCAAGAGAAACGATTACTATTATATCAGATTCGTTCGGATAACATCGGAAGGCGGAAAGTTTTCCAATAAGCATCCTGCGACTTCGGACCGAATCGCTCGGAAACGTCCGAACCAAGTTCAGTGGCATACTTCAAAATTCCGAATGTAACTCTGGACTTTACATCGAAGAAAATCCTTTAGCTATTTGTTCTTTCATTGTCTTCTGATTATTTTAGTTTTAAGGAGGTTTTATTGAAATTTTAGTAGTATTTTTTAAATGGGCAAAAATTTTTAATCGTAGTTCTTTTTGTAGGTAATTTCGTTTAGGCCTTAAAGAATAGGTACTGATTATATAAAAAAAGTTATTTTTGTAAATCGCACATTAAAAAGTTGCAGCATGTAAATGAGACTTAAGTATTTGTAATTTGAAGTCATAAATAGTGAAAAGCTATGTAGCAGCTAAAAGTACCAAAGTTAAACTCAAACAGAACTAAAATGAATAAAATTTGCATAAAAAAATAAAACCATTTTGACCTAAAGATTAAATTTCTAAAATAAAACTGATAACATAATTAAGTTCTTTTAACAAAAAAAAAGTAAAAATTTTAACCCTATCAATTCCGACGGGCCAAAAAATTTTTAATTTTACGACGACAAAAATCATTAATTTTAATATCGTGCCAAAAAGTTTCTCAAAATTATCCTTAGCTGAGGATAACTTAATTTTGCGAACAATATTTTCTATTACGCCTAAAAGATTTAGGGGGTTGACAGTACAATAGGGGGTTTGTACAAAGGTTTATCGCAGCCGAGGTGCCTTAATAACGTTCTCTCAAGGTGTAAATAAGGACGTACAAAGGAAAATTTTGAAAGGCTACCGGATTTTAATTAAGCTTAATCATTACGTTTTAATCAGTTATGATCATTAAATAAATTGTTTTGCTTTGAAGTTGTGCTGTTTAGCGGATATTACGTACTAACTAAAAGACTAAACGGTATTGTGCAATAATTAGCTTCGTGTTATTTATACACAAATCTATTTATAGTCCTATTACACCTAAAATGCGTAAAAATCAATATAATATCTCTTTCACAATAATTATAAAATTATAGTTAAGTATTGTGTTGACAGCCAAATTGCATCAAAACCACAAATGATTTGCAGATTTGATTCTAAAAAAATACAGGCCAAAAAGATGTACATACAAGAAAAAAAAAGTTAAAAAGAAATTCTTTTTTCAATCGGGGCCAATAACGAAAAGTGATCTGACATCCAAAGAGGCCGATAATCATTTGGCGATGACTGGCCGTTTCTCGTCTTTGGAGCCCGTCACCTGTCATAACGCGATTGGCCTCAAACGAGGCCGTAATATATTTCCCCTTTTTTATTATTGTTCATATTTATTTTATCGGACGTCTGAGGAAAGAATGGCCGTAATCGAGTGAAGGATACTTTGTTGTTATAGTGGACCTCTGTGATGTATCGAATAGTACGTTTATTTGTGATTGGATTAAAAAAAAAACGTGAAGTCAAGTGTGACTTCACTGTATAAAATATTTAAATAAAAAATATCACAATTTAGCTTTGGGTATTTAATAATAAAATACCTGAAAACAGTATTATTCCCAGACATCAAGCATGAATTGGAATATTTTCCTAACAAAACCATCTGAGTTTACTGAACGAAATTTATCAAATAACAAAAACGACACGAAGCCTCAAACGAAATGTGTTGTAAATATTCAAACCTTATTTAAAGTAAAATGGATGTTTTTCTTTTGTAACGCAATAAAAAGAAATAACAAATGATTCCTAAAGCGACAGATGGAAATTTTAATGTATCATGAAAACATTGTTATACTGAAAAATATCTGACATACTAAAGTAATGAATATGTGCTTTTTAGAATGTAATAAATGGTTTACAAAAAAAAAGTTGCTAAATAAAATGCTAGTTATAAATTATTATGAAAGCGTGAATGCTTTGGTTATTTTTTAAAAGTATAGTTAGAAAGTATTTTTTATTTTATTTAGTTGCCTACAGGCTTAGTTAGAATGTGTCTTTGAAATCTATTCACGCAACGTCATAAGTTTCGTGACGTGCAAGAAAATGAGGTGTTTGTAATTTGACACAGATCCGTTGACTTATTATCCTAAATTCTCCAAAAATACCAGAGCATTTACAGGTTAACCCCTACTCGTGTCACAAAATCTAAAATGGTAATCAAAACAGAACTTTGAACCGTCTAGTAAAGTTTAACTAGGACCAAACTGCAAGTCGGATTGGAATCCAACTCATGCATAACCCACGTTAGAGCCCCATAAACTTGTATAGAAACGTCAAAAACTAGAAAATCATAGAGGTCTGGAGTGAACGGATTTCAGAGGGATTCCAACTACTTTATTGGGGACCAAGTGAAGCCGGTATAACTCAGACAAGTTGGGTCCAATCCAAGTTTGGAGCCGTTTTGATTGCGAACCTTCTTGCTCAATTTGCAATATTTGTTTGAGCATGTATTTTTACTAGATTCCGTCTGCAGTTTCACCCGTCTTGCGTCGAAACTACATCGTACACCCGGATAAAAAGTAGACTATTGTTTTCCTCGATAAATAGGCTATCTAACACTGAATTTTTCAAATCGGTCCAATAGTTCCTAAAAGTAGCGCGTTCAAACTATTAACTCTTCAGCTTTATATTTAACCCTAAAGTCGCTGATGGATAACTCTCGTTTGCTTTTAGGTTTTAATAACCAACTCACAACTTAGTTATGAGGTTTTAAAAATGCGTTAGTGTAATGAGCCTTAACTAATGGGTTAAGTAGACTCGGGTGGGTTATACGATAATTTGATTTTGATTTAGTTTAAGATAAAGCTAGAACTCTAAATTGAGATTTAATGTGATCGTCGAACCGGCTTAAAAGTTTTGATATGTTGCTGGCATGATTTAAATTATATGATTCTAATTGAGAAAATTAATGAATTAGAACTGAGATGAAATGAAGGTTTCTAAAATGTTTAGTAAATAAATGAGAATAGAAATGTGAGTTATTTGCTTACAAAACACAATTATACCTATGAATGTGGAGCAAATATTTTTGTAGGTATCCCAGTGATATGAATATGAAATGTGCGTAATGTATGAAATGTCGAAGTAAAATACGTTTCGAAGTAATTTTTTATTGCAAATAGGCCTATGAAAGCTCTTTTGAAACAAGAGGGAGAAGAATCAGCATGAAACTCCATAGATAGATAGATAGATATTCTTTATTAGGTACACCAATGTTACATTTTTGATCTTAAACTAGGTATTTAAAGTAGGTGACATAATGGGCGGTCTTATCGCTAAGGGTCGGTTCATATCTGACGGAAAATGCGTCGAGCGTATCGTAAATGTATGATCGACGCACTAACGCATCATCGGTTATGTGTGAATGATTGAATGTTTTACCGTATATTTGTCAGTTCTGGCGTTACGCGACCGATAATACGCGACGCATATTCCGTTAGATATGAACCGACCCTAAGAGCGATCTCTTCCAGACAACCTTAGGATGGATAGACTCATTTTTTTTTTGTTTACCTACTGAAATTAAGGTAAGTAAGGTAAGGTTTTAACTTAAATGACATCAGCTTTAATTGCAGGGCTCTTTGTAGGTACATATCTATTGAAATCACTGAAAAAAGTCCATGGTTAACATAAATGGCGATTACTATCCATATACCTACTTAATTCATTCAACCAATCACACCAAGCACTTTCTTTCTTATTCTTTAAAAATTAATACACATAAGAAAGAAAGAACGCAATACTCTTCGGTCTAGTCAGAGAGCTCCAAGATCTTGAATAAACACAAATATGAATCAGCCATCAACGTGGGTGTCTCAGATAAATCAAGTGAGCATGATTTGCGCAAATCACAGGTAAGGATCTACTAAGATTCCTTGCGGTGTGGATAAGGAAGTGAGGGAGTGTTATTATTATTTCTGCGTCGTATTTTTTATGTGGTACAAACAAGCAAAAATACGGGACAATACTAACTCAATTCAATTAAGCGACTTGACAAGCAAAAGAAGTGACTATGTTTATCCAACTGAGCCAGAAGAAGGACATTTATAGGTTACGATTGCATTTCTTTGAAAAGTTTTAGTTTTCTGGTACTATCAGCAAGAAATTTCTAGATATATTGGTTTGCTTTTGGTTTCTAAGATGATTCATTTGTTGAGTCTAATTTTGTGTTTTTTTTTCAGATAGCGTTAACTACATCGACTCGAAGAAATAAGTACCTTTTTATCAGTTATTATTTACCCAAGTTTGTTCCAGATTTAAGACTGACGTGATCACCAAACCATTCGCCAACGGAAGTTAACATAACTCTAATTAATAGCCTATAATAAAAATTGCATTTTAATTACAGACAGTCCAGTGCAAAAAATCCAAGACATTTTACAAGGTGCTTACTCACAGATGATTTAGGACTCATTCTCGGAGCAATAAATAAATTGGACAGTCATTGGCCGTTTATAGTTCTACGAATATAGACTATGTGAAAATAGCTATAGATGATTCACACTATAATTATTTTATAGGAAACTATCCTTGATCTGCACTAATATTAAGCTAAAGACTTTCTTTGTTTGTTTGAGCACGCTAATGTCAGGAACTACTGAACCGATCTGAAAAAATATTTCAGTTGCAGCTAGCCTCTACATATTTTAGATAGACTTTAGGTTTTTAACCTGGTGCGCGGAGTTGTACCTACAAAGCACGCTCATTCTTTATGCTCTTTAAAAGCCAAACTATCTACAATAGTTACCCAGTAGAAAATATATTTTAGGTCTATTTTATTAACACAATAAAACCATTATTGTTTCGCAGAAGGACAAGAGCCACTATGGACGAAAAGCCAAATATTGGCTTTAGGCATATTTCTAAAGGCCTATTTATTTTCATAATATTTTTCTAGACTGTATTTTTAAAATAGTGTATTTTTATAGTCGATCATCCTGCGAGCCTTTTCCCAACCATGTTAGAGTCGGCCAAAGTCGGCTTCCAGTCTAAATGCGAAAGTAAGTCTGTCTGTCTGTCCGGCTTATACTACAAAACTCTTGAACTGATTTCAGTGTTTTAAAATCAAAAGTCATTTATTCAAATTAGGCTCCAAAACAGCACTTTTCGAACGTATGAAATTTACAAAAGACATCCCCCAAAACGTCCGCCCGTCACCACTTCCTATGTGTTTTTGCTGGGAAGAAGTGGCGCAACAAACTCCCCAGCAACGATTCATGATACGTTTGTTAACACATAGTTGGGTATATGACTTATTTTATCTACAGCCTGATAAATGACATAGGTTTCTATTTATCCGGATACGAGACATTTTAATATGTTTTTTTTTTACTATATTTTTCGTGATATTTTTAACCTAAAATTAATTAAATTAATTTTAATCATGAAACATCTAAATACAATGCACATTATGTGAATAATGACTGCACGGGTATTAAATTTTACTGCCCACATTAAAAGTTTATAATTAACTGCTGCCACGACACTAATATTATAGTAATTAATTATATGTAGTTACCAGCTGTTGTGTCATATGATAACTAGATAAATCCCTACTATTATTATAAATGCGAAAGTAACTCTGTCTGTCTGTCTGTTGCGCTTTCACGTCTAAACCACTAAACTGATTTTAATAAAATTTGGTACAGAGATAGGGTTGACCTTGAGAAAGAACAGACTTTTGAAGAATTCTCTTGGAAACGCGATATAACCGAACACTAAGCGGGCGAAGTCGGGCGGAAGCTTGTAATAAATATGATCCTTTTTTGCGACAGTAGAAGCATTCCATAATTTCCTTCGCTCTCCGGACCAATCCAATACAATACAACTCTTACAAAATGTGTAATTATCTACCTAGACTTTTCTAGACCCGGTCCAGAGAGCAGCTGAGTTTTTAATAAATAAAACTGGGTAACATAGGTACATAGCTCTTTCCATTTACTTTCAACTGCGCATACGCAAACGATTATCTTCAAAAGTTAGTCCTAAAATAATGACTTGTTAAATGGGTGACATATGAATATTACGCACCTAGATAAAACTATGGCGTTTAAAGAAATAGGTTATAACTAAAACTGATTAAAAAGTGTTTTATTTCGACAAGTGTTTGTTTTAACACATTTTCATTCGTACGCTCCTTGTATCAAAATTTTAAACTCTTATCAAAAATTAAACATTTCTATTGATAACCTCACGACTCGCGACAATGACGTCATCATGACTAATCATCTATGCTCGCTATAGATATCACACGACTATTTCGGGTGCTCAGTCATCGCCTCCGTGGCGCAATTGGCTAGCGCGTTCGGCTGTTAACCGAAAGGTTGGTGGTTCGAGCCCACCCGGGGGCGTTTCTTTTTGTACTATTCTAAGAAACCAAACATTTTTTTTCCAACTAATTTTCACAGTTTATTTCGTGAAAATCAATATTATTTAAGTCCCTAATTAAGCTATTCTCATTAAAGCTTTATATAAATCGCTGAATGAATTAAGGAAAAATAACTGCTTGTTTTCAATAAGGCCAAAGGTTCAAGAAAATACACGTGTAAGCAAATCGGGGCAGTCTCTAAGGGGATAAATATAAACTTATTCTTTTTCTTTGTAAAGTTAAGTTTTAACCAGTAATAGATATAATATACCTACTTATATACTCGTGTATAATCTGGCTCACAGTCAAGTTTCCATTTTGACATTGTAACCCAGTGTTCTACGGGTGAAAGAGATAGCGCTATACAGGTTGTATATGTCCGTCTCTTTTTAAAACTTCACTCATTCGGTACGTCATTATATTTTTATCACCTTTTGTAGGAAAAACTGTTTCCACCAAAAGTGTGACTCAACAAAATTATCTAAAAAATTTTGAAATTATAAAATGCCACGCTGTATTTAGAAGATCTAGGAGTATCATCAACTTAAGGTCTTACATATGACATAGTCCGTTAGTTTTTACGTTAAATGTGAACCAGAATAACCACTTCCGAATAAAAATCATAATAAAAATAGTTACAGTAACCTAAATCTTCACTAACCTTTAACTCCAGAATTAAAACCACGACAAAATACTTATTTCATTCATATAAACGACAGAACTAGGTGGGGTCGCAAACCTTTTGAATGGGTTCATTAAAGCTTACCCAGGAACTAGGTCCCGGCCTTATGTTGGTACATTTTGTAAAAATGTTGCTCACCACTGCCTTCAAGAGTTCAGGCTTGAAATGATTTTCGAAATAATATTTCGGAGCCTTTTGATCAGAGGTATATTGTGTGAGGTATTTTCTTGGTTATTTTATTTTTAGGTTGGTTTGTTTGATAAATATGGAACATTTATTTTGTTACATAACTTTGACGGCTTCGCACATGAATAGTAGAAGATAAATAAGGTGTCAAAAGAACCAAAAATAATATGACATAGAACATAATATGATAAATAATTACAACAAATATAGTACCAAAAAAATTACCATATAAAAATAAAAACAAACAAAACAGGTTATTTTTAAAGCAGTTGAAGAATAAGGAAATCTGATACAATATCAAGAGTTTTAAATATTTCGAATCAATAGAGCCACATCAAGGAAAAAACTTAATAAAATAATTTTGGGGAATCGTTCAAATGTGAAATTATGTTGGTACTCGTAACAAAATGTGGCACTAAAGATAACACACATTTTTAATTTCTTTTCCAATCTGACAAAGATAAAGCAATTAATTTATTACACTCTTAAAACCAATATGGCGTTTACAATGAATACCAATTACTTAAGCTACCGGCATTTTAGTCCAGGACCATATGTCTATCTCTTTCTTTTGTTATTAAATAGACAAGGATAGCAATAGTTTATGGAGTTACTAATTGGACCACCCGTTGGTACAGAACTTAATTACTATCTTATTTTGAAATCTGGATAAGACATTTTACTGATTAATTTAAATGAATGTACATAAATCTGAATGATTGTTTGAGAAATAGTTTTTATGCCTTGGGAAAGAAGTTAAAATAGTAATCTTTCTGTTTGCATTTAAACTGATTCTTTAGTTACCATTGTTCAACCGCCTTCTTTGAGTAATACCTTCCGAACCCAAATAAAATTAACTGATAATGTTATTCTGATGTATAAGCTACATTACTGTAACTAGTTTTTTGCGTGAAAGAGAAACAAACATCCATCAATACAAACTGATTTAACAATTAAGAACTGCATGTCCGAAATATATAGAAAATGGCAATGATGATACATACAATATTATGTATGAGGAAACACACTTTTGAAGAGATTGAGGTAAAAAGGAAAGAACACAAAAATTCAACAGCCTGTTAAATTAACACTAACAACCACAATAGTATAACTAAAACCCAACACCACTAAACTAAAACTAAAATCTAAAATCAGCAGCCATACCATAAAGACAGGTGGTACAAAAACCAGCGCTCTTTGTTACCAAGTTATAGCGGTAAAAACCTGGACAGGAGCGCCATCTGCCGGTGACAATGCGGAGATTTATCGTCTACTTGCGCCATGGAAGGTTCTCGGGGGATGTGGGTTGGGGGAGGGGAGGTAGCGGGAATAGGATACGGGATTTTGAAAATAGTGTTTTTGGGGTTGGTCAATGTTTCATGTTAAGGCGAGGAAGTGGTCAACAATAATTCCATAACCGGCACGCGCATCTAAGGCGCCAAAAGGGGTCGGAGCGTCTGAGCGGGGCGAGGATAACAATACGCGCGCTAGCTTATAACTAAAAGTCGTAAGCGACAAAATGGTTTTGTAATTTTATTATTTAGAAATGATAATTTGATAAAAAATCCTACTACAATTTTAAAGAGTATGTATATACTCAACTACTAAAAAAGTTAAGAGGCTTTAATCGGTCCCGTTTGCCCATAATATGTGAATCTCTTTTTAAAAAGAGGTATGTTTGATATATTTTTCTCTGTTATAAAAGTTACCTAATCATGTTTCTACAACTAACAAAATAAGGTTTATATCATGAACTTTCAGGTAACCAAGTTGTATTTTGATCCGTTTTGTATTTACTGAGAAAAATTGACATCCTTGGCGCCAAAAATTCCAATTCGTCCTCTTAACTTTAAAAGGTAAGTTATAAACAGGATTCTATGTAAAGATGATAATAACTACGAAATTATCTACAGAAGTTTCAGTCAAACTTTGAAACATAAGTTTAACGTTTATGAAGTAAATAAGGTACGCCGTAATCTTTTATGTCAAAAATTACCCTCATTGACCTTTCATTGTTTTTCAAGCGAAGTTTTCCAAAATGAAAAGGTTTCCAAATCTGCCTAAACATAACACTGGTTGAATGCCTACTGTATAATTGTAAACTCTTGATACTTGTACCAAACCCTTACAGCTGTCTTGCAGATTAAAATCCGCAGCATGTACCAATGAAGTCTTCTCACAAAACATAATATATCTGAGCGCTATACACCTAGGTATAATACTAGTTAATACCTCTTAGTTTACCGTGTATGTCAACTACCCGCTCAAACGCTACCAAGTGACTTTTGTCCCTTTTTCGTTTTGACAGTAAAGCGCACCCAAGTGACTTTTGTCCCTTTTTGCGTTCCAGTACACACATCACAATATATTTGTTTCTTTCTATTACACGGTGTTTTAATACCTTTTCTCTTTTCTACACGATTCTTAATACATTTCTTCATGCTAAGAATACGACAATAGTTCCACAATAGTTCATTCGGATTGAAAAAATAATGTCAAAGTCAGTCGTTCGTTGGTTTTCGCGCGTTAGGCGGAAGATTGTCCTTGTAATTTAATCATTATTTCGGTTATTTGTACGTATTATTGTATTAATTACGGTGTTATTATACAATAAGAATATAGTCTTTGTGTGTGCAAGCGAGTTTTAACCTAAGGGTTTAATAATTCAGCTTTTAAAAACATTCTTTTGTACAAGGTCAAACAATGTTTTTTTTTTGACTAGTCATTGTTTACATCTAAAAATATAAACATTCGAAGCTCAATGTTAACAAAAACCTGATACCACTTGAAAGAGTCATTCATTAGCTTGAACAAAAACAACACTTGAGATTGCTTATGTTACCAATGAGTCATAAAAAAAAACATCTTGTGAACTCGGCCATCTGGCGCAGCGGCGCGCCATTTTTTTTTCGAACAGTAGCGCTTTGTGCGAATTTTGGAGAGCTCTAATGACTTATTTTACCAAATGCACTTACACTATAAGTAACTGAAAATAATCCTCTGTTTTTAAAGTCCATTTACAGAAAATATTATAAAATAACGAACATATCGTACATTTTAAAAACCATAGCCAAAAAACAGGATACCACAAAAAATACTATTTCCAAAATTCCATAGTTTTGAGTCATATTTAACGAATGCCAGTGTAATGAGTGGCAGCCTGGAGGCAGGATCAATTTGAGGGTATACCGATAATACCTCTCAATTATCTCCACGCACTAATTTGTTCAATTATTTTCAACTGTTTTTTGGACATTTTGATGGATTGTTTTGGGATCTATGTTATCATATCTTTTTTTTACTTAATTGGAGTTTCAAAATCTTGAGAAATGAGAGAAGTAAGTATGCACTCAGTAAGTAAGCCTCATAACACCATATATATATATATTTTAATATATATGAATATATATTTTTTTTGTGCCGTTTTCACCAAAAGTAAATCGTTTTTTAAGAATGATTTTTCATAAGTATAGTCGTTTTATTAAAGTAAGTACACTTACACATGCGAAGCTTTTACATAAAATGTAAAATACGAAAAAAAATAGAAGCTTGTAATACAACATTTCTGTCTACTCATCCCGTAAAGTCACATTACACCCCGTAAAGCAATTTACTAAATCTCGTAAAGGCGCAGCGCACACTGCCATAAAGTTAATAATGCGCGTTGCAATTAAAGCGCGTCGCACACCTGAGGGCTTAAATATAATTCAAGCAGTTTTATTAAAATGCTCACAACATGACATCTGAACTTCATAAAGATTATTATATTCAAAAAAATATCTTTATAAAGTTGTAAATCTTTTACAAAGTTATTATACTCAAGCTTAGTCCGAGATATCTTCTATATTCACTGTGTAGTTCCACAATCCTCGCATTGTGTGTGCCGCGACATTTAGAGAAAGCGAAAAGCTTCGTATCCAAACCGAAAAGGCAGCCCGCTGTCAACACTATATCTGTAAGTCATTCATTATTTTCGCGCCGCGTGTGTTCGCTAAAATAAAAAACTTTATTTTGTTTTCGAAGTTTTTAAGTTCAAATATGCCGAAAAGAAAGTGTGAGTGTAAGGAAGAAAGGTACCAAAGGAAGATTAAGAGGTTGAAAAGGAAATTGAAGAAAAATAAGGCCAGATCGAACGAAAATCGATCACCGTCACCAGTCGAGTCTTCGCCGCCATCACCGGTATCATCGTGCGACGAGGCAGAAAGTGACGCTGATGTCGAAATACTCGACACGGACCCCGCAGGTACGTTTTTTCTACAAGAAATAGCATGTCCAGCGATCGCCCCTGCTTTCTATGACATGTGGTACATGTTATACGGGCACTCCGGTGGAGTGAGATCAACACGTGGATATCCTACCGTGGACAGCACTATAAAGTTATTATTTCTTGACTCATTAGCCGGTGGCTATGTGTCAAGTAGTTTTCAGTAAAGTTCTCTTTACTAAACAGCCACGGGGTGGCATTAAACATACTCATAGCAACCAATTTCACACAGCTGGTAGCTTTTGGCATTATGATTAGGTTATGTACAGCTGGTAGCTAAGTACTAACAAAATCAAACAGGGTTTGGTATATTTTTAGGTGCTGAATGTGTGATCAACACACAAGATAAAGACCCTTCAACAGAAGTGTTGGATGACACTATAATAAAAGCCTTAGGGCAGACCTTATCCAGTGAAAAAGAATATGGGCCTGATATTCACTTGGAGTTAAAAAAGAGGGTCGAAGGTATAATTATAAATGGCCTTAAACAAGAAACTAAGGATGAACTTGTGAAAAAGTACCTAGTACCTTCCAACCTCAAGCTTTTAGATGCACCAAAACTTAATAAAGAGCTAGAAGGGCTACTAAATGACGCTATGAAGGCCCGTGACAAGCGGGTTCAAGATCGCCAACAACAAATAGGCATTGCAACAGCGGCTTTGTTGTGTGCGACAGACAAATTAATTAAAGGGGAGGTCGACAAGATAAGTCTGATCTCAACAATCAGTGATGTAACACGACTATTGACAGATCTGCATTACCAGGATACAATCACTAGGAAGAAGCTGGTGATTCCTAGTTTGGACCAAAATGTCGGGAAGACGGTGGAGAACCAAGAACGCGATGAATTTCTCTTTGGAGAAAAATTCAATGAGAACGTGAAGTCGGCCACAGCCATTAAAAAATCTGCTGGGACCATTTTAAAACAAAACTCCAATCGGAAAACCAACTACAGGCCGACTCAGTCCCAAAAGAGTTTCCCTAAAAAGCAGGGAAACTACAAGGGCCGTCCCCGAGCGAGTATGACACAGTTCAAACAGGGAGGGGGCGGCAGATACCAGCAGACACAGAGCTACAAGCCGAGACCCCCACCACGTCCTCCAGTCAAGGCTCCTGTCCGACAGTCTTAGAGGTAAATACTTTTGCTGGTAGACTTAAGCTTTTCTACTCATGTTGGTTAAAAATAACTCAGGATAAAGTTGTCTTGTCATGGCTAAATGGCTATAAAATACCGTTTTTAGAGGTCCCTCACCAAGATTTTGCTCCCAAAAATTCAAATTTTACTGCTAAAGAAAATACTATAATATTAAAAGAAATAAATAGACTTTTAAAACTTGGTGTACTTTCAAAATGTAAAAAAGCTGTGGAAGGTCAATACTTCTCAAAGATTTTCACCGTACCAAAGTCAAATGGGGAAGTTAGATTTATTTTAAATTTAAAATGTTTAAATAGATTTATTGCACCAGAACATTTCAAAATTGAGGATATGAGAACTCTTTGTAAATTAATTTCAAAAAATAATTTTATGTGTACCATTGACCTAAAAGAATCATATTTCTTGGTCCCAATGGGTACAGATAAAAAATATCTACGGTTTTGGTTCCAAAATAGAATGTATGAATTCAACTGTTTACCATTCGGTCTAAGTACTGCTCCTTTCACATTCACTAAGTTACTGAAGCCAGTTATAAATTTTCTCCGAAGTAAAGGCTATAAATCGGTTAATTATCTTGATGACATTATATGTATTGGTAATTCTTACCAAGAGTGCTTAGAGAACTGTCAGATGACCATAAGTTTATTAGAATGTCTAGGTTTTATCATAAATAAGGAAAAAAGTGTCATTGTTCCAACCAAGATTGTAGAATTTTTAGGTTTCATAGTTAACACAAAGGATATGACATTGTCAGTGACTTCAAAGAAAAGACAATCTATTTCCTTATTAATCAAGAAATTTATAAAGATGGAGCAATGTCCCATAAGAGAATTTGCCAAACTGATTGGCACCTTAGTAGCATGTTGCCCAGCTGTGTCTTATGGTTTTTTATACACTAAAATAATTGAACAGCAAAAATATCAGGCCTTAAATGCAAATAACAATAATTTTGATGCAATTATGAACATTAATGATAATTGTAGAAAGGATTTGAAATGGTGGCATAATCAAATTAATATGTCAAAAAATCCAATAAGACAGTACAATTTTTCCCTAGAAATAAATTCTGATGCATCAAGAACAGGCTGGGGAGCATACTGTAATGGTCAGGTTGCCAATGGGTTTTGGACTCTGAGTGATAAGGAAAACCATATTAATTTTTTGGAACTATTAGCTGCTTTTTTGGGCTTACAATGTTTTGCAAAAGATTTACAATCTTGTCAAATATTGCTGAGAATAGATAATACCACAGCAATTTCATACATAAATAGAATGGGAGGTATACAATTTCCAAAATTAAATTCTTTGGCTAGGGACATATGGCAGTGGTGTGAGGTCCGTAGAATATGGTTATTTGCCTCTTATATAAAGTCAAAAGAAAATAAAGAAGCTGACCAAGAATCCAGAATAAAAAATATCGACTCAGAATGGGAATTGGCCAAAAATTCTTTTCAAAAAATTACTATGTCGCTGGGAGAACCCAATATAGACTTGTTTGCCACCAGAGCAAATACAAAATGCCAGAGATACATATCTTGGCATAGAGATCCATATGCAGAGAATATTGATGCTTTTACTGTAGACTGGTCAAAATTTAACCTATTTTATGCTTTTCCTCCATTCTCTTTAATTTCTAAATGTGTACAAAAAATTATTTGTGATAAGGCAACAGGTATCATGGTTTTCCCTCTATGGACCTCCCAACCCTGGTATCCCTTCATAGCTGATCTAGCAGCCTCAGAAGTGTTAAAATTTGAACCATCAAAAGATTTGTTACTATCACCTTTCAGAACTCTACACCCCCTGTACAACAGTCTTTCCCTGGGAGCCTGCATCTTATCAGGGAAGCGTTCCGGAGAAAACTAACTCCTGACGAAACAATAGAAGTTATGGTAGCGTCCTTATCAAAAAACACTATAAAACAATACACAACAGCGCTTAAAAAATGGTGGTCATTTTGTAACGGAGAAAACGTATACGAGTTGTCAATACCTAAAATCTTAAAATTTTTCACAGAAATGTTATCGCAAGGCGCTTCGTACGCTACTCTAAATACATGCCGTTCAGCGCTCTCGCTTATTATAGATACAATAGTAGGATCTGATATACAAATTAAGAGATTTTTTAAGGGAGTTTTCAAACTAAAACCCTCTAGACCTAAGTATAACGATACATGGGATCCATCCGTTGTGTTGAATTATATCCAGAATTGGTCACCAAACAGCAGCCTTAACTTAGAAAAAATAACCAAGAAATTAGTTATGTTATTAGCCCTTACAACGGCTCAACGTATTCAGACATTGTCCGTTATTCGATTGAGTAACATTGAGTTCACGGACAACGGTGTCAAAATAGCAATAACCGACTTATTAAAAACAACGACGCCGTGTAAGGACCAAGTCATAATAAAGCTTCCTTCCTTAGAAGCAAATCCAGAAATTTGCCCCGTATCGACACTGCGATATTATATAGACTACACTAGTGCACTTAGAGAAGGAGACTCTGACAAACTACTTATTTCTTATAGAAAACCACATAACTGTGCCAGCAATCAAACCATAAGTCGCTGGATCAGGCAAGTTATGGCCGAGTGTGGGATTGATGTAAAAAAGTTTACCCCTCACTCCACGCGTCACGCGTCCACGTCTTTGGCGCGTAGAGAAGGCGTAACTTTGGACTGCATATTTAAGGCTGCTGGTTGGTCCGCAGGTTCAAGTGTTTTTGCTAATCACTATAATAGACCGTTATGTATAGATAAGGATGATTATAATTTTTCTAAAGCTATATGTAACGTTAAAGTTTAATTTTAATTGAGTAGTGAAACATTTAATTGATGTTGATTAATGATGTGATACCTAATATTACATAAGACTGATTATTAAATACTGAATTAAGAAGACTGATTAAACTCTGTGTTTTGATTGCGTAATAAACAACCTTATGATTCCCAACAATTCTCTAAACATCTACACAGTGAATATAGAAGATATCTCGGACTAAGCTTGAGTATAATTACATAATTAAACGAACTTACCTGAAGTGAAGTTCTATTGTAATTATACGAAGAGCTTAGTCCGAGATATCAAGCTCCCACCCACCCTTTTTCATAATCATAGATTATATGCCCCTGGAAGGTTGGAAATCATAATGATACTACTAATGCTCTGAAAAGAATGACTTACAGATATAGTGTTGACAGCGGGCTGCCTTTTCGGTTTGGATACGAAGCTTTTCGCTTTCTCTAAATGTCGCGGCACACACAATGCGAGGATTGTGGAACTACACAGTGAATATAGAAGATATCTCGGACTAAGCTCTTCGTATAATTACAATAGAACTTCACTTCAGGTAAGTTCGTTTAATTATGTAAATATACTTGTAATTATATTGCCTTTGGTTAGTATGCAAATTAAGTTTTTGAATTTTGAGCGGAGTATAAAATTGTGCGTGGAATAATTCATAGTTTGGATGTCGACAGTTATTTTAGGCTCTTAAGTAAATCTTTAGAAAAATATGTGAAAGGTGTAATTTCGGGGCCCTTGACCTGCTGAAATGATAATAGTAGTCAACCCTGTATTCATAGATCATCGTAGATGCAGCTCAGTACCTATCAGTGTTTTACAAGGAGCTGCCTATCTGATCTCCTCAACCCAATTACGCGGGCAACCCAATACCCTTACGTAAGACTGGTTGTCAGACTTACTGGCTTCTGACTACCCGTAACGACTGCCATAGATGTTCAGTAACAGCCGAACACGCCGATCTAACATAAGGCTGTTAAAAAACAAATGCTATCACACTTCAAAACATGGCACGAACTAATCAATAACTCTCTTTCAATGCCAATATCGCAATCAATACCAAGCCAACAGATGTGGATGGGAACAAAACCTATATTTCTATAGGGAACAAAGCGAGCCAAAACTTTGCCAGAACAAACTGGCAGTCCCTTTTAAAAACCATTATCGTTCAAACGGAGCCACTTTGGGAGAAACACTAGAGGTATGCTATGAGGTGGGGTGGTTGTGACAGCGGGTACACCTAGTTGCCTCAATAGATTATAATATCAGGTACTTTATTTGTTGTTCCTGGATAGAACTGTATATATAGGGTAATAAAACTTTTCATATAAATCAAACATTTCGAATAAGGTAGTAACTAAGAACCTAAAGCAAAAAAAAAACGCATTCAAGTGAAGCGCGCAGATACTTGAATGCCATAGTGTTAAAGTTTGGCCTTGAAACGCTATGTCAACTTAGTTTGAGGGCAAAAGTAAATGTATATCCAGCTGTATGGTCGGTAATAGATAGTGCACCAATTTCAGCGCAATTGCTTGTGCACTATTATATGTTCTGCGCAGATGGCTGATCTACTTAGTGAGAACAACCGCTGTGGGTGACACTGGATCCGAACGTAATTATGAAGTGTCTGTAACTGCAACTACTGGCTCCATTCTGCTAGCCAGCTCCGCTTATCACAAACCGCTCACACCACAAACCAACATCGAATTAATAGCAAAGAGCAATTCAATAATGCTCCAATGATTTTTAATATTCGAACAATTCGCAGCCTCGATGTATTGTCCATTTACCGAGACCAATTTTTGGTTGAAACCCACCAACAAGTCATATCAAACCTTAACTCTTAGGCTATAAAGTTGAAAATTGTTTAGCTGGAAATTTTAAAGCACAGCCCTTCATTCAGAATCCAGACATGTGGATGGTTGAGAATAATTACAGGGATGCCATATACCAATATTTCATGGTTGATCAACCAATATCATAAGATGGGATAGAATTTTCAATAAAGAGATTTTTAAACCGTTTTGGCGTTATGCACTTGCGGAATTCTTTTTTGAATTTTATTTGTTATGAAAGTGGGGTGTAAACAGTAAAATTATGATGCGTTGTGATTTGAAGTGGTCATAATGCGGTTTTGTGCATCCGACAGATGCGATAATCTATGTGGTTTTGATGAAACGCTATGTTTGAATCGGTGATTTTACAATTTATTTTATTATAATTTAGCTTTAATTTTGGTTCGCAACGTTAATGGTCATTAGCTAACGATCATAGATAAGTATTGTTTCATTTTTAAAAACTCTAAAAAACATTGGTTTCTGCAACTTGACAACTAAAATAAAATAAAAATTTCGTTCTTAAATAAACAATATTTTGTTTTGTTTTAGTTTTTTTGCACACGTCAATACTGAGACTAAGATAAAGTGTGGACAAGTGAAATGGCCTGTCATCTGTATTGTAATACATCTTTCATAAATAGTTTCATATACAAAGAAACATGACGAGTAGATTTTATATTTTGAAGTGCATCGTTTTTCATAATATCATAAATCCTACGTTTCTGTCTTGTTTCAAGACTAGCAATTTTTCTTATCAATTTTTTTAATTAATTTTCGATAAACATACATTGAAATTATAGTGTTTATTTCTCTCTATTGAGAAGGTTTATATATAAATGGCAATTATAGTGTAAGTATATTTTGACAGATTTAATTGCAAAGCTCCTCAGATGTAACTTTACTTGATAATTGAGTTTCCCACAAGTTAATCTTTGATAGTTTGTAGTTTTGTACATGTGTAGTTAGTTATATGTATATGTGTGCAGTTAAATATAAGTTCAAATCATGTTTGCGTTTTGTTATAACTATAGTGTTAAACCGTCCTGTAAGTGATCAAATAAAACGTGTTTCTAATGTGGTCTCCGAAATGTAACCAAACCACCTACTTCCGTATTTCCTATATTAGTAGGTACGGATATCGTCGACTTCCATTCTTACCAGATGCAGCTGAGTACCAGTGTTTCACAAGGAGCGACTGCCTATCTGGTCTCCTCAACCCAGTTACCCAGGCAACGGCAATAATATTTGTACGGATAAACCATATGCATTATTGTACGTACGCATCAAAACTGATGTGCCTCTCTGATCACTTTAAAAACACAATCTTCTAGGTTTAAACTAAGCATACTACCAATGTGGGGTTCTTGACCTATATAGGTACTGTATCTCGGGGGAGTACTATACCGTCAGCTTGACGGAACCAATGCAAACCTAAGCTGTTCAAGATATATCGCGTTTGAATGGGAGAATGCAAACCTTATTGCGATCTGAGGATTGCAGTTTTTGACCTTTATTCGTTATCTTAACCTTTAACCTTGACCCTTGAAGTTGTTTTATATTGGAAAACTATGCACTCATTACACATCGGTTTTAATAATTACTTACCTTATAGTTTCCTAATGGTTAAATTTAGAGTCCATGAAAAAGATTCACAGTAGCTAAAGTATTACTTTTGGTATAAAATTTTCATAACATGTTCGAAAATTGGTCCTAGCATCTCATGTGTATTTAAAGTTTCACCACAGTTTCACTTTGTAGAACAACATTAAACCGTGTTCATTATAAATACAACACCAATTACGGTGACTCTTAAAGTTCTAACAATTTAAACTATTTTTTTCACAAAACTCCGACCGGTTACGGCGTCCACAAAGAACGTCGGCTGCAGGACATTTCCCGAGCAAGTTTCCTAGTAAAATAATGCAATTAAATATTTCCGCTCTCAATATTTTTTAAGAGTTCCATCGCAAAGATATTGTTCGGCCGATAGTTTGGAGTTTCCTTTGTCAGATTTCTTTGCAACTAAGAAAAAGTTTGCATCTACACCTTTTGTAAATTTTATAAATAGATTAAACATTTTTGCTTCGTACAAATTAGTGATGCGATTTTGTTTTTTTACAAAAAACTTGTTTGCTCAACTTTTGATTAAAAGAGAGATACGATTTTGAATTTTAAATTGTATCTAAACAAAGTTTTGCATGACTTTGCTTTTTTATTTTTTAAGATTAGATACGCAAACAAGTAACGAGAATAGGTTTACTAATGGAAGGTTTAAATTATTATTCAACTTTTTTGCTACTAAAACCACTCAAAAAAAATAAATTACACTTTTACTAAATCCCTACAATATCAAAGCCTATCATCATAGCAAAAAACAAATGCAACACACAACAAGCAACAAAGCGAAAACCACCACAAAATGCGCCTTAAAAATACCCTACAAAAGCAATTACTCTTTCAAAAAAAATATACCTTTAAAAAATTACTCTTAATATTTCACCGTAGTGCGCAGTCTCAAAGGGTGACGCAAGAATCTTGTTAAACTTAATGAACAAACTTAGAGAGTCTCAGTTAAATTAGACACTTGCTTTGCCACCCTACTCGAGGATGTGAAGGCGGTACAACTACCTACATATTAATAATGCTGTCGAATTTTCTATTCATGTTGTAGTTTCGTGTGCTTGAAGTTTTAAAGGTGGGGTATGTTTTTGGTTACGGTGGATTTTAGTGTGGGTAATTTGGTATTGGTTTTGGGGGTAGTATTCCTTGTGTGATGATGTCAGACAGAGGAGAATGGAAGAAGAATCCTGGTGCCTTTTACTTGTAGTAATATAAATAAGAGGCTTCTATTCTATTCTAGCATCATATCTATAATCCAATAAATAGGTGCTGACCAGAGGTTTGGCCAATTGTTTGGCCCAAGAATGGGAATTGAAATACAACGTGACAATGCGACCAGTCTTCAGTGCATATTATAGCGATGTTTTAAATAGTTTAAAGCGACTATTTAATTGTACATTTAATATTATGTTTTTTTTTTCTCGAATAAATTTCAGAAAGATTATAAAATTAATAAGATCAATCAGATCCCTCTTTAAGAGACTTACATAAATATTTGATATCAAAGTTTCGATAGTACTCACACATACACACAGCATTTGTTTACTTTAGTTTAAACTCGTACACCGGTGCACTTCCTGTTTGAGGTATGCAACGACCACGTGTCATTATTAATACAAGCTATTTAACCCGGCTTTATCCGTATTAATTATTAAGTAGCAATGTTTACTACAAAAAGTATTTTTTATACATATAGACTTAATTCCGCCCACCTCTTGTATCTGCCAAACTAAAATTTTTAGGACAAATTGTAGGTACCCAATAAATGATAACAAAAATACAAGAAAAACTTAAGACTACAACATCTTTACAGTTGAAAGTAAGTTCAGTAAATTCTGAAGACAACATAATCAAATATGCCTATATATTTTTGAATGCTATTGAATTAATGGTATTAAAATAGTTTTTATTAGATGAAAGGTCGATAACCTATCTACGAATGCTAACAGGTGTTATATTTGTTACATGAGAAAAGGTAAATAGGTAGTAGGTAATTCGATCTCATTGACAATACTTCCGAAGCCGCGGTATGTTTAGTCACCGACATTAAATATTTGTTCAAATGCAATGCAGTCTGAAGTGTTTCGTAAGCTGAGAAAAAATTAAAAGAGATTACGATAGAAGAATAAAACTCTCGTCTAGCCTTTTACAATTGTGGTGTGATGGCTAAGTACAGCCCAGTTAAGTATGGGTGTATAAGTTCGATTCCAAGTTACGTTCCAAGTTACGCAATATTGCGAATATAATGTAAATTTTCTAGGCTTCAGTGACTGATAATTCTAATGACGAAGGAAAAAATCGGGAGAAGACCTAAAAATCGAAGATCGCCATTTTGTATATTTTCTCTATTCCGTGGAATACGTTGATTACGATGAGAATCCTTATTATTTTGTATAAAAATAAATACATCTCTGGCTGTCACGAAGATTGATACCTGCCTGCAACAGTTTTAAGAATTTATTTTACCTAGGTACGTAGTATTTATGGATGCTACTGGTGAAAAGCATCTAGTGAAAAAAGAAGCTATTTCCACCTGTATTTTGAATTTTCTAACTAAGTACTACGCAAAAGCGCCCTAAGAGACTGTCTGCTTAATTATATAAACGTTGAAAAAACTTCCAAATACATTGACCCTAGAACCTCTTTAGTCTCAAGGTCAAATCCGAAACATTAACAGACATAACCCCTCTTATTTCTTAGTTAGTAAAGTAAGCAGAACTTTAAGTAAAGGCTTGGGAAGAAAAAAGCAACTATTGGAAAAATATCAATACTTTGTTACGGAAAATAAGTACAAAAGTACTTTGGCTCGATTCCGAGTAAGAGTGAGCTCGATAGATAACTTCTAAAGTTACAAATACGTACGGAAATGGCATACTAATTTTTCAGACATTTCGAGTTTTTTTTAATCCCAGTAAAGTGATAATTAAGTGATGTTTTCTCTGAATAAGGTCAGAAAAAAACTTGCTTACAACCTTTGTTGAAATCTAACGATATATAAGTCTATGAAGCTCATCTATTGGCTATTAATTGGTTAAATTTTTAACTTGTAAGCCAATATTTGATTAAAGACTTGGACACATACAAATATGATTAGGATTATGTTCTATTCTTTCTCTTTTCTAACTGTAGTAGTTAAATAACATAGTATAGGTAGTACCTTTCTTAAACTAAAAGATTGTTCTTCAACAACAAACAGACAACACAACCATAAGAACCCTATACATATCTAAATAGCCATTCTTTTTGACGGCCGACAGCTTTCGCACAACTTATATTTTATGCAAAAACTTATTTCATATTTCTTATTCAAAGTTCTGCGGTACAGAAAAAGTAGCTACTATCATTATAAAGTGAGCCAACTTAGGGTTATATGTGGCAAATGTGTGGGTAGAAAAAAAACTTATTAAAAGTCCCGGAATTGATCAGCACTTTACTTTTTCGCGTGGGCAGTTTAGCTCTGAAGGAAATTATGCCACATACATATACTATTTCATGTGTTCCAGAACCCGGCGAATCTGTTGAAATCCATGTTTAGTCGTACTATTGTAAAATATTCATTTTGACAGTGAATTATACCGATATCTAGACGTTATCTACTTAGATATTAGAGAAGTATTTATCCACATTTCTCGAGCGCTCTTTTCACAGCCAATAGAATTTCACGTTACTCCTTTCCAATTGAAAATCTGAAATGATTAATCTTAAATGAATTTCTATCTAAAAAAAACTCTTTTCACGGAAGGCATTATAAGATAATTGCACACTTTTTCCTATCGGCGATCAGGAGCGATTACTTCGTTAAAGATCGTAAAAGGTCGGGACGTGTCGGAACCTTATTACCGGCGGAACGTCGAATGGGACCGTTCGGAATGACTTCAGAACTCGACTTCTGGCGTTGCAATTTAAAACAAAGTTTCGAAAATGGAACGCTACGAGACTCTTAATTGAAATAGTTGAATTTTTCGCACAAAGATTTCTGGGACTTTTGTGTGATTTTTTTTCTCTCACAACTTTTCAAGTAACTGTTCTAAATTCCAATGTAGATTTGTTTTTTATTGGCCGGGCTTAGAAACTTTAGTTTGTGCTAAAAAGATTAATGGATTTCGCGTTAACTTGATCAATCTTTCGTAATCCGCGGCCATCTTATTAAATCAACGTCTTACTTTAAATCGGAGCTGGTAATCGATAATTCGACATTAGGTCAACGATTTTTTAAATCCTTATAGGAAAGTAAATTCTAGTCGAAAATTTTCATGAAAATTGCATCATAACAGAAGAAGTAATTACACAAAATATGGACTGAAACTCCTCAAACTACGGAAATAAGCAGCTCTAAAATTTTACGAGCAGCTACAACTTTTTAACAACTCAGTTCGGCGAAGTAAATTTTCCTGGAACCTTTAAAAGGCTTAAAGTTAGCTTCCTAATCCTGCACGACATACGGAATTGTTTAAAAAGGTAGAAAAAAAAATCGAAGGAGGTTTCTAGCCAGCCGGCCACTTGTAAATAATTCTAGAAGTGGGCTTGTCTTCATACATTTTTTATGCGGTGTTATTTATGTTTCTGCGGTGTATCTGGCCGTATTCTTCCGAATGCGCAAAGAAAAATGAAACAAGTTTGGGAATAAATAAAAGTTGTGTTTGTACTTGGAACCGTGATGACGCGGTTACGTTTCCGAGGATTGTCACGATGAGTTCTTTTTTTGAAAATCTCAACGACTTGATAGATTGTCTTTTGTTTTTTCTTTAGTTAAAGAACTATTGTCGGTGAAGTTTCGGTTTTATACCCGGGAAATTGTTTAAAATGATTCATGTAGGTAAATATAAAATAGTAAAAATGTATGTCCAAAGGTTACAAATTGATACATCATAACTACTCGCAGCTAAACAGAGATCATTATTTCCTACTCATTTTTTATCATTAATGTGTTATCATTAATTAACTCATTAATATGGTGTTTTTATTTTTCAAAAACACCACATTATCAAAACATAAAAACACTAGAATTTCACCATAATCCATATACACACACATTTCAACGTCCACAAATTGACAGATGATCGTTCGGCAATCTTCGTCAACCTTCGGACATCTCCGCAATCCCTGTTTCCTCAGTAGGAAACTAGCGGGAGCGGCGATAAAAACTTTGTGCTTTGCATTATAAATACGACCGCAAACTAAATGTGGACATGAAACTATTTCACTACTACATTCAATTGTTGGTTTTTGTGTTTACAAATTGATGGTCGAAAAATGTAGTAGATTTTTTTTTTTGCACTGGCATATTTGTTGGGCGCCAATATCTTTTGACTACTAGTTTTCCCGCGGTTTCACTCGCGTCCTGTGGTACTCGGGAAGAGTGTAGCTTTATATCAGTAAAATAAGTTTCAAATCGGTTTAGAAGTTTCTGAGTCTTTAAGGCACAAACAAATAAACAAAACCTATGGATTTTTTTCCATAGAGTTAATGTTTCACAGTGCGCCCGTAATATTTCTTACATTAACACTTAATTAAATAAAATTGAAATAACTTGTACTTATTAAAAGCCGCAGAGAAATGAATTTAAATTAAGTAATAAAAGCATTATAACCGTATTATAGGATTAGAACTTAAATGATAAAATATGTTTTAACGTTTTCATTATGTCGTTTTTGAACGTAATTTTGTGAATAAAATTAATTTTATTATGTTTACTTTGTAACTTTTTGTTTTAATTTGAATGTTTAGGAATATTATTGTGACAATTTTTTAGGGACCTAATAATGACCATCTCACATTTGCTGTTTTCTATAACTGTTTTCAATTGTTTTTAATTTTTGTATGGGTATTACTCAGCTTAAAGCTTGAGGTGTGATAATTAAATAGCTGCTACTTATTTATTTTTGTCGACCTATGTATATTTTTTCTGATAGTTGTCAAATCATATTTACGAAATTAATCTATAACGTCTTTGTAACGAGCCCTTTAAAATATTTACTATCACTAAAACGGTATTGTAACCCATCACATAATTTTATGCGACACTTAGATTTATAAATCACAGGATACGGCTCGTCAGAATATTGTTTGAAATCTTCTATAACATTGACTTCTTAAGCGCATTGGGCGATAGGCGTAGCGAGGACTAAATTGAGACGTAATGAGAAGTTTTAGTGGAATAATCATGCAGCTATGGCTTTTTCCACCGTATTCATTAGATTAAAAAAAAAAATATTTTAAAAAATGTAAAGTATCGAATTCCGAATCAGTTCCAAATTTCATTATAGTCCTCCCTCCACCTGTCTGAAGCCTTGTTCTAATCTAAACATGGTCCCCGCTCCATGCCAAAACGGTCTAGAACAAATATAGACGGCATTATGCGATGAGATTTGTAAAGGCGACCGCGACGATATTTCTCTTCCTGTGGTTTATAATTCCGTGGACGAATAAGACAATAATACTGGAGTTTTACGGCGTTCATACAACCCTAAGCTTTTATGTATATTCGGAAACATAACAATAAAAATGTTTGAAATAATAGCTCGTAATATGTCATATTTGTTGTAAAGTGCGACTATGATATGGTTTTTGTATGAAATTTTAGTATTTTTATGATTTTTAATAGTTGTATGAATTTGAGGTAATTTTTCATACGAGAAGGTATTTCGTTTAAGACTGAAGTATAGACTTCGGAAAATTCGAACCATTCCTTATCTTCGCATCATCGTCTGCCTAGCCTATTCCCAACTATATGGTCGACTTCCAATGAATCAATGGATGCAGTGGAGTGCCAGTGTTTTATGTAGAGCTATGGTCTATATGACCTCCTTAATCCCGAAATCCGGGCAACCCGATTGCTAGGACTGATTTTCAGTCTTTCTAGCTTCTGACTACCCTTGCTGCCAAAGATGTTCAAACGACAGCCCGGACCTACTAATTTCTCACGCACAATAGGTATACCATAAATAAGAAACTATCTATAAAAAACTAACATCACGAAATTAAATAACCTGCGACGTAAAACGTAAAACACAAATAAACTGCATTGGTAAACGGGCGAAGTTTGCCGAGCTCCGTTCGGGAGTTTTCGCAATTAAAGTGACGGCAACTGTTTCGCGATCTTTATTAACTAACTCAGTAAGTTGATTCGTTTGGCCGTGTACGTAACTACAAGATATATGTTAGTGTATGAAATCTTGAAATTCCTTACTTATCTTAATAAAAGTCAAATAAGTTAGTTTTTTAAGCTTTCACGACGAAGCCGCTGAACCACTGAAAGGTTTGGCATGGAGGAAAACCAGTTATGGATGTAACATACCTATAGGTAGACAGACAGAGTTTTCTTTTGTGTCTACATAATATAGGGTAGTTCGTGTCTAAAGAAGTAAATATATATACATGTAGAATATTAGTAAGAATGTAATGCCTGAGATTAAATTCTCATAGAAACTATAGTTTGACGTGACTTTATCTAAGTAGATTCAGATGCATAGTAAAATGAATCTCTATTTCACACATACAACCATTTACAAGATCTCACCCAGATGGTGAAAACAACTCTACCACAAATTCTTGAATACTACAGCAATACACAATAACAACGTTGCATCAACGACTGGCAACAGTTGCATCTTCGTACGGAACCAGACGACAATAATGCAACTAAATACATGATTGCAATTAAATGACGGATGCGACAGATGCCAGCGTATATCACAAATACTATGTCTCTTAGGATATTATCAAACTAACTTCCGAAAGCGGTTTCACCTGCGTATGCTGGAAACTACTTCCCGTATATGGATGAAAATATTTACTAAGCTATGTATTGACAAGTTTGATCAACATCGGCCGTTGGACTGTCACTCACAATCTGCTACCTATTAGTATTTGTAAGATTATAATGATAAGTATTATTACTAAGGGTACAAACACCAGTCTGGTCAAAGGGTAGTTGCCTGGGCAACTGGGTTGAAGAGGTCAGGTCAGGTAGGCAGTCGCTCCTTGAAAAAACACTGTTATTTAGCTGCATACGGTGAAACTGGAAGCTGACCCCAACATAGTTAGGAAAAGGTTCGAGAGATGGGGAGATGATGATTACTAAGGGTATCTACAAATATAACCGTGATCTACAACCGTAAATAGATGAAACCTACTTTCATACAATTCCTTTATTTATTCTTTTGTGGCAACACTTAAAAATAAAGATGTTTACACGCGATCAGAGCGCAGTAACTCAAATTAAATGCAGGTGTAGTGTGGCGAATTGCCAATGTAATACCGAAACACTTGATGCCAAGTATGCAGTTATTTCTTATCTTGACAAGTATACTAGTGTTTATATAAGTAGGTTAAGTGGGGTTGTTGGTAGGTCATATGTTGATTGTCAATCTAAAGTTAGTTTAAAAGTTAGGCGCATGAAAAAACGCACTATGTATGTACATACGTTGTAAATCATTAAGACATTTCACAAATAAAATAGGTAAAAATTGACGATGACCAAATACTTCAATCGGATTTTTTTTCATCGCGCAAAAGTTAAGCGCAAAAATCAGTCTTAGAGTTATGTTTTTTATTATTATTCTTTATTGTACACAAAAACATTTAAAAGACACACACAACACAGAGAAGACATGTACAAAAGCACAAGGGTGTTTTTAACAGTTTATAAAACTATTTCATCATCATCGTCATTATCAGGGCATGAGGCCCTGCCAATTCTGCCAATTTTATTTGGGGTTTATTTAGCGCATCATATTTTTTTTTTTCAATGTAAGTGAATTAAAAAATATTTAAAATTTCCACCTTTCAAATTCATCTGCCCCAATCAATCCCAAAAATCAACACTAACCATTCAATCATCACATCCCGACATCATAATGCAAATGGGTCATAAAGGTCTCAAATAAGGGTGTTTGCACACTCAAGCTGCGAGCGTGCAGGTGGCGGAATCGTGGCAAATTGTGGCAAATTGCCAATTGCATGCAACCGCGGACAGGCTTTATCACATTACAGAGCGTTCACAATCGCTCGTGTGTACATGGGCATTTTAAAATTGTTAAGTTGCTCGTGGTGTATTTGCTTGTATTATTGTGGGTGTTTCTTGGAAAGAAAGCTAGTGGTGTAAAGATGGTTTGGAAAGTTTAGGACTGAATCGATGTTAATTCCAATATTGTAAAATGCACCATCAACATCATCTGCGGAGCCTTTTCCCAACCAAGTTCGGGTCGGCTTCCAGCTGATCTGGATGCAGCTGAGTACCAGTGTTTGACAGGGAGCGATTTTGAAATGTACCACCTGGGAAAGCACGGTGATGAAGAGAAACTACATTAATGACAAATACCTTTGGCCCTAATTTACTCTTCTTTCTTCATCATTGTTTCAGTTAGATATGCAAAATACTATATAATATAATTTTTAGATCAAAAGTTATACCAAAATGCATTCCATTCAACTACAAAATGCTAAAGAAAACTAGACTTCACATAATATCTAGGTTAAACTAAGCTATATCGTAGCTATAACCCACGAGAACTGTTAATATTTACACGTCATTTTTCACAGGCCACCGACGACACGTCGGCTATCCGAGATACCCACTACTTGGGCTATGATAAATGACAACTATAGTGGGGAAGGAATTTGGCTAAGATTAAGGATGACGTTTTAATATAGAAATGTTCTTCGTAGATTGTCACGTTAGGTCATTATTTGAAGACATTTCTGCAATTAGAAGAAATATGAATATTCTTCAGGGTTATTAACAATTCCATGATCTTTGTATAAATATTATAACTGCATAAAATTCATCAAAATCAGATGAGTTGAAAGACCTTTGCGACCAAAAAGCTGGCTACTACTTTTTACAAACGATTAGCATTGCCACCCAGTGTTACTATGCTGCTATCCAACTGGGAGTATGTCCCAGTTGACAGCGATGGGGAGGAATTTTTTGATGTTTATAAAATAGTATTTCATAGTTTTGATATGTAGTTAATACCTATACCAAATATTTCTTCATATTCTTGTAAATAGGTCTATATTATGCCTATTTTTGTTCTAAATAAAACTTTCCAAGCAGATGAAGTTACAATAATTGATATTGAGTACACACAATTTGCCTTCAAAATTATTGCTAAGAGTGGTTTTGGCATTCCGGGAACTAAACTGTGTTCCTTTCGCAATTATGTCAGTAGCCGATGCACATACAAAGAGCTAGTAATTATGGAAATCACCCCTTTGAGCGTACTTGATTGTAGGGGTCGCAAAGACATATTTTCCGAAATAGCTTTTGCAGGACCTAAAACTTGGTAACTCGTATTACACACTTTGGCAAATTCGTTAGTATTATTGCCATGATCTATGGATAATGAAATCCTTAATAATGTAATCATCCCTGCTGTCTACATCTACTGGCACCCGTGAACCATGGGAGAATCTCCACTATTTTGCTAAACTATAGAAAGTGTAGGCAAAATCTGCGAAAAGAAAGAAAGGAATTGGATGCTTCATATTAGGACTGGTTAATATACCTAGACGACACATATTTGGGGAAGCTTATGATAATAACAGTTAAAACTAGCTAACAGACTCTTCTAACTAGGATCAGCGCAATATGTTTTCCATTTTCATTCTTCTCTGTCAGTCATCACACCAACATCCATGTCTTCTTAAAATCTCAAAAGCGCAAGATAAATCCCAAAAATCAAATTTGGAATTCCAAATCTCGTTTACGTAACAGTGACACAGTATCTACCGAATGGCGAATAAATAACGAAGGCGTCACATCCGGTTGCGTTCGGAACAACTTCCTGTTTAACTGAATTAAAAGCCTGCCCGAGTCGTGTCTTACTAACGAACGTACGGCGGCTGTATTAGGTGTACTGATTGATAATGGCTGTGATGGGGATCATTTGGGGAAAACAGATTTTAAAATTGGTACCTTGATGTTGACTGTTATCGGTTTAACTTTTTCAGATACGTAGAATAAACGTAGTGCCTGATCTTTTTCTTCTCGGCCAGACCTATATTATTTGGGGTTGGCGCACTTTCTTTTTCGCTTTTGCTCACGCTTCCTTCCTCTCTGTCAGCCGTCATACTAATATTCACTTTGTTTTCATTAATCTCCTCTTCAGGCAATTTACCTATGGGTCTCTGGACAGGGACCCGTGGGGGCGCCCGTACAAAATGGTGCGGGGCAAGCTCCGCCCATGGGCCCCCCCGCTGACCCAGAGTCTCCGGCCTCAGCTGGTGGAGGAGGTGGTGAGCGCTCTGTTCCCTACGCGCGGGGAACACTCTCCCCCGCCCATGGCTCTGCAACCCGCGGTGTCAACGACGGACCACACTTCCGACGACGACGATGTCCCCGAGGTGACTGGGGTGGACCTGAGAGTGGCGGTGGCTAGGCTGAAAGCCAAAAACACCGCCCCAGGGCCTGACGGCCTGCCTGGCAAGGCCTGGGTCCTGGCCCTTGAGGCTCTCGGGCCTCGACTTAGGGGGCTTCTCAGCGCATGTTTGGAAAGGGGCCAGTTCCCACTTCGTTGGAAGACAGGGAAACTGGTCCTCATACGGAAGCCGGGGCGCCCTGCGGACTCTCCGTCCGCATACCGGCCTATCGTGTTGCTCGACGAGGTGGGCAAGCTCTTTGAGCGAGTTGTCGCACACCGCCTCGTCGCGCACCTTGGGGGGATAGGGCCGGACCTTGCGGACCACCAGTTCGGTTTCCGCAAGGGGCGCTCAACGGTGGACGCCATCATGCGCGTGAGAGCTCTCACGACGGGGGATGCTGTGTCCCGGGGGGGGGTCGTCTTGGCGGTGTCTCTTGACATCGCCAACGCCTTCAACACCCTTCCCTGGAGTTGCATCAGGGAGGCACTCCGGTATCACCGGGTGCCGACCTACCTTCGTCGCGTGGTCGAGGCCTATCTGTCGGATAGGTCCATCATTTACCCTGGTCACAACGGGGAATGGAACCGGCGAGAGATGTCGTGCGGTGTTCCGCAGGGGTCGGTACTGGGGCCGCTCTTGTGGAACATCGGCTACGACTGGGTGCTGCGCGCCGACCTCCCTAGCGGCGTCAGCGTGGTCTGCTACGCTGACGACACGCTGGTTCTGGCACAAGGGAGGTCGCACCAGGAGGCGGCCGACATAATGACGCGCGGGGTTGCGATAGTCATCGAGAGGATCCAGCTGCTGGGACTGGAGGTGGCCTTGCACAAATCCGAGGCCATGTGCTTTCATGGGCTTCGGAACGCGCCACCTTCAGGCTCCCAAGTCACGGTGGGGGCTACCATCGGCGTCGAGAGGGCGATGAAGTACCTGGGACTCGTCCTCGACGGCCGGTGGAGCTTCGTCGAGCACTTCCGACGTTTGGGCCCCAAACTGGAGAAGGCAGGTGCTGCATTCAAGCGGCTCCTGCCCAACCTGGGAGGCCCAAACGCCCCTGCCGTAAACTCTACGCGGGGGTCATGCGGTCCATGGCCCTTTACGGGGCCCCGGTATGGGCACGTTCGGCACGGCCGCGGGCTGTGCACTACCTGAACGTGCCCCAAAGGGTGATAGCCATTAGGCTAATCCGGGGGTACCGCACGATCTCCCGCGAAGCAGCTGGCCTACTCGCTGGACTGCCACCGTGGGATCTGGAGGCGAGGGTCTTCTTGCGCCTGTACGAATGGCGCGAGGAGGCTCAGCGCCGGGGAGAAACCCGTTGCCGCGGCAAGTTGTCGCGCAGCGGGCGGAGCTCCGGCGCGATCTCATGGTGGCCTGGAGGGGCGACTATCGCAACCCAGTGCAGGGCACGCCACCATCGTGGCGGTAAGTCCCCTCTTTGAGGAGTGGCTCGGGAGGAGTCACGGCGCCCTCACGTACCGCATGACGCAGGTCCTCACCGGACACGGTTGTTTCGGGAGGTACCTGCACCGCATCGGTCGTGAGGAGGCGCCCGGTGTCACCATTGTGCGGACAGCCCCGAGGACACGGTGGACCACACAGTCCAGGTGTGCCCCGCATGGGAGGCACCGCCGGGTCCTCGTCGAGGCTTTGGGCGGCGGCGACCTCGCGTCCGGCCCTGGTTCAGGCCATGGTCCGGGGCGAGGGAATGGGATGCCGTCGCCTCCTTCTGCGAAGCGGTCATGCTCGAGAAGGAGGAGGCGGAACGCCAGAGAGTCCGCACCTCTCATCCCGGCCGCCGCGCTGGACCAGGTAGACACCATGGGCCCCGGGTGTCGCGAGATGACTCCCGGCCACCGTAGGCGTGGGTCTGTGGGCGGTGAGTTCGGGTGGCTCATCGTCCCTCTGTCTTCCTAGACGACAGACCCGTGTCGACGGCGCGCGTTGTTCCACGCGCGCCGTCGACACAAGAGACGTCAGCAACCCCCAGCGGGGCCCAGCAGGGCCAAGGCCTGCCGGGGCTGCGGGTTGTTCGAAAGAGATACCGCGGCCCTGGTACATAAAAGGCCTATGACGGAACACGACGATTTTAGTCAGTAAGAGTCTGACACTCCCTCACCGCTGCTAACCCACAGCGGGAGGGGTCATTTGATGATTTTACGTCGATAAAAAAAAAAAAAAAAAAAGGCAATTTACCTATTTATTTTTCCTTCGGTTTGCCTCTCCCTTACTATCCATCCACATTCATACTTAACATACTCTTTGTAGCATATAAGCGTATACTTTATCCCTCCTCATTACACATCTATAACATGACAAAGGCTACCTTCTCATCTTTTCTATCGGTAGCACCATTCTCAACCTTTTTAATATAGGTACCACATGCGACACTAATCAGCCTTTTATGTTTATTACCAACAATATCATACTCTTATAATATCTACATAACTTAAAATTCCTTTTAAATACTAAAATCTTACAACTGATGATACCAGTTCACATGATCTAATAATCTCGATTGCTATCAACACGTAATCCGTCAGTGAACACAAGCCTATCGACGAAGTTGCACTACGAGTACATATCTCTAAAACTCCGTTTTAAGTTCCGATACTAACATTAGACATGTGAGAGCCTTGCAATAAAATAAAATGGATGGAGAAGTCCCACTTTGAATTTTATTGTAAGATGACATGACATAAATAATGGTTAAACGAAGCTAAGAAGTGGAGCTTCATTAGAAACAGTTGATATCCAATAGGATATGAATTAAGAATTCTTTAATATTCTAAACAATTGTCTATAAGGTGTTGCCTACATATATTTCTGCAAAAGATGGGGCCACTGCAGAAAGCGACTGTAAATAATTTTGTGAACGAATAATTTTAAACCGTGGAGCGTTTTTGGGTCACTACCCATCACTTTCACATCCACTCAATTCTATCCATGTTTTTTGCGGATTCCTTCTTTTACAAGGGCACTGTAATTATTTGAAACAATTCTTCAGTTAAACCGTCTATCAAGCTTTTCTTAATCATTAATGCAGTCAAGCTAACGCTTGGCAAAATAACAAACAGAGCGTTGAAAGTAAGACTTTGAACGATTGTCCCTTCTGATGTGGTCAAACCAAAGCAAGGCAAGTCACCACTAGGGTGTCGAAAGTAAGACTATTAAAGACTTTGCCTTTTGATATATTTGTTGAGTGGCTTTAAAACATCCCCACCACATCGGAGAGACGTCTCTATTTTCAATTATACCAACTAGGAATTTGATTACGAATCCTTTTTGGAGTTTGTGAGTTCGTTCTTTGTTTTCAGTTTGTGAAAATTCAATTTATGGGTGGTTGAGTGGATGCGTCTTTGCGTTTGCCGGTCTATAGGTTTTGAATCCACTTTTTCAGATGAAATTCGATGTTTCTCAATGGATGTTATTTTTTACTATTAATGGAAAAGTAACTCTGTCTGTCGGGCTTTTGCGAACAATACTACTGAACCGAAATAAATTACCCAAAAATTACTGTATACTACAGAATCTCGAAGTTCAAAATACACAAGATTGAAGTACGTGACTTAGAATGTATGCTATAATATTTAGTACACACAGTTCCTACCTACTTGAAATATCTACAAAGTTAAATAATATAGTATGATGTTTCTATGTACATGACTTAATTTATTCGGACTACATAAACTTGCATCAGATAATAAAACTACAGTGTTGCCAGAAACGCTGAGCACCAACATGCCAGTGTTGCCATACTTTGTTGTATTATTATTAATTTTACTTTAACACCTACTTCTGTAAGCAAATACTGTTGTTAGGTGTATACGACTTATCTGGTGTGAAGGTTACATTCCTATCTTAACTCTAAAATGCAAACGCGAACTTGTTTGACTTTTGTCACGCTTTCAATGTAAAACGGCTGAACTGGTGATATTAGATTTTGATAGGTAGATACTTTAAGCACAGTATCTAAAACTATCCTCTCTCTGCTTGTATAAAGCTTGCTAACCTCAGGAGCAACTGGACTAATTTGAAAAATCTTTTAGTATTAGATAGCCAATTAAAATTCTACGAGGAGCGCTATAAGAAATGTTTATCCAAGGATAGCAAATAGTCCTCATGTGACGCGAGTAAAACCGTTTGCTGAAAATACTATCTAACTACCTATATATACATCAAGTAAGTGTGTAGTTCGTTGAAAATTACTGAGTAAACGGTAACAACGACGGCAGCTTGCAACAGCATTAACCCATTTCCTCGTCTGTTGATTTTTATAACTGCCAGCGACTTGCAGCTGACACATTTTTCTAATTGAGAGCAGAAACTGTTTCTGTATTTAGAACTAAATGTACATGGAATGGTTCGTTTACACATGTTTTTTGAAGGAAACAAATTAAGAAAAAGTCCTTGTTAAGTAAGTATTTTAGTGGCAAATTGTAATTACAGTCAAAATTAGTAATTTCCACAAGCGACGCGCTATCCATCTCCTCTGCTTGCTCATAATTGATGTAACCGACCTTACTTGGAAAAATTAATTTTGTAGTCAGCCAGCTGTACCCCTATAAACAGCATTTCTTACCCTTTATATATTTTTTTCTTTGTGCGCTATATTTATTTATCTACAAATTCATGAAGTCGAAGATTTAAAATCAAAATGCATACTAACACCAAAATAACTCGTTTACCGTTCACACTCGACTCATATTCGACCACAAACACAGTTCAAACGCGCCTCCCGAACAACTTTTCCTCTACATACAACGTTCTTTCTTTCCTAATCTTTTTCTTTCCTCAGGCATGTTCTGTCTTGTGTCATATTATTTAATTATGAAAGAGGAACAGCCCCCGGCGTTCGTTAGATAAAGCGAATCATGTTGGTTGTGCCGTCTACTGGGACATTGGTGTTTTGATAAAATATACGTACCTATGAGTATGTTGAGAGTGAGTATGTTGACGGTAAGGTATTTGGGTAAATAGTGATGGGAAATAGTTGCGGTATGGACAAGGATAAAATAATAATAGAAAGATAAATAGTACCTAACACACAAAACTACATATTTTGATACTGTTTTCTATTTAGTGTTTAGTTTTAAGGTCATCTTTAAGAACGCTGGGTGTACAATTTTACATAGCATGCAGATTATTTTAAAAATTACTTATTCCGAATTTTAATTTGAACAGGGTCATTTTGTTTCCTTAACAATACACCATAATTTATCAAGTAACTGAAAATTGACGTGATCCTTTAAAATATTAGTACAGCCAACTTCTAGATACACGTAATGAACTTATCTAAGGTTGTGTAGAGTGTAGAAATTTGAACCCCGTATGTCCCGGTTATAAAGGTGAAACGAACGAAACGTGACACCGAAACATAAAGGACGAAATTACGTCATAGGGGTCACCAGGAAGCTTGGTCACCAACGTATCCTAGCTAAAGCTAAATTTTGTAATTTTCAAACAGAATTTTATTTCTAGAAAGAAAATTTGAATCGGGGAACGCTGCGGTTTACAAAATAAAAATAGTCGAAAATGCTGAAAATATTGTACAGCTACATGTAGCCATGTATTTATTTTTTTTGTTTACACAACAAAGAAAAAAATGGTATGTAGATATACCCGTTCTGTAAAACAGAATTATATATTTTTGTACTTTTTTGTAACACCTACATTTGTGGATACAAACGTATAAAATTATTACTTACTCCAAAAAAGTATTCGACCTTCTGAAAGCAGATCGCGGTAAGCACCACCCCTCAGAATTATCTATGAGCGCAGATCAGATAAGTAGGATGTAGTGGAACTATAACGATTTAATTGTAAACTTAATACGCTAATACACTCTTTTGCAAAAAAAACGGGCACCTATGCGAAATCTTAGTTTTAAGGACTTTACGTGTATTTCAAAGGGTTTTAATGATTGTTGTATGTATCTAGCATCAAAAGAGTTAGCCGAGCATGCATGAGAGTGTATTCTAAATTTGAATTTTGTACAATTGCTAAGAAATTGGTTAAACCTTGTTTTGGACTAATTGCTGGCAGAAAGTTCGTCGGTGTTTTGAAAAGTTTTTGAAGTGATTTTCAGGAAAATGATAATGCAGTTTTAATTAATGATTAATGTACTTTTTTGTTAGATCAAAACATTTTTGAAAAACTATGCGTATTTGATAAAATTTTCACCTGCTCTAAATGGGCTATACTGATGATTGATGGCAATGTAAAGAGTTTCGGTATTTTAGTGTAAAGCGTTCTATTGTTTAGATATTGTACCCACGTGTTTTAAAATATGGCTTTTTCATAAATAAACACTATTTAGAAGAGTATCAGTACCTTTGGCTGCGACAAAACAAAATTAAGTAAGCAGTGCCGATCACAACCCGTCTCCTATCGGACTTTGACATTTAAAAAATACCAAATTTTGTGATAAATGTTAAAATTAACCACATGAAAAATGATGAGGAGGGTTAAAGCTATCTAAAAAGTCAAATTATTGCCTCTTTGAAGCTCTCGATAACTCCATAGGTATCGGGTTACTAAACAACGATTTAGCTGAAAGGGAGTCAAGAATTCAAAATTATTGGCCAAACGTATGTTTCTTAAGAAATGAGCAGCTAGCCAATTATTGTTATGATTTGAGCAGGAAAGTGCTGCAGATGCCAGAAAATCTCGGTGTAGGCAAGTTTATTTAATAAAATATCCGTGGGATGAAAACACGCTATTTGAACGCTCAGACTCATAGATCTTCAGAGGTCTACGGAGTTTCCCAAGAGACGGGGTTGTTTAAAAATCAGTAATTACGAGACCTTAAGACCTCGTGCTCACAGTCTATGCGCTATTTTCTGTATTTTAAAGAATTTCAAGACTTTTAAAAATGTCAAAGTCCTATAGGAGACGAGTTGTGATGGGCACTGCTTACTTTAAATTGGTTTTATCGCAGCCAACGGTACTGATACTCTTCTAAATAGTGTTTATTTGTGAAAAAGCCATATTTTAAAACACGTGGGTACAATATCTAAACAATAGAACGCTTTACACTAAAATACCGAACCTCTTAACATTGCCATCAATCATCAGTATAGCCCATTTAGAGCAGGTGAAAATTTTATCAAATACGCATAGTTTTTCAAAAATGTTTTGCTGTAACAAAAAAGTACATTAATCATTAATTAAAACTGCATTATCATTTTCCTGAAAATCACTTCAAAAACTTTTCAAAACACCGACGAACTTTCTGCCAGCAATTAGTACAAAACAAGGTTCAACCAATTTCTTAGCAATTGTACAAAATTCAAATTTAGAATACAGTCTCACGCATGCTCGGCTAACTCTTTTGATGCTAGAAACATACTACAATCATTAAAACCCTTTGAAATACACGTAAAGTCCATAAAACTAAGATTTCGCATTGGTGCCCGCTTTTTTTGCAAAAGAGTTTATGACCACATAATTAATTACAAAGTTCGTAAACCAGACGTCTTTTACGTCACAATTAAAAACAATATCCCAAGTAAGTTTTCACAACTCCTCCGGGTTTGGAATAAACATCCTCAATACAAAAACCGGCCGATCAAGATCCTATCTTATTATCAACTAGCTGTTGCCCGCAACTTCGTCTGCGTAGGCAATATAGAATAGTCAAAATACTACTTATCCCGTAGGTGCATTCTTTCACGTGACAGTATAATTAGGATCAGCACTTAGCAATCGCATAGATTCATTGATCAAGGTTGTGTTGTGGATGTGACCATTTATCTAAACAAAAGAAGTAAAGTTTGTGACGTTGTGAATATCTCTGGATCTAGTCAGCCAAATTGGAAAATTATTACGTATGGTGCGTAAGTAATTTTCACAGGAAACAGTTATAATCTATGTCTATATGCTTTGAGTCTGACAAAGCTGTCATTTGTACATTTTCTGCAGCTGCTGGGACTAATCAGAAGCCAGAAAGTCTGTCAGTTTCACCATGGATATCGTCTTGTGTAGTGAGACTGGATTGAAGATAGGTAGATAGGTAGTCGTCCAAGCAAAATATTGGTACTCAAACAGATTCGGTGACTGGAAGGCAACACCAACATAGTTGGGGAATAGCTGGATGGATGATAAAATGAGTCATCATCATCAGCAGGCGCATAGGGTAGGATAGTTTCACTACTGCGGAGAAACACTTGTATGACGGGAATTTTCTGTGCACTTACTCACTATGGTAAGGCTGACCCCACATTAGGCGTGCGCGATCCTCGGGCGTGTGAGTAGCGCGGGCGTCGCGAGCACGCTGCATGAACGTCGCGTTTTGCTGCCCTGCGGCATGTGTGAAGAGTGCAAGCGACGCGCTCGCGGCGAGCACGCGGCGCTCGAGTTGCGTTCTTACCCCTTCGCCCGCTATCCCCGCCGCCCGCTAAACGCCTTAGCAGTTAAACGCTGTAGGTAAATGCCGCAGGGCAGCAAAACGCGACGCTCACGCAGCGCGCTCGCGACGCACGCGCGGCGCCCGTGCTACTCACTCGCCCGAAGATCGCGCACGCCTAATGTGGGGGAGGCCTAAGCCGGGACTCCACCGAAATGTTTGCATTAGTTCACGAATAGGCAAAATGTACGTATCTGTGAGAGTCCACTTCATGTGTTCGTACTTGAAACCTGCAGTTTTGCCAAGATTTTCAAAATGTACGCTTGCAATTTGTAATTTCTTGGTGGAGCCAGCAAATCGAAAGAAACATACTTGTGTTGTATACTGTGCGTCACTACCGCACACCGGGAAAATTTCGCTCTTGCGGAGGACGTTTATATACCATATTTTGTGTCACACAGGACGACAGTAAGTATCCACCGAAACACTTTCAAAGATCTGATGAACGAACAAATCAGACCTGACTTGGTCACCTGGGGCCAATCAGAGCTCTATGAAGCGATCATATGCTTTGGCTCCTACTGTTATTGTGGTTTCTGAAAATTTATTCACCTCATTCAACGATGAATGTAATTCTGATGGTACTATTAAGAACACTTGCTTAGCGCAGAAGCTGACGTTGGCAGGTCGACTCTTTTGACTTCTCGAATAGGATAGCATTGGTTTTTGTGCAATGCACACCTGCAATGCATGCTGGATTAGGATAGGATACAGGTGGATAGGATTTGCAACAGAAAACAATTCTGTCTTTGTGATTGAATGACATCAAACGTAGTTTTATATAAAGGTGTTTTTAAACTTGGCTCGGGTCTTACTGAGACTGTTCGTAATCGTGACCAGTGTATTTGCGATCAGAAGTTGAAAGTAAGCATGTCTCTGGTATGCGACGCGCAATTTGTACGTTTTCAGACGCATAAAGCATTTTACGTGTGTATGGTATTAAATCGAGAAAGCTCCCATTTCTTATCTGCACTTTGTATCTGGGCTTGTTCTTAAAGCTACAGAATCCTACATTACCTACCTACCTCACGCTTAGCAGCGCTTGCGAGACAGATCCTCCTTTCTTCTAGGATTAAGTTTACATATTTTGCATCAGAAAAAATAATTAAGGTCTACTTAATACTACTCACTCAAAGTAATTTGTTTTAAGGCCACCACATTAGTGGAAGATAAGCTAAACTATGTTTATGAAAAAATCCTGATATGAACTCCATCTGTAACTTTAAATGATAATTAATTGTTATACTAAAGTCGTCATTTTTGACATAATGTTCAAAAATAATTTAGATGGCACCGTTTTAAATTTGGCTGAGAACTATTAATTTTCCTTTCATCAAGGTAATAATTATAATTGGATTTTGATGTGGCACGGCAAACTGACAAACACTATTGAAATGTCTATCAAAAAATTACACTACGTGTTAAAATATGGTGAATTACGGAAAATACACAACTCCATCTGTTGAAATAATAATCCTCTATAAAGAATGTATGGTAATTTATTGTCATTTACCACCTCGCTCCTTTGACAAATTTTATGTATTTTATTTAACACAGATTACCACAGATGGAGCTACTTTAACCTTGGCTAAACAAAATTTTCATATTTTTTTTCTTCCGAAGTTACTTATAAAGGTGTGATTTTCTGTGTAAAGATTAATAATAGGCCGATCAACTAATATAAGTACAACATTCAAATGTACAGTTTTGACAAACAGATTGCGTGTCGTAATATTTTACATCTTGAATTCACAAAATTAATCATATCTTTGGATAGAGTGAATCGATTTCGATGAAACAAAAACTAAGTAATACCCCAAGTTACGTAGAATATTTGTATATAAGCATTGTCTGCATTGAATTCGCAGATTTTACGTGAATCCCGAACGAACAAACAGATAAACAGATAAACAGACAAACAGACAAACAGACAAACAGACAAAAATGACAAAAATGATGGAAATGGGTTCTGTTAGTTATCCTTTAACATGCTGGCTATTTTTTTTGTCAATTTCTTCAATGTACAAAAATTACTTTTCTACAGATTTATTATATGTATAGATACGAAACCATTATTTCACCCCTTTAACAAACAACCGCGCCGGATAATCTTCACACCTCTGCTTCCAAACAATCATAATCCCCGATTCCGAATTCAAATTTAAATCGCGGAACGTTCGCGACGTCTGCACCAATCGAAAATTAATAATGGCCCGTGCTCGCTGTTTATTGGACGAGCTAATCGGATCGCCGGCTTTCGGCCGTCGGCAGTCGGCTTTCGGCGAATAAGCGATGTCCCGCACTGCTTTTGTTTTAATTGACATCGCGCTTACATTTGCGATTTTAATTCGATACAAGGGATTATGAGGATTTTAATTGTTTCATTATAATATCTATTTGTTTCGCTATTTTAGATTGTTAATGGATTGGATCGAGTTGAATTGAATTAGTGAGCGAATTTGCGATTATTTTTCACTTTTACTTTTCAAACGAATTACAAGTTTCAAAACAGACCACATCTTTTCATCACTCCCTAAAAAATCCTTCAACCCTAAATCACTGTTGATAGTTCAATCAAGTCGGACCTAGGAGCTGGTACTGGGAGCGATCGCACGTACTTCATTAACCTTCTCGCAGTACATTTGAGTTCGTTAATCGTTCGGAACACTGAGTTATGGACGGTGTGAGCTTGTGAGGACGGCTGAGGCATAAGGCGTGAGCGGTAGCGGGTTGAGAAAAGTAAATTAACGGAAAAACTGACATTAAAAACTCGTTCTCCTCAATTTGTTTGTCCTGTTCTTGTGTGCAGTAATATGATACCTATTTAATTTTTGTAGTCGATTTATTGGACTAGACTTTGCCTGCTATTTTAGTCTCGTCCCGAGGGAAGAACGTCCTGCATCCGGGAAGGTGTAAATTAGCCTGTTTCTGACGGCAGAAAAAAATATATTTTCATGCTTCAAAGATGCGCATATTTAAGAAACTGCTTTGAAATTGACATTCTTACAGTACCTATTAGGTTAACCCATTTATCGAGGAAGGTTTAAGGCTGCTTTTTATTTATGTACGCAATGATAGCTGTGTCCCCCGGTTTCACCCGTATCAGCAATTTTTTGTCAATAAAAATTACTCTTCGCCTTTCACTTGCGCCAAACATTGAACTGAAATTAGGAATAACCAATGACATGGCAAAAATTTTATGGTTTTGCCATGCTAGTGTATGTGACACATGACTCAGTAAATTTGGGTTCCTTATGACTTACCAGTAGTTCCCGGTTCGATGTTCAATTGCTGTAAAACTTTCAGCAAACAAGTTATGAATGTACCAGTTTTTTATCGTGTTTTCTCGTGCCTTGAGGGCCACTCTAACAATTCAGCTGCTTAACCGTGAAAACGAAGCAAAAAGGTTGATTTTACATAATTGTTAACATCATATTACTACTATTGTTACTACTACACTACCGATATACATAGGCACTACTACAATTTAAAGTCTCAGATAGGCTACTTTTTCTCCGAGCTGTTCTCCCGCAGCTGGCAGCTACCTCTAGTCAGTAAGTGTTTTGTAAAGCAAACGATTTAGGGACTGTAAATGACACTACCGACTTTTGCAACCACCTATCAAGCAAACTACACCAAAACTAGCAGCAACCATCAAACCTCTAAAGAGTCTCCCATAAAAATGGCATTTTACAGTAAAGAAAAAAAAAACCCGCTAGAGGACGCTGCAGCGCTTTTAATTAATCAATTATCTTGATGGCTTCGAGCGACGAAAGTTATAGTCAACTTACCACTTTAAGAAGACCTCTCTCCCCTCCCCTCTGTGCTACAGAATAAGGGGTAAGAGGGGGTAGGGGAAAGTGGTATAAGATGGGGTCGTGGGGTAAGATGGGAATTGCGAAAAAAAGAATGTTCCAAACATGCTTTGAAATTACTACTAACGTCATCTAATGGCCTTTTGAGTAACTTATTCAGTGCCGCAAGTGTCATGGCAGAAAGTGCGTGCATTGAGATTTCGTAAGTAATTTATTGATTTTGACGCTTTTAATCTAATATTTCGATTAAGTGATCTACGGTACTGTGTGAAATATGTGACAATAAGACAGACGAAGTATTTTTTTCGTAAAACTGACATATTTTGCCAATTTATGAGCAATTTTTCAATCGATTAGCTTTGGTTTTCTAATCTCAAAAAAATAAATTTTGGTAAATTGTCGTTTGGAGCATGATGGGGTACAAACTGCCATCCTTACGGAATCTCCATATAAAGCTTAGCCAGAAGAAAGACAAAGACGTAAGAAACCGAAAACACAAAATAAGAAGACACAAAAGAAACCAAATAAAAAAAATAAAAAGCCAGCCAAAAAAAATGATGAATCTGAGAGTGACACTGAGGATACTGAATATTAACACTGTCAGGGTTTGTATTCTCAATCTACTGAAGGATGGATCACTCTTGTCAGTTGTGTGGAAGATGGGCGCATTGTCCATGTGCAGGAGCTGAAGACGATGATGAAGAGATGACGTTACATATTTGTCCAAATTGTGGCGACAGTGATTGATTTAATGTACCCCACAATCATACCCCATCTTGCCCCATTGACGGGGGCAAGATGGGGCAAAACACAGTTTTGAAAAAAAAATATTTTCATAAGAAGATCTAAATTTTTGAGTTATTGTTGATTAGAATATAAGAGTACTAAGACTGATTGTTTCTTAATTAAAGTTTCTATGTTGTATAATAATTTTTTGTCTGTATTTCAGCAACTTTTCCTTAAAGGCCCCATCTTATACCACTTTCCCCTAAGTAAGGAGAAGGCAAGGGTCTAACTATTTGGCCGATTTAATGGCACGGCTTCTGATTGTTTTAACTATCAAGTTTTTTTATGACGTCAGTGTAGTTTTTTTTTTTTAATGTGCGTCCTAGTTTATGCATAGTTAGGTTAAAAATTATTTAATGTAGGTGTACTTATTTTTATTTATTTACACAAAGTACAAGTAAAATTGCATATAATAAGGGCTCCCACACAAAACTGCATCCATGCATCCCATCGCAGTTTTGTGTGGGCGCCCTAAAAGTGGTTATGATTACTTGTGATACCTACATCAATTGATTTTACTAAATAACATGTTTATACCTGAAACATTTTTATTATTTTTTGTCATACATTAAATTACGACAAAAAACCTTTGAAAAACTGTTCTCTGTTATAAAACAAATACAATCAAAGCCTTTAAACTTCTAATTGCTGTATTGGCAACAAACCTTTTTCAATTCCTATTAAATCTCAACGAGACACAACAAAAGTCTAATCTCTTTAAAGCGGCTGCAAAAAATGAAGTCGAAGTCGGAAATTAAAGCCGCCGACTTCCGTCGGGAGAAAGGCTCGATTTGTTTCAGAAAACGAAGATGGCCGCTGAGATTGGAGCATTGTGATTTTAAATGAAAACTTAATAGATGCAAATGAAGATTACTTTTTCATTTGCTCGACAGAGGGCGCTGTCCTAAGCGGATCACTACACTTGAAAGGCAAAACTATTTGAGTCATTTGTCTTTTTAAATTGGACATTTCGTAAGGAGAAGGCTTTTCTCGATTGCTGTAAAAGGTCTTGTTTGAATAGATTGGGTAAAAAGCCTATTAAATATTGGATGGTGTTCGTTTACGTTTTCATTTACTAGTGATCTTTAAAATAGAACCTTTCAAATTGAATCAATTATACCGGTATGCAGATTTTGAAAGAGATAAAATATATATGTGGTAACATAGAAGCGACAATGCAAATAAAATATAATTATAACTGTAAGTAATGCGACCCAAGACTAGGTACTGAAGATTATTTTGACACCAACTACATACATACTAAACTGTTTTAATGACTTTATTATCCAGACAATCTATTTAGGAAGATTTTTTAAAAGCTTATATGTTTGAGGTAATCCTCGCAATATAAACCTAATTGCCGCATCTTCCCTTTTATATGCCATGATAAAAAATATCATGACTTTTGCTACTCAATTGATTTAATTATCAATTTATTACCAGTCATCTGTAACAGTACCTCCATGAAGAAATCCAACACCTGAGCGTTTAGTACAACATCAATTGAACGCAAGCGACGCTCCAGGCATAAACTATTTCATACTAAATTCGAACACTCGCCGGATTAATCGGTGCATTTATCATTTAGTGAGGTTCCTCCACTCTTGTCAGGTATCTGCGATCGATCAAAGTTGTAATCTATCGGGAATTCCTATCGGCGAACGTAACGAGCCACAACGTCGCATCTATTGGCCGTCAAATGTGATTAAACGCCAAAATTCAGACCAACTGAGTTGTAAACAACGCCATCTATTAGCGGCAATGAAAAACTAGAGTTGACAGTTGAGATAAGGTTGTGCCATGTGGAAGGTAAATCCAGAAGGATTATTTACAGATCCCTGATTTCGGTCGCGGCACTCAATCTTTACCCAGACAATCGCAGGAACGTATCGATATCTCGAGTCTCAGGTGGCAGTTCTTTTCCCCAATACTTGTATGCCCCGTTGGGACGACACACCAATCAGTGGGACATCAGGTGGGTAACTAATAGAAGAGCTTATTTGTCGAGACACACATGATTGTCTAAACGAAGCATGAATTATGCAACGAATGTATAGCAATGTGTTTAGGAGACTCCTTTATGATTTCATCAGGAATTTTGACGGAAATCTATGGTGCTGCAGGATTTTTCGTAAGAGTTATGACAGCCCTAGATATCAATGACTCTAGGAAAGATATGGATCGTGGTGAGCAAAGTCATACAAATCGTAATTCATAGTAAATATTTACTAAGCCTTCTGTTTGATCTACTAAATGGCTTAACCCACAGAACCACCGCGGGTCATTTAGACCGATAGCGCAGATTTATGCGAAGTGATTTTTAACCCTTTATAATGCGAAAGCTAACGGGTTGGGTCGCATGACGGATGGCATTTTGGACCGAATACCCTAAATTTGTGTTTCGTCAGTTTTTATCGGGTTCTGCTATTTGTTCGTAATGATTGATTGTTCGGTATTGACGTTAAAATACGTATTTTTTGGCTGTAGGTAAAATGTTACAGTTTAAACGTAGGAAATCTGGTTCATGAAAGTTCAGCTGCAAACCGTAGTGTTGTAGGAGGCAGTAATAGTGGCCTAGTGAGTAAAATACTAACCGGTCAAGCATGTTTGTAGAATCGATTCCAGATCAAGCAAATACCAATACAACTTTACTAAGATTATACATGTACCTACTTTTTAAGTATATCTTGGACACAAATAACTTAAAGGTGAAGGAAAATCATTTTGAGGAATCCTAGCTAGACTATTATGTCTGACATCACCGACCATTGACCAAGCGTGGTGATTAACTCTGAGTGTGAGTAGAGGCCTGTACCCCACAGTGGGTTGATAAATGATTGACTAGAATAAAACTTTACCTAGCTATGTATATCTTGAATGAACCAATCAGTAAATTAGATATAAAACGTTTACATAACCCAATCTGTTTAAAATTCCCGATGACTCATAAGTTTACTAGCAGTAGTAAAACAGTTGCGTGTCTGATGTCTGAGGGGACCTTAAGCCCGAGGGGCCGATAAATAGAGCAGGTTTATTGCAGCTTCAAATGTGCGTGCTATATGATGTTAGGGACCCGTTGATTACCTTTTATTGATATATTATTTCTTTGTTTTTAATATCACTCATATTAAAGAAGAAAATTAAATGGAGATATCTGCCCAAAAATATTTGGACAAGAACATGGAATTATCTGCCATTACGAAATATTACAAAATACAAACATCCTAATTGAGAAACTCCTCCTTTTTGGGAAATCGGTTAGTAACTAAGTAGGTATTCTTAAGTTTTGTGATATATTTTTTTGCATAAATTAGGTGATAGTTTGAAACGTTAAATTAACGCATAACACGTAAAACGTAAACAAAGAGGTGAATTTAGAATAGCAACCAACAGTTTAATCTTTACAAATCATCATCTCAAAATAATATAAGTTGATAGGCTTTTTTATTCGTTTTCAATGGTTATTCTAGCCTTGAACTCAAAAAGATCACATTATTTATATTGATTTCACTTTGAAGTATTTTAAGCCACTGCTAAAAATACTATCAATTTGTAATATGTAATTATAATTAAATTACACACTTTTCACTGCAATTACGGTATAGAATAACCTTGTAATCGGAACCGGTTTATTTCGAGGATAATTATTAAATTACCCAATCATTTTCATTATAATTACAAAGGTTAAACTGGTTTTAATATGCGGCTATTTACCACAAATTCCTACTTTATATTAAACTACCTATTTCCCGCGGATTTGCCTAAAGACCTGTTACCCTGTCCTTTCTTAGACTCTAGACAAAATAAAATAACATTGGTATAAATTAGCCGCAATGTTCGATACAGCCTTTTTAACGTCCCACTGCTGGGCACAGGTTTCCTCTTTCACGGAGAAGGATTGAGCGTTCGTCAACATCGCAGCCGCGATGTACTCGTATGTATTAAATTAAATAAACCAATTTACCAGTAGGTAAACGAACAACGCTATGGTAAATGCGTTTATTTTGATAAATTTCTCCATACACTTACCCACCTTCGTAAAAGGTAGTACCAGTTCCATAAAATATACTAAGATTTAGACTTCTGTCAAAGTATATTTCTTCAGAGATTGAATGTAAAGACATTATTATCAAACAAAAAGAAGCACTCTTGATAATTTAGCCAAAAAACTTCAACTAGCAAAGGGGGCATCGTATTTTAATTCAAAAACGACGCGCCATCCATTTTCCTAAATCGAACGCGTCATCAATTAAATTACTTTACCCCTATTGTGACGAACAAAACATGGACTCTTTTAACCAACATACCTCTTCCCTAGCACACATAAAAATCAACCTTACTACCTTATATAAGAGTCTTTAGAAACTGCATGTGTATACTTGTGAGGGGATGGTAGGGTAAGTTGGTACAGTGAGGAAATTCCTCCCGAATTCTGTCTGAAGGGAAGCTCTTTATGTGGTCCCATGGGAGTCATGGTGTATGCAACTTGTGTCTCGCAGCGTCTGTGTTTGTCTTCGACAGGGGGAAGTTTTTGTTTGGGCCTTAAATGTGTATCTACAATTGACTACAGAAGCGATATTGATAGGTACAGTAAAGGAGACTAGTGCAGTGTTTCTTGTGTATCTTTCAAAGTCAATGTCAATAGCCCAAGTTAAATAATTTAATTTAGGACTTTACAAGCACTTACGAATGTCAAAATATAAATAAGTTTGATTTATAAATACAATAATAAATAAATAATATCAATACGTAGTACGGTACGGCAGTCTTGAAACCGTTTAGTAATTCAATTACTTGCTGCAAAAAACTGCTAGTCCAAAATCAATTCCCTATCCAAAAAGTTTTAAGCTGTTTTTCATAAAATCTGAAGGAGATAACTGTTGGATTATATAAAGCAAAAACTAATACCCCTAACTTTCGATAACATTGTTCTTTGTTCTATCTGAACAATCTACTGTTTATTTAACTCTACACACACTGCGTCACGGGATCTTGTTAGACGGACGTATTGCTTCCAAGTACCATTTAAAGTATAGAATAAATATTTCAATATCAAATTAGTATATTATTTCTTTTAATCCCATACCTCCTATAGGTTATGGGCCCAGTGCGAAAAAGGACATTTAGTAGTGAGAACATTCAGTAGTGCGTAGTGACAGTAAAGTGCATAGTTGTAAATAAAAATAAAGTTGTGACAATGGAAAAAGTGAAAAGAAACATTAAGCCTTTTAATGGAGAAAAGTACAGTGTATGGAAATTTAGAATTCGTACACTGCTTTCAGAGTTAAACTTGCTCAGTGTTATTGACGAAGAAATTCCTGGAACGCGATCCGCTGAGTGGGAAAAGAATAATAAGGCAGCCAAAAGTATTATAGTCGAATATTTGGCGGACTCATATCTTAATTATATTAATGAAAATGGGACTGCTCAAGCAGTTTTTAAACATTTTGACGCGATCTATGAAAGGAAAAGTGTAGCAACTCAATTAGCGCTGAGAAAACAATTATTGGGATTAAAATTAAAAGCCGATATACCCTTGATCAAACACTTCTCAACATTTGACGATCTGCTGACAGAATTATCAGCTGCTGGAGCTAAATTAGAGGAAACGGACAAAGTAGCTCATTTATTACTTACTCTCCCGAATACATATGATGGCGTTATCACTGCAATTGAGACACTATCTGAAGAAAATATCACTCTCGGTTTTGTAAAAACTAGACTATTAGATCACGAAGTAAAATTAAAAAACGAGAGTCGTGATACCAGTTTAAAGATACTCCATGTTGAAGAAAAATATAATAAAACAGATACAATCGCACAAAACAAAACTATTTGAAGAATACAACATTCAAGAAAACAAACAAACAAAAATTTGTGAAATGTCATTACTGTGGACGCAAAGGACACAAGAAACAGGATTGTTTCTATTTCAAAAGACAGACAAATATACAAAACAATGCCCCAGAAAGGACAAGACAAGTCCAAACTATTGCCCTGCAAGAGGGAACGACCTCGAATTCTTCTTTTTCAGGATTTGCGTTCATGACAAGCGCATACCATTATGAAAAAGACCACGACAATTAAATTCCTATTAGATTCAGGAGCGTCTGATCACATCACAAATAGAGATGATCTCTTCACATCGTTTGAATGTTTAAATCCTCCTTTAAAAATTTCAGTAGCTAAAAACAATACATTTATTTCAGCAACTAAAAGGGGAAACATAAATCTTATCAGTCAAACAGGAGTGCAAGGAATACTTACAAATGTATTGTTCTGTGCCAAAGTACCATATAATTTAATATCGGTATCAAAGATGCAGCAAGCAGGATTCACCATAATATTTGATGACAAAGGCACACAAATTACAAAGGAAGGTAAAATCATCATGAAAGGTAAGACATTGAATAATCTTATAGTTCTAGAGTTTAAAATACCAGTAATAAAAGGGAATCCGCTTCCCAAGCATGTTATGTTAATGAAAATAAATATGAATTATGGCATCAACGCCTAGGACATATAAGTAAAACTAAATTCCTGCAGTTAAAATGTCATAATATGATTGATGACTTAGATGAAATAAATACCGTAACTCCAAATGATAAGTTGTGTGAAGCATGCATAAATGGGAAGCAGACTCGCCTGCCTTTTAATAAAGTTAAAGACAAAAGTTACATTAAACGCCCTCTGTTTATTGTGCATTCAGATGTTTGTGGTCCTATAACACCTCCAACAATAGATAACAGAAATTATTTTGTTTTATTTGTTGATGAATACACACATTATTGTGTGGTGTATATGTTAACTTACAAATCAGAAGTGTTTACAGCTTTTAAAGACTATGTCGCTAAAAGTGAGGCTAAATTCAATTTCAAAGTAGTAAATCTTTATAGTGATAACGGTGGTGAATACTTATCCACCGAAATGAAAAACTACTGTAGAGAAAGAGGCATAAGCTATCATTTAACAGTTCCTAGGACCCCACAGTTAAATGGTGTTGCAGAACGTATGGTTCGCACAATAACAGAAAAAGCTCGTGCTATGTTAAATGGCACTAAAGCATCAAAACGTTTTTGGGGAAATGCAGTTTTAACTGCAGTTTATTTAATAAATATTACGCCTACGAAAGCTTTAAGTCAATCAAAGACACCATACGAGATGTGGCATGATAGGAAACCAAGCGTTAAAAATCTCAGAGTTTTCGGTTCAACTGTATATGTTCATAATAAAACCAGTAAAAACAAATTTGACAATAGGTCGTGGAAAGGAATACTGGTAGGTTATGAACCCAATGGTTATAAAGTTTGGAATACAGAATTCGAAAAATATGAAACTGTAAGGGACGTTGTAATTGATGAGACTAATTTTATCGAATCTAGGCCTTCATTACGACCTGAACGGAGTAATAATACATATTCCCAAGACGAAACTGATAATGACTCCGTAACAAAATCAGTGTCTTATAAGTCTCATAGTTCTGGCCCTAAATCAGATAGCTCTCAATCTGATGAATGCAGTACAAGTAAAATTCGAAAAATCGGTAGTCATGAAATACCGAATGAACCTGAAAATGAATCTGAGAGTAGTTTGAAACACAAAAATCAGGATAAACCTGATGAATTTTTAAATTTACGAAGAAGTGAAAGACTGAAAACATGTTCGCGTAAATCATATAATGAAAATGACTATGATGTCTATAGTGCGTTATCCATCACAAGTAATATACCAAAATCATTAAATGAAATTAAATCTCTGAACGATAGGAATCAGTGGGAAAAAGCAGTCAGAGAAGAACTCAATTCTCTTAAGAAAAATAATACATGGACATTAGTACCAAAACCATTAAATAAAAATATTGTAGACTGTAAATGGATATTCACTATTAAAAATGACGTTTCAGGTCAACCTTCAAGATATAAGGCACGTCTTGTCGCTAGAGGTTTCAGTCAAGAATATCTTAGTGATTATAATGAAACATTTGCACCAGTTGCTAGAATAGCAAGCTTTAGATTCTTAATTAGCTACGCAAATCAATATAATTTACTGATTCATCATATGGATGTAAAACAGCATTTCTAAATGGTACACTAAAGGAAGAAATCTACATGAAAGTTCCTGAAGGTGTAAAATGTAAAGATAATTACGTATGCAAATTAAACAAAGCTCTTTATGGCTTAAAACAATCAGCTAGATGTTGGTACGAAACATTTGAACAATGTCTCAAAGAAATAGGTTTTCAGAACTCCCAGTAGATAGGTGTATATATATGAAAGGTAAAGGAGACATTTCTAAAATATTTACGTAATCTTGTACGTCGATGATTTAGTTATAGCATGTGCAGATTTGCAAACAATGAATAATTTCAAAGCATATTTAATGACTAAATTCGAAATGACCGACTTACACGATATCAAATTATTTTGGGCATTAAAATAGAGAGACACCATGATAAAATTACTTTAGACCAAAGTGCTTACATTAAAACCGTTTTGAATAAATTTAATATGAGTGATTGCAATCCTATAAACACACCGATGGAGCTTAAATTAAACTATGAAGCTCTTAACGCTGATAAGAAGTGTGACGCACCATGCCGTCACCTGATCGGTTGTTTAATGTACATTATGCTTTGTACGCGTCCGGACTTAAGTACATGCGTAAATATTTTAAGTCGGTACACAAATAAGAACAATAAAGAATTGTGGTTATGCTTAAAGCGAGTTTTAAGATATATCAAAGGCACAATTGATTTGAAGTTAACATATACAAGAAATAATTACAATAACATCCTAAGTGGATATGTCGACTCAGATTGGGGTGGCCACGATTGTAATGATAGGAAAAGCACTACTGGATATGTGTTTAAATTATTTGATCAAAATACAATTACATGGTGTACAAAGAGACAAACATCAGTAGCGGTCTCGTCTACTGAATCGAATATATGGCTTTATATGAAGCTGTTAAAGAAGCATTATGGCTTAAGTCTCTGGCAGAAAGCATAAACTTAAAATTAATAAGCCCATTATTTTATATGAAGATAATAACGGATGTATTAGCATAGCTAATAATCCAACAAGTCATAAAAGGTCCAAACACATAGATATAAAATATCATTTCTCTAGAGAACAAGTTGAGAAAAATGTAATAAAATTAAATTATATTTCCACAGGTAACCAGTTGGCAGACTTGTTGACAAAACCTTTACCAGTCGTGTCTTTTATAAGACTGAGAAAAGGATTGGGTATAGAATAAGTTTTAATTTAAGTACAATTTCATTATGAAATGGTCTGATCAGGTTTTCTGGGTTTCCCTGATCCTGTGCAGCAAATGTTGGACCATTATTGTACAGTTGTCCCAGACCTTACTTGGAAGTATAATATGTTACGTCGTATTTATAAGTTGGTATTCACTTTGTAATGTTGAATTGTAGACTAGATACTGTATAGTAAACTAACGAATGACTAAAAGTTAGGGATTAATTTTTGAGGGGCGTGTTGGATTATATAAAGCAAAACTAATACCCTAACTTTCGATAACATTGTTCTTTGTTCTATCTGAACAATCTACTGTTTATTTAACTCTACACACACTGCGTCACGGGATCTTGTTAGACGGACGTATTGCTTCCAAGTACCATTTAAAGTATAGAATAAATATTTCAATATCAAATTAGTATATTATTTCTTTTAATCCCATACCTCCTATAATAACTGCAATGCTGGTTAAAAGTTTTTTCTAAGAAAAGTGTAAGCCAATTGATTCGTATGGATTATACGGTTAAGTACCTACATTAATGTCCCTTTGTCAATTGAGATCAATCCATAATAGGGGCGTTTATTGATCGTTTACTTAAAACTTAGCGATGATAAGTCCTTTGTAGAGGAGGCCGGACTCAAACGGAACATGTGTTTGTTTTTGAAGTAAAACTGAATATTTTCTGAAAAGACTTACTTTAATTAAAATTTAGCTAACTTAAGAGATTAATAAAAACTGAATAAAAATACGAAATACAGGCTTTGTGTATTCAGTTCCATAACTAAAATGTTCCCGTAAATTTTACGTTAGCTATCGTCAACGTCCATACCACGTTGAGAGCACCGGTTCTCGTCCGATCACCGAAGTTAAGCAACATCGGGCGCGGTCAGTACTTGGATGGGTGACCGCCTGGGAACACCGCGTGACGTTGACTTTTTGACAATATTTTAATATTTGCTTTTAAATAATACTTTACCTTAATATTTCAGATATTACTCTCACTGAGGTGCATACAAAAAATCCATTATTCATTTGCGTCTAACAATTTGCTATACCTATTATATTAAATCGGAATATTTTAATGTCATGTAAATTAATACATTCTTGTAATATTACATTTCAAAACAAATTAATCCCGCCATCTTAAATCTTACATTCAAATTCAGCGAGATCTCAAGCTGCGACTTTAAAATTATAATTATTTTGATATTTAAATAAAATAACAACAAGCACTTAGATTTGAAAATGGAAAACAGTTTCTAAAATTGTTTTGGACAAATTAAAACCACAAAAAATGCCCACTAAAATATTTTTGAAAACTTTTATCTAATTTACTTCTTGCAAAAATCAATGAAGGTATCAATAACCTGTGTATTTACGTAATATAAAAATGTCACTTCTTCTGAGATTATAACATGTTTAATTATACATTACGAAATCTTAAAAATAAACAACAATAACTAATGTGTAGAATACACCCACAACACACACAAAAAAAAAACTTCGGTATCCTCACCATTTCTCCCGCCCGTCCCCAAACTCACGCTCGTAGAATCAACTGAACTTTTTTCCCATCACTCAAGTACATCTCTGTATCTAATTCTACCATTCTACCATTGAGTTATCTGTCCAGAATGGCCCCTATAAGTTGCACTGGTCACTTTAAGGACCAATTGAGAGGCTTACAAATAGATTTTTTATCCATATAATCCAATATGGGGTAAATTGAGTACTTTGTGATTGAATGCGTCGGCGTTTTTTCTGTTATTTCTTGGTAGTTGTTGGGTTCTCGTGTTTGGGGTGAGATTTTCATGGTCATTAATGGGGTGAGGGCTGTTCAAGTTGTCTGATAGAATAATTATTTACTAAATTGTTAATTTCTCCAAGCAGTCTTTCAAATCGCCATCAAACGTAAAAGTTTGGCGAGTTTAGACTTAAGATACATATCGATGTAATTATTAAAATTTCAATAAATGAATAAAAAATAATAATAATGTTTCTCTGCTTTGCCAGAAAATAAATAACAATGGAGTTTTTAAGCATACAGCATACCATAAAAGATTGGCAAAGGTAACTATGCTATGTACTCTCAAAATATGAGGGGTGACGAAATGACAACAATATATAGCAACAAGCACATATCATAAATAGTGAGTCAGTATACCAATACTCCAATAACACAATTTTCACCAAAATTAATTCCAACCAAAAGATGAAAATGATCAATATTCATGATTTGCAAATGCCCATAAATATTTAGTTGATATCTTAATAATGGGTGCAAAATTTGGACCCTCGGCTTGCAAGACATGGGTACCCCTAAATTGGTCGAAATTGTTGTGATGCGTATAATACTAAGTTTGCGTGATGATAAATGGGTAGGGCGCGTTTTGATACTGCTCTGCGGTATTCGGAATTAAAATTGTTAATGTGAGCAGACATTTTGGAATGTTTGTGTGTGAGAGGTATGTAAGGGGTGTTTTCGTGTAGGTTTAATAGGTATTAAATTCACAAATACGACAAATTAAAAATTAATTAAATATATACGACAGTTTGTATAGTTAGGTTATCTTTGAATAGATACTAGGATTTTTATAAACCTACATCTTTTTTTATAGGAAATCGTCAAATGACCCCTCCCGCTGTGAGTTAGCAGCGGTGAGGGTGTGTCAGACTCTTACTGACTAAAACCCACCAAGTTCCTTCTGGAGCCCTTTGTGTACCAGGGCCACGGTAAAACTCTTTTGAACAATCCCTTAGCTTATGCAATGAAATAAAACTAGAAAAATGTTCTTGAAATTAATGATATTCTCCGTTCTTATTGAACTATTTTTGTGATTATTTTTGAAATCATCAGACGTATTTATGCTCACTAATTAAACACCTGGCCCAAAGCCCACATTTTAATCAGTTTTCACAAATAGTTTTACATCGAACCCAAATTAGATTAAGCAGTTAATTCTTATAAATGACTTGCGCAATCGCAGGTATTATCTTAAAAGATGATTTTGAAGATTTTCAAATGAATCGGATTATTTTGCATTAAAGCAAAATAAGTCCTCAAAGATAAAGCTTAAAAAATTCTTTGATCACTACAAAGTCTGAGATAATTCTAAATCTCAAACAGGTGCCTAATATTTTATTCTATGAAATTCGTTTTATCTGAATTAATTTGTGTTATTTATGCTGTTTCTTTTTACATATTTTTCTATGTAGAAAGACCAATTACATGATTTAACACTAGGCCAGGCAAGAACTTCTATTTCTGCATTTATTATTTTGCCTAGTTATTGTTTTTAGATAAAATTGGTTTCCACCAGACAAGCTCAAAGTATCTATTCCATGGGGATAAGTTGCTGGTGTAATTAAGCATCTAGCAGATTTAGGTAGGTAGGTATGTAGGTATTTTAAGATCTGAGAAATGATTGCATAAATTATGATGAAGTTCCATGTTTATCCATAGTTTTCATTAACACGATTACACAATATTTCAACACAGGTGCAAAACATGCAGGTGTATTTAACTAGAAAAAGTCATAGGTATAGCTAACTTTAATATAAAGTTATTATTACCATTATGTTGTAAATTCTGCATAGGTACCTCACTTAACAACCCTCTCGATCCAAAACAAAGTAATCAAAGGAAATATAAATAACACGGTTAATTAAAACACAAAGACATCCAAAGTCTTTGAATTCAAATCCAACCCCCACGGAACCCTAATTCGAGTAAATCTTTAATTCCTGTTTCACCCCTCGGTTTAGAATTTACTCTTTCTCTCATATTGACAGGGGAGGTAAACCTGAGGGATTAAACCTAATATTATAAATGCAAAAATGACTATGTTTATTATGCGTCCAAGTAAAAACGGTTGAACCTAAGCAGACGTAATTTGGTAACTATTATGCTGTAAGTATTTTAAAAGGACAAATGTTGCGAGAATCTGGTAATCAAGAAGTGAGGAAAATTGTGAATTTAAATCGTTAGCTTAATAAATGATATTTTCTGTCTCATAAAAATACAGGAGAGAATATAATAGATCTTACACTGGAAACAAGTACAAATCCTAACAAATCCAAGGTTTTTTTTTAACATTTGCAACAAATTTTTCCATAGCAGAGTGAGGAAAAGGAGACGATAAAATATTTTTTGCGACTGCGTTATTGAAATGGCAAATCGTCCAGATATATTGAAAAAAGAACCTCGTTTGAATTCCGATGCACACCACCAAAGAGTTACCATTTTAATATTTGATTACTGGCCGTCTAAACCTTTCAAACGCACGTTCCAAAAAGGTTGTACACCCACGATGCGTTCGGAAACACAAGTGGCGTACAAAACATTTGAAATAGTTCCCCTAGCTTGCACCGAACTTGTTCTTGTTTCTGCATTCGAATTACCTGAGGGAATATCCGAATATCCAGTAGGCTACGGTCCAAGATGGTTAGGAGATGGAAGTGGCCTGCTTTGGCCGAAAGAATTAGGTACCTAGGTATCTAATACCTACGTAATGGTATCTGAAGTTTAATATGTTCAAGTTCAAATATGAACTGAGCTACATAGATTCGCGGGCTTTTTCTTTGTAATAGTTTAGATTTCGTTTTGATTTTGAAAGATTAAACGTTACTTATAAATTGTAGGCTGTGGTCATTCAAAGAGCCGAGCGAGCTGAGCAAAAACCAAAAAAAAAACCAACGGCTTATTAAAAAAAAGCAATCACAAATTCTAAAGAGTAGTACATTAACACAATTTCGTTATGAATTTTGTACCTAAATGAATAGTTTGGCTCATTTATTTCGAACCCATGAAAACTACGAAACGCTTCCAGTCTCCTTTATATCTGTGACCATAATTCTAAAAGGAACACAAAAGCCCCATACAGCATTATCTAATTTAGTATTGTTTCAAATGAAACTAATTTCTTTGATCATGAATAATGAGAAACCCCAAATAATGTAGAATTTCAGTAGTACCTAAGCGTCTCAAGGGAAGTATGGAGCAATACCAGTAGTAGTGCATTGCTGTGCGTATATTGATAGGCGTTCTGTTGCGCTGTCATACCTCTTTCTTCCAAAGTGGATTATTTTTGTTTACCCAATTTTGTTAGGTATTGTAATGAATAAAGTTCGTATTTTTAATGTAACTTAAGAGCGGTATAAAATGTCTTCCTAATCAATATTTCTAATCTACGAAGATCATAATTTTAAAAGTAGGTTGCCAAAAAAACTGCAAGATTCAGTGTGCAATATTGTGCGTAGTATATTTAGCATGTTCCATAATTTTGATATTACCGTCGTCAACGTCCATACCACGTTGAAAGTACCGGTTCTCGTCCGATCACCGAAGTTAAGCAGCATCGGGCGCGGTCAGTACTTGGATATGGGTGACCGCCTGGGAACACCGCGTGACGTTGACTTTTGCAAATTCTACAAACCCATTTAATTTTTTCAAAAACTGTATTTCGATAGGTAAGTAATCAGCATTTTTTTTGGTTCTTTCAATTAACGCAACATTTCCTTCAATTGTAACATTAATATCCCGAACACTTTGTGTCTGGCCCGCGGACCTTTTTAACCATTTTGAGGGTCATTAAACTAAACGCATTAGGCGAAAGGGCGCAACTGATCAAGTGTAAATATCTAATGTTTTTATTTGCGCCATTTGGAGGGTCATATTATGGAATATAAAACACTGGAAAAGAACATTTAAGTATATCTTCAACAATTATTTAAAAAACGTAAAATAATTTTTAATAAATGACAAAAAGTCAACGTCACGCGGTGTTCCCAGGCGGTCACCCATCCAAGTACTGACCGCGCCCGATGTTGTTTAACTTCGGTGATCGGACGAGAACCGGTGCTTTCAACGTGGTATGGACGTTGACGTATGTCGAGCAGAAAAATACAAACCATTTTGGTATTTTAATTCTGCGGCATTTTATTTAGAAAGCGCATGCTATTGAAAATGAAAATCTGTGTGTCTTATCGGTGCAGTATTATCAGATTTCTATCAAGGTTAATATAGAGCAAAGCCTCCGTAAAATAGACTTTAATTTCAAAGTAGAAATTATTCGTTCCGTATCCAAATTTTCAAATCCAAGCTCACAGCAGGGCTTTAAAGCTGGGCGGCATTAATTTGGCAAAATCGAGCGACATTTCACGACATTTTGGCAGATGTTAGCTTTAAATCGCCATCGTAATTGATTGGACCGAGATTTGCACTTTTTTATTTTTATTTTTTTGTCTAAATCATGACTGGATCAGTTTGGCTAATGGCTTAGGCGGTACCCGTCTGACTTAATCGTATTGGTACAAGATAAATGGTATGCGATCTTTGAATGGTTTATAGTCAAAGTAAATAGGGACAGATGCAAATGATGCTTGGTACCTATCATTTTGCATATACGCTTCTACCTATTTAATAAATTACAAAGAAATTGATGTTCAAGACACCTAAAAATGTACGCATATCGAAAAATCTGTAGGCGCTTTAATCTTTAAGACATACACCACTGTTTTTATATTTCATTAAAGTTGTCTCAAAAATGCATCAGTGTGTTGGCTTCGGCCCCACGTTCAATGCCCTAAGTAAGGGACTCCATAATCTCTCGTGTATCATTGAGCAAATAAATAAATATTAATATAAAACCAACTTATAATACAAAATTCACTAATTACACTCCATCTCGTTTACCCAACAAAATCCACACACTTACCATAATTAAATAAACCTTAACATCTAGAAAAACATGTCAGATGAAAACGCTAACATTAGATAAGAATGATTCAACTCCGACTGTACTGTATTTATATCAAAATAAAATGCAACCAATTACATTAAAACGAAAGTCGGGCTCTGGAGTTGAATGCAAATATAAAAAGGAACCCCCGAGCCCCCGAGCCCTCTTGCACCCGCGGACCCCCGTGAACCCACGTGAACCCCCCGTCTCGTGGGTAAACATCGGGGATGAATTAAAATTATAACGAGTACCTCCACTTATTTATGCATGTAAAGTATTTGGTTTCTTATGAAATATAGTGATGGAGCGGAATTTTAAATTATGGGGCAGTCAGCGCTTTTCGGGGTTAAGTATAGACCTTATATAGGATATATATAGGACTTAGGTACCTTTTTTGGAGGATTGGGACTTCCAAGAAATACTTGGCATTTTAAAAACAGTTAATAGATTTTTTCATCCCACCATCTCGGAAAGTGTTGTTTTACCCTTTGATATCTGAGTGCAAAAACCGTTTTTAACCTCTAGAGCGGCAAAGTGATTTGAATTTAGAACATCGTGTGCAATACTCCATTTGTGACAAACTTGATAAGACTTTCCAAACAAATACATATTAAACAAATAAAATACTGCTTAAAGTAATTATTCAATTAATTAAGTAATTTTTATTATTGTTTTTACATAGATTTTTAACCTCGTTTCATTTTTAAAATGAGTTTTCAAATAAATGAACTTTAATAGGTACTTTTCACCTTGTGCTCTTTTGATTCCCTCGCTATCGCTCAGGATTCTAATTTTGAAACACTCGCTACGCTCGTGCTTCAATTTTAGAATCCTTTGCTTGCTCGGTCATCAAAATGGAGCACGCGGTTAAAAAGCAACTTTGCACTCTTGTATAACAAATAACTATTTTTTTTATATTTCACCGGAATGTATCTAAGTATCATAATCAGTCTTGCCTGCAAAATCTAGAGCAATTAAAAATCTAATTGATTTTGACCAAATATCCTATTGTCTTACGATCTTTTCGATCCCTAGTTTATTATTTATTTATTTATAGGTAGGTACTACGAGACATCAGCCCCCACAATTCTATTTCAATTTCCCTTTTTTTCTTTCCACGCAAAAACGCGCCACACTCAAGATGCATATACCATATTGCGTAAATTTCTAGAACCATCTACTAAGACATCCAAAGATTACTGTGGTAGAATTTAAAGCAGTGTATTAACTATTCATATTTTATCGACATGTACCATATTTGCAGGCCTATCTTGCATGTGTCGTCCCAAGAGAGTGGGAAAAAAACACATGTGTAAACGCGTATTTCCCCTCACTATTTTTTGTGAAGGGGTGAGATTCGGAAAATGTTTTGTAACACTTTTATCTGTGAATTTTTCGTAGATTTATTGATTGATTGAATGCGATTTTTGAGTATATGAACACTATGACAAGGCAAAATATTAGATGTACCTATAAGAAGCTCCGTATCTACATACAATGAAAATTTAATATTCATATTGAGAAAAAGTTAATAAAAAGTCAACGTCACGCGGTGTTCCCAGGCGGTCACCCATCCAAGTACTGACCGCGCCCGATGTTGCTTAACTTCGGTGATCGGACGAGAACCGGTGCTTTCAACGTGGTATGGACGTTGACAATTGTCGCTTCAAAATTAAGGTTCATAATATCATGTAATCCAACGGTATGATGCTCTTTTAACCTATTTCTACGACACGGTCTATTATTATTTTTTACAGAAATGGACTTGCTCACACAAACAAATAGCCGTAATTAGTACGTATTAAATTTATAAATTACCAGGAATTGTCAACACTCCCTTTTTTCAAACATTTATAGAGGAAACATAAAAAGTTCGCGTGACACAAATGTATTGAAAGTTAATAGGGAATTAACCGGAAAGGGCGTTCTAAGCGGAAACTATTATTTTTGATAAAACAGGAGGGGTTTAGCAACAAGCAAATAACGTTTGAAATGCTGACAATATAATTTTGGTCGATTAATCATGCGTAATAAAAAGGTTTACTCTGATGACTCATCTATCCATACTTTAGGTATCTTAATTGATAAGACATTTTGTACCCAAATTTATAAAAACGTAGATAAACTTTTATGTTTTGACTTTACCTTAAAAGTTATCGAAAGAAGCGAATTTTGATTACATGTGGTTTGAAGGGGTATTATATCTTTGGTGCTAATTAAATGATTTTAATAATAATCCATCGGAAACAGTTTTCTCGGTGCTCGAATTCTATAGGACCCGGCAATATGTCTCATTTATATAAAAATACAATAAAATACGAGTGTAACGAAATATCTCTCTTAAAATGGACACTTTAGAATCAATTCCCATTCCCTCAACACTACTAAATTAAGAAGAAAAATCCACATTAATAAGAATCGGAGGCAGCCATAAATTTATCCATAATCCGACTGGATACAAGCTGAGTGGGGGGACTAATGGCTCGTCTAAAACACAGCCAAAGTTTTAAATTAGTACCGAATCGTGGCCTTATCGCGCGGAAAATTGACGTGCCCACGGAAAAAAATCGCCCTGTTTATAGACGTAGTTTCTTGATGGTGAATTTGTGAGGGGTTTAAGAAATGTAGCTAGTTTTGAACAGGTAGTTATGTTTATATAGGTATCTGTAGCAAGCTAAAGCGTTGCCTTAAAACTCTTCTATACTGGCCTTTAGGACCATGACGGCGATTTTTTTTAAAGGGCCTATATCAGTTTAGTAGGTAATTCTTTCTGTCTTTTACATGTATTATTTAACTTTAGTCTGATCCAGTAGACTCGTTACTATTTTCATGCGTGTGTTACAATGAGGAAGACCGATGCAGCAGTGAATTGCATGAAGTAAAATAAAACAAAATCTACAAACCAAAAACTAAGTAAGTATATTGAACTAAAAGCACTAACAAAACAAAGTCACGCGGCCTGTATAAAGCCCAGCTTCTTATAGAATATCAGCTCCCATCGCTTCAGCTTCGCTATGGGCGCATCGCTGTCAACCTTCTTGCTCCTCTTGTATTTCCTGAAGAAATCCGCATCGACCTGGTGAACAAGAATCATCATCATCATTGTCATTATCATCATCGTCATCACCATTATCATTATCATCATCATCATCGTCATCATCATCATCATCATCATCGTCGTCGTCGTCATCAGACAACGTACCTGCGTTTTAGCAGCCTCATTTACATAAACGATTTTTATTTGGGAAATGAGACAACAGCTATGTAAAAACAAATGCACACACCTTGCCTCACACAGCTAAATTATGTTCCATCTTTCTCTTTATCATCCCTTTCTATTGACATGCTATAATTTATTAAGAACCAATTTGGTATCTCTCTATCCAAAAAAACAATCGCAAATTCAAAACTCTAACAGAATGTATCTACATCTACTGCCTAGTAAAAAACCGTTCACAAGGTAAGATTCAATTCCCACCTTGACTCTCTGATCCACAGTATCCCTGGTCCCAGTTACCGTGCTAGCAGCGGCCTCGCTTCTATTTTTGACCCGGGGGTAGAACAGCCACCTTTTCGACCCCAAACCGTCACTCTTGAGGATCTCCTGTATGCGGTCCTGTCGCTTTTTCGTTGCCAAGTATTTGGATGGGTTCTTCTTGTGTTTGCTTGCTGTACAAAAATGTTTGTAAATAAGGATATTTTTTGTTTAATTTATCAAAAAATATAGTTGTATCCAGCTGACAGTTTGATGGATTAGATAGCCTTTTAATGATGTTTTACAAAAGCTTCGTCTTCAAACTTTTTATTTACAGAAATCCAATTATAGTGAAATGAAGGTCAGCTTTCATATTTTGCTACAACTTTTTGAATGGAATCTCGAAAAACTCGACGGATTGGTCTATCAATCTTCGGTTTTATAAGAGTCTTGAAATAAGTTGAATAGCCAACATACCGATAAACTTACTTAACCAAGGCGTTATAATTTTATTGGGGAAATAGTACAAAAACTAGCACTTATACATAGCTTACTGAAGGGTTGACCGATAAGATTCTAATGAATAGAAAGTTAGCTAAACATGTCTATCGACGCGCGCAAGCCAGTCTTCTTAACAATAATTAATTAAGGAATGAAAAAAAAAAGGTAATAAAGAACTCACGAGAAAGATACAAAACTCTGAAAGCATCCAGAAACCCAGGTTCCTTATAGTTCAGTTCTCGTGTCCTTGTTCCAGAGTGCGTGCGACTTCGGCTTCGACTTCGACTTCTAGTTCTTGTACGGGATCGAGATCGGGACCGTGTTCTGGTCCGCGATCTGGATCTGGACCTGGATCTGGACCGCGACTTCGATCGCGTCCTAGAACGCGAGTTTGACCTCGACCGCGATTTCGTCCGTACATTGAGACTTCGAGAACGTTTTGAATCTCTGCTTTTGCGCTTTCGTTGTTTTGATCTACTCCTTCTGAAACGAATATCCATTAATGGTAGCCATTGTTTTTTAAATCAACTACTATCCTGCTGCTGGGCAGATATCTCATTCTGTAATTTATTTACACTCCTCCTTCTGTATCCGTCGTTGCAGCGACTGATATCTATATACAGTTTTATGCTAAGAAAATGTCACACCACCTGACACCTCGATGCCTTGCCAACAGCCTCCAGCTTTCGATTCCGATATCTACGCCTACTTGCCACAAATCGCAAGACGTTGCTCATAAACCAATTACGTACTAACAAGGTGAAAAGTCAGTAGCACCGTCATCATCGAACCACATGATTTTGAGCCTACAGTAACTACAACCTTCAATGTGCCAATAGACCACATATCTACACTTACAAAGAACTAAGTTCTTAAAGAAGACCTATCGTCGTACCTTCCTCTTTCCCGATCCTCAGTCAAACTGCCGAGTCCATAATACTCGCCAAAACCATCTCCATGATCAGGGTATTCCCCCTCCGGGGGTCGCATAGGCGGGAACGGCGGGGGGTATGGGTACCCATAGCCTTCCATCTACAGCTCAACACCATGCAATACAAAAATTCACAAATAATTTATTAGTAATTTTGATTTGGACGCTGTCACTGTCAAATTTTGTTTCTTTTTGGGTGATGGTACCTGTTGGAGGTTGGTGTTCTTTGTTTGTAAATGGAGTATGGCGGCCTGTTTTGTGTTGAACTAGATCTTCTTTGAATAAACTCTTGATGGAATGTTCACGATGTGTCACGGATTCACTGCTATGTGTTGCTTTTAAATGATTTTGAAATGTTCAAAATGTAGGAAAATCATTATAAATGAAGACGACAAAATTCACAAAATGATTTGGAACAAAAAGTTGCTCTCTTCTTCTCATTAATCGTAACCCTTTAAAAATTCTTAGCAATTCAAGCGCCTTTGAAAATTATAAATCGAAGTTTTCCCCAAAAAGTCATTAGGGCACACCATCAATACGATAATCTAACTTGAAAAATTTCAAAAGACGTTATTATCGCAAAGAATTACGACATTTCGCGAGGTCCGAATCGATTGTAATCGAGTAAAAAGTTCTCGAGTAACTTATCGATTTGGAAAGAAAGAACAATTAAAGAAGTAAGATAAATTAGGAATCGATGAATGCTTAATGGTTCCCTCCATTAGAGGGTTTTGAGTTGGTGGAAAAGTATTTTTTATTTTTTGAGAAAATTTTTAACTACTCCCCTTTAAAGTTTGAGAGAGAACATAGATGTAGAGAAAAGCGATACGACTAGTTAGGTAGGCACTAAAACAAATTGTTATACATGGCCCTGTACACAATCTATCAGGAACATAAAAAACTTTGTTTACATGCAATCTAAAATGTATGACACTTATTTATTAAACTAGCTTCTGCCAGCGGTTTCACCCGCATCCCGTGGGAACCTCTGCACGAACCCGGATAAAAAGTAGCCTTCCTCGATAAATGGGCTATCTAACACCGAAAGAATTGTTCCAATCGGACCAGTAGTTCCTGAGATTAGCGCGTTCAAACAAACAAACTCTTCAGCTTTATAATATTAGTATAGATAAGCGAGTGATAGGGAATGAAGTTACTATATTTTTTTGTTATCATAATATTGACTCATATATTATCTATAATACAGTTTCAAGTCTGTCAAAACTTCTCCAACAAACATGATTTCTTTCTACCTCCTAAGTTATGCCACTTCTAGTAGCCCTAACTCTTGACCAGGCAGTACAGTGTTCTTTAACTCGGCTGCTCAGCGGTCTTATTCTTCACTTACTTTTTAATATTCCGCAAGTTTTCAGCTCATTTAGATTTTATACTAAGTCTACTTTGTTATAACTGGCCAGTATGGCCGCTAGTGGGTTTTAAAGTGCATTCTATAAAGTGGAAATTAGTTTATATAAGGCAGTGAGGATGCATGATTGCCTTCGTTGGTATAGTGGCCATAAGCTTGACTGGCGTGTTTGGGTACATTTTAAGAAATGTTTATAAAGTAGCCTGTAGTTTGCAAGTCGGTGGCTTCTAGAAGACCATGATAAGCTGTTGGTCCTACGTATGATCTCTCTGCGTACATAATATTACTCTGAGTAACTACCTGGTACATTACATTAATTCATTAGACCTCCTTATTGCCCTGGGGAAGGGTTTTTCTTTACTTAGAATAACACTCAGATCCTAAAGGACTGTTTCTTGTAAATTAATTAGTTAATGCTAGTGCAAGATTTATTTTTCTTTCTAAAAGATCACTGACAACAGTAGGAAATAGTATTTACATAAAAAGACATAAGAAAATATCAGCCAAAGGTAAAATAAAAAAAATGACATGTAGCTGACCCCAACATATGTATGTAGTTTGGCAGATAGTTAGTCGAGACAGTTTATGTTGAAGGCGTAAAGTCAGCCGATACCTGATTGGTGTAATGTGCACACTATCATACATCAGTCTACCTACTGATGAAGGCCCCGATCTAACTAGCACTCGCCAGGCCTGAGAACGATCATACTAACTCCAAAGTTTGCAGTCTGCAGAGAATTGAAAAATGAAAAATGCCATTTAATCCACGTTTCCATCGATTACCTCTTTACACTCCAAGCCACTGAAACAAACCCAGAATGTATGAACTACAAACGCATATAGTCCTCATTACGCCCCAAATGTTTAACAGTTTTCATGAAACGTAAAACTTACTTGAAAAACTGGTAAATATACTGAATTTAAAAGTAAATAAGCCGTGTTTTACCCGTCAAAGACTGCTAGATTTTTTTGAGTGGCAGCAAAATTTTTTTTTTTTTGCAAATCGTACTAATTAACTGAAAATAGTTGGTACCTGTCGGGGTAACCTACTTTTGGAGTTAGTAGGGTTAACAGCTTTTATTTTAAATGTTTTGGATAGTTTTTTTTTCATATTAAGTAAATAAGTAATGGTTGGAGATACTCATAAATACTTGTGAAATGTATGGAATCAAAATTGATTAGCTTGAGACGTCAAAAAATTTAGAATGAAATGTAAAAGTTAGTAATACACATGTTGATTATGCATAAGTATCGCCCGATGCGAGGTCGGTGTCGAATCATTGAAAACAAATTTACTCGGAAAACCTAACTACCACATTCAGTGAAAAGACAAGGCTTTACAATCCTCTTTCGGCGTATCAATAACCTTTCTAACACATTAATTTCAAATCCTTAAAAATCCTCTTACCCGTAAAAAGCGTATGGATATAAAACGTCAAGATAACATTATTATCCCATAAAGTCTGTATAACGAATAGGTTCTCAGGTGTTTTTAATATTCTAGCTAAAATGTACTGAATACTTCAATCAAAAGATTGTCATTACTATGATTAAAGCTTGCACGATTGATAAAATCTCACTACTTTGTGACGCGTAATCAACTTTGAAAATCCAACGAAAACCCCTCATCCAAGTCGAAAAAAACCGTGCGATTTTAAATTAAAATATTAGAGCTTCAAACTCATATTCTCAGTAATTTCGCAGATGGCAACCCTAGATTTTTCCTATTTGAATATAATTTGTGCAGTGGACGCTTGTTGATTGAAAATGAACCGTGTACGTAAAGAATAGGGTTGAATTTCGCAGTGATTGTGTGGTTAACAGTTCTTCATAAGTATTTGGCTGAAATCCGGCGTCATAATATGGCCGGCAGGCACATGACGTCATGGACAAGAGTGACGTCACTTCGGAACGTTTGCACTGTTTTGATATTTTGCTGCAGTACGCCAGTATGTTGGAGTTTTCGTAATTTCCCCGTCTAAAGGGAAACTTAATTTTGTTTGTGGTTTGGCGCCATTTTCGCTGACCGATGTGCGATTTCTGTTTCAAATGGTTTCGTGTGGATGTTTAGTTACGAATGTTTTGCGGTGGCATGATTCTGTTTGTGTGAGTTGTTTTGTGATAGTGCTAAATTGGATATGGTTGTATTGTGAATATTAAATAAGATATTGTGGATCTAATACTGATTTTATGTCCTTATTCTTGGGCTTTATATCACCTTTTTACCTAATTGGTTATATAAAAAAGTCGAATTATAGTCACGGTTTGTTTACATGCTTACCTACAGTAAATTTAGTCAATTGTGTCCTTGGAAGACCTTTCTCTTTTCTCGACAAGGAAATCTTACATTGTACTTATATTACCTTCTTATGGAAAACCAAAATTGAACACTCGCTCTAACTTTCCAACAGCCAAAAAACTCCTTTATATTCGAAAAAATCTAATAATATCAAAAATTCTCTCCATGATTTTTCGGTAACCCCTGTAAATTAGTTTCGCTAGTACACGCCCGCGGGTTCCCTTGCATAAAATTTAGATTTTCTGCCGTCATCTCAAGGGGACCATATAAAGTTTTTCCGAGATGAAAATGCTTGAAAAGCTTAAGACGGTTTTGTCATATCTACATATGTATAGTCGTGAGGGGATTTTTTGTTTGAATTTTGTGTCTTCCTGTTCTTTTTTCGACAATATGGTTTTTGATTGCTGTGGTTGATTCTCAAATAATTCGTTTATTTTTTTTATCGATACTAAAGAATACTTATTTTCAAATGCGAAGTAAATGGACATAACAATATATTTAGATAACTGTCCTTTGGTTTAGTAGGCGGAAGGCTAAGTTGCCAAAAACACAAAGTATGCGGTATTTCAGAAACTTTCACTAAGTGGTATTAAGTACCTAAACAACCAGCTTTTTTTGCAGGCACAATAGTTTTCTTTCAGATTCTTGACTAAAACAACAGAATTTCATAGTTTTTCACCCATCCATGATCCGACCTGGGCAAAGTTCGACACTGATGAAATATTTATACATACATTCAAACATAAGCCGACCTCAACATAGTTTGGGAAAAAGGCTCGGAGGATTTAACATTCAAACATAAAAAAACACAAAACCAAATACTTGTTCATTTACAAGATTTCGCACAAATCTTTTCATCGTGTACACTTGAAACCCGCGGAATATCTTTGAACCGCATTTCTATAATAAACTTGATATCGACACAAGTCAAATAGAAATCGATCCGGCGACACATCAAACGATCTTCTCGGAAAGGTGTTTCGGTTAAAAATGGCGCTAGTGATGTGACTCGGAGAAATTTATTGGCGGATATTATGTCAAATTACCGTGGATATTGTGTACTTACATAAAAGTAAGTTGATGTTGCTTACTGGAGTAATGCCAAAAATAGAAATATAGGTACATGTACCAAAATTAATAAATGCATTCTGAAAAGCTGGATATTGAAATATGTAGGTTTAAACTAAAGTATTTTTGTGCAACTTTTTAATTGAATGTTTCAGCATAGGATTACAGTAATATACATAAAAGTAGCAGCAATAACATTTACCAAATGTTGTTTAATGTTTACTTTCCTTCATATTTTACATGCCAATTTTTCCAACATTTGACAACTGAAATCTCACACGTCACAAGAAAAGTATCCGCACATTTTCGGATATCACATCCCAGCACTAGCCCAAAAATCGTTCGAAACGCAAGGACCAAGCGAAACAGGCAAGATCGACGCTCTTCAACTGTTCGAGCACATTTTTAAAACGAGACGACCTGTCAATGGTACTTAGTACCCCTGTTAGATTCACTGTCACGCGAAAGGTGCTTGGCGAAAATTATTTTCGCGGAAGACGGAATAAAAAAGAGCGTTTTTTTTTTACATTTTTGCATTTTGTAGTAGGTATGGGCGGATATTTTCGGATATTTTTGTTTAGAAGCATCGTTGTTATGGTTGTTGAGTTTCTATAGTGGATTAATTCAATAGGTATTCATGCATACAAGAAAGTTTTTAATTAGTATTAGCTTGAGAGAATTTGAAAAGATTTTAGATACTTATTCTTATTTTTTCTAAAGAGTATGGGCACACCGGAGCGGTGGCCGGTCGTGAAAAGGGTGTCAATTGATAGCCCTGGTAATAAGAAATAAATTTTACTGGGTGCTATGCCGTGGTGGATTATTTTGGAAAACAAACTTAATTACCTACTTTTATTTTTTCAATAACTGAATTTATAAATTAACAGTAGTTAGCGTAAGTTTTTGACCCTACTGTAATTCCTATCTCATTATTACCAAAAGTTTCTTTTAATTAAACATTTAAACTCAACAACAAGCAGCCTACATTCCCTGCATTCGAAAACTCCAAGCCGTTTCGCCTTCCTTGTCGAAACTCGAACGCGAAAGTACCCGGTAGGCACACGAACTTGCCACTTAGCCACACTCAAGCGCGCACTCCCTAATGACGCGACTCCGTATTGTACCAACTTTTTCATCCGGACTTGCATGAATATGGACTCGGACGCCTTTGTATATATCCCTCCTTCCTAGCAAATCTGCAAACTTATTCATGCACCTTTAGAACCTCCACGCATTCGAATTTCAACTCTATAGTTACTGCTATAAGAGTATAGGCCGTTGAAGACGTTGTCGAAACTAAAGTTTGTTAGCAGGATTTTTTTTTATTTATGTTTTACGTTATTTTTACACGAGCCTCGTCCTTTCAACGCGGTCCATTCACGCTTCGGAGTATATAAAGAATCTCGTTCTAATTGAATCTTCATTACAGCTCGAAAAGGTTTTCTCTATTTCGTGTTTTTTGAATTTAGAATTTGGGTTAGTGTTTTTTTTTTGGTTCTGTTATATTCAAAACAATAAATAGAGGTTATGAAAACAGGCTGTTCTAACTTACGAATTACTATCTGCCTTGATCTGCTATGTCCTTTATATTGACCATGATATAAAGAAAAAAGTTAACTTCCTAAAATACTATCTGACCCGGCAAACTGTACCTCTACAAACAGCTTAGAACCAAAATAAGTCAAACCAGATCAAAGAGACTAACGAACAGCAATTCATTTTCTCTTTCTAGTTATAAGTAGAAGGAAGATGTCCCAATTAACCTTCTTTCTTATCAAAATTACTAGGTACACATAACTACTCGTTGATATACTTGTACCTACACTACACATAGAGGGCCATATATCATGCGTTACTCAGGTGATTCTAAAGAAAAGTAGTAATGTACGCTAAGTATATTGTTAGAACAAACTTCACCTGAGACTTACTTTATAGTTAAGAGTTTCATGTAGAACTTTTTATTTTCTACAGTACTTCTACTTCACATAGTTGAATGAAAAAAATTAAAAAATAAATTCTGGTTTCAAACTACTAGCGTAGTCAAAAATTGAATATTTTTAGTTGTCTCTCGAAATGATCTTTGATATTACAATAAATGAGAGTGGGGGAATGATTTAGAAGAAAGATCATCATACTAATGTTATAAATCAGAAGAGTTTGTTTGCTTGAACACGATAATCTTAGGAACTTCCGACCGATTTCAAAAATTCTCACAGATAGCCAATTTATGTGCTCAGTAGGTAGTCCTTACGGAATGTTACATTATACGTTATATATTATATAAATAATGTAACGCGACTTGTTATATTATTATATGAAAATCATACCACTAAAATTCTTGCTAAAATAAAATTCTCCGAAAAGTAACATCTGTATTTCCCTACCTTATTTATTTACCTAACTCACGAGACTATCTCCGAAACATCTATTTAGCTAAGCCGACACGGCTCACCGCGATAATAATTTTCTCTGTTAAATCTGACATTTTCCGAGTATCTGCCACTCGTCCTCTTGTTAGTCAACCCTATTATAAACACCATGCCATGATATATCGCGATATATCATGATATATCATTAGCCGAAAACCTCACAAAATGCGACGCAGCTTACCTATGCTTGACATTATCATGTAAATAGAAATTGCTACTGGTTGCTCTATGTAAATTTTTTGCGATAATTGCATGAGGAAAATTAGGTTACCTATTCAAAATGAAGGTAACATTTATTATTCTTTTTGTATTTTGAATAATGTTACAAAATGTGTTTAATGCTTTTGATAATATAAAAGTAGATATGTCTGACTGCCTATCCGTCGCGTAGTATAAGTTTCTTTTTAACTGCATGCGGGAAATATGTAGTTTCTTCAGGACGGGTGAATCCGTGAAGCACAGCTGGTAATTTATACGTAAATTCTGATGAAAATTATCTTTTCAAAATAAACGATCCCATACACTTTATGTTTATAAAACCCGATTTTCCTGACATTGCAACCTTCACACACCAATCGCGCAACCGTCGCGATTCCCGTCTCACACATAAGCCCACAGGATTTGAATATTTTGAATACAACCAATATGTTTGTTGTTACATACGATGATGACGTCACAACCCATGTCACACTAACAAGGCACCGTGATACGACAAATTGTAAACGTCTCTTATTTAAACAACCACTTTACAAATACATAAAAATCAAGCGAAATTCAACCTTATGTCGGTGGAGTAAGGTTCATGGGCCTAAGCAAAAGGTATGCGTATGATGGTTTAAAGTATTTTGTTGTTTGACATGGGATGGAGTCGCGATTCTGAACAAATAGCAAGGATTTATGTTATTTGCTTAATATTTATATGTTTGGATGTATGTTTGTTTGTATGTGCTTTATTTATCATGCATTTCCGTAAAGAGTTTACCATGTGGAGTACGTAAATTATGACAAATATTTCAGTAGAGATAAAACCCCTTTAAGTTTGTAAAGGCCCAGATTTAACGTGCATCTCCTTTTAAAAGCAACACGTTCAAATCAACATTTTTCAATCCAGAATCCTCTGAGCGTTTTTCCCAACTATGTTGGGTTCGGCTACCAGTCTAACCAGACACTAGTTTTAGCAAGGGGTGGTTAAACTAGTGTCAGACTTACTGGCTTCTGACTACCCGTAACGACTACCAAGGATCCGAAACACAGTCATCAACATTTTTCAATCCATTTCCACAAATATCTTCATGAAGGCGCATTGCGTGCCAATTTATTAATTAGTTACTCTTTAGTACATCAAAGCAATTATTTCTGACACGCAATAACATTTTCACTTTGAACAAAGAAACATTAACGTTTGAGGAAAATAAATAAATTATGTAGGTAATATTTCGTCACGTTTATCTCATTCGAAAAGGAAAAAACAAAATTATTATTAACTAGCGTTTTCCCGTGGTTTCACTCATGTCCCATGGTAACTACTGCCCGTACCGGGATAAAATGTAGCCTATGTTACTCGGGAAGAGTGTAGCTTTCAAGCAGTGAAAGATTTTTTTTAAATCGGTTCGGTAGGTTCATAGCCTTCAGAGTACAAATAAACAAACAAGAAAATGCTCTTTATTATATTAGTATAAACATATTGAAAAGCTTTTGTAAAAATAATAATTTCTTTACGATAATAAACCTTTTGCTATGGTTTGGGCACAATAAATAATAACTATTTCTGAGAAAGCTTCGGATTGCTTTTAATAACCAGAAATAAGCGTTAAATTATTATTATGCAATATTCACAAACGAGATAAAAAGACGAAAAAAAGTTTTGTTTTGTTTTTCTTTTATCCATGTGAATAAAAAATGCATTGATGAAAATCAGCTACCTGAAACTTAACCGGTTTAAAAAAACAAGAGAACATCCATATTGTATATTTTTTCACAATATTTTAAACACAGTTAGTCAGTTCATATATTAATTATATACTATTATACTATGCAAAAATGTTGTTTGATCAAATATTCCTTTTGTTTCTTTATACTCGACTTATCTTCCATTATTCACGGCTTAATTATCGCGTAACGAAACAATTGTTTGCAATAACAATAAATTAATTGTTAATACGATTAATCATTGCACAATGATGTAATTTATATTAATTAAGGAAACAGTGTGAGTAGGGGTACCATGGTTTTGGGAATAATTGAGATTATCCTGAGACAAGTTTTCTTACTTGTATTTACTACGAACTAAAGTTGTGATTCTTTGACATAAAAATAAGTAAAAGATAGTGTATCGATTTAGATTAACCTCAAATAACAACTTACCAACTACTAATATTAACTGATGTTAAATCGCATCGTCTTTTACATATCAATATATATTTCCTAATAAGGAATCAGCCAACGCCATTCTAAATGCATTCAATGAAACCAATACATTTAACAATATGTTATATACCTAAACAAAAACCTAGATTCCACCACACTGGGACCACAGGATTGTTCGAAGATTTGCCGAGTCCCTGGTAACTCTGGTCCGATGTCTAAAACTAAAAAAAGGTACCTAACACCACTACAATTTCTGAGTACCCCAACCACATGGTCACACTACAACCGATGATGGATAGCTACATTCCCAGCCCAGAGGTCCGGGTCCACAATAAATCATTACGGGTCCAGCCTACGGACCCGGCGGCCCGTAAAAAAGTAATTTCTTCATCACGGCGTTTTGTCTCCAGTTCTCTCTTGAGCAAGTTTAACTAAGAATTAATTAATGGAACGCAACAGGTCGGATGTTGGCTGTTTTTGGATGTACAATGAATTTTGGGAGAAAGAAACACTTAGTAATATACACAATTTAATACTATAGGTACTTTTTGTTTAAAGTGAAAAAGATGGGTATAAACGAAGGCAATAATAATTAATATTGACCTTGAAATTTGTCCTTGACCTTGAATAAATCGAAGCTTTTTCCAAAATGAAGAAAAATGCTAAACAAGCATCTAGGATTTTCTTTTCTACCAATAATTACTTCAGGAAGATACTAGTGTCCATTATCTGATTAAACTTTATCAAAGATGTTTCTGATCTTAATTCCACAGAGACGCACAAAATTAAGTGAACTTTCCCAAATCACTTGGGTACGTTTTTCCCATGAATCCCCATTTTAATGAACGGTCATCCTGTATATCCCCATGGATGTCCCGAAATGGCGAAAATTGCCCTTTTCAGCACAATTTATGATGAAAATTATTTTAATAAAGTCGATGGCAATGATTTACACCACAACTTTTAAATTTTAATATACTTCAAATAAACTTGTTTTCATATAAACCTGCAAAGTGAATTTTAAATGCTTTATGAGTTCATGTTTAAATATTCAGGGTGTTCGAAATATGTTTAATTGTATGAAAGAGATGAATTGAAAATGTGGGAAAGTTTTGGAAACTGTTATGGAATTTTTATTTAATTTGATTACATTATATATATTTTTATAATAGTTTTAAGATTTCAAGACTCACACGAATGAATGCGAGTATTGCGAGTTCAACACTTGATTTTTGCTGGACCAATTTTGATAAGTATTAGATACGATAGCTAAGTAACAATAAGCACAGTCGCTTTGCACGTAAAATAAAGTACTTGAACCAAAAAAGCCCTTGAAATAAATATTTAAATCTTTACCATTACATGGAGATTTTTACATTCAAAGAAAAAAAATGTTAATCCACTAAATTCATAGTACATAACATTAGTATTGTAACAAGATTCCGTTAAATAAAAAGGTCGCTGGACGGACACTTCGTCTGTCTTATAAATCACGTTACATCTCTCCTTGCAAACTTTTCAATTACAAGCTTTGAGCGGGAATCTGTCGTGGAAGTGAGTGGGGGGAGATGCGGCATTTTTGAGTATGTCAAGTGTCTGAAAAGTGGAGGCAGTCGCTCTTTGTAAAACACTGGTACTTGGCTGCGTCTGAGTAGACTGGTGGGACCAACACAGTTGGACCAAAAAGATGGGCAGATGATGATGATCTGAAAAGTGTTCTGAGCCAGCTTGAGTAGGTTCACAAATAAATTAATAAACTAAAGTGTCTTCTAATTTGAGCAGTAGAATTTTAATTTTCTTATGTACTTTTTTGGAATACAATAAAGAAAAACATGTAAACGCTATTACTTTTAATTTAAATTGTATACTACTTACTTCAAAAGTAACGCTTTCTGTGTGCCATAATTAGAAATAAAACAAGACATATAAACGCCGTTCAGAGCAAACTCCATTTCCAAATACCGCATCCACTCACCACAAACATTCTCCCATCCGAACTTACAAGACTCCGTAGCAATCTCCAGAAACATAGCGGGCGAGCCTTAATAGAAATTTGAATAAAATCAATTTATTTCAACGCAGCCCCCGCTTATCGTGCCCTTAATAGATTGCTGTTTGGAAAAAATAAATGAATTCAACTCCATATAAGTACTTGTCCTTGTTACCAGTTTTTCGCGTGTATGTTGACTTTGTTTTAACGAGAAATTTCGAGAACGTTTTATAAGATGTTAAATGGTTTAGCGATGATTTGATTTACTGCTGTGTGTTAAAATGACATGTTTAAGGAAGTTTATTGTTGTTAAACTAATCTAAGAGAATACGTTAGACTCAATCAAATGCTTGCTACAATGTCTAATTATCAACATCAGCCTCTTCTCATATAGAGAAGGAATGAACACTGAGTCAGCGATCCAAAAAATACTTTATGCCAATAATTTACCAAGTTTAATCTTTCGCCTGTTTTCTAAATTGTATTCAAATAATTCTAAACCACATTTCAATATTTATAGTTTATTCGAGAAACATCTCATACTTCAGCAATTACTCAAATAAATAAAATATAGTCTGGGAGCTCGCCAAAAAAAATCACAATCAAATAAATCATATCTTGATGAAGTTCTAACTCTCATTGTGTAATATCAATCATACATACATGTCCTGTTTCTCATCCATATGTACTGACATAATTAAAAAGAAACATGTTTCGTTTGTTTGCAGCCTAAAAGGTTCCAAAATTACTGAAAAAAATCGAAAATTCTTTCACTGTTAGGAAGCTCTCTATTCCCTAGTAGCATAGGGTACAATTTTTCCCAATACGGGAAAGAGTTCTTTAGGACGCAGGTAAAACCGCGGGGAAACAGCTAGTATAATATAATCAAATACTCTGAAAACTTGATAAACAGTCTTTCGAGTAAACATATTATGTCATTTTTCATGTGTTACTCGTCGACATTCAAGGTCAAGGTCACTGGCAATGAAACGATATGTTCTAATAAATCAACTTGGAATTAATTCGAAACGTGTCCAAGTTCGGTATATGATATCAGCTGGTTTGTGTATGAGATATCGTATATGTATTATGTAATAATCTCGAAGATCTCAACATCATATGTCTTTCTTTTGCTAATTTTATGAAAAACACTGCATCTTACAAGGTGATACTACTCCTCCCACTCCGATAGAAAGATAACCATAAAACTACCTAACCCCATTAAAAACGTATCTTAACTTCATCCGTTTTGTCATGAATTATCATCATCATCAGGCTTTTTACTATTCCACTGCTGGGCACAGGCCTCCTCTCACACAGAGAAGGATTGAGAATTAATCACCACGCTTGCTCAATGCGGATTGGTGAAAGCACATTTCCATTGATAATATTTTGCTGAGCAATAATTTTACCAAGCATTATTTATTACAGTACATAGATGTAGTGGTAGCTTAGCTGTTCATTTAAACAAAAATAAAATAAGAAAATTTTGCAATGTTTCTACAAAACCGAGACGCATTTAGACTTCAATCAGGCAAACAGAAGACATAATCTTGGTGTAAAATTACGTATAAATTACAACAGATGTTTAGAGAACTCGCCTTCCCACGGAACGAGTGGCTTGCCCATTCACTACAGAACCCTAATTGAGTTTCGACAGCTATTTATTTACGCAAACGATTATCTAAATTGCGTTAACAGCATCTGCTACTTTTCGCACCCGGCTCTTGGCCTATCTCAAGGTCGCATAGAGTAGTTTGTTTTGATGAAATTAATACTGCATAATTTTAAAGTTATTATGTATGCTGTCTTTTAAAAGTTCTCACAAAGCAACAAGTATTTCAGGATGAAAAAAATGGCAGATTAGCAAAGTATTTGATCAACTAACTAAAAATAGTTTTTGCATCTCAAAGTATTTTTTACAAGTTTTTTTTGAGTGGTAGTTATACTGAGTTTTGACTGAAAAGTAAACTTACCAATCAATTAATTTATTATGTAAGTACCTATGTACTCTGAATCCAATTGCGATTACCCACTTACGATATTGATGACCGTGGGTAACAATTTCTAATGCTCTTCCCTATTCATTAAACATCCACTTTTCCCCTTTCCCAAAAAGAAGAAACACAAAAAAAATAATCAGAAAACAATCCAATTATCAATCGAAAACAATTCTGTAGTCTCTTGGGCACCATTAAACCGGTTCCTTACGCCTCTGTACCTTACTTACTCTATGGCATTAGACAAGGAGCTCGCAGTAAATTGTGCAAAGCATTAGAACTGCAATTTGTGTATTGTTCAAGTGGGGGGCGTGAACCCCACAGGGTTACTTGAACCCCACGACACGAAAGTTATTGGTTCTAAGAGTAGATGCACACTACAGACTACCGTACGTACTAAACAGTCAGCCGACAGTTGACCTGAACTTTTTTTTTAACGACTTCAAAAATCATCATATGACCCCTCCCGCTGTCGTGTTCCGTCGTAGGCCTTTTATTTACCAGGGCCGCGGTAACTCTTTCGAACAATCCCGCAGCTGACCTAGGTTAGCAATTTTTTTTCGCCTCGTCTTCGCTCCTCTGCCTCTGCAGCTGAGGATGGCCCAATGAGCTAGTCTGTTTCGTTGTTTGGTCCCAAATTTGAGATTAAAGCCAATTTATAGAGCAGTAGTTTGATCATTTCAAATTATAAGTAACCAATATTGGACGCTTTGAATCCAATGTGTGGCCGCGGCATTAAAGAAAATCTTGATTCCAATAAAAATCAGTCGGTCTTCGGCTAAATACCTGATCTTTGTAATGTGCGTACTATCATTCAACTTCATACTAATTTAAGAGCCCAAACAAACTATCGGCCGACTAAAAGTTTGCAGTGTGCGTTTACTAAAGGGTGTCGGTATCGGTAGAGGTCACAAGTGTTATGTGTTTGAGATGCAATTTTATGGCTGTTATAATGTATTGTATGGTGCTGTTAGTATATATTGTAGTTTGTATTATTGCAATGGCTACTTTGACGTCATTTATCTAGACTGTCGAAATGTATTCGGATAAATGGGGACAAAAATATGTTCTTTTTTTCTACGACTCTCATTTTATGCAAATCCGTATATAACATACTCTTTGTAAAGCAAAACAGTACTTAAAATATATACTGAAAAAAAAACAATAAATGAAAATACATTATAACCTACCTTATTCGAAAAACTGATTAGATGGAGTTCTCCTATTGCTCTTTAATCAGAGAGATAATAATCAAGTATTATATATACCCCATTATTATTATATGAGGACCAACTCAATTGAATATGAAAGCATTGAATTGAATTTAATGAAAAAGAAAATAATATTCTATAAATACACTATGACCAGAAAATATAAGACTTTTATTATTTTATCATACTCTTTTATTTATATAACAAATTATTGGACACAATTTGGCCAAATGTACCAATACAATATATTGTTATATATTTTTAGGATATGTTACCCAATTTCGTACTGCATTGTATGTTAGGGCTATCAAACACTGAAAAATTCATTATTTCATGATTTACAAAAGTCTTAAAATAAACTGTGTTTTCATAATATTTTTTATTGATGAAGCTTTTTGGTGATACAAATGTCATTTATTTATTTTTCTTGAAAAGTCATGATAAACCATATTATTACAAACCTATTGCCAAAAACAGTGCACCAATTTATAACAACTATTACACTAATTGTCAAATAAATCAACCACATTTCTAATATTCCCTTCTCCCCACCCACAGCCCTACACTTGCAGGCAATATTACTAATACACATATAAGCGATATCCACTTATTTGTCTCGACGCGATCACGTGCCAATTTTATAGCATCGCCACTCGTAAATTGAAATTGCGGCCCGTTCTCTCGACAGTACGGACATTGTTGCTGATGTAGTGTCCCGAATTTTTCGGCCAGCAGTGTACGTTTGGCTTCCGTGTTGTTTGTGTTCTGAGTGTTAAGTTGTTAGGATTTTTTTGGGCTATTGATTGTTTATTATTGAAAGTCATAAATAAAAGCAGTAGTTATTAAAAATTGAGCCTACTCTGTCCAAAAATTTGGAAAAAAGTTTATGATGAACACCCAAAAATGAAAAATAACTGCTCGAAATAAAATTCGCGTGCTGATTGCTATAAAGCAAAATATAATAAAGAACTATGCGATTTATTTGTACCGTTTTAACACTTCTGTTATATATAATTTACACTCACGCAAGTCGAGTATTAACTATAATTTTCTTTTTGAAAAATCGTCTGAAATTAGACAGATCTTAAGATAAAAATAGTATATCTTTTTTCTAAATCTTTTTATAAAATCTGAGTAGAATGCACCTGGTATCATCAAGGACAAAATCGTGTCTTTCAGATATAAATATAGATTTAGTTATAGTAAACATCTGCCTAGCCTTTTCCCAACCACGTTGGGGTCGGCTTCCAGTGTAACAGCTGAGTATCAGCGCTTTACAAGAAGCGACTGCCTATCTGACCTAATCAACCCAGTTACCCGGGCAACCAAATACCTCGTAGTAAGACTGGTTGTCATAGATATATGTAGCATTAGATAAAAACTATGTATTCGTTTTTTTTTTTTTTTTTAAATCTTTTATTTTTAGAGGCTTAAACGCTGCTGCGTTATGCCAGCCTCGTAAGGTTTGCAATTAAAATAACAACTATTACAAAATCTATGTTCCCAGTTTATTTCTATTTTAGCATTAAAATTGAAAGTTTCTCGTTCAAGCGGAAAAAAACTGTATGAAAATGTCACGTCACACAGAGTAGCGTCGGGCTTGCAGGTGACGGGAACATTCGCCTGCTTCGAGACATTACACACATGTCGTTTTATTAAGAACGCATGGTTACCTTCAACTAGGTTTTCCGTCAGCTGCAGTGTGTGAAAAACTGAAGGAGAATGTTTTAAGTTAGCTTAAGTTACCTGAAGCAAATATTTTTGGCGTAAGGAAAAATCTATCCAAGAATCCAATTTGCAGGCTTTGTAAAAATTCATAATATCTGCACGATGTCAATTAAGTAGGTAGGTACTGAGCAATGCAATCCTAGATACAAGAATTTGCAAAAAAAACTGTGTCAATACTGTATGTTTATTGCTGTAAAAAACACAACTTTAGCATAAAATTGAAAGTTTCTCATTCAAGCGAAAAAACTGTAAGTATGAAAATGTCACGGCACGCAGAGTAGCGTCGGGCTTGCAGGTGACGGGAACATTCGCCTGCTTCGAGACATTACACACATGTCGTTTTATTAATACGCATGGTTACCTTCAACTAGGTTTTCCGTCAGCTGCAGGAAGTGAAAAACTGGAGGAAAATTATTTAAGTTAACTTCAATTGCCTTAACCATACAGATATCAATATTTTTGTCGTATGGAAAAATCTGATCAAGACATGATACTGTTACCATAATTATTGTAACTACAGACACGCACAAGTCCTTAACCTATCTACATGAGACATAAACCCAATGATCAAGATTTTTTTTTATGTAGACAAAAAAGGTTTGCAAGCTATTGTGAAAAAATCATAATATCGGCACACTGTTAATTATACACTAAGCAATCCTGGGACGAAGAATTGGCAAAAAAAATGTTTCCATACTGTAAGTTATACCAGATTTATATTATACTCTGTAATCATTTAACATTGATAACAATTCAATAATTATAAAAACCGTCCACAACGACACGTGTACCAAAACTCCCCACATCTCCCCAACATACGGTTAACTGAACTAGTGTTTAAAAACAATTTAAACTAATATCGTTTAGAGCTTAGAACCGCAGCATATTGGCACAAATTTATTCACCCTGGACGCCAAACGGTGGTTTAATTCCCCGTTAAGTTTCTTCAGGGGAAACGGCTGTTGTGTGTGTTTGCACCCTTATGGGATCGGGTGTTGTAGTGTGGTTTTAATTGTAGTGTACATTATTTACCTATATTGTGTTTAGTTACATCGCTAATTATATTTACAAACTTTTTAATTAGTTTCTGACTTTTATTTGTGAATTTTTTTCGGCTACTGATTTCAAAATGTTTGAACTGAATTTTTAACTTTTGAGTATTAGGTAACCTTCGATATTTATTTTATGTTAATTAAGATAATTATTGCAGTTTTAGTTTAACACACAATCGTCCTGAATCCATCTATTTTTAATTACTAATCTATTAACACGCTGTGCTTGTTGCAAGTTCCTAACGCCAGATGGCCTTTTCCCATGAGATAAAGTCTAGCCTACCTTCCACAGTAGCACACACAACAACCAAAAATCCACCAGCCCAGAAACCTCACAATAAGCACTTAGTCTAAAAAAAACTTCACCCACTAAAACGTTAGAGTTTATATAAAATGGCACCCATTCCCACTGAATCGCCGTGAGACGTTGACAAACCGCTCAGGGTGAAAAAGATGTATTTTTCCAAGATAAAATTCGGGGTGACGGGTGACTATAAATTTAACTTCGAACCACACTAAGGTGATTTCGTCCTTCAATATAAAAAAAAACCGGCCAAGTGCGAGTCGGACTCGCGCACGAAGGGTTCCGTACCATTATTTAAAAAGAATATAAATATTTATAAAATTTAAAATTACTTATATCACGTTTGTTGTATGGGAGCCCCCAAAATATTTATTTGATTCTATTTCTCAGTATTTGTTATTATAGCGGCAAGAGAAATACGCTATCTGTGAAAATTTCAGCTCTCTAACTATCACGGTTAATGAAATACAGCCTGGTGACAGACGGACGGACGGACAGAGGAGCGAAAACAATAGGGTCCCGTTTTGGTACGGAACCCTAAAGCGATTTAATACGTAATTCTGTATATTTGTCAGGTTAATAAGGTCAATTTTTTTTGTATGAGATTCTGATCGGTTTTGGTGTAGATTATTAAGTTGGTTTGATATTATCTTGATTTATTATTGAGCTAATCATTGCATGAAATCTGATAACTTTATCGATGAGATTGCTTGACACCTGTGTCTGCCTTTTGAAGAATTATTAAGTGTGGAATTTTTCTGCTCAATGAGAACGTGCGTCTTGCTATTGAGGTGAATTAAGTCAGTGACTTTTGACCTATAAAGTTCATACAGTTGTTCCCTTTTTCAACTGTTAAATTATAGGTTCTTCAAGAACAAATTGGTGGTGTTAACACATACTTTTATCGAAGTCCAAGATTTTGAAGTGACGTTGAACGTCTTAACTGGCGCAAATAAAAGTCATATGATTGATTGACAGTTGATTTCACGCGTGAGAAACCAGATTTATACAAAATCATCTCGATACAGAATGGAAGTACTGTAATATACAAAATGCGCACATAAAACAATTTAAACAAGAATTAACAGTAAAACACATGACGACGTCTCGAGTATTAGCTTCCCAGTCAATTTCCGTAAGCGGCATATAAATCTCTTAGACGCGGCGGTCTCATCTTTACTAGGAAATGCAGACCCAACCCGTTGGAGTTATAGTGTATTTTAACAAGGGAAATGTTGTAGTTTTTCACTTGTCTCGCACTAGAGACTGCTTTATTTTCAATGTGGATTTTGTGGTTCGCGAGAATGAAGTAATTTTGTGTTTTGTAGATTGATGATCGTTTTTAGTTGGGTCGGGGATGAGAATGTCGTTTTCGTATGGAGTTGTGATGTTTTTCATTCGAATAATACCATTTCTTGTAAAGTAAATACACTGAAATCGGTACTAGACGGTAGCAGTCAACACAAAAATCAAATACTTTGTTCTATTGTTTTTCATATACACATGCTGCGTATAACTTGGGACTGCTGCAAGAATTTAATAGTAAGAGATTTAACAACTAAAATGGTGTGGCATAAAATCGATCCAGGATTATAGTTTATTGAAAACTTTTATAAAATAAAACTGCAGCGGTAAATAATAAAATATATTATGAAAGTGACAGGCTCCGTGGAGTTTCTATTTCACGCGCAAATAGTCTGAGCGCATCTGGATTTATGCACGGGCCGTGATGACGGGCTGTCATGGCGCCTCTGTTAGATGCATAACCCTATGCAATTTATGTTGTCGAAATATTTTTATTTTTAAGCGTGACGCGAGGGTTTAGTTAGGTGTATTTTGGGTTATTGAAAGTAGCTTAAATAGTGTTATTATGAGTGAAGTCACAAAGAGTGGTTTAAATAGTTGAAGTAGCCACTTAAACAGTTATATTTTGGATACCAGCGGTAAATCTCAGCCACGGCCAAACCAGGGATTTCGCTGATACCTACATATTAGGTATTTGATTAGAATTAGTAAATCATAAGAGAAAAATCCACATAACATATTGGTAAGATGATTTAAGAAATGCACTGATATGAAGAAAGTGATAGTATTCGTACGACCAAATTTTATTTTCGTGGTAGGTATGTTTCGTACTTTGCAGTTACAGTAACAGCTATCGCAAGCATCCATTTGAAAAAGAACCTACACGAGAAGTAAAAACAGGCATTTATAACACACTGAACAAAACAACTGAACCGTCATGACATATTGAGACTGACAACTTACGAATTGTTTGCGAAACTTATCTCAGATACCGAAAATATGCCGCCGAAGACAATATTTTCGCTTATCTAGCATAATTTATGCGAAAACTTAACGAAACTTGGTCACTTAAGGAGACGATTCGTTCGGGACGTCGATCGAGATAAAATCATACTTTTGTAGTAATAAAGTTAGCAGAAGTTTCTGTTTGGCATTTTGTAATGTTATTATTCAAATTGTTGAATGTTTTGTTCGACGTTCCGTGTTCTGTTTAAATTGTTGTTTCGGGGACAGATAACGTGTATTTTGAAGTTTGGTTGCTTTTTGTTTTTTGAGTGCTTGCTTCGCTTTTTGTACTGAAAGTATTGATAGTAGAAGTTGTAACTTTGGGATAGTGCACAGGTGCAATGATACTTTTGCTAGCTCTGCCTCGTGGTTATACCCGCATCCGGAGGTAACTACATCCCGCACCCGGATTAAGAAGTAGCCTATGTTCTTTCTCGGGCTTTACAATCGGTTCGACCATTTTTAGTTATTAATCGACATTAGTCGGTCAATTCAAAATTCAATATGCCTCTTCCATGCCCCGTATCCCTAAGTTGTTAGTCTTCAGAAAATGGTGACAATGTAATGGGAAGTTCTATGGAAATTTTACAATGTCTGGGCCCCTTTATAGCCCTTTTGGTCATGGGTTGAGTGATAAAGATGGCTGACACTATGGTAAGAAGGGAAAGTGTAAACAACAAGTTGAATTCATGTTTACTGATTGTTTTTTGAAAGAAAGTCTGGCTTGCAAATCTTTCTGTGTGTCTGTCGCAATTTTATGTCAAAACTGTTGAATCAATGCAAATGAAAGGTACGCGGATAGTTTAGAATAGAAAGTACATAGACTGAAGATCACGATATGCTCCGGTGTGGTGGTCCTTATTATTTTAGTTGACTGTACAGCCAAACAACTAATTTCGGCCCTACCGAGGTACGTTTTGCGAACTATGAAGTATATTAATTTAGCTATTGTTACTGATGGATAGTTCTATTAATTTAACTTTACAAATAGGTAGGCACAACCATACAAAGTTACGTGCAAAATCTCATTTAAAAAATCCAATTGAAAATTCCACCTTGAATTTGATCATCAAAGAAATAATTGACATCCCCAAACATGCCAACATACTCACCACTGTAAGGGCGTTTCCCCTTATAATTTAATATAAATAACGTTGAGTTTGTCGCGCCATTTTTATAATGTGCGCTATGCGATGCAACGAGGGTGGACGGCTATTTTTCGATTTATATAGAGCTGTTGCTTTTGTTAAGTGTGATAGTTTTGATAATTATGTGTATTTTTATGATAGGTTTACTTTCGTATGTAGATTTCAGAGTGTAAGACTTCGTTAAAACAAATTAATTACATTCTGCTTCATCTGCTTGTACAAACAAAAATAGGCTTAAGTATGATAGCGCTCTTATGAATTTTAAATTTTCAATGCCAAGCTGTATCCGTGCAAAAAATTTTAGCGAAAGAGCTTTTCATTTCTTTTCATTGCTTGTTTAAGTCGTAGTCAAAACAAAGTAAACGATACTACGAGTCAATAGGTGTCCTCTGTCCTCTACCATATGTACATGGAGGACGGTTAATCATTATTACCTTTTTTTTTTCTGTAAATATCAAATAATTTGGTGTGACTGTCTGGATGTGAAAAGCGGTTTTTGACATCCAGACAGTCACACCAAAACGACACCCAATCACACCTACACCAACTCTTTACACATACTCTTACCAGATGCCCTCACGTTACATAGGGTGACAACACAGCCACCGTTCATAATCGTTGCCAGCAGACACGTTAAACACAGGAGCCTATAAAAATTGTGCAAAAACCATAAATTTTCTTTCCCATTCAATTATGGGAGACGCAGGCAGTTCCAGAAGGGAGACCAAGTAATTACGTGTCGTAATGTGGTGGTACTTGTAGTTTTCTTATAAATGGTGCGTGTATGTGATATTAATGGGTTTGGAAAAATGTATTTAAGGACGGTTTTGTGATGATTTGAGAACGGGTCGTGTAGTGGTGGTGTGTGGTGTAGGTACGTAAGAAGTCGAAGGTTTGCTAAAGCCGACTAAAATTGTTGGGTATGATATTAGCAAAGTCTTGTAGTACCCCAAAGTTGGTTCAGTTCAATGTATCCGAATAGTAAGAATAAAGATTTCTTAAAATGAGATTGATTAGGTTAAAGTTAAGGTTTTAAACAAACGAAAAAAATGATCTCGATTGCTTAATAGTAATTCTTAGTTAATAGTTGTGTTGCCAATTAAATACAAGCCGATTTATTATAAAGCCGCTTCGGAAAGTTAAAACAGACTTTCAAAAGTACAATGGTCTTAAATATAAGAATTGCCCATTTAGATATTTAGTTCACATTTTCAGAAAAGGCAATTTTCTTTGTATGTTACTTTTCACTTTCAAACGCCAATAAAATGGTCTCATTCAAATAAATGACTTGGCTTTGCATACACACAAACATTAAGATCTTATAAGTAGTTATTTGCAAAAGTTTATCCATTTTATATACAGTAGAAACTATTTTGAAGTTTCTGAAATGCTTATTTTCAGGGTTCATGGTCATGTCCTTCAAAAAGGATAAATTAAAATATGTATTTTCAAATAATCTTGACAGGCAAGTTTCATCAAAGTAGACTCTCTGAATGAAAACATAATCTTAAATAGGTAAAGACGCCGATAACATCATGAAATAGATAATCCAATTAGCTGTAGCTTTACATGCAACTTTTCAGCTAGGTAAAAACCTATTAAACTACCTATTAAATTACTTATTAAATAATAATGATAACAAATTCATGTATCTCTTGTAGTTTTGCGTTCGTTCGAATGACATCATTCAAGTTCAAATAATCCTAATTATTTCAATCCTAGACACAAAGATCACATAACGAAATTAACTAAAACATTTTAAAAACAAAACACCAAACCTAACCCTAGGCCACCCGGAAAATAAAAACCAATTTTCCATCGATTCAACCATCCAATAGCCGTCACAATACTTCTACACGTTCGGCTCACGCCACGGTCACGCTGCGTGGTCGCACTGCGGCCGCATTTGTCACGCAACTCAACCGCAGCCGTTGCCATCCGTCATACGCTCTTGACTACATCGGTTATGGCATAGAGTGTTGGGGCGTAGATGCGATGTTTTTGTTTGGAGTTTTATGCCTAAAAGTGCAACTTTACGCTAATTTTTAGTAGTATTTTCTCTACGATTTTATACGATTGAAGTAGTGAAGTAAGTATTAGTAATGGCAGCTGTATTCTTAATTCAAAATTGAATCATACTTATCGTTAGGTTATCATAAGCACCTACCAGCAGTTTTCTAAATCCTGTGACTTTTAACGTACCTACCTAAAAAATATAGACCGAAAACAGTGTTTTATCTTGAAAGGTACTAAAGATGATCCTATCTGGGAAGACCGAGCTGCAAAGGCTTTTCTAAAACAATGACCACCAAAGAATGATCCCTTCTGTTCACAAACATACTCTTTGCCAACCCTCAAGCAGGCATCTGTTAGGTATCAGTTTATTGCCCGGCCAACCGCAAGTGTCCCGTTAAAATATTACCCGGTATTACCGGTTATTACCGGGTATTACCGACGCGTGCCGAATATTACACGTCATTACAGTGGTCATAACTTGAGAACTTGAGGTTATAAATTACCTAGTGGCTATATTTTGACCTTGATTGTTTCAAGGATCTTATTATAGCTTAGGTAAGTCATCATCATCTTCCGAGCCTTTTTCCCAATCATGTTGGGGTCGGCTTCCAGTCTAACCGGATTCAGCTGAGTACCAGTGCTTTACAAGAAGCGACTGCCTATCTGACCTCCTCAACCCAGTTACCCGGGCAACCCGATAACCCTTGGTTAGACTGGTGTCAGATTTACTGGCTTCTGACTACCCGTAACGACTGCCAAGGATGTTCAATGACAGCCGGGACCTACAGTTTAACGTGCCATCCGAAACACAGCCAATGATGTCTAATATATACTTAGAAAGTACATACAAACTTAGAAAAGTTGCATTGGTACTTGCCTGACCTGGGATCGAACCCGCGCCCTCACACTTGAGAGGTCGGTCCTTTACCCACTAGGCCACCACGACTTCTTTATATTATAGCTTAGGTAAGTACAGATGTAAATTGTTCGTACAACCGAATATAATATTTTCTTTGCTTCTCTTTGAAATATAACTAAACACTAAACTAAGTATTTCTGTAAATCGTATACAAAGTGTTCTTGTTTGATTGCACGTGCTTTTTCAGGAACTAGGTATCTACAAGTCGCATATGAAAAAAAACATTTCAGTGGTCGATTGTCAATTTATCGAAATATTGGCTACTTTTTATCCGAGTTTACAGTAGCTCCTTTGGACGCTGATAAAACCGCGGGTTGAAGCTAGTTTAACATACTTTTGAAACAACCGAACCGAAATTTTGAACTGCCTTCCCAAGATGAAGTGGTACACTAATTATGCATTTTTTATAAGCTATATTTTCTACACATAGTCAAAGCTACATTACAACAATAATCCTTACACTTTATAATAAACGTAAATCCCCATAACATAACATAACCATAGCCTTATGTGCAAATTGCCCATACACGTGACACAGGCTTACAGTACTAAATGAAGGGTTATTAGTAAACACAGGTGGCTATGGGTGACATCTTTCTGGCTAATCCCATAGCTGCTTATAGCTGCCGTAGAATATGGTGTAATGATGCTCTTATGGTGGATGTTGGACTTTAAGTATTCTCAAGTGTTATGCTAGGGATATGGTGTAATTTAGGACAGCAATGAAAAATTCTTACTTATATTTCGATAAAGCAAAAGTGAACTCTGTCTCGCAGTCGCGCTTTCACGCCTAAACTACTGAACGGTTTTCAATTGTTATTACACACAGACTTTAGTGACTGAAAAAATTTCATGAGCAATATTTGGTTCTACCATAAATTTGTATTTTGTTCTCTATATACTGGGTGAATACAGACAAATCGGTAGTATCTCGACACTATTAATTTAGCTTTCAATAATACTATACTTAAGGTTTAAATAAACATAATACTTGTATTTTTGACATAGGTGCCAAAAATTAAAATAATTCATACTTACAGGATTTACCTTACATGTAAAAAATAATTTATACTTTTAGCTGCCTCATTTCCCATACATACGGACCATCATAACATCTGCCTAAACACACTTAGCAGTAAACACACGGCGTGACAGACAAACATACAGTGACGTCACATTTACATGTTAATAACACAACGAGCCTGATGGTGCTCCGTAGTTAGGAACGCAAGACCCCTTTTAGTGGGGGGGTAGCTTCATAGTGGGGGATATGCACATTTTCTACTTCTTTTTTGAAGGAAATAGGAAATGTATCAATATTTAGGTACTCCTCAATAATACACTAATAGAAAGTTATAAAAATAAAGACTTTACAGCAAACATCTTGCCTGAAATATTCATCATCATCCTCTGAGCCCTTTTCCCAACTATGTTGGGGTCGGCTTCCCGTCTAACCGGATGTAGCTGAGTACCAGTGCTTTACAAGGAGTGACTGCCCTATCTGACCTCCTCAACCCGGTTACCCAGAGAACCCAATACCCCTTGGTTAGACTGGTGTCAGACTTACTGGCCTGAAATATTATTGACCTAAAACCAACACAGAGACTGTGTTTCCTGGTGGCTTAAACTAGGGGTCTTCAAGTCAAAAAACCGATAAAAGTTGCATATAGGCAAGTGTGCTCCATCTCAGACTACATCATGGCCTGCATCAAATGAGAAATGGTCAAACGAGAGCCTGCTATCATAAAAAAAAATAATCTTATCGTTTCCCATCTCTTGAATATATGACAAATATTCTAGACTAGCTTCTGCCAGCGACTTCGTCCGCGTTAGAGTCGGACTTCGTGCAAAGAGAGAAAGAAATAATAAACACCAGCCCCTCCAATTATCTAAATCTATGCGTACCTACTACCACTTTAAGAAATAAAATGTAAACTATTGATAATTTGTAATTTGAACGAATATTTAAACACTACCAAAATAACTAATAGGTACAGGTTTATAAAATAACAACAAAAGAAAGTTAAAAATAAATTATTTAAAACCTAAAAGTCGCGCAATAAGGTTGAACACTCTGAACGCCTATTCGCATCAATCGCACCAAGAGCCAAATATTGTATGAAACTCGCGCAGCCACCGCGCCGCAGCCGCGTCGAGCGCGGCGACAGATGCCCAAAAATGATCCTTATAGCGTGATTCAGTATTCACGCGCGATGGCTTATCCGTTTTTCGTGTATAACTTTGGTGTTTCTTCACCGATTTATATGAATCTTTTTTTAATGAATAGGTAATACTATTAACTATTTTTAATTTGTGTGAGTGAGAGTGTTATAAACGTAATAGTAGACAAATATAATCAGAAAACTCCGAACTGCTAAGCTACCGAGAGAGTTTTACGTGTTATTGTGAGTCAACCATAAAAGATAGATATATACTGTCATGGGATATTTTTTACATAATTTTATGAAGAACATTTCCGTCATACATGGTTTCTGTGTAGCTGTAACCATTAGGGTTGCACACGCGACGGAATCTTAAAAAATGGAGTAACTTCTCCCGTTTTCCCAACATTTACCTTCACTGCTCTGCTCCTATTGATCGTAGCGTGAAGCAAAGTATCCTATAACCTGCCCAGGAGTATGAAGAATCATTGTACCAAGTTTCATTGAAATCCGTCAAGTAGTTTTTGTTTCCATAACGAACATACAGACTGACAGACAGACAGACAGACAGACAGACAGACAAAAAATTTTCTGATTGCATTTTTGGCATCAGTATCGATCACTAATCACCCCCTAATAGTTATTTTGGAAATATATTCAATGTACAGAATTGACCTCTCTACAGATTTATTATAAGTATAGATTTCTTAATGTAGGTAGGTTTGATTTTACTTATTCCAACCTAATAGACAGACATGTGTTGCAGGGGAGTTTGTTGCGCCACTTCTTCTTCCCAGTACAAACACATACGAAATGGTGACGGGCGGGCGTTTTAGGGGCTGTCTTTTGTTTTCGACGTTCGAAAAGTGCTGATTTATCAGCCTAATTTGAATAAACGTTTTTGAGTTTTCAAAGGACAATGCCGGATTTTGTATGGACCCTGTCCCCACCCACCAACAGACTTGAAACTAGTGTCATCGGAAGCGCATCCTTCGATAGATCATGATTATCAAAACGATTTACTCCAAATGTATGGGGTTTTGGAAAGACACGACATTTTAATATCCTTAATAATCAATAAACGTCAAGTTTGTTAACCAATTACTCGGAGTTGCGTGGACCGATTTTGATGTTTTTATTTTTATTTTAAAGAATCTATCTCAAAGTTAGTCTAATGTAATTTTCATCAAGATCTTTTAAGCAGTTTTTTAGTTATCATCGGTTAAAATAATCGGTTTGAAGAGACAGTGTAGTACTTCGTAAGCACACCTTAACCACCTCCAACAGAGTTCAACTAAGTGTCAAACCGATTAATTTAACTGATGATAACTCAAAAACTGCTTAAAAGATCTTGATGAAAATTAAATCGGACTAGCTTTGAGATAGTTTCTCTATATACAAAAAATAGATTTCAAAATCGGTCCACGCAATTCCGAGTAATTGGTTAACAAACTTGAAGTTAATTGATTATTAAGGATACTAAATTGTCTTATAGTTCCTAAACCCCATACTTTTGGAATATGTCTCCATAGTAAGAAATGATCTATTAAATGAGGCGCATCCAATGACACTACTTTCAAGTCTGTTGGTGAGTGGGGACGTTTTTAGGCATTGTCCTTTAGGTAGGTATATAATGAGCTCACGGCGGAAGATTGGGGATCGCTTTGCGCAATATACACTTATGGCAATTAACCAATAAATCACTTCTGCGCAGGTGAAGGTCAGGGCTGAATATCCTTGCCGATGATTATACATTAGAACTATTTTGTGCTATTTAATTATGTGCCTACAAACTCACTAGCGTCACTATTCACCCGCGTCTAACACCGTCGCATCGCATGCAAGGTAACGATGTCATTACAGCGCGACTGCGTTACCGTAACGCAGTGCGTACCCACTGTTTATTACTGTTATAAACGGACTTAATTGTTATGTAAGAATAGAGCTTTGTTTTATGAATTAGAAAACACAGTAGTGAGGTAGGTACAATGAGCAAGCTGATTCCTGTATATCACACCTGGGTAAAATATAGTCTATGTTAAATCACCGAGAATAGTGTACCTTCCCAACAGTGAAAAGATTTTTCAAATCGGTCAAGTAGTTTTGAAACCTATTCATGTCAAACAATCAAATCTTTCCTTTTGATAATATAAGTGTAGACAAGCCGTTCCCCGCATAAAGACGGGACTACTTCCCGCATCTGATCAAAATGCCTATATGAAACAAATCGGTTCAGTAGTTTGAGCGTGAAAACGCAACAGACAGCTACTTGAAAGTAGCTAATCCAAAAGTAAAGTAAAAGGAAAGTAAAGTAGTAATATCAGTAAGTAATGGTTACTGGTGATACCATTTTGATTAAAAATAGACCTCACAAGCACTACTCAAAAACAAAAGAAAACCCACCAGATTACACTACACACCACCAAAATCGACGCACCACAAACATAGTGATGTTCCATGTACCAACAATATCATTTAGTAAACACAAAGACAATTAGGAACCCATTGTAAACCCATCCCGGCTCACTTTCAGAGGCGTATCTATGGAAATTCAATTTTCCATGGACGACGTGTTTTTGTCCCCTAGTGTACAATGGTCGGTGTTCTTAGAGTACTTAACCAACCGGAGACGACATAGCTGTGTGTTATCCTCTACCGATGGTACAAGACCGCATATGATAATTACAACCCCATGTATTTTTCAGTGTCAAGCTTACATTTGTGTTTGTCAATTTTCCGAATTGATATTTTTTAATGCGTATCGATATGTGATCGAAAATGCATAAGTGATCGGTGAGCCAACGCCATCCTTCCACGAATTAACCAACTTTTTCGCATTGAGATTCAAGTCAATATTAAATCTATTTATTGAGAGTAGTCTATTACGATTAACATCTTTTCAAATCAAAAACATTTCTTCTACTGCTGACTAGTATTATGGCTGAGAAACTGTGAAGAAGAAACAGTGTTGAAGGAAACTTCCTAGGAACAATTTATGTTCACGGCGGTTGCAGTTGGTTGAATGCTCTAAGCCAGCATCTATTAGTATTTGCATTGCACTAACGGGGATCTGCAATGCAAACTGGCTTATATAATGAATGGTTTACAATATGGTTTCTGTTAAATTGGTGGCCAGTGTAATATCTAGCTTTGTTACATGGGAAAATGGCTGTAATGAAAGTAAAAAGTTAGTTACAGTTAGTAGTGTAGTTTATCTATCAAAAATACAATCACAAAACTAATATTTTTTTACTTTGATCGCTTATCATGTTTTATAGATATAAGGGTAAAGGCTGTTTATTTGTTTTGGTGCACCTACAACTTTATTTCATTGGATATCATCATTATTCAATTTCATCAAAACTGATTCAATAGTTTTGGCATGAAAGCTGGACAGACAGAGTTAGTAACTTTCGCATTTATAACATTAGTAAGGAAATCTCATCTCATATCTTACAGACAAGATCATCCACTCATCTAAAGAAGGAAAACTTCTCATAAATCAAAAATAAGTACATTAAGTATGCAATAACTGCAAGGTATCCCATGATAACCCTTTCAGGCCAAATATGATTAATATTGCAAATAATTGGCCGGTACAGTTTTGTTTGCACACCCCACGGAGGAGCGAAAGATAGCGGATATGCCGTAAGGAGGGTAGGGCAGACCCCTTTTTTTTTATTATTGTTATCTTTCATTAATTTATGGGCACAATAATACCCATGTTTACTTAACACAAGTAATGCTACTTAACACTATGATGACTTTAACACTTCATCAATTATCTTAAATACTAAGATGGCTGGTTTACAAGAAGGCTCTTGTAAAACAACGTAACGTACGGTAAAAAGTTACTAGAACAAAAAGATAAGTTATTAGAACTAACGAGGGGTTAGGGTTTCTTGTCAAAACCAAATTTCTTTTTATCAAAAACTAGCCGTTTTCCCGCGGTTTTACCCGCGTCCCGTGGTAACTACTGCCCGTACCGGGATAAAATATAGCCTATGTTAGTCGTGAATAATTTAGCTTTCGAATGGTGAAAGATTTTTTAAAAACTGTCCAGTAGTTTTTGAGCCTATTAATTACAACCAAACAAACAAACAAAGTTTTCCTCTTTATAATATTAGTATAGATTGGTTATGGTGATTGGTGATTTGATTTTGAAAATAATTGGCGCGTTACTTTCTTAGGAGATTTTGCGATATGACATCTCCGCTAGTCATTTTGTTCTCCATGGCACACCCTCTCTGCCAGACTCCCTGCGGGTAAGCTTAATTATTGTAAAGTTATGACTAAGTGAATTCATGGAAAATGTGTTTGAGTTATAGAATTTGTGATGGGGTTGTATGTTATGGCGAGTAAATATAGAACCGTCTGTTGGTAAAATACTGATTTTGGGAAAATATGGGGTCTGCTTAGGGCGAAATGAAGTCCTTGCGAGAAAACATGTACGCATACAAATTGAGGACTTCCTGCTTTCTGAGTTGGCAAAGATGAATAGCAGATTGTTGTACTTAAATATATCTTTGAAACTAAAAATAATAAACCTAGAATGCATTCAAAGCGCCTGAATCTTTGGTACTCATATTGTGCGGTAGAATTCGTCAACGTCCATACCACGTTGAAAGCACCGGTTCTCGTCCGATCACCGAAGTTAAGCAACATCGGGCGCGGTCAGTACTTGGATGGGTGACCGCCTGGGAACACCGCGTGACGTTGACTTCTTACACACCAAGAACTTTTTTTTTCACTTGAATCTATGACAGAAGTTAACTTTTGCGTGCACGGTAAGGTTTGTCAATTTCATTTTTCTTAAGTGATATCTCTTTGACACACATAGGTATTTACATAAAAGAGTTACTTTACAAAAAACAATTATTAAAAAATGCGATAAAAATCCACTACACTACTTATAAAAAAAAACAACAGAAAACACGAAATAGGCATCCCAAAATCGATTCAGAAATTGAATTGATATCACTTCACTCGACCCGTTGTATGACGAAATTGGCGCATATTATTTGCATTCTCACACAACTGGCCAATCTGCATTGCAAACTTCCAACAGATATGCTAACTTGGGCCAACATAAATCTGTCCACAACACATCCAAAACCCCACCTTATTTCTTAGAAAATAGAGTCTAATTTCGTGTAACAATTACGAGTCGTATATAGAGGTTGTTGTAAATACCTATATACAGGGCTGTCATGCTTTTGACGTGTCGGACAAACATAGTTGGATGGCTCGTTTGTCAGAATTTGCTGTTTAATTCTCATGTAATCGGATGTTTGCTGTTGATGTGTTTGTTTTAGAAATCAACGGTGTTACGGAGATTTTAATTAGGACTTGATTTAGGTTTGATGATACTATTGGTTTCATGGAGGAATTTGATTGGTCAATTATGTTCTTTGCTTAGTTAGGGAATCATCAATTGTCAGACTAGAAAATGCACATATAAATTCAATTCAGAGAGGTTATATATCTTTCTATCACCGACATTTACTTAACTAACATTGAAATCTATCACAATCAGATTTAATTATTTACATTCAAAATTATTTTCTTTTGACATTATGTGGGATATGTGAAAATAATCATATCAGAAGAAATTTTGGCTGTCTTACAGAAAACATGGCCTTTTTGCGTGAGGTCAATGACCTTTATAGAGTGTCCATCACTCAACCGCACATAGAAAAGTGTAAGTCCTAGTACTAAGTAACACCCTACCCATTAATCACTACAACAATAAATTTTACAGCCCTTCATGAAATTTTAAACCACCCATCAAATTTACACTTAGTGCCAAACATTTGTACACTCGTCACGTCACCGATCGATTACACCCAGCTCGTAAACTTGGCACTTTCAATTGCAACACAGTGTAAAGTTAGCTTCAAGCTTCTACACTATTTTTAAAGAAAACTCCACCTTATTAAAAAGACATTAAAGTTTATTTTCGACATTAAAGAAGTATTTGATAAGAAATCGAAATTATAGGGTAACGTCTAGGGGGCTTTTGCAATTTTTAAGGTCCTTCATTTACGAGTACGGGACTAGATATAATTTTTATTGTGAATTTAACAGCTCTTTTATTGGACATTGATCTAGACATTTTATTTTAGTCTGTAGACGGCGATAAAGTGAGTGCTTTATCAATAATGTGTCTAACAGATGTTTACAGTTTGAAGTCAAAAACCTTCATGCTTTAGGACACAAAGAATTTTATAAATTAAACGAATTAAGAGTTACATACTCATTAGTTCCTTGTAACCACATTTTGTACAATAAATAGCGTCTATAAAAGCTTACCTCAAAACAATTTTGAAAAGGCTAGACCAGTGTTGATGACCATTTAATTATTCCCAGATACATCAAAATTTATACTTAAAACACTGGAAGTCCACCGAAATATATATAGTTGGGAAAAGGCTAGACATACGATGACTTCAAAATTCATACTCCACTCTACATCTGTCTAAGGCCAGACTTTACACTGCAGTTCAATGAAACGTAGGCAGCGTCTAATATAAGCGCTGAATGTGTAGTTTCGCACCAATTCGCATAATTTCGCATAAGTTCGAATTAGGCATTCGCATACAATTAGAAGATGATCAGGCTGCTGTGCAAACGGGATAGATTAACGAACTTCGTGCAAACAATGTGTTGGAGGCTCAGGATGCGTCTGTGTGTTTGTTTATGTGTGTGTCTGTAGGGGCTGTGTTTGTAAGTGTGTTGTGCAATGGTCAGCTGGATTTTCTTTGTGGATATCTCATGACTTGAGAGTTAAGAAGAGTGTTATAAAAGTTAACATATACATATCTATACTAGCTGGTGCCCGCGACTTCGTCTGCGCAGGTTTAGTATTTCGAACAATATGTTTACAAATTGTAGCCTATGTGTTATTCTGATGTATAAGCTATATTATTGTAAAGTTTCATTAAAATCCATTCAGTAGTTTTTGCGTGAAAGAGTAACAAACATCCATACATCCATACATACAAACTTTCGCGTTTATAATATTAGTAGGATTCTTTTTAAAAGACAGCGAAAACTGCACTTATGAAGATTGTTACCTTTCTAAAGTGTTATTTCACTTCGATAACAAGACAATCTTAAAAATTTGTGTACTGTGCAACAGTAAAACTGAAAATTCAAATATTTTTTCTTTTCCTAAATGTATTTTATAACCGACTTTCCAAAGAGGAGGATCTGAATTCATATGTTGTATGTTTGTATTTTTATCAATACAAAGGGTATTGATAATAATACGTAAAAAAAAATCAGGGAGTAGCGTACCTCAAAGAAGTAAGATATTTCTACCAAATTTGAACAGCAATTTCAGCAATAATGTCTCCCACAAAACACCGTTACCATTCTATAGCATAACAAACATTCACTGACGGAATACATAAACAGACGACTATGCAAATTCGTTAGCTGCATACTTATCGACCCAATTGGTGATAGGTATAGATCATATAATGGTAAGCATAGAGAAGTAAATTGGTTGCTTTCAACTGAAATGATTAGCAAATAGGTTGCATAAAATATTAGTCATCATCATCTACCTAGCCTTTTTCCCAACTATGTTGGGGTCGGCTTCCAGTCTACGCGGATACAGCTGAGTGCCAGTGTTTTACAAAGAACGACTGCCAATCTGACTTCCTCAACCCTGTTACACGGGCAATCCAATACTCCTAGGTAAGACTGGTTTTCAGACTTAATGGCTTCTGATTGTTGGCACATTCATTGGAGAAAAATATATAGGTCTAAGTAAATATGAAAAAAAGACATCTAAAGATTTGTACACACTTTTGCGATTCGAAAACTGAAACAAAAAAGAATCTTAGAAACTCGAATTGTACTGGTATCTTTACAACGATGAATGAATCAGTCAGTTTTTATAGTAAAAATACCATAAGCATTTCCATTCAAACCAGAACTAATAAAGAAAACACCATAACATAAAAAAAATCAATCAGTCTAAATCACCTTGCACAATAATCCTGTATGTTACAAATATAATAAAACAAAATGTTTGTGACGCCCTTCATTCGGGCACAGCAATGCATTGAATTCTTTATTGAAATTGAATGTTTTTATAACGGGTATGATTTAAGCTGTCACCAATTTAATTCATTTTGTGTTTCTTAAATAATAGGGTTTGCCCTCAAAATAGTAGGTTTGTCACCAAATGTAGTCACCAAACAATATAAAATCAATTCCACAGTAAATTACCGAAAATCATGGAGATATGGGGTCAAGTACCAAATAAATGGTTTTGTATGTATTATAATAGGTTTGTCCTAATAGTTTTTAAGCAAACTAATGTAAAGAGATCACCAATAAATCATATATTATATCACTAGAAAATTTCATGAAGGTCTAAAAATGTAGGGTGGTCGTCATCATCCTTTCAACCAAAAGAGTCTACTACTTAACTGGTCATGTGCCTCCCCCAAGGGTCTTAATTTCCACAGGTAGTATAAATATATTTAAATTAAATTTCTAGCTGAATAGTAAATAAAACACTTAATTAAGGTCAAAATAATCAATATTTATTGTTAAAAATAACAATCACTGAATAATCAGCGCTGGTTTGGATTTTCAAGGGCGCCCTCTTTTTTTTTCTGGCCGATAAGTAATTTTTTTGCTTCTGGTGGGGGGTTGGCCACCTTTACGCCTATGGCTAATCCGATAATATGCTTGCATCGTATGATCGTACCTACAACCAACCTAAAACCCATTCGTTGAGGCCCGAAAGCGCGCCAATTTGTCTCCCTTCCCTTCCTCTTCCCTTTGAACATATTTTCATTAAAATTATAAACTGATGTATTAAATTGGTAACGAATACATTATTTTAATAACTGAACGAAATAAAATGTAACTACTGTATTGGTGACAAAATAACAAATAAAAAGGAGTCGCAGTCAGGGATCGATTAATCGATTTATTTGGTGACAGATCTACCATTTTGAGCACCAAGCTATTATTTCAGTAATAAAACTATTATTATAAGAACGAAGTTTATATTCATGTAATGCACTACAGTTTTATTGGTAATCCATCTCATATTTTACACATTATATTAACAATAATTTGGTAATTCATACCTGGGAACACTCTTTGTTTATCTGAGAACGAAAATATTTCGTGGCGATAGATCTATTTATTAGGTGATACAACTTGATGACAAATATAAATTTTGGTGACAAAAAATATAGTTCCCTTTTATAACATTTCTGGTTTTGTGACCCAGCAAAAATATGAAGAAAAACATATATATTAGAAAAAGAAGCTTTCGAATATGATAGCCTGCACTCCAAAATTTATGGTTAATACTGCCACAAATGCAATAAGGAATTTCAGAACCGAAAAACTGATTGATAACCTCGGAATAACATACAAATCTATTACGCTGAAAAGTTTTATAGGGTAATAATTTCTTTATCAAGCTCTAAAATCCCCATAGGTAAGATCAACCAATCAATTTTGCTAGTGGGTATATAGGTACAGTAAACTGCACATTAGTGGTAACTGTCATGCAGCTTAACTTAATAGTAATAAGTACGATGTTCCTATAAAACTGTTACCACTGACCTGAAGTTGACTGTACCTATTATCATCGCGAACCTATTCTAGATTGTTACAACAATCTACCATTTAACCAATCACCCAGCACCCAACCACCCAAGTCCACATCAACCTAAACAACCGAACAAAACCAACACAACTATATGTTCTGTCAAAGCTTAGAAATACATGAGAGAAATAGCGGGTATTACGTACCCTTAAATCCTTAGCATCAGAGGTAATGATAACAAATGAACGGCGTTGTAAGCGCAGCCTCCCAGAAGTAGGATCCCAGTGGTTTGGTACAGGTATGGAAGATATACAGCATGGAAGGATGGTAAGCATGTTCGCGAACTTGTATGTAGTGTTTTGACAACTATTTTGGAGTCGCCTTCAGTGTAATTGGATGTAGCTGAGTAACTAGTGTGGTTTTAGGAAGAAAATGATAATTCGTCAGATGACATCCCTTCTGAGGGCAACGGGAGGTAGTGTCAGAATGTTACTGACTTAAACTAATCTTTGTTCCTTTTGAAGCCCATTGAGCACCAGGAACACGGTAACTCTTTCGAACAAACCTGCAGCCTTGATAGGCTTCGGCCCCAATGGTCTCCGCAGGGCTTATTATACTGACTTTTCCTTGAGGTTTATTGCTACCCCTAACTTCATTGTGATATCTGCCATTTGGATGCATTTCATGTTAAAAAAATCTCACTCATAAAAGTTGTTGGTACTCTTCGCCCCTGTGTCACATATAAAGACAAATAGGCTCCTTTACATAATAATCGTCGCGATTCCTGCTACTGGTAAACGACTTTGTTGTCTGATCTGCAATATTGTTACCTTATTCTATACTAAGTAAAGCCGCTGGTTTCACTCGCATCCAAATAAAACAAAGCATGGAACAATACATTGTACTAAGCGTAAAAGAACTCTTTTCTCAACGAACTTATATCGTAAGTATTGAATCAAAATAATTATTGGGTTCTTAACTACTTTAGTCACATTTCCAATGTCTAAAAATATCGTAGAAGTATTTAACTATTTCTTCTTGACTTCACTAAATGAGGTTCATATTTACCCGGGCTATGCTCTATTTAAAATGCCAATATAACAAAAATATATTCGCAAAGATAGAATAGACGAAATAAAATTCCGAATGATACGAAGATTTTACTAGCAAACACTGCAAAACTCGTAGCTTGAACATAAATGGCTTAAAACACACCCTAATCTAGAAAAAGGTTTTAGAAAACCCCGTGTGATATAAAACCACTCAGCTTCCATGAAAATATTATACAAAACATAACCTCCATATTTTCATACGGTAAAAAACTTTATTTAGTACTTAAAGTATTGTTAACACACAGACTATAAAGGGGACTCCACATTAACATACAAAACGCAGCGGTCTTTTTGTGCGCGTAAACTAATGCACTAAAACTTTTGTGGTGTAGTTTTAAAACTAAACAGTCGTTTTTGAAATTAGAACTCGTGTATAAATGGCGGTTTAGAAGTTTGTTTTGCAATGATATTATTATCTCTGAAATATTATGTGTAGTTGGTAGGACAGACTGGTTTTTAAAGTGTATTTTAGATAATACGTGACCTACATTTTAATTGAGATTAAGTACCTAGGTACTGAAATATTTTATCAGCTAAGCTGACTTTTATTGTCAGAGATAACTCTTTTAAAAATAAAGTTTTAGATTCAGCGAGAAAAGCTATTTATTACGCCGATAATATACATGTGCATATACCTAATAAGAAGCTACTTCCAAGAAACGTCAAACACATTCACAAATGATCCCAATATCAACTCAATCCCGGAACATCTTAAATAATTGTAACTGCGAAGGTCTAAACTATCCATCACAACTTTCCAGTTCACCCCACTCGCCCACAATTCTTGTTTACGTTAACAGTCGCAGCGATTTCTCCCCCAATCTGAAGTACCCTTTATAGTACCCGCACACTGAAGACTAAACAGTCGGCCGACAGTTGACCCGATAATTGGCCATTTTTTTTTAATAAAATCTTGATTCAAATCAAAGTTTACAGTTGGCCTGATAACGGCTAAATACCTGATCTTTGTAATTTGCGTACTACCAGTCATCTTCATATTGAGCTAAAGTCCAAACAAACTATCGGACGACTTAAAGTTTGCAGTGTGGAGGTACTCTTATAGTTTTGGGGGCAAAACCACGATGTCACTTACTATGATATACTGCTGAACTAAACTGAAAATTTGAGCAGATACCAAATGTTAAACATTTTGTTTACGATACGAGGGTGTTTTGATGATGTATGTTTGTGTATAACTAGGGAACTGACCCGGTTTTGCACGGTTATCTAAATATCTATGACTTATATAATGACCAGGAACTTCAATTATTTGTTTGTTCTGCATTCTATGAAAGATGGCAATAACATAGCTTGTACATCCAAATGACAAATGGTCTACTTTTTATACAGGTAGTTCCCTCTTGGTTAAGGGTTTTCCAAGCCAAGTTATATGTAAGCTACTTCATAAAATATAGGTAAAATGTTGTACGTATGTATATAACTAATAATTACTTCCCGATAATAAAGTAACCTATGTACTTTCTCGGCATAAAGTATGTAGCATATTCTGTTTCTCAGGCTTTCACACAGCCCCAATTAGAATACTGAGAATTCCAACTAGAATACTAGAAACTCCGATACGCGCGGGGTTGTGGCAGTCATCGAGAGGATCCAGCTGCTGGGGCTGAAGGTGGCCTTCCACAAGTCCGAGGCCATGGCAATACACTACCAAAGAGTGATAGCGTGTGACTGGCGCGACACTGCGTCGACGGGCAAACCCCGACACGGTGGACGTAGCCTAATACTTACTTATACCCCCATATACTTACTTAACACACCTCACAGCACTGTGTATCAGTAAGGTACTAATTTCCTGCACATCGGGAACTGCGCTAATTGCTAATGACATCGACGCTACATCGGCGTCTGAGGGCAATGACATTATGTGCGAAGTTACAACTAGAAGACTGTATAGTAGGAAGTTAAATAAGGTTACAATAATATTATTTGCTTTGATTATTACTTTAGTTAGGAAATAATATTAACTCGATTTATTTAGTTTTGTAAAACTTATCAAATGTTAATCTGTATCAAATAAATTCAAAACTTTCAGTTTAGAAATATTCATTATCGAGGAAGACTACTTTTTACCCAGGTGCCCGGAATAGGGGAAAGGGTGGGTAAAAACCTTGCAGAAATAGTGGATAGCTAGCAAATACCTATTCATTAACAAAAACCCAGCCTTATTATAAAATCTAAATATATAAAACTCAAAGGTGACTGACTGACTGACTGACATAGTGATCTATCAACGCACAACTGAAACCACTGGACGGATCGGGCTGAAATTTGGCATGCAGGTAGATGTTATGACGTAGGCATCCGCTAAGAAAGGATTTTGATCAATTCTACCCCCAAGGGGATAAAATAGGGGATGAAAGTTTGTATGAAACTTTGTCAATTTTAAACCGATCGGACTGAGACTTTGCATGCATAAAGCTACTATGGCGTAGGCAACCCTTAAGAAAGGATTTTGATAAATTCCATCCCTAAGGGGATAAAATAGGGGATGAAAGTTTGTATACATCTTCTTAGATTTTATGAAGAAGTCCTGATGACGAATCAGAATTTTATGATGACGTTCGCTTAAATACGATTTTGATTAATTCAACCCCCATTCAACCCCCACGGGTGATAAAATAAGGGATGATGAAGGATGTAAAATGTATTAGTTTGAACCTATCAGTACGTAATGGAACGAACAAAATAATGTTTAGTTCTAAATGTTGAGAAGTTCTGCCTACCGCTATTAGATGGCGCTGTGCATTTTCGTCTCATTTCTGAATCGCAGCAGCTGCAGAAAATGTACAAATGACAGCTTTGTCAGACTCAACGCATATAGACATAGATTATAGCTGTTTCCTGTGAAAATTACTTACGCACCATACGTAATAATTTTCCAAATTGGCTGACTAGATCCAGAGATATTCACAACGTCACAAACTTTACTTCTTTTGTTTAGATAAATGGTCACTTCCACAACAAAACCTTGATCAATGAATCTATGTGACTGCTAAGTGCTAATCCTAATTATACTGTCACGTGAAAGAATGCACCTACGGGATAAGTAGTATTTTGACTATTCTATATTGCCCACGCAGACGAAGTTGCGGGCAACAGCTAGTACAACATAAAAACCAACAAAATATAAAAACCTTTTAAAACCTTAAAATCTCTTTTATCTAAAACTCACTAGAACAAAACAAGTTCATAATACTTTGCTCTTAACATTACATTTTTAATATAGTTAAGTGCATTTACCATGCAATGTTTCGGCAAAGCAGAATGCAGGTTTTAATATCATGAGTTTAGAGCACATATGTGTATGTACATTTTTGTATGCAACACTGGCTTATAAAGAGGCTGCTTTTAAGTTTTTTTTGTTGGTGCAAAGAAGGTATGGGAATGTAGGCTTTTGCTGTGATAGAGTAAAATTCTTTGGTTCTGTATAGTGTGGTTTGTTTCATAGATTTTGAAGATCACAATTTGATTTTGTCGAGAGATATGCAGGCCACATACAAGTGGTCCTTTTCGATGTCACTGGAGAAAGCCTATGTTCAGCAATAAGTATGAAATGATGACTTCAATTCTGTTTTGAATGTAGTGCAATAATATTTTGTACAATTAACTTAAATACCACATCACAGATAATTTCTTTACTACTAGGTTAAATAGTAAAAACTCTCTACTAAAATAAAATATACCACCATAAACAACCTGTTGGCAATTCAAGCTGCATATTTCGAAATATTTTTTGAGTTCTTATCTCAACTGGATTCCGTAATGGATGCATTAGCTTTTTCAGCTTAAGACTTTGTTTGCTAGTTTTTAGATTCAAGCCTACGTATTTTCTTTTTCACCTGGAATTTCGTTTTCCTGCTACTGTTATTTTTAATTCAAAAACATCGCCGGATTAGAAACTTCTAGTAATGTACAAGATATTTTTTGGAGATGATGGAAAAAATATGATAAATAAAAATATATATATCTTTTTTGGAAGTCGGTTAGTAAAATTTCAGTTTTATTAGTTGTGTTTTGCTGCAGAAAGGAGCAACATAAAGAATTGTAGCATTCGTAGCGTCGGCGTAGATGGGTTCGTAGCGGTCTCGTAGCAGCGTAGTCAGTCTCGTAAACGAGTGTGGAATTGGCGTAGCGCACAAAATATAAAATTAAAACCCAGTATTTCTTATTTAAGTAAAAAATTGAATTACTTGAATTGTTTTGTTTGAAAAATACATAAATAGAACTTTATCATTCTATAGTTCTGCATTCAACATTTTATTTATTAGGAATTAATTGATGGAATATGCATACAGGCCCCAAAGTCAAAATATCACATCAAAATTACAACACACGGAAAAAATCTCCAAACTCACTTTACAAAACTTAGCCACACTTTAATTATATCGATAAAAAAATTCTAACTTTGCCCATTTTTTTATGGCAACCCTGAATAATACAGAGCTGAAAGTAGAGCTAATTAAAAGTTCGATGCCTCGGGACTGGCAACCCTAACTAGTTACCTACATTATATTTTACACTTTATTTACGTATCGCGAATAGTTATATTTACGGAAATATATAAAAAAAAGTAGAAAGCATAATATGTAGTTGTGGGAGAATATGATTTATTTTTACTTTCTTATTACAATGAAATACAAAAAGAACGGATACTAACGTAATGTAATTTAAAATAAATTATAAACATAAAAGTTTCGATGGCTACGTTACATTTTATCCATGTACAAAAAACTGTTCTCTCAAAACTCCGCTACATCTATTAAAAATACCAACTACAAAAAACCTTGAAATTGAATTAATCTCGAACCGTAGACCCATGAATATTCATGAACAAATAATATGTTAATCAATAATGGTGGTTCCCGCGGCCTGTAAGCCGTGCCGATGGTTGCGACAACCCATAAATTTGAATGGTCAAGTGACTTCCACGTGCGGGGGTGCGCAACCTTTGGGTTAGTTCGGCTTTTGTTTTGTGGGTTGATTTATTAATAGGTTTAAAAAATGGGAAATGATTAAGAAGTTGTTTATATAGTAAAACAGTAGTTATATATAGTTTCGTTTATTGCATTTTTTATTATTATATTTAGTTTGAAAATGTGTCGGATGTGAAAAAAAATTGGATTGAAACAAATCTCAACTCGGGTGTGATATTAACGATTACAACTATTTGATTACTTACCTAACTGTTTGTGGATTGTTTACTTACGTAAGGGATTTGTTCTGACTTTTTATTGAACAAATCTATCTGAACTATTTTCAGGAGTTTAATCTAATATTTAACAAATTTGTACAAAATGCAAAAATAAAGAAAATACTCAACAGAAATAAAAAAATAAAACCAAGCACATTTCTTTGCCACTCAAAAAAAATACCTCCAAACACCACGAAACCAGCGAGTTTTCTTCCTGAAAACGTAGCCACCATATTTTAATAACTCCACTCAATATTCGTGAGTCAGTCCACAAGCTCGCCTGCAGCGGTAATATCATGCGAGTCTCAATATAAAACCGTCTGTATGTCTGTCTGTATGTATGTCTGTGTGACTTTCTGTATGTTCGTCTATTTGCACAAACGCTTCTTGTCCAGAGAGGAAAGATAGAATATTCTGGTGTGTTAATCTTTTGAGGTAGCTTGGAGAATTTGTGGCTGACGGTTTAAATGCGGAAGAAACTGTATTTTATACGTTTGTTATTGCATTATGTTAAAAAGTGCTGAATCGTTTTTAATATGATCCGAAAAGTTGACTTTCAACTACTCGTGCGCCGCTAAAATAATTATAAAACAGTAGAAAATCATTTGTGTCTCGCGTAAAGACATTTCTTAGAAATCAGTCGATAAATGCAGGATACGTTTTTGGTGACATGATTTATTTTTCTTATTTTTTTTTTTTTCAAACAGTGCAGCTGCTAGTCAAAGAAAAATACTTTCTGAGTAATTTTTTTAATATTGAATTTATGTATTTTCTTTCTAAAATGCCCCACCCCACTTACATTCAGTTCTGTTAATTCAAAACACCCTTTCAACATCTCCAAAAATACATACAAAAACAATAAAAAAACTGTTGTCTAACCCTCCCCAGTGAGACTGGTGGCCGAGGCTGTTATATGATGCACAAGTCAATTCACACCCGGGGTATGTATACAGCTATAGAGCGCAGTGCCGGCCCATGCATGCTATATCGCGCAGCCCTTTGTCTAGATAATCTGTTTATACTGAGTGTTTGTACTTGTGTTATGGGAACTGTTTTTTAGTGCTATGTCTTAAATAATATTTTTTTTTGTATTTTATATACCTACTAAAACATACTTGTTCTGATTTATTTAGTTTCAACACCTAGGTGGTTTTTCGTCGGTTATAAATTGTCATTATTTCTTGGTCTAGGATTTTTCTTCGTCGAGTGGGTATATTATGCCGCTTTTTTTCGTTTTTTTTGGGAACAGCTTCCACAAACAAATAAACATAATTTCATGTGTCTAAATCGCCAAATCTTTACAGCCTCTCGTATTGACAGCTTTACTTCAATCCAATAAAAAAAAACTACAACGTAATGCAGTATCAAAAATAGACCCGCAACTCACTCTTTTGCCATCAAAGTGCAAAAACTCCAAAAAAATCGCGATCGCTTACGTATGCGCCGACACATAAGTAACGACACAGATCCACAAATGAATGACAGGGAAAGAGGGCGCCGTCCATGGATAATGAAATAACTAGCGGAGATGTCATAACGCAAAGTCTCCTAAGAAAGTACGAAGGGACAAGGGACGTTACCAGCTCCACTTTTAAAAGGAGCGACTGCTATGTGACCTTCTCGACCCAGTTACCCGGGCAACCAAATACCCTTTTTTGGTCATGGTGTCTTTTTTACACAATCAAACTAGTGTCAGACTAATTGTCTTCTGACTACTCGTAACGACTGCCAAGGATGTCCGATGACAGCTGAATCCACCCATTATTGTCAAAATAATCGAATATTACCTAAATCAAGCCCAATCGGTGAAATTGGTTTTGATTTGACAAAGAACCCATGTCGTTAGTTCTAGTAACTCATTGCGCCCGTTCGTTGCTTGACCTACAAGAAGGCGCCTGACCTACCTTCCTTACGGCATCTCCGATATATTTCCTTCCTCTACGACCGGCACAGATCCACAAATGAATGACAGGGAAGGAGAGCGCCGCCAAATTGCATAGTCACTCACTGAGGGGACAAAGCAAAACGATGGTTGTCATCCATTTTAAAATCTGTCGCCAGTTGATGTGGCCGCGATGTGTGCGAACCTTTACCAATTTTAAGAAAAGAAAAATATAGTCAAAGTAAGTAATTATCATTACTTCTAAGTTTAATTAATATAACAGTTCAGAATAATTTGCATGAAACAAACTTAATTCAATCTATTATTGCGTTACGATGCCACATACATACGGATTCACGCGTCAATTTCAACCACATTATTTATCTGGAGTTAAAAATAAATACGAAAAACACAAATACATACCTACCTACCGCAAACAGAATTTCGAATCGAAAAATACAACAGCCCAGACACGAACGGACTGCCCATCGAGACCTCATCCCACACACACAAATATATCAATCTCAGGCCAAGTCACCCCTTTCACATATTCCCCAATTCCCCCTTTCCATATTTCCCCAAGTCCCCAACATCCGTAGTGTTGGGCTATGATTTATGGAACGGTGCAAATGGGTTACGGTGACAGCGGACGTGTGTTGGTACAACACTACAATTATGCACATTGCATTACGCTTTGAAAGCGACTCAAGCGCTTTTTTGTTCAACTTCTGGGCCACGGGATTGATGTAACTGCGTTTTGTTGGGTAAACAATAAATTAAGCAATAAAGAACTTACTTCGGGTTTTTGTAATCCTTCAAAAAACGAATATAGCCCATGAGTACTCGAAAGATTTTACATCTTCTAGCAAATTGATGTTATAAAAGAGATAACGAATGATAAACTACGTTTCCGTAGTTAAGAAAAAAGATTCTGAAATCGCTTACCCCACAAACAGTCTCTTTCAGGCATCATGCAACAAAAATACGTAGGTACTTAATGCACAGTAAATAATAAAAACAATTCTTAATATCATCTACTAAAAATTTTAATATCCCAAACTAAAAATTATAGCATCATTTTAAGCTAAAAGTAAGTGCTCTAATATCGCAAGGAAAAGTAATACAGAAGGTCCAGTTGACACAAACAAAACGCGAGGGTCAGGACCTACGGTTCTTCGGGTATCAGATCTATTCTACGGGGATCGATGGTCACTATTTCCCATTCACCCACCAATTTCTTCTGGTGTTTAGTCATGAGCTCGTATGCTTACAATACTTATCAAATAACTTTGCCTCTCTGATGACAGCTAATTGACGCCAAGTGCATGCGTAGCAATTCTCTCGTGAAGTTGCTATAGTAGCCTAGTACTTTGACACATTTTATTGGACATAATTTAAAAATAACTGCAGATAAAGTTATTTATTTATTTAAAAATTTTTGTACACACACATAATAGAGAAAGATGACAGGAAAGAAAGAATTTACAAAGGTAATGCTTATTTCTTAAGAAATCTCTTCCAGCATACCTGCTTATTATAATGAGTAACTTGGAATATAATGTACTTATTGTATTTTTCTGAAGTGCCGTATGAATCTTCTGTATTTCTATCTGCCTATTACCAGGGCGGTGTTACCACAAGCTAATATACTGTGCTAGCTTTTAGCAAGAGGCTTTTAGCAAAAATCATTTTCTACCGGCCTGTATTTAGAGCTAAATCATTGTCTAGTCTAATTGTTGATATGTGTGGTAGAGTATTTGGGAACTTTCATTGTACTGTTTTGGTTGGTTTTGGTTGTTATAAATTAATTACTTGAATTGGTTTGATCGCTAACTTATTTTTTGTTAGGTGTATAGTCGTTGATGGGTCGATGTTAATTATCTGTGTATATTGTTATTTAGTCTTCTAAGTAGACCTTTTATTAATTGTGTTTACTATGTATTTCAACTGATTTAGATTCGTAGTCACACAACCTTGTGAAAAACATAAACTCCAATTTGAAACGACATATCTCAATTTTGGCTGAACTGGTTTTGGTGCGATTTCAGCATGGTACAATTTGTCTTATTAAGTATATTAAAAAAATTATCTAAGTATATTATTGATATGGATTTTATTTTACATGAATTTACTGAATTTTTTAAACACTATTTAAAACTTTTTTGTCTTTCCATTTCAGAATTCGGAACCAGTCCACCCTGGAAGACCTCTCGGGGCTAGGAGTGAAGATAAGGTCACATACTTGTGACGACCGCCACCATTAACCACTTGCGGCTAGAACGGCGAGAGAATACAAAAGTACCCTTATTTTAGGTTGGGTTTTACTATTGCGTTGTCGATTAACACAGATAATTTCTGCGATGCGCGATGTTTTTGATTAAAATATACCAAATATTAAAACAGTTCGAAATAATTTTCAACTGTTTTCAGTATATGAAAGTGAAAAGGTTTAGTTTTGTTGTCATGTTTACTGGTCACAATAATCTTAAATTACATGGAGACAGAAAACACCTTTTCCTATATCATCACCATTGCCCTTTTTTATCGTCCCACTACTGGCACATGCCTTCTCTCATAAAGAAACGGATTGAGTGTCACCACGTTTGTTTAATACGGGTTGGTTTCCTATATGCATTAAGAGTCATAAACTCATTTTTAGAATTATACGTAGTATGATCTATGCGTTGCAATCCATTAATCTCCCAACGCAACCACAAAAATCGCAACAGTGAAACCCACCTCTTTTTAGTCAGAACTAAAATTCACGAAACGTCACTTCTAAGGTATTCCCTTTTCAGAGCTGAGTTTGGGTGAATTATTCTCACAGAAGAACGATCTACTATTGCTGTAGACTCTAAGGAATAGAAAAGGACTGATATTAATAGTTCTAGCCTTAGAATGGCCGCTATCAAATATATTTGTCACGATCCTGGCTTGAATAAAACTGCCATGTGTTTTTTTTATTTGATAAAATACCTACTTTCAATAGCATCAGTTATTAAACTGCAAAATGTCAATTTAAACTTAAAACATTTACCATTTGCATTTGAAAATTAAACTGATTAACGCATTCTCAAAATGTGTTGGTGAACTTAGAAATTAATGACTATTTTGTAGTCAAAAATATATGATGATCATCTACGCCAATTTACTAAACCGATTTCAAAAAATATATCACGTTTAGGGAAACTTGGGTCGGGTACGGGAAGTAATTTCCATGGGGTACAGGCGAAGCCGCGGAAAACAGCTAGTCTTTAATAACTCGCCCATTTTCCTCTTTAAAATCTAAAATGATCCCGAAATATATTCCAAGTTTATGACGCCATAAATCTATCTTCTCCCTCATATCACCAATGTGAAATAACCCCATAATCTGCTATAAAATCTTCAATTACCCATAAAAACAGCACCTCAGCCATTTCTAATGGGATTATTCACATCTCCATCGTCTAATGTTCAATGACAAGTTAATGGTGTCACAGATTTTTGGAAAATAATCTGGTACGTATACCATTAAGACCATTCTGTCTGTCGTAAATATGTATATTTATGTACATACACCTAAGTGATTCCTTGTGATTTCTTAATTGTTTTTGCAGAATGAAAGCTCTTCTACACCATTTTTAGGTTCATGTATTAACCACCGTGGCAGCAAAAAATTACTAATATCCTTTTGATTTTTTACTATTTTTCTGAAAAAGAACAGGTTCTCCCTTGTTTCCCAAGATCAAAACCCTGAGGTATTTACGTAATCCTTGGTTTAAAGTCTGTTTTAATGCTTGGCTCTGAACAAGTCGCCGTAGAAGCCTGAAGGAACAAGTCATGAAATCTTAAGATTAAGTGAGAGCTCCGTTTTATCTTATAGGGGCAGCGGACACTGGATTTTACCGGTTTTTACCGGATTCAACCAGTTCACACCAGTTTGTCGGAGCTTAAGTTTAGAAATTGTGGGAAGTTTGTGTCAGGATGCACTTTAGAAGTCCTTTGGACTTTACTTTTATCAGTTTAGAATAAAATATGTGTTATTCAAGAGTTTCTGTTGTAAACTAAGCTGTGCACTTTTTATGTTATTCGTGTCCAAGTTTTTTTCGTCTTTTAACGTGAATGTCTGATAGTGTTAAACAAGGATAAGTTTTCATTCTGAAGTTATATGTAATGAGCACATTTCTGTATCTATTGTATGTTTGCAACTACATTTGAAGGAAATTCCTGGTGATATATTACATCATTTTCACCACTCTAATTTACTTTTTTGTACTTTTTCATGGGTTTTAATTATTTTGTAACAATAAATAACGTCCGGGTACCCAATGTGAGTGTCCCCCAAAATCATTGTTAAGACTGGCCGCAGACGTTGCTTTGAATTAATGAACAGATCGCTCGCGCGCGGCTACCCTTAATTAATAGCTAATGAAGGCTCCCCAAAGGGGGTTGTTTTAAAAAATCCCCGTTACTTCACTTTGTAATACAGAGTGAGACAATTTAGTTGGAGATTTTTTTTGGGAAATATTGTGGCTATTAATCTGTTGCTTTGTTTTTTTTACATTATTTGGATGGTGGAGAACAAAAAACAAGGTTCTCTTCTGTACTTTTTATGTTTAGTCAGTTCCTATAGAGATGAATCCATTGCGGCAAAATGGCTATCTGACCTCCTAAACTTTGCCTGGGCATCCCAATTCCTCTTGGTACTTTCGAGCGTTTAACTATCCCTGAAAACAGCCAATAATATTGGAGTGACAGTTACTACCAATTTATTGGAATTCGTCGTGTCAAGATGGTCCACAGTCCAAATGCGCCAAGCATTACATGACCTTATGATCTATGGATCGCTACGGCTGTTATTTTTCCATGAGCTATTTCAAAAATTTTCACCTAATCCCTTCTAACCAGAATTTTTCAACACCAAAACTCCATATCTAAAACCCAATGCCATTTCTAAAACTGTGCAAATAACCACTGCACACGAGAGTAGGAAAGTTGCACAGTTACCGGCGGCCATATTTCGTACATCACGATATTAAGCCGGCTACACACGGTGCAACTGCGAACAACATTATATGGATTACGTGAGCTGCCTTGTAGTGGCGTGTACGGCGGACCTATTGTGTGGAGTGATTTTCAGTTTGGTTTTGTAATTTTTCGTTTGTTTTGGCTGTGGTTATTAGTCATGGAAATATAGGTAGTTGAAAGTTAATAACTCAAAGACGATCCGTGTCTTTTACCGATATTAGTATTTGTTTACACATTCATGCTAATAGATAGTAAGAGTAGTGTGCATGAGTGGTAAAAAAACTAGCCATATCAGAACTGAGAACCTCCTCCTATTTTGATGTCTGTTAACAAAATATATTTACTTACTATAATTACAAGATAAACGCAATACAATAGCAGTAAATTAAATGTACCTATAAGATTTTCTTTATATGCACATTACTACGAATGTAGATTCAAAAACAACAAAATGGTCCAATCAGTTCGCAAACGGCCGAGATATGGGCAACCAAACATAAAAAAGTATTTTTGGGAAGTAGGTTAAAAAGTGTCCTAGTATGCAACCATCATTATCTACCACGTATAATCCTGATTGTGAACCCCGCATTTCTCTAGCGTGAAGTTAAAAACTTGAAATGCGATGATACAGAAACAGTACATTTGCATACGACTAACATAACCTATTGTTTATAATTTGACTTGCAGCGTCTAGACGGGGTAGTTACGAATATCTGGTAGAAACTTTATTACTATGAATATTTAAATTGAAAAAAAGGTGGATGGAATTGCTCATATGTTGGTTTCAAAGAATTATGTTTGTATGTGGATGAGATGTCAGGAATTTTGGTTTGCAATGAATTTTGCTTCCAATGGGTTTTAGTGTAATTCATCAAAGTATTTATTTATTAAAGTTATTTATTTTTTCCTTTATCCGTTTATTATCGTCACATACGGTTATCATCAGGACTGATGGGTCGTAAGTGCAGATTATAAATGGTACACATTCTTACTGCACTATGAAATTCACTTTTCAATGCTTGTACATTAAAAAAAATGAGGTCAGGTTGGTTTTTCTTCTGGATCCGCGTTGTATGGATGCAGTGTACAATCAAAATTTATACTTATGCAATGCAACTAGCAAAAATCAATATTTCCTCAATTTCCTGAACTCAAAACTAAATTCCATTCTCTACATAAATATACAACTGGCGTTCTTTATATTTGTGTATTGCAATACTTTAGCTGTTGGGCCATAAAACAAGCGTGAGGTCAGCTTAATGTTACGGAAAATTCGCTTTTACGAAGGAACTACGCTGTCGAGAGAATGAATGTGTTGGTACCGGGATGAGTATAAAACAAAGGTTTTATGGCCACACACATGCTTTGGCGCTCTTTTCTTCTTGTGGTATAAGACCTTCGTAGTTGTTGATGAAAGAGTTTTTATTAATTGTACGTTGGTGTTAACGGTCCTTTTTAAATCTTTTATTAATAGTGGACAAAGTTTTGTAATTTAGTAATGGAATTAATGATATAACATTTATAGTCAGCCAGGCACCTGTTTTGCAGTTCCATTAAAATGTGTGTTGTTATACATATTTCAGAGGGAAAACTGCCGAACCAAAGGAGATGGCTTGCCATGAACCATTGAAGACCATTGTGGGTAATTACATAGAAAACATTGTCATTTTCTTATTCGTTTTAAAAAAAGCTTAAGTCTATAATTTAAATATGACTTCATCAAAATATCCCTTCTATAATACACCTTCTTCTCAAGCTAGAAAATGTCACGCTTAAAGTATTTGTTTCCCTCACACCTGGTGAGATGCTCTGAAGTCAACGGAGCGAGACGCACACGTGACGACTCGACGACGACACGCCGGCGACTGAGCGAGACTAATGTGGACGTAGCCTTATGTTCTTAGGACTTGCGAGAAAATTGTGCATATTTTTTATGCATTGTTTTTAGTGGAATAAGATCTGTTTTCTGGATAATTATTTAATTTCAAGGTGAAATGGGAGTAGGGTCCATAATAAAATTATAGACTTTCTATTTTTGCATACTTTTCATATACCTAGGATGACTCAGATTACTCAGAACTAAACGCATGATATCTGATGACCAAAGAAAGATCTTACAAAATCCATTGCTGCCATTTTACTTTTATTTCTACAAATCCATAATTTAAATTACAACATTTAATAACCAATAGTTTTGATCACTTACCACTTGAAACTAAATAAAGACCAACCAATCCCTTCTCAACACGACCCAACTCACTGCGCACTCGCAATCGCAAATAATCAGCCATTTGTTGACGCAATCCCGCAGCGCTGCAGCGCTGGCCGCGCAACAATATACAAAAGCATTTAAGCGAAACAGCCAACTCTTCTCCCGAATAGTTGTGCTGCATGTGCATTTGACCACGAAGGTACTCACCACTACCATCGGTTGTTATAAACAAGAGAGTTTTATCTGGTAATGGAAAGCCTACGTTCTGTGTCTTCTATTCGGCACTCATATACTCAATAAAAGACATGCGAGTCATCTCAGAAACTCTAGAAAAATGCCAATATATGACGCTATATGACGACCTTTGCTTATGTATTAAGTTAGGACATTAAATTGGTACTGGACTGAGAAAATTGGTAAGATTTAAATTAAAAAAATAAAATAAAAAGGTATTAAAGTTTAAGGAAGGTAATAACTACAGGTGAAGAATCTCATAAAACCGTTTGCAAGTGCATCATATTTATTGTAACAACTACAACCTGCGGTTGTTGACTTCAATTCCATTTTTTTTTCTCGGTAGTTTTTTTGTATTTTTTAGAACCCGAAAGCACCGCAGTCATCGGTACGTCCACTATCCCACAAAAAAGGACCCTACATGTGACTTCCAATCGAGTTACCTTCGTAAGATCCCAGTATTAGAAGCAACATTAGTCGCTCCCAACTTTAATGCTCGTCCCCATAAATACATGCTGAGCTGATGTATTTACTGGCACACAAATTGTACCTTTATAACAGCCTGGGATCACCTGAAACCATTGCGCTTAATGGGAGGTGATAAAAGATTATTGTACTCCCGTCTACCGACCCTGGGAATGTTAACGTGATATGAAAATTTAGCTGTAAGCTTTTGATAGTGTTGGTTTATGGGATTTTGGGTGAGTGTGATAGGGTTGTATTTGTGGTTTATGTTGGTACTTTTATGTTACAGGTCTGATGAGTAGTGCGTGAAAAAACAGTGGTACTCGTCTGCATCAAGTTTGAATTGGAACTGGACAACATTTTTGGAAAACGTTTCTAAGTTATAATGTAGACACCATCCGTTAATAATTTTATTTTTATAATCTTGTAAATAAGTCTGCACTGGTGTATACAAAAAGGTATGTATGCCTGTATGCTTTTTTCGATATACCTTAGATACCAATGACTAAGTAAATGAAGTCTGAAATCACCATTCAGCTTTGAGCAAACGTGGTGATTAATGCTGTCCTTTTCTGTATGAGAAGTGGCCTGTGCCCTGCATTTGGACAATAAAAAATCCTGATAATGATGATGAAGATGAATATGTCTCCAAAAAAACAGTCGCATATTTCAAGAACGGATTTCAAAATTATTAATATTCCTGATAACCATAGGGATCCTTCATAATTATTATAATTATACAAATCTTACATAATAACATGCAGTGAGCAGTAACTGCTCTCATGGGATCGTTTCTATGAACACGAAATGGGAGTGGCTGATGACACGACTACTGAATAGCTATAGTTTCTTGGATAATACAAGTTTGTTATTTCAAATGAGGTTTAGAGATTATATTAGCACCAATTACTACATTTTTGTGCGAGTGAAATCAATTGATTTAGGTAAAATTTTCAGTGATCTTTCATAGATGCGCGCAGTAGGTAATGTTGTAAGGACTGAAAGCCAAATTATAACTTGGACACCTAAATATCTAGGCTTATATGTATGTATATCTTGAAATAAAAAGAATCATTTCTTTTTTTTTTTTCAAATGAAGATCGTTGAATGTTATTTGGTATACTGATTCCACCCAATCAAACTTAAATTCCTCGCGTTCAACCATCAAATCATAACTTAAACATTTGATCACCAAAAACAAAAAAAAAACAACCACTAACATTTAAAATTCGAACACAAACAAAGAAATAAATAAATATATGCCGCAAACAAAACCGACCAGCATTAAATCGGGGCGCTTTTTTTGGCGCTATTTTATCAAAAAGTGACTGCAGCTTGACATGGCTGCAGCCTAAATAAAATCTGTCAATCAAACGGTTCCGCAGGCGATTTGGACGTACACGACATAAAACATTCCGTTTTGAGTGGTTCCGATAGTGTGTGGTGCGAGTTACAAGATTGGAAATATTTTTCAAACGTTTTTAGACGAAAGAGAAGAGATAACACCGCTATGTAACTTGCTGAGCTCTTTACAAGCAATAGGTTTCACGCATTGATTGTAATTTTGTGTTTTGAATAGTTTTAAGGGTTCCAAATCTCAAAAGGAAACCCTGAAATAAGTAAATAAGTGACTGCCTAATGAACCAGCAAACGCCTATTTTTCCAAAAGATTTTCTCTTGTTTATTTTCTAAGAAGGTATTTTGGCACTTTTTGAAATATTTTTTGTCGAATCGATAGGCATTCAAATGTGTTGAGTCTATTAGCCATAATTTCGAATCACCAATTTTTTGACTAGTAACAATTTTCTTTAACCAATTCTGCTACCAACTTTCTAATTTCTTCTATACTCAGAAATACCTACCTATATTAATATTTTCTACAATTTTCAATATCATGCTATAATTTAATTAACCAAACAGCTCGCTACATCCCACACCTTGTACCACACAGTTACGCAGCGTGCGCGTAACACAGGCCGTACGTGGGACGCGCATAACGAATGTCCAAACACTGAATAGCTGATGAACAATTTGCATACGTGAATCGCTATAATGTACTGACACCGCTACCGACTTGCTTTGACGGACTTTCGGGCTTCTATAACCTGTCTATCTCTTGTTTTGCGATTAAAGATTGCACATTTGTACGTAGCTAATGTAAAAAATCTAGATAACGGATAGGCTATAGAAATCTTCTAATTTGATAAACGCACAAGTTTATATGGATGTTTCGATTCGGTCCTCATCATAATCCTCCTACTCTTATAACAATTTTATTTGTGGTCAGCGCAGCATGATTTCGTCTTCCATACTCTTCTATCTGCCGTCATCTCACAAGCAACATTTGTAAGTTAGATTCTGGTCATGAAAAAACTACTGGATGGATTTTGAAAAGACTTGTTAGTAATATAGCTTATATATCAGATTAGTATATAAGCTACTTATAATCGAGGTGCCGGAATTATAATGTACAGTTTGCTAAACGTTTCACACCAGCTGCTCAAAATTCAGTGCTGGATTCAGCAGAAAGCTAGATCTAATACTTACATCCAAATGTAAAAATAAACCTTGCATGATATGAAACAGCAGTAATATCTATAAAATTACCTCTACCATTCTATCTTTGAACTACCCACGTGATTTATCGATTTACAAGCTTGTTATTTATCCAAGATCTGTACTTTATAATGGAATGCAAAATAAACTGCCATCTCTAAACCCTATGCACGTAAAATCTCACTAAAAGTCGTCTAGAACTTTGACTTGAGGATTCTTTAAATAAGAATAAATTATATATCGGTGGTTAAGATTTATGGAAAACATATTTTATTTGGTGTGGTTTGAATTTATGTATTTTGAATGCGAACTTGACTATACTAATACGGGCGAAAATAATAGGTATAATGTCGTTTTCAACTGAAGAATGACTTTTGGAGTTAAATATCATTACAATTCAAAATGTAAATATGAAACATTTTAATTTTAGGTATAGTTCTAAATAATAAATCTAAGTAAATAATCGTTAGTTATGCATTTTCTAAGATGACCTTTAAAACAATGGAATGGGAAATTGTTGCGTTACCCCAATATAGATTTTGATAAAGCTGATCTTATCATGTACAAAATAAAATTGAACACGTGCAATTATCTAGTTCCAACCACAGAATTCCTAAAATTCTAAACCAATCAACACTATTGACAGGTGCTATGCGTGCAAAAAAGTCCCAATTAGTTGAAAAGTCTCTCAAACTCACACAGCGTGGTCACCACACGTTTGAACGGACGTTAGTGCGATTTCATTGATTGAAATGTCCTGCGTTTCAATACTTGACATACATACTATGTTTGTATGTTATCTAAAGGTGATTTTTTGACGTGACACCGATGTGATCTATGTTTTTGTGTCAGTCACGTCGGTCACATTTGATGGTTGATGGGAATTCCTATTGATGTATCAAAAAACTGCATAAAGCAAAGGAAATATAAAAAAAAAATATATTAGGTAATATTAAGTTCATGTCGCATTGATGGCAGAAATGCTGTTCAGCATTAGTCCTTTTTCTATAATTGCAAATCTTAAAAATAATGGTAGATTTAGGTTTTCGACGTAGAGCTAATAAGTTCTATTAAAAAAACTATAGAAATAAGGATGTATTCTTGAATTGATCCCTGATAAGATCCATGGGTCAAAAAATATTGTGTAAGTATACGATTTTGTGACATTGATATTAGAAAAATAAAGATCATGCTTAAAAAAATAATTTTCCCAAAATACCTACATGAGACATCTAAATTCAAACAGAATTAGAAACATAACCCAAATAACAAAAAAAAACTTTCCGCCAGCTTTTTCCCATCAACAACACAAACAGCGGATCATTCGGCCAACATTTCCCAGTACTTTTTCCCATACCAATTTTTTTTCCCAACACAACAGATCGATGGGCGTCCATTGGTCGTATTTGAATGGTCTGTGACCCACATTCGACGGCAGTCGTAATATCCGGCGATGCTTCCAGAACGTTCCGGAAATTTCATCAAATCTGTCATACGATTGATAAGTTATCGGGAACTAATGTTTGTATACTTTCACTTGAGTTTTTTTGATGAAATTGCAAGTGGACTTTCGCTAACTTTGCTAGAGTGTTGGGCTGGATTTGAGGTTTGTACCATAGCAGCCTCTAACATCTGGCTAGTATTTTCTCAAATACTTGTATGTTGGAATCGACTTCCAGTCTGATAGACGCTGTTGACTGCCTTTCTGACCTCGACCCGATACCAATTAGCAAGACTGGTAGATTAGTGGTAGTTGACCTTGAGTAAATGAATAATGTGATTTAAATATTGCTATCCCAGCTCATGAATTTAAAAAATAACACTTCAGAAACTCCATACAAAATCGATTCCTTAAAACTTCCACTGTAAATATTTTTATTTATTTATTTTATTTAAAATACTTCTTGCACAAATAGTACAATGGCGGACTTAACGCCTTAGGCGTTCTCTACCAGTCTACCTTGGGTGGCGGAGAGAAAGCGTTGGTAGGTGCAAACAAACCCGAAAAACTAGTGTGAAACATATACCTACATATATTACAATACACAAATAAATTAATAATAATATATATGTATATATATAACTATATAAATATGTACACTACAAACAATACTAATAACATATTAAGAAAGTTAATTTGAAACTGACTATTTATGTTTCTGCCAATTTCCCAAGATAGTGGTCACGAACTTTGAGTTTGAAGGTGTGACGGGTATTTACCATCCTGATCTCCAGAGGTAACTCATTCCAGAGAAGAATAGATTTTACGAAGAAGGAAGAGTGTATGATATCAGAACGATGTGTAGGACATTGTAGAAGGCGATTGTTGAAAGAGCGTAAATTTTTGTCATGATGTGAGCCAAGATATTTGAAATGAGAAGTTAAATAAGAAGGTGAAGTAGGAGTGTGAAGAATAGAGAAAAGAGTAGTCAATGCCCTCACCTCACGACGCTGCCTAATAGGTAGCCATCTGAGCTGCGTTCGATACACTGACACATGATCGTACTTGCGAAGATTAAAAACGAATCGAATGCAATTATTGAGAAGCCGGTCAAGTTTGTTGAGCAGATCTGCATTCAGGTCATAGTAGCACACATCACCATAGTCGATTATGGGGAAGATTAAGGTTCGCATAAATAACAACAAATCTTTATAAGTAAGGATATTGTACCCGCAAAAATTATTGCAGGAATGGACAATACCACTACGGAACCCGTAAAGTTTAGCCCGAGACTTTTGTTTGACTGTAGCAAGAGCAGACATAAAAAATGTGAAGCAATTTCACTCGCCGCCCGCAGACTGTCATGAATATTAACCATTTTGCGCCATCTACCGTAGATTAGAATATTTAGAAACGATAGGACACTGTAGGCATAGAGTTAAGATGCCTATGTTAGGATAGTCTAAGGTTTTATATAGAATCATTTTATTTATACTGCTGCTTCGTCTGAGTCCTGCATCCGGATAAAACTTGTCTTCAGGATAACACCCATCTTTAGTCAATAAGTTAGTATTGTTGCAATATAAACTCTTTTGCAAAAAAAACGGGCACCTATGCGAAATCTTAGTTTTAAGGACTTTACGTGTATTTCAAAGGGTTTTAATGATTGTAATATGTTTTTAGCATCAAAAGGGTTAGCCAAGCATGCGTGAGAGTGTATTCTAAATTTGAATTTTGTACAATTGCTAAGAAATTGGTTAAACCTTGTTTTGGACTAATTGCTGGCAGAAAGTTCGTCGGTGTTTTGAAAAGTTTTTGAAGTGATTTCCAGAAAACTGATAATGCAGTTTTAATTAATGATTAATGTACCTTTTTGTTAGATCAAAACATTTTTGAAAAACTATGCGTATTTGATAAAATTTTCACCTGCTCTAAATGGGCTATACTGATGATTGATGGCAATGTTAAGAGTTTCGGTATTTTAGTGTAAAGCGTTCTACTGTTTAGATATTGTACCCACGTGTTTTAAAATATCGCTTTTTTATAATTAAACACTATTTAGAGGAGTATCAGTACATTGGGCTGCGACAAAACCAATTTAAAGTAAGCAGTGCCGATCACAACTCGTCTCCTTTCGGACTTTGACATTTTAATAAGTATTGAAATTCTACAAAATACAAAAAATAGCGCATAGACTGTGAGCACGACGTCTTAAGGTCTCGTAATCACTGATTTTCAAACAATCTCGTCTCTTGGGAAACTCCGTAGACCTCCGAAGATCTATGAGTCTGAGCGTTCAAATAGCGTGTTTTCATTCCACTGACATTTTATTAAATAAACTTGCCTGCACCGAGATTTTCTAGCATCTACAACACTTTCCTGCTTAAATCAAACCAATAATTGGCTATCTGCTCATTTCTTAAGAAACATACGTTTGGTCAATAGTTTTGAATTCTTGACTCCCTTTCAGCTAACTCATCGTTTAGTAATCCGATACTTATGGAGTTATCGAGAGCTTCAACGCGGCAATAATTTGACTTTTTAGATAGCTTAAACCCTCTTCATCATTTTTCATGTGATTAATTTTAACATTTATCACAAAATTTTTATTTTTTAAATGTCAAAGTCCGAAAGGAGACGAGTTGTGATCGGCACTGCTTACTTTAAATTGGTTTTGTCGCAGCCCAATCTACTGATACTCCTCTAAATAGTGTTTAATTATGAAAAAGCGATATTTTAAAACACGTGGGTACAATATCTAAACAGTAGAACGCTTTACACTAAAATACCGAAACTTTTAACATTGCCATCAATCATCAGTATAGCCCATTTAGAGCAGGTGAAAATTTTATCAAATACGCATAGTTTTTCAAAAATGTTTTGATTTAACAAAAAGGTACATTAATCATTAATTAAAACTGCATTATCAGTTTTCTGGAAATCACTTCAAAAACTTTTCAAAACACCGACGAACTTTCTGCCAGCAATTAGTCCAAAACAAGGTTTAACCAATTTCTTAGCAATTGTACAAAATTCAAATTTAGAATACACTCTCACGCATGCTTGGCTAACCCTTTTGATGCTAGAAACATATTACAATCATTAAAACCCTTTGAAATACACGTAAAGTCCTTAAAACTAAGATTTCGCATAGGTGCCCGTTTTTTTTGCAAAAGAGTGTATTTATTATTGTATTTTTAAGAACTTCTTAATGTATTTAATAAAAGCATGCTTTTTTATCATCCATTGGGCGTACGGTTTCTTAAAATACGATTCAGAAGTTGACACGTTAAGTAAAGTTATGGCCATGACCAAAACTGATGTGGTTTCTTCAATGTGTGCGTGCGAAGGGCGGGCGTTTTGGGGGCTGTCTTTTGTAAATTTGACCGCGCTGATTTTCAGCCTTCTTTGAATAAATGACTTTTTATCTTTATCTTCTAAATATCTGTTGAGCCAATAACCAGGTATTCTTCAAAGGCCGTCACGATTTAAGTAGGTAAAAAGGCCTGCAGTGTTCCATCTGTTCCCATATAATCTTTGGCCAAAAACAGTATAACAAAGTACGGCGGGCGTCGATTGCCGCGCTTACGATACTTCAGGGTCGTATTTCAAGTGAAATTGGCGCGTTACAGATTAGCTCCAATTTTCTTTGCCACTACATTGAATATACTAAAATTAGGGGGCGAAACGGGTTCTTTGACTTCTGATAACAGATTTAGATGATGTCTGATGTGATAGATAAACTAACGGGAATAGTATTTGAGGAAATACTTTTTATATTTTTTTATTGTAGGCATAATGATTTACAATTCAATCATAAAAGTAGAGGAATATCTGCAGAGGGAAGTTCATTTATCAACAAAGGTTATGTAATGCCTAACATTATTTCGCATACGACCTAAGCCGATAACTCTCAATCAACCTAACTCAAAATAAACGCAAAATTTTAAACTAACATACCCTCACTAAATCACTTTAAAGCTAAAACTAATCACCTAAAAGGTCCGTCCGTCCATAAACAAAGTAGACTGACCGATAAATTCTAGCGCCTTACGGTAGTTAATTTTTAATTCGACAGTCCACAGGTCTTACCTCGCGGAGGGTCGATGAGAGACTGATGGTTTTCGGTGGTGGGGGTGACCGCACAGCTTAGTTATCCGACTACCGTCATTTGTTGACTTGCTCGTTTTAAATTAGATGTCCGAGAAGATGTTTTCTTTTATGCTTTTGGGTGCTTCGGGGTAATTTACCTGAGTTAGGTTAGGTATTAACCTTGTTTGGGTCATTGTTTTTGCTTTTTAGTGTTTAAGTAGATTGGAGGGTAGAAGTGCTTCTGTTTATTTTAAGGAAATTATAGGAACAATATCTGGCTTTTCCTGATTCTGATCATCATAGTTTCTAGAACACAATGAGATGAACTGGTGGTTTGAGAGGATTGTCCAAAAATGTTTTCGCTACACTACTTAAGCTATGCATAGTGACATCACATAGACTGAGTTAAAAACATTTTGAACAAAAAAAGCAACCTCCAAGAGCTACAAAGATCTTAACAATTGTTGAAATATTAGCTCTACTAACTCTTTCAGCCATCTAAAACAATTCACTCCAAGTTCCTCAGCACATTTATTTCCTAAACTAAGTCTAAAACTAGTTACGAAATACCGACCCACAAGTTGGGTATATCGTTTAACGGTCCATTGCGCCATCGCTGTGAGATCATTAATCAACGTCAAAATACTTCGGAGCTAACCCAGCATTGGAATGCGCATAAAAAGAATTTGCTGTACAATCCGGGTTGGGCTTTTACAAGATTTCTCCTTTTTGTGCTGTGAAGTGAAATATGCTTGCTCTTAATGTGTTTTTAAATGCTTTAACGTTAATGTTATGAGTGCATGGTTGTTGCTTTTTTTTTGCACTAGTTTGTTCCCTAGTTGGTTTAAGCAAAACCAAGCCGTCCTAAGGGATCGAAAAATTAACTTTGCTTTAGAACTTTCAAAAAAAGTTCTGATTACTCAGTGATTAGCCCTAGATCCTCACAGTATCACAAACATTCCTATTAATAATATTAGTTTGCTAAGATCTAACAGAAAATTTTTATCTACTTTATCTTCAGCCTTATTCGATATCCCAATTCCCAAAGATCTAAGTCATTTCTATAGTTTGAACATGTCTACATTATTTCTCTTTAACATAACCAGAACTAATATACCTCTACTCCTAGATAAACCCTTACCATTTTTAATTACACCATCAAAACCTTTACCTATTAAAATTCACGCCTCACCCCCATCCAAGGGGGGTAAACATGAAAAAAAAGGTATTTTTTCCCCAACTCGTGAACAGAAGGTATGTAAGTAAAGGACTCATGATTTCTCAAAGGAATGTTTGCAGGGGCTGCGCCGACAACGCACGAGTTAACTTTTTGACAGGGATACCTTTGCCGACGTGATAAGAATCATAGAAATGTGACCCAAGTTGAAAGCGACAAGCGATGATTTGTGAAACTCAGTATTGGGAAATTTGTGTGGGCGGTATGTTGTTAAAAGCGATTTAGTAAATTATAGTAGAATAAATAGTTAAAAGATTGCTCATAACTACATTTCTATCGATCGTTGAAAGTGCTATATTTGCAAACATTTATTCAAACTTGTATCTCATCCTCCGAGCCTTTTTCCCAACTATGTTGGGGTCGACTTCCAATCTAACCGGGTATAGCTGAGTCTTCAAACTTGTATCTGTCTGCGATAATTCACTTTCCATTATTGTATACGTAACAAAAATATAGAAAATATAGTACAAATTGGTCTCTATAGTTATCTTTTCTATATTCTCCTAGACGCATAATATTAAAGCTCGCATTCACACCGCATTAATTTGATTTAACAGCTACCCGCTCCGCTTAAGCCCTACACCATACACTAACCACAGAATCCTGTGAGTTTTTCCGCTCTGATGATTTCAAGCCAGATCTCTTGTTGATCCAAGAAAGGCGAATTTTTCGCCGATACGTGAACGAATTCTGAAATATTTTGTGTAAAACGCGTTTCTACAGCCTATGGACTCGATGCCTGTAACCCTAAGTTTTCAGATTTTATTTATTTAGGATTCGTTACTGAAAGTGCGTGTCAGGTTTTTTGCACTCGAGTGTACCAGATTTTAGAAGTAAATAGTAGAAAATATTTTTTTATTTATTTGATTCAGAATTTAGTTTTCTGTGTTTGCTTGTGGCTATTTATTTGTGGGCTTTTTAGCTTGTAAAGTAAATAGCTTAAAGCGATACAATGTATTCGTTAGTTTTCTTGTTTTTATTTTGCGACCGAATTAAATGACTTGATATTACAGGACAAATAATTATATTGTCTTTTATAAAAATATAATAGAGCTTTGGTTATTTTCCACGTCGTACACGTTCTCAAATATGTCTAGAAAAATAATTGTTTATTTTAAAAATAACTGAGAGATTGTGTGTTTGTTTGTAATACTTTGTACTCCACGTTTAAGTTATAAAACAGCTTGAAATAGAACATGCATACTCATAAAATTGCCAAAAACTTGCCCAATTTAATTAAAAATTTAAAAAACCCCCGACCCAAAAAAAGTACGCAATAATTATGCCAAAAGGTTAAAAACGCAAAACCCTATAAAAAGCAAAAAAAAATAACTTTTAACACTACGTGAACTAAATTTTGTCGTATCGGGGGACCGCTCTAATTCATTACTTTAGATACGTGTTTTTTTTTACACGAATGTTGTAATTAGGTAGGTAACATTTGATTTATGTAAGTATTTGTGAAGGTAAAAAGCGGTCCCCCGACACGTCAAAATTTAGTTCACGTAGTGTTAAAAGTTATTTTTTTTTGCTTTTTATAGGGTTTTGCGTTTTTAACCTTTTGGCATAATTATTGCGTACTTTTTTTGGGTCGGGGGTTTTTTAAATTTATAATTTAATTTTATTTCATACTTTTTAAAGGAGCTCTTTAATTTTTACTTCTTTCATTTAATTTATTTTATCTTAAGATGGGGTCGCTATATGCGATCTCGGCCAAAGGAAGCTGTTTAACAATCCTCATGACAAACTGGCTCTGGGAGAATTGCACAGATTGAAACAATAAAGATTAACCTTTGGACACTAGATTTTCAGCAAAAATATAAATCGGTTTATCCGTTTCATTCCGGCATTCCAGGGTTTCATCCGTCACATCCCATTTCCAGCATCAGGTTCTCGTCAATCAGAAACATGAAGAGAACTCGTCAAGACAAATTCAACGAGCCCAAACTCGATGGGTTTACTAAAAGGCAGTTCAGGGTTACGTCTCCTACCTTCGTGCCCTAACAGCAGACCAGCTCAGTGGTTCCAAAAGACATTAGTGTTTCAAATTTCAGATCCCACATATACTTGCAAGTAAACTGAGCGTGTAACATTCCTATCACATCTAGCAAACGAGCTGATGACCTTGAAGACCTGAACCGATTTCCACCAAACATAGCTAAGAACACTCCCGACTGACATACCTTTTAAACAAAAAAAACCGCATTACAATCGGATCATCCGTTTGGGAGCTACGATGCCACATACACACACACACACACACACACACACACACACACACACACACACACAGACACGTCAAACTTATAACACCCCGTCGTTTTTGCGTCGGGGGTTAAAAAATCTATGATCCTGAAATCTCTCATGAAAGCATGTTCTAGTTCTCGCATGATAATCGTATAGCAGGTGACATAAAGTCATAATGGTGGAAGCGCGAGGTTCACGCAATGGCCGCTAGGGGGCTCTTGGATGTATGGAGGTACCACGCAAACACGAATCTAGCAGTCGACTTCAATGAAAAAAAGTCATGGAAACGGGGGCGACCTAGAAACTCAAGACCTCATCCAGCGTCTCATTTAACATGCAGACCAAAATAATAGATTATAAATATAAGTCCGTAGCTAATGTATCTAATTGCCTTTGCTAATGATATCATACCTTACATAACCAGAATCTAATAACCCAATAACAGATAGATGACACGATTCTCTGGAAAAGATTAACTCTTCTGATCTTTTTTTGACTTTTGATTCTTTTTAATGCAACTTGAAGTTATAAGAACTAATTCCAGTAGTACCTAGTCACCGCGATGTAAAGTCGTGTATCGCCAAAATTTCTATAATAACATGGAGCCAGCCACACAGCCCTGCTTCTTATGAATAAAATTATCTGTCTCCCTTCATAACATAAATGTTTTATGGCGAAACGATTATTTTGAGGTATATGGGTGCAGTTTCAATCAGGTGAGAGTAGAGATGAAGGTTTGCAAGAGCGAAAACAACTACATATCTACCTAATATTCTACCTACTAAGTGAAATTTTGCAAAAAGTAAATAATAGAATAAAAAAAAGACTCAATGAAAAAAAAATTCGCCCTCATTCTCATTTTCTAATTATAACTATAATCAACTTATTTAAGTGCCTTTCATTCTTTGCAGGAGAAATAAATATCTTTAACCAAAGCTTTTTACCTAACCTGGGAATCAAACACAAAACTCCTTAGCCCGCATTACCACCACGCATTCTAGTAACCGCAAAACCAAGGCTTTAAGCTCAGAATTCCAAAAAAAAAACATCACCCAATCAGGAATCCAATAAAAAAATATATTTTCCCCACTCGTTCAATAAACATACAAATCTTTCTACGGTTATTCGAAGCACTGATATTTCCTCACGGTCCAAATGGCCTGATCATGCCAACCGCATCACGGATCAACTGATTTTATGTAGGGTTTCAAGTATTGGCTTCTGAATTCAAGCACTTGCTCTCATTTCAAGTATTTTTGATGCTATTTTCATGCTGTGATGATGGCGGAGTATTTTTTTGTGCTGAATGGTTGTTAATGCTGGTTTTAATGAGGGTTGGTCTTGTAAGTTATGCTTCGAAGAATGGTTAGGTTAAGAAGTGGGCATCGAGGTAAGTACACAGATGGGTGACCTGACCATGGAAGAGATGATATCCCTGGATTATTATTTATCGTCATCCAGGAATCTTGTCATCAAAGTAAGCCTGCAAGAGTTGTCGTCGCAAACGTTACAGGTTCGATTCTCTTTCAAGAGCTGATGATTGGACTGTATTGAGCCAGTGTAGGTAGGCCTGTATTTATTGTATTCTCTAACTGGCTTATTTATATTTAATTCGTGACTTGCTGTACTTTCGTCATATCACTTTATCTATTTGTGTGCCTACTTCTAAGTGGGTTTTTGAGATTATCCCAAATTAACATGGCACTGGCAAAGGATTTGTCCATAATAATGTAGTCACAAAGATACTCGAAGACCTCCCACAGTTTTACCAACGTAACAAAATGAACTGGTAATCAAATAAAAACCCCATCAGTCAACAGGATGTTGATGTGACGTAACGAATGTTAGTAATTTATCAATTACATGTGCTAACGTATTTCCCTACCAGCTGGAACCTGATGGGGAAATTAATAACCCGGTGGCAAGTGTCAATCTGTTACCGAATGGCTACGTATGGCTATGTTTTATAAGTACGCACTGAGGAGCTAGCTAACTTCACGACTTCATAAGGAGAGTTGGATGCTCAAGAGATTGTTTGAATGCGTATATCTCAGGAACTGCTCATCTGAATTGAAAAATCTTTTCAATGTTTGATAGCCCATTTATCGAGGAATGTTACCTATAGGCTACATTTTATCCAGGTGTGCAGAGTATTTCCCACGGGACGCGAATGGAACAGGTACCTACCTCATCTTTATCTGGATGGAGTGCAGCCGATCCTAACATACTTAGTTGGGATATGATGAATGTATTAAAATGCCTATAAAATTAAATAGGTTCCTCCTTTCTATTAAAACCACGTCAATATTTAAAATAAGGTAATCTATCCGTATTTATCATCGGCGGCCGGTTAACGCGAACTTGCCCGGTGATCCGTGGTCCGGTCAAAAGGCTCTCATATCCGGCCCGGCCCGGTCGAGCATATTATGGCGGCGCGGGAAATATTACGTAAATCAAATGTTGGGCCAGTTTCTTATTTTAAAATAAGGTTTTTTAGTTCAAAACTTTTTTTTCTAAAATGTTTTAGGAAGTTTAATAAGGAGATTTTTAAATAAATGATCGAAGCTGCTCTGTAATTATTTATAACATCTATAAGGTCAGTTTTTGCTTAATTTGTTCCTATCTTCTGATCTTGGCCAAATATTCTCAACATGGGCTTATTTCCTAGACCTAGCGAAACTAGAACTTCATAGTAAAAATTGATGGCAATAATCTTTCACAAGACGTTGATCTTAAGTCATGCTGAAAGCTTCCATGTGCATGAATATGCATGACTGCAGGCCCGCCGCTAGCTGTTTGTTCGCCCGCGTGCAAAACCGATTATGCCGCCCTACGACTACATATTATACTGGGTTTTGTCAAAAAATGTATAAGGGGGCGGGGGTCTAGGGGGTCCGGACCCACCCGCCCATTCATATCCATTTTACTTGTCCAACAGAAAAAAATATGTACATGCACCGCTCTGATTGCAGAAAACGCACTTCCTTTTGGATACATAAATATTGCAATAGGTACATAACATATATTACACATAACTTTTTATTTACTTGAAATGCTCAAGTCTTAGAGTAACCTAAGAAGTCCTGGGTTAGCCCATAAGCAGACTAAGCAATTGCTTAGGGCATCAATGCAGTGCAATCAAGTGGCCCCTATGTATTGAAAGATTGTGATTAATGGGTAGGTACCAACATAATGTATATCAAAGTGCTTAGAACAGATTATGGGTAACTTAAACTAACGAACTTAAATTATCTACAGCAATGTTTAATTTCAGTAAAATATGTTACTAATGGTTTTTGGTGAGTTTCCCGTTGAAAAAATCAACGCATGAGACATATTTCATATGTAAGGAAGCGCGAGCGAAGCGAGCGCGAAAGGACAATGGGCGATTCCGGTCCAAATGTATATATATACTTTAAATATTTCAGTAAACCGTTATTACAAACTTATTCAAGTAGAAAAAATAAAACTGATTTCGGTAAAGTATGTTACCATATTATTCGCGTTTACTGTTACCACAATAAATTGTTTTGAGCAGTGAATACTATGGCAATAATAAGTTACCATTATAATGAACATCGGTACTTTACAGTCAAGACAATCGCAATGGACTATTGCTGTGGTGTAGGTCATTGTCAACAATTTACATGAATAAAATCGAATTGTGCATTATGGTTCAAAATTGTGTTCCATTTCTGGTAATATACATTTTTAGCTATAACTCAATGAGAATAAATCCAATATTTATTTATATGACAAATAAATATTTAAGAAAAAAAAGCCATTTTTTGATATACCAACGATGTTACTATGTAAATCTGTTATGAAGTTATAAGCAAAAAACGGTTTTTTATTTTTCCTGTAAAATTTTAAGTTTTTGATTACGATATTATTCGTTGGGGACAGCGAATTACTTTTCGTGATATTCGATTTTCGTACTTTCTGTAACTTCTGACAAAATAGAATTGTTCATTATTAAAGAGAAGACACCACCAGTTACCGCTGGAACCAGGAACCGCTGAGTATATTCAAGCACTTCTGGCGCCTCAATTGGTTAGTGATTCGTACATCCATCGGGCAAAAATATGGGTTGTTTATATGCAAATGTGTCTTACTCATCTTAGTTTTAGATAAAGTGCTTAAATGGAAGTGGAATAAAATAAAAAATTATAATGATACCATACTAAAACTACTGAAAATTAAGAATACATTTTTGGCTATAAATTTTTTGTTACGACGCGCGTGTCTACGTTACGCAAGCGGTGTGGCCTGTCTCATACATTTCCATACATTACAACTCATGGTTACGCCGTAAATACGCGCGTGACTACGCGCGTGGTTACGCATACGCATCCGGTCTGCTCGAGCCTTTAAAGTAGTACCGTAAATAAGAAAGTTCATATGGAAACTAGAAGTTACTTTCTTATTAATAAAAGAACTTAAAAACGACGCTCCCTTTTTGCTAGGGTAGACTAAAAAAATCTTGAAAAATAAAAACAACTGTAAAGTGAAGCAAGCCCGAAAATTTTTGAGTTTTGGATCACTAAAAGTCCTAAACATATATAGTAAAAAGCGACTGTGAACTGAAGAAGCCGCGACCGAAGGGAGCGCGAATTTTTTTGAGTATTGGGACATGAAAAGTAGCTATATGTGATAAAAAAATTGAAGCGTAAAGTAAGGAAACCGCGAGGAAAGCGAGCGCGAAAATTTTTGAGTTTTGGGACATAAAAGTAGTGTTTCTTCGAGAATTTCTCAAATTTAACGCCGAATTAAACACAAATTCGCCTTGGGCGCCCCTGAGCCCGCGGCGCCCGGGTTATTCGCACACGCTGCGCCATAGGTTAAGATGGCCCTGATGCTATCCATTCATTTGGATACAGTTCTTGTAAGTTGCAATCTTTGATGAAATTTAAAACAAATATAGGAGTAACATTCTGATCAAGGCCTGGTTGGGGGCGCCTGCGGCGCCCCTTATATCCGGCGTCCTGGGCCGTCACCCAACCGCGCCCTACAAAACCGCTACTGTCTGCGATATCTGACATGAAGGCGCGAGCGCAGCTAGCGCGAATTTTTTTGGGGATGCAAAGGATGAACCCATCAAAATTGATAGGGGACGACCAAAGCGAGGGCGGTTTTTCTGAAATTTTATTGCTAATCTACTCATCTATTTTTAGTAAAAATATTTTTATTACGTAATTATGGTTTAATTTTGCCGTATGGGTTAATTTTGCCGCCCCCGTGCACTATTGCCGCCCAGGGTATTTGCCCCCCCTGCTCTCTCCCCCCACGCTACGCCAATTGTTGATCTTAAATCGTATGTAATAATTTTTAATTTTGAAAATGATCAACAGATGTAACTGAAACCGGCAGTGTAAGTAATATTCTTAGCGCTATTGCTGTGTTCGGAAATATTGAAATCAAATAATTGGTAAAAAGATATTGTTTTTTTTTTAATATAACGTGATAAGTCGCTCGATTTGCCGCTCCCTAGGACGTGCCGCCCGCGTGCGGTGCACGCGCTGCACGCCCGCTTACGGCGGGCCTGCATGTCTGATGGTGCTGTGCTGCTATGAGGAAACTTATTCAAAACTCTGCCCTTTCTTTACCTAAGATACAAGACAATGGAAATTTAAATATAACATCTCAATTCTTCCTCACCAACAAGAAAAAGGGCGAAACTACATTTCATATACTTTACGGCTTCGCCCAAAAATGTTGTACACAAGCATCGTTTGTTTACAAATGGTGCGAAATTTCTTTATGTTTCAAACCTTTTTGGGTAAATAATACCGGGGATTTTTTCAGTAAATATTCTTTGTACCTTAAAGTTTATTATTAGGGTGCGATCGCCTAAGGGACCGGCCTAATGTGAAACCTTCATTTTTATGTAGCAAAACTTTCGATCCTAATTTTCTGAATTTTCAGTGTCGCGTTTCGGATTTTGCGTTTGCGCTGTTGTTGGGCTAAGTTGTTAGCATGTTAATCTATTTTTATTCTGGTAGGTATTAGGACTTCAGTAATGTAGGTACAGATTTTACATAATTTACGTAGAACATTTGCAAATTGAAGGAAAAATTCGAATGAAAGTCAATTAAATATTAAATCTGACGAATAGATAAATCGGTACAAGTTTCTTTTACTTGTTGTTATAATAGCGCAACAAATAAATCTCATAAATAATAAAATCAGTTCCCATCATCACCAATAGATGGCGCTATCCTATAAACTCCCTAAATCGCTACATTTTACGTAAAAAATCATGTCAATATATTTCTAAAAAGCTCCCCGGTTATCGTTTCAGTAATAAACGTCTTGAAGACGGGGCCATCAATTTTGTAATCGTCCCATTTCTCAACTGTACGTCGATGTGAAAAAAATTGCTTTAGGACCACAGAATAGAATAGTTTCATACATTTTTATTGACACACTGAGACTTTCTTAGGTTGTGTTAGGAATATTTTCGGTGATAAAATTTTAGTATCACCGCCCCGTTCGGTAGTTCAGTGTTTGCATAATGTGCCTTCGTTTTATATGATATGACGTCATTTTTATGGATTATATGTAGTTTTCTTATACGAAGTGAAGTGATAGAATTTTCTTAAGAAGTTTATAAAGTGTCTGTTTAATAGAAACTGAGAGGAATAAAGAGGAAATTTTAATATGGGGTTGTTTAGAAGGAAATTTTAAACAGTGTTGATAGTAGAGCCTGCAGCCGATATTTAACCAAACCATGAGTTTTTAAAAAGATCAGTACATTGTGTTCCATTTAATGCACATAGATTACATTTCTAAGAAAAATCGTTATCCTGGTGTGTATATTTTCAAGTTGTAAGTGTTGTAACTTATAATTTTAGCTTCCTGACATACCAAAGCGAGCGTCTGGGTTGAAAACATTTGGTATTTGGATACTCAACAGTAGGCAACCTAAGGAAATCAGCAGTATTTACCCAGTATTTTTTTACTTTTAAAAATCTCTTCATGAATAAAGCCTATCCTATCTAAAAAAAGATAAAACCCAGTAAGTATAAAGCAAAGTAACATAAGTAGAATGCAGCCCTGCCTACCGTCTGGCGCGGATATAAAGACCCGGATATGAGTCGCCCTTTGACCGGCCAACTTATATCCTGCCTGACAAAAGTACAACTACCCACGAAGCAGTGAGCTGTGTTTATTTTGGTCTGATACCTATGTAGTTACCATGTCTCCAAGTTTTTTGTGTCATATTTTCGTGACTTTCATATTACTTTTCTATAAAAGAAAAAATCTCCCTATTTTTCTGAATATAACCAAACATACTGCTAACTAAACTACTAAGTACTGCTTGCAACTTTAGCCAGTAAGTACATCTTCTTCAACTTATTGTTTTGTAATAAAATATTTCTGCACAATACAATCGAATTTGAATTTTTCTTTAACATTCTCTCTGCGGACCTAAAAACTGATTAACTGATTAGCGCCATCTGTGGCACAATGATGCAACTATCGTCTATCACTGAAAATAGTTGAGGTTTTATTACAATGGAATGATATTAATTAATAATGTTAAATAGTAACATTTAAACTAAAACTTTTAATTTGATTTGAACATTATGCGATTAGATTTTTCTTACAGTAGTTTTTTTTTTAAGTCATCTAAAAAGATGCACCAACTAGTGCGAAATATTGGAACTAATAGAAAACTGAAGCGACGAATACAAATGGTGCTTGCGGCGGGCAATCCATTTTGACTAGTTCCCAAATTATTCGGTAGATGGCAGTTAAGTAGGGTCGTGTTAAGATTTGGGAACTACATTTTTTGTCACCAAAATTTATATTTGTCATCAAGTTGTATCACCTAATAAATAGATCTATCGCCACGAAATATTTTCGTTCTCAGATAAACAAAGAGTGTTCCCAGGTATGAATTACCAAATTATTGTTAATATAATGTGTAAAATATGAGATGGATTACCAATAAAATTGAAGTGCATTACATGAATATAAACTTCGTTCTTATAATAATAGTTTTATTACTTAAATAATAGCTTGGTGCTCAGAATGGTAGATCTGTCACCAAATAAATCGATTAATCGATCCCTGACTGCGACTCCTTTTTATTTGTTATTTTGTCACCAATACAGTAGTTACATTTTATTTCGTTCAGTTATGAAAATCATGTATTCGTTACCAATTTAATACATCAGTTTATAATTTTAATGAAAATATGTTCAAAGGGAAGAGCAAGGGAAGGGAGACAAATTGGCGCGTTTCGGGCCTCAAAGAATGGGTTGTAGGAGGCAGCGAGATGCAAGATTACGTTCATTGTTGTGGGTGCATTTTATTAGCTCCCCACCGGAAGCAAAACATTTACTTATCGGCCAGAAAAGAAAAAGGGGGCGCCCTTCAAAATCCAAACCAGCGCTGATTATTCAGTGATTGATATTTCTAACAATAAATATTGATTATTTTGACTTCTTCTTCTTCTTCTTCTTCTTCTTCTTCTTCTTCTTCTTTCGAGTCGATGACATGTCATATGTTGAGACTACACTATGTCAGCCCAATATGCCGCCACAGCGAGACCACGGCCGGATGCGCTCATTAAGTCCTCCCGCGAGCAGGTTTGACTTTAATTAAGTGTTTTATTTACTATTCAGCTAGAAATTTAATTTAAATATATTTATACTACCTGTGGAAATTAAGACCCTTGGGGGAGGCACATGGCCACTTAAGTAGTAGGCTCTTTTGGTTCAAAGGATGAAGACGACTACCCTACATTTTTAGACCTTCATGAAATTTTCTAGTGAAATAATATATGATTTATTGGTGATCTCTTTAAATTAGTTTGCTTAAATACTATTAGGACAAACCTATTATAATACATACAAAACCATTTATTTGGTACTTGACCCCATATCTCCATGATTTTCGGTAATTTATTGTGGAATTGATTTTATACTGTTTGGTGATACATTTTGGTGACAAATCTACTATTTTGAGGGCAAACCCTATTATTTAAGAAACACAAAATGAATTAAATTGGTGACAGCTTAAATCATACCCTTAAGATTTCTTTGATTTCCTTTTTCCAAGACTGTTTGGACCTTTCACCTTAAATATTAGCCTTTAAAATATTGAATTATTAAGATAACATTTTTCGTAATTGTATTGTTGCAAATGCATTGTACCTATGTAATTAATAAGTAGTCTTTATAATATACCCCTAATCATTCTCTCATACTGTATACAGTAAGTATACATTATTACAGTAAAAGTGAAAGCATATACAATGAGGGTTTTTGATATTTTTTCTGCCGCCAGGCGGCGCTTCGTATGCGTCAGGTCCAAACAGCTGTCAAATAGTATGGAATTGTAGGGTCCGAACTTATTGTTTATTGAAATTCTGTTATATTGGAAGTGTTATTGATTTTATTATGGACTACGGTCAGAATAAGGTTTCCGAACTAAAAATTGAGCTAAGAGAGAGGGTGCAAAAATCACTGGTACTAAGGAAAAGCTTGTTGAAAAATTTGTTAACACAATATGATTTAGTTTTTTTTATTTACTCAACCTCAATAGTAAAACAATAATGCAGTGCTTTAATTATAAAATAAAAAAAACACTAAAATCGTTCACTATTCATAGTAAAGATAAGCACTTTGACAGTTATCTGGACCTGACGACTCGGTGCTGCCACCTGGTGGACGCCATTTTAGAAAACCCTCATTCTAATCTTCGTTATAAACTTAACTAGCAATAAAAATAATACTCTCCTTTGCATTGTGTAGTTAAAAATACAAAACATGATTTCGACCGTGACAGGACTCGAACCTGCAATCTTCGGATCCGAAGTCCGACGCCTTATCCATTAGGCCACACGGTCCTTGCATATCTCGGTCAAAATTATACATAGCATTCGCGTTTTAATCGATCCGTATATTTTTTATCACTTTTGTGTACAAATTGAATAGGTGATGCTAATTGATATCAATTATTGTCTTTTTTTGTTAGTTAGTGTATAATTTGTTTAGATTAGTGGATACTTACTACTTTTTGTAATGTATCAATTTACCTACTTATCGTGATTTATGATCGTGACGAATCTCAAGAATGTTTATGTGTATCGTGCTAACCTAAAGTTTAATTAATAAAGGAACTAGAAAATACGCCTAATAAACATTATTGGTCAACGTTGTTACTAAGTAACTCGTTTAATCTTTGTACTTTTTATCGGCGCATACTTAAAGTAGGTAATGACGTAACCAGTAGCACCGATTACTATAATAGTTACTTCGTAAATAGATAGCCATGACCATGAACAAGTACATGGTCGAACAATCGCTAAAACTTATAGTTTACAAATAAATTAACGCATTGTTATCCTTGTTTATGACAAAAATGTCGTCGAAAACTAGGAAGACCCTGCTGGAAGCATGGTCAGAGTGATATGACGATAAACAATAATCGATATATAATTGATTAATGATCCAGTCTTCATATATGCTTATGAACAACAGAAACGATCAATTTATTGAAAAAAAGCGAAAGAAGCAAACACATAATCTGCAAAAGTGAGAAATTTGAGTTCAGCGCCATCTAACAAACTTTTTGCGAACTACTTAACACAATGCGTCGCTGTGAACAGTCGGTTTGAATCCTACTTGCGTTGTCATGTAGCTCTGCAAGTTCTAACATTGGAAAACAGATGGCGCTGTAAATTAGTCTTAATGTTTTCCGCCAGGTAGCGCTATGTGATTGGGACAGAGTTGTCGAAATCTTTATTATTCTTCCACCACAGATAGTTTATTATGGAAAAGTGAGTTTGAATAATTTCTGCAGTAACGATTTGGCATTACAGTCGCTATGTAGGCAATATAATTTTTGGTACTTGTAAGTTGCTGGCCTTCTAAAGCTCTATAGATAGGTAGGTAATACACGACCCTCTATTCGTACAATTGTTGATAGAATTAAACGACTGTATCATTTAGCTACTACTACACGTCTTAAATAAACCTAAATACACTTCTGGCCAAAATCATTAGGCAGCTCGAGCCATTGACTTGGCACCATCGTCCGTCTTGAGTGGCAATTTGCCAGTCCCTGGAACACTTAGACGAATGTGTTTGCCCCTTAGTACGTGCCCTCGACGTTTAACGACAACTTGGCAATTTTGCCATTCTCGAGTGGCGTCCGTTTATTTGGCTTGAAGTGTACCGTATTGAGGTTATTTTGGGAATAAATTGGCAACAATGCGATACTTCGTTAGGAGTATTTAAATGTGTTTTATATGCTGTAGGTATTTAATTAGTATTCACCTACAAAAAAGTGATTTGAATTTTGAGAAGGATGTTTTTAAAAGTCTTGTATAAGATTGTTTGTTAGATTGTTAATTGTTAGATTCGTAATAGTATTTCTAAGCAACTTAATGAAAAAAACATGTGTGAGGAATTAAAACGTGTACTTATAAGTACCTTCCTCTACTGAAAAACTTATTGTAAGCACCGTCTGGTGAGCTTAACTACTATACCATACCTAAAAACCTATCATCAGAACTCAGAATAGACACCATAGTCTTCGGTCGCGTTAACGGATCACTAAACCTTAAGTACCTATGTTGCATCAGTTTCTTAGCTTCCTCCCTGGAGTAAAAACAGCGGTTTATAGTACGGTTTTAGAAACACGTTCGTTATCCACATATCACATACCTACATATACATAATATACTTACAAAATTGATAAATGACCTAATTATACAACGAACTAATTAAGCCCAAACTATTCAGAAGTTAATAAATTATAACCGTCGTGTATCTGCCGTCAAAATCTAACAACTGCCTTCCAAACTACCAATACACTAAGTCGTAAACTGAAAAAAATAAGCCACACTTCTACAAACGAAAAACCACCCTGTATTGTGGAGCTTAAGGTTGAAATTCCCCCAACGAAAAGAATAATGCATTAAAAAAACACTATTTATAGAGAGCTGTCAATTTAATTCGGATCAAATTCTGGTCGATTAAAAGCATCTGTTCTTTCACCCCACGCGGATATCAACTCTATTTTTATACCCATAAGGTGGACTATTAATAGTTTGAGCTACCAAGTGTGTAGCATGATATTTTTTCCAAAACATTCTTGACCGCGGGTGGCCTACACACGGGAGATTTCTCCTCCAATCAGAATCTTTGTATTTGAGATGAAACAAAGCCGCCTTTGTTGTGGGCGTGGCTTTCTTTGTTCCCCACAATGGGATGACAGTTAGTCCCTTTGTGTTCATTGTGTGGGGTATTGTTAACCTATTGTGTGGTTGGCAGGCGAAGTCGGGGGCGGGGCGAGTCGTGTATGTGCTGAAATTTCATTTTTACCTAAAGGCCGATTGTTTTGATTGGTGGTGAAAGTGTCTTGGTATCTTGGGAGGTGTCGGCAAAAAAAAAATAGGTTTCTCTTCTAGCTTTGCAGTTTAGTTTACAGATGAACGTAAAACAGCTCGGTATAGAATTGCTTGTTATCAATAAAATTATAGAGTATGCCATTGCATCATTACATCAGCTGTATTTATCTTTGAGAAATCAGTGTTTCACCTTTGTCCCAAGTATTCACCAACTTTAAGATATGTGTCAAACGAACGGTCTCTCAATTGCAACTAGCAATGATAGACTGGTGCTGGTTACAAAAACCTCTATTAGATAGGATTAAAAATGTGCCTTATTTCGATCTAGGTTCCTCTCACTCTTCACAGCTAGAAAGCAATCTAAAGTCCCCAAATGTTTAAAATGATCGACTGCACCATAGACTGTCAGGCACAACTCCAAACCCTAATACCAACTTATAGTATCCTTTTTGAAAGTCTTCAAGAATTTTACTATCTACGATACTCTGTTTACTCATCACTCCTCGACTCTAGAAATTAAGTCCCCAATAGATGAAAATATTCGACCAGCTAGCTCACATGTTGCAATTTCAAAACCTAAAATACAGGCTGACAAGTTTTTTTTTCTTAAAGTGAGTACAACAATAATTCCTGTATTCAGTATCCTCAAGCTACTCCTCACTCCTCAGGCTACTCCTCACTCCTCAGGCTAGCAGTAGAAACAGTGACGTAACAGTAGGGGTGTCAGCCAGACAATGTTATCGATCGCGCGCGACAACGAGTCGCGAGACCCCACGCATGTACGCGTTTCAGTACTTCAGTAGCTTACAAAGCTGAATTGTTTTTGTTTTAAGTTTTATATATTAATAGGGGTGGTTATAGGAAGTAATTTTAATGATGTATGTGTCATCTATAAGTTTGTTTAACTGCTTCTATCTAGCTAAGAATAAAACAAAAGAAAATCAATTGTCTCTCGCGTACCTATATCTGCGCTCCGACATACAATGGGTTACAACACTTATGGAAACACTCAGAGACATTTAATGGTTACTTAAGCCGTTCCTTAGTGCAGAATTTCTATGAGAATCTGTCACTAAGGAGTGACTTAAGTAATCATTAAATGTCTCTGAGTGCGGGGGTTACATCATCGACTCTTGTGTGTGCTATGAGTTAGTTTACTTGAACGCGCTAATCTCAGGACATACTGGTACCATTTGAAAAGTTCTTCCACTTTGAAATAGCTTAGTTATCGAAGAAGCTGAGGGAGACTAGTTTTGTATGAGTAGCCCAGGAGGTTTGAGAGACTGTGTGCTTTAAATGGGCGTAAATAAATCTGAAGAGGTAGATAATACCTATGTGGTTTTGTTTTAGAACAACCATGCTAGGACTCTTCGGCAATTTGGATAATTTGGTAAATTGGATTGTACCGAATTCTAAAAACTTGCTAGATAGGTACCTAATGGTTTAAAAATAATCCACGTTCTTAAAGTGCTTTTGCTTTTGGTTACAACACTTGTGGCCTGAAAAAGTCAGTTGGACATATTACTGACACCATTCAAAAATTATAATACGAGATACGACGAAATCTTGCCTAACATTTCCCAAAAACTTTCCTCTATAGGAACTAATCCTTTTTAAATCAATCGCTGTATTCACACTTACTGAAGTGTAGAGGTACAAAATATTAATAATGCACACACGCTTCGCCGTTTATGGGGTAACGGGGCTCTATAGGGCTCTATGGGGCTCTATGGGGGCTCCACGGCATTATGGGGTATTGTGACACGTTCAATGGGTAATACCCCACGACACTACACCTGTGTTGGGTACGTATTGATTATTTTGAATTTTTCGTTGTCTGTTAAGGTGTTGGTCTGTTTTTGGTGGCAAAAGTGTTGTAATTTTGGAAATCTTGTTTGCTTGTTGATTATTCATTTTTCTTTTACCCACCTACATATGTACTTATTGAGATATCAACTGACTGACTCAACGACTGATGTTACGGAGACAATCATAGCTAGATAGATAATAATATCTCAGTAAGCTAAGCAGTAAGACAGTAGTGTCAGAGTTTTACCAAACATGTTTAACGACCTCTCACGTTATGTAGTTCCAAAAATTTTGAAATGCCTTTCAAGATCGATCTTGTAGCGTCACCTCGAGAGCGCTCAGTAATGGACGACTAGCCGAGTCATACAAAGACAATGTGCTTGTACAATTGCACACGCAAGTTAACACATCTACACCTTAGAAGACAATAAAAATTCAAGGACACTTACTAACACGCTCTTTAAAATAAATACACCGAAAAATCAAGAGCAGCAAGTTACTAAAACTCTTTAAAATAAAGCCACATCATTCCTAATTTCTTCCTGAAGTCAACATAACCTACAGACTACAGTCCTGCTTATCCCACTATCTACTTATAATGTCCAGTTGTGATCCACAGCCTCCCGGGAGCATTGAATGGCCGGCTGCGACCGGATTACTTTCCAATGTCAATACACATGTTATTATATCTGCTCAGCTTGTCTTTTTGTGAAATACGAGAAAAAAAATGGTTGTGATCTAAGAGAAAATTATGTTTAATTGAAAAAAAAGAGTTGCTGCAGATCTACTTTATAAAAGTATCTACTAATGAACAATATTGTGTGCGGCGAGTTACATGAGTGTAGGTACTGTGTAAGAGAGTTTGTATACTTCTCACTGCAAAACTGCTGTACCTATTGGTTGTGATGAATGCATTTGAGTATTTAGGTATGCTTCTATCAAAATCTGATGGCTAAAGTATAATAGACACCGAAAACACTTGCCCAAACTAGGTAAAGGAGAAGCCAATGCCCTTTCTCCAAATTAAACCAATTAGGTACTTTTGCAATCAGTGGTTGATGATATGATGCATGCTATATACTATGCTAGGGGTACCTGAATCTTTAACATGTTAGTAGGAACGTAAATAAAATCTCTAACTTGATCGATAGTCAGAGCTGTTTGGTGAGCGTTAACACAACTATGTAGAATTTAACCGTGAGAAAAGTCATGGGTCAACATTACCATCAATTATGAAGTTAAATTTTACAAGTCTTCACATGCTGTATTTAGTAACATGTAGAGTCGGCCACTACTGTCCATAGACACAACCTTACAAAAAGACATCCGAATTGTAAACCATCTCCTTTTTGAAAAGTCGATTGAAAATATCTGAACACTCCCAGTACTGTACATTATGTAACTATATAACTACATTATCTCCAAAAAAGCTGTGGTTGAAGACATTATATCAAGAACAACATACATATTGGTACTAGCAAACACCCCCGGGTAGCCCGTGGTTAATATATTTACCCAAACTACTAATTCGTGTAGTATAGACGGCCAGACGTGCTGGATAAGGTTTTGTTTACTCGGTATGTTACTCGAGGTTAGTGTAACTTTCCAACAGTGCAATAATTTTTCAAATTGTTCAAGTAGTTTCGGAGCCTTAGGGGTCCCTTAGACAATAACGTTTCCTCTTCATTATTACTAGTATAGCTATATAGTAAGCAAATAGCTACGTATGTACATTATCTAGAATATTCTCCATTAATACAGATGCAGTATTACTGCGTGATATCACTTATCAGCGGTATTAATTTAGCCGAGCTGGTACCTACAAGCTTGGCTCGGATTTGCTCAACAATGCGACGCCTAACGCGTCTCGGGTGGGGGCGAGTAATGTAACTATGATTTTGTAGGAACGTGAGAATTTTCCTTTTAAAATTAAATCTAACAAATTATAGTAAAATAGCAGGTAACCGTAAAGCATAAACAGTTTATCATCATCGGTTTATAAAATTCTAGTTCACAGTTAGACCCTAAGTCCTAAGTCTTCTTTAGAGTGTCACCCGGACTTGTTACATGTATAATTTCTGTCTGAAAGATTGAAATCCTGCTCTTTGTTGATTGACTCCATATTACCTGCAAAAGTCTCACCCTTTCGTGGTACGTCTACGCCATAAAAACTTACCTGGCCTATTTTTTGTTAATTGTCGTAGTTTTGTTTAATATAACGTTGTACATATTATTACTGTAAATATGAACCTAGCTGATATTAACATTCACAATGCTTGCAAGCAAGCTGTGGACGCTAACATTTTACTTCACCTACCGCAAAGGTGTTTAAAAGGTTCTTTTCTGTTCTATCGTCGCTCCCACATCACACCAGTAAGTACATAGACTGTCCTACCAAACTGCAGTTCCACTGTCACTCTATCGGGGAGACCGGGCCCGTCTGGCACACAATGGCTGCGCGTAATAATATAATCGTCTGTCGCCACTTGCCATTAATTAAATTTAAAATTTTCATTGCTACGCCATCGCTGTTTCAGCGTCTTTACCCAGTCTTAGCTGTTTGTGAGAATGTGATCTATGTTTTGTTATAATGAATGGATTTCGCTTTGTTATACCTAGATATTGTTATTTATTGAGCTTTGTTATTAAAACTATAATGGATTACTATAATTGACTAGACCTATTGTAGGCCATGGTGGCTGTTCTCTCTAAGAAGATCAGTCAGCTGCACAAGTGCAGTGTCTATTCTCTAACTATCATAGCCCGATGAGATGGCAATGCGACATGACATGATATTGGAGATTGGCATATTTCATACTACTTAGCTTCCGCCCGCGTAGAGTTCGGTTATATTGCGTTTCCAAGAGAATTCTTCAAAAGTGCGTGATAAAAACTATCCTATGTTCTTTCTCAAGATCAACTCTATCTCTGTACCAAATTTTATTAAAATCAGTTCAGTGGTTAAAACGTGAAAGCATAACAGACAGACAGACAGAGTTACTTTCGCATTTAAAATATTAGTAGGGATTGTCCAGTTACATTTAAATCTCATGAATTAGGATACTATGTTGTTATCTATTCGGTTGGAATTGTCTCAGAACGCTCGAACACTCAAATGTTCTTTGGATCAATACACCAACGAGGTTGTATGATGTTGAGTAAGTGCTTCTACATCTTATTTACTTTCAAAAGTTGTATGTAAGTTTACGTCTTCATATTGAACCTTTGTGACCCCAAAACACAATATTCACACCTTTACACACGGATATTTTTCATTTACATACATACTACTTAATTTGTCACTGTTGAAGCGTCTAAACTACGACCCTTGGCCATGTTTCGCATACAAAAATATATATATTTTTATTAAATTAATCGAAAGTTACCATTATTCACGCACTTCACCTACACACATACTTTTAGAATAAATAGAATAAAAACCAAATCTTGTACGACTCCCACAAAAGTTCTATAATCAATCTTGAATAAAAAATAAAAAAATACAACCGATCATTTACATCAATGGCTTAGTTTATAGGTTAGAAAAAAACATGGCGGCTAACCTAAAGAGGTGCATTGACAAACAGCCAACCGTTTGGCTAATCATTGGGTGTAAGGGTGCAACTTTATAACTTAGCACCTGCGTCTTTATACCCACTATAAATATCAAGAAAAAACACCCTCTTTTCAAAAGAAAGGAAGTGATAAAAAACCTTTGAAACTGACACTATAAAACTCCTTGGACTTGACTTTATTTTTTTTTTAATTTTCATTCATAAAGTTCTGGCCGGTTTGGAATTCGCGTTCGATATTTTGAATTTGGGATTCTGGACGAAGGTTGTTTGTGTTTTTTTTTATTGGTAGGTTAGGAACATAAGCGCAGATTTTGATTGGTCGTGCAAAAGTTACCTATGCAATAATTTTATGAGAGAAATTACTTTCTAGATTTTAACTGATAAAAATACTGAGATGTGATTTATAAAATGTCAAAGAAAACATGAAATATTTATTTATTTTCGAATAATGTAAAAAGTTGACTAATACAGTAATTTTTTTTCTTTAGACCTAACGACACAATATTTCAACAAGTACTTAATTATCGAAAAAAAAAATACATAGCACCTATTTTGCTGAGTCACAGACGCACAAGGACATTTAGTTACGGCTTAGAACACCATAAAAACTCCATGGGAGCCGGGAATTCCTTGCCACCATCCTATCAATGACCCTTTTTTTATTGACAACCGCCATAGTTCTGCCTTCCGAATCTTTAGTAAGATCGATTAGTCAAAAAACTTTAAAAAGTAAGTAGTACAACAAAGCATTTTCCTTATGAGTTTTCTAAGTTAAGGAATAAGGAATTGAAAATACTGAACAAGAACTTTTGTAATATGGTGTAATTTTCCTGAATTAGGTAGGTGCCTTACATTTTCCACGTGTCAGCCCCAAGGTTACATCCGTATACGGTTAGGTACGCCTGTCAGCCCAAAAGTTATACGTAAGTATTGAATCAATGAACGTGATCTTGTGTCGGTGGTAAAATATTCAAAGCTCACAGGACAATAGTGTTACTAACATCAGTTCATGTAAACTGTACAATCTAGTCACAACTCTTTTCCTGAAAGCAAGCATACTTGTGCGTAACGAGAGAACAACGAAATTGAATGGAAATGCACACCCTCATATAAGCAAAATGCATATTTTCGCCACTGGTAGCTTTGCCAACTGGATAAATGCCTTGACTTTCCGTATTCAAATTCAGAAAAGGCACTAAACGAAAGGTCATTTTGTACAACTGGTTACCACGTTTTCAGGCTGTACCTACACATATACCTACTTAGCATGGCTTTAGTCGTCTCTGAAATCGAACCCTAAACTCCCAAGCGTCCCGATTTTCAGCAAGAAAAACACTGAATACAGGCCACCTATATAGTATTATTTTTAATCAATCCGCCAGCCAATTAGATGGAGGCAGCACAATTGTCGCCGCAGAACTTTGATTGGCTCCACTTCGAACCAGTACAGTCCAATTATGTTCCATAGAGACCAATTCAACGCTACCAAGTTTTATTGTGCTATACTGAACCCGGCGTCAGAGGCAGACCAGGGTTCAATAGGCCAATAATTAAAATCGACGAGATCGGCTTCTTCGTTCGAGAGATTTCGATTTTTAATTAAATTTTGTTTTGTTTTAGTTCGTCGTGTATAATTGAATTGTTTTTGGTTTGTGGTCTGATCGCGGTTGGGTAATGAGGTAATTTTCAAAATGGATGGATATGCCTCCCTTGGGGAGAGTGGGGTGTAGGTATTCGTACTTTCGAGTATAAAAGTAAGCACATAGGTATCTCCAGATCTTCATCCATCCTTACACCACATTGTCGCTTCCTTCGTTTCAGCCATTTTACCCAGAAAGCATTACATTTGATACTCATCCATACTCACATTCGCATTCACAAACGGGAGGCTACTCCATTCAAAAAGTACGTTCACAAACCGCGATATTTGCTCTGTACCCACCCCAGAAGGCGCGATGCATGATAAAAAGCGTCATAATTAAAATACTTTTGTGGGACAGATAATGTCTGTCTGTCTGTTTGTGGGAGATAGCATGGATGTGCCTACTTAAAAGTGTGGCTTTTGTGTGCTGTGGGAATAAATCAAGGGGGTGTTATGGCGACAATGATGATGATGCGTTGATAGCGAATTTAATTTGTATTTTGCATAATATTTTGGATCAGTAGGTACCAATGTGGGATGCACATCACTGGTAGTAGTGAGCTAAATATACATTAGGTCAAGATAAGGTCAACGCACTACTGACAGGGTTGACCTAACCAGCAAAAAGTGGGAATAGAACTCACGACCGCTCCATTGCTAGGTAAAAAGCACTAGTTTCAATTCAAATATGATTTTAACTCAATCTATCAACCAAGCAGTCAATAAAAGTCACATACCACTCACAAAAAAAAAAGATTTTCCACCAAAATGAAAAACGCAATTTCCCCCGAGAAGATTGAAATAAAAAAAAAGTACAAAGAACAATAGACGCACGTCAATACTTGATATCACTCATAATCAATAACGATCTTAGAGGGGCAATCTTTAAGGTACAATGCGAGGGTTTTTTAAACTCCTCAGAGGGTACGTACAAAAGATGTTTTTCAGAGTGACAGAGGGGCGTCCACAATACATGTCAGACAGCACCTAAATTATGTGTTTGTACGAAAACTTGTACAAAAGTCCTGGCTTCATAGATTTATTGTGTTTCTTGTTTAAAATATGCGGGAAGGATGGTTCGCGGAATAACGTGGTTTTTGATGCAATGTGGTTAGAAGAGATATAGCCAGCCAAAATATTTTTTTTGATCACGTGTCAAGCAAAGGTTTCTTGGTGGTTGTGGGTAGTTATTTATGTCACTGGAACATTTTACTAACACACACACCCACCATGCAACAAACCGATACATTTTCTTATTGACGAAATATAGGTACTACTTATTCTAGTCTAGCGTCACACGATAAACACAAGCCACCTCTAATAAAAACCTATCAAATGACACCAAAGGAACGATATATTTTTGCATAGAGGAACTGCAGCATATTTGGAATACTGCAGGTAACTTGGAATACTTCGATATCTAAATATATATAAACGCCATCTGAGTTTTTATGCCGTAAACATAACGTCAAACGATACACAAAGCCATACAGCATTAAAAACAGGACGCCATCTTGACATTTCGGCTACCAGCCCCCCGCGAACGAAACGCCTGATTTGAAAACTTTTTCGGTAAGAATGCAATCAGTGGTAATCATTTGCTGTAATACTCTAAATCTTTATTGTAATTATTTTAATTGCGGAGTGACCTTGTTAGTTTAAGATATTACTATGATTTTGTGAATATCACTAGAAATAAAAATTTGACATGCAATTTTAAGTTAGGTTGGTGTGTTGTTAATTTGGAATACCGTGTTTTTTTTACTTTTCAGTTTTTTTGGGAGTCGGTTTTATTTTTTTGTAAAAGTTTCTTTTTTTTTAAGAGCCAATGACTATAAAAATATTTGAATTCTATTAGTTTCTAAGAAAAAGTGTTAGCAATTTTCAAAGAAAAAAATAATGAATATAATTTGGAATACTATATTCCAAATTATCTGCACCCTAAGTCAAATCACGTTTTTGGAGTATTTTTAGTTTGATAGGCATTTTGATAATATATCTGGCATTTTTTATATTTGATTGTTCTCATTATTAAAGTTTAATATTTTGACAACAATTTAATGTATTTTTTATTGAGCTATCCCGTTTCTCCTTCAATTTATTTTCAAAAAACAAACTGGTATTCCAAATATGCTTCACTTCCTCTACAAATCCTAATTCACACCATTACAATAAGAAACCAAAATAATTATAGCACTCCCTTATAGTAGGGGAGGCGAGAGTGCTAAATCGGGAGTGACTCGAGCGTCAATGAGACCTATTAGATTGCGAAGCTTAGATGATAAGAAGAAAAAAATTTCCTGACATACACACACTTTCATCGGTGGGTGGAGCGGCTATAAACTTTCAAAAATGTAAAAAAAAACAGTTGCATGGACATACTCGAGCGCGTCAGATATTAATAGCATGCACGTCCTACGTCATTTTGAAAACATACGTATATTAATCTGACTGTTTCCATGGTGGGGGTGGCAGTAGGTAAGGGTTAAAAATGGGAAAAAAAATAATTTTATCGAGCGCGTCAGATTATCAAAAGGGGTGTTAAGTGAACCAAAACGAAGGCTCTTATGCAATAATCTGACGATTTAGACGTGACCTAAACTCGTGGCCATTACTTGAAATTGCAAAAAAAAATCGCCATTTTGAAATACTCGAGCGCGTCAGATTAAGATATATATGGTTCATTTATGTACTCTTAACGTAATCATCTTATAATCTGACGATTATCTGGAGGAACTCGCTTAATCTGACGATGGAAAGTTTTTTTGCAAACCTTTTAACAAATTGAAGAACTGAAAAAATTGCAAGTAAATAAACCAGTATGTACCTATTCTTTGAAGTACAAAACTTTTATTTATAAGCAAATAAGTATGAAAAACATAAAGGACAATGGACACAAATATACGGAACCTCGTACACTCCACCAATAGCAATGTCATACATATCATTGTATAGGCCTTTTTATCTAGAACAACCTTTAATATGACAGCTTTGTTGACGTTTGCCCGTCCTGAGATATAGATCAAAAAGTGTGTAAAAGTTAAAACTAAATAATCCATTGATATCTCAAGTTTTTAAAGGAATATCTAAGTGCTACTACGAGTATGTCTTCTAAGTATTATCAACTTTTACACACTTTTTGATCTATATCTCAGAACGGACAAACATTTCATAAAAGCTGTTATAATAAAGGTTGTTCTCGATAAGAAGGCACATACAATGATATATATGACATTGCTATTAGCGGAGTGTACCAATCTGCTCATACATTACATACATTTCTATAATAATTACATTTAATTATAATGACATTGATAAATATACATGTGTCATAAACAATACAATAGAATCTATAATAACATGGCTTGACGGAAATAATCTACGCGTAAATCTTACAAAAACAAATTTTATTCAATTTAATACACATAGATAAATCTAAAATCTAAATAATCTGCCTAGCCTTTTTCCCAGCTATTTCATACAAAAAAAAATACGTATAAATTTGACTTAATTTATTAGTTTAAAACCATCCAGTAGAGTTGCGCGTTGCCACTCTTGCAGAACAGATAGAAAGAGATAGCAGTTGCTTTCGTTGATGAAGCGACACTACGCGCGTAATTTGTGAACCACGTTATGCAGAGTAGAGCCAATGTTAACCGGATGACTAGGCCACCACGACCTGTATAAAAAAGGCGAAGTATACGAAACGGCATTTCTCGGTATCACGATAGACAAACAATGCAACTGGAAGGCACACGTATTTAACAAAAGTATCCAATAAAATGAATCGTCTTCGTTAAAAACAATATATCTGCATACCATGACCAGTAACTTCCTGAGATTAGCGAGTTCAAACAAAAAAACTCTTCAGCTTTATAATATTAGTGTAGATTATTTAAGACCCAGAATGTACTAACACTTATTGCAAATGAATTGAATTGAAAAAAGAGAGAGAGGAATAGAAACTTGGGAGGAGAATACCGGCATCACGTAGCTGCACGCTTTAAACTTTATCGATTAATTTTCCTTACTTCGGCTTACGGGAATCGTCAGATTTTATATTTTTCGTGAACGTTGAATTACTCCCTTCAAAATAAAAAAAAAAATAGCCGCGCTCGAGAAAGTCAAGATGACGTTTTTTTTTTACATGTTTGTAACCTTCCTACTTCTTATCGTCAATCGCAAATTGTCAGATTAGTGGAATATACACTTGTTAGCATATAACTAACCTACCCTATCTTAATCTGACGCGCTGGAGAATGTCAGATGATAATTTTTTTTTTACTAATCTGATCCTTTATTCTAGACGCGCGGCTGCATATACAGGGCTTATATTTGGTGGAGGTGTTAAATGGGGTAATAGGTACCTCCCTATATACTAATCTGCCGCGCTTGAGTAAATCCCGAAATCCCTTCTAGGCCTCCCCTACTATTATTTTCAATTCAAAATACGACCACGCTTTGACAGGATGCTGTCAAAATCCGATAAAAGTTTAAAGCGCACGCGCCAGCACGTGTCATTTTGACATTTGACATGTCGGGAACTGTCAAAATGGATAAAAGCGCGCGAACGGTCAAGTTATTGTTCTTTAAATTGACTTTTGACCACAGGGGTTAGTGGTGACAAGAAAATTGTTACTTTCATACCGAGGTGGGACTTTTATTTCCCGTTAATAATTCGTAGGTTTAAAGGACTATTTCTGGTTCTCTTTTAAATGGGTACTAGCCGATTTCCCGCGATTTCACCCGCTTCCTGTGGGCACTAAGCCCTCACCGGGATATAATATAGCCAATTTTACACGGGAAGCATGTAGCTTTCCAACAGTGAAAGGATTTTTCAAATCTGTCATCTTTACCTATTATATTAGACTTCATTCATTCATTTAATAGTTACAAATTAATTAAATATCAATTTCATATCTGTCGAACATCAATTTATTTATAGAATTTTCTAAGTCAAATAAAATAAGTAACAAATGAAATATATACAAGCTTTTCTAAGACAAGAAAATTTCAAAACAAATGCGTGGGTGTTCTACCACCTGTAAGTTTCCACGCATTAGAAAACAGTTTCAAGAATGTAAGTAACGGTTACTCAATAACGGTTATTAGAAATAATAACTGTTTTCGTTTCAATGGTTGTAACCATTTTAATTGCAGTGTATAATAACATAATAACTGAAAATTATAGTGCTTTTGTACTGCTTGATGGAAAATGTGAGAAGGTGTGGTATTGTTTACAGAAAATTATTGAATTTATGAAAAGGTATGTTTGCTAAGGAATTATAAAGGCGCGTTTCTACTAGGCCACACGGTGGAGGGTCCGATACAGACTTCACACGGACTTTCATAGAATTTTGTCTGAGCAACCAATCAATGCAAACAAAAGTCGGAGCCAATAATAAGTCTGCACAAACGTCCTGTCATCATATTTTCACTTAGACTTCAGACATTTGTACAAACTTAAAGTCTCTATCGTGTAGACCATAACTGTTTGTTTGTCGCTAATTACAAAACAATAGAAAATCAATCGTGTCTCGCGTTAATCTGCGCTCCATACAACTGGTTAAAGACGTGCATCAAGAATCTATTATAGTTTAGAAGACAAGTCAATTTGAAAGCTTTTATATTTTCCATTCCCACCAATAGTTATTTTCAATCTGTAAGCGTGAAATATTAAGACACAGCAAATCAATTAGGTATTTAATTGTCTTATGGAAAAGTCTTGTTAATAGAGAAATCAATTAACTCGTTATGAAGATATTATTGTTCAAATCACAGTTGGAAAATAAGTTTTCAATACCGACCAGGGTTTCACAGAACGATGTGTTCATTTGATCATCATCAACATCCTCCTAGCCTTGTCTCAATTACATTTGTGTGGTCGCCGCAGCCTGTTTTCTCCTTCCATCCATACTCTTCTATCTGCCGTCATCTCACAAGTAACATTCTTTACTTTACAATTAATAATAAATATAATATTTTTTTATTTATCCACAGTAACATAATACTTGTTTGCCTTGATATGGAGTTAGGTACATTGAATTGGTGTAGGTAACTATTGTAGGTATTTAGTAGCAGACATTGTTTTCTTGGATCGGCGGTCAACAAACTGGGCTAGGCCTGTGTCTTGGAAGCCCGAGTTGCGATTACATGGGTATTTTTGTCGAAGCATAGGTCGTATGTGGACAAAGATAGAATATAAACATTTAAAGACAGAATTTCGAAATATAAACATTGTGCTGATATGACAAAACAGTGTTTTTGTGGACACTTTAAAGCTACCTTTTCATCCTCTCTTACACATTTGAAGTAGCACAGCAGCACTAAATAAAGACAGGGTTATATTTTATACTTATGACAAAATAATAATTTATATTTATATTAGAACTGATTTTGTTTATATTGAAAACAATTGTTGAACTGCATCCGACGCGTTGATTGTTTATTTTCGTTCGTTTTGTCGTAATTGTGTAGGTAGGGGTGTACGCTTTTGTGTACAGGGTGCGTCATTAAAGTATTTTAATTAAAAGGTTTTTAAGAGTATTTGATACCAGTAAAATATTTTTCTAGTTAGTAGTTAGTTCAATAATTACCTACGTACTTATAAATCAGTAGTTTGCAATATAATATAATATCAATATTTATCAAATAAAACATGCTTACATAGGTATAATAGTATGTATGAGCATAGTATAATTTTCCACTTGGTAATTGGTATTAAAATAATTACCAAGCAAACTAAATCGAATAAATTCTTTTCTACATATATACTAATAAAAACTAGTCGTAATACAGTACAAATAATATAAAAATGATAACGTAAGGTCTACCAATGGCATAGCTAGTAGAAAACACATTTATAGACAACTTCCCACGTAGCACCCGGGGGAATGGGCGAGGTAATATACTTACACAACTATTCTGCTGCAATGGAGTAGTACCGTTCACATAGATAGAAGAATATTAGGTACCTACCAATGGAAATTTAAAAAAAATGCGTAAAATAATTAAAGTTTTCTACGTGATCGTTGAACACATGAAAGCAAATTGAACTCAATTAAACCTCCTCCTTTTTAAGAACTCTTTTAAAAATGCATGTTGGTAGTTAAATTTTTGTATTTTTTTACCATATACCTACAAGATAAAATTTCGCCACATTATAAGTATGCTCAGTATTTGTAAAACAGGGTTAGGTGCATATCCAGTCTATGTTCATGACAAACTGTAGAAACTGCGAATTATATATAATACTTACGTATTTCAAGATGGCTTTTTATAAACAACTAGCTTTTGCCCGCGGCTTTGCTCCCGTCAACTGACTTCTCTACTTTACCCTATTTTTTTTTTCATAAGAACCTTCTCCTGACAATAACAAACACAACAAAAAAAGAATTAGCCAAATTGGTTCAGGCGTTGTTGAGTTATGCGCTTACCAACACATTTTGCGATTCATTTTTATATTATAGATAGGTAAGCACTAAGCAACTTGTGTTGCTGACTGTACCACACATGTAGCTATATTCGCAATCTGGTCGTAGAGTTTACATATCATAACGATAAGGACATTACTGTAATGACTCCATTGCAACTATTCAAAGATTTTATTAGCGGAAAATATATTTACAAGGCCTTTTAGTATCTATTCTTTTTACTGGATTGAAATTTTGAAGTCTGTAAAAACACTGATTTTCGTGCTGTGTCAGATTCACGGGCATTAGAAACGCACCCGATGACGTCAGGTCACCATTGTTTGTTTGTATGCGTCTCGTATGCAGGATATCTCGACGACCCTAGGGTATACTGGTAGAGAACGCCTAAGGAAGCGATACGTTCGCCGTTATTGTATATAAATATATATTAATTTTATATGTGTGTGTATGATTAACTCTGCCACATATTTACTGGTCGCCGAGTGAACCGTTTAATGCATTTTTCTTAGCTCGTCTGTTTTACACCGTCCTGTATATTTCCTACCTTCATATTAAGGGGGTTCCCATTGTTTATGTTATTCCATCGTATTTGGCGCACAAAAGACAGCAGTTGTTTATTTTATGCCAAATCACTACCCTTACTTGCAATGATATCTATCAAGAGCGCATATTTTATTAAAAAACATAGGGGAAGTTAAAGGGGGGAAGTTAAACATAGGGGGGGGGTAAAGGACCAACCTCAAGTATGAGGGCGCGGGGTCGATCCCAGGTCAGGCAAGTACCAATGCAACTTTTCTAAGTTTGTATGTACTTTCTAAGTATATCTTAGACACCATTGACTGTGTTTCGGATGGCACGTTAAACTGTAGGTCCCGGCTGTCAGTGAACATCCTTGGCAGTCGTTACGGGTAGTCAGAAGCCAGAAAGTCTGACACCAGTCTAACCAAGGGGTATCGGGTTGCCCGGGTTACTGGGTTGAGGAGGTCAGATAGGCAGTCGCTTCTTGTAAAGCACTGGTACTCAGCTGAATCCGGTTAGACTGGAAGCCGACCCCAACGTGATTGGGAAAAGGCTCGGAGGATGATGAGGGGAAGTACGCCTTAACGAATTTCATACTTCATTGCTACTTGAAACTGCTTTCATGCAAACAAAAATATACTTTATGTAAAAGAAATAAGGTTCATAATAATTTGGTGATTGTAAACCAATTTCGTAGCTCGGAGGGTCGGTTTATTATTTTAATATTTTTTCTTAATTGTTCACTGAGAGGTGATAATGACTGAATAAATAGTCTGTTTTGATATAAAAATGGATATGTTGATTTTGTGTGCGAAAGTTTTTTTGTTGAAGGCACTTTTCAATGAATATTAGTTGATGATAGTGACCATCATTGGTTTTGTATGTGAAAGTAGAATAGGGGGCATAAAATGATACTTGGACCTCACTTGTAAAAAATATTTTCTGTGGCTTCTTCATAAGAAGGGTTACTAACGAAATAAAAAATTAAAAACAATAATAAAATTTCTAATTATTTTAATTACGTATAATATTTTTTATTCGAGATAATAGTCCCATCATTACAATCGACTATAATTTACAACATATTTTTACAAATACGCTTATTTTTCCATAAATTACAATTTATATTCCTAAATATAAAGATTAAAACGTTAATTTGTATTTAGCTTACAGGATATATTCGAAACTGGGTTGCAATAATACAAAATGAAAATTAATATTTTATATGGCAACTTATAAATGCAAATTGAAGTTAAATGGCCAACAGTTTTCTCAATAAGAAATTGTATCAAATTATACATTACTTTTTTAATTCGAGCATAATGAAATAATCAAAAATATATAGGTAATTAATGGATTATAATGGTCAATCAAACTTCAACAATAATTGGAGTAAAAACTTTGAAATTTAAGCTTTGGACCCCATGGTTACAAATGACAGATTAATTTTAAATTATAATTATCAAGGAATGTTACACATAAATATTATTTAAACAAGGAACCATTTAAAATAATCTGCCCTAAAAACTACGGGTTAACAACATCTATTAAAGTTTAAGTTTTTAACAACAATTATTATTTTAAAAAAAGGATAAAAATATTAGCAAAAAATTATAATATTTCAATTCAATCATATCCAATCAAACAATCAGATCCAATAATTATTGAGAATAATAAAAAGCAGAAAAAGCTCGTTTTCAAAAATGACAGTTAAAATCCACAATATTCTAAAGCAGTTTTGACATTTAAACATTTTTATTTTACAAAAATGACACGTACGAATCTAAAGACAAAAATATAACAATTATTAATTATTTAACTATATTTACAAATAATATCAAAAGTCGTTGTAATTAATTTTCGGACTTTTAAATCCAATAAATTATTGTGATAATAATAGAATTGCAACTTGTATTATTATCGCAATAATTTTGGTTAAAAACATTTTTTATCGATAAACAAGTTTTTGGTGCAATTTAGACAATTCTACGTGTTTAGCCGAAAATCGATCTCAGTGGCGTGCACTTGGAGAGGCCTATGTCCAGCAGTGGACTGCGATAGGCTGATGATGATGATGACGTGTTTTCTCGTCTGGCTACGAAATACGTGATTTTAGACGAGACAACTGCTATTCATTAGTATGTTTATTTTTAGAACTGCCAAATACCAGCACAGCCTTCCGACTATTCATGAGACTATAAATTTTAATTTTGGACCAGTTTGACAGAATAAAAATAATGAGCTTTTTGCCAGCGAAGATTTTGTTCAAAACTTCTTTATCGATAAAGAATCAGCTCCTATTTATTAACAACTAACTATATTCACAATGTACAGATAAGTACGTATTCCTATACACATAATAATATCTAATAACTTTAATTTATTTCCGAAGAAATCAAGAAGGAACTTTGGAGCACAAAATAAAAATAAAATATAGTCTAACACTCGTTTAAAAAGACTAAAAAATCGAGTGAAATCAATAGTCCGTGAAAACTCGCATTGAAATATAAAAAATAAAAACATTTATCTTTTGAATTGAATAATAGTCTTTTTATTAATATAATAATAGAATCAATTTATAATTTTAAATTCTCATCGAATAATAATATCGAATTTCGTCACCACAATAATATCTGCGTTCCAAGAACTGGAACTAAAACTAACCTCCAAATAATTCGCAGTCGAAAAACTATAAAAATAAACGAATAAATAAAACTCAACAACAACAAACTAGGTTTCAGGTCAAAATATGACGGTGAGGGGTCGTCGGAACTCTGGTCCTCCTTGAGTACTCTGGGGATATTGCCCTGGGTATTGCGGCATGTGGATACTTGAGGATCCTTGGTAGTAGGGAAGGGACGGGGAGGGGTTTGAGCCTGAGGATGACGAGCCTTCAGTCCTGTCTTGTGCTTTGGGGGTCATGTCTGGGGACTCGGCCGGGGAGCGGGGTGACAGGCTAGAGGGGGCTGAGTTGACGGAGCTGAGGCCTGCCATGGCGGCTGCTGATGCTTCTGAGTACATCTTGCCGATGTCGACGGGGTAGGACCGCTGTTGCTGCTGGTCCATGTACATGTACGCCTTGGAGAGGGCTGCTGAGTCCACCAGGTAGCCGCGCGATGGGTCGGGGTACATACCGTAGCTGCGGTACTTCTCAGCCTCTATGGAGTATTTTGACATGTCCATTGAAGAACCGACCTTGAACAAACAGAGAGAATTGTTAACACTGATATTTAAGTTCAATATTAAAGTTTCAATATGTACAAAAAGGTTGTCATGTTTAAATTGAAAATAATTGGCAACTGCAACTGTCATTGCCAATTAAATAAAAATCAATCTTATTTATTCGATAAACGAATAACATTAACAAAATAAATAAGGTAAATCAGTGACCTTTCAACGAGTCAAGAATTCAAGGGAAACGCATCTTAATGAATAAAGTCTTCATTTCAATAAGTTTATCATAAATACTGTGTGACTTCTGAATACGGAATGGATGCTGCAAACAAATCATAAATCGACGCATTGCCCAACATTTACAAGTCAACGGCATAAAGATTATTTCACACAATCTCTTTGTAAGAAAACTATAATCTATCTTAACAAGAATTACTCACATATAACATAATTCAACTGAAAATTAAATACGATTTTTCGTTAACAATTTACATGTTATTTATTGACAGTCGACATTCTACTTTGTGTATAGAAGATAAGGTTTGAATTTGTTGAGAAATGTATTTAAAGGTAATGTAGTACTGTATTTTACACGCTCAGACACACAAATCATGTGTAACAATGGAATCGAATAAAGCTTCGAATTTTAAATTTTTTAATGAAGTGAGCCCTACACAATATTGTGAGGAAAATATCGTTTGGACATAACACATACGAGCACTTTGTTCGGCGAACAATGCCTGTATGCAGGTTGAAGTTGCGTGGACTATAATTTACGGATGGTGATATATTTTGTAGTGTTAATGCTTTTTGAAGCTTTAACGTATTGCTGAAATATATTAAGCTTTGATATATTGGCATGCACGCACACCCGGAAAGGACTGCAAGTCAAGCTCAACATTTTAATACAGTGACTAAATAAAGTAACCAAGAAAATACTTTTTTTGACTGAACTGAAACTATTTTTACGTAGTAGGTTAAAAATAGGTTAAAATTGAATGACCATAAAAAACGTAATTTGACCGAAAACTATTGAACCCTTCGCCAAACACAGACGGAAAAGAATCCCTCTCAAATTCCCAGCTAGCCTAACTCAACGGCCGTGTGTATCGTGCGTTTGCGCATAACATACGACGGCCGGTCACAGCTAGAGCGCTAAATCAGGATTAGTCCGACGCCCAGGCATCATGTACCGAGTTTACTGCCCGCCCTTACGGATATTTTATTGCAAGCCAGTTATATACGAGCAAAGACTTTTTGTTTTGGAAAACTATTCGGCGTTTATCAATGTTCAAATAGGGTGTCTTTGTGTGGGTGTGTTTGTGGTTCTTGAAGGAATTTGTTCGGAATGGCTTGAGGATAGATAACAATATTTTGTTACATAGGGAACGTTTAAGGTACAAATACTTTTTTTTTAGGAATGTTTATTTGAACATCTTTGGTAGTCGTTTCGCATAGTCAAAAGCTAGAAAGTCTGACCACGTGACCACGGGGTATTGGATTGCCCACTTCATGTAAGACGCAAGTACTTAGTGCAGTCAGTTAGACCGGTCAACCTCAATAAAGTTGGAAATAGGCTAGGCAGATGAGTTTTAGTCTCAAAATATTTTTATCCAGAAACATTACGAGAAAGATTCTTACGTAGCTACTCTATACGAATATTTTTCCAAAAAACTTTCGATCTACCAAATAACCAAAACCGATTTCACACCGAATAAAGATCGCTAATGAGTCCAAGGGCAACCGGCAGCAACCGGGAAAGTAACCCATATCACCCGCCGATAACCGTGGATAAATCATCTATCAACATAATCGAATATCCGAATCACAATGGTTCGTTAAAGAACTACACATTTGGCGGTAGATTGTAAAAAGTAGGGCTGCTACCGAACCGCTTTTTTGGACTACCTCATTTTGTTAGAAATAAATATTTATATCATGTTTTAATAAATATTAAAGAAAGGATAATCTCACCCTTTTTAGATCGTTTTTTGCGAGTTCTTTTCATTTATTGATAACCCTATATCCTAGATCGGTAGCCGACACCGTTCAAAAATAGTAGTTCCAATATTACGTGACATAATCGACTCATTCCAAGCTTGCTATCACTCTTATAGATAAATGCAATAATATCACCTAAAAGTTAGGCTACCAATCTGTTCATGTCGAAATAAAACTGCCAACCCTACAAACCCAAAAACGCCCAATCACTATTTTTAATACAACACAGGTAAACTTGCAGTTGTTGATATGAATAGTGACTGATTATATTGTTTCCTACCGTATACCGGTACTGCTTTCGTCACGGTAATCGGGAAACCGCGGTATCATCCAATAGTCGGTCTATTAGCGTTGGGGGTGCGAAAGACCGATGCCGGCGGTTGCAGGGTTAATAATTAAATGTTTTGGTCACACCTCGAAAGTTTAAGTTGGGCCTTTTTTATTTGGAGTGAGTTATGATGTTGGATTTTTTTATAAGTATTTTTTGTTATTATTTTATGTAGAAGCTGATCGGTGATACAAACCTTTGAAGTATTTCGTCTGCCTAAAATTGATTGACATTATAATTTTTTCTATACATGATTTTAATGTTTCATTATATTGGGACATAAAACCTTGCTCAGAAATATACAATTTGCGTAATTCCAAGTAAAATTACAAAAAACCTCGATTATCAAAATAATTTTGTTGGCAAAAAAAATAACAAAAGCATCAACAAACAAAAGATTGTTTGCAAATAAAATTGTTTTGATTACATTGAATGCTTCATTTAATTTATTTTTGTTAAGAATTCGTGTCAATGCCGGCTCACAATCAGTGCTGATTCTCTATTGTCTTCCATTATTACGGAAACTTGTCATTTTGCAATGACAGCTAGTCACTCTGCCAATCTTTTTTATGACACCTTTGTTAATAATATTTCATTTGTTATTTTTGTATGAATTTGAAGGAAAATTTCACCATACTTTGCGGACTCTTATGTAAATAATACATTTTATATTCTTGTACTTAATTCAATTAATTCTAAGTGGTACAAGAAATACACATGAATCTTCATCTCTTCAAAGGAATAAATAAACTAGTGTACCTACCTATAAGTTATTATTTATTAATACTTGTGAAGATCCAAATATGAAGTATTAAAAGAGACGCTTCAGTCTTTAAATAGAACATCATTTGTTTGCAACCAATACCTTGACCTTATAAAAACAAAAGAACTATCAGAACATAAGGTACTATCAATCAGAGAAAGTTAAAGTTGCAGTTAAAAGCATTTACCCAAACACAGGTTATCAGTTAATGTAATCAACTAATTGAATTCGTTATCTTAGCCATCTGTACTTTCACTTGACCGTGCTATATAGTGGTCAATTAAAATATACTATTATTAAGATCATTATTGTGAATGGATTCTCAATGTAGTATGCAAGAAGATAATTGTTCGAGAGTAAAATGTTGATGTAGGTTATAAAATAATGCAGAATATTATAAAACAAGAGAGCTGAGGCTGTTTGTTACTTTTATAAAAGTTAATATGAGGACACACTGATCCGATTTTGAAAACTTCAGTGAAAGATGATCCATTTACGAAGGAAGGCTGCTCGATTTACCTAGTGCGCGAAGAAGTCCCCATGGGACGCGAGCTTTAGCTAGTGTTCTTATTGCAGATTTGAAAATCGTAGCGTGGCATTCAGGTTTTCAGGACTTTATAACTTGACCATACAATTAATTAGTGACACTGTCTGTAATTATGAACGAGGTTACATAAATACTTTTGATCTTATGTAGCACATATAGTACGAAAAGCTCGAGTTGTTTTGAACTTAGACTGTTGAATGGACCTATTATCAACATTCTAATCAAACAATAATCTTACACCTACACTCCTCCCATATTTGGACTATTCTATTAACTATTTAACAAATAATTTTCTAATCCCACCATTATGCAATAAAGTCGAAACAATGGCCGCCCCCGTACTGACGTCACTTTCACAAGATTAAACGTCAAATAGAGGGAAGGAGGTTTTAAAATCGGAGGGCTAAGTCCCAGGGGCAAGTGTTATTAGGGTGTTGCCATATTGTAAAAAGATTGTGGATGTTATAGCTGTTTTTTGGTACGGGACAACGTGATAATGATTATGACGTGTATTTTGGTGAAATTAATAAAAAATAAATAACAGCAATTGTAGTAAGTGGAAAACTCCATATTTTTAGTGTGTTTAGAAGAACTTATTTAAAAGACTAAGTTAAGCTGGGCATGTAGGTAACTGTTTTAGTCCCTAAAAAAATGCGCGATTTATACTTCTATTTTAAATCAAAACCTTGTGGAGTCAGGATAAGTGTGACTAAATTATCAATTACCATCCGATGATAGTGCTTTAATGTCTGCCTATAATATATATAAAAAAACATAAATGGTATAAATATAGCTTTCTAAATCGCCTATTAAAAACATAATGTGTCCTCATCCTTACAAAGGGTGTTTACACGTCAAGTATTGTATTAATTCGCCAGAATTTGTTCTAGTGAGTGGATGAACCGGGGTCCGGATCCCGTGAAGATTGGGGGAAGAGATCGGGATTCAATGAGATGTGCTAAATAAGTAGGCGTTTGAACATAATCTTTTATTTTCCTGACGTGTGATTGAAAAAGGGTTCGTTGTTTGGGTAGAGATGGAGATGTTTGAGATTGATTTTTAACATCTGGATATGTTAGATAATGATGTGTAACGTGGTTGTTGTGTCAACAAATGTCAGATATTCAGATAGGAGATATAATTGAGATGAATTAAATTAAACCTAGTGTAGGTTATATCCGTAAAGTTCTGTTTCTTACACTGTTCTGTTACTTCTTAAGTTTTATTCCGTAAACAGAACTTTACGGAGAACAAATTACCATGCGACCACTAAATAATGGTAGTGAAACTAGAAATAGATTTCGTATCAGAAATGAAGTTTTTATAACAAGAGAAGCCTTCAAATTATAATTACTTATACTCAAATTATAACCTTCACTGCTTGTCTTTTAAGAGATTCACAAATGCTCCCTGTAACATATTAAGACCACAAATCACAAATACAGCATGTATTAAAACATCATAACAAGAAACAACCCCTCGACCGCTAATTATTTCGCGACTACCCGCAGTTACGCACCCCTGCCACGGTGACACGAGGAATCTGATTCAATTGTGAGATATTAATCTATGTTTCTGGTAAGACAATTTGGATATTAAGATATAGTGTATTCTAGTAATGTCATAAATGCATATAAATATTTCAGTTTCAAGAATTTAACTTAAAAAAACCGTTATGTTGCACCTAAGTTGAGCTCTGTTTGTTTCAGAGTTTTTTTGATATTTGAATATATTGCTAGCATTGGATACATTAGTCGCACGAAGTCGTGGTGGCCTAGTGGGTAAAGGACCAACCTCTCGAGTATGCGGGCGCGGGTTCGATCCCAGGTCAGGCAAGTACCAATGCAACTTTTCTAAGTTTGTATGTACTTTCTAAGTATATCTTAGACACCATTGGCTGTGTTTCGGATGGCACGTTAAACTGTAGGTCCCGACTGTCATTGAACATCCTTGGCAGTCGTTACGGGTAGTCAGAAGCCAGTAAGTCTGACACCAGTCTAACCAAGGGGTATCGGGTTGCCCGGGTAACTGGGTTGAGGAGGTCAGATAGGCAGTCGCTTCTTGTAAAGCACTGGTACTCAGCTGAATCCGGTTAGACTGGAAGCCGACCCCAACATGATTGGGAAAAAGGCTCGGAGGATGATTGGATACATTAGTTATGAGAGGAGTGCGTCTGAAATTCGTGTGATGTTTTGTCACGAAATTAGTTTTTCTGTTAACAAAGTTTTCTTGCATACCTACTGAAAACCTTTTAAAAATGACAAACTCACCACTCAAAGCATATAACCAGGTAGCAGATGAATAGGGTATTACATGCATTTTTGAAATATATCTTAAATAAATTCTTTAGTCTTAATATATCTCTAAAAAATTAAAAATATTTTTTTTTCTCACGTTATGTACGAATATAAATAAATTAATTGTTTTATCATAATTTCAAATTTCGCGCGTATTTCGCGAAAACGCGGCACACAACGGACGCCATGATTGTTTTTTGGTCATGACGCCATTACGTTAGTAAACAAACTACAGCTGTCAGTAATACATATTTTGATATGTATTGAAAATTGTAATAATGAGTAATTATGCTCCGTATCGTTGGTGTGTTGTTTCTGAATGTGAGAACACTAGTGTAAAAACACCAGACAAATTATGGATTCAACTACCAGTGGATATAAATATGAGAAACACTTGGTTAAAAGTTGTTTACTACCGTAATGACGTCATTAGCATGGCGGCGACATTTCGTAGTGTTCAAAGACAGATAAAAAAACCTAAAAACTTTAAACTGCAATAAAAAATATAGGTATTTATTTACCTTACGAAGTGAAACTAACATTTCCCGATTGCTTTTCCTCTAAACAATCATTGTAATACACTTTTAATTTTTTTCTCATCTAGACTAAAATACCCTATTGATTGAGAAAAAATTATGATCTTAACTAACATAGCGTTAAAATTAGATACGAAATTGATTGCAACGTGTTAAAAATGCGTCCCTCACAAATTCAATTTTCCATACTTCATCACACCATTACCCATCAATTTCTCCATAACATATGGTTTATCAATCCCAAGGATTTTACACGCTTTTTACGTACGAAGATAATTTTCAAGAAAATTAGATAAAATTATTAAGATGCTCCCTTATTACGTGGTGTCAGCATATTTTTGAGATTTTTTTTTTTGGGAATTTCTCCCGCACGATATTCCTATTTCATGGTGCTAATAGGTTTAACCAAAACGTTGAAGATTTCATGGTTCGGTACTAACTGGATGATAGTATAATTAGCGCCCAAATTACTGATTCGGTATTTCTCGGCAATTTTCGCAAATCATCGTCGGTACTTTTTTAGAAACTTGTAAGGATTTTTTTTTGTATTTTTTGCTGTTACATAAGTTTGATTTATTGCATAATTCTGGTTCAAATCGGAATCCATTTTTTGCAGAACCATGACAATGCCTATGATAGGCCGGACACTTGAGAATATAAGGTAACTTAAACTGGTGAACATTACGAAATAAATAGCTATGACAACATGTGTATGAATTTACCTACTCTAGATACATAAACGGCATCCATCGTCATCAACAAACATATAAATGTAAATTTCTTACCTGGACATGGTTTTTACCTAACGACATCCTTACCTTTCTGTACCTATCTACAACCCTCTTCCTAGCCAACCACCCTCATCCTCCGAGCCTTTTTCCCAACTATGTTGGGGTCGGCTTCCAGTCTAACCAGATGTAGCTGAGTACTTAGCTTTGCAAGGAGCAACTGCCATATCTGACCCCCTCAACCCAGTTACCCGGGCAACCCAATACCCCTTGTACCACCCATTCATTACACAAAATTGAAATGTAGAACACTCCTCACCTGTGGATTAGGCGTCAACGCAGCATTGATAGCGTTTTGCTGAGCAGCGGCAGCGGCCGCCGCCGCCATGCTGGCTCCGAGCGGCCCGTACGCAGCTCCGTAGTACCCGCCCATGGCTTGTCCCATGCCTCCGCCGGCCATACCTGAGGAAAAATAGTGGTTTTATAGTGGATACTGATTAACGACTTTTTGGGAAAGTATGAGGATCTTAAAGTGTTCTGTTTTACTTCAAATATGGGTCTTAGACCGCAATTTGGTGTTCTGAATTCAAAGTCAAATGTTTTTATTTCAAATAGACCTTTGCAGGCTCCTAATCATAAGCCTAATCATATGTATGATTTATGTAAACTACTTCCGAGAACTGAGCCTAACAAAAAGGGTAGATTTGCAAACAAAGCATATCAGTTACCCAGATGACAGCCAACATCTGTTCAAAACAACCAATCAAGCTTAGCCATTCAAAACAAATTCCACAAGAGTTCTAAATTCAAAACATCCAGACGCTAGAGCGGAATGTCTAATTCACAGTTCACACCAGTCGGCAAGTGGCCACCGTAATGGACAGTGCTCTATAGACCGACGCACATTCATAATGGCGCTCCGGGAACTCTGATTCGAGCACCAATTAATTATTTCATTGTGCCACGAATAATCCCGCCCTCGAGTGCTATTAACTAACGGTCAGTTCCTTAGACGTGTTTATTAAATACGCCTCAACGGGGCTAGTTTACTCGCTTATTGATAACTAATGAATTCGGATTAGGAATTTAATTTAGAACGACTGATTTATTAGTTCTTAATCTGGTTTTATTGAGATTCTATTTTTTCTTACTGATCTATATATGGACATAAATTTGGTTTATTGTAAAATTATAGATCGTTTAATTATTGTTGTAAGAGATAATTACAAAATTCAATTTTGTTTGAATATTAATCTCATCATTTTTGGCATTGTTAAAGGGATCAACATAAATAATATTTGATTAAATTAAAACCTATAAATTACGACGGCAATCCACGTCAGAAATGTAAAAGAGAACTGTCAAATTTCGCGGCAAAAAATATTTATAATACAACCAAATTAGGATGTCACGACAATCTAACCACTCGTAATGCTATTACGTGAAAATCGAAATACACTTCATGTCCCGCGTGAAATATTCGAATACAGAATTTAAATAAAAATATATGAGACACCCCTATTGTTGTGACGTCAGCCGAATCTACAATATATTATAAACCGCAGCAAAATTATAAAGCAGTTTATTAAAAGGACAATGAGTTCTCCGTCAAAGCAATAAGGTGCGATATCGCTTGGGAGTTGATTTTCACGAACGCAAATAGGTACGTCAAGGTTTTTAGAAAGGGACGATCGAGATTTTTTTATTATATTTATAATTAAATTCCCTGTCATCTCTTTTGGGTATCTGGCCTCCTGGTATTGGCGTTCGCCGATGGATTTTTATTTTTGGAATTTTTCCCAAGTTTTCATTTAATTCGTATAAAATATGAATGAATTCAGACTGCTTATAACGACAGACAGGGATTGACGTAACGGCTATCATTAATTTATTATTCCGTAAATGTCAGATGCTTTGAAGTATAAATGTCGGTGCGTCTAGAGGAAATTATTAGTTACGTCTGACTGACATACAAGGTGGCTATGCAGTGATTGCAGCATTCACCTGCCTATAAATTATTGCTTAGTTGCTATTTACACGCTTATCCGAGTATGAAACAAAAGCTATATATTACGATGCACGCGTCGGTCGTAGAAAACGAACCATTGTTTAGTGGTGTTGTGTTGACTACATGGCCAAAGAAACATGGAATATCAACTGGAGAATTGATTAATTGGAATGACGAAATAAAACATCAGTATATTCCCTCCTGCCTCGTAAGATGAAAAGGAGAAAAACTACAACGCTCGGATACATTAATCTCTTAGCTCACGTGGCAACTTCATGAGATTTTCTCGAAACGAACCCGTACGACTTCATCAAAGGCTGCACACATAACCCTAAATTAACTCACTGTTGGTCCAACAGACCGACAACAAAAACCCAATTAATTACTACCAACGGTTTACACAGAAACCGCTTAAATGCAACATCAAAACTGTAAATGACTAATTTTAATTAATAAAACAAATGAAAATTTCCTTAAGAGTCGTTATGCGGGACTTTTTCGACTCAGAACTTGGTTTAGAAGTTGAAAAAGTCCTTGAAAGGGTTCAAAAGGGTTATTAAAATAGGCGATTTTTGTTACTTTGTGGAAGTTTGGAAAGTAAAAGAAAAGCAAGCTACCTTGGTTATTAATGTTTACGAATTTCATTTGAGAGGGAAAAAAAAACATTTTGAATAATTTTCGGGACATTCCAAAAAAACTTCCACGTGGAAAACATAGGAATGCATCAATCAGCTTATAAGTTGCAAATCGCAGAAGGGGGAGATTTTCATGAATCATTTTGCTATTAAAACCGAGCAAATAAGCAAGCTTTTCTCAACCATTCTTTCGCATCAGTCATAGCTGGACTTGTATAAATTAAAAGCGCGGGCACAATGGATGTAATTTCAGACACGATTCACCTCCACCTCCATCACAATCCATATCATTCATAATGACCATCTTCCGACCGGCCCCTGAATATGTAAATATAGCCCCAGCATTGTGAGGATCGACAGAAAGGTCGGACACCGGGCTTAATGGGATTTTCGTACGGGTTTCCTTTTCAATGCCCCCGTTTTTTTCTTTCCACTCTTTATATTTGAATGTGTTAAATTTCTCGGAAAAATGCTTATTTTCTGTCCCGTCAGGTGGGTAAGGTGATTTATAGAGTGACCTTAGATGGTATCAATAGTTGAATGTGTGGCTTATTTCAGAGTTTCAGTTTGGAAATGAGTTTTGGGTTGCCGAATTGTTCGGGACTATTTTTTGGGACGAGTGGCCGGGCCGGGGGTGAAATTGAAATAATATCCGAATTGAACACTGTACATATTTTCAATGTTATGCGAACTATCCATCCATCATTAACTATCATAATCGAGTAACAGAAACATTTGCGACAAAATGCTTCACTGTAACGTCTAAAACACAAAATCCACGATCAAATCAGATCACAACATAATCCGATAGGACCCTAAAACAACCTTTACCAGTTCCATTTATCGTTCAAAAACGATCGGAACAAATGACAAGGGGTATATTTTCGCCGTTTCATAGCACGGGGAGGGTTGTCCGCAGACGTACTTAACAAACCGTGGTTAAATTGATAGATTAGCCACAATTTGTGCAAATCATCGTTTTTGCTTGTTTGTACTTGGATATTAAGTGATATGGATTTTGGTTGAGTGATACCAATTATCTAGATAGAATCGTTTTGAGACTGGTTAGTTTTGTAATGCTTGGTATCGGTTTTATGCAAATTCTGTTTGTTACATTTTAGATTTACTTCTAGGGCTATCTCAGAGCTATTTTGTTATGAAGTTTACAAATGCAATATTAATGTACGTTTCAAATAATAAAACGCTTACTCTAAGTTTAGATTGCATATACTTTAATTGTAATTTACTCGTAAAAGAATACAAAACAACATTCTCACACATTAACGACCATGTGTCGAAAACCCCAAAAAAAATCACAGCAAAAATATAAACAAAAAGCTAAGTCATTTCCTAGAGCCATAAACAAAAATTTCTCGCTCCACACGTCCTTTCTCCCCAACGTCCCGCGCTCAACTGTCATGTAAATGACGTCACGTGACCGGAAGCAGTTTGGCGGGGGGAGGGTCTTCCGGCGACGCACGCGATTGGACACTTCCGTTCGGTAACAAACTGCTGGTATATAATATGCTAATCATGAATAAGCAATTTATTGGATTATTGTATGGATTAGCGTTGCCTGTTCTGCCTTTAAGTGAGGATTAGACTGGTATAAAAAGGATTTTTTGTTCAATACACGAAAGTAATGTTCCAAAACATTCGTGTATTACATTTGACAGTTTCTTGCTATTATGTTACGCACGCTTTGTGTTTTTTGTTCTCTACTTTCTCTCTAATATCCAATTAAAAATATTAATTACATCATAATGATGCATTGTGTGGTATTTTATAACTGTAAAGTAACTATACAAAATAGTTTTTCTATGATCTAACAAGAGGAAGTTCCGCAAACACCTTAGAGTAGTAATAATAGGTACTTTAAGAAATGTACAGAAAAAAATATTGGTTCCAGTTTTTTTGTGATCTATTCTGAGAACTTTTGTCATTTAAGTAATTAATTTACCGTAACACTAGTATAGCATTTTTTTGCACTTTGACAGTTCCATAGCAATTAAGTACGGACTCCAAACAAACTAGTTAAAGCCAGTTTCTTTTCTTTCAGATTTTTAAGGTGTTTTTGAACGGTCGATTAAGAAATCGCGTGGACATTTTTGCGACAAAAAAGGGGACAAATCGATTACATTCTTTGGTACAAAGTTGAGGAAAATACGACATCATTAGCTGAATAAACAAAGTTTGCTAAAATAGACCGGTGAACAAAAAATTGGAGCCCATCATTTGTTAAGGAAACTCGCCATGGTTTTTAATTAGAAACATTGGGTAAAGAATCCAGAGACAAGATATTTGAGGATAGCGTACTCTTTTCTAAGTTTCAAATTCTAGGTTTTAACAAAAGCATTTTATTTCTATTTTCCAAGAAAACTTAGTGTCTGCATTATTATTGTGATTGTATATTTTCTGAATTAATGCTTTCAAAAAGAGCCAGTAGTAGTAAGTCTTTTTTACTTCTGAAGATTAACATAAATTCTACCAGTTTGTCTTTAGGTTATATGTAAAAATATTTATAAAGGGCAATTACATCGACTGAGGATGAGGTTAAGTTTAAATTAAATCACCCAATCCTATAGATACAGATTTCTTCAACATACACTAACTTACTACTACTAACTAAAGCAAAAACACGTTTACTTACGTTTTATATTAATACTATTCACCTCAAAGAAAAACAAAAGACATTTAAAACAAATAACAAGACAATTGGATATCTGCGTCAATTATTATTAGCATTATTAATATCTGCCTGATACAATAAAATGGAAAACACATATAGCTAACATGTAAACTAAATTGTATGAAAAGGTGGCATTGTATATCGTAATTTGCATTACAATTAAATATAGTTTAACTTGTAGATACAATAATATCCCACACACTGCACACTATTAGTCGGCCGATAGTTTGTTCGGGCTTAAATTAATGGTACTCACATTACAAAGTCAAGTCTGACACCAGTCTAACCAAGGGGTATTGGGTTGCCCGGGTAACTGGGTTGAGGAGGTTAGATAGGCAGTCGCTCCATGTAAAACACTGGTAAGGCATAAGTTGAAAGCACCCGTACTCAGCTGAATCCCGTTAGACTGGAAGCCGACCCCAACATAGTTGGGAAAAGTCTTGGAGGATGATGAGGTATTTAGCCGGTATCCGACCGACTGAAAACTCCGATTGTAATCAATATTTTCTTGCTAATTTTGCCAACCATCGGGTTACGGGTGCAGTGTGTTCTACATATATTTAGTTTAGTTTGCAGATATTATAAACGTCATATTATATAAACGTTACTACATAAAACGTTACTAATCGTTGCGACATAAAAGGCTAATTTTATGAAACACGTATGTGACAATAAGCTTATTACACACAGTTGTTAAAATAAAGATATGCTTGTCACAAATTATTTTCTATTCTATTTCGTCATTCAATTGTTTGGTCAAGTATTTTGTTCAGAATTTTTATTTGATCCTAATTTAGCAACGGTTAGACAAAAAAATACCATCAATCCTGTCTGGTAATAAAACTGTTTCTTTATTATTTTTAAACAAATATTTTTATTATAATGGAAATACGCTATTTAAATCCATACATGGAATATTATTTTGAATACTATGCACGATACGGCCTATGTTACTTTAATAATTATTACGGCGACTACTGCTACTATAATGTCTACTAATCTTTATTTTGCATATGCCTACAGCAATAACAAACTGGATATAATAGCACTATTGTCAATAGACATTATTCCATTCCATATGGGTAATTAAATGCAACTGTGTCAATCCAAGCATTATAATGTGTAAGTTTATACACTTGGAAGCAATTAGCCACGCTAAGACGTTTTTAAACTGATTGTAGTTTATTCGTCATTTATTCCTTCAGAAATGTGTCAGATTCTTTGAAAGTTCTCTGTGTGAAAAGAGGCTTGTGCCCTGAAGTGGGACAGCAAAAACGTTTGACGATGATCTGCCTACTAAGATCCGACTAACCAGCAGTTTCTTTTTGCCCACTCCTAGCACGCAGGCCAACTTTCTTAAGCCTACCACATTCACAATCTGTTGCAGTTACCATGCCCAAAACAATTAGCACCCTATGTCTTTGTACCCTTCTTCACATCCCCCAAAAGGGGTACAACCGCAGAGAAAACTAGTCTATCTATAATACACACATTCAGCCAGTATTTTTGAAGAGATTCTGCTGTTGTGTTGAACATAATTAGTGCCGGCTCAACATTGTTGGATCAACAATGACCGATGGAATCATTCCATGTGCTTCGGTAATACACAATGCTTGATTATGATCCCGATCATATTCAGTATTTTCTTGTCACTATAATGCTTGGAGATCCTAGAAAGGTATCTGGTTAGCAGTCTTATCAAAGGGTTGCCCGGATAACTGGGTTGAGAAGGTAAGATAGGCAGTATCTCCATGTAAAATACTGTTACCCCAACATACATAGTTAGGAAAATCTAAGCTGGTGGAAGCTGGCTAAATAGAAATCGGTCTGGCCATGTTTTGCCACTCGTGGAAATTATCAAATATGACATTGATTGTTAATCCGGCATTTGACCAAATCAAAGTTTAGGCCAATTGCCACAATTTGTGACCAACATTGGCATAACAAGTTTTGGTCAAATTACCCGTAATGGGCGGGCCGGCACGTGCGTAAGTCCTAAGTACGAAGTGTAGCTGTGACGTCACGTGATGGCCACGTGGCGCACAAGTTTAAGGGCTTTTAGTTTGCCAATAGTTTTTATTTTTATTTATTGATTTATCGATTTTGTTTTGTTTCTTTTTTTTTTTGTTTATAGCTAGTGTGCACTGGGGTTTTTGGAAAGTAGGCTTTGTTTTATACACCTTGTAGATAAATATTAGTTTTTATTGTAAGACACACCTTTGGCCTCTTTAACGTAAAGGGACGTTGATAAGTTTCACAAACACTATTGTATTAATTTAGTGAAGAATGTGTGCCAATTTGTAACTGTCACATTATCGTGTGTAAACCGTATTTGTAAAATTTTTACTTGTTTGTATTTCTTTGAACAAAAGTTGAATAATCGCCGCCCTGTACTAATACTCTTATGACATATTATATAATTTATCAAACTAAATATTTAATAAGTTTAACTAACAAAAAGAAAAAAAATATCACCGTAGTAAGTACTCATACGACAACAAAAAATATTACTAATTAAAACATCCGCGGCCATATTAAAAATGATTTCGAACTCGCGAAGTAATTATTCATCCCCAGTTTTATTTCTGAACATAAATTCACTGCTGCAATTAACTTAAAAGCCATGTTAGTGCAAAGTATGGCGCGACCCTTAAATAAGGGTCACGACACACGTGCCGACTCCGCCCACGTTTAGTTCGGCGACCGCAACGTTGCCGGCAAGTGAAAAATTGTTTGAATTGGATAATTTACGAATGGTTGAAAAAACTGCTGTTTGTTTATGTCAAAATGTATGTACGTGTGAGGCCGTTAATAAGCTGCTAATATGTTGACAGGCTACATGGCTGGTAATATACCTAATGAGCAACATTTTGCGACCAGCTAGCCAATTAAAATACTAGTTTTTCAGCTTTTTAACTTTGCAATGTAAGTTAACAAAGCAACCTTTTTAAACTTAGTTTTTCCAACTTCTGAGTGCTTAATATTTTATACCACTAACCATTATTACAACTTGCTTAACAAACAAAAATAAAATCCTTTTGTGACCTGCATCCGTCTGTAACAGTCGTACACTTTTGAGTTTTCATTTCTAATTTTGAACACAAGAAACCGTACAATTCTCTAAGAGTAAGCCACAAACAACCCTTTAAAATTCAATAACAACCCACGCATATCGCTTAAAAAGCGAAATCTTTCAATAATTTTAATCGCATGTCAATGGGGTAACCCCAAACGGACGAAGCTTGACACACCCCAACTAACCCTATTGTCACTTTCACATTGACAGTGAAAACTGTCAACTGTCAAAAGCAGCCAAGACGGTTTAAACTATGCGTTCCATTTTCGCTTTTCATATTTGGAAATCTTTTGTTGGGCGCGCGGCGGGCGCTCTTATGTGACGATGTAAGCGCTTTTTCGATTATGTGTACTGAGCTTTATTTAAGTGTGGCGTATATTTAAATGTTTTGCGTCGCGAAATAGTTTTTCTTGCGGTCTATTGTAATGATTCAGGGTAACGCTTCAATGGAAAAGCATTGAGGGCAGAATTTGGTTTACTATTTTAAGTAAGTAAGTATTCGTAATTTTAGTATCAAATGAACGAGATATGCATTTTTAAATCAATTTACATTTACAATACAATTTATTAGTCATATAAATATAAAAATAATATAAGGCTATAAGCCGCGAAACTTCAAAGTAATCAAACCTCACATACAGTAACAACTTTACAGATTTGATATGTGGACATTTTCATGACAACAAAATAAACTCCCAAAACGTATTTTAAAAGGACGTCCCCAAACTTTCTAAACGACACAACTTTGAAGCGAAGTCGAATCAAAAACTATCGCGAGTATCATAAATAACGATATTTATGTGTCGGTATCGACATTATTTCAGTAAATAGCGCATCAAATATATACGGTTTTGATATAAAAAGCTTTTTATATAGTATACGTGTAAAATTTTTACGTCTATTCGTTTTATTTTAGGAGTCACGAGATATGATCGTGACCGTAGGCGTAGTTTTTTGTTAGGAGTAGGCGACTGACCCGTTTGCTGCGTTTAGTAGGCAGTTTTACTGGAATCAGTTGATTGCTGACTACTGGAAGATAGTAAAGTTTATTATGGTAGTTAGGTTTTTTGATGATCCAATAATTTGTTAACAGCATATTTCTGACCTAGACCGCGATACTAGGCCTGGAAGGCAATCTTAAACTTGCAATATAATTAAGGCTATCAAACCTACCCATCATTTTCCTCATCACACAAAAAAACCTGTTACAGATAAGACATAGTTCCAGCAATCTTTACACTAACCATTTACAACAAAAAGCGAGCACAATCTACTATCTAGTCGAGTGCGTCAAAACGAGGCACAGCAATTGTGTAATCCCAATTCGACTAGCGGATTCGATGACGTCCACTGAATAGGCTGATAACGTCAGTACAACCGACCCTTTTGTGTTCAGCCTTCTATGTAGCTATTTGTACAGAAAGTTTTATAACATTCACTATACATAACGGAATTGTTTCGGTTTGAAAAAATGTATTGGAATACGATATTGGAATGTTGAGTCGCGCGGAACGACTGTTTTGACTGATTTTGTTTTGTTGTCGTGTTTAGGCCTTTTGGAGATGTAATTAGGAAAAACCGGCCAAGTGCGAGTCGGACTCGTGCACGAAGGGTTCCGTAAATTACAGTTAAATCAACCTATCTCAAAAACTATAAGAGATACTTTGATCAAACCAAAAATCGTTGAAAGAGTTAATTAGCATGCATCACCTCTATTTTTTTTAGAATTTTATACCCCGTAGTTATAAAAATAGAGGGGGGGGACATACTTTTTACGACTTTGAGAGCTGATATCTCAAAAACCGTTCACTTTAAGAAAAATGTTTTTTAGAAAACTTTATATCATTTTAAAAGACCTTTCCATTGATACCCCAGACGGGTATGTACATCGAAAAAAAAAAATTCATCCCTCTGTTACATGTATGGGGGGCCCCACCCCCAATTCTTTTTTTTACTATTTAGTGTCATATTTTTGTAGCGGTTCATACAACACATATTCCCATCAAATTTCATCACTGTAGTACTTATAGTTTCCGAGTAAATCGGCTGTGACAGACGGACAGACGGACAGACGGACATGACGAAACTATAAGGGTTCCGTTTTTGCCATTTTGGCTACGGAACCCTAAAAACTGGTATGATAGCACGTTGAAGTTGGTTTTTCAGTTTGATAAAAAAAAACTTCACAAATTGGATGGTTCTCAAATCGACAGTTTTTCAGAAATTTTGCCATCATCATCATCGTCATTGTACCTACTTGACTAATTTCTGAATCTTGTGATGTAAAAAAACAGAAATTCTAAATTTTTTGAAAATCTTTTCTGTCACCAAAAATTACCTTCACAAACATTCAAACATCTTTACTTTTCATTACAACAGAACTAAAAAAGTTTTAAAACATTTTAAGCACAACCTTTTTCAATAAAACCTGGAATTGCCACCACAATCGCGTTATCCGTGCATCAGCTACAACACCACAGGTTATAAAGACATAAACAATGGTTTTACAACGCATAATGACAGCTTACAACAATATATTACTCTTTGTAACACAATGATGATTACGCGTAATTAGCGACAATGTTTGTGGAGAACTTTTTTGAATTGTACTTTTTTGTTTTTGTAGCTTAAGCTTTGGATAACAGTTTAATTTAAGAGATGTGGATTCTTAAAGCGAAGAATTTTTTATTTAAAGGGTCAAAGTTTGCATCTGTTTGCTATCATCAAATTATAGGTAAGTAATGTTATTTTCCATATACATATGTAATTATCAGTCATGATGATATAAAACTATAACATCCCTATAACTATAAAAATGCATCAGAATTCGATTATTTTCAGGTACGCTCATTGTCTGAAGATGTATTATAAATCTAGTAAGAATTTATTCCTTGATTGCTTGAACTGACATTGCTTGCCAATATCAGAAACGACAGGACCGATCTAAAAAAATGTGATACATAACCCATTTATCGAAAAAGACTTACTTAGAAGGGGTTTGATAAAGTTCCCATATAACACTATCAAACCCATAGGAGAATGTAGACTATCTGTATCTAAAAATCATTTTCAAAAACTCACCAGCTCTCAACGCATCCATAGGCACGCTGGGATACGGTATGGAGTAGGGGTACCCCTCCTTCCTCAAGGTCTTGGGCTTCCTCCGAGGCCTGTACTTGTAGTCCGGGTGCTCCTTCATGTGCATCGCTCGGATGCGCTTCGCTTCGTCTATGAAGGGACGCTTTTCGTCTTCTGAGAGGAGCTTCCATTCCGCACCTGAGAAACGAAAGAATAAGGAATCAAGGGGATATTTCTATAATGGTATAAGGTTAATTGAAAATATACCTAGGTACATGAAAATATTCCCAAATCTTTTGGTGCGAAATCTTTAAATGACCCGCTGTGGAAGCAGCGTTAAGGAAATTGGACCCCCACTGACTAAAACCTGTTCCTTCTGGAGCCCAAAGGAAAGAACCGAAAGAAAACGTATTTAACAGGTTTAAAATCTAAAGAAAAATATCGAAATCCTATTGCAATATTCAAAAGAAGAAATACCTAACATCATTATTCAGCCTACAGCTAAACTGAAACTATTCACACTGCGCTAACAAAAAGTTTCACACCCACGTAAAAATTGTGAACTTCTGAATTTGAAATTTTGTAACTTTTCGCACTGACATAACTGACACACACGCTAACAGCTCTCCAAACGCCTGAAACTTGGTTTTATTTTTTATTGCCCAATTCACAACACCATGTTTAATATTGCTATTAGCACTTATTTTCTATTATTTCTGAATACAAGACACAAAACTTACATTTTACGACATTTTAACAAGTCTATTATATTTTATGGGTATAAAATCGAGTGAATTAACATCGTATTGATATTGTATTAAACGTCAAAGGCTTCAGCCATGTCACATCGATGTTTCATGCCAATATTTTAACCGTGTCGAACGTAGTCCCAATCGTTTATCTCTGCATTTCAGAATTGGCGTATTACAAAATCTAAAAACGTGACCACATCTAATTAACAAAGAAACTGCTGCTTATCTTGGTATTATTAATAGAATCTATTATATCTTTATAATCGCTAATAACAGCCATAAACTATAAAAAGAGAACAAAAACAGAAAAGTAATTTGCCCTAACCATCCTTCATTGCTGAAACAATGGCATTGAATCGATACAATATAATCGAAGGCACCAACGACCTGTCTCCCAGCGCGATTCAAGAGACCAACCCTTTGTCTCCCCCCATTTATAGAAGGTTGTATTCATCCACCGTGGAGGGGCGCCATCGTCCATTCAAACAGACAAGACAATCCCAATTCAGGCGGGTATAAAAGCGAAAACAATGTCGCTAACATAGAAAGGAACAATCCGGCTCCGAGGACCAGCGGTAGTCTCGCTCGCACACTGGTAAATGTCTCTAAGAGGGAAAGAGACAGGAACAACAATGGCGGAAAGCGCCGCCTAATGACGAATTTGCGCTTTTCATTCCACAACAGAAGTTTTTCCCGGTTCCTCATTATTATGTCGATACTTTGGGGTGGGTTCGTATCTTTTGTCGGCGCGGATGATAGGATCGTGTGCTTAGTAACGACAATGCTATAAAGACTAATGTTCTATTAAAATTACGTTGACGGTTTTGCGATTGTTCGGGAAAAATCCGCTTTATTTTTTCTCTTGGAAAAAAGGAGGAAGAGACATTAGTTTGATGAGGCAAGCTTTAATGAAAATGAAACGTTTTAGATGTTGATAATGTTAAATGTAACATGCATTACATTAAATAAGTTATATGACTTATTTGACGTAATACAATGTTTTCAGCCCACTAAAATTACCCGTAGGACGAAACAAAATAACCTTCATACAACCAGCCTATGCTATTTCAGATCGCTAATCTAAATATAAATTTAATTCGCAAAGGTAGATTAACTGGCTTTGAAACAAAGCATCGAGAACAATGATTGATACTATTCGATTGTGACTGGGCATTGCAGCTTTTGTTCACGTTCGAATCGAATAGGTTTTCACAAGTTCAATACATAGTTGGAAAGTTCGTCTGGTGGGCGTTTGTAATTACGCGACCTGTTATGTAATTTAATTAATTAATGAATTGACCATTCGTTTATGAATGGCGTATTGTTTGTTGTTTTAAATTGATATGCTTTCAGAAGCGTGTAAATATAAAAATACTTTTTTTTGTGTAATTTAGTTACAATTTCAGTCATTGTATTAGTCGTTTTTTTGGCCAAAAGCATAATAACGAAACCACTGTTCACTGAGGTAACCCCAAATTCGGTCGACCAAGCTTTGAACAGCGACTAAAATTCCACGTTATATTTATACAATTGCCTACAAACTGAACGCAAGCCACACATTCAATATTAGCTAATTACAACTGCATCATTCATTTACATACGACAAAGCGAAAAACAAACCATTCAACACTGTAGAACAAATACTTTTGTGAATATAGTAGCTTTCCAACAAGCCAGTGTGCACGGCTGTCACCGCCATTTTGAACGCACAAGTGTCACAATTTCTTTACAAGTGTAACACAGTGCATTATTGTGTTTCAAGCTGAGAAGTGAAGATATTTTTTTTCTCAGTTATTGTTTGTGAGACAATGCAAATTATAATTTAAATGGCTAGTGCATGTTTATGTTGTTCGACACGTAATTCTGGATTCGTGAAAGTTTTCTTGACGAGCTTACAATGTTATTTTAGTGTTGGCGAATGACATTTGAATAAAACTAGTTGAATAATGTTTGCACTCGTAATTTTCAGAAAATATACATAAGCTATTTTAATAAAAATTTACACAAAAGAACGGTTAACATTTTATGTCAATTTCAACATCCTCAGATATTCGATCCCCAACATTTTTCGCTCTACCAACCCTAAAGGTATTTATTTATTCTTAATTAACGGCAACACTAACAATTGTAACACAATACGCACGTGTCGATACTACTAAAGTGTTGCCACTACACAATAATTATTTCCTACAGCGCTCGTTCGTTACGGGGAGACAATGGCAATGGGATGGCAACACTGAACAATGATTGTCCGGTATTCAGTTGTGGAATTAGGTATAAATGGTTATTAGTTGCCTTTAATTGGAATAGAGAAATTGAAAATGAGTTTAATTAAAAAGCTTTATGGTTATTCAATTCATAACTCATTAGACAATAATTAGTTTAGCAAACGGAAAACTTGCATGTAGGATTTCACTAGTGATTTGCAATTTAATTGAAAATTATTTATTGTGCACATTCATTTTGTTTTAAATCAACAATTTCTAATGTTTTGTGTTACGTGTGTTTTAGTGTTATGTGAACAATAGTTTGAAGTAAAAGCCTGTGTAAACTATACACACTGTTCAGAAAGAAAATTTATTTTTTTCTTATAAGACATTATTGTAGTACTTTCTTATTTTGTTGTAATAAAATTATTCTTATTCCATGTACAATACATTGTCATTTCATCATGTGACAGATATATTGATTTCCTTTCCGATATTTTCATTTCTATTGAAAGAAACACGATTGTGTGCGACTCTCTTCATTGTACGGAAAATATGAGCTTTTCTGAAATCGAATCGAAGTATGTGAAGGATATTCCTAGAATATTCTATTAAGACATCAAGGTAGCTCGTATTGTCATTGGGGTTATTATACGTACCCATTGTTATAGTTTGTTTTCTCATATTGATCCTGTAACGTAAGATAAAGGCAAGGATTTTCCAGGAGGAGAAAAAATTGCTTTGCTTGAATTATTCAGAACCTTAGCTCATATTGATACAGTCTTATCAAGATCCTACATACAATAACAAAACAGCTATATTTCGGCCACTGACAAAACATCAAACACCTACATTAGACGTACATAACAGCATTGTCAGCAACAATCACGCGAACAAACATAACAAAAAACAAAGCATACACCAAACACACACGGTAGGTACAATACTCCCGTCAACAAAGAAGTTTCCTCTCTACCTAGTATTAAAGAGGCTATTGTGTTCAGAATCGGACGAAAATGCTCTTCATTACTCTGAAAGCTTGTGTGCCATGCGACAATGGTGAAACGGGGAGGAAAGGGGAGAGGGGGGCGAGGGCCCAGGAGTAGGGGGTGGTTTACAAAGACGCATGGCGAAGGAGCACCCACCACCCTTTCGTCCGTAAAATTGAAATGGTAAGAAACGTTATTTAGGTCATGATTTTATTAAATGTTAATAGATTTTTTTTTCGAGGGGTGTCGTTTTGGGCTTGGTTTGATAGTTGTACTTTTGTGGGGGATTACAGTTGAAACTGATAGCTGTGTAAGATATTGCTTTAGTTCTTGTTAGTTTCAGTGCTTTGTGTGGAATATAATGACGCAAGTTGATGCAGTTGGCAAAGGTTGCATCATGATCCTGCATGTAACTTGGTCCTTACAAATCGTATTTATAGAAGCAAGCGTGGTAAGTTACACGAGTTTCAAGAGTCCTTCATATATAGGATCATCAGACACAGGATTCTAAAAACCAGACACTGAAGCTTTGCATATAAAATTAAGCCATCAAAAAGAATAACCCACTAGACCGGGAGCTCGACAACAAAAATATGACATCGTTTACACAGCGTCACAAAAACGCTAGTAATTAAACAACGGCAAACAACGGGGGCCCTTGCCGGCAACAACGGCAACAGTCAGCAACAAGCGACAACAGACTGCAACAATAAGGAAACAACAGTATTTTTGTTGCGAACACCCCCGGTAGGGCGTCGGGCCTGCGACGGAGCGATAAGCGGGCCCCGTTTCAAGTACATAACTATGTATTACGTGTGTACTAGACAGCGTTTTTAAACTAACATCAATCTCTGGTTACCGACATATGTATTTTTAAACCTCAGCTTTTCTGTCTATTTCATCATTCGTAGATTCACAAGGGATTTCTTAAAGGTTTACAATTTCTTAAAGCAGTTATTCCAACTGTGTCTAAGCAATATAATTAATTAATATTGTTGCAGTGTTGTTATTTTCCTTTGTCTAAACAAGTCTTAAAACCTATTGCTATATTGATTGCGGAATCGACTTTAGCTTGTATATTACTTCACTTATTACATGACTAGTGCTGACAGAAATCAATAAACACTAGTTAAGATAACTGTTTTCCTCTACATTAAATGCAATGATATTGCTTCTTGAATCTGAACTATTAGCTGGCACTATTAAGGAAAAAAGCGAAAAAGAACTTTAAAACTAACCAGCTTATTTCCTAAATTAAGTTCCTCTTAGTGTGAACAGTATACATGCTCCGATAAATAAGATATTTTAAAGTCTTCATTGAACTACCAAATACATCGTTTATCGTGATATTATACCAAAACGTCAAAGAATCGAATGCATCCTCAATACACTCGAGACGTCATAAAGCTAGATTAACATCCAAATCTCGATTCCAACAAAAAAGCTCGTAGTTAATTAGTAAAAAACATGGCATCTCCTATCAGATGTAAAGACGGCATCAATACCGGACATCAAAAGTACAATAACCTTTTAAATCAATTTAAACACAAAACCAGTCGAGACATGAATAACTCATCCTTTTGGACAGAATAAAAAAGTATTATGCAATTTGTATCAGTTACTTATAATAGACGAGCTCCCGGACTACAAACGGAAGAGTCATTCTCACAAAATTTACTATAGTATCGCTTTAATAGATTCCTTACAAAGAGTATAGGTTATTTGTGCGGACTATACACTATTTTGTTGGTAAAAAACTCCAAGTTTTATATGAGAAGAGAATTCTTTGTGGAGATTGGTCACGGTCCTACTATTGGCCGGGCCCGTTGTAGTCGCTCCAAAATATCCAATAGCGTTTTGTACGCCAGTAATTACTTGCATCTAACAAAAAACGGTTAGAAAACAAAAAAGCTTGGAAAAAACTGCCGATACGCCTACGATAGCTGAAGCGAGGAAAATCGACGTAAATTAGGTATTAGCTATGTGTTGTTGTTATGTAATACAATGGTACATCTGTCGTTGTATTAATTCTTAAACGATGGGGGAATAGGGTGGCAAATTGTTTCTTTAATTATCTTGAGGTGTAACGGAAGGTTTTTAATTTGACATGAGCTTGTGGCCATGCAGCAGATGAAGTGATATTAGAAAATTTAGGCAACGGCTGTTTTGATACGCTGATTCTGAGGAGACGTTGGAAGTCCAAATTAATTAATTAAACAGTAATTCGATATGGACAGCTTTATACGCTATCACTCCTATTTATTTTTATCCTAATTATGGAATCTAGACATTTTCCCTAAGCCTCATTTAGGTACTTCATTAACTCATAAGCGTAGCTGTAATACATTTAAACCGTACCTAGGCAAGATCGTTACAGGCTACCTCTATGCTGTAGGTAATCAAGTTCTACTGCTGTCTTTTTAACACGCTACCGAACAAACCAACACAAGTGACTTAAACTTACAATTAATATGCATTACATAGTCATCAGGTTGTACACGACACCCAACGATAGTTGGTCCCCCATTACACATCACACAATGGCCCACTCCCTAGCTTAATTAATATTAACTGGGTTGCAACGCCCCTACGTGTAAACTATTAAGGGTATGCATCAGACACTGATGAAAACAAACATATGTGATGTACGGGGGTGTGGGATGGTGATCTATTCATCGGACATGTTGTAAGGTGTTGTAAGGTTCAATGAAAATTAAAAAAATAATACCGGTCACTGCAAAGGCAGGTAGGTCTGTCATCAGTCATAATCTCTTAGACTCCGTTAATGTCTTAGATATCTATTGCATCCTTTATTCTTGACGCTACAAAGAAGGTACCTATCAACAATATTTTTAAACACCTAGGTACTTAAAATAGCAGGCAAGATGATGTTCAAAGTCCATCATGAGATGATTGTTATCTAAAAAGTAGTATCTTAGTAAGTTCACCGAAGCATAAAGCGGTCGTTCACTTGCACATGGTAAGTAGTTTCAACTTACTTAAATCATCAAGCATGATTATCAACTACAGTAGCTTTTATGTAATAAAAACATCTGTGTTTTGTTGTATCATCTTTGACTGCATCGTAGTTGCAAATTAATTTGATGAATATAAATCGCCATGAAGTGAACTGTTTTAATGTCAATCCCTTCACGACCGAGCAAGAAATTGAATTACATATTTAAATAGCTTCAATTAAAGCCCACTGTACAACTGAACACTTGTAGTGTTCTGATACAAACTGACCAAAAGCAAATTCCAGCTACAGGTAATCAAACTATCCAACAGAGCAATCAGTTATCCCACACAAGTTCGCCATCCTCTCGACCAGTGAATCACGCAAAACTTTCGCGCCATTGTGCACCATACCTTTGTGCCGATCGACATTACGATTGATTTGACGCACAAAACGCGCATTTATTTGTGCGATCGTTAAACAATGCGTTTTGTCGACAGGTTGTGCGTTTGTCGACAGGTTGCGCAGATGTTTAGGGAATATGATATCTGGTTGCTTGTTTTTGTCTAAATAGAGGGATCTTTGATTGGATGTCGATTTGGCCTTAATTATTTATTTTAATATTGTTAATCAATAAAAAATTCAAGGATGTCATATTGTGGAATAGGAATTATTATATTATTTAAAACTTAATTTATCAATGCACGAAATATTAAATAAATAATTAATTACATATTCCGTTGTTCATTAAAAATTATTGCAACCTCAAAAATATTTGCTACATTTTTTCCACTCAGGCTTAGGAAGGATCCCAAATATGCATAAAGAAAATATAAGCACACTTTTAATCCCCACTTTCCCCCAATAATCCAAACAGACGACTAAATGCAAGACGAAAACGTGCCACTATGAATAATGCATGGCCTGTATTTGAACAGGACAATACCAGTTTTACGTGAAGCCTTGTCGCCCTCGCTTCACTTGCAAAAGGAAAAACTAATATTGAACGTGTTGTTTTCCTTCGACAATAGATGGCGTTGGTTGTTCGGTGAATTTTGTGGGGGCGACGGTAATACTAATTTACGAATGAAGATGTTACATTTGTCATGGCTGGTTTACTGAGTGAATTGCAGTAAGATTACATAGTGCCGTACATGTTTATTATTCTGTAATGTTTTGCATATTTACCTGATTAAGTATACATAGTTACACGGTCTGGTACTAAAGTTATTGAATTGACTAGGTACTTATTGTCACACTTAGCCTTGATGATGCTTCTTCTTAATTGCTAGTTCAATACCGTTCATTTGATTGAAATCTGTGGATTCTTTGTCAACAAATTGTATTGTTGCATCTTAATCACACGAAAACTCCATTCTTCTATTAAAAATATATTCAATTGAAAACCCGAACACCGTTTCGTATAAAAACCCCATCTTCAATATTTACAAATAGGTGTCTAAAACCGAGTACACACCGCATCGCACGGGCCGAGTTGAAAAAAGCCGAGGGGGGAAAAAATAGAAAATGTCGTTTCCTCTCGCCGTCACCGCCAGAATGGCCGTGGCCGGTTTTGCTCGTATTTCCATACTCTTCCGCTCGTGTCCTCCCATCCCTATTTCTGGGCGTTTTTAAATTTCGAATACGAAACTGTGCTTACATTTGAGCTGTTGATTATTTTCGAGAATACCCCCGCTGTGTTAGCTTCTGTTGGCTGATTGCGGCGATTTTTTTCTTCCGTCTTTAGGTTGCGGTTTATTTTTAATTTGCGCAGAGTTTTGGGCTCATTTCTGTGGAAGGGCGATGGACTGTTCGCGAGTGGTTTTTGGGATTAACTTGTTTTCGAGCTGTTTATGTTTTTTATGTGCTCCGAACTTTATCATTACAGCGATAGTGTGGGTTTAAATTGGTGCGCGTTTTGCACGTTCATTTTTTATAGTCCTTGGTGTTGGTTACATTGAACAGCCGTCAAGCGCTTGTCATCTTAACATAGCTCAAAGCCCACAATAGCGAAAATGATCTAGACAATGCTGTCAAACAATCCACCTACAAAACCGCTTCTCACTTCATAAATTAATATAAATTGATTCAATAAATCATAATTCAGACGAGATTCGAATGATCAATTTGCAATCAAAATGAGCCCTTTAGAAACTGGAGAGTGGGATCCATCGCTTACCATAATAGTAATTTACTTGTGCCGAATTCAATGGATTGTGCGAAACAAAGCCGTCTTAGAGTAGTGACGTAATCGTATATTACTATAGTTATAGCACAAAGGTGTTTTGTTACTCACAACGTTAATTTAGAAACAGTAAATAGTACTTAGTGTACGGTTTTGTTTGCTTTGATTGAATTTTCTTCAAGTATGATACAATTTAGAAGATAGATGGTGTGAGGTTACAAAGGATGAGACTACTAGACTGGTAATCTTGCCACAAAGGGGAGGCCTGTACTTTACAGTAAGCGGCACAAAGCTTGACAGTGTTGATTTAGACAAAGATGTCTGATGATGTTCTAAATGAAGGAGAGATGTTTAGATTCATCAGACTACATAAAAAGTTCCTTCTTTTGCCTCAGCTACCGTTGTTTAAGTGTTTATATGTACATATAATTTAAATAAGCCTTCTGAAATAACCGTCATCCATTACGATCCACATTCAAATCAGATTAGTACACAATGACTGTTTCGCGCGCATTGAAACACGGCCATATTGATTTACCATTTTATCACACAATGTTTAGCAAAAATACCTACTTAGTAAGTCTATGTAACAAAGAAATAGGCACTGAATCGTTCTCCATCAATGAGAATTGAGAAGTGATAGCACTTTTGGAAGATTTTTGAAGTAAGTAGACAGACTAGCAGTCATAACAACACAACTTGATGCTTAAACCAGAAACTTACAAATTGAGTGTACAAATCAAGGTATAATTAAGTGTAATGTTTGACTTGTTGACAGCTTCTTGTAGCATAAATGTTAATTGTGGCAAATTTTTAGATCTTTGATTAAGATTATCTTAATCAAAGATCTAAAAATTCCACCTGCTTATTATGTTTCTCAGGTAACCTTGTCCAACTGCTTGATATTAAAACAAATATAGGTATAAAAAAACTTACCTAATCTCTTAGAAATCTCAGAGTTATGCATCTTAGGGTTGTCCTGGGCTATCTTCCGCCTCTGTAGCCTGGACCACACCATGAAGGCGTTCATGGGTCTTTTAATGTGTTCCTCCTGGACTTTCTTCTGTTGGGGCCCGTTCATGGCGGACATGGAGCCCATGGTCCCGATGGCTCCCATGGCAGACATGGGGCCCATTGGGAAGTGCCCCATGGAGCTCCCGAAGCCGGTCCGGTCACACATCGCACCAGCGGCACTGGAAAGATAAAGATTGTTGGTTAATTTGTTAAATATTTCCATGTTTGGTGGAAATTATCGCAGAATTTAAAGACTTTCACTGATCGAAGTGGTACTGGAGCACACCACACACAACAGTGGTAGTGGGAAATGGGAAAACATATTTCTTTAATTACACGTTTCTTTCTTGAACTAAAAGTTTTACGTCAGCTTTAACCTTTGCATGCTAATTCAACTAACGCATAGACACTAGTTATCAACTTAACTACCTACTTCCCAGAATTTGCGTGTATCAATTTAAAGTGACACTTAACTCTATAGCAACCAATCAATAAAACTGCAAAATCATCTATTTATTAATATCCTAAAAAGCGACACCCTTAAAAAATTAATAAACGCATCCAGTAACAAGAGCATTAGTACCCCAATACACGAACCACGTGCAGATTGTAACTTTTAATATGGATGACAATTATCGTGCCCAAAAATGTGGAAAATATTAATATGGAGGGTGCTATAATAGCTTATGACGCGGGGATGGTTTTAAAGAGCTCGATCCTGATTGGCTCTCCCCTCGGAGCGGTGTTTCCTTAAGTAAGACGGTAAGAAGTGAAATGCGCAGTGGAAGTAATGAAAAGCTGCCGTTAGAGGGAAGAAAGGGATTTGAAGGTTTCATTTCAGATTTTAATTCAAGTGTCTTTAGTATAAGTAGTAGGTACATCCATTTTTGTTCGTTGAGTACAGTAATGTGATAGTCAAGAAGTTGATGTACCACGTATGAGTGTGTTCCAAAATTCTTTCTTGCTTTTAATCAATATAATATGAAAAACAGTAGGTATATCCCCAAATATTAAATATTAGTCAACCATCTGCAAAACATGCTTAATAACAATGACAGACAAAACAAAACGATATTAAATCAGTGAACTGTGCAGAACTTTGAACCGCAAACTACGAGAGGGTGGTGTTCTGATAATAACGAGCGTACAAGACAAAATGTTTGGAAGCATATGTCCGACATTATTGATGGTCACCCTAGTAGGGTTGTTGGGGACATTGATATGTTTGTTGTCGTTGTTTTAGCTGGCTAGTGTATGGGGTGTATTTATAGACAATACTCTATCTACTAGTATACTATATCTAGTAGTGAAATAATTTTGACATTTAATCTTATCTAGGTACAAATATTGAAGAAAAAAAACCCACGTGATAAAACAATAATTTCAAAACTTTCTTAAATTAATGAATTCAGCCTAACTGCATTTGCCGTATTTACCATTCAACCTAACCGGTACGACTTCTAACATCATTAAAAATGAAGGCAGTAAAAATATGACACAAAACTGACACACGTTTCCGTTAGTAAGACATTGACACTGTATCAAAACAGTGTCACACTCAGGAAAACACTATTAACAACTCCCTAATTAATGTGTGTGTAAATACACGTGTGTGCGTAACTAGGGTGACCTAATGAAATTTAAATCCCGGATTACAAATCGAACGCATTTAAAAATGGAACGTTTTTATTTTAAAACGGATTACAAATCGAACATATTTAAAAATGGAACGTTTTTATTTTAAAACGGATTACAAATCGAACATATTTAAAAATGGAACGTTTTTATTTTAAAACACGGAGGTTCATGTTCTTGGAAGGACGTATTTGGGTCAAAAAGGGCGTGTTTGTCCTCGGAATGTGTCAATATTTGTCACCGCAACCGAGCTAGCTGCTGCTATTTGGTTTATGTTATTCTTAAATCCGGACGCTCTGTTAGAAGGCTTTATGAGGTTTTAACAGCAATTAACGTAAGCTGAATTGTTTTTCTAGTTTAAAAACTGCTTCTTGTGGTGATTACGAGTTTTAAAGGTGCATTGTGTCAATCAAAGTATTGTTGATTTCAAGTATGTTTTCAGGATCTAGGTATATCGTGAGATATTTCGCTTTATTTCAATGGCCGATCAGCAAAGATTTTTTAACAATAAAATATACTTCCTAAATAGTAGAACTCAATGAATAATCTTGACCTTTACAGTGTTTTATCATCGTCAATGACAAAAGCTTGTACCAAGTTGAGAAAGGTACAGCCAGTGAACCATGAATCCTGTGACACTTTAGTAATATTAGCTAACAATTACTTCATATTACCACAGAAGACGTAAAAACTGTTACGTATTGCTGTTTGAGTGATTTACTTATACTTACAGAAAATCCCCAACTTTCAATTATCTTAACATACTTATTGGTTTCACATTTTATGTTTCAACGGAGTGAGCCGTAAGCTCCATGGTCACCATGGTTCATTTAACAAAACAAAACGCTATTTTTATTCTACTTGCCAGCAAGGTAGACTATTTGACAGGTCCACGTGAATTTGTCACCAAACATTGACAATGGATATGGGTTGCTACTGTTTGTGTCTGGGGCACGTCGGTTAAAAACATTATAAGATCTATAACATCTTCAGGGTTTCACTCCAAAAGACTTCTTTACCATAAAATGATTTTCAGCTTAAAAAAGTTTATTATTTTTCATTTGCTTGCTTTCGAATGCAAATTGAGGGCCAAATGAGGTGTGATTCTGACACCCAACCTGTCATTACGGCTCATTAGCAAGCGTAGGAGATTCTTTTTGACGTCTTACAACTTAAGAAGGGTCATTAAATGTTTTTCATGCAATAAAACCTAGAATAAGTAGCATCTGGGCTTGACTTCCATCTACATGTAGGCGTCCTTAGTATTTTATGATGTGATAGACTTGGATTCGACCACTATTTCACCTAGTATATGCGGTCGAAGATCGAAAAGGTTATTATTGAAGGCTCGAATTGAAAAGACGCTCGTTATGCGATAGTTTTTAAACAAATATTCAGAACTTCTGTCTGCGGAGACCAAACTAAACCACGGTAGTGAACAAATAAGCTACTGTAAACTACTTACGACTCGTAAGACATCGCCGATGCAAACAACGGGAGAATTTGTCTTAACAATTAACGACCTGACGTTGAACCTTTGAGATTTCGCTTGAGGTATCGAAAAATGCGCTTACATTCCTTGTGAGATGGTTCCGTCGGTTTTTTGGAATGTTCTGAGAGTGAGTTATTGTTGGGCAGTGTTCAAGATTGATATTGAAGATGAAAAGTCACATATTATTGTGTACTTTAAAAGAGAAAAGAGGATATTTCCATACATGAAAGTTTATAACCAGGCAGATAACATATGCAAAAACTTTATCGATCCTTAGAGACGATTAATTGAGGATCGGAAAACATCTGTGTCCACATGAAGCGACTCCGTCTATTACAATTTGGACAATGCCAGATTTTGACGAATACCTCGATGCCGTATGAAATGTAAGGTCCGCGATGTTCATCCATAACAAAGGCAACCTTAAAAGAAAAACGACCTTTTGTCTCCCAAAAAAGAAACAGCCGTCTGTCAGTGGGTACCTAAGTGAAATCGGCGCTCGTTGAGAGGTTCTAATTCGATGCGCAAACGCACGCATGATCTACTGTTTGCTGGCGGCGAGAACACAAGCCAGTGTTAAAATGTAACCGATTCCGAAGAGGTTGAATGTAATGAAGTGGTAATCAGAATTGGTGGGTACTGGCTATTGATTCAAATGATGGTCTTTGTGTCACTAATAAGGTTCTAAGTAATTTTGGGTGCTAATAAGAGATAAAAAGCTTGATGTTTTCCGGTGTGGTGATGATGTGAACAATCAATTGTTTATCGGAACTCAACTCGTCGCAGATTTTTAAGCCTCCATTGAGATTCTTTAGAAATGTCGTTCTAGTGTCTTAAGCCTCACGACAGCTAGTATTATTAATACTACTCCGACATCTTCACTATAAAACAAATAAAACATCTACTCCACATTCTTCACAGCAGACACGAACAACGAACATATTAATCCGAATAACTCATATCAGAATAAAAAGACTTGTCGGCTCACTACAAAGGCTAATCACCATTGTAAACGTGTAAATACGGAGGTTTTACGAGCCCTGTTGTAAAGGAGAAGCGATTGTGGGCTCATTAGAACCATAATCTCAAGCACTAATTGGTCTTATAAAACATTGCCGATTCGAAAGGGTCTTAAATGTGTCATGGGTATTTTTGTCTGCGGAATTGAAATGTTTTTTTTTCAAATTACCTACTTTCATATATTTTTTTAAGTGAACTAAATGTAAATTCTGCCGTATCATAATATCATTAAAGACATGGAACTGCAAAGCTCTGGATCGATCCAGTTCTTTCGTACCTATGTCCTGAGGAAAAATACTCAATGATGGACGCCCTACAAAAGTTCTGCACAAAAATATCTCACCTTCTATATTCCATTCCATCTTATACAGATGGTCGAGAATTTATTGTAGAACATATTTTTAAACTAATTAGAAAAAAATATGTAGGTAGGTAAGACTTAAAATGTTTGTGAGAATGTAAGTAGTCAAAAATTACAAAAATCTTGTAGTTAAGTAATTTAAAGTACCTATGTAATAAGCTATTGTTCATTATTATATAGATAACTATAGGATTTTTATTTTTTAATGCGCCTATCAAACCACAACAACATATTACGTATTAGGTACTACTTAACTAAAGTTAGGTAAGTTACCTACACTTGTTCACAATGATCAATAAAAATACCATAACATGTTCATGGAAGAATGACATCAATAGTATTATTTTATTGTCTCCATTGTTTTTACTTGTAACTAAGTTATTGAACAATAATGAATATACCTACCTATCTACCTACAAGGTAGATCTTCGTAGGTGAACCGCATACGCAAAGGTATTCTTATGCAAAGGCTATTTATTAGTAGGTACCTACTCCATCATAACATAATATGAGAAGTACATGATATGATGGACCTACTTTTAACCTTATTCTTAATGGCTTATGTACTAGGCAACCTATGAGTATGAGCCCGATAGGTATTATACCTACCTATTACATCTTCTTCATCGTTTCTGTTTAGGTATAATCTTTCTAACGTTTTTGAAATGTTGCAAACGTCAATTAGAAAGGTTTCTTATAAGAAACCACCAACCTAAATTGATACCTACATTATTGGTACATTTCTACCTTGGAGCCCGTCTTATAAGAAGTAGCGACGGCCGGCGCGGCATCCGACGTTGGTGACACAAGGCATGATACGGTGAAGGTTCATTTTTATATTTTGGAAAAGAAATTATCTAATGACTCCTCCACCCGCTGTGGGTGCGTAAGAGAGTGTCAGACTCTTACTGACTAAAACCCAAAATGTTCCTTCTTCAGCCCTTTACGTACCTAACAGGGCCACGGTAACTCTTTCGAACAATTCCGCAGCCCCCTTCAAACATACACATCAGCCCCATGTAAAAGCTATCGTAACTACTACTACGTACTAGATAGGTACCTAAAACTAAGTAGGCACATTCTTATAGGACTTCTTTAACCACTCTTAATCCACTGATAAGGTACCTAGGTAGAACCCGCGCAGTGTAGACTTAACAGTCGGTCGACAGTTAGCATTTTTTTTTCTTTTAAGAGACCTAAGACTGCTCACTGACCAAAATCTGGTTTCCATCAAGTTTAGTTGTAATCTGCGTAGGTACCTACTAGGTACCATTCATCTTCTTCAAACAAACTATTGGCCGGCTAAAAGTTGCCGTCCTTATGCAATATGTGTCTTACTGCAGGTGTAGGTAGACCTATATCAGAAGCCAGTAAAATTGTATTAGGTCGACCTAGCTACTTCTCTAATAAGAACTAACAGTTAACTATTACGTTATAGTTACGTTTACTCATTGTACTAGTCTAAGTAGGTGGACTAAGTATAGGATCAATAATAATAGGGCCTCCCTCAACTTGATATGACCTTACAGGGCAAAGGGTCACCTTAAAAGCAAAGGCTGGTGATCCCTGACCCCTTCACGGGATTGCGGGATTGTTTGAGTGGATGATTAACTTTTTTGACATGATAAAATCACATGTTCTTTATACCGTGATAAAATACCTAGTAGGTAGTTACGTACCTACTTATTTATAAACAGGAGACAGATAGTTAAGTAGGTACTACCATCATAGGTAGGTACTGGGATATGGTTTATTTTTGTTATGAATTATCTTGCTCATTTGTAATTTTTATTCTACTTGTAGGTAGATTCTAACTTCAGTGAATCTATGGTTTGACATGTTTACCTACTTACGTAGGTAGGTATTTACTTGTTTTATATTTAATTAGGTATAAGAATAAAGTAAGTAGGTAATCCTAAAAAGATAAGACATAGGATAAGACACGCCCTATTATGTCAATATGTAGGGGTGTAGAGGGGTGGTAGGTAAGTACATAGGTACCGAGGAGCTTATTCATCTCTAGACAAATTATGACAGACAGCGAGTCATAAAATAGAAGACAATGGACTATAAATACTTACCTACCTACCTACGAAACGTTTAGGTTAGTTACAAGAAAAAGACAATCACTTATAATGAACTTTAGTCACTATCTACGTAACTACTTACCCTCCTCGTGAACTCTTAGCTGCCCTTGACATTCTTTACCAAGAAAACTCATTGAAGCTATTTCTACTAGCTAAACTAAAAAAACAGGAAACTACAATCGTGGAACAAACAGCAAAACAAATCGATTTGTCACAAGTTCATCGACCATCGCCGGTGTTTCGACCTGTGCTCTGCCGCCATCATTAAAATCAAAAGAGGTTTTTTACTAAATAAGGTATTACGAGTAGTGTTTACCTCATGAAGTGGCCGCTGGCACGTTGGTGCAGTTCCAGATCCACGATGAAGCCTTTCAATCACGTGTAAAAAACAAAGTCCCGCCGGCACTGCACACACAAATCTTAATCGCAAAAATAAACAAATTCTCAATAATTACGAACAACTGTTGTCATTGTGTAAGTAACTGTTATTACACGATCGATTTACTCGGTTTGCGTTATCGTATCGCGTGTTGCAAATCAAACGAGCGCGAGCTCCGCGCGTCCGTCGCTCGCTCGACACAATGGCGACAATCGACAATCGCGCGCCGCGACTGCGGTGACGCCGCTACCGACAAATCGAGTGATAAACCCGAGCGCGCGGGCCAATGGGCGCGCTCCACTACGCCCACGAGTGCGCGCCGCGCCTCCCCATTGGCCAAGCAACTACCATTGCCTTACGGATGTTATTATGCAGAACGAGACCAACAGTTCGAAATAAGAATTTTAAACGTTTACTAGCCGGGCGTACAATGCAAATTGGTTGCGCGCGTTCTGCGCCGCGGTCTCACTCTGATGCGTCGTCTTTTTGTTTATGATGAGTTGGTGTATGAAACAAGAATAAATTCGTATGACAGCGGTCGTCTCACCTGAACCACTCAATAGCCACTTAGCGTTATTTCATTATACCTACTGCTTATTGAGAAAACAATGCGAACATCCAACGTTTGGTTTCTTAACAAAGCCATATTTTTGGTATAGGTACCTACGTTAGGTAGTAACATTATAGAATTTTTACAATTGCACCAAGGTCAGAATAGGTCTGAAGAGATAACATATTGTTAAAAAACTAGATACAAATTCAGACAAACTACTTATTTCATAACAAATGAAAACACCATTTACACAAATACATATCCACTTATTGCCTGGGGGAGGGGAGTCTGCATAACCAGTAAGGTACTTAGGTACACTGCACATTGAATAACAATAAATAATTACATACCTAAGTAGGTAGATGCATGCGAATTATCAAAAACTAAATGGGAACTATGAATGATACTTAAATAGAATTTCCTGTGTACCAAACCAAGAAAATTATTTAGCATAAATTATTTTCTGGAACTTTTATTTTAGATAAGTAATTATCTATGGATATAAAATCAAACTATGAAACTTTAAGAACAGAAACTATAAATAAAAAATTTATTTTTGAAAATAATGTTTTTTACACAAAATAAATAAATTATCCAATAAGAACTATGATTTGGATTCTACTTTGAAAAGGTTTCATTAAATGTACTTATTTTTTTATTAATATTAGGTACCTATTAGATTTTTGGTTCAATTTTAAGCCTGTATCAACCTCTCCTTACCTACTTACCCACAATAAGCATACAGCGTAGTAACTAAGTATTTTCTAATCTGTGATGTTGGGCAATTTAAAAATCTTATTGTTTTTTCTTCTTATATCACTTACAAGGTACTTATAGTTTTTTGGGTAACCCTCCACCATCCTATTAGGATGTTGTCTGACATGTCACATAGAAATTCACGTAATTATTATTTGTAACATGTAGTAGGAAGATAACTACAGGTATGAATAGTGAATATGGTAAATTAGATATCCTGCTGATAAGGTATTGGGTCCTAACGCATCTCGCACTGAGGACTACACTGATCATTTTTAAAGCTTATTTCTACAATAATAAGCAATAAGTAGGCACCTATGTACTGCTAAAGACTTGGTATGTTTTAGTTATTTTATGAAAACAATATACTAAGGTCATAAATCCAAAGGATAGGCACTTATCCAAGATATTCTCATACAATAGACAATCTTATTACAATGTCTTATGCGTGCTGTAATTCCGACACAAGATTGCAATATTTAAGTATACCGTAAATTAATTCAAAACAGAGTTTAAGCAGGTGTATAATAAGAATGTATGTATTATTGCAATCACTTAAGTAATAGTTTAGTTGATGCGAAGCCCTAAGCAAGCAACACACTTCAGTTTTCTCTCCAAAGTAGGTATCCCATCTATCTTTGGCCCTTTTTAGGCAAAGTCAATGTACCTACTCAATTCCCAGTATCTTCTTGAATTAGAAAATACGTTAACGTTTCGAGAGAACCCAGTATTTTGTTCACATGATTTCACACATTTAATATCAACTATGAAATACAATAACATATCAATTTCTAAGCAAGAAGACCGTTGGAATATTTTAAGGTCAAGAATCGATACAGAATAATGCAATTTTAACATCAATAGAATTCATAACGGAAGCTAGATCGAAGAATAACATTCTGTCGTACCAAAGGAGGCAATAACTCCAACGAATAGGGATCAATACGATTTCTATAAGGATTAGCATATGTCTATCAAGTATGATATGATCCAATAAAAATACAATACAAAGTTAAAATGCAAATTCGTAAGTGATACAAGATGTACTACATCGGAATCGCTAAAAAATTCAAAAATGTCATATGTTTGCTTCAAATTCAAATGAGGGTTTGTCGAGAAATCGACATGGCCACCGAAAAATAGAAGGCCATTTAAAATTATGAATATGACACAATGAAAGCGTTCGATAATTGAATTGTAACGTTGTGTGAAATGTTGGCGACACGAGGGCAGCGGGTCGCGCCCTAAGGGCGGCGGAGTGACGTGTACGCACAATGTGCGGTCTACAATGCAACATACGCAAATTACCTACGTACACATTTTATTGGCAATAAAAAATCTATTGAGACATTCGCGTCGCAGTGTACATGTGCCGTTGATAAAAGAATTTAAAATGTCGATAAATGATTTTTACATATGACTGGGGCACCCAAAATGTATGCTGATTTGTAACATGTGTAAATGCAGGTAGCTTTGTTATTTTTATTGCTCGGCTACTGTGATTTAAATTGCATGATACATTCACAACGGAATTCAACAGACCGTTACCAATTTGTTTATTGGCAAAGTGATATAAATACTTAATTTGGCAATAGGCAAATGGCCCATTAAAAGGAGCTCTGAATAAAACATTCCTATTTAAACTAATAATGCCTTAATAGATAGTTTATTCGACCATGTAATTTATGTAAACTGTATTTAATTACACTTCATTTGACTGGCATTCAATGAATTGTAACAATTCCATTGCCAAGAAAACAAAACTTCCTGAAAAAAAAATGTAAGTATATATATCACAAGTTGACTCATGAAAAAACAAATTATTCGGATATTGGTGCATGCAAGAAACACGTAGGTTCGTATATTAAGCTATTTCTTGTCTCGTAATAAAACAAAATTGAAATACTTCGAAATTTGAATAAACAGCCAAACTCTTCCGAGTATCAATAGAAATAGGAAACGGAAATTATATAACAACAACCATAATATGCAATTCCGCTAGAACACAAGGAAACGAAGCAAAACAATGAAGCTTGATTTTTTACAGTAGGTATTAGAATTCTGACCAAAAAAGAACCACAATAGAGGTTTCGTCAAGATAAACATAATTTTACGATAAACAAGAATAACTGATTTTGCAAACGTATGCAAAATACTCATCAAGCAAAAGTCTCTGTGTATTCTTTGTGATATGAAAGTATCACGTTCCTTTTCAAGGCATTCTTCATACGCCTTATGTCAGCTATAAAGCTATCAGATTTTCCATGAAATCGCGTAACAACAAATAATTTCGATGCCTAAGCGATTCACCACACCGATCACAATAAAATATCATTAGCATATCGTACACTGCCTATGCACATGACACAATGTCATATGTTAATACATTTTGCGTACAAAGGGATACAATTTCGCGTATTTGTAACACATTGTGCTACGAACAAATCCGTTATATCGATATTTTCATGCTAATACAATTTTTTACAAACTTAAAATCGATTCTATTCGATGGTTCCTTTGTGCATGATCGGGCGTGAACAGATCGCTCTATATTTAAAATTTGAATTTAGAAACGTTTATTCTGAATTCGAATTTTTGATTGATTGAAGCTTTCTTATGCAAAGTTTTGAGGATCGAAGTATGCAAATGTCAAAGTGAGTGATCAGTTATTGTAGGTGATTAATTGATATTTAAATAAGTGCGTGATACGTTTTCATGGGATTATCACGGTTGGTATCAATTGGCGAATGAAGGAGCTTATCACAATTCAACAAAGACTTTAAAATGCTCTTCGTTTCCAAATTCAAAACATGTGGGGAATACTTACACAATGACTTTATCATATTAATTCTTTAATCCGCGAACCTTCCTGCATATTTCAATTCTGCAAGCATAAATCAAAACCAAACAACCCGTGAATGAGAGGAACTAAGCAAATGAAAATACCTACTAACAGTCACATCAAAAACAGACTATGATTCTGACACACACAAAACTCAAACACACTTACATACCTAGCTACATACAAACAGACAATAAAAATTACCCCCAAAAAGACGAGTCGATAAGCATCATCAATCGTCTCGATCAGACGCACGTCCACTCGAGCCGCCATTATAATCGATAGCTAGCCGATATCGGTATCGAGTCGATTGAGATGCCGAATTGAGTGGTAGCAGCAGTGTTCGATTATCTGCACCACCAAGTGTTTTGGACTACATTCTCGTACCTATGTCCTAATCATGTACTAATTATCCTATCTGTAGTAGATACCTAATGATTCTACGTTATTTTTAGAGGTGGTGGTAAATCATCAGATCATCTCGTGCGTGCAATGGGAGTGCCTCAACCTTGATTATCTAAAACCTAGAAGAAGAAGAAAGAATCTTTTACTTGTATGAAAACATGTGTTCTTCCGAAAGCCTTGTGTGTGTGGCATTGTATACCAGAGCCGCGGTTACTTTCGAACAATCTCGCAGGCCCAGCTGGAACTAAGGTTATTGGTTATTAACTTGGAGTCCAATCAAAACATCATCTACCTACCTATCAGTCTCGGCATTGAAAACATATAGGTGCCTCTATGATATCAGCAATTTAAGTCCGTACATACTTACTGAAGGTAGGTACGTAAGTAGATGAACTTCATACTAAGTAGAGAACAATCATCTTCCCCATAATCGCACATGTCTCAACAGATACCAAACAAATGACAATCCAAACCATCGAATAAAACGCTCCAATAATCAGTGCAAATAAAAAGACATTGACGTAATCCTCTGTGAACTTTGATCATTTAGCTAACTGGAGACGCCAATGCCGACTAGTTCTTCAGATTCTGTATTTTGCGATACAGTTTTGGGTCCCACTCCCGATGTCATTAGCAGTTATTAAGGGCTGTCAGAAGACAAGGTAGTCTTAATAAAATGGGTATCTGCTATTTGTCAATTTTGTATCTATGTAAAGAAATGATCGAAAATAAATGAGTGAGCTATCACCGTCTGTTTCATGGTCCCCTAGCGTAATTTGACAGGAATTTTTGCGTAGAGATTTACGTCGTGCCGTTCCAGTAGCTTCAATGCTCCAAGTACCCCGAAAGCCCACAGAGGCACACCACTAATTCGATAAAGACAGACAATACATTCGCAGATTGCAGCGTTTTTACCTCACTACAATGGGCATGAGAGTTCGATGGAGTGGGCTTTCGCACTCGACCGACCGAAAGACCTGGGCCTTAATCTGTTCTGAATGTGATGATCATTTCGATGTGCGAAACTGTTGTTTGGTCTAAGTGAGGAGATGTTTGGGTTTTAAGTTTCAACAGCTTTCCAGTCCTATACCGTAGTAGGTAACTATTATATAATCTGTGACTATACCTACTTTGTGACGTCACAAAAGTCATACAAAATGTAAACTTAAACTTCTGGGGTAACATTAGGTATTCCCAAACCCTAAAACCCTGTACCCATTGGTACAGGGTTTGGGAATACCTAATGTTTCTAAGATGTTTGAAAAATAGATTTAAGTTAATCGTTGAAGAATGGCTTGTTTTTAAAATTACCCTGATAGGTACCGTAGAGGTTACCCACCATAAAGTTTGTATGTAGCCTCGTAGATACCTAGATACAGTCAAGAAATTGTAAATGACAATTAATGATTTCATTTCTAGAACGGTGAATCTTTTCACTATAAAAAAAATATGTATGCATCAAATCGCTGTAACTTACAATTTGCTCCACCACAGTAATGAAACCGTGAACTAATAAAAGGACATAATAATGAGACATTTTTTTCACCTTTCCTTCACCACCACCATCGCAATTCCAACCTTATCCTTACTTAGTTAAAGCCCAAATTCCTAAACAGCGTGGTGCTCTATTAGCTTAGGTGCAAAGATAAAGATCAAATAGTTCTATGAATTTGATTGCAGGGTTTAATCCAGTGGAATACGGTGGTACACTAAACCTGAATCATCCGAGGGTTAAGGAAACCATATTGTAATTGGCCGGTTTATCTCTTTGAGGTAGATGTCAACAGTAGCAAAAAAGTTATAGACTTTTAAGTGAGCTGTTTATAAGGCAGATTAAGTTACTTTTTACTATGGAAGGGTTTGTCGAAAAACCCCATAAAAAGAGTAAATAAGAGGAAAAGAACTATGTGCATCCAAAACTTTTCAAATAGGTAGGTATGTGATATGTCAAATGTGTGAATAAGTTCATGAAATTCTGAAACCTGGTTAATTTGTGTTTGGTGTTGTGTATTTTGCAGATGCTTACTCCAATAGAAGAATTATTTTTTTCATCAATTGTAAAGCGTATTATGGCTACAAGAACGCATGTAGGTAGATATAATAATGTAGCCACATTTTATTAAAAGGCGAATTACTTTGCCAATGTTCCAAAAATCAAGAGCTCATCTGTTGCCATTTCTCATGACCCAAATACTATCAATAAACGGCCGTCCATCTGTCCATTGCCAATAAAGAAAATAAAACCAAAATTACCTTTAAAAATATCCTTACACCATTCATCATGCGATTAGTCGCAAACTTTTGTCTGGATCGAAGAATCAAGTACTCACGACTAGAGTACCGCAAAATGAAGTACAGTAACCGAGCGTATGATTTCCTTTAAATGAGATAAAATCTCCTAGTATTAATGAATGGGACTTTCGTGTATGCAAGCACAGGACTTCCGAAATGTTATTCAAGCAACCTTTTCTACTCATTATGTCGCAAGGTGAATGGTCCCAAAGGGGCAGATGACACCACTTAACTCACAATTCAATTAACCGAAGATTAAGCACTTCATTATACAAATGTAAGGACTTTCTTTCGTTAATCCCGATTTTATTTACCGTAGAATGTACCAACAATAACTGGTTCCAACCGGATATTGTGGAACCGGCCACATTAACAGATAACAATCTAATTTTGAATGCAGATTTGCGGGATTGCATTCTATTGACGGACGACTACTGGTTTTTGCTTGTTCTTCCAAATTCAAGTGTCTGGCTCTTATTGCTTGGAGATAAAGTTGAATTTGGAATGGAAATGATTTCGACGACTGTAATACAAAAGTTTGTAATAACCTACCCAGCTTTTGGTGTAACAAATATATCTGTATCATTGTAAGCGTCTGTATGTTCTCTGAAATAAGGTTGATAATCCCATGTTTGAGCTGTAAAATAAACGAGTTTTACTCCTCGTTCATTGGGAGGATTATCGATGTCCGATTTTCGTTAAAGATTCCCATAGGTTTTGTTTGTATCGGCAGCTTTGACGGTATACATGGTGTTGCGTATTGTTACGGAAATGTACAGCTGGTTCACTTTTGTTTGATTGTGTGTGAATATTCAGATTTACAAATTGTTGAAAATGTTTTTTGTAAAAAGCTGAGCAGCGTAAGTTTTTCTGAAAGGTTACTTTATGTTGGTATTTATTTCTAGATTAGGACCACGTCCAGTAAGTAGTTTTTCTTGCATTTAGGTGCTAATGAAAAAATAGTAATGAACCAAAAATATATCAATTGTTATAATGTGTGAAACTTATATCTGTGATAAAACTGTTCTTCTGAAAATATTTAAATACTTAAACCATTAAAGTTATATTGATTAGAAAGAACCACTTAACAAAAAAAAACTACACTTGCATTTGTAACCATTGATTTGTGAAGCAAAGCCTTCGAATCCTAACAAAACGACATCTTAATATAGCTAGTATTGACAAACTTAAAACCCAATATAAATACAATATAACATTAAAACCACAGAAAAAAATCCTGAAAAAAAAACGAAAATTATCAACTGACCTTCTACACAAAATTCGACTTTATCACAACTGCAGAAGACATACATTCATTTGTTTTGATATTGGTAACTGATCTAGTTAAGTTTATATTGAAATTCAACTTTATAGTGTTAGTTATAAGGTTCATTTTTGTTTGTTGACCAGATTTCCAAGGAAGGCTTAAGGGCAGTAACGAGAAAGTCATTGTACATGATTAGTATAACACTGCGAACGGAAGTGGGTGAGTAGATACACATAATATTATAAATAGATATTTAGTATACTTGTATACAATAGTGGTTGGAATGTCGGATGTCAGGTTTCGAAGCTTTGAAGTAGCATCAGTGGTTCCGACTGTACTTGGTACAGTTCCGGTGTAAATTGAAAGGGTTGGGCAGGAATCCGTTTCTTGGAAGCGTTGTGAACATATCCTTATGGCTTCTGGGCGCCTGGTACTTAAGTTGTTAAAACTACTTACTAATATTATAAAATACGAAAGTAACTATTTCTGTCTGCCAAGCATTCACGTTAAAATTAGGTAAGTACTAAGTTTATCGTCAGCCTGAGAAAAGACGTATAATCATCGGCAAGGATATTGAGCCCTGAACTTCACCTGCGCTGATATGATTTATTGGTTTATTGCCATAAGTGTACAGTGCGCAAAGCGATCCCCACTCTTCCGCCGAGAGCTCATTATCCGTGCCGATAACTATACCTAAGTTACTTTTTATCCAGTTGCGGGAAGTAGTTCCATGAGGAAGCGGATGAGGCCGTATGGAACACCTATAATTTTTTTTATCTGTCGACGAGAGTCCTTAGTTCGGTAACCAGATCGAGTTTTGGTTTCCTTTCAAAATATTTTACTCACTATGGTAATCACTAAATTAGTCCTATTTTATAAAACGACATATCAAAATTATTATTTTTTTTCTAAAATAAAACATTATTTTTTTAAATAGATCCACCGCTCTTTTGCACTTTACCCCTTCAAAGACCGATTAGAAAAATCTACACAATCCGCAGAACTAAACTCACGTTGCAGCAATCTTAACTAGCAAGTTAACAATAACTGAAACTTCAGTTGAACCCAGTCACGGCCGGCCACTGACTGTCCGGTCAAATGATCATAACCCACGGGTTAGCGAGTTCATTCACTGTGATTTTGGTAGTTATGTAAATAGAGAATACTACATGTGATGTTGGCTATTGTTTTGTTAAAGTGTATTAATAGTTGTTAGAAGTACAGGAGCTCGTGGCTAAGTTATAGCCGTATGGGTCGATAGGTCAAAGGTTAAGCAACGCTTCGAGCGGCCGGTCCGTGGATGGATGACCAAATAGTAATAAACAAGGAGGAAGTTTCGGAAGCATGTTCTGGCATCTGTACATCTTTGGCAGTCAATGGTTACGGGTGATCAGGAGCAAAAAGTATGACAGCCCCTCTCATGAAGAATTATCGGGATGCCCAGGTCATTAAAGAAGGCAGTCGCTCCACGTAAACATTGGCACTAGCTGGATCTGGTTAGACTGAAAGTTGACCCCAAAACACTTTTAGATACTGTTGGAGTTAACCAGTTCGTCGTCTCCAAAAGGGGCTAGGGTAAAAATATCTAATTTATAATATTAATCCTTCTACTTGACTACAGTCAGCAACTCTATTTTTCTTCCATTACTCAATCCAGCTACTATTTGCTTAAATCTCAAAGAATAATCGAAAGCCATTTAATAAATAAACAAAATTACATTTAAAATTCGAACAATGCGGATCATTCTCTGGCTGTCATCGGTTCGATTCGGGTGTCTCCGTCTCAGCTGCGCGCGCGCATTCTCACGCGCTGTCGTGTATGTGACCTGTCGAAGGATAGCTGTACTTGCGAATTGCGATGCGATTGTTACGAGTTAGGGTTGCCAAAGAAATAAAGAGTATTTTTTTAATTGTAAATTAGCTGTTTCAAACGTTTTTACTTTCAATAGTAAAAATATTAGAACGAATCTTTAAATTGTCCAAAACTAAATATTCAATAAAGAATCAAGTTTATTTATACCACAATGGTAAAAATCAGGTTTCACAATAGTAAAACACATCTCAATTAATTTCTTATTTATATTTAAATTTGTTTTAATATTAAAAGTGAATGTTTCTCATTCGTAAGATAATAAATAGCAGACATTATGATTTATATCGTCCGCAGTTTGAAGTGTCAAACTAGTTTTTTGTATTATTTTATTAATAAACATAAAATTATTGATGATATCTATGAAATTAGATTATTTTTTACCACAATAACGTTATTATAAGTAAAGCAAACTAAATCTGAAGAGGTTATTAATATTTTGTTGCAATAAATTAAAAATATTGCGTACAATGGAATAGATTGTCAGCTTTAACTTCAAATCAATATGGCTGTATGCCATTGTATATTTTTACATTAAGACCACAAATATAATTTTGATATCAAAAACTAATTTAAATAAAAATACGAGGAAGCATTTAAAAGTTAAATTATCATTATATAAGAACACACTTTTTATAGTTTATAAATCTAAAAATAATATCTATCTATAATAATTTAAGTTAAAAGTATTCGAACTTCTTGGAGAGCGAGTTGCAGTGACAACCCTATTTTTCTGTACAGGAAGTATAGGGGTGTGAGCAAGTATGACCTCAAGTTACCCATAACGCACCCTTACGACTTTTTTGTCTCCAATTGTCAATATCTAGAGCATTACACGGTGAAATCGAATCGATGCAATAAAAAAACGCAATAAATATCATTCGATTGTATTTAAAAAGGGTTTTAAATTTAATATAACTTCAATTGGGGGAACACAAAGACAAGAACTGCGAATTCTTTGCGATTGTGCGATTTTTTTGTCTGGACGTGTATTGTCGGAGTCTTACGTACAATCGCATCTGTCCTCAATTTCTTATTTGTTCTTTTGTATTTGGGAAAAAAATCGAAGAATTGGTGAAGATAATTTTTAGTGATTTTCACCCCTTTTTGAAAGGCGTGTACAGAAAATACGTAATCATCCTTGATTCATGGATGTACAAAAACATTTATCTGTCGTTTTTTAGAGAATTCTCAAGAGCTTTTTTACCCTCATGTGGCTCAGATAACCAATCAGAAATAAAGACAAACAAATGTGAATTTACGTCTTAGTAAAAGTCATAAAGATCTAAGGATTACGATCATTATTTACTCACAACCTACTTCTAAAAAGATACGCAAATAAAATGCAAAATACCGGAAAAATATCCCATCGTAAAATAACGATCAGCCGATTACAAGCTTCCAATATAAAATGAAACATTCGACCAACATTAAAGTCGTTACCTCATTAAACTCCGTTTAATCCTCCGTTATATAAACGATGATCTTCTGTTAATCTTTAGTTATGTTTGCTCGTTAACTACTTACTTAAGATTATGCGGTAAAGCTTGTAGCGGTATCATTTGGCGTCTACTCTTATTAAACGAATGTGCGATAAGAAACATTTGACAAAAGTAGCTTTGATAGTGAGTCTATTCTAATTAATTTTCAGATGCTCATAAAAAGTTTCCAGGATTTTGATGTCAAGTATTTTTCTTTCACCTGAAATGTCATACATTAGTCATACCTACACACCCTTATCGTTGGTTTATCTGGTGGAAAATACATAGATGGACAGCCGCAAGGGTGCCCAGAAACGGGTCTCTAGTTGTGGCAGAAACTGGCGGAACCTCGAAGGAGTCATCGTTTTTCGTTGGATTAGAGTAGACCCCAGATCGAAGCGAAAGTGTGAAGACGACTTAAGGATTATGTATGTGATCTGTAGTTTAATTTGCTATTGGTAATTTGTGATGTAGTTTAGTTTCTGTGGTACTAGTTTGGTTATGTGGATGAGAATTGCAATTTGATTAAAATAGAACGCGAACTCAAGTTGAATTCTAAGATGCAACAGTGCAAAAATATAGATGACAACCGGGCTAGCAAGAATCCAAAGTAGGTGTTCTAGATTGTAATAAAATTATAATTCTTCAATGCAGGTATAAGTATAGGTACTAAAGATGAGAGCTATATATACCTACCTAGAAGAAGTATATCTAGTGCAAGTTATTGTATGCGTTTGAGACTATATTTGGCTGCTGAAGATTATCTCGTATGTAGGTAATTTTCATTTATCAAAAGCTGTTGACTATGAATTCATATTGTGCCAGATCGTTAATAGGTGAAACCGCGGGAAAACAGCTAGTACTACTACCATTAAATTGAGGATACGACTTTAATTAAAACAGATTCATAGTAAATGCAAAGAATTCCATTCTCTCGGTCCCATATATCACACAAAGCTATTAAAATGATAGCCATATTAATTTTTCAATGAATATTAATAACTTTGGCTACTTATTTAACCCAATTTAAAACTGATAGATACAGTTTTATTAATATAAATTAGACTTAACACAGTTTTTGTATAGAATTCAGTTAATTCTGTTGTTTTAAAATCGTGTTCATTTGAATAACTTAATTAATATTAAGATTTGAATGTCTTTGGTATTTTTGTAGAAAGTTTTATGATAAATGAGTGTTGTTTAGTTTGTATTTTATTATTGCACTCCTTAGTAGATTTTGGATCAGATGTTTACTGTATCTTGTGATGTAAATAGTAGAAATTGTGCCTATTTTTAGATTGTCAGATTTATCAGGACAATATGTATTAACTTATTTAATAATCTTGGATGGGTGAACGTGGCAGGTAACGGGGACACTTGGCATTCTCCAGAGGAAAAAATATGTAGGTACCTATTTAAGCATGATTACTAGTTTTATTGTTATTTTTGTATATAGTAAGAAATGAAAGGTTTTTTCATGTTATTAACTTATTATTTAATAATCTTACTTTTCTGTACCTTATTATAATTTCTGGGCAGAATAACATTTTTATTTAGATGATAGTTAGGTAGTTAAATTTATTGTTATGATTTATTATAAGTTTAGTAGAGATATTATAAGTTTTGTTAGATTTATTATAGTTTTAGTAAGATTTGTTAGTGATAATTAAACATATTAGAAAGATTAATGTAAGTAACCATATAGATTTTAACTACATAGTATTAGGTAATTTTAAGTAACTAGTATTATATCTGTACGCTCTACGAGCAGGGCATAGTGAAACTAAGCATTATATACCAACACCTTGTAACCTACCTATGTTCACAGAATAAAGAGCTTTGACTTTGACTTTGACTTTGACTTTAAATAAAATATTTGACAGGGAGTGAATAGCCTATATTAAATTAATCCTCATTTCTCAACGCGATTCAATAGAAACCGAAAGCCGGCATTTATAAAATAAATTAGAAAACAAAAGCGAACGTGTCTACTAAGATTATAGGCCTAAGACGTCACACTTAAACAAATAATAAATAATCGAAATTATCACTTTCACTGTTAAACAAGTAAAAGTAATGTGACGCACCGTTGTTTTAATCTCAGCTTAAGACTAACTTAACTGTTCAACTTAAGTTATACATATTTTATGTCATCGCGTCCTCAATTCCGTTGTTTGTTAGTTTATTCTGCTTTCTTTGGAATTTATTTGTTTGGGGTTTAAATAATTGTGTAATGTGTTTATTACCTATTTTATATGGTTTAGTTGTGACGTGATCAAATTAAAAAGCTGTCTGCATCAAACATATATTTTTTGAATATGCAGTTGAAGGAACTGGAAAGTTATTTCTCTGCTGGCTATTAAGGTTTCATACATGATCTGTGATACTTTTTTTTGACTGAAATTCAAATGGATTGGATACAGGTGAAAAATTGTGTCTAAAGAAATACTAATTATGAATGTTTACCTACCGATATCAACAATAAGCACGTTTTGGTGATGTGGATGAATCCGCTCGGTTAAATATTTTTTGATGAAAACATAATCACAATGGCCAACCAAACCAATGGCTAAGATTCAATCAGTCGTTTAGTACCAAAGATTTGGCTAGGATATGTTTATTTTATTTATTTATTCCTTTATTTCAGGCAACTAGGGCCCATAAAAATACAAATACACACATATTATTCATAACAATACTTATAAACTAATACATACAATTATCCATATTAATATATACAATACTATACATCTATAAAAACTTAAACATACTATAAATACATAACAAATATTCTTAAAAACTAATGCACACGATATGTCGGCGTCGTGTTTCGCTGACTGGTGTCACGTAGCCGGCCACGAAACCGGCGGTACACAACACCTTTCGGCCAGAAATCTTCCTTGAGGACCTTCTCGAGACCTTGTGTCGGAACACGCACCACGAACGAATTAAAATTCGTGTTGTGGCGCGGTTCCAACCTCTCGACCCTCAAGGTCCAGTTGGTCTTAACGCGCAGATATTCCACGATCTCCTCTACCTTCGTGGAATGGTGCAGCCTGGACACGTACAGCAGCGTCGTTGGAATAGCTGGACGGAGCAGCATATTGGGCCCCGCCAGCCCTGTACCGCACTGGTTCCGACAAGGAGGTTTCTTCTTCTTCCTCCTCTCGACCTTGACAAAACCATCCTTGTCGTACGTGTCTTCCTTCGGACCTTGCCGTCTCAAAACCTGGTTTGGCTTCGATCGGCTCTTCTTACCCCCTTTTGTGTTAATATCTTTATTTAGCACTATCGTACCTTTAGCTAAAGTAGGTACCTAACCACACTCAATGCAAAACATACGAACATCTAGTAACAATAAATCAACAAAAACTAATAGGAAGTGTTCCTGCATAATTCTGCAATAAACGTCAAATTTGTGACTATTCGCTGACAACTTTATTACTCTATGGGACATACTCCCCTCTTTATCTAACCCTATATTAGCGAGAAGGATAGAGACATAGTTGCAGAAAAGGGTTAAGTACTATTAACTTATTTGCAGCATGTTAGGGTTAAGTGGGCGTTACATAATGACAGTTTTAATAAATCGTGTGGAAGATATAGTTCTGTGATATTTTTTCAATGTGAACTACTTTGTTAAGTACAATTAGGATAAAATATTGTAATGTATTGTTGTTCGGTTGTAAATCCTGTCGATAGTTCGATTAATGATCTATTTTAAAGTATCATTAATCATGGATTAGTTAAATTGTTATTATCATTTTACCATGTGTTACGTTAAGAACTTATTTCTAAGCAGAGGTTTCCAAACCCTTTATTCGTATTTTCAACCAGCACTAAACTAAATATTTAAATCTCCTGGATTCAATTAATTTCATGTAAAGCTTACAAAACATCCAAATAAATAAAAAATATAAATATAAAAAATACATAAAAGAAATATCAGTAGATATTACGGTGACTACTTCTCTGAGTTGCATCTGGTGAAGATGCAACTCAGAGGAGTAAAGGCACATTTTCCAGTTAGAATCCAGATTCAACGAGTGTCTGATAAGATAATTAGAATGCCAAAATTGGAAATCCGAGTAAGGATCAGGAGAAGTTTGAAGTACGTATAAAGTAATTGCGGTCAGCGTGTCGATACTATTAATAATCTGAAATAGAAAATGCCTAAAATTGCAATTCATGTCATGTAACTTTTTGTACGTGTGTAAAGTGTCAGTAAAAGTATTTTCGGAAAGTAATTAATTCCTAAATAATGCTACCTAACGGTTCCAAAAATAGTTTTTCTCTGTACAATCAGACAATAACCGAACGTCTTCAAACTACACCTAATTCTAACCTCACAGTGACCTAGCAAAAAGTCCCCTAACGATTAACCTAGGCGAACCGGATAAAACCGGACACTAGACGTCCCCTAACCTCCAAAGCTGCCGTTAAGCTCTCCAACCACATTTCCCATAAAATAAGATTTAAAACACGGCCCATAAATAATGTTTACCTACCTTACTATTCATTGTTACAATGTCCTGCAATTTAATTTGGTATGGTTACCGCCCTTTTGTCACAAAGGTGTAACAACCCTAGGTCTGATTCCTTTGGTTGAATTGTCACGTGATTTTATAGGTTCTGGTGATTATTGTGTGTTATAAGTTACAATTAGTTAACATATTTTGTTAGTTAATGGTTTTTGAGGGTGTTGTTGTAAAAGGAGGCGTATGTATGAATAAGTGACATTTACTCTCCGAACACAGCTTCCTAGCGGATACAAGCAGTATGATCTGGATCATACTGCTTAAAATTCTAGAATCTCATATTCGACTAGTCTTAGAAATTAACGCCTCAGAGAATTGCTAGAGAGGCACATGGAGTTTTCGCGTGTATTCTTTTGTACGTTAGCATTTTGAGATTTTAGAATCTCAAAAGAAAGGTTATATTTGTAATGCAATCCCTCATTATGACTACAATTTCTTTCCTCCACGTGTACTCTGTCAAATGATAAAAAGGATTATGGGGTTTCATCTTCCACGTGATAGTACTTATACTAAAATACGCAGATAGAAAAAGATACCCGATAAAAACTCTATGAGCGTTAATTTCTAAGACCAGTGGAATTAAGCCGATAGCTCCATTCTTTGAACAAGGCATACCTATTTCATATATGGTTTTTATATACTATTTTTGAAGCTAAGCCAATTTTTTTTACGCACGGCTAAGGATTGAAATTCCCTGCTTGCTGAAGTACTGTTGCAAAGCAATACCTAAAGATTTGGACACTTTCTAAATAAGAGTAAATAGGCTACAGCTACGTAACATCAGGTGACATTGTAACCAAATGCTTGGCTATTTACACATAAAAAGTAAGGAAGGAAAGGGATGTACCATAGTTTTGGGACTCAAAGGCGGCAGAAACCACAGCCTACAAACATCCAGAGACCTTTTTAAAAAATATGCGACATAATATTATCTATATATGACATAAAAAAATGTAAAGTCACCGCTTTGAGTTTCCCACGTCACGCTGGTTCGTTCGGGAGCAAGGCAAGGTTATAAAAATGCTGTAACAACTTTTCCTAGTGAGATAAATAAAACAGCTGCTATAATGATAGGAAGGTATAATAAAATTATTTAGATATAAGATCAAGCGAAATACAGTGGGTTCTTTAATATTCACTAAGACCAATACGTGAAAAGTCCAACAATCAATACCACTGCCCTGATAGATCGGCGAATGCGTTGTCGGCCACTAGGGTAGTCTGGTGGTCCTCGTAGCGTCGATGGAAAGTTTGTTGTGGGGTAGTCCAAATAACACCAGCGAAGTCCGGTACCGGAGCGGTGAACCCTGGAATAGTGTAAACCTTCCACTTTAACACTATCCTCAATATTTACATGACTGCCACACCCCTATGTGCATCCTACAAAAGCGGCGTGATACTACGAGGCACAGGCGGTAAAGATTACATAAAATAGTGATCAATGATGAGGCAGTCAATGTACACAAAAGCAGCAGAAAGGTATCTAGTATAAAAATATATGACACTACAAGCTACTATTTGAACAAACACTAATTTATAGCAAGGTAGGAATGCAATGAGATGAGCCCAACGCATATTTATCAGAGTTACAATTCTACTGAGATAGCTTTACTTAATAGATATAATTTTGCAACACTTACCCGATTCGGGGTGAAAACGATACAATAATTAAATTGTTATAAACTTTAACAGCCGCGCAAGTACTAGAGATTTATATTTCGATGGATAATAGGTACTATAAAATAATTCTATATTGAATAATCTTGATTCAATATAATAAACGTAGGTAGAAGAAAATAATATTTAGGTAACGCGCTACGTCCGACCTTCGGCGTCGTCCAGTTAGCTCTGCCACTATTAAAATTCCACCGTGCGTGCCGCCTATCGATCCTTCCACGCGATCGCGTCGCGAACTGCTAAACATACTGTGCCTCCCGAGTTTGCTTATGAATTAATATTTAATTAGTTTTAGTTCATATCAATATTTTTAATTTGTACAATAATGTAAATAGTAACTAACGTTAGCTTTAGGAATTAAGTACTTATTTATTTTAGTATTATTTTGAAGTTCATTTCGAACCTGAAGCGAAGAAATCGTTACATACCCCCTCCTTTAGGTAAGGATTTTTCCTAATAAAATCCTCTAAAAATAAAACTATGTTAGCTTAAAATCTTTTACATGCCAGGTACCTAAATTATTGCCTTCCATATCCTCAAGATCATAGACAAGTTTAGATTTTTTTTGTACGATACGACATTTAATGAACTTCGGGGCTAGTTTCTTTGAAAATCTATTATCTTTGTCGCTTTGGTAAAAAGTTCGCTTCCAAACTATATCTCCCACATTGAATTCAACGTTTTTCCGACGAAGATTGTAACTTGTGCCATACCTAGAATGCGCTTTAATGAGTGCGGCTTGGACTTTATCAAATATTTTACTTAGATAGCCACAGTTTTCAGCATATGCATCACGAGGTGCAAAAATGATGTGATCTTCTATGTCAGAGTCTATGTAGTGGGATCCGCAGCTAACTAATTCGCGACCGAAAACCAAAAATGAAGGCGTGTAGCCTGTCACTTCGTTAACTGCACTGTTCAAAGCAAACTGAATTTTTGGCATATAAGTGTCCCAAGATCTATGATCGTTTTCTATAAATGAGGACACAGCAGTAATAATTGTTTTGTTATACCGTTCTACTGTGTTAACCTGGGGTGTATAAAGTGGAGTATAATAGACGTTAGGAATATGGTAATTAGCGAATAAGCTTTTCATAGTAGTACTTATAAATTGTCTGCCATTATCCATTAGTATTGTACTAGGTATTCCATGTATAAGGAATATTTTCTCTTCTAAGATTTTAGAGATGATATCAGCTGTAGCACGTCGTATAGAAAACAATAGACAATACTTGGAGAAGCAACAGACAACAACTAGCAAAAACATATTTTGATTTCTGGTTACAGGTAAGGGTCCGACAAGGTCCACACTTACCATTTGGAATGGTCGACAACAGTCTTTAGGCCGACCCATTGTACCAAGAGTGGTGTGGTTTGGGTATTTGTATGACCTACAGATATCACAATTTGAAATAAAGTTGGATACATCACGATGCATGCGAGGCCAAAAATATTTCAAGGATAGCCGCTTATACGTTTTAAAAATACCTAGGTGTCCGCAAGTGGGTTCAGAGTGATTTAGGGAAATGGTATGTTGACGCCTGTCCAGTGGTATCACTTCTTTCCATTCAAATTCTCGTAAAAGTGGATTAATTGATTTTATATACCGGTACATGTTACCGTTTTTGACTCGATAGTTAGGAAAAGATGCTGGAGAATTAAGACAACCATTGAAAATTTTTGAATACCAAGTATCATTTACAATAGAGGGAGCAAAGGTTGGTTCATTAGTCGTATCATTAACTGCAGATATAGGAACGGAACGAGACAAACTATCAGGCACTACATTATCAGCACCTCTTCGGTGTCTGATTTCAAAGTTATAGGCTGAAAGTCGAACCCCCCAGCGAGCTAACCTCCCGGTAGGATTATTAAGGTTAAGAAACCATTTTAATGAAGAGTGATCTGTGAAAACTGTAAATTTCATGCCGTTTTCTAGGTAGCAACGCCAGTGTTCAATAGCAGCAAGAACAGCCAAGGCTTCGCGCTCAGTAGCACTATAGTTACGTTCCTGTTTGGTCAGAGACTTGCTCATATATGCAATTACTTTCTCTTCGTTATCGAGACTCTGTGTTAGAACTGCACCTATGCCATAATCACTGGCATCAGTGTGTACACAAAACGGTTTAGAGTAATCTGGACAAGCAAGGATAGGTGCTGATACTAAATACCCTTTTAGTTTTTTAAAAGCTTCGTCAGCCTCTTGGGACCAAAAAAATGGAGGAGCATTCTTACCCTGTGAAGTTAATTTATTTAGGGGAGTGGCTAATTTACTAAAATTTGGTATAAACCTGCGGTACCAAGAAGCTGTACCAATAAAACGACGCACCTCTTTACGATTACTCGGAGTGGGATAGTTATAGATAGACTCCACCTTTTCAGGATCTGCCTGCAACCCATCAGCGTCAACAATGTAGCCTAGGTATTTGAGCTGACTTCGAAAGAACTGACTTTTACTTAGATTTATAGTTAGGTTAGCTAATTTAAGTTTTTCGAGGACACGTGATAATAGTGACATATGGTGTTCGAAGGATTCTGATATTATTATGACGTCATCAACATAAACAAATACTTTATTCTCGAATTCTGGCCCATAGAACAAAATATCGACTAATCTTTGTTGCGTTGCAGGTGCGTTAGTGAGTCCAAAGGGCATAGATTTAAATTGAAATGTGCCGCGTGATGGAATATAAAAAGCAGTTTTACATCTATCCTTTTCTTGAATTAAAATCTGCCAAAAACTTTTGGAAAGATCAATGCTACTGAGATATTTAGCATCCCTTAAATTGTCGAGAATTTCAGAGATGTAAGGTAAACTATACGCGTCTTTTCTTGTTACAGCGTTGAGCTTTCGACTATCGAGGCAGAATCTGAGTTCTCCGTTCTTTTTGGGTGTCAGTAAAACTGGAGAGGACCACGGACTCTCGCATGGCTCCACAACATCATCTTTTAGCATCTCATCGAGTTGATCAACTAAGATCTTTTGTTTTTCTGGAGACATACGGTAGTAACGTTGACGTATGGGGGCAGCATCCCCAGTATCAATTGAATGTGTGATTAGTGACGTGCGACCTAATCCACGTTTTTCATAGGAAATATCGTGAAATTGGGTAATTAAATTATCAGCGGCACATTTTTGAACATCTGTCAAATGTTCGTACGGACATACAGCGTTTAATTTCTTAACACAATCAGTTGGAAAACCTGATTCAGAGCCCTTACGAAATGATATGACATCTAAATGTTTAGGAAATAGTCCAAACGTGCGCCAAAAATCCATGCCTAAAATCAAAGAGTTTTTAATTTCAGGTACCACATGGGCATTAATGTAGTGTGTTTGGTTTAAAAAATAGACAGGAAGACGAATAATTCCTATAGAATTAAGTTTCTCCCCTCCTGCAGCAGCGAACTGCATAGGAATATCATCCTTCAGCATATTAATATGGGAATTTCCCATATTCAAAATGAGTTTATGTGATCCATTGCCTAAAATAGTAGCACATGAACCAGTATCCAAGAGACCAGTCAAGGGCTGGTTTAAAACTCTAATGGTAACATAAGGTCGAGTTCTGTCAATATTAGATTTATCCGATTTATCCTTGATTGAAGCGACCGAGTAAAAGGTGGAAAATTTCTTAATAAATGCTAACCAATCCTTCCATTCCTTATCGCGGTCACTCCAATCAGGCTTACTTAGTTTTTTGAGGGCTCGTCCTTCGAATGAACTCCATTGCAGTCAGGACAATCTGGAAAACGCACGTCCTTCTTACCGCAGCGGAAGCAAATAGGGAAGCGTTTCTGCCTACAGACTCCTAGAGAGTGACTGTTAGATCTACATCTGGGACAGAATACGGTCCTAGGTACTTCAGTAGATAGAGCAGCAATACCATTATCCTTACTCAGATTAGCATTATCAGAATTGAATGTTTCTTTGTAATTGGAATTATGTTTAGGTGTGTAAATGTAATTACTTTTCTGATTGTATGACCTATTGTAATTGTTATATTTTGTTTGTTGATTAAATTTAGTATAAGTAAGATCGGATTTATAAGCAAACTCGGGTGCAAGAGTACTACTAGTTAGTTTAGGTGGTTCGCGAAATTGAGAAAATCTTGATTTTATAGTTTCATAATTACGACAAACTGATTTGAGGTCATCAATAGATTTGATGCAAGGAGATGCAGCCAAAGTGTTTGCATAACAGGGCCGAATGTTGTGCATCAATATATCTAATTTATCATTTTCAGATAAAGGTTTCGAAAGACGTGAGAACATTCCGTGCATAATTGCTAGGTAAATAGTGATATTTTCTTGGTCGCCTTGCGTACGCGACCGAATTTCTGACATTAGTCTGTAATCATAGTCGCTGCTGCTGAAATCCTCCTTTAGCAGCACACATAACTCATGCCAAGAATTAATTCTATTTTTATTATAACGGAACCAGTGTAGTGCATCATCGGTGAATATTTCATACGCAAGTGAGAGTATTTTTTCGAAAGAGATGCCTCTAGCTTGTACAAATTCCTCAACTTTTTGAATGAACGAGTGAACACAAGTTTTTCCAGAATATTTTAGTTTGGTTATCTCGGCAAATAAGCTACGTTCACATGTAACTGATAGGGTGGAAGGATCGAGTGTGGTATCTGTGATAGACGTTAAAGGTTTGGGATTAGAACCAGATGGTTTCAATATAGACAAATCCTTTAATTGTGAATTTAAACTGGAAGTGCAGACCTTGTGTAAATCGCGTACCTCTTCGATAATTTCTATTCTATTAATACGGTGGTAAATATGATGTAGCAAAGTTTCAGTCCTACTTAATAGATTTTTATCAATCCTACTTTTAAGATTTGTTAAATTACTTTGTGACTTTAACAGGGACTCCTTGACTTCCTTTAAATCATCTACAGGATCCAAATGTGACTCAAGAATATCATCGGATGGAAGAAGTTGCGATAATTTAACGATCTGTTTTCTTAACTCTTGGACTGACTCACCTACTCCACCACGAAGTTCTACCTCGTACTGTAATTCCGCTTTTTGTAAGGAGAGAAATTTAATAGGATACGACATATTTTTGTCGGATATGTGTTGCAAAATTAGCTCTAAGCACTACAATATTATGCGTGTTACAATGATAACGAGAAAAATTAGGGTGATCGGAAAAACAAAATAAAAAGCACCTACTAGTTACAACAGTGATACCACAATATGATGATATTTAATGATATTTAATACTACACAAGACTTTACAACGTTGGGTTAGATTATGAGTGGTAGTTTCAGTTATTAATTTATTTTACTAAAAAAAAATGTATATAATTTAATTAAATGTAAGAGATATGTTTAGATAGTAATCATAACTAACTGTACGACCACACACTTTAAAGTAGTTACAATGTTAAATTGTTTCAATAAATATTACAATGTAAAATCAACCTTAAAACTATGAGGTTAAGAGCCAACACCAATGAAAACTATTAAATGTTTAAGCACTTATCACGCAGTTTGGTCTTAGGAGTATCCTATTATTGGGCGCCAGTGTAACAACTTTTCCTAGTGAGATAAATAAAACAGCTGCTATAATGATAGGAAGGTATAATAAAATTATTTAGATATAAGATCAAGCGAAATACAGTGGGTTCTTTAATATTCACTAAGACCAATACGTGAAAAGTCCAACAATCAATACCACTGCCCTGATAGATCGGCGAATGCGTTGTCGGCCACTAGGGTAGTCTGGTGGTCCTCGTAGCGTCGATGGAAAGTTTGTTGTGGGGTAGTCCAAATAACACCAGCGAAGTCCGGTACCGGAGCGGTGAACCCTGGAATAGTGTAAACCTTCCACTTTAACACTATCCTCAATATTTACATGACTGCCACACCCCTATGTGCATCCTACAAAAGCGGCGTGATACTACGAGGCACAGGCGGTAAAGATTACATAAAATAGTGATCAATGATGAGGCAGTCAATGTACACAAAAGCAGCAGAAAGGTATCTAGTATAAAAATATATGACACTACAAGCTACTATTTGAACAAACACTAATTTATAGCAAGGTAGGAATGCAATGAGATGAGCCCAACGCATATTTATCAGAGTTACAATTCTACTGAGATAGCTTTACTTAATAGATATAATTTTGCAACACTTACCCGATTCGGGGTGAAAACGATACAATAATTAAATTGTTATAAACTTTAACAGCCGCGCAAGTACTAGAGATTTATATTTCGATGGATAATAGGTACTATAAAATAATTCTATATTGAATAATCTTGATTCAATATAATAAACGTAGGTAGAAGAAAATAATATTTAGGTAACGCGCTACGTCCGACCTTCGGCGTCGTCCAGTTAGCTCTGCCACTATTAAAATTCCACCGTGCGTGCCGCCTATCGATCCTTCCACGCGATCGCGTCGCGAACTGCTAAACATACTGTGCCTCCCGAGTTTGCTTATGAATTAATATTTAATTAGTTTTAGTTCATATCAATATTTTTAATTTGTACAATAATGTAAATAGTAACTAACGTTAGCTTTAGGAATTAAGTACTTATTTATTTTAGTATTATTTTGAAGTTCATTTCGAACCTGAAGCGAAGAAATCGTTACAATGCCTCCGACGATCCTTGTGCATTAATAAAACCTTTAATAAAATGGAGTTCGATCACTTTGCCATGCGCGGGCGCTGGTGGCCGCAGTATATGGTAGGTGGGAAGATAAAATGGTGGTGGTAGGTAGCTATGTGTTTTGGTGTGAACGAGTTTAGCGTAATCTCCTCTCCAGGGATTTGGATGTTGAGATATTTTTATATATAGTATAGTCATGTTAAGGGCTCGACAACTTCTTGTATGCAAATACATATCTGGTATTATCCGCACAATTGCTTGCTTTTTTCGTCATACACGAATGAAAACATCATGGTTTATGATGAAGAAAATCAAGAGTTATTCAGAGATGTCTCCTTAAATATGGTTCAGAACACCTATTCTACTAACAAAACTCCTTCGAATGATCTCAAAACCTCACATATACTGTGCTTCATACTCAATATGTTCAGAAATATCATTCCTCACACATTCAAAAAAGAAAAAAAGCCAGCATTAAAAATATATTCATCTGAGATAACACTTTATAATGACGTGGGTCAGCTCTGGCGGTTAGAACAAACAAAATTGTACTCGCGCCATGTTTTTTTCACCTTTTCATTCAAATGAAAGGAATGATGTATCGTTGTTTCGCTTACTCGTTTGATAAAGGTGCGTGTGTGATAGAGATGGAAGAGGGATTGGGTGTCAGGTAGGTGCCGTAACGTCTGGCACGGCAGACAGGACGGCACCAGCGTTCGGATTTTGAATTCTGGAATATTTTTTTGGGTTTTCTATGTATGATATTATTAATTGGATTGTTAGTGTTTGGGGTGACATGTGCTTTGGAAATATTCGTTTGTTTTCTAAAACAAATGATTCAGCTTCTGGAAAGTTAAAAGACATCACAATATTTTTCCTGAGGAATTCTTGGCGGAGGATAGGTGCAACTTTCAGAGAACCTCTGTATTTTTTGAACAGATTCAAAGTACTTATTTGCCTAGGTACTTCACCAAATGTAAACCGTTCCATACTTATTAATTGCATCATCCAACCGTGACTGCAACTGTCATACCTTCAAATGTCCAAACAGTGACATCCTAATGTAATTAAACCGTGATCAAATCAAATTACAAATTAAATGGCGGCCGTGACGTCACACGCCATATGCCACTGTTTGCTTCCGATACGATCATACAAACGTCTATATTCGTACCGACAATGTTATTATCCAATACTCAATGCTCTTAAGGATATATTAAAAATATACGACATTATTATGTTTTATATAAAAGGAAATGTGGGAAAGGATTACTAGGCTTTGAGGGCAATGAAGGTTTTATATTTAGATTTGTATGTTGTGATATTGACGACAAAGGAGTGTATGATATTACCAATAACATACATTTTATATCTATCACATCTTTCTTTCACCTGGTATGTACATAGGAACATGTGTAGTAGGTGAAAAGGGTATTATGGATAGTGTGCTTATTTTGCGCCAGAAGGATAGGCAGAGTAGGAATACTAAAATTATGAGGGTGAAAGTATTTTGGGGAGTTTATTTTTCTTGAGATTTAACTCCTAGGAACGGGAGGTATTTTGAAGGTAATCTTACCTTCTTAGTCAATCCAATAATAGCCGAATACCTAATCGTTTTACATCTTGAAACTGATTTTGGATCCAGACCAAATTATGAGCTGACAAAACAATTGTGCGGAGTCTAAAACCATTCTCAAACCTCAATGTTTTCCATATCTAAATAGATCCTTTTTACTTCCAAGACTCAACGATCAAACTGGCACAACAGACGAACAACGTCGCTCATAACTGGCTCTATTCAGCAAATCAAAGCTGTATGAGTGGTTTAAAGCCAAGTGGCTTTCCATACAAGCTTTGATCTGTATGGAAAATCTATGGGGTATTTGGAACTCCCCTCCGTCCATAAGAGCTCTTCGGATTGGTGTCCAGTGCCTTTGGAATCGCTGGACCGATTGTAAAGGTGTAAACTTCAAAGGCTAGTTGTTTTTCTGTGGGCAATTAAGGTTGGGTTCGGTCGTTTATGTTATGTTTGATACGATTGAGTTGAAATGCGGATTGATTTGAATTTATTTTGTAACCAGCGTTAGTTAATATCCGGATCATTTACAAGATTAAGGCAACTTGTTAGCCTTAACAATTAGTTGGCCTAACAATAAGTCTATGTAGTGACTTCTAGTCAAAATTAATATCAGTTCTTGTTATAAAAGCATCTAATTTATTTGCCGATCTAATCTCAAAGTAGTCATTTTTCGAGACCAACACGGAACATAACATTCCGACAAGAGAAACTCCTCTATAATAACAATTTAGATGCTTACGAAGGTCACAAAGTCATCCATGTACACAATTTTCTGTAACATTCACATGATGCTTCCTAATGTCCTTCACCATTGAGCTCGACCCTCAATTCCTTAAGTCCATAACAATCGGTTACTAAATGCACAATGGCACCCACGTTCCTTGTTATAACCTGTCGAACAAGTAACATTGGATTTTTTCCAAACCTGCTTGTACCCTGTCGCATGATCTACCTCGCTCTTTCTTCGTGAAGTGTTCAGAAAAGGACGGCAAACATAACTCGTTTCCTAATCTTTGCCGCGGGCAGTTTGGTTAGGATCTGACACGGTCCGACGCCTGTCTCTAAGGGGGTGACCAGACATTGATAAATATGATAAGCACCCTTTTACGTATAACGTTGTTTTCCTAGTAAACTTGATTCCGTTGTTTGGAGGTATTATTAGAAGTCAAAGTTTGCTTAGTGATGGCAACAATGGATTTATTGTTATGCCAAAATGTGAGCTATTGTGTGCATCTTCAAGGACTGATTTATACCGGATAAAAAGTTTAAGGAAACATTCCCACCAAATCGTAACCGATTTACCGGACATAGCAACTGAACTAAAAAACTAAATTTCAGTAGCTTTAGACAATGATTGCCTGAAAACTTATTATAAAAAGATAACTTAAACACAGATAATTGATTCCAATTCTTTACACTAACACCTTACGTTTAAACACCGACACGAAAGCAACAAAGCAGATTACAATATCGTTTTACATCAACAAAAAACTGAAGGTGCAACACATTGTGAGCACTGTACGGCAACATTACTTATGCGACGAGTGGGCGGTGCCGGATGTGTATGATAATATAGATATGAACCGGGGAGGGCTCACACCCCGCGATTGAATTTAATAACGATTTTGAAACTGTTTTTCTTTTGTCGGTATCTGTTGCTGGTGGTATTTTTGTATTGTGCAATGGGATTCATAAAAACGAACCTCAAAATCATACGTTTCTAAGTGAAGAAATGACGGTCCTTGTAAAGAATTGGGAAATTATGAATGAACAGTAGCACATAGAACGGTATATTCAAGGAAGGATGATCCGTCCAATGCACTAAGCTCGTCCACTCGACTGAAATTTCCAAAAATACTCACAATACATATGGACGAAATAAATAGCTACAAAGGACCATTGTGGTACATAATATGACGAATATATTCTACGGTGATGATGAATGAACGGCGAGATGGCGGCCAAGCCAGACTCGCTGGAACCGACCATTCAGTAACAAATGACCAAAAAAACTAAACATTATTTATCCGTAGCGATTTTGTCGTGTGTATTAAAATACAAATGTAACAATGGGGAGCCATTGTTGAGAATAGCGGGTATGGTTCAAGATGGTTGGAGGTTCCGTATCTTATTTTAATTTGGATTTTAGAGACATTTTAGAGAGATTTAAGTATTAAATCATACAATGTTAAACTAATTTTGGTTCTCAAAATCTAGACGGTCTGGAAAACTTCTTATACTTACATAGTTGTCAAACGGCTTTATGTCTTTACAATCAAGACTTTAAAGTTAAACTTATGAGCTCCATAGATATCTGAACAGTTAGAAATACCCACCTTCGTGTATTTACTAATATCAACGCTATGTGTCTCGCACAAAAATATGAAAGAAAATCAAAATGTATTAATAAGGCTACACTCTCCATACAGAACCCCAAAGATGTGAGGGAATTTGTATCCACCGCCGACACTGCCCACAATAGCCAGTTGGGCGGAGCGGGTAAAAAATCATCAATGAACGAACAACAATAAGTTCACAAGAATTCTGGATTTACACCATACATGGGTCTGCGTGAAATTCGCTCTTTCTCAGTACCCACTCTCTCATTACATTGAAGACAAAAATTGTAGGTGCAACAGTAGCAGTCGTTCTGAGTCCATTGTCAAATCCTCCATTGTGAGCCAAGATGAGACTCGAAATTGAAATTTAATGGAAATATCAAATGAAACTGACACAAGAGCGGGTTCTTTGGTCGATGTTTAGCCAATAATAGCGTTTGTTACTTGAAAATGTATTGTGTATTAAATTAAACTTTGTGTTGCCATAATGGCGTCCCGATATTAATGCGTTTGATATCATTTGAATTGCTATCGAAAATTATATTAGATTTTGTTGCTTTGTTAACTTCGGTTATAGAGATACAATTCAGAAGAAATGCGAGAAATGGAATGGTTTCTATTTTCTTCGTGGTTTTGTGTAGAATTGTAAATATAATATAAAAGATGACAGTCCCTGCTAATGTATAAAGTATATCCCACCCAAAACAAAAATGTGAAAGGCTGCCAAGTTCGATAATATGGAAATCCTTCGCCTACAAAAGAAGTGAGATCTGAATAAGTACCAAGTTTCATACACATACCTCAGTTAAAAATAGTTACTTTTTAATAATGTTACTTGGCAAGTTTTCACACACCTTGTTATAAACCTACTAAACGCAATGAATCAAGTATTTAATTTTCTATTAAAACTTGCCAAGTAATATTATTAAAAAGTAACTATTTTTAACTGAGGTATGTGTATGGAACTTGGTACTTATTCAGATCTCACTTCTTTTGTAGGCGAAGGATTTCCATATTATCGAACTTGGCAGCCTTTCACATTTTTGTTTTGGGTGGGATTTCATTTATTTTTGTAAGGTTGTTTATTTTATTTTTTTCTTATGATGAAGTTAGTTAAATAAAGAAATGTCTCATTTATACTATCTTTTAGATTTTTTTAATATGCACTATGCTTCTTACAAAGAAATGAACTAGATTAACTAAATGGACTAGATTTACCAATTGACTGGCATGACATGTTATCATATATTATGTTCGTGGATCAAAGTTACACATTCGTTATTTTCGAAAGTGACTCACACTTGGCCGTTTTCAGATTTTTACTTTGACTAAATACAAACTTTTGTAACGAATTTCAGATCGGTACGACCATTCGAAGATATATTATATAAATATAGATAAATTTAGTTCGTTTTAGTTCCTTAGGGGTATAAATTTACACTGAGTATTTTACACCTTCATTATTTTGAAACCGACTCACACTTGGCCATTTTCAGATTTTTCCCTTTACCTTGACATAAAGACCTACCTCCATGTCAAATTTCAAGTCAATACGACCATTGGAAGTGGTCTAGGTTTTTGATGAGTGAGTCAGTCAATCAGTCAGTCAGTCAGTGAGTGTATAGTAAAAATAGCGATTTTCTGAAGTCAATATCTCAAGACCTACAATAGGTATATTAATGAAATTTTGTATTTTAGATAAGTGAGGGGGTCTCAACAGATACTAGAAATTTGATATGCGTAAATAAAATAGATTTTGAGTTATAGGGGGGTCGAATTTGACCCGAAATGGTTCGTGTAATATAACCCACGGCCGGTGTGTCGCCTTTTTTTCTCGAACTTGGCGGACACACTGCCGTGTGTCTAGATAAAGTAAATATGAATCCTTGAGAGATGTCAAATTGATTCGTAAATAAAATAGGAAGAAATGTGTTCATTGGACCCAATAAAATAATAAAGGAGATAGCTAAATGTTCATACAAACAAAATCCCAGAATTGACAGCCATGAAAACCAATGGGTTCATTATGAAAGACCTATGATGGTCCTAATAAGACCAGCCTGAAATCCATGGAGCTATACCATGTTATCACAAAAATAGGTTATGTGGAATTTATGTTGATTTTTAAGATTATTTACATCAAGGAACATAAAAAAACGAACGTTGTAGACTAACTTTGTACAAGCCAACAGATATCCCCATAGTTACAGAGAGCTGACCTAGTGATTAATAAAAGTTTTGAGTTTGATCACTTCTCATTGCACATAATTATAATAAAACGTTATTAATACATAAGTAATTTTTATTGACACTCCAAAAAAGAATAATGAAAGATTTACCAACTGAGAAATTCTTTGGTTTACATACAATATGGTATTAATAAAGTTTCAGAGTATAGAAGGATTTTAATTAATCAGCGACAACTGAACTGGTCATATCCGGATTCATCATACCACAGGCAAATCCGCCTTCACGTCGCTCCATTCTGAAGTAGCCTTTTTCTCCGTAACCGTCTCCCCAAGAATTTTTAACAATCCAATAATCGGATCCATTCTCTGAAAAGAATACGTTATCTAAGTGATTATAATGTAAGGTGAGGTCTAATCCTTCTGCCTTCAGACCAACATATTTTTCCTTAAATCAAGTGTATTACACTTCTTCTTCTTCCGCAGTTACTCACCTAACAAGATCTAGTGTCTCTAAGTAAAATCCACCTTACGGCCTATAACGTGGAATTGTAATAACGACTGCCACTAGGTAGCACTTGGGGACGCCGGCTTTACGTGCCAACACCAACATCCAGACGACTGCTTTGTAAAAGTTTATAAACTCCACAAAGCGATTTCGTCCCGTCCCGAGAATCGTACCCGAGACCGCGAGAACTCGACCAACAAGGCATTATGCAGAAAAGGTGGAGATAAATTTTAATTGCAATGCCACTTATTCATTCAGTGGCAAGTAATGAAAAAAAAAGACATTCATTCAATCATACACTTATAAAGAGAAGTAATGATCGTTCGGACCTGATCCATATCCCACGAGCAGCACTCCGTGACTCAGTTGACCCACGTTACAATGCTCATCAGAAATTATACCACCGTGGTAATGTTGAACGCCCTCTCCATTGATGCCTAATGGTAGAAAAATATACATTTAATATGTTAGTAAACAATCACCAAACACTTTTATAATCTCTGGAGGAACTTTACAGCGGTTCTTAACATCTTTCTATGTCACATTAATCTACACTCATTTTGTATAAAAAACCGAGTAGGGCCACACTCAGTGTAGGTAAGGCTCCGTGGTTTTCTGATTATACCTCATGCCTATCCCGCCCCCATCAACTCAGAAAAAATCTTAGCGAGAAGTAGTCCAAAGTATAGCGATATCTCTCGGGAATTTGGGTCACTGTAAAAACCAGATGCTTCATGTATTCTGGGTTTTCTGAGCTTATTTTAGATTGCATGAACCGATTTTAATCATTCTTTTTTACTTGAAAGAAGATACATAAAGATATACCGATCACAATGGGTCCGTTGTGGTACAGCAATTGTTTCACCTTCTCTTGAGATGACAGATTGTAGACGTGACAGTTTGATAATTTGATCTTCACTTTTTCTTGTTCGAATTTACAATCTCCTTGTTGTCCTATGTACGGATAGTCTTCAAATGGTTCGCTGCCTCCGACGTCCATTAGATACCTGTTAACATTAATATACTTCTTGCTTTCTAATTAAGACCTGAGTTGTAACGTTAATACTTCAATGGGAAATCCTTAGCATGATAAGCATTTCAATATAACGCAAGGTATTTCTTTCTATGATGAGGGATCTTTGCTAATAAAAATAATTCTGAGCTTATATGAGGTAACTTCTGGACGTGTTTGATAATTTTCTGTTCTTTACTAACAGAAATTCATATTATTTTTGAATGTGAACTGCTATGTTAATAATTAATAATAATTAAAAAAAACTGGTGAGAAAAATACATAGAATTACCCGAAAACTTTACTCATTTTTCCACCTAAACAGCCATGATTTTCCTTACTGCAATCCACAACTTGTTGTACAGACAAGTCTATCAGTTCTTTGCGTTTGATTGCATGCATACTTTCGACGTTAGCTGAAAAACAAAAATTAAGAATAATGTTAATATTTGTCTCTACAAACACAGTAATAATTAAAAAAATACTGTAACCATGTTGATACTTTTTTCTATGAAAATAAGTCTATCGCAATGGACTTACCAATAGAACTGAAGGCATAACAACTTCCACAACCGCCTTGGTCCTTCACTGGTGTGACAACGTTTTGGTCGCGCCAGTCGAACGACTCCGGCGCATCGTTATAGTCTATATCATTATCAGTAATTACGTCACAATTATGACCACTTCGGAGCTCAGGATTGAAGCAGGTATGCCTGGCATGAAAATCCTCCGATGTCAAATCTGAGAACTGTGTAATACCTGAAAAAAGGAAAAATTGACAAATGTAACCTCATGACGGCATAAACTTAAGCTATGTCCTGATTTTTATTCAGGGGAGGATGAATTTATAACTTCTCCTGAACTTTTTAGGTCCCATGACGTGATAAAATAATACGAACTATGTATTTAAAAATCTATTTAAGTAAGTGTGTCCCGAAAATCATGGATTGACAAATGATGAAGGATAAAACCGTGAGGAAACATGGACTTAAAGTTCTTCTTTCTTTTGTTTCAAGTTTGAAATCCTATTAACGCTCATTCCTTCTCTAACATGATGGTATAGGTGCCCAATGGGACAGTGCAAAATGGTCGATGATGAACAAGAGTATAAATAGTTACCAAAAACTGCATGGTTGCTTTCCGCATTCATTTTGTTATACTTATGCAAATTGTCTTTGAACACTTGGAATCTGTATTGTTTTTCTTCCTCGTTTGGATAGACCTTGCCGTGTGTCTCTATGAAGGTATCGAAGTGATGCTCAGCGTCTGCCAAGTTGTATGGTGGAGCTGTGCCAGCGGCTGCGAGGGCAAACCAGCTCACACATAGCAGTACTACTGAAGATGCCATGATTACTGCTACTGCTTTGCAAAAATACTTTGATATACCTTGCATAGGACAGTGTTATTATATACTCGTACTTATCGAAGAAAGAATGCAAAACATTACTTTTGTAATTTTTGAAGATAACTAACCAATTTTATGGTTGCTGTTAATCTTTCAAATTCCTAGATTTAACAATTCATATCGGACATGATTGATTGCATGGAATGTTAAAGAATTTTAGAAATCCTTCACGTGATATCGACCATTAGGTACTAAAAACCTGCTTAGCATGTGTCTGTTTCAGGCACGAAAGGTTTTGTAACATTAACAAAAACACGTTTGTTGTATGGAAGCCCCATAAAATTTATTCTAGTTTTTAGTATATTATGTTGCCAACATTTTACACTACTTGTTTACTACTATATGGTGCTGGATACAAACTGAGTTGGAGTTTTCATGACATAATTTTTTTGTTATTTGTATATTTTGCAAAAACTGCCAATGAAATTTTGATTGTTGCTATAGATCAGTGGACCATTGGTCTACTGAAATCGCCTTGTGGGTATCCAAAAACTATCATGAAGGTGGAATGGAGGTGATACCTAACATTGGCGCTCGGAAAAGCTGAAGTGAGTGAAAGCGCTGTTAGGCTCTAAATTCAATAATTTCCTCTAAACATTCTTAGTTATAGGTGGTACGTAGGATATACATATACTTATATATAAAGAGGAAAGATTTGATCGTTCTTTTGTTGATTTGATTTTAGGAATAAAAAACCGGCCAAGTGCGAGTCGGACTCGCGCAAGGGGGTTTTTGACGATGCAGTACTTAGTCGGTGCCATTTCTCTGTATTTAAAACTTTGTTTGGAATGGGCAACTAGAATCAAACTTATTTATATTTTTGACGTTCATAAGTGCTTGTAAATGCGTAAATTAATAAATTATTTGACTTTAATTTTGTTCTATGAAGTAATTTGACAAATACCTAATGAATATGCACCAACTGAGAAGGCGTGGTTAGGCAGACCTAGATTTTGGATTTCAATATTTTTTAAAAATAAAACTTCAGCATAAGAAAATTTTCACAAATCCCAATTTATCATGCCACTACTCATGGAGACATGGAACACCATCCTATCGTCGCACCTAAGTCAGATCTGTCGTCCATTATTATTCCTTCAACATATTGGAAAAGGGGGTCTGCTTGGATACCTGCAATATATTATGATACTTAAGTTATAAAACAATACAAGAACGACTAATTATTTAAAACACCTACTTTTCGGCATCATTGGATAAGTAGCTAAAAGCCGTTTTCACTCGCAGGTCGGCCGTTGGTTATTTCTGCCTGTAGGTGGTAATTCATTCCTATCTACTAGTTATTACCTACTAGTTAGTTCTTATTTTTTATCAAAAATATGATCACAAAATGTAATGATTTACCCAATTTTATAGTTAATAATTATACTTTATATGTTAGTCATTACTTACTTCAGTTCTGTTAGCAATAGAATACCTATTGTATTTTTATCTTTAAATTAGGTATTGATATGTTTATGTATGTAAGCATTATCTTAAATCCCAAGTGGGTTTTTCAATGCTTTTTTAACTGAATATTGTACACATTTGTTTATTAACGCTCAATACTTAAAGGAAGAAAAAATAAAAAGTTACATTTACATGCCGCATTAATCCTTCAGTCTTCTTATATTTATTAGATAAAACCGGCCTATTTGAGTTATCAGAAACTTGAAGGAATGTCGAACACCACCTGACCCTTAACGTTCTTCAGTTGTTTTACTTATCTGCTGGGGTAATTTAAACTCGCGTACCTACTTATGTGTTTGTATAAACAAAACAATTCATAATTTCATGGAGGCATTCAACATGATTGTTTTTGGTAATATAATGTGGTTCATCCAGGATGGACACTGCATGCGGGGTAGGCCCCGGAAGAGATGGCGTGACGAACTGGACGCCTACTGTCGGGACTAGTGGACTCGATCGAGGGATCGAGAACTGTGGAAGCGAGATAGGGAGGCCTTTGCACAGCAGTGGGACATTATACGCTAGTAATAATAATAATAACGTGGTCCAGTTAATAAAATCCCTTCTAGGGCTCTTCTACAATATCCATCGTCAGAGATCGTCAGGTTACCATGCAAAATGTGCAAGCAAATGTAGAGGTAGATTGAAATAAATAAAAAGAGATAAAAACAACAGTTACATAATAATTGAAAACATTTATTTCTCTAAACATGAGTGTACATGCTATTGTAATACAATCAGCATGCAAGATAATATTAGGTTTTAAACAGTCCAGTCATGTTTAGCCTCAAACAGAAGCGAATTTTGAAATATATAAAAATTCCGAAAAGTTTAATAAGTAAGCTAGAATAAATTCACATAAGTAAATCATAAAATTCATCGCTTAGAAATTCACCAACGTTGCAATATGCTTTACCCATAGAAGAAAGATCTGATACAGTGATAAAAATACAGAAAGATATAAAGAATACAATTTAGGCGACGATTGAGGACGCCATGAACTGATTCTTCATCATGCTACAGGAAAGATGACCTTCCCCTCGTTGCATCCTGAAGTAGCCTCCTTCTCCATATCCTTCACCCCAAGAATTTTTGACAATCCAGTAATCCGATCCATTTTCTGTCAAAGTCAAAAAAAAGTCAAATCATTTATTTCATTTAGGCCTTTACAAGCACTTATGAACGTCAAAATTATAACTAAGTTTGATTCTAGTTGCCCATTCCAAAAGTAGCTTCCTATGGAGAAGAACGGGCAAGAAACTCCATGGTTACTCTTTTTAAAACGAAATAATGGCTTATTATGAATTTGCTTTTTAGTGCATCAGAAGGTGTCAAACCTTTTGCAAGATGTTGAAGGTGTTTTAAACAGGACAATCGAGGAATGAAAGCCGGTGTCGCAATGTCTACAGCATACGCATTACATTTTATATGTGGAGTGGGGAGGGAAAGAAAGATTACAAATAAACATGAAGTCAAAGATTAATTACAACTTATGAAGAAAAATCGAGCGTTGTTGTTGAAAATTCTGATTATCACTACATAGTCTAAAACAAAGTCGCTTTTTCTGTCTTTATATAAGTAAGATATTCATACCTGATCCATATCCCACGAGCAGGACTCCATGGTCAATCGGCCCACGGTTGCATCTTTTATCAGAAATTATTCCCCCATTATAATGTTGAACGCCACCTCCTTGGATAGCTAAATACAGAAAAACAAACAAGTAATAATGCAGTGATCATCTTAGGATTGGTGGATTACGATTTTTTGTAGGAGAAAAATAGAAACTGAAAGCAGTAGTGCAACACAAACGTCCTACAAAACGTAGTTCAGAAAATCTTTGTCAGAATGTCCTTCTAAAAATCGGCCCGATTATCTGTCGTACAAAAAGTCTGACGTGGGTTGGAAGCCTTAACATTAGATGTATTAGATCGATCAAATATTAAGACATGGTTACCACAGTTGCTCCGTGTGTAGGTGACCATCGGTATCGTAACGGATTTTTTTCACCGGTTAAGGCAATACTATTAACAACCGTTTGGTTAATAAATTTTATTCAAGACCAGCGGTTTCACCCGCATCCCGTGGGAACTACTTCCCGTACCGGGATAAAAAGTAGCCTATAGCCTTCCTCGATAAATGGGCTATCTAACACTGAAATAAATTTTCAAATCGGATCAGTAGTTCCTGAGATTAGCGCGTTCAAACAAACAAACAAACTTTTTAGCTTTATAATATTAGTATAGATAAGAAGATATAGAAAGTTACCAATGGAAATAGGTCCGGTGTGGTACAGCAACTGTTTGACCTTCTCTTGAGACTTAAGGTGGTAACTGCGACAATCTGATAACTTGACCTTCACTTTGCTTCCGTCGAATTCGCAGTCTGCTTCGTATCCTACGTATGGGTAATCCCCCTCGAGTTCAGAACCACCTACGTCGATCAGGGACCTGATCAAATTCAAATACTTCTAAGTTTTATTGCTTCAAGTTTATTCAGATAACTTAAACGAACTTGATGTTACACTGGACTTTACAGACAGACAAGTGATCCTCTTAGGGTTTCTGGTTGTTTTTGAAATTGACAAAAGGGTACTTGGAGAAAAACTTAAAATAATAATTACCGAAAAGCAACAGCCATTGCTCCACCCCCACATCCATTATTTTTATCATCGCAGTCCACAATTTGCTGTTCAGATAAGCTTAACAATTGTTTGTATTTGATTGCGTACTGACCCTCGATGTTACCTATAATATAATTTAAAGTCAAGTTTAGTAGGTTACCAAAATGTTTTTCAGTATAACAGCCTTTTCACATTATAATATATCATATATCCCAGTGGAAAAACCGGACGATATCATCCGTACGAATCAATTGGTGTCGCTAGGAACCAACGTGAAAAGGCTGCAATAATTTCAGCTTCCAAACCAGAAAATAAGTATCTACATACAGGAGCCAAGCTGCTTACAAAGTGCACTCGAACCACGCACACATAGATACCGCTCACAGATACGTAATCATGTGATTTTCTCAAACATATTATAGCTTCCATTTCTTTAGGACAAGTTCGTCAGGTAGGTACTAAATGTGAGCGAAAATATTGGACTAAAGGATGAATTTCTGAATGACCTTACCAGTTGTACTAAAGGCATAACAACTTCCACAACCGCCTTGGTTCTTCGCTGGTGTGACAACGTTTTGGTCGCGCCAGTCGAACGAATCCGGCGCATCGTTATAGTCTATATCTTCATCAGTGATTATCGTGCATGGTTTATCGTCATATTGCTCTGACGATGCCAGACAACCGTGCCTAATATGAAATTCTTCATCGGTCAGATCCGCGAACTGTGTTATACCTGAAAACGAAATATACCTTCAACAAACATAGTCTCCCATACTATAGTATAGTATTGCATTTTTTATTAAAAAATGACTCACAAATGGCTAAGAACGTGAATCTGCCATACATAGCTTAAATCAATTTAATTTTATTTAGAATTGATTGAATAGGAGCTTATATCCTAGTTAGAAAAAAAGTACATACCGAAGACGGCGTGATCGCTTTCTGCATTCATTTTATTAATTTTATGCAAGTTTTGTTTGAACACTTGGAAACTGGCTTGTTTCTCGTGTTCGCTTGCATAGGTCTTGCCGTGTTTCTGTATGAAGTTCTCGAAGTGATGCTCAGCGTCTGCCAAGTTGTACGGAGGAGCTGTGCCAGCGGCTGCAAGGGCAAACCAGCTCACACATAGCAGTACTACTGAAGATGCCATGATTACTGCTACTGCTGTTGTATGTCTTTCACTAACATCAATGCTATTTATACATGGATGTAAAGTAATTAAAAGAAGAATTTAAAGTGTTCAAAATTACCTTAAATATTTTTCGCATAATTTGTTTTATGGAAAAAATTTCGCTTCAAGAACATTGTTTGTGCGTTCTTACGTAAATAGTTTTAATTTTATGGTAGCTGAAGTATTTTGGTATGAAGTGCAGAGTTTGCGATAAACTGGAAACTTTTAAACCAAATGCACATATTTCGTTGATAATGCTACTGTCGACACTTGTAATATGTTTTATATTTACAATTGCTGTTGCAGTAACTCTGAACGAACTCAAAGACGTCGGGCTACTCTTGGAACGGTTTATGAAACAAACAAACGATATAACAGTGGTGACATCGAGGAATAGATGAGATTGAAAAACTTATATGAACGAGAATAGTGATCATGCTGTTTATCTATACTAATGTATATACGAAACTAATGATTGACAGCCAGTTTCTTCATCAAAAGTAAAAGCCAAAGTAATGTCATAAAGTAAAAGTAACGGTCAAATTCGATTTTAACTAATAGTTTTGCTGTCACTTTAGCCTTGAAAGAACGATTTTGACCGTTACTTTTACTTTATGACATTACTTCTGTTTTTACTTTTGATGAAGAAACTGGCTGTAGGACGGGTCAAAAGACTTTAGAAGGGTCAAAAGATTTATGTTTACTGTAGAAGCTGTTGGCATGGCACCATGATACAGAGGTATTCAGACAAAGCAATTAGTACTATCTAGTTTACTAAGTACAGACGCCACCTGGTCAAAACTAGCCGAATTTTACCTATCGAACATTATCCTTCCACTATTGTGATAAGGCTGGAATTTTATTGTAGAAATTTTGGTAGATTCATGTCGTCTGTCGTCTACTTACATGATTATTACTGGAATAATACATGAACATGACACAGAAAGAGTTTTTGGGATCATATACCTACGTCCTACAGGTTATCTATACTATCTATACTAATATTATAAAGAGGAAAGCTTTGTTTGTTTGTTTGTAATGAATAGGCTCAAAAACTACTGGACCGTTTTAAAAAATTCTTTCACCATTCGAAAGCTACATTATCCACGAGTAACATAGGCTATATTTTATCCCGGTACAGGCAGTAGTTACCACGGGACGCGGATAAAACCGCGGGAAAACGGCTAGTACAATATACAGTCGTGGTGGCCTAGTGGGTAGCTAACCTCTCGAGTATGAGGGTGTGGGTTCAATTCTAGGTCAGGCAAGTACCAATGCAACTTTTCAAGGTCTTGTATGTACTTTCTAAGTATATCTTGGACACCAATGACTGCGTTTCTCATGGCACGTCAAACTGTAGGACCCGGCTGTCATTAAACGTCCTTGGCAGTCGTTCCGGGTAGTCAGAAACGAATAAGTCTGACACCAGTGGTCACATAGGCAGTTGCTCCTTGTAAAACAACTGGTACTCAGTCGCGTCCGGGGAGACTGTAATCCGACCCCAATATAGTTAGGAAAAGGCTCAGGAGTTGATGAATTTGTTTGATATCCATACATATATCTAGTCTTCATTTATGTACATAGTATTTCAGATAGTGTAGACTTTACACGATAACTTATAAAGTATCCCTATGTGCTTCTTTACTGTCCTTTCTTAACATTATAAATGCGAAAGGCGAAAGTAACTCTGTTGCGCTTTAAGAGGACGAATTGGAATTTTTGGCGCCAAGGATGTCAATTTTTCTCAGTAAATACAAAACGGATCAAAATACAACTTGGTTACCTGAAAGTTCATGATATAAACCTTATTTTGTTAGTTGTAGAAACATGATTAGGTAACTTTTATAACAGAGAAAAATATATCAAACATACCTCTTTTTAAAAAGAGATTCACATATTATGGGCAAACGGGACCGATTAAAGCCTCTTAACTTTTTTAGTAGTTGAGTATATACATACTCTTTAAAATTGTAGTAGGATTTTTTATCAAATTATCATTTCTAAATAATAAAATTACAAAACCATTTTGTCGCTTACGACTTTTAGTTATAAGCTAGCGCGCGTATTGTTATCCTCGCCCCGCTCAGACGCTCCGACCCCTTTTGGCGCCTTAGATGCGCGTGCCGGTTATGGAATTATTGTTGACCACTTCCTCGCCTTAACACCAAAACTAATGAACCAATTTATATGTGTCGGAAGGATAATCTAGCTAGAGCCTAAGGTGCTACCTTCAAGCTATTACATATTGGCAGGACGATGATTCTTTCTCATTGCGTGAGCTGCAGGTTTAATCACCCTATAGGCTCAGATGTCATTCTCAAACCACCTGACAGCATCTGACGTAGAATAGGACAATAATGAAGATACAATTTTCCCACACTACAACAGATGAATATGGAGGAGAGGGTTTCCATCCTCGACGTAAACGGTGATCAAAGTGATGACCATTAAAAGCTTTGTCGTAACTCTGGCATACCATAGATTGGCAAAAAAAAGTTACTCGAAGTGGATCTTAAAGTAATTTGAAGTGTCTGTCTAGCCCACATTATTGTTGTCAAATTAGTAGCCATCATAACTTCGACAATACAAGAGAAAATTGTAAAGAATAGCAAAGTGCAGATGATCAAGTTATGAAAGCAAACCAAAAATAAAAACATTCTTAAATTGCTCAAGTTATTTAATAAGATTATTACAGAAAAACATAAAATTGAATAAATCGTGGTATTTACGTCGTGTGTCGTACCTCATCACGCAACTATGGAAGAGGACAAATGTTGATTAAAGATACCGCAGGAGTCCAAGCCCTCCCCGCGTTCGAATCTAAAGTAGCCGTTTTCGGTGTGTATTCCCGTCCCCCATGAATTCTTGGCAATCCAGTATTTCATACCTTTTTCGTCTGTAACATGATAATTATTCATTATGACCAAAGTCTGGCCCATTTACGACAAAACGACTGAGTCGATTTGGACCAATATAGTCCTTTTATTTTGTATTTATTTAATACGTTGCGCAAATTTTGTATTACACAGTCTACCTCTGGGTGACGGAGAAGTAGCAGTGGTAGGTGCTTTTATCCTGAGGTTACTATATTAAAATATAGAATTTCCAAGAAGCATATAAGTACCTTCCATAATATTGAATTATATAAACTTGCCTGTTCCGTAACCCACTAATAATACGGCATGATTTACATCTCCACTATTGCAAAGGCTATCTGGAATCACTCCACCGTCATATTTTTGTAAGGCGTCGGACTTGACAGCTATAGTAATAAAAATATATGTTTATATAGTCTCTGCTAAGTTAAAACAGTTTTTTCATGTTGTACAGGAAAAATATCTGAAGAATTTACCAATAGATAGAGGCCCATTTGTGTAGAGTATTTCTTTCAATCTCTCTTGCGATGTGGTGGTATATTTGGTGCAGCCACTTAGCTTGACTTGGACCTTCTGAGCGTCGAACTGGCACTCTGTCTGCTGATTCATATAAGGATAGCTTTCTTCTGACTCAATGCCACCTTGTGCTATAACAGTACTAGGAACAAGAAAAGTGTAGTTAAGATTACAATATAAATTCCCATATTTCTGTCTGACAGAAATCTCCTTTCGTTGTTTCTGCTGTACTCGTATTATGGCTATTCCATTTCTAATGGTCTTGACAATCCATGTCGTTGGTGGCTGCGTGAAAGTCTATCGTCACTAGATTAGTAAAAATAAAAATGCCATAATTTTTCACACTAAAACAGTTATTGAGATATAGTAAATAGTAAAGTTAATTGTAAAACTAATAGGATCTTAATATTGTCAGTCAGTTGATAAAAAATTACCTAAAGGCTGATGTCGCGTATCCGCCGTTACAACCAATGGATCCGGTATCACAGTCAATAATTTGTTGTTCAGATAAATCCATGATTGTCTGATACTTAATTGCATATTGACTCTCGATGTTTCCTGTAACATATGAAACATGAATAACAGCAGTTAACCGTACAGCGTTTAGGTGGTTTAAAAATGGCACGCATTCTATGAAATCGACTCGAATTTGGACGCGCGTTCGAGTTTCTTTCCGCCTACGCCTGCGCACGCCATTCGTTAGTCTTTGTATCATTTTTATTGAAAAATTCCTTTCTCACCCGTAGCACTAAAAGCATAACATGATCCGCAAGTATTTTGATTCTTAACCGGTGAGACGACGTTCTGGTCGCGCCAGTCAAAAGCCTCCGGAGCTTGGACCCTCGCCAGCTGACCATCACCAACCACATTGCACGAGTCGCCTACATCAGTAACGTTTACTGGCACACATCTGACGACGTCATCAAACTCTTCCAGAGTTAAATCCGTGAATTGTGTTATTCCTGCAATAAAATATGTAATTTTTTTGATAAAATTTTTATAATGGCGTCCACGGCCGATTTCGGCCACGGCGGTTGTTCTCATATAACGAGATCAGCCAGCTGCGCAGGACATATTATAGTGCACAAGCATTTTCGCAGACACATGTGCACTCACTATTCCTTTTACTCTCATAGCCCGATGGGACGGCAATCCGACACGACCGGAGAGAAATCAGGCGCAGGACCGACATTAACGTGCTCCGATGCACGGGTGAATCAATCACCAACTTCCAGGCTCCGGGCTGCTTTGTGAAAGTTTTCTTAAGCCCACAAAGCGATTCGGCCCGACCCAGGAATCGAACCCGAGACCTCGTGCTCAGCAGCCGCGCTTGCGACAGCTAGACCAACGAGGCAAATTTTTATAGACCACATGACAGCCTAAGTACAGCAAAAAAAAGAGGTCTTACCGAATTTAGCGTGCTCAGTCTCTTGATTCATTTTGTTGATCTCTTTCAAGTTTTCTTTAAATATTTCGAATCTTTTTGCCTTCTCCTCGTTACTGGAATATACCTTTTCATTTTCTTTTATGAATTTCTCAAAATGTTGTGCAGCATCTTCTAGATGGTAGTAAATAGAAGACTTGGAAGCTGCCAATGTCACTAAACACGCGAGTAGTAAAAGTAACTTCGACATGATTGTTTGGTAGAACCTACGATTCTGGTCTTAGGAACAGGCTGTGGGCTTTTTATACTAAGCAAAAAAATGCTGTGCCTATGTGAAATGGCATAAATGCTGGGTATGTTGAGGATTTACATGACTGTAAATAATGTAACTTGTGGGTTATCGCTAATGTTATGAATGCGAAGGTGACTCTGTAGGTACATTATACCCTATTTAATTTGTCTGTTCGTTTGTGGTTGAATGAGAATAATTATATATTCTGGAGACGGTCACCGGCAGTCGGATATGGGAATATCATGCAGAGGAATGAGGATCACGTTCTCAGCACAGTGTGGCAGCAACAAAGAAGTTTTTTTTTCATATGCTGCCCAAAAATACTACTGTTCTGTTAAAGAAATGCCATATAAAATTGACCCGTACCTGTAAGTAACTGATCTTCTCAATCCAGTAACCCTGGCAGCTGAAATGAGACTGATTACCCGGTTTCTGATTAACTAATGGCATTTAATGGGATTTAACGTGCTTTCCGAAACATTTAAACTAGTAGAAGCAACCATAGTTAATCTAAAATCGATAAATATATTTGCTTTTTTATTTACTAGTTAACCCTTTTAACAATTAAATCTAGATTTTCATAGTGAGTATTTTAAAGATTAATAAGAGTCCCTAATAATAAGAACTAAAAATTACTCTTTAAAATCAATTATTGGTTTAGGTTAAAGCACTACAGTGGTTTGAACCAATTTGGTAAAATTACCGCTATCCAAAAACTGTGAACTTAGGCATCGTATTATTAAAGACATAAAACTAGATAACAATAAGTACCTATTAAAAATAATAAATGAGACAATGCGACCACATCGATTTTTAAACTGCATTCTTTGATAATAAAATTTAATGTTTTCAAATATATCAACGCATTGGCTATTTGCACATAAAACATGCTATGTATGATAAAGTAGTTGCGAGCATTGTTCACATTTCAGCAGTTTTTTATTTTTTCAAAACTTAAGGTTGAACTAAAAGATGCTGCTTCCGGATTTCGAAAATGTATTCAAAGTTTTTTTTTTGTATTAAAAAAGTATTTGCAAAAAGGTTCTAGCAAGAAATATCTTGAAAATATATGCTAGTTGCATTTTATATTTTCGCTTCTTATGTAGGAATTAACCATATAGCCATAAAAATCTGTATCCTTGAGAATACTATTAATATATTTTTTTAATCCATTATTTAAAATTCTTTAAGCTGTCATTGAACGTTTTTGGCAGTGATTAAGTTTAGTCAGAAGCTAGCAGGTCTGAACCAGTCTTACCTAAGAGTATTGTCTTGCCCAGGGTTGAAGAGGTCAGATATGCAGAAGCTTCTTGTAAAACACCGGTACTCAGCTGCATGTGGTTAGACTGGAACCTTTTTTTTTTAACGACGTCAAAAATCATCAAATGACCCCTCACGCTGTGGGTTAGCAGCGGTGAGGGAGTGTCAGACTCTTACAGCAGCCCCGGCAGCCCCGGCAGGCCTTGGCCCTGCTGGGCCCCGCTGGTAGACTGGAACCTGACTCCAACATAGTTGGGAAAAGGCTAGGCAGATGTAGATGTCATGAAAATTCTATAGAAAAGGTATATATTACTGCTCGTCTAAATGTTAGAAGCGTTCAGACCGATTTATTATTATATTTATTACATGCGCAGGACATATTAAAGTGCACAAGCGTTTGTGCAGACATAGGAGCAATCCTCTATAGAGATGACGTTACAACAGGTAACGGTTCAGCAGCTTAAATCATAAATGATATTTATTTTGCCAATAGGTGGCAGTCAAGACATATAATTTTTAAGAGCAAGATAAAGTCAGTATATTGTGAAGAGATATTGAAAAAAATCAAGGGCCTTAGGTTCTTTAAAAGTCTAAATTAATATTTCTACATAATCGCTAAATAAAGATGATAGAGCTATGCGAACAAACAGAAATACAGAAAGGATAATACATAGATTTTTTGTGCAAGATTAATAATTTACAAGGGACACGTGTAATCGTTTTAATCCTTTACATACTTAAAAGATAAAGTTTTGTTTAAGAGGACGAATTGGAATTTTTGGCGCCAAGGATTTCAATTTTTCTCAGTAAATACAAAACGGATCAAAATACAACTTGGTTACCTGAAAGTTCATGATATAAACCTTATTTTGTTAGAAGTAGAAACATGATTAGGTAACTTTTATAACAGAGAAAAATATATCAAACATACCTCTTTTTAAAAAGGGATTCACATATTATGGGCATACGGGACCGATTTAAGCCTCTTAACTTTTTTAGTAGTTGAGTATATACATACTCTTTAAAATTGTAGAAGGAATTTTTATCAAGTTATCATTTCTAAATAATAAAATTACAAAACCATTTTATCGCTTACGACTTTTAGTTATAAGCTAGTGCGCGTATTGTTATCCTCGCCCCGCTCAGACGCTCCGACCCCTTTTGGCGCCTTAGATGCGCGTGCCGATCACCGACTACCTACTAGACTGTTTTCAGAAAATATAATTTTCTCAATCAATGACAAACATCATCATCATCTTCCGAATCTTGTCCCAACTATGTTGGGGTCGGCTTCCAGTCTAACCGGATGTAGTAGTACCAGTGTTTTAGAAGGAGCGCCTACCCTATCTTACCTCCTCAACCCAGTTACCCGGGCAACTCAATAGCCCTTGGTTAAACCTGGTGGCAGACTTACTGGCTTCTGACAACCCGTAACGACTGCCAAGGATGTTCAATGACAGCCGGGATTAACGTGCCATCCGAAACACAGTGATTGGTGTCCAAGATATACTTAGAAAGTACATACAAACTTGGAAAAGTTCTACTGGTACTTGCTTGACCTGGAATCGAATTCACGCCCTCATACTGGAGAGGTTGGTTCTTTACCCACTAGGCCACCACGACTTTGTAATCAATTAAAGACAAACGAACAGACACATAGAATGGATACATGTACCTACACAGTCACCTTCACATTCCCATTTGCGATAATCCACAAGTATCATTATTTATAATTATTTAAATCCTCAACATACCCAGCATTTATGCCATTTCACATGGGCACTGCATTTTTCTGCTTAATATAAAAAGCCTGCAAACTATTCCTAAGACCAGAATCGTAGGTTCTACTAAATAATCATGTCGAAGTTACTTTTACTACTCGCGTGTTTAGTGACACTGGCAGCTTCCAAGTCTTCTATTTTCTTTGATATAGAAGATGCTATGGAACATTTCGAGAACTTCATAAGAGAACATGGCAAAGAATATTCAAGTGATGAGGAGAAGGCAAAAAGATTCGAAATATTTAAAGAAAACTTGCGCAGAGCTAACGAACTCAATCAACAGAGTGAGCACACTGAATTCGGTAAGACCCTTTTCTTTTTTTTTATTTACAGTCTCTTGAGGTTGGAAAAACCCTTATATGTTTACACTGTATCCAAATTCTACCACGCATGTTACCTAGATCCTTGGTATATTTTCGTCAGTGTATCTCTAGTAACTCTATTTTAAAAGCTGAAAAAATATCCTGTGCTCGATTTCGGTAAAATCCATTTAGTAAGTTTTGGTATTACAGACTAATCATAAACTTTTACCATTTTATTATAAAACGTGGTTGTAAAAAAGTACCAGCTTTTGTACCACCTTTAAACCACCGTCCTGAACAAAATCAGTGGACTAAAGCTATTACTAAAGCGGGTACTTCTTAATACTACGTTTTATAATAAGGTGGTTAATCTCACCATAGTCCAGGCCTTGTCACAATTTTGACAGTCATCTCGTTATAAGCTATATGTAGAACGCGATTCTTTCCAGCCTTTCATACTCTATCCACCCGTCTCTAATTTCGTCGATTTTTTTTTGTAGTTCCATTTATCTTGAATCTGAATGAATAAACATGCTTTCAATAAAAAATAAATGCTCCTGTAGATGCCAAATACTAACCAAGAATTAAATTTTGTTACAGGAATAACACAATTCTCGGATTTAACTCATGATGAATTTATTGATTCGCTAACCGGTTTGCGTTCAAACATGACTGTTGGGACAAGCTTGTGCACGAAGATCACCGATGAGGACGTGCCAAACGTCTTAATTCCTGAACCTTTTGACTGGCGACTGTATGACATCGTCACAAGGTTAAAGAATCAGGCACAATGTGGATCTTGTTTTGCTTTTAGTGCTACTGGTGAGGAAAGAAAAATCTTGCTTTAGATTTAGTCTTACAGCGTCTCAATCCTACTTATTCTTCTTAAAATGTTTCCAATTTTATTTGGTATAAGCGCAATTTGCTGTACGCTTCCATTCGTCTCTATCAGCCATTATACTTAAATTCCTCCTTAGCTTAAAAATGCTTTTTTTTTCAGGAAATATCGAGAGTCAATACGCAAAGAAGCATGGATCAAAGGTGGTATTGTCTGAACAACAAATTCTTGACTGTGATAAAGGGTCCTATGGTTGTGAGGGTGGAATCGTGACATCAGCTTTTAGGTAATTATTTAACCAGGAGTCACGTGCCTGATCTGTTTAGTCTATGAATCTCAATAAGATGCTTGCAACGATGTTTATTTGAATGTTGCGTACAGCGTCGTTTCGTTGTACTGTCCAGATTTGATTTCAATCAAAGCTCAAAGACTTAGTATTAATTTTAATGCATATTATGTGGGAGGTTAATCTTCTTCTTTGTTGCCAGTTCTATTATCCAGATGGGTGGTATTGAAATGGATTCCAGCTATCCGTATGAGGCGCGGCAACAATCCTGCCGTTTCAATCCTCAACGGCCTGTAGTTAAGCTTACTGGTTGCTATCAGTATAGCCTTAGATCGCAAAAGAAATTGCAGCAAGCACTCTACACATTTGGACCTATATCTATTGGTAACTTCTTCAGATTATGTTTTTATTTTGATCTGAGGGAAGGTCTGTCACCGACGGGAACAGAAGCGATCCTAAGATACCTACTTACCAGTTTTCAAACTACATAATGTTCATACTAAAATACATATGTTCTTTCTTATCGATTTTGATAATACTATCACCAAAGCCTTATTAGCGACTTTTATTAAATTAATAATGCTCTGCCATTGACACTATGATTTGAGGTTCAATTACTGGACTATCGGCTCCTTTCATACGATAAAGGCACGCACCCAGATCATTATTCCTTCAGGTGTACTTACTTTGGTTTGGCTCTTCATAGTTTCACCCATTCGTCAACCGTTATTGGACTTCCCTTTAAGACATCAGATACGTATTCCTTTTTTTATTTTAAGTATTTTTTTATTTATTTTAGGTGTCAAGTCTGAGAACTTCCATTGGTATAAAGGCGGTGTGATGAGAGATGAGTTGTGCGATGCTGGACAAATTAATCATGGTATCTTATTAGTGGGATACGGAGTAGGTAAGATGTTTTTCTCATTTTATTTTTTACATCTTCATAACAGATTCACTTGATTCACTTCCCCTAAGGCTCAATTTTATTAGTATTGATAGGATTTTTAATTGTTGTCCTGGTGGGTGAAGAACCAATCTCTTATATTTTTTCATGAAATTAATTTCATTGGACTTCTAGCTTCAGGTAATTCTCGCTATAATTTCGATCAGCTTCAGAAAAGGTAACAATGTCATCAACATAAAAACTCTGTTTCAGAAAATGGTGTGCCATACTGGCTGGCCAAGAATTCATGGGGCGAAACATTTGGTGAACAAGGCTACATCAAGTTCGAGCGTGGAGATGGCCGCGACTCTTGCGGACTTATGAATGACTTAATGGCTTCAGCCATAGTCCAATAAATATCTATATGTGAAGATTTATGCTCAAACGGGGCGTATCGTTTCTTGCGTCACCACAGAATAAAATAATAATAATTTTCTCATGTAACTTCCTAGTTCGACTTGCATTGTATAATTTTCTCGGAGTCAACCTACAGTGAAGTCAAATATTGTAATCACTTCTTTTTGAAAAGAGTGTCTATTGAGTGTATTGCCAGTTCTTCTCCATAAGACCCACTCCTTGGAATCGTGCACCTAGCTATAGGTCTTTTTGAAATACAAACCTTGATTATATGTTACTTTATATGAAATAAAAATTGATTTGAGTAATAGAAGAATGTTTTTTTTCTTTTTAATAAACATACTAGCTGTTTCTGATGCCTGTGGCCGCATGTGGAACTACCTACTTCCTTATAAAATATAGATAACTGATATAATGACACTAAAAAGTGTTTTCCAATTGGATATAATAATATAATTGTTATATTACATTACTATTCTACTTCTAACACTATATTTACAAACTAGATTATTGCGTAAAATCAAGAATAAAAATAAAAAAGGGAATAAAAAATACCAAAACAAAACCTGTATTAATATAACGTATGTTCGATAATAAACTCATAATATAATTTATTTTTACGTAACAAAGACCCATATTTGTTAGTACGACTTACAAACTACATATGTATGTATTGCTTACAAGAAAAAACAAATAAATAGACCTTAAACTGAGAATGACTGCTGTACTGTGCGAAATGGCATCGCATTGATTCACGTATAAGCAGTGCAGCCAACGTGCAATCATTCTTAGAATGCTGTTGGAGCTGCCCCGCAACCTGGACACTGACTAAATCCAACATGGCGCCGCCCCAATGTGGCGGATTGGCCATTTGAAATGCAGCTCAAAGATTTGGAAGGTGAATAAATATAAAATAAAAATACCTAATAGTTTTAAAAACTAAAAAATAAAACTTTTAGCACGCATTAAATTTTTTTTTAACTGTCAAATTCGGACATTTAGTTTGATGAAATACAGCGTGGTGCGTTTTGTCCAAAATGATTAAAGATTACATAAACGTTTCACGTTTTCTTATTATTTTAACTTTACTATTTTATGATTTATTTTATTTTAAATTCAATTTATTTAACATAGACTCATACACATACTGCCTAATTCAACATTATAACAAAAAAATATTTTATTTATTAAAAAAAAAATTGTACACACACATAATAAAGAAAGAAGACAGGAAAGAAAGAATTTACAAAGGTAATGCTTATTTCTAAAGTAATCTCTAATATTAAATTAGATTATAAGTTTAAAAATAAATGACAATTTGTATTAAGCTAAGCATGTAACTGTTTTTTGTCCCAAATAAATAAAATAAAAATAAAAAATAAATATTAAACTTAACAGTTACTAGGTGGTTGCTTTGCTTCAAACCTCCATCGCAAGCTACAAGCGGTGGCCAAAACAAGGCCAAACTCGTGCCACTCACTACAGTATAATTTTAATATTAAAAAATATATTATGTACAAAGAATCTAGCAAAAAATATCTTGAAAATGTTTGTAATTATAAAAAACACAGTATCCTTGAGAACACTTATTAAAAACAATAATTACAATTCTTTTAGCTGTGACTGAACATTTTTTGCAGTCGTTACGGGTAGTCAGCCAGTAAGTCTGATAAACCAGTCTTATAGTTATCGGCACGAATCTTGAGCTCTGACCTACATCTGCGCAGAAGTGATTTATTAGCAAAGAACCAATCCCAAGTGACGGCTATGACGCGATGCACTGCGGGCCAATCACCGCTTTAGCCCGCCCCCGCGCCTCACTTCATACCACAAAAGGGACCCAATAAATTACTTCTGCACAGGTGAAGGTCAGAGCTCAAGATTCGTGCCGATAACTATACCAAGGGGTATTGGCTTACCCAAATTACTGGGTTGAAGAGGTCAGATATGCAGTAGGTTGGACTGATTTTAGTATTATCCATTACATACACAGCAAATATTATAGTGCACAAGCGTTTGCGCAGAAACATGTGCAATCCTCTATTCAGACGACGTTATAACAGGTAATGGTTCAGCAGCTTTAATCCTAAAACATATGTATTTTTAAAAAAGTCCACACTTTTACACGTCAATTTTGAAGTGCGAAGAAACAAAGTATCAAACTGAAGGGTCAAAGTTTCTTTAACAGTCTAAACTCTCGAAAAATGTATATGATAATTTACAAGGGACACGTGCAATTGTTTGAATCCTTTACATATTTAACAGATAACATTTAACATGCTTAAATTATCAACCAAAATTCCACCTTTTAATCAGTATAAAAAGACTTTAGTCCACTTGTGAAATCAGAATCGTAGGTTCTACTAAACAATCATGTCGAAGTTACTTTTACTACTCGCGTGTTTAGTGACACTGGCAGCTTCCAAGTCTTCTATTTACTTTGATATAGAAGATGCTATGGAACATTTCGAGAACTTTATAAGAGAACATGGCAAAGAATATTCTAGCGAAGAGGAGAAGGCAAAAAGATTCGAAATATTTGTAGAAAACTTGCACAGAGCTAACGAACTCAATCAACAGAGTGAGCACACTGAATTCGGTAAGACTCTTTTCCTTTTTGTAAATTCACGGTTTCTTGAGGTTGGATAAATATGTACTCTATCCAAATTCTACCACTTCTGTCACCCAGATCCTTGGTATATTTTCTTCAGGGTCGTGAATCTTTAGTAACTGCATTTTAAAAGCTCATAAAATATGCTATGCTCACGATGGTCCAGGCCTTGTCACAATTTTGTCAGTCATCTCGTTGTAAGCTAATAGGAAAGCGACCCTTTCTAGTTATTTGTCTTCTACATTATCCACCCGACTTTAATTTAGTAGTTCCATTTATCTTGAAATCGAAATAAATAAACAAATAAAAATACTTTCTATAAAAAATAAATCTATCTGCAGATGGCAAATTCTAATCAAAAATAAATTCTATTACAGGAATAACACAATTCTCAGATTTAACTCATGAAGAATTTATTGATTTCGCAACTGGTTTGCCTTCAAACTTGAATGTTACCGCAAACTCATGCCGAAGGATCACCGATGCGCAAGTGCCAAACGTCCAGGTTCCTGAATCTCATGACTGGCGAGAGCACAACATCGTCTCACGGGTTAAGTTTCAGGGAAAATGTGGAGCTTGTTATACTTTTAGTTCTACTGGTGAGGAAAGACAAATTTTGCTTCAGTGCCTAAACTTAACGCTTCTCATTCCTACTTATTATTCTTACAATGTTTCCAATTTTATTTTCTGTACACTTCGATTCCATTCTGTCAGGCATACTTAAATTCACCCCCTTCTTATTCAAATGTTATCTCTTTCTCTAGGATTACTAAGATTAAAAAATGTTTTCTTTGTTCAGGAAATATCGAGAGTCAATACGCAAAGAAGCATGGGTCAATGGTGGAATTGTCTGAACAACAAATTCTTGATTGTGATAGAGGGTCCCATGGTTGTAGGGGTGGTTTCATGACATCAGCTTTTAGGTAATTATTTAACCAGACTAAAAATACTATTTAAAAGACTTTTCGGATTCAGGCGATGATAAGCTTTGTGAAAAAATCATTTCAAAGCATGTCGGAGATTAATAATATTATTTTTGTTGCCAGTTCTATTATCCAGATGGGTGGTATTGAATCGGAATCCAGCTATCCATATGTGGGTCGGCAACAATACTGCCGTTTCAATCCTCGACGGGCTGTAGTTAGACTAACTGGTTGCTATCAGTATACCCTTAGATCGCAAGAGAAATTGAAGCAGATACTCTACTCACAAGGGCCTATATCTATTGGTAACTTCTTCAGATTATGTTTCTATTTTGACCTGAAGAAAGGGCTGTGACCGAGGGGCACAGAAACGCTAAGATATTTACCAGTTTTTAAACTACGGTTACTGCTCTAAGCTACGGTTTTCATACTTTCATATGCGGATTATCTTTTTTTGCCAATAATTAATAAGGCTCTTCTATTGATACTATTATTTGAGGACTAATTGTTGGACTACGGCTCCTTTCATACGACGAAAGCACGAACCTAGGTCTTTCCTTCCATTAGGGATTCCTTCAGGTGTACTTACTTTGGTTTGGTTCTTCATAGTTCCTGTGATCACAGGCGTTGTTGGATTCCTGTTGTGGCATGTGATACGTTTTTTTTTTTTAAATGCATTTGAGAGTAAGTTTTTTTTTCATTTTAGGTGTCAAGGCTTCGAACTTCAATGCGTATAAAGGCGGTGTGATGAGAGATGAGATGTGCAATGCTGGAGACGTTAATCATGCCATCTTATTAGTGGGGTACGGAGTCGGTAAGTTTTCTCATTTTATTTTATATCTTTGTAAAATTAATTTCATTGTACAGACGCAGACACTCCTTTCTATTATTTCTGTTAGCTCCGGAGTGTAGATATATCATTAACATAAAAAACTGTCCATTTCAGAGAATGGTATGCCATATTGGTTAGCCAAGAATTCATGGGGAGAAAGATTTGGTGAGCAAGGCTACATCAAGTTCCAGCGTGGTGATGGCCACGACTCTTGTGGATTAATGAATGGCTTAATGGCTTCAGCCGAAGTCCAATAAATATCTATGAGTGAAGATTTGTGCTCAAACCACATATGGTTTTCTGTGTCACCATATAATAAAATTATTTCCTCATGTATCTTCCTAGTACAACTTGTATTGTATAACTTTCTCGGAGTCAACCTATAAGTGTCAGTCTTTACATATTTTTTGAAAATAGTGTCTATAGAGTTTCTTGCCGGTTCTTCTCCATAAGACCCACATAATTGAACTGTGCTCCTAGCTATTGATGTTCCTTAAGCACCTATTATATGGTTGAAATAAAAACCTTTGAATTTGATTTGAACATGTGAAAAATATTTTTTTCTTTATCCCCGCTGTCTCTAGTGCTTTAAACAGCATCTCGGAAAAACTGCTTATTGCCGATTTTTTTGTATTTTTTTTGTATATTTCGTATATTTTTTATTATAAATAATATAACTTAATAAAATGATAATAGGAAGAGTCCTTCAATTGGATAAAAAAAAATTAAAATTGGTCTAGAATATCAATATCCTCTTCCTGGGTCTCTCTCACAAACTTTATCTATTAATCTAAAGAAACAAAAAAACGTTACATATTTTACCAACAACTCTTTTGCTATTCGAATCCAAAACTAATAAGAATTCCGAAAAAACAGACGAACCACGTTCTAATAAGAGTGTCATTGCTACTGTTCAAAAGCCGTGTTCTCACAAGCGAAAAATTGGTCGCAGCGGGAACCGACTAATCCGGGTTTCAATAGCGACATTGTCCGTGTGTAACGCACTTTATTGTGGCTTTAACCAATTAATTTTGTCACTCCACTAGCTGATCACACGTGAGTAATTTTGAATGACGTCACACAAAATGGTAGTGTATGTTGGATACGGATAAGCCTGTTGTCAATGTGGGTTTGTTGATTTTTATTGTAACCCACTTCATTGGAAATTCATTTAATTTGGGCGGGATGTGATCCATGAAATTTGGTTGTTGGTGTATAGTAAGTCTATTCTGGGTATCTTAGCTGTTCTCCGTCTTAGGTGATGAAATCATAAAGCACAGCATTGGTTTTACTTGCATAACACCCCTTGAATTCTTTATTGATAGTCTATGGGACATAAGACAATTTAAAAAGTTAATTTATCAAAAGTGATTTCATTTATGTACTTAACATGACTGTGTAGTAAGTAATTCACTGACAAGCAATAAAATGCTACTCAATCTTGCTGTTATTATAAAGAAAAAAACGACTGTTTTCTAGTCACTACTTTAAAATATTATTTTCTCATGCAAACGTATCGGTAGCTCAAAGTGAATCTTAAAAAAAATCAACCCGCACGGACTTCCTTAATCCGACTTTACACACAATACCAAGTTTACACTTCAACGTACACAAATAGATAAAGGTTTCCAATAAAAAATATATCCCAGAGGATGTTAATGAAACTTCAGATAACAATGGGGATAAGCCTGGTGCCGCTCTGTCTGATGCACCAGACAAACGAATGGAAGCCCATACTTCGAGAGAAATGGCAACTGAATTGCTTCTTCAGAATGACGTTCTCCGAAAGGTGTGGCTTCAAAAGAGATTTAGAATTAATGAATGAGTGGTAGAATTAGTTTTATTGATAATGTACTTGTAGCTTTTGTTAATGCAAAAGGTACTCATCCACATTATTAGGTAAGAATGTGAAAGAGTAACTCAAGGTGTGTTTAATGAATCAATTGTAAAACTTAACGGTACTTTTATAGTAGCTTATTCTAAAGTTTTCATCAGTAATATGAAATGAAATTATCTTTAGCAAGAAGTTACTGTCCGGTAGCATCTTTAGGATTTTTCAATTGGACCCAAACGAAGGATTGCCGATAAAGAATATTACTTTAGAAGTATTGACAAGCACTTTTCTCATGCCTATCTTAAACGGTAACAAATATTGTTACACTATAAATGTTGAATACAAACAGACATAAAAAATAGCAAACACAGTAAACCCAGGAACAGAAGATCCCACAGATTAGATCTCAAACGTAGATACTGGACCTAATACGAGTTTCAATGAATGAATCTACAAACTAGTGGACAATACAGGGATTACAGGGACGCAATACTCAGACCCAGGACAAACATGAATGAATGTAAGTTTTATGAATGAACCGCGGAACCGTTTGCATTGTCACAAATTAAAGCCGCATTTGTAAATATTTGTGAATGAATTTCAGATAAGGGACCGTCTGGTCTGATCTCCAGTGCTTCAAATGAGCCGCTTACAAAGGAGAGGAAGGCTTAAATAAGTCCAAGTATGAGAATAGGAAGCTAAGTAGCAAATCCTTTGTTATTTTCGGCAAGCTTTGCTAGTTTCGTGGTTATCTAGTCATCAATGAAAGAACTGTTTGCCAGAGTAGCGGCCGATTCATGAAATTATAAAAGAATGTCAGCCACAAAAGGCAGCTGGCCGGCTGATTTGTTTTTATTAATAGTACATTTTGCTATTACATGTGCGAAACTTATAAGATGCTTATAAAACAAAAACGCCACTAAATTGCCATTAACAAGCGAGGAGGTGTAACTTAGGAAGTTTAGCTGCGCAATGTAAAAGTAACGTACATACCTTTCTCAATGGTTTCCGAGAAACACCGGTATCAAGAAAATGTTTATTTAAAATTATAAACAAAAAACTTACTTCCGCAGTAATGTTTAGATACGAAACTTAAGGTTTTTCCTCGCTTGTTTGAAGTGAAACCTAATAAATCGAAGCAAGGGTAAACAAAACTGGATGTGAGGAAAAAAGTTAAATTTGCGGAACAATTCTTACATTTTGAAGAAAGCTAAGCGAAGCTAGAAATATAACTTTCATGAAAAGAAATGTGGCGGAAGTTTTGTTTTTATTTTACTTGGATTTAAACTTTTAAAGTTCAGCATTGGTAGTTATGTAGCTTTACCTACTTAATTTGGTTGGCTATGTTATACGATTGAGTAGAGAATTATGAGAAATATCAAATAGATAAAAAAATAAGGTCTGATTTGATACAAAAAGGGAATTCTTGGACTTAACAGATGCATTCGACACCTTACCTCATAGTGCTAAATTAAACCATCTGCCTACCATTAGGGATAATTTCAAAGAATTGCCTATTTGCCATTCTAATTCAACCGCTTAACTTCCGGCACAAGATGACTCAATTGTGCAATTACCAAACATATTGACCGGATGATGATGATAATGAGAAAGATGGAAAGGAAAAAGACCTTTATAGAAACAGGATTAAGGATGATAATAGGGTCAAAATAGAAGATGAGGATAGCAATGAAGAGTGTAACAAAGTGATGGAATAGAATAAAGGTGATGCAAAGACATTGTATGGTGTTGAACGGATGTGTCGTGCAGGGCTAGTGTTTGTATGAGCCGTTGATGTATGAATGCATGTGGGGACAGTGTCGTATTGCAATAAATTGTTTGCGTGGGCGGATACGGGTGTACATGGAGTAGAAATTTTATTTAAAATTTTTGGTGGTTACATGTTTTGGCAATCATAGAAGAGAATGTACTAAATCACTTTAAATATATTTGCATAAATCAAATTATTATTAACAATGTTGTCGATTTAATAAATAAAGTTTATGTAAAAGGTGTAATACTCCAATTAAAAAATCTTGCTTTTGTAAAATGTCTGAATACCAACTCGTGTATAGCTTTTTTTAGTTAGAGAAGCAAGATTAATGAACATATTGAGAAACGACTGTAGACGAGAATGTAGTTTGACGAAAAGTTTGCATAGTGTGCGACTCCACACAATCCCTGCTCGGACTGACGGAAGACGTTTATAATTTAGTAATATTAAAATGTTTCTCATTGATCCCATTCAATAGAGCACGAACAATGCCACAATAGGTGTAGGTAACAATGACAACTATAGCAAACACGCGATGGACGGCAAACGATTCACCAAACGCAACAAGAGTCCCCGATCCAAACCCCGAAATCAATATTTAAGATCGAACACAAAAGTCGATATTTGCACGAATTTTGGAAATGACACGGAGCTGTGTGGTACTGAATGGGTTTTTATTGTTAGTAAAAGTGGCATTGTTGCAAATAAAGAGTGGCTAAGGATGGCTTTTGTGTCCCATTGTGGCGGGTGTGCGCTCACAATGACTTGATCACGTTTAGAATTTTTGGACAATTTCTGTCTGTTTTTGCAACGGGTTGCACCTTGGTGGGCAGGGGCGAACTCTGGTTAAAGTCACGAGGAATTATAGAGTATTTCTGATATTATTTGATATTAGCTTAGTCAAAAACATAGCTGGCAAACCATGTTCATAAAAGACAGGCACCTACTTAATAAAATACAACTTGATAAAGTTACTTTTTACAGCGAAACTTATATAAACCTGTATTATTAACAAGAACTTAAAAAAAGCATAATAAAAAATAAAACTTTTAAATAATCACCGCTAATAAACAACCAAAAAGACCCCTAACTTCAGAAACTCACCACATAATTCCTAACATAACCACCAAAAACCACGAAAACCACCCTCACATACACTTCCAAATTCGTCCCTGTACAAATTAGTGCCAGTTACGGGGTGGTATATTTTTCTGAAACTACTTGTCGTATCACAATGGTCCTTTCATGCGAATCGACGATGCACCCGCGGTCCCAATCGGGGGCAGAGATGCGCAAAATATGGGCTCAACGTGGCTCGAAAGACCAATTGTCGGACATTAGGACATAAAGGACCAACATTTTTGGATCCCAACCGCTACTATACTTGCGAGAATTTCTTTTTGTTTGATTTGTGAAAGAGATTTTTGATTTATCAATGAAAGTTGCTTTTCGTTTGCATCATGCGGAAAGTGACTTGTTTCCTTCTTAACTTTTAGTAGACAAACATGATCTTGTATTACCAAATATTGATAAATAAAATTTTGAAAACTTCGACGAATAATAAGCCGACTTTATACATTCATAAAAGTTTAAAGTAAAATAAACATTATTTTCATTTTATAGAGCTCCACTAAGCTAAAATAAAACCACCATAACCTAAAAAAGAAAGAATTACACCATAAAAGCCAGCAAAACAAAACAATCCCTTACATTTAGTCATCTCCATAATTATTCCCACAAACGATTGTAAAGTTTTCGCTCCACAAACAAAATCGAGTGACGGACCAAAAAACTACATAATTACAATGATATTATATTAGCTAGCTTCCCACAATTACTAGAAAAACTCTCCTGTTGTATGTTTGTTCGTATTGTTTGTGAAAAAGGCATTATCTGCTTAAAGTTGGCATGTGTAGTGCTTCAGGGCATCTTGAAGTGAATGGTCTAAGGATTGAAGCGGTAGCGATTTTAAACCGAACGTTTAAACATACATAAACTTGTCTGTTTAATAGTTTAATCATAATCATCGTCGTCAATGATATATGTACAGCTATTTGACACCAAATATGAAAATTAGCTTATAAATGTCATAATAGCCCAACTGAGCCACCATTTTGTCGCAGAGAAATTGTAGCTGTTCTTGTTATAATTTACTATTGATCATGGAAACAAATATCTCCTCAACATCTATTGGTACTTCAAATAAGTTTAATTTTCGGGTCATGATACCTACACTATGCACTGTGCCCGGATGAGCGTAGTTTAGAACATGACAAAAGTCACAAACTCGCTAACCGCTCTAACTTAGACTACACTCATGATCACCGGACAATAGTTTGTAAAGCAATTTGCGCATACAATAAACAATTGATGTGTTTCTGTATTTTATTGACGCCATATGCTATTCTGCCTCGCTAATACTCGCGTAGGGCTTCCTCTTGTAAATGTGCCTATTTTCTTAATACAACTGTTACAAAAGGTCTATTGAGTAAGGTAGTAGAACATTTTTTGTAAGTGTTTGTTTATGCACTTGAAAAGGGACAGTGTTTATAAATAAGCCAGAATCAATTATTAATTAAAATAAATAAATGGCGAAAACCAAACAAGTTTTGGAAATATAATTCAATTTTCATCACACCGTTATAGAGCTATTTATTTTTCTACGCAGTGACCTTGTAATGAGGTGACACGGTTTTAATTTATTGCCTACCATCTCGCAACGCATACTAATTTGGTTGCTTATTAAAAACTCCACATCCAAACTTCCCAGTAAAAACATAATTCAAGTGGCTAAATAAAACGATTTCGAAGGCAATAAAACATTTAGAATCCCAAAAACAAAACCACATTGAGAAAAGACATCGTAAAAATGCCGAGTTATTCATTTTTCCGCACGAAGTGACCTCGTAGCGTGGTGCCGCGGATTTACTTTATAAATAACGCACAAATGAGACTGCTTGGACGCGCGCTAATCCTGATTTACTGAGCCACAGCCAGATAGCCCATGATATTCCTCGGTAGTGTCCATATGGACGTGAGAAATAAAAATCCTAAAGAAATATAAATATGTAAGTCCGTGTAAAAAATAGTTTTGGAGTTTATGTTGGCTCGGAGTCTATTGGGTGGCTATTTTTTATTTTGTAGTGATGTATGATTTTAAGCATGTTAAATAAATATAATCCTTTTGGGGTTTCGTTTCATTTGATTTGAGAGGTATTTTATGTATTTTTAGAAAAAAAAACTTTTACATATTTTTATTGGGACATCTGGTCTACGATTTTTACTTTGGAAGACAGTCGCAATTTCCTTCAACCAATAGATTAGTTCTCTGATGAGCACTTATTTCTCATATTATTATTTTGATACCATTATTTTTCTTAATTCATGTCTAATTTCCTCCCAAATGCATTCTCCTTTACTCTCAGCATCATAGCTCATATAGCAGAATTAAATTTCAATTCCTAAAGCCGCGCTCACACTGGCGGTTTTGTCGCAATCGCAGCGTCAAGTGCGTTGACTGGTCCCGTCTGATATATGCGTTGACAATTAATGGCTGGACATAAATAATATTGACTGTAAAGTAAATATCTATAGGCTTAAGCATTGTGAGGATTCTGCCTTTGGTATGGAATGAAAGAGGTTTGGGATTGAATTCAATTCGTTATCTGTGAGAAGTTCTTTTTCGTCGATGGTTTGAGAATGTTTATGGTTTATGGTCGTGCATGTAACGATTATTTTACCTTATTTTATGATGAAGAAGTACGTACTCATTAAGGAAACAGGATCATATGACAAGGCGATGGTGGTTTTAGACACGACTGAATTTCTTAAAATGACTTTATGAGGTAATAGTAATAGCACAGGTAATAGTCTCTATTAAGCTGCAATAACAGGAGCAGTTGATTCAAAGATACCTCTTACCAGCTCTGTCAATTTCTGTTTTGACTGATTCAAGTTCTTAGTTCCAGGTTCTCCATCCAGCATAATGCTTGCCTTAACCCTCCAGCCTGCACTGCACCTAACATTTGAGTACACCAACAAATCACTTCCCGTCTTCGTCTTCAAATTGTTATTGATCATCCATTGTCCAGCCAGGTCTTGCTCCATAACTCAGGATCCAGCGTCGTGTTTGGACTCAAAAGGAAGAGGCGTGAAACCGTGACGTATTACATTAAACGATTATGTCTGTGTGTCTGTGCGTTTGTGAGTTTTCTTGTTTTTAGTGTTGGCTTGTTTATTAGTGTTGCTGTTTGTAAGGTTGAATTTAGTGGTGTATTGTTTAAGTTTGTACTTTGAGGTCGATTGTTTTTTGGAGTTCTGTTGCTTTTATAGCTTCTCCCTGAATCATCTGTTCAACTGCAAATACGCTTTTCGTCATCTTTTATTTTAAGTGCTAATCTTCAAAAAACAATCCGTCTCTCATTATCTGATGTTTTCTATTAACAGTTGAGATATTCTCTTAAACTATAATATCTTTTAGTTAACACTATTCTATCTCAATCTATTTGTCCGGTAGCTCGCACGTGTGTCTTCCCAACTTCCACAAAAGGGCGTGTACACACACTTATCTTAATGTAATCTGCTCTCTCCACATTTTCTCATGACCGCACTAATATATCATTATTAATTATACATTCATACACTAGGTAAACATAAAGTATTGTGTCCCATTTTGTCTATTTTTGAATTAGAATAACTGCCCACCGTACTAACTAGGTTATAATGCAACTAATTATGCTCTATGGTAATTTCATACATGGGGTGTATAATTTTTGTATAGAAGAGAGTTTTGTATGGGAATTTCAATGGGTTGGATGTGTCATAGTGATTGCATTAGCAGGATTATTTGATTTAGATTGTCGTTTTATGACAGTTTTTTTTGTCATTTTTTGTAATGGTTAAGCCATTTTATTTATTTATGTGTTCTACAATAGGATTTGGTGTACGAACTAAGGGGTTATGTGTAATCAAGAAAATATTGTAGCAATGGACAGTTATTTCATCTTTATTTTAACGGCAAAATTAAGCTACTTGGCTAGCTAAATACAATCTAATCTAAACAATTTAACCATTTGTAATCGGAGATTTTCCAAACACCCCTTTATAAAAAGCAACTTAAAAATTACTTAAACATTACAAATATCTCACGCCCTCTTCAAAAATTAATCGTGTGAACGTAATACCTTTAGGCCAGCGATGGGCGGGCGCCCAGCATGAGACGATCCGCCCAATCTCCTCGATCCCATGCGCTCCTGGTAACATTCCACCAGTATGGAACTTGTGGGACTTTTGGGTGGGTTTAACACCAGTCCCATGGTGTCCTGCCGTGATAGGTGTGTCTCCATGGTGAGTAAGAAAATATTGTGACGGGGAATGATGGAATTTTGGATACAGTTCTAGTTAAAGAAATGAAATAGGATTTCACTTCATTTGCATAAATTACTTATGCGACAACCTGTATTTACTTAATCAATGGTCTTATTGATAAAGGAGAAAATTTTTTTTTTGTCATTAACATAAAGCTGATTACATGGCCCGTCAAAAGTATTAACAAGATGTAAGTAGTATAGGCGGGAAATGCTAAAGATACAACAGTCATCACAAATAGGTACAGCTGCAACAAAAACATCCAAAATTCACATTAAATTTCCATAAAAAATCTCAAATCCTTCCTAACTAACCTGCCCCATAACGCACATAATCATAACTATAATTTTATTAATATATTCGTCACTTAAAACGATAAATTAAACTTTAATAATGTACTACAATTCCCATTGAGAATTTGACTGCGGGGAGTCTTTCATTCTCGGAGACTTGGCTTCACCTACGGTAGGCGTATCATCACGCTGAGAAGATTGAGGAGTAAGCAGTATAAGTTATTGTTAATACTAGCTCACAACCCAAGTTAGAAGTTAAGTAGAAAACAATAACACTTCATGAGAAAAATGGGCGGGTTGATAGAAGTAATGAATTTGTTGTTAAAGGTGAAAGAAATGTTAAAGTTGAAGTGTGAAGGACTTGTGTTGTGTGTTCCCAGGTTTTTAGTATTTTTATTGTGAAACGTTTAATTAAATAATGGTAAGAAAGTATGTACATTGTACATATTTGGTAAGCAGCTGTGACACTTTCATGACCCATAAGATCGTATGACAGCAATAAAAACATTTATCTTATGAAATCATTGCCTTTTTCTGATACTGAAGTGGTTATTGCAATTTACTGTAGTCTCTATAAATGGTACTATGGTGACACCAACAACCATTAGGAAATACAATAATAACCCCACACCTACTATTTGACAACCAAAGCCTTGCATCCGGACTATCATTCAACAAAAGAAATAAAATTGATCAGCAGTTTACTTAAAAGGGATGCCAAGATTCAGGTGTCAAAAGCTAGGAAAAAAAGCCTAAAAACCCATTCATAGAAATCCGACGACGTATCAAATCTCTCTGTGACTAAAAAAATGAAAGAATGAAATAACACAAAAGGCTTGTGCACGCAATCTTAGAATCCAATATGGCTGAACAATGTCATGTGTTATTTTTGTCAGAAAAGCTACTGTGAGAATGAGAATTAGGCATTCATCTGTTTTTGCAGTTTGAAATCGATTTTGGGGTTTACACTTGTAATAATATGGGGTTGTGATACTTTGGCATTAGTTTGTGCAACTTTAAAATCTTTTGCCTTTTCTCATTATTAGGAGTTTGATCCAACTTTCACTTTCTTTTGTGTTTTGAACTTCTTTGAGCCTATTTTAAATTATACCTAGTTTTACCAAGTTGATCCTGCTTTTTTGGAGCATTCAGCAGGTTTTTGATGAATGATTACTTTCCTATAAAATATCTTTACGTACCTAACTTTATTCTTGCAACAATGAATTGATCCGTGAGACAAAATCTAGTACTTACCTACTTATGTTATCAGTCGGGTTACAGTTCAAACTTATTTTGATGATCTGTACAACCATGAAATGTACCAGTATTCGAACTATAGCGTGCTCATTACACAAATACTGCAAAGGTTATCATTTAGCCTCGTGAAAAGAACACAAGAATCGTGTCCAACCAACATTAGTTTTCGCGAAATTGCCTAACGAAGTGGAAATTTAAAAGTAAATCGTTAAATTCGTGTAGCACGTTCGTTGATTTGGTTGTTCGAGCGAAACTGATTTTAAAGAGAATGCTGCGTTTTGATTCTCGGCAAAAAAAGCAAATATATCTCATCGTGTTGGTCCAAAAATGAAAGAAGTTCTTGAAAAACTATCGGTGCACGATTTATATTAAATTAGCATTTCACAAATTCTGGAATCCACGTGAAATAAACAGCAATGAAATAATATAATTTTACCAGCTCAGTCAGCATAAAATACGCCATGTGATAGTAAATACTTCAAAGGCAACGAAAAATTAAAAAAAAATGATACAGTTCCATCATAAACATACTTTTCGCAGCAACGGACCTCCAACTCTAAATTAAACAAAACACCGTAATGACAACTGCATTTAATTACAACAAAGCAAAAACAAAAACAAGTAAACTTAACAAAAATAAAAACAAAACAATAAGTTTTACAATTACGCCGTCTATATTTAGAATGCGATCCCGTTTGTCAGACTCACGCGCGTCAAATCCAATATGGCTGCCTCTGACAACCGTCATTGTTCAAACAGAAACGACACAATCTTTTTTTTACCTTTTTCTTTTATCTTTTATTCTATTCTGTGGACAATGGCTGCGCGCTGTGCCCGTGGTATTTTACTTACCTATGTTTTACACTTTGTTTTTTGGAGGGCGTCGAGTTTTATTACCCGGCTGGCTAAAAAATATGTTATGTTTTTACACCTGTGAATGTGAAATTCTAAATCCACTATTTCACGCCTTCAAAATGTTTGTGAAATTAAACAGTGTACAGAAAATATTTACCTATGGCGAATTTTTTAAGCATTTGGGGTTTGCTTTTGAATGGGCCATAAGTTTTTTTATGATGATTGTCGTACGTCTAATACAGCCAGCATTAGAAACATGAGATGTTAACAATAAATGCAGTTTATGTTCATCAAACATCTAAAAACAAACGTTAAGCTAAACAACTTATTTAACCTTTTGGACATGAACTTGCATTAAAAGGAAAGCTTGTTATACATTCAGTCCATTTCTGAAACTTCCAGGTACTCCCGTTTGACGCGTGAGAAGCATTTCCAGTTAACTCTAGCTCTGACCTTGGCTTCGGTGACTTGTTACACGTGTTCCTCCAACCTGATATCTTACAAGTAATAATCTAAACGGTCTTCGTGAAATCGTGTTTAGTGCGAACATTCGTTTGGCGCATTGTGATCATAGCACACAAAGGGGTCAATTCTTAAAACATCTGGTGTCAAATCAGCATCCTTGCTCCTCGAGTGTCTAATCTCATAATTGTACAAACTCAAGGCCTCGATTTGCCACCATTGTCGGGCGACAATAACACAATGGCGTCGCGCATATTATCCATTCATATCATAACGTTTATAAATACGTTTCACGGTGGTATTATGGACGTTGTCTCGCGTCTCCCCGAGGATATCCAGTAACAAAGAATCCATCATAATAGCCGAAAGTTCGGTACGCACAAAGCCGTTCGCAACCCGTCATTTTCGTACCTATTGGCTATTTTATGACAATAACTCTATTGTTGTCGAAAAGGAATTGTTGGAGTCTTATTGTGTCCATCGGAATTCGCGAAACTGGAATTGTCTCTGTACGCTAACGAAGTCGCTTGGGGCGCACAATTTTCTCGTCTTACGCAGATGTTCGAAATCGTGACCTTAAAAATGATTGGCCAATTTTACAGAATCTTTGTTTCAATGACAATGCTTGATAATGTACCCTTTGTGATCAGTTGAGTAAAGCTGTTCACCACATTGTTTGCGACAACCTCGAGTCAAGCTGTGCGTGATAATATTTAGTTTTTTCACGAGCTGGCCACCATTGTGGTATCTGGTCGGCCTGGCCACTTGAACCATTCTTTGTACAGACGGCCATGTAAAGAAATTCTAAGGTGTGTTTGTTTAAAATCTCCTTTCGGCTTCTGTAAGTTTGTGAATGGCTTCTGTTATATAAACATGAGCAATTATAACGCTGTTGGTTTTGTGTGCTTCTACCTATGCCACCATTTCCTGATGATCGTTGTATGTACTCGTACTGGCTGCATTAGTAATGCCTATAGTTGTATCATCGCTTGATATATCATGTTCATTTACATTGTAGATCAAACTGTGTGCCGCATTTAAAACGTACTGATAATTGGAATTATAGTCATCAGAATGGGTCGTGAGACAATTCATTTCTGATTTTATTTTTAAAACGATCGCTAACAGGCTTATTTGGATGACGTATTCCGTGAACTTAATAATTTATTGGTTTGGTAGCAAAAAAAATTATTTGCCGTGAGAATATCTGTCGTATCAGACACCCCTAGTGTGAAACTATAACATTCAATTCAGAAAAGGCATTAGACTAGAAAAATTAACTGATCCTATATCTCAAAACATACGGAATTATTTTTGCTGCAGAAGCCTGATGCCATCATCAAAATTACCCTAAGCTCTTATACCGTCTACATAAGGACCAGTTTTGCTTAAATCTCCGCTTCATCATTACAAGTATGTTTTGCTTTACCCTTATCGTTTATCTTTTGTATGACACCCTTTGCTTTTATAGAATTAGCTCCTCTTGTCTTATAACGATCGTGGTCAGATAACAAAGGGGTCTCAATGGGATTTTAATTTGGACTTTAACTTTGATTTTGAGGTTTCGATGGGGGACTAAAGTGTTGGGATCTATGGGAGTTCCATTTTTGTTATTTCGTAAGTTGGTGTCAGTTTAGACACCTCAAAATTTGACGTCGATTGTAGCAAAATTTTAATTACGTAATCGTTTCTCTAGCAGTTCTTTGTCCCCAGCATCAAACAAGGTATGGTGAACTTTAAACAACTTATCGATACAAAGAATAAAACGCCACACAAAAGCTTTGATAAAAATGCCTTTACAATTACGTCTTGACTCAGAGTTATTATAATTGAAACTTAAATTAATATTTCATCATGAAAAAAGGTTTTGACTTCCAATTACATACACGGGACTGTCTCAAGGGCCATTAACAACTCTACCCGCTTACAAGACGTTAATTGTACAATTATTTTTAACTATTGTATTAAAACGAACGGTAGTTGGTTTCTTTGGTACATTGTGAGTGGCACGTGGTACGCAAAGTACCACTTCATAGCCCACTCATTACTGTTTAATGGTCTCCGGTAGAAAAAGTCTTCACTTTTAAAGTAGCTGACAATAATACCAATACTGTCAACTATAAACATTTTAAACCTTATGATAATGGAACAAGGGTGAGGGGAGATGTATTTGAAAGGGTTGTAGAAGCTGTGATGAAAGATGCGTTATTTAAATTTGACGTTTAGTATGTCAGATAAATTGTCGACCTAAAAATCAGTTGTTCGGATTCACCGGCAGTAATTACTTTTGTACTGTTCACTATTTTAATTTGAATATGTTTTTCGTCTTTTTAAAACGGTGACGTTGTTATTTCTGTGTGTTTGGGAGATGATTAGTTTTATTCTCAGTGTAAAGTAAGTGATAGATTCATTAGTGGAAGATAATGATTGTGTGGTAAAAACGTTTATGCATGTTCATTACTTAAGAGCTGTTTACGAAATCTTTGATAAGTGTTCATGTGAATTGTTGTCGCTGACTCTCATTTAGTAGAATTAAGAATATTATTAAATGACAAACATTTAATACTGTTGCTGCTTAGAACTTTGACGAATATAGCATTACTTTCCATCATCTTGGGAGTAAGTGAAATATAAATATGAATCATGTTAAAAACATCCACAAATAAGCTAGTCAACCTAATTACGATTCTGCCAAACAAAACAAAGCACACATAATCACTAACAATCGCACACTAGACGATTGTCTAGCTCCTTTAGCTACAAAAAAGGATCAATAGCCCACAAGTGGTACGAGAGATAAACTTATTGTAACAAACGGGTTTGGGAGCGAACCAGACTGATCGTCGCCACAAACGACTTGTATATTTATGAACATTCAGATTTTGAATGATAACTCTGATTATGAGATGGATATTTGGTATTGTTTGTCATTTGTTAATTTTTAGCTGGGTTGTGGGATACGTTGATTTTATTGACTGTCTTTTGTTACTGTACTGTTTCATCAATTGGTTCAATAATGTTATCAATTTAATGAATGTAATTTTCTTGTGACTCTAATTTAGCTTTGTCAATAATGTCATTTGTGCTAGACTGATAGCTGCTTATTGATTAAAGTCATGATCCTGCTCATACCAAAATCCTAAACTCATCATCATCAATGAAAACACAGTCACAAGAATGTCCTAACTCAATATTTGAGTGAGTAGATTCATTACGTGTATTATTCTCTTACAAATAAACAGGTTCCATATCATCGATGAGAAGAAATTTAATAAGAATGAAATAATCAAACTCATTGTAAACAGTTTCGGAAGCCGAGGATCCAGTATTGTGGCTCCGCCAAACTGCTGTGTCATTTTTAATCAAACATCATACGTTATTTATCATCCTACCCTCTTTTAAAAAATCATTTTTAAAATAAACACAAAGAATGCGCTCTAAAGAATGCGTTATAAAAATATGTAAAGGATTTAAAGGTTTTTAACAGGTGTACGAGTCAGTTGCCGCTTTGGATCTCGTCTTGTTGTCTAATTCGGGATTTTGTACTTTAATGTCTATAGCTAAAGTTGGTTTTTGTTTGCTGGTTTGTGAGTCAGTGATGTCCACATCGCTTGCTCAATGAAGGTTTTTTTCTTCGTCTACTTAATGTTATTTTGTTTTTATTAGTTACATATGTTTTTTCCTATGTGTGAGCGGCATTCCTTTTGATTGCCTATATACTCGTCTTCTCTATAAGTTCGATCGTATCTCAATAAAATAAGTGTTATGGAACTTAATAGACAGATTATTTGAAGTTTTTATTTTGTTCGACATCTTTCGGCAATTAAAATTGTTCGGTGCTTAGTTTAGATTTTAGATACCTGAATTCTTTTGTTTAATTTTTAATAATAGATTTTAACAAGACCGGTAAGCTGTTTGAAATTTAAAAAGTGCCTTTTTTGGTGTAATAGAAAAATAGGATTATCCTGTGTTACAATGGGTATTTGAAGCCTCTTACAAATTCATAATTCTAATAGATTATAATATTTCAAAAGAGGAAATAAATAATTTTAGTTCTAAAGGCACCGCCACTTATGAAACGGAAATACCCTATCATATCCTGAAACTATTACAATCTATAACTTCAAAATACCCCACTAGAATGCGCATGAGTGGATTTGCGCAAAGAAACCGACTCCAACCATGCGATATAATATAACGATCAATAACGCCGATATTTACAGAAAAAACTCAGTTTGTACATTTTTTGTTTACTTACACAAAAGTTATGATTTCATTTTTATAATAATTTCAAATCAGCAAATAAAAATGCTCACTCTAAATCCTATCTTAGAACTTTGGCTTAAAGTACAAAGTTGGTTGCAACAAAAAAGTATTACTTCTAAATCATTAAGCACGGTTCACATGCGCTGGTAAATGACGTCACATTTACAACGCCCCATTTAACCGTATCGAATAAGTTTGCACAACAATCGCTATTTACTCGATTCGACAGTTTTTTCCGCGATTTTTAACGCGTTCATTCATGCCATTGTCAGTTAGACAATATTGCTTGTACTATAAACCTTTTATATCAGTTTGCCAGCGTGCAAATTCAATTATTTTTACTACACAGATGTCCGCTAATGGGAGCGTTTACCCAATTTCGATAAATCACGCTATGTATGCCAAGCATTTATTAAATGTTGCCATTTTGTTTTCTAGTGTTTGATTTATTTTCAGATATTTTTGGACTATCTATCATTCATGTTTGAGTGAAGCTTTTTAATTGCTTTGTTAAGGTATTGTAGAATAAGAATATTCAATGAAAAACTGTGTTCACTGAAGGTGAAAAGCATACAGCAATTTCAACTACTTACCTTATTATTATTTAACGTGTAAAGAGATGCAGAAAAAACGCAGCTATTCAATAATTAATTCACTTTCCAAAATTACGTCAACAAAAACAATAAATTGTAATAAATCTAAAACATATTAAAAAAATCTGCTACCTCAACGGACCTTTTTAAAAGTCTTTTTCCACGGCAAACGACAAAAGGCATTTTTTCTTCTTTTATTAAAAAAACACAAAAATATTCATAATATCATTTCGAGATTACCGGATACGGGGGTGACATGTTAAAAAACCCTTTTTCGAGTGTTAATGCCGTGACAAATGTTGAATTTATGCGGTTATAGTGGTTTCCAGCCACCCCGCTGCGCGCGCGCTCCTCGCCTTAGACGGCCATTATGAGACAAATAAAATAAGTATACACGTAAAGGAGGCCGCAGACCAGTGCGAAATGTCGATGAAAAAAACCTGTGTGTTTTCCAAATAGTTCCATTTTTAAAACAATGTTGTCTTTGGTAACTATTTTGACGTTTATGACACATAGCTCTGAGGAAAGGTTCGGTGTTTGTCAGTGCATAAACGGACCTTGTAAATCAAGGTCCGTTTATGCCGCTAGAGACATTAAAATTATAATTAGGGTTTGTTAGTATTGTTACTAACACAATGTTCATAATAATGACTAACTTTCTTAAGTGTTATATTACACTGATCACGTCATATTTTTAACCGTCATAAAATCTAAAAAAACATTTATGTTATTGGCAAAAATGGCAGATTTACAACGCAGGTTTTACCAATGTGTAATGTCCTTTATCTATAGCAGCAAAAATACATATATTTTCGGCTGGTCCCTTAATGATGCGGTTTGGCATCATTCGTAGCGGCGGACAGGGACATATTAGCGGGTGGTTTTTGATGCAAACTTCTGGAATCTGTGATGTCATGCTAAACAGTAGCTTGGTTGGAATATGAGAGGATGTTTATCTCAATTTGTGAAAGAAGAGGATTTTTTGGAAGAAAAAGCACCTACCTTTTAGTGGTAGTAAAAAAATCACTTGCCACTAATAGCGATGGATAGAGAAAAGGCTATAGGGGACGCCTTTACCCAGCAGTGATACAGCATAGGCTAAATAATAAAAAAATAAAAATTAGTTGCCAGCTGATCTCAAAAAGATTGACAAATGCTACTCTGCATCTATGTAAGTAATCTGTCTTCAGATTTATAGATTGCGACCCAAATCCTCAGTTAAACAAAAATAATTCGGTAACTAATAACTACACTTTTTTCCTGAAATTATTGACAACGAATAACGCACTTCTGCGTTATAAGTAGTAACTTCCATGTAGAATTGCAAAGAGCACTTAATTTTGTCATTTAATAAGCTTTTTTTAAAAACAAACAGACAAACATGACAACGCAATCAAAAACCTTGTGTAAGGCACACCTTTGCGTGACATAAATCTCTTTACTTAGGACCTGAAAAAAGTTCACACCTTAACCACTAGCCTTCATCACCATCAGCAAGTTTTAAAATGAACCTTATTCCTTGGACATAAGTTGTAAAGAATATTTTTACAACCGCAAAACTAAGTTGGTATCTAAACCTAATTTAATTTGCACGCCTTTGTGTAGATTAATCACGAAATGGATTCGAGGCGACATTTTTAGAATACTTGTTCTGACTTCTGACCAATGTTCTGTCACCTTTTAATTTATTGAGTTATGTGTTATTCATAATTTTTGGTTATTTTAATTTGTTATTATAGGCTGGTTTTAAGAAAGGCTGGTTTTAAGAAAGGCTGAATGATGGGTCTACTTTATGAGATCTTTATTTAGAATTCTTAAAAAACGAATAGGTTTTTTAAATAATATCCGTGTTTTAGAGGGTCAAATGATGAATCGGATAGTTTATCATTTCCATGATGAACTTACATATGAATCGTTATGACAGTATTAGCAGAACGTTAGGTTTCGAATTGCTTACGAAAAAGAAGTTGAAAATTTAAAAATCTCAAAACATAAACTCGGCAGGAAACCATACTTTTTGACACATCCCAAACTCTCATTTCCATAATTACATTTGTAAGGCATAAAAATAAAGGCTCATTATCAAGCCCAATCTGCCAGACCGCCTCTCACGCTCTGAGCTGGCACAAAAATGGCATTTTGACATTTACGTCACTTTGACAGATCCGGAAGCCATGTTGGAATGTTAATCGAAAGCGATGGTATCTGTTAATAAGACATTGTGTCAAGCTTCGTGGCTGTGTTAAGAGTTAAATTATCTTTATCATATGGTCCACGTAGGACAAAGTATTTCATTTTGGGTATTACAATGACGTAATTATGACAGTTTTGTTTCGTGGTCGAAGAATGGAGTGGAAATGAGGTGGGATTTAGTTGATTGTTTTAATTGAAAGATTGCTGATAGCTTATTTATTATTTTACACGGCTTGGTAGAGCCCGGTTAACTGGGCTGAGGTGGTCACATAAGCAGTCGCTCCATGTAAAACACTGGTATTTAGCTGCACCCGTAATGGAAGCCAACCCCAACATTGTTTAAGAAAAGGCTAGGCAAATATTGATGCCTTGGTAGAGACTCGAAAGAATACTGCTGCACAGATCGCACACAGCTCTGCTAAAAGAATCATTAACACAATTGGTCCAAAAAATAAGCTGATTCCTAATTTAACAATCGGTTAACAAATCCCCTTGTTAACCCACATCCAGCTTCGGTTACATTAAACGTACCTTCAACAGTCGTTTACGACGTACATGAATAACAATCGGTTCACATGTTTATTGTGGCTACTGTGCCGTACAATAAAACGGACGGACGGACAGACGGACGGAATGACGGACGGCATGATATATAGGCACCAATTTAATTGGTGTCGTAAGTTCGCGGCTAAGGTAATGACGGCTACTGGCGGTCGCGTGTAGAGTTAGGAGGATTCAGAGTTGACATTGACTTAAATTATTTCAAAATATTTGCGTATGGGTAGGCACTTATCTAAGGTATTCCGAATCATCATACTTAAGAAAAATGTGACACCCACAAACTTTCTCGTAATAACAATTATTTGCGGATAAGTTAACTATGTGCATAAGTGTGTATGCCTATCTAGCAATACTGGATCACATTTTGTTCATCTATTTACAACTCCATTCATCTTTGAAACCTACACTTTCTTTATAATAAAATACCAGAAGAATTTCCTACAGCCTAAGAAAACTTACAAGCAACAGTGATTTAGAACTTTTGAGAAACCGCTGTTATCCTATAAATAAACTCAACAACAGTCCACAACTAACAGAAATAATAATATCTACCTTACAAACCTTTTACTGAGGCAATAATAACTATCTCAAAGTGTCCATTCTAACACCAGTTCGTCCAAAAACTTTATATCATTCAGACATATTTATTGAGAGTAGTAAACCGTTTTTAATTAAGGTTTTGAAAGCAATGATCGCTCGCCTGTTTACGAGTTTCGACCAATTAGGGAATATGATCGAAACATTTGAGATTCTTTCTAGATCTGTAGTTTATGCGTCCAATTTGTTACATGATGAATAAAATAATTGTGTTGTGTTGATGCTACTGTTTTTGAAATACGTGTTTTGGATAGGTAGGTAGTAGGTATAGTATGTTACGAAAGATAATTTCTTCTTGCTTAAATTGAAATGGCTTTCAGGATGGTACGTTTAATAAGTGTCTCAGTAGTAGAATAGAGTTTGAATTTAAATTCGCATAGTATTAAAACGGCATAGACAGTTTGTTATAATTAAACTTTTCCAGCAAATATTGTTTTTGGAGTGGTTCTTACAGTTATGATAAACTGCATCCCTAACATCGAGTGGTAATTTATCATGTTTTATTGTCAATCATATTGTATAATGAATATTATACTTCAAAATATAGACTTTTTATATCACACAACACCTACGCCAGCTACTAGGAGGTCTGCCAAACATATTTAGAAACGAGAAGCCATCAAATAGCCATAGAATAAATAAACATAAATAAATACCATAAAGAAGCATCTAAAATTTTACAAATACGCTAACGTTTTTAATCGAAAATTTTACATAGGTAGGTATACGTTTCTTTGACAAACCCGCGTTTGACCTCAACGATAAAGTTTTGATATTAAAATTGATTGTTACAAGTCCATCGGACATTCCAAACATAACCTCTTACTAGTGGCCTTTTGCAATATCCTATCTTTTGCATGTTTCGTTTACTAAAGATAGGAATTAGATATGACTTATATGCATGGTTTGTATGTACTTTCTCTGTTTTGTATGACTGTGTTTCGGATGGCACGTTAAACTGTAGGTCCCGGCTATCATTGAACATTCTTGGCAGTCGTTACGGGTAGTCAGAAGCCAGTAAGTCTGACACCAGTCTAACCATGGGGCATTGGGTTGCCCGGGTAGCTGGGTTGAGGGGGTCAGTCGCTCCTTGTAAAGCACTCAGCTACATCCGTTTAGACTAGAAGCCGACCCCAACATAGTTAGGAAAAAGACTCGGAGTATGACGATGATGTGCATGTACGGGGCTAACTTCAATATTAGATCTCTAGTAGATGGATTGAATATTGGGAATAATTTCAATAGGTCGCTTCGATATATTCTGTTAACGATACCTTGTGAAGGGTGTAACGAATGGTTTAAAATGTAGAACATCTTTGGAATGTGGATGAAGGAAGATGTTATGATTCGGTATAAATGCTTTGATTTAAAAATTATTGTTTTTAATTAATTTCTTGTAACATTCGGAGCATCCGGTGTTACTCAGATTTTGGTTATGAGGCTAAATAGTCGGTCCACAATGGAGCCGATATTAGGTAGTTTTGTTTAAGAAAACCATGATCACAGTCTGGTGTTACTCAGTGATATCAAGTTTTTTTGGTCTGAGAATGTATCGAGAAGAGAAACAATATGTTTTAACAAATACAGTGATGTGTAAAGTCATAAGAATGAAAGATAATCAAACAGTTTTTTTACACTTATATCGCGTTATTGATATAATCAGCTTATCACGATGAATGCAAATTAATTAATTTACATTCGACATTATTATTTATATAATAAGGCTGCGTGAAATCTTACCATAAAATTAATACGGACACATCGTAAATTTTACGATGCAGCTCTGTCATTTCTTAAAACTAATAATGATTTGAGGCTGTAGGTTTATAAGAAATATAATATTTTGATGAGGAAATCAGTGAAAGTATTGAGAACTAGCTGCTGTTTGCAGTTTCACCCGCGACTTGATAACCAACTTCCTTTTCCCAAAAATATAGGACTCACAAATAACGTGGCTGTTTCTTTATTGCTAAAAGATTCTCAAAATAGTTTCAGTAGGTCCACACGCTGCACCCCAAGCCCATTAATATAGAGTTAAGATAGGCTAGTTAACCCACTGTTACATTTTGTCACCTCAATTTCAAAAAGAAAGAATCCAGTACAGAAACTATGAGTCCTATTTTCCTAGAGATGGAATATGCCATAACGATTACTTGAACCTCTAATTCAACATCTTAAATATTCCAAATTCAAAAGAATCCGGTACAAATCGTTAGTTTATTATAACCGGCCATTCATACCAAGGACAAAATGCGGTTTGTTTTGGCCTTCAAATAAAAAAACCGAATGAAAAGTATTGTCATTTTAAACACAGCTAGTGAACGATTTATGATTTTTGGTCAAGTCGCTTGAATTTTAATAATTCGCTCATTAGCTATGGTTAATGCTGAATTTGGAAGGAATGTCGGCGAATCATCTTCCTGGCTAGAAATAACTTTGTTTGTGGACTGAGTTAAATGTGTAAAAAACTAGATAGCAATTTGGGAGCTGTTTCTATGATTAATGGGTCTTGGAAGGTCGTTTCGTGTAAAACAAGAAGCTGTTTTGAGATTGAAAGGGAAAGTTGTTTATTTGATGAGATGCCCACTATTGAGAATGCTGGGAATAAATTATGATGAGACATAGCTTTTTGTTTTTTAGTACTTGAATTTTTGTTATGATCAAAATTTCACAGTTCCTGTAAATTGTCATATCACCTCTTCTAGTAATGAATTATTAATAATGACTTGTTCATACCTAATACTTCACAAAAATACTATTTTTCTCGAGGATAATGTTAACCCTATGCTAATCGTGTGGTGGTCAGACAACCCATTTAATAAAGATTCCATTCCAGAATTTTAGCTCGTACTTACTCCTTAACCCACTAAAAACAAAAGCCGCTCAATCAAAAGAACGTTCTAGAAATAAAAATATCCCCATAACATATCGCCTGCATTACGAATGTACCGTGACGATGTTCCAACAAATGACAAACAGACATACAGAATAACACATATAAATCAGATGACAAACATTCGTACTGTGAGATGAAATATTGATCTGTCGCAGGCTTTTGATGGTTGAAGATGTTTTTGTACTAATTTTCGTTGTTTTTGTGTTTTTAGTAAGAATTGCTTATTAAATGACTTTAAACAACCGCATCTTATTAATAGAGATTGATTTATGAAGTTACTCTATGGAGAATATTTGGCAAATAGCGAGTAGGTAGTACCGCAAAGATTACGTCTAATAAAAATATAAAAAACTCTGTCAACTCTTGAACTTATTGAGTTACCCTTATACACATTCAACATCTTTCCAGGAACAGTTATGGCTTTAGTCTAATATAAAACAAAATAAAACTTTGACCTATCTGAATCTGGTCCAATGGGAACTAATACAGACAACTAAGCAACCTATATGACTCATAGACCAACAAAACCTGCAATTGTTTTTACAACATCATGCTCTTAACGTCACACATCAAAATCTGTCTCACATCCAGACTCCTTTTTCGTACAAAAAGCGTAACAAATCAGAAACAGGTAGAATAACAAAGACAAATACGTATAAATCAGCCGATCATACGGTGTCCGGTGAATTATTAGTCCGCTGTGAGATAATGGTCGCGGTAACACAAAGATTTTTGTGCGTGAAACGTGAGTTTTAAGATAGGTTCCGTATGTGAGAGAAATGTGTTGAAGTTTCTATAGACGAAACAAGGCATTCAATCTTTAAATGATATGTATGTATGTGTATAAGTCCGAAAGTTTAAGCTCCTCGATAACAACGAAAAGAAAAACCAGGAATACAGTAATTTAATAACGAATTCGTTGTTTATTTAGGTAGCAACAAAAAGAAAACACAAATGATTTTGAGTGACATTAATTTTCAACAATCATTTTATATATAAAAATAATTGCGAAGAATTCTGTGAAAGAGCCTATTTCAGAAATATTCCACAAAACATATTACAAGTCTATTCAATGGTATAATTGTTGGCGTAATTGAAAATAGCAAAGATGCTGCGAATGATATTTCATATGAATTATAATTATAATGAAAATAACGCAATAAACTTCACAAAAATTTTGCAACATATTGAACCGAGGATAGAAAGATTTTAAAAAAATCTCGGGGGGTAAACCTAATAAAATAATATTAAATTGTAAAAGAAAGCATTGGTAAATATGGTTTTAGACTAGAAATTAATACACAAAGAAGCTCTCAAGAATCTTAATGTCTGAATCAATACCTCGCCAAGTTATATGAGCGTCGAATTTAATTTTAAGTAGGTATACGAAACTTGTAAATAATTTGACGGAACCCCAAATTATGACAAAGCGGCGGTCGGCCGGTCTTTTGTCAACATCGGTCGTTTTATCAGGGGCATCTTAAAAGCGATCGAACAATAAGTGAATCTTAAGCGTCCGTGTTATCAACGCTATCACGGATACTGCTTAGGTGTGGTTCTGACACTTTATGTTATTATATTTTGTAAGTTTATTATTGTTTTCTTTGGAGTAAATGATGCTTCAGCAGCTTCGACAAATAGATTGCCCTCTCTGAAGTGAGGAGCCATTTGACGAATCAGCCAGAGAATTAGCTAAATAAAGAAAAGTATAGACCTACAGCGTCTGATACAAATTATTTATTTTGTTCAGTCACTTTTGAAGCTGAAAAAGCAAACGACTAGATCTCTTTTTCAGGAGTATTAGGCATTTGAGTTTGATTAAGTTATTTCAATAAACAATTAATGCTCGTGTGCGATACAACAACTATTGTTGTTAGTTATTATTAGACATTTTTTGGTCATCATCCTCAGTAGAACACCACTCTAACAAGATCAAAAGTGTTCCCGCAGCATCGCACCGTCCTGCCTTACCTTTATGATATTTTCGTAAATATTTTGCGTCGATCGCAACACTAAGATTGTGACAGTTCGTGAGATCACCGATACAATCCAATGACAATCGATTTTATATCCAAAACAATTGTGAATCGATACATTGACTCGGTTTAGTGTCATATTGTTTGATACAAAAATCTGTTTTATCGATACCCTTTATTATGCATCTTTCGGTTCAACGTAAAAGGGGCTTATCGCGTTTTTAAACATCTCTATTTATTACGGGGTTATTTGTCGTAATGAATTGAAAGTTGGCTTGGCCCGTAAGCTTAACATTCACTGAAGTTAAGTACTCTTTAAGTAAACGTGGGAAAATTTGTAAGTGAGACATCTAAAAAGGTTTTGTCAAAAATAACGAGAGTAATAAGATTTCAAGTAAGAATTTTGGAACGACTAAAAGCCTAACGCATGCCGTTCAAAAACAGATTCCCAATCGCATAAGCATCGGATAAAAACCTTATTCTTTATGAATAAGGCCATGATAAACACGCTTATTGTGCTTAAATAAGTTTGAAACTAACATTTCCGATTCGAGATTTTTCTTTTATTTCTTTTCACTGCACCGGGTTTTATAAGATGAACTGTTACCAAAAAGGTTGAATGCGTCCATAGTACGTATTGTAGCACTTCGGGCTGCGATCAAACGACAAAGACTCTTAAAAATGTTACTAATACACCAAGATACATTTTCCCTCCGTCTCAAAATCTTTGAACTCTATCCACGTAGTTATAAAGTTGGTTTTTGCTTGATTTTTGGTTTTGGAGGTCGGGTTAAAAGGAAAAAGTTGTGGTTCTCATGATAATGTTATTATTCGAGGTTTTGGAATGAGTGGGCTGGTGATCATAGCCTATTCTGTTGGAGGAGTAAGCGTAAAGTTCTTATTGTAATAAACCGGTCAAGTGTGAAAATTGTTGTCCAATGGGTTCCGTACACAAGTGACATTTTAAAACTGGAAGTAGCGTTTTGACATCAGATTATTTTTGTTCCTTAATAAGAGGTTTTTTTTTTCATTAATTGAGTACAATGTTTAAGTTGATCGTCCCAACACAATAATAAGCCGGATTAACTCTAGTTAAACACTTAGGTATATCTCTTTTTGCAATGCCAATACCTCTATAAATATGCCTGAATTCTAAGCTTTCACTATGCTATGGTTCACAATCCTAAGGAACTCTAACGATTATTAGTTAAGCTATACAAACATTTTGTGGTCCAAGCCGAGATTAAAGTTGTAACATACACTAGTCGAATACCGTGGATGTCACCTTACAATCTTCACAAAACAGATAATTTACTTACGAGAAAATTTCTGAGCGCATAATCATTTTTTGAGTGTCCAAAGTTGGACTGTTAAGTTATGATTTAATTTTGGGTATTTTGATAGTATTTATGGGAATACGAAAGATTCAATGTTGAAGATTTGTCTGATGTCAAGTATTTTAATTAAAATGTGTGGTGGTATGTATTCGATGGAACTCGGTTAGTCATCTAAGTGAGAAGCAAGAATTATGAATGAAGTTAAGAAAATTTTGAAACCAAATATGTACTATTTTGTTGTACTGGGGAATCAGGCTTTTTGTACCTGTCGCACTTGGCACTACTAGACCAAAGATGTAGTCAATATTAAAAATATAAATCCTTTTTTACACTATTATTTACCTCAAAACACCTGTTCAAAAGAAATATCGATTCTTAAACGTCGATCTCTATTCGATAAAGATGTCGAACCTTAAATCGGACCATCGGAATCGAAACAAAAAACCATTTAAGAAATCGTTGACATTACTCAAACCGGGACTCGATCCCTCCCTGCGGCCGCATTCCTATGTGCCTGCGCAGACGCACCGTCGCCGCACGCACACATGCGCACGGCCAGGAGGCAGTTCGGTGTTTGAATTTGAATTTGGAACAGCGATGCCATTGGTTCCTTGTTGTGAGTCATAAAGATAAGGTTTATGTGTTTCAGGATTGGGATAATCAACGACCGTACAATATGGTCGATGGGGATAATATGGGTGACAGTTGGAGTTGATTGGATGGCAATATATGTAGAAAGGTTGTTATCTGTTAGAAAAAGTATAATTGTATGTAAAGCTTAAAACTATGAGAGTTATAGAAGTAAAAGTAACTTACGTAAAGAAACTCTACATGAAATCTTAATATTGGCAAGAACATCCAGCTTATTTACTTATTCTATCAAACACAATGGTAATAATTACTTTAAGAAGTACTTACAATTATTTATTTTAAAGAGAGCATACCTTCTGTGCAGATAGAATGAATAAACCAAATTCAAAAGCCACAATACCGTCACAAAAGCCAATCCAAAAACTTACGATGACAAAAATAATTTCACACTACACTACAAAGAATTTACGTCGCAAAAATGTTATATCGCCAATAACTTACTAATTCAAACATTAATCCTTATAAGTTTCACAGGTATTGTGTACCAACACAACCGCCCACGCGAAATTCGCATAAATATGCATTCACACACATAATTCCAATCTTGACATGTCGACATAAATATGGAATGCACTCACGGTTTTTAGCAGATGCGGCTAGCAAGAGTACTTATAGTTAGATGATTTGCTATATGTTAATGACGTTTCGTGGGTCATCTGTCAAATGGATTTTGGGTTGAATAGGATTCTTGAATTGGTTAGAATAGAATTTTAAAACACACAGGCAGACTCTTTTTATCTTAAGTTTTTTTGTTTAGTAATTAATTTGAAGAAATTATAAAAGGTCTTTTTTTTGTATGTATTTTTATAGGTATCTTAGATACTTTCGCCGAATTTTGATAAGGTCTTTGGTCTCTGGTTCAAACACAATTTAATACTAGAAATATCAATTTCAATGAAACCGTAACCAATACCAATAACACTATCAATTAATCTGTAAATAAGAAACATAAATGGCCCTTTATCACCATTAAAATAGTTGCTCTATTTTCGCTCACATTTCCAGGATGACTCCATTCACCTTTGTGAGTTTCACAGTAACCAAATGCCACTGTTATTTAACAAAAATGGTGGACAATGCTAACCTTCATACAAACCTTTATAATGAAATTCCCGCTAAATTCGCGCCAAACGCCCGCAGTGTCGCCCAAACGCGTGAAATTATCCAACAATAACCGATAATGATCCTTTACAAGTGAAGAAATAAAAATAAATACACAAAACATTATTCCTGATATATTTTGCAGCAGGTTCAGGATTTTCAACCCTATTGCAAGTGATATTGAACTCATATTCGATTTTGTGCATAGGCAAAACTGCATTGACAATTTTGAACGTTGACAAAGTTTGTAATGCAGCTTTCAAAATGCTTCGAAGGTTTTATTATAAGGGAATAAGACCCAAAATGCTCCAGTATTAACAATCTCGGCGGGGCATATCGAAATTTTTCCACACCTTCTCTAGTCATTACGGGTAGATCCGCGGGGTGCTTCAACAATTGTTTTGCGTACATTTTCTGGATACGCCGATTTGTATCGTTTGTAATACAAAAACAACTTATTGTATTGTACAAAAGGGTGGCTTCCGCTAACCAACGGTGTTTAGTTTTGTGGCCTACACCATCAGATGCGGGTGTCACAGCGGGTTGATTTTTGTCACAAATTGTACCCATTGTGTCAATTTTTACTGATTTTCTTAAGCTATTGTTGGTGAAATTTTTACGACACGACTGAATGAGTCGTTTGTGTTAAGATGAAAGTATAACTGTTTGGTTTTGTCCAACAATCTATGTTGAAATCGTCTGGAAATTCTGCCTTTGTATTTACTTCGTCATGGTCGTCTATCTTGGTAGGGAGTCTTAGTGGTTAGAACATAAAACTGGCAATATTAAATACACCATTATTAGAGTCTTAAAGATATACGATGTGCTTTTGTTTATGTCAATAGTTCTGAGACTGATTTTGCGGTTAGAGAGCTCTGAAGTCTTAACTTGATAGTCTTGTCTACATCTACAAAGATGTGTTATATTATAAATCATGTAGCACTCACCTTCAAGTAATATCAGACTGTCCCCATTTCATTAGGTCTTCAAAATTCCTCTCATTTTCGTTGTAACTTCATTTGTAGCAAATATCGATAATTTTAAGTTAAATCGTCTAATACTGCCAATTCTCAATTAACAAATCTATCCAACACCACAAATTCAATAAGCCATCTATCCAAGAAAGCAGGTGTGCCATTAGCTGCACAATGCAGATCTGCAACAATTAGCACAACAATAGTCGCGCGCGCAGATCCAAGGTGCGCATACGCAACGCGTTGGAGAGTTTCACTTTTGTTGATCGTTCTGTTGTGATTTATATGCGCTTTGTTCGAAAGCTGGACTTCCGGGGCTTAGTTTAGATGGTGATCTATTTGGTAGATTGTTTGAGGTGAATTTAGTATTGATGAGAATACTGTTTAAGCACGTTGCGTGAGTTGTATTAGAGTAAGAGTCATCATCATCTCCCGAGCCTAACCGGATGTAGCTGAGTACCACTTCTTTACAAGGAGCGATTGCCCTATAGTGTAGAGTAGTGTCTGAAAAAAAGTAGAGTTAATCTGGAAAAGATTACTTTCATAATGCAAATAGTCACGTTGTAGTTACGTAGTGAGACACTGGTTTCTTTGAGAACTAAACACTTCAGAAAGATTCCACTCCGATATATAGGTAGTTTATTAGCAAGATATGCTGTTGTAATCTTTCACAAGAAAACCACACAATAGGGATGTATAACATAGAATCGCAGGTTTCACAGAAATACCTATAAATAAAACAACACAACCTTAGAAATAGCACATAAAAATCTCGCAGGTACAATGAAATTTAACAAGCACGGATAAAATATCGACCACGGAGTACCCTGGACTAAACCAGTATACTCTGACCTCATCGGCAGTATGTCCTTCTGTGGCTGACGGATCAACTTAAATTGGACTACGCAATACCGTGAAAGGACCATTTTATACTGACCTCTAGTATAGTTCGTGATGGAGAGCCATTAATATCAATTTAAATTGGACGGTGCTCAGCCTAAGTTATTTACATCTGGCAAGGTTTTTCTTGCAATTATTGGGAATGGTCGATTCGTTGCAAAATATGGATTGTGTCTAACAAAATAAGATGTGGCTATAATCTAATACTTGATTTTGCAGTTTTGTTTTGTAAGAACACTAAGTAAATGTCGCAACTATTATAAAGGCAGTAAATATCGAAATAAAACAATTATTTTACAGAATTGTGAACAACCAAAAATACGTATGTAAGCTGAAAAATTATACAAGCAGTTGAATTAACAACCTTCTCTCTTTTTGGGAAGACGGTTAAAATTTCATTTAATTGCGACGAAGAACACAATTATTTTTGATGAAAATATAAATCCTTGTGGAATGATTGTGTGACGTCACTAAACAGAGATCCCACAGAGGCATTGTGCCGACACCAACACAACATTTACATAAAAATATATTTCACATCAACCTGACCTTTTTCCGAATAGACCTATACTACTGGGACCAGATGACCCGCACTACCGTTAAGGCTATAGCTTTGGATACCATTTTAATCCAATATTTAATCTTGAAATATTATTTAAGAATTGTGACTGTTAAGCAAGTAGTCAATTCGCCTAAGTCATGAATAGTTAAAAAATGCAAATCAAACGAAAATGTACAATGTATTCATGAAAAAGTTGTTATTGTTATAGTAATTGCCCTAATGCCACTTATCGCAATGGATCCTTTGAGTATTAAAAAAAATACTACCTCAACATACTCCTATTATCAACACATGTAAAAAACTACAACATATTACAAAGAAATATTTAAAAACTAACATCAGCTATTTCCCGTCAAATCTCCATACAGTACCAGGACCGCATGATTTTGAGGAGATTTCTGATAGAATCAACAGTGGGCCTCAACGGAGTGGTGTCGGTTCGATAATGTCTTCCCCTCTTAGGCCCATTTCAATACCAAGTAAAATTCGGTTTACCAAAGTTCCCGTTTTCAATTCCACGCCGGAAAAGTTATAGATTGTTATTTTGTGAAGGGTTTTGGGTTACGGAATTTTTTTATTTAGTTTTCTTTCTTGATACTGTGATACGTTTTTTGGTTTTAGTTTCATTTTGAGCCTAATATTATTTGAATTAGTATAGTTATCATATGGTTAATTGCATTTCCTTTAATTGAGAATTCGCGTAAATCGAATGTTTTATTTTACATTACTTGCTAAACGATATCATCATTACCATTGTAATGAATCTAATTAGACACAACTGTCTAAATAACAAGCTGCGTTTAACTATTCTGAAACAGGTTTGAACTTACATCTATGAATAGTCCTAAATTAAATTTACGACCGGATCATTGTCCAACTATCACATTCAGATGTCACTAAAAAGCATTCCCAGTGCACTAAATCATTCGTTTCATTAAAAAGAACAGGTTCTGATCCTTGCAGCTCGTTGTCTCAACCTTTAGCGGGACATAAACTTAATAACAAAACACACTTGACATTATATCTATAAGCCACACGCGGAGTTTTAACAAAATCGACCAATGTTAAAACAACTTCTGAAAAGAACAAAAAGTTGCCCATCATAGCTCTAGAAAAGCTGGTGGTTCATAACACCGTTTTAAAAGTGAATTATATTAAACATTGTTATCACGTAGGCCGAGACGTCGTTACAAACAATAAAAGTAATTTTTACGAGTGGCAACCCCTTCGTTAATAAATTAAAAAGTTAGTTGGGGCTAGGGCTGAGAAACAATGCCACTTCACCCTGTAACCCGGAGATCTAAGTTTTGTCGCCCTGAGGTAATAAGGTAGGGTAGGGCGACTATAAATTAAGAACTAATGAAAATCCTTTTGAAGGGTTTCATTCATTCCATTTTATAAATGAAACCAAATCAATCTGTCTTTCCTCGTTGATAGTAAAATCTATCCAAATAATCCACAGGAAGCGTTCAATAGGCGATAATAGCTTAAAGTTGTACTGTTTGGTAACATTTTCACCATTTTCCTATTTTTGAAGCATTCCCTAAGTTTTTTCAAGACTACGTTGGGATTAAGTATATTCATATCTCGATCGATACTTTTATGTGCTTACTAGTGCATGTATGCCCAAAATAATTTATAAGCAGGTTCGTATTCTAGATTTAAAATCATCTTATGCTGACATTATTTAACATTTTCCAAAAATGTTAATCACAAAAATTTAGGATAACTGTTTGAAACATTTTTATAAAGGCTAAGCTTTGAACCTTATCCTTTAAACAGGAAAAACAAAACAAAAGTGATGCAATGGCTTCGACAAACAAACAAAAAGCAATTTCTAGGGAAACTGTTACTTAACAAAAAACAAAAACAAAAAGTTGCGCAAATTTACCTTTTCAACTCTTTTATAAAAACAACAAAGGGCCTAAGTATCAACCCTGAGTAATGGTGACATCTGATTGGGTGCATACAGTTTTGTCAAGTACCCCCAAATTAATTTTTGAGAACAAAATCCATTAGCGAATTGTGTTTTTTTCTTCGCATTGTTTGGGGTTGTCCCATAATTTACGCGAAACTCGATTGAAGTCGTTTTTAAACGCTAGGGCGGCGAATGCGTGTTGCATACATAGAATACACTTACAAGCCCTATTAGATCTTTTCACCTTTATGTAGTCTAAATCAAGGTTGAAAATCGAATGAGTTTCAGTTTCTGAAGTGAATGTCTAAGTTTGTAAATCGGTGTTTTCTTGTCAAGTCTATGATTTATAGGGAACAATTGTCTATAGTAGAATGCGTGTAAAGAGAATATTTCTATTTGTATCGTTATCCATTAGTTTTTGTGTTCCTTCGTGCGGGTTTACATTTGATTCAGTATTGTTGGCAGTGGCATTTATTGCATTCGATTTATGACCACTAAAGGGTTTTTTAAAGTGACTAGATGTGTTAGGCTTTTAGATATTTTTATTGGCTTGAGGTGTGATAGGTGTGGAAGATTCGTATTTGTTGTTTTTTTCAGAGCTGTGGCGTTTAAGTTCTTAGGTACTTCTTTTACTGGGTACTGGGATATAATTATTGTATTTAATGGGTGGCAAATATTATTTCATAGAGACTTCATTAATGCCTTTAGTTGTACAAGACTGAACTGGCGATGCTTTATTGACTGCACGGAGCAGTTTACAGTTCTACTGGGCTGTTTCAGACGCCATTTGATTCTTAGGTAGATTTAGATTGAGAAAATTATACCTATGTTGTTTTGTAAGTGAAAAATAAGCTAAATATGTGTCAAGCAGAAAAATATTTATTTCATGAGCAATAACACATTTTCCATTATACCTACCAAACAAAGCAAATCCTATTAGTAACAACACTATTGACACAAAAGATATTAACAATTAAAAATGTAACATATTTACTAGTTATTAAAAAACAAAATGGTTATAAAAGATCGTACCGGCGATTCGCAAACAAGCCGAGCTATTGTTTCGAAAAACATCAGCTGTGTACATTCGTGTACAATAAATGTAATACCCCATTCCGTATTCATATAGGATAATCCACACAAAAACCCTGTGTGCGACGATCAAAATAACTATAAAAATACAATAAGCAGCTTATACGTGTTCCCTTAGTTGCACACACTACAAACTTTTAGTTGGCCGATAGTTTGTTTGGGTTCTTAATAGGTATGAAGATGAATTGTAGCACGCACTGTACAAAGATCAGGTATTTAGCCGGTATCAAACCGACTGATAAATATGATTTAAAACAAGATTTTCTTTTATAAAAATAATCTCCAGTTATCGAGGCAACTATCGGCCGACTGTTTAGTCTGCCGTATACGGGTATTCTTAATGTGTACATGAAAAGGACGAACTCATACGAGTGAGGGATACCGAACAATTGTATTCAACTTTTGACTCAATAATTTGTTTGGTCACGGCTTTTCATGGGACGCGATAGAAAAGCGCTTTGAAAGGTACCTTAAGCGAAACTTAAATTATTTTATAATGGTACTTGATAGCTTTAGCGTTTGTTAAGGCTTTTTCATTGAGTCTGACTGGGTTTGTTAAGATTCTACCTTTGTTGTGTGTGATTTTAATGTGAGTTAAAGAAAAATTACGTACTGACTCTGGATTTTTATACCTTTAGAGCTCTTTATGGTAGCAGATTCTTCAGGTATAGGGCTTTTTTAATTGAACCTTTTCATGCCTAATTTTATCGTTCGTGTAGTAAATCATTGCTTAATTGATCAAATGAACCCGAATGATGAATTAAGTAGTATAATCTTAAATACATTGTAATGCAGAAAACTAGGAACAATTTTCGAAAATGGCATTTGCCCACACTATACATATGTACATATGATACATATCCTAAACATTTCAAACAGACCTTCCAACCGTTATTCACAAAATCCAAATTCAAAATATCGATTCCAAAATGGCGGTTCATTGTCAGCAATTAGGTGAAGTGTATCGAAAAGATTTAATCCCATTCGTTCATTGTGGGCTCAATTATAAAGAGTATTTATGCTTTATTGTGCTAATAAAATGTTTGGTCCTTTGTATACAAAATTGGGTCATGTTTGTAACGGCAACAATTGCTTTTGCGTCATATTTTACGTAGGTGTGTTTATTGAAGAAAATGGCGGGCGTAGTACATCATGTGGCTTTATTTTGGAGCTAATATAGTTGCAATATAAAACCAGTGTTGCTTACAACCTGAAATAAAATCGAACCTGAAATTATGTCAAAGATTGAAATATAAGAAGTAGGATTACGTGATAAAAGTGAAATAAAAATGTCTTTTTCAGGTTTCTAAACAATAAACTGCGTCAAATAAACTACTGCATAATATGAAATATTATTTACTTCAATCTTAATTATCTTGCAACAAGAACCATTTTGAGGCTACCCAAATATTCTGCCGCCAAAAATTACATCCCCACTAACATTAACTATCTGTATCATGCACCAAAAAAAACGATATGTTTTTGTGACGTCACAATCCGGTACACATCTGCCCTTTATCTGTCTTCGATCTAAAGCCGTGCTTAGCGAAAATACTCATTTATCTTAAATACGATCTGGAAGTTCTCTAATCTGTCTTTTGTGTTTGTAAGTCTGTTTGTTTGTTCGTTTGTTTGTTTGTCTGTTCGTTGGGGATGTTTTGTGCAATTAGTTTATAGGCTGGTGTGAATGTTTTGTGGGGAGTTAAGGTGATGGTAATGGATATTGATGTTTTTAGTGTTGCTATTGATAGTTTGCGGGTTTTGGTAGAGTTTTGTTTAATTTTTGTAGAATAGCTAAAGTTGCAGATTTTTGTGTTTTATTTTTGTGAAAGTAAATAAATAAAATACGCACACAAATGAGGTTAAAAGTAAGTAAATATGTTACTTATTACCTACTCATTTGATAAATAAATTAAACGCCTTTTAAAATATTTTGATAAATGTTAGGATCCACTCTAATAAACTTACATTATTAAATCACTTACACTATAAACTCGATTAAAATCCCTAACAATACACAAAGAAACTACAATCAAATCAATAATCAATGATATCGGCCACTCTATAACGAAAATATTTCGAAACTTGGACTTTTATCATTTTCCCTTGCCCTGCCGATGACAGTTCACCTAATTGATTGTTTTTTTTTCTATTTTCTCCTTTCCCTCCCTACGTCTTGGCGGGAAATTTAAAAATCGCTTTCAGTCCGTTCTCAAAGTTATGATTGGGAATTCAACTATTTAAATCGAGATTGGAAATATGCAAATGAGAACAGACCTTTTGTGCTGTGTCTGTGGGCTAATAAATAGTTGGAATTTAAATCTGTATTTGCTAGTTATAATGTTATTTAATTTTAAATTCGTTAAATATTTTAAGCGTTAATAAAATTCCTTGGGTAAACCTTCGTGTAGATTTTGTCAAAATTAAAAAATAGAACACCAATTTAGAATGTTCTTTTTAATGCCTTAAAGGCATGCAGTAAAACAAAAAAGGTTTAATGTTATTTTCTGAAAATCACTAAGTATGCCACTAAAAATATTTTCAGAACAACAGAAATAACATTATGGTTACGGGTATCTATAAATTATTCTAAAATCAACACCGGGATGAAAGTAAACAATTTTTTTTCACAAAACTGCTAATTTGGGACTAACCGTAAAATTTTCGAGAACCAGCTATTCTATGGCGTCTAAACTCCATAACGTTTCCATTATCTTGTTAGTGAAATTATACAATGCTCATTACTGTGGTTCCGAAACAGCATGACATTTTCCAAAAGCAACCGAAAATCATCCATAAACAGTGATTAACAAAGTACATAATAGAGTAGCTGCAACTTTCAAAATTGCAGTCCGCAGTGACCTCCAACAAATTTAAAAACCCAGAAAAAGAAGAAAGAATCATTAAATGTCCACAAACATCTTTGTTGAAGACAATGAAGGTATAATGCAGTCACTAAGCTTTCAAAAGCATACAGTGGAAACGCCGAAGGACCTTAAAACAACAGTTAAGAATAGTTGACACGGCTATGGAATGTCTTTTCTTCCATAATGTTCCTCTATTGTGTATAATGTCATAAAAATTAACTTTAGAACCATCGGCGAAAGCTTTGATGGCTCAAGATATTACTGCACTCCTGACAACTCTTTATCATCCTAACGCCCTTTCATGTCCTCTACAATAATAAGCTTTGTGATCAACAGTTAAGGTTCAAATTCAATCAACAATAGTTCGTTAGTTATGCACATTGGATCCAAAGTTAATGCCTTTGTCTAAACAATTACGGTGTGTATTGTAACAGGCATTCATTTGTGTTTCTTGTTCTATTGATACCAAGTTTTTGTTCCTTGGGTGTCCGAACCACATCATAAATCAGCCGTTACAGGCGAATGTTATATTATTTGCATACTCGACAAGTATTATCTACATGATTTTCAACCCTATCATTGAAGTAATAAAGTTCATTCAGAGTTTTGAGGAAGTAAAAAAGGTTGGTGTGTAAGGTTTGCGCGCGCGCTTCCAAATGATGCTCTTTACTATTGACGTTTCTATTCAAGCTATGTGCGATGTCTGATGTTTTTATAAACGATAAATTTTCAATTGTCAGCCTCCATTGTGAATTGGCGCGTTCTTACATCGGTACCAAGTTAAAAATACTGTTCCTCAAATGTGTGTCTGCGAACATTTATCAGAGGTATAAGGAGATATTTGGTTTTGTGAGCAACAAATTCATGTTTGTTGTGAACGGAGTCATGCAACATTGTTTGGTCTTTAAATGCATTTTGAATACGTTGATTGGTGTGGTTTATTTAGTGGGATGAAGACGTCTGAAGGCAGCACAGAAGTAAATTGCCTATTCATGGCTCGTGACTGATCAAACGTACCCGGAACAGTGTGTAATCATATAGTTACCGTGTAATTATCGTTATTCATGTCGTTCTTAGAATGTACCGTTAAATTGTAAAATGCTTCTTAAGCTTGCTCGAATACATGACTGGAAAAATAAATAATATACAATCACGCTTTGTGCTGTCCTTCTTATATGTTTAGTTGCTCCTTTATGTACATGTACAGGTGTCAGTTTGAATGGTTCTTCACTAATAGTAGTTGTAGCACCATCTGTTTTCTCAACCGTGTGAGCTGTGTTTTTAGAACTAAATATTCCGAGAGTGAAATAAACTCCTCTTCATTCATCTGTACATAAAATTTCTTCATCGATATTTTAAATGATTCTTTCAGTTAAGCAGCTGTCTCCACTCACATAAGTATTAGGTAATGTTGTCAACAATCGAATTATCGAATAAAACTCTGAGCTTTTTATTTACAAAAATATTCGTTGACCTTTAATTTCATGGAACAATAAAGCATTGAAAGATGGAAAAGGTTAGCTAACTTATTGTGAAAAATAAAGAAACAAAAGTTATGACTTAATCATGAAACTTGGAGCATTCAGAAAGTTGTTCATCATCAACAAAAGATGAGGTGAGGGTACACCATATTTTCCAACGAAGCTGTATTACGCAGTCTGTGATAATAATCGAGTTTTTCAATTGTATAATAAATAAAAGTTACACTCAATTTCATAACGGTTTCGCTGTTAAGGAGTTTTTTGTGGGAAATATGAAGTAACTTATGCAACTTAGAAACTGTTGGTGGTAAAAAAATATTTGTCGATAGTTTTTTGTTATTGATATGCGACTATTTAAATTTTATAGTTTGATAGATCACTTTGATATCGCTTATTCGTCTATTATCTACATAGAGCAAAAATGGAGAACTATTAAACTAAACTACTGATGACGATGTAAAACTATAGGTATTTGAGCTAGCATGGTCAGAGAGGTAGTTCAACCAGCATGGCAGCAGTGCTAAAATATGTAAAATGGTAAACTAAATGGCAGAAGATGCCATACAAATGTATTAATTTTAACAAATACAGAGTAATGTCAACAGTCAAGGAACATACAGGAAAATACATATTTTTATTCCCCCATTTTTGTTTCAAATTACACAACTGTTTAGAAATTAAGTTTTCGGATTGTTTTTGTCCAAGTTATGTTTTACTAAGTAATAATTTTGTTTTGTTTTGAAAAGAATGGGCTTGATACCTATTAGAAAACAAGGCTTTTTGTATTTGTTTGAATTTTGAAAACATTTTTTTTGGAGTTATCGTTCTGTATGTTTTGGGGTTAAGATTAATTGTGTTATACAAGCTCTGATTTATACTCAAGCCTTTTCTTTTGTAAAATAAATGCTGTCACTATTACGTCTGTCACTTATTCAATTAAAATCACACTTTCTTTCTCACCTTTTTCTAATTATGTTATTTTATTCATGGTGTTTGATTGCACACTCTTAACACCCCCGTTTTTACACCCTCGGCAAACTTCGTCGGCTAAAACGCTAATCGCTTCAACTTTGTGAAGACGCTCATTTGCCTTTTCAAGTCACTTTTGTTCGAAGCCGACGATGCAATGTCACTTAGAGCCCCCGCAGACCACAGATTTTTTATCGGCCGATAGTTTAGTCGGGTTGGCCTGCTAGTACGCACACCGAGCCAACTAAACAGTTTAGTCGGTGATGAGTGCGCAAACTATCCAACAGTCTGCCGACTATTTGCTAGTTTCTAACCAACTGGTGAAAAGAGTGGTCGCACCGCACAATGAAAATTAATAAAACATTGCATAGAAATGTTATTATTGCCCTCATACACCGGAGAAGGAAAATTAAAAAGAGAGCCCGAGAGTATTGGGTGCATCCTATCTTTAGTGATAAATTATGAAATGGAAAATTTTACACTATGCACGCCAAATTACTCGATTATCCGAAAAAAAAATTCGCCTTTTATCGAATGAGCATAACTAGCTTAGCTACAAAACACGCGCGATCGACCACTCGCTGTTAAAGCTCGGAGCGAACTGAACTATCGGCTTAGTCGGCCGACTAAAAAATCGTCATGTGTGCGCGTGTGGTAGGGAGCCAATACTGATTATACGGTCGGCCGATAGTTTGCCGACAGTTTAGTTTGAATGGAATCGGGAAGCCCATCAAACTTTTTTATCGGCCGATACCAAATCGTCATAGTGTGCGCACTTGCTTACATCTGCGTACTGATTAAGAGCCCGACCAAACTATCGGCCGATAAAAAGTCTGTGGTCTGCGGGGGCTCTTAGCCGAAACTCTTAAAAGAGCTTTATCAATAACGTCACGGGAAATTCAACCTTAGATTGTCAAACATAGGGTTGATGTTCCCTTGTGTGGTTGTCGTGTCAACTTTGATGTAGATAACAGAACAAATTGAGAAGTGTCCCGTTTAATTAGAGTTGCTTCGAAAAGATGTCTGTCTCAACCGGTGTGGATAATACAAGCGGGCCACCAATTAGTTAATGGTTAGATTGTAGGATTTTAATGAGATTGTATCTTTTGGAAAAAATGCAGGACCCTTTGGGATAGACAAGGAGTTCATAGGAAGTGTTTGAAAGGTGTTGCTACCCATAATTTATTTAATTGTCGGTATTTTTGTTTCTCTTATCTAATTTGAGGTTGGAAACAGGAGTTTTAATGTTTTGTAATTAAAATTTTACCAAAATTTTTAATGAATCTGTTTCCTTATAATTACTGTAAGCTACTGTATAAAGCGTACCAAAAGTAAAATTAAGCTCAATTTTGCGATTTTTGATGTGGTATCTTTTCATGGCGATGATCTTTTAGTGTTTTCCCGTCTAAGAAGTAACCATTTCTCCTTCAAGTTTTCCTCAATCATTTCTGAGTATCAAATATTTCTCAGAAACTAACGTAAACACAATCTGTAGTGTCCCCCGCTTGGCCGATCAAACTGAACCATTGCTAATTAATGTAATAAATTAGCACTAACCGAAACTCTGTGGTTAACTGAGTAAAAAATTAAACGAGTGAAAAGCTTAATTAACGCGTCGAGGTTTTAATATCAATAATTTTTTAGTTTAAGACACCCTCTTTGCTGTTTTGGAGTTGTAAAAATGTGTGTGCGTAGTTTTTTTGGGTGGATGCGGTAATTTAGGGTATGTAGAAAAGTGATAGCACAGGAAAACTATCCTAGTGGTACATGCACTTAGCCACTTTATTGTTTATCAAATTTAAACTGCCCTAACGGGCATTACCATTGCCATACTTATGTTACCTATGAATTTTAAGTGTCAGTCTCTCTGTGGCATCGTTGCCTCAGAACGGATGAACTACTTATTTTGTTTGGATAAATTTATTTTTCACATAGGTTTTCTAGAGAGAATAAGTTTAGCGAGTTTGAGAAGAGTCCTCGAAATAATTTATCCAACATACATATAACATACGTGCCAATTGATTTTATCGAAGAAGCAAATAAAATGAGGAAAATCTTTTAGAAGACATGAGTAAGTTCATATTCTAGGAATTCTTTTTTGGCAATTCTTCATTAGAAGGAATTAAAGATAGACCAGTAATTAATAGTCACATGTATTAGGCACCATAGTGACGACCAGTGAAACACCAACAAATTTTACCACATCTGACTACATCCTACATCTATGACAACCCAACTACTCGACGCTATAATTGCACAAGGCTCGACTGGGAGCGTCGGCAGAAACGCTTACTAATTGCCATTGAAAAAAGGCGAAAGCCCGACTGAAAACATTCCCAACCAGCTTTGATGTTTTTTTTTAGTAAAACCGAGCCTTTTGCCTTCAAAGCTTGATAAGCTACACTACCCTTGAAGTCGTAATAAGGTACTTTGAGCCAGGTGTGACGTGCTCGCGCCCTGAAAGAAGAGTGCCAGTGACTTTGTGCTTCCATCTTGTGAAATGTGAAGGTTTTTCTTTGGGGGTGTTGTAAGTTGGGGATTTGCTTTTGAGGCCAATTAAAGCATTTTTTTTATTGGTAACACCGTCGAGTTTTGTTGGAAGTGATTAGTGAGTGATTTTGTGTGAATTAGTTCCGGTCTGATCCACATTGTTGGGAAATGTATACGTCATACTTCTCTCAGAGATTCATTAGAAAATAGTCCATTCATATAGAAATGAGTCGTATTTATCGGCTTAACGTATACGTAACAATAAGTCATTACTATAATATATGTATGGTAGAATCAATTGATGAAGTGTTACCATGTCGCACCCTTTATTTCTACTCTACTGAATTAACTTTTCATTGGTGAACGCACTTGTAGATAAAAGCCTATTAATGACAAAAGGTGACCAGAAAATACAATATACCAGACTATGTAATAAGTTCATATAACATAGCCTATAGTTGTTATAACATTAGAATAAATGAATAAGAGAAATGGCATAATATTCATTGAAGCCAACAACAAATTAAATTCACTATTATTTGCTTGCAATAGTAACTAGACTATTACGTCACTAATCCGAGCCTACCCCATTCTAAATTTTCTAACAGGTCATTTTCCATCAAAATCCCTCACTCAATAACCAACTTTATACGAACAACTTAAAGTTCAAAATCACTTGTGTAATTTCAGGACATGATCTTAGCAAGGGCAGGTGATTAGCATTTGGTACATTGACATGGGAGGTCGTGTACCTTAGAAACCTTATAAGAAGTTGTATAATATAATAATTAAGTACAATTATGCGAAGTTTTCATTCATTTTAGATGGCTGTGACTTTGGGTCGTTAGTTCAAAGGTTCGATAACTGGACAGTCGCGAGTCAAGATATTTTGTGACCTGGTCATAGTCTGTCCTGGTACTTTACCTTGTCTGAAATTCAAGTGAACAGTTGTGATCAGATGAATAATACCCGTCCTCATTTTGTCCCTTGTCACATGTTATATTGTGCAGGAATGGTAGAGCTTGAGAGGCTCCTAGCTCGAATAATTTATCGAACATAAAAATTTAGCGGTGTCAATTAAACATAGTTGAATCTTCAAAAAATATTAGTTTCTTCTAAGATTTATTAATGTGGCCTATGCTTTCCCACTTCTGGGTAAAGGCCTCATACCTGACCTTATAGTAGATACACATTTCATCCTATAAAGATTTTATGAAACCTTTGTTATCTATAGGCACTTGTTGGTGCATTTATGGGTTAAATAAAATTTTATAATTGGTTTTAAAGATTTTCTACTGTAAAATCATCAAACTCTCTCAAAAATCATTACATCTTCTCATTCGAAAGCAGTCTTCCAGGATCCAGTTACCAGTTTACCCAAAATATTCTAATTAACGTGTCGGACTTGGTAAAAAGTGTCAGAACAATAGTTCTAACACCTCGGCGTGTCGGACGGATGTCGGTAGGCGACACTCCCCCAATTGTTTTCGACTGAACATCAGTTACAACCAGTTCACTGTATAGTGTACACCCACGGTGGAATTATTAGAATATGTGATCCTACTTGGTTAGGTTGGGTGTGCGTTTGGAAGAATTTTTAGGACTAATTAGTAAAATATTTTTTAGAAGGCCTTGATTATATATAGAAATTGCCATTTTAATCAAATCAGAATACCTTTTTTTGGCTACTTCGGCCCCAAGATGTATCTCTCTTAAATTAACGTAGAATTTTAAGGCATATGGACTGCATGTCTCCAACAACACAGGCCATCATTATTTACCAACTTGCTGTAATAATAAAGTAAATAAGAGACACATAAAAAAATATGATTTATGAAAAACTAAAAAAATATTAGTCAAACATTTCATGAAACTAAAATAAAATCTAGCAGTTCTCCATTTTAGTAACGACTATTTCTATCTTAATATCCACTGTTCAACGATATCAGATGTGTGCTATACCTACCTAATTATCCCGCCTAATAATGAACTGATGGTGTTCCTAACTAGAGACGCGTACCTAATACCTGTTCCACACAATGATTCATTGTCTACAACACTAAACTTCTGTTCAATAGTTGTATTCCGGCCGAGCCTGTTGAATAATTACTTTTCCGGCTACCGTTGCCATGGCAACAACCTTATTAATTAACAGGAAAATATTTAAAAAATTACTGTTAGAAGTGAGAAAAATATCTTTAAAACCAGGTCTGTGAAACTTAATAAAAATAAAATTATAAATTATACATAATTTGTGTGATTTTTCTATGCTTTATGTAAGTAAATAAAAAATACACACACTTAAATTTGAATTCAAATTAATTAATTATAAAATGTCCACGAACCGTAAAATAGCGGAATATATTACAGATGTCGACACTATGAATAGAAATACATAATTTTACATAATGATAGAGTTAAATAAATTGAGATTTATATTAGCACAAAAAGGTGGCACAAAAAATCGCCAACACAATTTATCATAATAAAAGCTATCATCGACAAAAACGAAGAAAAAAAAGAATATCGTGGCATGAGTTGCGCTCGGAGGCTTTGAGCCGCCGACACGGCGAAGGAGCATTGTTTTCAAATCGGTAAAAGATCCAGTTCCGCCACTGGAACACACCGCATTAATTACACGTAATTGAATTTCGAATTGGAACGATGACATTTAAATTTTGGCGGGATCCGTTCACTCGGTAGTGATGTGCAACAAAGACCTCCCGCCGCTCGATATAATGGTATATTAGAAACATCGAATAGTGAAATGTGTGTAATGAGAATTATCTGGATTGCTTCTGTTGTAACGGCAGGCTTGAGACTGATACACGCTTTTATTGTGCCATGAATAGCATTCTTCACTCCCCTCTATACTAAAAGATTATTTTATATTGTACTCCCTTTATTATGAGCAAAATAGTAATCAGTTAGTTTATTAGGTGCGTTACTTGCAGAAATGCTTGGGAACTCCTTTTATTCTTGCCCGTAAAACGCGGACACCTATTTCGGTAAAGCTATTAAGAGAGGCATAAAAAAAATAATGGCTATATTATTTCGTATAAAGTGTTTTGGTAAGTTATTCTAATTTATACAAATATTTTACACGAGTATAAGTAATCTTCATTAAATTAAAATTCAGCTCAGCAGGGGATACTCGAAGCGGGTATTAGCATGATAATTAGCGGAAAACTCTGTGCAGTGTGCATTCATCTTGGTAGCGATTATTCCTGGCTTCAGACGACTACCGATTTTAGCGTCATGATTATAGGGTTGGTAATTGTGAAGATGGTTGGGTTCTTGACAATTGCTGGATTGTCTCGCGTGAATGCGCACATCCCTAGTAGTCGAGTCGAGGTAGCCACGTGGGATCCCCTGCGGGGACGCTGATTGTCGACGAGTGTCGCTTCACGCCGAACGCGCAACACTAGTGCCAAATTCGAATTTAGAGGTGTTATTAATTTGATAAATGATATCGATCCAGACATTTTTTTAAGTAGTAATTTCTAATTAGCTTTTTATAACCGTTCAAGTAGTTTTATGTCTTTAAGTACTTTAAAGTTTACGTTGAATATGTAAATTAAAACGTAATAAAAATGTCTAATCAAAAAACTATGTATATCACTAAAATTGTAATAAAAACAGAAGTTTATAGATCGGTGGGCAATGTTTTCCATTTTAATTGATTTTATAGCAGTATTTTACACCTTAGTCTTAAAACATTCGAGGAAAAGTCCAAAGATTATGCACAGGAGATATGACGCAGCAATTTCGACAAGTTCTTGCCTATTTTACCCTTATAATTTCTGGGTATAATTGATACCTTTGTTTACAAGGTATAATAACGCGCAACAAAACTAATTAGTTCCCCATACCCTCCCCATGTTCTACCGTTAAATTAACTAAGCGAATCAACTGATTTGCCTGTATCATGACTTGTGTATTTCTTACTTCAAAATATCCTCCATGTGAAATATAAAGCACTCTTTGTTTATAAATTGAAAAAAAATGTAGTGAAAACTATGTGCTTATAGGAAATTCTGGCTTTACAAATGTTTCAATAACACAAGCAGTACCTAATACATAAAAATAAATGCTGAAAGCGACATCGCAATCTGAACTTCATAATTAAGTACTTGATTAATTCATTAATAGGTATAGAATACATATGTGTGAAAACTACATATATCAGGAAAATCTACAAGATTTTAACCAAGAATCATAATAAAAGTTAACTCACAAATAAAACCAGTTGCAAACAAATTAACACATAACAACTAAAAATCATTAAGAGGCAAAGGTAGCTAAAATGCCGCCAACGGTCGCATGACACAGCAAAACTACTTCATTGTTCTGACATATTATTCCAAACCATAATTAGCAGGCGATATATAATTTCACGGGAATTATAACGTTATTAAAACTCGAAGCGCCATCTTAAGGCTTTCATAGATGTAGCGATATTTTTTTTCGGTAGTTCTTAATTGAAAATATGATTTAGTTTTAAGTTGCTAATGTGTTAAAATGTGCGAACTAATTGTGCCGTTTATAATAGGCGGTGTAGAAATTGATTTATGTGGACTGATAATTTAAATATTTCTATATATCCTGGTCTTTGATAATAATTAATAGATATGCAGATATTTTTGGCTAGAGCCTTCAACTTATTATTTTCCTGAAGCCGACGGCACGATTTACACTAAAGTGACAAGTTTTCAGTGGCTTAGCAATTCTGTAGTATGCTGAAGGTCGTAGATTCTTTCACGGTAGACTTATAATTTGGCTAATGTTCGAGTGTTTTTATGACCACAAGACAGGAAAAATAGCTTGTACTTTTCAGCAGTAAATATGTCAAGATTTTCTCCTCTAATAATTGAAATTGACTCACCTCAGTTGGTGTTTGAATTTCCAACCATACAGTAGCCACTCCATATCAATCAATAGTAAGTCCCTATATACAAGAAACAACACATGTAGTCCGTCTGTAATCCGACGCGACTATCTCCGAAAACATTGTCCCGCTGAAAGACGACGAATGTCCAATGACGGGAGGAGTTCATACTGGAAGGAACCAACCGTTTTTATAGAAGACTTTTACGTATAAAATTGTCCGAAAGTATCAACGGATTTTGACAGACGAGCAATTATATTCTCCATAATATGTAGGTACGCAGGATTGTTGGATTGGTTGGGATAACAATGAAATTAATAGTGTGATTGATTGGGAGTGTAAACGTACAGAAAACTAATAAGCAACAGCTGTAACGTAATTTAGCGTTAAAGCATTTGGTTAAAATTGTGTCCTGCCTATCCTTTCTAAGGTTTATTATAGAGATATAACAACGAAACCGTATAACAAATAGATAGACATAGTGACTTACATCTACATAATATTATATTAGAATTTCCACAAGCCACTGACTTACCCTCAGCACACAACAGGCTCAACAGCACAACGCCATCCAGATACGTGCACATTCAAACATCGAAACCTAATTTCCTGTCTCAGATACACCATGCACGCCGGTCTAAGCCTAAAGACAAATACACCATCAAAACCACTGTCAAATGACCTGTCCCTCCCCTCTCCATCATCTAACTCCCAACACGTGAAGGGGACTTGTCATAGAAATACGCGGGTCAACATATAATGGTCCGGTTGACCAAACAGTTCTAGAGTATTGTGCCGTAAAGGAGGTTTGAAAACTGAGTGTTTGATGTGTCTCGATTCGTCTGGCCTGCTCAAGTTAGCATGTATAGATAGAGAAGGCAATAGTGACTGTCGATGGGTGTATTATGTTTCTGGTTAGGATTGGATAGGTTGCATGTTAGAATCGAAAGGAAATGAACTTTAATTGAAAAGACTGAAACATTGATGAAAGCAGCTTAAAAATCTTAATATCTTTGCAAATAAGCCATGATTCAAAAATATATCTCGTGCAGATAAGGTTTCTTCAAATTCATTTTTGTACTTATAAATGTACAATTCAACAGTTACACTTACAAGCCTCCAGAATTACTTGTCACAAAACTGCATTACCCTTGTCCATCAACTGTCTATCAGCAACAAATAACGGTCAAGCATTCAAGTTGTCAAATATTCAAACAAAGCTTATCAAAATCTTATATCTCGGGCGATTCCTGCAATTTTATTTCCCACAGCGCAAACTTAATTCAAATGCTCCAGATGAGATAGTCACATGGGTCCGAGACTCACACAATGTTACCCCACGACAATACCTTTAATTTTAAGTACGACGCTTTGTCCAAACTCGGACGAAGTATTTCGAGACCAAAGTCCGATATTTTGACCAGCAACAGCCGAGAAGCCTTAACGACAGAGTTTCAGAACTTTGCCCCGAGTTCAAACTTTTTTGTTCAAAACTTTTTTCTCCAGTAATTATTGTATAAACACTGGCTGGTAGAAAACTGTTGCCTGTGGCGATGCTGAACTTCGATCGAACCCTTTTAGTTCGAAAAGTTTTTTGAACAGGCATCGATTCTTTCGGATTGGTTCTTCAGAATATTCGTACTACTGATGTTGGTCGTATATTCTGGTATATAAAACTTTTGGAATTTAAGCCTATCTTTGATTAAGGATGCCTAGGAGTCTTTAGGCACATGACTTGTAATTTATTCAGTCGGAATGCAGCTGGTCGAAGTTTTTCGAGATCAGCGGAAGCCTTAAAATGTGCTTATTTCTTGTAGACAGAAACTTTATTTACGGTAATCTCTACCATGCATTATTGTCTGGGAATCTAACCCATCACAATTTATTTACAACCGCCAACCGAAGCAGTCCAGTTTTTTATCTCCAACATTATCTTTGAGAAACAGATAGACACACAACAAAACTAACAAACGCTACAATTGTTCCGTATCAACCCCACACAATTCATGAATACACCTTAATTCTTCCCCTTGGCGAACTTCTCACAATCCCTTTTGCATCTCATATCAAAAACGCATTAGCAAAAAATTGACACAGAATTTGATTGACGTGGACACGTATGACTAAAGAAATGTTTGGAATTCAAACAATAGTAGAGTTCATAGGTCGCTTTGTTGACTGTATATACCGACCTTCTTTTGTCGGAGAAGACAGAGCCGCGCTTTGCAATAAAAGGTAAAGGAAAGAGAATTTTTGTTAGATAGGATAAAGAAAAAAATTGACAAGGACAATGTTTAGTTAAGACTTGAATGTGACGATTATGATGTATGAGCAAAGCTGTCTTAATCTGAGAACAATTAAATTTTAATGTAGATATGAATAGCAACTAATTTTAATCCTGTCATTTGTTTAATATTAAAGGGTATGTAGAAGTGTATAGTAGCTGTCTTATTTAATTTTTGGTAGACAATAGTGACCCATAGAAATACGTGGTTTAAGCAATTTTTTTTTCAAGTGTCACTCTAAATCCTGATTGACCGTCTGTGGTTGAATTCCGGTCAGAACAATCATGATAATTTTGTAATGTTCTCATATTCGTTCAATAGGTTACTTAAGTACGAACTAAAAGTCCACTACTTATTATTTTGATTCAAAAGTTATTGAAAGAATGCTTAGTATCTTTCATTGGTAAAAACATGATGGCAGTAATTTAGGAATTACTTTTAGCAGCCTTGTCTTCGATTATTTCCTATATTTAGATGATGCGATTCTTCCGCGACTGAGATGGTATTATTCAGACTTTTTTAATCTTTACCAGAAAATATTTAAATAAAAATATTTGTCGAACTAAAAAAAACACATAAATCTTAGAACTAACTATTTTATAATGAGATGCTGACCCAACGGACGATCCTGGGAATAGTACACTTTAAGCCATAAATATTATCCGTTATCATACAGTTATTAAATCAGTACGGATCATAAATTTAGGACAACGGGAGTGACCGCCGCGTCCCACAATATGGCGCACTCAAAATTACATTAAGCCGTGTTACCATAGCCTTTTATGAACTAATAATGTGTACCACAGAAAGACTTTGCATATAAATCCCCTAATTACTCGATTCATAGTCAACTAATCTCGACTAGGCCTTTATGGCGTTTGCATGGGGTTTTTTTTACAATTGAGAGTGATTTAGGGTGACCGGAATTCTTGGTTCGACCGAGGATAGGAAGAGATGGTCTAGTTTGGACAGTTGTGGACATAAGTGTTATAGGTGGATGCTGTTTTGAAATAATGTTGCAGCTAACGAAGTTGATATAAAAAGTACAACTCAAACGTAACAATTTAAAAAATAAATTTCAGAAACGAATTTTATTTTGTAGTAAAACACCCAATTTTACAAATGGTTTGTTATTTTTATATAGTCACGTATTACTTTCATACTTGCACCTTTACCTGTTAATACATTTTAGACATTATTGGACTCAACAATGTAAAAGCTTTGCATGTAAACCCTTTACACCACTGTGTCCGATTTTAAATACCTTTCAAACCGCACCAATCTTTATGACTGTACATATAACTTAAAAAACCAACTGCTCGTGACACGCAATAAAATGGATTAACGCAATTGAATCGCCCTTACGTTTCTACCAGGCCCTTAGTCCTGGGCCCTTGGTGTCGCAGGCCCTTGCCCAAGGCCCATTCACACAAGAACTTATTACATTACATATAAATTAACATATTATTACGAAGGTGACATGCATTTTGTTACAATTGTACTTTTCTAAGATTTATATATGTAAACATGAACGTGAGACAGTAAGTGGAAGGATGCGTTCTATCTCATTGTGTTCAGCCATTCATTTGCTTATAAAGGGAAAACTAACGAAGTATTGTTGTTTTGAATTATTTTTTTCTATCTTTTTTTTTTATTTTACCTTCGCTATTTGCACGTTATCTAGGCTGAATGATGATGCGTATTTTTTCACTTTTGTTCGCGATTGTATCGTAAATTAAAATAGATTGTAGACTATTTGATATTTTTAATTAGGCTCACTTCTTTTTTGGTCGGTCACTTATTCTTGGTAAGTTTCTATAGAGCAGTTGAATAGACACCTTTTATTAACTAACCGTAAAATAACTGAAAGAAACGGTCAAAGTTAACAGAACAAACTATAACATTCCATTAATAAACAAGAAACCTCTATCAATTTTCTCACCCACTTCACTTCAACCCAAAATTTACACAGTACTAAAACAAATTACACATAGTTGCAAAAAAAAGTACCTACAATCTAATCTCATTAGGGACAACAAACACTTGAACATTCACCGCCCTCGACTCAACGAGCCAGTTTATTTGGCACGCACTGCACAGCGGACAATTAAAATCGCAAATAAAATTAAACACAGTACGATGGATTATCGCGATTTATCGGGGGTGGGCTTTCGTAGCAGTTTTACAAATACGAGTGTGAAGTACCGTTTTGTTGGTTTTTATTATTTGGTGGGTGATTATTTTTGGTGGGAAGTGTAATGTTGAATGGTGTGTTGTGTTTTTTTGTATGGGAATATGGTTTGCTGTCATCGATTGCATTGTCACTATTACCGTATTATGTATCTGCATTTTACTGGATTGCTAGGCCCTTAAATTTTTTGATAGAAATAACTTACATCAGAATATTAATTCGCTTCAGTTATTTTAATGATTGCATTGCCATTTAGTTCTTTTCTGTTTACTTTTCCGCTCTTGTCATTTGCTCATATATTTTGGGTGTTCAGCAGTCATTAGTTACCAACTTTAAAACTTTAAAGCAATTAACAACAACTATATACACGGTGTCTATACAGAATATGTATAAACCAATATTATCTATTTACGACATGGTCAATATTTTAAATCAGCCAATACATAATCACAAGTCCACCAAGTACTCAAAATCTAGCAATAAAATAAAATCGCTACAAGCCAGTTTACACCACACTTACCCGTCGCTTCCCACTCGTGTGCTAAACGAAGCTAAAACCGTATTGTTCTGATCATAGTTTAAGGTTTAAGTTACCATCAATAATGGATGCACTCATTTTATTGAGGGTAGTGTTACGTAGTCTGTTTATAAAACGCAAGTTTTTGAATCAGTTTTAAGTACATTGCTGACTGAGTACTGGCTAAGGCCCAAGTACCGGCAACATAAATGTCAGTTTTTCTAAAAATAACTTTTACTTTGAAAATTCATAGTAAACAGTATGTTTTACGAACTTGTGGGAACTTTGGCCTACGTCATTTTAAACCAAACTCGGTTTCGGAGATATACTCCCTGATAAACACAGGTCTTATAGAATGAATAAACGCAGCAATGTATCACCTCCATCTCAAAACTCTCACCCACCAGTCGCCCACAATATGTTCTATAAGGGAGTTGCACTAATCCGTTTTAAGGGGTGAAGATTCAATTGGAACTGATTTCGATGGTGCTCCAGCGATATTTGTGTGATACGCCCCTTATGTTTGTTGGTAATCGATTAACGTATCGAGAGAGAATCGAGTTTTTTGGAAAAAAACCGAACCGAAAAGTGACAATAATCGGTAGGTTAGGTGTAAGGGATCTGTGTGGGATTAATTTGTTTTGTCTCCAAAAATTTCATTATTTCCCCGTTCATATTAAAAGCGGAAAACTACGGTTGGAAGATCATCAGATAACCAGCGGACGGAGCTACATAAGAAAAATCTGAAATCAAAGTCCGGACTATAGAAATTAAAGCTGTATTTAATGTCTTTAAAGTTAAAGGCATCCTTCAAAATTATGTCCATCTCCAAAAACATTCTACAAATCGTTTGCTTAGAACCGTCGCACGCACCTGTCAAGTACCTTCAAAAACAATGCCTAAGACTAATGTCCCTATTCCACGTACTCGCAGTGTAAAGTACGTTTTACCGTTCAGCTGACTGCTCACTACTGAAACAGAAGTTTGACACATATTGTGTCCATCTCTTTGTGTCCAAACGACTTTTTTAAAACCCTTCGTTCCACTTTGGTCAGCAATTTGTGGCAACTTTACAAATAATGGGAATGTATTAGGAGATAATGTTGGTGAGGCCTTTGTGTTATTTGGAAATTAAGGTAATGATGTACCTACAAGTAGTAGGATTGAAGGTAAAGTTGGTGTGTCATTACAAAAGGGCAAAGATTACACAATTGTTTGAACTAATAATGAAGGTTCTAATGTTCAGAACATTTACTGTATTTCCTGAATCCAGATCTGATAAATCGTGAGCAGAACATAAGATTGGTTAGGTCAAGAGATTGCCATCGAGGTTCACTGTGAGTTCTCGAAAACCAATATGTTTGACATCTAACCAGTTGAGAATACAGCAAACAAAGTACTGCCGAAGTAGGTAGGTACCTAATTAGCAGCCCAACAACCAAATCCTTCATATGACTCACAAAATTCATTTTCATCGGACCTCAAGCAACAATAGCGGTCACTTGGTTGATTGAACCAAGAAAAGGCTTTCACGCTGTTGTACGTGCTGCATTAGCATCTGTGGCGATAACATCTGAATGACAAAGCCTGTGTGAGCGTGTAACGCGGCTGAGCTCGGCTATCTTTTGTCATTACAATCACTCTGACACTGGTGAAGAGAAACAGTAGGTTCGTTAAAATTATCTGTTGTAAGTTAGCCCTAAAATCTCTAGTAGTACTATCCGCTGGTCTCTGGACACAGGTCAATACCACATACGACTTTTCCCCATCGAGTATCAATGGTAGTTTTGTACGTTCTCACAGCTTGACTTGCATGCCATAAAATCCAATAGTAAAACGGTGTATTCATACATAAGAATCGAAGTGAGTTTTTGCTTTGGAATTTAGTTAAAATGAATAGTTTAGTATCAGTACACTCATTAGTCTATCAACGAACTCTCAGTCTACTTTCATTTTGGACTATCTACTTCTAGCTCTAAATCTCTTGTTTCAATGCCTTCCACTACTTGTACTACTGTATATTTTCCACAGCGACCTCCGGAATCTTGTCCCTTTGTTCTACCAGCTACCCGAGTTAGCGTCGCCATCCTCGTTACAGACTTTGAAAATTAACGAGTGACTTTGTCCACCGACGTCTCAATTCTCTTCTTATTGTTTGTTATATATAGTGGTATTGTTAGAACTACATGTTCTAGCTTGTACTGTACTTCAATGGTGTTTGGTATTCATGTCTGATTGTCTGTTGTCTTGTTTGTATTATTGATATTAGTTTTGTTGGTTGTGATTGTTGGCTGATATTGTTGTGATGCTTGCATGTGATCTTCCTCTCTTTTTGCTCTTATAATTATCATAGATCTCGCATATGTTTGACTTCCTTCCTTGTCTCTAAAAGCAGCTGACACAGTGAACTCTACTTCTTTTTCTGCCCGATTTTAAACAATACTATTCAAATCGAAATTTCTTAAATAATTCACCGTTTAATTTGTGTGCTCATGATCGCTGGATCACGCGCACAATAGCGCTGTTTAGCTGTCATTCACGGCGTGCACAATAGGGATGCGCTTAAAGTATCCGTTTTGCAACAATGCATCGAATAGTGTTGTTTGTGAAAAGGTCTGACGATAAGGGTGATTGCTATGGAGCGTTCGCAGAATATTAATTGTTTCGTTGATTTTGATGGCCTGATTAGATGTTGATGTGTTTTTGTTTTTCTGTGGGTTCTTGTGTGATAAATTTACTTCACCAGCTTTTCTCTTTATCAATATTTGCCAGAAAAGTAAGTAAATCTTCGTCGATAATAAAGTTGGTACTCCATAAATTGATTTCGACTCCAAAAACTTTAGTTTTAGTTTTCATCAAATACATCATCATCTGCCTCAAAATGTGAATAATTTTTCATACCCCAACCAATAAAGATTTAGTAATAATTTTGAATGCAACTGTTTTGCCAACAGTACGTACCTATGGGAAGAGGATTAGAGTATCCAATGTCGGCGTGACGTCATGAATGTAAAATTAATACCGCGAGACATAACGCGGCCTGACATACTCAATCGTCGGGAACGTATTAGTATAGGGAGACTGGAGAGAGAATGGAATATGTTTTGTTACTATAGTAGAGATAAAACAAATAAAGATATAAGAGGCACAATCGATAGAAGTTAAAGAAAGAAACAGAAAAAGGTAGAATAGGAGCAGGCTAGAAATGTATGATAGCTATGATTTGAATGTGGCAAATTACAATTTTTTATTGCATTTTGATTAGAATAATAAAGGTATATTCCGTTGGACCTAAAAGGAAAGGAAAAAGGAAGCAACAACTCGCAAAGAGGCCACAATTTAAATAAGTAAAGCAGTTAACAATAAAAAATAATCACTTCAAGTAAATGAACCCATCACACAAGCCAGCAATTTTCGCTACTTTCCTACAATGCCTGCGCGTGACCCGAAGCGCGCAGCAGGCGCTCCCCCGATAAGGAACATTCGAGAATTTACGAGAACTTCCCATGATGGCCGCCGGCGCGAATTATGCCGTGGATATAGTGATACCACGCACGCAGCCACGGAAGGTGTCCACTTGAAATTATTGTGCTAAATAGATTTATATTTTTGCTAGGTGTTTGCTGAGGATTTACTTGCATTCCTGGATTATATGCTACTGTAGGTTTTTGCTATGGTAATCTAATGGGAAGCGGGTGTGTGCTTACGGTAAGTGAATTGAAACAAGTGACTTTGTTTTTTGATTATTTTAATATCTTCTTCTTCCTCCTGCCCTGTTTCCAAGTTATTTGGGATAGGCGCAATACGTACTTACCTTTCATTTCTCTCTGTCAGACGTCATACCACCCTCTCCCTTAAGTATCTGAAAACGTAAAAAAGAAGTATTATTGTTCAAATCTTAGTTGTTAGCTGAAACTACTATTCAATGTACGCTGAAAAAAAGTTTTAAATTTTCAAGCTCAGTTCTTTCAATAAACATACAAACTTTTATCAATATTAGTAAGCATCAAGCCGAGAATGCCTTTACTATTAAGTGACAGATGATAATGCGAGGATTTGTACTGTGCGAGTCGTTTGTGATGGTGATTCTGATTATTGTGGTGTTAATAAGTGGCGGCAGTTAAATTACTTCTAGACTACTACTGCATGTAAAAATAGAGAAGATTTTTTATGAGGACAATGAAGTATCTTAGGAGATAGTTTGTCCAAATAACTCTACACAGTGCTCAAAAACATGCAAAAGTTACGAAAGTATTCCAGTTACTCTTTGTAAAACATTGATACTTAGTCAGTCATCCAGTTAGCCTGGAAGCCGACTCCAACGTGGTTAGAAAGGCACATGATGATGATGGATACAAAAACATTAAAATTGAAAAAGAAATATCAGAAGACATTAAAAATACATCCACCAAACATCAAGGGCAATTTAATTTCAATCGATTACAAATGTAATTACAAAAGAAATATCGTAATATTCAAAGAAAACAATAAGTTATCTAATTGAAAACCTAAAAGCTTAAACTACACTTGTTTCACAACAATGAACGAACAAAAATGCAATCCCGTGCCATGTCAGTATAAATCTAAGAGAAAAATACTAACTTGGGCTTTTATTACCCGAAACAGACCAATACCAAAAACATTCTAACATTACCACCCTCACACAAAGAAAATTCTACTCTATTACTAAAGCTGTAAGGTGCAGAATGAGGTGTTAAGTTACTGTTGTGGCTTTTACGACAAAACTTTTAATAAATGCATAATTAATCACTTAAATGTGGTAACAACCCCAAAATGGGTTTGTCCATACAAGGCAATAAAGGAAATGCTACTTAAATGTCTTTTAGCATCGTTGTATGCGGTTAAACTTTGCCATAACTGAAATATTGTTCAGAATATCACGCTTTCCTTTAGGTATAAAAAGTTTGGCATAGATGGCCCGTCTATGCCTCCTACATTCTTGGTCCTTAGAAGATAAATAGACCTGTTAAAATCGTGGTCAATAAAAATTCGTCCTTGAGATCAGATAAATCTTTCAAAAACAATTATGAGGTTCTCATTTAGGACGTTTATATTTCTTAGGTAGGTCTAGTTAAACACTAGTATAAAGCTGCATCCAATAACTCTGCTAACTATTCTAAGAGGAGCAGGATAGTGCTTTGAAATGAAAAAATGCTTACTTTTTGTCTACAATTGCGATGATGTAGAGGTAAAAGAACCAAGAAAAACTATCTCTTGGCGAAGATTAAAAAAACAAAAGAATGCCAATAAAACCAAACCGCATAACAGAGCCATAGTCTTAAATATTACACCTTACCCTTTGTTTTGCAATCCACCAGAAAATATACAGCGAGCGAAACGCAAATCACTAAATCACGGGCACCCATCAGAAAGCATCTTTGTTTCCAAACGTTAAGAGAGATCCTATAACGTTGCGGTCAAAAAAGATGCTCTCGAAAATCTTCTTCTGCGAAACCATAGAACCAACAAACGGAAAAACATAGGAAACTAATCTTTATCTCCCTTAACTTAAGGTGTGTTCACAAACTATAACCCTGCAAAATACAATTGGCATAACTTTATCGAAGTCTGCCAAATGAAGTCATACGTCATACGCGTCAATCTCGAGTCGGTCGGTTAACCCGAACGAGCCGTGGAGACGCGACGTTTACGACACAATATTTCAATATGCTTACGAGGGGTTATCTTGTTGTCCGTTCGTATAATCCAATGTGTGGGTTTGTGGGTGTGTAATTAGGTTTCGAAATCTCAACAAATATGTTTGGGGTGTGATGAATTTATATTTGACGAAGAGTTCGTGTCAACGTGTTGACGTTTTGCTGATTGAAGAACACCTGAATTTTAAAGGCACAGAACTTTTAGATTTCAGAATGTTGAAGAATTTGAGGATTTGCATATTAAGATACTAGAATCAACATTGTTTAATAAACTTATTTTTAATTTTATCTTGAATTTTACTAAGTATTTCTATGTATGCAATTGCAACCACAGCAAGCAAAAATGGGGTACAAATACCAGTGAAGAATATCTAATAATGCAACGAGCAAATGCCATTGACCAATCAGAACCGCACAAAAACACACAGAAAACTTCAAAAAATTTAGCCCAAATTTCCAAGAATCAAAAGGACCATCCAATCAGTCGAAATCCCTTTACAGGCAAAGTTCTACCGATTCCCAAAAGCGTATTGAATCTGGGTTGTACTATAAACAGCGAAAGGTCCAAGCTATGGCCCGTCAAAGCCGTCCAGGGCAAATGGGCACTAAATCAGTGCTAATCCGACCATGACATCCCCCGCCCCTCAACCGTCTTTGGTCCTCACAAAGGGAGGCAGGCGTTAAACAAAAATCCTGTGACGAAAGGCTACTATTACAATTTTAATCTTCAGTTAGGGAAACTGTGGTTAGAAATCGAAATAAGTTAGAAGTAGAACATAAAGTTAAAATGACCGGAACACGTTCTAAAGAGCTCGCACCTAATTCAACAATATTATCATCAAAATAAAGAGTTTATGTACAAAAATCTATCAGGCAAATCCCGTCATGCTGCATGGCAACTAAACTTACCTTGACGATCAACAAATCTTAACCGCTTACCAACGGTTGAAGCCACGGTGCGACTCGAAGATCGTACCAAGAAAAACACTCAATGCCGGCATAAATCTATAGTCGCATTGTACCCTGTCCGCGGACAACGGGCTTATAAACACGACCAAAGCTGCCCAGACACGTCAGGTGGCCGTAAATACCGATAAATGGCCGTAAATGGCTTTAAATAGCTTTAAACGGGGATAAGCTATTTATCCCCCAGTTGCCGTTAATAGAACGAGCTATCGGTGTCATTAATTTGTTCGGTAATGGCTTTTGATTCGCGGATGTGAAATTGTTGGGCTTTTTGGTCGTCTGTTGCGAATTGTGAATGGAACTGAGATGGTGTGGAGAAAATGACTGCATTGCTTTCTAGGGATGTACTAAAAGGTTTTGACGATTTATTCTTACGGAAAATAGACAAGAAGAAAAAAGAAACAACATTTTCATTGTAAACGTTTTTGTCTTAAAAAACAGTATTCCCAAAGATTTTTTTTTAACTCCAAGTAATAGCTTTCTTACATGACGAGATATCATCAATTGCTTCATCCCAACACCAATATTGGGTCCAATGTTTGAAACCACAACAATCCACCATGTTTGTTAACCAACACGTTCGATAAGTTTCATTATTTATCTGCCATTGTTTGGAACACATAAACACAGTGCTTTATGGGCAAAGAGTCAGTTTCCTAACATCTCTTTAGAGGCTATAAACTGTTTAAGGTTGCGGGAGAATTAAGTTTTTAGTATTGGCACGTTGTGATTTAAAGGGCGTTTTAGCTGGATTAGATTGTAAAGTAACAGTTTTGGAAATGGCTACAGTAAAGCTGCCTAAAGAAGCTTGTTAATAAAGATAAAATATTGTGTTCCTTAAATAGACCAGTTTTTAGGATGTCTTACGAACTACTGCCCAGCAGAAGTTTATTAAACAAACGTGATTATTTCACGCCATAAGCCATATATCGAGAACAGTAAAATAAAAATGTACAGTTAAAAACATTTTTATCTTACCTACCTATTGCTATTAAGTCTTACCTATTTTTCTCTCACAAATAAATTAACTTTTTCAACTTCACAGGACTTTCCCAATAGTTCCCAATACATCTAAATAGTGAGTAGCAACATGTTCTACAAACATCGCATTGTGCAGGGCGCGACGTGTCAAACGCAGCGGCCATCTTGGAAAATGTCGTGATTTCCTTTTTCGGGGCAGTTCTAGTGCCGAGCAGTATTGTCGTATTATAGACTGCATTATGAATCAACAATCATGGTTAGGGTAGGGTGTAGCGGAAGATATGCGGTGGAGAAGCGATCTTTTTTTAAGTAGCTTGCAGCTGTACTTTTCGGTAGAGTTATTTGAAATAATAATGAGTGAGTGACTGCAGAACACTGTAAATACGTCTGAATGGATGAAAAAATACACAAAGTTTTTATAGTTACGAATGGTTAATCGATTGGCGTAGTGAAGTCTAGCTCATCAAAATATATAGGAAGCGATGCTCATACATAGTTGCGACGTGAGTGCTAAATATGTAGGTAAGAGAAAATAAAAACATTTTCTTTTTACCAATTGATTACATCTGTCAGAATATTGTAGTATGTTCTTACTGCCACATCGCATACCAATAGCTATAGCCCCGCTTGTACTATACTCCCAGTCGAAACCATTACTCCCAAAATGACAATGAACTAATGTCATAATATTTGAAGGAAACCTAAAGGCTCCGCTTTTTCTAGCCTCAGCAGTGTCAACACGGCACTTCCTGTCAAAAATACTGATTAAATAACATTTTTGTATGTACATATTCAACAGGCGCCGGTAAATATCGTCTTCTTTAGGCGACCATTTATATAGTACAGCTTTGAATAATATAGATTGTTAGAAATAGCTTTCTATGGACAACGATGTTATGTGGTTTTGTGAAAGTCGTTTTATTTAGATTTGTTGTTGATACGTGGAAAGTTAGGGATATAATATGCTTGTTATATGGTATTATACTGTTGATAATATAGTATTCTTATAATAGTATTTAGTATGTAGTGTTAGGAAAGCCCGGAGTGTGCACGTGGATAGAAAATAAAGGACGATGACGAAAGAAAATGACGTATGAATTGTCTGAAAGATGATAATTACTGGAAATGATGTTATTTATGAGAGAACATCAATCGAAAATACGGAAATAGCAGGAGAAGGTCAAAAAAACCACTGGAACATGAGCTTATCGAAACTTAATTAGGTATGTAAAAAACGGTATGTAAAAGACGATTGACGTTGCAAAATCTAAAAGATTAAATATAATAAAGACAATAATCAGAGATAGTGACTTCGCCTCAGTTTCGTATGTGAGGGCTGACAGACAAACACACCCACGTGGGTGTAAAGTGGCTACTACACACAGTCCTTGGTTTGTTTAAGTAATGGACTATGGCGGGATATGCGAAGAGACAGCGAAATGTGTGGAGAGGATATTTTTCTTTAAGGGTAAAGTTCTTAATTATTATTAGTTTTTAAGTTCTCGATAGTTTTTATTATAACTTAAGCATTACGTCCAGGAAGAAAGCCAATAAAAAGAAAACTATCTTCAAATTGAACTGCCTGTACAAGATTTTCAGAAGTTCTACAGATACAATTAGCTAGGCAAAGATACAGACAACCTTATAAAAAAATCATTTGTAAATGCACTCCTAAAAAACCTAGTGCTCGTGATTGAGCTTTGCATTTGCGTTATCTGACCATTAAAACCGACAGTTAATAAACTTCTGTATTCCCAACAATATCCTAAAAACCATGGGCAGTTCGATATCCTCAAAAAATATTAACAAAGTCCTCTCCACACCCCTATTCTGATTTCGGTGGCGCGTACTACAGAAGTCGTCGTATATTTTGTAAACGTGTGTCCTTCTGAGAAGCGTCACACTGCCTCTAAGTAGGGTTATCATCATTATTTGGCTAAATTAACACTTTTAACCAAAGCCAGTCCACCCCAGTTTCCTGTCTTTTAGGAGGTATTTGTTCTATTTTTGTGTGTACTAATTTTCACGCTATTTTTGCCGTATAGGGTGAGCGGTCTCAGCATCAAGTATATTCAGTTTTAATGTTGGTTGAAAACAAGTAATAGGTACCTAATTTTGACGAAAACATGAAAGTTTAGATCCCAATGTTATTTACACATTATTTATGACATAATCATAAGAAACACAAAGATGCCGACGAATTCTTCGAAGCATGATCTCTTAAAGCATCTTTTCAAAAGCAACTAAGCTTTGCGCACCAAAAAGCAACTAAGCTCAATTCTCTAATTGTATAAAAATTTCATTATTCTCCCCAACTATAGGTAAATCATAATTTCTGCAACAAACCGCAAACCCAGTACAATTTTAACCCTCACCAACAATACTATCGTCACATCATCCAAAAATTCACAAAACCCCAGAAACTGAGACTCTAACAGACAAACAAATAAGCGTTAACTCCGCAAGATCTAATTCCTCTCTTTATCCGATCAATTAGCGTAGTAAGAACAAGCCTAGCGAGGCACCCGTGTTTGCCCAGTAATTCCTTAACAACTGATGTTAATAAACGAACAAACACCATGTGTAATATTGGGAGCTAACGCTTTTGTTTCTTGGAAAAATGGCTCTAAAAATGATTGTGATTTTGTTGGTTTGGGCTACTTGTAGATGTATTAAAAATGTCTTTTTTTTTATTACGGCAATCCATAGTGATGATGACTGATTAAAAGTTGAGCAACTGATGTAAACAGGCCTACTTAAGACTGCTCTTATACAATTTTGATAGCAATGATAATCTAGATATCGCATTCTGAACTTAACAAATCATCTATTATGTGATGCAAATGGGTTGTGGTATAGTTTTGATTTGAACATTTTCGTAACATCTAAAGTCGAAGAAGCTAAAATCTGAAAGCGACTATCAAACAAATCCAAAATTAAACTGCCACCTACAAAAATCTGACCAACAGATAACAAAACAAGCAAATTAAATTTCAACAATAGAATATAATAGCCAAATCACCCACTCATTCCCACGGCCATTTTCTAATATGGCCGACTGACAGATGTCATCAAATGTCAATACGGCTAAACAATGGCGGCTTTGTGATATGAAACATGTTGAGAAATACTTTGTATTGTCATCTGATAGCATTGATTGGTGATTATCCATTGCTGGCTATGTTGGGTGGGGATTGAGGTATTTTGGTTTGATAAATCGTTGAGTAAAAATTAACTAAGAAAAGTAGGTATAGGTAGATATCATCCGTAACAATTTTGACAGTCGCTAAGGGTAGTCAGAAAGTCTGACAACCAGTCTTGACAAGGGGTATCGAGTATTCGCGAGAGACCGATGCGCCTTGTACAATACTGATCAGCTACATCTAGCTCAGGCTGAAAGCCGACTCTAACATGGTTTGGGAAAAGCTTAGGCAGATGATGACTTCTTACTCTTCAAAATACCAACACCTCAAACAATTACAGCCACATTCCAGCTTGATGGATCGCATCACTAAATCTTTACTCGCCACGTATAACGCAAGAACTAAACGCAATCGCTACAATGCGTTTATTGAAACGCAACAAAAGAATGCTTTACACGTTAACTAAACGTGACGTATTGTTAAGTACTGCGATTAATTAAACGTAGCTTGTTACGTAAAGTTTGTTGAAGCTGTGTAAATGTACTACGAATCAAAGTTGGTTTTGCGTCTTACTAATGTTCAAAACTATATGCTGAATGCCAGCGATCAGATATCGTTATTATTTGAATGTGATCCCTTCTGTTCTAAATAATTAAGTCTCCGTTCAATCTAGTCCTTTTTCGTGAGTGAGTGTCAGACTCTTACTGACTGGTGAGTTTACACCATGTTCCTTCTAGAACCCTTTGTACAAAGGTCGCGGTAACTTTAGCGAACAATCCCGCTTTCTCGTGTAATTTGATCTTGACTCCACGTTTGACCAAAACTTAACTTTACTCCTAGATAGAAGATAGAGAATGTAAGATTACTTGATCATCATGAAACAGCCAACAATATTAGATCTTCCCTTGCTCTAATTTCTCAGCTTGACTATTTTATTAATATAGTAGAAAACTAGCTGTTGCCCGCGACTTCGTACGCGGATCCTGTCCCTTATGCCAGCGACTACGGGGTCAGCAAAATCAAAGATCTAAATAGTCTGATATTGAATTTTAAGGGACCGAAGAGAAACGTTCTATATACTTAATTTTTGTACTTTAACAGCAAAAGCACAGCAGACTAAACAAAACGCTGAGAACTGAACCGCAATAGACGTGACCATAGGGATAAAAGTAGTGATTCTAATTAGTCCGCATTTGTGTGTGGCAAAAATATTACACAAGTATTATTACGTAAAAAAACATTAAATATGTAGATGACAAAGTCGTGGTGACTTAGTGGAAGTCGTGGTGGTTTAGTGGGTAGAGAACCAATCTCTCAAGTATGAGCGTGCGTCTTTGATTCCAGGTCTGGCAAGTGCCTGCCAATGCAACTTTTCTAAGTTCATATGTACTTTCTACGTATATTTTGGATACCAATGACCGTCATTTGGAGGGGATGTTAAACTGTAGGTTCCGGCTGTCATTGAACATTCTTGGCATTCTATAGTCCCGAGGTCTGGAAGAGACATACAATATAATAATGAGATATAACGCAACAAAGTCGGAGAGTGGCGGCTCGTGACGCCACGTCTAGGTATGTAAAATTTGTACTAAGCAGTGAATTCAAGCGTTGTTGTATCTTTGTTATTATTTGTTTGTGAAAAGAAAAATACGTGTCTAAAAGACGGACTAATTACTTTTTTGATTCACCATACCTCTTTCATAACATTCATTTCTATACATTTCAAGTGTAGTATTGCTCCTGAAGTTCCACATCAGGTGTTCCAGATTTTCGATGTTTATACGTCAATAGAGAGTGCATCAGATTGAACCACTTTTGCTAAAACGTCATGTCTTCATATGCTATAGTCTAGCTGGGCTCCTGGAGTTCCACATCAGGTGTAGGTGTGGTTCAATTTTTATAAGTCAACAGAGAGTGCTTATCAGGTTGAACAACTTTTGCTAAAACGTCATACCTCTTTAAGCTATAGTCTAGCTGGGCCCCTGGAGTTCCACATCAGGTGTTTTAGATCTTCAATTTGTGTAAGTCAATAGAAAGTGCTTATCAAATTGAACAACTTTTGCTGAAACGTCATACCTGTATATGGTATAGAGAAGCTGGGCTCTTGGGGTTCCACATCAGGTGTTCCAGATCTTAAAATTTATTATCTCAGCTGAAAATGCTCATCACATGAAACAATTTTTGCCATGGCACCATTTTTGTATCTCTACTAGTTTTGTTGGTCTGTAGGAGTTCTGCATCAGGTCTTCAAGTTTTGAAGATAAATTATAGCCTATATGTTGACCAGGCTTAATACTGATACAACAAAGAAAAAATCATTGAAATCCGTTCAGTAGTTCGGAAGATTAGCGTGTACAAATCTAAGAAGATGTATACAAACTTTCATCCCCTATTTTATCCCCTTAGGGATGGAATTTATCAAAATTCTTTCTTAAGGGTTGCCTACACCATAGTAGCTTTATGCATGCAAAGTCTCAGTCCGATCGGTTTAAAATTGACAAAGTTTCATACAAACTTTCATCCCCTATTTTATCCCCTTGGGGGTAGAATTGATCAAAATCCTTTCTTAGCGGATGCCTACGTCATAACATCTACCTCCATGCCAAATTTCAGCCCGATCCGTCCAGTGGTTTCAGCTGTGCGTTGATAGATCACTATGTCAGTCAGTCACCTTTGAGTTTTATATATTTAGACATTGACACCAAACAAAGTCTAATATTTAAAGATGTCATAGAGTGTTGACACTAATTGAAACTTTATATAGATCGTGACGTCACAACCGCCGGAAAAAGTTTGTATTATTCATTTACAAATAAATATGACAGCTTCATCCAACTAAATCAGAGCTTAACTCTAACTATAACGTTAAATTTTATAACGTTACTTACGAGAAATGATTTCACTTAATAAGAATTGTGAAAATATTGTTAATAAAAGTCCTGCGTTCTTATTATCACTGTTGAATTAAGTGTATGTGCACACTATAATTTTTTTAGTCGACCAGTAGTTTGTTTTGGGCTCATAAATCAGTATGAAGATGTAAATAGCAAAGATTATGTGTGTATTTGCCGGTATCAAACCAACTGAAAACTTTTATTGAAATCAAGATTTTCTCCAATACAGTATTTTTGCCAATCATCGGGTTAACTTTCAGCCGACTGTTTACTCTGCAGTATTGCGTTTACTCATAAGAATTGTGAGTGTATTGTTAATAAAAAGTCCTGCATTCTTATTATCACTGTTGTATATAAAGTCTAGGGCTGTCAATCAAGTTGAATAATAATAAATAATAATAAGTGACGTGAAATCAAAAGTTGTCCAAAATCGCATCGGGCCGCGATGACCCAAACTAACTATGTCGACCAAAATCCCCGGCTTTGTTTTGTCGTCACGACGTCCGTCACAATGCGTTAGAATACTGAAAGAAAAGAAGCAACCCTAAGGTGTAGGGTGACGATGATTTTGTTTGTTATTAGAGGACAGTTTGGTTGATGTGTGTGATGTGTTGACTTAATTTTGAATTGAATTAAAAGGTTTGAAAGTAGAAAATACTGAAAATACGATATTTGAGTATGTTAAATAAAATATATTGCAATCTCAGTCATTTTCAACCCGAAGTTGCTAGTGACACGTTATATTTTAAAACATAATTATTTCATTCATTATATTTACTCACAGATATACGTAAATAATATCAGAGAATTTACTCACAGATTTTAATGGCATAAAAAGTCGGGTAAATTCTTTCTACAGCACTAAGAAAAATGTCCCAAGAAATCCCCAATTCATACTCACACTACCAACCCTCAAACGCTGACCCGTCCAACTTCTGTTTTTGGACAACAATAGTCCTAAAATAAACTATCATATAATATCAATAATGTGTACAGACACACGGACACATGTATTTTAAATACGTATTATTTAAAACCAGTTAAAGGGGCTTTTTCCTTTGTCGTTACTGTTTCAGAAACGTCCGATTGAGATTCCCATGCATTTATTTGGGGTAACAAAGCTATCGATTTGTTGGGGTAAGTAAATCATGTTGATTCTAAATGTTCGTGACGTGTTTTCTTAAGTTTTGACACGGCTGACGTTTATGTGAATTTGATTTTAAATAGATTTGAGTTGACAGCTCGTTTTGTTAAAGAGGTGTAGCTTAAAAATTGACAGTAAATGCAAACTGCTAAAGATATTGTTCGTTATCTGAGACATACGATAGAAATTATTCTAAGTTAATCATCTCAGGATTTTACTGTCAATAAAGTTAAACGGGATAACCGCCTACGGAATAACCGTCCGTAATTTTAAGAAAACCGCTACCTAAGGACAACTTGCAATAATGTCCTTTTCGGACAATAATAGTTTGCAATTATTTTATCTTCAGTTTGCACACTTGTTCATTAAGAACCTCTAACACAATCACTATAAACATTATTACTATAACCAAAAACCACCTTTATGGCCACAAGGCCATAAAAGACACACATTTAGGTTCCAATAAGACCTATCATTGTGCGAAAGCCATTAAAATACCCTTCAATCAATTTTTACGAGCGATATCACATAAAAATATTTAACTGTTTGTTTGCACATCATATTAGACATTATGCCCAACAGTGGGGTACATGCGATGTAATGTCATCCTTATATCTCGGCCCATAAGACCGTTATAATATATTTTTTAATAAATTGTGGTGTAAACGACCCTCGCAGCGTTTGTAGGGTTAGATTAATTAGTGCTAATATTTATGTAGTTTTGTTTGAATTGCAAAGTCGTTAAATAGTGTTGAGGTGTTTAAGTACGTGGACGATTAAGTTAAAAGAAAAAAGCTGCAGTAAAAAATAGTTTTCATGACATGAGATTGAGACAGGTTTTTTGACCACTTTGGAAGCTGAAGACTAATTTTGCTCAGAATCTACAGAATACAAATTCACACGTACGAGTATGGAGCATGACCATATCGATTTTCCTTACAGTCATTTTCAAAAGCATTCCAATAAAACAACTACCATTAAAATAACAGATGCATACCCATAACACCCAGTAGCAAAAACATATTCATAAAAATTACTTCTCAAACCATCTGATACATCTACTTCAGATAAAGAAACCAAACCATTCTCATTTGTCTTACCAAGCTCGTAATAACAGAATTATCGGCCACCATTGTTCGGTAAAGGGCAAGAAACAAAAAATATTATCCTTATCTGATCGACTGCTACATTAAAACGATACACGTCTTAAGACGATGACCATTACTTGTCATATTTACAGAGAGGGATTTTGAGTAATGATAAAAATAACATGTTTGATGTTTCAAGAGGAAGATATTATTAACTGCACCTGCAGTTAGCTACCTTTATGATTATTCAGATACGTGTAAAGATTCTGGATATCCGAGGAATAAGGAAAAAAGAAGGTTCTCTGTCTGACAAGAATATTGATGAAGAACAATTTGGTTAGACCCTTCGTGTACCAGAATTTGGACCAATTACTTCTTCTTCTAAGCACAGATGCTCAAACAGTCGTTTATACTGTAACAGTCCACACAAAAATCCTAAGAAATGAAAATTCTCTTAAGTTAATACAACCCTGCCCAGATCAACAGAAACCCTCACACCTACAAACCAGTCTAACTTCAACGTCACAGCTCCAACTTTCTTCTAAATCCCCAACAAACAAGACCTACAGTGAACAATGATATATGGTCGTTAAAGCATTCGTTTGAAGCTCAATCTTGATGCTGATAACGCTGCCTGGAGCAAGGAGTGTCCCTTTGTGAGCACGTCGATCACTGATCGATTGAAACGGATCGGAATACGTATTAAGATAGTAGCGTTGTACTGATATTTAAGAGTATGTTGTTATGAAAAGCCTCCGCTTTCGATTGTGTCAGGTTCCCTACTTAGCCAATCTGGATGGTGTTATTCAGAATAGTTCCTTTGATATGACTTAAGGAAATGATAAAGCAAATGCTGTAGTCGATTTTTATTTTCGACAAAAAGTGAAGCTTCTATTTAGTCACAAAGTCGCTAGTGAAATCGGATTCAAAATAACAGAAGCATGACAGTCCAAAAAAATAACATAACAATACTCTTTCATCTAATTGAATAAAATCACAATCTAATTTACAAATTAGCATGCCGCTACATTTGATTCACGGCAATTGTATCCTTTACAAGTTCACAATCTCGATCTTACATAAGTTTGACAAAATGACAGGCACGTTAGTGGTTGGTCGCTAAATGACATTGTCGCTTGTATGCTTTTGTGGCAAACAGCCCCATTATAACGTAGCCGATGCAAATCGACGGATAAAAGCAAAGGCTTTGGACGACACGATTGAGGAGATGGTGCAATGGATGAGGATGAAGCGGGTAATTAATTTTCTGAAAGTAGCTTGTGCAAAAATTGAGCTAGAAGCAATGTTAGAAAATGATGCTGAAACAGAGGTTCGAAGAGTTAAACTAATTAAGATATTTGAAAAGTGTATACGATTGTAGTAACAATTCACATTTAAGTCAGTATGATTATATTTTTATACCATATTGCTATTATACCTACTATCATTCCGCAAGCAGAGAAATACAAATAACAAAGACCAATAAAATGTTGATGCCTCATATTCAATAACCAGGCTCATCGCTACATCTCAAAACTCAAGCCACAAAACTTTGAAGAAAAAACAAATTTTATTTTTCGAGGCGATTAACAGGGACCGCTAAAAATCTATCATATTAACACATGGCGAAGTATTTAACATGGGCATCGTACTATTGCCATTGACGACAATATATAATTGTTGGCTAATAATAGGTGGTGTTGCGTGTCTCTGTGGACATTGTACAATGTCGCCTATTCAAGCTTCGAGGATGTTGGCGGTTTCAATTATCCTTTTCAAGAGCGTGATGATCCTTTCAAACTTCGCTATTACGATACTTTGTACGTTTTCATCTATAAATGAGAAACCTGCTTTCACGTAACCCTTTTCAATATTAAAGGCTTCGAGTCTTTGTAGTATCCTTTTGTTTGGTCTATAATCAGCGATAGAATTATTGCGACCATTTTATACACATTACATTTATTAATAGTATCAAAGCCTGAGCCTGGGGATAAATGTAATAACATTTATCTACATTGTCCAAGTAATCAAACATATCTCTTGACGTTTCATCTCATAATGAGCTGTCTGATGAATATTCAAATCGAATAACAACAAAGTTGACAAAGTATACGAAGCGAATGATGTGCCAAAAATATTTAGAAATTATTTCCACTTATGAATCTTGTGAATAATCGAGTTTTCGCACAATGTACGTCAAGCTCATTTGCTTAATTGCTTCAAAATCGCAACAACAATATAGATATCAGTTGCCAACGCTAATATTTTCCAATAGCCTACACTTACAGGTACTGACAATAGCAAGGCGATTCGTCAAGCCCAAGTTTACGTAACTTTACTAATAACGACATTAATAACAAGCGTATTTTTTGACACAAATTGTCGAACACGCTCGTCAAATATTGTAGCAAATTACAAACATTCTAGATCGTCGGTCTTATAATTTGGACCTTATGCTGTTGTGATAATGACTTTTCCAAAATTATCGGCGATACATTTAACGTTGTCAAGGCATACTTCGTTAGTAATTAGTGCGCTAACTCGGCCGACACGAGCGTCATTGTCAAGTGCTTTATGACATCCGCGTTTAGCTTTTCTGAATAATATTTGTGGATTTTTCAGTTCGTGTATACCTCATTTGTAGTTGGTACAAAGGACACAATATTTTTTGACGACAATAGTACCTTTGAGCGGAGTTTTGTAATCTTTAACAAACTATTTTGTTTGAGGTCAGGTTGCATCGCTGTCTCTTTCAGCTGACGGCAAATTTTTCAAAGTTACAAAATGCTGGTCATTTTGCATGGAAAGCAATGGAAGACAAAATATGACACATTTTGGAACTCAAAACCAATCGTCTCATTGAAAACTTTCCACACGTAATAAGGTGATTCATAATGTAAATGAAAGTAAACACTAGTAGCCAAAACTAACAAACGTCCAACTTCAGATCCAATCTCCAAAAAAATACTCCAATCACTTTCGCAAGTTACTTCAAATGCAAAACAACAATCCCTAAAAACCCAGCACCCACTTAAAATGTAAATAGCTGACCAAGCTTTTAAGGAGCTACATCTATAACTGTTAAACAATCAATCTTCGAGAGACCCTTTTTGCATAGACTTTGAATTTAGGGATAAACGGTCCAGTCACGCCCGTCCAGTCTCTTGGGTACGAACAGTTTAATGCATAGTTGGAGATTGTGAGGGTGTGAGGTTCGATTAGGATCACCATTGTGATAGCCTTGGGTTGGATGAGCCAAGTTTCCTGAACGACCATGAGTGTGTATTTTGTTTGTTGGCTATCAAGTGTTTGGTGCTTAAGTGATAGTATATGGAACCAGTAGGTGATTTTTGAAAGTAGTTTCAGTTCGTTTTCTACGATTCCAAATGAATTGCTAAGATTTATGAATTCATCTTTGTTCATAATGAAACTTAGCTTAAAGGTCCATCTGTGAGATGGACCTTCCTAAGCAAATTGTTCTTACAAAGGATAAATGCATATTAATATCAACAACTTCAGAAACATGCATCTCTTGTTTCACGAACACAAAATTATTGATCGACCACAAGGCTAGCAGAATCAACTAAACTTAGTTCTAAGCGTTCAATTTCACATTTCCTATTAAGTGTGACTAAGGAAACCTAACCAATGAACCTATATTTGTATATAAACGTGATCATGAATGTATTCACCTCTCTAACGCAAAGGTAGATGAAGCCACACAATACACTGTACGCTTTGATTTCAAACATAATTAGCAAGTGTAACAATATTTCCCTAGTTTAATAGATGTGGAAAGCAAAGGTGAAGAGTTACATAAATGTGCAAGGGTAATTAACAAGAATTGAATATTTATCTAAGAAGAATTTCTTTCTTTAAGTGTACAATAAAGTATAAATAAGAAGTAGAATATGAAGAATAGTGAAGGATTTGTAAAGGACAAGGAAAAGTATAAAAGTATTAAACCATATATCATACATAAAAGTATAATGTAAATGGTAAAAATAGGTATCAACCAAAACTCATATTTGACTCATCGCTCGACTCATCACCATAACCAAATATTATCTCAAGTCTCAAGTACCCAAAATAATAACATCAAATACAATTAATATCACTTGCCAACACGTCCTCAATAAAATAAATACAAATAATCATAAAAATGATCATTAACACGAAGTAATTTCGAAACAACCGGAGAGATTAATTCGGCGTGTCGTAATTTTTATTGCGATTCTCACAAGCTCCCCTCCGGGGTCATTTGCATAAGAATCGTGGACCCCCTAGTTGTCAGACTCAATATGCGAATGTCTGTTTATCTGCTTAATTGTATTTGCCACCATATAATTGATGCTGGTCGATAGGATTGTTTAAGTAGCGTGTTTTATATTCATTGTTGTGATTGAGCTCGTGGCTAAGTTGTTATGTTGAGGTGTACTTTCCGCGGCTTGAAGATGGATGAGCCACTGTTGAGATGGCGTTGCACCTTGGAAATCATGTTAATCCAATAGTATTCCGACGTATTAAATTATTACATTGTGGTAAGATGCTAGAAAGTCTTACAGCCTGTCTGACCAAGGAATGTCACTGGTACTATATGTGGTAACATATTAGTCTTATCTTAAGTAGCTTTAATCGTCAAGTAAATATACACAATATCATAAAAAAATGCTATCTCTGAATATGTATATTTTTTATAGAAACCACTCTGTAACATTGGTTTATAAATATCACATGGTTTTGGTCTTCTTCTTTGTAATCCGAGGTTTTTACGTCATACGAATGTGGTATCCTTTCGACGTGCCGATATTTTTACGCGTAATCGGATTTCCGGGGAGTATTTTTATGTAAATATATAGTATTTGTATCTAAATAAGTATATACCCACATAGAATTGTTTACTCTGAAAATAGAAACTACGTCAGCTTGTACGAAATTATTGCTTGTGAAATAACATGATTTGATTTTGAAAATTTCATAAACATATTTTTAAGCTTCCTGTTTCAGTCCAGTATATCATCATGAAGAACTCTTTCTTAGTAAAACCTCATAAAAACCACTTTTAGTATTTGTTTGAACAAAGATTCTAAATCCAGAATTCTAAGACCTGGAAATGAAACTTAGAACAGTAGTAGCTTTACTTGCAGATTCCTTTTTTCATTCTTTAAGTTAACTCATCTTCTACCAAATTCGATGTCTCAAATAATTCGCGTTGATGAGAGCTAAGAGAGAGTAGAGAGAGAAGTTCTCTTACTATATTCAGATATATCAACCTGGAGACGATATTAATGTACCAACACTCTTTCTAATCCAATTTACTTACCCCTTAGCCGACCATATTCTAGACCATTTCAAGCCTAACCAAATTGCCTTCATTACCCTCAAACATCACGCTAACGATGCGTAGAGGGGGGTATACCGCAAATTGCTCACGAATGACTTGTCACCAAGTGTCCCGCTTGAGTGCTACTGAACCAACCTATGTGGGTTTAGGTTATATTATGAGGCCAAAAAGAATTGGCATGGTATATTGTGGATGGAGATTTGGGCCATTGATAAAGAGACGATTCGCAATAGTTTTTTGTTCGGTCCTCTTTTTGGCAAGCAGGTTAGGTGTCAGATGTTGTATGTGTGGTCCTGAATACTCTCTCTATCTCTTTGAAATCATTCTTTTACGATTGAAGATCTTAGTCATCACTGGATGGTCCGCTTATTGCAAGGATGTGTCTGCTATACCTATATAGGTACTTTCCATCGATATCTTGTTACACTTGTCATGACGAAACAAACTTCAAAAACTGTGACATTTTGAAGATAGCTTCTGTACTAGAATCATTAAATTCGCCTTCTAAACCAAAAATTCACAACAAACATACAAACATCCACCATACAGTTCCGAAAGCAACCACTCAAACCGTAACAGAAAACATGAACACTTGAAAAATTCATAATTTAATTCACAATATCGCTTACAAAACACAATGTGGACCAAACGAGACCACTCAAAAACCATTGAATTTTCAAGCGAACACACATAGGTATCGCCATTGTTAACTCCTATTGTTCCTGGCTCGGTATCATTCATGTATTTATTATATTATTAAAAAGATATACAACGTATATTAGAGGTCTGTATAGAGGTCCAACGGACCGAAAGAAGCGGTGCTATCCGGTTCTCAAGAGGAAAGGGATGTGCGCTATTAGAAAAAATGGTTGGTATAAGGTTGGCGAAATTATGACTTGAGACAATGATGTTTTTTACAAATTTAAAATACATAAGGCTTTTATTCTCAAGCTTAGAACAAAAGCGAAGAAAGTTATTATAGAAACAACAAAGGGTTTGCAATCAACACTCGGGTAATAAAATCAGCTCAATAACTTTCCCAAGAAAATATTATTCGATCAAAAGAATTATTAAATTCTAAATCACAATCAAACACTTAGCCATTACAACGGATACAATACATACTACAGCAAAATACCTCATATTTCATACAAAAATAACTAAACAATTAACAATACAGCTCATTGTAAACGATAGCCTGCATTCAAGAGCCGCACAAAGAGCGATCATAAAAATCATTCTAATTATATTTACCACAATATGAGCACTCGATATATTAACTTTTTGAAAAAGAAAAACAAAATTAATGATTGCGACTAATTCGCAATAAAAATGCCACATGCGAACAAACATGAGTATGGGGGGACAATTATTACAAATTACGCACACTACCCTTAAAACTCGAGTGAGATTTGCATTGAATGGTATTCACGTTTTTTGTTGGGTATTTTTTACCCTTGCACTCAAAAAGCAACCTTTCTGTCCTAACTTTAAAACACACTATGAACATACACAACAGCAATAACAAAAATCATTTTTCCACCAAGCACCGTTTCAAGGGTCATCTTAACATCTCACCGCAAAACCAAACCTAACCCAAGCACACAAAGCTGAAAATCATTTACAAAAACTGTTATGAAATCACTTGAATATTAAAAGTCTTGGTAATTATTCAGGAATTCATCCATCATTAATCACAGCGAAGGGGGAAGGAGGGAAAACGTTGTAAAAATGATTGTTGAAAAGATAAATCATACAAGACACTTTTGTGACGTTTATAGCCATGTGGACGCGTGACGTCACATCCTGATGCTGATATATGAATTAAATACAACGTTGATGCAATCATTAGTGATAATTATTATGAATATTTATTTGTACCTACAATAGCAGAAGTTGTTGGTGTCAATGCATGTAATGGTATTGTTGAAGGAAATCTGCAATTCTTCGCGGAGGTTGAAAGAATATAAAGGATGTTTTATTGCTTGTGTAACGTGTAATAAAATAGTTTTTATAACATCAATAGGTTTAGCTTTTGTGGCATGAGAGGTAAGTTAAAATAAGACTTGTGCCAACAATATATTGTGTCATTCAAATTCTACATTATGTTCGTATTTTACGCTCGTGTCAAGACTACTAGTATATTCAGATTTTATATCAACGTACATTACCAATAGACACATGACTTCATTCTTATGTCCATTAAGTTCAAAGAAATAAAGCAAAACTATGTCGTCGATAAGAACGTGCTAATGACTTTTAACTATACCTTTACAATTGTCCGTCGAAGATATTCAGAACTGCTTGATTGAAATAAAGCTCATACTTCAATCATGACTCAGCCAAGACGTTATGCAAACGCAGAAAACAATTAAAGTACAAATTCAAATACACTTACAAATATAATTGTCGATCAACACAATACAGATTACACTACCATTATATTTATCGATATAATAACTGCTGTTAAAATGCACGTAAGAGCCTTTGAAACTCCAAATGAGTCCGGGTCAATCACTCATTCACTCCTGAATGAACTTGGCAACATTCTAGACCCGAATTTGGTGAATACTATTCATCCTAAAACATTGTAACAATGGGATAAATAACCATTGGAACACCGTATACCCATTAACCCGACGCGTAACTGTCAGCCGAGAACTTTAACAATTAACATAGTCCAATAATAGAAACTATAGCACAATGGACCTCACTACAAATTAATTTATTCATATACAAAGGTCAGCAGCCGAAAAAAGGTAACACACATGAATTTGAACCCAATAGCTTTGGAGACAGAGTCGAAATTTATATGGATGATGTACTAGTTTATGGTGGTACGTAAAAGGTTGGCCTGAGTTTTACAACATAAGCTTTTAGGGCTATTTTTGTTTGTGACATGTAAGTAAGGGAAGCGTTTGGTATACTTTTTATTATAATAATTGTGGGACACAATAATAGGACTGCGATTTTTCATTGCGACACATTTGCGGAGCTAATGCGATTCGCGACAGTTTAATCGTTGTTAGCGACAAAAGCTTTTGGTCGCGCTCAATGCATTTGTTATTGTGGTTGTTTAAATATTGATTGAATAATGCATTTTAATTGAACTTGCATTGCTTTGATATTGCATTATATTATTCGCTCTCGTGGTGGCCTAGTGGGTAAAGGACCAACCTCTCAAGTATGAGGGCGCGGGTTCGATCCCAGGTCAGGCAAGTACCAATGCAACTTTTCTAAGTTTGTATGTACTTTCTAAGTATATCTTAGACACCATTGGCTGTGTTTCGGATGGCACGTTAAACTGTAGGTCCCGGCTGTCATCGAACATCCTTGGCAGTCGTTACGGGTAGTCAGAAGCCAGTAAGTTTGACACCAGTCTAACCAAGGGGTATCGGGTTGCCCGGGCAACTGGGTTGAGGAGGTCAGATAGGCAGTCGCTTCTTGTAAAGCACTGGTACTCAGCTGAATCCGGTTAGACTGGAAGCCGACCCCAACATGATTGGGAAAAGGCTCGGAGGATGATATATTATTCGCTCTCATTTCATTCAATTGTTTTGTAGGCGTACTTAATTTTTTTATTTCATTTAAAGAATGAAATGGAAACTTATGGTCTTTTGTTAAATCATCACTTTTAATAGCCTATTAGCCCACATCCAACACTGCCCGCCACCTTCTTCAAATCGTCTGTTCCCCATACAACAAGATATGCAGCTTAATCTAAAAGAAAACTTATTATAATAGTTAGTACATGATGTTTGAAGAAAATATAATTATATTTAAGAAAAAAATCTCAAAAAAAAACAAAGCGAAACAGTGATAAAACTTTCAATAAAATTGATAGAACAAGCAGCATTTTCACCTTAATAATACAGCCACACTCCATGAAAATATCAGCCAAGCTCTTCAATTTCATTACACATCTTTGCGACAAAATCAAACACATACAGAGTCTTGGAGAAAATCGATGGCATTAAATTCAAAGCAAGTCTCGAAATAAGGGGTTGCCGTACAATATAACGTATGCCTTATTTGTATGTACTTTCAATAGGTATTTTATTTTTATTTCTCTCATACTAAGGGTTAGAGCATATAACGAAACGGAGCCGACATGAGCACAAACTTCATGTGAAAAGTCTGCCAATTGACAAAAGGCTAGGCAATGCAACTAATAAGTAGCGTTAGCTCACTAGCATTTTCGATTGAAAACTTGAAGCAAATTACACGTCATCATCATAGCCTTTTAATCGTCCTCCTGCTGAGAACAGGCCTCCTCTCACACAGAGAAGGAGTAAGCGACTCACTTGCTTGCACATTTCAAATATTAAAGTTCAGGTTTCCTTTATCAGGGAGATATTTTCCTTTACTATATACACATATAATACACAGTTTACACATATGAATACAAAATGTCTTGTGCCTAGTATCTTTGCCAAGGGGTAGAACTTCGTATCTTTGGAAAGCAATGACGTATCCAGTTGCTTAAACACTCTAAGTAAGAAGTAGGGGAGTAATCCACGCTCGCGTGTTCGTCTTCTCGGAAAATAATGTTAATACGTCGTCGTTTTTTTATTATTTCTTATTTTTCTCTTTGTGGTATTAGTTGCAATGGTTTTGCGAATTGTTTTCTATGTGTATATGTTTATTTTGACTGTTTATGCGGTTTACTACGGCTGGAGTCTTGTAGACTCCATTTTTATTGTCGCAAACATTTTTATTGTCGCCCTGAAACTGTTGATTCTAAGTTTCATGTTATTTAAAACAATATTGTTCTCAGAAGTACTAAAACAGCACTTTACCTATCAGTTATTATCAAAAACAGAACCCCGAAATAAAGATTGCAAAATCTCATTAGTGCAAAGTTTTAACAAAGCTAGTTTAACCTTATCAAGCGCTACTGAAATTCAATGAAAGCTGTCCAGGTATGAAATCTAGAATTTCTTAATCAATTAAAAATACACATCTGAATAACTACAATACGCTAATCATACAAAAAATATTTCTTAACCAAATTAGCCACAAACCGAACAATTTTAAACAAATATCTTTGTACAAGGCAACGGGCACAAAACCTCCGCATTGTGCAACCTCTTTTGATAAAATACAAAAACCTTCATCTTTGCCTAACTAACTATTTAAGCTACACAAACTTTAATTAATCTTGACAACGCCATTGTACATACAAATATCATTTATCAATATCAATAGGTATCGACGCGAGAAATTTCCGAATCACGATCGAAGTCCCATTATTGCAGTTTATTTTATAACTGGCAACACTGGCCGTCAATGCTTTTGTCTTGACGACGTTTTGTTTGTGCAATTGACAAGTGAAATGTTTGCGAATTATTTTGAAATCGGATCGTTGTTTCTTTTTTTGAATGTTTAAACCGTGAGTTTGATTGATGATGTTGGTTGTATGTGATCGGAGTTTTGGGAAAGCTGTGGTTGGCTGTGTGGTCTCCATGATGCTGTTAAACGGTAGAGCCAATTGTCGCTGGGATGTTCCATGTCACAATTTTCAGTGACTATGAGTGGATTCTTAACTCACTGAAGAGAATAAAATCTTAGTATATCTAGTACATTATGCAAAGTAATTACATATTAATACCTAGTCAAGTTTTAAATATGTTTTACTTTATGTCCTCTCAAGAATATCTAAGTTACATGACCCTCATTCAACTCCACGGTGCTCCATCTTCGTACACTAGCTACTTCAAAGTCAAGAACGCAACTACATTTTTCGTCAGATTTTTCTAACAAAAGCAGGGGCTAGATTTCAATTATTTGCCAATCCGTTACCTGTACAGTGGTTCTGACTCGATTGCCTCCCGTCTGGCTGTGCGCCGGAATCGAACTCGGGTCCGCACAATGAAATACATCTAAATAAATAACACGGACTTCGCATTGTGATGCCGTCTCCATACAAAATATATTTTCCCTACAATACCCGCGCTGGGAATGGGGAAAATGGGGCACACTCGAACGGGAGAAAATGCTAGAGCGCTGGCAACATTCGGGCTTAATTCGTGATTCCATTTTCGAAAATTTGAATATTATTGGGTATTTTGTGGCGGGAGCGACCAATTATAATGCGTGGTTTTCGTAAAATGGAAAGAATAACGTTTGTTTTCTATGGGAACAAATATAATGACCACCATAAAATGCTTTGATACCCTAAGTTTTGTAACCAGAAATATCTACTGAACACTAGAAAAATAAAGTCTAAAAATGTAATAGTACCAGCGATTTTAGTCACGACTTCACTTTAAATTGTATTCGACCACCAAATTTAGTAAATGATCACCAACTCTTGACGACCAAATTAATGTATTATTTTTGCCTAAATAAGTCACTGTGATTGCCATAAAATGTAGGCTTATTACCAAATAAAGTCTTATGATGCCATATTATGTTATGTGTCCGGCTTGCAATGCATGCATGAGTGTCAGTATGACGAGTGACAGGGGAAAATGGAAGAAAATGACATATTGCGCCGACCCCAAATAAAATTGGGAACAGGGCAGGAGAAAGAAGAAGAAGAATGTGTTTCTCAATACACTCCCTCGAAAACACGCTCTTATCGCACTGTTTACAGGCATGCAATAGACAATTTTCCACCCTAGTGCAGGAAAAGGGTCCCCATAATGTTATAACTCTTATTGTATCAGGCCGAACTTATTTTTTTGGAGTCAGTTTACTTAAACAGGATACAAGATGTAAAAACTTTGATTTTCATTTTATATTAAAACGCTGGTATAATTTTGATCATTTACTACTTTTGGTGATCATTTACTACTTTTGGTGATCATTTACTACTTTTGGGATAACAATGATTTATTTGGACTCATTTTGCTTAAATATTTGGTGGTATAATTTTGGTGATCATTTACTATTTTTGGCTTACACATGATTTATTTTGGAGTAATTTCACTTAAATAGGATAGCAAAGTGTTAAAACTTTGGTGATAGTTTTACATTAAAATGCGAGTTTCATTTTGGTGATCATTTACTATTTTTGTCTGCTATTTGTTACTATATCTGGTGATCAGTTAAACATAAGCCGTTTTCTATTTTCCTACCGAATAGCATTTTTCGTACGATCATAACAGTTGTCAATTTTAAATGAAAGTAAACATTTTAAGTATCAAGACATTATTACCAAAACAAACGAAAATTCACGAATAATAATTAATTAATTGAATAAAACACTAAATATTAATAAAGCAAACCCTCTCAAAACCCCTTAAATATCAAATTAACACAAAATCTTCATTAATTGACAAATTAATTTACTTTTCGACAGACGAATCAACTTGACGAATTCGTCGCGAAAATCGCCGAAACCCTTAAAGGACCGTAACTCTAAACAATGACCTACCAAACTAATGATTAATTCAAAAGTCGTTGGATTCCTTTCAGATTGTGGCAACGGAACCGGCGGTGACATCCGCTTGTTATTTTATTGCGATAAATAGTCTGTTAGCCATTAACACCCTATTTTATCTATATGGTTAATCACTGTCAGTAGTACCTAATATGTACTTACAATCTCCACGTGAGATGAACAATTTTTTTGTATAATGTTTTTAAGACCTTCAAACATTATGCGGGATTCAAAGGTAACTTATCTATAAGTAATGCATTCGCTTTTATAAAAAAAATACTTATAAGTCTGTCTTATCATCATCTCATATGCCTTTTCCTAAGTGTTATAATATATCTACAGTGTTATAATATAGTGTAAGTATCTCTAATAATACCTACATAATTCATACCAAGTCTTCTTTAAAAATTCAATACCGTTATCACACTTTACGGCAGCACTATTCTACACAAAGTAGATACAAAAAAACATACTTTCACAAAAGCCCGTATCATACTTTTCAAAAACGCTACTCTTCTAATCCGCTACCTTTACAGCCCCATAATAAACGCTGAGGACGGTATAAAATAAAACAATTGATTTGAAAAACGCCCCCGCACATGAAAGGGTTCCTTCCTAATTATTAAATTGAAAGCCTTGTTCTATCCCCACTATCTGAGGGATGGGATAGAATGGGACTTTGTCAATTGAGACTGATGTAGAGGTAAGGTATAGTGGCAAATAGAATTAGGTGAAATAACTGACTGTTTTTATACGGACCTAATATTGATCAAAGTTATATCAATACTTATGAGCACTTGAAATAAAGTTTCGGTCGTTTTTGTGATGTGTCTCATTATTTAATTTTAAAAAAATATCAACTTAAGGTTTATTTACTTAGCGACTCAAACAACCAATACTTGAATCGCTTTAATAAAGACAATTTAATTTTGGGGCTCGTTGGATATTTCTTAAACATAATGATTAAAAAATATTGAGCCTCACACGTATTTAAAAAATAGTAAAACATGACTCCTGTATAATTCACCTATTTCATTTCTAAAAAAGCAATATTATGTGAAGAGAAAATAAAGACGTGGATTGATCCTTCTTTTAAACACAGTTGCGTTAGTGGACGCGTATCGCCATCTATCGGGTGGTGCTGACAAACAGATAACGCATGTAAGGTTTTAACGAAAAAGGTAAACATAATTATTTAGATTAATCTGAGTATAGTGTGATAGTATTAATAACTACTACCAATAATGACTTTATTTTCGTAATGAAAGATTTCCATCTTACAAAAAAGAACCCCAAAATGTAATGTTAATATTCCTAGACATAGACTAATAAAGAAACAGACACGACATAATCGACACTTTGTATAAAAGGATTAAAAAACACACGACACAATAAAATATGGCACAAACTATATCTTTGTAAAGTTATCAATCTTTTTCTTACAAGTTTACCGAAAAAATAATTTCGGCATTGTCAAACCCAAAGCCGGTTCGTACACGTTAAAAACCTTCTTTAAAATAATATTGAATGACTTAAATAAATATACGTAATCATGATTAATTATGCAGTGCAATGACACCAGGCTTGTTTTTGTGAATTACCTGTAGGTGTGGACTTAGTATAGCTTTGATACGCGGCGACTCTTGTGGCTAAGTTCTTGTCACAAAAATCGTTGTGTCTTAGTGTGTATGTGGCTATGGATATGTTGAGTTTGTACTTTTAAAGGAGTTTAATCCATCAATTTAGCAGTTCTGGGGATAGTTAACAATAAGCAAACTAACTTTACCTTGTTGCATAATTGTTGTAATCCTTTCGCAAATGCATAATAATTGTTGAAAATGTTTAAAAGCATCACTCTTTGCTTAGTTATTGTATGTATGATCCTCCATGATTTTACTTACGGCTGCTCCATATCTTCTTCAAAATTTGTTGCAATATTGTAATAAAAACCCCATTGAAACAAATATTTTTCAGTTTAAGGAGTCTAATTTAATCAGTATCTTAATTATTTTATGTAAATAAGCTTTATGTTGATAATATCCTTAGTTTTTAAAATTCAAAAATCATATTGTAAAGTTGCTTTTGCTGATGCCGTCGGAGTTGATAACTCGATGTTGATATATTTAAATTGGAGTATATTTTTATAAGTTTGAAAAGTTGTTCTTTTAAAAGTAGTTTAGTAATTACATTTTCTATTTTTATTCAAATATTTAAGAAAAAAAGTAATTATTTTTAATTGTGTCATACTTACTTAATTACCTTTAAAAAAATGTATAACTTCAAAAGACCTATAATAAAGTTGCTCCACGTACGTACCTTTGTGTGTTTATCATTTAATATCAATCATTATACCTATTCCCAACAACAATCAACCTATAATCCCAATTATATCAACAACAACCCACAACTCACTCTATTTTAAAAACTTAATTAAAATCATTTTGATACCGATTATCGTTAATAGGAACTGAATGTCATTTAATTATATAACAACGATAAAGTTCAAGTGTTGTCGAGTTCAGGAAGTCGAACAAACTTAATTAACTCTAAGCCTGTCAGAATATCTGAACACATAATCAACAGTTATTGAAATATGTCCAAACTGTTTTGGAACCTCATAGTAATGTTTGTGAATAGTGTGAAGATTGGAGAAATTAATTATGAATATTTATATCATTCGAAAGTTCCGTAGTTGAAGACGGAATTCTTCTAAGCATCCATTCCTTTATTAAAGTCAATGACTGCTAAAACCAATCAACAAAGTGACTGTTAATTCAATTAATTCACTTCAAACTCCAAACACGTCAAACAAAATTAAAAGGGTGTCAATTAAAACGATAAAGTAAAATAAAAACAATTTCGTGTTTATTTTGTATGGCATTTAACAAAGTTATTTTCTCAAATACTATAATACATCGTTGGTACTGACATCGATAATTCAATTAATACACTATTATATACATTTTGAGATGTACCTACTAATGACTTAATAATAAGACAACTAGATCTTAAATTTACATCTAAAGTTGGAACCAATAAATAAATTATTTAGGAAAAAGTAAAGCGAGACAACCCTGAAGTCACGGCTAAGAAACAAATAACTCAACGAACGTTACGTTATTACTAAAACATAATACAGGGCTGACACTACACGACCTAACTATTCGGCTACATGAGACACCTATTGAAAATAATCTCTTTTTGGTACCAATCTCACTTCACATAACTAACGAACCTGCTACATTACCTTAAATATTTATAGATGCATCAAAAACAAAAGAAATCACAGTTCAAACTGAATTTGCCCCTCGCGGGTCTACACCAACATATTTACAAGCCACTTGATATGATAATCACTTTACATCATCAATCGTAACTCTAGGAAATAAATAATGTTCATTACATTGTTGTTCACAGTCTGTTGCACTTAAACTGCTGGATCCGTCTCGTGCGGGGTTGCCGAACCTCGAAGGGTGGGACTCCTTCAAGGAAGGCAGGTTGGTCTTCAATATATGACGGAGACGGGCCGCCTCAGCTGGTCGTCATGCGGGCTGTGCTGCGTGGGGGTGACGGGCGACACCGGCGACGACGGCGCGGCGCCGTACTGCGGGAACAGCGACGAGGGGAAGGGCTTCGGCGGCGCCGCCGGGGATGTGTACAGCGACGAGTAGAACGATGACACCACGGCCGCCGCTGACGACGACACCGTCGGCAGCTTCTCCGTCGGCGCCATCAGCTTGGAGAACTGCAGGTGATCCAGTTGGTGTGGGAAGTATGGTGGCACGGCGGAGTATGACAGCGCATCCAAGTGGCCCACTCCAGGAGCTGGGCCGGCGAAGTATGGCAACGGGAAGCTCGGGAAAGCACCGGCACCGGGAGCTCCTCCCTGCGTGGGGGGCTTGGGCTTCCTGCGGGGCCTGTACTTGTAGTCCGGGTGCTCCTTCATGTGCAGAGCCCTCAATCTCTTAGCTTCGTCGATGAATGGACGCTTCTGCATCTCAGATAACAGCTTCCACTCTGCACCGAGCCTCTTCGAGATCTCTGAGTTGTGCATTTTCGGGTTGTCCTTAGCGATCTGGCGCCTCTGCAGCCTAGACCACACCATGAACGCATTCATGGGTCTCTTGATGTGTCCCTCGGACTGCGGCGAGGTCGCCGGCAGCGGCTGCGGTGCACTGGGGTACTCCGGTAACATGCCCGGGTGCATGGAGAACGCGTACGGGTGATGACTTAAAGTCGACATAGCGATTAAACTTTTAATTACTTAGTCGAGAGTTCTGTTAGAGCATTAGCTCTATGGTAATGTATGGCACAAAGCGGTGAATGAGCACAGACGAGGAGGTGATTGTGTCACGTCGAAGACGGACGATAGACTGGCGAGTCAGTATCGGGGCCTTGTGGGTATCGGAGCGCGGGAGGTGGGGTTTCTGGGCGGTGTGGCACGGGCCAATGGGCGGTGGGCTCGCCCCTCCCTCGGCTGGCGGCGTCTCGCTCGCGCTCACAATGGGCGCGCGGCTCTCGCTCCGACGCGACAATAGAGCGGCGTGCCGTGGCGCGGAACTGGTGTGCAGCTGTTCGGAGCCATGTCAGCGACTGAATGCGGCTCAATGCATGATGTAACTCTAGTAATAGAATACTTTACACACTTGTATTGTGGAATTTGGTTGTGTACCAAATAAATGGTTGATATAAATAGACCACGAGTGAACGTTTGAATGTCACCTTTTTTGTGCAAAACTCGACAAATTCGCTGTAATAAAACGTATGAGCTTTTAGGGGATAAGCGATTAAACATTTTTTATTAGCCGGTGAACGTTTAAAGCTCATCCAAATAAAGCGATTCGCTCTCGATGTTTATGTTGTACTTATAATTCTCGTTTGAGATGTAATCCTCAATGAGTATTAAATGGTATAAGACTTGTATTGCGCCATTATCATAAAAGGGACTATCTTTATGATCTTGGTTTGAAAGAAACCAGTATAAATCAGCTGCTCATCTCAGTGAAGTTTTTACAAATTTCACTATATTTAACAAATTATAAGTCGTCGAACCGCTGACAATTATGATTATGGATGATGAACTACATTAGTCAAGAGAATATTACCTAAGTATCTGACAAAATATAATTTCGTTGCAGAGAAAGATGATAGGTACGAGTAGGATAATTTCTAATGTCTATCTAAATCTTTATCTACTGGCGAATAGGAAGGTAAGTATAGGAAAGTCGTATTTTATCGAAATAAATTTAATTACAATATAATTCTATAGCCAAAGACTAATAAAAACGGGGTTTCATATTTCTTCATTTATCCGATCGTCTCCTTCCAAAGGACCTAATAATAAATGTTTGGTTTTGGATATAATAACAGGCTGCTGCGTTATGTCAATTATTACTTACCAACAATATCAAAGTCTTACAGGACTTTCAAACGTCAGTAAGTGACATCACAGAAGCTCCGTTTTATTTGTCTATCTATCCATAGCTATGCTGACACTTCGCGGATTACAAGCTTCAGCGATCGCAACGAGACATTTGCCCTTGACCATGTTTCGGGGATGTTAGCTTATAGATAGGTACTTGGTGTAGACAGGTAGGTATACCTAAAGATACCTACTGTAGGTACCTACTATATAAAATTTGGTTTGTTGATACATACAGGTAGGTTAGTAAGATGTAAAGGAATTTAAAATGGGAGTCACACGAAATAACTTTTTGTTTTTACTTATTTTATTGTTTTATTAAGATGTGTGTGTGTGATAGGGATGAAATTGATGTTTTGCTTTTCATCCGATCATCAGATTGCAATTTCACGGGGGGATACTGTATTTTACATTTTTTTGTTCCGATGTTGCTCTCTGTTGTTGGTTAAGGAAAAACAGTAAAATAATACTTTGGCTTGGTTATATGTCAAATAAGTAACATAAAGCCAGTGGTCAAAATGTTTTGGAAGTTTTTTAACTCTCCATGGTTATTAAGCATACTTAGTATAAATTCCGATAACTTATTTTGTATCGTAGTAGGTTTACAAAATCCAATAAGATTTCAAAATAACGATTTCCAGTTAGATTATTATATACCATTGGTTATAGCTTTTATGGAACACTCATTATGTTTTTAGCCTATCAACTACTATAAGTACACTATATCCATATGGTCAAGCTCCTGAAATTCAAAGATTCATATTGAATGGCTTAAAGCGTGCCGTAAGTATTTCGGTAAACCTTTTTTCTCAATCAAATAAATAGGTAAAAGTAGATGGAGAAAAATGTTTCAGGTACGGATATGTCATCAAATAATACTGAACTTTTAATTTAGAAACGCTGATAGTCAAACATATCCAAGTAAATAACCTTCCGTCGAACAAGCCTGTTTTCGGAGATCAATAGATTCTATCTACATAGCTGAATCCTTATGTTCTCTACTAAATCAGAAACCAATACCTAGCCATCCTAAAAGTATATCCTATATAAGTAACTCCACTATTTTAAGTAGTAGGAGTCCTGAGTGTTAAATCAAAATCCCATCAAGTATACTTAAACTCAATTATAGTTCTCAATGTCCCATAACCTGATAATCCATTCAACATATAAACGGAAACACTAGCAAATGTTTCACACGTTTATGTTTAAATCGATTATTTATAAGATAGTCGTAAAGTGATCGTTTCACGCGCGAATCGGACACGCTTTGTGCTATTGTTTCAGGAATTACAGCGACACTATACTGTGCAATAACTAGGATTATACTTATAAACACATTCTACAATCATAAAATGACTTTTTCATTATCAGCCTGTATACACTTTTAAGACTTAAGTATTTTAATTGCTGCGCAAATATCAACCTTAATGTCTAAGAGATAGGGTGCAGTTTGAGTTGTCGGTTGACATAATACAGGATGGCCTTTTGTCTCAACGAAGATCTAAAAGTACTTCCAAGAAATCTTTGATAATAAAATAATAACAAGCTTGAATGTGAGTAATTTCTATATTTTATAGGCGAAACTTTAGTTTGTTCGCGTTTTGTACAAACTTTATTAGCTATCAAAGTTTTTGCGATTCAGCTAAGTCGTAAATCGAAATGGCTAATGGAAATTAATAATTTCCTTTTATAGACAATAACAGTTACTTAGCTGGTTTTAATTGCTGCGAAGACATTTGAGACGAAAATAAACACTATTGTCGTACTCAATTATAGTTAAAATTTAATATTTGTTTACGAAGAATTGAGTTGTATGGAGTGTTGAAACCTAAAGTTGGTAAAAGTGCTTAAATCAAAGCCTTGTGAGATACCTTTCTCTTATTTACCAAGGTTGTTCTTTAATCTGAAAATCTGTATTGGTAAATACTTGTAGGTATGTGTAAATTCATCACAGTCATTAGTAGTAGTTAACTCAGTATAAAATAAAATAATACGATGGATACTATTGAACATTAAATTGATGCATACCTACTTTAGTAGTATGTATTTGAGTGACAAGCTATAAGCAATAAGAATAGGATTTTATTTGCTGTAGGTACGTAAACCAAAAAAATATAGGGTTAGCATTAATACTCAAACAAATTCAATATTATATAGGAAAACTTATAATTCTTTCCCCATGTTATAGAAAGAAACCCCTTTTCGAAATGTTAAGGAAACTGAAGATTAGGAAGCGAACCGAACCCTTCTGGTAGTTTCGTCCGTTATGATACTACTAACGCCATCTATTGGTGTAAGGCGTAAATGGCGGACTAAGTGAGCTTTAAGTTTTTGAACTATTTTTTTTTTATTGTTGCAATGTTTATGTTTAACCTTAAAGTTAGGGGGGAAAAATATATTTTTAATGTATGTTAATAAATTAAATTTAAATTAAAGTAGGAGTGGGTGGTCATCAAACGGTACGCTAAAAGCTATCAATGTTCTTACAAAAAATATTAAAAAGACTTTGACATGATATTTAGAAGAAAAAAAATTTTCAACATTTTCCTAAACAAGCGTCAAAGGCTATTTAACTTTTTTGTAATAACACCTATCATAGGTACACCTACATACTTTTTTTCCTAAGGTAGCTGCTTGGCGTGTGCTTTTCAATAAATATTAGCGAAAAAGTATTCAGGCAATGCTGTAAAATTAATCACCTAGCCATTTAAAAAGTTATTAAGTAGTTTACTTTATACTACACTAATTTCTTTTTCAAAAACTAACACGAGCCTATAATAAAAAATCCTAACTCCCAATAAAATAAAAGTGAGTCTTATTTTTATAATATTATTGTTTAAAATTAAACAATGACACACAAAACATGAAAACAATAAAAATTAACAGCTAAGATGTTTTACTAAATTATTTAATGAGTTTTGTCAAATAAAATAAAGTGAGTACAATAATGGACATTATTGAGTGTTAAAAAAAATACTTTTGATTTGCCGTCAAACTATTTCAGGTAGTATTTTAAGTTTAAAAAAAGAGGATTAAGTGATATTTAAAGTTCACTTGAACAGCTTTTATTTGAGTGCTTTACTTTACATACTTAGGTATGTAGTAAATTGTCTGCAAAGTTTTTGAAACTACCGAACTGTCTTATCAACAATGAAATAAACATAGGTACCTATTGGCACCTTTACCTCTTTTTAAGCAATCTGGCAAAAAAAAATAAGAATATGATATCCCCGTTTACTTTAACCCCTTTTAGCGTTCATAAAAAAAATATATACCTACCTCTACTTCAAAAATTCACACCCAGAAAACTAAAAAAAAATATGTCACCATATTTCCACGAAAAAAAAAGGCTACACAACACACATCTACACTAAAATTCCCCCAGCAACACACCCAGTACATAAACACCATTAATTAAAACCGCAACAAGAAAAATACATAACGTGGATAAAAAAAATATTTTCACAAAGGGCCGTCGCACCTAATTACTTAATTCTCAACACCGACTCAATACGGGCGCCTGCAGACATGACCTGTATCAAGGAGTAAGGAAATATATGTGGAGATACCATAGTGCAGGTAGGTCACGCGCCTTCTTGTAGGTCAAATTCGTACGGTGATTGATCAGTTACGAGCGAAATAATGCGGTGTTTGTGTTCTTTGAGACGATTTATGGTAGTACTAAAAATGGTCAGGTCCAAACAAGGCGTATAAGGGCGAAAACAGTAACGTTTCTCGTCCCTAGCTCACCCGCATGTTGGCAACGCTTCTTACTTAGGCGATTTTCCGTCATGGCACCTCCGCTAGTCATTTTGTTATCCATGACCTGAATTTACCCATCTCACTCTACCACATGAAAATAGAGAGGGAAATATTAGCTAGTTAGTCTCCGAATGCCGTTGAGTCTCGAATAGTGACAAAAGCGGGGTGAGCACAATATAGGCTTAAAGCCTATTCGCTCCATCTTCCTATTTTAATTTACGCAAATTTCCCATGACACTTCACCCGACATACCATTATGGTTTGTTTTTTTAAAAGACGGGTGGCATCGGGGTTGGTTGATCGACGGTTATACTAATAAAATCGAGGCAACTGTATTAACAACACTAAATTATTTTGGTAGCGATTTACCAAATCCCGAGAAAACTTAATTGGGATGAAAAACAGTACAGACTGGTTTAATCAACCCGTAGAATTTAAATTACTGTATTTACAGAATTATAAAGAAGTACCAAAACTCACCCTATTTATGCTAGAAGTATTCCCAGTACTGGTGTTATATGAGAAGCCAATTACATGGACGGCCTGCTATAGCTTGCTATCTCAAATAAAACATACAACATGGAACAATAATAACAACGACAGAATATCATGCTGCTACAATTGTAATAAACCCACCCATAATTGTACTATACCAGAAAACCAACACCCTTAAACCGCGATTCTTAACCTCCGATCATCACAGTGTCACCGATCCTTCCTGCATCCTATATCCTATACGTTACTTCATCTGAAGCTATTATCTCTCGCCAAGAATGCACTCAGTTAATGACCCCCAATGATAATGGTTCATTGTTGCGTCCGCGCAGGCAATCTCCATAGTGCTCGCATTGTCGCTACGAAAATTCATTTATAGATAGGTTTTTTAATAAACTAATGAACGGTGTGGGGTGTTTTTTTTTATTTTATTTTGGTTGTTTGTTTGTTCTGCGGTTTTTATGAGGTGTCGTATTTTTGTCTGCTGATTTTAATAGATTTTAGAATAGAGTCTATATTTGTGAGAATTTTGACAGAATTTTATATTTTTCTGTAATACATAATCTGCTGTAGTTGCTTTAGAACTTTTTACTTGTTCCGTAGCGACAATAAGAATAGCCAACTTATTTCGGTGTCTAGCTTTAACATAGTTATTAACTGTTTAAAGATTGTTCACTTTATGTATATCGCATGTATTTACACCTAACTATAAGTTACAATGCTTTCCTAAAGACTCCTATAATCTTCATAGCTATACACACCGTAAAAGGAAAAAACCATTTGGTTTTTGTTTCTGTACTTATAGGTACCTTTATACACTGTCATGACAGTCGCGTGTTTAAGTAATATAATAATTATATCCATAAAACTCAAAATGGGATACGATTCAAAATCTTCAAGGAAAACAATGAACAAACAACCATCATTAAGAAACAAAACACTTTAAACAATACTAAAACAAAAACTTCTAAAGCTAATAAACGCCGACAAACAGACAAACAAACGAAAAGACAAAATGTCTTCATAACCGCAATAAACATTTTTGTTTTCAAAATAACGGTTTGTAATACAAAATTACATAGGATCAAGTAATTCTACAGCACAGCATACAAGGAGTTTGGTCATAAAAGTGTGTATTGTCATGTCAAACAATGACTTTTGTCAGATGTCAAAACAAAAAGCAACCGTTTCGAGTCTTTAGGCGGTGGACGCAAAGACCTAACCGTTCGATTCCCAGAATGAGTTTTGTCAAACAATTTGTTTTAATAACTGCATAATATTTGTTTTGGAAATGTATTAGTGGATTCGTTCCAGAGGTCAAATATTCTGTTAAAGGGAACTTTGCTGAAGAAACCGCTTTGTTTTATGATATAACTTTTACTAGCGGCTTCGTTTGTGATATTAAAAGTTTGAGAATACTGTTAGTGGTTCATTGAAATGTGATGATGATGTCCTCCTAGCCGATTATCGGCTATGGCGGCTGTTCTCATGTAAGGAGATTAGCCAACTACGCAGGACATATTATAGTGCACGAGTATTTGCGCAGACACAGGTGCACTCACTATTCCTTCACTCTCATAACCCGATGGGACGGCAATCCGACACGACCGGTAAGAGATCAGGCGCAGGACCGACATTTACGTGCTCTCCGATGCACGGGTGTATCAATCACCAGCTTCCAGACTCCGGGCTGCTTTGTGAAAGTCTTCTAAAACCCACAAAGCGATTTCGGCCCGACTCGGGAATCGAACCCGAGACCTCGTGCTCAGCAGCCGCACTTGCGACAGCTAGACCAACGAGGCAGTTAAAATGTAAAATTGTTTATTAATGTAAACTATTCAAATAGTTAAAATGTATTAACTATTTGAATAGTTTAATTTGTTCCCATTAACGAAACAATAACCAGTTTATGATTGAAGCACTGAGCACAGTTGACAGTTTTCTTTTCATTCGGTTATTGGAAATTTCTCCGATGCGACAATCCCTCTAACTTAAATAATATCTCAAGATTGAATTGTGGATTTTTATTTACGTAGAAAAAATCCTAATCCTTCGTTAAACTAAAGAAATATGTAAAACTAACGCAGCATACGTATGTAATTATTTTCACACCACTATCTTAGCGGGTGCCAACGCATTTTCTAGAAACACAAAACATGGTGTGACTTAATCAAAAAATATTTTAATTAAAAAAATACATCTCGCGTCTAACTATCAAAGTTACATCTCTTTGGAACTCCGCCATTTTTGCGCGACACAACTTTCTAATTAACTCAACGAGACAATGGAAAGAGCGACACATACACACAGAGGGACTGAGGGTGACGAAACGGTAATATACCCTTAATATATATAATTGAATCCACAAGCAAAAATCTACCTTAACTCTAGGACCTAAGATTGAAAATCGCCTGACGTGACGCTTGTTAAGGGTTGTCGTTCAAGAGAATTCGTCAAACAAAATTTAACTCTAAGATATAAAACAAAGTCAACGTCTGTGTGTTCAGATATCAAAGTTTGTAGGGTTGCCAACAAGTTCGTTATGCACTTAGACAATTATTGTACGCCCGCGGCCGAGTGAGACAGCCCTAGGTCCTTCCGCTGTCGCGCCTTGCGAGCTACTCTTAGTTAATAAAGCTCACTCATTAGGGATTCGTATAAAAGAGGTTTCTTTGAAATATTTTTGAAGTGGACAGCAGTGAAATATTGGTACTCGGATGGTGGACATGGGGTACTAAGATTACGTATTTTAATTAAAGCTTTGGTTTTTCTCCGCTGTTCAATTCTGTATTTGACGCAAACCGTTATGTTATATCTTTCTTACTGGAATTTAGAGATAAGCAATATCGTTTTGTTGTTTGGACAATATATTCGTTTTGTCACAAAATGATGGGAAAAAGTATTCACCAAATCCGGTTAAGTCAAAATGACTATCCAAACGAAGTTTTAGACGACATCATACTTAAGCAAAAGTACAAAATTATACCTCGGCAATAAGTAACACAATAGCAAGCAACATTCGTCGAAATATTTCTCACATCAAAATAAACATACAACTCATAAAATTAATGCAAAATCCAAACAACATTACAGCTTCGAAATTTCTAATCCGTATGCAAACAAATTGAAATTCTAACGCGATCCGCTTAGAAATGTGGTCAAATACTCGCTGGATGGACGGACCGCGTGTATCTATCGAGGCGAAATCCGAATGTAACCGGTCTAAAATCCGCCGAAATCCGGTCGGATCCGGCTGGATCCGGCTTCGGCCAGAATCCGGTGGATCAACATCGCGGAACCATTGTCGCGTACAAGTGCACGAATCAATGCGGCCGGCGTTTAGTTTGCGATATATTGGATTTTGAAGTGACGTTACATTTTAGCCAGTAACTAATTAACACAGATATACGCTGAAACGTCAATATTTCCTACTATTTGTGGGAACTGGTTATTGGCAGTGAGACAAATTGGGGCGCTGTAACTGTAAATTCAGTAATTAGCTGTAGTTTTATGTTTTACAGATTTGAATGTTGTGTACTTAGAAGCTCATTAATTATTCGACTTATTATTAGTACACGGATTAGTTACACACCTGAAATTATTTGTTTTATTTAAGCGTGATTTTTGAAGTACCTACTAACTGACATAATAAAAGGTACTTTGGATATGTTCTTACACTCTTGGTACAATTTGGTCCTCTATTCACGCACCAAAATAAGAATAACTAAAAGAAAATGCATTGTGCTTAAGCACTGTGACTGATACCAATACATTTTATTTTTAAAACCACACAGAAACATTTTCAAATTAAACCACACACTTTGAATCACAAAAACCATTTCTAAACCAATCACAAGCAAGCAACAATATGTAATTACCAAGTTCCAATTATCAGCGAACATAAGTCAAACGCAATCGTATCGACTAATATAGGCGACGAATCAAACGCGCGACACAATAGTCGCGCGACGTTGCGACAAAATTGCCTGTTTTCACACGTTCCTGCTAATGATTACATGTTGGTAAACGATGTTTAGATGTGTTGGGGTGCGTTGTGTCACGGGAATGGTTGATTGAGACTTATTCATGGAAGTCCCAAGATTAATAGTCAAGCTTCTTTATGGAAGCCTTAAGTTAGATTCTTTGGAGTAAACAATAGCTTACCTATGTAAACAGAATGATTTTGATCCATTTTCAACCAGCGTTTTGTCGACAGAGAGGTGCGTAAGCCTTAGTTTCTTAATATCTTAGATTTTTTTTTCATATCGCGGTTTTTTTATATTATTTTTATACTTTATAGGTACTGCCATTTCTTTTTACTCAATTCCGTTGAAGTGCGTTTCCTGATTGGCATTTGTGTTTTCATAGGAATCTATAATATTGATTTGATCTATTAAATCGTTATCATACTAATTAAATTGACAGAGACTCTTGTGTTCATGTCCATATTTTTACCATTCTACACTAAATAACCATCGAGAACCCAGTTTTTGCTGCCACCAAAATCCCGTACCGCATTACACGTAACAAAGGACACACACTCACCGTGGGCGTACGCAATAACAAATAGCTACTTGCGGTACAGACGTATGATCAGATTCGTCGGCGCAAATTAGCTCTCCCGTTTGTTTCGGCGCCCATTGTCGCGTCTGTGCCTTTGTGTCGCGGGTGTGCGCCCAGCCTAATGCCTGGTTTCTTGTTACTGTTACTGTTTTTAAAACGGTCCCTTTTGTTGCGTTTTAGTGGTTATTTATTTGGTTTGTTTGGTGGTTAATTTAGTGGGTGTTATATGTTTGTGTGTTTAGGTGATTGTTTATTTTTTTGGGTAGTTTTGAATGCTAAGTTCATGTAATTCCATTGTTCGTCGTAAATTATGTGGCATTTTTTTGTATTGCGATTAACAGTATATGTTTGCTTTGTTATAACTTTAGAAGTTATAATACTTTCAGTTATATCTGAACAACTAAACATCAGTATTTCAGTTATCCAACACTGTCCTGCACTACAACAAGTAATTCCCAAATTAGATATGTATTTCCATAATGCAAACAAATGAAAATAATTAATCAAATCTGCAATCGAATATCATACGTAGACGCTACATGCTACGCGCATTGATGTGAGAAAACCATATTGCTACGAGCGTAGCGCTACGAACGCTACGATTACTCGCTACGAATAATACGGACTATTACTACGCTTACTGAGTATATCAGTCATTTGTATAAAGATTAATTAGTTTAATTTTATGTGTCAATCAGGTTTAGTAGAAATAGTTTTGATTTCGGACATCGAAATTTTTATTTTTAGAACGTTCATTAGATGGCAAATAATCTAATTTGCGGTATAATTATATAAGTCTTATTAAAAATGTTTGCCTTTACAATTAACAAATCAGCACTATTTTTGTCTGTTTAGTTACTAAAAATACCTTTCATTTTATCCCCATCAAAAAAATATAGTATACATTTTCGATTTCAAACACCACAAGTACTCGCATATTCCCACTACCTCAAAAAATAAAGTCTCACACGATAAAATAATATTACACACTCATTCGACAATTGTTTAATTGTTTCGAGAATCGACTCGGTATAATCGTAATATCGATTACATGTAGTACTCGAGAGCTCTCGAGTCGAGCACGTTGTTCCACCCCTATGCGAGTTGGTTTTGTTTTCACCCCTATTGTTTGATTTAGTGAGATTCGAAGATAACAGTTTTACTAAACTTTTGTATGTATTTAAACGTGAATAACAACAAAAGTTAGTAATATCAACCTTATTTGTGTATCACTTAAGTCGATTTTCGCATGGCACTTCAAACTTTGAAAAGTCTTATGACAATTTGACTAACAATTCAAATAGAACTTTATGTTATTACAATTAGAGTTGATTTTTGTTTGGTTATATTCATATTTAAAGTAGTTGATGTATACTCAAAATAGCATTGTTTTGTCGGTTTCTTTGGCCATATAATGTTATTTGTTTTATTTAGATGTGCTGATAAGATTTTATTGAAATGTAAAAGTATTTTTTTCTTTTAAAAGAAAGACAATGTGAATGTTTATAGTGAAATAAAAGGAACTGGTTTATTGAGTGTTGCCACTTGTTTAAATTTAAATGTTACCTGTTGTAAAAAGTTGTAATTGTTACTCTATGGTTTGATTTATTACATTGAATTGTAGCTTAGTTGTTAGCAAACAGTAAAAACGCACTTTTATTCAAGGATTTTATTTATTATTTGTGGGAATTTATTCGTTCAACCATGTAATGCGTAGCCTTCCTCGTTAAATGAGCCTAAAACTGACAGATTTTTTTCAAATTGGACCCTTAGTTCCTAGGATAAGTGTATCCAAGCATACAAACAAACAAACTTTTCAGCTTTCGTATTTCTTCTTGACCGCTTCTTCATTCTAGCCATAACACTAGGTAGCGGTAAAGCGGTTGCATTGCGTATCTTGAACTTGGAACAGAGCTAATATAATTATCTTAATTTCTATAAACCTGGACTATTAAGTCTGAAACCAATAACCCGCATTGAGCAAGCGTGGTGATTAACGCTCAATCCTTCTCCGTGTAAGAAGACGCCTGTGCATAGCAGTGACGACGAATGTCAATAGAAGATTATGTTTTTAAGTTTCCAAAAAGATTTTTACACCCTGCATCCACTAAATCTTCTTAGCATAGTTCTTCTTAAGCATAGATCCTTACCCAACTTGCTTCTCACCTTATTTTTCATGAAAGCTAGCCCAAATGGCAGTAGTTTACGGTCAGGCGGAGTCCATTCGGGGAGCAAATCGAATCACGCGGCAAATTTAGCGCTAATTGAGCACACCCGTGGGAGCTGCCGCTGTGAGACGTCCGACTACTAGGGTGACAATGTGATAAATGTGGGATAGAATTAAAAAAAAATACAAACATTCGAATTAATTACTTCGATCTACTTTGGAAGACGGCTGAAAACAGGATTAGCTTTACACAACATTTTGATAATATCAAAAAGTCAGCAGCTTCTATAGCGTCGTAAATGGATTTCTAAAAGGATAGTTCTGTCTCAAATATTTTATCCAAATCGATTTAGTGGAGGAGACAATATAACTTTCTCATTTATAAAACGACTTATTAGTAAAGAAGTCGTTCAAGTTGCAACTTTTAATAACAACCCATTTATCTCAATAATAGCAATAAAGATGTTGCTACCGAAACGAGACACTATAATGTCTTGTGATCACAATACCAGTAGCTAAAGATAATCACCTTAAATAACGTTCATTAAAACTACATTATTTTAATACAAAGTAATTGAGAAATCATCGCAGAAACTGCTACATAATTATTATTTATTAAAAATAATAAAACAAACGAGAAACAGTACGAAAATGCAATTATCTTGAGTTAACGTTCGTTAAAATTGCACCGTACTTTGATTGGTTCGACAGAAATTGTTGCAAAATTATTTTTTATTTTACACAATTCCAATAATTGGATTTTTTTTTGGTACTGATTAAAGTTTAATTATTTTTGAGTTTATTGCTACATGTTTTGAGTGATTTAAAAGAAATATTACAAGAAACCTTTATTGTTTGTAAAAAAACTTAAAATCAATCTTAAAATAAACTAGTCTGCAAAACAGCACTTATCGAACGCCAAAATTTTCAAGAGACAGCCCCAAAATGCCTACCCTTCACCTTCTTATGTTTTTTTTTTTTGGAAGAAGAAATGGTGCAACAAACTCCCCAACAACAAAGCAACAAACTGGGTTACATTATCTGTTTGCTCTAAAATATTTCACAAGCCATACCACAAAAACCAAAGCCAACTTTCAAACACAAAGTACCAAGATATATCCACACAATACCACAACGCATACTCACCCTACACTCCCTGGCTCCCTCTAGCGTCAGTACCAAAACAGAGCCCCATGAGAAACACCAAGCCACTTGGAGATGTAATCGCGCCAACTTTTTGTTCTACCAATTGTTTTGGGTCACTATAGTGCCATAAAAGGTGGTACTTCAGCTTGGAGTACCATTTCAAGTGCCACCGATACCGTTTGCGAGTTTAATTAGGGGTGACTTAAGACTGACTTTGTGTGAATTTTGACTTGTAGGTTTGTGTTGTGAATTTTATTTTATGATTGACGTTTATTTTAATAAAACTACGGTACTTACTTTATTTTTAGGCTAAGATTCTTTCAGAGTACATAGCTAATCATTTTGTTTTGTCATTCTGGAACTTTAAATGTCCCTGGTTTGCTAAACAAATATTTTTAACCTACCGACCTTTAACCATTACAAAAGGAAGTACTTAAACTACATACTCTTTTACTTATAAACTTTACTGTGTATTTCAACAACTATTCTATCTTTGGATTTGTTTACTAGAAATAAAATTATAACAGTAGCTCCATAGTATACATCAAATTCCTATTTCTAGTATAACATTAAACAGACGAAAAGTAATTAACCGACTTCCCAAAAAGGAGGAGGTTCTCAATTAGGCCGGTATAATTTTTTAACTTATCGCCATTAATACACGACTATACTCAGTATGCCTCTACTATGCTTCACAATAGTGCTGAACATTAACAGCAAACAATTTACAATACAAAAAAAACAGTAACAAAAACAAAAAAATACACAGCCGTCATTCAAAAAGGACGCGTCGGAAACTGAAAGATGTGAATATTGAAATACCGATACAAGTTGACGCGAAATCGTGACGTCACAGATAAGCCAACTTTTGCGAACAACGTATATTCAAGCCTGCTGGACGGTAGGCTGTGTTGTTAATGTTTTAATACTGTGGTGGATAATGAATATTGTTTTTCAGGTGGTTTTCAGTGTGTTGTGGTTGCATCTATTTTTCAAAGGACTTTGAAAAAGGATGATTTTGTTGAGTATTGAAAAATTCGTAACTAGATAAGTAACTGTGGCATTTCATAAAAGCTGAAAGATACTTATGTGAGTCCAGTGTACATAATAATACGTAACATAATTATGCATAGAGCCATTATTTTAATTACCATGTAGTTGTAAAATATGGCAATCTATTTAGGTAGCAAAACTACTACTTCACTTCGATGAGGTTGGCTCCTATCAAAAAAGCTACCGCAAAGTTGCATTGTCGTGACAAACGAATCGCTAAAACGGCGCTCGTGCGAGTATTTTTCAATATAATCACCAAAAATCGATTTCAAGTCTTGAAATTGCAACTAATTTGGCAGTTTTAAAGTATGAATGACATATTGTAGTTTAATTAGCTTTAAATGTCATAATTTTCTGCTAATTGGACTAAAATATTAATTTGGACTCAAATATGATTAGGTAGTACTCTCATTTACTGCAAAACTTATTCACATAGTAACTTATGATAAATAGTCATAACATTGTCACAATCCGCTAAATATCTAAGTAGGGGTTACTTAAAAGCAATAAATCAATTAAATCGGCGTATTAAGTCGACGATGAAATCATTACCAGCACAATAAATATCATGCGAAAAAGCCATCATTATGACAAACAGACACACCCGCACACATTTTTAACAGAAAACTTCAAAAAGGAAACCTTTGTTAACATTCACCATTCTTATTAAATAACCACCACATTTCTATCAATCAAGCGAAAACCAACCTTAACACATCCCATTAAGACCTATAAGAACTGCTTAGAAACCTTTGCAGATTTCTATGCCATTTACTGGTGATTAAGGTCATTTTGATCCTTATGTAGTGGAAATAAGGGAAAGAGAAGTGTTTGTGTAAGGTTGTGGTGTCGACAAAGACGGCTTTCATTGGGCGGATGCAGGTTTTTTGACAAATGGCCAACTGGACGATTTGTCTCGTGTAGGGCGGTGATGCCAAAGACTAAGTTAAGAAGTCAAAGTATTGGAAAGAATGGCAAGACATTTATTGACACAACCATACAACATTACCTGCTTAGCCTTTTCTCAGCTGTGTACTTCTTGCTTCCAGTCTTAATAGATGCAGCTGAGGTACCAATGTTTTTTTAGGAAACGACTGTCTATCTAACCTGGGTAATCTGATTCTCCGAGGCAAAACTGGCTGTCAGACTTTCGAGCTACTGACCACCCGTAACGTTTGCCACATAATGTACCTCTACCAAATTACCGATTTAACACACCTACCTAGCTACCTTTCAAAATACGGAGAAACTCTTCATTACAAGATTGTCACCGATCCACGTACCAACTTAGTTAATAAAATCATTATTACCAAACACTAAGTGCTCTCTGAAGCATCAACAATTTAGGCACAAACTGACCAACTCACTCCGTCCCTTCTCTCTATATCCCATCTATGCGAACCGGGCAAGCCCAGTAATGGTCATAAAAGGATGTTAGGATATTATATCATTTTTCCTCGAGCACAATACGGAATGTGTACACCGCCATTTCCGGGCCCTAATGCGTTCCACATTCATATTGTGTAGTATCTAAGACTTTTTGTTGCTTTATTTCTGTGGTTTTCAGTACCATATACAAAAGAACCATTTTTCATAGAATACCAACTTAATGTTAATTTTCTTTCATAAATTCGGTAGTTTGGAGTTTTGAGCCGATTTTCTTTTAATTGAATGGTTGTGTCACTTTCAAAACCGACTTTCCGCAAAGCAGGAGGTACTCAATTATGTTTGTATTTTTCTATCAAATATCCTTCAAAAATCTACCTAGAAATATCTTTTATCAGCATCATAACAATTTCTCCGTCCAGCTAAAAAACCAGTCACCTTATTACACAAAAAAAAAACAATAAGTAACTCTACAGCATTCAATTCAATCTAATTTCAACAAAACTGAGCAATAAAGTCACAATATAGCCACTAAAATTTTACTATATCCACATTGTAGCGTCCAGTTTAACCGTTCATTTAACTAAAATGCTATTTATTGGCCATCCCGCAGTGAATGGGTTAAGACAGAGTTGCTTCTTCCAATTCAATCACTTTGTTTGTGATTGAAGACTGTATAGTACGTTAGGGTTGGATTGGCTTAAAAACCTTGTTTAATGTTCTTTTTCAAAGAAAACCTTATTCAAAATTTTAATGTTCATCATCATCAGCATTTTTATCAGGATACTAGCTGACCCGGCGAACTTCGTACCGCCTAATTATTGGAGGCATATTTAGTACCTAAGTCACAAACGACACAATACTTTTTTTTCCTTCTTTGCACACCGTTTAGACCTACCCTGGACTACGACAACCAAAATCAGCTCAATCGGCCCAGCCGTTCTCGAGTTTTAATCAGACTAACGAACAACAATAAATAAGGAAAGAGGCATAGAAGATATGCCTCTTTCCATAATGAGAAGGAATGGCTGTTAACTACCACGCTTATAAATACAAAATGTACTGCAACTTCTCCCAACTAAATGAACGCCTAAATAAAACCTTATAAAAGTAGTTTCGTATTTAAGAGCTACGAAATTACAGACAAATATACTGCAGTCTTTATTAGGTACACTCCCCTTTTTGCATCGTTGGTAAAAAACTCCAAAGACGCCATTTTCTTAAACCGCAGTATAAGTACTGAATCTTAACCACTCGTAGTAAAATCCTTGGAAGCCACTTTGTCCCTGAGTGTCCCTGAGTCCTCCCTAAGGGATAATTTGCATTATACATTGAACTTCATTGTCTGTATCACTTAGATAAGTGACGAGGGACTTAAGCGTTTTATTGGTCACTTAGGAAGCTGTGGAAAGTTTATTATTTTGTAGTAAGAGTATGTGATTGAAATGTTGTGTTATCTGGTCAGATTTTTTTATTTATTTTCATTTATAGGTATTATAAACGCGAATGTAACAAAGTCTGTCTATCAGTCTGTCTATCTCGCCAAAACGAATAAATTTAGTTGACTAAAGTACACTTGATTGGCGCTTGTTTTTTGTGTACTTTGTGTAGCTATGTACTACACATTAACACTATTACCACTACTTACATATCTTTTATTATACAAAACTTGTAGAGGTATAATGCTTGTGTGTAACTTTTCAACAGTTACTAAAAATAGCCATTCATTCGCAAATAATTCAATACGACTACCGCTACAGCCACAAAAGTCAAGTAAATAAAAAAAGAATAAATAATAAAAAGCCTGAAAAACATTTTCTATAAATTACACTAAAAGCCAACAGTAAGCGGTTTCGTTTCAGACAAACTTCAGTGAATGATAAACACAATATTTCACAAAAGTATGTTTATTATCACAGTTGGCGACCCATTAACTGTGATATAAACATTTTTGAAAGTATTTTTTGTTACCAGCTATTAGTTTACCCGTGGTTTCACCCGTGTAGCTCTAATAATGAGGAATATTTTCTTTTTGAAAATGAGTCATAAAATGTTATCCACGACACTAACAGTTTCCACTCTTAACTTTTATTCGACCAAAAGTATGTTTGTTCTCATAGATCAGTATGAAGATGAATGGTAGTACACACATTAAAAAAATACAGGTACTTAATCGGTATCATACCGACAACTTTGATTGGAATTTAATTCAAAAATATATAATATATAGAAGCATTAATCTATCTATGAAAATTCACTTTGAATTAAGCATCTGGTTGTGAATATTTACCAAAAACGTAACAGACCTATTCACAAATCATCTAAATCACACATTAACTATCAGTTTCAATAAAGGCGTAATACTTAAACGGCCCATTACATACAATAACTACATTAGTGTCTCAAGCCCACTGGTACGAAAGCTGCAATGACTCGGAAAAAATTATACAATTTTCCAATCGATTTGATGGTCAAATGGGTTTCCTATCACCCTTGTGAGTATCGTGCATGTTTAGTGTTTATTACTAGGGGGAAGGGACGTGATAATTGTCGATTTGTTCAGTAAATAAGATAATTTATGATGGGCTGGTCAGAAAAATCCGGTAATTTGCAGTATATGACACACGCACCGAATGCTCGGTATTTAGTATTTGCAGTAAAACTAACAAAACTGTAAACTACGTAACCTCATATTATTTTACTTATCTCTACACAAGAAGGTTAGCTTGATTAAATTAATAAAAGTACAAAAAATCATGTCTTACATTATTAATTTTATCTAAAGTACAAAGCAAACATTTCTTTATTTCTCAAACCTTTTACAATCACTCGTGTCTTTATAAATCAATAACAAAATAAATTGTTACAAATAACGTTAGCACCATTAATCAACAACAACAACAACGCATCAAATCAATAAAACCGTAATTATTTTGACTGGAATTAGTGTTTATTTTGTCCATGTTTGAACATCTGGCGCACTGGGCGCACTGTGTTTAAATTTCATTGTCTGTGCTTTGCTGTTGTGGGGTATTTTTTATTTGTTATCTTGTAATGGATGGGTGAGCATTAATCGAGTGAAATAGAATGTTTAAGGTTAACTTACAATGATACATATGCAACATACATAGAATCAATATGCAGAGAAAGCAAAAAAAAACAATGTGATCTAAAAATATCAGAGGCAAAATATCGTCAAAAAATTTTACAATAATGATACCTGAACCCTCTACAAAACGAGTAATCTATTTTATCTAGTTCTATTTTTAAACTAGATCAAAATATTTCTTATAAGTAATTCTTTAATTTAAGCTCAAGTACTACAAATGATTCTATTTATCAAAAACCAAATGAATTTTCAAGACCTCATAATAACTAAAATATTATTGTCATCAAAACTTTCATAACAAATCCACCATCTTTAATATATGTCACGGGTCATGAACCATATTTATATGAGGAGAAGACACAGCCACCCTTTTAGAGGTCATATAAATAACAGCACGTTACACAGGATGGCACAAACATGTAAACAAAAAATGATGCACGGAGGTTCTTGGCACTCCACATAAGTTTTCAGTAGGGCTGCCAGATACGAAGAATTTTATGATATCTTAGTCCACATTTTCATTAAACTTAAATAAAAAAATACCTACTCCACATTTTTAAACTGAACTTAAATCGATGGCAATAACCGATCTGTTCTTTTGCTAGTGATTTTATAATGTTTAAAATACTAATTAATAATTTTCAAACATAAATAAATAAGGCATAAATACAAATAGAACACTTATTGATTACCTGTAAGATTCAGCCAAAACATAGAATAATTACTACATAATGCTTTCATTGTTCTTCATTATATTCGATTGACTACTTATTTTGTGATCAAACTCCTATTTTAACCATAAAAGAAGAATAAAATCTATAAAATAAAATCTTCAAAAACTCAGTTATCCCAAAAATATTAGCAAAACCCTGCTTACCCTCTCCACAGCCCTAGTTCCGAGTCATTTGACCCACCGTTAATACGTTTCCGTACACAATTCATTTTGTACACAAGAGCAGCGTTTCTGCTCACTGTGCGGGCATTAGACCACGCATTATAAGGGGACAAAATACTTAAGAGCAAGTTAGATATAGCAACCAATTGTGTCCCTATTAATGGATTATGTTAATGAATCGATTTTTGGAAGTTGATGATATTTGGATATAAAATATTGTTCTGTTGTGATGGGTCTTCTGCTTGTGATAAATAAATGTAATAATGTTAGACTATTAGAAGAGTTTACTGATAATATCTGAAAATATGTTGAGTTATGCTCCAAGGATTGTATAAATCGTTTACCTTGTTCCACAAAGTTTTTGGAAGTGAAATCTTGGAAAGTGAAATGCAAAAAATCCACACTAATATATCAAAAGACAAAAACATACATGAAACAACATAGGAGTGTATAACTTAAAAAAAACGACAAAACCTAAAAATTTACAAATTAAAATAAAAAAAAAACCTAAGAACGTGCAATAAAACATGTAGCAACCATTATCCTTCAACCCATAACTACACACTGAAAACCTTGCACAAAATAATATTGTACCTATTCATAAACATTTCACGCCTTTGCCAAACGCTCGGGAACTTGTTATGGACGACAAACGAATAAAAATACCGTGTAACTGGCAAACTTAGATACAAGCATACACCCAAATGTTACGGTTATGAAGCATTGAAATTACTAGATATGACAACTCTAGGTAACTATTTGAAGAAAATATGATGAAGTTATCAACAACTAGATTCGTCGACCGCGCCCTGAAGGATCCTAACACGTTTCCAGGGCACATATTTCCACGCCTTTGATCATAATTGGCCCAATCGTTTTAGCATTAAAAAAACTTCCACATAATTTAAGGATACAGTTAAATGGAAATAATGTAAATCTCATTGCTGAAAATAAATATTTTAATGGTATTCATTGGCTTCTCAATGTAAAACGAAGTAAACGTAATGAGTAAAACCTAGTATAGTTCAATCTACCAAATGCCATTCGCTGCTGAAACTGGCAAATGTGGCGAAAGGCAAGGAGTAATTACCAAACCTTAGTTCACAATTTGGCCTAGATTTTTACACTAGAGCTCCTCTTTTTTAATCTATGGGCGGATAAAGTTTCAAAAGGCGGAATTGTATGCTGGCAACACTAACAGTCAAATCGTATCTTGCAAACTCCTTTACATCGGAGACCGTCCCACATTCAGCATACAACTTTTGGCCCATTTGTGACTTGTATGAATATACACAGATATCTTAGCGACAAACTTATTTTTTCACCCCTGGATCTACACATCACCCTTTAAGGTTAAGGTAATAAGGTTCATATTTGTGTGGCTGGTGGTGTTTTGCCGGAATAAGACAATTTGTTTCCACCATACATGGAAAAAGCTGGATTCTCATGCTGCGATTCATCCATCATTCATTCTTCATGTGCGGTGTGAAAGACGTCTGTGACGATTATGACGTGCGCTTCGGTGTGACAACGGCGAATGCTGGCGTCGACGCCTTTAATGCCTTTGTGTTAAATGCGTTTTTTGATTGTCTGCGCTACGTTCTAAGTTTGTTGTGCCTTGAACAGTTTTGTCTAGGATTCTAAGTTCAAAACGGTGCTTCTTTTAAACCTGCACAAGCGAGTTTCAACTTTAGTCTTACATTTATAGAATCGAAAGTAGTTTAACTTAACAAATCACATAAAACCTTCTAAATTAAACGCTAAAGTGTAACGAAGCTTTGATAATACGCAGCAGTTATTCGTCAGAATTGCATCTCGTGAACTGTACCAAGCTAAAGCAAGTCGTTTTTCTTTGGCACAAGGTTGAATTTCCCTCGCTCCCACAAGGATAGTGCTTAAGCCCAGTGAGATAGGTGTTAGACAGTTGTCTAGCATTGTTCTTAGCTCTTACAGAGATGTTTTGGTTGAATACGTCGCATGATATTGAATGACGTGGCTCTGAATGTTTGTGAAGGTACCTTTCAAAAGGATATGCAGTGTTTTTGCTTGAAAAGCTGATATGGTTCAGCCAAATGCTCAACAAATGATGTGATGTAATTGTTGCTTAAGTCTTGCGAAAACGTTAAGTAATGGCTAAGTTTTCAAGTATTGCATAAGTCTTTGTCCAAGTTATAAGTCAAAAGTAAACAAAATAAAAGCAAAACGTTTACAATGAGGTTTTCTTGTTCTATTGTCTATGTTGTAATTTTTGTAATACTTAGGTATTATTTGGATTTTTTGGAGCTAACGAAAACTTCGAGACTTTTCAAGGATTGGTCATAAAAGCTTTGGAAGGTGTATAAACCTATCCAAATACGTAAAAAAATGCTTAGAAAAATCATCCTCCTGAAAAAGGCAAAGTATGAGTATGGGTATGTTGAAATAACCTCGAGAAGCCGAAAATACTACACTTGATAAGTAAATAATAAACCTAACCATAATGTATAGTCAACCAGTTACATGGTTACGAATTACTATTGTCATCCGTAATATTCCGGTATTCTGTTGCTGGGCAGTGACGGATTTCAGCAAGTGCCCCCATTGAAAAATAAGCGCAGAGCTCCTTATATCTTAGAAACAACGAAAATGAAATGTCAATTCTTTATAATATAACTTTTGGAAAACTGAGAATAAACATCAGAGCAAAAGTAACAACTAGATAAATAAGACTTATTCATTGGAACAGCTTTTCATAAATGCAGCTCATCCTGACTAGGACAGCCGAATGTAACCAATAGGCAACTATGTATTTAGAAATCTATGCCAATAGCTAATTTGTTCCACAGATATAGATTAGGACTCTATGACCCACCTAGCAAGGACCGTGTGGCCTAATGGATAAGGCGTCGGACTTCGGATCCGAAGATTGCAGGTTCGAGTCCTGTCACGGTCGTAAACAAAATTCATTTTTTTTTGTTGTGTTTCAAAATGACGAAAATGCTTTCACGAGGTTTATAAGTATAATGGTCATAAGTAGATTTTATTTTCCGTCTATATGGGATAAAACAGATGTCACAAAATGTTCAATATCATCATAAAATATATTTTTTTAAAAGAAGCACTTAAAAACCCGCGTACTTTTCCCTAATCAATCTAAATAAAAGACTAGATTATTCTAATTCTCACACAAAACCACGTCACAAACCCTTAATTGACGACTTCGAAACTCCGCTGACATCTTTGAAAGTTTTCAGCAAATCTTTGTAAAACTGACGTAAGCTGAAACACGTTTTTTGTTTTAGAAACGTGTTTCGGAATCACGCGTATCGACCTCTGACGTCACGTCAATATTTTTACGTCAGGTTTTTTTTTTTGTTCGTAGTACGCTGGCTAGCGTATTCTGGAAACGTCATTTTGGCTGTTTTTTTATTAGTTGTTGTTTTTGGGTTTGAGTTTAGCTTGTAAGTATAGGTAGGTATACTAGGTATGTTTAAAAAAGTGTTGATGGTCAGGGTTGGTAATATTCGAATAGTTCGAAAGGGTTACCACGGTTCTAATGGGTTTTAATCAGTAAGAGTCTGACACTCCCTCACGCTGCACCCACAGTGGGAGGGGTCATTTGATGATTTTCCAATAAAAAAGGGTTGGTAATGCTTAGTTAATGTAGGTATTATTGTATTGTGCATTTGAATTTGACCACTTGAAAAAGTACTGTAACATCCAAGATTCGAAATAATAAAGCACAGACACTCACTGTACTACTCTATACTACTTTTAAACTTTAATAAGCAGAAAACAGAGATAAACTCAAATAAAACTCATAAGAACAACAAAATAGAAAATACTAGAACACAAAATTACTAGAGAAAGGGCCATTTCTGGAATATTCCGCAGTTAAATGTCAAGTTGTTTATTAAGGGGTTAAATTGTAGAAACAAAATAATCAATTTACCTGTGAGGTTTCTTTAATTACTATTTTAGTTACTACTGAAGACTTTTCAAAGTTTCAGCCTGATATAGAGCTGATAATACCAACTGTACTGACGGTTCATTTGCATATATGTACATTTAAAAAGTTGGGTGAAGCAAGCTGAAAACGTTTTTCATGTTTACTATTTCATCAAATTGAATGTGAATAAATTTGTTTTACCTAAGTGATTTTCTTTGCTAATCAACAAACTATCATGGCATTTTTGATTTCATGCTACTTACATAAGACAGCAAAACAACTATGACGTGTAAAATGCCAAACCAAATATTAATAGCCATTAAAAGGACTACAATTTCTTCTTTGTAACCTAGTGTTAAACTTTGTATTTTTTATATCCTAAACCCTAACCTAACCTTTTTTGAAATCCTAACACTGTATTATTTATCTATTGTACCGCCAGCTCTATATAAATCTTCAACAATCAAGTTTCCAATTAATGGAAAGCTTATTATAGAAAAATCGTTTCGCCCCGACACTGAAGGGGCGTAACAATAATAAATTTAATTTAATTAAACACAGCTTTGTAAACCCTGTGATCTTTCTTCGATTAAATTGCTAATAATCATTCAAAACCTACGATATCTTATAAATGGAAATTCGATAATTTGTGATTGCTTATTATTGTTTGTCTTGGTTAATTTATTTTGGTATAGAAACTTGGGTACATAACGGCCTACACAATTCTTGCGTTTTTGGAAGTTCTGTAGAGGTAAGCCAACTTTGATGATAATATTCAATATCTTGTACCTGAATTATTAAATAACTTCAGGATCTTATTGTAGTATAGGGAAATTCACCTTGGGAGTTGAATTTTGAATTTTGATTTACCTGATTGTGTACAAGCTTTGACAAAGATGATAGCCAACGATTGCCACGTTTCTTGGTATTTTCTTTATTTTAACCACACCAATTGGCTAATATTTATTTCGTAATTAGGTATTTACTTTCGTGTTTGTCGTTACATAAAACACAACTTTATCCAAAATGTGAGAGAAAATCGTTCAAACATTTGATTCCAAAATATTCGCCAAAAACAGCCCTACCCACAAAATACCAAAAAAACAATGATTCACAAGATTATGGTTGCCAAAAATACTTCCCGTACGAAATGAATCAATTACATTATTTTGACGAGACCATCAATCTGAGAAGTGTACCGTCATTGGTGGTACATTATCTCTGGCGCAGCTTCCGACGCGAGATGTCGCCGAAGAAGGCGGGTGAGCTAGGTGACGGGGGAAAAATTGTAAAACAGATGTTTGTGCTTGATGGGGTTCGGTATGGTTGTGTTTTGTGGGTTTTTGATTTATTTTTGTGATGGTCTTCTTAAGTAGTGGGGTAAGTATCTAGTGACCCGTTGTTTAAGATACACAATAATTATGATAAACTAAATTATAGCAATCTTAATATTACAGGAGAACTTTAACGTGGTCTGGTCATCAATAACCACATTATATAAAACAATCGGTCAATAATGTAAAAACTGTATGTTATATGCTAATGTAATCCCTGGTTAGAAATTGCCTGCTACCAATTTTCATATTTCAGGTACCTAACCAATAAGAAAAAACTCAGTTTAACCCTCAAAAAGATACTCAAGTAATCAGATTGCCGTCGCTTACTGATTGTGTCATTAAACCGTTCTATTTAGCATACAATCACATTTCGTTTATATTATTGTTTGCATATAAAAATGTCCTTTGAACATCACTATTACCACAATAAAACACCATGCGACACATTATTATATCATTTGTCTACCATTAAGTATTCCATACGGAATTATGCAGCGAAAATTATGCCAGTTCAATGATAAAAATGTGGTAACCTGTTCGTATTTATTCCTCTAAATATTATGTGTTGTTATGAGTATAATTTAGCTTTTATAATGTCATTTGGGGGAAATTAATGTTATAAATAGCCCATTTTGACTCATTACATACAATGCCATTGATTCATAACTATCGCTAATTTTGAATACCAAAACTTCAAAATAACATAGCCAGTTGAGTAGAAAAACTTTTACTACAAATAAGAATGTTCTAAAAAATAAATACAGTGCATCTTAACATGTGCTTTGAACTGAAAACGAACGTCTTTGAGACATTAAGAAAGCTACAAAATTCATAGATTAGGTAACTAAAGTGCACTAGCTTTACTTTTAAACAAAACTAAAAAATCACAAGCAACGAAAGGTTAGCTGTACTTTCTACGGCTTAAAATTACATTATGGCCTCAAAAAACTTAAAAAAACAAAAGACGACTACTGCACCCCAAACGGGTAGTGATAAGAGATCCTTGTGACGTCACCGGGCACGTAATGCAGGTCCTGATAAGCCTTCACCATCATCTGCTGGTTCACAACTGCAAAAGGCCTCGGGGATATACTCTCAATCGATGGCAGAGGCCTCAAATCCAAGCTGGGCAACGGTTCCTCCTTAGGCCTCATAGAAGTAGGCACAAACGTCGGCTGAGGTATCGAAGGCACCGTGTAGCTGATCATATTGTTATACACAAACTGATCTGGATACGAAAGCGTTTGATAACTCGGCTCTGGTCGCGGCTCCACTTCCACAAAAGTTTCCCTGGTCGTGTAAAGTGCTGGATTGGAAAACGCTGCTGTATCCAACCTATTCTTCCTTCTCGGACGGTATTTGTAATCAGGATAATCCTGCATGTGTTTGATCCGTAATCTCTTTGCTTCGTCAATGAATGGCCTCTTCTCAGTTTCATCCAAACTCTTCCATTCTAGGCCTAAGCGTTTTGATATTTCTGAGTTGTGTAGCTTAGGGTTCATCATCGATATTTTCTTCCGTTGCAGTCTTGACCAGACCATGAAGGCGTTCATTGGTCTCTTTATGTGGTAGGGATTGGAGTGTCTTGATAACTTTGGTAGATGTCGCGGTGATTGCTGCTCCAATTGATATGCCATTGATGTAACGTCATTTGTCTTCAGGCGAAATTGCTGATAAAGGTGTGCCGTTAGCCTTAGCTATCAGACAAGTTTTTGCTGCTTTTTGTAGTTCGCCATTGCCGAAATTGTCCACTTCAAACCACAATACCTTATTATCAACAACGTCTTCACGTTCTTCACTTATTTAGCCAACATGATCACCATTAAACAGTCTTGAATGCGATACAGAATTTAGAGCATCATAATACTCATCTCCGACACGTCCGAGCATGCACTGATGGTCGGTATCAAAGCGGGTTATGCCTGAATCGTGTGATTAGACCAACAATGGTCCGGTCACAATTGGAATGGACAATTTTCCATGTATTATTTGGAGTTGAATAAAGAGCGGTGACAATGCATTGATTGCTCGCAAATTGTCAAATGATACTCGTCGTATGTTTTGTGTAAGCCGCGCCTGCTCACCCAATGTCTATTAACTGTACGGTGGACAAAAGCTGGTTCGAATTGATTTATTTGAAATTAGAGGAATGGAGTGTGAAATGTGCTTTTGTACTGATGGAATGGAAGACAAGAGTAAGTATTGATAGTCGAATCAAATTAGATAACTGTAATAAGTGATTGTCATTTTGGTGAGTTTTTATTGCCATAATTAACTTCATTTTCATGAAATTAAGTGCCTATGCCAGCACCACCTTAATTTTAGAAATAAATAGTTCTGTAATGTTATCAACCGCCCATCATGATATTGGAAGCTCAATATGAACAGCCATGAGTCTCATATTTAAGAAAATGTATAAATTAAAACTTTTCCGTTTTCCGACGCTTATGATAGCGAATCAATTTCTTGAGACATCTTCCTGTACTATTTTCAGACGGTACCTTACACGTGGCTTTCATTACGTGTAAGGCTGACGCTACAGGACTGTTATCTTCTTACAGTCTTTTAAAAAGGACAGAACAGAGACGACTTGCTCTTCAGAAAGTTTGTAAAGGTCAGAAGGTGAAAAAATCTGTGCTAATGAATATTTAAAATTGTGGCGTTGTGGTCAGGACTAGGTAACTGGTTTCAAAATCGTCAAGTTTTTGCCAAACCTTAGTTTTGATGTTCTTGAAATTATTAACCTTTTGAACGCCAATGTCGGCTATAGCCGACATGAGCAAGCGTGCCCTGTGCGCCAACGACGGCTATACTCGACAAAAAACAGGTCGCAGAAAAATACAAAATAAACCTATTAAATCATTACTTTTATGTATTTTTTAGTAGATATTTAAAATTAAGATTTTCGGGCTTGGCGTACAGGGCATAGGAATACCGATATGGCGCGGCGGTGAAAAGGTTAATGGCTCAATAAGCTCCTATTTATACACGGATCGTTGGTTAAGGCACATATAGCTTAGGTACTTCGTTTTCTTTCATAGTATATTTAAGTTTACATAAACAATCGTGCTCATATTTAAGGGATTTATTTTTCTATAGTCCAATTAGAATACCATGCTCTCCAACCATACGCCATCTTTGTATTAAAATAAACTTCTTCAACCCCACTACCATCAGTTCACCCTAGTTCACCCCAAGACATTCGTCCCCAACAAATTTTACACTGCGTTATTCGTACCAAAAAAGTTCACTAGATGTCGCTACTAGCAACGTGTTTGATCCACGCCTTGGATTTTGCAACAGTAGTCGAATAGAGAAACTAAAGTACTTTGTATGCGATTGTCCATTGTGAGGCTTCAGAATGAATTTTAGGAGCGGCTAATCCTTGCGACATAATGGTGCTTTGGTGGCCATTGATCAATTCAACTGGTTTTATCGTCAATTCATTACAAAAGGCTTGGTTTAAGCAATGGTAAACCTACATAATTGTGATACACTCAATTCAATTTAAATGCTGAATTCAGCGGCATAGTTGATAGTACTTATAGTTAATTCAAAGTAAGCTTTATTCTGTTTTTCTATTTATTTATTTATTTATTTAGGCACACCAACAACTTATTTACAAATACTTTCACATATTTACGTTTACAATTGTAATAAGTCCTACGTAAATATGTTAATTACAGGTGCGCACAACGTTCAAATTAAAAATAACTAAACCAAACTATGCATAACAAAAATAATAATAAAAAAAAGAAGAAGAATCGATAAGAGGCAAATGACAAGGTACTATTCAAATTGGTCAATTTTGTGCAAAATTTAATTTATATGAGGCATTTACATTGCGCTTAAATTTATTATAGGGATCATGGAAAATGTCAAAATTGTCCGAGCTCCCGCACAAAGAGTTATATTCACTTATTATATATTTAAATGACTAATAACAAGTAAGTAGCGAAACCCTAATAACTTCTTTTTTGTAAGTAGGTAGGCTGAGGCCGAGTTCTACCATTTTTCTTTCACGCGACCTTCATTTTCAATCATTTTATTTATTTCTCATCATCAAGTACAAGAGGTACCTACACGTATCACGTACTGAGAATATCGCTAGAAATAAAAAGAACTGAATTTGCTCTCACCTTTTCAAAATATTTTGAGTACAGCGCCATCTATTCGTGTTTTGTATCACTAAGTACAATGTCGGGAAACAACTTACCTTAGTAACTCTAAGTGTGACCAACAGATGGCAGATTATTGAAAGTTGTATGTACTGAACTCGTAGAGGACGCTAGTTGTATAAATTCAGAAGCTTTCATGTATAATAATTAATTTGATATGAAAAAGGAAAACAGTTCAACTCTTTTTAGTTCACCGAATCTTTTGAAGACAACGAATACTAAAATTAAATGTTAATTCTTAATGAATTAGTTAGACAACGACAAGTCACTTGATTATCATCATCAGCCTAGCTTTTTCCCAAGTTTTAAGGATGAATATTTCTTTAATTAATAAATTTTCGGCCACTTTAACTTTTTCAATAATAATTCGTAGAATATCGTATGATTATGTAGCTATCTTTTAATCTTTTACTCGTCAACGTCCATACCACGTTGAAAGCACCGGTTCTCGTCCGATCACCGAAGTTAAGCAACATCGGGCGCGGTTAGTACTTGGATGGGTGACCGCCTGGGAATACCGCGTGACGTTGACTTTTTGCTGTAGATTAAAACTATACTTACTAAAACTCTTTTCTTTTTGTTTGCTAGCTTACCTTTAACCATAATTACAAAAGCACAAAGACTCACAAACAGGCCAAGGGTATTTTCAAAACATTGAAACTCATCCCATATACCCTTTCTCTGGATTTTCTCTTTCTATAGATAAAACTACGAACCAAAGCACTTGATTACTCCGAACTACAGATCTACAATGAAACATTTTACCATTTCTCGATTTTCACCTTTCGCAGTGACTCTGTAACCAGAAATTCACGTCAACAAATAAAGCAGTTGCGTACCACCAGATAAATCCCGTACCAACAGGAGGCGACTTTGTAAATCACGGACCGACATAAAGGCGAGTATTTAACGCCATATTTATGGTAATAAGACCGTTGCCGCCATAATGGAAAATACAAAAAGCGTTCGCCCCGACCGTCGTAAGGCGGGCGGAGATAATACTTTTACATGTCACGATACGACCGCGATACGATGTCTTATGATTTTATTTAACACTTTAAAAATTTTCGTTATTTTTTCTACTAAGAACAGCTCTCGTCATTTAACATTGTCTCTGAAGTCAGCCATTTAACAGGCACCACGTTCAATAGTGTTTGGTAGGGAGTAAAAAATTGCCCCTTATTCAGTGATTACCAATATTTTCAAATCGTAATACCTATCATTAAAAGATCAGCACACACTGTAATCTTCATCGATTTTGAAAAAACCTTAATAAGTTTTTAGATTGACTGGAGGCTGGAAGTGTGCTTTCTAACTAGAATAAGAGCATTGTCAAAACGTCTTCAAAGGTAGCCTCTCCCTAAATGTGAAACATTAGGTCTTTCCACCGCCATTTGCGTAGCAGGCAAGTTAGTGTCCAAGCATGCCTTTGGTGTACTTGAACTTTGAACTTAATATGAAATATATCAATTTGAAATATTAATTTTATTTTTTACGTAAAAATAATATTTAAGTAAATATTGATGTTAGCTATTTGTATATAATTATTTTATTTTTACGTAAGTAAATAAACTTAATACTCGCCGAATATTTCAAAGGTTATAGCCGTCGGCATCACGTCACGACCCATTTAAAAGTCGTACACAATAAAAGTCCGTTTTAGTCTTAACTTATTGTTATTGCAAGTTTTAAGCCTTAGTTTTATGTGAGGATCGGCGGGCCTGCATCTATTTACTTTATATAGATTTATTGGAGGCGAGCCAAGAAATGACTTTACTTGAAACTTAACGGTTTAATGATGAAATACGGACAGTTTGCGGACGATGGACGATAAGATGGTGTGAAGGAACAACAGACAGTGTTTTGTTTTACCTTAAAAAAATCTTTCTTTAACTTGCTTCGTTCGTTGCAGTGGTTGCTAGCTTGAGAAATAGGTTTGGAGAAGTGTCAATGGTATCATACACATCACACATAAACGCATAAAAGCACATACTTAACGTATTTCTAAGATTTTGTTGTTGTTTTGTATTGTTTCTATCAGTTCGGTTTGCTATATCGTTTTAAGACAAGTGAGCCAATTAAGACTTCTAAACATGATGTCCCAATAGAAAACACTATATGCCATCACATTAGCATACCTTTTTCAGCACATACTTAATAATAATATGTCCCAACTTCAATAGATCAGTCTTATAAACCTAAGCAAAGCCTTCAGAAGTGAAGGCAGTCAAAGCACGGACGGACAAACAAACAAATATAAATAATGCCGGCGAATAGAAAGGACTGAAATGTTATTCCTCCGCTCGGTATAATAGAATAGAGGTTAGCGCACATTGGTGGATATCCCGGGATATTTCTGACGATAACTAAAAAATTGGCATTAAGTTGAACATAGTTTGAATTGCTTTGTAAAACGGCCATTTTGAGGTTTGTGAAATTTCCATGCGTTAAAAATGAAACCATGGCTTTTAGAGAGTTAACAATTATAAAGAGGCTTCCTTTGATGATTAATAACTTTTTGGTAGCTAACCAAGCTACGTAGCATGATGAAAAAGATAAGTACTGCAAAAATTATAACTCCACATTTTAATTTAATACTAATTTGTGCGAATCCTTATTAATAAAAATGCGAAAGTGTGTTACTTTATTTACTAGTTGTTTCACTCACGCAGATGTCTGAACCCATTGCGATATAATTTGGCATAAAGACAGATAGTTACTATAATATCTAATGTACTTTTAAAATAAAATATTTCTCATATCTTCAGACCACAACCCCTTGTGTGAACACAACAGCAGTCCCTTTTATGTCGCTATAGATGCGATATTTTTATTTCCTAGCCGCTCAATACTGGCGCGATCCACTCCGCATAATACTTGTTTAATATTACACTATGATAACATCTTATGGTGTTACATGAACGTTAACGGTGTGAGGGATAAAATTGTTATAGAGTTAAATTAATAGGGAAGTAGAGAGAAAGTAGAAGTATGTGGATGTTAAAGATATAATGATTGACATAATTTTGTACGCCAAGGCGGTTTATTATGTACAGGTTTTTATTTCTTGGTTTTCAGTAAAAATCGCTTTTAAAATTCCAGATCATTGTTTCAACTCGTTAGCTGCTACGTTGCTACAACGCTACGAGACGCTACGGTATGACTACGATTTTTCGTAGCCGATGTTATTTCCTTAGTTTCTTGTTGGTTTTAGGGTGTACTCTCACTCTGTAGTTAAGTATATTTTTCCTATTTACAATTAAGTTATATAAAAGTAGAGCAAATAAAAACCATTTGATAATATACTATAGATTCTGTCGAGGGAACTTCTTCAAACGCAGCCTTTATGTTATTCTGATATCATCATACCTACTTTATTCTGTATTTTTGCAATTTACTTGCAAAAAGAAGAGTAACAAACATAATCCATACATCAATAATCACACCATTACTTAAACAATACAAACCAAAGAAGCTTGATACCAAAACCAATTACTTCCATAAAACAATAAGAACCAGCAACCATTGGCTCACGTCTACCCCCGCAGCTACAATATACTGAGGCACACGTTACGCCCAGCGGTGGACAACACCACTAAACACTTTATTGTTTACGATAGTATACCCTTTCTTGGTAGGAGGGTAGCCTTTATTCGGAGTAATATAGCCTTATTTAGCATTGTTAGGAAATGGTATTGCTGTGAAAATAATTTTGAAGGTTTTGATTGTGTTATTTTAGGTGGAAAACAAAAATCCTTACTACTACTATTGACTATTTGTACAACCGAGTTACGCAGAAGAAGGTGTAATAGTTAAGAGGCAATATTAAAATAAATTTATATTAGGATTATAGAGATTATAAATTTCAGATTGAGAATGAGATCCCAGAGCAGCCTGACATTACTTATTCTCTCACTAATTAAACTTATGAAATACAGTGAGTTTAAATGGTCATTAGGATTTTGATCAATTAGATGAAGATAGATCCAGACGTTATTTATTTTCTACATTATTTCCTGACTAATTAAACATACTTAGAGGTATTCCACGACATACCGTAAGTTCAGGATTTCGTTTAATTTTGGTCTATTAGATATTAGAATATCTTTTCCACTGAAAATCCAAATAATGCCAGTGAAAACCAAAATAGTGTTGTGTGGGTGTCGGTATCGAGTAACAAAATTGTCGCGTAGTGATGTGCGCGCCGCTGCACCAAACGTTATTATATCGACGTCGAGCCGTACCGCGGGGTGATCATCGATGATTCGTCATTGCAGGAAATTAGCCTTGTTTTGAATATTTTGATGAAAGTATCCTGATCTTACAGGTAGCTAAAGGAAGTCATTTAATACTTAGGATAATAATTAGGAGTGTTCAAGTCATTTCAGAGCAATCATTTAAACAAAACATGAATTAAAAACTTAATTGAACACAGAACCACTTGATAGATTACTAAGTATAACATAACTTAATAAGATCATATCGTGAGGATTTCTATAGGTTTTTTCATCTTTTAGGATATTAAGTAGACAAATGACTGACCAACGAAAATTAAAAGCCATTTCCTCAAAATCACATTATAAAAAACCTGATATAGGTACGTAACAGTATTAAAATCGAAACACCGTTTAGCCGACGTGCGATAAAGGTGGGTATTGTGCCACAGAGGTGGCTGCTGGCCGTCTGTAGCCCGGGGCGAGCGCAGCCATGCGGCAAAACGGTACATAACGCGATATTGTCGCAAACACGACGGATTGTTTATCGTACATGTACGTACAGAAGTGTTGGAAAATGGGGGGGAGAGCGTTTGTCTTTTGTTTTTTGTAAAATAGCTTTCTAAGTGGAGAGATAAAAATCCTGCAGAAACTTGGAATTAAAAGTCTAAATTCACCAATCAAAAACATGAGGACAGATCAGTCGACTAGCCGTAGATATTGACCGAGGTTAATTATACATACTCCTTCAGGGGCTACAGGATTCTTTGAAATAGTTACCGCGGCCCTGCTACATAAATGGCTTAAAAAAGAGCATAGTAGGTTTTAGTCAGTAAGAGTCTGACACTTTCTCACACTGCACCCACATCGGGACGGGAAAGAAAATCATGACATGATTGACAATGTCATGATTTTCTTTAAGTAATAAAGTTATACTAAATTAAGATAACCACATTCTTTTTTCAACTTACTAGCATCTCCTATTGCGTATTTATTAAGCAGAAGTTTAGCAACAACATATACCTCAAAAAATGTTACACCTCGCTGTTCCCACCAGTACCTGACCTGAACATAACCGAATCATGTCGTCCGCTCTGTTTCAATTTCACATGCGCTTGCCAATCAAACGCCTGACACCGCCATAATGACATTCTCTATAAATTACATCACTATATACGGCTTTTATTTTTTATTAAAAACGTGGGGCGTTAAAGGGTTGGTTAAACTTTATTTTTAATTAGTGGTCCGTGTAGGGTTTGCTTTTTTACGGCCTGTTGTGTTTTGGAAAATTATTCGTTGTAGTTGAGTCATTACATCATATTTTTGTTGAAAGGTTGTGGATGTGTGTAATGATACTTAAAGCAGATATAGTGGAAAGATAAATAGGTACTATGGTAAAGTACATTTTTGGCCTATTTGAATAAAGAAGACGACCAAGAACGACGAAGAACCGATGTATGTGGCAGACAAGATATAGCTATAAGCAATGTTACCTACTTGGAAGATGATGTCAGGGTAGAGAAGTATAATAGAAGAAAAGCAATTGTCGCTTGTGCTGTTATACCTAATATTTTTTACATACCTAGTTATAGTACTACAACAGAAACTTTTCCTTGCTTCACACTTTTCAATTTTATAATCAGCAAGTATTTAATATTGGATATGCGTTTCCATTCTCTTGTCTTCTGCAGAATAGATGAGTCTTGTACTAATCAGACTTCATCCATCCTCGGCTGCGTGTCACTAAGGCACTATCCCGGTAATTATAGGTTTTCTGATGAATCTGAATTCGTAGGTAATGGTTACATTATTTGCCTCTATTATTTTGCATTGTTTAGTGCCCCTTTTATAATACAAAATTATGTTATCTTACATTGAATAGAGTTTCCAAAGAGTTTTTTGCCGGTTCTTCTCCATAGGATCCACTATTTGAAACCTACAAAGGCCCTTTTGAAATAACAACTTCTGTCTTTGGTCTTGGACATTACCTTCACAGCACCATAACATAATGTTTACAGTTTCTTCAAATACAGCATTCACCCACAGTATCCACACACCCAGTTTGAGGAAATGTCCATATGGCCACAATTATGAACAGAGACACAATTAAGTACACCATGCATTATATAAAATTATCTATCACTCACTCCCTTCCTGTTCATGTCACCTTTCAAGCAATTTATCCATCTTTTCCTAGGTCTTCCTCTAAGGTGTTGATATCATAATTTACACCAACTTTTGCCCCCACAAACACAGCACACACCTCTTTGATTCACCCACAGTATCCACACACCCAGTTAGTTTGAGGACACGTCCGTATGGCCACAATTATGAACAGAGGTGACCATTAGAGCGCATTCAGGCAGGAATTGTTTGTGCCGCGGCTTGTCTCATGCAAATTGGATACCGTAGCCGTCTGTACTCGGGATCGTGTGTTCTCATATATGTACATGTATCTATGTATTGTTGTTTGTGTGCGTTTTGGGATAGGATGGATGAAAATTTCAGGGTGGTTGATCCTTGCTATTAGAGTACCCGAATACTTCAAATTTTAGTCAGCCGAAAGTGTATTTGGGCCCATAAGGAAGTGTGAAGATGAATGAAAGTAGGTACGCACATTACAAAGATGTATGTACATCAGTATTACAAAACTTTGCCAACTATCGGGTCAACTGTCCGCCGACTGTTTAGTCTGCAGTGTGTGTAGATACTTTGAATATAATGAATGGGAAAGTAACTCTATCTGTTTGACGCACTGTCATGCCCAAAGTGTAGAAAAGATTTTAAAAAAATCAGTCGTCCCTGAGAAAGGACATAAGGTTCCATTTGGGTAAGGTTTATCCGGGTTGGGAAAGTAGTTCCCTTGAAATGCAAATGGAACCGCGGGGACCAAAAAGTGTGGCTATATAACAAAGAAATTAGATAGGTTTATTATCATAAAAAATCCCAGTGTAACTTGATAGACGCACTTATAAATGTAAGTAGTCTTGTGTTTTGAGAGCTTGATTATGCTATAGGAAATCAATTTTACAATAATTATTTGTACATATTAACAACAACAAAAATTGTGCTGCAGTTTTATTGAGATCTTCAATATTTTTTAAACATACATTCACCAAATTAGTTGTTCTGTTTGAATACACAAACACCTACGAACACCAAGTTCACATTGAAACACAGTGTTTATATTTGTATTAAAAAAAAAAAACGAACTCTTTTATTATTAAAAAGAAAATTAAATGGGTAAATAGAAAAAAATATATTAAAACTTCAAGTTCCTGATTAACTGTTCTAGTTAAATTATGAAAGTAAAATAAATAAATCAGATACATTTAAGTAATTAATTTCTTCTGCGAAATAGCGTTACAAAGGTTATTATCATATACTTTCTTCTGTGTCCTGTACTTTCATTTATAACATCTTGGTTAATATCTCCACAAAAAATTATTCAACAGATTTTCATAATCAGTAATTAACGAATACTAAAAGAGTAACAATTATCTTGTATTTGGTTTAAGGATGCTTATCACCTCAAAAGATTAAAATATGTACTTACATAAAAAATGTGTTACCTACCTACTGGTCTTAATAAATCTTTTTTAATTACCTTATACTACTGATTTTTTTTAATAAAAAAGTGCATTTCTGTTATAGTCACTTTTGATAATTTTCAACAAAAAATAAGGCACCAAGATAAAATACATAACCGTCACTACATCGTACTGATGTATTTCTACAGGACGAAATAAGTAGCCGTAATAAAATAAGTTCAAATATAATTAAAACAGGTAGAATTACATAACATTTAATTCAAAAACATACTTTGAATAAAACACACTACATGACAATATAGGTAATCCATTCCAAACACACTTAACATTACATTCTAAACGATTAAACGTAATTACATCGACATCTTCAAAAACCAATAAACCATCAAAGCGATCAACAAGCCGCCTCAACATTCTCCCGCCAGTGTGAACCCGGTCTAATGTCAACAATTAATTTGTGCAAATCACCGGCCGCGCTCTGCGAATCGAATCAACATTCGATTGCGGCGCGTTCTTTTTGCCCCAAGATTGTGGTTTAAAAAGAAATTTAATCTTGCTAATAAACATGCAAACACGAACGCCGCTGCTACCTGTTGAAGCGCGCGAGACAAACGATTCCTCAGCCAATCACGACCCAGCGGCCGCCCACGGACGCCCTCCATTGGCCACTCACTTTAGAGGGGGGAAACCCAAGGGGGGACAAGGCAGAGTTCGCCGTTAACATGACACTAGCAAGAAAAGCGCCGCATTGAGCTTTCGACGAGCTTTTCACAACGCGCGCGGGATTTAATCGGTTCGCAATATTTTGAATGTAACGCATAAATTAAAAATTCATAAAAAAATACTACACTGAATACAAAACTGATATAAGTTCGTTTTCGAAAATAATGCGCGTGCAGTACCGGTGTGGCGTAAATTGATTTTTTTGTAAAAGTTGTTTTTTAAAGCCGTCAAAATTGATCTAACAATGTCTCTGGGTAAACAGCCCAATGACCATATAAAGAGACCTATGAACGCCTTCATGGTGTGGTCGAGGGGGCAACGTCGGAAGATGGCGCAAGACAACCCTAAGATGCACAACTCGGAGATCTCCAAGAGGCTGGGAGCGGAGTGGAAGCTGCTGACTGAGATGGAGAAGAGGCCGTTCATCGATGAAGCTAAGAGATTGAGGTGAGTTAGTGGAATATTCTTAAGGATACATAAATTTTAATTTTTATTGCATCATATTTTTCTTAATCAGCTACTTGAAAAAAATATTGGAGCCATTACAAAGAAAAAGGAAAATTTTAAATACTGTATTATGTGAACGAATCAGGAATGCATTTTCTATTGCTTTATCGTACTTTTCAACGTTTATTACTACCATTTCTCTAATATTCAAAATTCGGCTTTCAACTATGAAATAATTTATTCGTTTTATGATGATTGTGTAGGTATTGTACAGTTTATCACGAGGAAATAGTAATTACCTATCCTTAACTAAATTTAAAAAATTAAAAGATCGCAATGTCTACCAACAAAAAAAAATAACATGAACTTCAATTATCTCTATACTTAATTGGAAAAAAGCTAAGCAGGTGACTGTAATCATCGTGCGATTATTTTGTAAAATATAAGAACCTAAGAATAACACATAAGTGCTTAAGATTTTTCATCCATTCAACCGTGACCTTTTATTATTTAAGAAAAGAATACTTTCCTTCATATGATCAAGCAACTATCTATTTAATTATGACGTTTTAACCCTTTACTACTCACGCTTGAAACCGAACAAATATTTGTACACAACCCCAACTTTTTTCAACAAAAAAATCCAGATAATTAAACTAACTTAAAGAAACCACACACAGTTAACCTTTCATTTGTTAAGCAAACAACACTCTTAAGTATTTAATTTCTCTTCGCATTCATTATCTTTTTAATTTCATATCTGTGGGCAAACATTTAACAAAAGCCACACACCTTATATTGCGTTATCTGTGGAACAAAAAATTAGTATTTGTTTAGGTATACCATTTCTCTACGCGGAGGTTTTAATTGTTTTAGAATTATTTTTATTAAATGCACTACTTGTATTTATTTCTTCAGTGAATATTCATACATACTTACATCTTTGATAGTCTAGTTCCGCCAGTAGTTTTACCCAAATGTCATAAGAATTACTCCGTTCACCTGGATAAAAATTGCCTAGCCTAAAACGCTTACTCGATGAATGGGTTATCTCACACTGAATTATTTTTTCAGTAGTTACTGAGATTAGCAGGTTCATGATATGATCCTCTTTATCGGTGTATAGGTAACTGTATTGCCATTGTTTTACAAGGTTTTTCTTCGGCATGCATTGCTTGACAATTTGTTAAGCTAATTACGTGCGAAATGCATTGTAGTTCCGGTTCGGTATGAGACAAACTTTTGGTTGGCTTATAGTTTGATAGGACTCATGAATCGGTATGAAGATTAATGGTAAGGCGCGCATCACAACGATCGGATATAAAAGCCGGTATCGGACCGACTAAAAAGTTTCGAGTTACTTAACAATTAGGTACCTCCACATTAATCTAACAGCCAACCAGGAATGTGGAAATAATTATGGTATCATTGCCTTTTTTGTAAACCTGAACTACACTTAGGTAAATTCGTAAGCTTCAAAAACATTGATACCTGTAGCCACATACCATCTGTCACTAACATAGCTGCTGGCTGACTATTTCCTGCATCCGGATAAAACAGGGTAAAAAAGTAGCTTAGGTGTGCTATTTTGTATACCTACGCTACATTATTTTTACATTTAACCAAAATCTATTCAATAATTATTAAGGGAAGTATTTAAAAACATCCCCACATTCAAACTTTCACGTTTATAATACATATTAGTTTAATTAAACAGACCGTTTAGCGACACAATTAAATGTGTGAACAGGCGCCGCCGGATGTTTGACGTTCTTATCTCTTGATAGTTAGATATAGATGTGGGCTTTTCTTACTGTGTTTGATTATTTTATGTTGATGATATAATACTGCATTTGATGGTAGGTTTTTAGAGTGTCAGTAGTTTTGAGTCTAGATATTTTTGGGTTAAACAACAGGCTAAATAAATCAAGCCAATTCCGGAAAATTGTTTCTGGATTATTTGATAACCAGCTGCCGGGACTTTCTTGCTGCACCTGGGTATACGAATATACATATGTTATGTGCAAGATACATAACTGTAAAGTTTCATCAACATCCGTTTCGTATTTTTTGCATGAAAGGGAAAACATCAATTTAATATTTATAGGTACCTTATGATATTGTAGATCCAAAATCGTTTTATATGTATTTTGCTCAAATTATTATAATGAAAATAAATCAAATTAAATTTTAAATCGATAAGTTAAAAAAAGAGATTTTGATAATCTCTTAAGGTGCAGCCTGTACCTACTTAGTGGAAAAGATACTTTTTTCCTTATCTATTTTTTTCAAATAAACCTACTGTAGTATTTCCATGGAATAATACACTACTTATCTTTCAGCATTATGGTACCTATCAGTTTTTATTGTGAGTGAATCATTCATTCATTCTTTACAGTCTGTGTGTACTTTTATCTTGAAGTTGTTTTCTCACTCAATACTTGAGTATATTTTTTCCAGTAATTGATGCACTTATTATCTAACAATATTAAAGATAATATTTGTTCTTTATTAAAATAACAAAGTTTACAACGAATAAGATATCTGTTGATCATTCCTTAGCTGCCCATATTCAAAGTCAAAATCAGTTATTGAAAGTACGCTAGTTAGATAAGCCAATTTTCACATCAATACCTATCTACGTATTTACAAGGGACAAGACCCCACAAAAAAGCATCTCTTTTGCCACTTTCCAGTGTTATGGCTGGAAAGAAGACAGTGATGAACAAACTTCCCAGCAACACAGCTATCTATTACAACATATTTTAAAATTCCAGCATTTAAATAAGCGTATTAATAACTGGAATTCACTTAGTATTCTACGCATATTGGGGAACTAAAAGTAGCGAAAACCACTCAAATCGGAATTAGAGTCCAAAAATTTTACCTTAACAAAACCTGGTCCTTTCGTTCGCATAAACACAATCTGGAACCCTTTGAAAAAAGGAACTCAACTACGCATCACAAATTGGCAACAAATCAATTTAATCTGTCCATAGAGGTCGGTGAGAGGCGACAATTATCTGTTATTCATTGTAATAATATCTAGCATTGTTGGGGAGCCTTATCTGGGGTTGCCAGAGCCATAAAAATGAGCTTATGTCTCGAGTCTAACTCGGGTCGAATATAGAGCTGATGTTGCGAAATCGGGCTTAATTGTCTGGTGACTTTTGTCTGGGTTCTAAAAGGGTTTAAATATTTTTGTTATTATTGGTTGATGTGTTTTTTGATTGTAGATTTGAAAAAAAGTTTACAATTTTTTAAAGCTGCGTTTCGGAAATCAGTTGATCGTTTTAGAACTTCCTAAAAACCTTTTCATTTAACAATTCTTATTAGCTATATTTTTTCTGTCTATCTCTTCACAGAGTATTAAAATTACCCTAAATGCAGACTTTGTTTATCTTATCTATTTACCCGTGTGTTTAAACTTTCGAACGCTGCATTTTCTTCATCATTTTTAATGCCTCTATATATTTTCGTTATGATAAAAAAAAATGGTAGAATTTGAATTGATGAAATGGAAAAAATAATAAGTAATCTATTGAAATTAATTCCTTTGTTACTTTGTTCTTTAATACAAATATTTTCGCATTAACATTTCTATATAAGATAAATCAGTAAGAATTAATTTGTTAGGGTACAGTTTATTAGCGGGGCGCGCGACTGGCACACCCCGCGTCACTATTCATTTGTTGCCCATATCTTACTTAAATGTTAGGGACTTCACGACAAAACTAAGTTAAATAGAAGTCGATTTTAATCTTGAGCGAGCGACGGAAATCTGATACCTACACAAAAAACAATCTTTGAGTTTGTGTCGTCATATTTTTCACATCATCATCATGATTTTTTAATTTTTGTGATCCAGGAAAGCTATAGATAACTAATTAATCGAGTTCATTTTACTCCTGAAAGGTTTGATCACATAATGATGAGGCAGAAAACCACGGTTGGCCCTGTTTTATTATAATTTACCTACACTTTTCAACACGGGATATTTAAACACAAAATAAATTTACCTAGCAATAAAATTGTTTCTTAGTTTGCATTTGCATTAAGTCGATTCAAATCCTGCTAATTATATGTGAAAGTTTCTACGTCTAGATGATTGATCCTCAATCACGCTCAATCTTTGTCGTCTGCACGGAGTTTAATGATGACTGATACTGATAAATCAGACTTTTATGCGTGTGGTATAATTAGTGCTCTCAGGAAGCGATTGAAGGAAACGACATAGTTTTAAATAGTTCGATTAGATTAAAATATCAAAATCTGGCACACAAAACATTTATTATATTATAACAATTTAAAGGCGTTAACGTAACATCCGATTCGATTGTTACAAATCCGATAACAAGACCTCCATACCCACGTGGTTCAAACAAATGTGTGCTCAATCACCTTTATTCATCATTTATCGACAACATACACGTTATCTTTAACAAATAAGTTAAAATAACTGTAACTTACAATAACCGCTTTGTACAGTGAGGTGACGCTCTCATCGACAATAAAATCAATTGATAAAGAATATCTTTTCAGTGAATGGTAGTTACAGGATTGTGGGCTGAAGTCATAGATTGAAATGGTGTATTTGTTAAAGAAATATTGTTTGTTTTAAACGTTTTTATGCGATTGTTATACGCAAGGTTACCTATAGAGACGTAGGTTACTTATAGCTACGAAAATATTCAAAGTTTAAAAAAATGGCTTATAAGCTATTGGTTGTAATAAGCATTGCACCTTTGAATAATGCTTTAAATATTGGCTCATTTACCCTCATTCTACTTTAAAGCATAAGTAATTACTTACAAAACCTACATAAAATACTGATTTAAGGTTAGGAACAGATAGGCAAATCAAAGGCAGTCCGTAGATGTTGACATTGCAAAGTGTTCCTATTTTTATCAAGTTCATAAATCCGTATACAGATGAATGGTAGTGCACACATTACAATGATCTGGTCTCCGGCCAGCATAAGACCGACTGAAATTTTTAATGGGCTTCCCGATTACTTTCAAAATTAACTATCAATCAACCACCGCGTGCAATTACAATTCCAAATTCACCTACAATCCACCTACAATTTAATCTGCCGTGTGCGAGGGGTTTAAAAGATAGATTTCACGTTGTATCGTGGCAGTTTTTAAACACCTTTGACCAGTCATTGATCTTCTCTTGTTACAAATGGCCAATTTTCCGAACAAGATTCAATCAACACCAAACCAAGAAGCTACTTATAATAAAATTCAAAAGATTGCTCAATAGCCCCAGACATTTCTGACCGTTATTGAGTCCTCAGATTATACAGTCCGATCAAACAAGTGATAAAAATAAGTATGGAGGCAAACAGGCGCGCCTTACACCATTGTCTGACCGATAACAGTGGGAAGACACCATGGCGTCCCCTTGCACTGTCACTTACATCAATACTATGGCTTATTGATTTTGTAACTATATTATTTGATAGAATTTTGGAGTTCAAACTGGGTTCTCTAGTTTGTAGTTTGGGTTTTCGAAAGCTGTTTTTTTTTCGGTTTTCAAATTGAGTCCTGTCTGTGATTGGCACATCTTTGGAAGTCTTTAAGGCAGCCGAAGCCAGAAAGTTTAACAACGAGTTTTACCAGGAGGTCTTGCTTATCGGGTTGCCCGAGTATTGAGTAACTGGTTGAGGAGATCAGATATAAAGAGGCAATTGGTCCATGTAAAACACTGGTACTCAACTGCATCCGATCAGACTGGAAGCTGGCCCAAACATATTTGATACATGCTCGGCATATGCTAACTAGTTACGGCAGCTCTGTTTTGAAATTGCGAAGATGCAAATACGGGATCAATTTCAGCCGACGTATTGAAGAATGAGGATGATAAACTGTTTAAAAATTAATAGTTACTGACCCCAAAACATTAATATGTAGCAGGTTCAAGATACAAATAAGGGCAAACATGATTTTTATAAGAACTATCTCGTCCCTTCTTCGAAACCCCCCAAAATTCTTAAAAAAAATATATCGATTCAACGTACAATCACACAACACTATCTAAACCAAAAAGCATTAATAAAAAACCCAATAACTTCTTATTGACGTTCCAAATTCAATAAACACATAAAGCGATCGTTGATATCGAATCATGTATAAATATATCGATATTTACCGAATTCGATTAGTTCCATAGAAAAAATACGCCAAAAACGTGTTTGATAAAAATGCTCCGATAAGTTTTTTCTTGACCAAAGATATTGTGATATTTTCCTTGACGATATCGTGTTTATTTGGTTAACAAACTGTAATGAAAGAAGTGATAGTGTGAGTTCGATGACCTCAGGTTTTTGGTTCCAAAGATAGGACAGTTTCTTTCAATACTGATAAATGTGTTTGGTGTGAATAGGCTGGCTACTCGTCTATGGAAAATTTTGAGATAGGATAAATAGGTGATTTTAAAAATTGATAATAGTAATCGAAACTTGTCATAAAATTACGTAAAGCCAACAATATTATGACAAACAGGCAAATAAGCTTTTAACTCTTCCTCATATACTTATATATAAAAAAAACATGTTACAGTTAGGTACAATCTCACTGCCAAGATAAATCTTTTTTCATTTCAAGGGTGTTGCGAAGTTGAGATTTCCTACATGTTGCGACATTCATACAAAAGACCATCTACAGAGCGTCACCTATTGTGCTGCATCGCTATTAAATGGCTAGAAGTACTGTCATAGTCACCGTGATTAAACATATTGAAAAACATTGGATCACATTATGTCATCATCATTGCCTATCCTGAATCATGACATGCGCATTTAGCCATCAATGCAATCAAAGACCTACAGCTAATAAGTCAGACAAATGTAAACACAGGCATTAATAGCAAATTAAATAAAAAAATAAATCTAAATCCGCTGCACAATCAGACTCAACAAACAGTCGCATTGAAACCTCAGCGCAATGACGAACTATCATCCGCCCGGCGTGGTCCACTCGAATAATTACAATCGACTCGCTGACAATCGCGATTCTATCACAAAGCTCGCATAATCGGACGCTGTGTCGACTCATTCCCAACACCACACGACGTAAACACACACCCACACACACCAAAATCAACTCTACTCCATAACAATACAATCCAATTTTGCTTACATTTGAAATGCACATAGTGCAGTCGTATACACAGATACCCGATTGTGACTGGGACAATGCAATAATCCGCGCATTGTTGAATCGACATTGTTGTTTTAAGGGCGGCCAGGCGTTCGCGACAATTGCACGCTTTATTGCATAAATAATAATGTTAATATTAATGTTATATCGCCCAGCGGCGTTTCATTGTGGCATTTTGACGCTAAACTTATAGTATTGTGGGGCGAATTGAGTTATGCATTCGATTTCAGAGGCATCGGATATCTTCCGCGTTTGTTTTCGCTGGTAATACTCGAAGTGTTGATGTTTGCTCGAGAGCGAGGCCGCGACGTGAGGGCCAACAATTGTGACGTGGATAACGTTTATTCAGAAATCGGGCTCGCGGATTAAAAAGAAAAGAATATATGTGGCATAAAGTAGCCTTTCCACCTGATTGTAAAAACTTACTATATTTTTTTGTGCCAAGCAACAACAATGATTCAATAGGACAACAAAACATTTAGCATAAGGTCACGATTTTAAAATGATTTTCTTTTTCCTAGGGCACTGCACATGAAAGAACACCCCGACTACAAATACCGGCCACGACGAAAGCCGAAACCGCTTGTCAAGAAGGAACCAAAGTTCGGTTTCGGCATCAACGGCCTGATGGCACCGGTACCGAGACTGGTGACTCCTTCGGTACCACACCCGGTGCATCCACAGCTGCATTCGATGCCTCATCACTTACTGCCGGATAAACCTGAGTTGAGCAGAGCATTGTTCCCGCCATTGCCGTACCCGTTCTATCCCTTTGCGAAGCTACCTTCAGATGATGGGAAGTTGGCTGCTGAGTTGGCGCATTTGCAGGTAATCTTCAGTAAGGTATTGATTTGAAATTTTTGCAATTACTATTGACAACTTGTCTAACTCACCTCACCCTTTTAAATGCTGTCCATGTTCTGTCTTACATATCTCTTAGTTACCACTCTACCTTGCTACCCCACATTGATGAAACATCTAGCGACTAGATTTCTTTATAAAGGGACTTCAAGTTTTTATTCTAATTATTTACCTGAAATATAAAATAGTATGTATTTGAAATGAACTCTTGGGCGGTGTTGGCCTAACATTATTATGTATCTAAAGCTCTCATTTCTTCCGCAGGCACTATACGGCGGTGCGCTCTACAGCAGTGCTTTGTACAGCAGCGCCCTCTCCCCCTGCGGCTGCCCCCCTCGCCGGACCCCCTCCCCTCCCCCCGCTGACGTCAAGCGCCCCGTCGCCTACGTCCTCATGAAGAGCGACGAGGAACCTCCTCAGCACGTTATCTGAAGGCCGGTCGCGCTCCCGGCGAGGGTCTGGCCCTCGCACTGGGAGCGACCTTCCACCTCCGTACAGGAGCGCGAGACCAGCTCACCTGACAGTGTCTAAGACTGAATGGAAGGACTTATTAGAACAAACTCTGTGAATAGGGATGTGACATCGATTCGGCCTTTGAATTGGTTTCGGCGATAAAGTGATTTCAAAAAAAGAACAGTGTTTTTGTTTTTACCGGCCAGATACAAATAGCTGCGAAGTATTGTATGTGAAGATGGAATGGTGCTGTTCGTGAGTATGCAATGATGATGAACTTTGTGCAATCAATGTTACTGTTAATGTGCAATGTACCTTATTTTAGTTTCTCGTGAGGAGCACCTCGCACTTTGAATAGATAACATATCATAGAATTTACTCTTCAACTATGTACTTACTAGACGTTAGTTAGGCGAATTAATGTCAATTTTATAAGAAAGGAAAGGCAATTGGAGACTTTCAAACTGTGTTACCCAGATTTTCTGTCTTGTGCACCAGAAAAACAATATGTTTTGTAACATCTTTTATAGTTTACCTCGTTAAATACACCCCGTTTTATTTGTTATTTATAACACTAAAATACTGTATCATTTTTAGTACCGTCACAGGATTTGTCTATAAATAAATATATCTCAAACCTAATGCATCAAATGTATGTAATCACTAATAATTGTAGTGCAATAATAAATGTAATAAAATATAATCAAAAACATTCATAATAAAATAATTGTAAGACTTGGAACACGATTAAAGTAATTCTCACCTGTAAGACTATCACTCTTCTTTATCGATATCTTCTTGCTTGTCTATACCACTTATCGATAGTGCATGGAAATATCGATATTGGAGCGTCACATCACTATAATGTGAATTATAGTTTTTGTAAATAGCACTTGTATGTAAATAAAGTCGTTATTTTGGTTATAATATTATGTATAGTGAACTTAATATTTAAGCAAATAATGTTCGTTACAAAATATTCAGTTCGATTATCAGGTTACCTACTTATCTCGTAAAACAAAATGTAATCCAATCTCGGTATATGTTTCTTTTTCTAATTTGTTCATTTTTATAAACAGTAAGGAATCTTAAAATCTTATGCAGGAACACAGGTATTTTGAATTAATTTTAGAATTTTTTGTTTATACTTTTATTTAGGGCTCGAAATACAAAAATAGGATCTACTTATTTTAAGTTTTCTTTAAACTTTTTTTGAGAGCAATGTATGACAAAGTTATGTAGCGTCTTGTAGCATCGAAATAATTTTATAAGTTTTATGTACTTAGTTCTCCCACCGATAACTGTTTCTATAATACATGTGTATTATTGAATTGAAGTTAATTGCTATAACTTAATAGTTATTAAAAAATGTTTGTAAATTAATTATTAGTGACTTAATTATTGTTGATATTATGTTATTGTTGAAATTTAAGTTTTATAGGTTTTTAAAGTTTTTAGTTGTATTCGAAGAATGTTTGATTTTTATAATGATACGAATAATAAACGATACATCGGAATAAAGTACTTTCGTTTATTTTCCTTCCGTTTAACATAATCTCTCAACTTAGTTGACAAATTAGATACTTAATAGGTAACTCAAGTTATTGAGAAAATAATTAACTCTTAGGAAGAGAGTTAATGATTTTATTTTGACCCAGTAGGTAGGGTACAAGAAAAACAAAACTTTTCAAAATTATCATAATATTCATAAGTTGAAGAAATAATCTAAATTCCTTATTCATCCATTTGGCTGATCAACCTTTTTTACGTGCGAGATTACAAAGAACAACACTATCGAAAAGCTTTCCACAGTTTCCATGGTTACCAAAATCCGCCATCTTTACAACAGAGAACATTTCTTCCATTCATCAAGTAAACAAAACAAAACTTTACTCCTACTTACAAAAACAACTGAACTTCACTTTAATAAAGTTTCCAAAAACAATTTGACAAAGATTGGACCTCCTCTCGCCATGTGTTCTAGAACCACTTGAAGAGTCAGTGGCGCATAGTTCTTTAAACAGAGGGGCGAGGGATTAAATATACTACATACTCAATTATCAGCGAATAAACACCCAAGTGAGAAGGAAGGGGACGGAAGGGAAGGATTTCACGGTTTTTAGTTTAGTGATTTAGAAGGAAATTCAGTTGTTTGAATGATATGGCCTTCTTTTGTTCGTTGTTTGAGATCTGAGTTTTCATATTATGTACATTATTTCTGTAATTTAGTCATACCAGTAGACGGACGGTTCTGGCTTTCCTCGAGGCGACTGACCCCCATTACTGATGCCTTGGTAGGAACCAGGCAACCTATTATGTGAAATGGCCAGACCAAATCCGGTTACCAGTCCTGTTGTTCCCGTCGACTCTCTTTGGGAAAGCAGAAAGTAAGTACCTATGTGTTTCATAATTCTAGTCCCTTGAGAACTACTCCACGCACTTCGCTAATGAGCCTTCCTATATAAATGAGCTATCTTGTACTCAGTGGTTTTAAATTCTACCAGTAGTCCCTGTCAATTGATTCCACCTGAATTATCTTATAAAAGAAAACGTTGAATAAACCTTATCTAACACAAGTGCCTACTAATAATATGTGACGGAAGACCTCGTAAACAAACATTCTAAATCTCGAACCAACATGAAATTTTTACTCCCCAAAAAATTCAAAATTAAATCACTGCAAAAACCGTTTAAAAGTCATCGATGCGCGATAGTATCCAGTGCAACTTATCGGCAATTAATATTTTATTCGTGTACAATAAAAAGACAATAATCACAGTTTATGTATCGGCCGGGGGCGATTAGAGGCGCGATCGCCCCGGGGTACTGCTACTGGGAAAGGGTGACTGTGAGTTGGGAACTGAGGTAGGAACAGACTTGTTTAGAGTACTACCTATTTGTGTCGGGTTTAATATTTTTTTAAATAGGTTTTATCTTAATTATAAAAGAAACAGTGAGGTATGTGTTATTATCGCAAGTATGTGAATCATTATATCCGTTTAAATCTTGAAAAAATACCCAAACACATAAAACAGACATGTTGTTAAATAGGTAAGTGAAACATATGGACTTTAGGAGTGTGTAAAGTATGATATGACCAACGATAGTATGACGATTAAAAAAATGGAGGTAGAAAATATTAGCTACGCCCAAATACATTGGGAACAGAACAATAAGAAGGCGAATTCGGTAACTAGAATAAGTTGTAAATATGTACAACTAAACAGAATGAGAAAGCCATACTCTTGCATTTAAAGATTACGATATTATTATAAACCCTGCAACTGTGTTTTTTTGGAGAATACACATACAAATGTACAAAAAATCAGCACAGACTTATCCCACTTTTCACCGACACCATGGGCACCCGTAACCCCACAAATAAACACCCTTTAGCTGCTAATTGCGGAGGTGGCGCCCTCTATTACATTCACCATAACTCCATGGCTTTACAGATCGCGTCAGATTTATAGCCGACAACGTTTTATTGTCCAAAATGTTATGGTTTTTCGAAATTATTTGTAAAAATTTTAAGGATGCTGTCAAATAAGGTGGGAGTAAAAATATTTATCAGGCAAGTATGGATGTATTTTCTGACGAGCAGATATTTTTAAGTAGATAATTAAGACGAGCTTAAAACTTGTCTTACAACGTTTTCTTTATAAGTACGCTAACACAAAACTACAGTCCTGACTGGCGAGCACTTTTTCTCTAAGTGGGAAATAATTACATGATCCTGGTTATCAATGGAGCCACTTTGTGCTATAAAGTTTGAGTTTAAAAACAGGCAAAAAGAGACATCAAAATAATCCTTCTTTTTAAAAGCACTCTTTGAATGAAATTGATTGAAACAAGAATAATGTTAAACTAAGATTCATTCTTTGCACAACATATTTATAACATTTTTCCGTTCCCTTATCTCCTATAAGGGCTGACATTTACATAAATATGTTTAGCTACAAACACGGTTAAGCTTTGGAGATTAAAAATAAAACTAGAAGAAAAATGCAATCCGCCTCCGGCCACAGACGGACAGATTGAAAATTATACTCAGGGATATTATATCAAGCAATAATCTACAACCTGGTAGGATTCTATAGCTTTTAAAATAAACGTACCTATTAAACTTGTATAGAAGACTGTCTCCCGTAAGTAAATGATTTAAAGTGTAGGATTCATGAATGTCTGGTTTTATTGCAATGAATTAAAATTTCATAGCTTTTATCTACGGTTAGTATACCATAAATCCATATACACTATATCATAGACACTATGTTCAAATGTACAAAGTTGAAAATACGTTGTTATGTAATATACCACTTCAGCAAATTGCGGTACCAAGGCGTCGCGACACATAACAAATATAGGTATAAGAATTATAAAAATAATATTTTTGTTTTTTACTATAGTTATATCCTACATGGTAATGAAGTCAGTATTCTTATCTTCTTTTTCCACTTCGTTCTGTCCTTAAGGTTACACTCACACTGATTGGCAATCTATTGTCTTTCAGCACCTTCTCCTTATGGACATGCCTCTATAAGAAAAACACAAAATTAAATATTCCAGTATCATTCAATTTCATAAAACAACCAGTTCTCAGCACACAGTAAGTACAGCGAACAATACTGACAATGACAGTGATTCGTCAGTGGAATCTATCGAGAGCGTTTACCCGACATTCAGGGAGGTTCAGATCAACTGCTAGTAGCTATTCATGTTCAATTCATGCGAGAAAGTGAGATGTTAGTGATAGATGCTATTTTAGACCTGTCAGTTTTGAAGATGGAAATTAAATGATTGTGAAAAGATGAAGAATGAAAGAAGAAAGGGAATACATTTATTTTCAAGAACATGAGGGATATCTACTGCCAAAAGGAAATGGGTTGATTTGAATGATAAACCATTCAAAAATAATAAAAACCAATTCATAACAATTGCACTTGAGAAATATACTTAGTTACGATAAATGGTAGTTTCTACGTCTGTAGTTTATGCTATTGCCAATGAAACATTGGTATCTTTACATAATCACGTAAAATAAGCTTTCTTTTGTGAAATTACACTTGATCCTCGTATTTACCTAAGACCAACAAGTCTCAATTACTTTTAGCGCCAGAGTGTTGTAAACCAAAACCCAGTAACCAACCCAACTCCACCAACATAATAAAGACATCATAAACAAACGAAAAACATTTCAAAAAAAGAATACACTAACAAAAAAAGTTCCGTCAGCGGGTGTCATGGCGTCGGGGGCGCATAATGGCAATTTTTCGTATACACAGCGTCAATGCGATGAATGCGAGATGTCGCGTAAACGGCCGCCGACGTGCAAATTTGACGCCTTTGTGTCGGACGGCCGCGTGCGTGACCTGCATTTTAGCTTACAGTTGGTTACCATGTCGTTATGGACAGCAGTCGCCTTTTGGGAGGGTTTGACAGAACGAGTTGCCTTGGACACATCATTTTGATGATTTTTATATCTGTCAAATGAGGTCAATGCTAATTACTTTCTTATTTATTAAGAACGAACAATCGGAGAGATCTACGTTGGTGAAGGATGGTCTTTTGATTTAACAAACGAGGAGCCAAACCAATTTGAAATGTAGCTATTAGGTACTCGTATTAGGCAACTCCCTCGTTGGCCTAGCTATCGTAAAGCGGGGCTGCTATGCACGAACATATAGATAACAGAATTAGCTGTGAAATTCCTGAAAATAATCGTGGAAATAATTGATGAAAACAATTAAAAAGTGACCTCCAAATAGCAACTGTCACCTATTGCCATGACCACACGTAATAAGCTCTGGCTTTCAATCATAGCGATTTCTGTAGTCACTTTGTCGGGTTATTTGTTTGTGCCCCGAGCGGCCCGTACTCACGGAATGCGAATCAAAGGGCTCGGGTTCTACTCCCGAATGTTGCCAACTGATTATTTGATGTGTATGTGTTCAGGATTGTTATAAGTTTTCGAAGAACTGTTGTGATAGAACTTTTAGTGGTTTCTGTCGAAAATAGAAGCCATTCAAACTATGTAAGTATTCAATTCATCTTATTTTTCATTCTGATTTGTCCCGAAGTAATTTGAGTTCAATAAATTGTTTTCCACTTCCATTCCTCTCTTTCAGCAGTCATATTAACATCTACAGCCTTCTTATGTAAGTGTTTAATTAGCACACAGAGTGCATATTCTTTTAATCAAAATAATAGCATTGACTTACCTACCCTAATGTTTCAGATATAAAGTTCAGACAATATTTAAAATAGTTTATATATTTAGGAATATTTTACACTAATGGAATTATATATACAGAAAAAATACCAAGATCCTTAATACACCTAAATAAAATACTCAATATGATATTAGATTCTTACATCAAATTGTGTAATACGAATGTAAGACCTAATCAAAACAAACTAAAAATTGATAAAAACACGAACTATTCTCAGCACCCCCAGCTGAACATACAAAAGAAAACACCTAACACGAACAAGCTTAATACCAAAAAAAAACTAATATTCAAACATTGGCCGATAAGTTTTATTTGCTTTAGCGTCTACAATAATCTTCAGAAAGGAAGCGGTTCACGATCCGATACGATAGTGTCATACAAAGGACCTTATTTCCGCTGCAACTCTGCCTATGAAAAACCACATTATAACCTCTACACACCAAACCAAAACCCACTCAAAACTCAACCTTATTTTTTACGTAACAAGGTCTATAATAATGGGGTGTGAAAGTATGGTTAAGTTTGCAAAGGTGTATATCGTAGTGAAAATAAAAACTGAGCAATTGATAAGTTTTTGTGAGGGCGTTAGGTCGACAATCAATGGTTGGTTTGAATAGAAGTAGTGATACTTGAGGTGTGATAGATTTCTGCCTACGCGTGTAATGCCTTTGTGAGGATGAGACTTATTTATTAAGTTAACCATGGTAACTAAAAAAATATTAGATATTATTTGAGACGCAATATTTTACTGGTTCTAGCATTGCTCATAACGTGTAAATAAAATAATATAGAACAGCCAGCGATTCACATAGGTACGTACAAAAATTACAAAATAAAACCTATCTACTAAGATCATCCAACCCTTCCAAATTAAAAAATCTGCTTTAAAAAGCTAATTTTCTAACTGATTCTGACACAAAACTTTAACGCGTCTTATATACCTACTCACCCATCTTCAAAGCTAAGCTAAACGGAAGAGAGGCGACAAAAACCGACGTGGAGCGATAAACCAGACAATAGAACCTAGTGTCCCTAACAATACTTCGTTTGTGATGATTCTTCGCATAATGGCGGGGTGCAAAACGCCCTGTTATTCGATAAAGGATCTTTTATTACGAATTGTGGGCGGGTAATTGAGTTACTGCCTACACTGTTTTGTTAGTTCTGTTTATTTTGTTAGTCTGTGGTTAATTAGCTGATTGTGGATTTGTTTTGTGTTATGTTGTTGTGGCGTTGGTAATATAGCTTTCAATAATAATTACTATTTAATTTTGGAACTAGTTTTGCCCGCAATTCTACCAGCTTGCAGACATACCTTGTTGTGTGGTGTGGCCCATACCTTCCTGGCTTTCATTCATTACATAGTCAGAGTTACCTCTTACCAACCTCAAGTTAAAATCTTTGCCATGTATGGCTAGATAACTATCTCAAAGAAGCCCAGTATGATAGATAACCAGCATATTCTAAAACGAAAAATATTCTCACCCCTTAAAAATATTTCTAGGTACTGAAAAGACTTTCCAATAAGTATATCATATGTATACGTTATACGACGTCACTTCAGAATCCTATAGTCCCGATACAAAATAATATAAAGCGCGCATTGTGCGATCGCTTTGAGGACTCGTAAGCGTTGTCGCACGAATGCGCACGATCGTGCGATTAACTGCGACTACAAAAACGCACGACAAAGAGCTCATAAGCATATACGACAGTCTAATCGGATGAGCGTATAAAAGTCTCGTGTTCATAGTCCTATTTGTGTATCCCATTGCTTGTGGACCGAGATGTTTGGGGCACTGGAAGTTGTTGAATATTGGACATGTTTAAATTTATTTGTGTATTATAAAGAAAAACGTTATTTTTTAAGAATAACTGTAGCCTTAGAGTCAACTCCGGACCACTTGATCTTTTGACACATTTAATTATTAAAGGTATCTATGTTTGTACCTGTTTATTTTGGCGCCCAACGTGGGACGAGTCATTCTCAACCACGCAAACAACAAACTTTAAAATCAAATTGCCATTTATTACAATTGCAATTGTTACTGTGCTTATTCTTAATCACAGTCTTCATCATTAGGAGTTGCAATGAGAATTAGGTTAGTTACAGGTTTACCTGTGTTTTTTTACAGTTTAAGTCTGTTCTGAAAATACAATTTAAGTCTGTTCCACAGCTTTTATTTCATCTGCCTAGCCTTTTCCCAAGTATGTTGGGTCGGCTTTCAGTCTAAGCGGATGACAATACATAATATGTTTTTCGAAACCCTTATGATTTTCTTTTATCTTGATTCCTGTACTAGATACACAAGATTTGCAAACTCTAAGTAAGTACGCTCAAGCCACATCCAGCAAACAATCATGAACAAAGTGACCACCTTACGCCGCAATGGATGTGAAAAGAGCCATTCTGTCCGAATAAAAAACGTCCCGGACCAGTTGGGGACGCAACTTAGCTTTTTAAATCTCTTTGCGATTACGTATCGTGAATAGCAAGGGAATCTTTTGGAGGCCAGCTTGACAGATGTTGCTATATGGATTTTGGTTCAGTATTAAAATACTGTAAGATTATAGAATAGTAAGAATTGTATGAAGTACCTATATGTTTTATAATTAAAATTGTTTTTTTTCTCTAAGAGTTCAAGTAACATTCTTCTCGTTTGTGTTTGCCAAATGAAGTTGAATAAATACAAGCGTCGTTTGAAAAGAGACATTGCAATAATTCAACCGTTCCCAAGTACAAACCTTTTTTTCCGCAAAAAATGAAAAGAAGACATTCCCTATATTTTTTCGCGGGCCATACAAAAATATCGGAGGTCAAACACAAACAAAACATAAAGGACTGAACGATAGAAAAGCAACAACAGACAATATAGACGGTCGGTTTCCCCTGCCAAAGAATGGCACATAAATAATAGCGGTAAATAAGAGTAAAAATATTGAAAAGTGTCATGGCGGGCAGAAAGGCGCGCGAAACTTTATATCCTTGGGTTTCCGGCCGCCCGCGCGCCAAAATGGCAGAACGGATATTCGTGTATCGGGATTCGGTACGCGATCGCTGTGCTGCAAATAAAAGAAATCGGTTTAGACAATGTTCTATTTGTTTGGATGGCAAGACGTTTGTGTGATTCTTTGGGTTTGTAGAGGTAGAGTTGAAGTCTTGGCGCCCAACGTGGGACCGTGTCTTGGTTTCGTAATTTAGTTAAAATGGTAATTAGAAAGAGCCCTTAAAATTACTTTAATTTGTGGTTTCTGGCTGAAATTTTTAAGTGTGATAAAATTGACAATGGAGTTGTGATAAAACTAATTAAAATCAATTAAATAAACCCAGCATAAACTTGCCAATCCCGGTTTTTATAACTGGAACGTAGATAGGTACTCAGACCTTTATTTTGAACCCAAAAATAACTTGATTTGTACGACGAGGAGCTCGCGGCTTACCCCTCTCTGTTTCGGCCATATTGATTTCTTTCATTTTCTTTTTCCACCCAAAGCGGACCATTTTTATTCCTATTTGTCCGCCATTCACATGCTGCAGTTCGTCCAAATTTCATTTGGATAAAACTCCTATGCAAGCGGTTTATGTTTCAAACTTTGATGAGAACACTGTTTTAATTAAAAATGTAGTTTGCAAACCGAAATCATAACCTTCTTAATTTAATATCCGATACTGGCCAAAAAACATTAAAACTTATGAAACAAAACGCCATTATCTATGCCCCGTTCGTGTCCGGAACCGCAGGGGAGCGCGGGAGATTTGAAATTGGAACCAAATAGGCGTTAAATGGCGGCGTGCGCTGTCATAACGTCATTTGGCGTTCATCAGCGAGCGAAACAGCATCTCAGTTTGGTGCACGTTTTATTAGCGTAAGGAATAGCGGGGCACACTGACTCGGAAATTGAGATTTGCATCGGGGAATATACCGGGGCGGTGATTGCATTTTCTTTGCGAATGCAGCGTCATTTAATTTCGCTGGAGGCAGCCGCTTGGTCTCGCTAAATTGTGTCCTGTCTACTAGTAATTCTGTCGTCTTTGGGTGACATAGTTTAGTTTATATCTGACTGCGCTTATGAAATGCAATTAAGAAAGCTCCGTTTTAAACTATACTAACTTATTCGTGTAAATTAATAAAAAAAATTACAATAAACAGCATATTTTCACTTTTTACTTCAAAGAAAGAAAGAAGAAGAAAGAAGAAAAAGTATGTATCAGCATGACTCTAAAACATGAAATCTCAGTCAAAACTGTTCTCTGTAAAATGCCAAATTACCATTTCAAAACACAACCTTACCATTTAGAATTCTAGTTTACATTTTCAAGAACTAAAAATAACAAACTTCCACTCAACTTTTGAAAAGTTCAAAAACAAAATATGAAACTGAAGTTGGAAATCTGTAAAAATATGAAATTGAATTCATGAAGTGGCGTCGGTTATGAATTGCGCTCAGTGTAACATTCGAATGAATCGTGCGCAAAATAGAACCACAATTGTGACGATAAAGACGATTTCTGTCTGATCCGACACACCTTATTAACGTGGGAAAGGAAATATTCAGAAGGAGCAAAAAATTAAATATAGACTAAGGTAAAGAATCCATGTTTGATAAAGTGATTTTCGAAGCCTGAGAAATTGTAATTTTGTTTTCTTTGGATCTTATCTTTCTTACTTCATAATGTACGGGCCGTTCCCAATATTCTATCTATCTGTTTTTTTGCTAGCTAGAGATAGGCTGTTACTGTACAAGACGTGGAAATCACAGTTATTTCATCAGCCATCTTTATATACTTTCTGCTCTGAAGTAAGGTACCTAATGACTTTACGCTATTCAAAATATGACTAAGAACAGCAAAAGATTCTAAAGTGCGTCGTACATTTTGACAGTTTGGTTTTAACTTTTGACGATAGCTCTACTAGGGCATTAGAACTATGATTGAATATTGCAAATTAAGTCTCAAAACTTGCTTGGTCTGATAGAATATTAAAAGATTCATTCTCTTTACCGAATTGGATCTTCTTTACGTAACTGCTGTATGCTATTACTTTTCGCATAAAACGGTGAGACGGCGAGGTTTTCTTATAAATTACATTACGTTCCGATCGATTCTCTGTCTCGTGTGCGAACCTCGCTGTTTTCTTCACAATCTCTATAATAAAAGGAGATTTTTATTGATTCCTTTCTTAATAATGGAAGCTGGTAAGAATGAGAGTGCTAAAATGCATCACAGATAAAATCTCTTTAAATATTTAAATCGATAGTTTAATAGGCATTCCAGTTTGATTGTTTACATCTGGTTACAGCGAGTCTAAAAATCAGGAAAATAACTTCCTTCATAAAGATTGCCAATTCTGTCATGTGTGTTGCTTCCAGTCTAACCGGATCATAGACATAATATTAGTAAACAGGACTGCGCATATAAACTCAAAAAACGAGCCGAGTGAAACAGTTAGTACGGAGGCTGTCTGTCTCTTTCTAATAGGGTGACTATGAGATTAAGCTATGTGAGACAAATCCGAATTTGCTAAGATTATTAAACACAGATTAGTATTGAAGTTTTAACTTACGCAGTTTGTGACCTTAAGATACTAATAAACGCTTTTAATAATTAGCCGAAATTAGCAGTATAAATGCTGGAAGATTCGAAGTAAAGACTGTTTTTTTTTGTATTTCTACTTCATATATAGACTGCTGAGCAATTTATGTCGCCTTTCTTCATTTTTTGGGAAGCTATAACAATAGTACAACAGTTTTAAAATCCATCACCCATATTTTGACTCGTTACAAGAATTCATGGGCACCCTAGTTGTTTGGTTTACGAAAATGTTATTATTAGCTAACCTGTGGAACGATATATTGCAACCACCATAGGATTCACTTTTGCAAGTAGAAACGCAACACTTTTTCACTATTTTAATAGTTTACATTGATTTAATACAAAAAAATATAAACAAAATTTTAAATGCTGATTATGCGCCAAGAATGTTCAGGGTTACCGCTAGAAAATAAAAAAAAGCAAAATAAAAATTTATGTTGTTTATGTTTTAATAATAAATACGAATAAATTAATGCGATTGTTATTAATTTGTTGACTTACAATTGTTAAAATAAGATAAAAATATACCTAAGTGATTCAATTGTTTTTTGGGAAGACAAAACTTTTGATCACAACATTTTTTTATGCTGGCAAGGTGTTAGAAAGAGACAAACAGCCTCCGTTCGAACTATCCCTCTCGGCTCGGATTTGCCTCTGTGTATTATGCAACCAATTTAGTACCTTATTGCGTTAGAATAGAGTTCATTTTGGTAAATATATATTTTGAGCGTGCGCAATCTTGTTTAGTAATATTATATCTATGAACCGGATTCAGCTGAGTACCAGCTGAGTTTTTTTTCCGAAGTCAAAAATCATCAAATGACCCCTCCCGCTGTGGGTTAGCAGCGGTGAGGGAGTGTCAGACTCTTACTGACTAAAAACCGTCGTGTTCCGTCATAGGCCTTTTATGTACCAGGGCCGCGGTATCTCTTTCGAACAACCCGCAGCCCCGATAACCCGCAGCCCCGGTACTTGCCTGACCTGGGATCGAACCCGCGCCCTCATACTTGAGAGGTTGGTCCTTTACCCACTAGGCCACCACGACTTAGGGCTATTTGCATCACTTTCCAAAAATGGTTTTACTATTGAATCACACGATTTTTCAAGAACCCGTAGCGTGGGTGCTCTTCAAAATAAATCCTATACCTATAAAAAGCAAAGATTAAATAAAAAAACTCACTCCCCAGAGATTGAGCAGACGGGAGGTATCCATTTTGTATAAATTAAATTGAGTTCAATCTTACACCTCGCCTGAAACCAAATGCCTAGCCGCCGTGAACAGGAGCATTTTACCGTATTTATTTAATCTATGGACTTTTTTATTTGCATGATTTTTTATCTGTTTGGCTGAAATTTTGTAAGAGTTGTTTTTCATACCAAAGATACAATTATTTACGTAGAACTTACACACCATGAAGTCTTTACTTCAAATCGAAAATAAAAATCAATGAAGGAAAGAACCCTACGGCGTAATATTAAAAGTCACAACACTAACGCCCCCACAAACACAATTACACCAGCCGTCGCCACTTAGCTGAACAAACTTAAAAATCGTCCACAAAATCAAGCGTAAGACCCTCGTTATAACATTAACAAAGCGTATAATTTAACTGTCTGTTTGTGTAACCGCCACGATCTCAGATTAACGCGCGATAAATAAATACTTAACGTTTTAATCCATTTGCGGGAGCGATCTAATTCACTGATATATAAGAAATGAGAAGAATGGAGCCACAATGCGGTGACTTGGTGAGGTAGATGGGAGCGGTTTTGATACTTTCGAAGAATTTTTATGCCTCTTCATTAAAAATCTGGGAAATAGTGACTTGTGGCAGAACAAGTGTTTTTCTTACGAAATAGATTTTCTATAATTATTGTTGAAGCGTTGTCACTCCATCTAAAGTTTATTTAATAGTAATATTTACATTGTTTTTAGGGGCTGTCTTTTGTAAACGTGGCCGTCATAAAGTGCTGATTTTCAGCCGACTTTGAATAAATCTTTTTGAAAAACTTCGGCAATACTATGAGATTTACAAAATGTAACCAAAAGTATCAAGACTATACTCCCTCACAAACCATTGTTCGACCACAAAGGTGTCAGCGATCAATTAATACGGTTTATTGAGAACTGAGCCAACATCCCGCTGAAATGAGACAAAGCTACTGGAAATAATTATCTGTTGTCAAAGAAAATAACGCTTTCAGTGTTGCTATTTACTTACGAGACAAAGACGGTGGAATAATATCTGTGAGAGATAAGGTTTTGTGTCGTTTTTGGTGAGAATTATCTGATTATGAAACTAGCATTGTTAAGTTTTTCTTTCTTGCAAAAAATACAGCAAGGATTCTAGGATGCCGCTAAAGAAGTGGTTTTAATTTAGTTTATCATATGCACATAGAGAAAATTAAATAGTAAAATTAACCTAAAAGTATTTTCCAGCTACAATTAAATATTCCATTCTCTATAACTATGTTCTATCCTAATGAATACTAATTACTACATCATACTAAAGCCACTCACGAATATAAAAAAGCGGAACTCAAACAACTCACTTGACGTTCACCAGATTTTTAAAAAAGAAAGAAAAAATTTGCCAAACCAGCCACCAAGAATAAGAAGTAATAAGCAGTTTTCTTTCGCGCCAAAATTGTCTTCCATAATAGCGTCGGCGGGAAGATAGCGTTGCCGCCATAAAAAGAGATAAACGACCGTTCTCTCTATTATTTTTGCTCTTTAACAAAGGGAATGTGTGCACCTGCTGTTGTCTCTTTCTTACTCACTGCCTTTACATTCTCGTTGTCTCTAACGCGAGTGAAAAACAAAAATTTGTCCCAGCACCCACCCCCAGCGCTAATGTTCGCGGAGTGGCGAAGGAAAGCGGCCACTCTGCCTCCTTTATAATTTACTTGAAAACCTAATACGTGTCAATTAAAATTTTATTAAAACCACAAATTGAATGTACTTGAGTGTGTATGTTAGAGTTTATTAATATTTTAATAATGTTGCTGCTTTATTACGAGGTTAGGTTTATTGCTTCCGATGAAATTAACGTTTTAGTTTATTTACTTAAACATTTTATATTGTGCTCTTGTAAAAAAAATATTATTTTAATCCAATATAATTAATTAGTATATCGCATACTATCCAAGACAGTTGAGAAAATCATTAAAAAATGTTCTTCGGTCGGGTTTTTCAAGTCGGGCTTTTCCGTTTTCTTGTGATGTTTTTTTAGAAAATGTACAATCATTTAACAGTAAGGAAGCATATCTATTATTAGAATTCAAGGAAAGTTAACCCTTCAACAGTCACTTTTTGTGATGCAAAAGGACTTCTTCCAAGAAAAGCAGCAGAAAAGTATTTGTCTGTTGAAGTTTTCCTGTAGACTGTTTATATGTATTGTCCTCATCACCAAGAACGAACCAGCAACCAGCCAGCACCAAAACCCATTAACCTAACACATACGACCTCAAAATTCGAACTCTCATAACTATAACACTGGCATAAAACTGTGAATAGACTACAAAAAATTTATTACTTGTCTGTGTGAGTGCGAAGCATTGTGTGGCGAAGTGGCTTTGTGTCGCTATTCTATGTCAACAATGGCGCCCTGTTTTGGCGGGAGAAAAAGGCGGGAGCGCCGTTATCAGCGGCGGCCATTATGGTGGCTTATCAGAGACACTTCCTGCAAGACTTCGCCCCTTTTTCTTTTACGGTCACGTCTGGTTCAGGTGAAGATAGTGCCTTCAGTTTTGAGGTTCTCTGTTTAATTTTTAAGTGTTTTGTTTATTCTTTGTAGGTTGTAAAGGAGCTGGTTTTTTCTTGGACGAAAATGCATCTGTGGAAACCATTGAATAAAATGTTGTGCTAATAATTTGTTTGAGAAGAATTTAAATCTTTCTCTGTTATATTATATATTTTATTTGATGGTGTTTTATTTTATCAAGACAGAATGAATATCCAGTAAGACTAAAAACAGACAGACTAAAAATCAAACCTCGAAACGCACCATCTAATCGACCCAAAATAAAAAAATCAGATACGTAACGTAAAGAAAACCTATAAATATTTGATTATTCGAAAAAAGTATGAATAAAGTTCAGCGCCCCAACCAATAAAATATCACCTTATACGCTTTGGGGCTCCACCGATCCTTAAATGCTCACTAAATACACCATTCGGGTTGTCAAAATGTAATATAAAAGTGCTTTCAATAAATAAGATAATTTAGGGGGTGCGGTGGTGCGCGGGGGAGGGGCACTGAATGAGCTAATTAAGGCACCAAACGAAAGAAAACGCGAAGAAAAGCTGAGAAAACTCGAGGAAAACAAGAATATTCCGGGCAATGAGAGGGGACGGATTTGGGTGATGCTAGTTAGTAGCGTTATTTTATTGTATGTGAATACAGAAAAAGTTCTGACAACTACGTAGTGTTAAAATGTAACTAAGGATGTTTTTAATTACAATTAAAAATAAAATGCCTTATTTTGAAATGTGGTTTGGATTATAAAGTAACCTTATTAAGCAATCTTTGAAACCGAAGGTTTCGTAACCATAATAAAAAACCAAGTTCGTATCTTTCAAGTCAAAAGCCCAGAACATTATGGGCCTTACTACAAAAACTTTAAACCCTGTTTTACACTTGTCTAATAAAATTTTGGCTGCAAAATGAACCATATGTCAAAGTCATAATTTGTCATTTTTTTAGACAAGCCATAAACTGACGTTTAAAAGTTTTTGTGGTAAGACGGCATTTGTTTGCTTTGCACTAAGTAGTAATGTTTCGTAGCTTTCGTAGCGGCCTACGAACGAGCCTACGCTCGGCGTAGGCTACGGCAGCCTACGCGATGTTTGACTACGTTAATTAGCTACGCCTTACTACGCTCCTTTAGTTTCAGAAAGACAACTTTATTAGCTTTTATCCAACTGTTCGAGTTTAGTTTTTGCTAAAACATAGTCTTATATCAGTCAACGTATTATAAATGCCGACTTACATAATATATTACGCTGCTATTCGATGCTATTAACAGATCTACTGCAAAATTACAAGAACAATTTTCATTAACTTTTAAGTTTTGACCGACTACCAAACATTTTTACATTTACATTATCGCCTAATCCAAAACTCTTGCTTACATCTTAGTGACCACCGTAAGTTATAGTCTAAACTAAAAGAAAAAATTCTTAAAAATATATTTCTCCTCCCCCCAAGTCCGTCCCTCTCGAAGAAAGCGTCCGTGTCCTCGAGTCTGAATGGTCCGCTAACAAACTCTTTCACAAAAACACAATAATTACTTTAAGCCGAATAAAAACTGCTTTCTTTGGTGCGGACAAGGGCCCTAATTTCACCTTGCCACCTCGCCTGACTCGCTTTAGACCTTGCGCACAAAGACGCTTTATTTTCCTTTATTTATGAAATGATTCGTCCTGAATTTAGAAGGCAACGAGCCTTTTTGTAATGCTTTAAGGATGTTGATTTTTCCGGACGACTGGTTGATTGATTTATCGGCGCGTTGGCATTTGTTTCTGTTTTTAAACTTGTTTTAACTGTCACACCGGTCAAAAGACTTATTTTAAAATAAGCAGGTAGGTATAGTCTGATGTCCGTTCTTGGTGCAGTTGATAGTTGTTTTCAGTCTAAACGGTATTTTCCCTTGAAAACCATCAACTGCTCAGAAGTGAAAGGGGCCCTTTCACTAATCTTCGATGGTGCTCTCTATATCTGTACCTACTTACATTTAGGTCCAGTCTTCAGCAAAGGTTTTTGCTGAAGGGTTGCTTAAGTAGAAACCTACCAAATAAAATGTAATCTGACTGCACAATTAGAATATAGGTACCTCTACTTAACTGAACAAGAAATATAATTTACATACCTACATAATTTAAATTAATTTAAGTAACTTTTAAACCAGGATACAAGCAGCCACTTATTTCCAAGATAAGTTATCTCTCACAGAGGCGTATGCAAGTGAAATATACTCCAGCAGTTAATACAGATTTAATTCATTAAACAACTCGTTACAAACGCGTGTTAAGCTATTAAATACCGCTCAAAGTTTACAAGATGGCGAACATGGAAGTTAGTTTGTGGAGCGCGGTTTTTGCTGGATGTGACTTCTGGTCGACAAGTTTTAGAAGAGATTTCTATGACTGAAACAAGTGCACATAGAAATGAAGCAGTATTCAATTTATTACATTTGGTAAAAGGTAAAGGTGTTGCATTTGATGAAAGATCAAGCTCTGCTTACGAAATGGTTAACATATGGTTTACTTTCCAGGTAGGGTAAACTGGGTACGGTTGTGCCAGGGTACGGTAGTGACAGTCGCAGTTGTAACGAAACTATACGTAAAACGGGGGAGGTTGTGAGGGAGAAAGACGTGGCTCACAAGCCTAAACACGTTCCCCAGTATTGCGTTAGCCGGCGCACGACGTTGACGTAAGCAGGAGCCCACATTGCTTTTCAACAATCAAAAGTAAGTATTTTTGTTCGATTTCGTTTCCTAATTACTGTTATTTTTATACAGATAGATTATCTTGTTATTTTTTTCTTTAAAAGTTGAATATTAATATTTAATTACAAGTGATTTCTTTTTACGTAAAGTATTTGGCAAAATCATGGCGATTTTTTGTTTTCAAAATGATGCGTTGGGTACGGTTGTGTCAATTTTTTTGGGTACGGTTGTGACGAATATCTTTACATATAATAAATCTCATATTATTGTTTTTTGCTTTTAGATGTCCAGGATACGTTTGCGGAAGACCGAAAGAGCGCAGTGTGATATCAAAAAATAAAAAGATGCCGATGAAGAAGTGAAACAAGGGATTTCGTACGTGTAGCTCAAGCTACAAGCCTTTCTACAGCTACAAGTTTGAACAGAGCAAATGTTGTTTTGTTGATTGTTAAAACTATGTTTGTAAGCTTATTATGTTAAACATTTCTACAATAAAAGATATTATAGACCATTTTGATATATGTTTATGCATGTCACAACCGCCCTTGGTATGTGGCCGGTTGTGACACTTTCCCATTTTTTTTTAAATTGATCTTATGAGTAATACATTGTATTAAGGAACAATATATGAGTGTTTTTACGTACACAAATGTACAAATTGCGATACAAGTTCCTTTCCTGCGAGCTAATTAGTCAAATATCAAAATTATTGGTGATCAAACGAAAATTGGCACAACTGTACCCAGTCTACCCTATTTCTTAATATTATAAAATATCTAATTTAGCCATTTGCACATCTGAATTTGTATCGATTTATGTATCGTACATGGCGCAAGTACCTACGTTTTTTTTCAATTCACATCAACACTTATACATCCCTTTACTAAAATCGTAGAATAAAGCGCCAAAACACGTTTCGCACTCATACCTATACCTACAGCGGTACTCACCACATAAACATAGTCAACAGTACTACCTACCTAGGTACTTGGTATCGCTACCAAGTAGCTAATAGACGGCTAATCTTTGACTATTTGTAACTTCTTCCTATCTTAACCTCAAGTTGTGTACCTACACCACAGTCAGCAACATATACAAACCCTTTATAACCATATCCAGTAAAAACCTATAACACATCTATGTACCGCGAAAATTTCGCGCCAACCCGCGAGCGTCGTTCCAAATCACCGCTCAATCTAAATTATTGTGCAAGTTACGAACTAATCTTAATCAAAACTGCGCCAGCGGTTAAGTTTTTCAATAAAACATGCTTATCTCCCGTCGCGGTGTTAAACAGCTAATTAGATACAGCGTAGAAAAGTTTATATGTAAATAACTTTGGTAAGTTAGGTGCAACATTATTTTACACAAGAAGGTTGAGGTTTGTTAGTACATATTTGGGTAATGAACGATTAATCGCTTATAAGTCGCTATGGAAAAATAGAAAATCAATTGTCTCGCGTATGTCTACGCTCCACATACTTAGGTACAACGGGTTAAGCGTCAAAAAATATTTTAAATTGCTTAAATATTGTGAATAAATAGGTATTGTTCAACTGGTGTCTATCTTTCTGTTTTTTTTTTTATATGTTTTATAGCCTCATTTTGCAGGCTACATAGTTAGGTAAGTAGGTGTGTTGTAAATAGCATTTTACAAATCAATCAGACCAATTTCTTTGTAAATCATATCGCTACTTCTTATCGTATCTTCTCTATGGAATAATTCAAATATGAACTTGAAACACGAAGGAAAAGCCAAAAGTTCAGAGTTGTGACTTGTGGGTGGACTAGCGACATCTATCGGGAACTAGTCGAAATAAGTTCCTTACACTACGGGACTTTTCCCGCGATATTACTTTGATTTTCAAGCTGACAATGCCTGTAGAATAAAAATGAGAACAATGCTAATAAACACCTTTTTAACCGACTTCTCAAAAAGGAGTAGGTTATCAATTCGAATGTTTGTATGCATTAACAAATGAAATGATAAATAAGCCACATACAGGTATATTCTTTTTTACAGATAATTTCATTGAACCATCAAGCACCTAAACTCATTTATTTGATTATTTATAAAACTGTCGCTATCAATAGATCTACACTTTTTTCAGTCTACCCAACTCATGATGACTACATTTCAGCACACTAATCGCATTCCAATACAACTGCATTCCACTAGGCAATCAATTAGATATTATCAATATTCAATCTCCTGGCAGTGCTCTAATTAACAGCCGCTCGACGCCATCTTAACGGCGCCTGATAAAAGTTACCCCATCAACTGGCAACATTATTATTGCTATCTGTGAGTTTGTGCGGGAATCTGCTGTAGTGAGCACTATGAGCAGTTTGAGGTTTTAATACAAGGAGGCTTTATAGGTTTTGTGATATTCGTTTTGCACTTTTGTTGAATAGTCTCGAATTGCCAGTTAGCTTTTTTTTTGGCTGGAAATAGAACAGTCTGACCGTTTTTTGGTAGTCAGTACTAACATGGTACAAATCGTGGTATTTCCATTGAAATCTGTTTATATCTCTAATCTGTATAAATAATCAATCTTTTTTTTGTTATCATTTGAATCTTCAGTATTTTCGTAAATTAATTCTGATTAAAATGTTGCGAAATGAAACCACCAAATTGTAAAATAAAATACCGATTTATTTCTTTCAATAAATTAAACATAAAATTCGCAACAAAATATACAAACAAACAAACTTAAGTATTTCCGCTTATTTATTAACCCTAGCACCTACTATTACTAGTTTACATCACAGCTTAAAGCACTTACTAAGTTAACAACTTAAGAGCCTGTACACACCACGTTTTTTAAAACGCACGTTTGTAGCTTTACAAAGGTAGAAATAAGATCACGTTTCAAAAACGCGCGACGTCAAAAAACACGGTGTGCATAAACCTTTACTTTCCAACATTTCAACAAGCTTAGATAAAATGTAGATCTAAAGAATAAATATGTCTACATCATCTACAAATATATTGATAACTGATTTTGTATAGTAGCAATGAATATTTGTTTTTGTTACTATTAACTTGAAAACAAAATCGAACCTCTTTTGAGAAAAAGGTGGACACCAAAAAGAATATTACAATTTACATTACCTACGTCATTTTAAGCTAGCAGTGAATATTTTATCACATTTCATTATTTTATTAGCACTTCACATAAATCAGCTAGCTGTGCAAAGACTACACGTTTCTACAATACTTTAACAATACTAGTATACCTAAGTACGTTAATAGGCACATGGTAAAAGCATGGTAAAGGTGAAAACCGATATTATCATCTTGGCTAAGTGGTAGGCCCCGCCCGGTTGTCATATGAACTTCTGTGTAAGTTTTTACAGGTAGTCAGATCCCAGAAAGTCTGACAACCAGTCATATCAAGTGGTATCGGGTTGCCTTTTTCAAGTTTTATGTGTACTCAGCTCTTAGTTTTTTTATTCAAATCTATTGAATTGGTCTATTGCAATACTACGTTATAAGGCGTTTTATTTTATTGTTTAGTGAATTTATTTTAAGCTAGCGTGACTCTCTGCTTCTGCTGGAATTTGGATATTATCTTCTGTTCATCTGTCAAACTCTCGCCTCGGAATCTCTTATATCTGAAAAAGTTTACATACATAAATAGCGTCACCTGTTTTAATTTTTAATAATTTTTGCCCAGCAGCGGGACAGTAAAGGCTAATAAATTAAAAAAAAAAAAAAAAAAACAATATTTTTCATGAAGTAATAAAAGTTAATTTTACAATGACTCAAAATACCGACAAGAAAATACCAAATTAAACTACTACTACTATAAAGAAGAGGTCTTGAATCTTTTTTAAAAACCTCTTCATTCAGAAAAGAGAGTTTAATGAAAGATTTTTTATGAAATAAATGTAGAACTTCTCTGTTGTGTTACCACCGATATATACTGATATTTTTTTTGCGTCCATAGCACAATCTTATCAATAACCTAAAATGGCTACATGGCTAAAAGACCATGCTGTGAAAGGTGTAGGTACCGACATAAAGATAAACTCACATCATATCGTAGAATAGTCTCTGCTGTATTGACAGAGAAGGCTTGGTCTCAGCTAAGGCACTCTCTATATCTTCCTTATACACCACTACAGACTCCATCGACTTTTCTTCATTCGCCGTCTAAAAAATGGTACATAATGCATGTTTGTTTAAAGAGCCGTTGTCATAAGAACCGTACTGATTCAAAATGAAATAAATTCAAAAAAATACTTATTCTATTACTGAATATTCTGACTTCATCATCAGCACATTCGAATATTGTATTGAAGTGTCATTCGATTCGGAATAGCTTATAGAAACTTTTTTTAGAAGAGGACCAAAGTTTTAAATCGTTTTAAACAATTTGTTAAAAATGTCTTTCGTTTTTGCGAATATCTCTAAACTTATTAACATTGTAGTTTTCACTGTACAATAATATATGCCCACTATTTACAAATAAACGAATAGTTTAAAAAACTATAATACACGCTTTTATAATGAAGTTTCTTAGCCAGTCATGTACATATTGATATCAGAAGGCAGAGAGTGTGCAAAATTTCATTCTAATCAAAGACTTGGAAAAGGAAGTGGGTTTAATTAACTTTCCTTGCGATACGCGTGTTAAAAAATACTTCGTCCTCTTACCAATTGCGTTTCCAGCCTAGTTAGTTGAGCAGTAACCAGTATGGACTTGAGGTCTGCCGGCGAGTAGCCTTCAGTCCGAGCCGCTAAATCTTGCAAATCCACTGCCTCGTCTACTTGGACGCTCTTCGTTAATGTTCGGAGAACTTCGTGCCGGCCTCGCTGATGGAGAAGAGTGGAGTTTTAGATAGGACGAGATATTACTGTGTAATTTTGCTGATTAATTGATGTAGTGAGTGACGAAAAATGACCCGAAAAATATCGACATCATTCATTTGTGAAAACGTGAGTATACATACATAAAATAATGCAGACCTAAGTTGTAATGCAAGAGAAGTGTTGAGAGACGTCCACTATTGTACATAGGACTCCCGTTTCTGTTAAAGACTGGTTGGGGGCTGCCCACGTCCAGTGCCTACCTGACGTTTGTCAGACGGCGCGCAGCAGCGCGGGGTCCACGAGGTCGGGGCGCGACGTGGCCGCCAGCCGAGCTAGCAGCTGTTCACTGTGACACAGTACTCACTTGGTCAGGCAGCGCGCAGTAGACGTGGCGCTGCAGGCGGCCGGCGCGCAGCAGCGCGGGTCCACGAGGTCGGGCGCGACGTGGCCGCCAGCCGAGCTAGCAGCTGTTCACTGTGACACAGTACTCACTTGGTCAGGCAGCGCGCAGTAGACGTGGCGCTGCAGGCGGCCGGCGCGCAGCAGCGCGGGTCCACGAGGTCGGGGCGCGACGTGGCCGCCAGCCGAGCTAGCAGCTGTTCACTGTGACACAGTACTCACTTGGTCAGGCAGCGCGCAGTAGACGTGGCGCTGCAGGCGGCCGGCGCGCAGCAGCGCGGGGTCCACGAGGTCGGGGCGCGACGTGGCCGCCAGCCGAGCTAGCAGCTGTTCACTGTGACACAGTACTCACTTGGTCAGGCAGCGCGCAGTAGACGTGGCGCTGCAGGCGGCCGGCGCGCAGCAGCGGGTCCACGAGGTCGGGCGCGACGTGGCCGCCAGCCGAGCTAGCAGCTGTTCACTGTGACACAGTACTCACTTGGTCAGGCAGCGCGCAGTAGACGTGGCGCTGCAGGCGGCCGGCGCGCAGCAGCGCGGGGTCCACGAGGTCGGGGCGCGACGTGGCCGCCAGCCGAGCTAGCAGCTGTTCACTGTGACACAGTACTCACTTGGTCAGGCAGCGCGCAGTAGACGTGGCGCTGCAGGCGGCCGGCGCGCAGCAGCGCGGGGTCCACGAGGTCGGGGCGCGACGTGGCCGCCAGCACGGGGCCCCGCGCGCCCCCCTCCGCGCCGTCCAGCCGAGCTAGCAGCTGGTTTACTACTCTGTCTGTTACTCCAGTTGAGTCGTGACCGCGTCTGGTCAGAAGAAGAATCCATCTCATTATGCCATTGCATAAGCGTAAGCTACACTCCCATCACTACTTTTATATACTCCCCATATAACTTCTCCCCTTCGTACGCCTCCTATATACTCCCCGTGTACTACACCGCTGTACTCCCTTATATTAAACTTCCTTCTTCCTAACATTCCTAAACTTCCTTTCTTCCCCATAGTACTTCCAAGTACTCCTTTGAACCCTTTGGACTTTACGTACCTTTATGTACCTGAGTATAAGAATGCGAATGTATTTGAGTTTCAGTAGGATACCCAATTACCCAGAACCTTTTGATCGATCCTGTGCTTAACCTTCTGATCGATCGAGCCGTGCAGCTCTTAGGTACTTAGCCACGAGCTTGCAACGTCTGTCCCCAAAATTTTTGTTCTCTCTGAGTTAGTGAATCCTTACTAATATTATAAATCGGAAAGTGAGTTTGTTTGTTTGTTTGTTTGTTTGTTCCGCTTTCACGCCGTAACTACTGAACCGATTGCTTTGAAATTTTGCAGACGTAAAGTTAGAAGTCCGGATTAAATAATAGGGTACTTTTTATCCCGAAAAAAATAGATATTCCCGAGGGAAAACAAAAATATTGTTTGCTTGATGGATGGATTGTAGATGGCGCTGTGTGTCGTTTAAAACAAGGTAATATATTGCAAACGAATATAAACATGTAAATTTAGAAGCTAAATGATACGATAATGAATCCCCGAAAATGAGGAATTCCCGAGGGATGATGTACAATTTGTTTAATCGTTTAAACTGTTTTTTTTTACATCTACTTATATATTGCAAACGAATATGAACATATAAATTTAGAAGCTAAATGATACGATAATGAATCCTCGAAAATGAGGAATTCCCGAGGGATGACGTACAATTTGTTTTATCATCTTAACTGTTTTTTTTACATCTACTTATCCTGAAATAACTATAATTCAACGAATTACTAATTGGTATAAGTATTAGTTAAGTTATTTAGTTCTTGAGGTAAGCGATAGATGGCGCTGGGTGTTTTTAAAACGTGGTAACGATGTGTTTTTAAAATACGTAAGAAGTGGAATGATAGCTTTTTAAAACGTGGTGACGTTGTTTTTTTTAAGATACGTAAGAAGTGCAATGATATCTCGCGCTTTAACCTGTAGCTCATTGTTCAATCGCGAGCTTCCCGATAGCTCGATAGATGGCGTTGTGCTTTTCTGTATCGCGGTGTTAAGGTTCGCCGCGAATTAGTCTTAAGGTGTTTTGAAATCAGTGGGGCCCAGCAGCGCCAGGGCCAGCCGCGGCTGCGGGTTGTTCGAAAGAGGTACCGCAGCCCTGGTATGGTATATAAAAAGCCTAGGACGGAACACGACGATTTTAGTCAGTAAGAGTCTGACACTCTCTCACCGCTGCTAACCCAATGCGGGAGGGGTGAACCGAATTCCACGCGGGCGAAGCCGCGGGCGGAAAGCTAGTACAATATAAAAGAGTACCTATTTACGAGCATACAAAGAACGTCTTATGAAAAGTGTGTCTATAAATTCCCAGATTAGTTAAAACAAGGTGATACTTCAAACTAATATAAATAAAAAAATATATTATGATCAACCACTACCATTAGCACAAATGAATTGCAGAATGTGATTTACAAGTAACTACCACGTCTTTACCAGAAAATCGTTACGTTATTAATTTTGCAAATGAATGGAGCCTTAAAACACAGCAGTTTATTGTGAGGTGTAGAAAATAATGAAGCGAGGTGGACACTTACAATAACAACTTACTTGGGCGCGAGACTGTCGAACTCGTCGAAGAACAGTATACAGGGCCTCTTCATGTCTGCCCTGCAGGGGAAAATAATGTATTCAAAACACTGTACCAATAGGGCTGTTTGGATTAGGCATTGTGACATAATTATGAAGTTAATAATCAGACTAATTGTTTGGGTCATTTTAAGAATTTTATTAATTGATCATCCCAAAATGTCCCAAAATGTTGCTCTTCCGTCAACCATATTCAAAATTGGTTGTTTATCGAGCATCATCAACTACACTGAATAAAATATAAATGCTATTGAGTAATAAAAATTTCTTCCACGTAGCATTTGTATTTGGGTACTGTCAGATTTTTATTTCAATATGATTTAATAGACCCCGAACGATCAACGAACAATCTGAGATGACTCAAGGAGCCATAGACGTTTTATTCGGTCGCCCGGAGTGGTGAAGTTACTAAACAATATGTAAAGGCAAACTTACTTGTCAAAAATATCCCTAACAGCCTTCTCACTCTGTCCGATATACTTGGAGAGCAACTCAGGTCCCTTCACAGTGATCATGTTCATATTCGTGAGTCGGGCCAAGCACGAGCCGATGTGGGACTTGCCGGTGCCGGGCGGCCCGTATAGCAGGATGCCGCATGATTGAGACGGGAATAGTGCTGGATACTGGTGTGAAGATATAGAAATGTGTTATATATTGATAAGTCGGGTCAAACACGAGCCGATGTGGGACTTGCCGGTGCCGGGCGGCCCGTATAGCAGGATGCCGCATGACTGAGACGGGAACAGTGCTGGATACTGGTGTGAAAGAGATGGAAATTTGTTATATATTGGTAAGTCGAGCCAGACACGAGCCGATGTGGGACTTGCCAGTCCCGGGCGGCCCGTATAGCAGGATGCCGCATGATTGAGACGGGAATAGTGCTGGATACTGGTGTAAAATAGAAATGTGTTATATTGTCTTCAGAAGTTGCAGGGTTTCTATGGTTCCTATCATGGGTCTAACTTTTCCTCACGATGTTGGGTTCGGCTTCCAGTCTCCCTGGGTGCAACTGAGTACGTGTGTTTTACAGGGAGTAGGAAACTGCCAATCTTACCTTCTCAAAATGTGTCCCTCTCTCGCCCCCGCGGTCTAACTTTTTAACCATAAGTTTAAAAATATGAAAAACATCTCAAAAGTGGATCTTCATAAAGCTATTATAGGAAAAAATACCCGAAATAATTTCCGAACTAAGTTTGCAATTTTACCAAATAAGCCAGCATTTTTTTTTCAATTCTTTTTCTTCTTTTAAACGTATCTTTTCCAAACAATAAAATCATTATCAGAATCGATTAACGCAATCCAAAATTACGACCGAAAACTCAACATACATAACCCGTCTCTAGCTTCAGAATTTCCCGCATTAGTTCAAAATTTCCAACTAGATGGCGTTGATCGATTTAAGCAAATGCTAGATCGCGCTATGGTTTCGTTACCAACATTTATAAAGGTTTCCGATCTGATTATTTTCTGGAGCAGTTGATAGTTCCTGTCAGTTCGTACAAATAACGCTTTGAAATAGACGGACTTGAAACTGCTCCAAAAACGACGTAGCACTATAAATCAATTCCATATTGTAGACTTTTTCCTGGTTGAGAGAGCTGTAAACAGCCGCCTAACCTGAACAATAACATTCATCATCATCATCGTCAGCGTTTTTATCGTGTCACTGCGGGGCACAGGCCTCCTCTCATACAGAGAATAATTGAGCGTTAATCACCACGCTACGGAACCGTGACCGTGGCCCGACACTCTCTTGGCCTGTTTTTTTTTTAATTGAAGTTTATCTATCTGGATGATGTGATTGGTGATTAATTAATATTGTATGTGGATCCTTATCTGATCTTGGAAACACACATTGTGGTAACGATTCCTAGTAGGTAATTTTGTTATCTGTGGAGATTTGTCATTAGCGGTTGATTATTGTATTGTTAAATATGTGATATTGTATTAGTCTGTAGGCCTTCTTAAAATTAAATAAAATTAATAAATACCTACCATACGTTGCATACGTCAGAATACTTTAAATAAAAACAATCCCGAATTTAGCTGTAATGTTACTTTGCCAGTTGCCTGTTTAGTTGGCTTCGAAAAAATGCCTTGTATTTCAAGGCCTACAAAAAATGATTTTATTTCATTAAATAAAACTCACCATAATAGGCCAGAATATGCACTCAGTGAGCTCTTGCTTGACTTCCTCCAGACCTCCGACTGGTCCCCAGATATCGAACTCGCTAGCCTTCTCCTCGTCTTTCGTTATGTCTTCTACTAAACGAGGCTTGGGCTCATTTGGGTTCGATTCTAGAACAAAATAAACGTTGCATGTGAATTTTTAAGTAAAACTGGATTTTTATAAAAAAAAATACTGGAATTTAGTTTTAATGGAAACTGCCAAAAATAAGACTTAAATTCAGTTAAATATGTCAGAAAAAAAATCTGTTTCGCAAGAGCAAGTAAACGATTTTTAATGAATAGGTGAACCTATAAATATTTTGGGTACTAGTATTTCACAGTTCTATAAAAAAATATATATTAAAACTTATAAAAAAAATGCTTTTCCGTCAGATACTATATGCAAAAATTATAATTTTTAAGTAATAAGTACTACTTGAATCCACTTACTTTTCTTCTTAACAGCTTTAAATATCTTCTTGTTCAAATAATCAATGATATCCCTAACGCTAAAGCCGGCGGTATCCATGGCCAGTTTGATGACGTCATCGTCTTCTATCTCAAACTCCTGCCGTATCTTGTCGTTGAGAAGGTGCTTGAATAATTCCGTTCTTTCTGTCTGTAAACGGAGAAATGTATTAATCTGCTACATTGAGGTTTCAAATGCGATAGGAATTGAATATCTTTAAAGGCAAAAAAGTTACGCCAAAAAGAAGATTAAAAAAATAATCTATAAACATTATTTTGTCTTTTATCCACACCAGTTTTCCACACCAGTATCCAGAAAGTTTATTACTGAATGTATTTTTTTTTTAATTTTAATTCTCAAGAAATAAAATAACCAAATAAATTGACGACCCCTTGTATGCTTATAGTTAGATCCATCTCTTATTCTGAGATATACCCCTTGCCACACTGTTTCATTTTTTTTTTTTTTGTATACTACGTGTTCTTTTTCAATGAATGTATGTGTGGCTAAATAAATGGTTATTGTCTGGTTTTAATTTATTGTCCTTTACATATTTTTTGACAATTACATAAAAATATCGAATTTCATTTCAGATTAGCGGCAGTCAAGTTAAATTGAATTTCATAAAGGTTCAAACATTTGGATTTAATACATATGTTGTTATACAGGAATGAATTTTATCCAATGCGCAAACTTTGACAATTTATAGTTAAATAAGTTTTGTAGATACGTATATTTTTATTTTGTAGTGTTTTAGTACAAAAAAGAAAAGTTATTGATATCGAAAGATGTTTATTTTGTACCCGATAGTACGGTGTCGTCATAGTATGCACGGCGGCAACGCGAAACCGGTTTACTGACGGAGCTCCGCTCGGCGCGCGTAAGAATAGTTGGTATCCATATTTTGCTGATTTTAGGGCAGACAAAAGAATGAAAAAATTTTTTTTACTGATGATGCAGATATGTTCTGTTAACGATTCTGGACCACCAGTTTTTTTTTTGCGCACTGCTTAAAATTCATTCCTGTATTGTAATGTGCGTTCATAAAATAAATAAAAATAACATTAAATCTCTAGGACCATTAAATCAACATAAAACCTCACCTTCTCCAACTCGGGCACGTCAAACTGTGCCGTAAACAGCGGCTTCCCGCTGAATTGGCGCAGCGTGGGGTGCAAGTCTTTCATACTGAGTGATGTCATTAGCACGCATACTCCTGAACATGTTTGTAGGAGGTGCTTTATTACTACTGCTAGTCTGGAACCAAAAAGTAAAAAGGTTTAAAATCAAAAGGTGTAAAGGATGCAGGCGTAAGAAATGGTATTGATTTTTTTGACAATACGTAATAGGACACAGCATTATTTTATTTAATATATGACTATATTATCATAAGTTTTGGTTCATAACAAATATATCATAACGTGTTATACCTACTCTATACTATTTGTTAGAATTTTCTTGAGGAAGTACATTGGGAAACTTGAGCAAAGACAAACAAAAGGACGAAGTAGTAAAGTGACATTATGCAGTCATATGACTTTGCAAAGAGCTGCAAATGAAAGGGCACAATAAGCTCGCAAAGTGAACGAAGGGTAGTGTTTCTTTGGTCAACTTTCCCATGTACTTATTCAAGAACCTTGCGTGTACCTAGTAGATAGGAGGTATTAGAACATACAATTACTCGGCATCATATGCATTATGAAATTAATTATAGCACGGCCTATGTATTAACATTTTATATGGATATAAAAAAACATACCTCTGATAATAAGCAATATCCTGAGGCGAAGCGCCTTCCATATTCGGCGGCACTAAAGCATCCACATCATCACATATAAGCACAGCTGGACTATGTTCCTGACACATCAGTATAGCCTTCCCAAGCACCTCAGTAATGTCCTTACGACCTCTGAGAGAACGGCATTGTAGTATGTGCGACCAGACAGTCAATTCTTTTTGGATTATCTGGCAGAATGAAGATTTTCCTGTGCCACTTAGACCTATGAAAAAGTTTTTTGGTAAGATTTGAATAGTTCTTGCGTGAAGGCTATGTGCTAAATATTAGTTTGCAAATCTTGAATTTTAAAATGAGCTTGTTTTGGTATTTCTCATTTAGAAAATACGCAATATCCAATTCAAATATTCAAAAAAATGTTAGCCTAGCATTTATGTCGAAAATAAATTGATGATTACCTAATACAAAAATATTCCATCTTGCCACTTACCAGTAATTAAAACATTACTCTTGATCTCAGAAGCACCTTTAAAAGTGGCCTCTCTATGTATCTCAAAGTTAACATGTGCCAAAACCTTCTCAATCAACGCCTCCATAGATTTCATTGACCTACAGTAATTTTTATAATCATAATCCATCTTAGACATGACAGCTTTTGGTAAAGCCATATCTGTCTCACTAGAGCACTTAGCAGCTACCGTACAGTTCCTAAAAGACCCTGGATCTAGCATTGTAAACTTCAACTTATCCGGTTTTACCTTGAACTGTAAAAATCCTGGTGTTATTTCTGTATTCTGCTTTATCATACCATTGTTTATAAGGAACCGCTTGCCAGAATGTGTGCTTTTTATAACGCAGTTCTTGAATTTTTCTACCACATCCATTTCTGACTGTATCTGATCTGAATATGTTATTATGTCTATGTGTTCCGGTTCTTCAATATTGTCAGCTATTAGAGTGAAGATTATTCTCATTCCGTTCTCAATATTAATTATAGCATTTAAAGGTTTTGGTATAAGTACTGTAGGTATGTTTTTGTTATGTACCTCCCTGCACAAACTTCTGTATATCACAGAGTCAATTGGAACTATTTCTACACACACATCATTAATTGAAACATTATTATTCTCACTATCATCATCGCTCTCATTTAAAATTGATGGTATATTAGTCATTGTAGCAAGTATTATAGTTAAATTCTTATACTTTTCATCTATAAAGTCTTCATGTATGAATACAGTGTATGGGTGTATCAAATTCTTTTTGCCATCACTGTCTATGGGTACTGCTCTTAGAACTAACCTTTTTGCTACATTTAAATATGGAGCTAACATTCCTTTGTTTATAGCACCTATGTTTTTAAACTGTTCATTATCTTTGGGAACGGGAACATTGACTGGTGTAGAAGGGAAAGGATGTATGCTGTTAAAAGCATCCATTTTCACAATAATTTGGCTATGGTTGACAAGAATGCCTGTCTGTTTTGGTGTGAACACTATTGGTAAAGACGCTGAGATCCAAACTACTGTCTTTTGATTAGCTACAACTAGTCTCAATTGGTCTAGTATCCGCATTTGTAGTAGTTCTACATTGTGTTCCTGAAAATTAAATACATTTTAAGTTCAGATATTGACACTTCTACATAAACTTGAGAACATTTTTGTATGGCTGAAAAGCATATCTATACTGAAATTTTCATGATGACTTGCAAATTTTAACTATCAACTTTTTATGTAGTTATGTCACAATTTAAAAAGTTACAACTTACTAATATTTCCTGGTCATCAGGACTATCAGTCTCCACATACAGCTCATTCAGCACCTTAAGATCTGTGTACGGAGACACAAAGACATCAGCCCCCTCCTCTAGCCCCACCATCCTGCTGTATATAGGATTGCAGGCTATGTGACCTTCTGGAACACCACTGTTGAACACCACCCATAGTAGGATCTGCTTGTCTCTGCAGAGAACTTGGACGCATTGTGTCTGGAAGGAGCCAAAACATACTGATAATGTTTGTGTCTACACTAAATAAGTACCTGTAGTGTAATGCTTAAGATATTAAGCAAACTTATTAATAGAACAGAATAGTACATTCATAATATTAATTTAATACTTGTAAATGATGTTCTCTATCCCAAGGCAGGGATAAGTTGGTTATAATTAACAGCTCTGAATAACGAATGCCAGTTATGGATGTTCAGTTCTTATAAACACAAGCATAAAGAACAATAGATAGCATTTTCCCAGGAGTAAACAACATTCTAACCTCATTGAACAATCAAATTACCTTTTACGCAATCTATTGTTTTAGTACATAAAGACTTATGTCAAAGCACCTTTGCATAAATATTATGAAGTCAAAATTCTCACCTGTTCATTATTTGTGCTGTACTTTGGACTGATATAAGCAAAGCAAGTCTTTTCATGAGTAAACGTTACTTTAAGCTTGACGCCTCCCAACATATTGTTTCACACGTTGTGGCACTTGCATAAGATGCGTTAAGTCTGTAAAAACAATGCTTTTGTTATCACTGAATTAATATTTTTATTGGAAATATCACAACAGGGAGTACAATGACCACAACTTATCAATCGCGTTACAGTGATAAATATACCTTGATCTTGAGCATACACGCATTTCAGCTGATTGTAGAATATCCTTAGTTACATACAAAACTTCACTATATTTGACCATTAAAACTATACTTTAAGAAGTAACATAAAACGAAAATCATTTTGAAGATAACAATGACACTAAATACGTTTATATCAGTGCATAAACTATCTTCAAAATGCCTTTCACAGTCAGTCAGTAATGTTCCAAATTTTATCGAATTTGGAATGGAACGCTTTAGAAACTGCATGTTTGACATTAACGTTCCTTTATCCGTAGGCACTTATTTTCGGGATTTGAGAAATCATTCAGCAATTAATATCGTTGCTTCATAATTGAATCATATATCATTAAAATCTATATCTGGAGTCATTTCGACTACCGGTGTTACAATTTCTTGCCTAATATTAAAACCACCCATAATTTATTCACCATTACCTTCAAGTAAAAGTAGTTCACAAAGTTTGACTAAGAAATTTGCTGTTTAATATAATGAAAGTAATTGAGGACAACAAAAATAATTGTACTATGAGCGAAGATAAAAATAAAATCAACATAATTATTTAACATCTCAAACTCCAGAAGATATACTCCTAGAACGGAACGTAGTTTTGCATCCTCCCTCCCCATTGGTTTACCGTTGGACCAATAAAATTTCAAAGTAGTTCAACGGTTTTTGAAGACGTTTCATCAGTCCGGTGTCTTGTTGAATTTTATCTTAAAATTTGGATAAAAATTATCATTTTGAAATTAATATCAGGCCGTGCAACTTCTAAAGTAACCACAATTCAATCAAAACGGCCACCGCCGTTTAATTAATGTGAGTACAAAATAAACGTTAGATAACCGTTTGACGCTGTCGGTCGACGTTCGCTTGTTTTGCCTCCATTTTCAGTCGTTAGGAGTGTCGATTTTGAAACGCTTGTTTACGTTCATCGTTATATACCCTTTTGGGACCGTTAAAGAATTGTTTAATCGTGTGATTTTTACAACGTTAATGAGTGCACGTGATAATTGTGGGATTGTTTCAGTACTACCATAATGGCGCCAACAAGGTTGGCATCGAAGCCGATCGGCGTCAATGAGAACTTGAATGGTTTACTGGGGCATGGGATAACGACGAGGAGTAAGCAATTAGCTTCTCTGAAGACTCATAAGGACACTTTGAAGGGTCCAAATAAGAGGAAAGCCGATAGTCCCTTGAAAGATGTTACTGCAAAGCGGGCGGCGTTTGGGGACATCACAAATGCCTTCAACAAGACCACCGCGTTCCAGGATAAGGACAAAGTCATGGGGCTGAAGAAGGTTACTGTGGAGAGCAAAATGCTCCCAATCGTTAAGGTTTTATTCTATTTTTTTCAACATTTTTTAGTAGAGGGTAGATCCATTCCTTGTAATGATTTTCTTGTGTGTTAAAATGATGGTATGAGTCGTTAGAATCCATGTGGTTTAATTTCATGATCATAACAATTTAATTTGCAAAGGTAATATGGGTCAATGAACTTTCCCTCCAAAAGTTTTTTGCATGATGTGTGCTATTTTATCTTTGTATTTAGAACAAAACTTCTTTAAAACTAGAGTTCTAAAGTAAAGAGATAGCTTCTCTTATAACTGGGCCACATGATTATGCTCAAAATTAATATTAATTGAGCTAATGGGGCCAAGGTCATCTAAATGTTGTGCAGAGATAACAAAGTTTTTAACTGTTATTGCCTCTTACATTTTGTTTACAATACATGCCACTTCCTGCCATATTATTCTTTCTGTATTTGGTATTATTTTTCAATTTTGAGTTACTTTTTGAAGACAGATATTATTATTGAATACATGTCCTTCAACAGTAGTTCTCATCTTGTCATCAACACTTAGTATGTTTTGAAGACCTGGTTGGTAAAGGAGCATTTCCATTTTCAGAGTATCAAACCACAGACAACCACATTGAATGGTAAGACCTCCAAAGCAAAAACTCTGCAGCGCGTGGCCACCAATGCCATAGACGCTGTGCAGAAGCACTTTGCCAAGGATCCTCCTAAGCCAGTAGCAACTCGGGCACAGAATGGCATCCTCAAGAACATTGAACAGAAAAAAGACAAGAGTCTTAATCAGAACCAAAGTCAGAACTCTGCAAAGTCTGCAAGGAGTGATGTATCTGAACCATCACTGTATATGACAGCTTTAGAAACTACGTTAGTTTTATTTTTAACTATTTATTTTTGCCATTACAGTTTTCTAGCAAACATTTCTATGAATCAACTGCATATTTAAGCCCTTGTTCATAAAAATGCTACTCTTTGAATTAATCTGTAGTTCATAATGTTCATCTTAAAGATATATTTTTTGGGAGATATTTAACACCTGCTTCTTTTATTTATTTTAAAAGGAATCAAGTATAGGAACAAATAAGACAGTTTATGCTGTTAACACCATAATAGTCAACAGCATTTGTGTGTATCTCTGAACCCAGAAATTACAATTGTTTACCATTGTTACAGGAAACAAAACTTTAATGATAAGAACTAAATTGCATCACTGTTAGTTACATTGCATGTATTTATTTATTATCAAACTTGCATAACTTTTTCCTTACACATCACAGTTTTCAAATGATGATGAAATATCAGTGTAGTATTTTAGCATGATGATTTGTTTCCTGGCTGCCCAATATTCCTGACCTCAATTCTATGACCTACTTACCAACAGCACTCAATCAGTTACATGGTGATTTTGTTACCAATTTTCTCTAGTAGGCCCATCTTCCAAGTTATGCTACAAGTACCTGCCTACATTACATTCAGTATAGGTTAAAATAGTTTTGTTATTCACATTTTTAATTAGCCTTATTATGCATATGTAGGCAAAAACATCTCAATTTATTGTCAAACTTTTGTCTTCTGTTTTTATTTGATAGTATAATCTTACAGTAACTACACTTGAATGAAGTATCAAGTATTAATAGCTCTTCCCTCTTTAGCAGCCCCTCAGAAACCTCCAAAGAGGAATACAAGACAATAAGTGAGAAGCTAGACAAGGTAAACCTTGATGACACAGTCCGTTCCCTGGACGAAGAGACTGAGGAGCCTCACAAGACACCCTTGGATGTCGCAGACTTTGACAAGGAGAACTGGAATGACCCCTTCCAGGTCTCCAACTATGCTATGGATATATTCAACTATTTGAAGAGCAGAGAAGTGAGTAATGGTATCTGATTATAAGTTTATGCATACCCAAACATGTATGATGTAACAACAGATTTTTGTGTCATAATTTTACTCTTTTTACCTGTGTTGATGTTGACACAGGAAGACTTACTATGATTGTCTGTCATAATTTATCCTTTTTACCTGCGTCGCCGCGTCGGTGAGCTTTTTACATACGCCCGAAATGTTCAGGTCAACTTTAGTCCTTTCTTCTTACTGTCCTCTATGAAAAAATATATGTCAGATGGATAGGTAGGTATAGTAGGCACTCACAACAAAATTCCGAGCCCAAGAAGCCCAAAACCGTCGCGCACCTCCGCCAACCACTGATACCTGAAAATGGTCAGTCGTAACCGCCATAAAGTTTTGCGAAAACGTTACGTGTATTACTCACTGACACATTCATCTTGTACAGGTATTGTTTGCCTAACTCGACACCTCTATTTCAGCGCCTATTCCCCATCGATGACTACCTGCAGCGGATGAAAGGGATCACGGCGTGGATGCGGGCACTGCTCGTGGACTGGATGGTGGAGGTCCAGGAGAGCTTCGAGCTGAACCACGAGACTCTATACCTGGCCGTCAAGCTGGTAGACCTGTTCCTGACCAGGTCCACGAAGACGCAGCCAGAGAAGGACCACCTCACGAAGGAAGAACTGCAGCTGCTCGGAGCTTCTGCACTGTTTATTGCTTCTAAGTTTGACGTGAGTTTCGTTTCTTGTTCTTCATCTGAATTTATGACTTGTCTTGTGATTGATTGGGAGTGATTAACTTCATAACTTATCCATTTACTGGTATGCATGTTAATTTATACTCAGGCCATCCACATTAACTGTATGTCTCACTAGTCAATGGCGCCGTTAAAGCCGCGAACAATATTGCTATAACTTCAAAATATTTACTAAAACTTGCTAAAAAATACTATTACCGAACCCCGCGCTAGCAATGCTATACCTAAAACTGTAACACCATCCCTTAACTTCTATTGTTCTCTTCAACAGGAGCGCATCCCCCCTCTAGTGGATGACTTCCTGTACATCTGCGACGGCGCGTACACGTTGAGCCAGCTGCTCAAGATGGAGATGAACATCCTCCGCGTCGTGGACTTCGACCTCGGCATCCCGCTCTCCTACCGCTTCCTCAGGAGATACGCCAGGGTCAGTAACTATGTGTACTCAAGATACCTTCTAGTAATATGATTTAACGATTTAATGGTATTTTGTCCACATGTGTGCAGAAACTGTCTTCTCAATGTTGCTGAAATGTTGAGTGGTTCTTTGTTTATAACACGCACTTTTTTCAAAGATTTAAGGCACTTCGCGCACTTGTCGTAATGTAAGCTTATCATTGGCGCGTTCAACAAGAGCAATGTGAAAATTTTCAAATACACTAAGCCAAGTCGCAGGGACTCCGCCTCTTGTGCGAAATGCTTTATTCTCACAGAAATCAAATTGTGCAGTTGTAATTTTTGTTTTCGTAACATTTTTCTGGCGGTTACACAGGGCAGTTTACCACTCATTCAAATCTTCTTTTTGCCTCCAGTGCGCTCGAGTATCGATGCCGACGCTAACCCTAGCGAGGTTCGTGCTCGAACAGTGCCTACTGGAGTACAATCTTCTGGAACATTCGGACAGCAAGATGGCCGCCGCCGCGCTATACCTCGCGCTCAGGATGAAGTCCATCGGAAACTGGTCGCCTACCCTACAGTATTATACAGGTTAGTTACTACTTTTGATTTCAGCTACTGATACTTCTACTGTTGTTCGAAAGAGTCCGCGCCTCTGGAACGTGGCTGGAAGGCTCCAGAAAAATCATGGCAGGGTTTTAGTAAGAGTCTGACATTCACTTCTGCTTAACCAGCAAGAAAGTGCAATTTGATGATTGTCTACTTCCTAACTAAAGCTATCGGTACTCCTAGTATGCACTACTAATTATTAAGCACACCGAAAAACACATATGAAATCTCTACAGAACATTTTCACAATTAAATTTCTGGTATCGCAGGATACACCGTGAAGGATATCCTCCCCATCGCGATCGCACAGAACGCGACGCTACACAAGAAACCAAAATCCGCCATCAGCACAGTGAGGAACAAGTATTCGCACACGATCTTCTTCGAGGTGGCCAAGGTGGCGCTGATCGACGACGCGGCGCTGTCCAGCTGAGGCCGGCTGCGTGGCGCTTTACATGCAGTGCAGGCTGTACTCAGGTGGGTCCCCATTCTCTCATAGATGCATTTGTAAAGTTGAGTGTATATTATTCGGGAGGCTAGTGGACGGACGATGTCTGACTCAAGGCGGTGTACATAGAATTCGCGCTTTTTCTGTGTTTTCGTATTTATGTAATTTTATTTTTTTGTTGTTGTTTAATTTTCTAGCTTCATTACAAAGTTTCTTATTCTTAATTGTTAACATAAATAACTTTTACGCTTGTGAATGTATTCGGTGTCTCGTGAATTGATTAACATTTTGATTTTTCACAGTGAATTGTTTATGAATTTAATCGGCAAGATAGTCTGTGACTTTATTACTAATCTTTTTAATGAATCGAATTGACACTATATTTTACAGTTTATGATTAGATGTAATTTTTTATAATAAATTAAAGTGATCTTGCGTCAGACTGAACTCGGTCCGCGCTGCCGTAGACTAAGAAATCGCAATCGATAACTTGTGTTACTTAATTATTGTTATGTGCTGTCGTGTTTGAGATGTGTGAACGCTTCTAATGTTGCGAGTAGCTCGTTCACGAGAAATGAATCAAAACGGACCAAAATTCGGACCCTTGAGCGAGCTACAGACGGCCATCCAAAAAGACCAATAAATGTAAGGTGCCACATTGGCTCATTAGTGCTACATTGTATTTGTAAGTAGTGTGACTAGACAATTTCCCTCGGGCTACACCCCGGGTAGGTGAAACACTGCCATTAGATGAACGTGTAGTGGAAAAACTAGAACAATTAAGAGTTTGTGTTAACACACGAATTGTTAGACTATGGTGTGAGTTGTTTATGCGAAGTTTATTTACTTTCGGTAAATTAATGTAATAAAGACTGAAATGTTTGTTGACATGATCGAATGGAACGTCAGGCTGACCTGGCAAATTTGTTTGTCAAATATGTGCCATATATCGCTATGGCTGACGAAACTCGGAACATTTGACTAAGAGGTGAAGCCTCAATAAATAACACCAGTTGAACGAAACTAAGTTTCCACAAAATAAAAGCATTTAAATTAATAAAAAAAAACTGAAACCAAAATCTCATCATGTCCCGTCTGACCTCAATAGAATTTTTACCAAAAATCAATGCCTAATAGTATCCACATTCCAATATTGTTTTACTTCCGCCTCGCTGCTTATTATTTAATTTAGAATAACGCTGTCTTCCTATAGTGAATTATAGGTGTTAATCGGCTAAATGTATTAAAAATGTATATTTATCTGAACTGTACAAATATTGAACACTTTGATAGTTAATTTTCCCGGACAGAGATTTTCGCGTAACTAATTTTGAAAGTTGTCAAAGTGTATATTGTGTACATGAGCGCTTTCGCTTTTACGATAAATATGCAATGCTTACTTAGGTTTCTCTTATGACTAGGATTTGTTGAATCTTTAGGAATCGTAAGCCTTTGACTGTACAGTCGCGATCATAAGTGTTATGCATAAAATCAAAAGAATCCATAATGAATTTAACTACTCGTGCTTTAATCATATCATTAAGAAATAGTTTTAACGGTTCTAGAATTTATATTAGGGTGTATTCTATCTTTGCTGTTATTGACACTTATGTCCCGACGGTACTGAGGGTTCAACTAGCGCCGGATGTGTAAACGTTTTTATACATAATATTATGTATTCTTCTTGGCAAGCTTTGCTAATACTCTTTTAATTATAACTATTATTAATGGATTTTGTAATGTTTTAATATAATTAATTTACATAGTAATTATTGTGAGATTATTCGCATCATTTGTCATATGTTTTGTAATTTATCACATTTTAAAGAGTACAAAATATTGGAATGTTATAATAATGTTGTTCGTTTAATAATAAGTTTTAGAATAATTGTCACTTTGAAAACTGTTTTCTTCTTGATAACATTTGTCGTCTAATTATACAAGGTTAATGTAAAACTGACGTGTAAATAAAAGTGATTTTGGTTTGGTAATATGATTTTGATTTGTTATATTGCAAACCCAATATGTGTAATAAAATTAAGTAACTCAACCTTTACAAACTAATATCCTTTAAATTAACGATTTTGTGTGTTAGTTTCATATGCTAACATTATTTCACATTAATACAGTTTTTCGCAAATAGTCGAAGGTAAAGGTTGAATAAATTGATGTCAATGATGACCCAGGGGGTTTGTGTCATTACCACCGCACGCCAAGGCCACGCAAGCCAAAAGGCCTAGACTCAAAACGAAGAACTGAGTCTAACAGTAAAAACCATATAAATAAAACCAAGAAAATTATTCATGTTGTGATTTAATCACACTTGAAAACAAAGTAGTTTTTTCCAGCAGTCAAACCTGACGTCTTGACTAATTACATACAAAAAATTACGATACAATACCTACTTATACATAGGTACTCTCGGGACAAGATATCGTGGGCATATACCTGGCCTAACTTAATATTAGCACAAACTATATTAACAAAATGCATGAACGGGTTACGATAGCAACCGTGAGGTATTCCAAAAAACAATTTAAAATTATGTCAGCATCAGTAGATTGTAGAAAACTGTTATAATACATCAATTTTGTATTAATCACAAAACAAATTTCTGGCTCATTGATATAGAAATAATTATAATTTTAAAATGTAAATGAGATGAAAATTATTGGGAAGTTCTATATGGAGGTCTTATCAATAAAATTATTAAATTAAAATATAATTTGCAGTCTGTTAGAACAAGTGATACAGGAATTGCTTACTGGCTCTGCTGCATCCACATTGATGATAACCAAAAACTATTGTCACTAATGTTTATGATGATGACTGATATGGTCCAGGCAACATTTTTAAATGTAAATTAAATAACATACCAATTGAAATTCTATGGTAAGTATAATAATACAAATAATTTAGACAGAATACTCGACCAGCAAGATAAAGCTACAACTCCATATCCAATTCAAACTTAGAATTATTTTTTTCTTCAATAAAATGTTGCCATAACTCCCATCAATGCGGATTTAATGAATAACTAAAGTTTCTACAACCTTGTCCCTAAATAACAATTCCCATAGATCTATAACCATGTAGACAAAAGTTGGGTCATCTAGAGCTAAAAATATGTAGATCACATTTCCTAAGATATCAAATAGTCAGATAAGGCGATGTTATTTCTACGGTAGTTATACATGTTACGGTAGTTCGGAGGTTATTATTGAAATTAAATATTGCACATCGTACGGACATGAGCGAGCATGGCCGGAATTCGTTTAGAAGTGTCTTTGATTCAGGCAGTTGCTGAGTTATTTGAAATTGCAGCTGTGAATAGTAGAAATATGAACTGAATTAGATTCTAGTTACAACAAGATGTATTTCAAGATAAACAAATACCCACTCTACTGAAATGATTCAAAATCGTTAAGCATCACTTCATGTCAATAATCTTCTTTTTACTTGTCTTGCCTTTTCTACCTGCATAAATAAGACACTTCTACAAAACCGTAACATGTAAGTTCACCTATATAACTAGTACTTGCCCTAATTCATGAGGTGGCACAATAAGACTGTTAATCATTCACTTTGTCAGTAATGGTGACTGTTTGGTTATAAACACATTATAACTTAAATTTAAATTAAGATCGGCGGATTAATTCAATCATCAATGCGGCTTGCATAGCTCCCGAATGCAATTTTATGAAAATATAAGTATAAACAAGAATTATTTGTGCTATTGATTTAAGTAATGATGATTAAAAAATTATTAAATATTCGATTACAAAAAAGTGTAATGATCAATTAATGTTCCAGAAACCATGCAAGCCACTCCACATTACGACAATAAACCTGAAATCACAGAAATATTTGACAATATCAACCAAAAAAAACCTTTCAATATTTTCTTACCAAGTGTAAAAGCACGCAACATATTGCCGCAACGCGAACGAGATACATTTAAATACCAATGACTATAAACATAACTACGAAGTTATCGCTTCTGCAATAATACCTACACGCTTTCGAGTGTTCACTAAGCTAACTTATCGATATAAATTATATACATTACGCGTTCTATACACTGAACGCTTCTAGTTATATTTACAATAAAGTTTTGGATGCTTTGGCTAACAATAGGGCACTCGCTTAAGTCTGTCTCGTCAAGTTATTTGGTGTGCTGCTAAATAAAATATCGATTTAAGGACTTTTAAATAAAGGTAAACAATAATAGTGGTGTGACATAACATCTTAATTGTTGTTGTTGACTCCAGCCAGCCTCAAAACAACATTTTAGACATTTTCGGGTAATTGAAAAATAATATAATATTCTAAAGTGATAGGAAATGATATTTAGCAGAACACCAAGCCATAAGAGACCGCTTTACAGTTCATTCCTATAAAACTACGTTAATAATTTCAAGTTCGTAGGAACCAACGTGATAGGCTACTGTATTGGAACAAATACACGAATTTGAACCCTATGAAGAGTAATACTGGGCTTGTAATAGCTCGCTATACCTCCACGTATAATATTAGAAGCCGCATCAGTATCACAGAGCCATTCAAACCCGTAGCTTAAGAATTTCAGTCGAAACTTTAGCGCAAACACTATCCACGACAAACATTAGATCTTAATGGTAATTTTATAAAAGCTACTATTCTAAACGCTATAAAATATAAACGTCCACGTAATAAAATTGGACAGTAAATCCGGACAAGTTGGCAAGAGATATTTCGATAATTTGCGCGAAAACTTCAACTGTGAATTCTGTGGTGGATTACAAACTATTAGCTGGGGTTGGAGGATTTGTGGTTCTGGGGGACATCTGTGGATTCGTGGGAGCACTCGTTCATGGGTTGCACTCGAGGGGAGACCGGCCTGAAGGTGCACTCGAGGGAGTCGGAGTCGGGGGTGCCGGGCGTGGACGGCGTGAGTCTGTCGGACGTGCACATGCGCTTGGACAGCGGCGAGTCGGCCTCGTCGCAGCGCCGCTTGTTGGGCAGCATGTTGGGCCGGCTCACCGGACTGAAGCTCGACGCGCGGATCGCGATGGGCGATAAACTCCGCCGCGTCGTGTATTTCCGTGTCGGGGAAGGGGAGACAACAGGTGAAAACCTGGAATTGATGTTTGTAGTAATATCAAACAGGGTAATTTTAAACATTTGTGAGTATTTGAGACAATATAGGAGAAGGCTGCATAGCCAAACAGACATTAATTCCTGATAAAATCCAATGTCTTGCTTTCCTAATTTTACCATATGAATCTGGAATTTCATTCTATCTGTTGGTTACAATTCAAAGAAAGAAGCAAGTTGAACCGTAATTGAGATGCTTACCTAGGTATCCTAGTAGGTGAATTAGCGAGTCCGGCCACCAAGGTCAGATCCTCACAGGACTGCCCCATCTGCATAGCCGTGTGTATCTCTCTCTCGTGCGCCACCTCGCGCGTGTTGCTCACGTCGGCGCACTCTTCAGCTCGCAGCTGGTTCACTCGGGGAGCCATCCGCGCCCATGAGCTCTGGGGAAGAGAAATATTATTTTAGAAACAAGTGTGTCAAATGGAAAATGACTTCTTTCTTTGCTATTAATAGCTAAGGTAAGACACCTCATGCGGTTCGATAAAAAATTCGTGTCTGCGCAGAATTTCATAGATATAGGCACCGTGCGTAAACTATAGATGGCGTTATAATCCCGACAGTAGAGACACCGTGCGAGTAAAAAAAGAAACTTTCTAGACCCATTGGTTGTCACTGTCTAGTCTGTAAATGTGATTTTACAATGATTAAAAATATAATATATAAAATACAATGATTAAAATTATAAAATATGGTTTTCTACCAATAAACAATGATCGGCAGCGTGGTCAAAATATATCAAAAGGCCAAAAGCTATTCGAGTCGGGCCATGTTTTTGATGTCATAGAAACAGTTGGCCAAGAACAAGAAACAATATTAACTGGCAAAATTGTTGCTTTGACAAAAATTTCAAATGTATATGATGTTAGGATAACAGTAAGTACCTTTTTTAAATTAATTGTTATTACAATATCTTTAGAAAATCATTATTTCTATTTTTAATTTTTATCTCTGTCCTTTCAGCTTGATTGCAATAGAAACATTAAAAGTGCAACTTGTAAATGCAAAGCAGGTCTATCAGGACAATGTAAGCACGTCTGTGCCTTAGTGCATTACGTAAATTCTGCAGAAAGTGCAGAATCGAAAACCAGTTATGCACAACAATGGGGCAAACCAACGTACCGACAGTTACTGGGTTATGATAAAGGAGTGATAATGGCAGAGTTATTTCCAACTCCACAAATAAGTATTAAAGTATTACGTGTGTTTTACAACTGCATTTGTCCATTTAATTCTTTTATCCCTAAGCCATGGCATGTGAGTACTATTAGTAGGGAAATAGTAAAATTTTACACCCTTGGAGTTGTTTTTGGATGTATTGCAGCATCCAGCAATACAACAATACATTTTGATAACTTAAATTAGCAAAATTTAACACGAATATTCAGAATTTTTTTCATGGTTTGATAGTACAATTTTTGACACTTGAGGGAAAGTTTCGGATATAAGTCACGAGATGGCAGGGTCATCGCTACGCACGGTGCCTATAGAACATCACCATTCACCATACGAACGCATACGAACGAAACGCGAACAAATGCTTTGATTTGAAGTATTGATATGATTACACCAAGTACCTAAAGAATAGTGAAATTTGGCACACTCAGTGCCGAAATAAGAGTAGGTATAATAAGATTAAATAATGTATTCTTGCATAAAAGGTGAATGCACTAAAAAATATACATAGATACGGCAAGTTCTTGTTATGTAAATATTTATTTTCAGTGTATGCACGTTATATGTTTTTTCTTTGAAACATTATTACACGTGCGTGAATAATTTGTGTCCTTTGAACTGCCGCGTCAATCTTCTTTTGACAAAGCCTTGCGCAAACGACAGCCAGGGCTGTTATGTTTTTATCGGAAATTTACAGCGGTTTGCACGCAAAAAAACATACCGACATTTTTCTTGGATGATAATGAAGTAAAGATCTCGTACCAGTGGCGGATTAACCCTATAAGCACAACAAGCACGTGCTTGGGGCCCCTGTTCTCCAGGGGCCTCCATCCTCTGCTGGCGTTTCATTTTATACCTACATTTTATCGAGATTCATCCACAATATATCCGAAATCACAAGGCGCGAGCAGTTCGGGAGTGACCCTTCATACACCCCCGCCTCTAAACTTGATTGGTCGCAGTGCTGTTGATTGTTGTACGATCGCAGTGATTTTTTTTTTCAATTGTGCAGTTGTTATACAATTTTTTTTCGGCTTCTACTCATCGTTGGGCAAAGAATTAATAGGCAACGATAGCGTTCCGAAGTCGCTATCGTACAGTCGTTGGGAAGCTCACGCTGTAACTACGAGTGCAATATAACAAACATATCCGAAAATTTTGGATGCTTTAGATCAGTGGTCCTGGTGGTGATAGGCTGGTGGTGCCTGGAGGCATTCCAAGTGGTCCGCGGACCACCGGTTAAGTCCGCGGACGTTGTTATCGATCTTACGTTATCCATCTTACTTGTCCAACAGAAAGAAATGAAGGTTTGAAATGTAGCCCTTTTACGAAATTTTAGTTCTGAGTCTTAAAACATAATCAAAACATTTGTCAACAAATTAAAAGTTAAGTACCTTTGGGCTACATTGTACGTAATTTTGGTTCTGAGTCTATAATAAAAATAATTAAAATTTCGCGCTCGCTTCGCTCGCGTATTCAGAAACGATGTGCCTTCGTTTTTGCATTTGTCAACAAACAAAAAATTAAGTACGTTTGGGATAAATTTTACCTCCGTACGAGTCCGAAAAAAATTTCGCGCTCGCTTCGCTCGCGCATTTGAAACTACATGTGCATCACGCTCGCTTCGCTCGGTCAATTTCTTCAACCTTCTATTTCCATTTAAGTAATAGGGGGTCTACACAGGCTCTGTGCTTAGGGCCTCGGATACTCTTAATCCGCCACTGTCTCGTACCTATGTGTTATCACGAATGGTATGGTCAGGAACTCAGGATGTTATAACGCAGGTCAGCATCAGGTGAACCCAAGTAATTGTGTTAAGTATGCCAATACTCTACATTGATAATTTTAATGAACTTAAACGACTCCTATTGAGCTCATAAATTCTAAAAATTCATAAAGAAATAAGTAATACTTACAGCTACATTGACGGGCGAGGTGACGGGGCCGAAGGTGCCGCTATGCCTGCGCGTGCGCGTCAGGTTGTTGTTGGAGAACATGCTGAATATTGACGTGTTCCTGTAACAATACACGCATCTATGTTACATTTCAAAATAATCCAGATGTACCTACATGCCTAGACAAAATTCAATTGAGTATTTAGTGGAGGTTTCAGGTATGTTTTTTTTTGCAGTTGCATATAGCCCTTGAACCCAGCAAATTCCATCAGGTGTCACAAGCGACCAAAAATCTAAAAGGATACTTTACATCTTTTAAAAACATTTAAAAATATTCTCATCATCAGTCAATTTCAAAGGAGCCATAATGTTACAAAGTAACATTTAAAACGATTCATTTGAAGAAGCAACAGAGCATTGTACGTAAATTCTCGAGACTGGACAATTTGCATATTCTATTACAGATATCGATTCTACACCCACATCGGTACAACGAGTAACCAATGGACATGTCGATTTCATGGAAATTTTGTGCAATCTTGCACGCTACTGCAGGGGAATTGGTATCAATTGAGAGCGAAGCGACGCGGGCGGTGCGACGCCGCACTCAATTAGACTATAAAGCAGAGGCTTTCCGATAGCGCGCCAATGATCCGAGTGGGAAACCATGGCATGGAAGCGTCTAAGGAATGAACGAAATATTTTTCGAACAGTACATTGAGTGTAGGTACGACGAAAGTCGTGTTACTCCTAGGTACCCCTTACGACATAAGCCAGCTGGATCTGTCTCTTCGACTATCTTGATAAGATTTTAATTTAAATGAAATGTCTGCAATTCGATCTAATCTGAGTTAGAAACTGATATGTCTGATCCGCTGCAATTTATCAAACTGACAACTGAACATTATGTTTCCTCCAAATTAAGTCCCCATGTCACGAACGTGGAAATCGTCCCCCCAACGGGATTAAACTCCGCAGCTAGGCGGAAATCATTGCCAACAGCACTGTCCAATACTGGAGTGTATAACGGCTTATTTTATTACAAGATGATACAGATTTAGAACACGCCAGAAAAGTCGCCACTTTATGTACCAGCCTACGTATGGGTAGGTACTACAAAACCGCAGAACACTATTACCCTAAAAACAAAGACAGCATACTAACAGACTTAGTAACTGCGCAGCTATGAGGTCGACGACCGGGTAGGATTATAATCTATCGCCTAGAAAGACCTACTGACTTTGGAAGATAATTAACGCAATAAATATTATAAGTGCTCAAGAGATGCTCTTTTGAAAATGACTACAACTTGGACCGTCACAGAACCCTTTCAAAATAAACTACCCACGTCAAAAGTTTTGGCGAACAGCAGATTTATACCACTGAGAAAAAATTCAGCGACATGATCGTACGACAAATCGCAATGTCGCACGACAATATGAATAGTCGCATGTCAGCATCTTGCGTCACGGTGGGAGGATAGCCAGAAAACGTATTGGCGAAGTATCCATGACTAAACTTTTTAGTATCCTACCAGACTTCTGCGTATAAATTTTATAGCATTCGATTAAGATTTTTTTATTACCCCTTAGGGCAATATAAAGCGAGGGCGATACTATTTTATGAAGGAACTCCTAGTGTTCTTAAAAATTTACGGATGACCCAATTTTTGCAGCGATCGAGCCAATGTTTTGGCGAAGACTTTAAACGATATAATTTGTTTCAGTACTTTTATAACAGGCGTTTTCACTCCACTGAGAGCTCATTGTGGCACCATTGCTTTTCATTGCATTTCACTACCTGCTCATAAAGCATGTATAATAAAACTTATATCAGGCCTCTGTCACTCGACGTACTTGCGCGCGATAAATGCCTACCGCTCGCTGGGTTACCGGTAGCCCCACGCGGCTCAGGGCGCACAACAGTCACACGCGCCGCGCGCGCTCCAATATTATTATATTTATTTCGTGGCATGTTATGCTGTTGGTTTTTATTAGGTTTTTTAAGCTACCTAACAAACTGATGGATTATTTTGAGTTGTTTTGGTTTATATGCAACTATTGTAATATTTAGAAACATTTTATATTTATGAACTTATCTAGTAGGTAATTCTATTTTTTTTTTTAATAAATTAATACTTATCTACTTTATGATTTTAACAACAGAGATCATTAGGTACTTATTTTACTTTAGATACCTACTTAGTTATATGAACTGTATTGTGAGTTTTGTAGCTCAAAACACATCTCAAGTGTAAATGGGTATAGTTCTGGTCCAACTTAATGACGACTCGGAACATTACGCGTGTCGCTACGCAGAAACCAATTTTAGGTATGTATCAACACTCGACGGAGTTGTACCATATGGGGTATGGCACTTGTGCTCGAAAAATAGTTGGAAACCGCCTTTGATTTTGACGAAAGCTTTACTTAAGTACTTACCTATGCTTACGTATTAGGTAATATTTAGTAATATGTACCCATACTCCATTTTAGTAGGCAATACAATAGTTAACTAAAGAAAAATATTCTTGATATTACTTTTTATTTAAAAACTCAGTTTTAAGAAAGGATATCTTAAAATAAGGGTAACTTTGTTTTCCTACTTAAATATTAATAAATTGTAAGAAGCAACCCTAAGCACGGCCACGGCACGGTTGCGGTCACTGAACTGTGCGCTATCGCATTGGAATAACAATCAAGCGCTCGAGCTTTTAAGGTTCATTTTATAACGCAGCTAGGAATTTGTAGGTAGTTGGGGAACTTGTAGGTGCTTATAACAGTAGGTATGGACTTTTTTGTATGGAGTGATTTATCTGTTACGTAGTAACTATTATATAATCTGTGCTTATATTCCGCAGGTGCGTTTGTCGGTAGGCTTATGGAATAAAAGCTCTTGTAGCCGAAAGTGTCGTGCCATCAAATTACTTATAGGTGTTATAAACAAACCTTTACTGCAAAATAAAGAATTATTTGGAGTATTTTGTGCCTCTTTCACACGCGCTCATTAATTACGATATGCGAGGAATCTACGATAATAAACTTTAACAAGGGGATCGTCAGCGCGAAATTGCGCCGTAATCCATGGCACTTTTCTTGGCATACCCAATTAAACGAAAATAGATCTAAATAAACAGCGTGACATAGTTGCTTATAAAACACTTATATTCAGTTACCATAACATTATACAGATATCGGGTCCGTCGTGAGACAATAATAACAGACAGTGTTGCGTGCTCCAATAACAATTACTGTTTATAATACTATTTCATTTCAACTATAGTCGTTCGAGTGTTTTATCTATCACGATCTTCGTATGACATGCCTGCTTGCATGTTTTGAAGGACCACTACAAACGAATTTCGTGTTTTTCAACTTCTGATAAATAAATAAAACACGTGGCTTTCAATTCTGTGTAGCTCGCATCTTGACGCGAGGTATAAGACTCAATCGATGTAAACGAGCTTCAAAGAGAATAATGAATTCAATGCATTATGCTATGAAAGGTCGCTCGGTCTCACAATTCATTCTGAAATTATATGAGATCGGATGCCAACGCACTCACAAATTACTATGCAGTCCTATTCAGAGATGTTTATCGTGAGGGATAGAGAAGACTCCGTAGAATTAAGAAAAATGAAAACTAGTAATTCAAAACGCCACGCAACATACGTAAATGTGAGCCACCAATTTTCCCGATTTTCTAGAACAACTTTAGACTGACGGGATTAAACACTGAATCCACGGTAAATTGACTGTGGTCTTATGTTGTGACTTAAATCCTAACACATACCTATTACATACAAAGTCTTAACATGATGTTAGAAACTGACGTTCTATGATAACTGCACATAACAGACTGATTATCACATTTTGTCACAAGAAAACAATTTACAAACAGGTTTGTTCTGCAATTTAGCGGTGCTTATTGTAGTAATTAAGTAATAGCTCAAGCCATGATCAGAGGTTCTCAAAGTGGCAACATGTGAACCTTGATCACAAGTCACTACGCGTATCTCACGATACACCATATTACGCTGGCATATATCGCGACAACTTAATCGCATTATATAGACAAACAAAAATAACACCATATTTTTATGTACAGGTGGTACTTCGTCAAATGGTCAGAAGAATAACAGGTGTACGTTTGAAAAAGTTTGAGAAACTCTGACGTAGGTGATAGGCCAGAGTTTAATTGATATATTGGATCCTACATCGTTGAAAACACGGATTACTAATTGTCAACATGTTGTTGAACCATATTGATACAAATGCAGGAAAAAGTAAGGAGAACTTTTAGATAAATGTATAACAAAAACAACTTGTAACATGCAAACAAAATGCAAATAATTTTACATTATTTATAGCAAAATAATTCATAGTTTTCGTTTGCTAAATCTCCACAATTCTGCTAAACACGATTCTTCTAATCATCATCTAGCTAGGCTTTTTCCAAACTATGTTCGGCTTCTAGTCTGATTGTATGGAACTGAGTTACTCAACACAGTTAACCGATACCCTTGGATAAAACTCATTCTTATTAAAAAGTAATAATAACATAATAAAAAGCACTAGTAAATACCTCATTTTAATCAGAATTTACTCTTCTAAAAATTTGCCATTATTCAAGTGAAGCTTAGTTTGCTGTATGCAGACACAAAAAGATTATAACTATTTTAAGAATTAATTAATATAAGTAACTAACTGGTTTTTGTACCTACATTACACCTAAAATATGCTTACCAAGTTCAATGATAATAGTCTTGAACATACCAAGCAATTTATCAGAAAATGTGATATTTATCTAAAGAAATATATTTCAGATAGCATTGGGAGATAGTGTTCAAAAGAAATTGTGCTCTTACTAATAAATAAAGTTATGTTTTGCATGGTGATTCATTTACACTACTGTAAAAAGAGGAAATTTTTGTTTGTTTGCTTGTATGAAACATCAGAAATTAATAAATTAAGACCGAGAAAGGTTACACTACCATGATATGCCCTGATTTCTAAAATCAAGTAAAGCTGCAGTCAGAAGCTAGTATTTTTTGATCCAAGATATATTTCAAAGCAAGCATTTTAGTCATAATAAACATATTTTTACAGATTATTTACATAGAAGCTTTTTAAATCAACCATATAAATAATTTATCTATTAAAATATGGGCCCACCATATGCATCATAACATGTACCCAGAAATGTCTTATACATGCAATAAATTCATAGATTATATTATGTTATTGATTCTAAGAATATTAGTTAGTTACCATAGCAAGATAAGTGGGTGGTACAATAATATCATGACTGGTTGATTTTCAGATTATTTACAAGTATTTTATTTGTGACAAACTTGTTCTGGGACTGTGTAAACAAAATAAGAGTAAAATTTTGGAAATCAAATAAAATTATAATTAAGGATCCATCTTTTACTACATTATCATTCATATTCCAAATTCGGCTTACAATAACACTCAATTCTCCCAGTGATTTTTAACACTGAAGGAATATGAATCAGTCCAGTTGTTATTGAGATGAGCATTTTCATAGAAACAAACTCTTCAGCTTTATGATGTTAGTATAGATTTTTAAATACCTAGGTATATCAGTACTGGTTTTCATTACATTTGGGAAGATTTTCCACTGCTTATTTATAAAATCCAGTGACATTGAAACTGTTCATAAATAAGATTATCTTGTTACTGTACAAAACATTCAAGTTGTCTATTATCAATCACTACATAAATCAACAAAAATAGCTTGGAATGCATTAATTTCAAGTATCATTCAATGTAGGTGTTGATGAGACAAAGTGCATTTTAATTACCACATTTTCTACCCATATGGAAGTTTATAATTGGGTACTTGTATATTCTAATGGGGCATAATACATTATCACATACACACAAACCTCCTTAAAACCAGCAATCACTGATATTCAAAAATAGAACTTATAAAAATATTAACACTATCATCAAATGAAACTTAATTAATTGAGCTTGATATAAAAATGTGTGGCAGAAAAAAACATGAAACACAAAAAATAATAGCAATATAAAATTGATAGCTCAGCACTACCTGTAGTACTTACACATTGTCAACACATCACAAGTCAACACTGAAAAATGACGCCAAGCACTGCACTTGTACCATAACAATATACAACCAACCAGTAATGATAATATTATACTATACACCGTGAATAATGCACAAACATCGCTAAATACGGGCACAGCACCCACTGGCGACCTCAGCAGCTGTCAAAAATAGGTAAGCAGCGTAGCAACAACCGTATCACCACCGTTCGAGGCGTGTTCTATACTGATTACTTTACCTGGGCGCTACGTTCGTCGTGGGCGATGTGGCTGCCGTAGAGGCTGCCTCATTGATTAACGGTGCACTGCTGCACCTTTTTAATATGTTAGGAGCATCCACATCCATTATCTTAATGCCACCATTCGTTCACTGACGTACTATGTAGTTATATGCATCGGGATTGCCGAAACGATTAGCCCCCTACTGTTTATGTAACACTGTAAGTGCACTTACAAATAGTCTAATTAACTAATCACTCTACTGTTACAACTACATACATGTTATTTATTACGCGTAAATGAAAGGATAACACAAAATAAAATGAAAATACGCTACTCGGAAAGCTAAAAAGTGGCTCGAAGCTGACCTGTCAAATCGCCGCAATAGAGAAGCGTTCATACTTTATTTTTTATTTTGATGCTATCCGATTCTGTAGTAAATACTAGAAGCATATGAAACAAAATAGATGAAAAGTATGAAATCGTTAGCATTTTGCAAAATAGCGCTCGCAAATGCTAATTGAGTAACACAGAATTAAATTTATCGTAAAATGATTGTGAAACTGTTATATTTTTTCTTTAATTATGAATGCTTCTAAACTAATGTCAACAATCATTCAACTTGGGCGCTCCGTTTCAGTCAGTTTTTGCATAAATAAAGCTTTATTGTAACACTAATATTTTGTTTCAATTTAAGTGTTATCGGGTGTCTCAATTTTAAAATTTCAACGTATGTTGTTCTGTAGTATTTCATTACTATCTTTATTTTCATAACAACGTTAAGATTCAGATTTTTATGCTGGCCCAACTGGTAAGTAAACTTTTCGTAAAATGGAACTGCTATACTTTGTTTTGACTTTTGGGTTGCGAATATTTTCAATTTTTGAGATGAAAGCTAAAGTTAAATTATAAAAATAACAAACGAAAATTTACCAGGTAGAATGTATTTAAGGCGAAGGTGAGTATATGATTATTTTGTATTCGTGATTTATTTTGAACATTTTTATTTATGATTCATATTTTTTGAATGCGATCTTATCTTTTTTCGGAAATTATATATTTTCGTAAATGAATGTGCCTTAGAAATAGTTGGGATATATCCTGACTAGCTTATGCTAATTCAACACAAAAGTTTAACAAAATTTACTTTATGTTGTAGCTAAAAACATGAATTTACGCATGACTAACTTTATATACTTTTCGATTCCAGTACCACTGTGAAATATGTGTTGGCGGCTGTTCTTGGGGCCGTGATCTATTGCGAATGGTTCATCTACCTCGTGGAGCAGCAGTACTGGGTCGACCTAGAGTGCCAGGACCATGACACCTCTTGTACTAAGATACTGTTCATAGCTGACCCTCAGATTCAGGGTGATGAAGCTGTCCCACCTCCCTTAAGCTACATCTTCAATTGGGACAGTGACCGGTAAGTCCAACCGTCCAAACAACTTATCTTTTACCTTATTCTTGAGTAACACTCACAATTCCTTATCATATTTGTCCTTCTTTTATCTGAGAATTTAAAGTAAGATAAAATGTTATGCATCACTTTTTATCTATTACCTAAAACTTCAATGTCTAGTAACTGCTAAAAAGGAATACCCAAATAATTTTTCACTGTAAATGATTGACAAACTTTCCTATCTATTAAGGAAAATAATAAGTTCAGATTAGAACAGCCTATCAATAAAATATTAATAACCAAGACATTGGTATTAATATTACTATAGCATGATCAATTTTGAACAATTATAAACAGTTAAAATTGATATTATTAAGAGATTAAATAGAGCACTGATATTAGTTTCACACACCAGAAATCTTTACCCTTATCCAGCCTAAGATGAACTTAAAGTCTTAGTGACAATTTTATTCTTCTAGTCAAACATAAACTACTACATAAACAAGCTCTTCTGTAACTTATTACATAAACAAGCTGTTCTATCTGAATTAGTGCTAGCTTTAAATTATTCAATGTCTTCAAGGATGAATGTTCAACCCTTTTTTATATGGCATTTCCTGATCGGCGGCTGTGTATAGCTAGTCCAGCTACTGATAGATCCCTTCATAAAATATTTCAGGTACTTAAGATCAACGTTCAAGTCAGTTGTGGATTACTTCAAGCCGGATATCCTGGTGTACTTGGGAGACCTGATGGATGAGGGGTCCATAGCCACCATGCCACAGTTCCATGGCTATGCCAAGAGATTAGCTAACATATTTGATTGGGATTTTCCTGCAGTGGTTAGTATTGTGGCATATTTCAATTTGAATATCGCAAACTACATTCATGCTTTCTCAAATCAAGGAGACTAAATCTGAAAAGGTGCTAATAAATTATCTAAAGAGAATATTCAAAATTAACTTTGAAAATGTAAATAATTTTATGTAACCTTTGATGATAAATTGATAAGTGTAAAAAATATTCATCTTGTTTTATTCATCAATCTGCGGTATTTAAAAAATCTTCTAAACGACATTGACGTATTACAGTGACTTCCAAACAGTGGCAGTGCATACTACTAACTATGTATAATTCATAAACATTTATTAATTTCACAGCAAGTCTGGTTACCAGGAGACAATGACATAGGCGGAGAGAATGAGCCGATACGTCGCGACAAAGTAGAAGAATTCGAGAAAGTGTTCGTCCAGCCCTCCATAGTAACATACTCCAACGTGTCCATATACAAAGTGAACGCTATCACATACACATTCCCACAAAAAGCTGATGAAGTACCGGGAACAGATAATAATTTCAAAATTGTGGCTTCACACTATCCTGTTACTATGAGGACGATGTTTAGTAAGAAGGTGAGGCCATTGTCATTATTTTTAACCAAATAACTTGTATTAAGAAGAGCTCGTCAATTAAGAAGTGCTAAGTCAAAGCCGTGCAGATTGTTCATCATAGAAGTTAAGCATCGCTTGCCGCAGTCGGTCCGTGGATGGGTGACCATCTTGTCATAACGAGTTCTTCCATGTTTCGGAAGGCACGATAAACTGTCAATTGAACATCTTTGGCAGTCGTTATGGGTCGTCAGATCCTGAAAGTCTGACAACCAGTAACCTCCACCAGAATCAGGAGGTATTGGATTGTAACTAGGTTAAGGAATTTGGATAGGCAGTCGCGCCTTGTAAAATGGAACTCAGCTGCATTCGGTTAGACTGGAAGCGGCCCCCAACATGTTGGGAAAAGGCTTGGCATCAAAATCTGTTAACTAATATTGCATTATCAAAATCCTCATTAAAACACCATATTTATCTCTTCAGATAATAAACGCAATAAACCCGAAAATATTCTTCTGCGCCCACGACCATGAGTCTAAGTACGTGAAACAGAATAAGGACCTCACCCACCGGGTCACCACATGGTTCAACATACCCAAGTCGACACTCACCATTACGTTCAATGATGACACGTTGTATGAGATATATGTGCCAACTTGCTCTTATAGAATGGGCACCAATTATATTGGATATGGAGCTGCTGTGCTAGGTAAGAACGCTTTTGAATTTACATTTACATATTTTAATAAACTACTGAACTGTTTTGAGAAATTCTTTCACTATCCCTGGACAATATAGGCTATATTATTGTAGTAAATATATATGCCTAAACCTTCCTCATGAACTGACTTTATTAATGAAAGAAAACCCGCCATTGCCGTTTGAGTATTTTATTTTACAATATATTTTATAGCATTAGAATTCATAAAACTATTTTCTCCTTTCAGAAAACAACCAAAAGCACATGAGATACACCGTTTTCTGGTCTCCACAGAGGTTTCCATTTTTATTCTTTTACCTAGCAATACTGGTGATATTATTCCTCTACTGCCTTGTATTCTGCATTGCCAAACTAATCTATAGGAAGTCTAAACCGACTGCAAAGAGCGCGGATATGTCGCCATTGTTAGAACGACTTTAGCATTCGCCCCAACGAATTGAATATAAATATAAAATGTATTTCAGATAGCTTGCCCTTAATAGCGCTTTAATATTTGCAGTCAGTGACTTTAAACATATTTAAATACTAAAATCGCTTAACTAATACGTAAAAAATCACGGCCCATGATAAAAAAAGTCGTTGCAACTACAAATATAAATAATTTAGGTACTAAATGGAAATACGTACAAAAATGTATTAATGACAAGTGAATTGATGGTTGAATTGAATTAGTAATTTCCCAGTTTAAAATTTAATAGTGACTAAATAAATAGATATGTAGTTATATATAAAAATATTTCCAGTAGTAATAATGACTGTGCATCGTGCTGTGAGTAGCAAAGCCGTTATTTGCGAAAGATTATTATGTAGTTATTAAATTAATAAAAAAATACTTAAGGAATTGAATTGAACAATATGTCTTATGGAATATTTAGTCTTGAACTATAATATATTATTATGCTAGCAGTACTAATTTCTGAATTTAAAGAAACATGGACAAAGGCCCTCATTTAACAGCTTTAATTTACTAACAGTACAATTAGGAATTAATTATTATTATGTACAACATATAGAGTTTCTTATCCAGTGATTGCATAGTTCTTTGGATTTTTATGCTGTTTGTGGCCAAATTAGGGTAACAAAATATTTTATGTTATGTTTAGTAGCTTTTATCTATATGGGCTGACTTAGACATAGGTAGTACAGTCCATCAAATAACTTTGCATTTCTGAAGATATCCATTATACAGGCGTCGATAATAATTATTATATATACCAACGATTTATAACATGACAACAGTATGCTCCCTTCTATACCTATCTTCAATATTATTATGGGTATATAATACACATTGAGGATGGCTCATTCCAGTCTACAGTATTATGTTAGTGACCGCTAGTACTTTTTAGATTCTAGATTTTAATATTAAACCCGTTTTGAACGATATGCAACTCTTGCAGATAATAAATGACATAATTATGTAACTATACTCTCTTGTTTTATACAATATTTTTTTGATATTAGGTACTCAAGGGGACTGCTAATATTTTCTATATTTTCCTTAGAAAACTGTCATGACAATAATTTCAATATACTCTTTATATAAGTTTGGTGGAAATGAAAGACTAGGTATTAACGAAATTATTAAATATTTTTTATTCATTAACAGTCTATGTAGAAAAATATAAACGTTAACAAAGTGTATGTACATATGGAATGTGTGTAATATTGTTTTACAATAGCATTAAGCATAAGAATGACAATTATGTGCATATAATTTATATTTATTACACTAAACTTATTTCTAAATAATTGCCAGTTTCAAATTTCTCTACCAAATAAAAACCACTTTTGAGAGTCACACTGAATATTCCTAAGTAATGAAACGGGCCAAATAGCTTAAATTGCTATATGTATAGATTTGCTTAAAATTAGGAATTGAATACCTAGTGATTAGTTTGAATACTGTACAACAATGCAATATCTTACCATTCTTGGCATTTACAAAACCCTTGCATTTAATATTTTTCAATATATAAAAACTTATACATTAAAGTAAATAAGTGTTACTTAACAGTCTTGCTTCATCCATATTTAAATAAATATAATAACACCAACTTCTAATATTTGTTATATAAAATTATAATATACCTATAGGTAAATTCATAATTTTTGTATATCCTTATAGGATTACTAAGTTTTATAAACAATTTGCTTCAAATAGGCTCTGTCAACTGTCCCTCTATATGCATTTGTATTAAAATGACTTTATTTATTTTTTCTAGAACTTGTTAAATGTTGTTCTAAAATTGTATTAATTAATATATGCATAATGAATTGCAGTAATATTATGATGATTTATTAAAGGTTTTCTGTTAAAACTTGCATTTATTTCACAACATTACTTCCAAGCCAGTATTTTGTCCAGTTTACATATATAGAAGCCTAGTTGGGATTTTATATAGTTACTTAGATTTTTAAACCTAATTTCTTCAAATAAATTGATATAATTAATGTGACTATCATATAAATATTTAACACCACAAAAGTGGCTAGACTGGGTACTAGTAAAGTTCTCATAGACAGATTAACGGCTCCTGTCAATAAGTTAGCTATGAGGAAATAGGATAATCCATTTGTATTTATATGGGACAGTATTACCGGGACACGGAAATTACTTCCCTTTTCCTCAACTAATACTGTTACAAAGTACAGTATACATGACATTGTAATCAAAAGAGTGTCTATGAATATACAGTATCCTGCATTTGCTAAGGTTCGTGACGATGGCCGAACAAGATCCACTGAATATGTTAAAACCCACATTATTATAGACCCATAAATAAGCTTTAATTGTGTTTCATGTTTTGTGCTATTCCTATCAAGTAAGATGTTTTTTACTAGTACACCAAATATGTAGATAGATACATAACCTAAACAAGATGATATCCCTTCACGGTTTGCAGAAATAAGAGAGTTTCTTGGGCTATCTCCAAACACCCAGCCTTGAAGACCAAGATATAATGCAAATTCATGTACAACTAACAATACAGAACATAAAAGTAATGAATGGTTGGAAAAATAAAGTATAATAGTTGATAAGACTTTACAAACTGCAATCGTGAAGAAAAAGTTCCAATGGACGCCATACTCTGTTACATGTTCCTGATAATCTAATTGTTTTACAGACACAAACCTCCCTATACCAAGAATTACTAACACAGCTATGGTTTTCATATTCCCTTTTACAATTTTGCTAAAACTTTCTTTATGTATATCTTTATGGACCGCTCCACTGACTACAACAAACAGCCCAACACCAGTATCCATTAAACTGTGTCCAAATCTTTCAGTTTTAGCTAGAGGTCTAGGGAAATCTTGAAAGTCTACAGCTAAGATGCATAAAGCTGTAATAAGATACGTCAGTCCTCTTAGACACGATATTAATGGTACCCTGTTATTTAGAAAGACATTTTTTGGTGCAAATTTTTTGGCTATATTTGAACATCGATATATAAGATTGCTTAGCAATACAACGAAGATGATGCAATTCAAAGTGTTAATGTATTCTGGTAGTACGGTGTGTGCGATTATCATGGGTAATACGATGACAACATACTCGTAAATATACTGCCGGCCAAGTGGGAACTGCGATTTGATCGCTATGTAGATAGAACATTGTACAGTGAATAATATACAAGCAAATGTGTGCAGCGGTGTAGAGCCGTGGTTATTCTGCATGAAGGATTCATGGTACGTCTTATATTCACTCGCATTCATTGTAGCTTGATCACCCAGCGCTGATAAGCGTTATCTTCGCAGAAGCTATCATGTAAGCGTTTATATCACTTAAAGTAACTTCGTCTTTACATAAACACATTACAGAAATGCGTGGTTTTATTTATACGTTTTCATTTATCCCAACTTGAAACAAACAACTTAAAACAATAAGTCTATTCTATCAATTATAACCTCTAAACCAAAACAAATCGACATCACTGTCAGTGTCAAATAAAGTCAACTTTTTTTTTAATCTTGGCAACTCGCTATAGAAAGTCAACTTAGAGAGTAAACAGGTAAAAAATAAATTGCGATCGATTTGGTAGTCTACATAACAATTTGTTTTACATCAAAACTTCCAAAAACCTCCTAGTAAATCATTCTTCCGTAAAAACGTTTTTTTGTCTTTGATTTAAATAATTACGTCCCGTGATCACATCAAATTGATTGACAGCTAAAGCTATCACATGAATACCACGATGGGGTACCAATACCAGAAGAAAATGATTAAAATACTTTAAATCATCAAGATGTATCAACAAAATTTTATATAAACATTCTGCACCATCAAGAACATTTTCTCATGCGACTGCTTTGCAAGAAATTTCAGCATGCTCGGAAACACATCGTCAACGATCTCAGGGACACCAATATTTTTAGCAAAACATGTAGAAGAATTGCATTTCAAGCTTCAATACTTATACTGGGAGGCGTTTTCATTGCCTATTTGTACACATTATCTTTAGTTTTCCAACATTCCGTAGCGCATTTCTTAGTAGTCAACTTTTCTCAATTCGGAATCTCTACTTGCAATCAGTATTACAGTATTCTACAGTTCCTCTATTTAATGGTGATTTTAGTGTTTTCAGGAAATAAAAGAAATTTCCTCCATTGTTCCAATTATTCATTGAAGGTATCCAGTGCACATATTTCTGTACCAAATTGGCGTATAGGTACCTAGATTGACTCGCTAGATTTCATAATTTGCATTAAAATTTCAGAGCAATTCGGAACAATTAACTAGAAAGTCCTTGAGAAAACGCGCAACAATTATGGCTGTCAACTGCTTATGGTTTTTCCTAGACAAAACTAAAACTTGTTTTTTAACTATTTCTAGGTTCGTTATGCAGATCGCAGCATATCGTAAGTTTCAGTCCTTCACTCATCTACCAGCAATGTACATAAGCAACTGCTTACAATTCAAATACCTACCTACCTATTAACAAAATATTTTTTCAGTTACTAAACCTGAGGACAAAAAGAAACTTTTAAAATCAAGTCACGCATACGGTTTCAACGATGTTGAATTTTCGTTTAGCGAATTAAATACAAAACATGAAATGTACTTACACCATTGAAACGGAAGCGGCATTGTAAGATATAAAAATTTTGTTCATATTAATGAGCATTGAGAAGTCAAAAATGAACAATAATGAATCACCATTAAGTCAAAATGACGAGAAATTTCTCGCGGGCGCTCAGTCTTATTCTTCCGTTCCACGTGCTTCACGAACTCCTCTGCAGAAATACGAAGATATAGAAACGAGATCACAGAATGATCAGTGCTGCGCGTCAAGCAATAGCAGACTAAGAAGGAATAATTCTACATTTAATAGGTTTAGTTGGAGTCATTTGTTCTCCTTTCTGCCTGCGTGGATGAAGAATGCAAGTCCTACTGGTCCGACTGGTTTTGATTCGGCCGCGGAATCCAAGTCTAAAGTAAATGTTCCAAACCAAAACACGACCCATGTCCAAATGTGTCATAAATGTACACCAGAGAGTCTGGGTAAGTATTTTAAAGTTCAATCCTAGAAGAATAAACAATCTTCTTTCATAATGCAATGGTTTTTACCATAGTTAGGAGATGACTCTTCTATATAATATATAATCTTATATTTTTAACGTTCCGCAGGACAACAATCATTAAATCATGAATTTTCATACAGAAAATATCCTAAAAAATCTTCATTCGAACGCATTATCTGCATAAAAAATTTTGATGATACCTCCACTATCGATCAAAGGGGTTGTTGTAACCCTATGACTACGGGCACCGCCTCATCAAGATCTTGTAATTCGAAACTAATTCAAGTTGGAATAGCTGAAGTGCCCGCACATAGAACAAAGCGTAACGCATGTATATGCAAGCAAGAAACACAGAAGGCGCCCGAACCAGAAAATAGCTCTTGCCAACAGTCTCTATCAGAAAAAGTGTGGGAATATTTACAGTCGTTGATCTCCTCTCACCGAAACGATTGTCCACGTTGTAAAAATAAACGAAGCAACGATGGGCGTTGCCCAAACCTAAAGCTAACCCCTCCAAGCTCACCATGTGGAAGTCCTAGGCCACCTTGTCAGAAACCTGAACCAACATGTCCGAACTACAAACCACCATGTCCGAACTACAAACCACCATGTCCTTACAAACCACCATGTCTGCAATCAAAACCGAAACCCAAGAGCTCAAACTCTGGTTCCTGCTGTATCAAGCGTTCCACTGATTCCAGTTTATGCAAAGAGTCCGTATTAGAGCTAGTTAAAGAATATGTTAAACAAATTACATCTGAACACAAAAATACCTGTCCACTTTGCAGTCAACAGCCTAAATGTTGCCAACCCACAGTACCGTCTTGTTTGCGATACATGCTGGAACAAGCCTGGGATTATATTAAAAAGACTTGTGAATATAATTTTAGTAACCCAGTTCCTCCTCCTCCTGCTCTCCCTCCTCCTACAGTGCCTCCTTGCCCGAATCCGGGAATTTTAAAATATACAACTTCTAAATCGGCGTGTGGTTGCGGCATCTCTAAACCAGACAGTGCAGACAAAAAGGCAACTCAAAAGTGTATTTGTTCGTCGTCGCCATTGCCGCCAATGCCGCCAAAGCCGTGTAGATCTGAGATGGAGGATACTCACGAACGTAGACCTTGCTGCACGCCATGCTGCAGGCACAATCCCCCAAGTATACAGCCGTCGCAATCATATAATGGATCCCATGATAAATCTTCCTGTTTGTCTCAATCAAAAGCCAAAAACCAATCGATATATTCATATAATGACTTTCAAACATATAATGACATTCTATCATATAATGACCTTCAATCAAATAATGACCTTCAATCAAATAATGACCTTCAATGCTATGATGATCCGTTTTGTAAAGTGAGTTTCAGTAGGTGCCCCTCTGCAAGTATGTTAGAACGTGAAATAATTGGTTACCGTAGTAGCACCGAATGTGGAAGAAATAGGAAACGTTCAAACGGCATGCAAGGTTTGAGCCTAACTATGGCCCCAAAAGACCACAAATTCTGCACTTCCCCCAATGATTGTAAACATGCAAAATCAGCTCTTGAGAATACGGAAAAAGAGCAGGTTGCAGAGGACTGTGACGAGACTTGTTCAGGACCTTGCAATGTTCCAAAATGTTGTGATATTGATAATTCCGAGCAAGAAGCGCAGCCTCCTGTGCTGGAGTGTTCAGGAAGCTGCTCGGGACGGCAGTCGCAACACAAGACCGTGCTGAGGACAGAGCGCGACGAGGAAGCCGAATATGAAGCCATGCTCGAAAAAAAATTTGCAGAAATGGTTGCAAAAAAACTGGAGAAGGCACAAGAAGTTTGCGATGAGGGATGCGACTGCTTGACTTGTATCGCAACCGCTGTTACTTCTCACAGAGGTATTGTCTGATATTTATTTATATATCTATTGGAGAACATGATAGTTTTATTTCTACCTAGCTTGTGGCAGCTGTTTCACCTGCTTCTCGAGGAAATGTTTACCAGCACCCGGTTAATAAGTAGCCTATATAATATTCCAATAAACATAGGCCTTTTTTAATGGGTAATCATTAAATGACCCCTCCCGATAAGTATCCAGGATGAGGGAGTGGCAGACGCTTACTGACTAAAAACCACCATGTTCCTTCTTAAGGCCTTTATGTAGGTACCAGAGCCGCGATAACTCTTTTGAATAATCCTGGCAGGCTTTGGCCCCGGTGGGCTCTACTGGGATATATACATATGAATACCTAAGCTTTATTAGGTACTGCCAAGTTTCATCTAAATCCATTAAGTCGGTTTTTCGTGAAAGAAAATCAAAAATCCATTTGCACCTCGTCCTGGCTCAACGCCGAAGGTGTCGAGGTTCTGTTCTCGACAGGACTAATCATGTCATTTGTTTGTTTTAGGTCGTGGTGGATCGGATAACCAGAAAGATCCACACAACTACAGATATTATTATTGAGATAATTTGGCAAGAAGATCATAAGTAATCCTCAAAAGCGATTGCTACATCTTTGGGCCGATTGCTTACATATTTTATAATCTCAATGATTAAGAAAGACAGGTGGTAGAGTGCGTAATCTTTCAATTAAACCAAATAATTCGAATTTTCATTTTTTTTTATTTCTCTTATCTTGTTTACGCAGAGACTAGCTTACAACTAATTTGTGACTTATTGTACAGAAACATAAATAAGTTTTAATTAAAACTTAACCTTAAATTATACAGTTGTGATGGTACAATAACAATCAAGAGTCGATTGGAGAGTGAGTGAAACGATAGTACCTCACGAGTGTCTACACCAGTTTGTTCTAACTTAAGTTTATTTCAGTGGCTCTTAACAAGAGTATCACTACAATTTATGAGCCATTAAATGCTTGCAACTTTACAAAAATATTATGACATGAATATTACAGGAGTTTTCGTCATCAATCAAAAAATCGACATAGATTTTTAGGATGACATAAAATCTAAGTATGTATACAAAATCTACTCAACAGAATAGTCAAGAGCCACTGAATAGAAATGGCTAATCCAATAGATTATAAAAAATTGGCAAATTAGATCTGGAGCTTACTGCCAAGGGTTGGCGTCTAAGAAGGGAGGTGGTTTAGAAGTCGAAGTCGTAGGGACGTTGGGGGCGCCTCTGGACTAGCGGGATGTTCACCTCTTCGGCGGAGCGGAACACCTGCGGCGCCGGCTGAGCACGTTGCGCCGGCCGCTGCTGCAGTTGCGCTGGAGGCGGTCTCCTGGGCTGCTCCTCCTGACACAATACATTACAGTCAGTTTAGGAAATTCGTAGCCTTGTTTGCCCAAGACGAGTTTCAGTCCATACACGAAGAAAATAAGATCAAGAAACACTCAACCACGTCTTAAAGGATTAAAAAAAACATGGCCAACATCAATTTTACTTCAGAAAATTTTGAAGGATATTAGTACTTTAAGTGTATTTACCTCTTCTTCTTCTTCCTGTTCGTATCTGTCGTCCCTGTAGACCTCAGCGGGGTAGTACCTGTCGGAGTACTTGAGGGACACGTTGGGCTTCCTCTGGACCTCCTCCTCGTTCACCGGCCTGTACAGGTACTCGTTCACGAAGTGGTACTTCGACGACTTCTGACAGATGTTGTCGTGTGTTGGTGGCATGCAAATCAGGTGGACCTGGAATCAAGAGTTTATTGATGTCAATTCGTTTTGTAGAATTTAGAAGGGTACTTTTAGGCAGAGTTTAGAAACACAGTATGATTAATTCTAGACGTTGCTGGTAGCATTTCCAAATTATGCATTTAGCGAAACTTCGAAAGATCAATCAGTTCTTAGAAAAATCCTTTTGCTTGACGTCGAACTCTTGATTTTTTGTTGCCGCCTAAATTATAAGGCTTTTAAGATGTTTCTCTCTTGATAGCTTACCTGGTGGAACGAGAATCCGTCGGGACAGACCCAAGAGTGCTTGACATTATCCTGGCAGTAGTGGAAGACCTCGCAGTTGAGCTCCTCGTCGGCATAGTACCCAGTCTGTTTGTTCACGCAGTTGAACTTGGACTGCTGCAGCAGTTGGGAGAGGCGGTCTGGTTCTTCCTTCTCTTCTTCCTCCAACTCCTCCTCAACGTCCTGGACTGGACGCTGCTGAAGTTTTGCGGGGCGTTGGTCCTGAATTTCAAAGACGGGGTTTTCATCTAATTTGACTATGTTTCATGTGTTATGTTTAATAATGGTCAACCAAACCATACAGCGGTGGGTTGTATAAGGTTCAATGTTGATTGGGAAAATGTTACAGACTTGTGTAGTTTGATGTCTATTCGTAGTTACCTTCCTATGAGGAGCACGCTGAGGCTGCCTAGGTTCCTCAACATACTGCTGCTGAGTGGGTCTAGGCTGCAGCACGTATTGCTGCTCTTCTTGTTGCTCCTGTTGTCTCTGGTAGCCCGCCAGCTCTGCGAGTGAGGGCGTCGGGCGGAACCCGCTGGGTAACGCGTTGTAGGCTGTGGGCGTGTATGCACGTGGCCTTAGGTTGCGGGATTCCTGGAAACGTTAAAATGTGGCTTTAGTTGTGAATAATAAATATCTTCGAAGTTGTATGATCTTTGGGAAATAAAAGAATAAATGAAGAATGAAATCGTTATAATTGCCATTGAATAATACTAACCTAACCTAACTAGGTACGGATTCATAAGTCCCTGAGGCTCAATACTCGGCCCCTTCCTATTCCTATCTAACAAATTATGACACTTTTACATGTTCCTACATAATAAACATTAAAAACAAAAGCAGTCTAGAGACAATAAATTCACACGTGTACACGCATTAGCAGCTAATTTTTCCGGCCAATTAAACTCGCACATAATTAGTTTTTTATTGCATACCATTGAATAAAAAACTGGAAGTAAGTGAAGCAGCAACGGCAAAATTACATAATTTACGCAATTACCGGTGTATAATTTGTATTATAAACAGTTTCAATTGTTGGCGACGCGTGCAAAATTCGTTGCAGACTTGCAACAATTGTAATGTTGTAGGTAAAAAAAGGTAATGTGAGGTATATAAGCGTGCAATCGTGCGAGACGACGGCGTGTGCTATCAGGTATTATATCACTGTTACATGTTACCAGATCCGGGAGAGAGGACTTTTACTCGTTAATGAGTTCGACTTAATAATTTAATTGTAGCGGTTGCATTTGAAATTGCTGTTCATTGCTCTGGGCAACGTAATCTATAATTTATTGATTGGGAGCTAAATTGTTTTGTTACAGAACTAATTATAAGTTTACAAAACGTGTAAGACGTAAGTATTAGAGTGTAGTAAATGTAAATAGATGTAATGTAAGCCGAAAATCGATCTCAGTGGCGTGCACTTGGAGAGGCCTATGTCCAGCAGTGGACTGCGATAGGCTGATGATGATGATGATGATGATGATGAAATGTAAATAAACTAGAGTAGGTACCTAGTAAATGAACGTAAGTATGTATATTAGGTATCGTAAATTACAAGATAGGTCCAAGGAACAGAACGGAGGTACGGACACAAATTACAATTTATTAAATGTCTGGACCTCGATTGCTTGTTGATAAAAACTTTGATATGTCTGTAAGAAATCAGCTTTAAAACTAACCGCGTGTTTCCTGATATTTGCATGCAATCTGGCTCGTGTGTCTAAACGAATTCAAACGAATACATTATAATAGGATGTTTGCATATTTCTCACGCGATTACGCAAAATAGACAGCGAACGTGGAATTGTAGCTTAGAATACATCATTAGGCTACCTAATATTCATTTCCGGAACGATAAGGTAGCGATAAAAAATGGATTTGGAAACTTTCTCGCCAAAATCGAGAAAATGGCGTCTTAGGCACACGGCGACATTGTTTGGAAAATGTAGAAAAAAAGAAGAAAAAAAAGTAAAGAGCAGCTTTCGACTTTCACTCTCAACGGCCTTGCTATGCGGACGTTGACACTAAACAGCGTTAGAAAAATTGCATCGTGTAACACGGCTATATTGTAACATTCGAATTTCGTATTCGGTCACGACTCGTGGCTATTTGGCGGGAAAACCAATTTCGTTTAGTTTTTGTTATCAGCCGATTTGCTTTTGTTATTATTATCAAGTTTAATGTTATTAACAGTGCTTTTAAAGGTTGTTTGGACCATTTTAACATTAAAAGCCTTCTAATAAACTCATTAATTTTCATTACGATGTTAGAATGCGAACGACGACTTTACGAAATGTTTTTCATTTATTTATTAGCAAAGATAGCCTTCTGTTGTGTTTCAGAAATAATGTTCTCGTGAACTACTTACATAGACCTACTTTTAATGTTTTGTAATTTTAGACGAATAATTACAAACATATTTAATTATTCATTTAACGTTAGAAATTATTGAAATCAAATTCGTATTCAATGAACATATAATAAAAATATTGAATGGCCGAGAAAGATTTTGTGCTCAAATCAATAGTAGCGCACTGAATCACATTGTATATGCAATAATGCAACCGCATGATATCGTCTCATTACCGTCATCCATCACTTTAATGGTTAATGTCTAAACCATGCAAAAGAAATTGAAATCATTTCGCAACTCACAAAAAAAATGTTTCACAACTCCCGTGCCCAATTTTACCCGAACTACTTTGGGTTCTCCTATGCACCTGGATCAAAAGTAGCCTATACTCTTCCCCGATAAATGGGCTATCCATCACTAACACATTTGCCCCACTGCTGGGCACAGACTTTCAGTTATTAAATTAGCAAGGATATATTCTCAAAGTGGACCTCGTGAGTCATTTAGGTGCATTTAGTCCAATCTCATTTTGATCTAGATAAAGAAAGCGACAGACGCAAGGCTAAGTCGTGACTCCGAAATCCGCAAGTGAGCTGTTAACCGATTGATCGAAAGATAGCTGCGATCAGCTGTTAATTATATGTTGGTAGTGCTACTGATGCATATCTCAGAATTGGAGTGACGGAAGACATTCACTGTATAAACGAAACTAATTAAAGAACGTATGAACAGGTAGTTAATGAAAGGCTACAATAAACACATGATGTGTAAGCAGACGTAGAACAAAATAAAATAAACAACTAGCCCGAATAAAAAGTAGCTAGCCTTCATCGTTAAAAGGACTACCTTTCTAACACTGAAGGAATTTTTGATCGGACCTCAAAAACAAAAGACAGCCCCCAAAACGCCCACTCTCCATTTCTTCCTATATTGCGTTAAGAAGGAATTATCTTACAAGTAGAGGCTTTTGGATTTTCGGTCCTTACCTCTTGATCTAAAGCTAGTTCATCACTGTCGTCAACTCCAGCATCAGGTATGCTGTCATCGTCTTCTGCTGCGAACGCCACGCCGAGCAGTAGCAACGTCAACAAATATCTCCACCTGGAACAATAGTCAGAGCCTTATGAAAAACAAGCTTCATACATTTATGATTGCTAATAGGTGCATTGCATACGCGAATACTTTCCTACAACATCAACTTTCCTTTATTTGCAAGCTCATTCTAGTGGCTTGTGATTCAATTAATGTTCGTACATCGCTAGTTCCTGTATCCATCTCACTATTAGCCACAGCGAGCACATGTCGGAAGAGAATTGAATTAAATTTCACTTTCGTTCGACGTTAACTTTATAAATCTCTGAAATAAGTGTAAAGCATGTACGGTAAGATCGGATTCTCGTTACGTAATGGTGGCAATTTCTCCAAAATGGACGCTGCAGTTGCTCAGGCGCAGGGCAGTTATGTAATACGCGATTTAATTCGATGACAGCGGAACTGGTTCGCACACTAAATGGTCAAGCAGGTGTAAGCGACCACAAAGACCTCGATTGCGTATACGCTCCAATTTACTGAAGATTTTAGCGACTCAGTGACAAGATAATAATCCAACGCGAACGCAATTATGTTATATTATATATTTTATATTATTATAATATCGTTAGGTAGGTTTGACCTTCTCGACTTTATGTCGGTTTAATAGGTATCCCGTTCCGCAGCCCGCGGAAAAAAAGATATCTATGTCCCCCCTAGTCTGTTATTAAGTATATTGTATGTATTATTTATTATATGGTGTATATGTATTATGTAGTTGATGTGTTAGTTTGCGTTGTTCTTATCCTTCTTCTTCCTCTTCTGGGCTGTGATGATGACGAATGTTCGGTGTTAGATGATTGCTGTGTGTTCTGTTCCTGGATGGCTGTTCCCGCTTGCGTGCTTGGTGATGGATGCGTGTTTTGTGTGTCTGGTGTTTGTGTGTCAGTGTGTGAGTGTTGTTCTTCTACTGTTCGTACGAATACTGTGTCTCCTAATACTTTGCTGAGTATGATAGATGAATGTATGGCTGCTTGTTTTTGGAGTATGTGAATGTTAATTGAAGCGTCTAATTGGTCTATGTATTTTTTTATGCTTTTTGCAACGATGCCCGTTACGCCTACTACTATCGGAATGACAGCCGTTTGTGTATTCCACAGCCGGCTGATTTCGGTTTTCAGAAGATGGTATTTGCTTAATTTTTCTATTTCTTTGGCTCCTATGTTGTAATCTGACGGTACGGTAATATCTATTAAATATGTTTTGTTACTAGTTTTATCTGTGTATATAAGGTCTGGTCTATTGTGTGTAACAGTGACATCGGTTTGGACGGGCATTTCCCACATGATTTTGGCTGTTTCGTTTTCTTTTACTTGTGGTTGCACTAGTGTTTCCTTCCACCAGAGGTTGGCAACTTCTATTTTATGTTTTTTAGCAAGACACCAGTAGACGTATTGGACAAGATTATTATGTCGTCGAACATAGTAGGTCCCCGCTAATTTTTCGCAACCAGATATAATATGCTGCGTAGTTTCGTCTTTAGTGACGCAGAGGCGGCATTTTCCGTCTACTGGTTCTTTCAATATATCGCGCTGATGTTGTTTGGTCATAACGGCTTGATCCTGTATTGCAAAAATGGATGACTCTATAGTTGGTGGAATTTGTTGTTTTTTAATCCATTTAAACGAAAGTTCTCTATCTATATTAGCTTGATCTAGTACTTTTTTGGGAAACTGTCCGTGTAATTGCTTACTTCGCCATACTGTATTTTGTTGTTTAATTATTGCTTCTTTGATTTCTTTGTCTGTGTGTTGGTTTCTTTGTGTTAAGTGTAGCTGTGTTTCTATTTCCTCTGCTTCTTTTATTATTGAGTATTTAACCCTATTTTTATCGTGTTTCGTTATTGTTTCAATGAGATGGTCCCTATTTGTATTGAGGTATTTTTTATATTTAAGTATTTGTGTTTTGTACATATATTCTACATTTAAAAGTCCTCTCCCTCCTTGTGCTATTGGTAAGTAAAGCCTCTGTACGTCTGCTTTCTGTTGGTGTGCCTTATTTATTGCTAATAATTTTCTAGTTTTTATGTCTATTGCTCTAAGATCGCTGCTTTTGTAGTTTATTATTCCGAAAGAGTATAGTAACACTGGAATTGCATAAGTATTGATGCCTTTAATAAGGTAACGGGATGTGAGTTGCGTGTTTAGTAATTTTTTAACTCTTCTATAATACTCTTTGGTTATTTGATCCCTAATAACACTATGTTCTATTTTTCCTGATTCATGAACTCCTAAATATTTATAGCTATCACCTATGGCAAGTTGTTTGAATGTATCCCCACTTAATAAAATATGGCCCTCTCCTATTGTGCTGCTTCTCTGTCCTGAGTCTATATGTAATATATTGCATTTATCAAGCCCAAATCTCATCCCTATGTCATTTGTAAATATCTCTATACTGTCTAATAAAACTTTCAGGTTGTTTCTACTGTTTGTGTAAATCTTTAAATCGTCCATGTAAAGTAAATGATTGATCCAGTAACTATCTCGAAGTTTGTACCCTTTTAATTCGTATTTGTTAAGTATGTATGAAAGAGGATTGATTGCCAAACAAAATAGTAAAGGAGAGAGGGAGTCGCCCTGAAATATTCCGCGTCTGATGTAAATCGGATCCGTGGTTATGGAGTTTTGGGAGCCTCGCGCTGTCATCACTACTCTCCACGAAGGCATTGAGAGTCTAAGAAATTTCTTGACTACAGCAGGACATTTGTAAATGTCCAGGATCTTAAGGAGCCATTCGTGAGACACGCTATCGAAAGCCTTTTGGTAGTCAATCCACGCCATGCTCAGGTTCTTGTGTGAGCGACTTGCGTCTTCTAAAATGGCCTTGTTAACCATGAGGTGGTCTTTGCATCCCCTGGCACCGCGCCGACAGCCCCTTTGTTCTACTGCCATTATGTTGTTCTCATGGCAGTGATGGTAAAGTGTGTTAGCTAAGATGGAGGTTAACACTTTGTATATGCTTGATAGACAAGCGATAGGCCTCCAATTTTTGGGATCTTCAGTGTTTTCATTTTTGGGTATCAATATTACCTGACCCGTCGTAAACCATTCCTCTATCGCTTCCCCCCCTGTAATTAAATTCGTGAATAATTGTGCTAAATATTTATGTGCGCTAGTGAAATATTTTAAATAATAATTTTGTATCTTATCTATTCCCGGTGTTTTCCAATTAAGTAACTTCTTAACTGCAGTTTTAACTTGGTCTTCTGAAATCTCTTCTTCATTTATTGTGGTAACCTCATTTGATGAAATTTCTATTTCCGTAATCCAATTGGCCTCCCTATTATATTGTACAGGTTGTGATAATATTGATTCCCAAAATTGTTGAACACTTTCTTTACTAGGTATATTTACATCAGCGTTGCTTTTAGCTCCTAAACTTCTATATAACCTATGTTCATTTTCTTTAAATAATTTATTTTGTTCTTGTTTTGTATTCATAATGTCGTACCTTTTTAGTCTACCTGCAAGTGCTTTTACTTTTTGTTTGATGATTTCTGTTGTGTTGTCGTGGTCGTTTTCGTTTTGAATGTTGTATTTAGTGTATAGTTTGTCTTTTATTTTTTGCATTCTACGAGTATTAATTTCGCGTTTAATTTCTAGTAGTTGTCCTAATTCTTTCCTAAACTTTTCTATTTTAGTTTTTATTCTTCTTTTCCAAGGTGGTTCTGATTTTTGTTTTATTGTGTCTTTCGGTTTAAAAGGAGTTTGATTATTGTTAATTATTAGAGTTTTGGCGGCTGCATAAATGACATTGTTAATTTCGCGAAGACTACTGTGGGTAATTAATATACTAGGCAAGTATTTATTCAAAGTATCTAAGTTTCCTATAAATTTCCTATTTATTTGTGCTTTGGGAAGAATTAAGCGTTCTGCTAGTGGTGTTTCTTTCGTTTCTGCTAAAACTTGTAAGAAATGTAAGATGAGTGTATCCTGATCCTCATTTACTTCTACACTACCGGTCAGCTGGTCTATTGTTTCTACTTGTTCTAGTGTGTGTTGTGTGTGCGGGTTGTGTAGTATGTTTTCTGTTGTTGAGTGCATTGATGTGTGTGGCGTGTCTTGGTCGTTATGTATGTCTTCTGGGGTTTCTATTGTTAGTGTTCCTTCTGCTTGTTTCTGTATCCTATCGATCAACTCCTGGGAAATAAGTTTCTGTTTAATTACGCTACGAGCCTGATTTGAGAGTGTGTTTCCTGTGAATCTGTGTATTTTTGGGTTGTTGGGATTTCTCTCAACAAACAGTGACTTAAGCCTCTCTATATACCCTGAACCTCCTGAACGTGCCCTAAAGTAGCAAAACATCAACTCGTGCAATTCCTCTGTCGACCACTTTCTTCGTCTATCATTGTTATTTACGGTATTTGTGGTCGTTGCCGATGAGCCGGCAGAGTGTGTGAGCTCAGCTCTACTCTGCAAAGCTTCACCAGCCCCCTCCCCGCCCCGATGGTCGGCTGTAGTATTTTCGGGTCCCCCGACTCTCGCCCGCCTGTTCAGCGAAGAGCCGCTGACGGTCCGTATGCTGTCACGTCCAGCGTCAGCTCCAGACGTGCCCCGACGATCACCCTCGGGCAGCGGCCCTATGCGTTCTACATTATTAAGTCTCTCCATATTACTGGGTTACCTGACCTTGTTAGCCACGTAAGTTTTCATTGTACGTGTGTCCGCCCCCCACGTGGCTCGGTGTTCAGCTCGGACGTAAGGCAGGATTTTGGGGGGCTTATTATATATATTATATTATAATAATATAATAATTATTATTATATATTATTATATTATTATTTTTTAAAATTTTGGAATATTAAATAATAAATAAATCAAATATAGGGATCATAAATCTTCGGCAGAAACCATTGTGTCAAGCAAACACCCTTCGCGAGGCTATGCCCCTTATTGCGAAGTTGATCTCAACCTCAATTCACCATCCAAATATTTTTTTTTTACATTGCTCTGTAAATCTGATCCCAAAATTATTATCTGATTTGGTTTTGAAAAAAAAATATTTGGATGGTGAATTGAGGTTGAGATCAACTTCGCAATAAGGGGCATAGCCTCGCGAAGGGTGTTTGCTTGACACAATGGTTTCTGCCGAAGATTTATGATCCCTATATTTGATTTATTTATTATTTAATATTCCAAAATTTTAAAAAATAATTTTGGATAAGATGTTTAATTATATCACGTTAGGTGAGAAACTTTGATAACGGTGACTTATCCCTTCATCTGACACGTTAGCGTCCGGCGAAGTTGTAAGTTGTCAATACAGAGTTTTTCTTCGCTTGAAAAGTAATCCCTTCAGGACGGGTGTTCACTTTGAATATCCTTTGCTATTAGAAGCACGTTTCGAGGCTTTTTGCGTGGTTTTGCCGCGAAAAAGTTCACGATAACATGTTTTCTTACAGTGCAGTTTGGCACACTTAAGTAAATAACTGACATGTTATTGTAAACTATCCCGTTGTGAGGGACGTGTTTTTAATTTCCACGCATAGGTCAGTTTTCGGTTAGATGTAGGTAGGTAACATTTGTATGATTGTCCGCCTATAGTTGCGCTTTTGTGATAAAGTTTCCACTTTATCCTAAGGGCGTAGCTCGTGTAACGTAGTTAGAAACTCTTTCATTTGTAAGGTTTTATTCGTTAGATATTTTTGATACTGACCGGGCAATCATTTCAAATGTATTCGATTTGTTCCATAGAATAAGTTTTTTATATTGAAGGATGTCACTTCACCCCCGAGTCAGAAAATAAACCAAAGTTAAAGTTCCTTTTAATGTTTTAATTGAAAATCCTGAAGATCCTCGGTTCCTGGCGCGCCACGCGCTACAGTACTGACAGAATGCGGTCCTAAGTTGTTCACATTTCTAAGAAATTCCAGCAAAGGTCTACAGCTTGTGATTAAGTAATTTATGTGTGAACTTGGCTTAAGCCATGTGGAGTATTTGTAGCATGTGTGATATTTCCTGCAATGAGCAGCAAAAATCGGAAGTTTGCACTTTCTAAAACATTTAAATCCACTGATATATTTTATTTGCTTAACTCAGACGGGTATATATTGCGATATTCTGTCAGGCATAACACGACGATTTAAAATATCCATGAAAAACATAAACCGATCAAGCAGTCTCATCCAGATCAGGTTAATGTAAGCCGGTCATATTCTCCATTGCATAAGTTGCCCAAAATGAGAGATTCTGGTCATAGCAGGCCGGAAAAAGAATCGTTGTTAACCATACAAGTAGGGCTGCCATTTCGAATTTCGCCAAACCCGGACAAATATTTAAAAAAACCCGGACATTTGGCGTAAATCGCATTTTTTCCCCGGACGAGTCCGATTTTTTTGTTTAATAAAACAAGACCTAATTTTTAATATTACCATATTACTTAAATTCAATGAGGCCCTTCCTTACATGAAAAGTCAGGGCCGTCTCTAGCTCATGTAGTACCTAGTATTGAAAGATTGTGACTTAATGTATTTCGAAGGTCATAATTAAGGAAGCTCATATGGAAACTAGGAGTTACCTTCTTGATAGGTTAGACAAAAAATGTTGAAAAATACAAACAACTGTAATCTGAAGTCGCCGCGAGCGCGAAAATTTTTGAGTTTTGGGTCACTAAAGCACCTAAACTTGTATAATAAAAAAATCCGCAAAGTGAAGAAGCCGCAAGCGAAGCGAGCGCAAAATTTTTTGAATATTGGGATATTAAAGTAGCTAAACGTAAAAAAAAATTTGTCAAGAAAAGAAGCCGCGAGCGAAGCGAGCGCGAAAATTTTGGAGTTTTGGGACACTTCGACTTCTGCATTATTAGGCGCCTGGGTAATTCGCATACCCAGGCACCATAGGTTAAGATGGCCCTATGAAAAATGTCCGGGTTTTCCCCGGACACTTCTTGAAACCCCGCCCGGACGGCCCCCGGACGGCCTCCAAACGAGGACAAATCCGGGGAAACCCGGACGGATGGCAGCCCTACATACAAGGAACGTAAAGTCCGAACCTTTTAGTAGGTCGTCAACATAGTCGTCAGTTATGGCTCATACTTTAAGTTAAATGTTGCATTACGCTGGCGTAACCTTTGGGTGTGGTCCCTCGCCATTTACTCATGTAATTAATGTGACGAAAGCTGTGCAGTGCTAAAATTTATATTTTTCGATGTCAATACACTGGTAGGATATAAAGTTATATAATAAAGCTTGTTGTTGTCACATGTTTTACTGCTATTTCTTTATGAGGTGAGGTATGAATCAGTTGTACCTAAGTATTTATATAAATAGATACGGATGTAGGTAACCAATTGATTGCCTTATGAAGTAACAAATTATGATAACAAAGGTTTGACAATTCACTGGAAAATCTTTGAACTTTGAGAATAGCCCTTTGATCCGCGGTATAAAAACTGTAAGCTACTCAAACGAACATTTCTTTAATATGTAGTTTCGCACATTTTTTAAAATTAACAAGACACGTATCAATAACGGAAATCATTAATCTAGCAATTAATTGAATGCTAGGCTCAATGATCTTAGATATTCACGTTTTCCCGATAGATCTCCGTAATCGTGTGTAAAAGCTGCCAAGTATGGATATGAATAAATCAATGATCCATATCGGTGCATGTGTATTTCAATATGTCAGTTCATTATGAAATAACGAGGTAAATACTTTAGAGTTACATTAGCTTTTGAGCTGAGGGAACCTTAGGTCTAAAATCTTTAGGAAGCTAGCCGATCAGAGTAACATCCACATTTAGAACGAATCCATGTTGGATAAGAAGTTTATCTAATCCTGTGCCTATTCATCCAATTCTTCATGAGATAAGTCTTACCTACGTATATCTAATTCAAAAGAAATATAATTCACAGCTTGACGTATCAAATAAAGCAGCGTTTCCCATTTGGTGGGTCGCGACCCGGTACCGGGTCGCGAAAAAAAAATACCGGGTCGCAGCATTGCCTCCATATTTTAAATAAGTACCTCTAGTAAGTATCTAGCATCACACCCACTCTTAATAACGACAACAATTAAGTATAAAAAGTACCTTTTCAGTTGCCGAAATTAGTAAAATCTGCGTAGCTGTGTACGTTTTCTATTGCATTATTGTCCTAGCAGGTAATAAACTCGACCGTTGGCATGTGGCTAACCAAGCAATAAATTTTTAATGCCTTTTGTCACAACCTATAAATGTGAAGCAGGGTTTTCAACACTAGTGTACCTCAAAAATATATATGGAAACAGACTTGAAGTCGAATCAGAGCTCAGGATAAAACTTTCAATATACTTATATGCGTTTTATTTTGCCTAATACGAAGCGAATTTGTGTTTAATTCCTCGTTAAATTTGAGAAATTCTCGAACAAACACTACTTTTATGTCCCAAACTCAAAAATGTTCGCGCTCGCTACGCTCGCGGTTTCTTTACTTTCCACTTAAATTTTTTATCACATGCAGCTACTTTTAATGCCCCAATACTCAAAAAAAATCGCGCTCCCTTCGCTCGCGGCTTCTTCACTTCACAGTCACCTTTTATTATATATGTTTAGGACTTTTAGTGATCCAGAACTCAAAAATTTTCGGGCTTGCTTCACTTTACAGTTGTTTTTATTTTTCAACAATTTTTTAGTCTACCCAAAAGTCTGGCAAAAAGGTAGCGTCGTTTTTAAGTTATTTTATTAATTAGAAAGTAACTTCTAGTTTCCATATGAACTTTCTTATTTACGGTACTACTTTAAGTCCCAAAATTTTAATACATAAGCGCCAGCACCAACAAAGAGTTATTTACGTTTGGGCTACATTTTAAGTAATTTTATTTGAGTTTTAAAATATAACAAAAAATTTCACGCTCGCTTCGCTCGCGCGATCAGGAGCTATGTCCCCGTGTTTTTGCATTCACCAACCAGCAATAACTTATGTACGATTGGGCTACATTTTACGTAATTTTTGCTTTGACTTGGTCACTATAAAAAAAAAATAGTGTCGTATGGGTTTGAATTGCAGTTGGAGGGCGCCGTAGAAATCTCGCCCAGGGCACTGGTATAGTTAAAATCGGCACTGCTAATACCTATTTCAGTGGGTCCAAAATCTTAAGTGGGTCACGAAGGAGGAGTATGAAATTTACCGGGTCACAGCAGAACAAAGTTTGGGAAACGCTGAAATAAAGCAATAACGATTAAGCTAGCCAATAAGCTGACTGACCCACTGACATAATTCTTAATAAACATTTTATTACAATTGCTATTGGCCAATATCGATCATAAGGAAGCACTTACAGCGAACTTTCGCATTTAACAATAAGATCTTGACCTTTTATTCGCAATATAAACGTAGTTATAACAAATTCTTTTGTTTTATTTTATTTAATAGTAGTATTTGAGTAGGTACTGGCCATTTCCGCGTTGGTTTAGCCCACGTAAGTCGGTATTGTACCTCCTTTACTAACCTACTGCTATTGTTTTTGCCACTCTGGCATAGGTGCAGCCAGATATATAAGTATGTTGGTAGGCTGCCCCTTCTATTAAATGTTCAATCTATGAGTTGCTACTGAAGTAACGACAGCATGGTCAGTTTTGGGTTCCTTTCACAATATTAATTTCAGTTAAAAATGGGAATAAAACAAAATGTAATAATTTCCACATTCAAGCTTTTAATTTTGTGATTACTAAATGAATTGTTTGCTGAAATATTTTTTACCAATTAGTGTCTTTATATTGCGTAGGATTGATGAAATTTTATGATCTTGCCAAATTGTTGAGCAGGAAAATGATCAGTTGTTTGGCATGTTATGACTAACGTAATTAAGTAATAATTAAGAGATATATTTTATTGCCTATCAATCTCTGTATGTCAAGGGATACAGGTGTCCGATAAACACAAGTTTGGTAACAGTCAAATGTTATTCAAGACATGGCAACATTCAAGGCACGTTCCTAAGTTTTTATCCTCCTACAAAAGCCATAATTTGCTAACATTACGCCGATTGTTAACGTAACAAACCAATTCAGAACTACATATTAAATCACTCAACCTGTCATCGAATTCGTCAGACCAGTAGACCGTTTCAATTCCGAAAAACTGTTACAGAACCAAATAGACCAGAAAAACGTCTTTTGTACCTACGTCAACAACACACAAATGCGAGCTGCTTTCTCCACTAGATTCTTCGATTATTTAACCAACTGGAGCCGCCATGAGCACAGAACACCCCGAGGGCAGCCAATGCATCAAACAGTGATACTTATTCATGCACTTATGCATTTTTGATCACTTCGCTAATAAAAGTGTGTGCATACGACAAAATTGTCAAACATGGTGAACAAATCATTGTGGGGAGGTACCGCAGTGGCGTCTCCTGTTGGTTGAATGCTCCAAGAGCAGAACCATCGAATCGTGAAATGGAAGCTTGCGCTGACTCTCGTGGACCATTGGTCGAGTGGTCGCAATAGGTGTTGGTCTAACAATGGTAATGCTTGCCATTTGGTCCGTGACGAGATTTGGCTAATACACCTGTGTGTGCGCAATCTTAGGGGTGACTCATTTGGGGAAATTCTTGCTGATTTGTTAGTGCAAGGGATTCTTTCATACCACGGACTTCCTTGTCAGTTCTTCTTGAGATCAACTCACTAGAACCGCGCATCTCGCTATAGCATATCCGTTTGAAACAATCTGGCGGTACATATCGTATATGTCTCGACTATATCTGTTAATTCTCTTTCCACTGCTACATAGGCTTAGGTGTTTCGAATTTATGAAGTAAAACATCAACAAGAATTCCATAATTTTTCTCATTACCACTAGCCCATCTACAACGATTATTATACTGATTACATGGCTTTGCAGTTCTCCTTTTATTAACCGACTTCCCAAAAAGGAGGAGGTTATCAATTCGGCCGGTATGTTTTTTTTTTTTTCTATGTATGTACATCGATTACGCCGAGGTTTATTGACCGATTTACGTGATTCTTTTTTTGTTCGACGCGGAATAGCTGCCAGATGGTCCCATAGTCATCAGGTCAGGATCTGATGATGGAAACCCTGAGAAATCGAGAGCAACCTTCAAAAGTTGTAGGCAAACATAGGGTAAAAAGTTGACACTCAGATGTATGCCTGAAAGCACTATTCAACAGTGAAGGTTTGGAGCTGACCTGATGATGGACATCAGAGAGGGTCGAGGGAACTCGACAACTGAATATGTAAACTACCTCGTGTTTGGGCTTATAATATTTGTATTGACGAGATCTTTGCAACAGTGAAGGTTTGGAGCTGACCTGATGATGCAGACCAGAGAAGGTCGAGGGAACTCGACAACTGAAAATGTAAAATACCTCGTATTTGGGCTTAAAATATTTATATTGATGAGAACTTTCTACTTATATGGATAGTGACAGCTATTTGTATCACTGAAAAGCTGTAAATAAAAAACTTTTTTACAAAAAAATTAAACCGACTTCCCAAAACACTAAAAAGCCAAAAAATAACTAATTTTAGGTGCATCGGCCTAGAAGTCGGTGGCAAAATTAACTTAGGCACATCCTTGATTAGACACCGACTTATAGGCCGATGCACCTAAAATTAGTTATTTTTTGGCTTTTTAGTGTTTTGGGAAGTCGGTTTAATTTTTTTGTAAAAAAGTTTTTTATTTACAGCTTTTTACTGCGTGACCGAATGGTTCTCAAAAAGGTCTCGTGTTAGAACGTCATTTTTAAATTATTTCCATTAATATTACAGCCTGTTACTCTATATCGTGATCTCGTTCAACATGGTCAAGTCTAATTTACACGATATAACAATGTAGTCACACCAAAGTCTAGCTATTGTTATAGTGAACGAGCTCGTGAAGTAATGTATCACTATCACTCGTATCCGTCCATCGAAGGTCAGAGCTTGGCTAAGCTTTTCTAAAGCGCGGGCGCACGCTTGGATTACATTGTTTTCAGATTTGTTCAGGGCTGTCATGAACTAAATAATAGCGTAGTAGGCAGTAGGTCCTTACCTACTAGGTATGATAAGTATAAGATTATCACCAAACTGTCGATTCTAGATTATAATTTGCAGATTTAACTTTAGCAGTACTTAATTTGGGCAGTTCTTAAGTCAAAACTTCCTCCGGCATGATGGTGGGATAGAAAACGCAATAAAGCGGTAAGAATGTGTTATTGTGTTATCTATTACATAATACAATGGGTTATATAACGCATTATAGAAAATATTTGCAGAGTCAAGAAATATGATGCTGATTGATCAAGCTTTTGCTGCATAATCCGAATAAATTATGTTTTTGCAAGCTAAAATTGCTTTGTCATTTTATAATTTCTCCGTTATGTCTGTATGCATGAAACTTTCAATCCGTGATAAATATTTTTTTATGTACCTACATACAAGCAAAGACTATAAAAATACTTTATGTGTCGTCATATCTGTAAGCAAAACCAATAGTTTATTTTATAAGAATCGGGTAATAATCTAAGCGACTGGCAACCCTAACTTCGGTATAGTTCGGAAGGCTGCGCGCGCGCATATCGTGCCTTCAGTTTCATTGTCAAGTATAACGCAACGCTCCACGGATCCGTTTCGTCACTTTTAATTACATTTCGTGACAATGATCTATTTTTGTATTTTTTACAAATATTTTTCGACCGTTATGCAAATATTTTGCGTTTTTGGAACAATTTTAAGTGGATTGATCACGATTGAGTCATTTAAATTGTTCGGTCAATTATTGGAAGTTTGTAATACCATGCCGTGGTATTACCTATTAAAGTTTGTTCTTTTTTAAAACCCATATTTTTCTTTTGATAAGGCATTTTTATTAAGAGCTAAATGAGATAGGTGTACGTACGTATCTACTCAGACGCATCATATCATTGCTTTTAAAAGACGAACTCTATGGCATTTAAACGGAGTTCTTACCTAAGTGCAATGACCGGTAACCTGGCTATACCAAGATATCCTTATTAGTTATATTACATACTTGTCAATTTCTATCGTCTAAAGTACTTGTGCAAGTTAATACCTAAGTAGTACCTATCAGAGCTAAAAATTAACACTGTATCATAAAAAATGTGATTTTTGCGTTTCGTAACAGTAATTCGCAGTTTTTTAATAACTTACGGAAATAAGTGTTACAAAATTGCAACACAAAGAAGTTGCGAGTGATTTTCTTGTTTTTAAGGTGTGTACACACTTGTGTAATGAACGAAACCCGTTTAACTCGTCAACGTGATGTGTAATCGACAAATATTATGTCAGAGGCTTTTTATTACGATTAATTTGGAACAAATAAACAGTTCATTGCTCTTTTAGAAGTTAACCTTTAACAATTATATATAAAGTACCTAAACATAACTAAGCTTACTTCATTAAAATTAAGCATAGACACTTAATTTTATAAATTGCTTGCAGCTGTGTAAAATACGTGTAAGAAGGCTTTAAATTGGCAAAACGTATATCGCTGACCTGCTTTATTTACTAATTGGAAAGCTAAGATTAGATAGATATCTACTTAAGTACAACACATGAACTTTGGAGGTAGATGCTGGTGTTAGGTTTCATGAAATGTGCCTATAACTATTATACCACAGGTAATTTACTTCAACCATGTAAATAAATAACACTAACGTGACATTGGCTTGTCAAACACGGATTCTCCAGAAGTATTAGTAAAATATCTCAAGTGGCTCTGCAGCTACCTGGAGGCAAGCAGCACAGGTGTTGTGTGACCAAAAAGTTTCATAGCCCTTCAATATCTAACCTACCTATATTTTTTTTAAACTCTTACACGGATATTATTCTAACTGCCATTTTTATGTAAGTACTGGATAAAATACTGGTAATCTTTAATATACTGTCCTGTAACGTATAAACAAGCTGCGTCACTCCCTACGATTACGTTGATTAAACAGAAGCGCGTCATTCGCATCGCGTGTTGATATCATATTGTGTACAGATTTCACTTTCTATTGTGTAATAGACTCCTTGGTTAACACTTATTTGCTGTCAGTTGAAAGAAATGCTGACAGATACACGGAAATGAGATTACTGACGCCGTGCGTGATCGAGAGTAGGGCAAGTCTAGGGAATTCAATAAATCATATCGACATATTTCTTTGATTATGATATAAGGTCTAGGAAAAGAGACACACATCGTGCTGGTTCCAATTTTGAAAGCGATGTGTTTTTCTTACAGAGCTATCCAAAAAGTAAATACTCTATCAATCGTGAATTATAAATTCATAATAATACGGTTGGGAAATGAACAGCTATTTATAGATATTTAAAATTTGTATATTAAACAAATATTTTGCTAATTTCAATTCTAATAAAGCTATCAAATAGCATTAATATTCATGTAAATCGCATTCATTTTGTTAAACGGAAGGAAAGTGGTTTGACAACACTAATTTCTTTATGCAGATGAGAGTGCATAATTTCAACGAAAATAAACCAAATCAAACCACACTACATTCGCAAAAAAACTTTCGTTATTGATAATTTTGACATGTCATGTTACATACTAATACCTAACATTACCAACTGGCTGATAGTAATCGCTAATGTTATTTCAAATTCAAATTGGTGTTTAAAACACCAGATATTTAAAAGTAGGATTAATGCAAATATTACCAATAATGACTCTGTGATCCAGATAAAGAAGTGAGCAATAAAAAAAATATCAATAAAAACAAATCAATTTACTGGTTCGTCACTACCACCAGTGTGACCCCGGCCTAAGAACTTCGTGTAAAACTATGTAAGAAGATTCTAATGTGGTTATGCGAATTAGTTGTCATTACGTCTAGATTGTATTATGTGTTCCGGCAGCTGAACTCAAATGATATTAACTAATTTAATTATTCGCAGTTATATGCGAAACTGCGATTTTTGTGCAGTCGTTATTCGGATATGGGACTGTTACGTCAGAAATATCTCATTATCTAAACATAGCTTACATTTGGGCTTAGAAAAAGATGCTATTAAAGAACCTAAACTCTAAAAAGATCTTAGAAGCAACCTCTAGGAACTGGGAACTAAAATAACATCAAACCTACTTATATCTGTCATAACAGCAACTGTCCAACTAGCAACTATTAAATCCGTGAACCAATTAGCATATTATGCAACAGACAGATCTAAATCTCGTGTCTCAGAGGTCAATTAATCAAATTAATCACGACGCATGCGACACGATAGAATATAAACACGACATACTTACATTGGTACCGCTACAGTTGTACGCAGCATATGTGCGCAAGATCAACGACTCGTGTGATCTATTTACTACGAGTTGAATGCGCGGGCGCACCTATGAGTGGACTGGTCACTGCACGTGTGGTTTGGGGTATTAAGGTTGTCAGTCATTTTGAATGCGTCTTTATAGTCAATGGGTTTTGAGTTTTACTATAGGGACACCTCTTTTCATACCTATGTGAATAAATCACTGGTTAAATAGATTGAATGGACCAAGAATATCCTTGTCATGTTGACCTAATTTAAAACGACTTTTAGTCTGAGAACAAAAATAATGTATCCACATTTTGAAAACACAGTCTGGAATAAAATCTGAGATGAAGATAACTTATGGAAAGGAATAATATTTATGCTGCATTGATCCTCAACTTTTGGAGATGAGAGTGTTAGTATCTGTGGTACATTTATATTTCTTCTGTATTAGTTATGGTATCACTCTGTTGTCTATTGTCAAGGTTCTCTCTCCTCGCCACGTTTGTTTGTGTGTCCTTTGCATATTAAATATTAAGTAATAAGTAATAATGTACGTCCTAGGTTATATTAAAGTGAAAATAAAAGATGATTAAAAACAAGATATTTATTTTAACATGGTAGCAGAGCGTGGTTGCTAAAATAGAAAAAGATGGCTTCGAAAAATTGTGATATAAATATTCCCATATTCGATGGCACGGATTATAGTAATTGGAAAATACGAATTCTCAAGTTTCTGCAATTTAAAAAATGTAAGGATGTCGTTATGAGAGCGAAAACTGAAGCCGACAAAGTTGAGTGGGACGACAAAGATGTCCAAGCAACGAATTACATATATAGTGCAATAAGCAACAAGCAGTTGGAATATGTAAGTGAACTTGATTCAGCCTACGAAATAATAAAGAAATTCGACCAGATGTATTTAAAGAAATCTACAGCGTTACAAATAGTGTGCAGACATAATCTCGAAAATATAAAATTGAAAAATTACTCTGAAGTGTCTCTATTTTTCGATGCGTTTGAAAAAGCTGTAAACGAGTTAAAACAAGCAGGTGCAGTGGTATCTGAATCAGAAAAGCTGAATTATATGTTAAAGGCACTACCAGCGAGTTATAGCTATATAGGTGATCTGATTGATGTCTTGCCGGAGGGTGAAAAGACAGTAGACTATTTAAAAAGCAAAATAAAGTTAAAACATACAGAAAACGTAAGTGAAGTTACAAATGATACATCAAATACTTTTAAGGCAGAAACCAAGCCATCATATAATTGCTATAATTGTGGAAAACCTGGTCACCTAAGCCGAGATTGTAGATCTGTAAATGTATACCGTGGTCGAGGACATAGTTTTTATCATAACCGAGGACGTGGTGTTTCAAATTATAGAGGACGTGGTTTGCCAAATTATCGTGGACATTCATATAATCATAATAATCATAGAAGACGAGGTTCAGGAAATTATCACCAGAATAGTCCGGAAAATCCAGGTAACAACTTTCACGCTACTATTGTACACAATACTTGCACAACGAAGGAGAATAAGCCAGAGAATGGTCAAATAACCTGGTTATTGGATAGTGGCTGCACAGACCATATTATTAATAGCGACGAGTACTTCAATACTTATGAGACATTAACTAAACCTATTAAAGTTAAAATTGGGGATGGAACAATATTAGAGGCTACAAAAATTGGCAACATTAAAGTTTATTTTTTAGTCTGTGGACAGAAATCTGAAGTGACTTTGACAAATGTATTTTTTGTAAAAGAAATGAGAGCAAATTTATTGAGTTATTCTAAAATTACTGATAAATATTCAATTACATCAAGAGGAAAGTTGACAAAAATTTACGACAATTATGGAAAGGTTATAGCAATTGCAATTAAGGATGAAAGACTATATAAGATGAAAAGTTACATGTGTGAAGAAATATCGCAAGTAAATATAACTAAAAAGGATATGACAATAAAAGAAAAACTACATCGTACTTTGGGCCATATAAATTTTAATAATTTGGAGTTAATGTGTAAAAATGAATCATTAGAAGGATTACCTAAAGAGATTGAATATGAATATTTAAAATGTGCCATATGTATTGAAAATAAAATGCATAACCTACCATTTCAAAATAATCGCCGAAGAGCAGAGGGTATATTGGATATAGTACATACAGATTTGAATGGGCCACATCAGACAATGGGATATAATGGAGAAAAATATTTTTTGAGCTTTATTGATGATTATAGCAAATTGGTCAAAGTTTATTGTATTCGGTCAAAGGACGAGGTATATGACTACTTGGTGCAATATGTTAATGAGGTACAGAACTTGACAGGAAAGACAGTAAAGGAACTACGGTGTGATAATGGAAGAGAATATATTAATGCTAGATTGTTTCAGTTCGCGAAGGAGAAAGGAATGATTATAAGGCCTTGTCCAGCATATGTTCATCAGTTGAATGGAACAGCAGAACGGTATAATCGAACACTAATGGATATGGGTCGATGTCTTTTAGCGGAGGCCAAAGTGGAAAGAAGATTTTGGCCAGAAGTAATTAAAACAGCTGCTTACCTTAAGAATAGAACCTTAACAAATACTATAGAGAGAAAAACTCCATATGAAATATTTTTTAGAAGGAAGCCATCTGTTCAAAATTTAAAAATGTATGGAAGTAAAGTTTTTGTAAGAATTCCGGAAGAACGGAGAAGATCTAAATGGGATAAGAAAGCTGAAGTTGGAATTTTACTTGGTTATACTGATACTGGATACAGAGTGTTGATTAAAAACAGAGTTATTATTGCTAGAAATTGTGATATAATAGAGGAAGATGTTAAATTATGTGGTATTGAAAATGAGGAAGAAAATAATAATGAATGTAATACAAAAGAAATTGAAAAGGATAATAAAAAGACTGAGGAGGAATCAGATAAGGTAGAAAATGATGAAACAAGTGTAATAGAAAGTAAAGATAAAGAGCAAAATAGACATTCAGCAAGACAAGTCAAACCTCCAGTTCGTTTTGACGAAGAATTCGGGTATTATTGCATATACTGTAACTATTGTGATGCTTCGGCACCATCTAATTTTCAGGAAGCAACTTCATGTAATGAGGCAATGCAGTGGAAAGAAGCAATGAATCGAGAGATGGATAGTTTAATGAAAAATAACACGTGGACTCTAGTTAACAAACCTCCCAAGGACAAAAAGGTAATAGATGTAAAGTGGGTGTACAAGAAGAAGAGTGAAAATGAGTATAAAGCAAGGTTAGTAGTTAGAGGTTTTCAACAAACAAACTGTATAGATGACACATATTCTCCTGTTGCTAAAATGCCGACACTTAAACTATTATTGTCTTATTGTTGTCAAAATTCTTTAATTATACATCAAATGGATGTGGAAACTGCTTTTCTTAATGGTAAAGTATTATCTGAAGTATATGTGAAGCAACCAATTGGCTATGAAAATGGTACTGATAAAGTCTATAAATTAAATAAATCATTATATGGTTTAAAGGAAAGCCCCCGGGCATGGTATGAATGTTTTAATGATTTCTTAACTAATTTTGGTTTTTGCAGAAGTAAATATGACTATTGTTTGTATGTTAGAAAAGATAACAATATAACTGTTTATATTCTTCTATTTGTAGACGATTTATTGATATGTTGTGAAAGTGTAGAAGTTATTACTGACATTAAAACTAAATTATCTGAAAGGTTTAAAATGAAGGATATGGGTAAAGTAAAAAATTATATTGGTATTGAGATTGAGTACATGTATAATCAAAATAATGTCTTAACTTTGAGTCAGAAATCTTATATAGAGTCATTAGCTAAACGGTATAATATTGAAAATTCTAAATTGTTTAAAACTCCTATGGAAATTAATTTAAAATTGACACAATGTGATGTAAATGAAGATGTTAAGTATAGAAATTTGATTGGTGCACTTTTATATATTAGTTCAGGTACTAGGCCTGATATATCCTACAGTGTTAATTATTTAAGTAGATTTCAAAACTGTTACAATGAAACACATTTTAAGTATGCTTTGAGAGTATTAAAATATTTGTATTTGACAAAAGATCTTAAGTTAACATATTGTAATAATAGTAACACTGATATTGTAGATTGTTTTGTGGATGCTGATTGGGCAGGAGATATTTTAGATAGAAAGTCTACTACTGGATTTGTCATTAGATTATTTGGAAATATTATATACTGGAAATCAAAGAAACAAAGTAGTGTAACAAAGTCTTCAACATTTGCTGAATATGTAGCCTTATCAGAAGCAGTAACAGAATTAAATTTTCTTGTTTGTTTAATTAATGAAGTCTTTACTAAAGTTTGTACACCAGTGAACATTTATGAAGATAATTCAGGAGCTGTAGCTATTTCAAAATATGGAAACTTTACAAAGAATTCTAAATATATTGAAGTTCATTATCATTTTATACATGAAAATGTTAAGCAAGGAAGAATTAATGTTGTAAAAATAGAGTCTGAAAATAATATTGCTGATATCTTTACAAAAGCTTTGGGAAATGTTAAATTCATTAAATTTAGAGAAATGTTAAATTTAAAGTAGTTAAAAGTTTGTTAAAATTGATTAGGTATGACATAATATGGTATGGTATGATAAGAAACTTTGTGTTAATGTTTAGAAATATAAATGTAAGGAGGCGTGTTAGTATCTGTGGTACATTTATATTTCTTCTGTATTAGTTATGGTATCACTCTGTTGTCTATTGTCAAGGTTCTCTCTCCTCGCCACGTTTGTTTGTGTGTCCTTTGCATATTAAATATTAAGTAATAAGTAATAATGTACGTCCTAGGTTATATTAAAGTGAAAATAAAAGATGATTAAAAACAAGATATTTATTTTAACAGAGAGCATGAATGATGGAGCAAAAATACTTGCAGTGGCAACCTATTTCTTGAAGAATGAGGCATGAGAAAAGCTGTGAAACACAGCGGCGCGGCGATAGCCTATGTTAGCCTATGACAGCCCTAACCTATGTTAACATTTACTTTGTTGATGTAGGTATAATATTAACATAATTGCCGCCTATTGCACGTGTTACAAGCCTGAGATTTAAGTGGAGGCTAATTATTTTGCATACCTCTACGTACTTAGCTATTGCTACAGTTTGATGTAGACTAATTCTTGAGTAGTGTTACCTAAGAAAGTTTATAAGCCTTTAACGACATAAGCACGTTCTTCCAGGTTTCTGAACTCTGTATTACTAAGTCCTGGGGATAAACAGTTTTGAAGTCATGAATCAATATTAAATGCAGTAACAGGAATGCAGTCTCCTCTGCATTGATCCGAAGTGGCCAGAGGTGACGTAACACCAGATCGGCTCAGGAAAACTCGCTGGCACATTAGCATTTCACCGCCTGCCCTCAATATCGTACGATTTATGGAATTTCTCAATATCCATCTATAACATGCGTGCGATTTAATCACTTTACCTTTAGCTAAAGACACTGCAAGGTGTAAATTCGATGATGTAAATAAAACAGTTTAAGAAAACCGACAATTATAATAAAACTTGCTAACCTGCTTACGAAATGTTGCAAAACTAATATTTTCTCTGTAATAGTTTACAATAACTGTTTTTCCGGTACAACGCACAATAGTTGTTATAATAATGCCATTTTGCAATAAAAACAAATGCACTCATCAATGAAAGGGTTTCTTGTAACAAGTATCAAAATAACTGTCTATGGTGAAATTAAGGCTTTAATCAGCTTCAATTGTTATCTGATTCCATTATCTGGTCAACATTTACCTAACACCTGTTCTCATAAAAAGCAAAGTCATCATTCTAGGCCCTATGATCGCAGTGACAATCCCACTACATAGTACCATATAACGCAACACTTGCATAATGAGCAATCAATCGGCTTCATAGGCAATTAATTGAATGGTCACAATCGTATCGTGAGCATTACGACAGATGACATAGATGAAGATCTAGTTGAACCTGTTCAGTGACATGTGTGTCAGTGTCGTCACGAGTGTGCTGATGACCAGTGCCAGGGTTAACACGCATTGCTATATGTTAGTAGGTACAATACATACGCATGATAGCTGTGCAATTGTAGCCCAATAGAATTTTGAAAGCCAGTTACAATGGGATTTGCCTTATTTGCTTAAAAGCACAGATACAAGAATCATCTCCAATATAAATTCATAAGTGCACGGAAAAGTCTTCCTTAGATTTGGACACAAACCACGATTTGAAATGATTCAATTTGATCAGGATCAGCACATGCATAATATTAGTTATCTAGCCATGACCAAGTGATTTAGCTAAATAATTGATCAGACAATTTCACACATGGAGTAGAAACATGCTTTGTTAAATTAACTACGCGTGCCGGTCCGCAGCAAATAACGGTGTCAATTGGCAACTTTTTCCCATAGTTCTATTCAATAATAGGCTTTAATTGTTTGTCAGGTTATCAACGACATCTACTAATAATGTTCCTAGTTGCCTCATCAGAATTCAAACATATCTTGTGGATGACTGAGAGCTCTTCAACCGTCTGTAAGAAGCAAGAATGCAATGCTACCTGTCTAGATCGTCCTTAGATTAAAGAAACTTGAAGGCTGCTCATTTGAATGTTTTCTCATTATAATTACGACTTTGGCTCGCGTGTCGCCGTTACAAGAATCCGTTTCCTCGATTTTGGATGGTTTTATTATTTTCGGATCGAACTTCCGAACGGTTTCCCGCCTATTCATTTGGTAGTTTCTCATCCTATTTCCTTCTCATTATCTTTTAATTGAAGGTTAATTTTAAGTATAGAAAGCTTGTAAACAAACGTGACGTTTATATCCTGCCTAGTAGTAAAGAAGAAAATGGTAAAATCTCCGGAAAACACTGATCCATCACTATTTTAACTTAATATTAATAATTAGTTTTACGACAACTCCGACATCGCCATTTATTGCTGTAAGTTTAATGAATTATTATCCAGACGTTTTAATATTACGTTAGAAGTAAACGATTAGGGATTGCACGCAAGTGCACGCACGCTAGGAAGTCTTCAATAATTACAAATTACGCCACTATCAGAATGTACGATAATCGTTATAAAAATGAAAGTTATGCGTATAATTCAATGCCAGAGGATAAATCAAATAAATCAAATTGTAAATGAAACAAAGCTTATTTGCACTGGTAGGTCTAAATAAAGTTTAGTATTGGCTAAAGCATTTGAATTACTGGACAAGACGGTTTGATGCATAAATTAATTCGAAAAACACTCCTGTTTTTAGATTCAGCGGTATTAATATCCTGAACTCTCGTTTTAGCCTAGTAGTACTAAATATGTATGAACAATATTATATTGGATGATTCTGTAAAGATAACATTTACAGTGATTCCCCAAGGAACAATTTTGGGACCACATGAATATGACAGTCGAGCAAGTTTTTGCACTGGTTTTAATAACGTTAAGTAGCATTTTACACCTAATTAATATTTATAGAACACCAGTGTAAACTCCATAACTGTAATTTTCAAGCAGATAAAACAAAATTACATAATTAAACACCAAACAATGCTGACACAGAAACCATCTTCCTAATTACCACCAACGTTCAAAATTACGTGTTTATTTAATACAAATATGTAATACGTGTACTAAGTATACATATTTCACGTAATACAAACTTATTACAATGTTCATAGGCCGTATAAAGTGGAGTCGCGTCTCGCGTCACCGTCGCCCGCGCCGGTGAGACAACGTTACGCAACGAGCCGTTCTATGTGAAAATGAAAACCATTGGGATTTACAACACTGAGAGTAGCCAGACCTGTCTAGATGCTGCCGATAAAAATTAACTCGGTAAGCTTGACTGAGGAGTTCCGTAAAGGAATGATGGCGCTGAGAATTGACGTGATGGCTTTGTTTATTCGATTAAATAAGATTTTGATGGTAAATTGATAGAGAAAAAGTAAAACTACTTCGAAATATGGAAACTGTTAAATACACGGTTTAACAAAATAATAGTAATAATGGCTTGTAAACCCCATAATTAAAAGCATAACCGCAACATTCAAGAGATAAACATCACCTCTTTAAACCTAAACTTATTTGCATCTGCAAAAGCTATTCAATTAACCACAAATGGTCTGCATCAGATCGATTTCATCAGCTTATCGATACGAGCAGCATCTCGATTCAAGTTGTGTAACATCACTTAATCGTTTATCTTTAGAGGAACTACGCACAATATCCTCACGACATCTCATTGTCGATGGCAGAGTAAATCGAATGGTCTCTGGTATAAACGACCGTGGAATTGGTCAATAAGGTAAGCATGAAGGTATGTCTAACTGGTGATCAACCGTGTTGCGCTTCTTGCTAAACAGACAGATTTATTAGCGTTGGATAACTAGAATCTGTATCTATGTAATAGCTTAACGGGTCAATCGTTAATGCTAAGGTTCTTTTACGATCCATCTAACTTTTCGTTTCGCCGAGACTACTGAGTTCTGAGAAAAGCAAGTTAAACCGGCTGTCTCGGCTGTCTTCATTGAGGAAACATTAAGCCAGACATTGTGGGAGTCAGGAAGGAAACTCAAGCAAAATGGATTCTGCTGAATCTACATATTAAGATTAGATTCCTACTATAGCTGTCACACTTGAAAAAACACTTTTTCCTGCAATTAAGCAATTTTTCGTAATCGAAGCTCTCTTTTGAACTTTGTAATAGATTCATTTGCAAGAAGTAGGTAACAAGTGGTTACAAATTGTTTTATTCCGACAAGCCATTAAGATGAGATTATAACTGAACGTATGCAAACTACTTGCAGACAATGGTTGAACGTGGCCCACATACTAGAGGTGTTAAGGACCGTGCTCATGATATGAATACCTACGTTAAACTTTTCTATTACAAAACTTTTACGAATGGTCAACTTAAATTGCTAGTTCTATTAAGCGTAACATTTACTACTAATTTTATCTTTCATTTACCTATTCTTTAATTGCGAATTAAACTATGAAGTTGAGTGAGCCCCCAAAATTTGCTCTAATTGCATAGCTCTATTAAAATTACAATTACCCTAAGACTATCCAGTATCTTGATGACAATCTTAGTACTCAAATTGGTTGATTATTATGAAGTTGATCAACATTCCAGCAGATTATGCGGTTAATTAGCCCATCTTTATGCTTCACGCCCTTTGCAAGCATACCTGATTAGGGGTGACAACGTGAGGCAAATTGACATTCTATAGCCATCAAAGAATAGTGCTTCTACTTTCAGGACACAGACACAGGACAGGAGATTTCCCTTCATCCCCTGTTTTTTATGTTGCTCCCCTTTACAATGAGACTAAACCAAGGGCCATCGCGTTAGTAGAAAATGGGCTGACGAGCTGCATCCACTTAGACTGTAAGCCGACCCTGTTGAAAAAAGGCTAAACAGATGATAATTTTGCAATCTGCTGTAAAGATTGCACCGAATTACCGTCCATACAGTGAGCAACCTCCTTCACAAAGCGCAGTTCAGAATACGAAACACATGCAAAGCTGAACTTGTTAGCTTACGAGGGGTTACGCAAACGCTTTCTTCATTGAAAACATTACATAGACAAGCTATTGACTTGTAAATGCAGCTTGCGCTCTGAACTATTTCTGTGTAGTTTTTGTTCTGAGTTACAAATTGGATACGATTATGCGACTGTTTGAACTTTAGTGTCAAAAGGTTTGTTTGTGGTGTCAGGAACTTCGTTAGTTAGGCAATTGATATTAATAGTTACTTCTGTGTCGCTCTAGATATAATTAATAATTAAGTATATAGCTCCATAGAAGATTGATCTTGTATAATATTTAGTTATTAGGCATGTTTCTGCCTGCATATTAAAATATTAGTTACGGCAATTAGGCTTCAAATTAATTGGAAAATGTAATTAGTTAGCCACGACTAACTTGACGCGACTCATTAAACAAGTTATGGTCCAATTAGGTTATATTTTAGCCAAACAAGTTGTAAAACAAATCCTTTCTTAATTAATTATGATTTATAAAACACTAATTGAGCATTAGATGTCATCTTTGCTTCACGATCTCAATAAATCAAGGTTATTGAAGCACCTGGCTTGTTAAAAATATCGCAAGTTTAAACATTTAATTATTCATAGATTTTTTGTTTACAAACTCCTTAGTAAATTGCATTTAAAAAAACATTACAAATGTCACCGTATCTATGACTTTTCGCAACATTTTCCCGCCAATTTGCTTATTTTGCTATGATATGTAGATAAACATTGCGAAAATAAATAAAAAATCTTTGATGCAATTGTGTTACAAGATAATTTAAATATTTAATAGGTAATAATTAAATAGATCTTTCAGAGATCTTGATCTTGCGGTCAATAGCTGACCTACAAAGTTTATTAAAAACATAATAAGATGTATTAGCAACGGTCAACTATTCAAATAGTAGGTACCTACTGTCAAATTGTTGCTACAATACTTGTTTTGGTGACCTTACTCTAATAACAGTAGTTTTCATATTATGTAAAAATATTTTCTTGGTTTAAAAACCGCAAGGAATATCTAATTATATAGGTAGTTTATCCAATTGCAGTAATTATTTAAATCCTTGGAGGATCCTGTAGAAGCAAAATGGACGGCCACAAGACCACAGACAAAGTCACGGAGGCTCGTGACAGCTCTTGCATAACATAAATAAAGCGAGATAAGTATCGCGGTTCCTCTGTAAAAATGCATTCTAAACATTGAATGGCAATTCCAAATTACCCATAAAGTATCCAAATCTGATATCGCCCATAATTTTGCAATAAAATGTCGGCTTTGATAAAATGTTGCCAAGTCATTTTATATCTGATCCCTTTTCCCCAATTTGCATTTCAGGCAGGGTCTTTTTTTTCTTTTACCAAAAAGGTTTAGCTTGTAGGCTTGCAACACAATACGAAGGATCCAAATCTTTTTTTATTGTGCCAGGACAGGGGTCAATGATTTATAAGTGCTAAAATGCAGCTAAATGTATTTTGTATGTTCATGTGAATTATTATTTGATACTTATTGCTCGTATCGGTATCATTCTTACCTCAGATACAAATTAAATTTATTTAATCTTATTTCTTTCAAATATTTCTCCGATTCACGAAAGTGACAAGCTAACTAATGGTATTATTATTTTTGGTTTTGTTTTCATATGCTAATTCCGTTAGATGTTCTTTCCTCGAACCGGACAATGTGACCGAAACCGTGTATTTATATAACATATATACTACCTATTATGTGAGACATAATACCTATTATTTAGACTAATTCATTCACCTTTGAACGAAAGGATAACATGGAAATAATTAGAAAGTGCATTATAAAAAATGCTAACGTTGTGGACAGTGGCGCAACGTTCGAGAGACTACCGTCAAGCATTAGTTAGACTTGATGGAGTTAACTGATAGCTACATTAATGATTTTACTTTTAGCAAATCCAATAAAAAATATCACAACCACAAAATCCGCAATCATGCTGTGTTACAAATAACAAATATTTCGTAATTTTATAGTAGAAACAATTAAACTCATTTCGTATTTGTAACAAACATTGCCCATTCAATATTTTGTTTCAATTTGAAAGCAATCTCAGTTACCCACTGTCTGCGTACGCAATAATTACAAGTCATAGTGTTGTATCATGAGACTGTAATAATGGTTTATAGAAATTACGCTAACCATGTAGGTACGAGTGGGTACAAAACATTCAGTTCTGCACTTACTGCCAATGAGACTAGAAAGCGAGCGATTTCTCGTGATTACATAGAAATTAGGTATGTCACATGATGATTTGTCGATCACATTGTTTGTAATAGCTTTTTAACTAAGTATTAAAGCTGTTCGTGGCTTCGATTTTCTTGGTAGTTTAGTACAATATTAACTTTAACTTTTGATTTCTTATTTCCAATGCGGTTAGGTAATGTAATTAATTATCACTAAGCTTTTCCTCACTCTACGGGTAATTTTGTGTTCCTCATCCATAAAATATTTTTAAATAATAAAAAATAATATTTACCTCATTTCCATTGTAAATCACTAATAAAAATTATATCCGCAATAATTTGCAACACTAAAATGACTACACGTCAAAAAGGGCGCGAAACGGACGAAACGCAACAATGGCGGGACGGGACTCGCGAGACTGTTCGACCGCTGTGCTTTCTCCGCGCTTTATAACTTGCAGCCGCTGGCAAGCACGGGGGGCCGAAGAAATGAAACTGTTTGGCAATTGTACGCGAAACTAACAAATTCTGTAAAATACGAATTTATTTCGCGTAGAAATAGTTCGGTTATTATTGCGATTTGTTTCGGAAGCGTTGTTTATGACGTGACGTGACTTGACGGTACGCGACGCTAATAGTTTGATTTATTTAGCTACTGCTTTTCTAAACAAAGAATATTGTGCGTAGTTATCGTGATTCATTCATAAATTATGATTACTATTTCTAGTAATAGTAGAGTAGTTCAAATCAAAATTATTTTTGGTCAGTATGATAAAATTGATATCAAAATTCATTAACGCCTGCAATCACACAAATCCTGTCCATTAGCAAGATGAGACTGGGAAGGTGTTTGGAGAAAACTGCTGATGGGAAGGTACGCCTTATCTGTTACCATTTTTCTCCAAATTTGTTAATAACTACTTATTTTACCCTATTAGATTGGAGGCCATGAAATAACTGTTTAAAGACGGGGGAGTTATGGCAACGCTGGTGCTGTCACCTTAGAATTACTGGTTGCTGTCGTGATTTTGTAGAATTAAGCTTATTGCGGATAAGTCAAGTTTGAGATGACGAATTTTGACACAGAATAAAAAAATACTGGCTGAAACAAATTACCGCCAGATTCCTAGTCGAAATCATGAGGAAAATTGTATGCTTATTTCCATTGCTCCTAACATTAGGTAAATAGGCACTGTCCTAATAGCCCCATAGTTCTTAAATTGCCCACTTAAACAGCAGGTTATTATCCAACAAACTTGTAGCTTGCACGTGTTTATTACATGAGGCAGTTTTTAACCCTCGCTGTCTCTAAAGAAAGGAATCGTAATTCGTGGCACAATTTTACTTATGTACTTACATGTACACATATTACGTCAGTTTTATCGCATAATGGTTCCGAAAGAGGTTTCGTTTTTTCCGTGCATAGCATAAATCACTCGGGTTCGTTTGAGTTCAGATGTCGTCGGCACGGTGACCGGTTTCAGATACTTTTGATTTTACGAATCATTTAATGGTCGACTGGTCAGATTATGCACTAAAAACCATAAAATCTGTCGGTCCGCAAATAAACCGGAATAAGTTAAGTGACCGAGGCAATCTTTGGTTTTCGAAGAAGCAAATGATACGTTTTATACGATGAGATATTTTAATGCACTTATGGTGGAAAATAAAATAATAGGTAGAGAATAGAGATGCCCTGATGATTATTACGATATATCTATCGAAGTAATAAGTATTTGGGTAACGCTGGCTTTAGTTTATCCAAGTAATTATTAGAGGTATTCCCCAAGGGCCTATTTTTGGACCATAGCATATTTCATTGATTATCTTTTTCTATTCTTATTCGACAGCATATAAGTGCTACACGCATTTAGCTTTTATTTTAATAAGATATAGGTACACAACTTATAAACGTAATAAATATATCCATTAATTGTATAAAATTTTCTTTCGCAGTTATACAATGTTACATTATCTGCAGCTAAAAATCGTAGCTTATAATATTTTACACTTGTTATGAAAGCACAAGTGGTATCAGAGTAAACATTGTAGCTTATTTACGTATTCGTACGGTGACTCCGCGAATTAGATTTGTAGTTTATCGCTTCGGTTAGATAATATCTGTATGTGTACCACAGCTAGCCATACTGAGTTGCTTCTATACTAGTTCATACTTAAAATAAATGTAACTTACTAACCGATTTTTGTGATATTTTGGAATTTATTAGAACCGGAAGACGAAATCACGTAGACGAAATCATGTTTGTAGCTACTCCATTCTTTAGTTTTCAGGTGTAATTTAAATATTAAAAAGAATGAGGAAAATAACTCATTATTCAATAATATTGTAGAAATTAAGCATAGCTGTGACGATTTCACAGCTGATTAAAGTGGAACTCCGGGTTGTTTCGTCAGGGTAGGTCTAGTTGTTCCTTGAAGGAGCGGATGAAACCAAGGACAATCTTTAAAGCAAATTTTATTTTATAGCTATTTAATTGGACGTCTATTCTTATATAGGCAGAGCGTAAGATTGTGACAGTGCGTCTCTCCTCGGATAAAAAAATAATCAAGAAAGAGTTGCAATAGCCGACTACTTGCAATTCTCAATGAAGAAATAGATTTAAACTGTTTTGTACCCGCTCTCTCTTCTCAGTTCAATTTTATTAAATAAATATTCTATTAAATGTGCTTTCTAATCGATCTACATAGAAAAGTGACCGAAAATTATACTTGCATTTCTTTTTAACAAAAGTGAAAATCATTTTTGGAGTCACAGTTGCGTATCGTCAGAATTTGTAATTTATCAACATCAAATGTATTCGCATATAGATTGGTTGACAAAAAGTTTTAATTAAATGATTTCAGTATTAATTTGGTTCCATTACCGTATGACAAGGTTATTCAAAGTGGGATTCGCGAGTGACAGGAGACTGGCCTGTACCATGGGCTGCAATGGGCCTGTACCATTGGACATTACTCCAGGGTAGCGGGTGATAAGCTTACATTCTATTTGTAGGCCTTTACCACAGATGATTAAATAGTTAGATTCTACGTAACCGTTACTTCAAGTATGCGTGGTTCACTGCTTACGCCTAGTAGGAATCCCCGAGATATTTTTTGAGAAGTGTTATCAAAACAATGCGTAACTTTCCTACTTATTTTATGTAAGTGCACATTAAATATGAACAATAAGCAGCATCGTCTAATGTGTTCGCTTATAGCTTCACGCTTTTGTGCATGATGACGAATTCGTTTCTACGTGGGCCCGTGGGCCAAGTCTAATTTAATTATGTTACATCATAACATAGGTAACCCGCGTTATCTCGGTAAACTGCTACGTTATGTGGGAGACTGGGCATGTAGGTGGTTGCCCACTAGAACAACAAATTCAAAGTATAAATATAAGCCCTACCATTTACCATTTGACGAGGTCATTAGGTGCCAAAGAGTTCTTCCAAAAAGACCACGAACCTAGATTTTAACGGGATGTCGATTATATACGCTTGTCATAGAACTGCATACACGGATTTAAGCTAAAGCTTCTTTTCAGTCCCAATAACACTAGTAAGATACTGTCTGAAGATCATTAGAGCAGCTGTAGCTCCATCATTAAATGCCTCAAAATGCATGCCCGCCCCTATGACCCCACTGCAAATGCTTGGGGCTTACCTACCTAGCGGTTAGATTCGATTCTCGGAACTGTTGTTACGTTCACAAAAATGATATTTCGTCGATGGGCGAGCCGATTAAATTGAATCTAGATTTCTAGTTTTAACCTTGAAATACTTAATTGCATTGTAGGACGCTCACGTTATCAGGCTGCCTTTATTTATAACATTTGCTGTCCCAACGCTGGACTTTCGTAATCATCAGTATTGTATTGGAGTGTGAGTATCATGATCATTTCAAGTGAATGGAGAAGGACCTTGCCCAAAGAAATGATTAAAAAGTTTAGTCATTGTTCTATTTTTGCGTGGGTAGGCCCAAGACGGGTTGCAATCATACTGTAGTCATTATGCATTCATTCTGATGTGATAATGAGGGCTTTGTTTGTTTTTTGTCTGTGACTTACAGTGAAACGGTTTAAGCCGTTTATACGTTCAACGTTGGCTGTTTGACATAGTGAGTGGAGATCGTTTTAAGATATGAAATCCATTATGAATAATGTCACCGGAGCAGATGGAGTCATCAGATTAGCAGTCTACTGTAAATCTGTTAGTCATTTATATGTACAAGAAGTACGCATCTAATTAAACCCTCGGGAAACCTGTAGGTATAAATACCCACCCAATTTAGAGATGAGACATGGATGGATGAATGGTTAACGAATGACGACTGATTCTATATTATTCTATATTTAAGGCGGGCCAAAAGTTTCACAATTCCTCTGTTTTAGTAAGAAATGGTCAGACAAAAACTGTGACCTACACCTGAAAATTTAGAAACGGAAATCAATTAGTAGTCAAATTATTTCCTATTTATCAAATAAGGAAGTGGTGCCGCTAAATACTATAGAAATAAAATAAATAACAAAACGATAAACCAAGCTGTTTGCATGAAACGCATTTTCGTGAGAGCACTCACGACTTTAAATCTAGTCATAGATCAATTCTAATAAAGAAAAAAATATATACCTATATTTTTTGGGCTTTGGTTGGTTGTAACATGCAGTCTAGACGCGTTTGCCTTCAAAGGTCGCATTGACTCATTCTTATGATTCAGAATAACTTCTTTGCGTATCCATTTCCATAGACCTTGTGAAATCTACTCGATCGAACCTAACTACTTAGGTTTCCTACTACTTAGGTATACATAACAAAGAAAGTACCTTTTGCACGATTGGAATAAGGAAGGGATTATTTTGATTGAATATGTACACTCCGTACACCCATTAGTTCTTACTGGCCATGCCCATAACAACTACCCATACGGCCTAGGCACCGTTGACCGTTTATGTTGCTCCTGCGCAACGCCTTACGGATTTCCGTTAGCATTATCACGTTTCGTGCATCTCTCTCAACAAATATGAAGGGGTTCTACGTGGATTCTACAAGCAAAGTCATTGCCTTAATAAGAAGATCATGCAGTCAAGCATGTTTATTTTACAGCGGCAGTAGACCATTGAGCTTGATGAACAACATCATTCGAATTGCATAAAACATAAACTTGCTATGTAAAAGTAACATTACAAAATTCCTTTCAAAACACCATCAGTAGGTAGACTCCTACCTACGTTTCTTTGCGATTCGTAAAATAAGCTGAGGGCTCGTCTCGCATTTTCTCTAGTCTGTAAAGACATGTGCAACAGGGACAAAAGTAAAGACGCAGAAACCTAGCCAACTTGGACTTTTTCGTGATCTTCGAATAGCCTGACTGACTGTCTTTAGAACTCAAGTTCTCATTATGATCATGACTGCACCTAGCTTCGTAAACAGCAAAATCGCGTTTAAACTTTGCAGCAATATCATTCGGTTGTTCTTCTTCAACTATCGGTTCTTCCTTCTCTGGTTCTTCCTCCACGTCTTGGTCTTGCTCTCTTTCCCATGACGTAAGAGGTAAAAGATATTCTTCAATATTGAAACTGTGTTTAGATGGTGTTTGGGACTGACGGATCAATGTCGCCAAATTGACCATGGAAGAGCTATCGGGCTGGTGAAGTCCATCTCCAGGAATCAGGTTGCCCACTTTTTCTTTCAAGTCACTGCTGGTTAAACACAATTTCATTCGGAGCACAGTTATATCGGAATCGCTCGGCCATGATATAACGTCCGGTAAAGGACTCTTATGCCGTTTTGATCGAAGTTTCTTAAATTTTTTCTTATTGTCACTCTCGGATTTGGATTTAGATAAGCCAGATTCTAAGCTTTTGGCTAAATTCGCAGAGACCGTACTATCGGACTCTGAAGGAAGGTTGAAGGCCACTTGCCGTGTATTGAAATTTCCATTTGCTTTTTGTATATCTATGATGTCTTCAATTTTTCTAATATTTTCATTAGCAGAATGGACGTCCATAACGAAAAGTATTTTTGGCCATTTATTATTTTACAAATTTTTAATAATGTTATTGATCCAATCAGGATGGTCTACTTTGACAATAACTTACTAAAATTGACTTTACTCGAAAGAAAGAAATTGTAGTAAGCATAAAATCATACTCAGGAGACCTTTTCTTCTTTCACATTACAATGCAAATATTAAATCTTATACAGATGATGGAGTTACTGGAGTGAGTCATAATTTATTTACAGATATATGAGTACATTCGCCATAAACCATAATTAGTAACCGTTTCTGAAAAAAAGTTCATTTGGTATCGTCAAAGTCTGCATGAAATGAAACGATATACGGTTGCGTTCATAAACTTAGATAAAATATGTTTACTGCTTTGATGAAACAGGTAAAGATAATTCTTTTAAAACAGTAAAGGTAATACTTATTTTATATGTTTTGATATAATGTAGCAGTGAATACTATACAAAATATTTATAAAATGAAAAATAATTACCATAGTTAAAATTAGAAGTAATGAGTTTGCTGAACGAGTTTTAGAACTTGACATTTTTCTCAAATGTCATCACATCGCCCTATGGGGAAGGATGGTGTAATGTTTTCGCTCGATTAATTTTTAACTTTCTACCATGGAATCTAATAATACCGACACCGATATTGGTGATAAGTGTAATTCTAACGGCGACTGTTCACCGACGCCCAAAAAACAATCTTTCGACTTGAATAACGCTAAAAATATTGATGACATCTCAACGCCTTCCGAGTTAAAATTTGATGAAGGTATTGTAAACAATTATTTGGTCTATTTGATTACTTCCTATTTGTATGTGTTCCTGATGTAACAACCTATTAAATCACTACTATATTAGTGTATGTAACTTGAACGTCTTATTAGAAAATGTGAGTGAAAGTCGCAGGTGCATAATTTTAATGTCAAAGATAATTTTGTTTAGAACCTGATTACGAGGACGCTGAAGTGAAGGAGAAGAAGAGAGATATCGAGAAATGTTTAGAGAACCCGGACTGTGTGAACTTGGAACAATGGCAGAACTTCGCGAAGGGAAAAGCAGGGTTAATCAGTGGTGAGTATGATGTAGTGAAGATGAAGAAATTGTTTACGTTGCCGCCGCTAACAATGCCCCCGGCTGTCGTCATGCACTACGTATATTTATAGCTAGAGATAATGCATTGCAGTTACAAACAATGCTTCATTTAATACACACTTTTATGAAGCTTTTGTAAAAGATTGTTGCTGTAGCGCCCCATTTGAATACTGAAAGTCATTATTACTTTTGTTGAGTAACCCTTTGAAATTCATATATTTTATACACTTACTTTACGAACTATTAATGAAATAGATTTTTTTCATTACCCATGCATATTAAAAATAATAATTATAATGAATCCGTAAATGTACCAAAGTTAATGTGCCCATATGCAATATTTTAAGTTAATCCACATTTGTATTTATTTTCCTTAATCCACTTTTAACTTAAGAACTTACTCATTCCGGATAACAAATGTTTGTAAATAAATCATTTTGATGTTTATTTGTAGTATGAAGGAAAACAAACAGTATATTGACCTTTGTACTTCCTTGTAGATGACTACAGAAGGAAGATCTGGCCGTTGCTAGTTGGTGTGACACAGGAAGAGATGACAGAACCCCCGTCTTTGGATGAATTGTCCACACATATTGAATATAACCAGGTACACACATTGATTTGATAAATTTTCAGAATATGCTTTTTGTAATAAGGGCAAAATAATTTACAATATACTTTGCTGACACCAAGGAGTACCGTTCCACCTACATGCAGGAAACACATAATGTAACTATGTAAAAAGTAGCATATCATATCACTGGTTCTAGATTGTCCGTTTATCCAAATGCATTTAAATTGATTCAGTCATTTTGGTGTGAACATGTGATACAATATACATTTTCGCATCCAAATGCATTTAAATTGATCCAGTAGTTTTGGTCTGAAATTAGTTACTAATTTTAAATTAGTAACTAATTTCAGACCTGTGAAAGTAGCTACTAATTATTAGTAGCTACTTTCACAGTAATAATATTAGTAAAGTCACAATAAATAATGTGACTAACTCGAATATTTCTTTGTCAGGTGGTGTTAGACGTGAACCGTTCCCTAAAGCGGTTCCCCCCAGGCATTCCGTATGAACAGAGAGTGGCGTTGCAGGATCAGCTCACCGTACTCATACTTCGGGTCATCATGAAGTACCCGCATTTGAAGTACTATCAGGTAAGAATTTATTTTAAGGCTGGTGGTTATAAATCAACATAAAATATTCTGTTTTATTCTATTAGTTGGATCTGAAACTATGCCGTGATGCCGTGTAGCGACGGCTATGCCGTGTAGCGACGGCCATGCCGTGTAGCGACGGCTTAAGAATACATATGTCGCTACCCCTTCTTCCAGTGGGTGTCGTAAAAGTCGACTAATGGAGTATAAAATGCACCAAACACCAGTGCAAGAGAAGGAAAACTCGGAAAAAACCCTCTATCAACCCGTCTGGCCAGCGTGATAGCAGTAGGCTAAATACCTCTATGAGCAGCACAAAAAAGCCACGGCCCCTAGTTCCCGGCAGTCCCGCTATTCCCGGTCACGGTGGCGACCGTGGTTACGGTGGGACAGGGGGTGCGAAGAATCTCCGGGTTACGGGAGGCCACCAAACAAAACTGACTCTGGCGACGTACAACGGCCGCACGCTACGGCTTGACTCGCATCTGGCGCAACTCGAGGTGGAACTTGGGAAGATTAGGTGGCACATATTAGGGTTATGTGAAGTTCGAAGAGAGGGGGAGGACACCATAACCCTCGAATCAGGTCACCTAATGTACTTCCGAGAGGGAGACCAACAATCCCAAGGTGGCGTTGGGTTTCTGGTTAATAAGTCCCTAGCTGATAACGTTGTGGAGGTGTCTAGTGTGTCGAACAGGGTAGCGTACCTTATCTTAAAGCTCACCGACAGGTATAGCCTCAAGGTAGTGCAAGTGTACGCACCGACCTCGACACATTCAGACGATGAAGTGGAGGATATGTTTGATGATATATCAAGGGCCCTCCACTTCACTACAAAGACCCATTACACCGTTGTCATGGGGGACTTTAACGCTAAAGTGGGAGTACAGATTTGCGGCGAATCGGCAGTAGGATCCCATGGATTTGGAAGCAGGAATCATAGGGGGCAAATGCTCGTCAACTTCCTCGAACGTGAGGGGCTCTTTTGATGAACTCTTTTTCAAAAGCAGCCCCAAAGGAAGTGGACGTGGCAAAGCCCCGACACTATGACTAAAAATGAGATTGACTTCATCATGACGAACAAGAAGCACATATTCAGAGACGTGTCCGTGATCAATAGGTTTAATACCGGTAGCGATCACCGACTTGTCCGAGGCTCTCTGAATATCAACTTCAAGGCTGAACGTTTCCGTCTGATGAAGGCCAGGCTCCGACCAACACTGCTCCAAACCATGACAGGATCTGAAACGTTCCAGTCAAATTTGGAGAACCGATTTGCCGCCGTGGAAACCACAACAGACGTTAACCAGAACCACGAATATGTGGTTCGGATCCTCAGGAGGAAGGTTCGAGATTCTGTAACATGCAGCGTAAGGGCAAGAAATCAAAGCTTTCGGAAGAGACATTAGGGCTTATGAAGAGACGACGTGAAAACCCGCCTGTCACTTCGTCAGCTAAGCGGGCTCTAAACCAAGAGATCAACAAGCACGTACGACGCGACCTCCGGTGCTCCAATACTCTTGACATTGAAAGAGCAATTGAGCTGAATCGGGGTCAAAGGTGTTCGTATAATCTCTTGGAAGAAGCCACTTGACGAAGCTGACCACAACAAGTGGAGAAGTCGTTTCTTCGGTGCCGGCAGTCCTTTCGGAAGTGGAAAATTTCTATGGCCGGTTATACGCATCGCATGCATCTCGACCTGATCCCGGAAATGAGGATTCTAGAGCCACATTAACGCGCCATTTCACCGAAGACCTGCCAGAAGTCAGCAGTGGCGAAATCGAGATCGCTCTGAGACAGCTCAAAAATGGAAAAGCCCCTGGCGAGGATGGCATTACAACAGAGCTATTAAAAGCAGGAGGAAAGCCCGTACTGGGGAGCTCCAGAAGCTTTTAATGCCGTCCTGTTTGAAGGAGAACTCCAGAGGCGTGGAGTAGGAGTGTTGTCGTCCTGTTCTTCAAAAGGGAGACAAAACCCAGCTGAAGAACTATCGACCCATTTCCTCCTAAGCCACGTATATAAGCTGTTCTCAAGAGTGATCACGAACCGACTTGCGCGAAGACTCGACGAATTCCAACCACCGGAGCAGGCTGGGTTTCGAGCGGATACGGCACCATAGACCACATCCACACAGTGCGGCGGATTATACAGAAGACCGAAGAGTATAATCAGCCCCTGTGTCTAGCATTTGTGGACTATGAGAAGGCCTTTGACTCGGTTGAAATCTGGTCTGTTCTGGAGTCCCTGCAGCGTTGTCAAGTAGATTGGCGATACATCCAAGTGATGAGATGTCTCTACGAAGCCGCTACAATGTCCGTCCAAGTACAAAATCAGCAAACAAGGCCCATACCGTTGCATCGAGGAGTGAGACAAGGGATGTTATTTCCCCGAAACTGTTCACTAATGCAATGGAGGATATGTTCAAGACGCTGAACTGGAAAGGACGTGGCATCAACATCAATGGCGAACACATCTCTCACTTGCGATTTGCTGACGATATCGTCATCATGGTAGAAACGCTGCAGGACCTACAACAAATGCTGAACGACCTGGCTGAATCTTCTCTACGCATCGGCCTACGGATGAACTTGGACAAAACCAAGGTCATGTTCAATGAACATGTTCTACCGGAACCGATTGCGATACACGGCGCCGTTCTCGAAGTTGTTCGGAAATATGTATACCTCGGGCAGACATTGCAGTTAGGTAGAAACAACTTTGAGGACGAGGTGAATAGGAGAATTCAGTTGGGTTGGGCTGCATTTGGGAAGCTACGTCGAGTCCTAACATCGTCGATCCCACAGTGCCTAAAGACGAAAGTCTTCAATCAGTGCGTCCTACCTGTCATGACTTACGGAGCCGAAACGTGGACACTGACGGTACGGCTGGTCCACAAGTTTAAAGTCGCTCAGCGGGCTATGGAAAGGGCTATGCTTGGCATTTCTCTGAGGGATCGCATCAGAAATGAGGTAATCCGTCAGAGAACCAAGGTCATCGACATAGCCCACCGAATCAGCAAGCTGAAGTGGCAGTGGGCTGGCCATATTAGCCGAAGAACCGATAACCGTTGGGGTAAACGAGTTCTAGAGTGGAGACCACGCCTCGGCAAGCGTAGTGTAGGACGTCCTCAGGCACGGTGGAGTGATGACTTGCGCAAGACGGCTGGCAGGAGCTGGATGCGAGTAGCCGAAAATCGATCTCAGTGGCGTGCACTTGGAGAGGCCTATGTCCAGCAGTGGACTGCGATAGGCTGATGATGAGATGAGATGGATCTGAAATAAATCTGAGTGAGTCATCTATCCTGTCGTTAGATAGACACAGAATAGGTTTTTTATTGAATTATTATTTTATTATTGAACCAAACCTCAATAGTTCTCATCGTAAACAACTTTCATTTAAATTAAAACATAAAACTAATAAAAGCTACTGCCATACTGTAGTTAGTCACACCAATTAACATTCCAAACGAGTTTCTTTATTGTTTATTATTTACACAACAAAACTGGGTTTATTAAATAAAACCTATATTTCAATAACTTTGTTCCAAATGGCTTTGACACATACTTTGGTACATAGTTCACTATGACATCAAGATGCATCGAGTCTATTTAAATTTGAGGGGTCTCAATCAACAGGAAAATGCCACTTTTGATCAAACATATGTATGTAGATACAAATATATTCGATAAACTAGGCCATAACGAGATTGTCTTGTGGTTTGTGGTTTCGGTGCAGACACGTTATGTAGCCTAACATAATCAATCACGAAACTTGAATTTAAATACTGCGAAAAAATATTTATTTGCTCATAGACATGATACTATTGCATATTTTCAGAAGTAAATTAATAAACACTAAAAGATTTCGTTGTAGAGGCTTTTTTTCATTCCTTAGCATAGAAAACTTACAAAGCCATAGGATACATAGATACATATTAATTATGTACACCAATTCACATTCAAAAAACTTTTTAAACGGTTTTATTTAGCTCACCCCGTTTTTTTATGTTTAGGTGACAATGGACGGTCTTATCGCTAAAATATAATTATCTATATGCAATTTGGTGCGAACACTTCCTTAGCCAAGTCGTAGTTAGCGTCCAATTCGGTTATTGAACCTTCATACACAATACTAATCGGGTCGAAGCTTATATTTGGTCAGTAATCGTCATAATAGAATAAGTTGGTTGGCCGTGTGACCTGCATATCAATTTCCCTAAACCAATTACTTAAAATATTGTATGACTGATATGACTCATTGCCAGTGTGTATGAAAAGTATACATATCTAAATGGTGCAAGTGAGCGGGTGGTGCAGCGATGGAAATCGCATTAATTTAAATGGTTTACACTTCGTAATTTTCCATACAAACCGATCGATTGATATCTGTAAAAATAGCAATCAAATTATCACTTTCTCTACCTGGAATACGGTTCAAATTGGAATGGGATGATATGAAATTAAATTCGATATATACGCAAAATGCCATGCAAAACGCCTTATCAAAATTCAATTGGATAAATAACTATACGGAGGGAACAGAATACCCGAACACTTGACAGCAAATGTTCCTGTATCCAATTTCCTGCGCAATAAACACGAAATTCCAATTACATATTCTCCTCGATTTGCCTCGAACTTGGCACGCAATCGCAGTTCAATATAGTTTTCCCGAAAATCAATTTCATTTGTGAGTACAAGTCAGAGACGAAAATAATCTTAGTTGAGGATGGTATATTAGACATCGTAAAATGACTCTTGATGTCCAGTTGAGGACTTTCTGGGAATTGTCTTCTAAACACCAAATGTTTCTTTCCCTATTGTGGACAGAAAGAAATGGACATACATATATATTTAATTGACTTAGACACGATGACATATGAAAAAAAAAAATATTTATACCATCATTTCAATAATGTCTGACGAGATTTTGACCCGACAGCTGTAAGGACGGTGCTGTTAAGACATATGCATAAATTAGCTAAAGAAAGCGGATGACAGCTGTAACCTTGATACTGCACTTGTCGTTATCAGTTACACAATACTTCATGTTACGCTCTTGTTTACGTGACTTGATTCTAGTTTATATTTTGAACTTAGAAATTCTAGTTCTAGAGTAGCTTATATGAAAATATAAACTGGTTTAACGCCTTCCCTTTTACAGGACATCCTAACTAATATTATAAATGTGAAAGTAACTCTGTCTGTCTGTCTGTCTTTTCTTCACGCCTAAACTACTGAACCGATTTGTGTGAAATTTGGTACAGACATAGTTTGGAACTTGAGAAAGGACATAGGATAGTTTTTATTTCAAAAAAAAAATATAAAAATAAAAAATAAAATTTATTCCGGACATATAGCGCCATCTATTGGTCAAACCAAAAATATGCCGGAAGTCACTATATCATGCGAACGAAGTCGCGGGCAAAAGCTAGTACTCTAATAAAAAAAAGGATCTGTATATTGTAATTGTAAAGAATTCCAATAGCTATAGGGTTGCCTGGTTCACTAACTTAGTTAAGGTAAAGTGGGTCAGACTGGCAGTTGTTCCTATGTAAAACACTGGTACTCAGCAGCATTCCGTGGAACCTACGGACCCAAATATTGCTAGGAAAAGGCTAGGTCAATGATAAGAATTCTATACAGGCAAAAATTAGAAGGGCTTATTTATTTTTTTCACTCAAGAAGTAAGCGAAAACAGCTTGAACGCAAACATAAACAAATTGCGCATACCATAATGTTACGCTTTTGTTATTTTCTCGGTCAGTGATCTAACCACCGCCGCCAGTTCCTATAGATAAGTGTAAACACGGCATTTTCTTAATAACTAGCAATCATTATAAAACTATTGCACGGAATGTACCTATTGTAAGGCTGTTTACATACCAACGTGTCTAGAAAGAAGGTGCGAAAATTACCACGCATAACTTTCTTTTTTGCAAGATTATAAAAGTGACCGTATTCGGCACTGTTATCGATTCACTAAACTTTTCTAGACTGAACACCGTTTCTAAATCTGGAATCTAGATTAAACGCTTGTCAATTAAATGACTTGTAGCCAAAACTTGTAGAAAGTAGTGCAGAATGTTCTTTAGATATTTTTAATAACCATGTAAATAGTGTGAGGTCATCTTTTTTACAGATTTAAACTTCTAATGAGCTAATTTCTGTTTGCGATGAGGTAATCAGGGAAGCACGGATATAAAATTAATCGATGACAAGTCTAAGCAGATACTTATAAGCTTATATGCTACTCTGGTAAATTTCAATATATTATGTGCTGAATAGTGCCACATTGGTATACTATTTCGTGTCTAAAGGTACCTATTTTACGTCTCTTATAAAAATTGTATAGGTTTGTATTTTCATCATGAAGTTAATAATCTTTTAAGCCTTGAGTCAATGAAAATATCGATAGGATCGACCTTACCTGTTTCATAGCTATTACTGTGGAATTCAAATCGAAAGAAAAAAAAACATTATTTTTTCCCCTTCCTGGCCAAACAGACATTTAGGGATGAACTTTGACCATATAATACTTACTTTTAGGGATGCATTTTTTTTAAATTATTTTCTGTATGAACCTCGAATCGTTGATAATATTAATAAGGACGTCCCTTGTCTGTCCATAATACCATAACTTGACTTTGAAATTCATTTTCTTTATATCTGTTATCTTCCAGGGCTACCATGACGTAGCAATCACTCTCCTCCTAGTCTGCGGAGACAGGGCTTCGTTCCCCCTGCTGTGCCGGCTGTCGTACGGTCCGGGGGCTCCGCTGGCGCCCTTCATGCAGACCACGATGCAGCCCACGCAGCACCTGCTGAACTATATGCTGCCAGTTATTAGCAGGGCTGATAGGAAGCTCGCTGAGTGTTTGGACAAGTGAGTGGAGTTTGGAGATGAAAAGCTTAGAAATTATGAGACTTTTTGATAAATGAGAGAAGATTACAGTCTATTTTCTGTAAGAAGTATACAAAAAAGTAGCTTAACTACTATTCTTGTGTTATGACATTAAATATCAGATTGTCGTTTTGGATGACGCCTTTAAAATCGTTTCTATTTTGTGATTTACATCAATTTACTTGGTCATTATTTGGAGTCACACCATCATTTTATTCTGCTAGACGTAGACTCTAACATAACATAACAACCCACATTTAACTTTCGAAGAATCTGTAAAGGCGAGACCAGTATGTGGCACTGACTTTCTCGCGCTTTGAAACTCGCCATAACTTTTCATAAATCAACTTTTTACTAACACTCATAACTTAACCATCTATATTCTCTCTTCCAGAGCACAAGTAGGCACGATGTTCGCGCTACCCTGGTACCTCACCTGGTTCGGTCACAGCCTGAACAAGTACACAGATGTGGTGCGTCTGTACGACTACTTCCTCTGCGCCCCCCCACTGTTCCCGGTGTACGTGACGGCCGCCATAGTACTGTATAGAGCAGATGAGGTGCATAGCTGTGAATGTGATATGGCGATGCTGCATTGTTTACTGTCGAGGGTGAGTGGGAATCCTTCATTTGTTTATGAGGCTAAAACATTTTTGAACAGTTCTCATCGAGTAGCTTTGCCTGTCCGAAGTTGGTTACTAATCTTGAAAGTGACTTCAAAAAACACCTACGAAGCAACAGCGTGATTTGGTGAAGACTGTAAATAAGAAAAAGTCATAGTTACTTGTTTCAGTACCCCTAGCTGCTGTTGTTATCGCTACTGTTTAGTGATGTAGCAAACTTTGGCTGATGTGTTATCGATACTATTAAAAACTGCGCTAGTCGAAATTAACTTTCGTTTAAATGTTTGTTGGTTTAAATGTAAGCGACATTTCCTACATCTGAAAAATATAAGTTTATTTTGTAAATGTTCCAGTTACCGGACGACTTACCTTTCGAAGACATCCTGGTGACCGCAGAGAAGTTATACGATAACAACGACCCCACTGATCTCGAACCTGAAGTCGCCGCGCTAGAGAGGAGAGAGTGAGTTTGTTTTGTTATCGATATTTTTGTTAGATGTCGATTTTATACCGGTTTGACTAATTGTCGTAACGCGAATACCTTTATTTTTTTTTAAATTGCTAGTGTGAGACATAATAATTATATTCAAGCTGAAAGTCTGCCACAGTTTCTGTACATCTTCAAGGCAATCAGATTAGTCAGCTTTACAGGATATATTGTAGTGCACAAGCATTTCCACAGACATAGGTGCACTCACTGTTCCCTCGATTTCGGGACGGTATCGACTCATTATTTGTAAAAGATTAAAAAAAAACATGCAGTGTACCTCTTTTCAAGACAATTTTTAACCAAACCTTTTCTCTCTTACAGAGAAGAACAACGCAAACTAGACGAAGAACGTCTAAAACGCCGCCAAATCGCGGCCCGCAACCGCAACACACTGACCTCCCGTCTCCGTCGCTACGTGCCGGCAGCGCTGCGCCGCTTGCCGCTGCCGCGCTACGTGCTGGCGACGGCCACGGTGCTGCTGGGCATCTACGTGTACTACCGCCCCGACCTGCTGCTCAACAGGTAGCGCCACGCTTATCAGTTTGTCTTCTTCCGCCTTTAAGTGTATGTACGTTGTTGGAATGTGACCCGATTTTTTTGCTGTCAAGTGTAATTTTTTAAATTGGGTTTGATGCTAGGCTGATTTTTTCGTGATTTTTGTGTAGGGTCTGTGCTATGCTTTGTGGGTTTGTCAGTTACAAGCAAAAGTAAAGATTCGACTTTGTAAGGTCGATACAAAAGTTATGTGACATTTTTTTATTTTTGTTTGTAATTGATAAATATCGCAAGTATGGCGTTTGTATGTTCAGTTAATTGAATTGGTTACTCTCCGCGAGTTGATTACAGTCCTATCCTTTTCAAACGACTTCTCTAAAAATAGAAAATTGATAATAAATTCAAATCAAATTATAAGCTATTTAATCGTCTAATATGTTGGTTTCCTAAACTAAGACTTGCAAAAGTGTTCACTAAATGTAATTACTGTTAAAAATAATAATAAATATTTAGTGAGCAGTGCAAGTAAGATGATAATAAAATAATTTATTTCTTATCTTATAAATTAATATGAATTAATTTTGTAATCTATTCAATATTACGTTGGATTTATTGATTTCAAAATTGAAATTAATTTTAATCTAAATAATTATTATTTATGTTATAATATTTTTATGTGCACTTTCTACTACTTTAAAATCTTGCGTTGTTCTGATATTATGTCCCGTTTATTTGCGAAAGTGGTGTTTGTAAATACATACACATTGTCTATGTATGCGCAAATTGGTGAGCACTCAGTAGTGCCCGAGTGGCCCACTTATACAAAGACAATATGCACGTATATTCACACACACAATTACATCTCACCTGCTTTCGTGAAATAAAGCTTATAAAAAGTCAATTATGTTCGTTATAAAGTTTCTGGTTTGATCTCATTTCGGTCTATTTCCAACAACTGACGTACTGCTGATAACTCACACTGCTATTCATCATTATAATATTACCATATACCATAGCTATGTAGACCACATACATGCTTTATATTGGCATATTGGCACAAATGTTGGCGTGATTCTGTTAATGCAAAATTAACCTTATCTCTAGAACAATAAAGCTCATTTTAAAGTAATGGAAACACGCGAATGTTGGGCTATGATATACATATGTCTAGTGATGTGCAGTGTGCAGACATTTTATCGATAAAGTAAGAAAAGTCGATAAATTGTGTGTGTTTGAATAATAATTTTTTAATGAAAATTTTAACTGTTGAACAGATGTAAAAGAAAACTATTGAGTTGAAATTGATGGCATAATAATTACATGGCTTATAGTCATTTTACATCAAAAGTTTTAGTTTATTGTTACCGAAAATTTAGTAAAGAATGTTACAAGGAATATGTATGGACACATACATTATGCTTTACCATCAACCCACATCATTATTTTATATTGATGATATTGTAAGCACTCTATTGACTTCAAAATTAATTTTCTACAAATATTTTTTTTTTTCAAGAAAATTGCAGGCATAATACAAAAATATTTCAATAGTGTGTTTTCCATAAAACATGGTACCTGGGCAGTGTGGGTGTCACGCTTATTGGCTTAAAGACGGCGGACAAACTGATGTTAGAGCAAAATATGCTCTAATACGTACGGTGTAAGGGACAGATTGGATCGGCGGGTTTGCTAATGTTTAGATGCGGTAGATTATGTGGGGATGGTCTGTTTCAAAATTATCTTCAATTATGAGAATCCATTCAATGTGAAATGTGGATATCAGTGTATCAATAGAATTTCGTTATTCAAAGATCTCGTTACCAGTACTAAGTGGAATAGATGAGAGGAGAAATTCTATTCAATTCTATTGGTTGTTTCCAACCAATAACACTCCGCTCCGCTTTGTTATAGCCTGGGCCTTAAAACTCTTTCAAGTTATTGGGAACTTTCTTAAATATTTAAAGGACCTTCTGGTTAAAATGTTATAGTTAACAGAAAAACATGAAGACACATTGAGGTAATTTTTAAACAGACCTTAGTTGGTATAGAATATTTGGGGACAGAGAACACGTCAAAAATTGTTGTTTCTCTATTTTCCTATTTCAATGAAGTTATGTCGTCTTCGTCTTCTTTTAATTCTTAATGTCGCTTTGCTTCTTCCATCCTTCACATCAACGCTTGAAATATTTATTTGTATTTAGAAATGCTTCTGTCCCCAAGTTTTCTATATTTGTTAAGTAATGTTAGCCCGTTTGGCTAAATGTTCGTATCTGTGTGCAAAATAGCAAATAATACTCGTGAAAGTAAATCGTAAATTTTGTAACTGAGGTAAAAAAATATTTGCAATAGGCTATGGCATCTATAGGTGACAAGCTTTCACGTGTTTCAAATGTCAGCAGGAAAATAATTAAAAAAAAAGAGGTTGGATATAGGGTTTATAAATAAAAAGGTTCATTGATAAACATTTAACCAAACGTGTTAATCGTAGTAAGGTTTGGTAGCAATAAGACTTAAATAAATAACTTTTAACAACATTGCCTTACATGTGTGCAAGCGTGCGTATGTATTGCAGAATACTTTAACTAATACATAGATAGGTAGATACTGTTGATAATGTATGGGAGTTTTAAATTGGCGGTAATTTTATATGTTGTATAGTGCCTCTTTATATAGGTTTTCTTGTATAATTAGTAGCTTGAGGAATTGAGAATTAGTACCTATCATAAAAAGCGGTAAAACTCTGTGTCATAGCGAACTAAACTCTGGATTATTCTTTAAAAAATTACAATAATATCTATATGCAATTAAAATAAAATATTTTTTCTTCCCTGTTAAAATTTATAGAATAATCTTTAGTGACTAATTGTACAAGAACACCATGGAAACACTTTTTATATAGCATCACATTAGGAGCGCCATTTTATAGAGTTTTATAACGTTTTAACTCCAAGCTTTTGTACAAGCGTTTTGTACAGTCGCCATCAATAACATACGCTTTAAACGCAGGTTAGAAAGTGCGCACTAAAAATAAACAGCGAAACTAAAAATAAACCGCGAAATAACAAAATTTTAAGAGGTCTTCTTGACCTCTTATGGCGTAGGAACTATGAAATGATATTAATGTAGGAATCGAACAAATATTTAAACTTTAGATGTAATGAAGTGATTGTAAGTTGTGTGGTCTAAAGATTTTAATAATTTTGGTTAATTGTAAAAATTTGGGATTTAGTCATCCATGCCTCACACTGTAGTCTTTTCTATTTATTGTACTTATTAAATTTTCTTGTTTGTATATTTATTGGTTGAAAATGGAATCTTTAATAAATTATTGTCCTTTATTTCTTTTGGGTTCCAGTTTTAGCATTCGTTGAGGCACAAAAGTCAAAAAATTGTTTGTATATTGGATTGATTTAAAATTGTTTGTGTGTACATTTTGTTTAGAAATGTGATATTCCCTTAATTTTAGTGTAATTAGGTTAACGTTCGTTCATTCCTCGCTAGTTGGTATGTCCTCACGATCCGTCGTGAACTTCAGAGGAATATAAGCATTTACTATTAATAACTGTTATTGTATGCACTCTAGAACTGAAACACTTAATGTTTGTTAAGGTTATGAAAGGAGAAAAAATATAATATTGTAAAAACTAAAAAAAATGTGATGAACTTTTAAAATAATAATGCCAACGTTGAAGACGAAATTTTTATTACACTGTGGACATTCTATTGCAGTGTGATAAATATTTTGTTAATGACTGTACTATAATGATTAAGTTTAGTTTCTTTTATGGTCGTTTTGGAGGAATCTTTTAGCTTGACGCTCTCAAGAGTTTTAAGTTCAGTTAGGTACCTAATCTAAACAGATTGCCATCTCCAGAATAAGTTAAGCTATATTATACCATAGTTAATGTATGAGGTCTATATCTTGAGCAAAAGGAGGTTCGGCAAGTTATTGAGTAGTAAATAGGAGTACGTGAAGCTAAATTATTTCTCCTAAACGTCAGCTCATGTAAATATTTATATGTATATAACATCCAGTATAATTATGTTTTGTTGTTCATATTGTTTGCAGTGTTTGTTAACGTTTTAATGAAAGAAGTGAGATTGATTGAATCTGAACGGTTAGGATAGGTGTTTCTCATGATGCGAGTCTAAATTGTTACCCATTTTGTCACTCTAAAGATGAATTCAAGGAACTGGCTGTCGTTGAATTTAGTTTTAGATTTTGGCGGCTGACTGTAGTTTATCATACGTCATTTTATTTTTATTATTGTTCAAATATAAAATGTTTACTAACCATATTAAACATACATATTTAAATTATTTTCTAATATTTTTTTCAAAAATCTGGTAAGCAATTTGGGTCTTTGGTAACTAGTCAGCCGCTTCACTCTAGTATTATGTAAATAGCTTTACAACGGGGCTATGTAAGGTGTATTTATTTAGTGCATCGAAATTTCTTTTTGTATACCGCTGTACGAAGGGGCGGGCTTACACCCGTGCAACGAAAAAACGATTTGTCGATATCGATAAAATTGTTTCACGAGTGTGGCCCACCCCTAGCATGGTTACAAAGTTGTCTATCCGGCTGATTGATGAAATGCGAAGTTAAATACATGTTTATTACTGATTCTTGTGTTTTATTCCAATACTTCGAATTATTAGACCATTCCATAGCTGTAAATACATACCTATCACATCTATTTTGCACACAGGTACTTCCCTACTTCATTTTACTAACAATGCATGCACAGGGTAATTGGGAGTTGGTATCACAGCAAATGTACAGAAAGTGCTAAACACTCACAGTGCATCTTTGAGTGTCCAGACAGCACGCATTATCTCGAAACAGGGGGAATTCTGACTCTTTTCTATCTGATTTACAACTTTCTTTTATGCAACGTTAAATGTAAATAAATAAATATTGTTAATTATTAATTGTTGTTTTGAATTCAACAAATTGTGAAAGAATATTTTTAAAGGGTTCTCATAATATTTAACAAGTTTTACACTAAGGCTAGACTTATAAATAAATAGACTGGGATTAAAAATAAATGTTACCTCAATTGATCTCTGATCAAAATATTTTCAGGTTTTGCGCATTTAGCGTTATACGTTCTATATTTAATTCATTATTTCATTGTCCCTTTGAAAATGCTTTGTTTTCCCACATTACAGAAGGCGCGAGAACGGCTTGGAATTATGACTGTATGTAACGCGAACAGGAATGAGGTACAAAATAAAATAGCATATTTATCCGGGTTCCTGTTTATTTCTTTTAACAATCTCACATTGTATTTTCAACCAATACATTGTAATATATGTAATCTTTTCACCAAGTTCTTTGCTAATTATTTAAATAAAACACCTTATTTTAATATGGGTTGATGATTGCTCGCAGTCTTCAAGAAATGTTTTTATAAATTTTTAAGTTAGTAAAAGAAAACTAAATCTTTTACAGTTTGTTACTTAATAAGTGAGTTGATTTGACTGCGAGCTTATATTCTGAGATGTAAATGAATGGAGAATTAACTACTTAAAGCTAATATTATATAAATATTTATTTGTTATTCCACAGCTTAAGAGAAGTGTAGAAATTGTAAATTAGCACATCGTGTTACTTAATTCGGGGATAATTGTAAATTAAAAGTCTAATCTACCCATTAGACTTTTAATACATATAAATGTTGAGATAATGAGTAGTTTTTGGTAAAAAAAAATCGTTTATAAACTCGTTACAAATACATATATTCGACATTTAAATCCGTGTACTCTTACAAAAGTAAAAATAAAACAATTCATCAATTAATATCGTACATACATATACATTGTATATGTTTTAAAATCAATAATAATATGAATCAAACAATTCGTAAACACAACTTTACAAATGGTTGATTACAATTTCTCGGATTATCTTTAAAAACAAACGTTTGAGATACTTTGGTTTATATTTATTTGAACAATGTTATTATCTCAGAAAGAGTATTTTACAATAATTTATGAGTATTTCTCGTACTCGTGCATGTTATCAACGGTTTTGAAGTAAAGATAAAAATAAATACGAGTTCCCTTCGCATTTATTTTTCGTTAGCAGGTTGAAATTTTATGTACATTGTAGGATTAAACTTAATAAACAAATCATATACTGACATACAGTTTTTCTTTTAACATATTTTTATTATCTATACACCGAACCATTTTGCTGACAAACTATAATTTTTTTTACAAGGGTTTAAGTTATCTGATTATTCCAAAAATAACCCTAAGTTACAAATTGACTTTTCCCAGAAATAAAATAGTAAAAAAAATACATAAAAAAGCACGTTTTTGTCATGGTACGAATATAAAATAATGTCAAAATAAATACAACAAGTAAGAAGTATCACAGCCGTGAAGCTTGGCTTGTCACCTAAATATATACAGGCTAGTGAATCTATACGAGTATTCGTAAAAATAAACCCTTAAACAATTATAAACCTTATTACTAAAGTGATAAGGTTCCATTTTCTACTTAAATGTTAAGTTTTGAGAGAGCTTAGATGTAATGGTATATTTTCTGTCAAGCAAGACTATGATTTTGTTTTAATATTAGAATGTAGAATTATGTAAATATTTAACTCTGTTTTAAAGCATTACAGGTAACTGGCAAGGAATGCAAGTATTTTATTTACTACAATCAGATATAACTATTATTCTTAAGTCTTCTAATATATGCTGACTGTATCTACTATACTCTATCCACGGAAGCAAGAGCTAAAAGGTAAACAAAGAATGACACTTTTTCAAGATGGCGGTATAACCCGACCGATGACAAAATCACAGATACTGCGAACATTTTACACAAAAATGTGACGTTTTGTCATCGGTCGGGTTATACCGACATCTTGAAAAAGTGTCATTCTTTGTTTACCTTTTAGCTCTTGCTTCCGTGGATAGAGTATAGACTTTTTCTTACTCTTTATTTACAAAGCAGATCCCTATGTACAAAAGTAAAGAATATTTATAACATAACAACTTTTATCAGTATAAAATAAAAGAGTGGAATCGTATTAATAATAATTATCTGCTTACGAAGACACTGTAGAGCTTATCAAGACTCAGTAAGTATTTACTCGTTAACATTACTTTTAATGTTAATTAAAATCATCATTCCTCTTACTAAAAACTTGCTATCAACTAATATTTTTTTAATTGGTGTTTGCAGAAGACATAATGACTAATATCTAACAAGATTCAACCGTCCCCTTTTTCCCTCCTCATAATAGTATGCATTGAAAACTCTTCCAAAGTCTTTAACTAATTGTTATACACACATATCTTAAGCATCCGCTTATTCATCAAAAATAATATCCTAAATACATCGGAATTCTCACTCTGAGTCACAAACACTTACTTATGTAAATTCATTGTAAACAAAACGACTTTTAAAGGGATTTACATAACATCTGTACTATGTTTACACAGCTGCTTATTTTGTTTTGTTGGATACGCTTATCTTAGGAAGTACGATTTTCAAATTCGAGTCTCAAGTATTTTTGTTTATCAGTACAGATTTTGTCTAACAACTTTTCAGCTCAAAAGTATGCTACTAGTGACTTCACGCTAGTCAAAATATATGACCAACTAAGACTACTCAAGCGTAAGGCGTTAAATTGCTAGCTTCAGAGCATTAAAGTTACATGAAAACCGAAGCTATTTTCCCAAATGATTCACTGCGATTCACAGCAATACTTTTTTAAACAAAAACTGTACCTAGTTTTTTAAAACGATAATATCAACTGCGATTCAGTCCCTTCACACATCAGACCCAGTATAAATCCGTTTAAAACATATAAAAACAAACTCGAAACTTACATTCAATTCTTCATAACGAGCTCAATATAATCCAACACTCGTTTATCATGCAATATCTTGAGGTGTTCAGCTCCGGGCAGCGGGAGGGACTTGACCGGGTTGCCGTTACGGAAGCTGCGCTTGCGCCAGTGCTCGCACGCGTGCAGCGAGCGCAGGTTGACGGTGCCGTCGCCGTCACCCATGGAGAGGGTTGGGTAACCGTCCAGCCAGGTGCCTGGCTTGTATACTAGTCTGGGGGTTGATAAAATAGTATGAAGATCGTTGTTTGGAGGAAGATTTGGTTATTGTGTTATAATATGCAAACGAATTATGCAAATTCTGAAAAGGATAATGGCCAGATAATTGAAAGACTACCTATTGCTGGTGACACCACTCTTAATGATGACCAAAACCACTGAAACTATTTTATATTGTTGGTAGCTAGGTTTCACCGACTTCCCAAAATGGAGGAGGCTCTTAATACCGTTGCTTGTTTTGTAATTAAGCAAAAGTATTTAACATGTTCAACAGTGGCCTAATACAGTACAGACTAGTAAAGATAACACAATAGTAGTTTAGGACAGAAAGATTTTTTACGGGGAGTCATTTAAATGATCGGTGGTTGATACCCACGGTCTCGTAAGATAACAAAATAACGTGTAAGATGATTTTACGCGAGTCCTATAAAGAGTAGTTTGTTATAAACACGAACCTCTCAACAGTGGTGATGTTGTACCCGTATATGCAGTGCACCTCGACGCCGGGCGCGCTGAAGTCCTGAGTGTACTTCTCCGTGTCCTTGCGCATCTCCCACGCGTCCGGCAGCTCCATGTCACTGGGGATTTATCAAAAAAAACATTGCTGAATACAATTTGGTGCCGGTTAGTAGTAGAACCTGAGAAGGGACAAAGGCAATTTTCTAAGGCATGATGATGGCGATAAGCGTGAGTGAAACCGCAAGAAACAGCTCGTTTTGCCTTGGTGTCTTCTTTAGTATTTTCACTTTCACCTTCAACAAGCCAGATTAATATTATAAAACCTAAGTCATATAAGGATGTTATGGAGTTGCTAAAGTCGTTATACATTTTCCATTATCGACTACCACATACAATACAATAGGTATATAGGTACATGACTCTCTCGTAGAAGATAGTCTCAGATGAGCTACTTAACGGAAATTTCTTTACGCGCATGAAGTGACTAAAGATTACAATACAAGAATTTCATACTCACGTGAACAGCTTCTGGAAGTCGTTAATAGTGTAGTTATACTTGTCGGTCTGCACGAGGACCTCTGAAGGCTTCCAGAAGAGCGGCGAGGGCAGCAGCCACGCCAGCGACGGGCACGTGATCTGCTGCGCGCGCATTATGCTCTCGCGCAGCATCAGGCTGCCCAGGTCGTCGCCTAGCAACCAATACAACAGGCGTGAGTAGAAATAAGGTATAGATGTTTTCAAATGATAAGTTAATTTAACGAAAAATATGCTGTCTGTAGGAATAAAACCATTGTAAGTTAAAGAAAGATACATATTTTTTTCTGTAAGTATTCTAGATTTACTACGCAATGCTTTGTTTGAACTTCAATTATATCATTAAAACATACATTGATAGCTACTTAACAGGTAATTGGAAAAAATAAACGTTGTTCTCCACTGTAAAGAAAAACCCAACACTTTGGAAATTCTCAGTAATATTGCATCAACAGTATTTAGAAGTTTTTTCCCATAATTAGTATCTAATCTATTATCTACATGCTATTCAACTTACTCGATATCAATAAGATACTTTAAGAATTAGCCTTTATATTCCTACAATCTTAATTATTTTCTACCATGGTGATTAATCGACCAATTACTCAGCATTGGTAATTCCACAAACGGCAGTATAGTTAATACAATTACACTTGGAGACAGAAATCAATGGTCATTCGGGTCGCTTCACATATTCACACCGTGGGGACAATATGGCTGGCAACAAATACTGATCAGAACTTCCGTTGACTCACAGTTGTCTGATGCACAATATTTTGCAAACAACACAGTTTACAACTCGCATTGTTCAGTACTACGCTTACTACAAATTACACTGTCGTGCAGAAATATTGACACGTCTTGAAAACCTGACTCATTCGTGAGAAGCTGAGGTCGGCTGTTGTTATTTACTTTAGTAATAAAAGTAGTTATTTATTACAAAACCACTTATTGGTCATTGTACTCTGATATCTGATACTTGATAATATCTTGCACAAGGACGATGGATGAAATGTGGTAAGGTAAGAGTGAAACTGCTACAACTTAGGTAATAATGAGCATAACTTTAGTTTTAACTATTAAATTAAATAATAATGGAAATCAAAGGGGTACCATCCTTATTAAAATGATAATTGTAAAAGGGACAGACAGTCGAAAGCCTGAGAAAATACATAGGCTACTTTTTGCCTGGGTGCGGGAAGTAGTAGAGTCGCAGGGAATCGCTAGTCCATATATAAAATCACAAACATAAGTTCAAATGCTATTTCCGTATGTTTGCAGTGGATGACGTCACGGAAGCAGGTCAAGGGCGATACATATCGGTGTTTACAATTGATAAATAGGCATCAATGTTGGAGGCTTGTCGCACTTATCATTGATACTACGCATTATTTGCATACGAATATACGATTCCAGTCTTTATTTATTTTCGTTACCCAAGGTGAAGCTTTTTTAAGATTTTTATGGCCTCGGTGGCTAATTATGCTGTTAGTTATAATTATCCTATTAATCTTTATATTATAAACCCAATGAATTTGTTTGAAAGCGCTCATATTGCAGTGTTAGATAGCCCATGTATCGAGGAAGGAATCTTTTAATCCGACAACATAAAACTGGTATTTGGACAATCATTAAACACTAGCATTAAATTCAAATTAATGTTGTTACAAAGGTTATTTATTTTATTGAGTGTTTACAAACAATGAGTAAGCGAAACTAACTTGAGAATTACACGGAAGCATAAACATCGAAATGTGAATGTTTGGGGGAAACTAAGCGCGGATTTTTGTAACTCACTCAAAAGTAAGCGAATAATGAGATAAGGAAGAGAAGGAAACAGCGTACATATACCCCGAATTTTCATTGAAAACTTTCTTTAATTTCCTTGTAAGAGCAGAGTATAATGGAAGTAATATTAATATTGTATCTACAACTAACATGGGAATCACAAATTGTACAAGGACTTATCTAAGTAAAACTTACCTATAGCAAAAACTTTTACAGCCTTCATAGACCCGCCCCACGGAGTAGACAGCGAGATGAGTCTCCTTATATACTGGTCCTTCCATGCTTGAGGCTGCAGCCTCAGGAAGTGCATCGCCATCAGCCCTCCCATGCTGTGCACCAGCAGTGTCACTGACGACTTGTTGTTCACTTCGTATGTGTTCTCCACCAGGGCTTTGAGATCCGTGAAGAATTTCGCGTTCTCATCTGTAAGGAATATGTTGCTTGAGACTATGGTATAAACTATTAAGTAATTAAGCTCTGGTTCTGAGTCCAGACATGGCGAGATACTTGAGAGTGGTGAATAAAGTAAGCGCGGGGCCTGTAGCACATTGTAGCATGGCTCTCTTTAAGTAGTTAGTTACTAGATAACTAGACTATCAATAGGTGAAAACACAGCTCAATTGTGCGGTGTCCCATGCATGCTTGGGTCCCGTAAGAATTGCTACTCTTGCTTTATTGTCATTCCGTCACTAAACTCGTAAGTCAGATAAATAGAAGAGATTTGTCGGATTTGAATTGAATAGATAAAAGTTACGTCTTAATTTTATCTATAGTCGATTAGAAAGCGACAAGGAGGCAGACTGTTGTTTTATGGGTCTTAATTATTTATTGCTTTTATCAATATAATAGGGTGGCTGGAGCCTCCCTGCCTCGTTGGTCTAGCTGTCGCAAGTGCGGCTGCTGAGCACGAGGTCTCGGGTTCGATTCCCGAGTCGGGCCGAAATCGCTTTGTGGGTTTTAGAAGACTTTCACAAAGCAGCCCGGAGCCTGGAAGCTGGTGATTGATACACCCGTGCATCGGAGAGCACGTAAATGTCGGTCCTGCGCCTGATCTCTCTCCGGTCGTGTCGGATTACCGTCCCATCGGGCTATGAGAGTTAAGGAATAGTGAGTGCACCTGTGTCTGCGCAAATGCTCGTGCACTATAATATGCGTATCCTGCGTAGTTGGCTAATCTCCTTACATGAGAACAGCCGCCGTAGCCGATAATCGGCTAGGAGGACATCATCAGGGTGGCTGGACTCTCTCATAATATCTACTTTACTGATACTTAAAATCTTTAGCAGATATGCTGGGCTAAGTGTATTCAAGATCTAGATGCCAGATTTTCTATGGTAATAGAAATGTTTTATAAAACAATACCCAAAATGAGAACAATGACAATGTAAAGTTCACCTGAACTTCTACAAACAGTAACCACAAAGGAACTTTGCCATTTAGGCTACCATGTAAATGGGTAAGTAGGTATGAATGTAATTGAACACCTGATTAATCATCGCACAATGTAAATACCCAACCATTGTCTAGAATTTGAAACAATCATTCAAACAGGCTATGAAATATTTTATGACTGGGTCTGGTAGTAGTGAGCTTTTAGTGCATGTTCTTATAAGTATTTTAATTTATTAAGATTTCATAAGCTATAAACTAGTGAGGAATGTAAGTGATTTTGTTATCTTACAGTTTTAACACTTATACTAGTGTACCATATATGGTAATTAATTTGCATAATTGGTTTATTTATCACAAGAAATTAAATATATCATGTTTAATATGTTTACCATTTTTCTGTTTTAACTTTTTCTGGAAATAGTCTTATCATTCTAATTATGTAATTAATAAAACTTACTTGGAGCCTTTCTGAAGTCATATGGAGCACCGAGGATAGATACATTTCTCTTGTACCCTATCTTGACGAGTGAATCTGCTATAGTGTTGAAGTATGCTCCAGAACTCTGGTGCGACGGGTCTAACCATTCCACAGGCTCCGGGTTACCCCATCCCGGTATCCGGATATCAACCCCATCTGGGCATTTTGTTGTACGAGTAACATTGTCATATTCTAGCTTCAAGTTGTCTACCCAGCAGTCAATAACAAATGGTACGAGAAGTTCTAGGTTTAGCCATATGTTGAAGTAGTCGGGAGATGTTTTGGCACAGATGTAGTGAACTACACTTGTTTTGTTAAGTCGGGCTTCAAGTTGGCTGCCACCGTCGCCAGGAACTGGTGAATAAATAAGTTAATTTAATTATTTATAAGGTTCTTTGTATTATTTAGATTAAAGACTAGAGATGTATGTAACCCAACATTTTTGTATTTATTTTTTTTGTTTGTGTTATTTTTTATAGAAGTACCTACCTTTGTGCGCTCGAATCATTTATGTTAGTTTTAAATATTGTTTCTCAGTAAGTGAATTATGTAAAATTCTTTATGAGAAATAAAGTTGTTCTAAACCTAGATGTATTGTTTAATTTAGGTGATAATAATCTTATACAAAGGTTGGAAATAGCGAGTTTGTCTTAAAAAAAAGTATTATTTTTACAAGTTGCATAAATAATTGAACAAATTGTAAGTACATACAACCATCCATGATCTTTAACCTCAGGTAGACGGATACAAAACTAGTGTGGCATTTATTGCATGTACATAGCTATTCCTTATTTACATGCAAGTCATCACGTTTGATCAATATAAATAATACATAAACCTTAGTCAGCTGATACAATATATCTTTAGTAAAATAACAATTTGATATATTTGTTGCTAGTAGGTACTTTGTACCATTTATTAAATTATGATACATAATTTCTTATGTAATAAAGGTAAAAGAAACAGTAAATATCCAATAATAATAATGGCAGCTAAACATTTCATTAGGCCTACAATGTAACATAGGAAATCTAGTAGTCAATGCACTAAATCACATGAATATTCTAGAATATATGTAAAAACAACAACTTACTCAGTATAACAGGCGATAGGCCCAGCGAGTTCCTTGCCAGTAGACCGTAAGTGAACAAAATGAGAAAACTTAATTTAATACTCGTCATTTCCCACTGGATCTTTAAATAAAACCTAACGAAGCGTAAACAGTTATTTATAGTTTCACGCACTACGCGAGACACGTCCGACCGCAACCGCGATGTTTTTAACTATTGTCTGTATTGCCGCAATACCGTACCGAGGTGTGCAGTGACGTAGCAAGCTGCTGGATCGAACGATCAGCTAAGATAACTTGAAATTGGCGGGGGTAAACGTACGACTGATAACAAAGGTTAAGAACCATGCAATCAGTCAGTCGGTCAGTGTTTATGTCAATAACATTGTCGTGATCCGGGAGGAAAAATCATTACATGTCATACAGGGGACCTCAATTATTTGGCGATTCTGTATTCAGTCAGGGAACATTGTGATGAATGCTAATGTCAAATCGTTCGCTGAGTGACACTGACAGACAAACAAACAAGTAAACGTTCCGTTTCGTATATAACGTATAAAATTCATTCACAGTTATTTGTGACTGAATCAAGCTAAAATTGAATTTATGAGTAGAAATTTTAAAAAGTCTTGTACGAATGTTTATCTATTCGGAGACAAATACGACATATTTTTCTGTTTTCCGACCACAGTTCGTTGTCTGACATGTTTAAATGCTAGCACGCCGGCTTGCTACTCTGTTTCAGAAATCAGGTTATTAAAATTACGGTATTTTTTATTATTAACAGATATAGACACGAGCCTTAAAAAATCTGACAATAATACAATATCTTACACGTATAATGAAACGCAAAATTTTCCGCTTTTCAAATTCGTTCAGAAGTGTTTATTTTTAATAAAATGCCTTTTTTTATATCCATCTTTTCATAATATGATTTAAAGCCATGAAGATAGCTTTTTCCTATTTTGATAGCTTTTGGAGCAATTTTAAATGAAAAATAAAACAAATACGTTTTATTAAACTTTTGTGTATTGCCTAAAATGCTTCGAAATTATAATGAAATTTCTGATCAAAAAAGAAAATCGTCAAAGCGCAGGCGCGAATACTTCAACTATTCAAAAATGGACATTTCCACTTCATCGTAGTAGTATGTACATAATTTGTCTTTAATTTTATTCTATAGCTTAGGATTTGTATTAAATAAGTATTTAAAATGTTAGGAAAACGTTACATTAAGGGAACAAAAACAAGCGTCTTTCGCTTTCGTGTTAATAACTGAAATGTTTCTGCAGGTATGTTGGTCTTGGGTGCACCACTGCACATTAATCAATAAATGATGAATGAGACTGCTTTAATCCAAAATGTTTGATTACAGGGTCGTGTTATAATTGTTTGGTTATCTTGGCTTATAGGAGGTATTTGCGGAGTTGTTATTTTGTTAGTTATAATTTGTTACTGCCGCCTAATGCCGCGTCATCAGAAATCGTTTGGTAACTAATTCGGATGTATTTTTTTATACATTCTTGTAAAGATGGATATTAACTGTAGTTATATTCTTTTTACAGATGAGCAATACCTTAAGGAAAATTATGCAATCAAAGAAAATCATGCATATACTAGTCAGGAAAATTATAGGATGAAACATGCTGAGGTAAGTGCTTCAACGTATTGAATCCAGTGGTGAATATACCGCAGTTCGCATTGTGAGCATAGATACTTATTTCTTCTTTTGAGATACTCCCTTATGTGCTACCCCTATGTCCTCTCCTTACGTATCCACATTTTAAGTACGGACAGCTTCAAAAGTCTCTCTTCAAAAATTTAACTGCTGTGTTGTCGATAACTGGGATAACAAGGGGTGCAGAAGGTGTACATAAGGCAAGTAAATTAGGCGACTAGGTACAGACGAGAGTGCATTGACCTACCTCTATCTGTCCTTAAAAGGTCAAAGTTTGATTGCTAAAACTAAACAGATTCGAGAGATTTTATTCACAAGGGAGTTTATAACAATAAATCCAAAGTGTATTCAAATTTTTTTATAAATGAAGCTTGTAAGCTTGTAATCATGAATGTGGAAGCTTGTTAATAGTAATTAGCACTACTTACATATATTATTTAATTGTGTTTAGTCCTGTAAGCTGTCTGTAAGATTAAATAAATGAATAAATTTTCCCAGGTACAGATCCAGCGACACACTCGCCCTGTGAGCTACGCGGGCGACGCGGGGTGTCGCGGTGGGCGCGCGGCGCACGGGTACGTCAACCGCGTGCCCGACGCAAGGGAACAGTGTGTGCAGTACGCTTCTAGCAGCAGTTAGTATCCATACTATTATACTAATCTATATAATAAAAAAATATTTCACCTGTTGGGAAGATACACTATCCCCGAGTAGGTACCATAGGCTATATTATGTAACAGAGCAATTTTCCCGGGGATGCGAAAGAAACCGCGAAAAAAGAGCCAATATTTGTTATTTATTCTGCTAGTTTTTTTGTGCCAAGTTCCACTCCACTCAATATATTTTACACTTGATTATTTTATACTTCCTTACTTATATCAATGCGAAAGTAACTCTATCGGAGGCCTCACCAAATAACTAAACAGGTGCTATAGTCTGAGAAAGGAAGTTGGCTTTTAGCTAGGTGCGGAAAGTAGTAGTAGTTATCTAGAAAGGGATGCGTGGGCAACAGCTAATGCAGGAAACAATTTTTTTTCCAGTGTTGGATGAAATAGACAACGCGGCAAACATAGACGCTCTGAAGACGAGGTCGCTGCCTGCCTTCCTCCGACCCAAGCCACGACCACTGTCCACAGAAGACGACCTGCAACAACTTTATGCTAAGGTAAAAAATACAAATATCCGAATTGAGAACATCTTCTTTTTTAGGAAGTCAGTTAAAAATACTAGTTTTTGAAATCAGCCATTTCGTTAAATAAGGCAAACGTTTTTCCCTCTCTGCCGCTTTACCAAGGCATAGGGATGTAAAAAAGAACGAAAGACAGAAGTTAGATTACACTGTTCAATTTGGAGGACCTGGCTACACACATTAGTGAAGGCCCTACATCCATATCTGATTGATAGCATATCTAAAAGAGTTCAATGCACTCATTCCAGGTGAATTTAAGCAAGAAATACAAGAACCGCATGCGCAATGAACACGCGGCGATCATCGCGCTTAGCAAATCCCACAGTCAGTTCTTTGATGCAGACGCCGTCATCGTCTACGACCAGAGAACAGCACTTTAGGAGGTACAGCGGACAAACAGACGAATAGCACGAAAAGGCAAATGTATTGATTTGAGTCTCGAAATTTTAGTCATCGAATTGATGGACTGGTAATTAAGAAATTTTACTGCAGTCCTTGAATTTATGTTTAAGAAAATTTAACGAAATATTACTTGTTATAGACAAATATACAACATGATTAGGACAATTTTATTATGAAAATGAATAGCAAAATTATTTTATAGGCTTCAGTTAAAATTTAATACGGCGCGGCCTAATAGCCGGGAACCCGATATGAAAAATATTAATTTGGAAATCAGTTGCATTTAGGACAAAAAAAGACTTAAAGAAATTGTACAATAATGAGAAGCCTATATCTAGCTAGACCAAAAACCTCACTAATCCTAAAAGGGATCAACAAGGGCTTATAATAATGACTATACTGCCCACCAAGCGCATTTAAGTATTTAATCCAAACGGGAACATCACATTAGCGCACAAGTTTTATACTAGGACTTTTAGCCAAAAGACCGCGGTCTCAGTAGACTAGTAGACCATTACTAAAGTCGCTCAAAACCTGCAAGTTTCCATTCTTAGAACTTTGATGGATCACAGACCAATAAAACATACAAGGAATAGACAATCAGAAAATTGTAATGACAGGATTTTCTGTTTCAAAATCCGAGACCCTACATATTTTACCGGATTTCTCGATGAGTAGAAGAAAGGATTTTTCATACATATAGGATCTTTGACATTTAGTATCTTCCAATTACCTACCCCTCCCTGATCTTACATATCTCTAGCAGTATTAAGTATAATGTACCGTGTATTAGAATTTCTACCGTATTACATAGTTTAACGCGCACAGTTGTAGCTGTAAACAAAACGTTTGAAATGCTTCAAGAAAATATTAATGAGACAAAAACATGCCATAAAATATGATTGATGTTCACTTATCTATTTCTTGAAACATTTCAAGTGTTTTTCAAATTCTTTGTATTTCCATTCGCAGTTTGATACAATTTCACATCGGAAAATATATTTTCTACAAATAATTTTTTACGTAAAAACAGTTTTCAAAATTGTTAAAACGAAAAAAGAACGATTTTTATTTTGAATAAATGATATTGGCGAAATTGTGATGGCAAATTGTGTGATAATTTTTGAAAACGAAATTGTGGCCTAATTATAACTTTTTTATGGGATATCAAAAAGTACAGTCGCCGACAAACCCTCTGAAGAATTTGAAGCTCAATACAGACAAAAAACTTCTTATCCTCTATCTATGGCTTATCTTCTCAGGCAGCCTAGATCTATAGAACGTTGCAGCGTTTGTGCCCGACTGTACTAGACTTCGTTATTGCGTGTGCGCATACAGGCTTTCTTGCCTTAGCTAAAAACAGACTAAATAACTGAAAATCTCCATTTATCAGAGGAATGTTGTGTGTGCACCACAACAAGGCGAATTTCTTAAGTTGTCTATGAATGTTGAGCTGTATCGAACTATTAATAATTGAATGTATTTTATCAGTAACCGTAGATTTGTTTATGGAAAATAAAGGTTTTTGTAATCATTGCTTGGTTTGATTTCAAGTATCACCTTCTATACCCATTTAACTAAGACAAACTTCAATGCATCTGAAACATCCAATCAAATCGAAGAACTTCTAAAATAACATTTTGCCCTTTATTTGAATTATTTAATTAAGAAACATATAAAAAGTAAATACCTACATTAATAATTAAAAATAGGTAGGTACATCTAAGTGAATAGGATTAACAGTACATATTCATAATTAAAAAACTAATAAATAATAACATGATACAAAACAAACACACATCATAATATTACAAAAATGCAGCACAAAAATACTCGTTGGAATGAGGAACGCTGTTTTCGCCCTGATGCACCTTCTTTGGGCCCGACCACTTTTTTGTAATACCAAAAATCGTTGACGGATGTCCCAAAGAACCCGAAAACCTCCTTGGTTCACTCGTAACTGATAGTTTTGGGTATGCCCATCGTACGAATGTTACCCAGGAGAACGCCTTCTCCACTCTTTCTTCGTTCATACGTTGCGTTCGGGCTACCTGCATAATGGCATCACCGCTCATCTTCCCTTACCTACTCCGTGCTCCCAAATTAACCAAATATAAGGGTGTTTTGACGTACCTAGCAATAGTTTCAATGGATAAACAGGTCAGTAGGTGCAAACGATCAATAGGTCAATAGGTGCGGAAGCTAGCAAGAGTAGGATAGGTCTTGAGACGTAGCAGTTCCAACTCAGTCTGAAGCATGACGATGGTGGAGTGGTTCGCTTGCACGTCGCGGATCAGACGACTACGCATCACGAGCGTCTCCATCCTGTGAATGGGGGAAAACTGTAGCTGATCGTTAGATTTTGTTGTCATCTTAAGCTGTATGAAAAAAAGGAATTGTTAAACTCGAGGTTACAAAAGATGTCAAATATTAATGATATAGAATGATATAGAGGTACGTTACATTTAGGTTCATCGTTCATGAAGAAGTAAAGACCATTTTGAAGATATGATATCAAGTACCCTACCTCTATAGGTACAGGGTCCTGTTCCTTAAAAAAGAAATCCCTTATAAGTTCGCTTTGTTTTGTTCCCGTATGTTTTATTTGTCCGTCCGTTACCACCATTTATTTTGACTACGAGAAGTAGCCACATGGGTGTACAGAAGAGCACTTCACAACACTATTTCCTTCTTTACCTGTTCCCCTGTTTCCAACAAAGGAATGAAAATAAACTATGATCCAAGTATTACCTCTTCTTAAAAACGCGTCGGATCCGGATAGGCTCGAGCGCGTCTTCATTGAGTCGTTTCTCCGATACCTGCACGTTGAGCTTCGTTATCAACTTCTCAACCTTGGCGGCTGCTGCTTCTATGCCTAGCAGTTTTAGCTGAAAATTACGGAACATCAGTTAAAACTATCTTTCATCGGAAATAGCTGTTCAAAATTAATTATACACATGTGTCGGTAACTTTACGTTAATTTCAGCGGTGATCGAGACCTTTCTGAATAATTATTTTTCGCATAGAACGTACGGCTAACGTATAGCCGTACTTTTGTTACTGTTAGGTACATGCTTTTCTTAGGAGAAAAGATTTATGGACATTCGCCTCCGTAAACGCAGTTTCAGATCTCCACAGGTCCAGAAATAATCACAATACTAGAAGTGCCTTTTCTAGATATTTATTTACACTTCTTTACCTGCCAGCTACATTGGTAACGTTTGTCTGTATGTCTGGTACCTCAAGTTCTCCAGCGCGGTGTATCTGCTCGTTGAGGATCTTGTTGACGGCCACCTTGGAGGCCTCGTTCTCCTTCTCCATGCGCACGTAGTCCTGCTCGTCCGTGTAGCCCAGCTCCTTGTTCTTCAGGTAGAGCTGTAGCTCTTTCGGGATCTAAGGGTATGGATGGTGAAGAGTACATTTTGATTGTAAGTTAATCTACGTATGTACTTATTACTCCCCTATGTATGTTTTCCCTTATATATTCCTGTTTACACCCTTATGTACTCCCGCATTTATTCAACTTCACAATTTAGATGTTCTTATTTATTACACTTCCCTTATGAACTCCCCACCCCCCATGTTCTCCCAAGAGCAGTTCCCACCTATGTATTCCGTCATGAACCTGAATTTAATTAATGTGAATGTATGTAAATTCTCAACCATGTCGGACTCGGAGTCTCTTATGAAGGCTGGATCCGCCATAGTGACGTGTCTTGCTACAAGTTCCTACAGTAATAGTTAGTTACCCTGAGCCTCTGATAGGAATAGAGTTCCTGCTGCATGTGTCGCAGCTTCATCTTCATCTGCGCGTGCTCCCACTCCTTGGACAGGATGCCCTTGCGGAAGTCCATCTGTTTGCGCATCATGCGAAGCTTCATGGCACCCACTTTCTGTTCATAGGAAATCAAAAAGCGTAGTGATTACATTGTATCAGGCTACGTGTTCCTCACGACCAAAAAGAAATCTCACTGTTTTAAAAGATGCGTTCTCGACAGTCAATGTAAGATCGTGATCAAAAACGATGTGAGGCAATTGCTAATCCATACAGTTTCTGAATTTTATGAAACAAGTAATAAAACTTGCTGAAAAAACTTCTGAAACAACACTTTTTGGGAAGTCGTTCAAGAATAGCAAACTTAAAAAATATATTTGAAGGGCCATACGTTACCAGTATGAGATTGTTAATCTTCTCGATGTCCTCTTTAGGGATAAGCGTCGCATCGTCAAAGTCTTCCATGTGACCAGTCGTCACAATCTCCACCTGCCCTGCTGGCAGTACCAACTATAACAATAGGTACGTTATACGTAATATCACGTAATATGAAACCACATAACGCAGTATATAATGAGAGCTACCTTCCTACCTTATAGAGTATCTCATAGAAGATAGCGTTGATAAAGATAACAAGTCATTTATTCAAAATAGGCTGAAAATCAGCATTTTATCAGCCCTTCACCACTTCCTATGTGTTTTAGCTGGGAAGAAGAAGTGGTGGAACAAACTCCCCAACAAAACAATTCTATCCGTATGGTTTGAAGAACCGTATACAAAATATTATTATGTGACTTTGAAATAAATACAAAAAAATATACGATCCTTACGAGTATATGTATCAAGTAGTAGAATTATACCTGTATAGTTTTGTTCCTAGCGTCGAGCTCGACGTTCTCCCGGTGCAGCACGATCTTGGCGTGGCAGGTGGCGAGGTAGCTGCGCCGCGCCTGGATGGCCTTGCTCCAAACATTTTGAGCACTGTCCACGTACGTCATCTCTTGGACCAGTGCTCGAATCTACGGAAAAATGGTTCTTTGAGGGTTTAGGGATCGATTGTTGGGTTGGATCCCTAATTGAGCATTGCCTCTTCTGGTCGGGGTGCAGGGGGCTAAGAGAAACACGGAGTACGGATACTAGATATACTTTACGTAAACTGCCAGAGAGAACCGTTCACTCGGACCAGTGCGCAATAACTGTCCGTTGCTAGCATGCCTCACGCTCTCACACGTTTTTGCTTACCTTGCACTCTGCCATACATACTTACATGTGTACCTACATTACTCATTGCCCATTAGAAGATTCATCATCCTCCTGCCCCAATCCCATGCTTCAAAACCTTAACCTTACAACATGATACTAATTCCTCCCTCCTCATCACACGCTCATACCAAGACAGATATATATAATTATTTATTCTGTGAGGATCATTCATTTTTATTCAGTCTGATGGTTTATTTAGATTATCTATTATAAACAACGTACCCTAAGCTCGTTCTCAGTCTTGACCCTTCTTAGCTTGTTCATGGTGGTCCAAATGTGTTCGTCCATTACTGTCGGCATGTTGCTGATCTGCTCCAACTGCTCCATCCTTTATCAAAGTAGAACTGTTATATGTATGACAAACTTATGCAGAAGGGGTGATGACATGATAGATGACGAATGATGAAGAACGACAAAGGGTTTGAGTCTGTTGTAAATTTTTGACGTTAAAAAAATGCTGTTTTGCAGCCAAGTTTGAATAAACGATTTGTGATTTGATTTGACGAGATACACCAAAAAAAGATTGAAAGGTGACATAAGTAAGAAGGAATCTAATGTAGGTACAATGAGAACGCAATCATTTGTCGATTGCCCCAAATAATTGCGAACCAAGGAAAACGAAGAAGCAAAATCAGAAAATGTTAAAATCTGATTTTGCGGAGATTTTTGTAAAGATGGGTCTAATGATATTGATGGTGAGTATATGGTGATGTGGTACCCCTTGAGGAAGTCGACGCAGTCAGGATGCAGCAGCAGCGGGCGGACGCCGGAGGCGACGGCATGCGCCAGCTCGTACAGCACGACAGGGGTCAGCGTAGCACGCTGGTGCCACTTCGGACGCTTCCTGCACAGAGAATAAACACATAATTGCCTGGTCTAGCTGCTGCAAGCGCGGCTGCTGAGCACTAGGTCTCGGGTTCGATTCCCGGGTCCTAAACACGTATATGTCGGTCCTGCGCCTGATCTCTCTCCGGTCGTGTCGGATTACCGTCCCATCGGGCTATGAGAGTGAAGGAATATTAAGTGCTCCTGTTTCTGCTCAAATGCTTGTGCTAGCACATCCGCCCTAGCAGATAACCGGCTAGGAGGATATCATGAATAAATACATACAGATCTCGTTATGATTAACCATTTGAAGTCTTCCCTAAACGCAGTAGTCTTTTGGCCGTACATTTTGGCTAACGTGAAAGGACTGTGGCCAATTTAAGAGCGGCAACTTGACGGAAATTTTACCTTATTTCTGAGAAGTCCGTTAAAAAACAAACCTTCAGCAATGTGGCCCCTACGTAGTGTATTTAAAAAACTTGTTTTCTCGTAGATATACCGAAACTTACTTGAAGAACTTATAAGCCTGTTCAATAATGATCGGCGATAGATCAGGGAAGTGGTTCTTGAAGGTTTTCTCCATCGTCTTGTCCTTAGCCACGAGCACCTCGTACGCGGCCTGGCAGTCAGTACTTTGCTCCTGTATGGCTTGTAGTTCCACGTTCAGCTCTTCCACCTCGCGCTCGAAGTGAGCTATATCCTCCCTGGTCAGAAGAAGCTACTTTGGAAACCTGATTGTTCTGAAGAGAATTCTACCAAAGGGAAACTGGGTTGAGGAGGTCAGGACAGTCTTTCCTTGTATGGCATTAGTATTCAGCTGCCTCCGGTAAGACTGTAAACCGGACCCAACGTAGACGGAAAAAGGCTAAGCAGATGATGATAATCAGAGACCAAAGCTAAGATTATATTACAGACCAACTAGCTTCCGCCCGCGGCTTCACCCACGTGGTGTATTAATCCGGGGTATCACCTATCTACATACCAAATTTCAATCAAATCGGTCCAGCCGTTTTTGCGTGAAAGAATAACACACATACATCCATACATTCTCACAAACTTTCACATTAAAAGTAGTAGGATTCGTATTCGGGTATTCATAGGATAGTATAGGATTGGAACAGACCGTAACTACAATAAGCTTATAAATAGGTACTTACAATAATAGACAAATGTTTGTTGCAAATACCTCATAGACTCTATTTTCTCAGCCATCTCAATCCTGTCCAGGTTGGTTCTGCGTAGGCGCATCAGATTGAGATTTTCTTGACCAATGACAGAGTCCACTTTCAGTTTTGTTAACCACGTCTCTCTCACCTATTGACAGAATGAGCTGATGAAGATTTTCTGACTCAAAGACATTATTATTATTACAAGTGAAGACTTTATAGTATTATCACAGATTACTATAATAGTTACTGTATCATCTTTAACCCATTTTCTCAAGTTTAATGCTAACTAAACTTGTTCCGGTAACATTAAGGCTTGGTATCGATGGTTACGGATAAAATGTCAGTTAATTATCTGACAGTTAATGTTATTTACCAGATAAAGGCTTCTCCAGATAAAGATCTTATAATTTCTGCCAGATATTCTGTCAATTGCACAAAAGTCCGTTAAAGTTAAAGCTTCTTTAAATCTATTGCCGACTCTTTCTTTGTCAACAATATAAAAAGTGTCAGCAATAGATTTAATGAGAACTTTAATGGAGCTTTGTGCAACTGATGGATTCGATCCGAGACCTGTGAATTATATTATAGTTTCTCTATAGAAGTTCCTGAAAGGTTATCTGACAAAAGTGTCACCAGGGACTACTTTAGTAACTGGTGAAACTGGTCGTTAGTTGTACCTTCTGGTTAAACTTGACGATGCCTTCATTGAGCACTTGCGACAGCTTGGCGTACTCAGCGTGCAGCATCTTGCGGTACTTGTCGCGCTCTTCGTTGCGGAACGCGACTTTCGCTTCGTAGTCGAAAACTAAGCGTAGGTCGTCTTCGTTGAAGTTCTCTGGTTCTTTGTCTATCTGTGTAAAGAGTGGGCAATGAATATGGTTTAATATTAAACATTGGATAAAGGCAATGCACAGATTCCTAAGTTTTTAAGCCTCTTTATAAACAAACAAATTAGAGAGGTCTTTTTGTCTCTAGTTAGACTATCAAAAAAGGATTGAGTGCCCGTTAAGGATTAGGACCGCATTTCTGCTCTCAAAATCAGTCATCAGATACCATGCCATGTATGATATTAATGCTCAATCCTTCTCCATGTGAGAGGAGGCCTGTGCCCAGCATTGGGATCATAAAAAGGCTGTAACGAACTTACCATGCATTGCGGCATCGGAATAGGTTTCTTGATCTCCTCATGCCACAACTTCTCGAGCACTCCGTCCATCATCTCCATGAGCGCTCTCTCGCGGAAGTCGTCTTTGGGCCCCGGGTCTGGTGGTACTATCACTATCTGGCTCGGGCTTATGTATGGCTCAATCGAACACTAAAGACGAAAACACTTTCTTAAGCTTTGGATCAATCAATTGGTTAAGAATTGTTGTATGCTTTAAGAGTCCCCTGATAGAATATTTTTCTACGACTTTAATGTCTGAAACTTATGCTAAGAGGGGATTCTCGGTCGATAGGATCAAGTTGATTTTTGAAGATTTCCTTACGTTATCAATTTTGCCAATGCACACCTGCCGAAAGCCGCATTAAGAATATCGTTAAAATAAATTACTTATGCATTTTAATTAACTTACTAAGTTAACAATTCCTTAAAATAAATGACCTAGCTAGACATATCTCTTACCTCTTCAGGCTCCACTTTAATAAGTTTTTCCACATGTTCCTCTTGTCTCCACTCCGGATCTTTGATTTCTATCTTCAGATGATGGAAGCTTCCTCGCAGATCAGACAGTTTATTGAGCTCTGGAAGATTCCAGTCAAATTTAAAGTTCAATGCAGTTTCAAATGAATTTAGATGTTGTTTAAAAAAGTCCTTCTACTGTCAAATAATTTTGTAAATCGGTTTGTATTTCGGAAAAAAAAACACTCGTGGCTTCAGTTAGGTCATAAAGGTAAAAAAATAGTAGGTATATAAGAAAAATAAATAACCTTCAATGATGAAGCGTAGCCTCGAGTTCCTCTCAGCGACGAGGCTCACCTCTCTCTTTTTCTGGACCATCAGCTCGTCAAACTGCTTGTTGAACCAGAACCTCACGTTTTGAGTGTTCAACTGCAAAACGACATAATCAAAATTGGATAATGCTAATTTATGTTCAACTTCATTGTCATCGTCACTGCAATTTGTCATGGATGGGTTATCAATTCCCTTAATCTTTCTGCCTGGCAAAGTTCCAAATGCGACGTCTTATCGAAACCCATTCAATGGAACCGTAGGAGAGTTAGACACCCGCGCACTAAGCAGCCAGGCTGCTTCAGCCAGAATATTTGCGCAGCCAGTTATAGCAGCCAATCATCGAAAGTCATCTTTTTAAAGTTCGGAAACACGTCTGGCTGCTATACTAGTGCGTGGACACTGACGGTGGCAGCCACATACATTTGCCTACACCCGCTGGCTGCCGTGCGATCAGGAGCGTTGTGTTGGTTGCCGCAGCATACAACGTTATGTTTTACTAGCTGCCGCAGTCTGGGTGCCTAGTGCGCGGGGGGCTTTAGAGTGCATGGTAACCTTGACGATGTGGTAGAGCCAGTTCATTTGCAGGAAGCTGAAGGCCTGCGTCTGCGGCAGCATGTAGGGCGGCAGCGGCACGAGGCGGTGCGCGTTGGTGCCGCTGAGCACGTGCGGCTGCACGGCCACGTCCACCGCCACGTCCGCCGCGCTGTCCACGCTGCGCCGCGCCTCGCGGAACGAGTTCGCCGACTCCTGCTGCTGGTTGCTGCGGTTTCTGTATAGCACCATCACAGTATAAATCATATAATTCGTGCACGGCCGATTTCAGCCACAGCGGCAATTCTCATATAAGGAGATTAGACTTTGGAGTTAGTATTTGCGCAGGCACAAGTGTACTCACTATTCCTTCACTCTCTGCACCCGATAGGACGGCAATCCGACACGACCGGAGAGAGATCAGGCGCAGGGCCGATCAATCAATCAATTATTATTTACTTCTCATAATCAAATACATGAATTTGGTAGTTACAAATTGCATTAACTTAGAGACTGGTGTCCGATTTAGATTAATCTTGACGAATAACTAGAGAACACCAGCCTTAATCTCCGCCGAAACAAAAATCTTAAATCTTTGAACGTGCTTTAAATGCTTTTGCAAAGCTTGCCACTACAAATATTCATTTATTCAAAAACAATATAATAATTAAAGACAGTAAGTATTCTCACCCGCCAACACTGGCAGCAGAGATGACAGCAGACTGCGCGGGTAATGCATCATCCAGGGAGTGTTCCACCCAGGGTCGGAACAGGTCGTGATCGTTCTCCATCTCTATTGTACGGAGTGCCTCGATCTGCTTGAGTTCGGGCCACGCGTCGCGTTGTGACGGCAGTATTGCAAAGCTCTCCACCTGAGCGAAGTTGGGAATCTAGCACTTGTTTGTTAAGTTAATGTTAAGGATATTGCAATTGCAGTAGTGTAAAATTTATAACTTTGTTAAGAAGTATATTGTGGTATCTCTTAATTGCGTAATGAATGATAGCGGTATTTTGTTCCACAATTTAGGGATAGGTACTGTTTTATTAACCAAATGAGCATCAGCTTTCAAATTACCGCCGTTGTTCAAATTTGCATATAGACCTCTGCTTATGGTATGGTTATCATTGCAGTAATATAGTATAAACCACCCTTACTTCTTCAGTGTTGAAAAATAGCAACCTTTTCTAAATGACATAAAGATAAAAACTACTTACATGATAATGGCTGAATATAGCGAAGAGCTTGACCCTGGGCTTCAGCATGGTGTCCCAGCACGTCTTCTTGATCCACGCCGTCACTTTGTCTTGTGCGCGGATGCGGGCTTCCGTCATCAGACGGATCTCTTCACGTTCTTTCTCGGCCTGTGGATAGCAGTATGTAATATGAACCTAGTTATTGTCTTTGAAAGTGCTTCAGTATTTACCGCTTTGAGTCTCTCCTTCTTGGCTTCCTGATGCAAGTTGAACTCTGATAGCGAGAGCTGATGCAGCGGTCGCTCGTTTAGATTCTCTTCCAGAAGAGTAACCAGCTTGTGTTGCAAAGAATCGAACACTTTTAGAACCTCGTCCCGTTGACGTTTATAGTCCATAGATTCTTCGTGTACTTTCTTATCTTCTTGTACGTCCAGGTAGTTCTCTGTAAGATGTTGAAATGATGTAAGAAAGATACTGGTTCAGGGACCTTATGTATTTTCAGTTTATTGTAGAAGATTGTTTCTAGCTAGTGGTTGGAAGTCAAGATTGAAATACTGCTAAATTCAAAGTGAATATTCTGTTGTCTTAAATCTGCTGTAGATTAAAGGAAACTTAAAATTCCTTAAACAAAACTCTTTTAAACCCAGGGTTCGACATGAATCTAAATTGAATCAGTTCACAAGTTCTTTTTCAGAAGTTTATTTGATATACAAGAGCACTCACTATCAGTAGGATATATAATATTGATGGGTTTATTCCGGTAGTCGTAGACGACCGGTGGGGGTGGGGTGTGCGGCATGTCGGTGTGTCGGCGGCGGTGCAGCGGCGTCAGCGCCATGGTGCCGCCCGCGCTCACGTGCAGCACCATGCGGCCCTCGGCGTCCGTCACGGCGGACTTGATGCCGCCGCAGTAGCGGTGCGTCACTGTCAGCTTCACGTCTACACAACATCACATCAGAAAAATGTCTTGTTGTATTCAGGCTGTGTCAAAATACACTAAAACACTGGTCAGCTGCATCCGGTTATATTGGAAGCCGACCCCAACATAGTTGGGAAAATGCTCGGAAGATGATGATGTATTCAGGCTGTGTATTTCAGTGACAAAATTAACAACGAACCTAAAAAAAAGGCAGAACAGAACCCCAAAACTGTTTTTTTATACAAATTATTATTATAATTATTATTTTATATAAATTAGGGTAGATTTAGGAAACTTGCAATATCAAAAGCAAGGACGAATGAAGCCCTTAGAAAAGATTATGAGCAGATCCAAGCGACATGGTTGGAAATTCAGATTACTTACGAGAGTAATGAGGGGAGGACCCTAAATGAGTACATAGGGATACTAGGTACATAAGGAATAGCTATAGATGTGTTAGGGGTAATACATAAGGGAGTAAACAGGTATGGGGAGTACAAAACAGAAATGTGCGATGTCACAAGTCGCTGTTCAAATAAAAAAAGTTGCTAGATGGTTTGCCAGTAATGTAAATAAAAACCACGGTAAGATTCTTGGAAAGCCTTTTAATAAGACTTACCATATGAATCGGGGGCATTCGGCGGCCGTAGTATGACGGTGCCGTCGTAACCGAAGGTCAGCAAGGCATTCGCGCTCCGGTAGCCATCGAACTGCTTGATGTCGTGACCAGAGTCGATGATGGGGCCCATCTTTACGGAGACAGTCATGCCTTTCTGAAAAGCAATTTACATTTTTGTGTTTTAAAATTAAAATAGGAGGTTACATACGCCACCCATCTTATAAGGATATGAACGATTGATAGATTCCTGTGGAAAGTAAACTGTGTAGATAGAGATACAAAAAAGCAAATAAGTAGTTTAAAAACCAAAAAACACGCTTTTTATACCGTTTCCTAGCTTGTCGTATTGGCATAAGAACTCAGAACGCCAAATTTCATTCTATCCGAAGACCTGGAAGTGGGTCAAATTGAGATTCCAAGATTTTCTTACATAGTTTCATACATACAGGTCGACCTAATAAAAGCATGTTAAAAATAAGAGGTAAGTAAAGTAAATCTACAGAACATTATCAGTAGATGTTAGGGATACTGTGAAAGTAGCATGTCCTCACGTCTCCAGACAGCTTGAGCACGTGCATCTGCTTGCTGAGATGCGGGATGGCGAGCATGGTGTCCTTGGTGCTGAGCGGCAGCAGCCGGGAGTACGGACCCTGCATCTTGCCAGCAAACTTGTTGTCTTTGCCCGTTTCAGCGTTCACGCAGATTATGCGCTCCCCTGGTAGAAGACGTTGGTCATAAATACTTCTAACTTTATTTTTCTTTAGTATATTTAAAAATAGCTCTAGGTAAAGACCAGCAATGAATCTATTTCAGTGTCAGTGCAATTAAGCAAATTCAAGAAACGAAACGAAAGCAAACTTAAGAAGGTTCTTCTTAATAAAGGTTAAAAGTTCAAAAAGCTAATTCAGTGTTTACCAATGCTATATTTCTCGGAGAAGAGCACGAGACTGAAGCAGCGCATGTCATTTCCCACCTTCATGAGGAAACAGTCTGCCAAACCTCGGCCCAGCTCCGTGTAGCGCATCAAATTCAACTTATAATCTTCGGAAATCTAGATAATGTTAAAAAGGTTAGCTAGAGTGAGAGCACCTTGGAGTCCACATTATATTATATGAGAATCTTCTAGACTAATGGCTAAAATTACTGCATCTTTAAGTGGGTTTTTCAAGTAGCGATAATTTTGGATCCGGTTCAGCTTTACCAATCTGCCTTTGGGACGAGGACAAAGTGTAAAGAGTGTGTAGCTGCAAAATCTCACCTTAAAAATAAAGATATGTCCCGCCGACATAGCGGCGGCAACTAAAAATCTTCCGTCGGGAGAAAACGCCACCAGCGACACTATCTGATGCGTCAAACTCATATGGGACTGTTTCTTCAGACCTTTCTCAAGGTCAAAAGTCCGCAGAACTATACCAAAGTTGCCTTGTAGGTCACCGAAGATCGCTAACAATGGTTCTACTGGACTCGCTTGAAATGATACGTCGACACCCTTAATTATTTTCATGAAGACCTAAAATATCCAAAAAAATATCTAAGAGATGAAAATTGGAACTCCAAACGAATGTTACAGAGGAAGTTCTCACATATTTCTGATCGTAGGTCTTGAAAATGCATAATATTCCGGAATCGTTCATCAATGCGGCGTATTGGGCATCAGGCGCTAGCAGCTGGACCTTAGTAATATTTCTGTAACATAATAAATGCATTGTGCCTGGTCTGCTCACCTATAATTTAAGTATGGGACTTTTTTAGAAATAACTAATATACCGAATACGTTAACCGTAATGGCTTTTGTTAAAAAAAATATAGTTAAACCGAGTTAAAGTTGATGTTGCCGTTTTTCAGTACTGAAGCTGTTAGGCATTCAAAAATGTACCTCTGTTTGACGGTGAACAAAACAACTTCGATCTTGTCTTCAGAATCCGCCATGATCTTATAGACGAAGCCGTTATGTGTCCACATGGTGGCCATGTCACAGAATGAGTTACTGACCAGGCGCTCCACGTCTTCTTCTGGCACGAACGTCCACTCCGCCTTCCAAGTCTTACCGTCTTTTTGTTTGCGAAGGAACTGCATGTTGGGATGGGAATGGAAATGCGTTTGTACAAGAAAAACCGAAGTATTAAGAAAAGTTGACAATAATCGACGCAGTTATTAGGACTTTTTTTACACGCTTATTTCGTTAGATACAAAACCCAAAAATATATCTTCTCAGTTTTTAACAGACTGAAAAGTCTTAAGTATTAAAGTTGTTAGTCAACTCACCCGTAAGTTATTATCCGGTCCGTAGATGAGCAAACCATTGAGGAAGGAACAGATACTGGTCTTCCGTTCACCTTCCAATTTCTCTGACCACTCCAGTGTTCTGATCATGGCTATACCGTCCGAACCCATCTGTGGTATCAGTATCTTACATAAGTAAAGTATTCATCATACCACAAAACTGTAAAAATCTTGTAGACTTGCTCAAGAGTAAAATAGCCATAGTGCAAACTTCAGAGTCTTACATTGTACAAATTAGCCCTAGCGTCAATAGCATAAAGCTGCCCTTCCAGACTCCAGCAGATGTCGACGAGGACAGGCTCCGTGGCCTCCCACTCTTGCACCTCCTCTTTGGCCCTCTTCATCAGGAAGCACTTCTTGTAGCAGCGCGCCACTTCCCACACAATGAGGCCGGCGCCCCAGCACTGGCACAGCAGCATGTGCGTGCGGCTAGCCCTGGGTATCATATTTTATGGAGTTAAAGTAGCAGAGGACATCATAAGCAAGGAAATAAACAACAACTGAAGATAGCAACTGATACAGACAGAATATTATGTTACTTGTGAGATGATGGCAAATAGAAGAGTATAGAAGGAGAAAACATGCTGCGCTGACCCCAAATAAAATTGGGATAAGGGCAGGAGGATGATGACAGACATATAAATGGTTCAAAAGTCACAGAAGTGGCTCACATGTAGATCTGATTGCGCCGTACGGGGCCGGTTTCCACGCTAATGAGGCGGTTGTTGGTACGCCAACACCAGATGCTGAGCACGTAGTTTGGGAAGCCGCTGAACCCAGCGATCAGGTCACTCTCCATCATGCAAACTGCCTTGTACCTTTTCGCATCCGGGTCTGAAATATCGTGGCGACTAGGCTTTAGGGATTATCAGAACAAAGGGTAGATCATAGGAATGGCGGAAACCTACCTTCATAATTTTCAGTTAGGTTCAAGTAAGATCAACTTTAGTTTACCTTTCAGTTCGGCCAATAAAAAGAATTTAGGATACGTCATTATAAGTATTCTGGGGTTCTTCGACTTCTCTGCGAAGGCGAACATAAAGGATCGATGACCTGAAAAAAAAAATGAAAAAAGTAGAAGGCTGAACTTGATTCCCTTCTCTCTGGAGTGATTCTACGTTTTTAAAACTGTTTTATTTATGTACGTACCAGCCAAAGCGTCGACGCCATCGCCTTTAGCTTGGTCGTTAGCAACATAAACAATTTCAGTATTCATTCTGTAGTTGAAGAATATAATGTAAATGTCGTGGGCGACAACGAACACGTCCTTGCCAATAAACGTCATCAAATCTAGACGGTGAGGGTTGACCCATCTGAAGAACAAAGAATTATGGTTTAGGATGGGTACACCAGCATAACGATAGGGGATGACAAGGTGAATGGTAGACTGCCTGTTGTACCAAAAAATGGCCAGGAGTTAGTAGGTACCTACTCATATTCTGGCATATTCTGGCAAATAAATAAATTTGCCAGAATATGCCAGATTTCTCATATTCTGGCAAATAAATAAATTTCATTTCATTTCATTTCATTTCATTTCATTTCATTTCATTTCATTTCATTTCATTTCATTTCATTTCATTTCATTTCATTAAACATACGAGTAGCATTGAGTTTTATCAGTTTCTATAATTTAGAAGGAAAACGAAGATAGGCGAGTTATGCCCGATTCGTCATTTTAGTGATTTGGCATCCATAAAAAACGTGTCCCAGTTGGTCATTCAATAAAATATTTTATTTTGCTTAGTCCCAATTGGTCATCCGTACTTTATTTTGTAAAAAGTACTGTCAACAAGATAAGCTTTACAATATTGTAATATGTTTTTTTTTATTTATTTTGGTTATGTTTTTTCCGAATATTGCAAGACGCTATTAATAAAATCGCGATTTCAAAGGCGTCACACACCGCACGGCCAAAACCAAAGTACCAGGATCGCATAAATCAGATGAGTAATATACCAATCAACGAGTGTCCATGAAACTGCCCACCGTGTACTAGGACCGCATAACTTAGGAGTATAGCAGTCAAGAGTGTCAGGATTTTACGTTTTTTCCTAATTGTAGATAAATATACCAATTTACACCATCATTCATCATTTTTATGTATACAATCTCTTTGCTAGTTATGGGCCCCTGGTACTTTTGTTACCGGCACAAAAAGTATAGAGTCACATTTTCGGGTTTATAAAATGCCCATGTTGTCTTCACCTGTGTTTTAATGTAAGTTTTATTATATTTATATGAGAGCTATACCTTTACCTACATCGAAGTTTTTCATTTAAAATTTCTTCTAACACTTTTATTTCTGACGGTACTCTGATACGTGAAATTTTATGCGGGTGACGAATCGGAACTCAAAATTTAAATATTACATTATTTATTTTGCTCGAATGACCAATTGGGATTTGGTGTATGGAAAAAATAGTTGGTGACCAATCGGTGCTAATGACAAATTGGGAATAACTCAGATAGGCAAGTACCGAGGTAGGTAACAGTTATTAAGTCATAATATTTATTTATTTAATTTTCCTGACCGCAAAATAAGTTGCATCATAAGGCCGTAATAGCCGTTGCAAAAAAACAACAACTATAGTTCGGCCGCTCAGAGAATGCGTTTCTGACACATCGCGATTGAACTGACGACGTAACTTTGTAATGGCGTTGCAGTACGATAAAAATATTTTTGCTGGTTGTTTATCGTTTTAACAATTGTTGAGCATTAAAACAACATTATTATATCAATAATAATCAATGAATGTTGTAATTTTGTGCCAAATTGAGTGTCAAATAACTTGGTAAACAATATTTTTCTAAATCTATACTGCGCTATTACAAGGTTATGTCAGCGCTTTATATTTGTAGTGCTGTGCTAAAAATAACAGGCAAGTATCGTAATCTATTCTGGTTGATGGTTCTTATACAGTTATACTTATAATATAAAATAATACGTTTTGTTTTTCTTTTTAAGAATTTGAAAATAATGGACTATAGGATAACTTTTATGAAATATAAAAATAAAACTATGATCAAACTGAACGCGCGAAAGAAAGTAGCATTTTTATATTTAGGTTGAAAATGGTAACCCCAAATGGCATCATGGGCCGTCATTTTGTGACGCTAAATAGTCATTTGTTGTCGTTTCGTGCGCTAAGACTAAGTGCCCTGCCTCATTAGGACGCCAATGGCGACGTCGCCGGCTACGTATCCAAGCAGTTAGTATTGAAATGTATGGAACCTAACTCACTTGGCGACGGTTTGGTAACGTCGCCAAATTGGAGGCGTGGCCACGAGCTACAGTTCCCTATGTGGCTTCTGGCTACCGTGGCAACTTGGCGACGTGGCCACAGTAGCCACAATAATGTACACGGTAAAGCGCACCTCCCTCACACAGTCGCCAATGTGGTCGCCAGTCAGCTTGCAATTTCTTGAGCGACGACGTAAACAATTGACTGTCGAGACGCTATGGCCACTCGACTTGGCGACATTTGGATGCCAGAAGTAGCCAGACCTGTGCCGCTGGCGACGTCGGCATGGCGTCCCAGTGAGGTAGAGCTCTAAAAACCTGATTTTGGAAGATTTTGACCGAGATATCAGGATTGATTCTGTTATTGATAATACCTAATATACACGTAATATACACGTAGGCGAAGATGATGATGAAGACACCACCTCCTCAAGCGAATCGGAGTCTGATTAACATTCTGTACGCACATTCAATTCAATGTACTTACTTTATTGCATAGAAATACAGATTGTAACTTTGTAACAAAGAATAAATAAAACGCGATTTTATTATATGAATATTACCTTTTTTTGGTTTCCACTTAAATAACTAAAATATAAATTTTAAATGATTCCGCCAATTTAAAACGAAAATAATCTTAAAATAATGCGGCGGTTTATTTTGGGGGAACGGTAACGAACTCAGTCTTATGTTGTGCCCATCACTAGTCCTGACTAACTGATAGGTGTCAGGAACGCATTCTCTGAACGGCCGAACTATAAGTAACTTGAGCTAATTTTGTAGGTCCCAACTATACATAGGAACATCTTCCTTCTTTGTTGAACGAGTGATTCATTACATGAACGCATGTTGCAGCCTCTAAGTATAAATTCTTGATAATCAAGAACAAACATGTAATTGATTCTAATTGCGTTTGTTTTTTTATCGCCCTAAAAGGGTGACTCATGACGGAGGGCTTAACCGGCCCATTATGTTGAGCGTTCAATCGTCTTGTACGTTCCATTATGTTCTTGATGATTTTCGTTCCCATAATAGTATATACAAAGAAACAGATAACTACCTAAATTATTTAAGTAGATACATATATTTAGGTTCAATATTCTAAATTAATCAAATGCTTTTTTGAAGGCATGTTTTCTGTCTTTGATCAGATTTCATTTTGGTCCTGCGCCCGATCTCTTTCCTGTCGTGACGGATTGCCGTCCCATCGGGCTATGAGAGTGAAGTAATAGTGAGTGCACTTGTGTCTGCGCCAATGCTCGTGCACTTTAATATGTACTGAGCTGGCTGATCTCCTTATATATGAGAACGGCCACCGTGATCGAAATCGGCCGCGGAAGGCATTATTAGATTTCACCTTTATCCGTTTCTAGCCGGATAAAAAGTAGCTCATTCTCCAGAACCTATCTATGTTTAATTTATGTCGATTCAGCCGTTAGGCGTGAAAGCGACTGTACCTACTTGGTCTCAACTCAAAGTATATTACTTTCGCATGTTTTATGTTAGTAAGGATAGGCACGGATAACATTATTATAATGTAGAATTACCTCACGTTTGGGTCGTATTCACCAACATCTTCCTCGTTTTCTTCTTGTATCATTTGTGATGTCATTTTGGATGATCTTTTGATTGAATTTATTTGAATTTAATTTTTTAGCACGATTGTGATCAGCTCTCAACAACAAATAAATTGTTTTTGGTGGTGCACGATGCTAACTAAATTTTAATAACAGTAACAGCTTTCGTTTCCAAGCGACATATTTTTTTTGTATTTACCGCTGCAATGGCAAAGAAGGTAAGTAATAAATGGTTTAAAAAATCTTTTTTCATTGATTCCAATTAAAATAGTGCACTACTTGATGTGAATTTTAAAATTAAACTAATTAACAAATCTTAAAAATAACAATAAAATTCATATTTCATAAACTCTGCATGAACAGACTCAGATTCTGAAGCAAAAGTGAAACGAAACGTAATCGTCGGATCGGAGAGCTGTCAAAGTTCTGAACCACGGATGGGCAGTGATTTATGATTTTGATAAGAAAGACAGAAAAATAGTATTAGAAATGTGTATAGTGTATGATTTTCTAGGGCAGTTTAATTGTATAAAATGTAAAAAGTGTCAGTGTAATAATTAAACCACCATCATGTAAGTTATGGCGATTTGCGTAGCCTTGTAATTGAGTGATGTTTATTTTCTTATTTAGAGTTATTTATGAAGGTTTTATTATTGTTTGATGATTTTTCCGTGTTATGATTGTGTGCAGGGAGAATTTCACCGGGTCTATGGATGATCCGGTGGCGCAAAGATGGAATTCGTCATCAATAGACTTCGCGGATTTAACAATAGATAGAAACTTTGCCCTCCTGCTAGTGTCGCTAATATCCGCGATACTATGGATCGTTTATATAACGTACTACAACAGCCGTGTGCTGGGCTACATCCTGACCAGGCTCATCAACAAGTTCTATTTCCAAGATGACAATTTCAAAATAGGTGAGTGACCCATTTATTTGTGCACCTAGTTCATGTTCATGATCAAACTATATTTGATTTCTAGGGAACCCACACATGCTCTCAATTACTCATACTGTGTGGTTGACAATTTAATATAAAAACATGACTTATAGTTTTTCCATAATAATCAATAAGTGGGTGATAACATTCAATCACTTTATAAATATGTTGTTGTTAAATTCCTTTGATTATTTTTGGCTATTGGTACACTTAGTGCATAAGAGAGGGACAAAACATAGATAACATACAAGATTATCAGTTACAGATAATGAAACAGGCAACAAGTAATGAGTAATCAAAATAATGACAATAGACTCTCTACACTAGAGAGCTATTAAAATGGAACTTAAAAAATAGTAATCTAAAAAGTATGATTTCACTTCAGTTAATAATCTGAACCTACTGTAAATATGTATATTGTCTTGTATTTACAGGGCCTGTTCACTGTTTATTTACATAAACATAAATTATAATTAATCATGCCTGTGAATAGAATTCTTAGATAAACTAAAAAAATCCTAGGATAGAAATATGTCAACTATTTATAGCAGTCATATTACTATAAGGAAGTATTTATTAAATCACAATAAATAGAAGAGCTTATTTGCAAAATAAAACGAAAATAACACAAAATTCTCAATTCACATTACAATTTCCATTTTAAAATTGATCAGATGTGTGAAAATTACCCAGACAGAATAATCTACATTAATTTTTTTTAAGAATGACATTGAAGTGAAACAAAATTTTATCTGTTATACAAAAGTAAGGATGTATTAAGTTGCATATTTTGTATATATCTGTGATGAACTGATAGATATCTAGGTGCGTCCAGTGTTTTCTGGGCCCGCTAGTATAATATAATATTAAAGCTAGTATATAATACTAACGACCCGCTCCCGCTTCGCACGGGATAACAGTATTTCCCTAATGTTTAATATATGTTATTACTAGCTGTTGCCCGCAACTTCGCCTGCGTGGGCAAGTTTCATACAAACTTTCATCCCCTATTTTATCCCCTTGGGGGTAGAATTGATCAAAATCCTTTCTTAGCGGATGCCTACGTCATAACATCTACCTGCATGCCAAATTTCAGCCCGATCCGTCCAGTGGTTTCAGCTGTGCGTTGATAGATCACTATGTCAGTCAGTCAGTCAGTCACCTTTGAGTTTTATATATTTAGATACATATAAACCTTCCTCTTTAATCACTCTATTTGTTAAAAAAAAAATGCATGAAAATCAGTTGCTTTTGAAAATTTTAAAAAGGGACAAAGAGATAGAAAAAGTGACTTTGTTTTATACTATGTAGTGATTAAAGAAATAAAATAATCTATACAAAACATATGAATCACACCCATCTGTTTGTCTGTCAGTTTGCCTTGTTTAACAGCAAAACTTGCATAATGTTATCAAAACATAATACAAAATGGAGAACATTATTAATGTTGATTATTCAATGACTCACACGATTATGATAAAAAGGATGCATTTAGAAAGTGACCATGAAATATAATTTACTATTCAAATTGTAATTTATTAATGTGAAAGTATGTATCATGTGGAAAGTATGTCTATATCGCTCTGTTGAATTATTTATGTTCCACTAATTTTGACATATTTTGATCAATTAGTAAAAAAGCCAATAATTTATGTATTCAAATTAGGCCGAAAAGTATTAGATTGTGAATTTAATACAAAACCTTTTACCTATATGATTTTCCTGTGCATAAGAAGTGCCGGAACAAAATCCCATTGTAATGGCAATAAAATTGATTGTTTTACAAACATATTGATATTGTATTAAGGTATGTTTATGTGGTTTATTTCAGGGTCGTTCACCCTCAACGCCCTGTCTGGTAAGATAATGTTCCGGGACATAGTGTACATCAACTATGACTACAGCTTGCGGATACAGGACGGCTACTTGATATTCAGGTGGTGGCGCTCCTATGTGCCTAAGGATGTTTCCGAAGGTATGTTTATATAGTTTTTAATTGTTCAACTAACTAGGTCCGTAGTCATTCTTAGCTAACCTTATAGACATTTTAGAAGGTTTCATCTAATTAGGGTTATAAGTAACAAAATAGGATTAACAGAAATTGATAAATGTTAAATGTCTTTGCTATTACACGCGCAAATACATGCGTTGTTGTTAATGTTAATGATTCGTCCTTGCCCTACAGGAAAATGTTCAATGTCAACAAATGCTAATTAATATTACGTGTCATTAACTCCGCAGACCTGTCGCACTCGGACACGCGGCTGTCAATAATGCTAAACGGCTTCGAGCTACACTTCTATAACCGCTGTGACTTGTACAACGAACTTGAGAAAATATTCGGTCTCGAGCCTGTTATCAAACAACAGAATGACGACGACTATACCGACCGCGATAAGGCTATGAATGACGCGAACGAGAAGCGGAGACGAGCGCAAGAGACCGTGAGGTCCGAGGCCGCCATGGCTCGCACGTGGCGTGACCTCATACCCGTCATCAAAATCGATATCTGTTCAGGAAGAGTAGTTTTCGGTAATAGATTAGTCCCAACCACGTTGTCTATAAGCGTCGAAGAGTCCCACTTAGTGTACAGTACAAAGCCCCCTGCCTCCAGTTTAGATCACCTTATGCACTTTGTCAAAGCCAAAGCCGAAAATTGCAAAGTGATGCTTGCGCCTAGTCCTAATTACACGTCGATGGTTGACGAACCGCCGCGGTATATGGGAGAGGGATTCGTGGTAATGAGCTCCAATTACATCGAAGTTTACTTCTATATGGACGAGCCAGGCTTGGTGCCCGAACAACCTGTTCTGCTGCAGTTAGCTAATGGAGATATTGTAGAGTCAGCTCCTCCGATCTGGGGCGTGGATATCAAATGTGGAAAGGGAACAGACTTCAGCTATGGGCCCTGGGCGGATAGACAGAGAGATCATCTATTCAAATTCTTCTTCCCACCGAATTATAAAAATTTAGAAGTAACGCCTCAGCCAAAGCCTGGAGACATTAGACAAACGCAATCCTTTGATATAAGATTGTCAACTCTAAACGAGGCCACAATTGATATTCTATTTACGAAGAATAAGGAAACTAACGCGGTGCATATAAACATTGGTGCTGGTTCATACCTAGAAGTAACATTGCCATGGATCGTGTTACAGGACGGGTACACGACCAAAATAACTGGACAATTGTTGCACTTGGAAGCTACCACAAGTCTACAGTATAGAAGCTTAGCTGAGAGTGAAACATTAGAGTACACTGTCAAATGCCACTACCCTCTTGTATGGAACCACCATCAATGTTGGCAGTTAAGTCTGACAGGTTGTAAAGCCACGACACACCTCGTCTACACACACATAGACTTCTTTCAAGATCTCATTAACGACTGGTCGACGAAAGCTCGGCCAGACATCTTACACTTTGTACCTTATACCTGGAAGATATCGTTGCTACTGAAAGAATGTGAAGTAGTGACGGTAAGCAACCAGTACAACTGGATAGACTGTAGTTCTACTAATCAAGAAAACAACCACGTCGCATTCTGCGGCGATCTCCTCGACGTCTCATTCGATTTGCCCTTCATTGATTTCTTGCCAGATTTTATTCCACTTAAGATCTGGGTTCAAGGCGAGGCAGTGGACATGAGTCTTTACTTGCCCGAGGTGAACACATCAAAGCTACTTCTTTTATCTCTCGATAAGAATATGAAGCTAGTTCCTTGCAGACTAAAAGCTTCCAAATGGAGAAGAAAATGCGTCAAGTCACAGGGTTGGGTGGATTGCTGGTCCGTCCCTATTGTGGCGCTAAGCGTCAGATATAATTATCATCCCATTCCTCCTTTGGGCCCCGAGCCTCAGGCAGACATCACTACACCAGAAAAAGAAGAAATTCTTTTGTCACCGATGAGAATACCAAGGATGAGGAAACAACCCCAAATTAATTGGACATTAGATGGAAATAAATTCGACAGAACAACGTTACCACCTGATAAGGTCAGCGTGGAACTTGAAGTGGGACCTTCCATCCTACTGGCGTATGGAACTATTATTACAAGCTTTATGAATTTACTAGAAAATATCTTTGGTGAAGACCAAACATTTACTGACATGCAAAAAACCCCAAATATGGAAACCTTTTATTGGTCCAGTGATAATACAAAACTAAACGATAAGAGCAGTGTGAACCAACACACTGAGATATCAATAGACGACTCCACCGATTCAAGTAAGGGTCCTTTCGACCCTCGACATTACAGACCTTTGGACGTGACAGTGTCCATTATAATCCACGATATACAAGCGCACTTAGTTAAAAATTGTAGTGAAAGTGAACCGCCTTGTCCAGTCATACTAATCGAACGATTTGGCTTTGAAATGGACAAAAGTTTCAGAGAGACCAAATTGCAACTTCTACTAAGTCCATCAATATTAGTATCTGCGAATAACTTGTCTCGGTCGAACCCCACCAACTCGGGAGCCTTGTATCAGGGTCACTTGATGCTCTCGTCCTTCCAACTGCGAGGTAACGGCTTCTTCAGCGACACTAACAGAACTGTCGAAGAGGATACTGTGGAGTACGCCTGGATGATGGAACTCCAGCTAGGTCAGTTGACTGGGCGCCTTACACTGCCCCAACTATACCAAATCATATCATCATTAGAAACCTTCCTGCTACTCATATGTGATAGCGAAAACGAATTAGTGCCTCCCAACCCTGCTAGACAATGTCATCACGGATTAAACAATGTAATGTGTGCAGAAACAGATCTTACGTTAAAATACAGATGTCCGACAGCAAATGAAATCAAATACAAGATGATTCGAGTCGCGATTGATCTCATCGACATTTACATCGCTGATTCCAACACTACGCTACAGACGTGGATCTCTCCAGTCAGACTAAGCTTTTGCAATTTACACGGTTCTGGATTCGGAACGGGCGTGACTGGTTTACTGCCAAATATAAAATTAGCTCTCTACACTCAAACTAATATGCAAGCAAATACTCATCACCACTCAAATGGTAGTAACAATAGCCAGAATAAGCCGCCTGAAAGTGATAACTGGGTCGGGGTCGGCTCAGTGGCCTTAGGCCCTCTACTTATCGAAGCTGCCTCATCACTGCCCCAAACGCCTAAAAACCTACATTTAGTTCAACAAAAGTTCTTGAAACTTCACGACGATAAGACGAAACGACTTTGGTTCTTGTGGCCAGTTGAAGGAAAGAGTTCGCAATGTGGTTGTACCGGAGGATGTGCGTTCTTCGGTTCTAATAGAAACGGTCCTAATTTCTTGAAACCTAACCCGAACGACTTGAATGAGGGAATCAATGTGGCTATGTTTAACATAATAGAAACGACGCCGGGCGAGTACGGGTACGGACAGAGTCTGTTACATCAGGGGCAACTTGTATTCCATACGCCGCCATACAACAGTCTGAATGTGTGCCTGCAGCCAACTAATGTGGCCACTTTGATACCATCGCCTTTACCACAAAACTTAAACAAGTCCCCACAAAGTGCTGAGCGTCGAAGTCTCACAAGAAGATTCTCTTACACAAGCATGAGCAAAGGAAGTAACAACCTTCTGGTTTCTAGTACGAAAAGCGATGTTCCTTACGCTCGCTTAGTAGATTCATCCGTGCCTTTGGGAAGTACTAAAATTGATAGTGACTCCAAACTCAACAAGAGTATATTGAACGTTCCTCAGATGGAAAGCAGTGTTTCAGATTCTAAGTTAGCGCTAAGTTGCGGCGCCAAAGATAATGCTAATGTGACGGGTAAGAAACCGGCTCCAACTGATACAGAGTCGTTTGTTGTACCTAAAGTGCCTGTGAGAAGCGTTGCTGTGTCGGAATCGCATTATTCATTGAACTCTCAAGTACCACCAGAAGACACCCTTCCCGCCGAGGTCCAGAGGACCATGTCTATTACAAGCGAAAACCATTCCGAAGCTTTTTTCTCGGCTGACGAGGACATGTTCCCAAGCCGGTCATCTAGTTTGAAGCATTCCTTCGGCAGTCGCCATAGTAACCCTAGAGATAAAAGCTCCTTTGGTATCAACGATATTACGAACGAGAAATGGACCAGTTCAGCGCCCAAGTCTGAGGCGGTAGACATTCCTGATACGATAAGTAATTTGAGCACTGGCGTACAGCCAGATTCTGAAAGTGGTTCTGTGTCATCAACATCCTTCATTTCTGCTATCTCTTCGCAAGAAGATATGACGCTGGTAAATCTTCACATGCAAACAAACAAACCTATAGTAGACTCACCATTACTAATGGCGAGTTACATGCATAACTTACCACAGTACAAATGTCCTAACTGGACCTGTTGCTCCCTGCCAAGCGGGAGCGACGTCTTCACATTACCACTTTTCAAAAGAGCCGATGACGGCACCTTAGTTTACGTCGGACAAAAGTACCTGCCAAGCTTCGAACCAGTTGGTAAAATTAATATACTCAGGCTGGTATCCAAGAAAGATCATAATAATCAAAACCAGCATGGGCCTTATTCCAATTTGCCTCCACATTTTAACTCTCAAGTGAAAGCTCATCCTTACCCGCAAGGCTGGTGGGATGTTCAGCAGACCGTACAGGACAGCCAAGAGAACACCACTGAAAAAAGTACCGCATCGACAGTAACGACCACAAGTGATTCTAAAAGCGGGCTATTCATCAAGCTTCGAGGAGAAATCGATATAATGCTGACCCCACTTGTTCTAGAAAGTACTCAGAAATTCGTCGAGTCCCTTACTCCGGTACTAGCAAATATACATCCGATAACAGTGATAAATCATTTACGTCTGCTTTGTATCTCATCAGTGTCAAGTGCAAATGTACTGAAACAAAAGCAGTACGTTCAGAACTGGCTGCCGCAGATGCAAGACCGTAGCCAGTCCAACCTGGTGACGGATAAGGACGACAAATGTAAACTTGCAACGATACCTCATTCGAATGTCTACGAAGAGAGCATTTGTGAATCTTTGCAAGCGACGGTCACCATTCCCAAAGTCAACATGATCTTCATCCAATCTTCAGTAGTTGAGGACATGATATCATTCTCAGCTTTAGACAATATCCAGGACTTAACATGCGTATCTCTATTCGGAGTATCAGTGGAGAATATCATTGCCAAGTACGTGAGCACGAGGAAGAATTTGGAATCTGTGCAATTGTACTACAGACCTACGTTAAGAGCTTTGGGGAGTAAGAAGTCGTTTGGCATAATGAAAGGCCCACGTGCGTTGATATCTGCGCAGACGTCTGGAAAGAGACGTGGTCCTGAGAGAGGGGAGCCGGTTTATATTGAAGCTTCGCAACAGCAGTGTGAAGATACTACTATCACTTTGAATGTCGGTAAGTAACAATACCCAGATTTTGCTTATTGTTTCTTATTGGAATCTAGTGTTTTGTATTGATGACTCATTTTTGTTTGTAGGCAAAGTCCACGGTCAACTCCGGCGCATACGCAACGAGTCCTCTCAACTGAAAGACGTCACAATCACGGGCATACCGTGTCAACATTCCAAAGTGTCCTTCAAGTTCATTCGTGTCGACTCTTGTGCTAAGGGATGCGAGTCCATGGTAAGTGGAAACAAGAAGCTTACTGTAATTAAGCCCTGTGGTTGAGCAATAAGGTTGATTTTAATATGTCTTGTTTTATTCGTAGTGTTGCCAAAACGGCACAGCGACAGAAGCCCAAAAGGATACACCCATCGGCTTCATCATGTTCGAATGTGGACTCGAAGGCATCTCAATAAAAGTGTCCAAACATTCACAATCCCACAAACCACAGACTCAGACTGAAGAGAAGAAACCTCTTAGACCTGATAACGAGAGCTGCAGGGAATCTGTCAAGTCTGCTGAAGAGACCAAACCTGAGAAAGACAGGAGTACTAAGAGCAGGACTTCGGGTATCGAAGACCTGTTCAGAAAAAGAGATTCTAGTTCCAAACCTAGTACTCCGAATCTAGGGAGTGCTCAGCCTCCTCCCGTGCCCCCTCCACCTGAGCCGTCGACTCCTGGGCCTGAGGAACCGTCGAACAATGACAGCACTACCACCGTGGTGCCTCTCAAAGACAATGGGAACACATCATCTTGCGCGATAGACCTCAAAGTGGTTTGGTTTAACTTCGCTGCTCCTCCGAGGACTCCTATTACAAAGAAGATTGATTATACCAGGTAAAGAAGACTTCTAATACTCATTATTTTAAACGCTATCAATTTTTTTTCATGCATAAGGTGTTACTGCTGAAATTTGTATATACGCAAGAAAATCTTTTGAGAGACTGAAATAGATGTTAAGTTTGATAAGAATACATTCCGAAATTACTTTACGGCCCTCTATCTTCTCCAGACTGGACTGGAACCTCCTAAGCACGGCGTCTCCCGCCATCAACGCGTGGATGAACCCGTGCAACCGGCTCGGCATCCGCGTGGTGGCGCTGTACCGCGCGTACGCGAGGCGCCTCACTGCCACGGCTGCCAGTCTCATGGCTGCTGCCTTGGATCTCGCGCCGCATCATACTTTGCCTAAGGTATGTGGTACCGAGGAAATACCTATGGGTCTTGAAACATCAAAGCCTAAATATTTAATTTTATTTCATGTGCTATATGTTATTGCGATTTCTTTTGCTCTATTGGTGTTTTCCTCAGCATAATAAAATTCAATATAATAAATTTTGAATAACCTTTTAATCAGTCTATTGCCTGTTATTTTTTTTCGTCGAACTAATCGTCGTATCCTTCTCAACAGAGTCGCTACGGCCGCCACACGCCGATGGCTAAGCAGCTTCGAGAGGAGCCCTCCCTACAACTATGTGCAGTGTTACTGCGGTATGCATTACAAGCTGACGCCGCGGCGGTACAGGCTGACTTGGCTGAACGACATCTGCCGTCGCTGTCTACCTTGAGACAGGTCAGTTATATGTCAATGTACGCCCATTGCTAAGCAGCTTCGAGAGGAGCCCTCCCTACAACTATGTGCAGTGTTACTGCGGTATGCATTACAAGCTGACGCCGCGGCGGTACAGGCTGACTTGGCTGAACGACATCTGCCGTCGCTGTCTACCTTGAGACAGGTCAGTTATATGTCAATGTACGCCCATTGCTAAGCAGCTTCGAGAGGAGCCCTCCCTACAACTATGTGCAGTGTTACTGCGGTATGCATTACAAGCTGACGCCGCGGCGGTACAGGCTGACTTGGCTGAACGACATCTGCCGTCGCTGTCTACCTTGAGACAGGTCAGTTATATGTTCAGGGTTAGGAATAAAGGGTTACTGAAGACTTGTTGTCAGGCTTGGTCTCAAGGGCATTGATGCAACGTAATACTATTTCGTTTTCGGAAGAAACAGAAGTTTATTTTGGGTTTCGGAAACTAGGGCTATATGTAGAACCTAAGTACCATAAAATTATAATATTTGCGATTTCTAGTGTAACCACCGTCTCCATATTTCGCAGCGGATTTTCCGCCAGGTTTTTTACGCACGAAACATTTAGAGCGACTATGATCCTCTATCGTATCATGATTGATGTCTTAATGAGGTGTTTTATTCCAGGGAGTGATAGTGCTGAGCCGTCAATGGAAGAACATCCTGTACACACCACTACTGCTGGAACATAACTACAAGAGCAAGGTTATGAAGCCGCTCAATGTTACCTTCGCGTTACCTGATCTTTTGGAGGTAAGTTTATGTGGTGAATGAGGGTGGCCTCAAACAGTGTCCGGAATTCAATGAAATGAAATTAATTTATTTGGCCAGAATATAGGTACATTATAATATGGTCGATACAATTAACAATATTCAGAATCTATTATTAATAAAGGGCATATACTAAGCCATCCTAGCTGAGTGAGGCCGCCCTAAACGTTACAGTCGATAATTAGAAATCCGAACTGGGAATGTTAAAAGTAAACCTGAGTGGAAATGTGGATATAAACACAAGGACTGTCTCGAAATGCTGTCAGTAGAAAAAGCTTATTTTCTTTTACTTTATTTAGGATTCAGTAGAAGGATGGCAAGAGTATCCTTTGGAGACAGAAGCTTTAGACGAGAATTGTCTGCTTCTCAACATGGACGTCGATAAAGTCAACCTGCCTGGTGAGTACCTTCACATCTTTTTACAACATGACACAGTTTTACATTCAAAGTAAATTGGACGTTAAAGGGATAACAATTAGGTTCTATTTCAAAGAACTGCAATTTCAATATAAGACTGTGATCTTTGTATATGAATTGTTTGTCAGATGTTTGAAGTAAAACCTGATGTGGTTTTAAGTATTATATAAAAGTTATAATTTTGCTTATTTATCGAAATTATTATTAAATTGTATTATACAGTATATATCAATACAATTATGCCACAATAAAGCCAAATATAAATAATATCAGTACTGCTAAACTCACAGTATCTCGCAATTGGCTTTTAACTGATATATTATTTTAGAATATTTAATGAAATTAGTTTTATAGATTACACTTAATTATGATCATATTATTTAGTTGAACTAAACTCAATTCAATTGAATCGCTATCGCAAAAACCATGTAAACGCATATAGCCAAAGATTTGTGAAAATGAGAAAAATGGGAGGGGTTTGTAATATCACTCAGTTTTTTTAACTGTGATATTTACTACGCCCTCAAAAAATTGGAGTATTTTGTAATATTTATCATTTAGTTATTCAAAGAAAACATGGAACATTGTCTCCTTCGTATAACTTGACTAGAAAAAATCTATAAAACTAATTTCAATCCATACAATGATTTTTATAATTTATTATACTACATAATTAACACGACCTCGTTTGTGGGTGAAGCGTCCGGCGCGGCGGCTAGCCCGCGACCGCACTCGTTCCCATCCACGCCGCCCTCCGGTTCGTACACCTGACACTTTGTGTTGTGCTGCTCATTGGGGATTTGTGAACCTTATGTCTTTAGTACAGACTTCAAATTTCTTTACTACAACTTTTCAATGTTTGTCAGAAAGATTTGCTTACGATGTTAGGTTGGGACTTGTTTCTGAGATGCTACGGGATTTTATGTACCTACTCCTTAATTTGTCAAAAAGTTTTTGCTACTGAATTGGTGTTTGGAAGGAACATTTTTTGTTGATGAAGTGTATAAATTGGCACAATCAGAAAGCAAAGGTTTCATCAGACTTGAGTGTTTGAAGGCACATTAAATATAGGAACGTCTCGATGCACATCGCACTAACACTACACTGGATTTCGGTGTTGCACTGAATTTGGATGTGACACCATGACGTTTATATTTAATGTGAATCGTTAACAATTACAAGAGAGTTAAAAAGTTTTTATTTTTCTACGGTTCACAGGTCCCCAAAGTTTGAGGTTGTTTGTTATGCTCCCTCAGATTTACCTCTTTGAGCATATAAAATTGTAGTGTTCCTGTTTTCTATAATTCGGCCTATACTGTACAAAATTTCAAAGTTTTCTTTTATTGTGAGAAAGATAGTGATGAAACGATTGTTTATTTTCTACATTACCATAGCATGATATCATCTTAAGCAGAAAGTCTTGTTGGCACAAACCATGTCGTCATATCGAGTCACTAATCCATAAAGTTATTTTATTTCAATGTTAAAAAAGCGGATAATCGATAATTTACAATCGTTTCATCACTATTATAAACGATTGCATAACAAACGGTCTCACAGCGTGTGTTATGCGTTTCCTATTATGTTTGTCTTGACTGTTCACGACGGCATGAACTGATCATATACCTACCTACATATACCTAAATATGTCACTATATATCCTTATATTCAAACGATGTTAAACCTTGCTAACTCTCATCGCCAATCCTTCATTGATATTGCCGTCATAAACTTTTCATAAAATTACCATAAAAAGTGTTTTCTAAGTCATTCATTTTCCGTTTTTTTTCCGAAGTTTTTTTTAGTGGTGTTACCCTTGCCTGATCTAGTTTTGTTTGTCTATGTATGTGTCAGACATTTTCCTATATTTAACTGTCGATATTTCATCAATAAATCCTGTGCTTGTTTTAATTAATTATGAAAGGATTGGCCGTCGCTTCGCTTTCATGTCAACCATTTATAAATATGACTTATAACCGCTGAAGATCAGCTTAACTATAAAGCTATATACATATTTCTAAGCTATATATGAATGTATAACTGTCTGGTTCTAACGCTATGTTTATGTTATCGCTGTATACAACGATGCACCTCTTGTATTCCTGCTACGACTATACTTCTATCTATACTTAAGCTATTCGTTACTGCCAGAATAATCGTAGAAACATTTATTGAAGAATCAGGAGATTCTTAAAGCAAAATGTGCCTGATTAATAAATTGTTTTTCCATTAAGATTTGATCCATCTAAATTGTCTAAAGTCAGCAAGAAAATAACGTAAAATATCTGATACTTTGTCATGATACACTAGTTTTGGTATCGTTCATTTAATTTGGATGTCACTGCAATTAAATATATTCATTTTACAGTGACTATAATTCTTAAATCTATCAGCCAGTTGAATGTCTCACAATCACCTGTCTTTACACACCATGTAGCACAACCTTTCAACCCCTCTTATAGTTAACCCCCTACATGTACATTGTGCTAATGTCCCGACAGTGCGCGGTGCACAGAGCAGCCGCGCGAGCCTGGTGTTCCCCTCGCTGCCATTCTCCACCAGGAAGCCCGTGTTCCATGACGACGCCATCGCTAGTGAGTAGTACATTGTGCTAATGTCCCGACAGTGCGACATGTGCACAGAGCAGCCGCGCGAGCCTGGTGTTCCCCTCGCTGCCATTCTCCACCAGGAAGCCCGTGTTCCATGACGACGCCATCGCTAGTGAGTAGTACATTGTGCTAATGTCCCGACAGTGCGACATGTGCACAGAGCAGCCGCGCGAGCCTGGTGTTCCCCTCGCTGCCATTCTCCACCAGGAAGCCCGTGTTCCATGACGACGCCATCGCTAGTGAGTAGTACATTGTGCTAATGTCCCGACAGTGCGACATGTGCACAGAGCAGCCGCGCGAGCCTGGTGTTCCCCTCGCTGCCATTCTCCACCAGGAAGCCCGTGTTCCATGACGACGCCATCGCTAGTGAGTAGTACATTGTGCTAATGTCCCGACAGTGCGACATGTGCACAGAGCAGCCGCGCGAGCCTGGTGTTCCCCTCGCTGCCATTCTCCACCAGGAAGCCCGTGTTCCATGACGACGCCATCGCTAGTGAGTAGTACATTGTGCTAATGTCCCGACAGTGCGACATGTGCACAGAGCAGCCGCGCGAGCCTGGTGTTCCCCTCGCTGCCATTCTCCACCAGGAAGCCCGTGTTCCATGACGACGCCATCGCTAGTGAGTAGTACATTGTGCTAATGTCCCGACAGTGCGACATGTGCACAGAGCAGCCGCGCGAGCCTGGTGTTCCCCTCGCTGCCATTCTCCACCAGGAAGCCCGTGTTCCATGACGACGCCATCGCTAGTGAGTAGTACATTGTGCTAATGTCCCGACAGTGCGACATGTGCACAGAGCAGCCGCGCGAGCCTGGTGTTCCCCTCGCTGCCATTCTCCACCAGGAAGCCCGTGTTCCATGACGACGCCATCGCTAGTGAGTAGTACATTGTGCTAATGTCCCGACAGTGCGACATGTGCACAGAGCAGCCGCGCGAGCCTGGTGTTCCCCTCGCTGCCATTCTCCACCAGGAAGCCCGTGTTCCATGACGACGCCATCGCTAGTGAGTAGTACATTGTGCTAATGTCCCGACAGTGCGACATGTGCACAGAGCAGCCGCGCGAGCCTGGTGTTCCCCTCGCTGCCATTCTCCACCAGGAAGCCCGTGTTCCATGACGACGCCATCGCTAGTGAGTAGTACATTGTGCTAATGTCCCGACAGTGCGACATGTGCACAGAGCAGCCGCGCGAGCCTGGTGTTCCCTCGCTGCCATTCTCCACCAGGAAGCCCGTGTTCCATGACGACGCCATCGCTAGTGAGTAGTACATTGTGCTAATGTCCCGACAGTGCGACATGTGCACAGAGCAGCCGCGCGAGCCTGGTGTTCCCCTCGCTGCCATTCTCCACCAGGAAGCCCGTGTTCCATGACGACGCCATCGCTAGTGAGTAGTACATTGTGCTAATGTCCCGACAGTGCGACATGTGCACAGAGCAGCCGCGCGAGCCTGGTGTTCCCCTCGCTGCCATTCTCCACCAGGAAGCCCGTGTTCCATGACGACGCCATCGCTAGTGAGTAGTACATTGTGCTAATGTCCCGACAGTGCGACATGTGCACAGAGCAGCCGCGCGAGCCTGGTGTTCCCCTCGCTGCCATTCTCCACCAGGAAGCCCGTGTTCCATGACGACGCCATCGCTAGTGAGTAGTACATTGTGCTAATGTCCCGACAGTGCGACATGTGCACAGAGCAGCCGCGCGAGCCTGGTGTTCCCCTCGCTGCCATTCTCCACCAGGAAGCCCGTGTTCCATGACGACGCCATCGCTAGTGAGTAGTACATTGTGCTAATGTCCCGACAGTGCGACATGTGCACAGAGCAGCCGCGCGAGCCTGGTGTTCCCCTCGCTGCCATTCTCCACCAGGAAGCCCGTGTTCCATGACGACGCCATCGCTAGTGAGTAGTACATTGTGCTAATGTCCCGACAGTGCGACATGTGCACAGAGCAGCCGCGCGAGCCTGGTGTTCCCCTCGCTGCCATTCTCCACCAGGAAGCCCGTGTTCCATGACGACGCCATCGCTAGTGAGTAGTACATTGTGCTAATGTCCCGACAGTGCGACATGTGCACAGAGCAGCCGCGCGAGCCTGGTGTTCCCCTCGCTGCCATTCTCCACCAGGAAGCCCGTGTTCCATGACGACGCCATCGCTAGTGAGTAGTACATTGTGCTAATGTCCCGACAGTGCGCGGTGCACAGAGCAGCCGCGCGAGCCTGGTGTTCCCCTCGCTGCCATTCTCCACCAGGAAGCCCGTGTTCCATGACGACGCCATCGCTAGTGAGTAGTACATTGTGCTAATGTCCCGACAGTGCGAGTTTTATTCCTACATTTGTTCCTGATCGCGCTATTGAAGCGGCGATGTATGTTGTCGAACGAAAACTGTGAGTGTAACGTAACTATATGGGCACGAGTTAAAAGTCAGGACTATTTTATAAAGGTGAGTTAATAAATTGAAGAAATCAGAGCTAGAGTACATTGCTGCTAATTACCTCTCAATATCATCGTGCATAATGTCAAAATAAAGTTGTGAAAGTATCGATACCTCCTTACAATTTTGTCACAAAAACGTATCTCTATGTAAATGTTATTCATCACGTTGACTTCTCAACCCCCACTCCTCAGTAGATTACGGGACCCTAAAGGAGGACCTACCGACAGTGGGGTCCAACCCATCCCTGTACTCCCCACACGGCAGCGATGAGAACATCAAGAACGATCGCGCCAGAGAAGACCTGTACCAATGGATGGCTAAACAGGAGCCTATCAAAGTGGTAAGTTTTCGTAAATGCATGCTCAAATCGGGATCTTGATAATAATTGTTGAGTTACGGCTTGCGTATTTACTTACTAAACACATAATAAGCTTTTTATTGTCCCATAATTATTGTTAAATAGATTTAAAACTGCCAATTTCAAAATTATTGAGACATTATGCTGTCTCATTTAGTGGGTAGTGACAGAAACTTATATAAGTATGAAGTTTTACGTTCAATTTGTTTAAGTGAGTAGTTACACAAGTGGGTCAACATTTTAATTCAATCAATCCAAAAATCTATTTACTTAAATGTCTGCATGATCCGTAATCACGAAGAATCTCTCAAAGTCAGTTTCGAATTTAGTTTTGTCACACCATCACGTCTATAATACTTCTAACAAGGTTCAAATGACACCTAAAACTGACATTACATGAAGTTTGTATACCATTGCATGACACACCACACGGCATGTTCTGGGTTGATCACCTAACTCGCAATGCCATACCATACGGTGAAGTACAGCACGCGTCTCGCACTAACCAGGAGGCAAAGAGCAAGAAGCCAATAATCCCCCCTTCGAAGATGAACCCGCGCGCCGTGGCCGCCGCCATGCCTGCCTGCAGTCTGTACCCGCTGCAGGGATCGCTGATGCTGCTGGATGCTCATCTCGTGTTTCAACCGTTCTTGGCAGCGCTGGGTGTGTCGCCGCATCAGGTTACGCAGGGTATGTTGGTTTTTGTTTTTGGTTAATGGTTTTCAATGTTCGTTTATAAACTTTTGTTTTGGTAAAAAATCTAGTTATAAAGGAATTAAAATTAAATATTTTAATGCAGTATCATTTTGTTTCGCGGGCATCCACTAAAGGCAGAAGCCTGACGGGCTCATGACCTTTCTCTTGTTTTTACTGCTGGCATAAGCCCCAATATTAAAAAAGTTTTCTTGCAACACATCAAAAAACATTTTTAAATAATTTATATCACCTTCTAGACATTTTGCAGTAGAAAAGTCATCTAACCAGTGCAATATAATAATCCCCATAAACCAGGTGAATCTAAAAACAAGAGCGGGTCAGGCGAGGGCGGCAACAGCGGGCCGCCAGCACTGGACTCGCTCGGCTCCAAGCTGTCTCTCGTCGCCTGGATGGACATGTTCCGCATCGACATCGTCGTCAGCGACCTGGCCGCTAGGGCCAGTCGACAGGCGAAGGGGAAGAGTGAGTAGTGTGATGTTGTATTGTAAGAACAACAGCGGGCCGCCAGCACTGGACTCGCTCGGCTCCAAGCTGTCTCTCGTCGCCTGGATGGACATGTTCCGCATCGACATCGTCGTCAGCGACCTGGCCGCTAGGGCCAGTCGACAGGCGAAGGGGAAGAGTGAGTAGTGTGATGTTGTATTGTAAGAACAACAGCGGGCCGCCAGCACTGGACTCGCTCGGCTCCAAGCTGTCTCTCGTCGCCTGGATGGACATGTTCCGCATCGACATCGTCGTCAGCGACCTGGCCGCTAGGGCCAGTCGACAGGCGAAGGGGAAGAGTGAGTAGTATGATGTTGTATTGTAAGAACAACAGCGGGCCGCCAGCACTGGACTCGCTCGGCTCCAAGCTGTCTCTCGTCGCCTGGATGGACATGTTCCGCATCGACATCGTCGTCAGCGACCTGGCTGCCAGGGCCAGCCGACAGGCGAAGGGGAAGAGTGAGTTCTGTCATGTTGAGAAAAGGATAAATTCGAATAAAAATAACTTTTACTCACATTTAATTAACATAATAGATAAATTGGTTGGCAACAGTACCAAAAATTATGATCGAAAGGATTTATAAGGTGGTTTTCTGTCCATATCTGGAATTATTGCAAAATGCTGCAAAAGCGTCCATTATCCAAGTTCCTTATTTCAGACTACTATGTACGACCCATAAAAAATACGATGTATAATATTCTTACACTTTTTAGGCAGCCAAACCCACGCGACAATTCCATCAGAAACCCCTGCCTTCCTTTGCGAGAAGGTGTCCATCGACGTGGACTTGAAGAAAGTAGCAGACATGGCAGTGGACGACCTCATACAGCGACAGAACGTGCTGTACATATCGAGGGGACAGCTCAAGAAGCATATTAGCACTATGCTCAACTTCAATATTAGCATACGGTTCATTTCGCAACAGGTTTGTTCAAATAGCTCAGATTTTTTAAAAAATACAAGACTAGTGTACATGAATGGAAGTTATTGTGTCCAGTCTTGATGCTTTGGTTCAATAGAAAATCTTTATTTTTGTTCATCAGCAAAATTCGTTCCGATATACAGGAGCAGTGACAATTTCTTTGAGAGAATGAATGATTGTATTTTTTTGATGATCAGCTTTTTTATCGTCCCACTTCTGGGCACACACTCCTCACACAGAGAAGAATATATCCTTCTGTATATTTCTACCAGTTGCATAAACCTGCATGTGTGTTGTTTAGGTGAACATGCCACTGCTCCGGCTGCTGCATCAGATCAGCAACATGTACCAGAATGTAAAGGACACGCAGATAGAACTGCGCACGCAGACCAAGATCTCGCACCGACAGAACAAACATACCTCGTCTTCAGGTAAGGAACTATTGGCTTTATTTCAGCTCATACATTGATTTCTAAGTAATTATTATTATACTGGTTTGAGTAGAAGAAAGTATTCAATAATAGTACAACTTAGTTCAAATAATAAGTTGCCCCTTCCAAGTTGGACACTAGTAACTGAAAACTTTTTTCGACTTTTCCGTTAGATAAATTTTAAGATATATTAGATGTAATATTCAGAAAATAACTAATTAGCTTCTATCTCTCCAGTATCAGACTTCAGAGAAAACCTAGTAAGCGTGACGTCCCTAGAGAAAGAAGTACAGTACGCGACACTTGAACCCAAATGGGACCTCATGGCGCCCACCCTGACTCCTGAGTTGGGGTTGTCAGTACCGCAGTCTCTGAGTCAGCAGAAGCTCAGTCAGCCGACCAGGCCCAGGCCACAGTCTTTCGCACAGAAGTTAAGATCTACTGGCAAAAGTGTGAAGGGGAAGCTTGGTAAGTGTTGCCAGTATTTATTGTGTTGCAAGGTCAATTATGTGAAAGACTTCATAGATTTTATGACGGATATGATAAAATTGAACTAAAATTGCTATTTTCATTTTGGTTTGTTCATTGTACATTGTTCGGTGTAACATTCATACAACACATGATGTCATATTTTAGCATTTGAAGGAACCTGCGTTTTATTAAAATTTCAGTTCTCCAAACACCCATTTAATTTGTTATGAATGAAATATGAAGACATGCATTCATTACTGCAGGCTACAGCTCTCTAAACGAGGGTGCTCACACACCGATGTACGCGGCGGGAGTAGGTGCAGGCGCGGGCCGCGGCGCCGGGCCCCACGTCACCGCCGGCACCCCACCAGGCCCTGGGCCTCACGCATCACTAGGCTCACCAGTGGGGCCCGGGCCGCACGCCTCGCTCAGCTCGCCGTCAGCTGACGCGGCCGATGGCAAGCTGGCTCCGAGGTGTTGGCGGACAGTGTATTTACTGCTCGACTTGTATGCCAACATGCCTGATGCTGAGACTATTACGCACAGGTAATACTTTCTATTCATCTAAATAATATTTTTACAAGAATAACTTCAAATATACTTCGTATAAAAACTATGTTTTACAGAGACTTTACAGATTCAATACTACTTCGTTTTGTCAAAAAATCATACCAGATACTAATTATAATATTTTTATTTACTTTTCATAGCCATATTATACATAAATCCCTTCCCACAGGTTTTCCGTAACGACAGACATTCCGGAACACTATCGTCACAGCCGGCCCGCGCGGCCGAGCTCTCGCGAACAGAACACCAGTAACTCGTCATCCAGTGCTGCCAACATGGGCATGGTCGTTGTCGGTGTTGCCAGGTAACGAAACAAGTATTAATACCGAGTTGAGTTCTTATTTTTGTAATTATGTACACACTTGGTCCCCTTAAAGCAGGAATTGTATTTGATAAGGCATCTTGTTTATCTGGTACAAAAATCTATGGTACATTCACCGTATATAGGCGCGGTAATTATTGTATGTGTATGGGCCTCTACGAAAGCTTATTCGAACACAAGTTAGACTACGTCACGGCGCCACCGCCGTTCATAGCCGTCGTAGCGTCGTGATATTTGAAACATGGAATATTTGAATAGACCCACATGTAGCTGCTGCCTGGACCGGTAGCTTTGCCATATCATATACAGTCAGCTCTAAAAGTCGCTCTGAACAACAGTTTTGGTACTTTGGATTTCGTATGGCGACTTTTGGAGCTGACCGTACTAGTACTATCTTATTAGTCCTCTTGTTCATGGCACGTTCACAATTCACACATTTGTCATCTCTTCTCCCAGGATTCACCGCACCCGTCTCCTAGCCTCCCTGTCAGGGCTGAAGCTGGAGGCGGAGATCACGTCGCTGCAGGCGTCGCTGTCGGCGTCGCGGGCGCGGCAGTGGTCGCTGAGCGGCAACCTCGGCCGCACCATGATCGTGCTGCTCGAGGGGCTGGCGCCTAACCATCAGTATGTCAAGTCAACTTGTTATTATTTAGCTGTGTAGGATGTATCAAGATCCCGACAGCGTCTGTGGGGTGTCATCAAACCAGCGTTCCTCTTATATGGGATGTCATCAAATGAACCTACCCGCTGTGGTTGCAGCGTGCGGGAGAGTCTTGCTGAGTGAAACTCGCCATTTTTCTTCTAGAGCCATTTATATAGGTCGCCAGCACCATAATAACTCTTTCTGACAATGCCACTGCCTCTCGCAATTTGGCTTGAGGACTATGTCTTCCAATTTGTGTTTGTATAAATTGCTTAATATAAATGCCTCTTTCAGGTGGTATGTTTCCATTTAGACGTCTAGTTTAGTATTAAATTCCTAACTCTAGAGACGTATTTGTATGATAACTTTATCAGTGCATGTGCTCTTGCTTGATTAAAATCGTCATTTTGATCTTTCAGAACGGTAGTCCGTGTAAGCGTGGGCAAATCACAAGCCCTCTACGGCTGGGAGGCGGGGCGACAAGGTGCCACCGCCCTCCTCAGTGTGGGCGGAGTTAGAGTGGACCTGCCCCAACATCCCGTGGCGTTACACGGTGTTATGACTCGGTCGAGTCGACAGCTGTCAAGTACATTGCAGGTAATGTTTGACTTTTCTATATATATATCATATATGTGCACGTACATGTAGTATGTATTTGTGTTCATTGAAATAATAAATCTTTGTTTGATCATTTATTAGAGAAATATAATATAAGGCGGAATGTTATTAAAATGTAGAAAGTTACATATCCCTGTTTGATTCGCGTTAGATCAGATAATCAGTCCAAAATTGTATATGAAACACTGTGAGCACATTCCTGAATTATTGGGAATGGCTAGCCAGATATTGATTATTCAGCATTAATTTCAAACTATTCTCCCTTTACACAGGAACTAGGTGTAACCCGCACATCATCCCGGCTATCCCGCGCGGGCCCGGGTGGTCCAGCAGGCGGGGCGGGGGGATCAGGATCATCATCAGAGGGTTCCCCCGCCCCCGCGCCTCGACCTCCGCGGCCACCTCGCCCGCCCCCCGCACACGCGCTGCTCAACCCGCTGCATCTACACTTCTCTATATTGCTGCAGGTAACAATATTACACTATACTAACTGAACTTTAACTAAATCATAAAACTAGCGATCCGCCATCCTAAGCTTCGCACGGGTGCAATGCAATGCTGATACTAAATACATATAAACCTTCCACTTCAATCAGGCTATCTATTAAAACAAACCCCATCAAAATCCATTGTGTATTTTTAAAGATTTATAAGCATATATAGGAACAGAGAAAGCGACTTTGTTTTATACTATACAGTGATAAGAAGCAGTTTGTATATAAATGAAAATGATGGATCGATTGTCTGAAAATTGCTGGCTTACGTTACGTTACTTGTGCCGTCAGTGTGTGAGGAAGACTTCAGGGTAAATTCAAATACTTTTTCAGAGCCTGAGCATAACGGCAGCTCTCCTGCCGTCACTGCAAGCACAGTACAAGATGGAACAGGTTCAGAGTTCCGGCGTGACCGGCAACAAGGCGCAGTTCACTGTGGAGTTGCAGCAACACTCGCTCAGCTTCGTAACCAAGCTCCAGGTAGATATAGTTAATAATTAACTTGAAAGATTAGCACTAGAAACGTATATTAATTCCTCACTTTGATAGTGCGGTAATAGGCGCTTTGTGTTAACAAGAATGGTCCTAGGATTCAACCCTGTGGAACTCCCAGGATAAACATGGATCTTGTTGATTTTTTGTTTCATTCACATAAATATTTTTTTATGATCTACTATGCGTATGCAGAGGCTGTAAAGTTGACAGTAATATTTTGATCGTATTATGTACCAGACTCACCTTACATGCCATTAGGGCTTCCAATCCCGCACCTCGTGCTCGATCCCGGTATTGGCGGGAGTTGGAATTCAAATCCCACGGGATCCCGGTATTGGCGGGATCCCGCATATAATTATGAAAAGTATTATGTGAGGCAAATAAAACAATAAATTAATCAAATTAAATCAACGTAATTTCACTTTAATTAACGTTAAATGAGATCAATCAAAATACACTTCAATTACTGAGATCAAATATAAAAACACAATCAAGTACAATATAAAAATAAAAACAGTTTCAGTTGAATGATAAATAATTATTTAGTTTCTTTCATATTTTTTTTATCATTCAATTGATCCCGCAAATCGAGCGGGATCCCGCACACGTAATCCCGCAGCGCTCGGGACTAAAAAAATATGCGGGATCCCGGAATACCGAGATCTCGGTATTACGGGATTGGAAGCCCTACATGCCATGATGCACACTATCAAAAGCTTTGCTCAAGTCACTAACACACCAAAGAGGCCAAAACAACAATGCCATCTCCACTCTCCCTGCATTACTACACAACCACCTCCTCCCCCAGGTCTCTGAAGCCAACATCCCAGCATCAGCAGCAGTCTGGCTACCAGGAGTGCATGTAGCAGGCAGGGTGCTAGAACAGCGAGGAGCTGCCAGACGCGAGGGAGCGTTACTCCGCGCCGGACGTTATGTCGCAGCGAGTGCAGATATAGGACTGTTTGAACATACGTTATCTACTGATCTGCTGAACCATCTCGTGTTTGTGCAGAAGGTGTTTATGAAGGTATGTGCTGGTAGAAGTCTTCTATTTGTATTATCTAAGCAGGCTGAGTGATGAAACAACACGGAACTGGGATAGCAAAATTCCAGCTTCGTTCGCGAACAAAGGCTGCAATTTCGAGAACTTATTCGTTACTGTTTGCTATAACGAGTAGACCAGAAAATACATTTGTATGCATCGCGTTACAGTGTGATAAACTACTGGAAACTTACCTTAAGATGTGAGGAAACTTTGCTCTATGGCTTTTGAAGTCACCCGTTTCTATGAGTTTTGTTGGTTGAAGTTGTTTAACATATTATACATTCCGAAATACTATATGAATAAAACACTTCCTCTTCGGCTATACACAATCAAAACTCCAACAATAACATATTATATCATGGTATTGCAGGAAGTTAACGAGGTAGTACAGAAGGTGTACGGCGGTGAGAAGCCAGTGCCGCTGTGGAACGAGGAGGAGGCCTCCACCTCCGCGCTCAGCAGGATACTGTTCTCACTTACTATTAGAATCAAGGTAGGCTAACATTCACTATACATAGTTTCTTGCTTACTCCATGCTCTAATCCTATCATGTTTTTATAATTATGAAAAAGCCCTTGGTCTTTTTGAGAGACTTCTGAATTAGGAGGACTTCAGGAGTCTTATAAAGATACTGCAAGAAAAACCAATGAAAACACTTTTTCTTTGAATCAAGTACCTTTTGAGTTTCTCGGCAGTTCTCCTCTATAAAACCCACACTTTGGACGCTGGAACTCCTTTAGAATTTGTAGAAGATTTCATAGGTTAATTTGAATAAAATTGAAATGAGTTTGACGTTGCTATTCTATCGGGACAGGACATTTCATTGAGCCGATTATAATATAACATATACTCATATTTGCATATCTTCTAGCGCATCCAACTGACAGCGACAACACCCAGCAACTCGGCAGTGCGACTAGAGACAGGAGCGGTGGAGTTCGAGATATCCAACCGCGTACAGAATGTACAGCAACCCACAGAGCCGCATGAAGTTAGACTCTTCGCTAGGGCACAGGTAAGCTGATATTTTAATTTACTGTACACAGAAGTAGACAACTATATTCCAAGTAGGCACTTAACTACAGATTTTCTTTTAAAAACTCAGCTAAAATTGAGATGTAGCTAAAAGTCAAAGATAATACAAAAATAAAACTTCCATAATCAACTGAATTATTATTGTAAAGAAAAGTTGATTTGTTTAAAAAGTTTATTTTTACATAATTATGTAAACAAAAACTTGAATGAAACAATGCCATATCTCAGTACATCATTAAAATGCGAGTCTTCTCACTACTTCATTTATCAATCGTATAAACACCATTTCGTTATTGCCTAGCAATCGTGAATCTAATATTTGTATTGCTGTGCAGGTGGATGTAAATCTCAGCTTAGGACAGCTGATCAGAAACGCGATGTTTGAAGAGGCAGAACCCGAGTTCCAGCAGTATGCTTTCTTTAACACTAGGATATGTAAGTTTTTCATTTCTTCTTATTAGATAATACTCAATAACTTCAAATATTTACAAATGAGTTTTGTTTTTTTGCGCATAATTAGCGCATTAACACCTTCCATACATTAATTAACACACTATTTTTGCCTTAGCTATGCGCAACGCATTCCAAGACGAGATGGTATGTGGGGACGACAAGGAGGTAGTACTAATTACCTTGAAGCGGCCTCTCATATACATACAACCTGTCGCAGTCGATAAAGCTATACTCGTATGGCTTAACTACAAGAACGCCTATGAGTATTGGAATGAAAAGAGACTCAATTTGAACAAGGAAGTGTTGACGGCTACACAGCAAGTCTTTGAGAAGGTATTTGAAATTGAAATTGAACTTTAGTGTGATTGGTATATGGTTGATTTTGGTATGAGTTAACGTTGAGCTTGATACTTTTCACGTCTACGCAGTAGGTCTTTGAGAACGTATAGTGGTGTAGAATATTGGAAATTGAACTTAAATGTCATTGGCATATGGATGATTTTGCTATGACTTAATTTAAAACCTGATGTGTATTTGTAATTTTAATTTAATTTATATTTGCCAGGTACAACTGACGTCACAAATTACAACGCCACACCTAAGCACGTTGTTCTTACAACTGAATGTCGATGATATTGGAATATGTTTGCCGCTAAACCAACCGCCTATGGTGAGTTACTTTTGCACCTAGTTTATTAAAATTTATTTGATGTTTTAGTTACTTTAGCATTTTGATTACATTAACGCTTGCTATAGGGTTAACATTAAAATACCAAAAATGTTTCTATGACTAAGAGATCCCATACCAAAGAACTGTAAAAAGTTAGTATACACACATCCGATTAAGCACTTATTTGCAAATTTCTAGAGATTATGATGCGGCTTTGTCATAAATCTTATTTATATAGATGCGTTGTGGTTGATGTCATAATTTAAAACAGGAACAGTTAATCAAATTCGAGTAGGTAATAGATGCCAATATTTGAAGATATTATAAGTGCTACTCTCTTCTTGCGTCTAACTGATACAGTCAGAAGCAAGGAGAGAGTTGCGCTAATTCAAATCATCATTTTGGAGCGGCGATATCATTTGAGCTGTGGAAATGATATAAGCTGGTTCCTGACAACGTACTGTGGCCGTATCTCTGAATATAACTCGGAGTATTATTAGTTTGAACGCGTTTTCCCGAGGCACTGGTAGCGTGGCTAAGCACCGTGGAGATTATACATACAATTAACTCCGATACATTCAAATCACTGCTCGAATAAATTCAACAATAACCGCCTTGATGTTACTTGTGAAGCTTCGTCGCTCTTCAGGGATCCTAATTAGTGACCAGACAGTCAGAAACCGCTTGCGTGAACTGGCCGGGCACAAGAAGTATACGTCACTGGATGGCAATAACGCTTGAAATCATGTTTGGTAGTCTATCTTTATAGTGGTGGAAGATTGGATTAGAGACAATCTCAATACACAAAATGCTGAGATGATTTTGTCAGTCGTCATCGTTTTTTTGTACGCGCAAAATTGCAGTTAATGTATGATGCAGTAAAAAATTTTTACAAAAATATTGATATACAGATTTGTATACAGTTGTGATGTAATAATAATAATATAATGATATTTTTATTTAAATTTCTTTACAGGATAAATAACATAGTCTTAAATATAAGGTTAAATCTGTATGCGGTACAGGCTCGCTGGGGGCTGGGCCGCGGCGCGTGGGGCGCGTGGTGCGGCGAGGGCGAGGCGCGCGGCGCGGTGGTGGTGACGCTGGACGCCACCAACATCGGCGCCTGCTCCTCCGGGGCCCTCGTGTCCAAGGGCCGCTTCGTGGGGCTGTGCCTGCGCTTCGCCGACGACTTCGAGGCCTCGCTCGACGACTGGAAGCCGAGGCCTGATGAACCCAGCCTCAATGTCTGCTGTGTGTCCGAGGGGACCTATGAGGTCTGCAGTCGGACTACTGCGGCTAAGCATAACGGTAAGTACCAGTGAATAATATAATAAAATGATTTTCAAGTAAACCAATCTGACTTAAATGTGACAAAATTCATCACTCTGTAATCATATATTGAACTTCTGTCTGATTAAAATACAATTTATATTTTCCATCTTAAATTACAAACAGCAACATTCGCAATATTAGTTTTAAGCTAGAATATAGTTCAGTTTTTGACAATACAATGTGTATTAATACATTTCAGAAAACGCCAAATGGTTCCTGAACGTATCTTGGCAAATGGAGGGCGTTGACATACACTTGGACGTGAACGTCGGCAAACAATTATCCGCATTGGGACACACGCTCACTATGTTGACAGGTAAACTAAATATTTTCTCACATACAAACATTTATAAACCACCTATGTACTATGTTCGAATAATACTTTTCTTGCATTTTTTTCTTTGTAAGTTGATCAAGTTATGTATATACCTCTACTTTTTATTATAACCCCTATGTATCACTCATGATCGCAATAAATATTTGAAGATATATGAGCTACTATAATGCTTTATTTACCCTAACGTATTCTCCTGTTTTGTTTTCAGGATATGAAGAAGAAGATCCACTGAAAATGGACTACGAAAGTGACTTAGATGATGAGGCCGATAACAGCAAAGACTCACAGGTATGAATCATCACTAAGACAAACTACTATAGATTTGTCACCTTCGCTACATCTTTAATACTAGCTTATCCAGTGGTTTCACTCGATTTCTGAGCAAACCGGTTCCTACGCCGTTTATAATAGCTCTGATATGTGAGCTACATTTTCAAGATGGCAAATTACAAAATACGTTCATCCATTTGCGCTTTATAAAGTTAGATTCATTATCGTATCATTTAGCTTCTAAATTTACATGTTTATATTCGTTTGCAATATATTACCTTGTTTTAAACGACACACAGCGCCATCTACAATCCATCCATCAAGCAAACAATATTTTTGTTTTCCCTCGGGAATATCTATTTTTTTCGGAATAAAAAGTACCCTATTATTTAATCCGGACTTCTAACTTTACGTCTGCAAAATTTCAAAGCAATCGGTTCAGTAGTTACGGCGTGAAAGCGGAACAAACAAACAAACAAACAAACTCACTTTCCGATTTATAATATTATATAGTAAGGATAGTAAGGATTAGTAAGGATAAACTTCGCCTTTGTAACATAAGGTTAAAAGCTGTCATTTTCATCAACATCAACCCTAAAGCCATTAAAATAAAGTCCATTTTCCTATTAACTACAATAATACATATCTTTGCCTACCAGGAGAGCATAATCCTCCGCCGCAAGTACACGGACCACCTGCCCGCCTTCGTGTTCGACACCAGCATCGACGCCAAGAAGCGCTCCAAGCTCATCGAGAAGGAGATGAACGAGCAGGCCAAGATCATCAACGACCTCCGCACGCTGGGGGCCAGTCATACTACCATAGAGTACGAGATGAAGAGGCTGCATGATTTAGAGGCGCTGGTGTTTAAGGATTTCAGAAGGTCAGGAAGTTAAAAGATTTATTGGTGAATTATGTCTTATTTTTGTAATTTTTCATAAGCGTTGTCGCAATGATAATTTTAGTTTAGTGTCATATTTTTTCCCACATATGTACAGATGCTAACATCATTGTGCTTGTATGTCTGTAATAGATTTTAAACTGTATCTCTTAAGTATTAGGTTTAATGTTGAATGGAACAATTTTACAGATAAGAGTAGCTTAATGTATTAGTATCTTTATACCATTCAGATGGTTAATACAATTTTTATAGGAATATAATGTATAGCAATTATAATTATGTTTGTGTTTGTTCCCAGGGATATGATTCAAAAACTGCGTCGTCAAAGTGTCCGAGCCAGCTCCATCACAAAGGGCAAGTTGGGACTGGGGTCTAACAGAAGCAAATCATTTGTAGTGCCTTCACCACCGCAGGAGAGGAAGGACTTTGAAGGGTAAATATTCACTTTATCTACGTCGAGGAACATTATCTATGCTGATGACATGGTGCTGCTGGGCCCAACGGCTGGCTCAATCAGAGAGATGCTGCAGACTTGCGAGAGGTATGCAGCCACTCACGGTCTGCAATATAATACGGGTAAAAGTGAATACTTGATCTTTGAGGCCCCCGGGAGGTGTGTGGCGTATGAACCTGTAATCTCACTAAATGGCAGGCCACTCAATAGGGTTAAACAGTTTAAGTATCTAGGCCACTATCTGACCGTGGACCTCAAAGATCAAGTAGACATTGAACGTGAACGCAGGGCACTAGCAGTTAGATGCAACATGTTGGCTCACAGATTTGCTCGTTGTAGCAGAGGAGTTAAAATCACTTTATTCAAAGCTTTTTGTACCTCGTTCTACACGGGCGGTCTGTGGGTTAACTGTACGCGGAAGGCTCTAGACGCCCTGCGGGTACAATATAATAATGGTTTCCGGCTGCTGTTGGGGCTGCCTAGATACTGCAGTGCATCGGGCATGTTCGCTGAAGCACGGGTGGATGATTTCTATGCGCTCATGAGGAAGAAGGCTGCCTCGTTGCTAAGCAGATCTAGGTCCAGCGCTAACAGCATCCTACAAGTCTTGGCCGACAAGCATGACGCTCCGGTGCTTAGGCATTGGATCGAGTTGCTTGTTAGGCAGACACTTAGCTCTTAGGTAGGTTAGGTAGGTACCCTTAGTCGATAAGTTATAGTTGATAAGATACTAACAATTGGGCCATTGTAGTCATCAAAAATAAACGCATTATTATTATGTAGTAAAACGTCCGAATACTGATAAGACTGCTTCAACATCATTCTATCTCTGTCACACTTACGTAAACTTCTGTAAATACATATTTCTAAGCAGTACGCAAAGTTAAGTAACGTCTAATTATGTCGAAGTAAGGTCGTCACTTTAACCATTAGCTTACATTTGGTTTAAGCAGGCAAATATTATTTGAGTCAAAAAATAGTTATTCTATCAATATTTTATTTGTACAGACCACTGTACGGAAGATAGAAAGGAAACCTGAAACACTGATACTTTATACTGCGCCTTTACAACTTTAGTAACTGTACCTAATATTGCAGTGCCGGGGAGCCGAACCTGGCCATGTCTCCGGGTGTGGGCGACTCCGGCGAGACGCTACTGCTGGGCGACGAGGACAACCGCCTCGCCGACATCATTGAAGGCGGCAGCTGGAGCTCCATGGAGAGTGAACCGCTTACTGGTAAGCTGAGGAAATTAGGATGGATGGTAGACTAGTAATTTTTAAAATGAAAATTTTATTTTGGACGTTGGATGTAACATATATGAAGTAAAGAAATGATTGTGTGGTAGTACTTTGTTTAGATTAGTGGAATTTCTCTCAGATTTTTTGCGGAACTAATTTCTCAAAATCTGTCATTGCAATGCAACTCTGAACACACTTAAGTCTGTTATGTGATATTAGCGTAAAATAGTTGTTTTATATTGGACATTAGCTGTTCCAGATAAAAAAATACCTAGTCTTGTTTACCTGTGTACCATATTTTTTCTATTCGTTCTTTATATGTCAACGCTGCTTAGAATAAAGTCATAACATTAGTAAAGATTGTGGCACTTCCCCAGGACCATCTCGCTCAGCGTCTCTCCGCGGCCCCCGGCCGGGTACAGGTGGATCCCGCCCCCTGGCCACCCCCAGTGTGCAGCGCCAGAGCTCCCTCCCAGCACACCCTGACCACTGGCCTGACGAGCTGGAGGGGGTCGAGCTAAGGAGGAAACATGAACACAGGTGAGAGAAGGGACAAGAAACACCGATGGAACGGGCAAAAAACTAGAAAAAAGATATCACATATTTACTTTGCCATTACAGATATAACTTAACCTAATTCGACAAAGTAACTTGCCAAATCTTTAATATGATAATTTACTGAGTGCAAACTAATTGAACCTCGAAACTTTTAATACAGAATGTATATAAAATCGACATTAATGTTAACAAAATATACATTGTTGACTCTCTTGCCAAAATTGTAAGGAATGTTTCCATCGATAGGTTTGCCTTTTTCTACTATAAATATTTTAGAAACACAACTAATTCCGTAAAATTGAAACCACTACTTTTATATCACAAGTGCGCCGTTGACTGATCATTTATTGTTTTCTTTGTTTAACAGCAGCGTACCACAATCCGAAGGCCCTAGTTCCGAGAACAAGACAAGCAAAGCCAAGACAGCGGAACCGAACATCGACTTCGAGCTGGACGTCAAAGTGTACATCAACAGCGGCAAGTGTGTGCTGCACACCAAGGAGCCTAGCAAGGAGGATGATAGTATTAAGATGTGAGTCATTTGTCTATACTTCTATTCTAATAATATAGGTGGAAAGAATTGATTGTTTCTATGTTGTTTTGTAGCGAATAGGCTACGGATCTAGTGAACAAATTTGAAAATGCTTCATTATTCCCAAGTAATATAGGTTATATTGTAATAAATAGGTTGTATTGTATCTAGGTACGGGAAGAGGTTTCCTTAGGATGCGGTTGAAACCGCGTGGAACCGCTAGTTATTAACAAAATGGGAGCGTGAGTTATCGGTAACGTTTTTGGCTTTAATTCATGACGTTTTGAGTAATGGCCAGTATACTGAGTTATATTTCGAAACATGGACTGTTTTTAGTGTACTCGTAGATGTTGAGGTTAGAGCATCTAGGTTTCACCGGATATAGCTACTTGTTATAGGTTATATGTGGCTAGCATCCCCTTATTCTTGGTTACAACTAGGTGTAGCCGCACAGCCGTAGCTTTCATTAGGTATAACCTATTTAGTACGTGATGTCTTGTATGCCACAGTGGTCGCATGCGCGTGGGTCGGTCTGCGTCGGGCGGGCTGGCGGAGGGCTCGGGCGCGGGCGGCTCGCCCACTGCGGCCCGGCGCAAGCAGCCGCATCCCCGCCACCAGCCCACGCTAGACCTCACTGTGTTCCGCGTGCCTGGGTTAGATCTTAAGGTATGTACTTATAGGATTATATGAAGAGTGAGTCCTTATTTATGTACTTTCTTTCATTATTTGGGCTTGTTGCCGGGGAGTTTTTTGTGCCACTTATTCTTCGCAAAGTCATATATGAAGTGGCAAACAGTAAGGAGCCTCTTTTTCTTGGTACACCAACGAAATTACACATGGAAAAGATAAAAAAAAAAGTATAATATGTATTCCTAACTTAACTATGCTATTAAAACCGGTAAAATATTAAATAAAAAATTTCAAGTGAATGAATAAATGATTTATGTAATTGACTTTTGAAATCGTGTAAATAAATAAAATATTTGGAATAAATGAAACCATAATGAATTTAAAGCTTGATCAAGGTTATTCAATTTATAAGATTTTATTTCTATAGACACTCGAAATTGTTTGATTCTAAACAGGTGCATTACGAATCAAAAACACTACCCGAAGAGGCGACCTCCCCACAAACCGTTCCCCCACTTCCCTCCCTCAACGTGGGGGCACGTAAAGTGGGGGTGAAAAAAGCCGCACTCTTCGCCTGGATCACGCTGCAGAGCATTCCTGAGGAGACCATCATCAGCCCGCATATACTGGAGTTCTTGGAGCAGACCTTAGAACCTATTCCGACTAAGGCTTCTTTCTCAACACCGACGCCTGGTAAGTATAATTCATTTAAGTCATGCACTGTTTCCATTGATCAGAATATGCTTTATCAAATCTACTAACTTTATGTAGATTATAGAACATATTGTTCATCAATTGTTTTTGTACTTTTGAACTTCTTGCGTTCTTGAGATCGAGATCACAAATAAAAGACAGTCAATCCCAATTTGAATATTTGAGAGACACGAATTCCATTTGTAATCAGTTCTAACCGGTTCTTTATGTATGTCAGAGGCGGAGAGCGGTTCCCGTTCCCGCTCGGTGGAGGGGGCGTCGTACGGGCAGTACGTGTACGCGTCGTTCCCCGTGGACGTCATCGTGCACTTCCACATGCAGCCCAGCACCTTCCGCTTCAGCTGCCTGCCCGCCTCGCGCGTCGAGTGCCTGCTGCAGCTGCCCAGCCTGCAGATCGTCTTCAGCTCCAAGCGAGCCAGTGACGAGTGAGTATAGATATGGACCATCTAGGGTCAACAGCGACACTAGAAGATACCGATTACTACGGTAACTGAAATGCAATAGCATGAATTGACGATCACGCTATCCAAAACTCGGATTTTTCAACAGCATCATGTTGCACTGGAAGTCAATGTGATAAGTCTGACATCCCACAAAACCTACATTCTCTAATTCTTCGAACAACTCCACAGGGAAATGGCAGAACCAGCAGTCGCTATGGGCGGGTTAAGCGTCACCGGCTGTCTGGCCGATTTCTCAGTGAACATGTTCCATCCTTACGGCGGCAAGAAGTCCAGCCTCAAGGAAGCGCAGTGGTCCCCCCTCTCTGACACCGAGAGGAAGGACTCCTTGAGCATTAACGTCGAGTTCGTCAAGTTCCACCTGTCTAGATCCAGGAAGTTGGACTTCCAGACTGATCAGGACCAGTCGAAGGCTACTGTCAGGTTTTCAAGTGAGTAACCAGAAATGTGACATTTTTATTTCGTTGAAAAACTAAATAATTTTAAATAGAAATGATTTTAAGCGATGACGCAGTAAATATAAAAAAAATATATTAAGCCTTAATATCAGTTATAAGTACATACATAACAGCAAAGTAGTAGAATAAACTCCATACACACAAGACGTTGACTTTTCTCTTTCAACAGCGATCGTGGACGTTGGTTCAGCGTGGTTTAAATATGACATGCGTCGTCTGGGCGAGATCTTAGCCTTCCCTAAGGCGTGGTACAGACGGACGATTGTAAGGCGCATGTTCCTTGGAGACCTTAGTCTACACGACACGCGCGATCATGGGTAAGTAGAACTGTTTTTAAAGACAAGAATAATTTTATGATCTGGCCATTTATTTATTTTGATTATTTTTGTCCAGAACTTCAAGCAACGCTCCAGTGTCACCCGTATTGCCTCAGAGAGAGAAAACTAAGACTGTTGATCATCAAAAACCTAAAGGTAAAATCTAGTTAAATATTATCTTATACAAACTATTGCGCAAAATTTGTACTAACAACGATTTTTTGCGCATAATTTGTGCAAAATGTGTGTTATGAATCACTGCAGTAAAGTTTCAGCGGGGCCTGTCACATTGCAGCATGATGTTTTCGAGTAATTTTTCTTTACATATAAATATTGTGTGTATATGTTTAAATCAAATTGAAAATACTGCCTTGCGCATAATTTGTGCGTAGGTGCGCTATGTTTGCGCAAATTTCATTATCATAAATAATTCTTCTCGGTTTAGAGAGTAAAGCAGCTGCGCCAGCGATGGGCGCGGCGTGGGAGACGCTGGTGCTGTTCGCCGTGAACTTCACCAAGCTCAACGTGCACATGAACATGGGCAATGTTATGGGGAATGTCAGGTAATTAACGAAGATTTGTATTAAAGTAAATTATGTTTAATTAATTAGTGTTGTAATACCTTGTGGGGAGGTATTTGGCTGATAGCGTTAACTTTGATGTTTTTTTGTTAAACGTAGACTTCATGATTGACGATGTTCCATCATGATGAAGTTCCAGTTAAAATCTTATATAACTGCAAAATCCTAATGCTACGATCCTCGAACCATGGTTAAATTGGTTTCCTTCTATTCCGTTACATACTTACACACTAGGTCGACCTAGTAAAAGCGTGTGGATAACTTAAAACTGCATGCTCTGGACCGACGTAACAAAATTAATGGCGGGTCGCAGTCAAATATCGAGCATAAGTACGCATACCGTCTTCGTGCCTCCACAAACAAGTAGTGAATCGTAGCAACCGCAACAACTACTACGCGCTACGTCGTAGCAGGCGTAGCTTCATCAATGACTGGTTTTGGCGTAGTTGGCAGAGCCGCGACTTCAACTGCTCGGGGCGGCTGTCGATCGGCAGCACGGGGCACCGCAACATGCTGCTGGGCGTGGCGCTGGCGGGCTCGGAGCTGGACGCGCGCGGCGGCATCGTCGGCGGCGCCATCGCGCTCTCCTCCATCGACACTTACGGTACGTAGTGTTGAATCAGGTCTATCCATGGAGAACAAAATGACTAGCGGAGGTGCCATAACGGAAGATCACCTAAGAATACTTTCTTATCATATGCTCGCCAAAATGCGGGTGTGCGGGGTACGAAGAATGTCACTGTTATGACTCTTATACCTACACCATTTTGGACCCGACCATTTTTTGTAATACCAAAAATCGTTGACAGATGTCTCATAGAACCCAAACGCCACTTTAGTTTACTAGTAACTGGTCGTTTTGGTCATGCCCACCGTACGTATTTGACCTAGAAGAAGGCGCCTGACCTACCTGTATTATGGCATCTCCGCACATCTTACCTCTTGGGCCGCGTACCTCTTGGGTTCGTTGCGCGATAGGTTCTTGTCTCTCACGCTCCTTTAATGCGGATATGTACCTTCGTAATACAGTGCACATCGAAGAAGAAGCAGGCTGCAACCCCGGGCACGTGTGCGGCGTCCGACTAGCTGCACTGGAGCTGCGGCTAGAGTACATGGGTACTCCAGTCCTGATGGCGCGAGTGTCCCGCCTACAGGCTGCTCTGCGCGACGAGTGGCTGGCCCGGTGTCGCCAGCCGCCGCATCACCCGCATCGACCCACCTCACGGTATGTGATAGTACCCCACCCACAGAGCCTGCACTACACGTAAACGCCTGGTACACAGAAACCCCTGTAATCATGGCTACAGTCCTGGGTAAGCATGCTTAAAGATATGAGAAAATAAACATGCAGCGAGCAGTTGAAAAGGACGCGGACTGGTGAAGTCGGTTGGTACCTGAAAGTTGTGATAACAGAACTGTTTACTTTTGTATATATAATAAGCACTCTATAAAAATTGGCTACGCAGTATTGAAATTTTTTACTGACAAAAAAATTCAAAATCTTGCTCCCAAACTGCTATGACAAACGCGATGCGCAACTATGCGCATCGTGCGCTTACTATACTAATCACTGCGTAACTAATATGCACGATCTCTCACTAGCTGTCAAGAAGAGGAGGACGGGTAAGATCAGATACACTGATTGCGCAAAAACTGCGCTAAACACACCCACATTTGTTAACCTAATATTCCCTCACCAGGCCTGCGATTATCCTGACGCATGGGACACTAAGCTGGCATCAGCTCCAGATCCTGATGTCCAGGAGTACTACTCCAGACCTGCTGAAGATGCAGTTGAAGCTTGAGGAGTTCTTCACGCAGCAGTTCAAGTCTAGCAAGCGAGTGTTCAGCTCGCTGCATCCTAATTATACCAACTCGCGACGTGATCGACGGGAACGTAAGTATTGAAAATATTGTGCACAATTTATGTAATTTTCAATAATGGTTACTGTACGTAAGTTATAATAAAATTCTCTCACTTCGTTTCACATTCACACCAAAATTACATTCTAAAATTGTTCAGTTCATTGTGTAGCGTCTAAAATGACCAGTTCTTTATAGCAAAAAAACCGATTCCCAAAAAACTTAATAATAATAATCTATTTTGAACACCTAGGTTGATGCTGGGAGGTATCTGTTTGACATTAATTTCTAAATTGCATGCCGACAGGCGAAACAGCTCACTTTATAATGTATGCTCCATCATGTCTTATGTGCTTATTACCTATGTTTGGATTATAACTTTGACTTTGATGTCACTTGTTGCGATTTCACGCCTTTAAGTTATGTTGTGTGTTTACCAGCACCACCGGCAGCAGCATCGGCTGGCGAGGCTGGGTCAGCGCCGGCTCCGGAGCTGCGCCACCACCGGCACTGGCAGGAGGTGCTGTACCTCGTGTCCGGCATGCAGCTGTCCACGCTGCCCACGCCGCTGCCAGCTAATGGTATACTTCTCGATAAAATTAATGACGACTCATAAGTAATTTTCTAGCATAGGAACCAGTGGCGAGGCGTCCTTATAAGCCGATTCCCATCGGCTTCCCTTTCGAATTTCAAGAAAGAAGCATAGGTATAAGTTATAATATAGGTATAATTAATTTAATCATTTAAACCACACAATTTAAATATGTAGGTATAACAAAACGCCTACCACCGTAAAAAAAATTGTCTATAAATTACTTGAAACATTTTGCTCCTCCTAAACAAGCCGCGGCTTCCTCCTCCATACAAAACTACGCTTGCGTGACGTCATCCACGCCGCGCCGCGCTATGTTCGCGGCATAAGGGCGAGCGGTAAGCCGGCTCACGGAGCGGGTTCCACCAATCAAAACTCGCGAGTGAACGAGAAAGAACGCGTCAAGAGTAGAGTAGCTATATCTGTCTACGCGCGAGTGACAGCGCTTAGAGCCCCCAAATATGTAAACAAACAAATCAGACAAATTCACTCTCATTGTTCTTATTTTGTTTTAGATAATACCATTAACAATTAGTTCTTTGTATTACCTACTTAATTGAATTTATTAGTGTGTGTATCATTTGGAAATAACATAGGTAGTTCATGTGTATATGTTACCGTAAGATTACAAACATCGTTAGATTACAATCTATCTCGAGAGATTGTAAACTGTCGAATTATTGTGAACCGTAACATCTGATTGCAATTTAACGCATTATTTTTCGCTATATTATAATCTATCGATGAGAAATTGACAAATTGTCAACTGTCCGAAAGCTCTCTCTGATTGGTCAGTCTTTTTGTAAGATCGACCAATCACGACCAGCCGTTCTGTTCCCATGGAGTTCCCGTAGAGTTAGGAATGAAATAGAGGTACCTACTGAGTTTTTTGTTTAAAATATAACACATCCCATATTAATTGACCCAGCATGGAAGTAAGCATGCAACATGCAGCAAGCATAACTTCTGTCACGGCTCCGGCGCTGCGGGGCTCCGGCGGTCCCATGCGAGCTTATCGTCGCAGATGGTTTTCACGCTCACCACCACAGCTTCGGCTTGCTGGCCGGCTCCGCCGGCCAGCCTCAGCCGCGGCGGCGAGCACTGAAACTACCTGCGCCTCAGCTTGCAGGCCGCCTCGCCCCTCCGCGCCTACGCGGTTTTGAATTGCACTCTAGGGGTAGGGCAGACAAGACTACGTTGAGTCGGTTTTGCAGCGATTCGTTTTCGTCACTAACTTCAATTTTTAATACAATTTTTAATTGTGTGTAATTTGAGTCTTAAAAATTAAGTACAATTTTTGATTTTATAAAAAATTAAACCGTCACTTATTTTTGCACGTCAAAGAGCTGTGACACCGGGAGTTGCAAAGAACATTGTCTTTTTTGACGTTCTACCAATCAGCGCGCAAGATGCATTCCGTTCTACGCCAGTTGACAATTTGACCGCTCTACATCGCTCTCGATCTTACAAAAAGACTGACCAATCAGGGAGAGCTTTCGGACAGTTGACAATTTGACAATTTCTCATCGATAGATTATAATATAGCGAAAAATAATGCGTTAAATTGCAATAAGGTTTACGGTTTACAATAATTCGACAGTTTACAATCTCTCGAGATAGATTGTAATCTAACGATGTTTGTAATTTTACGGTGACATATACAATATTTTATGTTAAAGTGTTTTAGTTACATTATGTCAACATAGATGGCGTTGTGCATTTTTATGCAAATCCTGAATCGCGGTGTTAAGATTCTCCTCGATTTAATGACCCTACCTGGGAATTGGGAATTTTATTAATTTTTTTAGTATATTTTTAGTATATAAGTACATAATTTTGATTAAGTAGTTGGCAGTATCGTTACTCCCCACTAATCTAGGGATGGGCAAATGGGGAAAAAATATCGATATATATCGTATCGATATTTTTCTGAAAAAATATCGATATTTTGATATATCGATATTTTTTGCCCAAGCCTACACTAATCCCCGCGATCGCACTGTGACCTGGTACTCAGTACAGTCAGTACAAATACAGTGTGTGTAGTGGAAATAGAGACCTACGTTGAAATGAGGTATTTTGATACGTAGACAGTTTGCATCAGGTTTCTTTTTAGTGTACCTACTCATAAAACTTAACTAGGATAGCACTTATCGCATTAGACTGTTTTCCGACAGTATTTACTTTAGGAAGGAACTTATTTTTCAAGGTTAAGTTTTGAGAATAAAACGTGTTAAAGAACTCGGGCACGCCGCTCGCGTGAATTACCTACCAATAATACGTCAATATTAAAATTACTAACGTCCTGACGGATTTACGAAACATATACCTACGATAAATATCAATGACTAACAGGCCGTTGTAAATTAAATACTTGAAATGTATTGTTTCTAGTGCCAACTTTTCTCAGATTCTAGTAGTTAATATACCTAACTAAAGATAATAAACTTTTATAGATATTAATAATCTGCCGAATTCCTCTAGAAAACATGTTCAAACTATCAGTCTCTCAGTCAGTGCTAAAAGGTGGACTGAGAAATTACCTCCATTACCTCTCCCCCCCATCCCTGAGTACTCCCCCCCCCAGTACAATTCTGTCACATCACATCGGCAACACTGTCGCATCACGCTCATGTGGCAACATCAAGCCGACAAAATTTTACCTCGCTGGCGAAATATTGTCAAAATTACACTACACTAAAAAAATACCATCATGCGGGCGACATGTAACTTTCCCATAAGATATGTTTTTCTGAAAAGGTAACCTCCTCATTTTTGGGAATTCTGTGAAATTTTTTGGTTGTCATCTTTCCGACTTCTTTCTAGCTCCACTTAACTAATTCGAAAAAGCCACTTACAAATTTTAATAAAATTATAGTGACAACAAGCGTACTTTGCCAAGCTAAAACCACCCTTATATCCATACAGGTACGGTACTCGGCGGTACAATGGAGCTACACGGCAGTAACATCTCGTTGGCTTGTTTCCATGGCAACAGCTTCAAGTCCAAGTCGTGGGCGCTGTTCAGTTTGAAGGACCCTTGTATCAGCTTCGCGACTGAGGCTCAGCAGGTCGCTAGTGAAGAGGGTATGTGTATTTTAATTTTGAACATTATTTATCTTAACCTATAAGTACATAATATTTTACTACCTAGTTAATTAAGAACATTCTCCTTGAGCAATAAAATCGGGACGATACTCAAGTTAGGTTATCGAATTCGATATCTCGATACGAATTTAATGTGCATATCTTTATTAAAAAGAAACAACAATTATTATTATTAATTCTGGACGAACATAATGTCATATTAGTAATTTATTATTCTATTATATTCGTTACGTCAGTAAAAATCTTTGTATATGCTTATTGATGTTAGTGTGTCACTGTACGAGATGGATAAGAAAGCGTACATTCACGTGAGAATATAATTGCATTATATGGACCATAAGACCTCGCGTTGATTCGATGTTATTTTCTCGTTGTCGGACAACCTTATAGTCTCCATTGGCACTAAGTTCCTTTTTCTTGGAGAAACTAATGGTTATGTCTCCATTACATTGTCACTATGGCCCCTATCTCCTGCTTTGGCTTATGGTCCTGCCCCCATTAAATCGACTATAAAACGTCACGTTGTATCGATGTTATTCTCTCGTTGTTACTAAGTCACTAAAGCCCCTATCTCCCCCTCAGGCAGCATGGAGGTGCACGTGGTGCAGAGCCTGACGGCGAGCCTGGGCTCGACGGGCAGCGGCGCCCGCGCGCACGTGTCGCAGGCCACCGTGTGCCGCATGACGCGGGCGCTGCTCTTCCCGCCGCAGTTCAAGACGCTGCGGGAGTGGTTCCACTACGCCTTCGCTAACAGCGAGATCGATGGTAAGGAACTATGAAGTTTTGTTGGTGTTGTTGTACAAATTGGAATGATTGGAAGTAGCTTTCTTTTTTAATTCCAGTGTTGAAATAATGTAAACATTTTTTTATCATGTAAACTTTTAACTATAACTGTTGCATATATAAAAAAAACACCGCGTAACTTATTATCGACAACCAGTGCCCGATTAAGCAAGCGCGGGGCCATAGTAAAATTGCTGCGGGACCCCTTTATGTGTCCGAAGCCAGGCAACTTCCTGCAAAAGAGAAGTTGCTATATACCTATGTCTAATCTGGCACTATCAACAGTAATATACATCATCGTAAATAAGGCAATTCTCTCCCACAGCCATCGAACTGTTCCCATCCCTGGAGCGTGAAACAAACACCAGCAGCTCAGGAGCGGGCAGTACCAACAGCACGGAGCGCAAGGCCGGTGCAGCCGACAAGCACGTGCGCGAGGTGATCTTCGCGCTGCCCTCGCTGCAGCTGCATCTGCGCACGCATCATCTGCAGGCGCATGCGCCGCCCACTGACACCGGTCTGTGCTAGACAAAAACTACAATAAAATATTCTAATATAATAAGATAGATAGATAGATAGAAATACTTTATTAGGTACACCAATTTTACATTTTTGATCTTAATCTAGTTAAGGTAGGTGACATAATGGGCGGTCTTATCGCTAAGAGCGATCTCTTCCAGATAACCTCAGAATGGATTGAAACGAGAAGGAAAAGATTAAGCTTAATTGCCATCGGATCGAAAAATAAAGAATGCTGAATTTAGCAAAGTTAACAAAAAAAAACTTAAAAGAGTTTGAAAGGCGTCTGTCTATCTCGGCCATCTAGGACGTCCACTGCTGAACATAGGCCTCCCCCTTAGATCTCCACAGGTTGAAAGCGTTGAAAACTACCTAGATCCTTCATAAGGTCGTCTGTCCACCTTGTTGGTGGACGTCGACGACTGTATAAGCTAGCTATTAAATTCGATTTAATGACTTTTGTAAATCTAGGAGCATTTTCATGCATTCCTAAACTAACATTCCAGTAAATGTTGGCGCCGAAATTAATTTTGCGCAAATAATCAAGCGCAATTTTGCGCAAACTTTGAGTGATTATGTTATATATTTAGTATATATTAATTGTTACACAGATGAAAAGCCGGTGGTTGAATGCAGTTTCATAACGGAGTTTGAAGATCACATATTCGTGTCAGTGGACGCTGAAGCTTTCTTGTTCCTACATGATCTTATTTCTTCGTATATCAAGGAGAAAGACAGAGTGGTAAGTTCTTTTTCACTTCAGGTATTTTATCTTTTTTATTAATAGGTTCAAAATAAGAGATTTAAAATTTGGCTGTCTCATTGTCATGTCTTTACATATTTTTGGATTATTCACCTGTTTTTATTTAGAGATTTATTTTATCGAGTTTGTCTATTTTATGTATTCATCTAATTTTTGAATAACGTCCCTCATTCAACTGTTTACGTCAAAAAGAAATAACACATAAATAAAGCAGAATACAAAACGATTTGTTATATATTCAAGAGAAGTGAAGTTAATACATGTGTGTTCGTTACAGATGCCGGGCGCTTCCCGGGCAGGCTGGGCGGAGTCGGGCGGCGCGAGCACGTCGGCCAGTCGGGCAGGGGCGGCGCCGCGGCCCGAGGGCGTCGCGCAGGACTACCGCGACTATCGATGTGTTACTTGGCATCTCGAGCCTACTGTCAGGTAAATCATTCTAGTATTATACCTCTAATATCCCAAAGTCCCTGATAACCCTTCACAGACTACTGGTAATATTGCATAAAATTTTAATCTTCACGTCGATATATTTTCATCTTTATTGATTATAAATTGGAAAATTGGATTATAATTAGTAACATAACTCACAGACTGTCGTCTGTCAGTTATAAACGTCAAAAGCAGCAAGAGTCTAGCAAAATGGGTTTACTAAACTGTCTAGCTGCGAGTGAAATAATCATACATTCAAAAACAGCTTTATGACACACAAACTTTCCCTCCACAGACTGCTGTCCTGGGCAGGCAAGTCCATCGAACCATACGGCGTGGACTACATCCTTCAGAAGCTCGGCTTCAGCCACGCTCGCACCACCATCCCCAAGTGGCTGCAGAGAGGAACCCTGGATCCTCTCGACAAACTCCTGTCTCTTGTACTACTCAGACTTGTGGCCATCGTGCCGCACAAGTGATATTAGACCTTACCGCTGTAGCAATACGGCGCACTTTACAACAACAGGTGAGGTTATTACTACATTATGGTTTCAAACAAGTGACTAGCGGATGATTTCTTTCTACCGTGCCGCACAAGTGATATTAGACCTTACAGCTGTAGCAATACGGCACATTTTTCTACATACAACAACAGATGAGGTGTTAACTACATTATTGTTCGAAACAAATGACTGCAGTGGATGAATATGTATGTACTACAGCTAGTTGCCCCCGTGCCGTTCAGGCGATATTGGTCCTTGAGACAATACAAATACGGTGCACTTCACAACAACAGGTGACTTACTTTCGACATTAATATTTTAAGAATATGTAAATGAATGGAAACGACATAATCCGGAATTGTAACACGTGGTTAAGAACACTGATATCTAGCGACGATCGAGCGACATATTGAACGAATTGAATTTGTAATTATAAAGTGCTTTAGGTTGAATTGCCTAGCGCTATCGAAAATAATGTGACATTATAATTCTTATAATTCTGTCCAAGGAATCCTTTTTATAATTCGACAATCTAAACATTCCTAAACTTAACATGGACTTTATAATCAGACGATAAGGTTGAAAATTGATAAATAAAAATGCTAAAATGCTGTGGTTGAGGGATCGAAAATGAAATGTAATAGTTATATTGAAACAAAGATGGCCTTTGGTGTGTATCTGTAGATTATGTAGACAATTACAAGTTTTTACTACACGTATACATGTAAATCTAGTTGAATTCTAAACAAAGAGTATATTATTCTTCGATGTATAGTAGATAATTGCGAAAAGGAGTTTAAAAACTCAATTTTCAACGAGAATGGATGAGTATGAGATTATTTTTTAATATTAACGTTGAAACATGTATGTGCATATACAGTTTTATATGTAAAATTGTGTATATGTGTACATAATCAAAATATAAATGATATTATTGTATTTTGAGATTTTGTGCTGCCTAGTAAATGTTTGACTTCAAAACTTAGACCCACAGATTTTAGCTAGGAAATTGAAATTCATTATTAAAATATATACTCCATATAAAGTATGATATTAACCAGTAACGTCTCTAGCATTCCCTTCACTAATAACTTTGGAAATACAAATATATTATATTCCAATTTTATGAGAAAGTACAATTTAATGTGAATTTATTAACATACACCAAAACAGCGCATTTCATTGGCTTACACACTTCATACTTGTAAATATTAGCAAATTATTTTATAGGAAAAACAAATATGTTTTGGTTCTATCACTTTACTTACTTGGCCAGTTTTTTTGCTTGTATAAAGTTATTTCTTCAACACTCCCTTTAAAAATGAACCCCAATAAGAATTAAGTAGATAATAAAAAAATCCCCTTATATGCAGAGATCTAAGAAATCAACACGAAATTCTGTTTTCGACATTTATAATTATGTAATTTTTATATACAGGGAAATCAATAAAAAATAAGTCTGCTAAGATAGCAAGATTGTTTTTTCTTACAATACGATGCTTGAATGCACTCTACATAGAAATAGTTTTCATCCAGCTTTATCATTAAAAATATATATTTCAGGAGTGAATCCTCGCACCTTTTAGCTGTTCCAATAGAATCCGCTAAGCAGTTTTCAACTTTATTTTATTCATACAATAAGGTAGGAAATTGCTTAACAGCGAAACTCTTAGTGCTGTTATAATTTAGTATTTTATTTAGCGACCAAAATGTTCCATCACAGTTTTAGTTATTATATCGTGTAAGGTGGGATTATTCTGTGATTATTGTGAATGCAGTTAGTTCGTAAGTTATGTGGATCGTGTTTATTGCCTTTGTTTTGTTGGGTGGGGATGTTTGTAGCTGAGAGCTTGTCCAGAAGACGTGTAGGCTTGCTAGTGATCCGTGATACAACTTATTTTGGCTCAATAAAGTATTGTTTTCTTAGTTTCTCTTATAATAATGATACTCCAAGCTCACCTCTTGTCAATGCTATCGACTTACCTCTTCTAGGCTGTCATTATAAATTATTTGTTTCTGTTTATAAAAATCAAGGGTATGTCATCCAGCAGAGTCTGACCAGAATTAATGTCCCTGTGACAATTTTCCTTTATGCAGTTCTCAATGTATCTCTCTCGCGACGATCGCCTATCTGGACCAACTCTCAGGATATTTTAATCACTTATTGACGTTAACTGTCACTTTTATTATTATGTGAACTTTTTTATTAAGTTTATATTTATGTATATTCTTCTGAGATGTTATTATTCCTATCAATACTAGTTTTATTTGAAAACTGTAACATGGGATTTTGAGAATCATTAGACATTCGGACTGAAGTTGTAAAATATTGTTATCCCATTTTGCAGTATTTTAATTAAATTATGAAGATTTATAATATTAATAATGCTGTTTATACAATTTAAGTTTGAATTTTATTATCATCCACTATTTTATTACTATTAAATAAACAAATGGTTCACAAATAAGCTACAAATTGAATATTTCACATTATATAAGGGGTTCTAAATGCTATAGTTTACTGGGATTGTAATACAAAGTAAGTTAATTTGCGGAAGAAGTTGTATTATTTTGTATAATAGCGGTAGCGGTTAGGTTTGATGGGCTTCGTTGCATAGTACTGATTATATTTTATTAAAGCATGGTGATTTGTACATAATGTATGTGATAGATATCAATAAATTATTATTAGAATTTAATTATGTGATTTGATTTCCTTTTTGCTGTACGACATTTTCCCTCGAAGATAAGGTTGGTGAAAATCACTGTTTTTATTAACTTGGTAAGTAATAATGTATTAACTTGGTATCGTGGAGGTCTCTTTCAGCAAAATAGGGTTGTTTCCAATTTTCGGAAATCTATTTAGATAGCTTCTAAATAATTTTAAGATCACCCTCTCTTTCATTTTTCGTCTCAAATCTTTTTATTTTTTATGTATTAAATTTTTTTCTATTTCTCTTAAAATATTGCTCAGAAAACGCTAGATCACGTGACTGTGACGTCAACGTTCTCTGTTCATTCCTTTCCATCTTAAAGCACATCTAACGAGAAAAAACTAACATACCAACTAATGGATTTCTTAATTTTTATAAAATAGCTACAAAAACTATAATATTTTATACATAGGTATAAATTATTTTTATACATTTGCACAAAAATAAAATACCTATAATGTTTTGAGTTGTGTACGCGGAAAAATGAAACGGTGCAAAGAAACGTAAAGTTTGTGTTTATTTATATTGAGGTTATGTTTGTGTCCGCGTTCGAAAATATTTGATGATTTTTCAAAAAACTTAAATTAAATGAATGTCTACAGGGTTTGTGTTGTGCGAGACTGTGGAAATACGACCATTAGTGCTCCAAATAAACAGTTCATCCACGTTCCGCTGAAAAATCTTGGTTATTGGCAAAGAATTGAGCGACCATAGAAGAGTCTACTCTTGGCAGATTGGAACTATCAGCTTTCATAAATCCTTTCTCCATAATTCTTTAGCAGTTATATCACTTAAATGCAATTAACACACAGAACTTCACAGAAGCAAATAAACAAAACATTAATTCTGAGGTTATTTTGATATGTCTGTCACAGAAAGTATGACGTCATCGGTCTCTTCTCGTCGTTTTTAATGGCGTGACGTCATAGGCTCTAAGTTAAGATTTCATAAATTAATTAAAAAATATATGGTCAGTTATAAATAATATGATATAGCTTATCGTGTTTCTAGTTTTGTGAACTTTCGGTGCATTTATTTATTTTTAACTAAATGAATACTAGGAAACAACCCTATTATGAAAGGTTCATGAATAAAACAAGTTTAATAGGCAAAATATGTTATATTATATAAAAAATAAACCGAATAGTGCATTTACATGTAAAATAACAATTATTTACCTAACCATACAAGTATGTAACTATAAAATAATATTACACAAAAGTCTATACGAAAATTTGAATAACATAACTTAAAATAATGTCTGAAAATGGTTGTTCTAAATAAATTAATAACGTTTGGATGTATACATTAGCCTCCAAGAATGACAGCGTGTATGATCGTCGGGCGCATTTTTATTCTAAGGGCCGCGTCACTCCGGAATGGCAGCGGCTAGCAGTCCAGTATATCGTTTTAAAAGCTTGATACAGTCGCTAGCAACGCGTGTCTTGTCGGCTGCCTTTCCGGTGTATCTCGGCCCTAAGTATCTCCTGTCATTCATAGAAACTTGATAAGGAAGTATAATTTAAAAATTTTCAATACATTCTGATGTGCATTTGTGATATGAAAGCATTTCCAATAAGCTTATACGAAACAATTTCAAACTAATTACATTGTTCCAAATTATTTTCAGAAAGTGCATTATCATAAACAATACATTTGTCAGTCGGTATAAAAGCTACGAATGATAACAAACAGGAAGCGCCTGTCTTACTACAACTAGATTATTTGCAATATAAGCTTAACGGGCACTTATCCAGAGGTAATTGAATCTGGCAATACTCGCTAACTAATTAATATATGATTAGTATTAATTATCTCTAAACTATGGCGCTAACATAGGAATGTTCCCAACAATAAACTGTTTGTACAAACTATTTGATTTGTGCCAGTTTTCAAATGTATTGGGAATTTGTCGACTTCGCTTCATAAGGCATTTATTTATAAAATTAATTATCAGGTGTGTTAAACTTCTAACTATGGGTATTTGTCGTGAATGGTGAAACTATTGGAAGATTACATTATATTTTCATGATATGATGTATTACTACAAAGTATTGCTTTAAGAAGAAGAAGACGAATGTGTTTGAAAGTTGTGGTACTACATACATGGCCATGTCATTTCCTTCCAATATAGCACACACATATTTTATCATAGACGTTGAAGTGATATGATCATAAAGCCAATCCTATGATAATATAACGAGAACATGAATGCATGATAAAGTACAGGCAAGGCCACAGGCAAAAGTTACTTAAAAATATTTGTAAACAAACAAATGCGGCAATTAAAGCTATTGATACAATCATTCACTGTTATTGCACTGGCTCAGATAAAATATAAATTTTCAGTTCAAAATAAACTCCATTCAATTATATTGTACAAATATAGCTATGATTAAAAACATCTCCAATTTGTAAATTTTTAATCACAATAATTTACGACATCGATATATCGAATAGCAAAGTATCGACTAAATCGTACGGGCCTACACTACGATATCGTACGATAATGTAATATTATAAAGACGCGGCAGTATTTTGTTTCCTATTCATAGCTTAATATCGATGTAAAAGGAGTTTTTTTTAGTTTTAATTATTGTACACGCAAAGTAGTCTGCTAATTATTTTTGTTGCTAAATTGTCTCATGTTTTCAGACCAGTTATTTTTATAACAATAGAATTCGCATTTAGCGCTATAGTTTTGATTGGATGAGGTTTACATAATTACATTAATGAAGATGTCTCTATTCCTTAAAAGACAACTGGAACGTTCATTTCTTACTTTTGTCTGCTACAAGCAAATTCTATTGTATCCAAACATATTGCTAAGGCACTCTACATACGAAACCAACCCACCGACTCTCATATAAAGCATGGCAACTCATGTGGCAGACTATTAACATTTAATGGGAAACCATCATTGTTTTGTCCAACTTTTTGTTCAATCCATTGACACGCCAAGCGCGTTATTGCGTAATTCGCAAATCCTTATCCAATCCTTATGAGTCCTACAGTAAGAAAGTAAATACGTCATCGACACAACGTTGCTAGGATACAGCCGGACACCGACACACGGTCGCTAGAATATGTGAGTAAAATATGAAAGGTCGCCAAGCATGTGACGTCGCCAGGATGTTTCAGGTCACCGGATGTGTGCGGTCGGCGGGTCGCGGGTAGAGCACTGCGTACCGGCGCGTGTGTGGCCGCGTCTCCGACTAGTTGATGGCGAAGTTCTGCGTGAAGTCGTACTCGATGGTGGGGATGACGGTCTGCACGAACTTCAGGAACACGATGAGGTAGGAGTGCACGCCCATCTCGCCGCCGCTCTCTGTCACCGTCTCTATTATCTTCTTCATTACTTCGGCGTGACTGGAATTGTAACAAAAAGTTGTTACTTGAAAGTATATGTTGAATATGAATAGGTATGTATGTTGTGTATGTATGTGCACCCATAATTGTCACCAGGATTAATCAGATGACAAATCTGGGGAGTCAAAAATTATGTTAAAAATCCAATTACAGGGCTATGGAACTGTTGTTCATTCAGTTTTAGACAAGAAATTGAGAATTAGAAGGTTTAAACTCCCTTTTTAACAGACTTTCCAAAAAGGAGGAGGTTCTCAATTCAGATGTCTACACATATTTTTTGTAGTTGTTTACATGTACTCTCAGTACACTTACCGACAAGGATGAACAGACGCCATGCTGGGCCCAGACAGGTGCGGGTGCGACTCCATGGTGACAGTCTTTTTGGCGTGGTCCTGAGACACGTCTTCGTACATCTGTTCCACGCTTAGAAGTGTGCGATCCTGGGGATACCACAACAAATAAATAAACACAACACATATACAGCTATACATATGAAACATCATATTAAACCACTGGTCTACAGGTCTAGTCACATACAGATAAGGTTCAGTCGTCGTTAATCATCACCCTTACTCATGGCAGATCTAGACAATATCAATTTTAGAATCTAGGTTTTTAATAAAATAAGATAATCTTAAATATCAATAATTTTATAAGCATAATGCCCCTCAGGAAACGTAGAAATGGAAAAGTTGTAAACGGGGCATTGAAAACAAAGAGTGTGTTATTAATTCATGGTAATCAAAGTAATATTCAGTGAAGGTCGCAATAAATAACAATGAAATTATCTCATTAGTAAGCGGTAAACACTGCTATATTTGCTACGCAGTACACGTAACTGAACCATTAATTAGCAACTAATTACGAGTTTTTTTTACAGGATTAATGAAGGATTCCGTAATTTTCCTAGAGGATTATTCATTCATAGGTTTTATTTTTGCTAAGTTCGTAAGTGTGTAAATTGAACCAAAATTTAGGAATGCGTGGTTGTTTACCAAATGCGGATACGTGGATACGTGATGCGGAGTTTTTCAGAAAATCCATTGAGCTGGTGAACAAATTGTTTGTAAACTTACAAGCAAAACCCTTATCACGCACTTTAGGATAGATTTTATGAAATGATGACTGTTCCGTAATTTTTCTTTGACAAAAAATATCTAAAACATTCTGAATTCCCTATGAACTATGTGTGCTAGGTCCTCACCTCGTCGTATCCAATAAGCCAGAGTCGCGGCGTCTGGTAGTATTTGTCGTACGTGATGTGTAAGTCGTAAGTCCGTGTGCGGATGATCTCGTCGCCGTCCGACTTCGACTTCTTGTCCGACTTCGCTTTGGGCTCTTTGCGCGGCGCTAGGTCTGTGGACTAGAGGCGAATATGCTTTAAGTCATCATAGTGAAAGTAGTTCTTAATTGCCAGAGTTGTGAATTTGACACCCATATCATGAAAAGTCGCTAAAAGCACGGAAATGCCCAATCTTTTTCATCGTTTGAGGAGTTTGAAGGCGAATAAAGGCAACCTTTTGTCGAAGTGCAAAACCAGAAATTATTCAAGATGTTAAGGACGCTTGCTCGGTTTCTCGCAAATATCAATTTTGCTTTTTTTTATTTTCTAGCGGTAACCCTGAACATTCTTGGCGCGTAATCAGCATTTAAAATGTTGTTTATATTTTTTGTATTAAATCAATTTAAACTACTTAAATGGTGAAAAAGTGTTGCGTTTATACTTGTAAAAGTGAATCCTATGGTGGTTGCAATATATCGTTCCACAGGTTAGCTAATAATAACATTTTCGTAAACCAAACAACTAGGGTGCCCATGAATTCTTGTAATGAGTGAAAATATAGGTGACGGATTTTAAAACTGTTGTACTATTGTTATAGCTTCCCAAAAAATGAAGAAAGGCGACATAAATGGCTCAGCAGTCTATATATGAAGTAGAAATATAAAAAAAACAACAGTCTTCACTTCGAATCTTCCTGCTTTTATACTGCTAATTCCCGCTAATTATTAAAAGCCTTTATAAGTATCTTAAGGTCACAAACTGCGTAAGTTAAAACTTCAATACCAATCTGCGTTTAATAATCTTAGCAAATTCGGATTTGTCTCACATAGCTTAATCTCATAGTCACCCTATTAGAAAGGGACAGACAGCCTCTGTACTAACTGTTTCACTCGGCTCGTTTTTTGGGTTTATATGCGCAGTCCTGTTTACTAATATTATGTCTATGGGTTAAAATGACAGTAATATTTTTTTAATTCAAAATGGCGGGCACATTTTTTTAATAATTTGATATTATGAGTAATCAATTAAAAGATTTTTGGGGGTTGTGATTTTGAAAATATGTATTTATTTCATGACGGCGAACTTTTTTTTTATGAAATAGTAAATTTTTTTACAGATGCCACGGCCTAAAAAATTTGGATATAGACCAAAAAAAAAATGTTGGAGTTAAGAAATAAAATAATGACACATTTTAGGTATTTACCCGACGGTAAAGCTACGGTAAAGCTAAAGAAGAGTTATGATTTTGACAGGCTATGTATGTATGTATGAGTGTGTGTATGTTCATATTTTAAAATTAAATGTTTTTTAATTTATGTTATATAAATTAATGTTTTTAAAATTCATAATTAATGATGGAAACACGACAAATGAGACACGACAACCGTTTTTAATAGTCTGCATCAAGACCGCCGTCACAAATCACCGATCCTCTCGAAATACATATAGAGAGTAGGTAGGCATAACCATAGACAAAAATATAACTTGGAAGTCACACGTAATAAACATAAAATCAAAACTATCGAAATTTATATATGCTTTCCGGGAAGTTAAAAAAACAACTAATTTACAAACTGCTCTAGTTATGTACTACGCCTATGCTTATGCATGGCTCAGTTACGGCATTATAATGTGGGGATATAGTACAGATGCCCCAACACTATTCACCGTTCAAAAGAAACTTATCCATATCCCTGGTAAATATACAACAGACAGATAGCTGCAAACCCCATTTTATTGAACAAAATATCCTAACTCTGCCGTGTATGTACATATTAGAAATATGCAAATTTGCTCACAAACACCAAGACTTTTACACCAAACGAGAAAACATACAAACAAGGTACACACTTAGACACAAAACACGACTCAACCTACCATCATCCCGCTTAAAAATACACTCTACAAGTCCTCTGGTAATGTCGGTAAAAATATATAATATGCTACCAGAAACAATAAAAAATGAAAAAAAACTCCATCTATTCGTAAATAAATTAAAAAAGTTATTATTAAAAAAATGTTATTATAGTGTCGATGAATATTTAAGTGATAAATCTCTAAAACTAGAAAAATAAAGTCTAAAATTTTAATTGTAATGTTAGTGTTATGTAAATGTTTTTAGAATAAGTTGAATTGTAATTATACTTAAGCTATTTGAATGTAAAGTCCTCTCCACATACGTATATTAAGAATATCTTTTGCTGTGCCCGACAGGGTCCACAATTGTTACCTACCAAATAAATGTTTACCACCTAAACCTACATTGTGGAATGCAATAAAGAATTGAGTATTGAGTATTGAGTTGCTACCTAATTGCTACCAGCTACCATCAGTTGCTACCAATTGCTACCCTCGTGGTTTTAAAGATATTCAGCATCCTAAGGTGACAGCCATTCTGATATTTTTTGACTTTTGGATTGACTTTTGGAAATGCACCTCAGAGGGTTTTATAATAAACAAAAAAAGCAAATGGTATTACCAAATTCAGGACCAGTTACAAGTAACTGGTCAAAACCAATGCGTATTTGCCGTATGGACTGGCAATGCTAAAATATGCATTTGTGGAACGAGACGACCAGTTCTGGAAGGCAGCGGCGGCCCTAGCCATTGCGAGGCTACGTGCGGCAGGTCTATGCGAGGCCCTTTGTCCTACGTGAAAAGTCTGTTGTGAGCTAGGAGTTATTTTCTTGTTAATAAAAGGACTTACAAGCGGCGCTACCTTCTAGGTTCGGCTAAAAAAGGATGAAAAAAATAAAAGAAGTGGAAAATAAAGCACCCGCGAGCGTAGCGAGCGCAAAAATTTTTGAGCTTTGGGCCACTAAAGCACCTAAACTTGTATATTAAAGAACGGTGCAAGGAATTTTTGAGTTTTGTGACATAAAAGTACTCTAATCATGTTAGAATGAACGGTACTGACAAGCGAACAGCCGCGAGCGTAGCGAGCGCGAAAATTTTTGAGATTTGGGACATAAAAGTACTCTAATCATGTTAGAATGAACGGTACTGACAAGCGAACAGCCGCGAGCGTAGCGAGCGCGAAAATTTTTGAGTTTTGGGACATAAAAGTACTCTAATCATGTTAGAATGAACGGTACTGACAAGCGAACAGCCGCGAGCGTAGCGAGCGCAAAAATTTTTGAGTTTTGGGACATAAAAGTACTCTAATCATGTTAGAATTTTTTTTAATTGTTTGTTTAAGGACTCTCAAATTAAACTCGGAATTAAGCACAAATAAAAGGAATCCGTGACTGGATCGAGAGCCAGTTGTTTTTGTTACGTTGGTGTTCCAATTTTTTTGTTAAATTGAGAACTCAAAAAGTAAACGCAGAATGAATAAGAAATAAATAAAGAAAAATATTTTTTTTCTTGGACCAGATATACATATACTTATGTATTTTTTAATTATATTTTTTTTATATTAGTGTATGTTGTAGCGCGAGGCCCCCCCAAGCGCGAGGCCCTGTGCGAAGGCACAGTTCGCACACCCCTAGGGCCGCCAGTGCTGGAAGGAAAACATGGAAGGACATTTAGTTAAATTCTACAACACCTGTTTACTTCCAGGACTGGTTGACCCACGACACACTACCTCTTGGTCTATGAGCCTTAGGGACCATAGTTCACATTCAAGAAAAATATTGACCGTTAAAAATATTTCTTAAAAATATGTTAATTTTGTCATTTTGTTTTTATATTTTTTTGGTTGTTTACTTTATTTTTATTTTATTACATTTTAATTTCTCACAACTGTTTTTATTTTCTTCCAAAATACTTATGTATAGAGGGGTTACTTAGTGCTGAATACCCCAGTACTCATTTAATCCGATGACAAACACATCACACAAAATTTAAAGATCATCATATCAATAAGCGTGAAACCCTTTACAAACACTAAGTTACAACTAGTTATAGTCGAAAAAAAATAATATAATATAAAAAATCTTGCAAGTATCAAATTTTGTTGAGTGATGTACAAAATCTGGCCAACAATGGCTTGTATGTGTGTGTGAGCGCAATGTCGTTGTGTTGTCGCTAGTTTACCTAAAATTGAGCGAGTGAGAAATGTAAAAGCGTCCTTAAGTGAATGTTTTGTCTTTAAGCATGACCACATGTTTTTGTTAAAAATATAGCTAGCATGAATTTGCCTGAGTAAACATCTAGAGAAAATCTTACACCAAGAGAGTTATTGTAGGTAGAAAGTATTGATAAAGTATATAAATAACATGATCAAGGTAAGACTACATTGTATGAGCTTTGATTACATATCGCGACATACGAAATGTAATGTGAACGTGACTGATAGTGGCCATGGCGACCAGATAACAGGGTCACTCATTATATTGTGTTTGTTGATACTCAACCTGTTCGATATTTATGAGCGGTTTAATGTTTACTGACAAGCTATTGCGTGGAGTAAATAGCCATGTCAAGTATATTATTAAAAGTTGCTGTTTCAACAGTTAAATCTAAACAAATAAAACAAATAAGCTAAACTTTTTGTCTTGAGCTCTCGGCGGAAGAATGTGTTTGCGCTTTGCGCATTGTATCGTCCAGCAAGGAGTCACTTCGTAGAAGGACCCAATATCTCACTTTTGTAACAGATGGTAGTCAAAACAGAAACTATTTTACTATTTCGAAAGATAGAAGTTATTACTTACCGGATCCACCTCATCCAGCAGCCCCGACTCCTGGAACTGCTCCATGTCTTCGGCCTCTCCGTCCTCATCGTCTTCATCGTCATCATCATCATCGCGCTCACCCGCCGCGCCCTCGCCGTCGCTGTCGCCCGTGTCGGCCGCGTCCAGTGTCATCTCACATACCTGGCCAAGGTTAACAAGATTATATTTATTTAACACAGTATGCAAGAACTATAAAAAAGAAAGTAAGTAGTTGTATGACAGTCCTGTTACAATCTATGCCAAGATCTTTTGGTAACAGTTTACCTCCTTCTTAAGTACATAGTTTTTAAGCACTGCAAGTCATTTTACAGATAAATTAAAATATTTGCTGAAGTTGAGAATAACAGTCAACAGGTAAATACAGATAGACAGTAATTTATCCAAAGTAATAAACTAGGTGAAGTTTTTTTGGACCACTTCCAAAAATTCTTTTACTAATTGTAAACTAATTTGACCTTGACTCAAATATTTATATATTATTATGCTTTTGCTTAACATATGACCATATACCCTACCTAACTTATCTATGAAGAATGAATCAGTGATTGTTTGTCATACCTTCTCTTCAACAGTGGGTGATCCAGCATTGTCATAGTGGTGTGTGTCCACCCAGCCGCCGTCTTCATCATTTTCATTCTCTATCACTTTCTCTTTGTCCTCACAGTATTCTATCTGCAATCAAATTGATAGTTTAAAGCTACAGTACATCATATCTGTATAGTTAAATACTTTAATAAGCTTTGTGGGTTTTAGAAGACTTTCACAAAGCAGCCCGGAGCCTGGAAGCTGGTGATCGATTCACCCGTGCATCGGAGAGCACGTAAATGTCGGTCCTGCGCCTGATCTCTCTCCGGTCGTGTCGGATTGCCGTCCCATCGGGCTATGAGAGTTAAGGAAGAGTGAGTGCACCTGTGTCTGCGCAAATGCTCGTGCACTATAATATGTCCTGCGTAGTTGGCTAATCTCCTTACATGAGAACAGCCGCCGTAGCCGATAATCGGCTAGGAGGACATCATCATCATCATAGTTAAATAGTTATTATTTACTTGTTTATTTATAAGTTGTGGTTACATGTTCTTCAGATTGATAATAATTTTAGATTACAGCATATCTTTTCAAGCATATAATTCCAAGTAACACTTATATATAACATGTTTGTTAACTACAACTTTAGACAACAGTCATACAAACAACATTAAAAGATCATTTAAGACTTTTTTTTCTTCTTACATACACTATGCATAACAACAAATGCACATAAATAAATAAACAAAAGAAATTGGTTCCTCCAGAAAATCTGTAACTTGATACCTGTTTACACCTCCTATAGCAGGGCACATTCCTAGTGATAAGGAACTGCTTATCACCAGGCAGGTACGGCCGGATCTTAGCGTCTTCACCCTTAGCCCACTGCCAGGTTGGACAGTGGTGCACCAAGTGGTCTCCCGCAGCCACAAACTCTTCGGGAGTTAGCACTCCTGTCTCTTGGAATTTTGACTCCTAGGAAGATGAGAGTTGCTTCTTTTATCACTTGTGTAATTATATGATAAGTTACTTATAATTTGTTGGTATATTATTTAATATTCCCTATTGTGCAATATGACTTTATTGTGTATGTAAAGCTGTTTATGTTAATCAAACAGAGATATGACTGTGTTTACTTAACAGATGATACATTCAAAATAATTTATTCAATAGTTCATTATTATTCTGCTACTTTAATTAACAAAGGAAGGTCATTTTGGAATTTACAGAGAGTATCTTTTTGCTACAACAGTGAATCATTTTATATTGTTAGAATTTTAATTTACTCCATTAAATGCATCATGTTTAACTTTAAGAATTTTAATATCTTATCTCATGTAAAAATTAGTTCATCTAATAATATGAATAAGGGCATTTCAGAAACAGCCTTACTGCTAGGGTCATCTTAAGTTCTGTTGCTATTTTTATTTGGCTTGAACTAAATAAATATTGAACATCTTAGCTTTCATCCATTCTAAGCAATATTTTGATTAATAATTGCAATGCCTAAATTTGCTCTTATATTTTGATGTAAATTACCAGAATAATTCAGCTAGACTAAGTACCTGATCTCTCTTATCACTTATATAATTTGTTTTTGTGAATATACTTTGAGCAATTGGACTGAATCAATAATTTTATTAAATAACTTCTACCTTTTCAATTTAAGCTTCAAAAACAAAGCAGCAAGAGTTATTAAGGAAGCATGATGAACAATGGATATGTAAGTATATCAATCACATTAACTATGTTGATCACGGTGTCGGCTGACTGTAAACAGTGATACGATAACTAATTACTGTGAAGTGGTGCACCTACCTTCAGCACCGGCGTCAAGTAGCCTGCGACTCCAAGTGCGGTGCCCTTCACCGAGTTAATAACACTCTGCATTTTACTACACTCAAGCAGAGCACCAGCAATGTGGAAAATTGGGAATCTGCAGTACTTTATCAACAAAAGTTATCACAATTCACGCAAAAGAACAACCCTTCGCAGTACAGCTGAATTCGATTTCGTTTGACATTGACAATGACATTCCAATTTGACATGTAACTTTTTTTTTACATGGCAATCTGCCGCAATGAGGGCTACCCATAGACATAATATTAATATTATATCTATGGGCCAGGCCACAACAGTGCGTTGCGGCGTCGCATCGCAAAAACAACATTGCACAGCTATGCGATTAATATGATATGCGTCGTTGATTTTTGCGATGCGACGCCGCAACGCACTGTTGTGGCCTGGCCCTATGGGGCTACCGGGCTACCGCGTATGAAATCGCCGATAGAGGCGCTTGTGTAGCGTGAGGTCTTCGAAACGTCAAATGCCACAGTTTGTTTACGCGCGAGGGTTTATATTTCTGATTAAATTAATATTGTGAATATTTAACAATACTTTAGATTAATTATGGCATATACAGATCAGGGTTCTATAAATGTCACTGCTTTGACACACTTTAATCTTTCGGAGACTTATGTTCGCATCTTTTTCGAGCAAAACGGCACTGCGCAACACTGTGGCATCGCCAATACGTTCACACTACAGTTCTATTGTATTACAGTTGATCTAATATAATCATCTAATGTAGATATAAGTTTTAGCGCTCATAATACGAACTTTGATTGCCATAGTTTTAGACCTCACGGTACAGTTGCGCCATCTGGTGAATCAAAAAACGGTAGCCCCCATTAACCCCAATTTCTGCCAGAGACTCGCGTGAGAGAGTGACGACACATGGGGAAAAATATGAAACAAACAAAAAACATAACAAAGAATAAATTCAACTTTTCTGGTGGAAGATATTGAGCCTGCAACAAAATACATAGTATTAATGAATTTACCAACTTATAACACAAGTAATAACTTTACATATCATATCTTTATGAAATATATAAATACTGTTATAATTAAAGAAGAAATAAATTTAAACAAAGCATTTAAGAGGGAAGCGCAGGCCACACACTAGGTACCAGCTAGCGGACTATCGTCGCGTAGTCGCGTAAGCGTCGAGTAGTCTACTCGAAACGAAATCGTCGAGTATTTCGTTAGCTTAGCTCTTTAGGTTAGTTAGTCGGTAGCTCGCGGTGTAAACCGAAGTATGTAATGAGGTGAAACGATGTTCGCCCGCCAAGCCCGCGTAGCTGGTGGTGTGGCCTGCGCTTAAGGAAGGAAAGAAATAAATGACTACAATACCTATTGTCAAGAAGTACTCGAACTACATGTAAACTATGCTAACATAGTAAAGAGGAAACATTTTTTTTGTTTGTTTGTAGGTACACTAAAGGCTCAGAAACGACTGAACTTATTATGAAAATATTTCGCTATTGGAAAGCTCGCAACGGGCACACTTAAGAGTTTATCAAAATCGGTTTAGTTAAGGTTAGTTCCGTACGAAAAGGGATTTTAGTAAGACTTCGCTGCTCGTCTGTCACCAGGCTGTATCTCATGAACTATAACCAGACAGTTGAAAATTTCCCCGTTGTGCAATGTATTTTTACTGCCGCTATTACAACAAATACTGAAAACTGGAATAGGATATGTGTTTTCGTTTAACAAAGAATTCTTGTAATAATCTAGTGTACCTATTTGAGCGGTTTCAGTAGGTGTGCAAAAGTGAAACGACAGAAAATTAAAACACGTATAGGAACATAAAAAAATACAGCGATAAATTGCATTGCTTCGTCGAATGCAACTGCTTACAAATATAGTAACTTGTTCTATACCTAATGGTTTCGGTTTCAGTCGCGCCCCTTAAATTGGGAACTATTGACCATACCGGGATAAAATATAGCCTAATAATGTTGCTCGGAAAGACTGTAGCTTTCCAGTACCTAGTGAAAGAATTTTTCAAATCGGTTCAATAGTGTCGGAGCGTCTAAGGTACAAACAAAGAAGAAAATTGTTCCTTGTTAGGGTTCCGCACCCAAAGGGTAAAACGTGGTGGGATGAAAAGTTACGTGTTGCACTCGAGTGCAAAGATTTTTCACCTTGTGCTCTTTTGATTCCCTTGCTACCGCTCGGATTCTAATTATTGAAACACTCGCTAAGAATCCTTCGCTTGCTCGGTCATCAAAATTGACCCCGCGGTTTAAAGCCACTTGTTTAACAAATTAACTATTTTGACAGGTGTCCATGGAATTGTTTAAAGTAACGTTTAAGAAACCGTGTACCGTGTGTAAAGTGACCAGAAGAAGAGCATAAAAAACAGACATAATGCAACTGACACACATAGCATTAGATCTAATCAGGCAGTTTAAATAATATGTTTTAATTGCCTTCGCAAGTAAGCAAAACAGTCTTCAGCAATTCGCAAAATCTAATGCAAAATGGAACAAACAAACAACACTTTTACACAATAATGCCGAAAAATAGGTGCTTCCTTACATAAAACTGTCAGGGTTTTCCCCGACACTTCATGAGACCCCACCCGAACGGCTCCCGGGCGGCCTCCAAACGAGGATAAATCTGGGAAAACCCAGACGCATGGCACCCCTTGACACGTGTAACAGATAGGTACATAGGTACATAGTTGTGTACTTGTTTGTTATCATATTATTATTTCCGTCAAACGTTATTCATTATTGGGATAATAAACTGAGTCACTTCAATTTTAGCTTAATTGCAACTAGTCCTCTGAATAAAGCTGTCGTTAATAGGTTTTGTTGATAAAGACTTCTATTAATCTTCATTGTGAACCTCGGTCACAATCTAAATTTCGAGCAGTTAACTGACTAAAGAACAATAACGTAGTTTTATAATTTCGCATCTAATATCGTTATTAATGTTTAATCGGCGAAGTAAAAAAAAATTGTGTTGTGAAATAACAGATTAAAAATTTTATTAGACTCCTTGTTTTGAACACTAACTGTTTAACATGGATCGAAAAGCAGGTGAGTAAGAATAATATTGATTATTTTTTTAGGCTCCGTTCCCATAGAATAGGTAAAACGCCACCCTATTAGGTATTAAGGCCTCGCTGTCCGTCCTTCACAAGGTACTCACTACGTCACTGTATTTCAAGTACCCTGATAGCTAGATAGGCTTACAGACTATGTGTTTCTGTTGCCGCAAATAAATACCTACTGAAAACTAGAATAGGTATGTGTTTGTTGTACAGTATGATTTTTTTTAAACATGGTAGTCATAAAGGATAGAAATAAAGTTGCCACGAATAGTGATTTGGCCGAATACCGAATATTCGGCAGCACTGTCGGCCGAAGCGCCGAATATTCGGCGCAAAATACTTAGGTACATGTTGTTGTCACGGGACGCTTTATCGGCTCATTATAAATAATAAAAGCTACTATTTTGCAATAACTTACTAATTACGTTCTTTTTCAATTGGTTGTTTTTTAAATGATTTATTAAAATTCCACCAGTAAATAAGAAATCGCCCATATGGGAATATTATGCGATTTGTGGTGAAAATAAAATAATAAATAATAAACTATAAAGCTAGTATCATTTACGATGAAAAACGTAATCGTTTGTTACCAACAAATGCTGAAAAGCTTGTTTTTATTCATCACAATTTACCACAGATTAATTTTACTTACCTACTAAAGTTTGCGTTTGCGTACTGTTTTGTTTTTTTTTTGGTAATAAATATATATGATCATGAGTATATTACTCATCTCGTAAATCGTCGTCTTTTTTTCATATTCGATTTGATGTTTTTATATTCGGTATTCGGCCGTATAATACGTACTATTCGGCCGAATACCGAATAGTTGCGGAATATTCGTGGCATCTCTAATAGAAATATGTCCAACAATCGAGATTAAAGAATATTTGGCGAGCATTGATATGTTTTTTGTATATCAATGTTGGCGAGGCAAACCTTGCCTCAGCCTTTTAATCGTCCCATTAGTAAATAGACATAAGGCAATAGTAAATACATTGGCAATCGAGTGATTTTAAGGAAGCTAAAAATCGCGGGTTTTTTAGGGTTCCGTAGTAGACTAGGAAACCTTATAGTTTCGCCATGTTAGTCCAATACATGGATACCAATCACGATCAAAAAGTGAAAAAAAAAAACACGTAAAGTGGGGCGTTTTTCTTTTCATTCCAACCCTGTCGTGTGATATCGTTTAAAAGGTTTTGATAATATTGATATTTTCGGAAATAATCGCTCCGAAAGTTGAAAACAATGTGTCCCCTCATTTTTGAACCATAATCCTAAAAAATATGAAAAAAATCGAAATTATAAAACTTGAAATTGATATTGAATATTGAACTAGATTTTCTGGGAAAATTATTTTCAACTCGTTTCAGTGAGCAGTTTTTGAAAAATTCTATAAAGTGATTTATACACTTTATAGGATAAAGTCAAATACAATGTTTTTTTTTTCAAATATTTCATATCAAAACAGCTCTTTTGAAACGTCAAGCTAGTTGCACGTTCCAAAGAGTGGATCTCATGGAGAATAGAATAGAAGAATAGAATAGAATAGATTTATTTATTTGCATAAAATGTAGGTAATTTTACAATTAGGTGTTACAATTTTATTTGACCCGTGTACATTCTGCCTAAATGGCATGCAAAAAATAAGACTTATACTATAAAAAACTATAACACTAGGTATCACTTATAACTATATTAATTTAATCTAAGAACAATAATACTGTAAGCTAAATTGAGTTATCATTAATGAAACCGGATACAGAGTAATAGCATTTTTTAATGAGTAAATAGAAGTAGAGAAGAACTGGCAAGAAACTCCATAGACACTCTTCAAAAAAAAAACGATTGTTTACAACAGCTATTGTATTCTAGGTTGCTCTCTAGCGGCTGGGACTTCACAACCTCCCTGTAAGCGTCGTCTATCGAACAACTCAGCTGATTCAACAAAACATAGACAGCCATGTTCATGCAAAACAAATGACAAAACTATCAGACAAGCACAACATTTTGAATATGATTGTAATGAGCCACAAATACCAGAGTTAATTGAAATTTCCGACGACGATGATGGAAATAACGAAGCTATGCAACATGTACATGTCCCTATTATTACTCATAGAAAAGGGACTGAGGAAAGCAGCACAAATGAAAATCCATCGGATGCAACCCACGACAATAATACAAGACTTCAGGATTTCAGGACTTCAGGACTTCAGAAAGCTCTGGATAAATTATTACCGGGAGCTTTGGATAAATCATTAACAGAAGTTCTGGATAAATCATTAGCAGAAGCTGTGGGTAAATCATTAGCGGAAGCTCTGCATAAATCATTAGCAGAAGCTCTGGGTAAATCATTAATGGAAGCTCTGGAAGAATCTTTAACGGAAGCTCTGGGTAAATCATTAGCGGAAGCTTTTGTTAAATCATTAGCGGAAGCTCTGGATGAATCAATAGCGGAAGCTCTGGATAAATTATTAGCAGAAGCTCTGGATAAACCATTAGAAGAAGTTCTGGGTAAATCATTACCGGAAGCTCTGGGTAAATCATTGCCGGAAGCTCTGGGTAAATCATTGCCGGAAGCTCTGAGTAAATCATTGCTGGAAGCTCTGAAGAAGCAAAAGGATACTGCTTCGAGTACTGACGAAGAGGATGAATCTGAAACAGACAGTAATGAAACTATTAAATTAGGTGACGACGACGTAACTGTTGAAAAATCTAAACAAAAGAATGAAATTCCTACTTTTGAACTACCCCCTGAATACGATCCAGCCGACTCCAGGTGGACATTGAAGCATAAGAAATATAGCCTCGAACTTAAGGAACTGATACCCGAAAGTGGCGTGTACATAAATGCTAGTTCCTTTGAATACATTAAAACGTTAGCGAAGAATGCTTCAGATTTAGTTCGCCGGCTGATGCCAGAGATATTTTGCGACCCAGCCTTGAGAGTTTGCAGTTTAAAAGGTGAAGCAAGAGTTTCCTATCCCAACATTCGTAGACCTGGCTTAGATGATAATGCCGTCAGAACGATAATTAGATTTGTTGATGAATACGGCGCAAAAAAAAACTGGGACAAGTGTGGGACAAACATTCATTCAGTTATGACTCACAGGTTATGTATATTACACGCACAGAAAAAAAATACAGACTCCCCGCGGGGGAAAAAATAGGCAATGCTTATTATATCCTTGGGTTATTTTTTTGAAAATCAATACTTAATTAGAATTCATATTGTTTTTATTCAAATGTAAACATGTCCGTTTTAATTATAATTAGTGTATATCTCTTCCAGACCTCGGGACTACAGAGTCCCGGATTTTTGGGAGGCGAACGTGGAACGTGATTAGTGTATATTATTATTATATACTAATACGCTTATTTTTATAATTAATTCTGTAACGGACCTTTCTCCCGAACCTTTTCCCAACTAACTTATGGTCGGCTTCCAGTCTCACTGGATGCACCTGAGTACCAGTGCCTTACAAGGACGACTGCCTATCTGACCTCCTCAACCCAGTTACTCGGGCAACCCAATACCCCTTGTTTAGACGGATGTCAGACTTACTGGCTTCTGACTACCCGTAAGGACTGCCAAGGATGTTCAATGACAACCGGCACCTTCGGTTTAACGTGCCATCCGAAACACAGTCATTGATGTCTTCGATACGTATTAAGTACATAAAAACTTAGAAAAGTTGTATTGGTACTTGCCTGACCTGGAATCGAACCCACGCCACTTGAGAGATTGGTTCTTTACCCACTAGCTAGGCCACCAAGACTTTCCGACGACTGCTCTGTATGATCAGACACCAAAAAATCGGTGGACTTAATATTCTCTAGTATATGTATTTTGAAGTTATACTCAGTTACCAAAAGGCTGGCTATTACCTCGGGCAAAGGATCAGCATGGCGATCCAACGAGGTGATGCTGCCAGCCTCTTGGGCACGCCCCAGTCGACCAAATTTTTTGATGCTTTTTAGTTTTTTTTGGTTTTTTAATATAATAAAGTTTTTAATTAAAATGTAAATATGATAAACCCATATAAAAAGTTTTACACAAATATTGTTAACTTGTAAGAGTAAGGTAAATAAATATTATGAGTACACCACTTTAGCTCTCGAACACGCTCCTAGTCGACAACGATAGGGGACGATGGTTATGAAGTTTTAACTTTGTAAATAAATAACTTTGTTCTTTATCGTGTCTTTTATTATTTTTATTCTTCTTGTCCTGTTTTCAAAATATTTGTGGTAGGTGCAATGTATTTTATACTTCAATTGTCCTCTGTCAGCCCTGTTTTTGTGTCTTTTATTCTTTTAGTCTTTTATTTCTTCCCTTTATTTAAATAATAGCTGAAGAACTGGTAGAATTTCCTAGTTCCTACGCCTAATCTCTCTCCGGCGGTGTTGGAGTGAAAGAATACCTAGTGAGTGCACTATGTATGTTCTGCGCAGCTGGCTGATCCTTACATGAGTGAATCGGGAAACCCGTCATATAATCATAACATAAGCTTCCATCATTATTTTCTCTAGTCCGTAGAAACTACGTCAAGCACCCGGATAAAAAGTATAGTAAGTACAGTCAACTTCAGGTCAGTGGTAACAGTTTTATAGGAAAATCGTACTTATTACTATTGAGTTAAGGTGCATGACAGTTACCACTGATGTGCGGTCTACTGTACGAGTAGATTATAATCTTTCTCGATAAATGAAATCGGCTAACAGTGAAATATTTTTTCTTATATGTGTAGATGGAGTTATAAGTAGGTAGATATTCAAGCAAACAAACAAACAGCTTAAATTAAGTATTGGCGCTAGTATAACCGTAGTAACTATTATATAATCTGTGGTATAACTATGATTTTTCAGCTCAGTTTGTTTTAGTCACCTAATCACAGATTAATACATAATTAAAATAAATTGTATCACAGGTAGGGTAGTATAGGCATAAATAATCATCATCTTCCGAGCTTTTTTCCCAACTACGTTGGGGTCGGCTTCCAGTCTAACTGGATGCGTCTGAGTAGGTACCAGTGTTTTACAAGGAGCGACTGCCTATCTGACCTTCTCAACCCAGTTAGTCGGCAACCCAATGCCTCTTGGTTAGACTGGTGTCAGACTTACTGGCTTCTGACTACCCGTAACGACTGTAGTAGGTATATAAGTAAATAAATAAATATTAATACTCTTGGGCAAAGGCCTCCCCAACAGCCTGCTTACTACATATATTTTGTCGTATTTATCATTTCATGGTTTCCACATTGATTGATTATATTTAGAACTAGCTGTTGCCCGCAACTTCGTCTGCGTGGGCAATATAGAATAGTCAAAATACTACTTATCCCGTAGGTGCATTCTTTCACGTGACAGTATAATTAGGATTAGCACTTAGCAGTCGCATAGATTCAATGATCAAGGTTGTGTTGTGGATGTGACCATTTATCTAAACAAAAGAAGTAAAGTTTGTGACGTTGTGAATATCTCTGGATCTAGTCAGCCAATTTGGAAAATTATTACGTATAGTGCGTAAGTAATTTTCACAGGAAACAGCTATAATCTATGTCTATATGCTTTGAGTCTGACAAAGCTGTCATTTGTACATTTTCTGCAGCTGCTGCGACTAATCAGAAGCCAGAAAGTCTGTCAGTCTTACCATGGATAATGTCTTGTAATGTGACTGGATTGAAGAGATCAGATAGGTAGTCGTCCAAGCAAAATATTGGTACTCAAACAGATTCGGTGACTGGAAGGCAACACCAACATAGTTGGGGAATAGCTGGATGGATGATAAAATGAGTCATCATCATCAGCAGGCGCATAGGGTAGGATAGTTTCACTACTGCGGAGAAACACTTGTATGACGGGAATTTTCTGTGCACTTACTCACTATGGTAAGGCTGACCCCACATTAGGCGTGCGCGATCCTCGGGCGTGTGAGTAGCGCGGGCGTCGCGAGCACGCTGCATGAACGTCGCGTTTTGCTGCCCTGCGGCTTGTGTGGAGAGTGCAAGCGACGCGCTCGCGGCGAGCACGCGGCGCTCGAGTTGCGTTCTTACCCCTTCGCCCGCTATCCCCGCCGCCCGCTAAACGCCTTAGCAGTTAAACGCTGTAGGTAAATGCCGCAGGGCAGCAAAACGCTACGCTCACGCAGCGCGCTCGCGACGCACGCGCGGCGCCCGCGCTACTCACTCGCCCGAGGATCGCGCACGCCTAATGTGGGGGAGGCCTAAGCCGGGACTCCACCAAAATGTTTGCATTAGTTCACGAATAGGCAAAATGTACGTATCTGTGAGAGTCCACTTCATGTGTTCGTACTTGAAACCTGCAGTTTTGCCAAGATTTTCAAAATGTACGCTTGCAATTTGTCATTTCTTGGTGGAGCCAGCAAATCGAAAGAAACATAAGTGTTGTATACTGTGCGTCACTACCGCACACCGGGAAAATTTCGCTCTTGCGGAGAACGTTTATATACCATATTTTGTGTCACACAGGACGACAGTAAATATCCACCGAAACACTTTCAAAGATCTGATGAACGAACAAATCAGACCTGACTTGGTCACCTGGGGCCAATCAGAGCTCTATGAAGCGATCATATGCTTTGGCTCCTACTGTTATTGTGGTTTCTGAAAATTTATTCACCTCATTCAACGATGAATGTAATTCTGATGGTACTATTAAGAGCACTTGCTTAGCAGAAGCTGACGTTGGCAGGTCGACTCTTTTGACTTCTCGAATAGGATACCATTGGTTTTTGTGCAATGCACACCTGCAATGCATGCTGGATTAGGATAGGATACAGGTGGATAGGATTTGCAACAGAAAACAATTCTGTCTTTGTGATTGAATGACATCAAACGTAGTTTTATATAAAAGGTGTTTTTTTAAACTTGGCTCGGGTCTTACTGAGACTGTTCGTAATCGTGACCAGTGTATTTGCGATCAGAAGTTGAAAGTAAGCATGTCTCTGGTATGCGACGCGCAATTTGTACGTTTTCAGACGCATAAAGAATTTTACGTGTGTATGGTATTAAATCGAGAAAGCTCCCATTTCTTATCTGCACTTTGTATCTGGGCTTGTTCTTAAAGCTACAGAATCCTACATTACCTACCTACCTCACGCTTAGCAGCGCTTGCGAGAGACAGATCCTCCTTTCTTCTAGGATTAAGTTTACATATTTTGCATCAGAAAAAATAATTAAGGTCTACTTAATACTACTCACTCAAAGTAATTTGTTTTAAGGCCACCACATAAGATAAGCTAAACTATGTTTATGAAAAAATCCTGATATGAACTCCATCTGTAACTTTAAATGATAATTAATTGTTATACTAAAGTCGTCATTTTTGACATAATGTTCAAAAAATAATTAAGATGGCACCGTTTTAAATTTGGCTGAGAACTATTAATTTTCCTTTCATCAAGGTAATAATTATAATTGGATTTTGATGTGGACGGCAAACTGACAAACACTATTGAAATGTCTATCAAAAAATTACACTACGTGTTAAAATATGGTGAATTACGGAAGATACACAACTCCATCTGTTGAAATAATAATCCTCTATAAAGAATGTATGGTAATTTATTGTCATTTACCACCTCGCTCCTTTGACAAATTTTATGTATTTTATTTAACACAGATTACCACAGATGGAGCTACTTTAACCTTGGCTAAACAAAATTTTCATATTTTTTTTCTTCCGAAGTTACTTATAAAGGTGTGATTTTCTGTGTAAAGATTAATAAATAGGCCGATCAACTAATATAAGTACAACATTCAAATGTACAGTTTTGACAAACAGATTGCGTGTCGTAATATTTTACATCTTGAATTCACAAAATTAATCATATCTTTTGATAGAGTGAATCGATTTCGATGAAACAAAAACTAAGTAATACCCCAAGTTACGTAGAATATTTGTATATAAGCATTGTCTGCATTGAATTCGCAGATTTTACGTGAATCCCGAACGAACAAACAGATAAACAGATAAACAGACAAACAGACAAACAGACAAAAATGACAAAAATGATGGAAATGGGTTCTGTTAGTTATCCTTTAACATGCTGGCTATTTTTTTTGTCAATTTCTTCAATGTACAAAAATTACTTTTCTACAGATTGATTATATTTAGACACACATAGATTGATTATATTTAGAACTAGCCATTTTCCTGCGGTTTCACGCGCGTCCCGTGGGAGCTACTGCCCGCACTGGGATATAATGGTGAAAGAATATTTAAAATCGGTCCTGTAGTTTTTGAGTTTATCCATTACAACCAAACAAACAAAGTTTTCCTCTTTATATATTAGTGTAGATTACAACTTGTATATTAGTTAATACATCTATGTGTACGCTGCATCGTCGTATTATTGTCTACTTAGGTATTTAATTACATGCTTGCATGACTCAGCTCACAATTCCTAGAAGTCCATGCTCAGATAAGAGAAACGTTAACACAGGTTCTCTTCATAGGAGTCATTTTTCGTTATCATAATTTATAACATTATGTATACAGCTGTATACAACTGTATGAAATATGTAATTAATTTTATTTTCTTTTAAAAAGAGTGTCCATGGAGTTTCTTGCCGGTTCTTCTCCATGAGACTAGGGCTGCCATCCGTCCGGGTTTCCCCGGATTTGTCCTCGTTTGGAGGCCGTCCGGGGGCCGTCCGGGCGGGGTTTCAAGAAGTGTCCGGGGAAAACCCGGACATTTTTCAAAGGGCCGTCTTAACCTATGGTGCCTGGGTATGCGAATAACCCGGGCGCCGCGATCGCAGAGCGCCCACACCAACGCCATACAGGCCTAGGGCCAGCAGATTTCGGAGGACGATCACTCGATTTGAGAGGATAATAAGTCAAACAGGTTTTTTAATAACAATCGATAAATCCACCAACCAAGGCAATTCCTAGCCTGCATGTCGATTCTATAAAATATCACAACTCACTTCGACATCACTCTCACTTCGACTTCGATCTAAAGGTAGAATTCCGTGGACGCGACAATAGTCAACCTATGAAAATGTATGGCACCGTTGTCGAGGCCCGTGACAGTCGCGCGCGGCCGACGAATTTCGTAAGCTGCTCGCGGCATTGTCAAAAATTTAATTCTGGTTTTACTAAAATTCTATAGATGTTATTAAGCGCTAGACCATGTTGAGAAGCGTACGGCCGCGAGCGGCTCACGAAATTCGTCGTCCGCGCGCGACTGTCGCAGCCCTCGGCAGCGGTGCCATACATTTTCATAGGTTGACTTTTGTCGCGCGCGGCTGCGACAATCGCGACCCACGGAATTCTACCTTAAAGTTTCGTGATTGACATTGTCAAACTACACTAGCGCTACACTATCGAGCGTGTTGACAAGTTGAACTAAATCAAAGTCGAGATTTTGACAGATCTGTCAAAATCTGTCTATCCATAGGGGAGGTAGGGGAGAGATGGGCAGTTGGGAGACATGATCAAATCAGAATAAAAGGGGGGTCCTTTTATTCTGATTTCTGATCATAGTTTTGTTTTTTTTTTATTGGGTAGTTTACGTTACCGACTGGTAACGGTATTCATCCATAGACTATCTGTCATTTCTGTGAGTTGTCAAGGACAAACACTCGTAAAAGTACTTAAATATTTTGTTGCGGTTTCGGATCGTTATAAAGAGAAAACTAATGAAAGGTATGTGTATTTTCTATTATTAATTATTGATTGTCAAAATCTCCAGTTACAATTATAGTAAGTCGATGCAATCCACACCTATTATACCTTTAGAAGAGAGTACTACAGCAGTAGTTAATGGGCCCCACGTTTTTATTTTAGTCTAATATGACCGGGACCACCTACGTAGGTTGACAGGTAAGTAACTATTTTTTATTTTCTAGTTTTCAGTGCACATAAGATAAAACCGTTTAACTTAAAAGTTTTTTTACCGATTTTTTTTTCATAAACTAAGTCAAAAGTGTCCAATGCTCCCTATGGTAGGGAGGCTTGGACATACCATGTAATGTATAATTTGTAAATTTTGCTCTTCTTCGTCAGTGAAAATTTGTGAGGTTATAAATCTGCGCGAAAAATCCTTTATAGAATCTTGTTTCAGGTACCGTTGCCAACTTGATCTAGAGACTATTATATTTAAAATAGTGTTTAAATAAAGTTCTAAGTGTTTTAAAGTGATTAAGTGCCTACCTTTAACGATGGCTAGAATGTTTTTGCTTAAATCTTTATTAGAAAAAGCTCATGCTTTAGATAATTTAGAAAAGCGTCAACAATCTGCTAGAATTCGTAGTTTATCTTTATTAACTCGCGATGATGACTATGTGAGCATATATAGATTGTCAAAGGAGCTAATTGACCAACTGGAGTCTGATTTACTGCCCTGATAAAGCCCACAAAACGTCGAGGCAAAGGACTTACAACTCGTGTAAAAGTAAGTATTGACACAGTTTATAGTTGAAAAATTGTAATCAAGCACACAATAATAAGAAAAACACTTAGTTCTTAATAAGGAGTATTCCCTTTATGTGGTTTCCCCCAGCTGATATGTTTTCAAAAGACTCTGTACTTCAGTTATAATATTGGTATTCTCTTAAGCATGAAAATAACCAAATTGGTCTCAATTTTGTTTTCACTAAATCCAGATAAAGTAGGTATTACATTTTTTATTGATTTATTGTTTCACAGATACTATGTACTTTATCATTCTTGGCTAGTGGCAGTTACCAGAAGGTTATTAAAGAGGGCATCAGAACTTATTTATCGCAACCGTCTGCATCTCGTTGCATAAATGAAGTAGTGGAAGCTCTGAACAATCCGGCCGTAGTAAAAAATATATAAGGTTTCCTCAAAATCAGCAAGAAAGGCAAATTGGCGCTGTCAGTATTTTTTCGTAGGGTAAGCATAGATTATATTCACAGCACGAATTTAGAGATTTCTGTTTATTTTATACTTAAAAGCTGCCTCAAATTCCTTACAATAACAAATTATAACTAAAACATCATATTTAGCTAAAATTCTGTGTCAAAACTGATAAAATTAAAACTGATTAATCTCGGTTGACATTTTGTCGAGTGGGAAGTCACTAGCACAGCATTGGTCGATGTCGAGCTCACTTCACTTCGCAAGTGATTAGGTGATGTTTACAGAATGCAAAATCAAGGTCGTTCTGAATCGAATGCGAAGTGAGAGTGAATAGCGAAGTGAAATGCAAGTTGTTGTTCGAATTTTATAGAATCGACGTGCAGGCAGGCCTTGGCCCTGTTGGCCCCGCTGGGTTGCTGACAGTATTCTACTTGTGTAGCCCTTTCATTTGATACCCATATTGAGGGGGCTGTGCCATTTTGTGCCGGCGGCCATATTGGATTTAATTAAAGGTGTATACAAAATTTCAGACCAATCGGTTGACAGGAAGAGGGTGAAATTGGAAATACTAAATTTGATCCAAGAATAAATAATAAAACAAACGGGGTGAGCTAAATAAAACCGTTTAAATATCTCGTAATGTTGAAACTGAGTGTAATTTTTAGGAAAGCTCTTTCATTATATCTAGCCGAATATAAGAAATGGCAATAAAAGTTGATAATGATCTGTAAAATCTGATTTTTTATGCAATAAATTGTGAAAAAGTGCCCATCTCTCCCCTACCTCCCCTAAAGTATGAAATGACATTACGAATCGAAGTGAAATGCGCGTTGTTGATCGAGTTTTATAGAATCGCAGTACTGACTCGCCTTCATCAACTACGATTTGAAAACATAATATACATGAGATTGCTTGCCTTGCATGGAAGTTTAACCATGTAAAATTACAAATAGACAAGCATTTGCTGCAGAAGTCGAAGTGTCCCAAAACTCAAAAATTTTCGCGCTCGCTTCGCTCGCGGCTTCTTTTCTTGTCACTGTTTTTTTATACGTTTAGCTACTTTAATATCCCAATTTTCAAAAAATTTTGCGCTCACTTCGCTTGCGGCTTCTTCACTTTGCGGATTTTTTTTATTAGGTATACAAGTTTAGGTGCTTTAGTGACTCAAAACTCAAAAATTTTCGCGCTCGCTACGCTCGCGGCAACTTCACTTTACAGTTGTATGTATTTTTCCAAAAAAAATTGTCTAACCTAACAGAAAGGTAGCGCCGTTTTAAAGTCCTATTACTAACAAGAAGGTAACTCCTAGTTTCCATATGAGCTTTCTTATTTATGACCTTCGAAATACATTAAGTCACAATCTTTCAATACTAGGTACTACATGAGCTTGAATTTAAGTATATGGTAATATTAAAAATTAGGCGTTGTTTTGTTTAAAAAAAAAATTGGACTCGTCCGGGGAAAAAATGCGATTTACGCCAAATGTCCGGGTTTTTTTTAATGTTTGTCCGGGTTTGACGAAATTCGAAATGGCAGCCCTACATGAGACCAACTCTTTGGAACCGTGCACCTAACTTTGACGTTTCGAAAGAGCTATAGTTATCGGCACGGATATTGAGCCCTGACCTTCACCTGCGCAGAAGCGATTTATTGGTTTATTGCCTTATGTGTACCACAACCGGGCGCTAGTGTTGTTTCAACGCGGGCCCGCGACCCGCACAATAAAAGGCGGGCCGCGGCGCCTACGCAGTCAGTCATCATCGAGTCTCCGTTGAAGCAACACGACGCGTCCGGGCTGTTGGAAGAAAGAAATGCTCGTGTTTTATTCCTGATCCTGATCCCGAGAAGGCGTATCTGCGTGACTTCGTGTCAAGTTCTTCAGCGCACAGGCAGGGTGCGCGGGGTGCGGCGTAACCGGCGCTTTAACATCTTCTTCACGTCGCATCAACTGGGGAGACTGTCCCCGCCGCCGACTACTATCTTCGGGTGGCGATAACAATAGTTGTGTACTTTTTTGTTATCATATTATTATTTCCGTCAAACCTAATTCATTATCTATTCGGATAATCATTGAGTCACTTCAATATTAGCTTAGTTGCAACAAGTCCTCTGAATAAAGCTGTCGTTAATAGGTTTTGTTGATAAAGACTTCTATTAATCTTCATTGTGAATCTTGTTCACAATCTAAATTTCGATCGAGCAGTTAACTGACTAAAGAACAATAACCTAGTTTTATAATTTCGCATCTAATATCGTTATTAATCGGCGAAGTAAAAAAAAATTGTGTTGTGAAATAACAGATTAAAAAATTTATTAGACTCCTTGTTTTGAACACTAACTGTTTAACATGGATCGAAAAGCAGGTGAGTAAGAATAATATTGATTATTTTTTTAGGCTCCGTTCCCATAGAATAGGTAAAACGCCACCCTATTAGGTATTAAGGCCTCGCTGTCCGTCCTTCACAAGGTACTCACTACGTCACTGTATTTCAAGTACCCTGATAGCTAGATGCCTATCTAGCTATCATGCTCATCTAGCTATCTCTCTTTACAGACTATGTGTTTCTGTTGCCGCAAATAAATACCTACTGAAAACTAGAATATGTGTTTGTTGTACAGTATGATTTTTTGGAACATGGTAGTCATAAAGTCATAAAGGATAATATATGTATGTCAGGAAAGAAAAATGTCCAACAATCGAGATTAAAGAATAATTGGCGAGCATTAATATGTTTTTGTATATCAATGTTGGCGAGGTAAAGGAGGTTAAGACGGTAAAGGAGGAAAAGGCTGAGGCAAGCTCAGCCTTTTAATCGTCCCATTAGTAGATAGACGTAAGACAATAGTAGGTAAATACATTGGCAATCGAGTGATTTTAATGAAGCCAATAATCGCGGGTTTTTTAGGGTTCCGTAGTAAACTAGGAAACCTTATAGTTTCGCCATGTTTGTCCAATACATGGATACCAATCACGCTCAAAAAGTGAAAAAAAAGATCTATTAAGGTACTCTACACGTAAAGTGGGGCGTTTTTTTTTTCATTCCAACCCTATCGCGTGATATATCGTTTAATAGGTTTTGATAATATTGATATTTTCGGAAATAATCGCTCCGAAAGTTAAAAACAATGTGTGTGTGGTCATTTTTGAACCATAATCCTAAAAAATATGAAAAAAATCGAAAATATAAAACTTGATATTGAATATTGAACTTGATTTTCTCTGAAAATTATTTTGAACTCGTTTCAGTGAGCAGTTTTTGAAAAATTCTACAAATTGATTTATACCTACACTTTATAGGATAAAGTCAATTTCAATTTATTTTTCTTTTCTTTTTTTCAAATATTTCATATCAAAACAGCTCTTTTGAAATGTCTAGCTAGTTGCACGTTCCAAAGAGTGGATCTCATGATCTCAAACTCCATAGACACACAAAAAAAAAAACTATTGTTTACAACAGATATTGTATTCTAGGTTGCCCTCTGGCGGCTGGGACTTCACAACCTCCCTGTAAGCGTCGTCTATCGAACAACTCAGCTGATACAACAAAACATAGACAGCCATGCTTCAGGATAGCAGAAGCTCTAAATAAATCATTAGCAGAAACTCTGGATAAATCATTAGCAGAAGCTCTGGATAAATCATTAGCAGAAGCTGTGGGTAAATCATTAGCGGAAGCTCTGAATGAATCTTTAACGGAAGCTCTGGGTAAATCATTAGCGGAAGCTCTGCATAAATCATTAGCAGAAGCTCTGGGTAAATCATTAGCGGAAGCTCTGAATGAATCTTTAACGGAAGCTCTGGGTAAATCATTAGCGGAAGCTCTGCATAAATCATTAGCAGAAGCTCTGGGTAAATCATTAATGGAAGCTCTGAATGAATCTTTAACGGAAGCTCTGGGTAAATCATTAGCGGAAGCTCTTGATAAATTATTAGCGGAAGCTCTGGATGAATCAATAGCGGATGCTCTGGATAAATCATTAGCAGAAGCTCTGGATAAATCATTAGCAGAAGTTCTGGGTAAATCATTACCGGAAGCTCTGGGTAAATCATTGCCGGAAGCTCTGGATAAATCATTGCCGGAAGCTCTGAAGAAGCAAAAGGAAAAAGCTGACAAGGATACTGCTTCGAGTGCTGACGAAGAGCATGAATCTGAAACAGACAGTAATGAAACTTCTAAATTAGGTGACGACGACGTAACTTTTGAAAAATCTAAACAAAAGAATGAAATTCCTACTTTTGAACTACCCCCTGAATTCGATCCAGCCGACTCCAGGTGGACATTGAAGCATAAGAAATATAGCCTCGAACTTAAGGAACTGATACCCGAAAGTGGCGTATACATAAATGCTAGTTCCTTTGAATACATTAAAACGTTAGCGAAGGATGCTTCAGATTTAGTTCGCGCGCTGATGCCAGAGATATTTTGCGACCCAGCCTTGAGAGTTTGCAGTTTAAAAGGTGAAGCAAGAGTTTCCTATCCCAACATTCCTAGACCTGGCTTAGATGCTAATGCCGTCAGAACGATAATTAGATTTGTTGATGAATACGGCGCAAAAAAAAACTGGGACAAGTGTGGGACAGACATTCGTTCAGTTATGAGTCAAAGGTTATATAGATTAAGAAAACAAAACAAAATACACGCACAGAAAAAAAATACAGACTCCCCGCGGGGGAAAAAATAGGCACCGCTCATTATATCCTTGTGTTATTTTTTTGAAAATCAATAGGTACTTAATTAGAATTCATATTGATTTTATTCAAATATAAACATGTCCGTTTTAATTATAATTAGTGTATATTATATACTAACACGCCTATTTTTATAATTAATTACGTAATGGGCCTTAATTGTATGCCCAAATAGGCTGATTGATCTGCACTGTATGAGATCATCTCCCCCCCATCCCCTTTTCCCAACTAATTTGGATCGGCTTCCAGTCTTACTGGGTGCACCTGAGTACCAGTGCCTTACAAGGACGACTGCCTATCTGACCTCCTTTTTTATAATTTTATAAATAAATAACTTGGTTCTTTATTGTGCCTTTTATTATTTTTATTCTTCTTGTCCTGTTTTCAAAATATTTGTGGCAATGTATTTTATACTTCCACTAGCTTCTGCCAGCGGTTTCACCCGCATCCCGTGGGAACTATACTTCCCGTACCGGGATAAAAAGTAGCCTATAGCCTTTCTCGATAAATGAGCTATCTAACACTGAAAGAAATTTTCAAATCGGACCAGTAGTTCCTGAGATTAGCGCGTTCAAACAAACAAACTCTTCAGCTTTATAATATTAGTATAGATTGTCCTCTGTCAGCCCTGTTTTTGTGTCTTTTATTCTTTTAGTCTTTTATTTCTTACTCCCTTTATTTAAATAATAGCTGAAGAACGGGTAGAATTTCCTAGTTCCTACGCCTAATCTCTCTCCGGCGGTGTTGGAGTGAAAGAATACCTAGTGAGTGCACTATGTATGTTCTGCGCAGCTGGCTGATCCTTACATGAGTGAATCGGGAAACCCGTCATATAATCATAACATAAGCTTCCATCATTATTTTCTCTAGTCCGTAGAAACTACGTCAAGCACCCGGATAAAAAGTATAGTAAGTAGATTATAATCTTTCTCGATAAATGAAATGGGCTAACAGTGAAATATTTTTTCTTATAAGTATGTGTAGATGGAGTTATAAGTAGGTAGATATTCAAGCAAACAAACAAACAGCTTAAATTAAGTATTGGCGCTAGTACCTATAACTATGATTTTTCAGCACAGTTTGTTTTAGTCACCTAATCACAGATTAATACATAATTAAAATAAATTGTATCACAGGTCGTCTTCCGAGCTTTTTTCCCAACTACGTTGGGGTCGGCTTTCAGTCTAACCGTATCCGTCTGAGTACCAGTGTTTTACAAGGAGCGACTGCCTATCTGACCTTCTCAACCCAGTTAGTAGGGCAACCCAATGCCTCTTGGTTAGACTGGTGTCAGACTTACTGGCTTCTGACTACCCGTAACGACTGTAGTATATAAGTAAATAAATAAATATAAATACTCTTGGGTAAAGGCCTCCCCAACAGCCTGCTTTCTATATTTTGTCGTATTTATCATTTCATGGTTTCCACATAGATTGATTATATTTAGAACTAGCCATTTTCCTGCAGTTTCACGCGCGTCCCGTGGGAGCTACTGCCCGCACTGGGATAAACCCTATGTTACTCGCAGATAATATAGCGTTCTAATGGTGAAAGAATATTTAAAATCGGTCCTGTAGTTTTTGAGTTTATCCATTACAACCAAACAAACAAAGTTTTCCTCTTTATATATTAGTGTAGATTACAACTTGTATATTAGTTAATACATCTATGTGTACGCTGCATCGTCGTATTATTGTCTACTTAGGTATTTAATTACATGCTTGCATGACTCAGCTCACAATTCCTAGAAGTCCATGCTCAGATAAGAGAAACGTTAACACAGGTTCTCTTCATAGGAAACATTTTTCGTTATCATAATTTTTAACATTATGTATACAGCTGTATACAACTGTATGAAATATGTAATCAATTTTATTTTCTTTTAAAAAGAGTGTCCATGAAGTTTCTTGCCGGTTCTTCTCCATGAGACCAACTCTTTGGAACCGTGCACCTAACTTTGACGTTTCGAAAGAGCTATAGTTATCGGCACGGATATTGAGCCCTGACCTTCACCTGCCCAGAAGCGATTTATTGGTTTATTGCCTTATGTGTACAGTGCAAAAAGCGATCCCCACTCTTCCGCCGAGAGCTCAATATCCGTGCCGATAAATCGCTTAATATTTGAGTTTGAGTTTGACAGCAGAGATAAAGTTAGGAGTATCCAAAAAGTAATATAGAGGGAATCGAATGTCTGACTGTCTGGACCGAAGTTTTCATCAAGGGAGAATTTCCGTTGTTTGTAATGACTGACACTTTTAAGGTAAGTATTCTTAAACGTTTAAGAAACCGTGTACTAAAGTGGCCAGAAGAAGAGCATAAAAAACAGACATAATGCAACTGACACACATAGGTAGCATTAGATCTAATCAGGCAGTTTAAACAATATGTTTTAATTGCCTTCGCAAGTAAGTAAATCAGTCTTCAGCAATTCGCAAAATCTAATGCAAAATGGAACAAACAAACAACAATTATTAACATGAGATAAGTAATTAAGTGTCACCGAATGAAGATTTTACACAATAATAGGTGCTTCCTTACATAAAAATGTCCGAGTTTTCCGCGACACTTCTTGATACCCCGCCCGCACGGCTCCCCGACGGCCTCCAAACGAGGATAAATCTGGGGAAACCCAGACGCATGGCCGCATGACGCATGACCCCTGTACACCTGCAACAGTGCAACAGATAGGTACATTCATAGTTGTCGGCGACGAGGGTTCTGCTGCTGAATAGGCGTAGCAGCAGCAGACCGCGCGCATCGAAAAAAGGGTACCTCAAACGTGAGGGCCCAAGTAGTGGCTAACGTAGCCCACGCAAGTTAGGCGCGCACCGGTCTCCTTCCTCGAATTGTAAATATTTCGTAACTTTAAGTGTCTTGTTTACTTGTTTTATGTTGTAATATTATGTGTTAGATTAAGATGTTATTATTTAATTATTTTGTGCCATGTTTTACTGTGATCTATGTACGTATAAGTGTTATGTTGTTTCAAGTTTGATGTGTACCTTAACAATAAGTTAAGATGTCTTGTATATGTACATAATGTTGGAAAATAAACATATTATGTTGGGGTGGTTTTATTTAGTCAATGCTTAGGATACCTAGAACTAAGTCGCCTGCAGCATGCTTTGAAGGGCCTCGCCCCGCTGCTGCTAGTGGTGAAAAGGCGGCTTAGTTACAGGAATAGGCGACCTGCTCTTCACCATGGGACGTGATGAGCAGGGTTAGGGAATCCGGTGAGTGCCACTACCCTAGGGTAAAATGCCGAGGGGTGTCAGCGCCAGAGAGCCAGGACACAACCTCGTGACCATGAATGGGTCAAAGGGTGGTTGGTACATACGGATCACAGCCATGTGCTAAGTCTCCAAGGCCAAAGGTTAGGATCACCACTTAGGCTTTCTAGATTAGGTCTAGCCTAGAAAATGGTGATCCGACTAAGAGACTTAGCATAGAAAACTAGGTAGATTCTTATGGGGATAATATATAACGTAATGTATACGTATTGGAAACTAATTAGAATTAAAATTGGAATTGTAGTTAGAATAAATACATTGTAATAATATAAGAATTTACCTATGTGTGACAAATAAAACCGCCCACAACCGGGCGCTAGTGTTGTTTCAACGCGGGCCCGCGACCCGCTCAATAAAAGGCGGGCCGCGGCGCCTACGCAGTCAGTCATCATCGAGTCTCCGTTGAAGCAACACGACGCGTCCGGGCTGTTGGAAGAAAGAAATGCTCGTGTTTTATTCCTGATCCTGATCCCGAGAAGGCGTATCTGCGTGACTTCGTGTCAAGTTCTTCAGCGCACAGGCAGGGTGCGTGGGGTGCGGCGTAACCGGCGCTTTAACATCTTCTTCACGTCGCATCAACTGGGGAGACTGTCCCCGCCGCCGACTACTATCTTCGGGTGGCGATAACAATAGTTGTGTACTTTTTTGTTATCATATCATTATTTTCGTCAAACGTAATTCATTATCTATTCGGATAATCATTGAGTCACTTCAATATTAGCTTAGTTGCAACTAGTCCTCTGAATAAAGCTGTCGTTAATAGGTTTTGTTGATAAAGACTTCTATTAATCTTCATTGTGAATCTTGTTCACAATCTAAATTTCGATCGAGCAGTTAACTGACTAAAGAACAATAACCTAGTTTTATAATTTCGCATCTAATATTGTTATTAATGTTTAATCGGCGAAGTAAAAAAAAATTGTGTTGTGAAATAACAGATAAAAAAATTTATTAGACTCCTTGTTTTGAACACTAACTGTTTAACATGGATCGAAAAGCAGGTGAGTAAGAATAATATTGATTATTTTTTTAGGCTCCTTACCCATAGAGTAGGTAAAACGCCACCCTATTAGGTATTAAGGCCTCGCTGTCCGTCCGTCATAAGCTACTCACTACGTCACTGTATTTCAAGTACCCTGATAGCTAGATGCCTATCTAGCTATCTCTCTTTACAGACTATGTGTTTCTGTTGCCGCAAATATATACCTACTGAAAACTAGAATATGTGTTTGTTGTACAGTATGATTTTTTGGAACATGGTAGTCATAGAGTCATAAAGGATAATATATGTATGTCAGGAAAGAAAAATGTCCAACAATCGAGATTAAAGAATAATTGGCGAGCATTAATATGTTTTTGTATATCAATGTTGGCGAGGTAAAGGAGGTTAAGACGGTAAAGGAGGAAAAGGCTGAGGCAAGCTCAGCCTTTTAATCGTCCCATTAGTAGATAGACGTAAGACAATAGTAGGTAAATACATTGGCAATCGAGTGATTTTAATGAAGCCAATAATCGCGGGTTTTTTAGGGTTCCGTAGTAAACTAGGAAACCTTATAGTTTCGCCATGTTTGTCCAATACATGGATACCAATCACGCTCAAAAAGTGAAAAAAAAGATCTATTAAGGTACTCTACACGTAAAGTGGGGCGTTTTTTTTTTCATTCCAACCCTATGCGTGATATATCGTTTAATAGGTTTTGATAATATTGATATTTTCGGAAATAATCGCTCCGAAAGTTAAAAACAATGTGTCCCCTCATTTTTGAACCATAATCCTAAAAAATATGAAAAAAATCGAAAATATGAAACTTGAAATTGATATTGAATATTGAACTTGATTTTCTCTGAAAATTATTTTGAACTCGTTTCAGTGAGCAGTTTTTGAAAAATTCTACAAATTGATTTATACCTACACTTTATAGGATAAAGTCAAATTCAATGTATTTTTCTTTTCTTTTTTTCAAATATTTCATATCAAAACAGCTCTTTTGAAACGTCTAGCTAGTTGCACGTTCCAAAGAGTGGATCTTATGATCTCAAACTCCATAGACACACAAAAAAAAAACGATTGTTTACAACAGATATTGTATTCTAGGTTGCCCTCTGGCGGCTGGGACTTCACAACCTCCCTGTAAGCGTCGTCTATCGAACAACTCAGCTGATACAACAAAACATAGACAGCCATGCTTCAGGATAGCAGAAGCTCTAAATAAATCATTAGCAGAAGCTCTGGATAAATCATTAGCAGAAGCTGTGGGTAAATCATTAGCGGAAGCTCTGCATAAATCATTAGCAGAAGCTCTGGGTAAATCATTAGCGGAAGCTCTGAATGAATCTTTAACGGAAGCTCTGGGTAAATCATTAGCGGAAGCTCTGCATAAATCATTAGCAGAAGCTCTGGGTAAATCATTAATGGAAGCTCTGAATGAATCTTTAACGGAAGCTCTGGGTAAATCATTAGCGGAAGCTCTGCATAAATCATTAGCAGAAGCTCTGGGTAAATCATTAATGGAAGCTCTGAATGAATCTTTAACGGAAGCTCTGGGTAAATCATTAGCGGAAGCTCTTGATAAATTATTAGCGGAAGCTCTGGATGAATCAATAGCAGAAGTTCTGGGTAAATCATTAGCAGAAGTTCTGGGTAAATCATTACCGGAAGCTCTGGGTAAATCATTGCCGGAAGCTCTGGATAAATCATTGCCGGAAGCTCTGAAGAAGCAAAAGGAAAAAGCTGACAAGGATACTGCTTCGAGTGCTGACGAAGAGCATGAATCTGAAACAGACAGTAATGAAACTACTAAATTAGGTGACGACGACGTAACTTTTGAAAAATCTAAACAAAAGAATGAAATTCCTACTTTTGAACTACCCCCTGAATTCGATCCAGCCGACTCCAGGTGGACATTGAAGCATAAGAAATATAGCCTCGAACTTAAGGAACTGATACCCGAAAGTGGCGTATACATAAATGCTAGTTCCTTTGAATACATTAAAACGTTAGCGAAGGATGCTTCAGATTTAGTTCGCGCGCTGATGCCAGAGATATTTTGCGACCCAGCCTTGAGAGTTTGCAGTTTAAAAGGTGAAGCAAGAGTTTCCTATCCCAACATTCCTAGACCTGGCTTAGATGCTAATGCCGTCAGAACGATAATTAGATTTGTTGATGAATACGGCGCAAAAAAAAACTGGGACAAGTGTGGGACAGACATTCGTTCAGTTATGAGTCAAAGGTTATATAGATTAAGAAAACAAAACAAAATACACGCACAGAAAAAAAATACAGACTCCCCGCGGGGGAAAAAATAGGCACCGCTCATTATATCCTTGTGTTATTTTTTTGAAAATCAATAGGTACTTAATTAGAATTCATATTGATTTTATTCAAATATAAACATGTCCGTTTTAATTATAATTAGTGTATATTATATACTAACACGCCTATTTTTATAATTAATTACGTAATGGGCCTTAATTGTATGCCCAAATAGGCTGATTGATCTGCACTGTATGAGATCATCTCCCCCCCATCCCCTTTTCCCAACTAATTTGGATCGGCTTCCAGTCTTACTGGGTGCACCTGAGTACCAGTGCCTTACAAGGACGACTGCCTATCTGACCTCCTTTTTTATAATTTTATAAATAAATAACTTGGTTCTTTATTGTGCCTTTTATTATTTTTATTCTTCTTGTCCTGTTTTCAAAATATTTGTGGCAATGTATTTTATACTTCCACTAGCTTCTGCCAGCGGTTTCACCCGCATCCCGTGGGAACTATACTTCCCGTACCGGGATAAAAAGTAGCCTATAGCCTTTCTCGATAAATGGGCTATCTAACACTGAAAGAAATTTTCAAATCGGACCAGTAGTTCCTGAGATTAGCGCGTTCAAACAAACAAACTCTTCAGCTTTATAATATTAGTATAGATTGTCCTCTGTCAGCCCTGTTTTTGTGTCTTTTATTCTTTTAGTCTTTTATTTCTTACTCCCTTTATTTAAATAGGTAATAGCTGAAGAATTGGTAGAATTTACTAGTTCCTACGCCTAATCTCTCTCCGGCGGTGTCGGAGTGAAAGAATAGTGAGTGCACTATGTATGTTCTGCGCAGCTGGCTGATCCTTACATGAGTGAATCGGGAAAGCCATCATATCGGGTGTGTCGTTCATAATCACATTAAATTAAATGCGTTAATATACTGGTTAATATATGTCGATTAAGGGTCAATTCACACTGAAGGAGCAGCGGCCGGCAGCGGCCGTAAGAGCACGGAAAATGTAAGAGCGCGGCGCGGTGCGGCGCCGCGCGGCGCCGCGCGGCCCGCCGCGCTCGCGCTCAATCCCTTGCAATTTCGGCCGCTGCCGGCCGCTGCTCCTTCAGTGTGAATTGACCCTAACACAAAGATAAAATAATACGTAAAATAAAAAAATGATTTTTTCAAACAAAGTAAATGGAATAAAAATGTGCAAAAATTAGAACACCATATAAAAGTCAGTCATTACAAACAACTGAAATTCTCCCTTGAAAACTGATAGCTGTCAACTGATCAAAACATACGATACTCCTAACTTTATCTCTGCTTTACACATGATGTTGTAAACTATAAAAACGAAAAAATGACTCCTGTGGTTAAACCACTGAATGGATTAGGTTATTTTTTTTACAATTCGTCATAGAATATCATAAAGTATATGCGATATGATTTAATGTGATTGTGAACGACACACCCGATATAAACCATTTAAACCATTTATTTGCTACACATACACTTTACATTTATAGGACAACAAACAGAAGGAGAAAAATGATATGTAGCAGGAGACTCAGCTCAGTATACGCTGTGCATGCAAGCACAGCACTGATTTTCAGCTGGCTCCTGACAGTTGAACAACATTTAATAATTTAAAGCGCACACGAAAGCGACAAAAAAGAGAATAAAAAACTAATGAAATTTTAAATAACATGGAAGACTAAAATTACACAATAGTATATAAAACGAGCCGACGGACGCATGATTCATTGGTCTACTGCAATTTCTGCTGTGTTAAAAAAATTCGAGTCAGATGTTTTTTCAGGGTACGGTGGGACATACTTTGACGAAGAGGAGGAGGCAGATTATTCCAGATCTTCGCAGCAGAATATTTAAAACTACCTTTGAATTGCGACGTCCTATGAGCTGGGATAACCAAATTGTTAGCTTCTCTTCTCCTTGTATTTCTATGCTGAACATCTTTCACCCATTCTAATTTTTCAAAAAGATATTTAGGCCTTTTTGTTATTGCCACTTTATGTACAAGGCAAGTGAAGTGAAGCTGTCTGCGCGTTTCCATCTTCATAATGTTCCTTTCATTAAGGTACGGGGTAATATGCGCTCTTTTAGGAATAGCATAGCAGAAACGTGTGCATGCATTCTGTACGCGTTGTATGGCCTGTTTGGTCTTGTTATATAGCCGAGGTCCATACACCGTATCGCAGTAATTGAACTGTGAGAGTACTATAGCTTCTACAAGCGTTTTCCTGACTGGTTCTGAAAGGTACTTCCGTATCTTATATAGAGTCTTTAAACGAAAAAATGCATTTTTAATTTTACCATTTATGTGATCTGTATATCGCAGTTCCTTGTCCATAACTAAACCCAAGTTAAGGGCTTTGTCTACCCTCTGTAGAATCTGTTCCTGGATTTTAACTTGAAATGGTTGTGAATTCACTTTTGCACATTGTACTTTACTTCCCAGTATCATATACTTTGTTTTCGCTGCGTTTAGTACAAGTGTGTTAATTTGCCCAGACCTGGATTGCATTTAGGTCTTCATTTATCCTCTCCACAGCTTCACTTAGGTCTTCTGGTTTAAATGAGTAATATATTTGCGTATCATCGGCATAAAGATGGACCTTGCTATGTTTAATATGTTTAGGAAGGTCTGCGGTAAAAAGGATGAACAAAATTACACTTAAAATTGACCCTTGAGGAGTTCCTCTGTTTACAAAATGCATTTCAGATTTCAAGAGATCACCTTGCTCCGATTCTATTTCAACGTATTGACGTCTATTTGTTAAGAAGGAATGGAACCATTCACACGATTCTTTGGATATGCCATAATACGAAAGTTTTGCCAAAAGAAGTTCTACATTAAGACAGTCGAAAGCTCGTGAGAAGTCCAGTAAGATCAAAATAGTACACATACCAGCATCAGATGCTGTTACAATATCGTCACTGACATTAGCTAGTGCAGTGGAAGTACCTAGGCCACTCCTAAAACCTGATTGAATATCAGGTAGGATATTTTCGTCCTCTAAATACTTTGTGAGTTGTGTACATACAATTCTTTCCAGAATCTTTGATAGTACTGGTAATATACTTACAGGTCTCAAGTCTTTATATTCTTCTACCTTAGAACTTTTAGGTATGGGCTTTATTTTAGCAGTTTTCCACAAATCAGGAAATGTTTTTAATTTTAAAGAATTATTAACAATTTCTGTAAGAACAGGCAATGTGGTCGGTAATGTCTTTTTAATCATATCTATTGTTATTAAATCGTTTCCACTGGCTTTAGTTCTAATCTTATAAATTATTTTAGCTACATCCTCCATTGTTGTTGTATTTATGTGAAACACTCTGTCGGATATCTTTGTGTTCATGAAATATTGTAACGTTTTGGCATCGACAACATTATTTCCCGGTACCTCTAGGAAGAAATCGTTTATCTCGTTAGGGTTACAAAGATGGTTCGGCACAGTCATTCCACTTTTTAGATTGGAACTAAAAGGACATATGCGTTTCAGATGTTCCCACATTAGTTTAGGCTTATCTTTATTATTATTAACATAGAAGGAGAAGTAGGCTTTTTTTTCTCTATCTATAGATCCTGAAACTAAGTTTCTGAGACTTCTGTAGTAAACTAAGTGGCTGTCGTTATTTGATGTTTGTGCCCTATGCGAAGCTTTATCCCTAAGCAACATCATCAGTTTAACATTATCAGTAATCCAAGGTGTAAGTTTTGTATTTATCTTGAAACGTTTCATTGGTGCATGCGTGTTAAAAATGTTCAGAATAAATTCATTAAATCGCTGAATTTGACAGTTCACATCCGGTATGCCCAAAACATCACACCACGAAACACTCAGGAGGTCAGCAACAAACATTTCCTCATTTATTTTATCTATGGATCTTCCAAACATGTATCTAGGGTGTTCCTTCGGCTTTTCAATGAGAACTTCTGCTAACACCAAGGCATGATCACTTATAGCTGGGTTGTGGTGAATATTCATAGTTTTACATAAGTCTGGTGAGTCTGTTATTATAAGATCGAGAAGCGAAGAGGTCCTATCATTTACGCGAGTTGCATCCTTGACAACGTTTATTAGGCTATGTTGTACACAGAAAGAAATCACTTCTTGTACGGAGCTTGTAGACGGTTTAAGTAGATCAACATTAAAGTCGGTCAATAAAAATAAGTGATCGGCATATGAAAAAACACTCACCGAATCGCTGAGGGCCTCGATGGCTGCTACAACTGGAACACTTTCCGGTCTATAAGCTGTACCTACTATCAGTCGCCCTCTGCCAGGTATTGTCACTTCCATCCATAACTGCTCCAGTGTTGACTCGGGATGTGGCTTGATCCGTACTCGTAACCCCTTCTTAACATAGAAACCGACACCACCACCTCGCCTGTCCTTCGGTCTGGGTTTATGTTTCAGCGTATAGCCAGGCATAACGGGCGCAAACCTTTCTTCACCATCTCTAATCCATGTTTCATTTAATGCTACCCATACAACCATTTTTGGTCGCAGATATGATAAAGATGTAACAAGTCGCAACAGTTTCGTAACAGGTACGACACAACGTGACTGTGTAGGGATTAGCTTTTATGTGTTGTAACGGTTCAGTAAAAATGTGACGGAAACTAGATTCAGTAACTTTGCGTGGTCGCTGTTTCGATACTTTACAGCTTAAGTTGTAACCACACATTTTAGAAACTTTGCGTTTGGTTTGTAACCAGTGAGCAATGTTGACACAATTGTGTTGTAACTGGGTAGTAACATGGTGTAGTCGATGTTCCAGAACCCTTTAACACATTTAAAACATGACGAGAGCCAGTTATTCTCAAACTGTCTATGTTTTCTGCCGTTACCAACCATTTAATGAAATTTAAAATGAGTAAACAACCAAAAACCTTATACGTAAATTCCGATGGACTTCAACTTTTTACAGAAGAGTTAAAGAAATAAGTACCAAGTCCCAAAATATCTCTGGTCCCTAATTGTACTCGTACACAAGTTTTTCTTTATTATAATAATATTTTTTTCATGATGTTGCATTGTTGGTATGACGGATACCCATTTTATTGAACTTAAAACTTATTCTTTTCTAGGCCATTTACAGGAAAACAGTACGGAATTTAGTGGAGGGGCTTAGTGGTATCGTCCCTAGTGCCAAAGTTTCAACTTTCGAGCTCCAAATCGCAGTTTTTTCTTTTTCTCGGCCAAAACAAGACGTCTTCGTCTTTAACCCAAGTACTCGGCACAAGCGATATTAATTCTGATGAACAATGCAAAAAGGCATGTTGACTTGATAAAAACTTTGGAAAACACTGTAACCAAGTATTAAGAGAAACCATCTTAAAAATCTAGTAATTTTGTAACAATTTACCGTAACATGTCGACACGTGTCGACACATTATCGTAACTTTGTGTCTAGTTGCGACGAGCATATTTTTCATAACAAACATCAAAAATGTTTTTTCATAGTTCATTATTTACCAATTTAATGAGTAAATCTTGCAAAAATAATTTGTATTAGGATTAAAATATTTGATATTGTATTTAAATGGAAGCTATTGAGCACTCGATGCGCATCATTTTATATTTTTATTTTATTTAACAAAAGTTTTTCTTTCGCCAGAATTATTAAAACATGATATTACGGTGGCGCGTTGGAAATATCAACATATTCAAAGAAATTACACAGTAAACTTTTTTTCCCAATAAGATTTGAGCATTATAAACCATATTAATTAATGAAAACTAAAACTTTGTTTACTTCATTATCATTATCATACTTCAACCATCATTTTGGGATTTCTTGTATTTTGTATTATTCGTCGTGTCACTCACGCACGAGCCAACGAAATTGATCGAACGAATGAATGATTGAATGATTAGTGGGATCTCTGGTTAAAATATGGTAACAATGTTACGACACGGCGACGTAAATTAGAAACCAAATGTTACTTGTTTATTGTGTCGAGATCTTCCCCATTTTTAGTTGCAGCGACGGCGCTAACACGGAACGTCGACGAGATTATGTTACGAGATAGATCAGTGTCGACACTAAGTGTCGAAACGGTTACGTTATGTTCGCAAAAATGGTTATATGGGTAGAATATCAGGTTTATAAATATCAACGGTAGCCAGCAATTCATCTTGTCCGGTATTTAACGATCGTACATTAAGTAGCCCCAAACGCAAATTCAAGTTTTTTGATCGAGTCATTTATAAAAGTTTTCACTAATAGATATGAGATAAATGCATATATCATAAAAACTATAACTCGTTTGAATCATGCGCGTCAGTCCCGTGTCTCTAAATGATATAATGTGATAATGTTTATCGGTAGCGAGATATATTAAATAATTATTAAGGTATATAAAACAATTTGTTACATACTTAAGAACAAACAGAACACAAAACAAAACTGTTGCGGACGCCGAGCCTGCAGTAGATTAGGCTAACATTTATATAATATGTGTACTTAATTTAGGAATGTTATGAGGTAATCGATTGTTGTTAAACCAAATGAATCTATAACATGCATACTGAAACATGCTATTACTGATACTGTTGATAGCCAGATAAGCTTTGTTTAATATGTGTTTATGATTGTGACTAACTTGATTGTTACGTAATAAGATTTTGAATGTAACGGTTTTTAGTAATAATATCTGGCTGATGTAATAGCTTTAATCATTGCGCAATAGATAAGAAAGTTTACATGTGTGCGTAAAAGGATAACGGTCATCAGTAACTTTCCATAACTTTCACCAATGAGCATGCTTAGTTTAATCAAAGAGCCCCCTCGTGTCGAGTAGCGGGACTGAAAAAGGTCAGGCGTAAGTCGTAAAATTATAGCTAATTGGTCAATGTAAATTGCAACCCGTCCGGTACCCCTACGACTTGAGACCTTAGAATATTGTATAAAGATAGAGTCATTTTTCGGAGAAATTGTAGTCGACCCACAGTAAGCAAGTAATGCTCGTTATAACCAGTGCTCAGTGAAAATAGTGAAAGTACTAGGGTAAAACCTATGCCCTAAAACCCTTAAAATTGTTATAAATCTATGTGCTAATAATTGTGTTCTATAAAATCGTGTAAATTGTGTTATAAAACTGTGTAAACTGTACTTTAAAACTGTGATAAACTTATGACCTAATAGTGTTAAACTTGTGACCTAACTTAGTGTTAAAACTTATACCCTAACTTCTTTGTGTTTAAAACTCTAACTTCATTGTGTTATTAAATCTCTATTGTGCTAAACTCTATTGTGTTCAAACTATTGTTTTAAATCGTTATAACTTTGCTGTGATAAATCTCGTAGTGTTTACAATCGTGTGTAATATAATAAAGTCGTGTAAACTTAAGAGTAAACTTAATGTAAACCAGTGATAACATTGTGGTGATAAATAAAAGCCGTGTAAAAGTGTCGCATTCGTTTACTATTTAAACAAGTCCCTGTGGCAATACATTCGCGTATAACTCTAATCCATACAGTCCACTCAGTGTTTCGGGAGTTATCGCCGCCGTCGAGTGTAACCGCCGCAGTTTTGGTCCTTCGAGCCGGATCTCGAGGTCGTGACCAGCTAGTGTAAATCCGAACCGATAGTGCAGTGAACGTTGAGTGAAGTGATTACGTGTGTGCCGTCTACCGATCGCGATGGTTATCACACGTAGCCAGAGTGACTTGACGGAGTTGGAGGAGCAGAGGCGGGCCTCTGAACGACGAGACCCGGGCCTGCTCGCATCACTGCAGCGTCGGGAAGCGGAGAGGATAGCTAGGGAGCGGATGCGTCGCCTCTCCATGGACCCGCCGGCATCACCGCAGGTAGAACAATCCACTTTATTAGCCACTGAGCATGCTGTCGCTGGACCTTCATCTAGGTCAGTGAGGTCGACTACCAGCGCGACCACGCGCTTAAGGCTTGCCGAGTTAGAGGCAGCTGAAAAGCTGGCTGCTCTCACCCGTCGAGAGCTGGAAATGGAAGCTGAACTGGTGAAAAAGCGGCTTGCCGCTGAAGTATCTGTAATTCAGGACGATCAGGAGAGCGTGCAGGACGAGGCCCTGCACGATGATCACCAGCACCAGCATAATAAGGTAAGCCAGTGGCTGAATACCCATACCCCCGCTGCACGGGGGGAGGGGGCCGCACATACTGCGGAAGAACACAGACCAGCGCGAGATGAACGGCCGCGGGAGAGGTCGCCGTCTAGAAATAGAAATAGTATAGATCAACTTGCTGTAACATTGGAAAAGATGGCGCGCCCTCGGCTGAGGCATACGGACCTGCCGGCGTTCTCTGGAACGGTGAGTGAGTGGCTTGCATTCAAGGCAGCCTTCAATGATACTACCAATATGTATACAGTGTCCACGGCTGAGAACCTTCAGCGGCTCAGGACGTGCCTCAAGGGCGAGGCACGGGAGGCGGTAGCAGCACTGCTGCATACAGCAACTGATCCGGCTGTAATAATGAGGACGCTGGAACAGTGTTTTGGCCGGCCAGAAATGATTATCGACAAGGCGCTGGACGAGTTGAAACGCGTGCCGCGGCCCGGATCTTCGGCGGCAGAGTTAAATAGCTTTGCAGTTAAGGTACAAAATACAATATGCACACTCAAAGCCATTGATCGTCGCGGATATCTATATAATCCGTTACTTACAAGGGAAATTTTGGAGAAGCTGTCACCACACCTGCATGTCGATTCTATAAAATATCATAACTCACTTCGACATCACTCTCACTTCGACTTCGATCTAAAGGTAGAATTCCGTGGACGCGACAATAGTCAACCTATGAAAATGTATGGCACCGTTGCCGAGGCCCGTGACAGTCGCGCGCGGCCGACGAATTTCGTAAGCTGCTCGCGGCATTGTCAACAATTTAATTCTGGTTTTACTAAAATTCTATAGATGTTATTAAGCGCTAGACCATGTTGAGAAGCGTACGGCCGCCAGCGGCTCACGAAATTCGTCGTCCGCGCGCGACTGTCGCGGCCCTCGACAGCGGTGCCATACATTTTCATAGGTTGACTTTTGTCGCGCGCGGCTGCGACAATCGCGACCCACGGAATTCTACCTTAAAGTTTCGTGATTGACATTGTCAAACTACACTAGCGCTTCACTATCGAGCGTGTTGACAAGTTGAACTAAATTAAAGTCGAGATATTGACAGATCTGCCAAAATCTGTCTATCTATAGGGGAGGTAGGGGAGAGATGGGCAGTTGGGAGACATGATCAAATCAGATTAAAGGGGGGGGGGTCCTTTTATTCTGATTTGATCATAGTTTTTTTATTGGGTAGTTTACGTTACCGACTGGTAACGGTGTTCATCCATAGACTATCTGTCATTTCTGTGAGTTGTCAAGAACAAACACTCGTAAAAGTACTTAAATATTTTGTTGCGGTTTCGGATCGTTATAATGATTGATTGTCAAAATCTCCAGTTACGATTATAGTAAGTCGATGCAATCCACACCTATTATACCTCTAGAAGAGGTACTACAGCAATAGTTTATGGGCCCCACGTTTTTATTTTAGTCTAATATGACCGGGACTAACCACCTACGTAGGTTGACAGGTAAGTAACTATTTTTTATTTTCTAGTTTTCAGTGCACATAAGATAAAACCGTTTTACTTAAGTTTTTTACCGATTTTTTTATAAACTAAGTCAAAGTGTCCAATGCTCCCTATGGTAGGGAGGCTTGGACATACCATGTAATGTATAATTTGTAAATTTTTGTTCTTCTTCTTCAGTGAAAATTTGTGAGGTTATAAATCTGCGCTAAAAATCCTTTATAGAATCTTGTTTCAGGTACCGTTGCCAACTTGATCTAGGGACTCCATATTTATCAGCTGTTAATTTTATTTTTAACCTTTTGATACCTCTTGTATTGCTCGTTATATTAAATCTTTAGGAATTTCCCGTCGCAAACCATTCTTTTAACCCCCGACGCAAAACGACGGGGTGTTGTATATCAAGGTCATCAGCTCGTTTGTTAGGTGTGATAGGAATGTTACACGCTCAGTTTACTTGCAAGCATATGTGGGATCTAAAATTTGAAATACTAATGTCTTCTGGAACCACTGAGCTGGTCTGCTGTTAGGACACGAAGATAGGTAACCCTGAACTGCCTTTTAGTAAACCCATCGAGTTTGGGCTCGTTTAATTTGTCTTGACTAGTTTTCTTCATGTTTCTAATTGACGAGAACCTAATTCTGAAATGGGATGTGGCGGATGAAACCCTAGAATGATATATAACCCTGGATCAACAAAGGTCCATCTTTATTGTTTCTCAATCTGTGCAATTCTCCCAGAGCCAGTTTGTCATGAGGATTGTTAAACAGCTTCCTTTGGCTGAGATCGCATTAGCGAAACCATCATAAAAAGAAGGAAACATTAAGGAGCTCCTTTAAAAAACCATGAAATAAAATAAAATTATAAATTAAAAAACCCCGACCCAAAAAGTACGCAATTATTATGACAAAATGTTATAAACGATAAACCCTATAAAAGCAAAAGTAACTTTAAACACTACGTAAGTACCAACTAAAGCATGTCAGACTAAACAAAATTTTGACGTGTCGACGGTTTTATTTAAACCGTTTAAATATCTCGTAATGTTGAAACTGATTGTAATTTTTAGGATAGCTCTTTGATTTTATCTAGCCAAACATAAGAAATGGCAATAAAAGTTGATTATCTGTAAAATCAGATTTTTTATGCAATAAATGTGAAAAAGTGCCCATCGCTCCCCTACCTCCCCTAAAGTATGAAATGACATTACGAATCGAAGTGAAATGCGAGTTGTTGATCGAGTTTTATAGAATCCCAATACTGAGATCGAGATGGTGTGACTTCGCCTGCGATAACGAGGGTACTGCGGAGCCAGAGATATGTAGCCTAGCACGTTTTTTGATGCGCGAGGCGGACAGGGCGCTGAGATATACTTACTCAACAGTAGCGAGCGCCTCGACTGCCGGTCAGAAACGGGAGGTCCGGCCTGCAGCATCTAAGTTCCCAGTCACCGGCAAGAAAAAGCAAGGTGCAGTATATGCCGCTATTGAGACAGCGGCCGATCAATGTTTCCTATGTAAAGAAAACCACGCGCTGACACAGTGCCCCAAATATAAGGCCATGGATATAGGCCAGCGCTGGGAGTTTGTTAAAGAAAACGGCATTTGCTTTAAATGCGCCGTCAAGAAACATCGGCGCGTCTTATGCCGGGCAAAGCCGTGCGGCCAGAACGAGTGCCGCCGGCCGCATCACGTGACCTTACACTCCGATCCTCCTGCCAAGAAGGAGGAAACAGTCACACCCAAGACACAGGCGGAGGAAGCAGTAATGTCGGTAGCCAACCGAGCCGCCGCCGACAATAGGGCCGTCCTGTTGAAGATGTGCCCCGTGGTCATAGGAGGACCACGGGGGGAGGTAAGGACCCACGCGCTCCTCGATGAAGGAGCAACTATCACATTAATTGACAGCAGCCTGGCAGAAAGTATTGGCGCAGAAGGCACCGTGCGGCCACTGCACATCTGCGGCGTCAACATGTCCTCGCAGGAGGAGGACAGCCAGGTGGTCACCATTAAGATAAGAGGGGTGGGCAAGGAGTGCTCGCCCCACCAGCTTCAAGCAAGGACAATTAAGGATCTGAAGCTGCATCAGCAAACAGTGCCGGCGTCGCTGCTTGGTTATAAGCACCTGCGGGACCTGCCAGCAAATGAGGTTTGTTACGCGCCTACACGTCCAGGAGTATTGATTGGAACGGATCACTGGGAACACATTGTCTCGCGGGAACTCCGGGTCGGAGGTCCGAACCAACCTGCTGCATCAAGAACACAGCTGGGTTGGGTGGTGCACGGAACAGCACCTCGAACGCTCGTGGCCACTGAAGGTGGAGTACTACATATTCATGAACGAGACATGAAAGGTGATAATCAACTTCATGAACTTGTGGAGGCGCATTTCAAGATCGAGGCCCTAGGTGTCACTCACAAGCCAAGAGTGAGCGACGCGGACCGTCGAGCACAGGCCATTGTGGAGGCCACAACCACAGCCATCGAGGGCGGCTACCAAGTGGGGCTGCCGTGGCGAGAAGACGCAGTGTCCATGCCGCCTAGCTATAAGGCGGCACTACGAAGACTGGTCAAAATTGAACAGAAGATGGACGCCACGCCTGAATTCGCGGTGCAATATACATCGCAAATAGATAACCTACTGGATAAAGGTTATGCAGTGCCATGCGACGGGACGGAGAAGGCCAGCCCAAGTGCTGGTACCTTCCACACTTCGCGGTGCAGAACCCAAACAAGCCAGGTAAGCAAAGACTTGTGTTTGATGCAGCAGCCCGAAGCAATGGTGTGTGTCTTAACGACGCACTCCTGGAAGGCCCCGATTTACTGCTCTCCCTCCCAGGCATTATATTCAGATTTCGAGAGAAGGCTGTGGCCATCACAGCTGATATCCAAGAGATGTTCTTGCGTATAAAAATACGCCCCGAAGATCAGCCAGCTCAGCAGTTCCTCTGGAGAGGAAAGGACAGAAGCAGCCCGCCTCGAGAATACAAGATGACAAGTATGATATTCGGCGCGGCGAGCTCTCCATTCATGGCGCATTATGTGCGCAACCACAACGCTGAGCTGCATGGCGAGGAGTGCCCGCTGGCACTAGACGCCATCACACGCCATCATTACATGGACGATTTGGTGGTAAGTTATGATAACGCCGACGAGGCACACACTGCAGTACAAGAGTTACAGAAAGTACACGCCGTCGCCGGGTTCACGCTGCGAGGATGGAGCTCCAACGATCCAGGAGTTCTGCGCAGCGTGCCTTCAGAGCTGCACACTACTGCACCTACACAACTGGGTGGTGAGTTGCCTGCCAGCAAGATATTAGGCCTATACTGGAGCGCTGAACGTGACGAGCTCGGGTTCAACACCGCGATGAACCGCGTGCCAGCCGAGGTGCGCAACCGAAAGCGCGCACCAACGAAGAGAGAGGCTTTGAGCGCAGTCATGTCAATCTATGACCCGCTTGGGCTTCTAAGTCACTACACAGTAAGGGCGAAGATTATCCTTCAGAACCTATGGAGGCTCCAAATGTCTTGGGACGACTCCATTCCACAAGAGGACAATGAACAGTTCTCGGAATGGTTGTCGCAACTGTCAAACCTAACCGATTTAAAGCTGCCCAGGTGCTACGAGACAACCCACCATGATGAGCGTGAACTGCATGTGCTGTGTGACGCCAGCGAGCAGGCATACGCTGCTGTGGCGTACTGGCGGATGCCGAATAAGGACGGCGCCGCAGACGTCGTGCTGGTCGCTGCCAAGGCCAAGGTGGCGCCGCGGAAGGCGCAGACCATACCGCGCTTGGAGCTGCAAGCCGCGGTCATAGGGGCCAGGCTAGCCGAAGCTATAAGAAAAGAGCATCGGCTTAACATAACAAGAACCGTCTACTGGACGGACTCAACCACAGTCGTGCATTGGATACAGCACGACGCGCGGCGATACACGCCCTTCGTCGCGCATCGCCTCGGCGAGATCGCCGAGCTAACTTCAAAGGAAGAATGGCGTTGGCTTCCAACGCAACTTAACGTGGCGGATGACGCCACACGTTTAACTGCCGCACCCATTGGTGCAAGTGATAGATGGTTTCAGGGTCCGAGTTTCCTCCAGAGCGGCGAGCACTGCTGGCCTTGCCGAGCCAGCCCCGAAGATGACGACGAGCACGAGACGCTGCACGTCGCCGAGGCCCCTACAAGCTGGCTGCCTAACCCAGCCCGCTTCTCCCGCTACAACGTGCTGGTGAGGGCCACGGCGAGGGCGCTCTTGTTCGTTGACAAGTGTCGGCGCGCCGCCACCACGCTCGAGCTCCGCCACATTGAACGGGCGGAGAAGGAGCTGCTGCGACGCTCCCAGGAAGAGAGCTTCGCGGACGAGATGGCGCGCATGCAGTCGGCGCGTCCCCTGCCACGGACGAGCCGGCTGTACAAGCTGGATCCCGTCATGGAGGACGGGCTACTCCGGGTGCGAGGCCGCATCGAGGCGGCTACTGCACCAGCCGAAACCAAACGGCCAGTCATACTGGACGGCCGTCACCCACTAACTAAGCTTTTAGTACAGAAGGAGCATTGTGCTGCGGGTCACGCCAACAGGGAGCGCGTGACCAACGACCTGCGGCAGCGCTACTGGGTGCTGCGACTGCGCCCTACCGTGCGCGCCGTCGAGGCCAGCTGCGCCTTCTGCCGGCGCAGACGCGCCGTGCCCCGGCCGCCAGCTACAGGCGACCTACCCCGTGCCCGCCTGGACCCGTTCCACCGCCCGTTCACCAACTGCGGGGTGGACTACTTCGGGCCCATGAACGTCAAGGTGGGCCGTCGCCGAGAGAAGAGGTGGGGCGCGCTCTTCACGTGCCTGACGTGTCGCGCTGTCCACCTTGAGCTGGTGGCTTCCTGTCAACGGACTCTGCCATCATGGCGCTGCGCCGCATGGCTGCGCGCAGGGGATGGCCGAGCATCATGTACTCCGACAACGGCACCAACTTCAGAGGTGCCGACGCCGAGCTTCGAGCAGCATACAACGAGTGGTTGCCGGCCCTGAAAGAAGTAGGGCTGGCGGCCAAGATGGAGTGGCGGTTCATACCGCCTGGCGCGCCGAACCAGGGAGGCGCCTGGGAGAGGATGGTGCGAACCGTCAAGTCGGCTCTCGGCACCACGCTCCACGAGAGGGCGCCCTCCGAAGAAGTCCTGCTGACCTTGCTGACTGAGGCAGAGTTCGCAGTCAACGCGCGCCCCCTTACTCACGTGAGCGTGAATCCCTCGACCCCGAGGCGCTCACCCCCAACCACTTCCTGTTGGGCTCATCAACGGGCCTGCCCACTACGGGCCCATGCGACGAGGCGGACCGCAGAACCTGGCGGGCCGCTCAAGCGCTCGCTGACCGGTTCTGGGCGCGCTGGGTGCGCGAGTATCTACCCTTGCTCGCGCCCCGAGGCGAGCCCCAGAACAACGAGCGACCACTGCAGACCGGCGACGTGGTTCTCATCGCCGACGGGACGCTGCCGCGTAACGTCTGGCCGATGGGGATCGTCGAGCGCACACATCCTGGACCTGACGGCGGCATCAGAGTCGCCGAGGTGCGGACACGAACGGGAGTCTTCCGGCGCCCAGTCAGCAAGCTCGTCGTCCTCGTGAAGGAGGAGGCTACGCGTGCTGCGCCGGGGGGAGAGCTGTTGCGGACGCCGAGCCTGCAGTAGATTAGGCTAACATTTATATAATATGTGTACTTAATTTAGGAATGTTATGAGGTAATCGATTGTTGTTAAACCAAATGAATCTATAACATGCATACTGAAACATGCTATTACTGATACTGTTGATAGCCAGATAAGCTTTGTTTAATATGTGTTTATGATTGTGACTAACTTGATTGTTACGTAATAAGATTTTGAATGTAACGGTTTTTAGTAATAATATCTGGCTGATGTAATAGCTTTAATCATTGCGCAATAGATAAGAAAGTTTACATGTGTGCGTAAAAGGATAACGGTCATCAGTAACTTTCCATAACTTTCACCAATGAGCATGCTTAGTTTAATCAAAGAGCCCCCTCGTGTCGAGTAGCGGGACTGAAAAAGGTCAGGCGTAAGTCGTAAAATTATAGCTAATTGGTCAATGTAAATTGCAACCCGTCCGGTACCCCTACGACTTGAGACCTTAGAATATTGTATAAAGATAGAGTCATTTTCGGAGAAATTGTAGTCGACCCACAGTAAGCAAGTAATGCTCGTTATAACCAGTGCTCAGTGAAAATAGTGAAAGTACTAGGGTAAAACCTATGCCCTAAAACCCTTAAAATTGTTATAAATCTATGTGCTAATAATTGTGTTCTATAAAATCGTGTAAATTGTGTTATAAAACTGTGTAAACTGTACTTTAAAACTGTGATAAACTTATGACCTAATAGTGTTAAACTTGTGACCTAACTTAGTGTTAAAACTTATACCCTAACTTCTTTGTGTTTAAAACTCTAACTTCATTGTGTTATTAAATCTCTATTGTGCTAAACTCTATTGTGTTCAAACTATTGTTTTAAATCGTTATAACTTTGCTGTGATAAATCTCGTAGTGTTTACAATCGTGTGTAATATAATAAAGTCGTGTAAACTAAAGAGTAAACTTAATGTAAACCAGTGATAACATTGTAGTGATAAATAAAAGCCGTGTAAAAGTGTCGCATTCGTTTACTATTTAAACAAGTCCCTGTGGCAATACATTCGCGTATAACTCTAATCCATACAGTCCACTCAGTGTTTCGGGAGTTATCGCCGCCGTCGAGTGTAACCGCCGCAAAAACTATTTGGGAAACACAGAGTAAGTACAGCTGTTTCATCGTCTTACTATTAACCAAAGTATCAAAAGAAAAACTAAACGTCAGTGCAAACCACAGCACCACCAAAAACACTCATCAGGTCTGTTTCGGAGCTAAATCTATGACGCTTGGATCCATTGTCTTTCCTGGCGAAGATTTTACCGTCGCGGGTCCATACAAATCTCCACTTAGCATGTGCCGCGAGCTCCCGAGCCCTTTGGAATATCTGGCGGTTTAATTTTGTGAGTCTCTCATTAACATAAAATTTACATGGCTTCCCAGCAATGCCCATATCGGTGGTAGTGACTCCACGTCTTACCCTAGCTGCTTTCAACAGCGCATCGCGGCACGTACGGCGAGTTAGCCGCACCGCAATGCTACGCGGTTTCGGAGCTGGCGCGCCTTCGACGATTGCCCGCGGCGGGCCAACGCGCGCCTCACTTACAATGTCGCGGTCATCCATTCGACTCCCAGCTTAGTAGCCACAGCAAGCGCTATGTGAACGACACCTTCTCCCGCGGTTTCCGGCACACCGGCAATTTCTATATCATTTGACAATAGCTCCTGCTCCCGATCTTGAAGATCTTGTTTAAGTTGAGTAATTTGGCTCTCTAAGATATCCATATTCGATCGGTCTTGCACTGCGATCGTGCTTTCTAAACCGTCAATCCTAGCCTCCAACAGATCCAGACGTTCACTATTTGTTTTCATTGTAGCGGTTACTTCCAGAAGCGTGTCTCGAAGCTGACTCATCTCATAGCGGGCTGCACGCAATTCATTCCAGAATAGACCTATTTCTTGATCAGGATAGGGTACTTGGTCTGACTTGCTCAGTCCTGGGTCTAGTACGACATATAATCATAACTTCCATCATTATTTTCTCTAGTCCGTAGAAACTACGTCAAGCACCCGGATAAAAAGTATAGTAAGTAGATTATAATCTTTCTCGATAAATAAAATGGGCTAACAGTGAAATATTTTTTCTTATATGTGTAGATGGAGTTATAAGTAGGTAGATACTCAAGCAAACAAACAAATTTCAGCTTAAGAGGGCTATCACAAATTTTCGCGAATTTAAACGTTTTATACGAGTTTTGATGCTTTGGATATAATCACAATAAAAAAACAAAAATAAGATTCAGAAAGTTTGATCATTTATCTTGAAAGTGTATTAAATAAATATTTTAATTTGTCCACGTACATCAGTAAAATCTTTGTCTCTGCAAAGGATGTTTCATAAAATGTTGCTTTTGGGTATCTTTTGATGCTTCGGTACTCGAGGATATAGCAATTTAACCATTTATAAAAATGTTCAAGATACAACTATATCTTGTACTTGGAAGTGCTTAAATCAATTTATTACAATTCATACAGTATTACACCAAAAATAATTCTATAAAACTGAGAGTTACTCACAATTTTCCGTACGAAACTATATTTTTTATCTATGAAAGTATAATCCAAATTCAAATAAAAAACATTTAATAATTAAGGTGGTATTGTTATAAAGCTTGAAAAAAAAAATTGGTCTATTTAAAAGTAAAACAATATTTTAAAATAATTTTTGTTTGCAATGCAAAAATCAATATAAATCTTGTGACGCGCGGTGTTCAACTTTAGTCAGCGCCAGGCGCTTACCGAGGAGGGACGTATCGCTCGCTGTTGCGCCGCGTAAACTCGCCGGAGTTCGAAAATATAGCGCAACCTACGCATCTAACACGTTTTGATACTAGTGAGTTTTATTTTATTTATTAGTTATAATGATCTGATTGAAATGTAATATACATAAGTATTAGGCCATGATATTCTAATTCGAAAATGTTATAGATTGGGTTCTCTTTTTGATGTTGGTTATAAAGAAATATGTACGTAAATGTCATCGTCGTTAGTTTCGCTGTTGCATAATAATGTAATTGGACTTCTTTGATTCTTGCAGGATAATGAAAGCATATTTAATTCAGACTATCAGACTCAATTGAATACCAGTACAAATAATATGGTAAGTATTTTTTGTCACCCGCAAAAGGTATACGTGACATATTTGTTTTAATAAACTATCTACATTCCTAGTTTTCATTGTTGCAGGAAAATGAAGATACAATACATGGAAGACGAATTATAGATTTTAGTTTTTTTATAAATCAATTACTTATAATTGATAAACATGGTGAAAAGTTTGGTTGTCGATTAAATAATTTAAAAATTGTAAACGATTACTTGTTTATTGTAACTCAATCGAGCTAATCTAGGTTATAAAATTCATCGGTACAAATAATATTTCATAAACTATAAAAACAATAAATTATTTCGGAAAAAAGTGGCAAAGTCTCAAGTTTGTTTGTGCCGCGTGGCGGTCCGCAGGTGTGCGTTGCGTATTTCACTAGACGCACACATGCGCAAGTGCTGCCGGCTATCGTCTAATTTACCTACAACTGAGCAATTCGATTTTGTAATAGCGCTCTTAAATTAAGTATTGGCGCAAGTATAACCGTAGTAGGTAACTATTATATAATCTGTGGTATAACTATGATTTTTCAGCACAGTTTGTTTTAGTCACCTAATCACAGATTAAAACATAATTAACATAAACTGTATCACAGGTAGGGTAGTATAGGTATAAATAATCATCATCTTCCGAGCTTTTTTCCCAACTACCCCAACTTGGGGTCGGCTTCCAGTCTAACCGGATGCGTCTGAGTACCAGTGTTTTACAAGGAGCGACTGCCTATCTGACCTTCTCAACCCAGTTAGTCGGCAACCCAATGCCTCTTGGTTAGACTGGTGTCAGACTTACTGGCTTCTGACTACCCGTAACGACTGTAGTATATAAGTAAATAAATAAATATTAGTGCTCTTGGGCAAAGGCCTCCCCAACAGCCTGCTTTCTATATTTTGTCGTATTTATCATTTCATGGTTTCCACATTGATTGATTATATTTAGAACTAGCCATTTTCCTGCGGTTTCACCCGCGTCCCATGGGAGCTACTGCCCGCACTGGGATAAAATATACCCTATGTTACTCGCAGATAATTATCTGCGAGATAATTACTCGCAGATAAATTCTTTCACCATTAGAACGCTATATTATAATATATAGCGTTCTAATGGTGAAAGAATATTTAAAATCGGTCCTGTAGTTTTTGAGTTTATCCATTACAACCAAACAAACAAAGTTTTCCTCTTTATAATATTAGTGTAGACTACAACTTGTATATTAGTTAATACATCTATGTGTACGCTGCATCGTCGTATTATTGTCTACTTAGGTATTTAATTACATGCTTGCATGACTCAGCTCACAATTCCTAGAAGTCCATGCTCAGATAAGAGAAACGTTAACACAGGTTCTCTTCACAGGAAACATTTTTCGTTACCTATCATAATTTATAACATCATGTATACAGCTGTATACAACTGTATGAAATATGTAATTAATTTTATTTTCTTTTAAAAAGAGTGTCCATGGAGTTTCTTGCCGGTTCTTCTCCATGAGACCAACTCTTTGGAACCGTGCACCTAACTTTGACGTTTCAAAGAAAGAGCTATATGCTATATCAGTGGTTCCCAAACTTATTTTGTCTACTGCCCACTTTGAGAATAAATATTTTTAGTGCCCCCATTTTTCACCTATTTAAAGACCACTATAACTTCAAATTAAATTAATTAATTATTGTGACCTATACATGTTTATTAACGGAGAGTTCTAAACGAAACTTTTACTATAACCCACAACTTGAAACCTGAGGGCAGGTAGGTAACATACCGCGGCGCTTAGGTCTCAAGTTGACTCTTACAGTGGCGGCGTAGCATCGGGTGGCACCCGGGGCGTACTACCTATTGAGCACCCCCCAAAAAAACGACAAAATATGGTGCAATATGGTCATTCATGGTGCTTTTTGCCTGGTTTAACATAAAGAAACCGGAGAGAGATCACTGCAAACTTTTGAAGCGCTAGCGAAGCGAGCCCGTATTTTTTGAGTTTTGGGACATAATAGAACCCAAACATGTTTTATAAACACCAGTCATAAGTGAAAAAGCCGCGAGCGCAGCGAGCGCGAAATTTTTGAGTTTTGGAAGAGTAAAGTACCAAAACAAGTTAAAAAAAACCGCGCAAATTGTTTAGTTTTGGGGCACAAAAGTAAGCCGCGAGCGCAATTTTTTTGATTTTTGGGACACAATGGTACCTAAAGAAATTAGAAAATAGTCACTGTTAAGTGAAAGGCGCGAGTGCAGCGAGAGCAAAATTTTTTGACTGACTCAAAGGGCGCAGAATAAACCAGAAATGTTGAAAAAACTGTTTTTTTCTTTATAACTTTGAGGAATTAATTTAAGTAAACCGGGAAAAAACATAAATAAACGAGAAAGAGAGGGGTGACAGCCGGACTGGCACCCCTCCAGTGCCGCCTCGATGTTATGCCTTGTTTGCGCATGCACTGTTGTAGTTTTGTTTAAAATTTGAATAATGAAGTGAACCTAGGCTTTGCAGATTAGAATGGCACCTTCAGTGACTTGTCTCTTCTGCCCGTGCCATCCTGGTCGTACAACTTGAACCAGCCGACTGATACAGGAATTCACAATTCGGGTTATTTAACAAAAACTTGTTAAAACATGATAGATATCTACGAGTACTAATAACTATCAAAATTCGAAAGTGTGTCTGTTGCCTTTTTATTTGTTTGTGTCTACTTTAATTACGAAACAGAGCGACCGATTGACATTGACATGATTTTTATTTTTTCTATATTCAGTAAAATAGGACAGATATATGAACTGCGTGGAGAGAAATATAGAACCGAGTCTGAGCAATCTTGTAATTCATATTAGTTGATGTTCACAAGTCGTTGTCTAAGAGGCCTGCTAGCTAAATAAAATTACAAATCACCCCCCAGGCCTCTACACAACGCCCCTATTTTCTTTCTGGGTCTCTTACCGCCCCCCTTGAGCCCTGCAGCGCCCACAAGGGGGCGTTATCGCCCACTTTGGGAAACACTGTGCTATATTATGGCTATATTGGCTATATTTGAAATATTTGAGTTTGACAGCAGAGATAAAGTTAGGAGTATCCAAAAAGTAATGTAGAAGGAATCGAATGTCTGTCTGTCTGGATTGTCAGTTTTCATCAAGGGAGAATTTCCGTTGTTTGTAATTGACTGATACTTATATGGTATTCTAATACCTACTCGCATTTTTATTCTATGTAGGTACTTTGTTTGAAAAAATATTTTATTATTTTTGTGTAATCGACATCCAGTATATTAACGCATTTTATTTAATGTGATTGTGAACGACCACCTGATATATATTCCACCAGTGATGTATAATATAAGTATCTATGTATATATAATGTAACATATAAATATATATAGTTCAATGGCTATTAATAATATAATTCAACGGCTGTAACATATAATTCAATGTTTACAATTTTAAATAAATTACCAATGACAAAATTAAAAAAAAAAAATGAATTCGACGCTCTTATTACAGTTGCCAGTAAAAAATTTGCATGTGATTTTCGTCGATGAATGTTCTATAAATTGAAAAACCAACAGTAGTAAACAGAGTAGCATGTTGCAGCTTTGTATAAAAAGAAAGAATAATATTGATATTTTTCACTTAAAATAATTGTTGGACAATTAAATAACCTAAATATCCAGTTCGTTGCGGTTTTAACTGGCAACTATTAATTCAGCTGTCAAAGCGCTTCAACGTCAAATTCGTCAAAACTTTGATTTTCCAATTTTTCATTATTGATAACGCGAAATAATGATAAATGCCCTTTTGAGTTTAACTTACAATACGTTTGAATTCTTCATAATATTTCTATATTCAAATAACTATGGAAGACGTTCTGGATGAAATAGTATCTTCGGAAGATTTGCAAGTAATGTGAAAATTTGTGCAACGTTGTATTCGTGAGTCATTGTATGTAATACTGATTTTTGCTGGTTTTAACTGTTTAGAAGTTCGAGAAAGTGTTCCACGAGCAGCTGCACCAAGGGAACGTGACGCACAAGGCGCAGTTCGAGTACGCGTGGTGCCTGGTGCGCAGCAAGTACCCCACAGACATACGCAAGGTACAGCACGTCGCATCATTGTCGTGAGGGAGACTACTGACGTCACTGCTCCCTTTGTTTTTATGTTATTTGTTATTTGACTGCATGACAAATTAAATCATATCATCAGACAACCAAAACATTGATATATCTGAGAGTAAAACACAAAAACAGAACTCATTCTTGCTCAATTCTGATATTGTTTTCATCACAATTTCTCAGTAATGGACTCAATGAGAGGCTTCAAGGTCTCTGAGGACTTTTAGAACGAGTGCTCCTTGGTCTAAAAATAAACCAACATGTACAGCGCAAGAATATGTGAAGTGATTGTCACAAAACAAAAACAAAGCCTGTTGTGTGTGCGGTGTTATTCATTTATTTATAAAAATATGTGTATAGGTATGTGGTTAATGAGTTGGTCACTGATTGTTGTGCTTTATTAATGGTAAACAAAGAAAAATATTCTACATTATTTTTGACAAATTAATTGGTAGTAGAGTTATGACAGAATTTTCCATTCTTTTTTTCTATTATATTTCTGATCTAGAAGAAATAAACCCTGTCTCATTATAGAAGTAAGTTGTAGGATTTAACATAGATTTACTTAACACAAGCACTTAGCCAAAATCCCTTTTATTCAGATGGATGGTATGGTAACACTGCCTAATTTATTTACCACAATTTTCCAGGGTATCCTGCTCCTCAAAGAGTTATTCAACTCACACCCTGATGGCAAGAGAGATTACCTGTTCTACCTTGCCATAGGCAACGCTAGAATCAAGGAGTATAACAAGGCTCTGCACTATGTTAAATCCTTCTTAGAAATTGAGCCCGCCAACCAACAAGTTTTGGCATTAGAGGTTTGTTATGTATTCTTTATGTTTTATAATAATTTTTATATTTCATTTTAGAGACACTGATTTGTGTTTCCCTGTTAAAAGGTATTATATATTACCTTATTATGGTATCAAAGTTCATGAGGCAGAAAAAATATTGTTTCAATCCCTTTATCTTTGATTTTAATTTACTTAATTAAGGGATTTCCTAGCCTAATCTGTCTAATACTTATTGATATTGCGTATCCAATGATTACACAATGCTCCTGTTTAAGGTTTCTTTAGATATGTAGACTTTCTAGCTTCTGAATACAGTTATATACCTACTATTTTCAAAGCTGTTGCATTGAAAATTAACAGGTCAAAGGTTCAACATAATTCTGGAACCATGACTCAGCCTCTAAGAAAACCTTCATTTGCCTTCTCAATATTTATATTCAACATATACTTAACTTTCCATTTTCTATTGTCTTACAACTTCTGTCATATGTCTTAACTAGCAACTGTTATACAATTCCAGCGTCAAATAAACAAGCGAATGGAGAAAGAAGGTCTGATAGGCATCGCGGTGGCGAGTGGCGCCGTGCTGGCCATCGGCGGCATCGTCGGCCTCGGCATAGCGCTGGCTAGCAAGAAATAGCATTTGGCCTTTCTGTGAGTCACTTTATATTTACTTACTAGTTGATCCTGCGAACATCGTATCGTTTCAACCTTCACTGGACCACATACATTTTAAAACCTAAAAAAGCCAAATTGGTCCAGCATTTCTTGAGTTTTAGTCGGACTAACGAACAGCGATACATTTTATATATAAGATTATTGCTTGTAGTTTATTCTTCTCCAATACTTCATACAAACATTACCGTTTTAATTCCAATACATCGGATTTCAGCAAAGAGTGAAGTAAACGGTACACTAAAACATACATACATTTAGGGTTAAAGTCCCGTAGTAACTTGATAAAGGTTAGTTATATAACAATTAATCAGTGCTTGTATAACGTTACGACTGAACGGATAATGATAAATTTTGTTGCAATAAAGTGATAAGGTTTATTATGAAGTCAGTGTAACAAAAATAACTTAAAATTGGCTAAAAATAAAAGCTATGAAATTATTGATTCTTCAACATAGCTCTTTAAAACCTTAAACTTTTAACATTGAACAGTTGTGGTACAGTTGAAAGTCGCTTTAGAATTTTTATAGTCCGTCTACACGCGATCCGACAATACACGGAACACCTATCAACGTTATCGTAAAACTTCTACTGACTGAATACAGTTAGTTTTTAAATCACACAGAACTATGTTTTTTTTTATTACGTTGATTAGTAGCTTCCCGCGATCATTTCATTTTGAATTTTCACTGCCCTTGCAATAGAGAGACACAAATCGTTCTATTTGCGCCCGGCAATCCTTGCAATGCCTCGGTTTCTTACATAATAACATATGAAGGGGGACAACTAGTTTTTATCATTTCACACTAGATTTCACCCGCGGTTTTACCTGCGTCCTGAGGGAATTTCTTCCCGAAGATGGGTATTAAAGAGCCTTTTTATTCTGATATTAAGCTATAATTTTGCCAAGTTTCATCAAAATCCATACCATGCTTTTGCCGGGTAGGAGGAACAAAAATCGGTACATTCACATCGAGATAGTCTAGGCTAGAACAACACTGAACTGACGGGCATCGCATCTGTTGTTACAGAATGAACGCTCTGTTGGGCGCTCATTACCTCTTCACTAAGAAGAAGCACTTGAAAGAGGACTAGCAGCCGACTTTATAACGATATTCCTAATAAGCAACTCTCACAAGGCTTAGAATTACTTCTTATTTATCTATGTACAAATTCATCCATGATATTTCGTTACCAAAATTAAAAAAAACAATTTCAAAACGCTTTTAGATTTAAAAAAGAATATTGTGTGGTTTTGATTAAGTAGTATAGTTTTTAAGAGTAAATAGTGAGTAGCTAGCGTAAAATGTATGTAATGATATAATTAATATGTATACTTTATTTATTTCTCTAGCTTTAGGCATTATTTTATATGTAAGAGATGGTTATAGTATATTGAACGAGTTAAAAGTTTGTCAATGTGATTCCATTAAATAAATACACTTTTTTGTTTTGGTTAAAAATTCTTATATTGTATGACCCTTCCAAATATATGTAAGTACGTACCTATTTAAATATCACCTATATATGCTATGTATTAATATTAATGTGAGGGTTTGTGTGACACATTTTTACGATTAGTGATGATGTTCTAATCTCTGAGTCAAAACTGCGCATGCGCAACAGTGGGCACAACTTTTGTAATACTGTGTAATCGTATAGGTAAACATTACCGTGTTCCAAGTATAATGATCATGAATATTCATGATTGATTTATAAAGTAATTAAAAGCCAATAAAACAACACGTTCAAAACAATTATTTTATTATTCTTGTATATAGTAATGAAGCAGCGTACAACTAGTACTCTAATGTACAATGGCTCAGGCGTGGTTGTTCCAACTATCAAAAATAATATACACAAAGTATCCGTCTGTCTCAATTAGGTATATCTTCATCAAAATCATAACAATACTGACGACCACACTGGGATGACGTCAGTGTACAATATGGCGGCTTGCACCGTCATCCCAATCGTACCTTAATTAATTATTGCATAAATACTTAACAGTTTACGTGAGTCCAATGATTTTGAAAAATACACCTAATTAGTACAGCAATAGAGTTGAAAGTATGAAGGAATGGTGGCTACGCTTATGGCAGCAGTCGTATACAGAGGCGCCACCAGAAACGAAACATGATAAATCATTATGGAGGCGTAGAGAGATCATCTGAACTAAATTTTGTAACTTTATTGTGATGGACTCAATAAATATCCGTATGCTTATCGAGCTTCCTGCCGGAATATGATTAGAATACATACTTAGCATCGGATTAGCCCCCTTGAACGGATGAAACATTTTCGTTCATTCATCTATTGAATCCATCGACATCAAAATTTAGTTCGTACAAAAATAATGACGAATAAAATATTGTGATGTGAAACGGTGGTTTCTAAACAGTTGATTATCTAATCGGTACTTCAGTGAACAAACTTAATACGGTGCTCCCTAAACATAAGCTAGGATCCGTTCGAGACCGCACTTTACGACAACATACACATCTATTAACATTGAAACAACATCTTGCAAGAATATCATTTTTCTGTACTACATCAATTCAATATTTTGTACTCTGTAATGTGGCTTTATTTACTACGGTTTCCGTAAGTTGCAAAGTACTCGAACAGACAAAAATCAACATCATTACTGTGCGTTAAACTAATAAAAATAGTTTTACATGATAGGTCATGCTAATGAGGTATTATTAGTATAACCAAACAAATAAAGAAAAAAAAACTAATGTCGAACTTGCAGTTCACAGGGTAACTAAACGTAAGTATTATATCGAGAGCATATCATTGACTTATAGTCCTAAATATTCATTATCTTCACTGGTATATAATTTCTGCATAATCAACAACTGTACAGTGCGCCGGGGATTTACATAGTTTCATTAGTTTCAGACTTTGTCAAGTCCTCTCAGGAGTCTACACACGACATGGCAGGCTTTGTGCGATCTATTGTGAACAGCTGTCGCCTGCGCAGGGCGATATAAACTGCGTCTTATCTCTTGTAAGTATTACAGTTACCTTGCCCAACCAGATCGTTGTGTAGGTCCCCGGATATAACCATGTAAATCCACCTTATTATTATCTGTATTTTAAGTGGTTTGTGTTGAAAAATATATACTTTCCTTAATCACAATCTGGTAACTGACTATTGTTTAATGTTAAATACAGCGTGCATCAATTCTATTTATCTAAAAGAACTATAATGAGTAGAATGTAATCAGAGTAATCTAAATAAAAGATACTTGCATCTATACCATAATAATCAAATATTAAGCACTCATTTTCCTAAACAAACAAAACTTATATTATATACAGTCGAAAATCATTACTCACTATGGCAACACTGTTAAATGTCAACAAGGTTATATTTGCGCAAACCAAACTGACTTAATCATCAATTCTCACTAACACACTAAACAAAAATATTTTCAATCAACCCGTAGAACTTACTCCTATAATAATAATATCTATGAATTTCCTTGCGACGGCCGACGCCCGCGTCCCGTGACGACTGCGGGCCGGCGCCGCTGAGATATCTCAATAAATTCATAAATGTAATATCTCTCATATAAAAGGTTAAATGCTTTTACCTATTGCTCTAATACTTAAATAACGTGAATCCTAACGTTCGGGGCGGGAAGTAAATATAATTTTGTGACTCGCTTACGAATATCTTATAATATACTAAATAACTATAACATTGTACTCTAAAAAATATGTATAAGTATTGAAGGCTAACATGAGATTGTAATCACAGTAATTGTTATTTAAGTAACGAGCCCACATCATTACTACAAAATAAACCTTCACTTGTACACTATAAGGTTCATATTTCCACAATACCAACGCAAACCATTCACTACCCACGTATTTACACAAATTCGAAGGCAACGTCAAGGTATACTTTATTTATTGCTTTTTGTTACTATTTATTTATTTATGTACTTTACATATCACCTCAATTTATATACATGCATAATATCCTCTTATCATAATATATTGTTTACGTGTCAAATTTGAACTTTTGACGAATCGCACGCAGGATGATAACGCGATAGCTGCTCATCCCTCGGATGGCAGTCAGTCTCAGGTGCATGATACAGGGTAACGTGCAGGGACAACATGCCCAACCTCAGCCCTCTCAGACTTGCCAGAACTGCTGCGATCTACGCCGATCATTTCAATTCATCCTTAAATGTTTTAATCGTTATACATCGTGTTGTCATCGCGTTATAACTTCGCCGTCCGCGATTCAGTATACGCACGTATATGTATATTTACTTTAATAATAGTATGATTTTAAGCTCTGTTATATTTGTTCGTATACAATATTCGGATCGTATAGTTAGTGCTCATGTTACCTGAGGTGTATGCTATCTCGCTACGGTGGTGACACAGTCTAACGTTGTCTAGTGAGTGCGCTTCTATAACAGAACGGTAAACGTACGACTTGCTACGGGCAGCACTAACGATCTCCTAATGACTTGCATATATTTACCTACGATATACTCTATATAGTATATATATAAATGCAATCTGCAAAATGCATAAAACAACAGTTATTTATATCTATAAATTGTATAAAATATTAAATAAAATCTATTGAAGTGAGGTAGATGGATGGAATTTCACAATTTGTGTGGATATTTATTTTTTTACTTTATAACGTTTGCCGCATTGGCCCAAATGCTGAGGTAGATGGATGGAATTACTATGTAAGAGGCCCTACTACGTGACCGGGACCTTTACATACACAATACAAAAAACACTACTCACTAGTCGTTAACTACTAAAACAATCTCACAATCTTGCGGCGAGTCGATCTGAACTAATGTGTCAGGTAAATGCTAAAGTGAATTATGGCTGTGTTATCACATCGGGTATAAAAATAATGTCTCACTAACAAGTAATATCCAAAGTGCAGTCGCGAGACAACCGCACGCGTGCTACACGCAGAGATTCATTGCGCCGATCTGTTCACTACTCCAGCGGGACAGATTCGCGATTCTATGCAAAGTAACCAGACTCAACCTAGCTGCAACCGATTTAACCCTAAAACTTTAAAATTTACATTAATATCGGAAATGGCACCAACGACATTCCACGGGTCAACAATTAAAACCGTTATTACAAAAACGAATCAAGCTAATGACCACAAAACATAACACTCAAGCACCTTTTGATAATTTCAACAAAACATTGTCCTATCTGTGTTACACGTAGTCTACGTGACTAATTCAACACACTTATAGTTACGACGCCTTCATTTCATGAGTTCTTGTTGTGTTCGTCCTCCGAGTAGTCGCCGTCGTCCTGTCCGTTGTCGGCGTCCTGCTCAGAGTTCACTCTCCGGTCGTCATCATTATAATCTTTGTAGTAATCTTTCCCATTGTCCTTGTCTGCCATGTCGTGTTTGTCCGTATCAGTCTCGCTTATGCTGTCGTTCCTCTGCCTCTCTTTGCCAAGGTCGAGTGGTTCATCGGAGTCGCGCATGATGTCAGGTTTGCTCATGTTCTCAGTGTATTGCCGCTGCATCTGTTTGAGAAAGCGCTGATGTGCGAGGTTCGTCGGCGGAGGTGGCAGGGAGCCCATCTGTGGCGATGGTTCCTCATATGACTTCCTTTCGATGTGCATAGCGTTCATTTGTGCCAGTTTCGCGTTCATTCCTGTGGAAATAATTAACGTTACAGAATTGCAAATCATAGTTAGGTACTATCATTCACGACGGCTACGTCTTTGTATCTATATTAGTTACGTACCAAACATATTTTCTCCAATGTACTGCAAATACGTATCGAGCAGTGCTGAGCTGCCTCCGTATCCCGGTGGGTAGTCATCGTGTTTCAGTCCGGCAGTCAGGCCGTGTGGTAGGTTCTCAACCGTCTTAGCGGTGACTGCTCGCACTGCCGGGACTTTTGTGATGGTCGTGTTTGCCAAGTTGTTTATATCTGCAGAGAAAATAAAATTAGTCTTATAAAGATTTGTCGTGTGATCAGGGCAGAAGAAATCCTACTTTTAAGGTATGACGTGGACTTTGACTGTCAAAATAAATTGTAGAATATTAAGTCGCCTTGGATATTTTTGCAATGATTTGCTTACTTAAGACTTCGCAAAATGAAAGATGAATTAAACGGACTTGTAAGTAATTCCTTGAACGTACGTGGTGGTGAGACCGGTATGCTGTCCTGGTACCGGGACTGGCTGAGGTCGTCGTTGTCATTGTCCCCGCAGATGGAGCTGCTCTCTGAGGCGGCAGACTTGGCGTCAAGCTTGATGTCCGAGCGTCTTGGGCCGGTGGGAGACGCGCGAGCTCGCAGCTGTTCTGGTGATACCTTGACACCTGCTTTTGCTAACAATCTGGGAAAATTAAAAGGGGGTTGATTAATTTAGTCTTGACTCAACTTGAAAGTTCAGTTTGGTTTTCCCCTACTTTACAAAATACCGTAAAAAGTTCTTTAAGATCGACTGTTTATTAAAAGAAGAACAGTATTTTGGGTTACATTGAAGAGTATTTGTGTGTTCTGGTATGCTATGGTTACGTGGATTAGTAAACTGAAAGTTGGAATTGACTTTGAACTACATAATACGAAACCTCGTCTTCAATGGATACTTACTGGCTGGCGAGTTCAGGATCGAATCTGGTGGGCATCTGCAGCACGGGCAGGTCCTTGGTGGAGATGCCTCGGTGCTGCCGTGACATGTGGGAGTGCAGCGAGTTGCGAGACTTGGCCACTGTTCCGCAGAGAACACAACTGTGGGGGGAGGAAAGAACGATTGGAATTTTTAGTGTCATCTTCATCTTCCGCGCCTTTTCCCAACTATGTTGGGGTCGGCTTCCAGTCTAACCGGCTTCAGTTGAATACCAGCGCTTTACAAGGAGCGATTGCCTATCTGGCCTCCTCAACCTAGTTACCCGGGCAACCCAATACCCCTTGGCTCGGCTGGTGTCAGAGTTACTTCCCGTAACGACTGCCAAGGATGTTAAATGACAGCCGGGGAATATTTAGTGTCACTTTAATAGGAAAAAATCTTAGGGCTACGGTAAACCTTTTTGAAATTTTGATTTTTAAAGCAATTTTATAAATATTTTGTACTCCTTACCGATATCCAGGGCAGACGGTATGTTTGTCTTCGAGATGCGTCCTCAGCGTGTGCGCAGACCGGTAGATCTTCCCGCACTTGGGACACGGCCGGGGGTCGGTAGCTCTCACGCGCAGTAGGTCCTGTGTCCTTCGACAGCCTCCTGCAAATCAAAATATACTTTATGTCTTCATGTTTAAGGGTCGTAGTTGTCTGGCTTTAATAGTAGTGCTTACCTTGTGTTTTATATTATATGTAAGTAGTTTGTTAGTAGTTAGTTTTAAAATGTAGATATTGTGTAGTCCGCATGAAAATAGAGGAAATGGCAGCGCAAAGGTGCGAATAAAAAAATAAGCCTTTCTACTTGGTAGTTTTATTGTTTATGTATTTATATAAGCAGACACTTTCTTCTGGTAAAAATTAAGTAATTACGTATATATCGTATCACTAATACATTCGCAACTAGAATCGTTTACTCACATTGAACATTTGGTTATTGAGTGACTAAGTTTACGCTTAAAAATATTTTTTTATTAGTTTTTATTTTTTTTATAGTTATTAAGATATACGACATTGCCTCTCAGGCGTCAGGAACAATTTCATCTACTCGCTAATTAACCAATATTATTTTTTATTCGTTCTGGAGATCTATGTAATGCATCCGTTTCCATCGCATATATTTTGAAGGCAACTTCTAAAATATTTACACGAGCTTACCAAATGGACTTGACACTCCTAAATACATTATATTTAAATGCTAAGGCAACGTATGTCTTGGGTAACGTATAAAATGTGCGAGTCTATCTGTAGGCCTATTGTTACTAGTAATGGAGTACATCGTACTTATTGCTTTCTTAAAGGCTAAGTTCCGCGTGGGAGCAGTATATTATCTTTGGCAGGCGGCAGCGACTGTGGCTACGTCTTGTAGAACAAAGGCATTTCGTGTTTCGTTCAGTAGCTGTGCGCTTCAATACATGCGCTATATAATATGTCAACAACATTCAATAACAGAATAAGTTTTATTTTTTGGTGTATTTCCCTTTTTTCATTACAAAAATATATGCGAATGGAATCGTCGATTAATATGTACATTTTAAAATAAATCCTCCGGTTGTCTACATTGACTAGATATGTTTTAGATTGTGCACGACTTACGTACAGAGCGTCACGAACAAACATCATTTAGAAAATAAATTCTCTATGATTTGAAGTGAACTTATTCTTAACTATTGCATTCAAAGGCATTAGATTCATTTTCGTTACAATCTATTTCGTATTGTCTTATCTATGGTCGAAAGTATACATGTAAGGAGTAGCACACACTGGTGCAATAGTTTACCATAAACAATAATTTATAAAATCTTGTATAGAAGTCATCACACCTAAATATTGCTTGTATATAGTTTTTTCAAAACTAAAATTTCAACAAAATATATTATGTTTAAAATAACGAATGTAAAAATAAAATAAAAACTTTTGTTTGTTAAACCTTTGCACCAGTAATGTTTGAGGAAAAGTAGTGTGGCAGAATGATGTCCCGTCTAAAGGGCGCTTGAACCCGCGTCGAACCAACTAATGCTACGTATTACCAGGACACCAGAGCCTAAGACAAACAGCTAGTCGAAGGATAACGCCAATCGCTTATAAACGCTGTCCGGACAAGCGAACTGCCACCCGGGATACGCTTTATTACAAAAGCCGGATACCTACTACCTGGTTAAGTGGAATGCATTAAAGCAATGGTCTTAACATGCCCCGAAATTCACAGCTAATCTGCAAGAATTATAATTGGACAATGAGGTTCATTTCGCGGCCAACGTTCCGGAATCTTTGGGTTTCTTGACCTTGTGTCCTTGCAGATTGGATATGAGATAAAGACATTTCCAGACCCTTTATGGATAATAGTTAGAAGTGCCTAAATAGTACGCCAGACAACGCGTATAAACGATTGGCTATAACGTAGAAGCAACAATGGAAGTTACAGGCGTTCAGGAAGTGATCAGAATGATCGACATTCATTAGTTGCACTTCGTATTCTATCAATGGCACCAATCATCACATGTCATAATGCGCTTATAATATAAACCTTACTTAAACGATATCAGTCTATTCTACTACAAAAATAATTTTCAGTCGATTTATCCTACTGCTTTATACAATGTTTTATGAACATGACAGCGTTATATGAAAAAATGCATCCAGGAGATCATTATATTCTCTGGTTGAATTACGAGCCCCACTCGACTTAGTTCCGTTTCACAGCCGTTAAATTTTAACCTTAGAAAGCCGAATATCAAACGAGTCGCATCCCCGGTAGGTGGGAGTGTTCTCAGTTGGCCCAGCCACAACTCCACTTGAGCGTCTTCATCTTCTCCCACTGGCGGCGGTGCTTGATGCGCATGTGGTTGCGCACGGAGTTGGGGTGCGCGAAGTAGCGCGCGCAGGTCTGCACGGGGCACACGGGCGAGTCGCGCGGGTAGTGCGCGTCCAGGTGCCGCCGCGCCGCCGCCAGCGACGCCAGCGCCGCGCCGCACAGCGGGCACGCCAGCCGCGCCCGCGCCCCAGGTACCTCAGCAGGTCCCCACCCGCCACCGTATCGCCTACCGCCGGGTTTGCCAACGCGCCCTGCGCCGCGGCATCTGCAATGCCGACAGCACCATGTTACACAAACTATCTACGGGCAAAGCGGTTGGCAAACCCGACCCCTAAACTCGACTTCCCGATCCGTCCGAACGCAATAAACTCTCTAAAAATATTACGTCATATTAAAATACAATATATAGATACGATAAACAATCCAGTTCCGTTTTCGCTTCAGTAGGTCCTTGGCACATCTATTCCTATTATTGTAGGCGTCGCTTGCTGTTACCGGCGGTATCACCACCAGGCGGCGAGCGAGCCGAGCGAGCCGAGCGGCGGCGGCGCGACGGGCGGCGGGCGCTCGGCGTCGCGCCGTCTCTAAGAGTTCTGTCGCTGGCGGATGCCGTGGGCTTGCAGCTGGTGGTTGATGAGGTAGTGCTTGGTTTTGCACTTCTTGCCGCAGTGCTGGCAAGGGAACCACTGGTCGCGGTCGGTCTGCGAGTGCACATTGAGCATATGCTGGCGCAGGTTGGAGGTGGAGGAGTACACGCGGCCGCACAGCGGACACTGCGGCCGGTAGCCCATCGCCGCCCCGCCCGCGAGAGCCGCCCCTGTAACACAGAGGCGGCGGTTAGACACAGATCCGTACAACATCGTTTAAGCGCTATGGTGAGTGTATCGGTCGCAGCGGTCCGCGGACGGGGCGGGGTCGCGCCTCCTCTGTTTGACGCCGTGTATCGAGTTCATGTGTATCTGCATGTACTGGCGCGTCTTGAAGGCCTTGCCGCAGACGGGGCACGAGTGCGCGAGCTCGTGCGCCGCGTGCACGTTGAGGATGTGCTGCTTGAGGTTGCTATTGTTGCTGTACAGCTTGCCGCACTCGGGGCACGCGGGCCTGCCGGGCTCACCGTTGGGCAGCGCGGCGTACGCGGGCCGCTCGGGCCGCTCGGCCGCGTCGCCGCCGCCCGGCCAGGTGGCTCCTGGGGCAGACGAGGTCTTCGTCAGTGCGCGCTCCTACTCGGTACTCGGTACTCGTCTCGTGTCGACGGCACGTCTAGGACGATCGGTCGCTACGTAACTTCCACGGTTGCTAACTTTTCCAAGCCGCGATTACGTAATATGTTTTGGGGCGAAGTACGTATTTATCGAAACGATTATAAAGAGTAATTAAGCGCTTTGGTGTCGTTCTCGTTATTTAGTTGTTAGTGTTATTATTACATGCAATAGGTACATGACTCAATAATGTACAATTAATGATTCGAGTTATTTCCTTTGTTCTTTTGGGTGCTATTAATATTGTAGATTGGGAATCGAAATTATTCTCATTGATTTTAATTATTCAGACATATTTATTTGATTGTAATGTGCTATTGAGTCATGTATCATTAGAGATATTTAGTGTGAGTTAGGAATTCACTTACCGTAATTGTCGGGTATCCCTGATGGTCCGGGCAGGCCGGGGAAACCTAGAAATTAAGAATTTGCATTAATTACACACTGCACATAGATTCAAAAGAACACTTATATAATTGAGTCACATGTTCCTCGCAACCTGATCCTGTTCAAATACCTGGTAGATTCAGTAGTCCGGGGAAGTTGTGCGGCAGAGTTCCGTTGGTGTTGGCCATGGTTGCAGGGTCGTCATAGTCAATAGGCTCCTGTTTGGCGCGAGTCTCGCCCTCTGTGTCGCTAGCACCAGCATCCGATGACGACTCCTCGCCATCACCAGACTACACATCAAAGTAGACAGTTAGAAGATTACTGGATCACAATCGCAGAAAGATCGATATTATTGGCTTTAGTTTTCCAAAAATGAATTATCCACTGTATTTTTTGTGGTGGTAATAAAACTGACCAGATTGTTAGAAACTCCAGATAAGTGCTGGTTCTGCGAGGTGTCCATGGCTTGGCTGAACAGTAGTTCGTGTCCGTTAGTGCCCAGGCGCTCCGGGCTCGCTCCCTGCACCGACAGCAGCTGTTCCGTCCTACACCAATAATTTTAAACACTCATAAATACCACTAACTCCCACTAATCCTCAGGTGCCTTAAAATATTCTGAAATAGGTGGACCTGAATTTATTCTAGGAAATGTGTTCAAACCAATTTAATTACCTACACTTTATGTTTTTGCAACAATATATTTTATGTCGTTGAAGAAGTACGAATTAAATATTTCATCTTAGTGTCTCGCAATCCCGGAATGCTCATTAATACCTGGACTTCAACTGTGCCTGGTACAGGTCGGAGGATCTGGCTCGTTTGGGCGGTGGTGTGTTGGCAGCGCCGTCATCTGGCTTCCGTGGTCTCCTCCCTTCCCTCTGTTGTCCCTCTCGACCTTCGCGGGAACCCCCACTTCCAGTTTCAGTCCATGAAGATGCGGACTGTGGATATTATTAACATTACATTTCCAATTCTCATGAGGTTCATGTAAACCGTTCAAGTACCATGCTGGGCGCCAAGTAATTGACTGGCGCCCAGCAGGGACTTTTATTCAATTGTTTCTAATTATTACCGGTGAAGCCTTTTGATCCAAAGTGGCCATAGGCGCAGGCGCCGGAACATCTGTCAACCCTCGTACTTGCAGCAGCTGAGCTGCTCTTAGGAACTCTTTCAGTTGCTCTTGACCAATGTGCACCTCCCCTTGGTACATGAATCTGGACGGAAAGAAATACTCCATAAATTCTCGAACGTTCTAAAGAACTAGAATGTGAGGTATTTGGTATTTTTTTATTGTTAAGGAAACTTACCTAAGCAGACTTTCCATATCCTTATCATGAACATCACGTAGTATCACGATGGGATGTTGGCAAGGATTCGCCTTTAGTAGCCTCCTGAAGTAAGGACTGCAAGCCGACAGCACCACCTAATGGACAAACATGCAAAAACATATGTCAAATATTCAAACTATGCGAGTAAAAGGTCAGATCGAATGGAATGCCTAAGGGCTCGATCGTGGGTCCTATGTTCGTGATACACATTTTCAATATTTCTTAGAAAATTGCGAGAAAGCATCAAGGCTTATTCCCATGCGTTATCGAGTAGCAATATTGTTGGCTCGATGCTTCTTCCATTTGCATATGTTAATATGTAATGGGAAGACATTGCAGCATTATGAAATTGCACTTTCTTGGGATAGAGATAATTTTTTGATCACTTTTACTTATTACACACTATTACTTAAATAATAATGTTTTGAAATTGTTACCTTGTGCGCGGTAAAGGTGGCGCCCGCGCACGCTAACGTGACGTCAACGAAGTCCTCCTCATCGCGCAGGCGCCTAAATGAGGACACCATAGACGAGTGGAAGTCATTCCACCGCAATGAGTATTGCTGCTCACCGCCGGCCGCGGCGCCCCCTGCGCCATACAGAGCAGTCAGTGTACCTTACAAATTTATTTTAGTCGTAAAATAACTGTTTATAAAAAAAAAATAGTTTTATTATAGCGCTTTCACACTAGCGGATTGTAGCCGTGTATCCGCTCGGTCTGTCTTGCGTACACGAGTGTATCATCGCTCAAAACAATCGTAGTTGTCAATTGTTTAAGCTCCCGGTTTTGCAAGTGAACCGAGAGGATAAACCGCTAGTTTGAAAGCGCTTTTAGTGCTGAAAATCTCTCGCTATGGGAAATCATAGCGAGTGGTTTTTGGCACTGGTCATGCTTAAAATTTAAAACAAAACAAATTATAATTATGTGTATCCGTTTTTAAAAATCATATTCACGTATTTTTGAAGTAGCGCCCAGGCTACAAAATCAAATAAATCACGGAAGGAAGAAAGTAGTCACAATCATAAGAAAAATGTGATTATTTTATTCAAAAATTAATAATCTGTAATATTTGCATCTTCATTCTATTAAAGCAATAATAAAATTATGTTAGAAATAACTCATCTTATTATTCGCGGATAATAGAGATGTCATCGGATCTTTTTTATTAATATTTTGAATTAATTATTAATATTATGTGTATTCTACCTCTAGACCTAGTATATCTAGCCTTTCACTGAATTTTAAATTATTTAGTCTATAATATAAGCCTTTTCCTTTACCTTGCAAGTATAATTCTCATATTATCAAAATTCTGTAGTTTGATAAAAATGACTACTAAAATATTAAGTTGTAATTCGGTTGATTTATTCGTAAGTGAAAACGCAAAGTAGATGTCAAAGTTTCCATAAAACATTTCACAACGCGGGTCATATGGTTCGTGGAAGCGAAAGAATTAATTTAATGTATTTGATAAATATCTTCTAGCCGTTGTGTAATACCTAAGCAATAAAAAGTGCCTTATGATCGCCAGTTATTTATTTTATAATCTACTATCTATGTTTTAGTAACCAAAACGATTTTTTAATTACATAAGTATTCTTAATTTATTGTTTTGTTTTTAAGAGACAATTTATGAGGCGTTTTGACCTCGCAAAAAGTTTAAATGTCGCCATATTAGAGCTAAACTTTAGTATTTACGACGTTTAAACGTTTTGAATACCAGGTATATTATTTTAGTACGTAAAATTATCCTTCTAAACTTGTCAAAAGTTTACAGCTCAAACACAAACATGAACAAAATAAAATGAAAACATTAAGCGAGCAATAATCCGTAAAATTCATTTTGGTACACATTATTTAAATTGCGAATCGCACCCAAAAGAGATCGAATCACCCAAATGTGGAACTTAAAAGGGTTTGTAACAATAACTTTATTTGAAAGATTGGTGATGACGCTCATACTCAATGCAAGACAAGTAATCTTTAAAATAATGAAAAAAAGACAAGGTTTGATGATATTTACAACAGATGAGCGTAGCTAGTTAATATTAGGAAATGTCAAGGATCTCAGTACAGGTTGTGACTAACGCTAAATACCTCACAACAGTACGATTTACTAGATAATTTTATAATTATAATCAATTTCAATGTTTTCCTTATTTTGGGTAAACATAAAGTGGGTTTTACACCTGTGAAAATGATTTTGGTATGCTCTGATAGATAATGTTGATAGGAGTCGCTGTCTGTCGTTAATGGTGCTTTAGATAATACCTACTGATAAACAAATTCGATATTACCCGACTACTAGTCACGATACGTATTTGTTATATGTGATGACTGTTACCTAATTAATCAACGGGTAAAAAAATATCGTGTGGCTGTATTTAGACCTGATTTTACACAGGCGAAAAATAAAACTGATTTAATTAGCTTGATTAACGTCATAATCATGAGCGGAAAATGAAAATGCAAATCATCATCATCTGCCTAGTCTTTTCCCAACTGTGTTTGGGTCGGCTTCCAGTCTAGCCAAATGCAACTGAGTAATAAAAATTATGCAAATATAAAACACGAAATTATATTCCAACAATTCATATTACACGAAGTATCTAAAAGACAGATGTAATAATTTAGTTTGTTCATGACTCCTTACATTAAGAATTTGCGCACGGCGGGCGCAATCACATCTCGGAAACAACGGGAGAGTTTTAAAAAGAAAATGGCGTCCTTTACGTGTTGCCAGATCGACATAAATTGTATCGCACTTACTATTAATGCTAACCGTTTTGCATGAGTCAATAACATCCAGTTTGTCTTGGCCAAGATTTTTTTCTTTGTTTTCGCGTTTGTGTTTTTTAGAGATTTTGTTGCTTTTTCCTGTTCTTAATTTTGTATGCACTTAGGTCAATATTTGGGAAATTAGTTATCTATGTTGTTATTACATAGATATTGTTAACAACATCCACGTTTTGTCTCTCGACCGAAAGTTACTCCTTTACTGTCCCCAGGTCTCTTAATCTTCCGATCGCAAAATAGACACACAAGATTTCTGCTACAGAGAAACAATATGAGTCACATTTTTATATGAATATTCTACTAAATTAAGATCTCATCGCTCTTATAACTTATTGTATTAAAAAATTCATTGTCTTTGTTGTCCATTTATAATCAGATAATCTCGGATCTCCTTAAATCAGCTTTTGCATTGAAATCAATTAATTTTTCAATTCGATTCATAATAATGTCGCGAATGTTTCAAGGAATGATTTTAATATGAATTTCTTGGATGAAGTTTAAGATTTTAATGGAAGTTTGTTACCCAGCGATGTTGGGATTGTCGTGGTCCTGTTACAAAGATTTAGGGATCTAATTAATCTCAGAGTATCCGCTCTGAGTCACAGTGAAGGATTGAATTTATTACCGAGCTAGATATTTAGACTGAAGTAAAATAAGTGATTATACATTTTTTGGTGTCACAGTCACTAAATATCAATTATATTCTAGTAAACCCCTTCCGTATTGGTGAATTCATTGACTTTATTGGATTTAGATATTGGTTTGCGTGTGACTTTGTTATTGAGAAATGGTTGCTTTCCATAGTAATTACCGCGTTCTGGATTCGTCTTCAACTTAAAATTAGTCATTTTTTTTTCAATTTCCATAGAAATAACGGTCAATCTTTGAATCATATATTTATTTAAGACTTCTTTTAAGAATACACGATATGTAAATTTCTTAAAAGCTTCTTAAGAGACGGCTAGCCAAATCGATACACTTTTTAAAGTGTCCCTAAACACCCATTCACAGTGGTCCATAAAAGGTTCATATCAAAAAGGTCATGATATATTTTGAGTGTGAATGCACGGCTTTTGATCCCCTGTCCGTGCCACCCCTCTGGAAGGGTGATGCGAAGGCGGAGAGTTTTTATGACGCGTATATCTGTACCCGGCGCGGTATTAACTCTATGAACGTTCGGAAATCGGCGACGAACGCGTTTAGGGTAGTAAAAATGGATACAATAGAGTTCCGGATCGATGAATAATGGAACACTTGATTTTGGATTGTCTTGTTAGAATTTTTGGTAACCCGTCTTATTGCTTCTAATAGGATTATTTGCACTAGTGTGTCCATTTGGAAAATATTCAAATAAGGCGTAGAATGTTCGGTCTTACTGGAATGCTCACGAAAACAACAATACGCGAGTAAACACGCAATTGTTCCATAAAACGCCATTTACACTCAAAACGAGCATCCGAAAAATAAAAATGAAAAAATAAAGCACCGAAAACATTTTACCACGAACAATTATTTGTAAATGCATTTAGCGCAAATAAAAGAAAAACTCGGGGCCTCGAGTGAAGCGACGTCATTAAACAAGACCGGCCGCCCCATCCCCCGTCCTGCGGGGGTTGATCCTGCCAGGACGGCGGGTGGGCGAATATCAACGAACTCATACGTACGTGTGACGTAGCCACGCGTACCTACTATAGTATACATTCTGTTGGTAAACAATTGCGTCTCATTGCAATTCCTCATTTCAATATTTAATCCAATTTTTTTTTTCGGATTCGAATCAAGCGTTCGATTGGGTTCGTATCATCGATGTATGTCGGTATGAAAAATTCTGTTTTAGCGCAAAATCGCGAATGATAGATTGATTTTGGCAGAATAATAAAAAATGTGATGAGAAGTTTCGTAGAAAAAATAATTGGTGTTTTTTAGGAGAATAAATTAACAGCTGACTATTGCAGACTTTCGCTTGTTTTAGTTTCAATATAATTGGCTAATTTGTGATATCAAAATACAAGATAAAGTTACACGGATAAATGAAGTCTTAAAAGTAACTACGGGGCGAATAAAAGATTTTAATACGGATACACATTGAATTGTAGATCATTGAAATTTAAGACCGAATTTAAATTGGATGAGGTAGAAGACCTCTCCAGCTGCTTTTATTTGGAAACATTTGCTATTTCAATCAGATAAGATCCATCTTAATTTTGAACTTAAATGAGAGATATTTCTCAAGTTTTTAATGCAAATATTTCCAAATAGAGTGCTTATTTCTAGTTATTAGCTACAAATAATGTAAAGTGCGCAACTCATCTCCCGATTGCGACAGCACTGCAGTTTTGCTGCTTTCAGTAGCTACTCTAGTTTGGGGAGATGAGTTGTGCAGACGATGGTGTCGGTACTCACCGGTGTCGGTCGCCATGGCCGGGTGCTCGGAAGGCGGCACCGTGTCGGGGCGTGCGCGCGCGCTATACGTGTCCAATCCCGCGCATTCCAGCCGGGCGCCCAGTGCCGCCGCCACCGTTATGCCTTCTCACAGCAACGCAAAACAAAACTATCCACACGACGTGCTCCCAGCACGACTTGCGCCCTCTTGATCCGTACTCTAACTCTCCGACAGTTACAAAAATATGGAAGTTTCTATTTAAAGCTTGATTGTTTTTGAGTATTGCGTATTATTGGATGTTTTTGTTCTGAAAAATGTATTCGCACATTAGTTAGTGAAATCAGCGCAATGATTAATTAGACGCTGTGCCGGCAGGATCGAGCGGTGACATCTCCGTGTTTAATTATTGTAATTCGTGTTTAATTTATGTTTGTATGCGACGAGAAGGGTGGCGGAGCGATGATAAATATTTATAATTTACTCGACGCGGAAGTTTGTTCGCTTTGCGGTTAAAATTTAATTTAATGTGGCAAAGTGTAACAAGTTAATTTAAGTTCAAAGATTTTTGCAATAATTTATATTGCAATCGACTCAGCAGTCATTATTCAAACTCTCAACACGCAGTATACACTTAATAAATATTTTTGCAATTAATTTTTATTTCTAATTATGTTTAAATTATCCAAAATAATTGGAAAACTTTAAATAATACTATTGAAATTAAAGTTACTGAATCGAACTCCAAAGCACGAAAACATTCAATGTAATTGTACAAAATCAGTAAAACGGTTAATATAATATCTGTTAATATCTTTTCCAATTAATAAGTAATTATCGTTAATTGCAATTCAGTTATTAACTCACGTACTGGAATCCACGTGACGCAATAAATAGTAAAACTCAATAGTCACTAGTACACGCACACGACACTGCAACGCGTTACAATAAAGTCCAAATATCGTGTGTCCGGCGAGTCGCGGTGTTCAGTTAAAGGGCCGGTGCAACGATCGATGGCGCGCCCTGCACCGCCACAATAAGGGAGGAGCGGGCAGATAGAAATCAATACGATGTCCATCATCGCATGCACCCACCCCCGGCCCGCACCGCCTGCGCCATGCACACGGGAAATGCATTTTCCGCGACTCCGCCGCCCTACCCTTCTCGCGTTTCCGTCACCGTAGTAACTTGAATTTATCCGAAAATGTTGACGACTGTATTTTTTTGTGATGTCCGGTGTTGGATGCACCGCTCGGTCCGTCCGTGTCCGGTGTATACCTGACGCACGCGTGCGTTCGGCTGCGCGTCACGCGGGCGACTGTCGCGCGCCCCGCCACTCGGCCCGAGAATAAACAGCGTGGGGCGCGCGGGGGGCCGGGCGGTGCAGCGCCTGCACGCCCACAGCGGCCGCCCACGGCTGCCGGACGCGGCGCCCGCCGCCGGACGCACGCCGGACGCCGGACACGATGAAACATGGATGTTTCAGGACGTCATCGCAGTGCGACGCGTGTCATCTCGTCTCCCAATAACGCGTGCGCCAACAATTTATTGCGGCGTCGCCTCGCGCCAGGACTTTCGCTTACGCTGTACCAACATTTACCTCCGAGTGGAAATACCAAACGAGTTCCCGACAGGAAATTAGTTCAATCATTTATTACATCTTTAGTAGCATTAAACTAAATGATACAAAAAGATTAGTGAATAAATTAGACAGGCTTCATAAAAATATCATACCCACTGAGAACATCTTTGTAATTAATTTGGTCGACAAGTGATCATTCTGTAATCGTATTAATAGAATCCGGTTTTATTCTAAAGGACAATGGGCAGATTGGTATACCCCACCAATAGCAATGTCATATATATCATTGGATAGGCCTTTTTATGTAGAACAATATTTACTATGACAGCTTTGCTGAAATGTTTGTCCGTTCTGAGATATAGATCAAAAACTGTGCAAAAGTTAGAACTAAGTAATCTATTGATAACTCAAGTTTTTAAAGGAAAATCTAAGAACTACTAAGTGTAAGTCTTGTATGAAAGAAAATCAGATTACAGTATTGATTAGCATCAGTTTTAAGATTGTTTGTTATCTATATCTCAGAACGGACAAACAATAGAACAAAGCTGTCATAGTAAATGTTGTTCCAGTTAAAAAGACCTATCCAATGATATGTATGACTTTCCTATTGGTGCGGTTTCTCACTACGCCCAACATCCAGTTTTGGTACAATAAAAGGTTGAAATGCTACATAATAGTAACAATTATGGATCCTAACGGGCACAGTAGTACTTACAAGACTTAAAGTTATTAGTACTTAGATTTTCCTTTAAAAACTTGAGGTATCAATAGATTACTTAGTTCTAACTTTTGCACAGTTTTTGATCTATATCTCAGAACGGACAAACATTTCAGCAAAGCTGTCATAATAAATATTGTTCTACATAAAAAGGCCTATCCAATGATATATATGACATTCCTATTGGTGGGGTATACCAGGTCCCATATATTTGTGCCCATTGTCCTTTGTGATTAGGATCATATTTCTATGATGATATTTTTTACTTGGTTATAATTATGTTAACTGGTAAACATTTACTTTAATTCTACTTTTAAGTTTTAGTTTTCCTATAAATAAGATAACAAATAACTTAAGCATTTTTAACCCTTCTACTAGAACCAACAAGACCCTAGAAATTACTACTATACTCTCTAACTATCCATATAGTTCACAAGTTTTGTCCGTCCAAATGTTGGACCTACTGCTGATTTGCATAACATGGCGATCGTAGTGGCTATGATCAGCTTTTATAAGTAGGTAACTAAAACTCTGGTTTGGTTACGTGCAAACTACGTCACTACATACTGATTATGTTAAAATGTCTCAATTTAGAATAGAATAGGCTAATGTCGCATGTTGATTCAGTGGTGTTCAAGTTAAAGGCTTATTGAATGATGTTATCTAAAAGGCAAACGAGTACTTTTCTATTGTTATTTTCATTTTGTTTATATTACTTTCAGTTGTTTCATACAAATTTTATTTTCTGTTTTCTCAAAATTTCAATCAACCTCAATTGGTCTTCTAAGCGAGGTATTGCTAGGGCTCTAAAAGCCTTCTATCAAATCGTTCCAGCGAGCTTCGCATCATATTTATGTGCTCCTCCACTAGGAGGGAAAAACCGAATATTACCTCGGTATAAAACAGCAAAATTGCAATAATCATCAATTGAGCAGCAACTAAGTCAATATACCACAAATTTTCACTCAGAATTAGGATTGCGCGCGATTAATATAGATGGGCCTTCCCTATCGCTAGGGACTTGATGCTGTCTGCAACGGTCTATAGGCACCTAATACTATACCTGTAGAGTATACATTCATACCTACATACCTGCTTACCCCAGGGGCCTAGGCCAGGCGGGTACTCTCCTAATATCACTTATGTGGCCACTCTTTTGTTTTATCGAGTGAGCAAATAGTTTGCTGTAAGGAGTTTGTATCGAAGTGGTTCTGTGAACTGTCTGAAGTGTATTGAATTTTTGCGAATTCGAGAAGCGGTTTCAGGATATTTTATTAAGTCTTTGGTTGGTTTTCATGAAACTTATGAAACTTATGACTAAAGGCGTAACATTCGAATAGACTAACATCAACAACACGAGCATCAAACACAAATTACACACTTTATATTTAAATTCAATTTTGCATGTGACGAATAAGTGTCATAATTCCAGTATCCGGGTTACAGTTATTGAACCCGGATATACCTCACACGATGGTTGACATTGAAAATCAGCTGACAAAATGTAATTCTGCGACTACAATACCATCGTATAATTCGGTAATGATTAAGTAATCGCATCGGTCAATTAGTTCACGCGAAATGGTGACTCCCTACGGCTTCAGTAAGGAGTATTAATTACCGATAACTCTTGAGCCTTAATGAGCTTGACACCACATTGATATTGCATAAAAGTGCCTTCAAATAGAGGGGGTAACAACTGACGTAATTTAAAAAAAATCGACTTCAGAAGTCATAATTAAAAAAAAAATAGTCTTTGTTGTATAAAAGATCTGGTATCAGAAGTGGGATTACTAAGTCAAAGTATAGCTGTGGATAAGTTCATTCATATACTCTTGAAAAGACCACCTCTTCCTTTATGAACGCAAATAAAACTGTCTTTTTCGCTTGCACGATAAAACAGCTGACCGATATTGGCAAAACTTGGTACCTACATAGATTGAAGAACCAAGCGCAGTTTTTATCCACGTAGGAGAAGTTTGAGGATTGAAACCTGAAAAAAAAACGATGTATGTAGCAATGAAAATATGTAATACACTTTAACACTATTATTACCCAAGCCATTCTCACAGTAAGTCATACCCGGAACATTAACGTACGTAAATAGTAGTTTTCACATATCTTACGTAACAATAGTAGTTTCATTTCACTCGTAACATCGTAATGCGCTCCTGACGATTGAAGACATAAGACATATCGATTGACGGTAAATCGATTGATTTCTCGATACGTTACAAATGTTCACCGTAACGATTGTTTTGTGTAAATATTTCCCACAATTACTAAGTGATTTTTTACTTTGATATCTGTTTTGGCGTTGGCGAGCTAAAAATAGAATAACGTTTGCGTGGGTGTTGGGATTTTTGGGAAAATATTTTTAGAAGATTCTGGTCCTTTTGTCCGCTTACGTCTAAAAAGGAAAACCTTGATGATTTTATTGGTGGGATTAGACATTTTGGTACATTTAGTGTGACGGTTCATAGGAGATTGCAAAGGCTTAGGTATGTGAAATAAAATATGACTTTGACTTTCGTAGCAGTGGTTCCCGCTTTTCAGTATTGTTTTTATACGGATTTAATTAATTTATTTTATTTTAATAGGCTCATTTATTTCGTTAGGTCTGATAATTTTCGCCTGTGTTATACGTTGCTTCTACCTTTATTGGTAGCGAGTATTTTTTGTGAAAACTCCCCCGAAGCGCAACTCCCTAGCGAATTAGCGGGTAATGTAATAATGTCAGTGCAAGCCCACATCTGTTAATGTTTGGTCAAATGTAATTAAATACAAATTACAACTAATTAAATGAATGAAGTAATTGTCTATTGTAGTTATGCTAATTGCAATTCATAATTATTATTACTCATCTACTAAGTACTAACGACTAAAATTGCAGAACAATTGTTTTGGATGTTTGGTACAATAGGAAATAGAAAGAAATGCACATGCAGTTAGTGTCTATTTAAATAATGAATCAATGAAAAACTACTTATGTTATATCATCATTAAGTACCTTTTAAAATTGCAGATTTACCAAAGTTATTTTAATATTAGCCTGCCACATATTGCACAAATTACCTACTTTCACAAACGATACTCATCTGCATTAGCTATATCATTTACTTTCAGCTCTGACATAGACACAGCACAATCATTAGTTAATACATTCTAAATGAGGTCTTAACCCTGCGCTCGCCGCTCGCTATAAACGGACTTATCTTCACGGCACTCGCCGATAGTTGGGGGCGCAGAATTCGTAGACTGCTTGTAGAATTTGAGTTGAAAGCATAGATAGGTTCGACCAATTTAATAGCGAATAATTATTACTATAGAATTTAAGCTAAAGGTTTGGGTCCAATTATGATCGAAAAGAAAAATTGTTATGATATCAGTAACATCGAAGATAATTGAAATAATTTTTGACAGCAATCAACCAATTTAAAAGCAAAGCATGTTGACTAAAACCACCACAATACTCGAAACAATTACACAAACCCCATTCCCCAGCTTGATGATATTTATACATATCCGTGGCCGAAAACAAAACAATCCGTAAAGCCTTCCTGTAACAAGCGAACGGCCGGCCAATCATTCGTCAAACGCTACCCGGCCGGTTGTAAATCTTTGCAGGGGGGTGGCGGGGGCAGGGCGCGGCCGCCGCCCGCGGGGGGGGGGGGTTACGTAACATCCGGAAGTGCGGATTAGGAATCAATAGTGCGCTTGTAATGATAGTTGTAGTGTAATCGTAAATGCGCTGAGCGGTGCGCGGATCTGCCGCGGACTTGCCGGCCGCGGCTCGCTAGGGTTGGGTTCCGAGGTTGTAGATTTAGTATGTGTTGATGCTGTTTCAGTTTATATTATGTTATTAGAATTGAGTAATATTCTGCCTGACTAATAGGTACCTACCTAATAATGAACAAATCTATAATAGCTCTACTGTATTACAAGTAGTCCTAACAGCAGTGCAAAAGGTTCAAAAATATCGACATACAAAACCTATACAACACATGACAAAAAGTCTACTACCCCAATTAAAAGGTCAGAAATAAATCTTATTGACGATATATTTAGTATCAACACCCCTTCAAATGGTACGCAAATTGTAAGTCAAGGAAGGGTAGAGAATCCAAAGGGAAGCATATAGCACCCTCGCGATGCATTCCCTTATGTTTATGACCCTATAAGTATCGTTTTACTAAATGTTGGATACAATAGGTTTTATGGAACAACTTTGTCTCGTAAATTGTGGATGTTGGCACCTGTGTTTTGATTTGTGTGTTTAACTTCATAGCTGCGTTGTATTGAAAATGCTTGCGAATTCTAATGTTTTAATTGGTTTAGATACTTATGTTAAAATAATAACCAATCAACAAAGATTTGGGTATGGAAGGATGGTTTTGAGAATATTGTCATATTGTTTTCTGTACGATTAGTAGCTTTATTTTTAATTAGTTTAGAGGAAATATTGACCGAATAAAAGCATTCGTCTGTTTCAACCAAAAACGCAATTGATGCTATAAAATACAATAAAAAAATACGATAGTGTCAGGTAAATAAAAAGAGCTGCATATCATATTCAACTGCGTCGTAAACTTCAAACTTTAATAAATTCATCTTGTGTGCGAAGTGGCCAAGGTTCAGCTGACGCGGCCGCACTGCATCACACGTACTCCAGCGGGGATAAGACGAGTACCCCCCCCACAGGGGGCACTGGATCCCCCCACCCACCCCGTCATCGCCGGCTCATCCGTCACGGTGACTGCTGCTGTTGACAAATGCTTTACTTCATTCGGGGGACATATTAAAATTGGCATTTTTTTGGTGGCGATTTCATGTTTCGGCCTAATGATGCTATGGGTGTTTTTTTATTGCGGAGTGTGATTATATTTTTGGTGAAAAAATATGGAGCAGTTTATTGCAATGGCATAGTAATTTTTTACCGTTATGTTATGTCATACACGTGTCAGTGCTTGAATGATGAATGGCAGAATCGATACATTCTATAAAACATCTACGACACAACGGTCGTACAAATGTTTCGCACATTTAACCACAACGCCATTACAAACCACTCGTTTCCCTCAAAATACTTTCCCTGAATCTAAAAATAAAGCTACAATCCGAAAATAAATATCTAAACGTACAACACAGTGCACATAAAGTCTCAAAGTGGCGGAGAAAAGTCCGAGCTTATTACAGCTTACTATTGCGTCTGGGGTCGCCCCACCCCGGGCTGACACCCCGTGTCACGTATGAAGGGGGCGGCAGCTAATGATGTTTTTTAACAAAAGATTACTCCGCCACATCATTGCTTTCCTTGTGGGCTGCAGGTTTGTGTGTAAGAATGATACGCAGTTTTTTTTCCGTAGTGGTGTTGGGTAAATTGTCTGTTTAATTATGTTGGGTTTGAAGTGCTGGAGTAAGGTTATTTTTAGCATCTAATCGCTTTTAATTGTATGTCCCATGTCCTTTTAAAAGGCTATATAAAAGTACAACCTTTCATGAACAGTCGCCAGATTCACAAGAGCGTTCATCTTAATTGATTTTTATGACTTAAACTAAACAAAAAAATTTACAAAGACACAGTTAAACGCGTGATCTTATGATAAGTACATAAATGCATAGAAAAAAAAAATGTGTTCAAAGTAAATTATGTATGTATGTACTAACAAAACATTCAATGTGCGAAACTCGAATGCACTCCTTTACATCCTTGCGCTTTTCAAAATTTTCTTTTTATAGCTGGCGTGAACTAATGTTATGAAGAAATGCCAATATAATGCAGCGGCTGTTTTCAGCTTGTCTTGCTGAAGCGAACAGTTGACCTATTTCCCTCATTCGGCCTTCGGAGCCTCACATATCAAGACAAACGGTCGGGTCACACATCCTTTTTATTATTGCCTTCCGATCTGAGCCGTGTCGGCTGTCGATCTTTGAGGAATCTGAAGATACTAGCAGTTTTATTGTAGCCCTAAACTATGGGGTTGTTTTATTTTTGGACCGATGGATGAATTCTCTAACTCAAGGAAGGATGAGGTGTCACTTGGTCAAGAATCAAATCCTATTTAAAAGAAGCCGAGTTCAAAGGACCCTACAATATAATTAACACATCATACTGTCTGCCAATGAAAAACAATTGATTTTCTCTTTCAGGCTATCCAAATTCAAGAATAATTTTCTATTAAAAAAAAAAACTAAACAAATAATAATTCATAAACATTAGCCTAAAAGGAAGCCAAATTAACCATTATGTAACACAGGTTAAAATAACAACCCATCAAAGTCCAACAGACAACGCTTACATAAAGTGTGAGTTATAAGTATAACCAGCGCGGAAGTACATCCAATGTTTACTAGAAAACCTTTTGATTTGAACCGTTGTGCGCACTTGTGTGGGGTGACTGGAGACCCCAGCCACCCTGGGGGGGTGTCCGGTCCTGTGCAAATGTTATTGATGTGTAGTGGTTATGATGAGATACTATTGTTCATATCGCCCGTTTATTTTGCGGCAAAGGGATGGGAAGATGGATTTTTTGGATTCTGGATTCTTGAGGCGTGAGGAATATGTGATACGTTACGAATGTGGGTACCTAGTTAAAGGATGAGCTAGGTTTCTAAACATATAAAATATTTTATAGCTATAATATTGCACAGGATTAACAATTATGACCTCAACTGCATCTATCTTCCTATTTATGTAAATTCGTTATTTTAATATTAGCTTAGGTAACAATTTCTAAAAGTACGCACATAAAATTCTACGAAAAATATTGAGTTTAGAACACTTAGCTAATTTAACGCTCGATAAGGAAAACCAACAAAAATACCGTTTGTCAGAAAATAAAACCTTCGAAATTGTATTAATGTGATTTTTATGAAACGTTTGTGGTCATTTTTTCTTAGATACAATGACTCATGTAAATAAATAAATAGTTTTTTTTCTAAATAATCTTGTGACGTCATTTGTGCCGAAAAATGCTTGCAAGCAAGAAGTTGGTCTTATTGGTCTTTACTTGTTTTATAAGTGTTGAGTGAATCACTCGATGGCTGTATTAACCCGGATGGTGAGTCATGCAAGGCTTTTATTTCATATTAACTATAAAGCGTCATGCTATATTTGTAGGTAATTTGCCAATTTTGTGGTGTAATATGGTAAATGATCATGGATTTGGAATTCGTGCTTTGAACCGTAATTTATAGTAAGATCTCTTTTTTTAGGAATCAGCGATTTTAGTGAGTGTCAATGGCCCGTCGAAGCATATGTACACAGTTGATCTCTCATTATTAATTTCTTAGATTTTTTTTGTAGCAACAAATAAAAAACTTAAAGTTTTTGGAAATATTTAATATTTCTGTAAGTTCTTTGCTTTGAGCTAACTTTTGAACTGGGTACAGAAAATACGGTTGTCTACTAACTCGAAACAAAAATCCAGTTTTTGAAGAATACTTATTAATTGAATAAGAAGATAATTAAAAAGGATTAATACAAATCTAGGTACTACTTAAATTGTCTTTATATTTCTATGAAATTAGTTTTCATAGAAATATAAAGACAATGGATAGAATATTGGGAACAGACATAAGTCCACTGCATATTGAGAAAAGACAAAGGTTTATCGTTATTCAATGGGCGTCGCGGCGAATTCTTCAGGGGACCGAGGTCGGGTCTATCGATAGATATTATGTCCAAAGGTACCTATTGCTAAAACGTCCGTCACGATAAATGTGCCGCGATCAACGGTAGCTTTCATTTGTAAATGGATTTTCTGCTGTTTAGAGCTTCGGGTTTCTGGTTCTAGTTTTGTTTTTGGTTGTAACTACGTAGGTACTAAAGTTATTCAGTGATATGAAATACATAAAGTGGTGGCTACAAATCTATTGGTTATTAGTGCATATCACAACTATGGTGGTGGTGTAGTTAAAAATAGATCATGATATTTTTGCAAAAATACCGTTTTTGCAAAAAAAAAGGAATTTATTGAATATTGATGCAGTTTTTTTTGCTTATATTTTTATACCTAAGTTTAAACATTTAACATGCATCTAACACTTAAAAAGTTACTTAATTGAACCAAACCCAGGATATGTAACTCGTACCAATATTTCCAAATACACAGACAACGAAACAAAACCTTTCCTATGAGGATAGGAAGTAAGAAGGCTGAACGGGTACTTCCGGTGCGTGAGTGCCCCCCGGCCACGTTTGGGCGGGCGGCTTCGTAGGGCGGGCGGACGTGTAGCTACAAGTTTTTCATATTGGATTTATTAAATATTTTGCTGGACTTCAATGATGTGAGAAGGGGAGATTAACTTTGTGGACTGAGATGTTACTTTTTTTGTGGACACTAGAAAATAGACTTGTTTGTGTGAATGTATTTAGGCGATTTTTTGTTTTATGAGCGCAGATATAATTCAGATGTAATGTTTAACAGTAGTATCTTGTATGCTTTTAATTTAAGATTTTCAAAGCTAAATTAGCCCTTTTGAGAATGAATGAAGAAATATTTTAATAACTTTGATCTCAATAATAATGGTGTAGGCACGGTCATACTTTAAGAAAAACAAAACACATTTAAAAAGCAAGTTCTAATTAAAGAAATTGACTTACTACGCCTAATACTCTAGAATCTAGATCGATAGCCGTTTCGAACTAAATAATGCAAGTGTGATGGACATGCGGCCTTGTCCTTCGTGCACGCTGCATCGACTTATCATTTGTCGTTACAAATATAGTTTACTTGGAAAAAGGTTGTAAGGCGCAGTTTGAAAGGCTACAGCTATTTTGTAGCGGAGCGACGAGCGCGGCGGGTAGAATGCTTCGAAAAAAATATTAGAAGCGCATGGTCTTTTAGGAAGTCCTGGACAGTTGTCAAAAAAGGTTACGATAGAGGTAAAAGGAAGAAGAGTAAAAAATACTCTGACTTTTATTGTAGGGCTCCTGATTCAGTAGGATCGAGAGTCTGTGTAAGTGCTCATAGTGTCCAATAGATGATTGGACAATGTTAATAGGCCAAGACTTCTTCTTCTTGGCGAGTCGATGGCAATCCGTCTGATCTAGACTTGATTATTCCTATATGTCATCTGCTAATTTTTAAAATTATGTACGGTTATGTCACAACCACAGTGTCTTAAACCTTATTCTTCGTGGTAAAGTAATACGTGGACTTGTCCCTTTCTGTGGGAACTAGCATGAAGGGGCATAATATGGTTACATGTTAGACAGCAAGGCCCGTAGTGACAACTAGACGTTTTTTAATTATGCAATCATTACTAAACATCTATTATTTTGGTAAATATCTTGAGAATATTTGTTTATCCAAAATTAATTTCTTTATAAAATCAACTCCTTACAATTTATTTGGCAAAACGTTTCATTACAAGTGATGGGGAACTGTAAGCTTACAAACATTGCTAAAATGTTTCTCTCTGAAACACCATAAATTAAGAAAACAAGTAACATCACAAACTTTTACAAATAAAGACACAATTGAGTCCAAACTAAAAACGCCTAACAAAACAAATAACAATTCATTGGGACTTGAATCTATCACCGATATATTGTTAATTTTGGCGCGAAAACAAATAAAATGGCGTCGCTAGTGCACATTAGGCGGTGTTTACAACAGCGGGGACAAATCGCTTTGTTTACGCGGTCAGAGATGTAAACAACATCCGAGGTTTAAAAAAATGGGATAATGTCACGGTCTTAGTCCGGGATAAGCGTGACTTGGAATATACTTACTGTGCTCGTGGACATTTTGGTAAAACTGTGCCAAGATTAATATTTTTATGCTTGAATTAATATTTTTTGTAACGTTTAGCAAAAATCGTTTGTGGTTACTTTTCATGCGTCGATTGATGATAAACTTAAGAATGTTTTCAAAGGAAAAATAATGAGAAATTTTTGTAAAATATTTTAAGAGTGTGAATAACCTACAAACAAACGGATCTTCCTGCTTCATTTGTCAGAAAGCAGGCATTGCACTCTGAAGGGCAGAGAGAATTCAGTAGACAGGAGTACAGAATTCAGTGCTCCAACCATAAAAAAGAAAAATATATAGGTATTTTGTCTTTAGGCTCTCTTTGATGACAGCTGTTAAACGGTTTGTGTGAAACCTTGATTTGTTTATCGAAATATCAGCACCAGTTCAGCTGGTCTCCGTGGTAACACTTGGCGGTGGCGCGGTAATTACAGCCCGTAATAATGTAAATTGGTTCGTGTTTACCGTAACTAGGGGTAGTTCGCTTTGGGGTTCCGACCTGCCTTGATTAAATCTAATTGTAGTTCTTTTGAGCTGTAACTGAGCGTTGTTAGGCTTTTGTAGCAGTTGAATTGTAACAGAGAAGTCTGGATCAGAATATTGGCTTTATCCGGTTTGTTTGATCTTCATTCGTGATAGTGATATGTATCTAATTGAGGGAAAGGAATATGTTCTAACTGAAGGCTCAGTACGGTTATGCTAGGTCCTCGTTTTGCTACTTATTATCGCATCCTGTACCCCTACACAGATTGTGAAAACAAAATAGGACACATTGAAGGTTTGACGATAGGGAATTACGTTTCTAGAAAAAGTAAATAGTGTTTTGGCTTTTGGGATCTTTCCTGCATTCTTTTTATATTTTATTGATTTGCACATACTTTTTTGGTTTCACAAATATTTGTTGAATCGTTTATCTATTATAAGAAATTCGCTCGAATCAAATTGGACCCCAAAACTCGCTTAATTGACTACCAAACATACAGAACCCATACAAAAATATTCCCGGATTACAATTACAAAAGTAACAAGCAATCGCTACTAGCGTTGCGGCGCGGCGTCGCTCGCGTGACTGCCAACATGACTCCTGCTTACTTCCGCAACTAAATTACACGTAGAATTACAACGGTGGAAATAGATTTGGAAAGTGTATGTGAAGGGCGGGGGTGACGTGACGGTTCAACGGTCTTTGATTTTTGGATTTTGGGTATCGGTTTTTTAATGGGGTCAATTTGGCTGGTGTTGGGGTGCTATTTGAATTTGTTGTTGATGTATTCATAGGTATAGGAAATATATTTACTTCATATGAATGAGTTGGTTTGATTTTGCAGTTTATTTTATTGATCTATGTCTTATTGCTTACCTAAAAGTATATTCAATAATTGCACAATTACCTGTGGATAATTATTTACGCATGCGAAATTCAAATCACAGGGGTGCCTAGAAAATAACAATTCGAATCAATGACCCCTGTTTGTTTTCCGGATCCAACTTGTTTACGTAGGTACAAACGACGGTGCAAGTTTATACTAACAAAACAAGGACTCGTAGTCCTAATTATCGTCATCCAAATCCGCCCCAATAAAGCAAATTACCATTCCGGACATCCGACGCTATATCTATGTTGATGTCGACGCCTGTACCGCACGCACACCGACGCAAATATCCTAACACATACACAAATCCCACGCACACTACTACTACAAAAGTACATTCGAGCAATAAAGTGCGTACAATTACTCTAGGTGTCCGCGGGATGAGCCCTGATTAGTGACGGTCAGGTGGGCGCAGCGGAGGGCGGTCGATAACTCACCCCCCACCCCCCTGCGCCCCTAACTACTCCCCCACTGTTTATTGCAGGGGGGCGATCGCCTGAACTTAAGTATTGATTCGCGCGAAACGTGATTTGTACGCACTCATCTAGAGGTTAGCTTGCGGCTTACCCAAAGTTCATTGACTGTTGTTTGCGACTTTACGGAATCCATTGCTGGTTGGGGATTGTTCGTAGAAGGCGAATCAATTTGGTATGGTCGATGGACGTTGCGTACGGCGAAAGGTTTTGGCGAGTTTGTTCGGCGGGTGTTCCGTGTTCCGCGGTGGTGTTTACGCGCAAACCGCGGTCAATAGGCCTCGGGCCGCACCTACCGTTGTCTTCGGCGGTAATGTCGACCCGTCACGGCATCTACCGACTTATTGCCGAGTGATGCCGCGATGTTTTATTTGCTAAGTGCTTTGATATAGTTCGGGTGGGGGTGACTTAATTGACGTCGTCATGTTATACAAATGATATTTACGATTTGCTGTTTTGTTTCTTGGCGAAAGTTTTTTTTTGTAATGATTATGATGATGCTCTTTTAGTCCTCAAGTTTGGTCCTTCTATCTTACAAAAGGCATCGAATGATGCATCGAAGAAGTACCTACCTAAATAACAAAACGTACTACGTAGATAAATATTTTCCCGTCTATTATTAAAGCAGGATTTGCGATTCCTGATAAGCCGTTTATAATTCGTATTTTCTTTAGTCCGTCCAGATCAGCGTGGGTGTTAATGTCAACAATTAATTATTAATTTAAGGGCGCAAAATAACAGACATTTTCCTTTCGTTACGATTAGTTAGTAATCCATTACTAAGAAATGATTTTCCCCCTAAAATAGAATATACCTGTCTATCGAATAAAGATTAGGTAACGAACACTTTTATGAATGAAATGTGGGTGTAGATAATATTTATTAATAATCGAGGTATTTCATTGAGGAATTTTCCAACGATACTTATATTAATCTCTTTTAAAGTATATGCTTCATAAATAGACTAGCTTCCGCAAGCGGCTTCAACCGCGCCCCGTGGGAACTACTCGGCGCACTGGGTAAAAAAATAGCCTTCCTTGACCGAAACATGTCCACTGCTGGACAAAGGCCTCCCACAAGGTCCATCACTCCGCGGTTTTCAGCGATCCACACCACTGCTTCCCATAAAAAATCGTACCTTAAAAATTGTTACGCTACTCATTAGTCCTAGAACTACGCAGTCCTTTCTATATTATACACCAAAGCATCGCACAAGACTACTCCAATTCACTGAAAGAAATTAAAAATAATTTCTTAATGGTCACAATAAAGTGTGCAAAATAAAATAGTGAAGGGAGCGGTGACTGCCCTCGCGCCTAAAGTCGTCAGGACAGCGCTCCCTCGTCGTAATCCAGTGCAATGCCGAGTTATAGTTTATTGCTGTTATCTTCACGATCTATGGACAAAACTTTACAGCTGATGACCACTCCTCAAGCTTATTTTTGTGTAGGGGTAGTGTGAAAAGTAAGGCTTGACTTGGTACAGAAATGTAGTCATTGACATATGGTCTGCACCTACCTTTGTAGCTTCTAACTGAACTGCACTGAAAACGCATTTTATTTTTGTTTCAGGGGCTTTTCATCAACATATCTTTTTTGCAGATGTCTGGAAATAAACGATATTATTAAGTTCTTTTAAGACATATCTAGGTAAATAGATAGGTAACTGTGAAGTCTTTAGTTAAGAAAAAAATATTTACACTTAAATACCTAATCATCATCATCATAAATGCTATTAAAATGAAATCGAGGCCAATAAGATATAAATTCACGGAACAATTCGAATAAAAATTAAACATAAGTAAACCAATATTCTAGCAAATGAACGCATCCTAATTAATTTTGGTTATTTTACGAAATTGCAACGAAACTGATACACGACCGGTTTGTGCAGACTAAGATTATTAGCAAGCAATTAGAAATTGTTACTAAATAATAATTTTAATTGTCGGGTTGTCTGACCTCTTAACCGACATGGAGGTTGTTATATCCGTCGCATATTTCACTATTTACATATAAAAATGCAATAATATGTACGTCTTTTTATCACTGCGGAAAGGTGTATAAGAAGTTAAATATTTTGTTTTGATATACCTATGAATAAATTCGTCACAAACAGGAAAATTACAAAAATGCTCAAAGGTTTTTAAAAATAACACTGGTACCTAACTCATTATATTTATAACATAAGTTTCTAAATTGAAATAAAATTGTGTCAGCTGCTATTCAAGCACCTGTGTTTTGGAGGTCAAATACGCAAATTCATGTAAATTGGGTCTAATCAGCTGCATCATTTTATACTTAAATAGGCATGTAGTTTTTGCAAAATTGTAAGTGGTGCATTAAGGAAATTGATTACCTACCTACCTACTTTTATAGAGAAATAAACCATTCAATTTTGTTTTCGTAAATGGATATTTAAAATGTTAATGTATGTTGAATAAAGAGATAAAGAATTAAAAACATTTGTGCAGACAAAAATACGTAAAAATACTTATTCCGACTTCGAGATTGTCACTGTTGTTTATGAACACACAAATTGTTAAGCAGTTCAAACATTCAAAACACTTCACATATTGATGTTATATTTAAAATAGTTTTTCAATTCTCTCTAATCACTTCTAAATATATTATTTTAGTTTAGTGCTAACAAAGGCGCCATCTCTTCTATTAGAGAAGAACTATCGCAGTTTCGGTTGGACGCGGAAGCAACCGTGACCTACGATGTACTTCTGTGATGCTACTTGCATATTCTCTAAAAGTCAGTAGTATTGTTTATATTAATATGAAAGATATTTTTTCTCGCGGTTCCATCCATCCCCGGTCCGGGGAACTTCTTCCCGTATCCGGGTGAAAATATAGGTAGCATATTTCACCATGGGATGGTGTTCTGCGTCTTTTCAGAGAAAGAATATTGTCGGTCCGGTGGTAGTTACGAAGCCTTTGGGTGACACCAAAATAATGTTTCGTCTTACTAATATTAGTTTAGATAACATATTATTGGGTGTTAACAGAGTTAGAGAACGAGGTGTAACGTGATTATAGTAGATATATTTTAACGCAAGTAACGCTCAGTGACTGCCTGCACCTGGTGAGACCTATGGATAGGTGTCACCACACTTACATAGCCTACTTAAATACCGAATATATTGTTTATCTTTATTATGTTTGACCATGCGTGAGAATTCTGCATTATCAAGCACTGGCCAAAACCCGTGCTTAAAGTTTAGGTGTTTCTGAATTAACAACTTACTGTAGTTGGTATAAAGTTGGAAATAAAACTACGACTTTCAGGTCTTAATTATAACTAAAGATGTTAATAACAGACTAGATTTCAATAAAAACAAGCTATGCTAATTTAGGTAGTCTACACTACTAGAAACCAATAAATTGTTTAGAAAGATCTACACGCTCCTAGCGTGTTGCCATCACATAAAAATGTAAATATACATAAAACAGGTACGTCACTAATTATGTCCATTGAACCGTTACCGGCGCAGGCGCAATATTGGAAAGTTACCGCGACAACTCCGTAATGGCGGAGACAAGATTCTGTAGAATGTAATCATTTTGATTATTAATAGGCGTAGCACTTAGAATTGATGTGCAAAAATAATTTATTGTTATATGCGAATTTTAGTATGTTTATTATGGTTTTGCTATAAATCTTTTGGTATATTATTTGCTAAGAAATTAATGATGATTTGCACGTAGTTTGAACGTGGACATGAAAGCGGATGAGCTATACTCGTGCATGTAAATGTATTTGGAAATTGTCTGATGACTCGGTCACCACTGACCGATCCAGAGCTTACACGTACAAAAACAATTTGAAATAAAACATCCATACCTCTAAGAAAATCTTTCGAACAACTAGTAGGCTTTTGGGGTACCTAAACTAATATTAGTCAAATGACTTTTGCGTATTTATAAAAGAATCTGCAGGTGCTACGCAGATAGTATCAGTCGATCTCAGTCATAAATAACGAATGAATTTCTTAAGTAAAGACCGTGCTTTAGTTCTAACACCTATTAGTGTATAAATATATGCAAAACTAAAAAACAAGGCTATTAAAAAAACGCTTTTGTGTTTGAGAAATGTGTCACACAGATATACTAAAGGCTCATAGTGTTCGTTGAACCGGTAGCAACATTGGAAAGCTGATCTTTAGGACGACAGACAACACGTATAGGCCAGGAGACCGAGACTTGGGTAACGGTATCATTTGTAGCTAAAACAGACTGAATAGTGCGTGAGGAGGCTTGTAATACATGTGCCTTTAGTGGTGATAACTATTCAATGTTGAGAGAAGATTCGCTCTAAACTACGTAAAATGAAGATGCTTGCTGCCTGATAACAGAAATTCCTACGTAGTTAGTTGATCTCGTGGAAATATGTTTACCTATTTGGTTTTATTTTTCTGAGATTTCAATGTTCGTCAAAAAACTCCAACCTTTGTGAGTTTCAGATAAACATTTTCCCACTCTCACCGTCTCCTTGCCTATAACTAGTAAGACCAATTAGATGCTAACATTAAACTTTGAGATATGTATCCGGTGCGATATGTCTGGCGGTCGGTTCAGATTCATTAGCATTATTTTACGTTAATGACATTACTTTATATTGATGTACCGGCCCGGTTAATGCCGGACCTCTAATTGTTAACTATCTAATCTATTAACATTTATCTTAATGTGCTATATTTACGTCAGACTGTTATGTACGAGAATTACGAGCTGTTAGCTTGGTTAATAGTTAGTTACATTAATTATGTTATTGAGGAAATATTCTAGAAATCATCCTTCGTGATTTTACGACTCATATTATCGTATGTTGCAATAGTTTCATTATGTTTTATTCCGGCAGCAGCCCACTTTTGTTCCCAGAACAAGAAGTTTTCTTCTCAATAAGGACTTACATTTATTATAACTGTATTAAAATCAATCAATCAATATTTATACAACACCAACGGAAACAATGATTGTTTTGCCATGAAATGTAGGAGAGCCACCGACTATTTTTAGTAAATCTTCTTCACCTAGCTGTGAAAGTACCTAACTAATCCGTTCTATATCTGGTCGATTAATCACTGCTTCTTTTCGCTCTGAGCTCATTAAGTTCCTATTTCTGGAGAAATTTCCAAAAAGTGATATCCCCGACATAAGAAGTAGGGGGTTAAAATTCTGTTAAGATTTTCTGTACTTAAACGATGCTTTGATAAATAGGCAGAAGCCAGAGTGTCTGACAACCAGTTCTTGTGAGGGTTGTCCGGATAAAGGGTAAAGGAATTGAGGAGGTCAGATACGTAGTCAAAAATACTGTTACTCTGTTGCATCTGGGTTTTTCATTTGACAATGACTTCAATGTGTTTTTTTTAACATATTTTTTTTTTTCTTTTATAAACAAAATACAGATTTCCTCTAACTTAAGCGTGGCGTCTATTACCTAGTGTTTGATCCGGCTAAGTCTATTCACCTTTCACAGATCAAAGTTTTGTCAAAGCGGGGACATAATAATACCGACTAAGCATGTTGCCATTCATTTCCAAAGAAACATAATACGTTCACATTTAGTTCTAACGCCTATACAGTTACATTTTAGTTTCCCAGATCAGTATGGATATGCAAAATGTCCAAATTAATTTAGTTATCTAATCACGACAGTCTGGTTTGAATTGAGCGACACAATTATAAGAAGCTGAATGTATTTACATAATTTTGTTGGTCACTCATCTTTTGAATATTTTTGAATGGCAGAAAGTATTTTTGAGTGGTTTTTGTAGTAGCTGGGGTTTTATTGTATTGGTGGTGAATGTTGTATCAGTGAGTATTTCACTTTGATACGAGGATTGAGGAGCCCAGTTTCCTACGAGAGGTAATAAATTATGAAGCTTGTGAAATCTTCGGAAATTTACATTTATTGTGTAAACCTTCATAGATGCATAAAATTTTCAAGGAAATTTTTCTACTTCGATCCATTGCACTTTTCACTGTCAAATTATTATTTTACAAACTAAAACTAAGCTTTCCATGAAATGCTATTTTTGCATGCTATACAAAGACAACACCAATTAATAACAACAAAAATCCAAATGACTTCGCGAAATAAAACCCTCATTAAAAACCATCAGTACCACTCAAATAAAACAAAACCTAACATTGTACGCATCCATTTAGTAAACACGCAGTAGCCAAGAATAGCCAAGTCTGGTCACGGGGTGGCCCCCACCCCGTAGGGCGTCGGGTGGGGCGCGGAAGGGCCGCAAATGAAAAATGGCGCAATTAGCCCCACAGACAGTGAAAAACAAGTGCACTCGATCTGCCCGCCGACTCGACGGACCGTTAACTCATCGATAACGCACCGATGTGCTAGGGATGTGATTAGGTTTTTTTTTTAGTGTGATTTGATTTTATATTCTGGAAATTGGAATTTTGAAATTTGTTTAGGTTTATTGTAAAATAGTGCTAAAATAGAGTAAGTTTTTTGTGGCATTTGAATGTCGGTTATCTTGTGAATTTTTTTCTCGTGTATGATTGCCAATAGAATTTTCCATGTCCCATACACCCCTAAAATAACTGGCTAAATGACTTCAAAAAAGAGAAGCTTCTCAGTTCATAGGAATCTTTTATTTTTATTTGGAGTTACAAAATCAGAGCAAAATCAACAGGAAAAATTCGCCAATAAGCAAACCCATCCGTCTTCTATCCTCCTCTTTTGTACTCAGGTCTTTTTCTTCACACGCCGTTACTGTGGCTCATCAGTTCCGGGACAAACTTTTAATTAGCTAAATTCCTTAACAAAAAAGTAAACATCCATCTACATTAGTGATAAACTTGTGAAGTCGAAGGGACGTTACTGTCTTCGCTGTTCAGCTGCTGCAGTGCTTTGAAGAAGATTAAGGAACATTAGTCATTGGTACTAAGAAAACTCTGCTTTAAGTAGAACTGTGCCTCTTTACTTGCTATAAAATCTGGGGTTTCAGGACACCTCCACTTATATTTAGGTAACAATAGGCGCCTAATGCTGAAGAATTACCATTCCATTTCAGAGGGTGACAGGTAGACATGAAAACACTGATACTAGAGCTTGTTAAGTGATTAAACTTGCAACCCGTACATAGAAAGAAGGTCAATGACCCAGCATGTCATCATTATCAAAAGGAATAAAAGCATCTTTAGCCAACTAGTCGGGTGATAAAATGGCACCTGCATTTTGTAAAGTGGTACCTATCTATGGTGTACATCGGATATACCTACTTCTTTCTTAGATGGTACATTCGATGAAGTAACTGTTAGGTAAATGCAGCTGTAATAAGTACCATCTACAACCTGTCTTATACAATTAATTAACATAAATAATGGAGCTAATCACATCTTGGCGCGAAAATGTTTTATTTCTACAAATCTAATCGGAGAATAATGTTCCACTATTTATTTTATATTCCACGCGATCCAACACGCGGTGTTGTTTTGGCTAAAATGGTAAACATCATTGGTTGTAAAATATTTAACAGTTTTTTTTTAATTTAATATTCTGCTTGGCAACGAACTGTTATTTTATTCGTCGCTCGTAGTAGTTGTGAAAGTTGTAGGTAATTTAATAATAATAATTTATAATATGCAGGTATCGTTAGTGACTAAAATATGAACTTTTATAATTCTGTTAATTGAAAATAGTTGTTCCGCAACTTTCAATAAATCAATCAATCTGTGCTTATCTGTATTGATAACAATATCAGTAGGAAGCTATATGAATAAGTACCTACAAGTGACAAACTATTTAGCTACAAATAGATTAATCGTTATCAGACAAGCCAAACTCACTTAACCAATCAATCTTCAATTTCGCTTGCAATAAATCAATAAATTCGCCATTAATTTTCGCGTACCGCACAGTCTTGGAGGCTGCTAAATAATGGATGCCCATCAGCTTTCATTAGCGCCGAGAGGGGGCGCCACCGGCGACCGGCCGCCGGGCGCCGGCCGACTGCTCCCGATCAATACCGCCCGACAGAGCCCGAAGCGCCGCGGAAACGACCGACGACACCCGAACGTTGCCGAAGGACTCCGAGCGCGCGCCGCACATGACAAATGTCACTGTGATACGGCTCTGCAGCCTTCAGGCCTCCCTGAAAACTGTGAAAATTCATTAGAAAAGTGCATATTTATCATACTTGTGTTGTACTAAACTGTGCACCCGTTGTACATAGTGGATATTGTTTGTGAAAACTGGGCGTAACATTGTATGCTGTGTGAGTATTTGACAGTTTATACTTGAGGGTAGCTCGATCCATATTTTGGTTTCAATTTAACAATTCTGAGTTAGTCTGAGCTAGGATTATCTTTTTATATTGTAATTGAAGGTCTATTCTATCAAGTGCGTTAGTTATATCCCTGTTTTATTGAAAGTACTCCTTCAGGGTTCATACATTTTACTCCCTATCCCCAAAGCTCAGAATATCAATGAATATTTTCTTCAATGGATGACAGATGGCTTAATTAGATTGTAGGGTGTGGCGTATCGCCTTAAAATATATGTTTTTTATAGACAAAGGCCAGCGATGTCCAAGAAAAGAAAATTAATACAATTACGGGGAGGTAGCTGGGGCGCATGCTCCAAGCACGACTGCTTTGCGTCATACGTGTTATTATCTGTAATTTTCTGTTATACTGCAACTCTTCAGAACACGGAAACCTATATTGTAATTCAATTTATCGTCTTTGAAATTGTGACTGTGTGTTCAGCCTGTTCTGCCACTTTCAAAGACTATCTTATCTCGAGAAGACTTTTGATAACCTTCAAAATATTTTTGGTCTCTTATCGCGGTCTATGGGGTTTCCTAGCAGTTCTATTAGGTACGTAAAATTTTAATTGCTGTTTTTTTTTTAAGTCAAGGTACGCCCTTTTCTCGCCGTGGCCTTCACCGTAGACCTGTAGCTTCTCTCAACCCTTTCAAGGAAAAATCGATACAGTTTTTCTACAGCGGTTTAATCATTCACCTTTGAGAGAATCTATTTTGAAACACCTCAACCGACCTTGACCAATTTACATAAAAGCCTGCGGGAGGCGCTGCAGTAGCGGCAAACATGGCCGCTTCATTTAGAGCCCTTTCAATCTTGTCTTAACCTCTGCCTTCGCCGTATTTACTGAGCCCACAGAAGGGCGAGGAAGGCCTTTCATCACTGGCCGACAGTAGCTGTCATAGTGACAGTTGAAAGCTCTCAGCGGGTGTGAAAAGGATGGACTCGAAAATAGAACGATCATTTTTGAATATTTAATTAAAGAATCGATGTGTTTTTATAGTTCGGCCGCTCAGAGAATGCGTTTCTGACACATCGCAATTGAACTGACGACGTAACTTTGTAATGGCGTTGCAGTACGATAAAAATATTTTTGCTGGTTGTTTATCGTTTTAACAATTGTTGAGCATTAAAACAACATTATTATATCAATAATAATCAATGAATGTTGTAATTTTGTGCCAAATTGAGTGTCAAATAACTTGGTAAACAATATTTTTCTAAATCTATACTGCGCTATTACAAGGTTATGTCAGCGCTTTATATTTGTAGTGCTGTGCTAAAAATAACAGGCAAGTATCGTAATCTGTTCTGGTTGATGGTTCTTATGCAGTTATACTTATAATATAAAATAATACGTTTTGTTTTTCTTTTTAAGAATTTGAAAATAATGGACTATAGGATAACTTTTATGAAATATAAAAATAAAACTATGATCAAACTGAACGCGCGAAAGAAAGTAGCATTTTTATATTTAGGTTGAAAATGGTAACCCCAAATGGCATCATGGGCCGTCATTTTGTGACGCTAAATAGTCATTTGTTGTCGTTTCGTGCGCTAAGACTAAGTGCCCTGCCTCATTAGGACGCCAATGGCGACGTCGCCGGCTACGTATCCAAGCAGTTAGTATTGAAATGTATGGAACCTAACTCACTTGGCGAAGGTTTGGTAACGTCACCAAATTGGAGGCGTGGCCACGAGCTACAGTTCCCTATGTGGCTTCTGGCTACCGTGGCAACTTGGCGACGTGGCCACAGTAGCCACTATAATGTACACGGTAAAGCGCACCTCCCTCACACAGTCGCCAATGTGGTCGCCAGTCAGCTTGCAATTTCTTGAGCGACGACGTAAACATTTGACTGTCAAGACGCCGCCATGGCCACTCGACTTGGCGACATTTGGATGCCAGAAGTAGCCAGACCTGTGCCGCTGGCGACGTCGCCATGGCGTCCCAGTGAGGTAGAGCTCTAAAAACCTGATTTTGGAAGATTTTGACCGAGATATCAGGATTGATTCTGTTATTGATAGTACCTAATATACACGTAATATACACGTAGGCGAAGATGATGATGAAGACACCACCTCCTCAAGCGAATCGGAGTCTGATTAACATTCTGTACGCACATTCAATTCAATGTACTTACTTTATTGCATAGAAATACAGATTGTAACTTTGTAACAAAGAATAAATAAAACGATTTTATTATATGAATATTACCTTTTTTTGGTTTCCACTTAAATAACTAAAATATACATTTTAAATGATTCCGCCAATTTAAAACGAAAATAATCTTAAAATAATGCGGCGGTTTATTTTGGGGGAACGGTAACGAACTCAGTGTTATGTTGTGCCCATCACTAGTCCTGACTAACTGATAGGTGTCAGGAACGCATTCTCTGAACGGCCGAACTATAATTTTAGATATGGAATACGGGTGGTCCTTACATACAGCCTTTGTCATACCGCCATCAATTTGGGACTGATTAAATATTCAAAAACATGGCACTTTGACATTAGGAATGTTTTTGTGGACAAACAAAACTCGTTGTTTGGCATGCAAATCGTGCCGCTGTCTGTCCATTAAAGAGCTTACTGCTCTTGGCTATTTATAATCGTAAAACTAATAGAAAAATGTCTAATAAATATAAGTTGGTGGTCAAAGTCCAAAGGGCCGTTATCAATGGCGTTTGGATATTAATGAGGTGGTCATATGAGTGGAATTGTGGATGGTTTGACCTGGTGGTATTGTGGGGACAGGCTGTGAGCGGACAAACAACTTTCGAAGGCAGTGCGTTGTAACCTTTGTGCTGCGGACAGTACGCACTGCGGACGCTGTGCTTAGGGTAAAGTGGACTTTTGTCAGCACACCTAGTAAAATTGCTATAAGACTAGCGGATAATTTTAACTTGACTGTTTTTATCGGGATTGGATTCAATGTTTAATACTGTCTTTATTGTATTTCTGTCTTAATGCTGCTGCTTGGTTTAATTAAGGTTTGGACTATGCGCAAGCGCACACAATGTTTTTTTCTTATATTTTATAGAGAAAGATATAATAAGTAATCCTAATTTTTTATCACGATAGATATTTAAATAAACAAAAATAATAAGCTTAAAAAAAACAATAATCGTACGCCAAGAACTGGTGTTCTCACCTCGCATCTCTAAATGAATTACGTTCAATAAATTATTACCTCCGTGTTTCAAATGTTTACTTTCTTTTATTAGAGTTACCTTAGTGGGTGTGGCGAGAAAGTTTATTTCCAACGATCACCGGTGGTTTATAGGCATTTCAACACAATTTATGCAAAAAGACCTAAGAGTGGACTAATAAGGCGACATTTGCATATTATTAATCGAAATCATTATGAAGATTGAATTTAAGAATCATATTAAAAGCCTGATTGATGAGATTAAAAGTCTGCCTAAGTCTAGACATCCGTTATCTGATCTGGAATAGATTTTGTACTGGATATTGGACTACTTTCTAACCCTTTTTAATTTTAGAGGCTTACGCTTAACCTTTTCACCGCCACGCCATATCGGTATTCCTATGCCCTGTACGTCAAGCCCGAAAATCTTAATTAAATATCTACTAAAAAATACATAAAAGTAATGATTTAATAGGTTTATTTTGTATTTTTCTGCGACCTGTTTTTTGTCGAGTATAGCCGTCGTTGGCGCACAGGGCACGCTTGCTCATGTCGGCTATAGCCGACATTGGCGTTCAAAAGGTTAATATCTGTTAATTATATCAGTTCTATCATATCAATTAGGATAAATGAAGCTGCAGCTCAAATATATGTATACATCTAAAAACCATAGGTTCTAATTTCTAATATAACTATATTCACAAGTTTGTTTCTTTACTTGAGCGAACTAATCTCAGGAACTACTAGTCCGATAAAAAAAAAAACCAGTGTTAGACCATTTTTCGAGGAAGGCTACTTTTATACGTGTGTGAAGTAGTCTCCACGGGACATGGTTAAAACTGCTGACAGAAGCAAGTCACCATATAATTGACAAAGAACTGTCAACTAAACAAGCTATAGACACCAGCACACAATGGTTAAAAGTAAAAGTAATGGGAAGCACCACTTATCGCCTGACGTGGAACTCTTCACTGGTCTCTAATTAACACGTGTCTATTAGATATCTCTTTATAATCTTGTTATACTAGTCAGGCTTTTATGGTTCTGTTAGTTTGAAGGTCCCACTATAGCCTGTTATTGTACTGAGTTTCTGCTTGTGGTCTTTGAAATAACAAGTGTTAAGCTAGAGGCATTGGGACACTTCCACAGTGATCTAAAGTCTGCTTAAAAAAAGTATTTTCTTCCCCCTCCATTTCTTTCATGCTCTGGAGTTTTGATGACGATAGCTAAATGTCCTTGTTATCCTGTTTGTTGACCAGCCTTCGTCTAGCCGAACATTATTATTCCAGACATGTTCAACTAAGAAGTGCGAAAGGAATATCTACCTACCCATTTTTATAACCCCCCCCGATACACCCTTATCTGCTAACGTTTTTGATTTCTTGTACCCATACCTGCAACGTAAGACTGCTCATTTCTATAATCCAGATGACTAACGCACAATTGTCTTCACAGAGCGGCGGCGGTGCCGTGGGGGGCATGCGCCGGCGGCGCTGAGGCATGAGCGCGGCGCGCGCGCCGGATCCCCGCGACCCACCGCGCCATCACCGCCAACACCCTCAGGTAACTTCTACTCACTTTACAAGTAAGCTAGAATAAGTTATACTAAGGTTCTATGAGATAAACGGGTAAAAACGTAAGTTAATTTTAAGTATTAGAGCGTTGAACTTAACCCCCGTCTTCTGTAAAGCTGGGAGAAGACTTCGGTCTTCTGAAAGCTACGAGAAGACTTTGGTCTTTTCAAAGTCAGGATCAGAACATAAGACAATTCTGCCGAAATTAATTTCGTAGTGATCATCTATAGGTAGCCTAAAGAGGAGACGGTCTTCTGAAAGCTTAATGCCCATTTTCACCAACAAATACCTAAATTAAGGGATCCCCTAAGTGCATTTACGGAACACTTTGAATTTCATTTTCACCAAAGTTTAGGTATCCCTTATCCATAGTTATTTATGTCAAAATTGGGAGAGCCCTTATTCTAAGTGGCACTTAGATTAAGAGATTGTTGGTGAAAATGGGCATCAGTTACATATCAAGTCCGCTTATAATTAATTTTGTAGTGTTGAAGCACGATAGAAGTTCAATGTTCAAAATGCGGTTCATAGAAATGGTTCTATTGTGTCCGTGACGTGGACAGTGAATTGTTTAAATATTCTATGTTCACATCAGGTATGGGATATTCAAGGAACAACAATATCCTAAAGTAGGTTGTTGTTTACCATTTGAAAAGGCTCATAGAAGACGGGGGTGAGGTAAGGTAAATCCAGTCACTTGTAATTTTGAACTAATGGACTGCTATAGTCGAAGCTTTAACATTTTAGAAGATTGTAACTCTTTTAACTTTTTCATAAGATTTAATCCTTTTTAACCAACTTTATTCGGCAGTTGGACAGGTCGTCGCACTTTTGCCGACATAACTTGACTCTGTGAACTTAAAAGTTTACTTTATTTATGCGAAAAATCAACGTTGATTGTTGATAAAATTGTTATTAGGGACATTGCGTAGTTCGTAGTCCCTATATGTCGATGATGTAGTTTTCAAGGGCAATTATTTCTATTATAGTCCATAAAATACGATTGTTTTCTAAACCAATTATCGTATTTCCCATAACTACATTTTAACCTCTACTATCTACCATTAAAACACACAAATACTTAAGTAAATACCTTAATAAAATAAATAAACCCAAAAAACTTGACCCAAAAGGCATCAATTACAATAAATAAACTGCAATTACGCCATTTTTTGCACCGTTCGTCTATTGTTTCAAGTAATAAGCCCAAACGTCTATTATAGTACGTTTTCGTAGAATTGGCACGAGCTCGGCTAAATTGCGCGGACGCACGCGATATCAACCCGATCCGTTTGATTTTAATTGACAAACGGATTTATAATTAGAATTATATGCTGCTTTATATGTTTATGTGATTATGTGGCCATTTCGCGACACCCACACTATGTGGAGCGATGGTGCTATTTTTTCTGCTTGATTAGTTTTCGGGTCATTAAGTATTGATTAATTGTTGTTTCTTTTGTTTGTTTCAATGACTCATGTTTACCTACTCTTTATATGTATCGAATTGATATTTGGCCTCTTCGATGATTTTATTAATAGTAAAACATTGTTATGGATATGATTATGGTTTCAGTATGATAAAATTTACAGGAATCTTTATAATTATCTTCGAGATTTAGAATCAAAGTAGGCTTAGCTTAAGTTTGAACCGTCCGGGTAGTGTTAAAACAAGAAAATGAACAGGACAGATTGGAATTATATTAAAACCATCAAAATATGATTGATCTATGATCCAATCGTCGTTAGAAACAGAATTATTTATATGGCAGGTGAATAATACACATATTAATATCATATCATAAATATAGCCATAAATCACGAAAAGCCTAGTTTAGTTTGTCATTCCAAATCCATATATCCGTAAATATATCATTCCGTAAGATGATGATGTCCTCCTTGCCGATTACCGGCCACGGCGGCTGTCTCATATTAGATGAGAGATCAGCCATTTCCATTAATTTAAGAGCCCAGCTCTTGTCGGTGCAGCTCCTTCCATTTACACCTATCTAGCGCCAACTCCTGAACTTCCTTATCAGCCATCTACGCAGGTCATATTACCTATAGTGCACGAGCATTTGCGCAGACACAAGTGCACTCACTATTCCCTCATTCTCATAGCCCGATGGGACACGACCGGAGAGAGGTCAGGCGCAGGACCGAAATAAATCTATAGTATTTGTAGGCTTATTATTCAATTTAAAGTCCCCTTTGCGACAATAAGCGCATAGGCACTAACTAAATTTCCTTCTCGATAGATGCTGCAAATTACAACCTCATTGTTGTTATGACCTCTGATGAATTATTATAAAATACTCTTACACTTTCCTTTGACTCTTTTGATGCCCAACTTTTTGTTAAATGCCTATGAAAATCGTACTTATGCCATTAGTAATCTGTGCTTATGCCGTCATCAAAATCTATCGACTTGTCTATTGAGTACAAAATGTAGTCACATCACTATTGCAATAGATCATTTGACAGCTTCTATCGTCAGTCGTTTGGCTATCACTGTAGTGTCAATCTTGGTCAGCTGAGATTTTTAGAGGACCTGTAGAAATAGTACCAACGATGGTAGAAATTGAAAGTAATTCTTGTGTTACTCTAGTGTCCATTTGATGATCGTAGTTAGTGTTAAAAGTGGTATAATTTTGTGTTAGTAACAATGCAAGGATGTGTGCCTTGGAAACATAAGTGGTGCCATCCTGAGGAATTAATATATGGAGTAAGAGTTCTATGATATTTGTCATTTGTTTGAGATCTTATTATCTAGTTAATCATTTGTCGTGATTAGCTTTGTATATCAATGCTGTATCATTGGGTCTTAATGATTTATTATCCTTATACCTAGATGTAACGAGTTTCCGAAATAAGCCGGTTTTTATTTACATATATGTATGAACAAGCTTTTGACGAAGGAAAACGTGCTATGTGTTCTTCTTCATGCAAACCAAAGGCATTTTTTGTCTACCCCTATTTTACAGCATGATATGCAAAAACCATAATTTAAATCTTTTTAACATTAATTATCTTCAAACATTGACGTAAATATTAAGTTTCAATTACTTTTGGTATACACATGTTAATTAACACACCCCTCCCCCGTCGGTGGGCGTGGCGAGTCATGCGCTCGCGCCGTTCCATGAATCGCACAAGGCCGTCTGACCCACTGATATAATTTCTTTGCTGTGTTGTCTGTCTGCTTGCCTCTGTGTGACGTCCGTGCACAAATGTTATTAGGAACACACATAACTTCCTACAGTTGTCGGTCTTCGCACGCATACATGCGTACATTTTAGTTGCTTTGAATATAAGGTGGAAGGTAGCGCGAAGCCTGCTTAGGTCTATGTGTAAACAAATATGGCATTGAATGCATGTGTGTGTGCGTTTGGAAGTCTTTGAGGAAAGAGAAGCAGAACGATGTATCTTTGTTTGTGTGCGTGAACGCTGCAGAACCGCTAAGGAAAAGCATGGACCTGAATTTTGCCTTATTTTCCATTGTCTGGGCTCAGGTAATAGGCGTTATATATGGTTCTAGATCGATGGATCACTACGGGATTTAAAGATCATTTTTTGTTGAATGAATAAAGGTCATGTGAAGCTTGTAGATTCTATAAGGTTACTAATGCAGTCGATCCTCAAGGCCGGTCTTTGTTTATTTTTGCGTTCTCACCCATTTGAAACAGATTTAATTGGCATGACCAACCAGCAATCAAATAAGGGCATTGTTCTATTAATCATGTAAACGTTTTCAACTTCTGGGAAGCCTGCTTAAGCTATTTCTAATATTCGCTCCCAAATATCAAGTCGAGCCGAGCACATAATAACCCAATTAGATAGCCGATACTTTGTCAAAGTTTTTCTCCGTCTTACGTAAGAATATCGTACATAACTGTGCCTGCCGGGAACCGAAGGCGCATACCTTCGCAGCCGCGCCGCTCGCGAATAATTCAGTAGTTTCTGAGAAACATTGGCGGCGTCGTAATAAATTTAGAGCTTCGGACCCCTCATTATGCGGTACTGCCTACATTCCGAAGGCATACAGTTTGCCGAATAAAAAGTTACGAATCCGACTATTGTTTAGAGGTACGCGACTTTAGAAGGGTTAGAGAGGACATCCCGTAAACGTGTACTTACAACATATTATTATTCTGCAATTAAGAGGATTGTATTGTGAAGACAAGTTTTTCTTTGTTTTAGACCACAATCCTTTAAACATGGGTTTCTTTAATAGAACTACACTACTAGTAGAAACATAAGGCACAACATTCGCGTGTCATTCATTTGTATTGTTGTCTTACCTATTTATTTTTCCGCTGTAAAACTTAGTTTTTAGCTTTATTTAACAATCAACTTTGTATTAATACATTTTCATGTACCTACACATTTCCATGTCCAGCTTCAAAGAAGATGCTTTCTCACCAAAGACTATAAAACCACTTGACTGCGCATACAGTGCCCCGACGCTCGCCAAAAGTTAGTGATTTTGCGCGTACTATAAGGCTACGATCAGTACGATCCTTTAGTAGCGACCGTGAACTGACCAATAGTAGCCGCGGATTATGCCGCGTCCCCCCGCCCGCAGTGGTGAGTCGTGTTCTTAGAAGAAATTGGCGAGTGCGCTCTCTAGCGGTTATTTACTTTATGTTTCTCACCTACTCATTGTTCATGCAGATTCCTACAGAAGGACCGACAAAGTGATATTTCGTAGGTGATAGTCGTAGTTCTACGAACGTTCAGCTTGTCTATCCGTCTGGCGGAAAGTCGACGGAAGCCGACATCACTGAGAAAACCCTGTGACTCATCAACATCATGAAACTTCGTTACTCATCAAGCTATTTCATTTTGTGAAAGTATCACCTGCTTTGTTTTATCGCTTGAAAACTATTTTAGGCTTGAAGTTGCGAGTGTTTTCTTAAAAGTTGCCTAAAATACTTATCAAGTCGAATAACGTTAAGTGCACACCTTATATCTTGCTTATATCCAGTTTTATATTCAGTTTTTCAGTCGGACCATAAAAATCTTGTTGTTTAAAAAACTTCTAGATCTTAGTGGTCATACAGTTGAACAACAATTTTTATAGACTCTTCAAAATTGTACTGGACATTAATTAAAAATAATTTGTATGTAAAGATCGCGCCACTGTCCACTCCATACTTTCCTAACTCTTTACCTATACATTTGACCGTCTGAAGCCCTTGTAAATAAGACGCGGAAACAAAGCGCTTCAAATGTTCACTGTCCCCAACAAAACGACTCTAGCATTATTCCAGACATTTTTCTAAGTCAATTAAATACAGCCCAAAATGGCGGTGAGTCAACTGTTGATTTTTTGACCAGCGAGGTGCCGGCGACAGTTATCAGGACAACAGAATTTATAAATAAGGAGTTAGGAATTGCATTAATAAATTAGGCTTTCGATAGAATAGTGCCAGTTATGTATATTTTATGTAGATATGAAAATGTTTTTTATTTATTAAAAGTTTTCACTTAGGTAAATAGTTTTCTTAGCTAATATTTATTTCTAGAATTTATTGGTTGGTTATGTACCTAAATTAATTGTCTTCTAATCATATTTCATGTCAATCATTTCATTGTTATCACTCATGTTAATTTCACTGTGTCTACTAGCTTTTGTTTTTTTATAACATTAGGTGGTAGGTCCTTACACAGTGTAAAACTGTATTTCCACATCGACTCGTAACTTTTCATTCAGCAAGCAGATTTTTCTATAAATTTCCAGAAGTTTTTAAATCTACCCATGTTTGTTCCTATTTTAATTGTGGTTTAAAATACTAAATGGCCAAAAAAATTAATTATGAACTCTCAAAATTAACATTCAAACCATCACCATCACCTACCAATATAATAATTATTATTTTGATTAATATTTCAACGGCCAACAACAGCTACATCTACCCTAAATATCTAACAGTTATTATAATAGTATGTAGCGGGATATTCGCGATTCCTTAACCAAAAGAAATACTCGTTCGGATAATAGCAGCCCAAAACCGTCTCGCATTGTTTTCTATTTTGGTGTTTTTGTGCAAAAAACATTTGAATATTCTAATGGATCGAAAGCAAAAAGTTTTAAATCGTCGCAATTTGAGGGAAAATGTTTTGGGCATGGAGTGAATGTTTTTGGCTGTATGTATCATGTTGGACCCTACGCTGAATAAAAAAGCTTTAAAGCTGAGCAATTAGTAGGTTTCCATTGTCTGTAAAGTATGATGCTGAATTCTTAGTATCTATTCAAATATTTCAGATGAGCCATATTTGAGTTCATTTGGAGGAACAGCTTTCGTGAATGCGAAGATGTTGACGAAAATCCCAAACAAATTAGAGAAGTTATGGTTAGGGACATACTAGTATTCAATCAACTTTAACTAGCAGAAGACAGCTGACGGTCAAGAAACTGGTACTAAAAATCTTATTTGCTTGTACAAATGCTATCTTTATTTCACAGCCCAAGATAGTTATCTCATAAATAACTGAAGTACGGCCGTAGTTACAAATAAATATAAAATGTAAACAGCTCATCGGACGCCATAAAGGTGCCCACACGCGGACTAATGATCCCGCGCAGATTTATAGACCATAAATAATGTTACTTACGCGTAATGACCATATGGGTGTACAGAACTGGTAGGACCGACAGTTTAGACTTGGAACAAAAATACGAATTTGTATGGTGCTCCTTAGACATTGTGGGGATGAGTTACGATTTTTCCACTTACGATGGCTTCATTAAATGCAGGGTATCTTTATATATGTCTGTTATATGCCAAATTGTGTGCAATAAGGTTTTGGAAGCTATTATGAAAGGATTGTGTTTGGGTGAAAATTACAGTTTTTTAGATGAATTGGGCAGGCTGGCAGACAAGCAAAGTATCTATGTGTACCTGGGTCTTCTTTTATACTTTATAAATCTGATTTATTTCATTTTACATTTCACAAGTCTCCCATTGATGACTGTCTTATCTTGGGCATACAAAATCTAGTTGAGTCCACAGTTTACCTAGTCAAACCCTTTTCCCAGTTGACTAATTACAATTATATGGCCAGTCATCTGCGCATACGCACCGCTCTCGTTATTGAGATGTACAGACTACACACAATTGTTTTTTTATTCCAGGAATTTATTGTTGTTCGTATATCAGTTGTTTCTTATTTCTTTTGGGATAGCAAAGAGCTCGTATTGTTGATTAATTCCGTAAATTAATCTGCACTTTTATGTTTTATGTGTTTGTTAAAATCACGTGATTAATTTATCCTTGTCTGTTCGTATTGTACATGATATTTTAATTACTTACACATTCTACTAGCCAATAATAAAAAGATCCCGGCGAATTGAGAATCTCCTCCTTTTTTTGAAGTCGGTTGAAAATGGCGTCTCTCAATTCGTCATCTTTTCGACCAAATCTGATCCTTTATTTGAAGCTGTGTAAAGTTCATTGAGTATTTTCCGTTTTAATTATAAAAAGAGCTTAATTTTACGAACGACATAATAAAACAAAGGACATTGTTCCGGCTCCATACATGTTCTGCCTAAGAACCGTTCGAATGGAAAGTGACTTCTATTAACTCTTTAAATTATATGGAATCCTATGAAATAAGTTTTCACGAACGGACACTTCAGGAAACTAAAATAATTACGAAAAAAGTTAATATTTTGAGGTTATAAATAAAAAATAACCAAGCTTGCGTGAAATATCAGAGTAGTATTAATTAAAAATCAAACTACACTATACAAAATATCAACAATACTATGTACAGGTCTATATGTTCTCTTCTAGATCTAGGGAAAGACTACTCTACTAGATACTAGGAAAAGAGATAGTACCTAGTCAAGTTTAAGATAATTCTTTGACAATGATCATTTTATAAAGTTGCATTTTCTGTCTGTCCCTATGAATGCTTTAGATCTTTAAAACTACGCAATGGATTTGGGTGCGATTTTTTTTAATAGATAGAGTAGGTCAAGAGGAAGGTTTACACCAAGGTTTTACATTGCCACCGTGCGAAGACGGGCCGTGTGACTAGTTTTCATAAATGCTTAGAATTTGTATGAAAAACAACTACCTAAACGCTTTTGCTTTCAACGTTACGTTTCTTAATATATAGTGAATCCACTTTGGATTTGTGATAAAACGCATGAGTATCCAAAATGGAAGAGTTCCATTCACCACAATTCATAAAATATCGATGTTATTACGATGGAGAATTATTTATTTAAATGATTGTTACTACTTTTATATTAGACAGTTACCTAGCTATCTACATGCCATAAGGCGGGAATCGAACCCTCGGTCTATTACCAAGAAGGCACAGACCATACTAAAAATGTCATTACCACACAAAATAATTTAACAGTTAAAGTAAGGTTTACCAATAACAATGAAAGAGGTTTTCGAGGATGTGCAATAAAAACAATATTTATATTCAATTAAAGGTTTTTAATCATCAATATTTCTCAATAATATATTATCTAAGAACTGAGCAGGGGGTTCAATTGAATTTTGGTATCTCGCCCAGCTTAAATACCAAATTATAGTCATTATGTGGGCACAACAGCCCACTGTTCTACGCCCAACGATACAATTGCAACAGTAATGCCTGATGGTAGGGGCTTCTTACAAAGTACACAATTGCGTCCAACAGTGCATTGCATCTTATTATGCTCGACTGCTTCAGACCAACACGTCGTACATACAAGGTCATGAGCTTTAACCTGCAATAAATAAATACAATAAAACATTAGTAAATGTCAAGTAACTTGCAATTGTGGCAATTAATTTGAAAACCGAGAAATTGTGTGCTTATGAAAACATAAGTAGGTAGTAACATTCTTATCAAAATTAGAAAAACACTTTCGTAGACCACTTACCATACGGGGAACAGTCCATTGTTGTATGCAACGAAGTATATCTTCGTTTTCTAATACCAAAGAACCTCCAGCAGATCCACAATTTATACAATATACTATATTTTGAATCCATTGTTGTAATTATAATACAACTAAATTCGATCACAGACAGAGCAATATCCGAAAATGCCAGGAAAATCCAGTCCTTTACACACAGCCGAGTCTACCAAGTACGCAATCTAATCGGAGTCCGTAATCAAGCCAAAGTTGTTAGAATAAAACCATGAAACGCATAGAAAATCACAAAAGAAACTATAGTCGCAAAGCAATCAAATCAAACTGACTTCTAGCAAACTGACTGAAGTACACCAGTGTTGCCAATTACGAAAACTATAATCCTACTCGAATGCCAAGCTAGAAATTCGCGATTTCGCTTAAAACATATAGAATACTAGTTTTTTTCTAGCTAGTCAATTTAGGTATTTAAATGAATAAAGTGTTAGCAACTAATTTTAATAACCGACTTCGGAAAGGAGGTTCTCAATTCGGTCCGTATTTACCGAAATCGCGAAAACTTCCGAAACTGGCAGCACTGGCTGACGGAAACATTTTATAAGGCATCAATAATTGTGACCCAACTTTTTTTTTGGAATTTATTTATTTGAAGTGTCCGTGGAAAACTAAAATATGTTTCAAACAATAAAAAATTAAATGAAAATTATAGTATAATTTATATTCACATCGTTTCTTAGGCCAAAATTGAACAATGTCCTTTACTTACTTACAGACATATATTACAAAATGGAGTTGTTATTTTTATCCTAGTCGCCAACCCAATTAATATTATTGGAATATTTCGTAGAACGGCTATCTCAAGCTTTAATTCTCCAAGTAATTTACAATATACAGTAAATTGACGATTAATTTTGCGTCTTTGCACTTGGTTTTTATAATATACTTTTATTACTGTCTGACCAGTTGTAAATAGAATTTATTGGTCTACGAATTATTTTGTGAGGTTTATTTTGTTCATGTAAATCCATGTTTTTTGTTGTTCGGTCGTATTTATTACTCGGGTTTTATGTAGTATGTAAAGTGTCAGTATGTGGTGCATTTACCCTACTCGTTATTTTCCGATAACGATACTTTTATGACGAGAAGTAATTGAATGATGATCAGATTTTTCGACAAAATCTGTGTAAAAGTCTACTCCTAATTTTAATTAAATAAATTAACGGCGAGTTGCACCATTTAACTATAAAGTTGAACAAACCATAACCAGTCGTGAAATTGCCGCCAGTAGGTCAAATCGGTGAATTGAAAACTTAAAATGGTTCATTTATCCTTATAGTTAAGTTGTGCAAATTACTGTAAGTGTATCTACCATAAAGTCATTTATTAAAAAGTTCACTTTCATTACTTTATTCATTTATGATCCTTTATTAAAACACGGAATTTGTCAAAATATTCTAACATACCTACAATAAATACCTAAAAACTTAAACCTGACTTGACGCTTGCTTCCAATTAAACGTAATTATCCTACGAATTACTATGTAAGTCTGTTTATAGCGGGTCTATGAACTCTCCATCAATAAGTTTACGATTCTATTCCAAGTGCGAACAGTTGACTCACACTTGTTTTGACAAACGTTTTCTTGATTCTAAACGATTCTTAGTTGTCATCTTATATTGTAATGCCCAATTTGGTAGTCGTGTATTGTTCAATGGTAATTTTTGGGTAGATAGTAGATTTATTGGAAGCTGCTATAAGCTGTAAGCTATTTTGTTGTTACTTGTGTTTTCGGTGTATGAAGTAAAATTGCGAGCATTCAGGGAGTGCTTTCTCTGTAATAGATGAATTTATTATAAATAGAACTATGGATTTTTTGACCTCACCTGCAAATTGACAACAGTTTTAAGTATAATTGTGATTGCAACGCTTAGGTTAATGATGATAAAGATTTAGAAACAAAAATAAGACTAAAAGATGAATAAAGATTAATCAAACATAGGACCTCATATACCCAATCAAATATTATTCAGGATACCATAAAAGTCAGACCAACGACACAGTCATATGTACCTTACGAACTTATTCAAATCTGTTTCTATGCAGTCTACCTAGGTACATAGCTACCAACATGTAGTTTTGCTCATTCCGCGCGCACATGCGCATAATTGCACCGACACATTAAGTTTTGCCCCTTTGAAGTTAATTGGGAGCTAAGTCGCCATTTTAATGAGCAACGCTATTTATACTGAGCAGTGCTGGACGGTACTGCTGTATGTATGTCGGTAGGTACTTATATTTAGATTCCTCTGAGGATGGTAGACGATACGGTGCCGTTCGTGGTTAGAAATGTAAGGGTGAAATGTTTTATTCTATATGTGTTGTTTATTTTACAGTGTTTATAATAACATTACCTGGAATAAAGGATAAAATAAAATGTTATTTAGGATTTTTACATGTTATTATAATAAAAAAAAATCTATACAAAAGGAGGCCCTTTTGCTAGCCATGCTGAAAAGAGATTCTGGGACTGAAAAAATAATTATCTTCTATCTACTCTAACGCTTGCTGTTTTCTGTACTAACCTTCATTTGCAAATGCATGCTGACACCAGAAAACTATCAAACAATAAATGTACTATTTATAACATATTCGTTAACAGTTTTATCTATTGCTCTGTGGGCGTAGTGTTAGACTCAACATAGTTGCTAATATTATTCCTTATAGGATGGGTAATTCTAACGCAGTGTGGGCAGACGTTATCTTCCGACCCAAATGGTGCTAATTTACGTGACAAAAATATTACTGTTGTATATTTTACTTCTTACTTTATGACAAGTTTTGCTCTTCGTATGATGTAATAATAAAGTTTAAACAAATTCTATGGATGAGGTTTTTTCTAGATTGCTAAGCCAGATCCCTGGAAGCCTCAAGTTCAGTATTCTGGTTGTGCTTATAACATCTCCATTCCTAGAATATTAAGCCATCATTAATAGTAAAATAGTAATTGTAAATACAATTCGAAGTCAGCTTTTTTGAGAAAAATGACTACTGAGTTAGTAGGCCATCCATATGGTAAGATGATGGGACTTAGATTTTCTAGTTACTTCGATCTGAAATCTTATTAAATCATAACTAATGATATTGCTTCCAATAACCATAAGTCAATGAATTAATTAAAGCATAAAAACAGCACTGCTCCAGTTAATTAACGAAAACATATTAATTTCTGTCACAAAAATCCAAAAATAACAAACAAAATTAACCCAGTTTTCCATGTTTACCTCCGAAACCTGTCCACTATAGTGTACAAAGGTATACTTGTGTTGGTTTGTGCGTATCCTGCGCTCGCGCCGATCCCGCGGGACCCGCTACGCAACGGGATCCTGCGTGAACCAGTTCCCGTTTTTTTGTATGTGTTTTGAAAGCTTTTCTTTGAACAGTAGTGGGTTGATAATAGCAAGGTGCGTGCTGCGTTTGCGCAGGTTATACGCTCTTTATTTTTATGTTAATATGCTTTATTTGTTGGAGTACTTTGACTGATTTTGTGTAGGTTTTTTGGTATAATAAATTGTAAGGGGTTTAAAAAAAAAATTAAGTGGTAGACCTCCCAAGGGTGCATACAGTCTATTTAATATACGCTACTACAGATTTATTGAAATAGCGCTTTATGCACCAAAGGGAGAAAAGAAAATTTAGGAACTTTCTGAAAGGCATGTGACGTCATCTAAACCCAACGGATCTCGCGGATAACATTTCGTTTTACTCAATTTCGCGTGTAGTAATAGGTACATATTTGGGTTGTATAATTATTAAGATTATACAACCCAAATAAGTACTTATTTTTTTGTGATCTATTCGTCTAGTTTTTATACAAATCTGTGATTAAAATAACTTGCTTTCTATAGATAGTCCATAAAACAATAAAATTGAATAAATTACTGCTGGTCTTAATGACCGTCACTATTAATTTTATGCGGTAGTTGTCTAGACTGGTAAATAGTTAAATATTTCTATAGCTATAGGTACTAATAAATATTATAATCGCGAATATCGTGAACGTCAGTATGTTTGTTTTCATTCTTTCTTTTTATCTTTTTTTCACATATAATTCACTTAACAGAAATGTATGTCTTGGAGATACATTTCTGTTAAACTTAATGGTTATTTGAGTATGTAGATAGGTAAATCCACTACTACCATCCACTGAATATAGGCCTTCTGCTTATGAGGAGTTCATGATGTGAATCTTCCCTCATGATGGAAGTACTCAGAAACCTCTATTTTTATACTGTGAATATATTATTGAAGCTACGTTATGTGTGCATACTCCAAAAACGAACGTCGCTGCAAGCAAAACTAGTATGAGGAGCAAATGGCAGACGTCATTCACAATCTGCTCCAGTCCAAAGTTATTTACGGCAATATTATATTCATATTGTTATTTTGCCTACATTTAAAGGCAGGTGCGTTGAACGCGTAGAATATTTCAATATTTCCCATAAATATAAACAAGATTTTACTAAAGATGTGTGAGTTCAGTGTATGAATTATTCACGAGCACTATTGAAACCTATTGATGTGGGTTGGTGTATTGGTTGTTGGTCGTCTGAGCCCGGCCAATGTTGGTGACAAATGTCTGGGTGCTCAAAAGTGGAGCATTTGATGAGCGCTTAAGTTTTGTAATGCTATTAATGTTGATTACGTAATGCCTAGTTTTATGTATCATAAACCAATATATTTTGTTGCATGACTATCCTTAGTTTGTATTTTACTTGGGATTTTTTAGAAAGGAAATTGCATATCTCGCAAACTTGTTTAGGTGTTGTGATGAACTAGAATATGGATACTTAATTGTGTTGATAACGTTGGCAAAATTAAAAGTTTAATTTTATTGCTCTACAAAGATAAGAGATTCACAGCCTGGCTGTTATTTTCAAAACAATATGAGAAAATTATTCAAATTCAATGACGTCACAAGCCAACAATTTGATGGTGCCCAACATTGGTTTCAATAGGCCACAGATGATGTTCAAATTAAATAAATTATCGCAGCACAATAGAAAGTCGCACAAAACAGGAAACATAATATATACCTATTATAATATAAATAGTTCTATCTCTGTGGTCGAGGTTTCGTACTGATTTTTATTTAAATCATGTAAATGTGTGGCTAGTAAATTAGCGAGTTTGATAAGCGGATAGCTATAAAATTGTTTTGGTAACCCACCTGCTCGATAAGTAAATTGTCTATTAGCAAAGTTCACAAAACATTTTTTCAGCACAGGTTTTGTGCTGAAAAAATATGACTACATCGGTAGGGGTAAGTTGCAGCAGGATCTTTTCCTGCTGCAACTTAGAGGTGTCAAGCTCCTATACCAAGTGTGACAGTTTCGTGACTGTCATCAATAGAAATCTCAAATAATCACCAACTCTAACTAAGGTAATTAAGGTAGTTTAGCGTAAGCCACAAAATACGTTATTTTATTATTTTAACACAAATAATAAAAAAAACACATCGTTGATTTATTGCTCAAGATTAAACCTACTGAAAAATATTTGACGCCCTACAAATATATCTGTTCTTATGGCCCCACCGTAAGCCCATCGCGACGATCACGCGCATATAGGTTTCACCGTTACTCGTAAATTTATGAATTTTGGAAATCAATACTAGTTGGTCTTGCGTAAATTACTTTTGTGGCATTTACATTTAGATGTCTGCCTACCGTATAATGAATGTATGAATGTGTGTGGTTAGTATGAACGAAGTAAGTCGCGACTTGATAGGAGCACGTATAAGTGAGTAAAGGTACTGTCTTCATTACACATCTTAAGTAAACTCGTAATATACCTGATAATATAATCCAATAACCTAGGATTTAAGTACTTTATATAGTGCAATTTTTTTCTGTACATTAAATAACTAAAATGGATTAAAAGAAAATCATAGTTGTATCGGAAACGGATCAAACTTTTGGTAGGCATATTCACGACAGCCTTTGCCAAAGTGTATGAAGTTTCAGTTCGAAAGTGAAACGGTGAGAAAAAAGTAACATATCTGAAATGTATCTTCATTTATGCAAAAAAACTTACGCAACACGTTGTCACAGCTTACATTCTTTGATTACATTAGTTAAAATCAAAGTTCATGGATTTTATAGGTTCGAAGGAGGTTGATTGTGCCTAATGCGGATATAAAACATAAAATATCGCGGATATTGTCAATAGTTATGTTTTCTATAGCTGTGTTTCGTAAGCGTAGGCTTCGAGATATATGGCTTATGGCTTGTAGTTTTTTTTTTACATTTTAATGATGTTATAGGATTTATGGGCGGTGATGAGAATAGTTTTCCCTATTAGACCTTTCTCTGAACAGTTTTATTTTGCATGTTAAGTATGTCGGTCCTTATTGAATACATAGTCATAAAACCACTGTGATTTACGAGTGTTTTATAGAGCATTTTGTAGTTCGTACAGAAATCACCCGTTAAGTTATCATCATACCCCCTAGGATTGTCAGACCTTCACCGACTAAAACCGTTGTTCCTTCTGGGGCCCTTTGAGTACCTAGTAGTGGCTGCAAATATATTCTCACCTTATGTATATTTCGTTTAAAACAGAGTTGTAAATGAAAAACCGTAATCCAATAAAAGCTTACTCCTACATTCTAATTCAACAGTAAAACATCTCCAACTTAAGATTACATCGGCTTATTCACGAACATTACAAAACATTAGACATTTAATTGCGAAACGCCATTACCGTAAGTTATTTTTATAGATATCTATATATTTACGACGCGAGTACGTGTTTAAGCTCATGTGAAAGGCATTACACCACCTTTTGGCTCGAAGTCGGTTTATGTTGGTGTTATATGACAGTGTTAAAAATTTTATTGTCTATGTAGGCGTAGGCTCTTATGCTAAAACTCATAGAGATCTTCTTATATTAGTTTTAATGTAAGTTTGAAGATAATCTGGTCTGTGTTGAGCTCTCGTTTGAAAGTAGTTGTTAGAAGATTAGATTGGTATTGTTTTATTTGCCTTCGTTAGTTAGCCGTTTTAGTGAGGCTGTATTTTATTTTTTGTAGAACAATGTGCTTTGAATTTAATGTGCGTCTGTAATGTTTTGATGATGATTTGTTGTTGGGAATATTATGGTTAGAGGTGGGTAGTCATGGTATCAATAATATAATTTATACACTCTTTCTCAGAAATAATTTACAATCTGTTTCTAATTTGATTAGGCGTCTGGGCCTTAGAAAACCGTTATAACTTAATACCAAATCTACATCTAAAATTCGCAATTTCGTCCTTTATTTATACCAAATTATCATACTCACATTTTGAGCACCTGTCGTTTTCGAAGCTATCAAATAAAATAATTTAAAAAACAAACAAGTGTAGCATCTGCCGGGACACGTGCTCGCGGCGCGAAGGCTGCGCAGGAAGTGGGTCACCGTGCCCTTGACTCTGGCGGGCGCATGCGCGAGAAACAAAAAGAGCGCAGACCGGCTGCGCCCGCGCCGCCCTGCGTGGCCTTGGCATTGGGCGTTGGAACAATTGCGAATTTTTTGATGGGTTGCCAGATTAGTTGGGTGATTGTTGGTAACGGGTATTTAATGTTACTTTTTGTACTGTTGGTTAAGTGGAATGTAGAGTGAAATAAGCAAAGAAGATGTGGTGAAGAAATACTTAAGAAGTTCAGAGGTTATTACCGATTTATATAAGTAAGCAAATATTCATGTCATTTGCGAAAGTGAATTTCGCTGGATGCACTATCCACTAACAACCCTTCTCAATATTACTGATATTTAATCGTTATGCCTCACAATATACCACTCCCCTCAATAAATATTTTAAGGCAGTATCATATGAGTGTCCTGGCAACACCGTCTCGCCGGGGGTCACCTTCCGGCGCGTCGCGGGCGCACGCGATAATTGTTATTATTAACGATCAAAGAGTCGCCGGCGGCAGGTGGGGCGAACAACTCTTGCTTTTGCGCAGATTTTGATACTTCGCCATATTGACAGGGGATAGTGAAAGTTGGGTATTATTTGAAAGGGGAATTTGAAGTACCGAATTTCGAATAGTCTTCGGAGGAATATTTTTTTCCCTCTTTAAGTGATAGAATGCTTTTGGAAGTTGAATCTGTTCAAAGGCAGTCGATACGGGTAGCCAGAAATTCTGACAACCGGTCTTACTAAGGGGTATCGGGTTATCCGGATGACTGTGTTGAGGAGCTCAGATAGCCAATAGCTCCATGTAAAACACTGATACTCAGCCGCATACTGAAAGCTGACCGCAACATATTTGGGAAAAGGTTGGTCAGACGATGATCACAAAATAAAGTGATATGCGTCAAATTCTGCATAGAGGATTTTTGAAATCAGGTTGGTCTCGATGACAACGGATCATGCTAAAGACTATTATTAGATCAATTTATTGCTGTTTTATTCGCAAGGATAAAGAACCTTTTTTTAAACCTGCAGGTTTTTGGTAATTTATGTAGGTACTGGGGAAATACATATCTAAGATAATCGAACAAGTAATGAGGAAAATTGCAATGTTTTGACAAGATTCAGATTTACCTGTACTGAACATGTGTGTTAATTAATTCAGATAACAATAAATTTTAAAGTGTTTTGCGTCAGAGAATGATTAATATTTATAGATGCTGCTACTCCGAATTTTATTGCATGCTATTTTTTTAAATAAACCCCCGTAATTACCTATTACTCATTCACCTGCCTTTTAAAAGAGCAAAGTACTTTTAACAAGGGTACCCAAAATGTAAACAAGGACCAAAATGCTCAAAAGTTATCGAACAAAAAGTTTTAACAAAACATAATCTGTAACTTATCTGTCCCTAAACGGAATCACATTCCCACACACACTTGGCCATATCCAAATAAAAATAATGTACCAACATTACGAACCTATATGATGACGTCAGCCCCCCCAAATATCCATTTGCGCGCGCATTTGATACTTCAAAGCGTACGAGCATTTCGAAAAAAGAACACGAATGCTTTTAATAAGTTAATCTTGAAGCTCTAATGAAACGTCACGCTGCGACAGAGATGAAGTTCTGTACTTGTATTACAAGCTTAGCAAACAGTTTGTGCAACCCTTAGCGCTGTAAAAATAAGGGTGGTAATTGCATGATGTTGATATCGTTCAATTTGGTATAAGTGTGAAGGAAATAAACAATACGAGTGGAAAGATGGCGCGATAAGAGGTACCTGAGTGTTCGTAGGGTTGTGCACACAACGTTCTTTGTGGAAAATGGTTTGGTAATGGATTTTTGTAAGTTCTCGAGTTATGGGTGATTCGTTGTGAGGGCTGCGATTGTGATCAGCGAGCCCTTTCGATCCTTAATCGATATTTTGATCGCGATTTGCTGGTGTCACGTTTTTGTAGTTGATCGCGTCCGTCATTTTGGGTTTCTGTATATTTTTTTTCGGGATTCTGTACGTGACTGTTATCGCTATTTTAAAAACACCGTGTGAACAAGTTATGAAGACCTCGCAATTTGGTATCGCAAACTTAAGAAATAAGACTTTATTATGAGGTCAGCCTCATGAAAAGGAGGTTGATTAATCTAAGTCATCACTGACTTATCCTACAAAAGCATTCTTTGAATCTATGTAGAGGTAGTTTCACTGTGTAGTGGCACTTGTTTTACATTTCTAATCGTTTCAAAGTGGTTGTTATCAACCTTGGGTTGGTTTCCCGCAGCCCTACACATCCGCGAATGTGAAGTGTTGAACACAGCGAAATTGATATTATATTATATTAGGATTCAACTCACGCGCCGCCGTCATCCGAGCCTGCGTCTCGCAGCAACTTGCCTTTGAAAGTTTATACCACAATCATTGGGATTTAGATACAAGATTAGAACTAATGGTAAGAGTACCTAATCTGATTTTAGGTAGTCTATATGAGGACTGTCTAAGATAAATATGTCTGTGGAGTAGTGTACCGTGAGAGAATGATCTGTCTTCATGTCCGGCTAATGTTATAGAGGTTCAGTGTTACTTTGTGTGTACATATTTTGGATCGATTCCAAAATTTCTTTGATAAGCATCTATAAAGCTTTTGCAGTTCTTAGCAAGTCAGGTGATACCGGAGACGAAAGCTAGAATCATTGTAAACGCACTGCAGTGTGACCAAAATTATGACAAACGTTCTTCTTATACCTACAGTTGACAACAACATCCAATTCCTTACCTACCCTAAGATCCCAAATGACCTTCACAGCAAACTACAAAGTACACCTAACTAAACATTAAACAGGAGAGTCAGGGCTCCTCACGTTTACTCTACCCTTCATAAATTATCGTATGCCACGATAAGTTAACAATGCGACAATACGTTGCGAAGTGGAATCCACCTGACGCCCCCGTCCCGCGTCCTCGATGCACCCCCGGCCACCCCCGCGATAACACAAAAAAATAATATCATATCTCGTTACTGAATCTACCTTTGTTGGGGTTTCGGGATGTGGGATGCGTTGGATGTGGTAAAATTATGCGAGATTTTTTGAAAAGTTCATTGAATTGGGGTCTATTTCGTAAGAATGTAATACGCTGTTTTATGAGGTAATTAAGCTTGCCTCAAATATTTTATGCAGTTATACACACATCAAAAGTGACATGGGATCAAAAAAAAAATGCAGATTTCTAGAGATGCAGATACAACAAGATGCAACGTATTGAAGATATAGGTAATTAGTGCTACTCCTTCGCAGCATCGAATCCGATTGATCCGACGCTGCGAAAGAGTAGCGCTAATTCAAATCATCGTTATTATGGAGCGGCGACGTCGTTTGAGCAGAGAAGAAATGATTCCACAGCTATGGGAATGATGGAAGCATTTTGTAAAGTTTTGTCTTGATGTATAGATATTTCATTTTTGATTTTTTTAAAGATATTTTTAATACTAATTATTACATAAGTACCTATAATAGAAAAGTGTCCGCACCATTATAAAATAATATTATTAAGTAACAAAATTATGTTCTGTTTCCGCAGACAAACCGTGTAAACTTTTCAAGTTTCCATGCCTGCTGGCTGTATGTACGATGACTCTTTTTTATTTATGTAATACCTAATTGATGTACCTACATTCTTTACAAATAAGAGTTTTCTATTTCTATGTCATTCCACAACGTGATTTGAGTTTATCCAAATTGAGTATGCTTAGTCAATATTCCTGTGTTGTTCGTGTTCACGGTGGTAAAACTCATTATTAATTATTTAAGTTACAAATATTGTTAAGAGAACTGTTATGAAAATTTTAGTCTTGTTAGCGAACTTAAATGTCCGTATGTCAAAAATCCTTTTAGTAGGAAAACGGCGAAATCCTTTATATTAATGCAAAGGTAGCTTGGTGTTTCGTTAATGTAGAGAGTAACAAAGAAAGAATTCGTAAAAAAAAAATTGTAATAAATATTAATCAGTAAAAAAGATAGATCCCTAGACACTTCTGATCTGTGTATTACTGTGCTTTTTAACGGTTTGCTCTAAAATACACTGAATTGTCTATTCGTGAAAAAATATTTTTATTTCTTACTAAAGTTAATTCTAACAATCAATTTAACGAAAATAATTTCTGACAATGCCACATCCACACCCACACATTTTTACCACATCCACCGAACAATGATATACCTGTATGCACTTTCGTTTTTATAAAACCCTCTGTATCCACTTTAAATTGGACATCACGGACCTTTTTTTTCAGCTCATATTCCATTTATCTCTAGAGTCATGATTCGTTGCATTGTCCTGGCCGTAAATACGGTAAAAAAACTACCGCCCGATACTTGTAGTGGCGTAAAAAAAAGTTCCAAATTAAAAATGGAATCGGTTTTGATTTGTGACGTGACGTTCGATTGTTTTTTTTTTGTGCGAAGCCGTTTTGCGTGGATTTTAAAATTCGGAATTGGGTAGTGTAAACTTTTTGATTTTGGAATAGTATTCTTGTAGTGAAGTAGTATGTTTTTTTTTCAAACTAAACTTTGTGGGTAATTGGCATCATTCATTTAAATTAATTAGTTCTTAATACAAATTAAATTGTATAAGTATTGGGTACCCAATTAGATATATAACATTTGCCTTATCTTGACAAAAATCTTTTTACCTTATTAAATGGATATCATTTATTTTATTTATTCAAATAAAACCATATACTTCGGGTTTATACCTGCATAGCATCCCAATTTACTTCCGTCGCCGCATACCTCTTGAACATAAAAAGTTATTGTTAATTTCGAGACCTCTTTAAAACCATTATCGTACTATAAATCTTACTTACCGTACATTCATAAATTAGGCAAAAAACCGCAGAATAACTAAGCATAAAGTGTTGCTGTTTTTTGGTACCTATAGGCTTACTCATACTCGGGTTTAATTTACGTTTAAATGAGAAGTACCCTCATCATACTTAACTCATCCGTTTTCGAGATATGACAGCTTAAATATAATAAGTTGCGCTTTAAAGTTGATCGATCGGTTGCTGCATTACGAAGTGCGAAGCATTGACTTCGTAAAGAGTAAGACAATAGCTGTCTAGACTCCTGGAGAGGTTATTGACCTCCGTTTGTAAGGAGATTATTTTAGGAATAGGGAATAATAATGTCACATTTATAATTTTTACTTAGCATATATTATACATAGTTTGAAAATTTTGTGTGTTTTCTTGAATGCGCTAATCTCTGGAACTAGCTACTCTACCGATTTGAAAAATTCTTTCAGTGTTAGGTGCCTAGTCAATAAGATTATAGACATGCTTATTTTTATCTAGGTGAGGGAGGTAGGATGCGGGTAAAACCCTGAGTAGATAACATTGAAATTAGATTTTGTACAGATCTAGACATGTAGTCCTAGCTACACGTCTAATTTCTCAAGCACTACACCAATAGTAAAATTCGTAGTACAAGTATAAATTATTAAACACACGCACACAAACTCATCAATAAACAAAATTGGCACGAACATATTCACCGAACGTTTTAAAACAATCAATTTCTTTTATAAAACAGTTACGTACAACACTCCAATTGAATGTGGGAAAAACGGAAACTTCCAAACATTTTTATAATAAGCACAAACATACAATTCACATAATATGTCACGGAGTAAGTAAAGATGAGCGGAGATTCTATAATGTAGGTAGGTCAGCCGCTTTCTTCTAGGTCAAATACGTAGATACAGTGGGCATGACCAAAATGATCAGTTACCAGTGAAATAACGAGGCGTTTGGGTACTTTGAGACACGATTTTTGGTTTTCTTATAGTGCTCAAGTCTAAAGAAGGCGTACAAGGGTGGACACAGTAAAGTTTCTCGTCTCCCGAACACCCCACATTTTGGTGCGCTACTTTCTTAAGAGATTTTGCGTTATGGCACCTCCGCTAGTCATTTTGTTCTCCATGGAATAAGTAAACCAATACCGGTTTATATAGAAAAAATGTCGTAGAATGTCGTGGTCTGCAATGGGTGAACAGTTAGAAAAAGTACATAAATGTCGTGGATTAAGTGTTGCCATACGCCTCGCTATGGCGGCCATCTTTATGTATGTGTGCTAAGTGAATGTTATGTTAATGAGGACAAAATGTTTTTAATAAAGATGCTCGTTTTCAAACTGGTAGCGGTTAAAAAATAAAATTTGAAGGTTTTTGTAAAGCAGAATTTGGTTTGACGTCTTGGGTTTTCTAGTATGTAGTAGGAAGGTCTCACATTGGTCTTTAATTCGTAATAGCTCAGGTTTGTTAAGGTAATTGTCTATATAGTTTTGCCTGTCAATTGATTCTATTTTTTTGAACTGACGCAAGACGCAGATGAGGTAAGGTCCACATAATGCACCTGTTTAATCAGTATAAACATGCATAAATAAAAGTTACAGAATTATTCAAGTATAAAAACTGCAATTAATAGGCATACTTAATTATGTTACAATTTTCGACAGGATATGATAAAGCGTCATGAGCTGAGTCAGAATTACATTCCATGAAATTGCACACTGGTGAAGGGCTGGTTTTGGGATTCAATTTACATGGCATCGCGTACTTTTTTATATATATTTTGAAATAATTCGGTGCATAATACAGGTCTATATTTGGGAGGTAGTTTTCAATATCATAAGATAAATGAAATCGCTGTTTATATCAATTGATCCTAAATAAAATACCTACTTCTTTTGAATCTTAAACGTAAAAACAATTTAACATATTTTTTTCTAGATTACACGTGACGTTAATTTATGAATTAAAAACTATACCTATGAAATGCCAAAAAACCGGTAAAGAATCTAATCACATTTAAAAGTTTAAACAATTAACGTATTTATAATTATTCATTAATATAAAAATTAAGATAGTAACGTCTTCTTATCGACATTATATTGAAATCCATAGACAATGACGTCAAAGTTTAATAATGTCGTAGGTTTATGAAACAGAGAGATCTCGGAACGAGTTTGTACAATCCTAGCAATAGTTTCTTAGAGCATTGAACCAACTGGAGACGCCATTGGTGTGCCTTCCACTATGCTAAAGATGTGACATCGCTGTTCATACTTCAAATCAGTCAACTCAAAAAATCTAAATCTTTTTTTTTCAAATCAAATAATCTTTTGAATAGGTATAGTTTTTTTTTTGTCTTGGGCACCTATTATTATATTTACTGTATACAGGCTTCAAGAGCTCTTCAACTCAGCTTAAAATTTGCATTTATTTGCATACATGTGTGCGTCAATATGATCTTAATAAGATTTGTGTAAATTGGCTTTTTCGCATATATTTATGTTTATGACGATTCCAGATGTTTGAGTGCTCTAAAATCCTAGCAATAGCTTGAGACACAAATAACATTAGAATGGTCATCGCTCTCATTATAACTTTTGTCGAGTTTTTTTATTTACATATATGTAAATTGAAGCGAATAGTTGTTTGTTAGTGTTGTCTATTAATAACACAGATTTTACATATGTATGTACTTTTTAGAAGGATCATCTGTGTGTATATGTGCCATTTCCTGAAATAATTCGCTGAAACGATGAAATGCATCCTATTCATTAATGAATCATAATGAATGATTAATTTTAAGCTTCGAGTTAAAACATATCACACTTTTTCTCAGCATATCTCACGGACATAGCAGCATTTTATGTATCATTAGACATACACAAGTCTATATACCAAAAATATATTGTCACATACCAGCCCTACCTAGATAGAAGATAATAAGAAATATTCAAATAAGCCATATGGTGGGATTTCACATAATGTATGCGAACGTTAACACACATAGTACTGAGTATCATCTCATGCCGTTGTCATAAATTACGGATATTCAAATGATTCCGATACGAATTTGGTACCGCAATTAACACGCGAACTGGTTTCCTAATAGTGTTGTGACAGTGATGCCGACTGCATTTTATATCGATATATGTATGGTGTATCGAACTTTGGTGTACAAGGCTTGTGAAGTGAGATTGGATGAGGATTAAAGTATGAGGTAAAGTGCGTATAGCATTGTAATAATGCATCGGTCATTGTGTATCTTGTACTTACAGTTGGTACACAGTCATAATGTGTATTGGTTGTTTTGATTTCGCCTAAAGCTTTTACTACCGATTATTCGATTCGTGTTTCAAAAATATATGGTCAAATCCTTCGAAATAGTATCGATAAGATACTTTCTTTGTCCAACATCGACAACAACCACATCACTAGTCCGCTACAAAAATGGTTTTATTCGTTCTCTAGCCAATAAGTGTGTAATGAATCTCATGAGTACCTACGAAATGAGATAATAACCAATTCGGCTAAGTGTGGGCACGGCCATGTTTTTTTTTAAATAAAATTTATGTATTTCATACCGGTTCTGTTCGATGTCGCCACAAGTCTTCTCAAATTTCGATGTACCACGAAAGTAATTGTCGAGTATATTTTTATGGGATTACATCACTATTTTTTATTAGGTACAATGGAGATTGCTAAATTCCATTTGTTATGTTTGTTCAAATGAATATTGTACAACTTGAATTTTTATTGTGTGTGAAGTGCTTATTGATCCTTTGATAAAAAAGTTGCGTATGTTTCCCTGATACAACATTAATTAAGGAGGGAGTAGTATCATCGGAAGGTAGATACTTTGAAGCATTGGCATTATAATTTGTGGTTGCGTCTTTCATCATACTTTAATAAATACTTGCATCTGGACGACTCTTCAGACGGTTCAATTTTACTTTCTTAAACGATACGACGATTCGCATACTTTGAATATTGTCACACTGACCGTGCGCGGCTGTCGCTATCTCCTCTCTTGAAAGTTCACCTTTAATCGACTCCTCTTCCAATCTTCATGTTCTTAGTATCCTCACCTATTGCAAGTAAAGAGCATATCATTGTAATAAGTATTTCCCAGCCACCACCTGGTAATAGTGACCTATCTTGCAAAAGTCACGTACACTTATCAATGACATTAATAAAAAACATATTCAAAGATCATAATGTACGTCACTATTATTTATCTGATTTTAAGTAGGTACCTTTATTAAGAATTTTTGAGGTAAATATGATATGTTTTGTCTTTTTGGGAAGTCCAACTCGAAAATGGCTGTACAATGTGAACTAATACAGGTGCCATTTGAAATGTAACAGGTAAAATATAATGTATGTATGACGTCAATTAAAGTTAATTAAGCAGAAGACGCAGATAGTTATTTTACATATGAATCTAAATCTGATTATCGCATATTATTACCTCATCTTATATTCAGAGAATCGATTAGTTTAAGTAGGCTTTATATCAAAGTCATTACTCTTGTTTTTTGATAATTTAAGGTTTTTTTCTGAAATCTATTTTCATCAATCAGTCACAATTTTTATTGGTCCAATATCAAGACCGAACTTACTAGATCCTTCAGACTACACGATCGTTCATCCTAGCTTAAAAGACCCACCACTCGGTAAAAAAACTCATTTTAAATAAAGAAAACAAAGAATATTTATTCTTCTAAATTTAAAATCAGCTAACGGTATCTGACCTAGCTAGAACCTTCATGGCAGACTGTCAGCCAGACTCTGTGATGACGTGTCAGGTGAATGAGTCGCACCACCAACGAGGCCGTTCATTGATAGTCCTCCCAAACCGGTTGTCGGGAAAACTATATGATTCTCATGATTAAGGTCACAGCCGTTTTGTAGATTATCATATTAATTTGTGCGTAGATGACAGATTTTTTGGTTGTAATAAGTAGAGAAGGATTTTGTTTGTTTTTGGGTTGGTAGTAAATGGTTTCGTTTTTTCGGTTGTATTGTAATTCAATAGGTAAGGCAACCAAATTATTATTTCGTTTTATTAATGTGGATAGTTCAATAGTTAATTTGTTCAAGTCTAGGTAGTTTTTGTAATCCATGTTTCGCAAGGTACAAGTATTACCACACTCGTATTGAGTAAGGCATTAAAGATCGCAGTTTTTCCTCAAATTAGACGAAATTATGTTTTTCAACAAATCCCAAGGCCTCAATTCAATTGAATATCACTAAAGCTTCTAATCAGCGTACAATTTTGCTCTGACAACTCATTTACACCGACAGCTAAAGAAACACACTCTAAACATTAACCCGTGAAAAACCACCCCGAAAACCATTACCCACTATCCTTATTTTACGCAAATAGTCTGTAAAAGTTTTCCTACTACACTGAATAGATTTACGGCGTCATTACAAACGAACAGACGTTTAACTGCAATCGATGTTTACGGCCTTTCTATTGTTTCAAACGATCCTATGTTACGATTTGGGTGGTATGTATGTAGTGAGCGATTTAGGGTTGGGTTTGGAGCGATCTTATTTAGTGCGGTTTAAAGCTATGTACATACAGGTACATACCTATACTTATAAAGCTGTAGAGTTTGTTTGTTTGCTTGATAGCGCTAATCTTAGGAGCTGGTGGAAGGATATGAAAAATTATTTCAGAGTTACAAACAAAGCCTATCTATCGAGGAAGACTATAGTCTACTTTTCATTCGAGTGTGGTAGCGTAGTTTCCTTCAAATGCGGTGAAACCGCTGATTTAAGCTAATAGATGGAATATTTTGCCCTATTTCAGCCTAGATCACTCTTATCCAATTATGGGTCGTGAAAATAAACCAGCCCTTCTAAAATGCAGTGTCCACTACAGGTCTAGGTAATAAAACTATGACATTTAACCGTCCCTTTTTAGCAGGCGGCCTACTTGTCACCCTAATTGGTGCAGGTCAGGCAGATACCTTAAATGGAATTGGAGCAGCTAACTAAAATAAATTGCTCCAAATTCCAGGAATAAGCAATTGTGCATTGCGGACTGTCGCCTCGGAACTTAGAATAGTGCAATTTCAGAATTCCTAGATAAGCCATTGAATTGACATGATTTTGTGATTTGCCAATTATCTTTGTTACCCGTATACAATATATTATAATATATATAATTACAAGAGGTGTAAAACGAATAAGTAGTCTGTTGTATAGTTGGGAAGCAATACAATCCTTTGTGATAGCCACCTGGTAAAGCATTTTAAAATATTCCATATTCATTGACCGTTTTGATGGAAACCAAAAATTTTCATTGATTCAGTTGAGACCCAGATTGGGTTTAGTAGTATCTATTATCTACAATACGTACATATAGGTCAGTAGCACACTTATTTTTATTTGCATATTTTCTCAAATGACTTAAGCTACTCTTGCAGCCTTAACTGCCTTTTCACACCGGCGGATTTTCCGCTCGGCTTTTAACAACTCATTACGTATGTAGGTATACGACACGTGTATACGACAGACAAATAACCTACATCTTTAATGCATAAATCTAACTAAAATATCGAAACTTATTAGACATAAAGTCAAAGATCATTTGCTATAACAATATTGAATTTAAGAAATAATGTCGTTTTAGTACTTTTCCGTTCAGCAATTTCCAAATTAAATGCTAGGAAGTGAACTAAAATGGATGTTATTTAACAATTTATTGTATTATTTGTTTGAAATTGGAGAAAGTGAAATATATTGGTATTTTAGTATTGTTACATCATGAACTACTTATTGGTCTCACTCATATATTTTGCCGTCTCCAAAAGTGAAATATATTTTTTGTGCAGACGATACTATAGCGACTTATTCGTTGTTTTTTTTATTTCAACAAATGCATGTAAATTGCACTGTTAATAAAAAATCTTTATTTATGTCGCACGTTATTACTTATCATAAAAAGTACCAATAATGGTTGCTAGCACGCTACAAAACGATTTATTAATCATCTAAAATTGCAATGAAATGCAATTTTGCAGTTGTCATAAGTATTGTAGTGTACTAATTGAAATATGTATATTTTTTAATCTATTTTTTTCCTTTAAAAGCTGTATCGTCTGTACATTTATACAGTTCTAATAGATGCTTTTTAGTTGCAATAAGGTCACACATTTCGACGCTTCCCACTGGGCACTGGGCAATATCTTCCGATCTTCTTTATTCTTCATTCAGTTCTGCATGTACCACTTTCCACATGAGGCTTTATAGTACCTTTAAACAATTATTCGATGTTTACAGAACATTTCCTAAGTATGTACTACACAAAGCTGCTCAGATTGGATGAATTTCGTATAATAAATAAAATTGCGATGCGATTTTGTTATTCGAAATTCCAATTTATTCGAATAATAATCGTGACGTAATTTAAGTTGTGTTCAATTGTCAGAAGATAAATAAAATAATTTTATTATTCATTTTTCCGTAAGTGTTTGGTTTCTTATGAATAATTTATTGGAAATGATAATTCATTTTGTTATTAATAGATATTCAAATGTATAAATAATCCAATCTGATCAGTAATAGCTCTCGATAAAGTTATTGTGTTTCACATAACTTGGATTTCTCCTCACTTTAAGTTCATTATGTATTTTAAGATTTTAGTTCATATGAAGATTACCTTTTCTATTTTTATTTATGGAACCCGCGGATAACCTTACCAGTTATAAACCGAGTTTTAACAACACCACGACTCCAAGCCTTACCAATATCCAAAGTGAGTTCTACGTCAAAACTATTTTAACAAATTCCGTAGTAGAACGTAGTTAGCCCTAGATATTTAAGGTTGAATAGCCAACCCTAGTCAAATAGAACCCTTAGAACAGTCTAGATCCCTTCGAAGACCTTAGTAGCCCTAGAGGATTAGATACCCCTAATGGCTGACGTACAAAGTCTCCAAAAAGTAGCCCTAGAATAGACGTAGAATATTAGCTACCCAGTAGCACCTACCTAGGTCCTGAACCCAGGAAGGGGCCCAAGGAATGTGTGATCTCGTTGCGAGGTGTGACGAGGTCCTTGCACAGGGTGGCGGCGAGGCGCGCGCGGGGCGCAGCAAGCGGACGTCGGCGTCTTCGACGGGGTCCCTGGGCCGGGGCGCACTGTCCGACCCTGATCTCCAGAGCCGGCTGCAGCCCAATCTTCCAGCGTTCTGGGTTCGTATTATGTGTGTTTGTGGTCCCCTTGCTTTCAGCGTTTGGCTTGGTTTTACAGTTTCTGCTTTGTCCAGGTGAGTCTGGTGTTGGTAATGCTTGGAGATCTGCTTCCGTTGTTTATAAAAAATATTATAGGTGTATACTAAGGTTTGTATGCTTTCAAAAATGGTATTAAGGGTTTTTTCCTACCTAAGACACGGGTAATTATTTACTGCTTATTTTAAACGAAAAATAAGCGCCTTACATTTTAGCAAATTATTGCAAAGCTTAATCGATGTTCACGGCAAAATTTTGAGACGTTGCACACTGCAAAGGCTTATCAATATGACTGTACAAAAATATTTCAGCTGTGCACTATTGGCTTTGATTGGCAAAACTTCTTTGATCTGCTTAAATTTTAATAAAATTATCAAACTTTTTAGTTAGGGTCTAAATCAAAAAAACTGTTTTGTAAGATTTCTTTGAAATATTTGTTAGCAAAAATAGCTAATTTTAGATTTTAAAAGGAGAAATACAGGATACTAAAAGAATTTTGTTTACTTCGCAAGATTAGAAAGAGGATGTTTATCTTATCTTTCTAAAAATAAACTGCTCAGTATATATAGAGGTTCTCACATAATTACATAGTTTCTTACGATAAGAAACTTAATGTATTCGTTATTTAATTAATTGACATTTCGGTGGAACATTATAACCTTTCCAACTTGGAGAAAATATAACAAGATTGGAATGCATAAGTGAACGTCAATTAATTTAATATTAGATAGAAGATTCAAATAGTTGCACAATATTTGTTAATGGTACCTAATGGTAGTTTCTATCGAAATTATGTCTGACTGCAAGATGTAGATCAAGTGGAATTTGGCCTGTTAGTCATACCTACCTATAGGTTCTCAACCCGGTGCCCGGGGCGCAGTGCAGTGGGTAGAGCCCCTAATATCATAAAGCTGAAGAGTTTGTCCTGAAAGCGTGCAACTCAGAAACCACTGGTCCGATCTGAAACATTCTTTCAACGATAGATAGCTTATTTGTTGAGACAGGAAAGTGCCTGAAGTATAACCGCTGACGGATGCGAGTTGTTGGCAGAACAGGAGTTTAAAGTAACGAAGACTAATGCTTAAGTAATATTGGAAGTTTTACTGCATATGTTGAGCTACTTTAAGTACCTACCAAGGGTTTATCATCCTTTACTAAAGGTATTACAGATTTCGAATAAAATTACCTGTAACCTTTTATACGAATACAAGTCATCCACTTTTAGCTCTATGTAGGTCTGTACGTCTAACACGTTTGTGAATCATCAGTGATCAATGTAATAAGTTTATTCTTTAAATAAGGCTGTTGCCCTTTTGGTATTAAAACAAGGAAAAGATTGACCACCTATATAATTCAGTTTTACCTACCTACATACATTATTTTCTTAGAACATTTGTTTTTTTATTATTTTATCAAGTAGTCGCTAATTGCTGACGTCAATACGTTAATGATGCGATTTGCCTTAATTATGCCATTTTTATACGAAGCTTCAGATACACTACTAATTGTAATTCTAGGTATTATTGATAAAGTAAAGTTCAGTGTTTATTAGGTAAAGCCTGCGGCGTTGCCTCTGTGCCATAGCCATATATGTATATTGTCTTAAAATCGCTGTTAAACGTAGAGATAATTTCTAGTATCATTGCTATTTCATGGGTTTTTGTGGTTTATTTCATCATCTTCCGAGCCTTTTTCCCAATCATGTTGGGGTCGGTGGAAGCCGACGTCTAACCGGATTCAGCTGAGTACCAGTGCTTTACAAGAAGCGACTGCCTATCTGACCTCCTCAACCCAGTTACCCGGGCAACGTCGTATATTTGTTAATGAAAAATAGCCGTGAGTGAACTTTTAATTTCCCTGAATGATACCTTCCATTCGGAGCAAAATACCTTCCTACCTGTTATGCTGGTCTTGTAACTTACAGTCCTACTTTTCTACCTATTAATATTATCTAGAAATTAGACTGAAGATCGCCTACATACAGTCTAGAAGTTCAATATATTAGAAATTGTTTACTTTACCGATTGGCATTAATTTAGATCAAGTTAATGCGTCCTTAAACTTTGATTATTAGATACATCTTGCCAAATACATACAAACAATTTTTATTATCCAACTGTATCAAGCGAAAATGGACCTTATGTTTAATGTTATAAGGGTTATAAGAGTGGGATGTTTTCTATATTTATTGTACGTTGCTTTTACCAGACGTTATTCTAATATAATTCGTATATCGAATACCGACCGATTTAATAGGAACTATTGACATTGTTTATGTTAGTACCAGAGGCCTGTGGTGCTCAAAGTTCTTTGTATTTTTATGAAATTGTGGTTTGTTTAAATAACGACTGAGCTTTAGTTTCGTGAAAAAAAATTGAAAATAAATATAAATATTTAAAATGAATTGTTGGACGAATTCAAATAAGTTATCTTACTATTTTTTTAATGAGTAAGATTTAAATAGAAACACCTATTATTTTATCCGGCATACACTTCTTTTCCCTGTAAAGGGTAATAACTGATATCGTAATACTAGGATCTGCGTCATACGGTTACGTTTGTGTATAAACTAGACACGTGACTATGATGAATAGTCATGAATCTAGACACACGGCAGTGTGTCCGCCAAGTTCGAGCAAAAAAGGCGACACACCGGCCGTGGGTTATATTACACGAACCATTTCGGGCCAAATTCGACCCCCCTGTAACTCAAAATCTATTTTATTTACGCATATCAAAATTCTAGTATCTGTTGAGACCCCCTCACTTATCTAAAATACAAAATCTCATTAATATACCTATTGTAGGTCTTGAGATATTGACGTCAGAAAATCGCTATTTTTACTATACACTCACTGACTGATTCACTGATTCACTGATTCACTGACTCACTCATCAAAAACCTAGACCACTTCCAATGGTCGTATTGACTTGAAATTTGGCATGGAGGTAGGTCTTTATGTCAAGGTAAAGGGAAAAATCTGAAAATGGCCAAGTGTGAGTCGGTTTCAAAATAATGAAGGTGTTTTATACCCGGTGTAAATTTATACCCCTAAGGAACTAAAACGAACTAAATTTATCTATATTTATATAATATATCTTCGAATGGTACAAAGGTTTGTATTTAGTCAAAGTAAAGTAAAAATCTGAAAACAGCCAAGTGTGAATCGCTTTCGAAAATAACGAATGTGTAACTTTGATCCACGAACATAATATATGATAACATGTCATGTCAGTCAGTTGGTAAATCTAGTCATAGTTAATCTAGTTCATTTCTTTGTAAGAAACATAGTGCATATTAAAAATCTAAAAGATAGTATAAATGAGACATTTCTTTAACTAACTTCATCATAAGAAAAAATAAAATAAACAACCTTACAAAATAAATGAAATCCCACCCAAAACAAAATGTGAAAGACTGCCAAGTTCGATAATATGGGAATGCTTCGCCTATAAAAGAAGTGAGATCTGAATAAGTACCAAGTTCCATACACATACCTCAGTTAAAAATAGTTACTTTTTAATGATGATTACTTGGCAAGTTTTAATAGAAAATTAAATACTTGATTCATTGCGTTTAGTAGGTTTATAACAAGGTGTATGAAAACTTGCCAAGTAACATCATTAAAAAGTAACTATTTTTAACTGAGGTATGTGTATGGAACTTGGTACTTATTCAGATCTCACTTCTTTTATAGGCGAAGCATTCCCATATTATCGAACTTGGCAGTCTTTCACATTTTTGTTTTGGGTGGGATTAGCATTTTAGGCATATGTTAAGTTCATTCATAACATAATTATTGACGCATTAACTTTTCGCAACGTATGAAAATATCAGCCTACGTTGTCGGCTACGGATGTGCTACGCAGCTACGAGCTTGCTACACCGTAGCAGGTAAACAGTTTGAGAACCGGCGCCGTTCACCGACGCTCTCGTGTTTTATGGCGCATTATGCTATAATAATATTTTTTACTTAGCACATTTTTGTTTATACCTGCACTACGACCGTGTGAGTGTGTGTGTGGGGTGTACCTGTGTGCGAGTGCGCGGGCGCGGGCCGTTCACTTAAAAATATAAAAATGTCGTTTGCTCGTCGTACCGAACGGCGCGGAATCTAATAGCCAACCGAATTTTATGTTCTTTCGCGGTACCAGATTGTGTTACACGGTGGGCCCACAGGTTTTTTAAACCTCTTTGTTGGTAGAATTGACTTTTGTTACGAATGCGGGGTTTATGGTGACGCCCAATTAGCGATGGGCCTCGCAATCTGTGGTACACGCGGCTTTTGTTACAAATGATTTATGTCTATGAGTTCGGAGCGGTCTCGCAATGGCAATTTAGTTTTTGAACATTAATTATATGTTAAATATTAAATTTCGAGGTTAGAACTGTAAAGCGGCGAGCTTTTGTTGCTGATCTTATTCTGCACTGTTAAATCTTTGTTCTGACGTTAAGTGGGTATATTTGCTTGTTTTTAAACAGAGGAACTGTTATGTGGAATATTAGGTGGTCTTAAATCTATTTACGAGTATTCTTTGTTGGTGTAAACAGTAATATTTCTGAGTAGTAGTCGTTGGGCTGGCGTTGATCTATTCGCGTCAATCACACATGCCACTGCGAATAGGTAATAAAGTGTGAATGTGGAGATACTTACGCGTAACTGCCCGTTAAACTGCAATGGAGGAATGGCCCATCTTATTATACCCACTAGTAAATATTTATAATGGAGAGATTATTTTTGAGGCCTGTTTCACACACATGCACATTTAAAATACGCTATATTTCTATTTTCGTTATAGCCAGCAGAAAACTGCTTCCACGATTTGTCGTGATTTAAGGTATACCACCTTGGCAAATTAAAGACCATCATTTACTTTGTAACATACTTCAATACAGAAACATGTTAACAAAATCGTAAAACCTTTAATAATTTCATAAAATAGAAAAGCAATACGGTCCAGATAAATTACTTAGATAGGACAGACAGACGGACTTACGGCGTATGTCCGAGAGCTCATTAATTGGAGACCACACACGGCTGGTATTGTACCATAGCTGTTAATGATTATCATTCACTATTATACTTGTTAATGGGAATGTTCAAATGAAATGGGAAACTATCTAAGGAGCCGAAGTACTGTATGGAGTCGATTTATTGGTTTTTGTTTGATAAAGATTGGTTAAGTTTAATGTTAATGTTATTACGTAAGAAAGCGGTAGCAAAGGACCACCACAAGCACAAGCATGATCATCACAATGGTCAATCTCTTTTTCAAAATTAGATTCAGAAAGAAAAGTTAGGTACGACACTTTCGCAAAAATAAAATGATAGGAAAGTCAAAACTGTACATTGAATATTTTTTTTAAAGAATACTTGGGGGGTGATCCATAATCGATTCCGAACCCAAATATGAAGTTTTTAGAATTTTTGTCTGTATGTCTGTTTATCTGTTTGTCTGTATGTTTGTCCCGGATAAACTCAAAAAGTACTGCATGGATTTAAATCAAATTTTGCATGACTATTACCTGGGGGCCGGTTCAACACATAGGCTATATATTATCACGCTATCACCTACGGGGGTTGAGCAATGAACGATAAAATAAACGAAATTGAAAAATCTATATTACGCAGACGAAGTCGCGGGCAACAGCTAGTGTAGAATAAGTATGATCGCTTTGAGGGTTTAATAAAGATTTTATTTTTTATTTTCGTCACACAAATAGGTGGTACAGAACAACCTACTAAAATCTAAACCTCCAGACAGTTTTTACAGCCTAAAACGAAAACAACAATGAAACGAAGCCATGCGTTACATAACAAAATCTTATTTATCCTTGGACTAGACCCTAACATAAAATGTATAACTTGGCAAACTTTTTACACGCCCTAAAAACTTGCCTATTTTACAATTAATGCGACTTTTTCGAATCATTAACCATTATTGTTTCACAGTTAACGAAACTTTCAGTCGGCAGGTATCCGCGAAACTAAAACTACCCTCTTTTATAACGATAACAATAAAACTTTGTAACAGTTTACTAGTAGATATTAATGTTCAATTTATGACTATTTTATATGTAGTTTTTTTTATGAAAGTTTTTAACGAGTTCGTAAGGTTAATTGGTTGGGACTATTAAATTTGTAGTTAATAGGTACTTAGCAGGTATGAATCGTAAATACTGTTGTGAGTAAGATCGAATGTGATGTAGATGGAGGCCGGGTGATAACACTAGTGTTCTTCGGTTTACAGTCTGTTTTTATATGCGTCATTGAGTAGTTTTCACAAGCAATGAAGGATTTTTTAACCTATGTGTAAAATTTTAAAAGAAAATAAGGGAATACTTCTTCGCCGATTCTAAAAAATATTTATTAAATTCAAACACTACTAGAAACGCTAAATCTTGTCTGGAAAATGCAGAAGATTTGTAACCCAAACTAACTATGATTGTGACCCATAGTCATCTCAGAGATAACAAACAATAATTTTAGTCCTGTGGTATAGCAGCAATAAAATACCAAATAAATCGAAACAAAATACCTTTATTTATCTCATTGTTATATCCAAACATCGACTTAATTACTCCACATTATTAGTTTTATAGTTACATTTACTGGTAAACAATTTTTATTCGTCCGTCTAGTATCAGATGTTGCGGCATTCTCATAAACAGCTCATCCTTATTTTATGGAAGCTTAATAACTGGTATAAAAGTACAATTTTATATGATTTCGATACGATTGATGTTTATCTTGAATCGCTGGTTTTATGGCCTGAGTGAGAGTATGGTGTTTGTGTATTGTTTTATGGGTAGTATGGTTTCTTGTTTGTTTCGAGTTTAGTGGCCTTTATGGTAATGAGTGGTTGGTTTTTTAATGTTGGTACAGTGTAGTGGTTGGCAGATGAGAGCGTGCTTGGTTTACTATAAAGTTTGTAACAAAAAAGATGTTTAATGCAAAAATGTTGTAGAATAGGTACTCTTTTATTTATATTTACTCATTTTTGATTGTCTTACCTCTATTTTTTAATAAAATCTCCATAATCAGTGAAGAAAACCAAAACTATTGGTGATTTTAGTACCTATTACCAATAATGTATTCTAATAAAGAGTTAAGCCTCTTTTACCCATGCTGTGAATCTGACTAAATGGTAAAATTTTATTAGATCAATAACATTAAATTCCATAGATCACAATCAACTCAATAAAATATTCTTCCTACTTAAAACAAAATAACTAGTTTCTCTAACGGAATCTCAATAATTACTAGCATATAAGCAGATTTTACGCTCTTCTAATTATTTTCGTTAGATTTATAGAGTTAACCAAATGTATGTAGATAAGTAGGTGCCTAAAGAACATTTATTTTTAATGATTTCGTACAAATGGCGATGTGATTTACATTAATTAATAATTACGTTACTTGCTTTTAGAACAAGTTTCCGACATAATAATACAACGTATGACGTTCAAATAAGATGTTTTTATATTCAGTTTTTATGATAGACAGTTAATTTTATGTGACTTCGGTAACATTAAAATTTTAGGAATTTTATATTAATTAGGTATCTGCAAATGGTACATTCCTTTATTAAACCTTTTGAATAAAAAAATCGTGATCATGAGTGGTCAATTTTTTTGCAACAAAGTTTATAACCTATCACTTTAAAACTAATGGTGTTTTTTTTATATCTTCAATTAGCTTGTGGCACTTGGCTTATCTTTTATCGAGAACATTATTTTAAATGATTTGCACACATTATTCTTAGACGGGTAAAAACTTATTATAAACTAGACAAACTGATATCATCTAGGTACTTACAACTTTTTTTGGTAGGTCTAGGTAGTAAATACCAGAATTTACATACCTTAGTTTTTTTTTGCATTGAAAATAAAATAGAGTGCAACGTTTAGACAGTTTATGAAAAGCATACAGCAACGTGATGAGAATGAAATATAGGTATTCATTACAGTTTGATAAACTTATTAACTAATTTAACAATTTAAAGAAACTGAGATTTAACTGTGCTGAAATACAGTCGTAAAACTCCCGGTACATAAACGAATCCGTGAAAAACAGCTAGTTTTCTAAATTGAACATGGCAGTAACACCCATACAACACGCCCATTTGACCCAAGTAGCTATAGGTACACATATACATGTGTTTGTAAGTAGGTATGTCGGTTATGGGACATCTCGTTATTTCTATTTTATTATATGAATACGTAATGATGCTTGCGACACACCAATTGCCGATCTTGGCTCTCGTTACGGTAAAATTTACATAGATTAAGATATTTTTTTTCATTGCGATAAGAACTTTGATAAAGAATGGTGCACAGAAATGATTTAATTTATTGGCAATGTTTTGGGAGATAAAAATAAATGCTGCTTAATTAAATAAGTCTAGTAACAAAATACCATGGTATGGTCTCATATTATATAGGAAATTATTACTTTCAACATGATAACTTAGAAATCTATCTAAAGTAAGCCTCATTCACTTCAGATGTCGATTGTAATTATTTGAGTCTTGTCTTTATTATCAAGTATTCTTAACCACACAATAATCTATCTAATTTCTCTAGACAGAGCTTACAAATGCATCGTCAATAGCTTTAATCAATTTAAAAAACCCTGATAAAATCCTCCCATTTAATTAATCGGAATTAATACCCAAACCTCTCAGAGGCTTTCAAAAGATATCCATAAAACTATGAACTAAATATCTAGTATCTATCTGTTTGTATTGTCGAATCTTTATCGCCACTAGAATTGAAATTATTTATATATAGATAGATAAGTATGTATGTGGCATATGCTTATTTACGAGTATTCCGTATCTTTATTATTTGAATCTCAAAAACCGGTCGCAGTTAACTGATTGCGTTGGTGTACTTTACAAATGTTGGATTTTACCGAACAAGTATGAATACATATATTATTTGTAATTAATTCTGTGTTTGTATGCTTTGTAATTATGAGCTGTTTGGTTTTAATTTTAGTTCATTTGTAGCAGGAAATGAAAGTTTGAGGCTGTGTTAAAGTTTATTGAAGTAATGTTTGTTTTTAAAGTGATGATTAGATTTGAAAAAACTTATGAGTTTTTTAAAAAAACGAAAGTAATTATATCAAAGATATTTCTTAAAGACATAAATTGTCCTACCCACATTTCATAGTTTGAATTAAAAATGTAAGTTTTAGAAATCTGAACTATAAATCCCATAAAAATCAAACAGACAATTTTACTCTTTAACTACACACAGTAACTTAATCGATCACTAAACAGCCACAGGAAACGAATCACTACAAGCAGTTTAAGCTACATACGATTTGAGCAACCTTTCACTGCAATAATACTCGTAAATCGTAATTTATTATAATTGGCCAGTGTTTTGTTTCTCACGGTAATCGATACATGTAATGAGGAGGTGTGATGGAATATCGATACTTAATCGACTGGATTTGCGAGTAACTTGCGCAATTTTTTTAAACGATGTTAATGTGCGAATTAACGTACGCAAATTTATGATGGGTTATGCTGAAGTTGTTTTTATGTATTACCTAGTCGTTCTTTTTTTTAGTGCAAAGGAAAATTAATACATTTATGAAAATTATTTCATTTACCTATGCTTTTAGTGTGGCGTCCTTGGTGTCTGAATGTTATCTCCACGTTTGATCCGACGGTTAACTCTTTTTTTTTGAGGATTTACCGAATGATGCATTTAGCTCATTGCTGATTAGCAACCCTGAAAAAAAGAAAATGTGTGATGTTATTGAAATAAAAAATGAAAATATCTCCAAATAAATACATTAATTCACCACATCTGGATCTAAAGTCTCAATTTCCAAAGAAATAAAGCTATGAATAATTAGATGCGCGTCCTAGACAGACATCATTTAGACCTCTTAAGCCTTAAACGCTCGCACATAAAATATTACATTGGTTAGTATATGATTTGTGAATGCTTGTCCAAGATCAGTTTCAATAACATCGGATGGCCGCGAGCGATCTTTTGGCAACATATAATTGCAGTTTTTCGAATAATCAAAGCGCATTAGTTGACCATTGGCGCATACCATTACGTGGGTGAGCCGAATAGCTTCTTAAAAGAAATTGCTTTTAAATGTGAGTTATTAAGTAATAAAATGGATAATATGTCTGGCTATTGATGATATATTTGGCGTGGTACAAACAGGTACCTGTTAATATTAGGTAAGGCTAGAATTTATTAGACGATCCTTAATATTGTACGCGTTAAATGTATTTTTGTCACGATACTTTTGACTGTTCATTGATAGAAATATTCCTAACTTGCTAAACAGTTTTACATAACGCGTCTTAGTTCCCAGATGTGAAGTCAACGTTAATCCATATTAGACCATATAATTACAATTTGTACATCGTAAATGCACTAATGGTTCATCTTCGTTTTGACACGACGTTAATTAAAAACAGGCCCCATAAACGTCACTAAGTGATTTTTATTACCCTACCATAATGAATCCGACGTCCCATAATATATAATAAATTATATATCGCCGTATGTTTGTGATGTAGAAACTAGGTATACATTAGGTAATGGTTGAACTATACTATATTATGTCGCCATTGGTTTGGTAACGTATAATTATGAAATATAGTTATTTTTGAATGTAAATTGAAAGTGCCATCTGCCTGTAATGATGCATATTAGTCGTTTGTAGAGCGATGTGTCACTGGAGGGAATTATTACCAAATCGTTGCATTTAGTATTACTATTAATTAACTAATGTATCGTTTTTATTTCCGTGCAATAATTAGTTTTATTTTCACTATTTTAACACTGAATGTATGTACCTATTTGTTTATTTTTTTCATGCAGTGAGTACTGCTTTCAGTTGGTATATTCTATTGAAAGAAAATTATATGACTCTGGCAGGTAAGTAGGTATTATTTTGCCTTTTAGTAGTGTTGTTTGGTATAATATGTCATATCAGATATATCAGATACATCTATGTATGTATTTCAAAAATCATACTTCAAATGAAGTGAAAACTAAGGAAAAAGTATACGTGTTTGTACCTATATAATTTGTGATATACTATTAATAGTAAGAGAGAAAAACAAATAAAATACCAAGCAGATAAACCACTTTAAAGGGTAGGTACAGACGATTTAATACCGAATAATATTAATTCTAGTATCTCACAGGTTTATTGTTTGACGTATTTAATGTTAATGTGATTACGTAAATTGGATGTTTTTGTCGCTAATACCATTTAATATTGGTGATATAATAATGAATAAATCGCTGAATAATAGTGCCTTATTTTTAGATAAGATTATTATTAATTTAATTAGCAGCCGGTGGCTCTTTAGTACATGTTTTTTTTATATAAACAGAACTACCTATATATTTTTATAGCATTCCTATAGACGTAGTATATGGCAAAATGTATTTTTATGTTTACTGATTGACGTAACTTGGATGAGTATTCCCACATAGTTTAGTCCAAAAATAGGTTTTTACTATGATAAAATGCAGCTTTTATTTTTAACGAAAGCACAAAAAATGCATAATTAATTCTAGTCATATATATCTCGAAGTGCAGGTGTCTGCATCAAAACACTTCTCTGTCAATAACAAATTAAGAACATCACAAAAGAAATACATTACCATACTAATAGAATAGAAATAAACTTATTACAGAGATGATACCGGAAATCTTAGCTAACAATGGGAGAGATGTTTAACAAAACCAGAGCAATGATTTCGACACATAATCTAAGCTTGTTGTAAACTTTTACGACATTACAGTTACGAACCTAAATCTTTAAAAACTGTGTCCAAGTCTCACCCAAACTTAGAGAGCTTAACTAACTGGATACGCCAATGCCTGGCGCTTCAAAATGGAGCCTAGTTTAAGCTCGTGTAAGTCATGAGTATTGCCAGCCTCACCCGCCCGTGGTGTACCCTGCTAAAAAACGGACCAGGCTCAGAGCCTTGCTCGGAGATGTGCAGCAGCATCATAAAGCTAAAACATATCCCACACTGCGCTCAACAACATGCCCAGCTCGGCGAGTATGGGCAAATCCCACATCTTTTCTTTCAATTTCCTCGTTGCACCACTCTCGCTCTAAAATTGGCAAACTTTTCCACATTATGTACTTCATAGTCTGCGCTCATGTCTGTTCCGGTTATTCAAATGCTCTAAGCACCCAAAGTGTGAGAAGACGATACAATATTCTGTCGTCTGTATTGTGCAATAACGTGGTAACTCCCGACAATTGGAGCGGTCGTGGGCAGACCGATTAGATGAATACCAATGTAAGATGGATTCTAGCATATGGGCATCGGTATGACACGAATATTTTATTACAGTTTTGTGCTTTTTAAGTAAATATGGTGAACGAGGTTATTACTCATCTGTCTCGAAGTACTTTTTAAGAAGTGAATGTATTATTACAGATTTTTTTAAAGATATTTTATACTTGTTACTGAGAATAGTAGCCAACATAAAAAGGGTGTATGTTAATATGTAAAATTGTTGGTTTGTATACTTAATAATATGTATTATAAATAGTTATCCGTATATAACGGTATCAGCAGCTTATAGATACTTACAACTTTACAAACAGATTTTGATAAAATTTCGCACGAAGCTTATCATGACCCAGAGGACATAAAAATACTATTTCCATCCGGGTACATCAAGAAGTTCACGGTTAGCAGCTAGTTCTAAACTATGTCCTAAGACTATGAGAATTAGGTTTATTTTCTATTCAAATGCATTTTTAAAAGCCTAATCACGTGAGTAAATATCACTGACCTGAACGAGAACGTGGTAAGTAAATGAATTCATTAATTCATGTGACATTTTTAAAATCATTGACACGACATTATTTCTTTGAAAAAACCCGTTAGAATGTATGCGTGTGATTACTTTTCGTGTCTTACCGTCGAATTGCGTCATTGCATTAAATTCACTGGACATCTTAGAAATTTACGACTGTTATCCAGATATGACCAGATGTAAGCGGCCGTATCTAGTTCGAACCGGTTTCGATTACAATTAATATCGTCGCCAGCTAAACATTTGTTGTGCATTGCTTGAGGCTAACTTTAATTTATTGTGCTGTAATGATATTTTAGTAGGGAACATTTTTTTGCTGTCAGTTTGACTGGCGGAGAAAATGATAGTGAGCACGGGCCGATTAACTACATTAGTTATTAGGAATTACATGTTTTCAATAGTACCTATCTATGTATTTGTTGTAGCCAATTGTTTTAACACCAAAATTCACAAAATCTTGGATAAAGTTTAACCAGATTTTGATAGATATTATTCCTTTTTTAAAAACAAGCGTTTATTTCATATTTGTCATAATTTTTGGACAGTCTGATATTCGTTGAAATCTATACGAAATATCCTATTATGAGACATGAGTAATAAAAGGAGGCAAATCACTTTGTTCAAATATTAAATATTAATGTATACTAGGTATTAACTGAAAAACTGTGAGCTTTAAGACTTAAAATCAAGTGCGTTTCAAAATCGAGACAATATATCTCTGCGACCTTTCACAAAACTTTCCTATTTCACCGTCTTGTACAGGCCTCTATAACACGACCATAAACCAAATCGTAAAATATATGACCCAGTGTAACCTGACCTTTACTTTTCAACTGCGCAAGGAAACTTCAACCTTATGACGTAGGAAATAAGAGTGAGTTTGTAAATGTAATTGTTACGTTGGTTGATCTATAAATTAATCCCCGGTTGTTCGTGATTTATTTTATTTTAACACTTCAATAGTAGCCGATGTCCATTTGGAGGCATTTTTTCAGAACACTGATCTGTCAGTGATGATCCGCACACAAACATACGTGAAACCCCCCTTTTATAAACGAAACACTTATGTATTGGCGTTAAGGTTCAAATTGCCGTGATTAATAGTTAGTAAGCGGTAAGTTTTAAGTTTGTTTTAAGCAAGTAGTGTTCTTACCTAACTGTCACTAGATTTTCTTGAATATTCATCAGCTGTACTCTAAATTCGATGGTGGCTGTGTTTTATGCTATAAAATTAAAAACACGGGCCAATACATCACAGTAATTAACGAAAACCTACCTTTCTATCTAATTAAGGTTTAATTAAAAACTATACGATCCTTAAATAACAGTTTTTTTAATCTGTGAACATTTATAACACGTGTTTTGATGCTAAAATGACTATAAATAACAGTTGGCTATTGGTTGTTACAGTTTTAAAAGCTTTTAGCAATTTTAATGAGATTTTAGGGCAATTTTGGATAAACCCAGTCTATGCCTACGTCATTTCAGATAAGTGGTCTAAGAAGTCTAGTTTTATCTAGTTGTTTAAATAGAAGCGATTTCCAAAAACGATTTTCAACGTAAGTAAGGAAAATGGAAAATCCTTCAGGAAGAATTCAATACGCCTACATTTTGCAAAAGCTAAAGCGAACTTTGTAAACGAAGTATTTAGTTTGAAATACCTCAATACGGTTCTTAGTTCCGCAATACTTTTCATACAACTGAATAATGGTAAATCAATCACAAAAATTATAGATATAAGAGGCTGTATATTATCAGGTACTTTAGCCTCAAAGATGAACGCCTCAGGCAAAATCCATAAACCCCGCAGTTCTAATAATAAATTAAAAATTCCTACTAATTGCGTAAATCAGTAGGTGTAGCGTGATTCCGGTCGTACTTTCCAATTTGATGATGTTTAGTATGAAGTACATTTGTATGCTGATGTGAGCGATGCGATGGCGGAAACACTTGCTCGGAGAACTGACATTACCGGTGGAACGACATGTTTTGGTGGAAATTCACGGGAGTTTATTGTGAGCGTTTCAACTGTTAAAATCATCTTTCATATTGCGTATCGTGATGTAGGTACGTTGGTGTTTTAATTGCCAGAGTTAATGGTACGTCAGAGGTGGTTTGGGTATCTGTCAGTATTTTTCCTTGACATGAAAAGCCACTTGATCCTAGGTGTGTATTTCCATTATTCCTCGTAGACAAATACAGATAAAAATTGTTACTATTATTTAATTTATTAGGCACTGTAAATAATATTATTTTGCAATTTTTTATATACCTAATAGCTTGTGAAAATATGCACTTCACAAAAAGCGCTTAAAATACTAACCAAAATGTATAGAACAGCAAAAAAACACAGTAGTCGAGGTGTACAATCGTATGCCCAGCAATAACGACTGGCTGGATAGGTCGCAACGCAAAAAGGTATTTCCTAACGCCATAAAAGGTAAATAAAAATGTTTAGGGCAAATTGAATTCGGAACGTGTTTCGATCTTCCGTTACAGATGAGATCCTTTTCATACTGTTTCTGTTTACGAAATGATGTGAGGAGTTTTCAACATTTTTCGGAAAGTAAATAAGCGTAAGAAAGGGTGGCTTAAAAATGGAGTCATAATTAAATGTGCATATTTATTTTTTAGTATATGAGCGTTTGAATTAAGAGCCTCCTTTTTTGGGAATTCGGTTAATAAATAGAATTTTTTTCGCTGCGCTGACGCTCACTATAATCTCCCGTATGTTTTTTACATTTATGTGGTTTATTGGCACCGTGTTGCTATAATGTATTCCGATTGCAGATTAAATGATTTTAATTAAGCGACACAGATAGATTTATATCATTTATATGCTTTCATGTTCTTCTTAAAGCTAACAGTAATTTTCCCTAAAATTTTGGACGAATCGGTCAGGGGCCGTACCTGGTTAAACACATTCATATATTTGCTATTTTTTTCGAAATTAGTGGAACGAGACATTCAAAGTTCAAAATATATATCGTTGTATTTATTTTAACTTTTCGATTAAACTTACTGCTTTTTGACACAGTTAAGGCAACAAGTTATGTTAATTGTTCGTGGTTTTTAACTTAAATAGTGTTTTAATGGATATGATTGATGGTTTTATGGTAGTAAAGTTTTCATTAGGATCATTTGCAATAAATAATGGTATTATAATTATAGCCGAGGTGGGCGAAAGATTTGTTTGAGATGCGATGAAGGAATTCGGTTCTTGGAAAAATTGATTAATTTTGACATCAATATATCAAATGGTTTTGTCGGATGAGGTGATTATTTAGAGCATTTGACGTTTATAGAACTATGCTCTTTTTTTAGATTTTTTGATATTCCAAGACATTACCATACACATAGACATACCATGTATGTGGAAGTCCAATTCTTCAATTCTGTTTATATTTATACTACATACGCTACAATTTTAACAGCAAAATGACATGTGCAAAGACAAAGCCAGTATATGTGATGCGCCTGTAATTACAGCGGCACTCACATTCTTCAGGCTGAAACACATCACGCTTTGCCACTGAAATTACTGATGATACTTTCATTTCCTCGCGTAAAAGCTATTTTTTTCTTAGCTCTTTAGCTGTTCGCTATCTGCTTAATTATGTATCTTATTCATCTTGCACATATTATAATCTTTCTTTAATAATGTTATGAATACAAAAGTGGTTTTGTTAATTTCTGCTGAAAAAACTGAATAGATTGAAGTGGCATACATATAGGTAGGTTGCACCTACCGCTACTTTTTATCCTAGTGTACCTAGAACTATTTCCCTTCGTAGGTAGTTGCGGTCGAAAACTAAGTATAAATATCAATACTTTAATCTCATACATCTCATAGCACACGGAAACGGATAAAAAGTATTCTATTTCCCCAGATTTACGACCTTTACACAAGCTGTCTCCTTAATGACAACAATAATGAATGTCCTGAGTTCTGACCAGTGACAAAGTGCCGGTCTAAGACAACGGAGTAGGTAGCTGGCGTTTTTGTGCATACAGATGGACGGTACTGCCTCATGTGCAGTGTGACGCATGTGCAATCTGTATGTTCAAACTTACATGTTGCTATGGTTTAGGGATCCGTGAGCAATAGTAGATAAAGTTATGACGGATTCCTCAAGTTGTAATCACACTGATGTAGTAAATGCGAAAGTTCATGTGTGTGTGTTTGCTTCTTCTTCAGGTGTATGCAGCTGAACGGATTTTAATGAAACTTGGTCAGTAATATTTATGTCATATACTTCAAAGTAACATAAGTATAACGCTAACGCGAGTCTTTTCGTTTATCAGGCCAGCTGTTTTATTAAGAAAACATTTTTTTCTCAATTGAGTATAATTAAAAATCAAAGCCTTTCAAATACATATTTATATTACTAGTGAAAAAATAAAAACAAAAGTATCAATTACCTGTCTGCAGTTTATCTAGGAAACATAAACTTGTCTGCAATAAATGATGCAAATGCACACTGTCAAAACAATATTAATTACTCAATTACGTAAGATCTGGTTATCAGTTATAAATTGGTTATGACCGACTACGTTGATCAGTTGACCTTCAGTTAGCTTTTGGTATATAATAAGTAGTTAGTTTAAATATTTGATTGTATTTTATTAAAGGCCATATGTCACTTATGAACTTAGTAAAAATGAAATAATTAATAAAGAAAAAAAACTTGAAAAGAGAATTTATCTAATATTTAGTTTCTTCCTTTTCTGGACGTAATCTTTACTCTGATATGGAATCAGTTGTAATTACAGAAGTAAATTATATACATGTACATACGCGCCAATCTGCGAAACTACAGGTCAGATTTGAAAAAATATTTCAGTGTTAGATAGCTCACTTATCTAGGTAGGTTATGGACTACGGATTATTCGGGTGAACGACTTAGTACCAACGGGACGCGAACAGTACCTATCGTTTGCAGAATGTAGTTTTCTCAAAAAAAAGTTTCATACAGAACCCCCAATATTAAGGAGCGTGCCATACCAAAGCTTCTTAATTTTTTGCGTCAGTCTTAAGCATCATTTTTTTGTTAAAATTGTCGGAAGTGCGGAGCGTGCCATATGTCGGCTCGAGTTACATACTCTACGACCCGGGTCTGCCCGCTGGGGGCGCAAGTGTCATGCACGAATTAGTGTTGGTCCTTTTAGTTAAGAAATAGGGGTGGTGAAATTATCCTAGCTTACTACTATAATGTAAATGTTAATTTATGAATTAATTTTTGTTAACCGGAAAATTACTAAATAGATTTTGTCTTAACGTGCAGTGGTAATACAGCTGACACCTACATCAGAATAGTAGATAGGCTTGATTTTTATCTAGATGCAATAAGAAGTCCCCGGATGCGTATGGAACGCAGGAAACAGCCCGTGTTTTAACGAGCTTATATTAGCTTAACTTGTAGCTAACTCATCTTCCGAGCCTTTTTTCCCAACTATGTTGGGGTCGGCTTCCAGTCTAACCGGACGTAGCTGAGTACCAGTGCTTTACAAGAAGCGACTGCCCTGCCTGACCTCCTCAACCCAGTTACCCGGGCAACCCAATACCCCTTGGTTAGACTTGTAGCTAACTATGTATGTAATTTAATTAATAGATATTGTTGTTTTAGTTGCATATAAGTTGGCTCTAGAAGAATTTTTGGTCCTTTTGAACGTAACTTACATGTTTCTAGATAGACCCTACTAACTTACTACCTGTCTGATCAAATCGAAGTATTTTAATAACAATGACGTATGTCTTGTATTATTTTCCGCATCGCCAAAATAATGTAACCTTTACCAAGTGTAATCACTGAGGATAATTGTTGCAAAAAATCCAGATATAATTGTAGCCCCGAATAATCTTGAACTTTAGTCTGATAGCCATGTCGTAAACATGGTTTTTGTTTCATTATTACTATGTTTTAATGATACTGAATATAAAGTATTTATGTTCAAGTAACTTAAAGTGTAGTTGCAAATATTTTGATCGGTTTTGCTTAAATTATTTGCGATCGTTAATAATAAATTGTTTAGGTACAGGTTTATACCCCGAACGTTATAGGAACCGCTTTTTATTCAGGTACAAATTATCTTGTATTTCTAAAGTAGCGCTTCTTTATAGAGTTAAACTCTGAGGCTTATGAAATATGCCTTCTTGAATTTGCATCCGTGGATTCAAATTAAAAAATCCGCATTCCAATTTTGTTTTTCATTAAAATAATTATTCTTGATTGCAAGCACCATATGATTAGTTTTCAGGAAACATACGCGAAATTAATAATTTTGTATTATCGTCGTAACAATCAATTATACAAAGGATCACACGACATACCATATTTTCTCCTAAAACATTTTTGAAAAGTAATAATTACAAAAAAAGAACTTGGTCAAAAATTACACTGCGTTGCCGTGACGTTGGGACAATAGCTAAAAAATCGCCACTACCCCGTACCTGCGCCCGAATTATTTAATTTCCAACGTCATTAATCATATTTTTTTCACCGCAGTTGGGTAAGGCAGTGTAAAGCAATGCTTTTAAACGTTTTTGTACTAAAAGCTTTTATTGTAGGAACGTTTACTTTTTCTGTGTGAATTCCGGGTTTGCTTTTTGAATTATTTGAGTGCGAATTCTAGCCACATCGATCTTTTAAGCGATTATTTTCGTAAAGTACGAAAATTCTAGGGTTTGCTTTTTTCTTACTTTGAACTTTTATGAGAGAATGGTGAGTGATCCTTATAACCAGTTAGTTAATCGGATCAAAATCAAATAACCATTATATTAGGATTCTCTTTAGCTAGCTAGATATACAAATAACAATACCCAATTTTTCAAAAAACAAGTCAAACTAAGATTGTTTATCTTAAGAATAACAGGAGTTCATTAGCGTTAAAGTAGTTTAGTAATAATTCCTTCCGTGCGTCACTAGCTTAAATTGTATACAATTCCACAATAATAAAATCTAGATCTAACAAAGATATCTACGCATTATCTGTTTTAGATCTTTGCCAAATTATAACAAGTGGAAAATTATACAGTAAAAAAAGTAATACCAATAGATTATTTTGACTTTAAGAATATCTTGCATCTTATTAAATTTTTTAAACCAGTCGTGTGCACAATATTGGGTTACAATCTCAAACGGTTTATATCAAGCCCCTGTCTAGCCAGAAACATTATCTTGTGTAACAATTGCCAAGCTAAAATAAACCTTATGTAGTTGAAATAAGAGCTATTGTAAACATCATAAATATTTCAAAACACAATTGCATTTGACGTCTATCCTTTTGAGAACAGACATTCAAAATGCACTATCGAATAAACGCGTTTGAAAATCGACTTTATAGGTATTGGTTTAGAGTCTAAAGTTTCTCATAGTTATTTTTTGCGATACTCAAATAGTAGTAAGTCGTATCGAAGTTACAGGTAGTGTTTTTTTTTAATATTTAACGATGTAGCACGGGTCGTTGCGACGACATGACGCTATTATTTCAAATTCATAACACTGTTTGAACAATGCAGGTAGACTTTATAACATTTGTGTTTTTTTTCTGTTATGAGTATGCTATATCGTGTTCATGCTATATACCTACGGGTATATTAACGTTTTTGAGCGTTTGTGGATTATGGTTATTAAATAATAAACAAATGTGTTTGGTGCTAAGATCCTCTTAAAGCAAATCTCGAAGGATCAGTTTATTCTTTATAATAATTAGAAAATTAGTAAAAGTTACTTGGTTAACTGTTTTATATATTAATATTATAGGAATAAAGGACATTTATATAGGTTTTTTGTTTTGCTGTGTTGTGATTGAGGATAAAATACGGATTTGCTAAAGTAATACGTTTTATTTTTTTTGCAATTGAAGTACCTACCAAATCAAAGTTTACCACAATACTAGCTGTTTGTTGACATGACCAATAATTTTAAGAGGATTAAAAATACTTGATGGAAAACACTTTCCACTATCGCATCAATGTAATATTATTCTCCATCATAATATTACATATCCTCTTAAGAATTTAAGATAAGTTAAAATTATTTAGTGAATTCTTGTATTTCCTATAGCGATATTGTGTCTCCTAAAATAATAAAACGACAATAGAATTAATCAAATAATAAATTCGGTACCTTCGAACAGTCGCACACGCATTAACATAGCTTTCTACATTTGCGTAACATAGGTATATGTTTGTGTCTCTTTTTAATAATTCAAGCGAAGTTCATTGGTCTTTTTATGTATCGCGGATTACGGCTTCAGAAGTCAATACACTATTTATATCTAAATATTTAAACAATGTCTATAAATTGGATTGTCTGTTTGTTCTGTTAAGATAATCGCATTTTCTAATTACTATTGCACAATGTTTACCAATCTTATCAGTTGCCCATTTTTTTTGTCTTGAAGTGTATCTATCTATCTTTTAGGTTGGACCTATATGTAGGTTTATTGTTAGGAAACTGATGTTATAAAAATGTATTTACTTGATGTTAGAAAATAATTAACAAAAATGAATATAAAAATATTATTTTATAAATTAAGACGCAGGTGACTCCGCGGGGCGTTCAGAACTAGACTGAGCCTGGGAGCAAAGTTGAATTGTGTTAAAGCTTATTTTTGCCGTATTTGCTGTTTATATGTGAGAATTAATTTGATTTAAGCGTAGTGTACCGTAGCTATGGCAGGATACCTTGCGTCATATTTTTTTGAGGGTTTTCCTCCTGAATAATTTAATTATTGTAATCCTAGTCAAATAGAAAGGAAAGTTGCAATAAATACTACTTATGTACGTTTAAATAGTTAATTTAATAAAAAGGATAAATTATAAAATACAATAATTTGGTTCTTATACACTAAGTACAGGAGCAAATGGTCAGGTAACTTAAAAGTCAGCACTTCAAAAAATTGCATTCTTTTTCTGTTGACTTTTGATCTCGCCCACGAACTTAAATTCCCACGAAAGAAATCCATAGAATTACGTGACATCACACCAGCATAAAAGAAATAAAAACATTAAGAATTACACTGTCAAAAATCTATGAAACCCCACACAATTTATTACAAATAATAATACTTTTATCATAAAAACGATTCTGATTCTTACGCTACATAATTTTCACGTTCGAAAAATAACGTTACTTTGCCACACAAAATAAAACCTTAAACTTTACGCAATACAGTTGAAATTAGGTTGGTATCGGTATAAGGAAAGCGAGAGCCCAAGTCAGACGCGACAATGCGATTACGATTATGCGCGATATTTTTTTGCGCGACAAAACGCGAGGGTGGGTCACAGGTAGTCGCGTTAATGTTGCTGTGTTTGACGCTTAAGATAAATGTACGTGAAATCTGGAAGACGTGTGCAATTGTGATTTTTGTATTATTATTGTAGTTTTGGACGGGTTTTAAAAAAATAAGGAAAACAATATGCGACTGAAAAGCTAAAATTTTACTCAAACTTGTATCGATGTAGGTACGTTATTAAACTAAAAAATATACAAAATCATGTTAAGTTGGTACGATTTAGCTTTCTAACAGCTTATCTAAAAACAAGTAATCCGATATCAATATGTATTAGCATTTTTTAAGAATTTTTTCCCACGCGCTGTGTAATTCTAATTGATTACACAATTTTTTTTTGCAATTATTCTCGTTTGTAATATATTTTTTTAGAACATCTCATTAGATAGGTCTTCATTTTATACAGTTCTAATGATATGCTTAAGCTAAATATTTTGTTTTTACTTCAGTATGAACACGTAATAGGTACGTAGGCACAATTTAAAAACACAGCCTCTCAAATAAAAGTTCAAAATGTCACAATGCAAGCTTCAAGCTCCGCTCATAAGGGTAGTTTAGACAAGTGAGGGGGTGTCAAACTCGTCGATAAATCACGTTCTGCTTTTTGTTAGATTCGCTCCAGACGTGAGAATGGCTCGTACTTGCCGATCGCATTGCACGTGTGTCCGCATGTGGACATTGCGACTTTTTTGTCGCAAGTTTTTTGCGCAATTTTTTTTGTAGTTACTGGTGTAGGAAGCTTTGATTGTAATTATTGAGTTCCGGGGTTAAACAAATGTTGGGCAGTCTGGTAATGAACGGCCACCTACAAAGCTCAATCTAAATTAAACAAAAAATAGAGCAAATTTTTCACAAGAAATTGAAATACACCCACTCAAAGTTAGTCTTACACGCGACCCGGAGATCTTCTAATACCTATTCTGTATCGGGATAGTGTAGTGCCTAGACACTGAAATATCTTTCAAATCTGTCCAATAGTTGCCGAGCTTTTAGGTTGCAAACAAACAAACATATCAAACACGTTTTCCTCTTTGTAATATTAATTTCCACAACACGACCCTGCTTCCATTGCAGTCGGCTAAAAGTATGCGTAGGCTTTATTTTATCTTCCCAAAAAAAACAATATCGCATCTAACACGGCGATCTACACGCGATGTCGCAGGGTAGGTACCCCTCTTGTTTGGTTAGGACGAGCGCCGATATTTGGCGTATTTACCCCAATTATAGGCCGTTGTTACACTATTATGCGATAATGTATGGGAGAGGAAAAAACAATGTTTTCGTTACGAACTTGAGGGTACGTGTCAGATTTGTTCGAGATGTATCCAGGTAGGAATGAATTGTGAATGTAAATAATAGAATTTTAAATTGAATTTGTTCGTTTAGGAAGCTGTTTGTGTTGCTCTTTACCTAGTGGTAGGTAGATTTCATCCATTACTTGCGATCAAGTGCTTGACGAGACCAATCATCAAACATTTTTAATTTAGAAAAAAAAATAGAACCCTATTCACCACAGAGTTACTGGTTCTTGATATATATCCTAGAATAGCAAACTTTTTGCATCTCCTTAGTTCCTAAAACTATACTTACAATGCTGAAGTAAGTCTTTCTGCAGCGTTTCTATACCAAAACTATTAAAATTTATTTTTTTAATGTTTGGCACACAGATAGTCTAGAGCCTGAGAAAGGACATAGGCTACTTTATCCAAATTAGCGACCTATACACCAGTAATACACCTAACAAATTCCACCACATCTTTAATCCCCCACATTAGACACTTAATTAAAACCCGCTTATGAACGCTCGCCGCCATCTTGGAGTACAGCTATGACGTAAGCGCAGCTGAAGTGTGCCACTGTGCAGCGACCCAGTTCTAGACAAAAGCCCACAGTGCAGCACAAGTAGGTGTATTGATGCCGCGAATTGAGAGCGAGGGATATGTGACCTGCTACTTTTGTAACTAGGTTTTTTTTTCTATTTTTTGGTTTGGTTTTTGAGTAACGTAAACTACATGGACTACAACCCTGACTGGGAGCACTCTAAGGATCGAGAGGTGTGTAGAAGAGATGAGGAGGCCTTTGCCCAGCAGTTGGACAATGAAGGCTAAGAAATAAAAAATACATGGAATGTTAAATACGCTTATGCTTAAGATTCTATGTGGTTTACTTACAGAAGAAACAGATAACTAAGTTTTCTCAAAACGGTGCCAATGAAACAGTTAATATTTAAATAAAAAGTGGGAGGCTTTTGAGCCTCCAGTTCTGGATAAAAACCAACAGTGCATTGTTCACATGCAAATATCAGACTGAGCACTGCATAAAGATTCATAATTTCTTTTTAGTTTTTTAGGAGGCAGATACTTTAATTTACTAATAAATAATTGATATAGTAGCTCTAGCAACATTAGCCCAGCAACACATATCTACGAGTGTTGCCAATTACAAATCAATTAATGCACATACATAAAGGCACTCGCTCAAATAAAAAACCGCAACATTTCCTTAATGAAAGTTTCATACATTTGACCTCATACAATTCAAAATGGCGACCAGTGATTACCCGTTCATATTGTAATATTTGCTAAATATTCAATGTTCCGATCATGCGTTTGCGCATATTATAAATACATCAACATCTTAATCTTGTAATCATAGGGTTTTGTAATAATACATTTTACTTTAAGTGGATACTTTTTACAGGAATTTAACAAGTTTAATTAAGAATTACATTCAGAAAACTGTTTATTTAATTACAACTTTTTAAAAGGCAATGATTTTGTTAACCCTTTATATTTCTGGGAAGATCATAGCTGTTTATTTGTATGATTCTGCAAGCTCCTCCATCTCTAAAAACTACCCAAATTACTTTTTTATAATAGTTAAAAATATGGAAAAAAAATGTAACCTAATTCCTTTGCTGGATCAATCATCAAGATTCACACCTCTTTGCTTCGACGCAGCCCTAGTACAAAAATAAACATGTTCAGTTTAAACGCTTTAATGTGTTATTTTTCAAGTCTCATTACAATTCCATAAGACCCCATTAGCATACGGCCACAAACACGGGGGCAATATCCAGAACTTTCTATAGACTGTACTGGGGTGTACGATGACCCCAGGAGTCATGCTTTAGCGGGCTGTCAGGGATGCGAATGTACTTATCGATGATTTAGAATTTTCTCTGTTCATTTGAGGAAAACCGCTTTTTTCTTCACCAAGGATAAACGGGCAGTTAGTTTGTAAAATTATTTAACTGAAGCCACTCTTGATAGAGAAGAGTTAAGGGGTTGTCATTTAACAGATATAAGGAACTATAGTGATCCCCGTGGTTCCACCTGCGTCCCGAGAGAATAACTTCCTTCACTCGGATAAAAATCCAAGTAATTGGCAGCGTTAGTCCACATCTGTGTTTGGGAAGGCAATTTCGCTAGCTTCACAGTTCCATGTCAGATGCCATAAGATTGATTAAAAGAATCGAATACTACGGCGTAGCGTAATTAGGAATAGGCTAACCTGATAATGACCAGTATTTATATGATTTTATCGATAAATAAGCCTTACATACATTTTTTCAAAACATTGTTATGACCATGGTCCAAGTATAAAACATTCTAGGTGAACGTACCCTCTACATTATAATTTACAAACAAACTGATTTCAATACTTCGAACAGCTGTTAATGGCGAATTTAAAACAATACCGACTTTGGTACGAGTTCCTACATTAGAATACGGTCAAACTTATTTTGTATTGAATCTTATAAATAAAAATGTTTCTATAAATAATAAAGAGATATTTGAATATTTTTTTATTTCAAGAAATGGTAATCATTTATTTTTTATGCCTTAGTTTTTCAATATTTCGTTTTCAAAATACTCTACATCCTTCTATTTTAAAGAAGTTGTTACCAAGCAACACTTTTACCGTGTAACATCACACCTACAACAATAAACCTATGTACCTTCGTACAGTACACTGCAATACAAAAGTGTTACAGTTTAAAAAAACAGCAAAAGTTTTCCAATGAATGCAACCGTCTCACTTGATCGAGTTCAACATAAAAACGTACAATCGATAACACATTACACCGCAAGCTTCACACTCGATTTAACAGCTAAACGCAGCTTACTCCTTTTGTGTCTGACTGTACTTATTATTAGTTCGTAGACTGTGCCATATTAAACTTTGTGTTTTTTACTTTGTTATTTACACTTCGATGGTAGATTAACTGTTTTTTATAGGGTCCTTTGAGGCTTTAAAAAAAGTTTTAGTTCAGCAGCGTACAGCAGCGTAGGCAGGTTCTTCAAGCAAGAAAGCTTCATTTATAAAAAAAAGCAGATTGATGATGAAAAAAAAAGAAAATTAGCAATTCCGTCAGCGGTTTTACAGCGCATACCGTGAAAACTACATGCATCCGGGTAAAAATTAACCTATAGCCTCCCTTTACAAAAGGGCTTTATCCCTAATCTAATTCTTCAGTTTTCTGCATTAAGAAGCATGTAAGTAAATACAAAATATGTTCTATTAGTTTCTATAACTAGGATATTATAGTACGACCCGATTAGCTGTGGAAGAGCGTCTGTGCTCAGACGCGGATGTAATCTGTGCGAATCCTTCCACTCGATATATTGTAGGTTTGCTCCGAGTTTCCGAGCTTCCGAGCTGTTTGTGCTAGTGTATGTTCCTATAAGATAGGTTATGTGGATAGAAGCTGTTGCCAGCGGTTTCACTCGCGTCCTAAAGGAAATAATTGTTAAACCGGGATAAAAAGTAGCATATCTCCTTTTTCAGGCACTAGACTGTACCGATGTTAGTTTTAAGTACAGTAGTTTTGGCTTAAAAGCGACGGACACAATATTTTTTTCCTAAAAAATATTCATTTCCTGTCTAAGTCTTCGCTCCAGCGTTTTCTTGGCCTTGGTCGGTTTGTAATACTTAATAAGGATAATATCCTGTTTGTCCTTACAGTTCTTTTTTTGCTAAAAATCCAGTTTCGCAAATCTAAAAAGATTTCCTTTTTTTGCAAATGCATAATACCATAACAAAATTAGCAGTAATCCTTATTGTAATGTATGAATGGGTAACCAGTGCCGCGGGATTATGTTGTATTGTGCAACTTGCAACTTGCGTGTGCTGGTTATATTGTTATGGTTTTTTTATGGGATTAGAGCCTGCCAATCGTAGAGATGTTGCGTTCTGTTAGAGGAAATGTAATTTGAACGAGTTGAGCATGTATGCAGTACTTATGTTAGTTTGAAAGTCAAGAAAATCATTTGGAATTGATTAGGTACGCGCATTTATGAGATGAGATAACCATTTCCTAATGGATCCTTTAAGACTTAATGCGGAAACTGTAATTACCTGAAAATGCTGGAGTAAGCTCAATAAGAAATATCTCAGAAACCACTGAACCCCTCCCATATACAAGGGCCGCTTAGTTGGTTGCTCAAGGACCATTCTATCAGCAATGTTATACCTACCTGTCGGCCATATTAGTCAGCGAGAACGCATAGGTACCAAAAACTAGGATTACAAAGAGACATTCACACAAACCAGTGAACATCTGTAGACTAAAGGCCGGTACACTGAATGGCTAGATTTTCCGGCGGCTTCACTCTGCTCCTCGACATCAAAGGCTGCAGGCTTGGTGCAATTTGTGCTCTCAATCCAATGGAGACTGCTTTGATCGTCGGGTGGTGTATCTTTGTTATTACGAATGTTGTGTAGATGTGGTGATGGTCTGGTAGGTTATTATAATTGTTGCCTCTAATTTTTTCCTGCTAAATTGAAAGAAAGATCGAAATGTAAATGTAATTTTGGTACAGTCAGCACCAGAAATATGTATCTACTAAAATCAAAGTTGGTAAAATGTTAAAGTGTCATTTCATAAATTGTATATGCTGAAAAGGATACGTAGTTGAATTTCACAAAATTAGTCTAGGTTATCATTAATTTAATTAATTTAAGGTTACGTAATTCCTGTGACGAAATCAAAATACAGAAAGATTAACACACATTATCGTAATATTTCTCTGAATCACAAATGGACCAATCGTCATTCAAGACAGGATATACCCAGCTTCTTAGTACTCATTGCATTACCTACTTGCAATGACGCATGCGCAAACGCACCGCGTGATTGCACTCACGCGCAACTCAAAGGTACCTTTCTACTTACCTCTGAATCATAAGGGCTAACTTTCCCACAGTCGCATAATTGGAGTAAAATAAGACTTAAAAACTTCGCGAATTTACTCGGAAACTTACTACCAATTAATCACTTAAGTCTCCGTAAAGTCCTCAACAATAGCGCACGAATCTCAACCTTATGCTACTTAAAGTAAGGTTTATATTCGGTTGTAGGCTCGTGGTTTTTTAGGACGTTTTGGTTTGTGAATCTGATATGAAAGAGGAAAACTCTTGCGATGAATGGAACGGTGCGCAGGAGCAACCTGTTACAAGAATGCAGCGCAGCCGACCCACTGCCCGAATGACTCATAATATGATGCAAATATTATATCGAAATTGGGTGACTGCGGGGTTCTGTAGACGGAATCTTATATTATGTTATTATAAAAAAAAAATTAAGTACATCTATTGACAATTAAACTTCGATGCAGTATTGAAGTCTCGACGGAAAGAAGCTATTGATTATTTTTTGATAATGCTAACCGTATCAATATTCTTTATCAAGTCTGTGTCCCGGTTTCATTTAAAAGACACATTAAATCCTCCTTCTATTATCATGTAGAAGTATTATTATAGACAATCCTTTTTCAGCGTTAGTTGCCATCTTAGATAAATCCACTACAAAACCATTCTTTCCTGAAAGAATATTTTTAAGGTTGCTATTAACATTTGATTCAAAAATCTCAGAATCCCCAAAATAAAGGGCAATCCTCATCCCGCTCTTAATTCGTAATAAGTAGTGTACAATATTATTTTATACGTATCTATATTCGTAAATTAAACCTTTGGCCGGCATTATTTGGTGGAAAAATAACAAATAAAAGATGGACATTAATACAGGTCGGTATCTTTACCCTTTTCAATCACTATTGCCCCTAATCGTGGACGATTTAGTTTACAAGTGCGGAGTGGTGCCACTGAGAGCGGAGAGCGGGACGGGAAAAGTTTAAATGAATGGTTTGAATGAATGAAAAGTTTAAATGGGCCCTGATGTAAAAAGACGGTACTTACTCTCATTATTACTCATAAGTTTGACCACAATCATCATCTCCCGAGCCTTTTTCCAACTATGTTGGGGTCGGCTTCCAGTCCAACCGGATTCAGCTGAGTACCAGCGCTTCACAAGGAGCAACTGTCTATCTGACCTCCTCAACCCAGTAATCCAATACCCAAGTTTGACCACAATCAATGTATGTTAAAGTTTGTCTGTGGGACCCGTAGCTTTTAATGAATGAACCAATTTAGATGCAGTTTTTTTGTGAAGCTGGTGTTTCAGCGATAGTTCTAAGTCATGTTTCATCAAAATCCGCTCGGCCATTTTAAAGCTATTTTTATTTATATACTTTGTGCATGCGCTATATTAAATGGAGATTTATGATAATATAGAAATATCATCTATGTAAAACTAATCCAATCAAAAAAAGCAATATCAATATCAATAGTAGCCAATACACTAAATTGCAAAAAAAACTAGACTCGAAATCAGCGCAGTGCATTCCGCCGACAAGCGCGCCTCAGCAGTCAGCCATATGTAAATGTACCGCCGAGTCCTTCCAAGAACACGCCATCTTCGTTCCCTAATTATTTTTAATTGCCGCAAGCAGACACGACGCGTACGGCCTTCTACAATTTAAGCTTTTTGAATTTTTTTCGCGTCTAGCGCTTGAATCATGTCGATTACATTATAAATGACTCATGTACGAACACACGCGATAATATTAAAACAAGTAGTTTTTTTACCGGCAACCTTTGTGTTCTAAGAACATCATAAATCAGTAATGGCGCCCTATTATTTGTAGTTCGCATAAATTCGGAGGATTGGTAATTGGGTATGGTCGGGTGCGCCCGCGCCGCGGGTGGTTTCGGCTAATCACACTTGTCTGCATCGATCGCTTGTGAAACTGAAAACTGTCATTATGTGTGACGCATTGCAACAAGTTTACTTTTCCGTTCCGAAGTTGGTTCCGATCAGTTAAAATGTATGAAGAAACACTATTTTCGCGATTCATCAAGTGGCCTAAGTATTTCAGCGTAGTAAACCGATCTGTTAAGCCCTTTAGCTAACTTCAGAATGGCTCTAGGTATACATACTCATTTAATTTTAATAGTTGTATAGCAACTGTTGTTAGTATTTAGCGAGTTCAATCAGTTATATAAAGCGATTGAAGTAATCGGCCCGATTTAGTTATTGACGTCGATTTAGAATATTTAAAGTTAAACTATTAGTATAAAATTCGCACTTCATGTTATTGGATCGGTTATTGCCCTACGCCTCAGGGCATATTGCTACAAGTTAATTGAATAACAACGAGAAATAGTACAATTTTTTTTTCAATAATCCTCTCTAATATTATAAATGCGAAAGTTATCTGTCTGCCTATTTATCGCACTTACATGCCAAAAGTGTTGGACGAATTTAGACTGAAACTAATGACTGCGTAGAGCCGAACAAAGGACAAACTACTTTTTATCAGGGTGCAGGAAAAATTAAAATTTTTCTTTAGGATCGTAATTAGTTTGATTCGTCGATACGTGTGTTTGTTAGTAAGTCGTTATTCAACCCCAGTTTTCTGGTGATCAAAAATGGCGATTTCCAATAACATGTGACTTCCGGCCTATAATAACCAGATCATAGTGGATTGTTTAGTAAAAATAATTCTGGCCACATGTCGCTAAACAATGCCTTAAGTTACGCTTTTGTTTTTGCTAAATGCACTATTGAATGCATGTGGTATTGCTTGCATGTGGGAGGTAGAATGTGGACAAAAATGAGAAGGAAGTAAAAGTATAACATGCATTTTGATTTTTTTATTTTTAAGAGGAACCAATATAGTGTTTTGAACGAAATCTACCATTTTAAACGTGTGTGTACATATTCTACTTGTGATCCCGTAAATATTTTAGATGGCACTAAAATCACAAATGAATCATTTCGTCTACAAAGGTCCTAATTTCAAAATATTCAAAACCTCATTAAAATAGCTTTAGCTTGTCCAAAAAACGAGACCAATAAACTGACCAACACAATATGGCTATATTTTTTTTCGACTGTTCCCAATTTTTTGCAAGCTATTGTATGTAAGTGAGAGCACTTTCGTCCGGTCAATTTGACCGATCTTTTAAGCAGTTTTGTGTTTAAGGATTTGGTTTCTGCGTTTGTGATTCTGCCTACTCATGGCGTTGCCGCGTTGGAGCGTGGTGCAATTTGGACTCTGATGCAGTGATGCATAATTGTGTAGGGTTGGTTTAGGTCCTTTGGTCCAGATGCTGTGAGTTCCAATATTTTTATTTTATTAATGTACATATCAACGTAAAGAGACTGTATCTTGGTCGCGGTGAAGCAATATGATTGTTTTTTATTTATCTTCATCTTTATCACGACCATAATCATAATCATATCAGCCTATTGCCATCATTGCTAAACTTAGGCTACCTCTCATAGGCGCCAACATTAACTGTTTTACTTGGTTGATATTTAAAAATGTTATGTGCGATCTTTAATTACTAAAATAAGCTTACCCATAACGCATAAACATTACCGCTAAACCCACCATGAATCAGGGCTAATTAATTCCAAATCCCGATAACACTTTAACTTATTAAAACCCTACAAGATACCTTCTTCGAAAACTACAATTGGTACTGGCACTTAATATAACTTAAGAACAAATTCAAGCCGAACATAAATTCCGAATGCCATTAAACCACACCGATTTATCTTTAGAACCCCGTAAAGGCGTTACACCCCCATGTTTGCGCAAGTGTTGCGCACACGCACACATAGATGCTTGCGCGTACGCTTATATTCAGATGACAGGGAATAAGAATTTACAGAAGATCCACTCCCAGCAAAGCATTGTAAAGACCGAAAATGATTCGAATCGTTTCTGTCATATATTCGTTCCCATTTAGTCAACTACTTTGTTTTCTTAAAAAGTTCTTCATATATTTCTTCCAGTATTAAATTTTGTTAGCATGTATTGAAGAGAGTGGTCCTTCGGTAGTTTCCTTTTTGATATAATTTTGTGTACATATGTGTGCGTGTGCGCAGGTACCGAAAGTTAATTGCCTTCGTATGTTCAATGTTCATTTTTCTACCTGATCTGAGTTCAGAGTTAGGTCGGTCCGGATTACTTACAAAAAATATTTTTCGATACTCTGCGTTTGCGCATTGTTGCGCGCTACTTTTGTTTTTGTTGCCTGCTCTAAATATTCTGTTAGTTAGTAATAAAAGAGGGTCAGGTGATTGGATCGTAAAGTTGTATGATTTGTTATTGTTAATTGTAGACGTGAAGCTAATTACGTTTATTCCTAAATTTTGACCTGCTGTTTTAAGACTAGGCAAAGGCAAAAATTTGTTTTAAACACTCGCAAGAAGAATGTAGTCGACTAAACATCATATGTTAATGAAAGCATTCCTTTAAAATACTTGACTTATTTAGATTATCCCCGATAGTTGTCTCAGTATTACCATCAAAGGCGCGGCCGATATCTCACAACAATATAACCAGAGATACAGCCAGTAAAATGTAAATCGTTCCGTACGTCTGTACCGGCCGATATTACCGAGTACCTGCGTTTTAGACCCCACTGTAATTTTTAATTGACAAAAAAACAGACCCAACCGAATTTATATGTGGAATTTATTTTATTACTTACTGTTGAACGTGTGTGCGTGGGTTTACTGATATTATTCTTTTTGAAGCTTTTCGGCACTTTGTCTATTCGTAGAAGGGTTGTAATTGTAGGTAAATGATTCAGTTTTTTTTGTCGTATCGAGGTTGATGTTCGAATGTTTCGTTGTTCGGGTATTTGGAGTATGTAGGTGTTAAAAGAAGTACCTTTATATCTGATCGTCATATTAAGCTTAAATAATTTACGGAATATAGTAATCAATTTTCGAAATAAATGAAACATTCTTTAACAATATCTTGCAAAACAAAATTGCGGAAGTAACAAAAGCCGATCTAAGATTTATTCGATACAAAAAAGTCGAAAGTACCTAAATAAATCATTCTATGCATTTCTCCTGCCAAACCCTGCCAAACAATGCATACGAAAATCATTACGGGCGATGTACCGATAGCACAGGTAGCGCGAACAATGCACCGTGGTACCGTCAGCAAAAACGGTAATGAGCGCACTGTCACGAATAATGGCCGCCATTGTCTATGCGGCGCTGGGTTGCTTCTGAAAAAAGAACGACTTAAATTTTTTGTACTCTGTGGTAATGGCTGTTTTTTTTTAATTGCAATTTTGGCGCCAGCGGCGATCGATTTTTGACGGTTTTCGATGCTTTTTTGAGATGGATCAGGTTTCTGTTTTGGTTAAGCGCGATAAGAAGAATAACAAGCGAGGACAGGTATTTTTTTCAATTTTAACATGCCAACTTAAAAAACAGAATATTTATTAGAATTAGGTGTTTATTAAGACTTTATAATTAGAACCGACTATTTTTCCTCCTATTTATTTATACAGCAAAGTTACGCAGAGCTGCGCTATAGATCCATTTGACAAATATGTCTAAAGCTTTTAGTAACAATGAAGTTAACATTTAAAAGCTTACATAACAATTTTGCAATTATGATGGAACCTCATATTTCTTAATTAAACAACCAATAGAGTGACCAAACTCAAGTTAATCACCGTATCATTTGATATCGTTTTAATATTTCGTTCTGATTTACATAAATTTAGAATTATTGTAACAAGAATTGACTGATTCACATCGTAAATGTTTTTGAACGATGATGTATGTGCGACATTCAAGCTTGGCCGTGGATTTGTAATAATTACATGTTAAGGTGAGAATAGCCTAATTTATGTCATGTTGTGTAAAGGACATTCAATAAATAAGTAATTAATATGACTGTTTGTTACATTGATGAGCTTGTGACTAAGAAACAACCACATGGGTTGATCGGTAACCGAGTTCCGCCGTGTTTAGGAAGGCACGTTGAATTGGTGTTCCTGGGTGCCATTTGAATATCTTTTGCAGTCATTGGAAGCCGACGACGTATACTGAAATGAAGAAGTTGTCTTGATGTTTTAGTATAATTATGGAGTTTCCTCATCAATTAATCCATAGTCGAAAAACGTTCTTTTTTTAATTTTTGCACAAGAATGTGTCACCGATATTCTCACAATTTCTAACCTTCGCGTCACCCGTACTTATCTTTATGGTTTAGAAATCTTCACGCCGAAAGAGAAAACGCTAATCAAAGACAAACCCGTCTGTTAATCAATTTCTTTGTCTCAAACGAATGTCATTAGCCGCAATCAGAATATTGTAATCTACAAAAAACGCTTTGATTAAATCACGGAAAAGATGGCCTTTTTGGTAAACGTCAATGATGATCATGGGGTCCTGTATTTGATACTAAAAAGAAAAATATTTAACTTGGATTTTTCATATTATGGAATTTCTGGCTTTTCCTTTTCCTTGCCTACCTTGACCTACTGGATCTCTTCACAATCTATTAGGTCAGGAAAAACCACATGAAATCAGCCATGTGTTGCCTTGCATGTACGCAATATTGTTCGTACAACTTTTACTTGAATTCAATAGTAGCTGATGCTGGAGCTGCATACTTATTTGACGAGAACTGTACTCATGCAGAAGCTATTAGTATCTTCATTAACCATTTTGAAAAAAAGCATAATTCCACAAAAAAGACGACTGTATAAGAACATGCGTACGAATGTAGAATAGGTAAACTATAGCGCACACAACTCGTTCGTCGAACAGGTCTTATATAAAGTGCACTCAATATTGTACGAACCGGTATGGTAATGAGTCCGGTTTATGCTGATACATTTAATTAAGGCGATTCACCGGAAACGAGCCGGCGGTCATCACAGATTTATGAAATGACATAAATGTCTCGCTTGAGGTGAAACTAGCGTTATGATTTTAGATAAGTTTGGTGATAATGTGAAACGTGGGCCGCGAATGCCGCACGCGACCGGTAATGAGATTATTGCTTGGTTTTGGAATGTGCACTATCCTTTCTAGTTGTTTTAGATCTGTGGCAGAAATTGCACCAACTATCATCCCCAATTTTCGGCCAGTATAAATCGTTCTAAAATTACAATCGAAGTATTTAATCATAACTTGCCTAACTTTTTCCCAACTATGTTGGGGTCGGTTTCCAGTCTCACCAGATGTAGCTTGAGTACCAGTGTTTTACAAGGAACGGCTGCCTATCAAATCGAAGTAATTAAGGATTAAGCATTTATTGTAATGTGGAGAAGTCTCAAGAATAAGTCTAAAAGCTTGTATTTTAGTTAAAATCATAATTTGTAAAAATATTTTTATACAGTAGCTGGTTAAAATGTGTAGTTTTTGACCAAATTTTTGGGTTTTGGTATGTGTTAAAGGTGAAGTTACTTTCACCCATTAATGCTTACTTATTTACGAGCTTTGAATAGCGTAGCGTGCTTATTGGTGATTTAATTATAACATTCAAATAATATGTAGATTGTTCGCGTCTTTATATGTTTGTCAGAGATTACTTATTGATCCTCCATTTCGTAAGAATTACTTAGCTAAATTGTGGAAAATTTACATAACATATAGGTACTTTATATTAGTTTATTTATACGAATGTTTTTAGCAAGTAATTAAAGAGTTACATCGATGTATTTCTAATTTGACTTGCTTCGCAATTTGCATATTACTGCAAAAGTAATAAAATTATATGTATTCGTAAAAAACGGGTAATGACTATGAAGTATTTTTAACTAATCAAGTTTCGGATTCCTCGTTTTATTATTGTAAAAACTTATTTGTTGGAATTTAAACTTTGGTTTAAATACCTATTACTTTTTACGTATTTATTTACATACACACTTGATTAAGTTAACAGCGTAATTGCTTTGTGGCAAGGGCTGACTGTTAATTAAAAGGTACAAAATCAAATCGTATCGAAATTGGCTCATCAGTTTCGGATGTTGTCGGTCTCAGACAGAGTGACGCGCGTTACATAATTATACTAAAAGTGGTTTCCAAACATGATTTAGATTCCAGTTCATTAAACTGTCTCGTAATATTTTTTTGATTAGAGTACCCTTATAGGTAAACCTACAAAGGTTTAGACGGAAGATCATTGAAAAAAAAGTTTTGGTTACCTAATTAAACATTGAATGAACTATGGGCATAAGTTTAATTAGCAGATGGTATTGATATATTTGGTAATATATTTTGTCGTTTAATTTATTGGAACTACTAAATAATTATGCATAATTAAATTCGAAATGAATAAGATTTGCAAATGACGTAAATTGATGTTACAATATTACGATACGATGTTTAATGTGACTTATGATCGTAAAAATGTTTCTATTATAATGATAAACAGATTAAATTCAATAAATTACTAGCTGTGTTCCGTGGATTCACCTGTTTTTTATGGAATTTTTGTTGATGCATTCACTAAGATATTTTTCCAGGATTTTAGTCTCTCTCATTGGAAATGTTATTATACCTATTGAGAGAGCCATGTCATAAGTTACAGTTATTAGAGTTACTGTGGTAGTTATTTATAATATCGAGTAGCTTCTACCAGCGATTTCAACCGTATAAAAAGCCTACAACTTTCCGAGACAAATGTGCTATCTACCACTGAAAGAACTTTTCAAATCGGTCTAGTAGTTCTTGAGATAAGCACCTTCGAGCAAACAAACAAACTCTTCAGATTTCTTCCTCATTTTTAGCTTTATATTATACTAAACTGTTTAAAATTCCCATCCAACAATACCGACGACACAATATAGCATGTTCCACAAAAAACACAATTTAAATAAGTAATTAAGGCAATCATAAAACGATGACACCAGACTGTATCCGTTACACAAGTATTTATTAACAAAACCCGTATAAAGTTCTATGAACAAATATCATGTAGGTATCGGCCACATTTCCATACGGGGCCACTCCGATTGCGATGTCACAGTAATTGTACGAATATTATATTTATTTTATGCTAATTTCAACATTTCAAACGCTCGCTTCATTATAAATTATACGTACACCGACGCAGATTTAGTATTATTTCTCCAAAATATGTTTATCTTTAACGGCGTTAGATTATCTTGGTTTATGTTCAATGTGCTCTATTTGATATTTTGTTACTGTCGCATTTAAATATTTTAATGGATTTGGTTTTTATTTCATGCTTTTAGCGCCATCTGTCGTTTTTTGTTGACCTGATTCAATTCTGGATGCATTACGGTCTCATTCACCTTTGACATTTAGATTGAAGCTCTGCACATTTTAATTGCTTGCAGATTGCAACAGCATTAAACAGATATAATCAGAAAACCTAACTTTTTTTGTTATTAAGTACAACCCAAAAACTTTAAAATATCAAAATTGTACAAAAAATAATCCGAAGTATCGTCTTTGAACGTAGGCGTTATTCCTTATTTAAAATACGAAGCGAAGACAATGAGGCATACAGCCTCATCTGTCAAATCCGTTCAATGTTTTTAAAAGGTTTTTAAGATCGACCCGGGCCGACTTGTTATTGTTATTTATATTAAGTTAAGAATTGCCGGGCCCTTCGCACTTGGCGTTTGAAAAAATTATAACGATCCTTTTGGCGCATTTATTTTGTCTCCTGACCCAGACAGAATAAAGTACACTTTCCTTTGCTCCTGTAAGCACGGGTCAGTAATGGCGAAGGGTATGGAATGCAACGGATTGCGTTCGGCATTAGGTACTTATTTTTTGTTGCTGTGTGAACGGGACAGATGTATTTGAGGATCTTTCGCGAAGTGCACTAATGGGGATTATATGGGATTGCTTGCACCATCACGTCATTTCTTACGCTACATTAGGTGCGACTCTTTTATTTTTTACTTCGACCATATTGATCACAACTATCAGCCTTATGGCATAGTCAAGGCATTGTGTAGCGGTCCGTGAAAGTTAACAATTAAGTTTACGACGCAATTTCGCAAATTCTCTAGAATCGATTGTGGGTCAATTTGTGGTCATTTGTTTGAAGAATTTCCAATTGTAACGGATTTAAAATGGATATTTCTTAATTGTGATCTTCTCTGTTTGTTTTGTGTTGATTGCTTCATGCCTCAATTTCAATCAAGTTGAACCTATTTGTTGATGGACTCCTTGATTAAGCTTTTGGCTCCTAAATTCAAATTCGAATCGTTGTAGAAGGCCGCGAATTTCGCTGGGTGGTACAAAAAGCGAACTAAGGCAATGTGCGAGGCACTCGATATAGCACATTGGGTCACATTGGGTACCGGTCGTCCTTCGCAGTGCAAGCCTGTATAACTTATGATGCAGCCGCCGACATAACCCACTGTTGCTAATTTTTGGGGATACCAAATTAGAAATATGATCGTGGTTTATTTTTGTGGGAATGAGAATATTCTGTGGAGTATTTCAAATATTTTCAGATTTGATTGAAATTGCTTTTGTAGATTGATAATTTTGAAGATGAGCTTTCAGTCTACGCTTTGAGAACAGATATGTCTTTGTAAAAAGGCTTCTACAGCGTAAAGACGACGTGTTCTCCTCTAAATTCAATACTCAATATATTTACTGCATATCTGTAAACAAATAGGGTAGGTTTATTTTTCCCTACATAAAGAAGTAATATCGGTAGCGACTGTAAAGTAAAACCTTGCGGTAAGTCCAAAGGAGTGCAGAATACCAGTGCGCACCGGACATCTCATGTCATACCGACTCGTCGCCACCAGTGCAGCAGGACACGGTCCAGGTTTGATGTCGAGGCTTTACCTCGCGTCCGGCTTGGCCATGCCTCGTCCTCCTTCTGCGAAGGCATGGTAGACACATTGTCATCCCGGCCGTAGGTTCTGTGGGCGTGGCGTGGGTGGTCCGGGTCTGTCTTCCTAGACGACAGACCCGTGTCGACGGCGCGCGTTGTTCCACGCGCTCCTCAAAGAGACGTCAGTGGGAGCAGGGTGGCCTGCCGGGGCTGCGGGTTGTTCGAAAGAGATACCGCGGCCCTGGTACATAAAAGGCCTATGACGGAACACGACGATTTTAGTCAGTAAGAGTTGTCTCTGCTAACCCACAGCGGGAGGGTCATTGATGATTTTACGTCGACACACAAATTATTTTAGAACGAGGATTTATATCGTGATTGTGGGATTGCAGTCGTGTTTTGGAAATTTAAGTTTTTTTTATACTGACGGGTTCTTAGATTGTTTTGTTGAATATTTTTTGGGAGGTTCTAACCGTTATTTCATGAGTGGATAAATCAAAGACAGGCAATAAGAATAATGTTTTGTACCTACTTGAAGTTCAAAACCGATAATTTTTCTTCTTCTTGCTAAGTAAATAACTGCTGACATTTAAGATCCAATATTATTATACGATCTCAATATTTATAAATCTTCACCTTTATGATTTACTACCGCGTAAAGCATGTATCACCATCACAATCCACAAATATGACCTGTAACCAATTTAAATAATTACACCCGAAAAGTTCAAATATTCATCAAGTAAAAACCATATAATTTAAAATTTCGATAAACAAACTCTTACCGGTTTCAAAGCTATTGATAAAATAATAACTAAGTATTAATTACATACAAACGTGTGTATGTATGTATGTTAATATAGCACAAAAACTTGGAGCTGTCTGTAAAACCGTCAATTATTGCCGACCTCTAAGCTAAGAGATGGAATAATCGTTTTGTATGTAGATTTATTATATGCTGTTCAATTATATAGGAAATTGTAATAATTGCTGCTTGCAACAAGACCTTTGAGGAAACTGCTACATGCTGGATTTAACTTTATTCTTTACTTATGCTTGGATGTAGTCCTCAAATTGTTTCGTATCGTACATATTTAATTCCCCTTTTTTCGTAAAAAATGATATATTTGACATCATTTTATTCAGTGTTATATTAATGTGAAATTACGGCTCGCAAAATTACATTCACGGGGTTCCAGGCTTCCAAATACCTGGACAGTTTCATATTTATAACATGATTCAGCAGTCCTGTGTTATTTGCTACAAATCCTCGATTTTAACTAATTCTAATTGCCTCAAAACAACGTACAAACGACAGCTGACGATAACTCTTTCAATTCCAAAATCAAGTCTGAAATAACTTATAACTTTGTACGGTGCGCAAAAAATGATTTATAAGTCGAGGCGCCAACACCTGCCCTGCTATCTGTACTTTGGCATGTGCGAACTTAATTTCGGCTATTAAGTTGCTTCTAAGTACCAATAAATTGGCCGAAAGAAGCCATGTATGTTATTACTTGATGGTGATAATATCTAAGTGAGGAACACTGATTTTTGAGCTCGGTAATCATATCTCGATTATTGCTTAGAAGGTTTCAAATACGTTTTGTTTTTTTGTTCTGTGTACAGGATTGGTGGCGCCATCTGTGTTGTTTAGAATGAAATATTGTATTGTTGTGACAGTTTTCAGCGCAAAAGTCTAGCACATATCTTTTGAGAATACTTTGTATTGTAGTTTTCCATCGTTAGGCATGTATTACAGGAATTGGGATCTATGAGAATAAAACTGATTCAATGTTTTGAGCTTGCTGTTTGAAAGAACTACTGAAAAAAGTGTTTTTTTTTATGCTGTAAATAAATCACAGACACAACAGAAAAACAAAAGTCAAATCCGAAAAATAATCTTTTTATTTCACAAACTAATTACTGCAACAAACGGGAATTTAAATTACACTGTCGTTCGTTTTCACTAGTTTCAGCGTTTGAGTGAAAGGGCGGAAGCTCGCCTCCAAAACTGGGTCAGACTGACTGTCAGTGCCCCATCCCCATCCCATCCCATCCCCACTCACACTTGTCACTCCAACCACCCCCATTTTAGGGTTAATAGTGAAAAATTTAGTGCAGCACGGAGAAGGTTATTTAGTTTCCGCTTTCGTTAATTCTGTTGTTTTGAAGTTTTAGCTGCCATTTTGTTTTGGTTGAGAATTATGAAATTATTATTTTTTGTTTCTTTGATGGGGGTTGAGGAAAATTGTGTCTCTATCGGCCGTAGGGAATAGTGATAGGTATTTTTCTTCCTTTTGAATTAAACATGTTTTAGCAATTAAACTCCCGCCGAAATCTTTTAGAAATAAATACGTAATATCTCGATAAATAATAATAATATCGAAGCAAGATTAAACTTAATCATTTACCTATCAATAACGACATTCATTTTAATAAAACCGTTTAGATAAAAGCTCAAAATAAAATATACAATGCGTCATTAGACGAAAACAAAACACAAGTCATCGTTTACATAATTAAGTAAATCTGGAATGTTCCAAATATCGAATCTTGCACAACTAAACTTCGTGAATCATCGGCAATGATCGGTAAAACATCCGAGCAATTGATTTGCATACATTGCTCATTATCGGAATACATGGACCCGTGTGAAATAGTTTGGTCTCTTTAGTAACGTGCAACGCCCACGCATCTTACCTCAAAATAATATCGATGTCAATGGTTTTATGGAGATTTTTATTTCTTTCGCTTCTATTCTAAGTGTTCTTTTTATGGGTGCTTCTATGATTTATTATTTTTTCTCTGTGTAGCAAATTAATGATTCAATAACACGCATATTGTAAACCGCTTCTTAGGATTTGGAACTTAAGTCGCGCTAGCCTCCAACTGCAATTTCCATCCTGATATGATTGTAATTTCGCCAAGCGTTGTTTATGTTTCTATGCTTCCAAAAGTCTCCTTCTTCAACTTACGTCTTAAGTACAGAATATCCCATAAGGTCTTAGTATTATTAAGGTTTAGAATCGATACCATTATTTCGGCAAGGCATACGTTCAGACCGCGTTGGCATCAACACCTGTCGCTGCGAGCTTCGTTTGTCTGGCTTTGACTTTTGGCAAGTGCTTAGTGATGGGAAGAATGCGATTATCGATTTTATATCGATAAGTGCTTATGCCATCAGTTCGCTATTAGTAACAAAGTCCATCTTAGAGAACATAGTAAATATTCAAGGCAGATAATATGACTTCTTTGTTTGATATTTTCGTTACATCATCTCATCTGGACCCCTAGACATATAACAAGCAATGGTGAATTGTACTATTTACTCAACCAATACCAATACTTCTACCGATGAGTTACAAATCAGGAAGCGACATCCAGCGTTCAATTAAAACGTAGTAGTCAGACTTTATGGGCAAGTCACGACTTTAGGTCGGCTTTAACAATTACTAAAACAGAAAATTCGACATAAAACCAACGTAAGTGCTGTTTTGAGAATGACCGTTGACCTTGTTTTATGTCTCTTTGGACTCTTTGCCATAGATTTGTATCTAAATTAAAATTGATCTACAAAATATACAAGTCTTGGTAATCACTGTTCGCGTGCGAAATGTAATAAGCCAGTTCAATTGTTCTAGTTGGTACAAATTGAAATAAATGAAAGAAATCTGAACCCAAATCTTTGTCCACCAAATCAGTTCAATTTCAAAGGTCAGTACCAAATAGCACTCTTTTTTTTGGATTTGGATATTATCGACTTATGTATCTTCTTCTAAACAATTGACTTTATCGATATGTAGCTGCATCCCTATTCTCCCATAATGGTCATTTCGGTAATGGCGTGTCGGAGCCCGCGGGACCGCCGGGAGGGGGCCGCAGTGCCCTTGCGCAGCCGTGCCCTTGCGCGGGTCACCTTGCGCAGGTACGCGCATGCGCCTATTGCGCGCAACCAACCTTTTACAAACAAACAACCCGTTTTTGAACTCTAACGAATTGTAATAAGGTTTAATTTCGATTGGCAGTAATGCTTCTTAGGGCTGGACATACGGTTCCGGTATCATACGGTTATTGATTCCGAAGATTAAATCTAGGTATCAGATTTCTTTCTTTCGTATATCGATTTTCGTTTGATTTATTGATCGAAATTCAATTCTCCCTTTTGTAAATGAAAGTTATTTATGTCTCGTTGAGTTACGAATCCTGGGCTCTGATGTGTAGGTGCTCTCTATTCCTTCAACAATAGGAAACTGTATCTTTGAAATACACATTTCTTATGTCAGAGAATATTTGCTCTTCGAAGCCATCTTGCATGACACGACACACTTACAAGAATCTTATTAGAACGGCATGTCAATAATTCTTAGTCTTCTCCTATTATTTAATTTCCAACAAGTGTGAACGAGCCTTATTCTAACGAGTTCCGATTTCGATTTTTTAAGCCAATTGCATTTTATAGGCGAGCGTGACAGGATAATTTAGGAAAGAGTGGGTTTATCTTTTTTGTTCATTGCCTTGCGCATGCGATTCTCAAGTGTCTGCCATTGTTTTTGCAGTTTTTTGCCAACCATTGTACTACGATATGTTTAATAGGTATTGAAGTAATAAATATTAACGTTTAGCATTCGTTTCTGGTATAATTACGCGCGGTTTTTTGCCAAACGAAGATCGACGTGCAACCATTTTGTTTATAGTCTATGTGTCGGTTTTTTTGACGCCAGGATAAAACCTTGTAATCATATTTTGTTATACTTGTAATTTGCACACGTGTGTCGAGTAAAAAATTGACGATCGGTAATAAATATTGCAATTACATTTTATTATACGAATTAATTTATCACTCGGCGCTGTCAATAAAAAATGCACCGTCACATTGAAATGGCGGCAAAGATTCCATTACAGAGTTGCCACAGATAAAACATTTCAGACCAAAAAGTTTGATTTCGACCTATGCGTTGTTTGGATGTCTACCGAATATTTCTCACGAATAAGGCTGCCTTATTATAAAGTAAGGAATAAAAAGGGCTTTAGTACTGGGAAGCGAATGATGACGTGTTTGGATGGATTTTTCCTCCTGTCTGTAATTTCTAAAGCTTTCTTCTTAGAAATTTTGTGAGTAAAGGTATTAGTCATACTTGAAGTACATGCTAATCGGTTATGAAGCACGTAGGTTATACATAATGGTAAGTCTATGGTTTATCTGGTATGGTATGGTGGATCTAATTGGAATGGATATAAAATTACTACGTACTAGATAAATACTCGATTTATTGAATGTCTAAACTCTAAGTTTAAACCATATTCCACTTTACTATAAGTTAACATAAACAGTGATGAAACATAGAATATTATTTTTTCTATTTCAATGTTTGAATGAACCCTGTGAAATTTTTCCAAAAATTGTTTTATTTGATTATTTAATTTGTTATTTATTATTTGTTACAAAAACAATTGGGCAATTAAAGCAGGATATTTATTGTTTCTTTCACAGGAATCATCGCCAACATTGACGCTTTTTTCGTCAAAGGTAAGTATTTCAAAATCGAACATTGACATCATTCATTGTCATTGCTTGACCAGAAACAAATAATATCCTGCGTTTTTAAATTTCGAATTTTTTTCGTTGTGTTTTATTTTTCGTAATTTCTGTGTACTTTTTTTGTTTGTGTATTATTATCGGGGCGGGTTGTGTTGCATGGTCGTAGACGCCATTCATTACCATCATCGCTGTGTATGCTAATTTGGTGTATTTTTAAATGTATGAGTGTTAGATGTAATATTATTCATATGTAATTCTTAATGTATATTATAATGTATATAGATTGTATTATAGTGAAGTTCGAGTATTATTCACAGTACAGTCAGCAACGAATGTTGATAAGCATTTCAATTATGAAATTGATGAATTTATTTTCAGCTTTTTTAAAAAGTCTGTGTTATGTATTGTTCATTTGCTAGCTTTGTTAATTGGATTATCAACAGCCGTTGCTGAATCGAATATACCTACTAGCTTTTTTTGGGTAGTTACTTATATTTGACGTTTTAGATAATTTATAAAACAAAATATTTACTTAGTTAGTGGTTTAATTAGACTTTTTAAAATAAAATCTTCCAATCAAAGTTTTCAGTCGATCTGATGACGACTAAATATCCGATCGTTGAATAGCACATATGTAATACATATGTGCTCTACTATTCATCTCCGTACCTATAGGTTTATGAGCTCAAACAAATTATTGTGCGAATAAAAGTTTGCAGTATACGGATGTAACTGTACGGATTAAAAATTTCGTTATCAAAATGTCGTAGGCTTAAAAATAAAGTTATAAAAAAACGCGAAATCTAAAAAAAACTAACAGTAAAATGCGTTCCATCTAAAAATAAAGCTTTTACTAGAAAACGCGTAAATCACATGTTTTATTTGTTACATAAATTAATTAAGCAGTATGTGTACCGTTTTCACGCAGTTTTGGTTCAATAAAAAAAGTTAATAGACATGAAATTTATGGGCCATAAGCTCTTAGATAAAATGACATAGGTATACTTTGGTTTGATAACGGAGAAAGGAAAGATAGCGAAGGTGCCACAAGGTAGGTCAGGCGCCTTCTTGTAGGTCTAGCAACGTAAGGTACGCGTGATCAGTTACTAGAACTAACATTCGGGTTCCAATTAATGGTAGCTTCCATAGAAGGAGTGTAAGGGCGGAGCTAGCAACGTTCCTCGTCCCCCGAATTCCCTTATTTTTTATTTTATTAGGAGATTTTGCATTATTGACATCTCCACTAGTAATTTTGTTCTCCATAGGGTGGATAGTAAAGTCTATGCTGATTAGAAAGGTCTGTCGATACTCGATAGTAGCGAATTTATTAATTAATATAACATATTTGTGTCTGATCAACAGAAAGATAAGCGGTTCATAATCAAAATACTTAATTAAGAAGCTATTTTTATTAATGTGTTTTTAATTTCGGTTTTTATATTTATCAAAGCTACCAACAGCTGTTGTATATAAATTCAAGAAGTACTACTTTTTGGTTCAGGTCATAAGTAACTTATGTCGTTAACTAGTTTCGGTTCATAACTGATGGATATATGCAATATTACATAGCTAAAATGTTTGTTTGTTTGAACTCTTTGACCTCAGAAACTATTGGATCGGTTTGAAAAAATATTTTGATGTTAAATGGCCAATTTATCGAGGAGAGCACTGCATAGTGGTTTCCATGGCGACACAGATGTAACTGCAGGTACTTAATGCAATCGTTAACATAGATAATGCATTGCTTTATTCAGTTACCTATTATGTTAATACAATCATTAATCACAGCATTAAGCTAATCTTTCATCACGAGTTAACAGTTCCAAAACTTTAAAAGGTAAATAAATTATTTTCCACTAGGTACGTTAATGCAATACTGATTATTTCGCTAACACGCAGTTTTCATATTAATTAGCTAAATAGTTAAAAGCAGGCCACAGTTGTCCCACGAATGTCCGATATCGTCAAACGAGGCAATAAAACGAAACGATGTGATTTGCCGATAATTTCGTGAACAATATTATTATTGTGGCCTACTGCCAGTTAGAAAGTATTTAATCTGTATATATTACGAATAAATACTGATATATTGTCAATTTTATACTTAGATTTTAACGATAAAAAAATCTATTTGTCAGTAATGTTTATTTATTTATTTTTTATGTAAAATTTTCGTCATATTTTTGTATTGAAAATTAATAACAGTTACTTTATCTTTATGCAATGCATGTTCTTATCAGTAAAATAAAAATGAGTAGATAAATGAAGATCAAATACTGATCTAAGTATTGATAACCTTAACCGACTAAAATAAATTGAAAATGTTTTACCACTAAAGTTTTACGGTACAGTCGTAAACATGTCCAGACTAATTTATTTTCAATAATGAGCAATAGGAACCTGTATTAAAAATTATTACGTTAATTAGTTATATTTTCTATTCAAATTATTGTAGCGATAAAATATAGTTTGTGATAATTAAAAATTATGGCCTTTTTTTGTTGGTTTTAATTTCTAATTTAATTATTTTTGGGAGTATTTGTTACTTAAATTAGCTACACTTGTTAGCAAGTAGACTTTAAATTTGCAGAGATATTTCATTTCAGTGAGAACTTAATAACTTAATTAATCTGGAAAAAAAACTTTGATTAATTCATAACTATAATGGAATTATTTTGGTCTTGATTAACTGTATCAGAACTTACAAAATATGTTGCTTATTGAGTACTTTGAACCTTGCTACTCGTATAAAAATCTCTCAAAAGTGGGTGAGCCACACTCGTATGTGTAAGTGTACATGCATATTGTCTTTGTATGCGTAAGCTCGGGAGCGCTCAGTAGTGGCCGAGTCGTCGAGTCATACAAAGACAATGTGCACGTACATTTTACACACACAAGTGTAGCTCACCCGCATTCGTGACATAAAACATCTATGCTACTGTTCTATAATCTTGCTACCGAAAATGTCACGAGCTAAGCCATGCTCCAACATTAATGACCCATTTTCCCCCACATTTACTGCTCTTGCGCAAGATATACATAAACAGATCGTAAAGCTCATGTTTTTCTATCCCTGGACATAGAACATAATAATAATAAATTAAACCTAATGCAATAACTATAAATTACTTGATCACGTAAACGGGTTTTAATTTTTAAAAGCTTTTTACTATTTGTTAGACATGATTATCAAAATTTTAAACTTGCACCAATATTTTAATCTGACTCTGAAAATCTGCTAAATAAATAAATAAATATCTAAACCATCGATCAATAATTTCAAGAAGACAATGATACTCTTAAATATTATTAAGTACACTAAAGTGATATCTTGGTAATTGTCAATTCTGACTACTGCCCACAAAAAGACACAAAGAAATAAATGTAATAACATCATCAACACTTTAAATATCCTCCAACCAATAGTCATCATCATTTAGCAAAATTCTAGTAAAGCCCAAATATAAAATGTGCAAAACTTCGAACACTCATTGCCTAGTAATTTCCTGTATTTAAAAGTAACAGAATCATTTGGTTATTAAGACATATGTACAGTCATCCTAAGCTTACTAACTACGTGCGAAAATAATATAGAATGTGAATAATATCAGCTTACAGAACGGATAATTATTTGACTGGGGTTTTTTCAGAAACGTCACGTACCTAAATTATTTTTGTTTTAATCTACATCTTAGGTAAACTCTGTCTGTGAGACATGGATAATCCAAATCGACGCCTCCTACGCATAAGGTCGTAAGGCTAAAAAATCGTTTTTACAGGAGAGCGTTTTTTGTATTCGGTGATGATAATTTTTTTTCTGAAAGGTTTTCAACAGAGATTTTTGCATTATGCTGTCAATTAACAATTAAATAATTTATTTCCAGGTGCTGGATATTATAAAAAATTGTAGTTACCGAAAAAAACCCAATTTACTTACTTACGACCTTATACTTGATTGAAAAGGGTCGTATCTTCTTGTTACGACTGTATGCGTTCATAAACTTGATTTAAACAACACGAATAACGACGTAAGTTTTGAATTACGACTATATGCGACGAGCAAACTGTCGAAATCCATTTAAATAACAAGTTTAAGGCTAGAGAAATAAAGTCAAATGGTAAGAAAGAAGCATTAGAAAGTGGAGAAAAAATAGTTACAGCGTATTTCTAATATACCACATGAACAGTCACTTTATAAAGTGAATTACCCAGTAGTGGGAATAGTTGAAATAGGTTATTTACTTAACTCTTAACACGAAATTAAAATATTTTTGAAATCGGTCCCAGAGGCCCCGAGGAAAACCAGTTCAAATGTTCTCCTTACATAGTCACTCTACAAATTCTTGGGCAGCTGCCCAGTAGTGGGAATTCTCTTTATTTCACTCATTTCACGAAATTAAAATATTTTAGATATTGGTCCCGAGGGTCCTCATGAAAACCAGTTGTTGTAAATAAATATTCCACATGAACAATCAATTTACAAAGCCTGAGCCCTTTGCCCAGTAAATCGGAGTGGTTAAATAGGATCTTTACTTCACTTTAACACGAAATACAAATATTTATAAAATCGCTCCCAAGGGTCCTGACAAATTATTCGGACAAGACTTTTCTGACAAATAAGTCTTGTTCATATTCATTATCATTCATCTCAGGATCTGTAATAAGTTGGAATGAGTAATTTTTTTACTGTGATTTTAAAATAAATTCTAAAAGCATTAGTTTCTAATAAAAACTGACCCTGATTTCCTGAAAAATAAGGCAATTAATTCTCGGTTAAAATCTACAAGACCCCTGCGCTATGGGCTATCTACTATAAAAATCTTATCAAGAACTCTCTCTCGAATACGAGCTAGATAGTAGACACCGTTGAGGAATTCCCTCGTTTCTCTGTCGTCTTCATCTTCAGGTCAGATCTTAACCTCCACTGTTTTGTGGTATCTGAGACATATACCCGAATGAGAAGTTTTCCACTAAATGTGTCTATAATTTTCGAGAGTTGCAACCGATTTTTTTAGGGTTTCCATATCTAGACCGGATGACAAACGAACTACTTAGGAAGTAAACCCTTTCAAACAATAAAATATTTGTTTAAATCGGTTGGTAACCGACGGATTCATTTTGGGAAGTCGGTTAAAAAAAAGATGTCATATACTATAACTCGTATTTATCAATTAATATAATTAAATTAAGGTAATAAAAGTGGAATAGTTAAGACTTCGTTTGTAAGCATATTTTTCAGAATATTGAATAAGATTGAAACCAGTTTATCTCAGGACTCCTGGGGTAGATTTCGAAATGCTTTGGTCTGAGACCTAATATAAGCCTATGGAACATTATACACTATGCAGTTACTGTGGGCAACACTTGAGCCCGACTACTATACAAAGAATAGCATTGTCCTTTACACATGTTAAAAATACATAGATAGAGACTTAGAAAATTAACATAATTCAAACATAACATCACGACTTTTATTCCCAAAAGGGGTAAGCATAGGTTAGAGAGGTAAGAGACAGGAGAATATTACAGTCCACACAGTTATTAATCCCATTGTTATGCCTGTTGTCGAACATTAGGCACTATTCCAGATTCCGTGTTATGAGAATTTCGAAATTGAAAAACCCAATAATATATTGCCCGATACGGGAATCAAACCCAATACCTTGTGGCGGGCAGTCATATTCGCAGCCCCTAGAACAACGAAGCAGTTTGAACGTTAATTTTAATGATTTTTCAACCATAATTGAAAAGCAGAGAATCGTATCTTATTTTTTTAACGGAGCATACAGCCGTATGTCTATGATACGTCTTTATACTTTTATTCATTGTTATATTTAAACCTCGCATATGGTCTTAAGAATAAGTTACGACTCCTAGAATTAAATTATTGAGTAATATAAAGTCGTAACTGAACACAGTACACGTATGATTACAGCGTATAAAGTCGTAACATAAACGTTTCGACGTTTTGCGTGGGACGGCTGGAATACGACGATTGACATACGACGTCGGTACTGCGCTCTGATTGGCCGTCCTCGCTCCAATCAATCGGAGCATACAGTCGGAACTATCCGCGCGACTTTATGCGCGGGAGAACATTGTTGTTAAGACCATTATCCATTAAAAAACTCGCTATTTATAGAAGATATTAAAATTTGGATTTTAGTAATATGTAATAACATTTAAGATTATTGTAATGGTGCAAAAAAACGATTTTTGTAAAAAAATGTGTTCCGACCTTCTGCGTGGGAGGCGTCGAAATAGCTATAGAAACTTATACGTTCTAACATACCTACAGATTTACCGAGTTCACTTATACTTCTATATGCCCTTTTCCCATGTTATTTGCGGTCGGTGCAATATGTTTCTTTCTTCCATTTCTCTCTATCAGAGATCATATTAACATCCACTCCCTTCTTATTCATATCCTCTTTTAGGCAGTCAATCCATCTTTCCCTTTGCTTACCTACAGCTTTATTTGCTAATCAGTAGTAGTAATATTTTTATTTACCGGTCGAGTTACGCAGCAAGCTAACATTTAAAGTATACTTACGCATCGCGACCGTGACAATTGAAAAAAAATCCAAGTGCGATCAATCAACGGAATTGTTATTAGCACCTCTAAATTCCAAAAGTAAAAAACCCAAATGTCTAAAAGTTCCCAGAGGCGACCTTTTCGTAATCGCAATTATATCTCAAACAATTAGTCATGTTAGATTTCTCTTGAACAATGTTTCATTGCGGATGATGTTACTCATCGCAATTGGCGTGCCTAGGATGTAAGTAATAGCAAGGATGAGGAGCGAATGGAGTGCTTATTGATACTTTATAATCTTGAATTCAACATGGCGGAGCTTGGGAGTCAGTTTTAGGAATTCGAAGATTTAACAATTGTCAGAATACTTTGTTATTTTTATTACCCGACTGCCAAAGAAGGAGGGTAATGTTTTTCGCAGTTATTATCATAGATACATTTATTGTTTACCTGTAGGTACTTTTATGTGTTCCCGTGTCCCCTTTTGACCTCGGTGTAGATGGAACTACGAGCCCCTCCAGCTCGTGGATAAAAAAATTTCTCTGTGTTCAAGTCAATATTATTGTAATGTGAACAAAACTATTTAATTGATATAGTCACAAAATGTTGATTTATTATTACAATTAAAGTTGAACAGGACTTGGCTTCTATGCGATCTCAAAACTTTTTACGGTGGAGGAACTGCGTAGAGGATTGGCTTTTTTTACATTTAATGTTTTTGATGGGATAGGTATGACCAGATTTAATTTAAAATTTACTTGAAAGTCGGTGTCTTTAAGATCAGCATTGAAAATGCGTTCTCCATTCTGTGATTTTCTGTGGCACTGTCAAACAGTTCCTTGCCATTAGTACATCTCATTGCGCTTGTCAATAGAGGTGCGAAGGTGAAATTATTTGCGCGTAAGTAATGTTGTAGGCGTTAAATGTGACGTCATGTTAGCTTTACTAATCATCGGTATTGTCCTGGTTTTTAAGTAGGCACTTAGTATTGTGGTTTATTTTGAGCTGGTACTTTGACTGCAAGTGAAGGTAGTCATTATATAAATCTAAAAACATAGTGTGAGTCTATTACGAACAGCTAAGCAATAAAATTACTCTTGTGTTAAGTTTTATGTACTTTCTACATTCGTTGAGGAAATTTGGACTTAACAGTCTGAAATTGCCAACCCGCCTTGGGCAAGAACGTGCATTAACGCTCATTGCTTCTCTGTTTGAGAAGAGGTCTGTTCCCTGCCAGTAGGTCACTAAAAAGGCTCATGATAATTTAAAATAGAAGTATGTAGTTTTTTCTGTCCTTATTTATTCGTGCTAGTCAAGAAATCCTACTGTTTATACGAGGTTTACATATTTTTTCCCACAAAACAAATCAAATTCAAACAATAATACTCGCATGAAACTAAAACTGCTGAACATGAGTCAGTTCGGCGCGGTGCGCGTGCGACGTTGTTTTCTTACGACGGCCCGCGCCGCTCCGGATGCGAGCATGCCGACACCATAGCTTTGGGAATGGTTAGACTGGAATATTGTTGGTACTTATCCCGTTTTCTATTTTGATATGTTGCAGTAACAGACATTTTTAAATCCAAGTGCCCGGTCTTTTACAGACCAGATTGGTTTCTGAGGCTTCATAATATACAAAACGATATTATCCTATGTAGCTAGACTGCTGTTTGACAAGTACATTTGTCGAGGACCCTCACTCCTATCAGTTTAGTCTCATTCACTTACTTTTGGAAAAATCTCCCAATCTGTACATTAGAACATATGTATATGTATATGTTTTAGTGGTAGTAGTAGAGTATTATTTATAAACTCAAATCATCAATTATAATTATTTGTTTATTAATTTTACTCATAAAACTAAATAATTTGCCCATTCTAAGCCCTTCCTAACTCTACACCTAAGAAAAGTCACATCACATCGAGATATCCAGTAAAGTACAAGTGAAGTGTCTCTGCTACTAGAAATAGCTGCTACTACGGAGGGGCGGGAGGGGAAGGCGATGTACTTGCGGGCCGGGAGGGGAAGCATATACGTTTCCGTCGCGGGAAGCACGTGGCGATTGCGTTGATTTTTTTTTATTTTAAATATGGAAGGTATGAGTAATTTTTGAAGAGCTATTAGTATGTCCTTCTTGTTGGGTTACGTGGTCTAATGCATGTAGAAGAGTGAATGGGTTTTCTAAGAATTTTAAGGAGGTTAATGTATTTTTTTTTCGTTGAATAAATGATAGACTGGTGATCAATATTTGTATTTTGAAGTAATTATTTTTTCAACGTGTGCTAAAATTATATTAACTGTAACGGGAGAAAAAATAATTTTCTTATATAGTGCCGTACAAAGTATCAATCACAAGGGGGAGAAAAGACCTCTGAAAAGTAAATCAATTTTATTGCACATCTAAATCGTAGAAAAGTATGATTTATTTTTACCTTATCGATCTTTTTATTTCTCCGATATTGAAAAATCCATTTTTCATTGGAAAAGAAACTATATTCTCTTTGGTGCTTCTAATAGCTTACTTTACTATGATAAGTGAGCTTATTAGTAGGTTGGCAATCGGAAGTAAAGGGGAGGCAATTTGTAATCAGTTGTCTATTCATGGCCCTATGCAAATGTCAATCATTTCCAAGTAGTATTAGTAGAAGTGGTCAATTTTAGTATCATTGTAGGGCTTAAATATTCTAAGTAAAAGGTATTACTGTTTCCTTTCTATATTTTGTTTACTAGCTGTTCCTCGTAGATCCAACCACAATCCATCTTGAAGGAAATTAAAAGTCAGTCCCTCATGTTTTTTCTCGGTCTCTAGACTATATTTGTGTGCCTTAAAATCTGTTCAGTAGTTTTGACTTGAAAATCAGACATGCAGATCTTTCGCATTAATACGAATATGAGGCATCGTTTCAAGCCAATACAAACCTAAAACACCAGCCCAAAACTATTCTAAATCCAAATACTTATTGAACATCACTCTTAAACCAATACCCACACTTACTGACCAAACGCCATCATCCAGATTAATAACCCTCACTACATGTTAGTAAGTACTCGAAGTACTTTGCGTTGGAAACCCATGGGATTTATAGCTAACATTACCCATGGTACAGACGCCAGTAAATCCAGCACCTACAATAAACGTAGAGGTATAATCTTTATAAATTCTAACTGACCAACTTGTGTGGACTAGGAGCGTAGAAAAGAGGAGATGTGTTATCGATAAAGTGGAATATCGAGTATTGACTGTGTTATTGTGTCGATAAAATAAAGTTTGAAGTTGAGATGTTATGATGTGATTAAGTGAGAATCTGTGGGAAACATTTATTTGAAAAATAGAGAAGACTCTTAGGGCTGGTCTAATAGATGTTAAAAGGTTTAATCACGGTGTGATTGTTCAATAATTATTGCTTTTTAAGCTTCCTTCTGCTTCTCGTAAAATGAAAATACAGATCTTTCAAAAATGTTCAATCTAAATATATAAAACTCAAAGGTGACTGACTGACTGACTGACATAGTGATCTATCAACGCACAGCTGAAACCACTGGACGGATCGGGCTGAAATTTGGCATGCAGGTAGATGTTATGACGTAGGCATCCGCTAAGAAAGGATTTTGATCAATTCTACCCCCAAGGGGATAAAATAGGGGATGAAAGTTTGTATGAAACTTTGTCAATTTTAAACCGATCGGACTGAGACTTTGCATACATAAAGCTACTATGGCGTAGGCAACTCTTAAGAAAGGATTTTGATAAATTCCATCCCTAAGGGGATAAAATAGGGGATGAAAGTTTGTATACATCTTCTTAGATTTGTACACGCTAATCTTCCGAACTACTGAACGGATTTCAATGATTTTTTCTTTGTTGTATCAGTATTAAGCCTGGTCAACATATAGGCTATAATTTATCTTCGAAACTTGAAGACCTGATGCAGAACTCCAACAGACCAACAAAACTATAAGAGATACAAAAATGGTGCCATGGCAAAAATTGTTTCATGTGATGAGCATTTTCAGCTGAGATAATAAATTTTAAGATCTGGAACACCTGATGTGGAACCCCAAGAGCCCAGCTTCTCTATACCATATACAGGTATGACGTTTTAGCAAAAGTTGTTCAATTTGATAAGCACTTTCTATTGACTTACACAAATTGAAGATCTAAAACACCTGATGTGGAACTCCAGGGGCCCAGCTAGACTATAGCATATAGAGGTATGACGTTTTAGAAAAAGTTGTTCAATCTGATAAGCACTCTCTGTTGACTTATAAAAATTGAACCACACCTACACCTGATGTGGAACTCCAGGAGCCCAGCTAGAACCATGACGGGGGTAGGTCTCACGCCTCAGGATTAGTAGCCCTGCTCGGAGGGTAGGTGCCTCATGGTAAGCACAGGGAGCGCGTAATCTGCGTTTAAAGTCCACCGAGGTATCCTCACCCTTCAGCTCATACTTGAGAGATTGGTTCTCTACCCACTAAACCACCACGACTTCCACTAAGTCACCACGACTTTGTCATCTATTTAATGTTTTTTTACGTAATAATACTTGTGTAATATTTTTGCCACACACAAATGCGGACTAATTAGAATCAATACTTTTATCCCTATGGTCACGTCTATTGCGGTTCAGTTCTCAGCGCTTTGTTTAATCTGCTGTGCTTTTGCTGTTAAAGTACAAAAATTACGTATATAGAACGTTTCTCTTCGGTCTCTTAAATCAGACTATTCATATATTCAGTAACTTCATCTCAACAATCTTCGTTTTGTACGCGTAATCTCAAATACCGTAGTCGTTTGTATGTAAAATGTCTACGATCAGAGGTACTAAGATATCTGACCGGCGAGCAAGTAGACCGCGGGTACATATTTCACTGCGGTGAGGCAACGCGACGTCGCCAACCGAAATAATACAGAAACGTGTGGGTGGGATGCACTCGCTTACACCGTGGACGTAGGAAATAGTAGATGTGACAGACTGCGGTAGCTAGGAATTGAATTTGTTTAGTAAGGGTACTTAAGTCAGGATAGTTTGGGAATGGTCTAAATGTCTTGCCAGAAGGTGCGCATGACTTAGCCATTTGTTCCGCATTTGCATTTTATTATAGCTACATATTCTGGTTGATATAAATATGTAGATACAGAAGCTGCCTTGCACAAAACTTTTATTAATTAAAAATATTAAAATAATGGACGCTACCATTTAAAATCATACAGCGTTTACCTATTTTAACAGAGAACGTGACAAACACTACCGCCTCCACAGCCCTACGGACCATCATTAAAGTATTTTTATAATGTCTCTGTAAGTTTAATCTGGTCGCTAGCATTATTCACCGGTCGCTGAGCGATATACACTCGGCTCGCGATTGGACAACACTATGGCTCCTTTGATTTAGCTGTGGCGCCTCGTTCTAGAGAATAAAAATGATTTTTATTGAGAATTATTAATGGCTGTTATGTAAGGGATATGTAGGAGCCGGTGCGTTTCTTTTTGGTTGTTTTTTTTTCTTTTTAGGCTACTGTGGTTATGGTTTTGTGTGTAAGTTCGAAGTAGTATTGATTGTAGATTGATATTAGATAAAGTGATGATCAACTTTATTTTGTAGTACGCGTCTTTATAATTTGTCCAAAAATGTAAATGTTTTTGCTTAAAAAAACTTAATTGGTGTAGACCTCAGTTTTAAGACAACCTTTAAAAATATCCAACAGTTTCAGCTATTCAGGGCTGAATGTAGTTGCAACAAACAATATGAGTATATTTTTTAACAGCGTGTTTCACTAACCAACCACCAATTTCGGGATCATCAATCATTAAAATCACAGCATTAACTCAACATCACCGATCTGAAAAACGCCTGAATCCTACCGCACTACGTGACCCGAGCTGAAGCTACCAGATTACGAAGTACACACAGAAATAGCCAGCATGTACCTACGTAATTGTAAAAATAAAATGTTTGTTTTGACGGAGAGCTGTCCCCCATACTCGATGGCTTCCTTATGTCGGTAGAGTGGTGTTATGTGTTGAACAAGATACGAATAAAGTTGATAAGACCTGTTAGTTTGTCAAAGGAAATGTTGTCCTCTTAGTGTCCTTGTTTCTTCAATATGACATTTAAGATTGATTGGTAAAAGTTCTCACTTTATTATATGGCGGGCAGTGGCAGCCAATGGCGGGTCAAATTACCAAAATCTATAAAAAATGGTCCTTGTGTCCAGATCGTTTGCCAACAATATTTTTTGAATATGGTTAGCTGTAAGTTTTTACTGTAAGATACATATTGGTTTTAAAACAGCTCACATTTTCACGAGTCTCCCTTAAGTCAATCATCAACACTGTTTATCATCCCTGTACTTTACACTGCAATAATACCTGAAATCACGAAATAATTATAGCAAATTGCGCTCAAATAATACCAATAACACTTGTGAACGCGATATATGCGTATGCGCGCTCAATCATAACAACATTCAGTTTGGCTATGCCACGTGCTTCTTTGACATACAAAAGAATAAGAAAGTCAGAAGTAATACTTCAATAATTTCTAGCGAGTTCATAACATATTTTGTGTAGTCTGATTGGACTCTTCTGAGTACCTGTGTATGGAGCTACTGCCGGTCCGACCTCCTCAACCCAATTAGGTACCTGGGTTTCCGATACCAATTGATCAAACTGATACTAGACTGATCACTAGCGCCTTGGCTATATGTAGGCACTTATGTCAAATCTGAATCTTCTGAAAACATCTCCGTAGTACAAAGTACCGCGTAACTGAATAAAAATGTGACAAATGTTTGAATTACAAGAAATGTGCGCAAACGCCGTATTTATAGATCGTACTCACGTTCTTTATAACTCGAGCTATAAAAATTACTTTAAATTATGTGTAGTGACTTTAGTGTCTTGTTACTGCGAACGTCTTTATTTTCCATCTAAAAATATACTTTATTTCGTGGTAAAGTCTTGTACTACGGAATATTAAAAGTATCCAGATACTGCAGACCACAACAGTTGGCCGACGGTTGTAATTTTTTTTTTAAAGGAAAATCTTGAATCCAGTCCATGTTTTCAGTCGTTTTGATACCGGCTAAGTACCTTATCTTTGTAATGTGAGTACCATCCATTTTCATACTGATTTATGAGCCCTGACTATCGAGGAATTATTACATTAGAGGAAGTCTGAAAGTAGCGCCAGTTACAGAAAAGATGAGAAGTAGAAGGTTGTCATGGTAAGGGCATGTAATGAGGAGGGATAATACGTATGCAACAAAGTGTGTGCTAAGTATGAATGTAGATGGATGGAGAGGAAGAGGAAGACCTAAGAAAAGATGGATGGATTGCCTGAAAGATGACATGAATAGGAAGGGAGTGAGTGTCAGTATGACGACTGACAGGGAGAAATGGATGAGGACGACATATTGCTCCGACCCCAAATAAAATTAGGAACAGGGCAAGAGGAAGAAGACTATCGGCCGACTAAAAGTTTGCAGTGTGCTTTACTCTAAGGTCGATTTACAAGTTCATTTTGAGGGTATTAACTTTTCACATAAGTATCGAAGTTTGCTTTAGTGCTTCGTTAAGAACTACTTCTAGACACGATAGTCTTGTCCTGTTTTGTATTATTTTTGTTGTAAAGGGGTTTTGGCTATATTGGCATACTATGAAGTAGCTTTTTTTATTTCGACAACATTTCGACTTTTCTTGGTAGGTAATTAATCTTTTGTCAGTGTTTTTCTGAGATTGTTCATGAAAATGTTATATTTTTGCTAGGCATGATTTTATTCAATTAAAGTTTTGAGTTTACAAGGTAATCAAAAATTAAATTAAGTCCGGAATTTAGGCCATAACGCAAAAATAAATACAAATTGGAAAGTCATAACGCACAGCCCACGAAATTCGAATAAAAATAATTGTTCCCAATCATTACCTTAGGTGTTCATCAATACTTTCAATCACATAACAATTATAAATTGGCAAAAAGTATTAATACTGCGAGTAGGTATGTTATGTACCGTCAGCAATTTATTCAAATGGCGATGTTCTATCAATCAAGTTTTCGGTTTTATGGTCCCAATTAACTTGCTAACGGTACTCGCACTAAAACTTACGCTAAATGAACATTGTTTTGTTATTATTTTGGCAAACTGTTGTGCTAGTTCCCGCTCCTTACTCTGCCTGGCATAGGAATTTATCTAATTCTAAGCATCTTGCTATTATCGCAGCAATTGCTTAGCGATATGGAAGGAGTCATTTTTGGTACTTTCATTACATTTAATCGGTTCGATAATCGGTCATTGAATGTAGGTAAAGTACCTATCTATGTATATTAGCGGACTAACTTGCTCATCTTTATAGAGGCAGTTTTATGCGTAAAATTATTATTTTACGTTTTATCAAATTCCCGTACCTCAGAGTGTATGAAACGCAAACAAACATACCGACCCACAAATTCATATGTAGTGAAAATTACTCAATTTGTCTCGGTATTTTCGCGCAGTGCTGGCGCAATTCGCGAAATAATGATATCAATCATAATAGCTTTAATGGCGGTACACACAAAATACGTTGGATAAAGTCCGTTAGCGAAACTATTATTTTTTTCACTTATATTCAGTTACGTTCGTTTAATAGCCCGACGAATTGTTTTATAAAAACTCGCGAAATACTTGATTGGTTTATATCGTTAATTGTTAAGTGATATTAACGTCTTATTCTTGGTGTATGTTTCCTGATTACTGTAGGCTTCTTCGAGCATTATTTTCTACATCGGAATATGGTTTGGCTATTCATTTGTACCTATGTGAATGGTTTTATACACACTTTACAGACCTCGAACCTAATTCGAATAAAAAGGCCATAGAAGTCGGTAAAGTGCAAGCTTTAAAAAGCTTTTCATAGGACTGTAATGCCGTAATGAAGTAACTGTCTTAATAAAAAAATATTAAACTAGCAGATTCCTGAGAAAACGTAGCCAAAATGAAAATCCTGCTCTTTCAAATTCAAACTATCTAGTCACTTTAAAGACATGAACCAACTAAAGTTGCTTCAAGATTAGCATCAACAACCAAACAAAAGCATTTTTAAAAGAATCACTTAAATACTTTAATAAAAAACCGATGTAAATAGTGTGGAAATGGCCATAAAGATTAATGTAGACTAAGGTGTACTCGACACGTGGAGCCGCGACGTCGCCGCCTCGCGTGCGCATCTAATTGTCTAACTTTGTACGTTACGCACCGTGCTGCGTTTGTGGGGGCAAGTTACTGGCATAGGGGGTGCTTTTTTATTTTCAAACTAGCTGTTCTAGTGACTCCACTTGCGTCTCGAAGACAGTACTTCTCACACCCGGATTAAAATTAGCCTATGCCACTTCTCAGGCTGCAGACTACGTAAATGTGTACCTTTCAGTACTTTGCCATGAAAGAGCGATAGACGGATTTTCTAATTTTTTCGTATTTAATCGCAGAATTAAGCATTTATATTATGAGCAAGGATTAATTGCGGATATATTTTAACTGACTAAAAGTCATAACAAAACTTTGGAGAAATCCTTCAAATATGGATGCAATTCGTACAAAAACTACGCAATATTTAATAAAAATTTGAACAAAATGAATTGTGCCAAACAATAACTACAGTACAATACCTACATTTGAAACAACAAAAATACATTTCGTCTCACTCGTATCTAATAATACTCTGTTTTTCCATACAATTATTAAATAGGCGACGTAATCTCACCGTTGTTCATCACTTACACAGTTGGCAACACTATAAGAATTTCCACTAAACAAATGAACGATCCCAAGTGTTTTAAATATGTGGGACGCGGGAAAATTCTTTCATAAGTTTGCAACACAAGATTAATAGGGCTTTCTTATTGTATATTTCAATGTTTAATGCGTTTGTTTTTGTTTACTGAAATGTTGGCGCCGTGGTTATTATAACTATATAATTTGTCTTTTAAAAAATTATATCAGGTCTTCTTAAATAAAAATAATAATTATTTAAAATATACAGCTATTTTATTTATTATTTATCTGTTCTAGAAAAATGTGGGCTAAAATTAAGTGCAGTAGCCAGTTACTATCTTCTAGTAGCCGTGACAATGTAAACGGGGCTACTGCAAGTGCGTGCGCCCAATACTTACCCGACTTATTCGAGGGAAATGCGGATTGTGTGAAATAGACTTAGCCATCACCTTCAACTAATGTTTGGGTAATATTTGTATGATTAGAGAGTAGTTTTAATGGTAAATGAGGTTGTTTGTTTAGCTGTTATTCGTTTGTTTAGGTACCTACATATTTAACGCATACTTCTATATACATAGAACAATTATGTAAGGTAAGAAAAATATCAGATCATGTTTACCCTAAGTGACAAATTTTAAGAGTTTTGTCATAATTGGTACTTATAAATGCTTTGCGTAAATATTTCTCCACCTACTACCAATTTCAATGTTCACAATAACGTATGTAGGAGTAGCTCCTACTTCAGTCCGTTTTATTGCTGAAGTGAGTCATACTTTAGAATTTTATATGTAATAGAGTTTTTTCAGTCTAATCTTAAAATGGAAGTCGAAATAAACCTCAAAACGAGATAAACGCTAAATAAAACATCAAATTATGTTCGCTCCGACAAGGACCCCTAACAAACAGAAGTAGAAACATTACAACGAAAACGTTTGAAAACTCTTGATGACTGGCAATTATTTAGCGGAAATAAGTTCTGCGGTGTTGCGTGCGCGCCGGTGCCACGCCATCGCAGCGACACCACAACATTGCCGACTTTCTTTTACAACTTGCCATGCCACCATTAACCCAAGTGGTAATGTATGAACAATATAGCTATACGCACCAGTAATAAAGAATAGTTTTGACAGTCAGACAGGTGTTAAATTTATAAGTTGGCGTGTTTATATCTGCGATGGTATCGCCCTAAGTATCGTGGAAGCGCCTCCGTCGGCTGTTTAGTGTTCTTTGGCGTTTTATTGCGTTCATAAATGTTAATTTTATGTAAGATTCTCTGGATTCTTCCACCTTTTTGTTCGGCGTTGCGGGTGACGTGCGACGCGCGATTAAGGACCACGATATCTGTTTTAAATGGTATTTGTATCGGCTTTATCTGATACTTACATTGACACTTAATTTTTTACGATATTGTAGCGATCTTACTGAAGCGTAGCAACAGGTGCACGACAAAGATTTCTTGACGATTTTTTCCATGAGAATGACTAGGTTAACTATAAGAACTTACAGCAAGGATAGTGCTTCAGTTTATATTACGATAGATGTAAATGTAAAGGTAATGTAAGGGATCTAGAACAAAAATAATTCTAGTTAACGTACCCTGAATCCACGTGGCGAGCTTCATAATCCCCTTCTACAAGTATCCTAGAATAGATTGATACATACAGATAAATAGAGCATAAGAATCACGCGCACGACATGATATATAATCCATTTTCCAGCAGAGAACATATTTAAAACGAAAACACAACATAAAGACGTACAATTTAACAGTAAACAAAAATAAAGATTGAAATCTTTCCACTCGTATGAAAGAAAAACTGAAACACGGAAATGTCTCGTTCCTGTTTCCAAAAACACATGCATTTACTCCACTTGAGGTGAACGCACTCTCATTAAAGGGCCACTGGTTTAACATCCAGTGTAGCATCCATTGACACTTTCATTCTGCGTACTAGATACGGCAGTTGAGTGAGGCGCCGATGTATAGAGAACAGAGTGTCACATTACGCCGCCAACGCGAGCCCTTCTTATTTTTATTTTGTCAAATTGTAACTGAAATAAACTGGAGTGAGTAATAAAAATACCATCGGTACTGTTATTGCAGCGGTCTCGAAATAGAGGTGTCATGGCGTCCCCTGGCTGGCCACTTGTCGTGAGGATATGTTAATAGATAGGATGTAACCGGCGGATAAGAAGCGCTTGTTTTGTTTTCAGCGCCGCGTTTAGATTTCGTGTACGTACTCGAATGACTTTTAGATCACGGTTTTGGTGAATGCTTCGAATGTTTTTTTGTATAGTTGTGTCTGAGATTTTATTCTTGGTTTGGTAGTATCGACAGCACATGTAACGTTATGCGTTTTCTCTCTCTAGGGTTTTTATTAATGTTAAGAAGCTCCTCTTTGGTGCAAATCTTAGGACTCGCAGGGTTATGTTGGCTAAAACTTCCTTGTAATGTTATCTTTCGTGCAAACGTACCTAACTGCTTCAATTTAATAGTATGATACATATTTGGATTGCACTTCATTCCTTATATTAAGGTGGGAAATCATCAAATGACCCTTCCCCCTGCCGCCGTTGCAGTACAATTTCAGTACCTTTTTTTTGTTTTTTTTTCCGACGTCAAAAATCATCAGATGACCCCTCCCGCTGGGTTAGCAGCGGTGAGGGAGTGTCAGACTCTTACTGACTAAAAACCGTCGTGTTCCGTCATAGGCCTTTTAAGTACCAGGGCCGCGGTATCTCTTTCGAACAACCCGCAGCCCCGGCAGGCCTTGGCCCTGCTGGGCCCCGCACAATTTCAGTACCAGACTCGCATAGATCGAATTATGTTCGTGTAGATATTTTCATTGAGTAAAAAAATATGGATAGTCGCGATAGCTTTTTTAATGGAATACTGAAATAATAAGCAATAATTAAAAAAAGATTAGGTAGATGATAGATGCACAGATGTTTCTAGAGTCTGCTTCTTTAATTAGCTTTTGTAATATGTTTAGATTACGTACGAGTGACATTTTGATCTATTTGAAAAACAGGATGCTTGTAATTCTTTGCACTACAAGTGTAAAATTGCGCAATGCAATACGTCATTTTGTAAGTCGGTTGACGCAAATAATGTCGTCGAAAATTTAAAAGCATCCTTCGTCTAATTTAAATCTGTAATGATTAATGGAATCACGGATAAAACATATTACTATTTAAATTGAAGTAATTCTTCGTTTATACATACTTTCTCTTATAAAGTTTATTTATTCAATTTTTATAAAGCTGAAAAGTGCGTTTGCCTGATCGGTTTGATCTAAGAAATGATGTCAATATCGAGAGAGGCTACCGAGGCTACTTTTTATCCTTATGCTCAAAGTAGGTAGAGGATTTTCACCTAAGTCGCTTGACCTAAGTTTACCTTTTATGCCATTTTTTTTCAAAGTTTAGAGAAGTTGGTCAATCATCTCCGGCCTAATCGCGTCAAGCGTTGCTTAACCTTCTGGTCGATCGACCCGAGCCTCTATTACTTACTCAGCAGTACCAATACTGCAGAAAAGGAAATACTTTCCAATCCTTTTACCCCCAGTTTGAGAGGATTATAACTCCAGTAAATTGCCATTTTCAGTCCAAAACGAATCGCAATATTGAAGCCATTCACAAGTGCAGCGGACGCAAAGACAACTCGTTCCTTTTGCTGTACATAATTATTAACAGTCTGAAATAGACGCGAGTCGTTCACCCGCCGACATATTTGGTTAACTTGCCGTTTATATATAACTTCTTATTTATGTAAGTACCTAACTGAATTGTGAGTCGAGGTGACACACGGGAATTGGTAGGAATTGGTAGTAGGGAAGTTTTTCTATGTTATCTGTACTTGGATTGTATTTGTTTGGTTTGATTTTGGAAGTAAGAGTGTTACTATTGATTCTGAATATTTGGTTGATTTGATTACACCAGGGTTTCTTCTGGGCAAAGCCATTTAGCAAACAGTAACAAAGTGTGTGCGAAAAGTTCTAGATACAGACTCTTGAGGTAAAGAACATAACGCTGGTATTAGTGGGCTTGTTTTGCCCACCATAGACTATCATTAGACCCGTTTCAGTGATATTCTTTAACAGAATATTTTAAGTTATTTTCTGAAACTTTCTATTCGTTTATTAACAACCGCTTCTTGTATCTCATTCTATGAAAGCTCATGAAAACACAACACATTTTTGCGGTTCGCACACGTCACACGTTATTTCACACGCATGTATCTGCAGATATTTCCTGAACTTTAGAACTCTTTACGATCATCAATCTTGTAGCAGTCGCTACAAAAACCGCAGGCGCCTTAGGGCACGCATATCAAACAATAAACCGAAAACAATCCATAAAAACCGCTTCGTTTTAATGAACAGCGATCGCGTAAACAACATAAAATATTACAGGAAAATATAATAAAAAAAATATTCCAAAAAAATGGGTCATAGAAATAATGTCTGGAGATTCAATCAACGTTGCAATTCGGACGCCACCTTAAGCAGTTTGGGCAATAAGCCAATAACTAAAATGTGTGAAAAAACTATTTTGTTTTGCTCGCGTATTATTTAATTTCATGTTACTATTGCGCAAATGTTACCTACGACACATCGCCTACTGTTTCGTCTGAGTGAACACTTTATATTAAACTGGCGGTCTTCCAATAAAACTAACTTCTTAATATTTCATTTCATTCATTAACGATCTGCTGAATTTTATTGATGGTCTATGAAATATGTTTGTGAACATAAATCTTAATTTTTGTTTCTTTAATTTCGTCGCTTCGTTCATCCATTTATTAGTATTATATTTAATGCTGCATGTTTAACACTGTATATTAATGATCTGTAAATCAAATTCTGTGCAAAAAATCATCAAAATGTTTTCAGGTTTGTTTTGATACTACTAGCGCCACCTGCACACTTTTCCTAGAACTATAAACTCTAACACTGAACGTAACGCCATCTAGCGATGAAGTACGAAAATGTGCTTGAAGCTTCTGCAGTCGAACCTTTGTGAAACGAAACTTCGCGACTTTTCCTGTTATTGTTAGTGTGGCAAAGTTTCTGCAGAGGGCGCTTTCGAGCTCACGAAGTTTTCAGTTTTTACAGAAAAAAATATTTTACATTTTAGAGAATTAATATGGGTCGTAGGTAATTATGTTTCGGATGAATTATTATTTACGATTATTCATCTATCAAAGTGAGTTTACAGACTTAACTTCCGTTATGACTCAGTTCAGTCTCTCCCAACGCATAAATTTATAATCGGTAAAGCAACAACTTGGAATTTCCTTTCAAGATATACATCTTAAACAGAACAGATGAAATATTTCAATTACATTTTGAGCCATTTAGCATTTCAACGCGATAAAACACCTACTTTTGTTTTATTAATTGCCTTCTTAATGTATTACAATTAAATAATAAGACAATAGTATCAGTTGCCAGTTACTCTTGACAGATCAATGTCGATTGACGCGGAACCACTGACTATACAAATCTCATCCATAATAACCAACAAAATACCAGCACCGTAACAAACAAATATAGACTCTATGTCACAGAGTTAAGGTTGATATCGAGTGCAGGGCTAACGTTGTTAGGACGTATTCTCGTAATATGAAAATAGTTTTGGCAGTATGTAAATATTGTTATGTTTGGTTTCCATTGTGCGTTCTGTTGATCATGAAAATGGCATGATTTATGAAGTAGAAGTCTGAAAGCAGGAGCTTTATTCTGAAAACTGGGCAGATTTTTAAGACTTTTGCATTGTCGGTAACCCTGAATACTGAAAATTTATTAAGATTACTGAAACGGTTAAACAATTACCGATTTTATTTATCACAGCCTGAAACGAAAATAAAATCTTTAATTGACTTGATCACTTATATGTACGTAGAGGTAAGTACCACCTAAATATCCGATCACCCACCCTACATTTTGATATTATACTGAACATTGAATATCATTAATGAATCAGTCGGAATACATGCAATAATTTCATTCTTGGAAAAAGAGATTGCATTATGGACGATGATGGAACCAACTATTTTTATAAAGTTATCAGAAATAATGTAAATGAATTAATGATATCTAGTTTGGAGGTTCTATATCTGCGATTTAGCCAAGCACTATCGATTTATTGATTGAGTACTTTACTAAATAAATTATTGAGAATAGAATGCAAATGATGCAGTTCCACGAAGCTAATAAGTTATTGAAGACTTTACACTGGTACCTTGAAAGGACTATAATATATTCATGAGATCGATAGCCGTGGTCTTTGTAGATTGTATTGTAGTAAGTATTGACGCGTCGTAATGGTAAGTGTCCTTTATAAGTTACCAGAGGTACTACCACGTCTTTCAGATTGACCACTGTTTTGGACCCTGTGGCGCTTCTTAAAAGCCCTTTAGTGATTCAACTTGTTCGATAGGCAAAATGTCGTCTTAGGGTCAATGGGAGAAAGCTGGACTTTCTTCAGCTTGGAGCAAGCATTTAGCTTCTGGAGAAGCCTGGTCGGGAATGTCTGTTTTTGAATGTAATTTCAGTCTGCTCACTTCCTTAAGTTTTTGTAGGGCTAATTAGTTTAAGACTGGTGTTTAAGGAAAAGGAGATCGATGGTGTGTCGACAACAGGTCGTTTTCAGCAATTTGATTCAAAGAGCTTATGTTCATGTTTTAAACGCCATCGGTGATTGAGAATAGGAACGTTGAATTTTAATACATTTCCGTCTTCTTAAAAGCTCGTTACAGAGCTAATTATTTCAAGATGATATAAAAATCTTTGCTGAAACCTTTGATTTTCTTCTTTTCAAATGCCTTTCAAGTTTCAGGCGATCTTTTGAATGCACACCGATTTCGCTTTGGCTAGGAATCGAGCGTTATCTACATTTCAGACTGAAGTGTCTGTATTTGGATTAGATGCTTCTATATTATTGGCAGCCACATAAAATAGTTTAGACAAACCAATGTACATCTCCCATGTGTTAATCTCGCCCGCATCCCGCGTCTCCCGTAATACGCGCCATTATTTTTAGCGCGCAGCCGTCGCGCAGACCAGCGGCTGTGCTCATCACAATATTATGTACGCTTAGTTAGTTACCCATAGTGTTAAGTGTATACAGTGAAATGTGCGACTTATGACGAAGGCTCAACCACCATGGATCACTTTAGGCGACGACCCCGCTACAAGCTCCGAAGGGTAAGACGCGTCACGAAATTTTCGCACATTTTGAGGTTATGTTACGTTTCCAAGTTCTGATGTTTACCTTTGCTTGTCAACATGTTTATAGCATTGAAATTCATAATTTTTTGCCATTATTTACCGGGCTTTTTATGAGTTTTTAGTCATAAATAGTCTGTATACGTGTCTGTTCAGTGTTGCCAGGAATTGGTTGTGTGTTGCCAATTTGGAAACGTTAATTATTGTGTTGTAGTGCGGGAGAGTTATGTCGTGATGCATTTATAATAATACACTAAACAGGGGTGTGATGTTAGTAGATGGCTTCGGAAAATGTAGCGGGTGTTGAGCTAAACTATTCAGCTAACTTTATTTGGTATACTCTACTGAATGACGTCAATACACTCAAGCATACTTGAACCTGAGTGAACTTGAACCAATCGTTTAGCCAACTCCTCATTTTACTGTTTTACGTTTTTATATAAATCAACTATTATACTGATTATGAAATATTTTCCTAACCTTGACACATGTTTTTCAGACTTCTATAAGTCAAGGTCAAGGTCTCGATTGCTGAATAGATTTTTTTATTAATTACTATCGTGTTTGTAATGTACAACACAGTTTGCAATCTTCACACATGGCATGAGTTGAAGAGAAACTGAATTCTGAAAAGTTTTCCAACATTTTCTTGCAAATGAACAATTATTTTTGTTTACAGTATACGGTTATTGTATTTCCAAGAAAATTGCATGAAATCGTGATACGTAAGACATTGATTTAGTCACCAATTGTGGTTTTCTTTGAAAAGCAACTGTTTAGTCACCAATTTCATTACGAAAAAAAATATCGTAATATAGTTCAATAATGACATGCGTGCGTATTGTAAGGGTTAAAGTAATCGCACTGAAACAAGTTTTCAGTAAACATAATGACCATTGCGTGAACATTCCTCGGTTCATGAATGGCGCATGACTCATGATACAACTTGCGTATACATTATACATGTATACATATGTATAGATACGTATACATTCGTACTCAATGACAGATTTGTAAGCGCTTGAAGGTTTTCCTATGCTTCCACCCGGATTTGTGAGAATCCATTCATTGATGACTTGCTACGGATGCCTTGAACGTAAACTTTGCCTTGTAGTTTCTGTAGACTGAAGAGAGATGGCGCCACTGGCTTCATTTCTCTAGTTTGGAAGTTGTGGCTTATTTTCAGAAAAGCGTTTCCCCAGTGAATATAACTCTACTAGTCATATTTGTTTTATGAGATGACAATAAATCATAGCACAGAAATTCAATTTTTAAACCTCTGACTTAGGTGATATTTTTGTACAAAATACGATTTCAGTAAAGTAAGCTTACCACACCCACATCAAGAATTTCTCTTTCTCCTTCTGAATGAGCTAGAAAGTCAAAGAGAATACGACTCGTCTCGCTGCTTAGAATAAAAACTGCAGCAGCTGAGTGAAAGCAACATATTGCAAAGATCTACCAATATGTACTCGAAGATGTTCATATACAAAATGGCCCTGGCCTGAAGCTTATTTTTGCCTCTAAAATTCTTCTAATTATACCCTTCTTCAACTCAGCAACTTTGCTAGACCTTGTCCATCTAGTGGAAAGCCCTCAGGATCAGTATCATCGGCCACGATCGGACCCTCCAATGAGATGGGCCTCTTGTAAACCTTGGACTCAGTGATTTTTTGTTGTGGAGTCGCAGTGACAGCGAGTTTACAGTTTTTAGTCGATGAAACGCTTGCAAGATTATCTAATATTCACCCAAAACTACATATTGAATCACACTTACTCCAAAAACCAGTGAATCACCGACCAAAACTGCCCCTCACATTATTGTTACTAACCACACTATCAACAAGGATATTGCCCGCTCCGCTTATAACATTGCTCGCTCCACTTATGATGGTCGCCCGCTTTAACTGGCGCCCCACAAGTGCATTTCCCTCGAGTAGCTGGCTACTTGATCGCGCTCCACAAAGCTATTTCTTCATTGCCCTATATTTTTAATGAACTTGTTTATTTTCGTTTTGGTCATTTACCGAGGAGTATGAGGAAAATTATGGTAGGTTATGAGGAAGAAAATAATAATCCTACTAATATTATAAACGCGAAAGTTTGTATGTATGGATGTATGGATTTATGGATGTATGGATGTTTGTTACTCTTTCACGCAAAAACTACTGAATGGATTTTAATGAAACTTTACAATAATATAGCTTATACATCAGAATAACACATAGGCTACAATTTGTAAACATATTGTTCGAAATACTAAACCTGCGCAGACGAAGTCGCGGGCACCAGCTAGTAGTTGTATATTTTGCGGTGTTTTCACGTTATTGCAGTTTTGACTTTGAGAATTTAAAAAGCTTTTCATTCTATTGTTGGGCGTTGTTGTAATTCGAAGGTTTGAAAATGCAATAATTTGTAGACAACATCAAAGCTTTCAATAAACAGTTTCGACAAAAACCTTATAAAAATCTAAACAAAATTACTTTTTATTTTCAGTTTCTCTGTTATCGCAAAGATTTCCCGAATCATCCCTCTAAAATAAGTAATATATCGAAAACACCCCTCTGCCAATCTCAAATAATCCATCAAATTAGAACATAAAGCTGAAATTGGTTTGCACAAATCAAGGAGATAATTTCCCCCATATGAAAAGCGATTGTATAGCAATCCCATACATTGACATTCTATTCGCAGCAGAAACACCATGACTTGAATATTTTAATGTTATCTTCTATATTATTCTGACATAAGGAAAATTATGAGGTTTTCTCACAAGACATTTTAATACAGTTCTTTGTTCAGGCACTTTTATTTTTCATGGTTTTAGAGTAAAATTGGTATCCTTATGGTGTCCTTATTCCGTGATGGTGGTCATGTTATTACATGTTATTACATGACCACCATCTTATTTTGGCGACTTTTGATTCGCTAATAGGTAATCGACTTTTTGAAGTCTAAAAAAAAGTTGCAAGATTTTTTGAAATGAACAAAAATTCTCTTTCAAGTCACGAATTGTGGTCAGAGCTTTTTTGCTTGTTTCTTTTTTTTCAAAGAGGAAGAATTAAACTCCCGTAGAATGTTTTATGTGCAAAAGATGTGGCAAAAAGGGGTGTCTGGGTAAAACTTCTCAGCACGAGCGTAGAATTTCCTCCCATGGGGATGCCATGGCGAAGGATGCGGATAAATTGCTTTAACTCCAGTTTTATCTTACTTTTCACTGAGAATTATCTGTAACTAGATAAATCTACGTCTAGTGGTATACGTAAACGATTAAGGATTGTAATTGTTTCGAAAATTATTTCATCGTAACCTAATCTAAAAATAAAACCACGGTAGGTCGTTTTTTTTGGGTCATTGACTCTCGTTCATTCAAATCTGAACCCCTTCCATTAACCTACATTAACGAAACAACGAAATATTTAAAAAATCATTCACCAATTTCGAGGTTTTGGGCATGAACGTGGATGGATATAGTGAAACATAATGACCATAGAAATGAATACAATACATGGTTACAAATAGTGTTACATGTAGAAAAATATTTTAGGAGAAAACATACTTGTGCCTTCCCAGACAAAATTGGTATAAAGGCATGACACGTTCATTGTACGTACACCTGCAACAGTTACATAGCTGGCTGTGTATGAACGTAGCGGTTGTCGACCTCTACAGAGCGAGTAATGGAGTGCGATCGTGTTTTTGTTACGCTGCGGAAGTTGGAAGCACGCGCGGTTGTAGTGCGCTCTTTTGTTGAATAAATTCCTGAATAGTTATTTTATTACATGTCAAATTAAATAAATAATATTTTTAACGGATAGTTATTTGTATGTATTTTAGGTGAGATCGGATTTGTAAGCTTTTACCTACTTACAATAAATATAGGTCTATGTATTCAGAAAATAGTCTTTAATGAAAAACAGTTTCTTCAAAAGCTTCGTTCAAAAGTTTTTATATATTTACTTTTTAACTATCTTTATCCGATGCTAATCAGTAACTGTGCAAGTCTGAATCTGAAAACCTTTCGAAAATTATGGCAAAATTCCAAAAGCCATCCATAACAAACTGTACTACCTACATTAAGTTCACACAAAGCATTAAAGTCAGTATTTACTTTATAACATGTGGGCGTCACTTAGCAAGCGACTGTAAAGTGGCACCACAGTTGAGCGAGCGACCCATCGCGTCACAAGTAGGTCAGACACGTCGCCGGCGCGGCGCGACACCGCATCGATCCGAACCAAGCGCATGCGCCCAACACCACAAACAAAAAACAACCTTATTAACATACACACACAGTTCATTCTTCTCTGTCGCTTCCACCGAATATTTTACCGCATGCCAACTCTGAAGTTACACCGCAAAATTATCATAACCCTTCTTACAACGAGTTAAGGTTCATTTTCCTGTGCCCCGTGTAAGGTTTAATTTGGTAATGCATTTGTGTGGTGGCATTTTAGACCGTATGATAAGGTAGTAAGGTTGTGTTTTCGATGTTGGGGTCTGTTATGGAATTATTAAATGACCAACCGATGTAGTTTGTGCAGATAATTTTGTTAGGAGTGTACTGTCTCTTACTGGAAATGCCTTTTAAAGGAGCTCTTTGAGTATTGCATATGTCCTGTATTTTAAAAAGGAGGCTTCGATTTTTGAAGTGTAACTTATTGAATTGAAAAATAATACTTCAGAAACAATTCAGATAATCTAAAACAGCATTATGGAAACGAACTACCTAAGCTTAGGCAGTTTATCATATTTTAAGGAGCATTTTATAGATTTAAATATTTTAATCTTCATTCCATATGAAAATTGTCCAGCAGTTTTCCAGTTTTTCGTGAATAGACAGATTTGAGGTAGTGTTTTTGTTTTAAATATAGTATAATGATTTTTTACTTGGATGACAGGGTGTTGGAGGGTTCTAGTGCCCTGAAAGTCTATTTCAGTATCATCACTCGTGGAGGCTATTTCAGTACATCTACTGAAATACCTAATATCGATTGATTTATTTTCTAATACTTGCATGTTAGCATAATCATGTATCATATTATACACTATGTATCGTAAAAATTACTTTTGCTATTTATCTAACCGATATTAAATAACATTCATCATTTTATAAGAGTACACCGTACACGTTTAAACATTTAAAAAAGTTATCTGTTCTAGATGGACTAAAAATATAAAATGATAAAAAATATACATAAAATTATCATGTTATTTTTAATCTTAGCTTAAAGTTTTTTTTAAGTTGCAGTTTGAGAAAAAAAAGGTATTATTTTTCGCAAAAAAATCAGTTGTCAACTGGTCCCTTCAAGCGATGCCTACGCTACGCGGCTACGCCACTGCGCCAGTGCTACGACCTCCACTGCTACGTGCGCGTAGCGAATACGTAGGTTGTAGCCGCGCTGTTTGTACGAGTATTATTTTGTCGCTCCAATTTATATTGTAGTGGGGTCTGTAGTTGATTAAAGTTTGTTTTATTATACGTTTTCAATTAATGCTTGATTTGGTGCATTTGAAATTAAAGTAAAATCACTTTTATAAGTCTTCATAGATACAGGAAAAACCGCGACTGGGAATGGCAACGCTGAAATTGACATTCTAAATATATTGCGCTTTCGTCTTGATAGAAACCTACATTTGTAATGGACAACTAAATTCTTCCGTAAAAAAAAAATTGTTATAATGTTATGAAGATGGAAATAAATGATTTGGCTTCGACATTTTACTATGAAACTTTAGTTTTGCCAACTTGCGGATCGAAGGGACCAGTAGTCCCAACATCTTGCAGAAAACCCATACTACTTCTTCGCCCTTTAAAGAACCACATTACACATGACACAAAACACCGCCCATAAATCTTCTAATACTCTTCAATGAAATAAAAACCTATGTAGGTAGAGTAATAAAACGCAGTAGTACAGTAATAAATGTTTGTGTGTGAGTGCGGTGAGTCACGGCGTATGCGGAACTCGGCGAGTACCGGCCTTGCGATCCTTTAGTGGGACAGACTATTCCTGGGGTGAGCGACTGAATTTTGGACTCTTTGGTTGATTTGGTCTCGTAAGGTTCGATTTTTGGTACGGTCGGTGTTTGTATGATAACTATGAAGTTCTATGCCCTTTCTTTTCTGTAGGAAGCTATTGTTGGAATGGGTAACTAGAATCAAACTTATTTACCCTTTATATTTTTGACATGTTTTGTTGAGTATTAGACTTTGATGAGCTTACTTGCTGGCTGTGTCATAGGTGTTATTATTTAGTATACCAGTTGTGTTAGCACCCGTAATACATGACTTGCCATAGGGCTAAATATTATTTGTTTGAAGATCGGGCTTAAGAATAAATAGATGAATAAACTTTCAACTGAAGTCCAGGTAACTTTTAGTTATGTATTTTTTACTGTCGAATGTCACTTGTAAGATGTAGCCAGACTTTATCAACTGAGCATGCATCGTTGCTTGACTTTTATGCACGAGAAGATACTCTGACCTTTTTCACTTGTGATAGATCATAGGTTAGCAGTTATTGTGTTAACAAGAGAAAAGAGATATCACATTTTGATATTTGCTGACCTTTGCAATTTGAACTTTTGTTAATTTTAAGCAAATGTGGGATGATCTTCATTAAATTCTGTTTGCTTTTTATTCTTATTAGAGAATTCTTCATTACTTCACTACAAACTAACGTCCACCTACATATATTCATAAATATTACTAACTATCTTTCGCATGTGGTTTCACCCGCGTCCCGTACTTCGAGCACTCGGATAAAATGTAGCCTGTAGCCTTCCTCGACAAACACTAAATATATCTGAAACTGAAATAATTTTTCAATTTAAACAAGCAGTTTTTTTTTACTATAGGTTTTCTTCATTTACTTTATAAAATTCCTACATATGAAGGCTTCGCCTCAGATCAAGAAAATAAACGTTCCTAGTTTTTGGGAATATAGGTCAAATGTCTCCATAATGTGTCTAGACCTGCTCCAGTTAAATTGGAACCCCATAGACTGCCATAAGAAAGTCTTAAGAGCCTCTAAATATAGCGAGCGTCGTTAATATACAGTTTATGATATTGCGTGATACTAACATTAATAGCTTTTGGCGATGCCTATAGTTCGGCCGTTCAGAGAATGCGTTCCTGACACTTCGCGATTGAACTGACGACGTAACTTTGTAATGGCGTTGCAGTTACGATAAAAATTTTTTGCTGATTGTTTACCGTTTTAACAATTGATGAAATAAATTTAAAACAACATTATTATATCAATAATCAATGAATGTTATAATTTTGGTCCAAACTGAGTGTCAAATAACTTGGTAAACAATATTTTTCTAAATCTCTACTGCGCAATTACAAGGTTATGTCAGCGCTTTATATTTGTAGTGCTGTGCTAAAAATAACAGGCAAGTATTAGTTCTTTTACAGTTATACTTATAATATAAAATAAAAGTTTTGTTATTCTTTTTAAGAATTTGAAAATAATGGACTATAAGATAACTTTTATGAATTTAATACTGCTAATTTCAGCTAATTATTAAAAGCTTATATTAGTATCTTAAGGTAGCAAACTGCGTAAGTTAAAACTTCAATACCAATCTGTGTTTAATAATCTTAGCAAATTCGGATTTGTCTCACATAGCTTAATCTCATAGACACCAATAAGTAAGTAGTATAATATGTGCGCAGTCCTGTTTACTATATTATGTCTATGGTTTTTATTTGATTATCCGGCTTTTGTTTAATGGACTGTTTCTGCTTTTCAAACTGACATCGGCGCTAAATATTCAGAAACCGCCTACCCAAGCTAATAAAAAAGAAGAAATGGTGGCTTGGTTACAAGCAAAAGGCATTGACGCAAATATGCAGATGCTAAAAGCAGAGCTAATTAAATTAGTTAAAGAAAATAAAGCGGCAAATGTGCGATACGAAATCGATGAACTGGCTCTGGAGTACGGTCATCGCGTTCTAAGAATTCCACCGTATCATTGCCAATATAACGCGATCGAGCTAATCTGGGCTCAAATAAAAGGTTACGCCGCTCGCCACAATACTTCCCCGCCATTCAGCACAAAAAAGATGATGACCCTAAAAGAAGCCTGCGGGGAAGTCACAAGAGATGACTGGGCAAGGGTTGTTGAGAAGACTAAAAACCTGATTTTGGAACATTTTGACCGAGATATCAGGATTGATTCTGTTATTGATAATAATATAATTATACATGTAGGGGAAGATGATGATGAAGACACCACCTCCTCAAGCGAATCGGAGTCTGATTAATATTCTGTACGCACATTCAATTCAATGTACTTACTTTATTGCATAGAAATTGTAACTTTGTAACAAAGAATAAATAAAACAATTTTATTATATGAATATTACCTTTTTTTGGTTTCCACTTAAATAACTAAAATATAAATTTAAATGATTCCGCCAATTTAAAACGAAAATAATCTTAAAATAATTCGGCTGTTCATTTTGGAGGAACGGTAACGAACTCAGTGTTATGTTGTGCCCATCACTAGTTGTGACTAACTGATAGGTGTCAGGAACGCATTCTCTGAACGGCCAAACTATAATGAAATTATTTTTCTTATTGCCATAAAGTCAAGTAGGTATAGTGTATACTATAGTATAGTTTTCTTCCTTGTAACTTCGTCAAATGAAAGTCGAATATTCTTTAGACCCTAAATCAGTCTATGTACCTTAAGCATATGATGCAGTCAGCATTTTTGGTTAAATTACTCATCATGACATGAATAGTTTTGTCTAGATATAAAGTTTGGAAGTTCTAAAAGTGATGAGTTTTGAGGTCAACGAACTCGTTACCTAGAACCAAAACTTGAAATTCGCAAGAAATTGTCAGCAAGGATTTAAAAACCTAAGTTACCTAAGTTTTTTGAAGGTTTTGGCACAATAATTTTGTAATACCTTAAATAGTGAGTGATACCAGTCTCCTGATTAGTAAGTGAGGCCCAATCCTTTCCCTGGAACCTGGCTTGATAACTCCATTGAGTCCAGGCAGGAGTGTCGCTGGAAACAATTGGCCCTCCATTATCTGAGGTGACCCACTTACGGTAATCCCTAATCTTGCTCCCAACACGGTTCGTCAACCGGAGTGCCGCCGTGCGCGCGCACCCATTCACCTAACTGCGGGGGGAGGGGGCAGCACGAGGGGAGCTTCAGGCTCCAACTTCGGAGATATTCGGGCGCATTCGCTCGCGACCGTCGCGTCGGACGGTAGTGCGGCAGCTCCGATGTGCCGCCACCACGGCCGACCAAGACGCGATCCCATTGGTGGTCCGCAGTGGCCACCACCTGCCGCCATGTCGTAACATCATGGGGTACAACAACCAAGGGCACGGGTACAACAAGTTGTTTACACAGGTGCGCGCGCAAGTGTTGTGTTGTTGCTTCAGTGTTGATTTGTGGATGTTGATGATAAGGCGGGCCATGTCCTTATGTTTACGTAATGATAATGTTGTTTGTTTACCGACGTCATCTCGCTGCGAGTGATGCACCGCCCTGTGGCCGGTCGTTTATAGGTTGTGGTAGAGGCGGTTCCGATGCAATTTGTGTCAGTGGTATTTGGGCCCTGCCCTGTTCTGATCAGTACATCCGTATTTAGCTTTATTGCCACGGGAACATAGCTATGAATAGGCAACACAGTGCTTTAGCTTTTGTTATAGTTTGCGAACTTCTGAAACATGTCTGAAACATCTTTGTTGTTCTGAATGTAAATATTGACGGTAGTTGTAAATCAGCGTGTGTTGGCCAGTTCCGCGCAGGTGAGCAACGTGCATGTTTAATGTCCTGTGTCAGTCAGTACGTCTGTTCGCAGAAGACTCTATTTCTGAACGAGTACTGTTTTGTTTGTTTGTTTGTCCGTCGTTAATGTTAAGTCTATTATATTTGGACGCACGTGGTGTGTGTACATTGTATTCAACGAAACGATTAGCTGCTAATTGTTTGTAGACCATTTAGTTCGCGTTGCGTTGAATACTATGTGTTTCAATAGTTATAGAAGCTATAATATATGTTTTAGTACACTGAAATAGTTTACAACACTGTACCTACGTTTAAACTAAAACATAACTTTGTCTTTTATACAGTGTAATTCTACTGTTGTTAGGCATAGTGACGGTCGTCCATAAGTTGTCATTTTTCAAGTCCAATGGTTGGCGCCAAATACATATTCCCTCATATTCATTGAATTATATTAGGTACTAACCATTATTATCTTTACTTTTGTCTCTGACATTACCTAATCGTATAATAAAAGCTGATCGGTACGTCCCTAAAATAAACAAAAACAGCTTTACCTACTCCGTTATAGTAGTGACAAATAAACAATAATTAATTATATCAACTAACATACATATAGCACACGTAATAACACACTTATCTTTGGTATGATTTCTCTATTATCGATAAAATTAACTTAATAAATCTTATAGTTGCAGTCTATTAGCAGATTACCTTCGATACTGATAAGAATGATGAATTTAGAGCATCATCTCTGTTATCCATCTTAATTTATTATCTTGCGATACCTATACCTACACTTATATAATAGTTTCTTTGTTTGCTTAAACATGAAATAGTCCAGTTTTCCGTCCTAAAAGCCGTTTAACTAAATAAACCACCATCCGTCCGTTCACCGTCTTTACCAATATTATAAGGAGGAAAACTTTATTTGTTATGGATAAACTCAAAAATTACCGATTTTAAACGTATTTCAAACTTTCAACATTAGAAAGCTACATTATCTGCAAGTAACATAAGCTATATTTTATACCAGTACGGACAGTAGTTCCTAAAGGGCGCGAGTGAAACCCCGGGAAAATGGCTAGGGTTATTATAGGTAGATTAACTTATTTGCAAAGACTGTCTATGTCGTAGTGATTGTGTAATTTTATTTAATACCTTTATTTCAGGTAACTAGGGCCCATAGTACTGCACAAAAGTCATGACAAAATATGGATCTATCCACCTTTGGAGTTCCTTTTGGGATTCAGAAAAACAATACTTCAACAAATTACCTAATAAAATCTTTTCGGTATTTTCATACATTCCACGGTAGATAAAATTAAAACCATGTCAAATAGCTTTGATTGACGTATTCCCAAACAAATGAGTAATGGAACGAGTTCATACAAACAAAGCTCTGAATGAAATTATTACGTGTTTACTTTGTTAATGGTAATTACAATGAATTTTTTTATAGAACAGGTTTTTATAGAATAGAGTATTATGTAGGTATCTATGCTATCTTGTATAGTAGGATTTTCTTATAAAACTCCCATGGTATTTCTTATAAGTTTTAATAAGATTCTAAAAACTGAAAGTATATTAATTAATAAAGTTTGAAATTACATCACACAATTTAATGTTGACCGTATCGAGAATTGAACCTAGGACCACCCGTTCGGACGCCCGAAACAGTGACAATTCCACCCATTGGTGTCGATATTAGTCGATGACTCATAAGATAGCCTCAAAAGTATTTATAAAAGATAAATCAGCCGTCTTTAAAGGTGTTTAAAGTTACATAAAAGAAGTAGTTTATTTAATTTCTCGTTTATTATGACGTTTCTCACTTCTATCACTGTTACAACCTGTCGGCTTTGCTCTCAATAGTAAACAAATAATGTTTTATGTGAGATTTTCTTTGAACTCTATGCTATTCTATCTACCTAGTAATATATCATGATGTTCTTTGTTAAACTTTTGATTGAAATAATGCGAATCTCAAAGACGACAGGTATCTATTTCTAATCTTCTAAAATATTGTAAACATGAAAAATACAGATCACTATACGTATAATTAACGTGTGTCACTTAACAAATTATGGTCAAGAATCGCAATACAAAGCAAAGTATAAACACTAGCTTCCGCCACAGGCATAAACCACTTGCTATAGAAGAATCTTCTTCTTAATCCCACACTTGGATAAGAAGTAGCCTTTACGAGTATGTTATTCTGATATAAGTTATATAATAACAGTAACAAATATACACACTCACAAACTTTCGCCTTTAAGTATATTTAGTGAGATCCAAGATTTACTCATAGATCTTCATACTTCATAGAGAAAGCAGCCTAGTTCTCTTTGCTGGAAGGTTCTTAAGACCTTGAATCCCACTCTCAATAGTCTTTTGAATACATTTTATGGATATATTAATGACGTAATCAAAGAACAATTTGCCAACTTAAGATCTCTGACATCATACACGAACGCTTTCGCCAAAATATTTTCATTATCTGTTTTATGTGACCGTTATGTCAAATTCAAGCGTGGAATGGGGTAATTTTACTGCATTGTCATTGGTCAATAATGGGGTATCATGTTGGCAGCGATTCTATAGTTTTATAAGCCATAATTGTTCTCTTTGAAGTCGGTATATTCAGTACTATTGACGTATTGCGATGACGTATGTATTTCGCATTCGTTTGTCTATTGGTTCTCGTTTTAATTCTCGCCTATTAACGTTTTATGTGCAATTGTTTAAAAGCTTTTAAAGTTATGCGTTAGTCATTTGATTGAATGTCAATTTTAAAATTAGAATAGCGTTGTTCAATTGTTTGTCTGTTCATGTTGTCGATGTCGACTAAGTAAACTTAAGAATCCTAGATAAGTTTCATCCAATATTCCGAAACTGATGCTTAGCAACTTTTGGATTAATTTTTGTTAAACTATCATGCTCAATTGGGTGTTCAATCACATTTGAACTTTTAAAAAGTAAATACTGGCGTTTGTGTTGTTAAATAATTAAAATAATGGACTTTTATTTCTGATTGGAATCACGGAAGTAACGTTATTCAGCAGCTACAAAAGCTGGTTCTGTTCATCGACTTTTGAGGATAATTACTGACATATATATGACTAAATCCATCTGCATAAGTACCTACTGAGACTTTAATAGTTACATAAATGACTGTTCAACCATCTTTAAGCACACGTGGTCTCGAATCAGTTCATCTATTCCACTCATCGAAAATAGACTAATAAAAACAAGTTACTATTATTGTATGCACGGCACTGCTTTAGAATATCAGGGCGTTTGATGGCCGGATTTGACTAGGCACCTCGTGTAACATAGGCATTCCATCAGTTTTATATCAATCGTAAAAACATTGTTTTGACTGGATCTTCAATATGAAAGATCATTCTTAGAGTGCTTTCAGACTAGAGCATTTTCCAACTACTGGTTTATGGTAAAATGCTCGATAGTAGCCTCTAGTGTGAAAGCCCTTTCAATGGACTACTAGCTAACTAGGTATCTCTGCTTCGTATGAAAAAAATTATGTGAACAGTGTCATACTTATAAACCACGCCTTGAGCAGAATCAATTAGTCAGTCTTACTAACGTAGGTAGCCAGTAGGAAATTGTGTTCAAAGATTTGACAAATTCCTTATTCTTGTCCTTTTAGATACTTTGCAAACCAGAAATATGATGCACTATTCATATTCTTGTTTTATTGATCTGAACATAATTTGCTATAGTCTCATTGACAATTAAAATGAAATTGAACCCTCGATTAAGTACTCGTTTCATTGATTTAGAAATAGGCAAAGTTCGTTTAAAATGACGTGACCAGTAGTCTGCCATTACAAAACCATTATTCGACTAAATGCGAATTCTGTGACCCTGCCAACTAATACAAAAAATCCGTATAAAAGGAGTTTACAAAAACAGTAAAGCTAGCCAAAACAGTGGTTGATAAATAAAAAATCCCCTGCTGGCGCTGCCCCAAAAACAAGGGCGTAAAGTATGCACAGTGGGGGTTATCGAGCCAGGCCTGGGGGTGGGGGGAGGTGCTGACGTCACTACTTCGACCCGCCAGACTGCCGCCGAAACCGACGAGCCAGTACAGTACAGACCATGATCAATCGCGGCCAGATAAAACCTCCTTCCTTGGCTGAATGGGCCCTTTCCTTAGTCTGTGAATGAAAGTTCTCCGTTCATATTTAGAACAATTAATTTGAATTCTGTTCTTCATTCAATTAATTCTTTTTTCAAAATTACCGGCCTCGTCTTGTAGTTTGTATGTAAAAATGTTTGTAAGTGTGAAGACGATTTTTTTGTTTTATTTAAATATTTTTGGAAGCTTTGGCTAAGGTGAGCGTCGTCTGTAGTTTTTTTAGTTAATGTGGTTTGATCTAGATGCTTTTAGTTTCATGTATTATGCTAGAATTTGGTAGTTTCATCTCATTTATCAGATCCACATACATCAGTCATACATTCATGTAACACTTGTACAAAATGTTTTGTAAATTCGTTTTAATTTGAAATTTTTCCTTTTTTCTTTATTTTATTATGTACAATCTATATATAATGTATTCCGTGTTTTTAGTTTACTTATATATTTTAATTTTGTTCTACATTAAATTGGCTATAATTGAATTTGTGATAAATTGGTTAAAAAAAAATACAAAATTCTAAAAGGTTACTAAATTCCGAGATGACACTAACATGAAACAAACCACAGATTAAAGCATGAACTAATCGTTTTATTTTTTAGATTATGTGCCGACATTACTTTGTGTACAGTTAGCGCCACAAGTCTGAAATGCTGTGACTTCTATTAAATAATAACTCGAACAAAAAAGCAAAATTAAGAAAAACCGTGTCCTTCTATTTTCAAACATTTAAAAAAGGAAAAGGAACTGCCTTACAATTTTAAAAAAATGCCAGAAATAAGTCCTGGCAGCGTTCTATTTTCAAATTCAAAAGAGGTTCAATCAACAAGAAGGTTCTATCTTCATTTTTTTTATTAGTTAATCGACTAAATGACTTTATCGAGTTATTATTTAAGTGGTGGCGCTACGTACTAGCCCCAAGCATGTCTGTCTGATTTCCGTCTGTTTGTGTCGCATTGCATGCAGTCGGCACGACTCACCATCGACAAATGACAAGCTACAAGCCCTTGGTAAGACACCTGTGTTTCTTTCTATACGCTTGTCACCTGTGCTGTCCTTAGTTTTTGAATGTACGTCGTGCAAGGAAAATTGTAACTAAAGCTTAGCCCTCCCATGAGATTGTACTATATCGAAGATTTTTACGAGTACCTATACTTGATACGACCGTGAAAAAGGGTGCCAATTATGTAATTTATATGGAAACGAATTAGTTACAATTTCTTTGCCAGTTCCAGATGTCTTTTCAACAAGACGATTAATGTTTCCAAATTGTGATTTGCACACCAGATAAACAGTGTTCATTTACACACCACGTCGGAGTATTACACATTAATTACTATTTTGAGTATATGTAAGTTTTGTCAAAAGTAACACAAAATAAATAGACTCGGAACAGGAAATTATTTTCAGATCAAACTAAGATGGACAATGATCTGTCACTATTTACGCAAAAACGACTGAGCTGTTTTGGGTGTAAACCACCCATGCGAGTAGCTGTTAGAGAAGCTGAGTAGAGAATCCACAATTAATTAATAGATTTTATACAAGTTATACAAAAAACCTGCTAGATATGCAAAATGTTACTAATCCTGTTTTTCTTCGTAAAAATTATAGCAATAGTAGATAAAAACTGCATGATTGCTGCAAAGCGTTGCGGGTATGCGCGCGCCGCTCGGCTCTCGTGCCAAAATACTTGCACTACTTATGGATTGGTTCAACTATAACTGACAGTTTTGTTTCACCAAACTTTGTTGGTTGTTTTGTAAACCTTATATTTATAACCGGTTGACGCATTTTGAATTAATGTCAAGTTTAAATGGTTTAAAAGTCCTTCGTAAAAGTCATTTGAAAAGTGTACAGCTTTTTAAACGTCTGCGCACCTTTTGTCCAGATCAATTATATATTATTATAGGTCTTTATCGCTTGTATTCAAAGATCAATTTATTGTAGGTCTAAATCGGAATTTTGCAATGAGAACTATTTGTTTGGTCAGTAAACAAGCAAATGTGGAAGTTTTCACGACTGCCTTTGATATAGGAAGACGTGAACGACTGAGCTTAAACACATGTTTGCTAAATACGTTACATAAAACAGATTGATGGCATTTTCAGATGTGAAAAAATATTTTCATTATATGCTGCAGCTATTTTGTATGCAGGAGTAGAACTGGGCTTAACATATTTGCATTCTTCATACCTAATCTCACCCCAAGTCTTTCATACTGTCGTCTATCGGACCTACCACTAACGTCTAGTAACCAATCACTACTCTGGGAGGAATTTGATAATCTGTGATACCAGTCGTCATAACCTTCAACATCCTATTTAGTTATCGCTAAACCGTGAATGGCTTGCGTTAAATGGTACCAACCATGCAATAAATCAAAATCTGTCGGTACAGACTACTGCAGATATAAAACTCTGGAACCATTCCAAAAGTGTCAATGAGACCTTGACCTCTGGTAAACAAATTATGTGGCGGAGATAGGGTTGTAGATTGAATTTCTGATACTTTATGTGTATGAGCTGATATTCTAGCTTTTGTCTGCATCTTGGCTTCTTAGGACTTTGAAGATTCAGGCACAATAGGCGAATATGTGATGGGCTCTCAAAGCTAAACTAAAAGAACATAGATACCCATCTATGTTCCCATTTAGTCATTTTTTTTCACTGCGAGAGGAGTAACTTGACAAAATCCAATGCTAATTGTCGGTTTGGTTGTAACATTTGAAATTACTGCTGTGGAAGAAAAGGCACTTACTGGTAGCATAAAACTTTGTCATAGGTAATATATATGGAATACTTACAAGTGGCTGGATTTACACCAATTTTAGTTCAACACTTAGGCTAACGTTACTCACAAAGCAGTTTTTCAATTGTTTAACAGTTTCATGTAAATGTTGCAGGGCTCAGCAGATTCGAACTATTCGCAACCATCGTCGGAGCTGTCGCTTGACGAAGACAAGGAGGCGCTGCGCCGCGAGAAGGAAGCGCAGGCTATCAAACAGCTGGACAAGGCACGGGTCAGTTCATACACATATTATATTGGTTAGGGAGACTTGACGAAGACAAGGAGGCGCTGCGCCGCGAGAAGGAAGCGCAGGCTATCAAACAGCTGGACAAGGCACGGGTCAGTTCATACACATATTATATTGGTTAGGGATACTTGACGAAGACAAGGAGGCGCTGCGCCGCGAGAAGGAAGCGCAGGCTATCAAACAGCTGGACAAGGCACGGGTCAGTTCATACACATATTATATTGGTTAGGGATACTTGACGAAGACAAGGAGGCGCTGCGCCGCGAGAAGGAAGCGCTGGCTATCAAACAGCTGGACAAGGCACGGGTCAGTTCATACACATATTATATTGGTTAGGGATACTTGACGAAGACAAGGAGGCGCTGCGCCGCGAGAAGGAAGCGCAGGCTATCAAACAGCTGGACAAGGCACGGGTCAGTTCATACACATATTATATTGGTTAGGGATACTTGACGAAGACAAGGAGGCGCTGCGCCGCGAGAAGGAAGCGCAGGCTATCAAACAGCTGGACAAGGCACGGGTCAGTTAACATCCATATTATAATGATTATGATTATTATCCTGGAACGCAGGGTAATGTTAGCTCTGGCAGAATATAGAGATTAATAACAGTGTTCAATTCACAATAACTCATGTGTATCATTTTTTTAAGTACATTGTTAGAAAAGACCTCATACAAAAAGGGCTATGGCCATTCTTTTTCACTTCTAGGTACTATAAATCCGATGGACGATTTACAAGATTTTATTTGAAAGTAATGAAATGCCATATTGGTGTCTTAACAACTGTTTTTCGGGCATATATTGAAGTGCCTCTTCAAGCACATCCTTTTGAAAGTTATGCATATGACTCAGCAGTTAACTTGATTTGACTTAACAATGAGCAATTAAGCACATTGCTTTCATGAGGGTAACTAAGTGTAATGGAGCAGCCACAGCCAATCATACGAAAATTTACGAAGCATAAGCATAACATATATGCAAAATCGAAAGTGTGTGAAAGACGATATGGCTGTATAGAAGCTTACTTATGGAATGACGTCAGATAGAAATTGGGTTAAGAAGGATGATGATAATGATAACATTTTTACTCAAACATCATCTACTACTTCCCAACTATGTTGTGAGTCCCAGTGTTTTACATAGAGCGACTGCCTATCTGATCTACACAACCCAGTTGACAGGGTACCTAACTGTTACCCAGTTACCCCGTCAACCCAATACCTCTTGGTAAAGACTGGTTGTCAGACCTTCATGCTCACAAACATTAGCTATAAAATACAATATGTCGGATACTGGAAGCTGTAACATCATGTTCCAGGAGAAGCCAGTGGCGTTCGCGGTGCGCACCAATGTGTCATACGATGGCACCGTGGACGACGACTCGCCGGTGCACGGCAGCGCCATCTCCTTCGAGGTGCGCGATTTTCTCCACATCAAGGTACGTCGTTTTCTGTATTTCCTCTTTATCTAAGTGCTTTTGCTATTAGCCAATTGGTAACTACACCGAATGTACACCAAAGTTTTTGGGGGCTTTTGCCATAACAGGTTTGACATTTGAAAGAGTAATCAGCATGTTTGACTTTTTACTATCCTTTTAGGACCACCTTTCAACGGTCACACTCCATTCTCAATAAGCTCCAGCAGATAAGATGTAAAGCAAACAAAGGATGTTGTTAACCTATTGATTAAGCTATTGAAAGTTAATAAGAATGAAAATATTCTCCTCAACAAAAAGAATCACCATTTCAGTCTATTAGGTCGGCAATACACGGACCGCTTAAAGCAGTCAGGGGCGACAGCTTTAATGGGATGGGATTCATCTTTTATGGACATACACGAACCGCTCGAGCAGTTGCAAATGATTCGGGCGGTCGACAGCTTGAAGCTGTCGTCCCTGACTGATTCAAGCGGTTCGTGTTTTGCCGGCCTTACAATCCATTGTGGAGTGTCATAACTGACACATCAATGTACGTTTTCCAGGAGAAGTACGACAACAACTGGTGGATCGGGCGGCTCGTGAAGGAGGGCAGCGACGTGGGCTTCATCCCGTCGCCCGTGAAGCTGGAGGCGGTGCGATCGGGGCTGGGCGCGCGGCGCTACCCGCGGCCCGCGTCCGCCGCGCCGCCGCCGCACGCGCCGCCCCTCTCCCGAGGTAGCACCCCCCCCACGCCCGGTACGTCATCTGCCATACCCGCCGCCACACCTGCACACTGGTCAACGCTCGAATACTAGCTATCCATTTTGAATTTTAAAAAGAAAAAAAAAAACTAATAATATAAATTATATTTTCGATTTTGTGATAGTCGAATAATTATTCGATTATTTAGTCGATTCAAAATCGATAGTTGGTGATTCGAGACGAAGCTGTTGCAATGGAAATTGAAACATTTCGAACTGGAATGAGTTTGGATTTTCATTGGTTTATTGAAATATCCCAATAATCTTTATGATCCAAAGAATACTAAATGAAAACATTAATTATTTAAAATTTATTAAATAAGACAATTATCATCTAAAATGATTAATTGGGATATTGTAAGCAAGAGTGACCATCTGCCTAAAGCTTTTTCATGCACTGGATAAAAAGGCATACACTACTTTATTCGTTTTTAAAAGACTAATGGGTTCAAGGCTCATTCCCGAAGGTATAAGGTTTTGATGAAACGTAATTATGTTTAACTTTAATTCTATTTTTTTTTTTGAAATTATCCAAAAATATTTGCGTTTTATGTTTAGTCATAATTTAATGAAACCAGTATTGATTTGGTTTAAAGATAAAACTATGTTTACTTGTACCTGTACTTGTATTTGGCTGTACTATCTAATGTTTTGTTATACTCATAATTATATGTATTTATTTATTTTGTATGTATGTCGTTTTATCTAGTGTCTGTAACGTACAACGCAGTTGTTTGTCTCTCTCTTTTTACATCGTCTTGCTCTTTCTAACACTCTGGTCTCGCTGTTTCGAAAATAATGGGCTTTTAACCGAAAATCTTCAAAATTAACAATTATATTAAAAAGCAAGACGATTATACTTACTGTAGTTCGTGATTCGGTGTTTCAATTGGCATCTTTTTTGTAAATATTAATTACTAAAATTATTTAACATAACTGCACTTCGTCGCGAAATATTCTTCTTCTACCTATACCTACATTATTTATTTCTTATTTACACCACATTTATTTTACATATTTCAATAGCAGAAACTCTCTAAGAAAACATAATTTAAAATTTTACATTACACTTCTTTTTTTATAACTATTGGAAACGGTTATGTAATAAGGCGCACAAAATTCGTTATTTATCTAGCAACAAAATTATTACTTTAGATACAAACAAATGTTTACTATATTACTAGTATATGGTATGTATAACTGCTTTGTACTAGCCATTCATGATCACTCATCAAATCGGTGGAATTTGCCGGAATTTCCTGGTCTTAGAGATGTACCGATTATTGACTCCTAGTCGATTAGTCGACTATTCTCTATTCGATGGTTAGTCAATTCGCTCAACACAAAGCAAGTATATAACCTATATTTATTTAATAATAATCACAAATTATTCTTAAATATTATACTATTATACTTATTGTATATTTTTTAATCTAAGATCGAATCGACTAATCTGTTGACGTTTAAATACCGAAGGGTTTTTGTTCTCGAGATCGAATAATTCGAATACTCGGCCAGCACAATAGTCGATACATCGAATAATGTGTATTTCGCACTCACGTTTGCCACATTTTCAGATGTGCCTTCGTTCGATCGAGGTAAGCTCACGCACTCATCGCTCGACACCAGGAAATGTCGTAAATTTTCACCTCTATTAATATATCTAGATGTTATCCGAGCTCGTTTGTATTATAAATGTTTTATTATTTTATGGAACACCCCAATTTGAGTCCAGTAAATTGATTTTCGCCCCCTACTTAAATGACCCGGTAAAGAGTAATTTTTAAAACTAAAACCAAACTCATAAGTTAATATTGGTAGAAATATTGAGAATAAGGTTCTTAATACAACTGACTTCTCAATATATTTATTCGATATTTGCTACTGTATCCCCGTCTCTGTTAACAGAATTTTGAAATTAAAAGTTTTAGTACTTTTGTTCGAGATTGTACACCGTTGCCATCCCACATTACATTATGCATGAAACCTCTATTATTAATTTATCTATTTTAATATTTTTCTTTAATATCTCTTGGTGTTTTACAGGAACGTTATAGCTATGTTATGTTTTATTTGTTTATGGTATGGTTATTGGTTATATTTTGGGCAGTTACTCGTGAGATGACGCTTTTGAATGTGGTCCGAAAGTCTTGAATATTTTCTGTGTTTAAATACACAGTAGAGGAAAAATCGGGTCTGGGATAATGTGACAAGAGATTAAATTTTGAAGAAACTATACTTTGACTAAAAGTAGGACAAGACAATATAAATGCCTTGATTAGAAAGCCACAAAGAGATGCAACTTTACCACCATGGCAATGTAAGGTGAATAATGTCACCTAATCCTAATTATGGCTATTATACGAATACAATGTTCTGAGGCGTATTTATGGAAAAATATACTCGCTATGCCTGTCCTTCAGACTTTTAAGTCTTTAACATTTCAATTCTAGTAGGGATAATCTTTTTCTTACTTCTTCTAGTTAAAATTGAGTTATTTTCCTCTACTCTGTAACCTGGGATGTTTTCAATTATTGGTGTTGTCTATGTGTATCGTAGCAGATATTTTTCAAAATAATGTGTTGTGTACCTTGAATGAAAACTTTGATTTGCTCCTTATTGCTACAGCCCCAAAATATATAGACCTTGTTGTATCGAAGAGAGCATGTTAGCTTTAAATTTTTTATTTGAGAGTTTTGAAAACACAGTAAGTAATTTTAATGTTTCGGTGTTTGATGAATGGTACTTAACAGCAAACAAAACCAAAAGGATGGTATACAAAGAAACAGAAGCTTAGGTTAGACGTTTCTACTTTGTATCAGTCACTGATTATTCCCCTGGCTCTTTAGGCGAGGAGTCGGACGGCGCGGGCCGCGGGCGGGGCGCGGGCGGCAAGGAGAAGCGCAAGCCGTTCTTCAAGAAGGCGGAGGCGAGCACGCCGTACGACGTGGTGCCGTCCATGCGGCCCGTCGTCATCGTGGGGCCCAGCCTCAAGGGGTACGAGGTCACCGACATGATGCAGAAGGCTTTGTTTGATTTTCTCAAAAGACGCTTTGAAGGCAGGTGAGGGTGGTATCTTTTTATTATTTGTTGTCAGGTGGTATAAGTAGTTTTCAAGTTTTTTGTGAGCAATGCTCGAGGCCTCGATAAATTGGCTCGGATCGCAATATTGGATCCGCTTAGAACTAATTGGCATGTGTAAACTATTTTTTGACTGAAATATTCCTTTTACCAATACAAATGATCGATCAGTCAAAAGTATTTCAAAATTAACAAACCTAATTGGCATACCATTTTCAAATCTGACTAATCCAAATTCTAAATTGACTAAACCCGTTCGGTACTAGAGAACCAGCCTAAAGGCCGGCGCAGACGGCCGCTAACAATTTATTTCAGAGACCGGCACCGACCTAAAGCTAACACAACTAACAACTAACAGTTGACCAAACGGGACTAACATTGCAGGATAATAATAACGCGCGTGATGGCCGACATATCTCTCGCGAAGCGCTCTCTGCTCAACAACCCGTCGAAACGAGCCATCATGGAGCGTTCCAACTCGCGGTCCACTTGCCTCGCTGAAGTGCAGGTATGTCGTGTTGCAGGATCATCATCACCCGCGTGCAGTCCGATATATCATTGGCCAAACGGACGCAAAACGCGCCAAAGAAACCGTTCGTAGAGAGGGCCGGTAACAGGACCAACTGTTTAGCCGAGGTCCAGGTGCGATTTCATTAGTAGGTAGCTGTGGTGTTGTGGTTTGAGGCACGTGATGTCGTGGGCGTGTTTGGAATGAGTGGACCCGAGGCTAGGTCGGCCACCTCTCAGTCACGGTACGAGGCTGAGCTTAGGAGCACCTAGAATTTAGCGGACCTCCGCGACTTTTAGGGAGCGTCTTTTGGATATGGAGCAAAATTTTAGTTTTCGTAAAACACCAATTTTCTCAAGCAGTTTAAGTCCTTTGTCGGTCTTCCGCAGTCGTAACGTTAGTCCACATTTTGTTATTAGACGCCTCTGATCAAAGTCCTGCAAAACGAAGTGTTTTTGATCAAATAGACAAATCACTTAACAACTTGGCACTAGTTAGAATAATATATTAAACTTTAGCTTTTTTTCATGCCACTTATAAAATATACTTTCATTTCTCTAGATTTAGTCACATTAGAATATAGTCAATTTTAGTACTACGCTCGCTCGATCCAAACATGCTCATATGGTATTTATTACATAATAGTTGATTATAATTAGTGACTAACAAACACTCCTTAACTCATCCATTTAGTTAGATTAATTAATTCTAAAACTAAGTAACTAATCAAACTTAGGTAAATAAATAAATAAAAGTAAAAATAGTCCTCCTTTTGACAGTTCTAGTAAAACATTTAAGCGTTGCATCCTATCCTATTGTAATCTAATGATTCCCTGAATCCTGAAACAAACCTGTTATTAGAAGTTTAGAAGTGTAATTTGGTGTTTAGGATTATACATTGGTTGATCAATCCGAGGGAGATTTAGATTATACATATATTTGACTATTCTGCTGATTACAAAAAAAAAACAATCATTGTTTTAATTGTCTGTAATAATTCACCTCGAATGATTTCAGATGTTTTAATTTTACTTCGGAAACATATGGGAAGGCACTCGTATTTTTCCAGATCTTTTTTCCTACCAAATGTCACACTTATTAGTAATGCCTATTTGCCCCAGTGTTAAAAAAATCCACTTGTGCACACACAAAATGAAATTAAATAGTTTACAGTATTTTTGCATCAGAGTGGGCAAGTATTCAAAATTATTTTATTAATATTGTCTGAAATGAGCTATGACTGACTGACAGATACTCAACATAGGGGTTCCTTTTAACACTTATTTTTACAGAAACCCAAACATTAGGTAGACGAGTTGATCCTCTCCTAATAACCATAAAAACGTTAAGTATGTACTTTATGAGGAGTGTTGCATGAAATTATTAATATTACAAAGTCACTAAAATATTATCATTTGCATTGCCCTGCCTCTGCGCTTTGACAATTTTAACACTGGCTCCACTAACCAAAAAAAAATCGCATCACTACTCCTAAAAAAATAGCGTAGTTTTAGATGAGTAGATCCAAAATTCTTTGATTGGTCAAAGTGTGGAGGTACACTCGCGAGCAAAAGTGTTTATGCTCCAATAATATCTGACCATCAAACGATACCTATCTATTATATTTTGGCGGGTACGTCTTAGGGACTCACTTTTGTCTTTGATACTTCGGTTTTTTGTATACTACGGTACTTTACTTGACTGCAAAGTTATTCTTTACTTCTTGTGGGTCGGAAGTACCTACTTGTGAAATAGGCATTATTTAAGATCGCGACTTTTTGGTTAGATATTATTGTCTGTGCCTACAAGCTTTTGACTGCCGCTGGTTATAAATTGTACAATGGATAAAAAACTTAAAATCGTGAATGTTCAATGTTTAGAGTGTTGTAGTATTTGAAGTAAAAAAAATATATTAGGACAATTTGTAATAGTCTGTGAAAGCATGACTCAGATTGAAATTAGTTAATAGATTAGGTACAAAATTTCGTGTTAAGGAATGCATTTTTTTATCCGTAGGTAGTTTGATGTTAGAACGTTTTTAGACGTATTTAGTATCAATTTCGACCACATTTGTAAACTATTAAAACTAGAAGTTCTATATTGTCTTTCGTTGTTTAATGCTTAGTCCCTCGAGCGTCCCTTTGCAAATAATAATTATGGAATTAAACCAGATTCCGATTTACCTTGACGAAGGTTTCGTATAATTAATAATAATAAGATGATGTCAGATAATATTTGGGACGTTACGAGTAGCATTTTGTGAACGTGCATTATTTTTAGGAAATTACGCGCGTATTGTGAGAGCAAAAAAATGCTGCTTAGCAATATCTATAACTGCATATTTGTATGTGTAAAATCTTGATGCGCTTATGTGGCCAATTTTCGATCTAAGAGAAATAAGATTTATTTATTTTTAGAAATCAAGATACAAGTTTACTCAAAATATCCCCATATCGTTTTATACATAAAGGTTTTCACTTTAAAAATTACGAGCAAATATACATTATTATGTCAGGTAGGTATAGATACCTCTGCTTAGCCCTTCAAGAAAAGAAGAGACCATAATACTAAAGAAACTAACCTCATTTTTCATCAACTAATTTCTCATAGACATATCAACAAAAAACAATGAATAAAGTGGTTTTTGTTTGTATCCAGGCTGAAATCGAGAGGATATTCGAGCTGGCTCGGACCCTTCAACTCGTGGTGCTGGACTGTGACACCATCAACCATCCCTCACAGCTCGCCAAGACTTCACTGGCTCCCACCATCGTGTACCTGAAAATATCCAGTCCCAAGGTTGTATTACTTGAGTCTATCCACACTTGCGCCAAACTCCCTGAATGAAACTTCAAGACCACAAGAAAAAATATTTATTATTATCCTTTATCGCACCCACAAATATATTTAAATAGAAAAAATGAATGTAAATATATACACAGTAGAGATAAGTTATGTACAGGCGAGCTTTTAACTCAGAGTTTGATTCTCTAACAGCAAACCTTAGAGCGATAGAGAGATGCGATTTAAAAATCCTAAAAGCAAAAATGTATCTACCACTCAATAAGTCGTGCGCCATAAGCTGAGCCATACATAATCTCTCAGTTCAAATGTGTACTTTGCGAACTATTAAATAAGATCTACGATAAATTAACGTTTTGTACCGAAATATATGGACGACCTTGTCAAGGGACCTCAGAAAAGAGAAAAACATTTGTGACTGCAGTTCTAGTTTGTGGTTTATCTCTTTTAGGCTTAAGATGTATGTTGTTGGTGCTCCTAACTACAATCAGGTGTTGTCTGATGCCGCAGGTGCTACAGCGGCTGATCAAGTCGCGAGGGAAGGGGCAGACCAAGAACCTGTCGGTGCAGATGGTGGCTGCAGAGAAGTTGGCGCAGTGCCCGCCTGACATGTTCGACGTCATCCTCGATGAGAACCAGCTCGAGGACGCTTGCGAACATATTGCTGAATATTTAGAGGTCAGTTTATTATTCTTTGTGGTCATAATGGAAATAGAACAATGGCCACAATTAGAATCGACTAGTGTCAGATCAACAATCTAAATAGTTTTAGAACCTGCAATTCACTTAAGAAGCAACCGAGGCATTATTAGGAGTAGTAAAAATGCGTTTCAGTATTCTTTAATGCCCAAGAAAAGATTACCAGATGGCACGTGTTCATATGATTTCCAAAGATGACATGAGATTACCAAATGGACCCCTTTTGTATCGCAAACCTGCTTCTTCAGAGAAGCTAACCCGTGGTATTTGGTCTGCAGGCGTACTGGCGCGCGACGCACCCGCCGGTGCCCGAGGAGGCGGCGCCCGCGCGCGCGCTCACTCGCGCGCACAACGCGCACGCCATGCCTGGTGAGCGGGGAATAGGGGGACACAGATACATACAGATACAGCTCGTCTGAGCTAAGGTGATGCACCCCATACCGCATTTTAAGGCGTTTGAATTTTGAAAGTAAAAAGTTGTTTTAAGGAAACTGACGTTTATGTTGTCGATGTACTCAAACCTATGTATGTCGTGCATCGTTACTGCGGTTGTGGGACGCATCGTTTCAGTTCAGATGAACCATACAATATACACTTTTCATACACTCTTAACACGACTAGCTGACTAAGCTATTGCAAAAGTAAAACTTTTCAATGTTGTAAGAGTAACAATATTAATATTGCTTAATTCTATTCAGGTAATTATTTCATGTCTAAATACGTGGATATTCCGATTCGGACAATATTATGATGTTTGTTCATGCTTAGGTACTTATTCTGATTTGATCCATCATAAATGTAGCGTACGTATATCTTCTTCGTCGACTAAAACAAACAACAGAAACTACTTCTACACTCAAAACACACAAACACATACCAATCTCATCATCTCCCGAGCCTTTTCCCAACAACTATGTTGGGGTCGGTTTCCAGTCTAACCGAATTCAGCTGAGTACCTACCAGTGTTTTACAAGGAGTACCTACCTACCTGACCTCCTCAATCCAATTACCCGGGCAACCCAATACTGGTTTTTACTGGCTTCCACACATACAAATCTATGTAAAATAAATATACCTATAATATGTAAAAATATTGAATATACCTCGTGTAACCGAGTACTGCGATATTTTGATCCCCCCGCTAACACTGGAGGACACCGGGAGAGGTCCGACTCCTATAGCTACGAGAGGGAAAGAGGTAACTAATAACCGTACTACAATGGAGTATATTACACATTTATACTGAATAAACACACCTATATTTTATAGTAGAAAAATTGTGCAAGTATATTTGAATCCAAACAGTTGTAGGAAAAAAATACTTTTTCATTTTGGTCCTCCGCTTGACATCTTTTGGATTCAATGTACAATCTATTTATTTGCTATTGAACTGTGCTTTTTATATTACAGATGTTTATATATTACTTTTATTTAGTAGTCAGCGTATATTTTTCATGTTCATAGTCATTTTTCATATTATCAATCTTTTTTCAATGTCTACTAATAACAGAGGTACAGTCACAGACTAAATTCGGATCCACTGCTCAATTTTACAATAAAGAAAATGGTAAATAAAGTCTGTCACTGTACCTGGTAGTATGTATTTCGCCAATGCCGCGGTTGGATAGCGGCATTCGTGGTGAAGTACCTAGATGTCGTGGTAGATGTTGTCCCCTCCCGCAAGTGGACCGCACACTGACCCTCCTGTTCATTTCAGTACAAGCGTCGGGGCAGGCCCACTAACACCAGGCGAGGACTAAATTCCAGGTGTTTATAGTCACGCACCGGCCCCGTCCAGGTTGCATACAATTTCTAGCGGCCCCCACCCTTCTAACCGCTTCATCGCTTGAGGGTGACGCTTCACTAACACCCCCAGAATCTAGCAGCTGCAACCAGCTGCTGGATTCCGCCGGCTAACAAGTAACTGCGGTTCAGAATGACGCTAACTGTATGCGTTTTAATGAGTGGAAACTAGGGGCGTTGGAATATTCAATTCATGGGGCCCTCTGTACAAAATCTTGGGTGTGGTGAAGAAACTTTCTTTTTTTGAAAATAAATGTTTACTGAATGGAACTTTTTACTCTTTCGTCGAAGACTGCAGAACTTGATCATTGAATTAGTTTCCCTATGACCACGGTACATGGCCATCTCATATACGATTAGTCCTTTCATCGCAACCCGGTCCGCCTAACAAGTCGTCTCGATCAAGCATAAAGCAGCAAATCCATCAAGCAGTAGACCTTCTCAAAGGCAGTAAGCCATAGTCTACAGCCACTGAAGTGAAGTGTTCCGCAGCGTCGCCGATCCCCGCCGCGGCTCAGGTAGTCATCCCGGTCCCGGGTAAAGTGCGCACTGGCGGGGTCATCATGCAGATGTCTCTCGGCCTAGTGTCGTAGCTGTAAGTGTGGGTGCCCCCTCTCGCCCCGGAACTCGTTCCCACTAAGTCCCCCGTGTGCTGTGTGTGCTCTTCGGTCCTAGAAAACCTGGTCGATGCAAAGGCAGGATGGATTTCCAGGGCCGTGATCCTCCTCATGTTTTCAGTTTTTTTGTGTTCGAGTGCGTGTTGGTTTTGAAGGGTTTTGTTTTATTTTGATATCATGTCGATATCCTAAGATCCTTTTACATGTGCACGTTACGGTCGACAGGCGGCAGGTCCCGCGCGGCGCGGCCGGAGCGCCTGGAGGAGGAGTACTACCCGCGCGGCGAGCGCTGCGAGCGGTACGAGCGCGGCTACCCGCGCGACTACCACGACTACGGGCCCGAGTACCCGCGCGAGCGAGCCCACACCGCGCATGCGCCGGCGCCGCACGACGCGTACGGACACGACTACACGCGCGACGCGTACGCGCGCGACGAGTACGGGCGCGAGTACGCGCGCGACGAGCGCGAGCGGCGCCGCGACCGCGACCCGCCCGACGACTACGGGCCCTCGCGCCGCGCGCTCAACGCTGTGTAGTGCCGCGCCGCCCGCGCCGCCCGCCTCGCGCCGCACGCCGTGCCGCGCCGTGCCGCGCTGTGCCGTGCCGTGCCGCATCGCACTGTCCCGCGTCGCACCGTGCCGCACGCCGTGCTGCGTCCCGCTGCGCCGCCGCTGCTTGCGGCAATTGTATAAATTTTACATACAGAACGTAAGAGGGGCTAAGTTTAGTACCGTTAGATATTATCCGTTTCCCATTTTTTGAACATACTCTGTAATTATATTGCATCGTCTGTACTTCATTGTTGCAATCATTTGTAAATAAAATACTTTATATCGATGACTGAATTTTACTTGTTTCTTTGAAAAAAAACCTCGTCCCACATCTATACATATAATAAATCTGTAGAAGAAATTGACAAAAAAAATAGCCAGCGTGTTAAAGGATAACTAACAGAACCCATTTCCATCATTTTTGAAATTTTTGTCTGTTTATCTGTTTGTTTGTGCGCGCATCACGTAAAATCTACGAATTCAATGCAGACAATGCTTATATACAAAAATTCTACGTACTTACTTAGTTTTTGTTTCATCGAAATCGGTTCACTCTATCAAAAGATATGATAGTGAATTCAAGAAGTAAAATATTACGACACGCAATCTGTTTACTTTTGAAAACTGTACATTTGAATTTTGAACTTAGGTACATATATTAGTTGATCGGCCTATTATTATCAATCTTTATACAGAAAATCACACCTTTATAAGTAAATTCGGAAGAAAAATAAAATTTTATGAAAATTGTGTTTAGCCAAGGTTAAAGTAGCTCCATCTGTGGTAAATAAAATACATCAAATGTGTCAAAGGAGCGAGGTGGTAAAAATAATTTACATTCATAGCATTTTCCGTAATTCACCTAATTTAAACAGGGGTGTAATTTTTCAGTTTGCCGTGCCACATCAAAATCCAACTATACTTATTACCTTGATGAAAGGAAAATTAATAATCTAAGCCAAATTTAAAACGGTGCCATCTAAATTGTTTTTTGAACATTAATGTCAAAAATGATGACATTAGTGGAACAATTAATTATCATTTAAAGTTATAGATGGAGTTGTGCATTTTTTTCATAAACATAGTTTAGCTTATCTTCTATCAATATGGTGGCCTAACAAATTACTTTGAATGAGTAGTATTAAGTAGACGTTAATTATTTTTTGTTTGAGTACCAATATTTTGCTTGGAGCGACTACCTATCTGATCTCTTAAATCCAGTCAACTACACAACACGTTATCCATGGTAAGACTGACAGACTGTCTGGCTTCTGATTATGACAGCTTTGTCAGACTCAAAGCATACACACCTATGTAGATTAAAGCTTTTTCCTGTGAGAATTACTTACGCACCATGCGAATTAATTTTCCAAATTGGCTAACTACATAGATCCAGAGATTTCACAACGTCACAAACTTTAGGTACCTACTTCTTTTGTTAAATAGATAAATGGTCACACATCCACAACACAACCTTGATCAATGAATCTGTGCGGCTGCTAAGTAGTTATCCTAATTATACTGTCACGTGAAAGAATGCACCTACGGGATAAGTAGTATTTTGACGATTCTATATTGCCGACCCCGATGAAATTGCGGGCAACGGCTAGTACTTACCTAATTGAAATGTTTAAAGTTTTTGTAATCTGTAGACTTCCATTTGTTTCATGTCGTGCAGGTGGAAGAAATAAAACTTCTTATATCAAAAACATATCGCAGTTTATTACAGACGTGTTTGAAGTAAATTCGATGACTCAACATATCGAGATGGCGCACACCAATGTTGCCATATCAAATAAATTAAACATTAAATCGCGTAACAGTTGTTAAATAAATCTAATTCTTCATAATATTATCGCTCGCGTGCCTCTTTGGTGTCTACTAGCTAAATAATACAATAATTATATACATTCTCATAGAATTACATTTTAATAGTTGCAATATTGTGGACGTTAATACAAGAGAAATTGTTCCAACACCTTCCAAAATATTAACAGAAAATCATACTCCATACAAAAAACCCAAATAGTTTACGTGCACCCACTGAAACTTGTGACAATACATTGGAAGGGAAACAGTTTTCTTCACGGCTTTAAGCATCATTATCGGCTTTGACTTATTTACCATAGCATTTACATAAAGCTATTCATTAATGTTGCCACAAAACATTAAAATGGCAAAAGCTTTAATGATCTTCGACTTGTGACTACTCAACTTCATAGCCTTTTGGCTTTCTTATTACAAAAATATATCTTCAAAATATTCTGGGTCCTTCAGTGACTTACAATTAACTGCCTCGTTAGGGTAATTTACAATCGTTATTGCAACAACTCTTTGGTTTCACACTCACTGAGAACCCTGACTGACAGGCTTTCGGAGTACTATTTCGTTATTTTGGTTCTTACGGCCTATGACGAAGTGGTCTTTTTATTGTGATACAAAATAAAAATAACCAGCTATCAATCACCCTTCACCCTTTTCTCCACTCCATCAGTCAGGGCCCAAAGCTTACACCAAATACCTCAACAATCCAAAATCCATATTTACACTTTACACAAAACTGAACCGTTTTTACACTTCACAAGAGTCGCTTTCTCACTGTTCCGTCTAGGTGCTTGCGGCCTTTGGCGCGGCACCGTAATCGTCTGAACCTGGCTAAGTACACGGCTAGTCAGATATATAGATAGTCATTCTTGGTTTCCCTACAGTAGCTGATGCTGGGGAACTTGTAGACGGGGCTGTATCTTCTCTTCTCGCCTTCAGCTTCGAGGGAGAGAGCTGACAACGCTCTGGAAGGCTCCTCGTCTTCGGAGGGGGTTTCCTCGGGGGTGGGCAGGGTGCGGGGCGGGAGGGGCGGCGCCCTCGGGTTCCGTCGCACCCTGAAGTGGCAGTCACTGTCGGAGGGCCAGGCGCGCTGCACCATTAGGGGAAGGTCGTCGGGGTGTAATTTTCGCTCGTACTCCTGCGAGGGACTGACCTGAAATGGGGAGAAAAGAGTGAATATTAAAAACATTGTATAAAAAGTTATAAAGTAAATTGAACTTAAAATATTGATTAAAAATGAAAAAGATCTATACTTGCAACAGAACTGGACTCATTTCAGCATTTTACCCGAATTCAAGGTAAAAAGTACAGTCGACACATTCAATAAAAGAGGTACTTTGAATTTCATTCTGCTACTTGCTACAAGTACTAGGGAATCAGAAGTGCATTGAAACTAGATATATGCATAAGCGACTTACTTCTTACTTTAGCTAAATAATGTTTTACAATAAAAATAATGGTATTGAAATTGAATCATTGTTTGTCACAAGTACTAGGGTAACAGAAATTAACAGAAGATATTCGCTAAAATCGTATTACTAAGTAATGTCCAATGCAAATCGAATTTCAAATGTCGATACACACCTCATAGAGCGAGAACCTCTCAACACCCTCGTTGGAGTCGTAGCAATGGAGTAGGATGGCCAGCACCTCGTCAGCCGTGGTCCTCTCGCTGGTCAGCAGGCACTTGTACTGCGAGGAAGACATCAGCGCCGAGTCGTAGATCTTGATCAGACCGCCGGGACGCATCTGTAGTGAGAACCTGAAAAATATAGGGAGATTATAAGTTACGCTAATTTGGCTTAAGATCCTACAAATTCTCTAGTAGAAGAACAGTGAACAAAATGGGGAATTACTCTCTCAAATGGGGAAAGTTTCGGTTAGTTTCTCATTGTGTAGTTACTCGAGTGTTTTTTTTTGGTCTGAAAGAGCGATATATCTATCGGTCTATCTAGTTGTAGTGAAGTAGTATCTAGGTGTCTTATTGCAAAAAAGTAGGTAGGTAAGTTGTATTTTAAATCAAAGTTGTTTTTAAAATCAATTCGAGATTGTCAGTGTTCGATTAATAAAAAATGTGCTCAAGAAGGTATAAACAGCGTTTCACAAAATTAAAATTAACAACTAAAATGGTCGACTCTTTGTTTTCCAATTCATAGTTACTCTGAAGAACCTTGCTTACTGAATAGTTCATTCTCACGGTTTGTCTTGTCTAACGAGCAATATACATTTTTTCTCAGTCTCGGAGGCCGTTCTAGCGCTAAAGATAAATATAATTTATTACTAATTATTTCGGTGGGTTGAAGTCTGCATAAAATAAAATTAACTATTGCATATTTTTGATCGTTTAAGCCTCGAACTCCTACTAATGAAAACAATGACATTACAACAACAAATAATAATCCTTGATTTAGTACACAAAAATCTACCCCTTGTTTATTTTGATATAACGCACTCATAAAATATTTCCAAAACGCCTATAAACCTACTAAGGCCCAAGTTTAACTATAGGAATGGCCCATTTACTACTCCATAACAACTCAAGTTAATCCAACAGTATGTACTTTAACTGTCAACACAGAGTAACACGATACATATGGTCAATAAACGCTAAGAGACGTCTTTTCGAAGTTTTTATAATTTTTATTGCCGCCATGTTTACGGGACGAGAATAGCCCGCGTGCCGGAAGAAGGGACATAAGTAGAATCTTTTTTGGTACACCGGGACCACCGGCCCGGTGCAACGGCGATGGCCGAAGGGTTCTGTTGACCGATGCCGGGTTAAAAATATAATTCTAAGGAAAAGGGGTCCTGCTGATTTCGTTGCGGGCTGTGTCAATTGTTTTTGTGAAAATTGGTAAGTTTAGGAGTGATGGAATGATGACATGGTAGTAGTAGGAGGTAAATAACATCGTACTAATGACGTTGCGGTTATATTGCATCATTATTTATTGTAGGTACAATGAAAATGGGAAATCTAGAAGCCATAGGACTTTGATCTAAATAGGAATCATCATCTTCACTCATAGGGACTAAATTATTCAGTAGCCTAGCTCATCATTATTAACAGTCACGAGAAAACTGAACAGTAAACAAGGTTGACCAGTCACGCACACTGCATCAAAAAAAAAAAAAAACAATCACACAAAAAATACTTACTTGGAATACCCCTTCGGATGGCACGCCTGCAAGGCAGCAGGTCTGGCATCGTCATCCAGCACGAGGGTGGTCCTGAGGCCCGCAGCCCTCACTCTGACCTCCATGCTGAGGTAGAACAGCCTCGGGTCTCGGTGCCTCATGCGGAACTTGCTCAGGAGCGTGCCGACCACCTCCTGCGCGCGAGTGCCCCACGTCACAGACAGGGTCTTGTACTCAATGTCTGGCCGGAGACAACGCGCGTATACTTTGATTGTCGTCTGTGGACAAAGAGATTTTATTTATTAGTAACTTGCAATATGCTGTCAACGTCACAGAACATATTTGCTCATAGTCTTAGGACTGATTGTAAATAAACAGCAGGATTTTTTACCAGCGTCTGCTAGTGCACTGCAGAGGACCAATTATTTTTAGGTAATTGTTTTCGAAAGTTATAATGGATAGTCGGTTAAACATTGTCAACCGGATGATTTCCACTGTTGAATGGCCTCCCTTAGTTAGGGTGACACAGGTGTATTGCCACGGTTGGCTGACAGGGAGGTGTCATATTATTATGATCCCTATTAAAATATGGGGCAGGTATTTGGGACATAACGACATTGACAAAATGTAGAAATGTAATGTAACCTTGAATCGTCTAATTCTGCGGAATTAGAAGGCACTGGTAATTAACCTCCCCCATAACAAATTAAACCAGTGCAATATCAGACAGTTTAAAAAATGCTTTTAATAGCTTTAAAAACTGATTGAATAAATCCGCATTTTCACGATAAGACATTGTCGCTGTTGGAGAGATAATCGTTTTTTGCCCGGAGCTTGCGCTGATAAAATTCAAATTTTAGGTCATACATGTAATTTTGAACTGTTATTGATAAGCAAGGCAAACATAACGGACTTCCGTTTTTAAGGAGCAAACTGTGTGAAGTTACTGCTAATATTTATCTGTGTTAACAAAAGATAAATATACAAAAAATCTTGCAAATAAAATTTGACCTCGTCGGTAGAGTTCATGTGAGAAAACCCCTGTCAAATAATGTAATCGACGTTCTGAATTACGTGTCATAAAACAAATAATAATTGAGGAACGAGTAAGGTATTCAATTCCTCAAGGTTTATGAGCTTCAGGTAACACAATAGATGTGCAAAATTCAAGGTATCTACATAAAACCAGGTATAACACAATGCGTGATTCTGAACACTTAAAACTCCGGATGGAAAGACCCAGCAATACTCCTTTCGAAACTTCGTAAAACCGCTAAACAAATCGCAGGCAAAACAAGATAGTCAAGTACAGTAACTAACAACCAATAAAGTTATTATTCCGTGTAACAGAATGCAAAGATTGCAGAATATCCAGTTCCCACGCGAGTTGTTCTCACCGCACAATAAGAACAGAATTACACAAAAAATATGAATTAAAAGCACATCGGATGATTTTCATAGTGATAGATTTAGTGTTATAGATGACTCACGTGGATGTTATGGGGGTGCAGCGCTAGGCGCATGCGCGGAGCCGGGACCGGCGCGAGCGCAGACATGACGTGCGTGCGAGGCGACGCGCGGGACACACTGAGCCTTGAGCACAGAACTGCGCTCTACAGGGGGTTACATTGCAACCAGCTGTCGTTTACTTCCTCATTTTATTGATGGAGGCAGGGAATGTCGAGATTTCTATAGATTCAGGATGTTGGCTGGATCGACATTGATTGGAGTTTGTGTTTCATTACCAAATGTGTTCGTGACTTTCGATGGAGCTTCCGATGAATGATGAAGCTTTGAAGGGTGAATATTCTGATAAGCTAGCATTATCTAATCTTACCGAGGCAGATATATTGGGCGAAATAAAATTGTGCTAATTTACTAGTATTCTTCCAAAAACTGCACTTGATAAGCTTTTATCAAACTCAAATGTCATTCATCCAAAATGCTAACAAATTTTAAATTGCAAACAACAAACTAAATGAAAATCAATTAAAACAAGTATATAGTACAAAACATAGCACTTGCAACAAGACCTGACTTGGCGCCGGAAGCTCCCACCCCCACACAAAGGGTAAGTCGACACCTGTCCCTTCACGGAAACCAAACCGAGGCCCGATCGATGGAACCGAACGCGTACTATTGGGACCGTGTGAATCTTCCAACACATTTCGCAAGTGGCCAGGTGCTTCAAAACCCGAAGATTTGTTAAACGTGGGAGAATTTCCGAAATGATTTAGGACCTCTTCGATTTCGAAATGTTCGGTTTTTTCGAAGGTTTTTGTAAGGAGCAAGATGTTATCAGAAACCAGTATGCAAAAGAAAAGTTCATCGAACTGCATTTTGTTATTAACAATAAAAAGATGACTGTGCAAAATTGTTATTCATGAAAAAATCGCCCAACATGAACCAATTCATTGTGAGAGATCTTCAACTGAACGAGAATCCCAAGAGCTATTGTTCTAAATACCGCGTCCTAAGTTCGCAATATCCTGACAATTTACATACAATAAATACTACACCGAGGATGATGATTATAAAAACCTCATTAATGAAAGCTCTACCGCTTAATCAAAGAAAGCACCGGTAAAAGTGGTCATCTTTCGTCTCCACTGAACTTGAACTGGTGACTCGACGAAGGAAACGCAAAAACTATCACCGGACGGCCCAGGAATGCGGTACTGGCAGCCAAACTTAACCAGCATAAGTCAACCCACGGAAAAAAATAGAACTAAGTACGCTGTAACAAATTAGAAGGCTGTACTTGACAGCTAGCGCCTGCGGTGCGGGTCAGCTTACGCTGGTTAGTGACAGGTTAGAAAATGTGATAAAAAGTTTTATACCTTGCATTAGACATCCTTGTCACAAGGCTATCGGTTATGGCCATTTGTTAGCGCATGCTTGGGTTTTAACGAGCATGCTGTTCAAGTTGTTCGTTCCAATCTCCTGTTCCGCTCCAAACATAAGAACATGTCAAAACATCCGTTCTTCTTTTTCTTTTGTCGGGTGTGATTGTTAGTCTAAGCAGGCAATCGACTTTTCTCTGTCATCATCATATACCTCTACAATAATAATAACTTCGAATTCAATAAATCGGTCTACGGTTTAAAAAAATACTGCAAATTCTAAATACCCACCACTGAGAAAACTCATTCCGCTCAGAAAATATCTGTAATTTCTGTATCGTTCTTACAACAGACATAAAGTAACACCTATTATAAAACAATAAGTCTAAAAAGACCAATAATGGTCGTATGCCTCAAATTGCTCGTAATGTGACCACATCGCCGCAGCGACTCCCGCGCATATAGCTTCAAACACTTGCGTACTGCACGATGCTTTAACATTGTTGTGGTAGTTCATTTGTTAACATGTAGATGGCGTTGTATGCTTAGTATTTGTTGAATATGAATTGATCTTAAGATAAAAAGATGAGTATTTATTGTCGTCGTTAAGAAGTGTCTGGAATTCAAGTTCTGACACTAAATTAAATAAACAGATACCTTTATTCCCAAAGCAGGAAATTCAAGTATACATACAGATAATGGCAGCTGGCCTTTACAAAACTATCGGTAACCACTTTAATATCTATTCGTGACAAGAGCACGTGTTGCTAATGAAACAGTTTGTTCTGCCCACGCGCAGTTTGCTGGGTTAACACCTGCAGTAGGCGTTTTATTGTATCTACAGTTGTTAGGCCGAGTTGAAGGTGTTCTTAGTAATGTAATGTACGCCTACGAATAATTGAATACACATGTTTCAATGTTGCCGACTTGCCGACAAAAGATGAACATCAAGTCCCTGGCTAAACTCTTGCGATTGGCTAAAAAAGGTCCCGAAATCTCAAAAAGAAATTATTGAAATTGAAGTGAAAACCTATTTTAGGAAAGGTTGTGAAAGAAAACAATAATAATTGACGGATTTTTTTATATATACTTGACACTTATGACCTCCCAACAACAAATTTTTCAGGTTAATTTACACCAGAAAATAAAATGATTACTCAGATACCTTCATCATCTGCCTAGCCTTTTCCCAACTATGTTGGGGTCGGCTTCCAGTCTAACCGGATGCAGCTGTGTACCAGGGTTTTACAAGGAGCGACTGCCTATCTGACCTCCTCAACCCAGTTACCTGGGCAACCCGATACCCCTTGGTAAGACTGGTTGTCAGACTTTCTGGCTTCTGACTACCCGTAACGACTACCAAAGATGTTTAAATGGCAGCCGGGACCTACAGTTTATCGTGCCATCCGAAACACGGAAGAACTCAGTATGACAAGATGGTCACCCATCCACGGACCGACCGCGCCAAGCGTTGCTTAACCTTATGATCGATCGATCCGCGCGGCTTTGACTTAGCCACCTTCAAAAACCACTTAATCCAAAATGCATTGTATCGCTAATCTGAGCATCAAAAATATCCAGTACTTTACAATCCGTATTGTAAGCCAAGTTATCAGATGTTCTACTTATTCGTTACGGTAACGGTACTAAATTGAGCAGTACCCTGGGGCCAAACAATCTAATTTAAACAAGACCAACTGCAAACAAACAGGATAATACTTAGTTTTACCGTTAATAGTAATTCGGTGGATGTAATCGGCGACATCGTTAAAGTGAGGTAATAGCAATTTTGTTTGAACGTCGCGGCTTTTTTTGTAACATAATAGTTGTCGAGATGTTTGAATGTAAATGAGATGCTTGTCGATGACTTCATTTCTTGATGATGTTAATACAGTATCTTCTGAATTGGCTTCCTAAGTTACTCGTAGTAAAAAAAATTCTTTAGTAACCAATTCATCAAAATAAAAAGTAGGTTTGGCATGAGTTACCGCCATAGTAATTAATTTTATAACCATCCAGCTTAATTTACTTCATTAGTCCAACAGACACATTAATTATATTTTACGTAAATACTTAATCATCAAAAACGATTACCATAGTATCCAAAGGTCAGTGACACTTACTAAGTATCCCAACTCACCCCAAGAGTTACTCTTTACTCTCACCACTAGCAATTGGTCGGCTACTGTGGTAGCTCGGTAAGTGAGCAAACATCCGCTGCGCAGGCGCAGCCGGGCGCCGCACGCGCCGTCGTCGCCGCCTCAATTAACACGGACAGTCGCGTTTGATACTTTGAATACTTTTAAGGGTTTCATTCAGTGACTCGTTGGGTCGAAAGAACCATACAGAAAAGTATAGTATAAAATAAAATAAAATATATCTATTGTTAAAATATATATATTGTTATTATAAGCGAGGACTTTTAATTGGCTCTCTATCGACTATGACCTCCTTTTTTATTTTGTTTTTGTTTAGCTGTAAGTTCTCCATAGTGTACTAAATAAATAAATAAATAAATATCTAGGTATGTATTTCTGAAAAATCAAAAACATAATAAATTACTACAAAAGTATCCGCAATACTTACTTCCTCTCAAAATAAAAAATATCAAAGGGTGTCATTTCCCGCTAATGTCGTTTAGTAATTTCGTCAAAAAATATGCGCGTTTGAATTAAAGTGACAGTCTAATGTGGGAAATTGGCCAAAATGTTTTCCTGTCCATTACTCCGTCTGGGCGATCGTAAATATGCGGACGGACGGACGGACGGACGGCGGCTAAACTTCATTGAAAACATCACAGTAGCACGCGTTATGGAATTAAGCGATGAGGCTACAAAATCAGCGAGTTGTAACTTATGTTTGACACAAACGCGGGTCATTTAAAAGGACACAAAATTCTTAGAGAGTTCTTAAACGTCACTCTTTAGAAATAATTAAAACATTTTTGTCCTTCGGTACATATTTACATTATGTATTAATTTACTTTACCGATATCCTCGCTTCCTGACCCTACCAATGATCAATATAAAAGTATAGTTTTTAAGTTCATTAGGATTTACAAAATGTACAATGGATTATCTTACAATTCTTATGTTAAACCGCTGACTTCGTGTCGCGTACCACAGGACGCCGCTAAATTGGGCTGAATGAGGTGTGACGCCAAGCCAACAGCAGGAAATTAGGAAATGGGAAGCACGGCTGATCGTGACGGTTTTTGTCCGACCCGGTTATAGACCGGAGCGGCGCGCGTATCCGCCGGACCGGGTCTTACCTAATTATAATTGATTGCACCGATTTGTGGATTACCCGGTGATGCGGGCGAGTGTGCTCACTTGAATCGTGTAAGTTCGGATTATGTTAAGTAATGTTTAATTGTTTATAAATAAGTCATTAGGTTTTCGTGAATTGATCAATTGATTTTTGGGGTTCCTTACCAAAAGGGAGGAACGGGACGGGTTTTCGGTTTTGGAGAGGCGGCACGGATTACTACACTGTAATGTAGATTCCATGCAATGGTGGGACAAAATATGTTATAAATAAATTGCTAGCTATATAATGGCTAAAAAAACTTTATCCCAAATATCATCCTTGAACGACATAAGTTACACGAAAACAATACCATGCTACTATATCCAAAAGCTTATCACAAACTTAAAAAAAAAACTAAGATAAAAACATCGATAAAACTAATAATAGATTCCGACATGCACCAAACGCCCACATCTCTACAACATTTCACGAACCCAATTTAACCCGTAAATTGCTTCAAAACTAATACAGTACGAATTCAAGCATTAAGTTCAGATAATGATAACAGAGCAGTGACAGGTTAATGGCCCATCTTACGGGTTGCGCCCACACTGGCCATAGTTAACCCACTTCTTGCAATTGAGTTTACACGCAATGGTCGATACGATATAGATAAGTTTTAACTTTTAGATATATAAAGTTGTGCTGAAATTGTGATGGTTGATGAATGAGATTAGAAAAACGCAATGGATCTTCTTGAAGAAAAAGTGGCCGATTTGCTACCATTTTGTATCTTGCGTTTAAGTGCATTTAAGTTTAAGTTTAAATCACAGTTTAAGTACGTAAACATTATGATTGAAATCTCAGTAAACGACATAAAATAGTGCAATTGTTTCAAAAGATGCAACAATCTCAAACAAAAATTGGAGATAAGGGCAGTAGAATGATGATGATGGATGAGGTATACATTTATGAATGATGTACATGTTTCTTTATATTACACGATGCAGAACATTCTTACAGTTGAAAAATAAATCAAACATTTCCATTTTAATGACGAAACAGAAAGTACAGACGACAAAAACATTGGTTCAGCACCATCGGTCACATGCGTAGGAAATTAGCGAGGCCATTACAATTACTACAATAAACGCTAGAAATTGCAGGAAAATGAGACTGGACAGGAAACGCATAATTATTTCGTACTTACTTAATTATATTGTTATTATATTGCATGATGACTGTGAAAGTATGTTACGATACTCGGAACTGAACAATATATTTTGGTTATATTTCCGAATGTTGAAAACGATTTATCATATAACGAGCGTAGATTAAAAATAATAGAAAAGAAAATCATGAATTGACATTAGCTATGCAATGTGTTACCCAAATGCAGAATTATTGCCAAAAAGAATTATAAAAACGGCTTTACAAAAAAATATTTACCTAAATTACTATTTGAAACCAAAAATAAGAAAACTGTAAACTGACTCCCTACAAAAAAATATTTAACACTTTATCTAGAAAACGGTTCCAAAATGAACTCAATCTAAAGTGCCATCACCCGACATTTAACCCCTGTATCTTTGTCCCATTGTCAATTTTACCATCACATTCAAAAACACTGAAAAATCAACTCTATTCCTTTGTAATATGGAATAAGTAAACTAATTAATATAAGGTGGTATTTCACTGCAGTGTCGCAAGACAACTGCTTCAAAGAAAATGGTCGTGATCTGAGTAGTAATGGGATTTGATATGCTCTCGAAGACTTGATGTTAATCCGTGGTAATCCTTTTAATCCTATTAAGTTCAGTTTAAATGATTACAGGAGTTTAACCCGTAATGATGCACCAACTCAAAATACAACGTATTATTTCTTAGTTTAGATCTTTCGCTTTGTAAAGTTGATCTTAACATGGCAAAAAGTCAAGCAAAACTTTGGCATATTTTCGTCTTTTTAATTTATTGGAATCACACCTGGATTACAAGTCCTTTTCATTAAAAAAAAATACGAACTTAATTCAATGACCCATTCTAACTAAACAAATGTCCCAATTCATTCAACCTCTAAAACAATTGAGAGCTAAACCAGACGAATGCGCAAAAAGCATTGCCCTCTTTCAAACAAATGGTTAGAACATTGAGTTACGAAACTTCAACGTTCGGGTCATAAAAACAATTGAATATAAATATAAAAAGCTCTCTTACGAAAGAAGGGACCACTTGAGACCTGACCTAATCTATAGCATATGTAGTTAAAGACAAATACAGAAATGAAGCAGAAGGATCATTCTTCCAAAAAAGTTTCTTAAGAATTCACAATGAAAGTGATGATGCATAATTTTCGACGTCGTGATGTAGGCTCTCTTAGATTTTGAGTAAACTTAGTGAACTTTAGAATAATTCATAATGAATTGTTGGTTTAAAATTATTGCTGAAATGTGTTCTCTATATTTTGCTACATTTTCTTTTTGCTAGAACTGGTCCTTCTGCCCACATCACATTCCTACATTTCTATTTAAGTTTTATAGCTCGTCCGTCACATACGACTGACAACTGGATCAACATTGAGGTGCGAGCCCACCGGGGCGTTCTCCTAAATGCCATAAACCAGCCCCTTTGATGATAAGTGCTTTGGTAACAAGAGCATATGGGTCTTGCTAAGAGGAGCTTAAATAGATCAGACAGCTGATGCAAGCTAGTTTTTCGTGGTGTAGGTAAGTGAAGACTTTACAACCCGATTTAATGATCGTGAGGGAAAATAAATAAATCACCTAACTAAAGTAAAGATAAAAATTTGTTCTAACTGCCAAATTGCTTGATGCCCAAATGCATTTCTGTAAACGTGTGACGCAAGTCCTGAATCAGAACAAAACAATATATTTCGGTTCTGATTATTCTGTATGTCTCTATCTATCTGCCTCGTTGGTCTAGCTGTCGCAAGTGCGGCTGCTGAGCACGAGGTCTCGGGTTCGATTCCCGAGTCGGGCCGAAATCGCTTTGTGGGTTTTAGAAGACTTTTACAAGGCAGCCCGGAGCCTGGAATTTGGTGATTGATACACCCGTGCATCGGAGAGCACGTAAATGTCGGTCCTGCGCCTGATCTCTCTCCGGTCGTGTCGGATTTGCCGTCCCATCGGGTTATGAGAGTGAAGGAATACGGAGTGCACCTGTGTCTGCGCAAATGCTCGTGCACTATAATATGTCCTGCGCAATTGGCTGATCTCCTTAAATGAGAACAGCCGCCGTAGCCGATAATCGGCTAGGAGGACATCATGTGAATACATATTTTCCATTCGCACTACAATAAAGTTAAAACTACAGACACCATCAACACAACAAACACATTTATCTACAATTGCCTCAGGATGTCATCACACACAAACATATTATTAATATCATTAAACAGACGTCTGGCCTCCACCTAGTAGTTAAAACAACAATAATTATTCTGAAACAAAGCCGCCATTACCTTCAGCTGGCTCACCTGCACCAGACACCATTATTACCAGACATATGCTGACAGCCCTTTATAAACCGCAGAGCAAAAACTCTTTGGTCCTTAGACTAGGGCTGGCTGGTTGTGATCTATTGAATGTTTTGGCTAAGAATAGAGTGGTATGATATATTGTTAATTTTGTGACAGGGTTATGAATGTTTAGAATAGTGTAATTCGAAGGCACATTTCATGAGTACATATAGGTATAGAGAAAATTGTGAAGACCATTCCTATTATAATAGTCATTCCTCGTTGTACATCAGTTTAATTTATGGACACCTGTATTATTGATGTAATCTTAAGTTCCTACAAGTTAGGCTTCTCTTAGGCCGTGGTTAGAAAAGCTATATTATCTTAAAAAATTAAACATATTTTTCAAATAATATAGGCATATAACTGGAGCTTAACATTATAATAACCTACCCTTTATAAAAACACTACCTCTAAAGCTCAACCCTACACCATACAGAGTATAAAGACAGCCGTTTAACAGAGCGGCGCGGGCGCAAAAAACAAGAAGCGCGCGCAGCACGTGCGCCGTGCCAGGTGCGCAGGAAGTCATGCTCAATCACTAACATCACAATCTCGGCTTCCGCAGCTCAACGCGGGGTTGAGGAAATGTATCAAAGGACCAAAAAGGATTCAACTTAAACTTGACCTTTTAAAGATTAAGATGAAACTGAATCTTAGAGAACGGATACAATATGGAGAAGAAGAGAGAAATCAGTAATGCGCTAGAAATCTCCTCAGGATAGGAATCCTCCTATCCTGAGGAGATTTCCTAAGCCTATCCAGGCTCCTCAGTTGTATGAGATTTCTGGTGATATAATAATTTGACAAAAAATAATATTGATTAGATTTCAACGTGTGTTAAAATTGAAAGGAACAAATAAAACCGTTTTGTCAGCACCCTCATACGTTCATGTTTTGACAGTTAAGGGTGGTAAGTATCTACGAATGACGAGTCGTTGTTTTAAAATAGCTTTAAAAGATTGTCAGTCAGCTGCCTCATCATCTCTACCATGTGTCGTTCAATGAAGCTTTAAAAATTACCAGATTACGTCGAACTTTTACTTAGATTAACTTTTATTCAGAGCAATATACCGTTTAATTTTTTACCAGCAAATAATCACCGTTCAATGATTTTAACGAAAAAACATATTACTATCGTCCTACTTAATAGTAGTGGCGAAAAACTTAATAATTTTTGTGACATGAAAATTCAAGCAAAAACACTTTTTTTACATTAAATACCAGGAAGTTGGACAGTTATAAATGTTATGAGATGAAAGCCTTGAAAAATATTGAGGAAAAACTTACAGTTTATAGAGAGAATATCAATTAACCTGGATTCTGGGAATCACATTCCATCACGGGTTATATTATAATTGCTATAAAAGTACTCATCTTACTTAAATTTATGGTGATCATCAGCCAAAATGTAAGCGGACCACGAAAAGAGCAACACTTCGTTACGTAGCTCGCCCGAAGCGAATTCCATCAACCAACACAAGGTTACTATTCTGCGATGTGTATGATAGATTACGCACTAATTACATGTTTATGGAATAACCACTGTTATGTTACAAAGTCATACATACAAAAGAGGTGTCAGTACTGAATGGACTGGATCACTCCTCATCTGTATTATTTAAGAATCGATCAAATAGTCCCAAAATTGGAGATAAAAAATATTCAGACGTATAGTTAGGTACTACAGTGTTACGAAATTTCGACAACTGGTTATAGCATTATGTTAACTGTGTTTTCATGCACTGACCATTATAATATCTGCTAACGACATAATGGACAAACGATTTATTGCCACAACAGTTATGCTGGCCCGTGCAGCTCATTCATCTATATTGGCATTAATGGCACTTTGTACGCATGCCTTTGCCTCGTAGAATGCAATTGAAAACCTATTCGTTTCAACTGGCAAACTCGAATTCAACTGTCAATTGAGATTGACAGTTAATGGCTTCTGTCGTTGACTTTTGATCGTATACAAAGACCAATGATGATACTTTGCTTAGTTTATCGTACATTGATTACATTATTCGTGTATTTAGATAAGAGCTTGCTAGAAACACGTCATGTAACAAAGCTTTACAGTTTACTATTTTGATGAACAGATCTTAGATAAAAACTATTTTTTATTTTAATGTCTTCAGTAGTTCAGTCGAAATGTTTTCTGTCATTTAATGTTCTAACACTTCTCGTAAATTCTTTGGCAATACTAATTGGATGATCCGCTCTTCCATTTATTTATAATTATACATGGAAACGCAAAAATAATTGAGTTATAAAAAAGATGAAAGCATAAAAAAGATAGGTATGTCCCACGCCTACTCGAACCTACTCGTAGCTACCGTAGCGACAAAATGGAAATGATGCGTGCAAGCTTAAGATCTTAACTTGAGACATTTTATGAGTATTCAGAAAAAATATGTTGAAGAGTTTTCAAATCTTCTTTAACGTCTTACCCCCTTACTTATAAAATCTCTAATCACCTTCTAAGCAACATTTTAACTAATCACTACTTAAAGTCTTAAGTAGTCATTAAATGTTAGTTAAGACATGCTTAAGCAACGTTCATAAGTAAGAATTTCCTTAAACAGCCCTTAAGTATTACTTATATTTAATTCACGTTTATAAGTAAGGCTGTTAATCTATACTAAAAGGCCAAACAATTAACACAACTGTGCCTATATTGTACCAATTAGTCGCAGAGTTCTTAAGAAATCAAGGAAATGTGGAGACATTATAATCGTACGACCACAACCCAGATGCTTGAAAGTGCGACTAATCGCAAATAAACATGTTCTGAGCTCCGACTTGCGACCATTTGAGGTAATTTGTATTGCATTGTGTAAACTGGGTTTATTTACACAGGTATATGATAGTATTGAATTCCTAGACTTTTTAAATATCAATGTGTCAATATTACAACAGTTATTCAGGTACTGTAAGATTGTAAAAAAATAATACTATAAACATCGTTATGAGAATAGGAATATTTACTTGAAAGAAACAAATCGATTCAGTGATTTAAGCGTGAAAGCCTAGACTGCAGCTAGACTTTCATATACTTTCGCGTATGTACTTATTATTAATTCGGAGAGTAAATTAATATACAAAAAGCATGAACAGTTAAACGGTTAAAGGCCCTAAAGTATATACCAATCACAGAGATTTCATATTTATTTGTTTTTCAATAAAAGCCTTTTATTAACCCAACAATACAGACCGGTCTTTCAAGCCGCGGTTAAGCCTCTCAGTACCTACATAAGTATATGTAGTGTTTGATCAAACAACTGACAGATGCGCGTTAATTGACGCGCATGCGCACTGAGAGCGGCGCGAGCGCAGCATTGTGCGAGATTCAGGTATAACTAGTGATGTGATGAGCACGGGATTTTTAATAAAAAAAAAAATTATTTTATTTGTAGAATCTGCCATATTTTATATTATGTATAGGTAGGTATGTATAAAGTGCAAGAGTGCTTGAGGCAAAGTGAATGCAGTAAATAAAATGACCTTCACAACACAGTTCTGGGTAATGAATGACAATTTATAACATTAATCAAATACCTATGACAATCACATTATAAGCTTTTGAAAGGCAGTATTGCAATTAATGTTTCCTTTTATGACACATTAAATAAAAATAACGTAACCGGGCAGTGGATTTGGATTACAAGCACAAAATATTAATAAATAGCGACCCGCCCCGGCTTCGCACGGGATAACAGTATTTAGCCACTATTTAATGAATGTTATTATACATATAAACCTTCCTCTTGAAACACTATCTGATAACAGAAACCGCATCAATATCCGTTGCGTAGTTTTGAAGATTTAAGCGTACAAAGGGACATAGGGATAGAAAAAGTGACTTTGTTTTATACTATGTAGTGATATACAGTTCTGAATTCAATTAAATCGTATTAATCCCGTAAACCATCTACTTCATACTCATCACTACCGGTCCGGTTTGTGCCCGGTCCGGTCTTCGTACCAATACGATTGTGTTTTTGTTCCAACAACTATCAACCGATAAACTATAAATGTGACTTTAAGCTCAGTGTTTATCTAACAGCATTTTTATAAATGGTCAACTAATCTATGAAAAAGACTAATGAGATAAAAACAGATATGATGTCATTTTAACTGCACCTTTCTGCAACCAATGCCAAAATATAACCGTACATATTTACATATTATATTTACATACACAAGATTTTGATAAATCGTTTATTCGACTACCAAAATTGGAAATAGCGGCAACAAACTAATTACTGTACCCACTTGGGCTAGTTTAAATTGGGACAATGTTACACAAACACAATTTAATCATTGTGCGTTAATTTGTACAAACCATAAGTTATTTCTACAGTTCGTCAAAAGGTCATATTCTGAGAATTAAAACAATTACAGTCTCTGACATTGAACTTATCATACGAACACACAAACAAGCTCTTTACGAATACTTTTACTAATGATGGTAGGTAGTATTGTTTGTAGAACCAACTTTGTTCATAGACTTTTACATCAAAGTACCTACATACCTATATCCCTAAAATATTTTCTTTTTGTGTGTGTCTTTATGTGCGTATTGTCTATTCGAGATTATTTCATAAAGTAGCAAGACATATAATTTACAGTTTTAAAAATAATGTACAGTCACATAAACAGTTTTTAGTTTTTTTTTTAATATTGAAAGCAAACTTTATTTTATCTTATCAAAAAACAAATTTTACTTTCTAAACATAAGCCTTACGCTAAAATCCCAAAAACAAATACCAAAACCACGCTAATTAGCAAAAGAATTCAAAAAAGGTATAATCACTAAATAAAGAACAAACACGGCGCCACGGAAGGTCGGTATCGATTGCCTGCGCGGGCGCATCCATGCAATATGACGCCTGCGCATGCACGGCTCGTTATGAGCTGCAGTAATATGAGAACTGTCTTATATTCGTAGCTCAGAGGCGGACATTGTTCTTTGAAGATCCTTAGGGCTGGTCCTTTTGATCTTTTGGTCCTTTTGGTCGTTTTGTACGATTTGAGTATATCATAAAGAATTGGTTTATGAGATGGTGGTAGGTATCAAGTGATTGTCGTTTCAATTATCAAGTAAGTTCTTTAAGAAATTGGTCTAAGAGATGATGGTATCAACTATGTTATAATGGTGTCGTTTCGTATTGCTTGTGTGATTCCAGTTCTAAAATGATTTTTTGAGAACTGTAGATAATTGTTCAGGATACAAGCTTAAGCTAAGCTAAACAAGAGAAAGGTTCATACAAAAATGAAAGTTGTTTTTTTTTACTAAAAAACGAAACGAGTGTGCGAAAGTGTTTCATAAAACAATTAGTTTTTTGAATAAATACTGTTATGATACGGATATCAGTTTCCGCCAATCGAAGCGTTCGTTGTTAATTTTAAAACGGCAATCTATAAGAAATTGTCGATGATACAGGATCAAACTTAATTGATAGAAATGCAACTGATAGAGTGTCTTAATTTAATAGTTTTAACAACAAATTGCATTTAATAACAGGTCTGTTTGTTAAAAAGGAAACATAAAGCCTTTGCCGGATGCTTCATCGCAAGATTATTGCAAAAAAATAACTGGTATACTAAATGCCAAAAATCGCAATAGGATACATTAATTACTAAGTACGTATTTTTTCTTAAATGGCATAAGGCTTATAAATCATTTAGGCATCAACATAATTTTAAATATCTAGCTTCGATACTATTGTATTTTGGAGTCTTTAACTGACTTCAAAGAAAGGAGGTTCTTAGTTTGACCTGTATGGCCTACATCTGCACTATTATCTCACGTTTGGCTAAACCGATTATGAAGCGGTTTTCATTACAGTATTTGTCAAACCTCGGAAAAGGTTTTAGATCTATTATTATTTAAGTCGGGTAAATTTGTTATAAGTTTTGTAGTGAACTATTTTCCTGGGCAACCCTGTACCATATACAGCGTGTAGTCAAAGCAGCCGCATGCACCGATACGGTCACGACCGCCTCCCGACCTGCCCTCACGACCTTTCTGAGAATCTGTAATTATTGCACCACCCTGTTAATGATTTATATCGCCATTTATTGGACTCTACTTTGTATGTATGAATGGAGATGAGTAATTATTATGATGTAATTTATGACAGATAGACTTGAGTAGATATAGTTTTGGGATAGCATTTATTTTTTACGACAGGAATTCAATATATTTACATTTTTCTTTAAACATACGTACGTTTTATCAAACAAAAATGTTAGATAATTTTTAAAAACTGAAGCTCGAAAACGAGACATACCGAAAACTTAAATTAATAATTCCATCCTAAGGCTATTAAAAATTTAACCAGACGCAAGGCATACCAAAAACACTCAAATAAATTAATACAGCCTAAAAGCACATTCATAATTAAAGTCCCAAATTAAATTGACTGCACCCAAAAAGAGTTACAACAATGGATCATTGGTGCAGTCACCATATGCGCGAGGAGTCTGGGTGCGCCCGCGCCGGCGCACACGCATCTCATCGAGCGAATCGCACCCACTGACCATGTTCGTGTAAAACATATGTTACGATATCGCGAAACAACGTGTAAGGTTTCATACAAAACGTTTCGGTATTGAATTTCAAGTCTGTGTAGTAAATTAAAAAAACAAAATACGATTTCAAACAAATGAAGATCGCCATGTCATAAGAGGTAACATTGTTAACAGAAATGAAAGTATAACATGCGCAGAAAGTAAATCAAATAATAAACCACGTAATAAACAAAGAGATACAATCTACCACATAAATAAGTTCCCCATATAAAACTATGAAGCGTAAAAATCCGGCAGACATCATAATAATGTATACTGCATTACCATACAATAGGACGCAACTATGCACTGAACCGCGGAAATATATTTGTTTGAGGAGGAACAGTTTAGCGTACTGCAGTTCTGGGGGACGTCAACAAACCCTGAAATATATGCAGAACCACAACATGTAACTAACTATGGCAAAAGCCTCCTCAAAATCATCTCACGTTTGATTGTCGACTCTAAAGACCATTTTGAGCCGTCAGCAAAAAACTGGTCCTTCCATACGACCACACAGCCTTGTTGACGTTATCAGAAAGATCACAAAGTAAACACTCCTTTCCAATTTACTTTATCCAATTATCATGATGTGAAACGTTGGACAAATAACGAGAATACAAGCCTTGCGCCCACGGTTCGCCTACGTGAGGAACCGAGGTCTTATGTGATGTTGAATAACCTGGTCCTTTGTGTTGGTGCAGTTATACATATGTTTAGAACTTACTATAACAGTTCATGTGTTAATATATTGTCAATGAAGAAATAGGCATCTCTGTTTAACTATTTAAGTAAGAAAACAATTACACAGTCTTAAATTATAATATTAAAACAGGTTTTGAAGACCTTGACTGCAACCAATATCTTGAATTCTTTGACTGTTAATTGCAAGGTCTTACATTGCATTATCCTTATTTGTATTATCAGGGTTATCCTTAACTGACTGAATCCATGCCAATATAAAATAACAGTACATAAATCTTACTTCTTTAATAGATCGGCCGAGATATTCCCATTTATCGATAAGATGATCGTTAAATGGCAATGACATAAATATAGAATATTCCAATCGTATTTAATTAAAAGAAACATAAGAACCCGTGACTCCAGTCTATATATTAACTGGTCCTTGTATTCGCCCATCAGGGCTGCCCTCAATACCAGTCGTGTGAGTTTCTCGCTTGATCGCGTCTCCTGCAAGCCCTACAGATCTCCGGTGACATTCCGCGCGGTAGCCAGACCGTGACTGTGACCGAAATACTGAGATATTACTGATGAATAATAAGCGTGTAATAAATTCTACTACCCACGAAACGCACAGAGAAACATAATTATCAGTGTTTGTTATAATGATTGAGCGATACTATGTAGAAACGGCATCTTCTTGTATATTGTTTGGTCCTAATATGGTCCCTCGAACCATTCAGCGATTTCCTTCAATTAAGCCAAGAACTTTGCATGCAATCTTTTTCTCTTCCATATTGGTTGGAATTCAAGATATTTTCTTGTGTGTACCGTAAGTATAAAAACTTGTTTCCTATTGTAGATGTTAATTATGTAGCATCCAATTACTTGAAGCAGTGAACTTACGCTTACAACCTTCGGAACCGGTCGAGATGTGGCTTATGTGGCTGTAAGGGACAAATAATTGATCTACACAGATTCAATAAGTAGTTACTTAGGTAGGTAGGTATGTAGTACCTAGTAGGCTCTTTGATAAGGTAAGATTGAGATTTAACAAGAACTACTTATACTACACGGTTCAGTAGACTTTTTTGGAAAACTCAACTTTTAAAAGAAAATTTGCAGAATTTTGAGGTCATTTACATTTTATGTATATCAGCCAGATATTTGAGGTGTTTGACAAGTTATATTTTTTGCCTTCCAAAGCCTTTACAAATAATATTAATTTCCTATCACATGATGTGTAGAAGAAACTGCGGCATTACAGCAATTACTTGCGCCTATAACAGTAACATGTCTATCGAAGCAATTAGTCGTCATCGTCACTGTGTAATCGCGGCGGCAGCATCAATAACACATCTGCTGACAATATGACGATGCAAGATTGCTTAATACTCTCGATTTATTAGGATTGATCGAAGACATATTTTTTTTTTCTTAGCCCGTACTTTCCCACTGCTGGGCAAAGGCCTCCCCATTTTGTCTCCACACCTCTCGATCCTTTGAGACCTCCCACCCATCAGGGTTGTAGGCATCAAGAAGACAATATTATATTAATTTTTTCAGGACCCATTGCCTGAGATCCTTTGATGTGATCGTTCTAAATGGAGGGCTCTTTCTTTTTAAATTTTAATTTGTTACCCACCACTTTTGAGTTCATCACTGAATTGTCGGGTAGTGTAAATCTTCTTGTAATAATAAAACTGCTCAACATTTGCTTTAACCTAAACCGATTAAAGTCACGAATTTCAATGCCTCACAAACCCGGACAAGCTCCTCAATTTTGTCCTTATTGGTAGCTACATCATGCCTAAACTTAGCAATATCGACATTTTAGGTAATACTTCAGTTCTGAGAACAACTTATTATCATGCCTTGGACCTCTCGGGGTGCTTGCGACATTACAGTTCCCAGAACCACTGACGTTTAGAGGTCGCCAATCGCGTCGCGGAAACTCGTGCGCAATGCGCAAGCGCAGCGCATGGAGTTGATTAATGTATCGAAATGTCAATCGGTACTTAATGAATATATGTTAAAAATAGTTGTTAAATTTAACTTGATGGTATGTGTATGTGGGCAATCGTATTGTATCGTGTTGTGGCAATGAATTTGAATTGTAATGCATTGTAAATGGGCATGTAAATCAGGCTTACTGATTATGAGCTATTATTTGTAAGTTCAAGACAAGGCGTTAAGTTACTTAATAGGCATTATAAAAATAAAACAGATAGATCACTTACCAAGTTTACATAGGGAATCAATTTCACTACATGAAGCTTGATGGAACATGGCGGAATTCATTATACACTTCTATATCACATACTAGCCTACTAATAAGTAATTATAACAAAAAAGTCCAATAGTACAAAATACACCGTTACCATACCTACACATGACAGGCAGTCAGTGACCGAACATCACACGACCAAAGTCTCGATGATTCACCCGCGAACTTCCTTATACGTCGATTAGCTAAATAAAGACAGATCGCTTAATGACGTCACATGACAATTAGTGCCCCTACATCTGGCTATCACAAGATCTGTGGCTCAAAGTGGCCAAAAGTGGCTCAATTGTCTCCAAGTCGTTGTCGGATGAGTTGAATGCATGAGGTTTGTTTAATAGGCTTTAAGTTGTCAAGGTTTTGTATGAAAGTAGCTTGTGTAGTGAGTCATTTGTGTCCAATGCTTTCTGCAATTTCACCAACTAAGAGACTGTATTTTTAAGATACAAAATGCCTCCGGATTTTTAGTTTGTTTCGTCTAAGTTTCGTAAAAATACAAATACTCGTTTATTTTTTCAAATTGTATGTACCAGACATCGGCTGGCGAGTCGCATTTATTAAACCTTACATAACTACGGGAATATATACACGTTAAATAAAAACACCAATAACTACACAATAAAGGTTGAATATCCAACATTTCTATAAACAGGACATTGTTACATTAAAATGGTTGCATGTAAGTCAGTGTCAGTCATTCATTTATATCTGATAGTTGTAACATTGGCATAAAACAAAGGACAATGTTAACCGAGTAGCAATAATATCAGAGAACGACGCAGTTACTGCCATAACTAACTGCTTACTGATTAATTAGCTCGTAAATCTGCGCCGGCGCCGTTTACACGGTAGGCGCCACACGACGCGAGACATATTCCGTAAATAGTGATTTTAATTACAATTTAATTTTATGAGCGAGAAAATAAACAATTACTATGTTATTTATAGCACCATCCATGATCAAAAAACTATTTAAAATTGACAAGCCATAATTTGCATTTCATTGGGAAAAGCACATCGAATTTCCTCAAGATTTCGATCGAGCCGATTTCGGTAAAACCAAGATGAGGAAATGTTATAAAATGAAGCAAGCGATGACAGGTACTTTTATACTTTCTTGTGAAAACCCGACTATGTTGAAAAGAGGCTTTGTACTAACGACCCTGACTTGGAAGTCATGAGTTCAATACCGAGCACGTACATTTGTGATTGCAATCACCGATCACTAGGTTACTGCTTAAAACGGTGAAGGAAAATATGAGGAAAGAAGCTGGCGATGTTGAACCTTTCAATAATGAGAGGTTATGAAAATGCATAACATAATACATATTCTATTGCGAAAAAGAAAAATTGCTGTTCAACTTCTAAATTGTAAAGCTGCATTTTCTTTTAAATATTTCAAGTAAAACACCTGCACCACTTTATTTTCTTGTTATCTTTCTTACGCCAAATTCCGACTATCAGTTAAAGTTATAGATTTTATGTAAACTACTAGTTACTTAAGGTATTTTATTATATAATATGCAATCTGTAGTACCGTAACTGACCGACACGGATACACAGACGGACAAACACAAGGCCAGAACGTTTAATTACTGCACGTTTTGTTACTGCGACACATATCACTCTCCGTCGAGTAAAGAAGGAAGGAAGAGAGCTTACAAAGACATTTCCCTGTCATTGATATAACAATGATATTTCACACGTTGTTGTGTAATACGGAATTAAGTAACGAGAATTTATTGGTTCCTAGAAAATGACGTGCGTAATGAAAGTATGTATTTTATCACATAAAAGTTTTATGGAGTTTTCCGTGCTGAAAGTGCGATCGTGGTTCGAAGATTATGCCTCATTTATGGCAAAAGAAAATATTTATACTCTTATAAATAATTATAGTAATCTTTGAGGAAATCAGTCAAGGAATAATTAACGTAGATTTTTCATAGCTTATTTTGTTGTTTTTTTATTAACGCGTGCCAACACTGTTTGATATAGAGATAAGAAAATACATTTAGTAACAATGAACTATTTTACAATTGAAGTGATAGGTATTACTGCGTCACTGTTGCCAGTACAACTAAAGTACAAGGATACCTTTGACACTTCCTGCTCTGGTTATTCCGAGCGCACGAAGTAATATAGACGTCACCAACTTGTTTTGATGCTATTTTCTAGGAAAAGCACGCTATTATTATTACTAACGTATAATGAGTACTACTATTTGTAGATCATTCAAGAAATAGAATAATAAACTAGCATTGTGTTATATTTATTGAAATAGTGAGCTTTATAAGTAAACAATAACTTTCTTCACGTAGATATCAAATTGAAAGATGATGATTGGGCAGAAACGGGAGAGATGATCGATTTGCATACCCGATGATTGGTATTATAAGCCTGACAAGTTTCAAATACATATTTAAGAATCTATTCTTTACTAGCTTTTGCCCGCGGCTTCGCTCCCGTCAACTGACTTCTCTACTTTACAATATTTTTTTTTTCATAAGAACCTTCTCCTGACAATAACAAACACAACAAAAAAAGAATTAGCCAAATTGGTCCAGGCGTTGTTGAGTTATGCGCTTACCAACACATTTTGCGATTCATTTTTATATAATAGATGGATTAGGTACCTAATACAATTGATATCTACTTTCAACGAAACTCACAGTCTTTCGTTCTCTGAACACTATCTTTACAAGCTAGGTCGTTGATACATTCTACTATTGCAGACTTACGAGTGGATGTCATCGGTGTGATGATGACCGGCCGTACAAAAATGTGTCAATATTATGCGTTAGCATGACTCATCATACGGTGTTAAGTATTGAATGATTTAATAACTTCGCTGTGGTTACTTGCACGTGGCCCCGTGCGCATGCGTAGTGATAACAGTTCTTTGCTATAACTGTAGTCGTATAATATGTACCTTTAGTTATAATAATAAAGAATATGACTTTCTGAAGGTTGAACAGTTACTCATATTTCTAGGCTTTCTTTTTAAAACAATGCATTACAGCAATATGGATTTAGTTACGGTTTTATATTTATTATGACTATCTTTTTCAGGTAGACTTTTAGAAGTTAAAATATTTTTTTATAAAATCACACGAATGAAGTCACTACCGTTTCTGATTATAAAACAATCAAGTTAATATCTTCCTGTTTAACTAAACGCTAAAGTTAACGTGCGTACCTAATATTGAGGAAATATTTCCGTTTACCATATACGTACAAATATACACGATAAATTAGTAATGTACACTTAGGTACAAAATTAGTTCCGCACACATATAAATCCAATAAATTATTCACACAAAGCGCATTAAATGCATACACCTATTATACACCTAATGCCTTTACAATGCAACACAAAGGAACTATATTTCTATAGAAAAAACAACATAATAGGAACATTTCACGGTAGAGTAGTGGAGTTGTATGCGCACGCGCGGATCTACGCAACAAGTGCATATCCGGGTACAATGATCAACTTCCGGCCCTATATTGGGATCAATTGGGCCCTATTGGTCCCGGGGAAATGTAGGGCTCTTGCCCTTCGTCCGGTATCCGGCATTAGGGATGGGAACATTGTGTAAACAGTTTTATCGATGTCGACATAAACTTGTACACTCGTTTTATAGACGTACAAAAAATAAACAATAACTGACACAATTTTAACTTCAATTAAAATATAAAATGTCAGTAACAAAACCACAAAGTCGACATACATAGGGTCGGTTCATATCTGACGGAAAATGCGTCGAGCGTATCGTAAATGTATGATCGACGCACTAACGCATCATCGGTTATGTGTGAATGATTGAATGTTTTACCGTATATTTGTCAGTTCTGGCGTTACGCGACCGATAATACGCGACGCATATTCCGTTAGATATGAACCGACCCTTAATCAAATCTATCACGCTCTATACATATAGAGTACCAAACAGCCACAATGGGTGGTCCATTATTTTAGTTGCACAATTATCGAGCACTAACCGTTGTCCTGCGGTTTCACCCGCATCCCGTGAGAACTACTGCCCTTACCGGGATAAAATATAGTTTACATTACTCGGGAAAAGTGTAGCTTACCAACAGTGAACAAATTTTTCAAATCGGTTCAGTAGTTTCAGGGCCATTGAGGTACAAACAAACAAACAAAAAATTGCTTCATCTTTGTTATATTACTAGAGATTGATAGTATAGTTTACACAATAGACCATGCATAAAGGATAAACAAGCATGCATTCGACCGACATGTAGCTACTGGCCATGATACACTGTTAGATAATATCGTACATACGATGATTGCATAGTATAGTTTACACAATAGACCATGCATAAAGGATAAACAAGCATGCATTCGACCGACATGTAGCTACTGGCCATGATACACTGTTAGATAATATCGTACATGCACGATGTGACATGTTATATAAGTATTGGTAAAATGCTACTGTAGGATTTACGTAGTTATAACACATCTTTCCATTATTTTAGTAGATTTTGCATTATTGTGCTGCAGCAGCCCAGTCAACCATTGCATATCATTGTAACTTGCAGCCATTTATCAGTCAACCTTTTATTCATATCAAAAGTAATTTTATAACAAAAACAAAACAACATTCTTGCACAAAAATCACATCGACAAGTACCCCATCCCTAGTCCCAGTTACGTCGCGTCGGCACTACAATAGCTCGATAAAGTATTACATAAAGTCGCAGGAGCAAGTCACAGGTTATCGATCTATTGGCCGTCATGCAATTTAATTAAATTATTGTTACTACATGCTAATTGGTCACAAATTGCGTGTGGGCATACATTGGGTATAGTCAACAAAAAAACACGCAACATAGAATACAAAAACCATTGTATAGTTTTGCGAAAGTGTTCGAAAGAGTTACCGGGGTCCTGGTACATAAAGGGCTTCAGAAGGAACATGGGTGCGAGTCAGTAAGAGCCTGACACTCTCTCACGCTACACCTACAGCGGAATTTGATAATTTTTTCACCAATAAAAACTGTTTATTTTCGTAGAAGAGACTTTTTTGCAGACTGTACCTATTGATTACATCGATCGAGGTAATTGTTAGAGACAATAAAAGGAATCTTTATTGGGACAGGTCATGGACTAATTTGTTTACAAGTACTTGCTGGCCAATTGTTTTAACGGTGCTTTGTTCTGTCCACCTCTAGGTACTTTCATACATCCTTTGTTTTATATTTTATTAATATTTAAGAGGTCATGATTACATAAGAGTTTGTACGAAACAGTAATAACGAATCGCAATGGGCTTAATGGCTTATGGCTTTAATAACAAAAAAACATACTAGAATAGATTATACGGCATTGAGTCTGATAATTCCTAAGTAGAAATACACAAAAGCTTTACTTATCACTATCTGCAAGAAAAGGCTTCTTTCGAATGATCCGAGGTCTATAAAGGTAGGTAAAACATTGATGATCGAAGATTCAAAATGACCTAACCAACCTACCTGAGTCATCTCAACACAGTACAAATTGCTAACATCCTAGAGATGAGCACAAACAAATAATTGTAAATAAACATGCGTCACGGCCCTTAGACGATGACATCATTGGATCCTGCGCAGGTGCATACATGTGACAAGTATAACACTGTTGGTACCACGTGTGTCTTAGCGTGAGTCATTCGGGATTACACTCAGATGTCCTCAGATTGAGTAAATTTTTTGATTGGAATGATACGGAGTGGTAAGATCCCCCTAGGTGGGTCTACGACCTAGATTAGTATAGAATTGCTTAATTATGGCAGGGTAGTGGCGACAATATTAGGCTGATTTTACCCACACACATACCTAACTAGTCACATCTGCCTAGTAATACATATTTAACTAGTATTAGTACACATTTTGTATTCAATACTACTACATGTTATACATGGCGATTATTAAATTAGTTCATAGACAATAAATAAACTCATTCAATGTTTAGAAATACGTCAGTGATAAGTTCCCACCTTAACACTGGCTAATCTAACATTACTTCCAAGCTACCAGTAGCAATAACAATAACAAATAAAAAATAAATCTTTCCCCACACAAAGCACACACGACGCCTTAACAACAACCTGTATAAGCACCTGGCGCATCCGTGTCGCAGCGATTAATTCTGCGCGCGCGCATACCACCAGATTATTGTACAGAAAGGTCACGTACAATGCCTGCGCGCATCGTAAGTGTACAGAAAGTTATTTTTAGCCCATATCTAGATTATTACTAGAGGATGTCTATGTCTAAGCTGACTGTTAAAAGCCCTGTTCCCAGATCTTTTGAAAGATTAGCCCACAATACGGTTCGATGACTTAAAACAATAAAGGTTGGTGTAGTGTCTACAGTATGATATTTTATCGGATGAAGTTATCGGTTTGTTAAGGCAGACATAAATAAAGGTACCAAGATTATTTTTAATTAAGGCCTACCTAATTAAAGATTATCTGACAATAAATAACATCTTGGAAGAGATAAAGAACTTGTTATTCTTTTCTCCACGAAGTAATCAAACAGTTATGCAGGCCACCATAAGTGCTATAGCCTCTATAACAAAATTAAATACGTGATCAAAAGAACCTCCTCTTTTGGAAGTCGGTTAAAATAGATATTCATTTCCGTACACGGCTCATGGAAAATACCCTTATTAGTAATCTCCTGTGCACTATATACAAAAACGATGATCATATCTTCATACCCCGTAATTCTAGAACCTTAGACCTCATCTCTAATATCAGCAGACTACACTTGCTTACAATAAAACCTAGTCTAAACAAACAGTATTACACTTAAGTCCATGAAACCTGATCACCTACAAGTGCAGATAGTTACATATAACTTGAGAAGGCGTTTCAACTTACTTGGCAGTTACGCACGGGCTCAAGTTGCTTCTCATCATGAGCTAATGATACGAAGATATAAGTAGTTTATTGTTTATGTAAGATATCATGTAATGTGATACTATAGTGGGCTCTTGTGGGGGAGTATATGAGCCAAGTTTTTGCGTGTTGTGAATGTGGCTGTGATGGGTTTTGTAAGTACTGTTGAAGGTAGTTTTAAATAATGCAGAGGATTAATATTGTACACAAGTGTATATAAGAGTGCGTTTTATTTTATTTTTCTTTCTCGAAAAGTCTTTAAGGCATCTGAATATCATGCAGAAAATATAACAAATTAGCTAAAAGCCTAGCTAGCTAGCCTAGCTAATATTATATTATTATTCAATGGACATAAGTACAAATTCTCTTAAATAAACGCAGGCAACTGAACGGCTGAAATACATAATATTATAACAAACATTTCTATGTTTATAATGTCTATCTATTCATTATGTCTAGGAATAGTTTTACAATGGCGTCTTATATAATTTTTATTTAATAATATTTTTTTATTTAATTACACGCTTATGCTCATAAAAGGTTTGAAAAAAAATCGGTAGGTACTTAATTTCCAGCTTTGTTTAAATAACATATTAAAAAAACGAATAAAACAAAATGGCATCGAAATCCGACGATATTTAAGAATTACAATGCTATACCAACATATTATAGCATCGAAGTTATTAAATAAGATTCATCTAAGTTTTTCAACCTATACACAACCACCTAAGTTACATTCAAACCTACATAGTAGATATTACTTTAAAAGCTAATTATGTCAAGTCCGGGTTGACTATCAGCCAAAAGGCTGTTGTTATCAGAAACTGTATTTCTTGGCACTGCTATCGTGGTCCCCAACATTCAATTGTTTTCACATGCTCTGGAAAAGCGAAGCTTACTAAAAGCCTGTTTATCATATTATCTAGATTAGCGTTGTGTATGTTTGTTTCTGTTAAATGTTATTTTAGAGGTAGTAAGTGTTTGTTTAGTTTAAAGGTAAGATCTCTTCGAAGAATTACTGTCATGAGTAGGCACGTCTACATTTGTTTTGAGATTAATTAGCCCTGTTGACACTATACATAAATATGTAGCGAGTTTAAAGCTCTATGTAGTCTTAACACAATATGAATAGATTCGTACCTCCTCTTAACTTCTGGATATTATAAACCGACCACTACCTATTAGGTGACAAACCAAAAGTTTATCTCTTCTATTAGTGGTACTAAAAATCAAGCCTTTATCTTCAACTTTTTTCTTAGGACATAACTCCACGCCTTGTCTCGTCTCTTAGCCCTACATTCAGTCTGGTCTGCAAGAGCTGGGTGACAGACAATTTCACCGGTAGAAAGCCTGTAATGGCAGGAAGTGACGCGGCGTGACCTACCACTGCGCTTGCGCAATACCCACCGGATATCAGCGTGATAATACCGGAGTGGAATTATGATTAGGCAACTGTGATAGATCGGTTGTGAGTGAAATATGGGTAAAAGATAATGGAGTTGCAATCATAGAAAAAAGTAATTTAATAAGACAAATTCTACTTACGTTCACATGTCAATTGCATCTAAGATTAGATTTTTTGTAAGCTTTAGCAAAAATAATAAGTGAAAGCAGTGCCCACTCAATCATAAAGGTACCTACTGTAGTCTATCTAAGAAAAATATTTAACCGACATAATCAGTTTAACAAAAGAGGTAAAGTATATAAAAGTACCTTCCAAAATTAAAACAAATAACTTCAAAGCAGTACCGATACGATAAACTATAAACACCCCACTGCACGGAAATTGGGCCAGTCGCACGCGCAATTAAACAAATGTGGCGGCCATCAATATCGCGCTAAACGGTTATATGCTGCAAGATGACGCGCTTACTTGTCTATTAGTACTTCTTGGAACTTAACTTGATAAGAAAATGCAGAAGTCTTACAATACAAAGAGTTATTATGAAATGGATAGTTATACAACATGTAACTTAATTAACGCACATCCTGAAATTAGTTTGTTCAGAATCGTTTACTGAATCGATTTATATCATTTTTAATGTAGGTAATTTTTTATCCCAAAAATAATTAAAAGTACGGAAATTATTGTCATATTAACCCTGTACAGTCAAAACAAATTCAAATAGACCGTAACTCAAAGTAATAAGACTTCGTGTATTGTCGGCTTTTTCCGTAGTTTCGTTATGTTGTGTCGAGTCGAGCGGCGCGCGGCGCGATATTTGCGTGCGTAGTAGTATGACCAAAAAGTTCTCCAAGAATTGGTATAACTAATTTAGTAAATAACAATGCATATACATGTTAAATTAAAAATTCAGTGTATGTATTATGATTATAACATAATATTCTAATTGGGGTGTTTGAGGGTGTGCGTTAATTACGTTACATGTTGTATAAGGGAAAGATGGTCTTTAGATGCAGTTCTCAAAATATTTCTAGTTCTTGCGGAGTCATAAGTCCAATAGCCAGCTTTAAAATTTGGACCGCTTCAGCAGAGTTTTTGCTATTCCTGTGAGAATTCACAACCCTCCAGTCACCTACCAGCCATCGAAATGCATATAAAAATTATGCTGTCTGTTAAGACCTGCTTCAAACTAAGACGTATCTACTTAGAAATTCATTTTTTAAGCGCATTACCTACTAGTACTTCTTCATGAATCCATGCATGATATTGTCCAATAAGTCCATGATTAGCGTCAAGCAAGCATGCGTTCCCACGGCGTGGCATGTGTGCCCGAATGCATGCGTGCATTGTCTTGTTCCAAATATAAAACTATTAATTTTTCGTTACAATATGGCGACCGATATTTCGCGGTTTTTTGTTCAATGTTTTTATTGGATTAATTGTGGTTTAAATGCGTGTTTCACAAAAAAACACTGACGAGACGTGTAAATAAGATTTATTTTCTAAACTCAGCGAATAAAACATTTATGTTATTTACTTAACTATTGCACATTCGCTCAATAAAATACCCTTAGGTTAATATAATTAATAAAGTTTATCATTGCGAAAAACAAGGAAAACCACATATTGACACTATATCAATACAATACACATCATACTATTACAACGTCATCAACAACTTTCATACGCAAACCATTTTAAGTTACGATTTATTAACATTTCCATAACTGGTAAACAACAGAAAATAAAATCCAATATAATTGATACACTACACAATTACTGTAAATCATTGCGTACTTATTAATATTACCGGTATACCGGTCTTCACGCTAAAACTACTGAATTGATGAAAATAAAATTTGGTACAGAGATAGACGGTCTAGAACCGGAGAAGGACATAGCCTAGGCTACTCTTAATTCCACAATAGAACGCCATTAAACACACATACCACTATATCTATATAAATAAGTGAAGACAGCTTTTCTACAAAGATTACTCTAATCATATGGGTGGTTCTATAAACAATAACAAAAGACAAAAACAATAGACAGGACAGGTACAGTTACGAGGGCGTGTCTATCTATTGTATGTCTGTATGTAAACCTATAATATCGCATTTATAGAACAAATTAACAATTAAATGAGGTTCCCAAGTCGGGCATCGGAAACGTCTGTTAAAGAGTGATCATTATGCTTACCACAATCGATATGAGGATACTTTAACGGTACTTCGATACATAATAACAATAAACTATGTGAAACTTAATCTATATCTACTTAATATAATAAAGCTAAAGAGTTTGACTGTTTGCTTGAACGCGCTAATCTCAAGTAGGTACTTACTGCTGTCGGTCCGATAAAAAAAAATATCTCTGTTGTTAGACAGTCCATTTATTGGAGAAGGCTACAATTTACCCGGGTGCACGAAGAAGTTCCCACGGGATGCGGGTAAAACCGCTGGCGGAAGCTAGTTGTTTATATTTGCTAAGCATTAGATTATCTAGGCCAAGGCTATTTATTAGCATAGAATCTAAACCACTAAAGATTTTGGAGAACACATGTTTTCGATGCCTTAATTAATGATTCATCGAACGATTTGCATAATGTTGTGAAGAATCGGAACTCGTAAAAATCTGATTATATAAATTCTTAATGAATCCGCGGAATTAAATCATTTTATACGCTATCTGACTGATGTATTTATTTATATAAGTGCTGCAACGATACATATTGTAAGCCATAAACAGGGATTTACGAAGCATATGTTAATAGTAAATTGTAACCAAGTATTAAGCACGTAGGATAGTAATAAACTAAACAGTCTGCATATGGTGACCAGCTCTTAAAACTGGCTGATCATAAACATACAGAAAAAACAATTAAACTCTCATAGCCAGAAATGATGGTAAGCAATATGTAGTTTGAAAAAATAAATCGACTATTGGACAGCTCTATTAGGCAGGCTGAATAAAATATAGTTCTTTAGCCAATTTTTTAAATCAACTTAGCGGAGTCGTTAATATTTTTTTTAATAATCTGCCTGGATTTATGTTTTTCTTAAAAATACAAATATTTTATAAAGCTTTCAGTTAAATAAACTATATAATACTCATAATATAATAGAGAGGAAATATTTTTTTGTTTGTTTGTTTCTTCTAAACCGATTTGCAAAAATTTACAAAAATGGCGCGGGAATACAGCTATTAAATAAAGCGACCATTTTGCAAGAATGTTGTTATTCAATATTATGCACTAATCGTGTCTTCTCTATGTTGCTGCATTTCTAATAAATAAATACTAAACAATGATATAGCACAGAGGTATGTGCATTAAATTCCTTATCGGTTAGATTTCCGGTATAGTTTATTGGATGTGAAACATTTAGTTTTATAGTCGGGAAATCCTGCGCAAATCAATTGCGGTTGAAAAAAATCCCGGATTATGAAATACTGTAACGTAACACGGCGCTACATTGAATCAGATATTAAGTATCGGCATAGTAATAACACTTTTCTTATCAATTCAAAGATTTTGATTTAAAAGTTTTAATATGCCTTATTATATTCTATCTTACTTAGGTATTCGCACAATACATACAAAGAAAGGAGAGAAATTCTAACAACGATTCATTAAACCGCTTCCCACGATGGTCTCCCAAAGTTTAACGACATCTGACAAGACGGTAACGCTCACAATGTCGGTCAAAACTAATTCGGATGCTCTCACCGTTCGGGAACTTTCCACAGAACAATACTTAACTCCTAAACCTAAGTTCACATGTCGCTAAACAATCGAGAAATCATCAGCTATCTCTATCGGCCATCAAAATGTCAGTGCCAAGCTTAATTAAAAAGCAGCGAGGTAATGAACGCATTGTCGAAATTGTCCCATTGTGCACAAATCCCAGGATTTATGTGGAAAATATTTAGTTTGTTCACTCAAAACAGTTAGAGACCTTGCTTATGCAGAAACAAATGAAGAATAAAGCATATGGCCAGACCATCTGTGTGGTGTACCTAATTACAGACAATTGAAAAATGTATATTTTTGCAACAGTATCCTTGTATAAAAAACGCAGTTGAGAATTGTCGCAAATATTTTAAGTTCTAAACGCAGTAAGAAGGTCGACGTAATTAATGTGGCATCGCGCAATACCTCCGTCCGATTTCTTAACTGATAAGTCAACTCGTAAGGGAATTGATCTCGATTGCATTGCCGAACTGGCAGTCATAAACGTTACGCGACAACGATCCTTAAACATTTGGTGAAGTTAAAAATAAAAATAATAACTGTACAACGAACATCAAGTTCCAATAAGAAATATAAACCCAGAAGCGTTTACGCATATTCAAATACAATTACAGATAACAGTATCTTCTATGTCCACAAAGTATTTCCTGTCGTTATAATATTTATACGGAGTTGTTCCCATGGGGTTATTATCTCATGGGAGACGGAGGAAATTCCGCCATTAGCTGGCAAGAAAGTGAAATCGGATGATGATGCACGCACTGTGATGGCATCGCATCACTTTACATGTAATTAGAACATTTGAGAAGCACCGAATGATGGATGATGGTAATCAAGAGGTAAGAGTTGAACATGCAAGGTTACGTTACTGATGTCAGAGTGCAATGCTAGTTTTATTGCAAAACTGAGTAAAAATAAGCTATGTGTGGGAACTTAGGAAGTGTTTCTGTTCTAGCAAAAGAATACGGAAAGGAAAGTAACAGAGGTGAGATACAATGTATTTAAGAGAGCTTCCAATGCCCCTAATAAAAACGTTAAATCTTTATCACGTTCACCTGTTGCTTCTGAGCTTGGGGTCCTATATACTGTGCTGTTGGACACATGTTGAATACAAGTTCTAAGAAGACACGTGGACGCTAAAATGCAAATGAACAGGTGATGTCTAGACAAAATATGGTACTCACCGTTCTATGGGACAGATCCGTGACGGAGTCGTGCCGATGCTCGAGGCTGCCGAGGCTGCAACATGAGGCAGAGGACGCGAGGCTCACGGAGTCTGCGCGCGCGCGGTGCGGCGACACAGCCACGTGTTTCAGCATGCCGGGCCCTGGCACAAGGGAAATTAGGGTTATTGATCATCTTCTGATGTATGTCGGTCTTGGTTCGGTAAATTGATGTGGTCAAGTAAATAGGTCATCAGTTAGAATATAGCACTGTAACGCGATCTATTTCTTATAAAGCCTTTGTTCAAGACTAGGCCCACAACGATGGTGCCAAAAACGCAACAAAACAACAAAATGGTAAATAAAGTTATAGTTAAATAGGTCTTTAGTTAGAATACAGGAGTTAAACGTGATCGATTACAAAAGGTAAATACCAAAGCCTTTTTTCAAGACGAAGCCCATAATAATGATGTCAAAACAAAAAAAACAAGAGACATTTAAAAAAGGACCCCTAATTGCCTTCAAACCTAACGAAGCTGCATCTAATTCTATCACTTGCCGATCGCACGCCACTTGCGCACGCACAGCGCACATGTCAGCATCCCTTATATCGCCGGATGTATTGCAAGTACCTGAAGAGTACTAAACTACAATAGTACATTGTTGTCCCCGGAACAAGGGCGGAGGCCAATTGTGGTGATAGAAAAAAAATATCAAAAAAAAGAGGTTCAATAGATCAACTTGATAGAAAAAAAACTGTTCTCTATTTGAATTTGGAATGAAGAATGTTATGCAGACTTTTTGTGGATAAATCAATGAACATCCTTGCTTCCTGGTTTGAATGCGAATCTAATTTTGTATGTCGGTCTGTCTATTATCACAAAATTGGCGTGAAAGTTATGATTGAAAATATTCGGATACATGCATTGCATCCTTAGTAGACTAAAGAAATTGTAGAATTCAAAATTTTGCAGTACCATTTATTTGACAAATATATACGAGCAAGTAAATTGATGGTATCACCACAATTTATACGACTGACAACATATCCAGGAACTTGTAAATGCTTCCATTACAATAAATCGCTGATAAAGGTCTAAACGTTGCCACAGCTTTACGAATATTGCCTGAAGTCATGAACAACTTTTACTTGTGATTCTATGCTTACTTTAAGTTCCATTGCTGTATTTGTGCCTTATAGAGTTTTAAAGCTGGTTTCCAAATCAGCAATGGATTTTCTAGGGTCAACTAAATTATATGTGGGATGTTTTAGTTCTGTAGTTAAGCTTAAATTAAATATCCAATCCTAAACGTTCTATCATCCATTATATCGATATGATTTCTAACTAACGTAACTGTTATATATTCTTCTTTTAATGTGTATCTTCTTCTAAATCAATAATTGTTTTTGATTACGCCAATTACATATAAAAAGTATATAAAATTGCCCTTATTGAACTCAAATCTATCTTCTAACCCCAATTTGCTAATAACGATATACGCTGTTTCAAAGGTCGTGAGATTCGGTACAGACAACAAGAGTGCAATAAAAGAAAGTTGATAGACAATAATAGTTACTTCATTGTGATTTGGAGTACACATCCTTTCTGTGTTCTAGTAACCTTTTTGTCTAGATTAGAGGCTGAGATAGGAAGGCAGATTAATTAAATCCGCTAATCAAAAGTTCTCTGCTATACTTTCATGGTGGGAGAGCCACCGAACCGAAGTAGATGAAAGGGAGATTAGATATACATAGATTGGAACCTGAGAAAGAACAGGCTGGCTTTAAATGAGGTCCGTAAAATTCTTCTAAATAGCATTTAGTCTAGATAAAAGATATTTAACCTTTTATCAAATCTGGATCAAGGGAAAAATAAAGATAAAATAACTCAAGTCCATTCCAATTTTCGCGTCAACCTATTATAGCAGCCTTAAGTAGTACTAAAGTATTTCATGATTCGTGGGAAACTGCAACAATGAGCCCATAACTTAATAATTTAGTTTAGATACAATTGACAGTGGGGTTTTTGTTCGCACATGGATAACATCGTTAATGTTCTGCGCGCTTCTGCGAAGCATGTGCAAACCATAAAATGGATTTAGAAGGTTAACTCTATAAATTAGATATTTATACAAGAAATATAAATTGTTCAAATACATTTGCTAGATTCCTAGATTGATCATGCCGCAGTGTCAGGATGTAATTAAATGTGTAATGCATCATATATTTTTTGTAAAAAATATACAATGAATGACAGAACGACAGTATTTTTTTTCACAAAGTGGATGAACAGCAAATCGGCCCCCTTAATTATATAGTAACAATTTACTCTACCGAAATCATTCAAACTGGCACTACTATAAAATTCCGTCCTTAAGCCCCAGGCGTGGCCGACGCACGCGCATCCGCCGCGCCGTGGCATCTGTCGAACAATAATCCCGAGTTTTTGCGCCTCCCATTGTTTTTGCCAGCTTCCCAGAAGGCAGGGGAAATCTTGTGGGATCCAGCTACAATATGCAGCTTTCTACGTAAGTGCATCTCGTTCGAGAGTGATAAACGCTATCTAAGAGATTAAAAGTAAGTGATTTTTAATGTGCCTGCTGTCAATTGTGATTCTATCTCTGATAGAGGTGAAAATTGAAACAATCTTGTCACATTAAACGGTACAGTTTACACACAATTGCAAACTATTGACTACACAATACATAAAGATACAAAGATAAAGCCCCAATTAATAAAACAATCCAATCAAATCGAATTAACAATATTAATTGTTGAATGAACGCACAAATTACGATTACCGCTCGTGACCGGCTACGTATTAAACAGGGCATTACGATTACGGTAATCAATCAACATTATAAAGCAATTCATCAATTTTTAATGAAGCCAATCGATTGCTACTAGAGATAATGACTGGTGTACTGTAATTTGGAATATAATTTGGACATGCATATCCTCGTACACGGGTTTATTGTCGGAGGAAGCACAATGTTCTGCTTCATCGGTTTATAAATGTTGATGCTTATCATATTCGTACAGTTTTTAAGTATATGAAGTTACAGTTTTTTGGACAGAGCTAACGTATTGTAAAAATCTTTTTAAGATCTTCCCAACGTGATTCTTAAATAGCATCTAAATGATACCTATGATGAAGAGGATAATCAGATAAGTTCTTAATCTTTCTAAAATGTTGGTTACCAGAATCTTTTAATGTGAATTAAAATACCAAACTTAAGAAATTAATAGTGACATCAATTAAACTTATAACGAAATTACTTATCTTCTCTACAAATATGAGTACACGAGTCATTAATGATATATTGTCTTTATTTGCTTATAACTCAATCGCTTCCGTTCTGTCTGGTTGTGCACTTAATATTTATTTTATGACCGTCTCATTAGCGTACATATCTACCAATCGAGTTAAAAAGAAAGGCGAGGTTGTCAAAACATCTGCAGAAACTGGTTTCGGGTTTACTTTGAAGGTATCGTCGTCATAGGTTACTCCACTAAATCTTCCAAGATGGGCGGTCACTTGGTGAAATCTTTCGCTATCTTAAGTAGTTCCTATGCGGCTATGATCTATCGCTAAGGGATTTTTTTCATTAATTATAAAAATGATTTGTCAGTCATTGATGCAGATCAATGTCGTCTAAAGTTTTACCTATTTCATTGCCCTTGTACTTAGCTGCACAGATTTTGAGATCTAGCAAACCTCTACTTACAAGATCATCCAAATATTTCGCAAATAGTTGAAGGTCATCAATATCGTATCTCACTCTTAAGGTTCGATTACACACATCAAATAAAACGATCTCTGTATTCGGACACTAATAAGCAGTTGCTGCAACTTATCTCGAAAAACTAACGTTAACCGGATGAAACGCAGAGAGTGCCATTAAACAAGGAATGTGGATCAATTAATTAACCAATAAGTAGCAATTAATTATTTTCTTTAATTAAGTTGGCTCAATGTCATACAATCCCGTGTTTATGGGAAATTTTCTGTATTAGGAAATAGCATCTTTCGAGTATTAAAAACTCGATCCATTGAAAATTTCAACGTGTTCAAATATACACCAAATTAAGTAGATCAGTCATTTGGATTTTACTGAATATTTAAATACTACAAACCATACAAAGAATAGCCATGATGAAGATGCTGATGATAACATAAAAGATATAATTCCTCCTTTTGGTAAGACAGCACTATTAGCATAAGTATAAAGTATTGTTGGCAAACCGCAACAATAACGCCTACTGGCACCAACGTTGGATCCAACATTTGTATCAACACAACCAAATGTGTAGTGCGAAGGATTTCTAGTTGGATTACGGAAACTGCTAATTCCAGACTTAAATTCCATTTGAAGTACGACGAAATAAGCGGATGCCGCTAATGTACTAATTTGTATCTAACAGTCGTATGCACACGGAAGTTTTCAAGTATTTAATGTCTTTATGACGTATATAATGTCTTTATGAAAGAAAAAAAATACTAGGTATTATAAACATCAGCCATTGCATCAACGCTAAAGACCGTACTATTAAGAACGTAATTTAATTTGGTTAATGCACCATATTTGAAAAAGAACTGATTTTTGAGGCGAGAAAACGAGCTTTCGATAAGAATAAACATGCGTACATTGACCAAACGATCCCTCCAAAGAATTTTACGCTAACCGCAAAGTATTGGCCCAATATTCCGACCATGTTACTACACAACAATCGTGGGTCGATATTATAGTAATCGATCCCAATATGGCGGCACAGCTGGCCACCAAACAAAGCTTTACGTAACCCACACAATACTTGCAAATTACTCGAAAGGTCAGGTCCTGAGAGCTCCGGCTTTCAAATTATCGAGTGTGGCTTTGGATTTATTGCTATCATGGGATTTGTATGTGATATCTATGACCCTAGGAGATAAAGAGGTAATGCATAATGATTATGATGCATAATAAGCAACAGAATTGAAGTGCTGTGGTTTAAGGCTATGTGTTCACAGGCTATTTAGACCATGTACTTTGGTCTCAAGATGAATTTACTCCTGTATTTGCGATTCAAAGTTCTCTGTACGTGCTAACTTAACTTTGTAGAAAGATTTGGTGGACCAAATTGTTTACGAGAAACTGACCCTTGAGTACAATAAATCACCTCTCATTCTCCGAAACAAGAACGGAAGCTTAAGTAAACCAAACACCAGCAAACGGAACATAAGTTCTTGTCAACAACAATGCATTATAAATCGGTGGTTTAATCCTTTTCCATAAATACGAAACGGTTCCTGTGAAATAGCACTGCAGCGGTAACCGAGAGCTATATTGTGTAAACATGTCCTATAAATTCGATTCTGACGTGTTTCCAAACAAACCCGGCCAATTTACCATTATCGGAATTAAAGCCGGAATGCGCAGGCGCATGGTACGGGCAAACAAACGCTTGGAGGTGGTGAATGTGTTTGGCTTACCTTTCGTGCACAAAGCACGATGCAATATCTACAGTTGGGACTTGGCGGCTACACGGTTTAGTATTGAAGGGTTTTGGAATAAAATTAAGAAAATCTGAAGAAATAGGAACCATTTTTGGAAGGCTGAACTTAATAATTGTTGTTTCTGGAGTTCTATAGCAAGATTTGCTCACTAGTGAACTTTGTGTTTGCGTGTGTGTCCTGGAGCTACAAAGCAAGATTCGTGATCTCCCTTGTGAACTTATGTATGTGGGTTTGTTAGATCGTTCGTCACAACTCGTGCGGATGTTATTCTGTGATGTACGAAAGGAAATTTTGCTCAAACTTTCTTTGTAGTCTAGAATTCAATAAACAATAGTATTTGTTCTGTGAGTCGTGGTGGCCTAGTGGGCAAAGAACCAACCTCTCGAGTATGAGGGCGCGGGTTCGAATCCAGGTCAGGCAAGTACCAATGCAACTTTTCTAAGTTTGTATGTACTTTCTAAGTATATCTTAGACACACCAATGGCTGATAAAAAGGTGAAGGAAAACATCTTGAGGAAACCTGGACTATATAGTCTGAAATCACCAACCCGCATTGAGCAAGCGTGGTGATTAATGCTCAATCCTTTTCCGTGTGGGAGGAGGCCTGTGCCCAGCAGTGGGACGATAAATAGGCTGTAACTAACTATTTGTTCTGAATTTCGTTAGCTAGAAAGTCATTAGCCGCGACCTATCCATCACCATGTCAGTTGTCCTCTACAACATTTTTAACACTTTGTAATATTTGAATAAAAATATTTGGGTCAACTATTTTGTCAACAAGCTAAGCTTTGAATCATTAATTTTCTAGTTCTTCTGTTAACAGAATATTTATCGTGTTAAACATAAAATCGCCACCTATGAGGAGTCAACTAATAAAAATGTCACTCTGATTCACTGCAGCGGTAAACTATTAGTCATTGGATGCTTCTGCAGCGGACCTTTGCACTTCATAAATCTTTATACGACCTCTTAGGTAATTGATAGGACATTCATTATCTATAACTTTGTTATTGCTATGTTTATCTTTAACATGTATATGTATTTTAGCAATATGTATATGAAATCAGTCATTTTCATCATCGTTTGACTTTTGTAAAGGAACTATAGCTACTTCTGTAACGAGATGAGGTGTTACTAAACTCCAATTAGGTGCTCTATCATCTTAATTGTATTCTACTCCCAAATAAATCTTTACAATTTCCTGAACATTTCTGCCCAATTAAAACTTATAAGCGCAGTTACTAGCACGTCCAGTCAAACCAGATGCAGCAGCACCTAATGTAATAATTAACAAAATTCCTTCATTAAATTAACATATTTTAACACGCCATAAACGTGGTAACTTAGTTATTGCTGCATTTGAACCGCATCCGCCATGCTCTGTGATCTATAACGGTTCGATTAATTAGGATGGACCAAGGAAGCTGTAATGGGCATAGGATGTTGATGTGAACCCTTTTTGGTGCGTTTATGAAAGAATATCTTCCTCAAAAGGAATGGTTTTGATTGAAGTTGAATTAGGAAGTCAAATGTTGTGTGGTATTTTGATTGTTGATTGATGAACGAAGGAGTGAGATTTTGTGATAAGATAATATTATTTTTCACTGTTTTATAAGAAGGTCTGTATTGTTTAGATGCTAAAGTGCTTATTTGTAATGGCTGTCAATTCTTCTATAGGAAATCCTGTTAGTGTTAATGTAGGTATTTTAGTTTATTTTACACTTCTAACTAATTTCCTACTTGAAACACAGCTAAAAATACACCCAACAATAGTATCAGACAAGGCTTTTTATATTTATCGTGGTATTTCCACAGACCGAGGTGCGTACAACCTTGGCACTGAGTTGTGGGGTCGATTACACGCGATACCGAACATTTGTATGCGAAACATGCGTGGCGAGGTGTACGCCGGGAAACTTTTGGGCTTCATTTCCGGATTATTTGGTTTATAAATGAATTAAGTATTGTTTTATTTATGTTGTTTAAGTACCTAAAAATATATAATGGATTAACAACATTGTTTGAAAAATTCAAGCTATAGGTAAGTAGATTCCTACGTACAAAAAATATTTTCTATGGTTTTACTTAGAATCGTTTGTACTTCAATTCTTTATTTTATAAGTACTAAAAGTAAGTCTTTGTTTACCAGTTATAACAATGTGTCGAGAAACCGCATCGCGACTATAATCGATTTTCTTCAGTTGACATTTTATGACTTTCGCGGTAACACACATTCTTAGGTTTCTGCGCTCACACGGTTTTCCTACAATAAATATACGTAATAGAACGATGTTTTATTTCTGATTATATATGATAGTTAAAAGAAAAAAAAACTGTTTAACTTTTTAGGTACAACTAATGAGTTTTTCTCCATATAAAATGAAAATAACAGTAATTTTCCCTGATAACCAAAAAAATACAAGAAATTGAATAAGTTACGTTTGTACATTCCTAATAAGTTGTACTTATGTCACTACTTAATGTCATTCTAATGAACTATTGTTGTATAACATTCACTAATCACCATCACCAAGGCTGTAAGGTCAATGACCTTAATCCATAGACAAAGTCAAACTAATGTGACTTTAAAAAGCCATAGATAATTCATATGGTGGTCATAAACGGAAGTCTCGTCCCAATATTACGCGCAAAAAACCGTCTGTACGTGTGTCATACGAATTGCATGAAACGGGACTCGAATGCGGGATCGATCGTTTAGCTTAGCAACCTATTGGAAAATATGATAGCTGGTTTTTGTCAAGAGTATGGCTGTGGTCAAACAGAGAACGGCTGAATCAATGTTTGCTGAAATATGGAGAAATAGCTTGTTTCTAGCGTTGTCTTATTCTTTATAACAAGTTCTTTGTGTTATTTACTTAAGAAGGTAACTAAGTATTTGTAGCCTGAATCATAAGGAAAAAAAATAGTATATAGGTTTTCAACGGCCATACCTACTATGAGGTATGCAATCGTAGTCATGATTGTCATGTAAGTACATATGTCAACAATACTGGTGAAGTAATACATAGTATGCTATCTAATCTCTTTGTGGCAATTCTAGTAACAGTTGTTTGAAAATCCAATGACCAATAAGCACTCCTTTCTTTTACAAAGAAAAATGTACAATATCATCATGTTTATAAAATAAAGGACCAAAAACAAATACAACGTTTTTTACATGGCAACTCGAAATAAAGTTAATAGTAATTATATTCAAAATCGCATCGTATAAAAAGGTCATACAATAAAAATACACATACAACAATAAGTTATAAAATATACCGTGATATCATACTACGATACTATACCCTATGGAATTCTTAGATCTATTAGGAATTCTCCTCGCGAAACGCTCACAGTCTCAACAATTATACCAAGACGCCTATACACGACCACTGCATACAAAATGCGTTTTCAATCACGTACATTAAATATATCAGTAACCATTGTCGATGATCTTGGAGTTTAAATCAGTCAGGTGCAACAAAAAACGCAATGCATGACGTCCCATTTGTAAGTGTCGCGCCAATAGGCATTAGCTTTCAGCTCGCGTGCAAATATCTCCGATCTCACTGTCCAATATTCAAAATAGTTTTCGTAGAAATTTCAACTGTTTTCTCTAGGGATTAGGATTGCTTTTTGTTTGTGTTCCTCTTTTTATTTTTATTAGGGACGTGCGGCTATTGTGTTCGGTAAAATTGTTTGAATATCAGTTTTAATATAAACATTATAATCGTTTTATAGCTCATAACCTTTACCTTCCTGGAAACTAGCGGAAAACTAATAAAAATGCTTTTTTATAGGCCGTTGGATTCATGCATGATTTTGGAAACTAAAATAGATGCAGTAAAATACTAGAAAAACCCAAGAATTTGATCATTAAAATGGCCAATTAAAAGAATAATCATAAAGCGTTCCAATAAATTAAGTTTTAGCGAAGTACTCTCGTAATTGTTTTGTTAAAGTAATAGCCAATCAAAGAGCGTTATTAGGTTTACCGCCAGCGATGTCGCGGCTTGGAACGCTAAGTTAGATAACATTCATACAATACTGAAATTTTCCACGTAATCTACACATTTCATTGGATTTTCTTGAGTTTCATGTTTGACATAAGACGTGCTTAAGTAACGATTTTGCACTACAATTGAAAAACTGATTAATACGTGCCTTTTACAAACGACTAGCCGATTTCCCGCGGTTTCACACGCGTCCCGTGGGTATTACTACGATTCAAATTAGGTGTAAGTATTCAAATTCAAATCGGGCAAGCTCTTTCTATCAAACTGAATTACTCCATCTTAAGTGTCAATAGGCTATTCAGTTTTTCTACAATTTCCAACACATACTTAATCGACTATTATTATTTATACCCACGTTCGTTTCCATATGCGGCGTAGAAATATTTGCGCGTGACTTTATGTGACAGGATTGACATTTCATTGGCGCGAAAACTGCGTGAGAACATTTTTCCACTCTAGTTGCGATATATCAAGCATTTTGAAATTATAGGATAATTGCACTATGTATGTATGTGCTTTCGACAATGAATAGACGCGCCGATTTAGAAATACGTAGACAGTAATATGCAATCGCTTTCCGTGGGATTTTCCAGTGATTATTAAAAAAGTGTTAACAATAGCCCAAAAGTCGTTTATTATGCTAACTGGCATTTGGCTTTTGAAATCTTTGACTGTGTCTTACAAAATACTTATTTATTTTATTTAATATTTAATTAAATGGCTTCATCTGATCGAAAAAGGTCATCAATGAATTTTCAAACTGAACACCACTCTTGCAAGACGAGCTTTATTACCAACAGATATATTAGGCAAACTTCTTCACAAAAACGTTTAATCTAAACCTAATATTCGACAGCAAAATTAGCAACATCGTCCTCTATCTAATCTACTGAAGGAAATGACGAAAACACAAAACGCCTGTCATAATTCTATGAAGTAATCCGACAGGCTACAAAATACTGCCCATGACACCAACTCTTGTGCTCCTTAGAGCATGTTACTAACCGGAGCCGACATAAGCACAAACCTCTATCATCATACTAATCATCATACTTTCCGACCTCATGGTGAAGTATACGCACGAACACAAGCACACATGTGTACAAGAGATACTGAGAGAGCGGACTGGGAACCTTTGTCAGTGACGGTGTGTCCAGTTGGTTAGGTGCTCCAAGTCGTGCCCGCATATTGCAGAGCGACATCAATTACACATTTAGACATGTGACACTTTCACTCAAACCACATCTGGATTGTTTTGAGACATTTACTAGATCATTTTAATTACATCAACGACCGGATACAATATAAATATTATAGGCAGCTTTTGAAATGTGGGATGTAGACACCATGCTGTAAATATTTCGAGAATAAAGGTTTATGATACAATAAAATTATAATAAAAATCAGAACTGAAATATATAAAATTCGCCTTAGGTATTTGGTTACTCACAAACTTTTATACCAAGGCCATATAAACCCACTTTTTTCCCGCTAAATAATTCTAAAATATATGTTGCTCCATTTTTGTGGTTTGAATGACACAGAAAACCCAATATAATAATTCTATCGAACTGTCTAGGTCTCCTAATCCTCATAAATTCATAAGTCTATGCAACTGTAGTTGTCAACTTGATCGATATACGAGCACACAACGCAATGTCTAGGTTGTCAAGATAAATAGAGCTGTGAATATGTAGATTGGTTCCTGCCCACCTAGTTAGATAGACAAGCTGTGGAATTCTAGCTTTCTGACTAATGGACACTATTAATAGCAATTAAGGGCGTAGAGAATTAATTGAGGAAAGTAAGTGGATTGAAATTTATTGTCAAGCCCTTGGTTATGCAAAAAAAAACCTGCTTTTGTGCTTTATGCTTTAACTTGAAAACCCAAAAAGCATTGTTATTGCATATGAATTTTAGTATGCAAATTCTAGCAAAAATAATTAAAGATTACACATATTTGTTTCTAAACTGTATAATGGTTTATTTTAGCCAAAATGGTGCAATTTTAGCGTTTAACTTTCTATGCGATTATTATAGTGTTGTAAGATATAATCGTCCTTTGTTTTAGCACGCGACATCTTACATTTGTTTGCTCATTTTAAGCTTAGCTAGGTAGCATAAAAGTAGTGACACAAATGTTAAACATACACGTACAAATGTATAACTGTCTGACATTTACTGATCATGAGATAAAAGAGATTCCAGATTTATTACTAGAATTTAGATCTGAACACCGAATGATAACCAAGAGAAGTTAATAAATCCAAAAAAAATCGTCTAGAAAAAAACACTTTTACAGTATACATTACCTATCATATAGTCCAGTGTTTAGTACATATCACTATAGTTTAAAGCTTTCTTTATTATAATAAACACAGTTCCGAGTACGTGGTTGTCAACACGTATCATATTATTGCGTAACGAGGGAAAATACTGTTTTTCCCTATTTTCCTTTATTTGTGAATAAAATATAGCTGTTTTACAAGTGAATGCGGTTAACCAATATTATGTGAATAATAGTGGTTTGTACCTACATTTCATCATCTAGACAGTTGTCAGTACCTACTACAGAACTGTGTTTTAAAAAAATACTCCACAAAATGGTTTTGATTTATTATCCTTTTCGTTCATTTATGAATCATATTATACCTAACTATTTTTTGAAAAAACAACTCCAGTTTGGGATTTATTGCACTCATTTATTTATTTATTAATACCCAGCAAATCAATTATAAAAAACCTCGTTATCTTAAAACCTTTAACTATTACGAAGCTTCCCATGCTCGATAAAAATAATAAAAAAAGTTTGTCAGCCATCTTACTTTTGCATTCTTCGGAACTCGTTTCAGGTAACTTACGATGGTATTACGATGCCGTTCGCAGAACTTTACAATGTATTAAACTTATACTTTCACTGAACACTGACAATTTTGTGATAAAAGATATCAAATGATGTAATAAAGGAAATCATTTTATATTGTAAAAGGTTGTTAATATAGGAAATATCTTAGAAAGTTTAAAGACTCAATATACAACTACTGAAGATAATTTCAATGCTACAATAGTTCGTAATAAAGCAAAGGGTTAATTTCCTTAATTGTTGCAATTAAACGCTAGACTTGTAATAGGTCTATTCATCTATTCATCTGTGTATATTTGAGTTATGCCCGATTCGTCATTTTAGTAATTTGGCATCCATAAAAAACGTGTCCCAGTTGGTCATTCAATAAAATATTTTATTTTGCTTAGTCCCAATTGGTCATCCGTACTTTATTTTGTAAAAAGTACTGTCAACAAGATAAGCTTTACAATATTGTAATATGTTTTTTTTTTATTTATTTTGGTTATGTTTTTTCCGAATATGGCAAGACGCTATTAATAAAATCGCGATTTCAACGGCGTCACACACCGCACGGAAAAAACCAAAAAACCAGGATCGCATAATTCAGATGAGTAATATACCAATCAACGAGTGTCCATGGAACTGCCCACCGTGTACTAGGACCGCATAACTTACAGGAGTATAGCAGTCAAGAGTGTCAGGATTTTACGTTTTTATCCTAATTGTAGATAAACATACCAATTTACACCATCATTCATCATTTTTATGTATACAATCTCTTTGCTAGTTATGGGCCCCTGGTACTTTTGTTACCGGCACAAAAAGTATCGAGTCACATTTTCGGGTTTATAAAATGCCCATGTTGCCTTCACCTGTGTTTTAATGTAAATTTTATTTTATTTATATGAGAGCTATACCTTTACCTACATCGAAGTTTTTCATTTAAAATTTCTTCTAACACTTTTATTTCTGACGGTACTCTGATACGTGAAATTTTATGCGGGTGACGAATCGGAACTCAAAATTTAAATATCAAATTATTTATTTTGCTCGAATGACCAATTGGGATTTGGTGTATGGAAAAAATAGTTGGTGACCAATCGGTACTAATGACAAATTGGGAATAACTCGTATATTTACCCTCCTTAGTATAAATAAAGTTCAATTCTCAAAGGAGGAAAGAGAAGTTTTATAAAGTACTACACTTACAATCATACTTCTGATATCATAAATTTCCCTTAAGTTTTATTAAGCGTTTATTTGTTTGCTTAAGCGCTTCAATCCCAGAAATTATTTGCACGAACAGTCTTGCATAAAAGTAATCGGCTTTAAAAAGTCACATTATTCAACAAATACAATCTAAGATGGCGTCCAAAATGTGCCAATGTTAAAGCTCGCATCTCGCGAATATCGAGCGGCCACTGAAAACTGTCCAATTCCTTTCAATTAGCTAATTTCGTTGTTATTACAGAAGCACGTCGTGCGTCTTTTGTTTTGTCTGAACCGCTTCTTTCTGGTAATAACGGTTACTAAGACAATTGCTCGCAGTTTTGTCAATTGGGTTCATTCAAGACATTGATACTTTAGTTTTGATACAACATACATAGTTACTTGTTTTTGTTGTTATACCACACATTACGTATGATGAAGATTAGATTAAGGGCATACCCGATGAAGAAAAAGCTCTAATTTTTAATGTAAAAATGGTATCTAAGACCATAATGTAGATATTCTTAAGGAAGAAAAAAGGTACTGAAATACTACTGAATACGTTTGGCTGAAATAGTTTTGGAACTTAAGAGTGTTCAAATGCCGAGAAGGAATGTTAAAGGAATTCAATGGACACATTAGAAAAGCAGCTGGCAGCAAGCAAATTGTTAACCGTAACAGTTCAGACACTAAAATATACGAATACAATATCACGATCTCCTTTTGCAGCTAGCGTAAGTGCTTGTGAAACATTGCATTTCTACAGTTACAAACAGTCACTTAACTACTGCTTATAGGTACTTTAAAATGGTGACAGCCCTTCGTAAAAATAAAACTGCGTATAAATAACGAAGTCCAAAGAAATGAAGACAAACAAAAGAATAATAATAGTATCAGTCGTTGTGCAATGAAGAGCATTGATAAGAATAATTATTTGTTTACTAAGTTCCAAGTGATAAGATAGGGATAGTTTCGGTTCGATGTTAGGAAAAGTACAACGGTCATAATTCATCGTCATTTGTGACACAATTTGGTGTCACATAGAATGCCCGACACTGATTACTTTGTTACAAAAAAAAACTCTATTACAATACAGAGGTAACCAATACAAAAATGTTAAAACCTTCATTTCCAAAGGAACAGTGCATATTTGACATAGTAAACAAGTGGAAATCCATGACATATATGACAAAGTCACGCAAGCGGTGGGAATGCGATGCGTGTACGCATGAACACGCCGCGACTATTTACATTGCACGCTGTTTTACAAATAGATCACCGCCTTTTTCTACTAATGATTGCCACTTGAAGCTATATTTATGGCTGCAGAAGCTAATTCTATTATCGATAGCAGCTTTCTTTTCTTCTTGATTGAATGGTGTAACGATAACCATTTTTTGTTCGAATGCAATCGATTTTCGCATCATTTGCTTCAATTGAATCAATTTCTGCATTACCATTAATATTGAATTCATCGTTTTTATAGTTATGGGTCATAAGTCGACTCTCTCTAGCTTTTTCATGGAATAGAAACTGAATTTCCAATCTTAATTTAGCCTGATTTTGCAGTTTTCGACAAATGACTTGGTCCGAAGCTAATGACTTCACGCTTGTCAAAATATATGACCAAAGTATCAGTGCACAAGCATGAGGCGACCAATGGCTGACTTCGGAATGGCAAAATTATATGACCAAGACAGAAACTATGCCGTTATTTCCTTGTTAAGCGTCTTCCACAGGTTGTAACTCAGGTTGTGTGACACACACAATTACTAAATGAGGAGTGAGTAGTGAGTACCTCAGGAATCTCTGGGCATAGGAAGACGTTGAGTAATGAATCCTTCCTCAGTGGGGTCGGCTGGCAGCTGCTACCAATTGAGACAAATGAACTCGGCGCCACGAGATCGCTATCTGACCCTACAGTACTACGCTTTAGTAGTTTAGTACAATCTTTCCTTCAACGCTGACAACTGCGCATTATGATTGCTCTTTTGGGCGAAGGTAATTTGATTTGGATCACAACAGCCCCTCAATACACTGCAAATGTTGAGATTAACATACAAGGGCTGCAGTAGTGCCTGCAAACTCCAATTTGTAATAATAATGACATATTTTTTGCATGTTCAACACATTGTCTCAGCCCATTAAACTTGTGTTCCAGGGAGTTCCCCACTGTTTCACGACGGGGGACAGTTAGGGCACTTGATAATATAGCTGTTGGGTTTATCCGAGAAACAAATGAATGTGGCGCCACGCTTGATAGCTCAACACTCACTGGTCTAATTCAGATAATCTAAACTTAGAACTGTCTGTGTAATTACTTTATTTGAATAACGTTTATTGGTGCTCTGAAATTAGTTGAAGTTAAAATTAAGATACATTTATGGTTTGTTCATCATGTGGTCAAGAAACAATTGACCAATGATCTGACTTAGTCAGATCTTGACTTAGTCAGATCATTGGTCAATTGTTTCTTACTGGCAGCTGCACTTTCATTTGTGTTGTATTTAGATAGGTACAGAATCGGGTGGTTGAAAAATATCCTTCTTGTCAATGTGGATGATGTTAATTATTTCATCAGATCTCAGTATCCGGGTCTACTGTCTAATTATTTTATTTATTTCATCACTTGCATAAGCATTATTCACAAACACGACTACTTATATTTTCCTGTTAATTGACCGAAGCAGCTGTTCAACCTGTGCAAATTGTGAGTCAACTGAACATAATTAATTGGCCACTGTGGCTGCAATCTGCGACTGCGCAAAGGTCACTTTTATAAGAACAATACTTACGTACCTACTTCCTGAGGCTTTGGATTAAGATAAACACCTTATCTTGATACGACTTTCAGCTCTACTTACTCAAAATACAATTAAAAGCATTGTCTTGCTCATTGATTACAATAATGCGTCCATTACTCGCATCACTTACAGATTCAAGAGGCTTGAAGCGTATTAGAGCAGCAATGAATAATGGTTTCGTTGATAATTCAGTGGGCGGCGTTGTTTCAACAACATTCGCTTGCTTAGAAAATAAACTAGAGCAGTAGGTAGACTCGCTTAGGTCTAACACTACACTTACTGATAAAGGCGCTTGCTTTGAAGATAAAGATCAAATTGACCGTGATAGCCTTTAGAGGTAACGCGTATTTGTTAACCACAAAATACAATGAAATGTTACTCCTACGTAAGTAATGAAAACGCTATACTTATCTTTGTTGGTAAACAAAGGAATTGAGAACAGGACATGATTTGTACCTCTATTACCTACATGTATGATGTCATATTGTAGCATAAGTGCATATGAGATGAAAATGCATGATGGCACTGACGTTATTAAAAGTAAATCTACAAACATAGAAGAACGTTATATTATAGATGTTGTTGTTATTACAGACGACAAGGAAAATCTTAATAAGAATAAAACTCGAGTACCTATATCTGAAGAGATTATCGCTGAACATCTCAGCGAGGTTGTCGCAAATGTTAAGACAAGCAATTCTATTGTATAACATAACAAGCATGAAGGAGCTGATGAAACAACAGCGGTCGATTAAGATTTACGAACAACTACTGTAAATAATCTCTTAATAGTCCCAAAATGGCTTGAAGCAAATATTTCTATAGATTTTGCCGCACGTCTGCCATAATCGGTAAGCAAAAATATTATGATATAAATATTGTGTAAGGTTACAATTTCCTACGCCTTTAGGTACATTTTTGTCATGCATATTTTTAATTCCTCCCACTAAAAATATCGGAAGGAAATTGATAACAACTTGTGTGTTACCATCACAATAGTCAATAATTCACTGAGTATTGCTGAAAGGCCTGTTATTAATTAATTACCCAACGCTAAATGGAAACTTGTTAATCCTACTCACAGCAGCTTATCTGTTCTCTAAACGGCTGCTATCAAAATTCAACTAAAGGGTTTAACCCAATTCGATGTTTGACCAACGGCGTTTATCTACATATTTAACCGGGAAACTAATAATATACTGTTATCTATCCGGTTGTTCAGCCTTGACTGCAAACGGATGCTGGTACAACGATGCTTAAATAAACTTCTAAATATATCAAATGGTTTCCAAGGACGAAATGTTCACTGTTCACTGTTGCTATGAACTTTTTTGGTGGTAATTGTTTGGGGAGTGTAGCGCGTGATACTTCAGAATATTTTGAAGAATATAAAAGAAACTATATTTTTAAGTGAGTATTCGAGGTAAGTTTTTTTGGGAGAAGATATGAGGTAGATAATAATATTATTAAAATTATTTGTCCAGCCAAAACGAAGCCTTCAAATACACACTTCAGACAATAGTTTTAGAAGCCAATTAGTAACATAAAATGGTAGAATTTCTCAAGGTTTCATTAACCTCCGCACACTATTGTTATTTTATATCCTCTTGTATTTAGTCAGTAAATACGTTGGTTCTCGCCGATATGAAAGCAAAAAAACTGAAATCTGAATTGTTCATTATTATAACTGTGGAGAAAGCATTTCTACATTACAGCTATTAAAACTGTAGAAGTTTCCCAGGCAATTGTAATTGAGACGACTGAAAATTACATCAATGATGAGACTAAAATCCTTCCTCAAAATGATAAATTGGAACCTGTGGAATCCGAATCAAAATCCGTGACCGTAGGTACTACTGATACAGTGATAGACAATTTCAACAGGGCAACGTCCAGTCGGAATGTCCGAACGGAAGAGCGGGTGCATCGACGGCGCCTCGACATTGACGTAATAAAAAATGTTCAAAGTCACTCCAATATTAAATATACGGTGATAACAAACTCCCCGGTGCGGCGTCACGGACTGCTGCCACGAGGAATGCGGCTTTCAATATTTACAATGATCAAACATTTTTTGTGCATGCACGATAAACCGAGCCTGAAGCTATTCGAGATTTGGAAAAGAATTTCAATTGAAAAGAAATACTTTCGAAGAATGGATTGCATTCAATCAATCCCGTAATAAAAGTCCCAGTACAACTACAAGTGCATTTGAAAATAATGAATCTCCTACAAAGTTTCACGCTCTTTTAAACACGACCATCATTGTAACAATTATACAAACATAACACAGTTAAATAACAGCTTGTAACACAAAACTATAATCGATTGCAATACCGTGTCATAACTGTTATTCTGTGTCATAGTTCGTCGTTTACGCCTAACGAATTCTGTTGATTGTGCATCACAAGTGTGCCATGAGAATGAAGCTCGGCGCCCTGATAACCTACGTACCAGTAGGCTTGGGAGCTCAAACAATTAAGTAAATGCTACTGAGACAATAACACCAAATATTTCGAATCATACCGACTGTGGTGTTAAGAATGCAACTGTATTAATGAATAATAAGCAAGCATTGAACGATGAACAAATTGCGATTTTACATTCCAGAATATTTTATTGACCACACGCTATATCGCATGTTAGGATTATTCGATCAGTGTGCAAATAGTGATTTTTATGCCACTTTCGCTTGTCACTTACAGGCATGTGATTTTCATGTGCTGAAGCAGATAATTGCTAAGACTGGTTCATAACTGAACAGCATAGAAATCGTGTGCTATCGACCCATTAAAGAGATTGGTGATTCACGAAATGAATCATCGATCAATCTTGATGGTGGTAGTAAAATTCGCAGAAACTACTAAGTAGATCGTTTAAAAGCTCACGACTGCGGGTATGATAAAGTGAAATTTTAAAATTCAGAATGTCAATGAATTCAAAGAATCGATGTTGCCTAGAACTAAAGCCCCACCGAAAAATATTAGACTGAATCAAACAGGTTACTGTATTAATGATTACAGTGGTCAAATACCCGAAATAGGTAGACCACTGTACCTATTTCAGGTTTCTAAATCTCAGAATTCAAAATGGATAATCCATTATAGGTATCACATTAAAGAGAAGTAGGTAATAAATTACAATCAAGTCATAGTAGAACTACTCAATAAATTAATAATCTTGCCTTCTAAAATTATCAATCCAATTTATTGTTGTCAATCATAATTGATATGAAACGTCAAGAAGCCGAGTTATCAATTAAACAGCTGAACTAGGTCCAATTTACAGTGACAATACGAGCTGCTGACAGTGTCGAGAATGAAATGTCGCAAGAACCACCCACAGAGAGCGTGAGAGCCGCGCAGAGCACCATTGTGTCCCAACTGGTTCCCACATAAAAATATATGCAACATCCATCTATACTGGAGCAGAATGCAGAAATTGCGAGAATTGTTAATCTTTGCGAAACTCAGCACAATTTAGCATAATTGATAGAAAACCACTTCGGTCTTCACGGTGGACGTGTCAAGGCGAATTCCGAGAAGAGATTCAAAAAAAATATTTGATGTGGGACAAGTTGCACTCAGAAGCGTGACCGGCCTGCGGCTGACAAACACGTCGTCTGTATTTTAAACATTTAGGGCCTTACTACAAAAACTTTAAACCCTGTTTTACACTTGTCTAATAAAATTTTGGCTGCAAAATGAACCATATGTCAACGTCATAATTTGACATTTTTTTAGACAAGGCATAAACTGACGTTTAAAAGTTTTTGTGGTAAGACGGTAAAATTCTGAGGTGTGCACGTTTTGGTCCTAAGTAAACACTGGCAGGCCATCTCGACGAAATTCTATATCATAACAGACGTCGTCTTATCCCTGCTGATATAGATGCTTGCACAAGTAATTCTCTGATTACTGATAAGTGTCCAACTATAGCTGTTATTACTCTTTGTTTAAATATACCTGTTTCACCATGTGAAAATATTAATTGAGAAGACGAAATAAAAAAGATGTACACAATAATAATAGTTAGCTAATTCAGCCCGTTAACTTATTATTGCGTTCTTCTTGAGCAAAAACCGTAGCAAAAACATTGCCATGGAGGTTTTTGACACTAGTTGATAATTTGCTACGGAGCCAACTGGACCACTTGAGTTTCAAAACTAATATTGTTTCATAACTGTATACTTAACTGTATTAAAATTGAAATTCTAAGAATAATTTCTTAATCATACCTATCACTTTATTTATTGAATTGTTTATTCCAAGCCGGGAATCCCAGAATAATCGCGTTAAGCTTTTCGAAACACTTCGGGAATTAACCAAGACAAGTATCAAGATTTATTGTTCAATTACATTCTGAGCAGTATTCATTCCCAAGAACATTTAAATAAGTTCGAATTGCTAATCAGAAGCACCTAATCAATGCACATTCATTATCTTGAGACTTATCGAAACTGCAGCGATTAACTACTGAACTCGATAGTTCAGAACAATTTGCAATCACAATTGCAGTTACTGCCACTTGTTTTTCATTAACTATTTTATTTACCTTGATGTACTTCCCTTAAAACAATTCACAAGTTTCTGGAAATCTTTTGTTTAGTGCTAATGAGTTGTTTGAGCTTTGCGTAAGTGTTAACAAGAACAGTCTTCTTTATAGCCACATTTAACCTTTTGAACGCCAATGTCGGCTATAGCCGACATGAGCAAGCGTGCCCTGTGCGCCAACGACGGCTATACTCGACAAAAAACAGGTCGCAGAAAAATACAAAATAATGATTTAATAATCATTACTTTTATGTATTTTTTAGTAGATATTTAATTAAGATTTTCTTGGCTTGGCGTACAGGGCATGGGAATACCGATATGGCGTGGCGGTGAAAAGGTTAATACACCCGAGAAGAAAATTACTTAGCGTTAAGACACGTTTAAATTCAACGAGTTAAATTATCCACTTAAAAGGGTAAGATAACATGAAGACCATTTGTTGTAAAAAAGCTCATGTCAATTTAAAGCAGCTTGTACTGTAGAAGATTCGAGTAAAACAATTAGGTGCCAGTGCAAAAATACAAGCTTTACTAAAGGATTAATTTTATTAGGATTCAAGCGGAGGCTTTTCTTGGTATTTACACCCAACGCCTCTTCCATTATCTTTGTAATTGATATTTACTTGGGATTCCGTAAACAATACTCGGGTGCGGCAAAGGGATGAATACAAATTCCAAAACAGGTTTAAAATAACCCAAAGCGTTAAGCGGTACAAAAAAAGTGTTAACAGCTTTGGATTCTAAAAGAGAAGAAGGGTCTGTGTTAAAGAATCTGGATCAAAATGATTCACCGAAAGGGAGTAAAGTTTGTCGCAATCTGCAGATGAATCATTTACACGTGGTATTGAGAAACCGGGATATTATAGTATCAGCAATAACCAAGAAACATATCAATTTTCGAGTTAGGTATATAGGAAGATTTTACAAACTTCTTTTAAACAGAATTGAAATATGAAAAAATAACATTACAAACAAAACCTTCAATGACACCAAACAAGTCAACGATGTAAGTAAACTCTAGAAAAGTTTGCAAGGATTTCTGTAAATATGCATAAGTGTATGTAAATATCTTGAACCGGGATACAAGCGACTATTTCTGCAATTCTAATAGCCTATTCCAGCGTTTCCCATTTGGTGGGTCGCGACCCGGTACCGGGTCGCGAAAAAAAAATACCGGGTCGCAGCATCGCCTCCATATTTTAAATAAGTACCTCTTGTACAGTGTTCCTAACCGGTGGTCCGCGGACCAATGGTGGTCCCTGGAGACATTCCAAGTGGTCCGCGAAGCTTAGCTTTGAGACGTTGCTATACGTTATCTAACTTTATTTTTATTGACTTATAATTGTAAGCGGGCGTTTTCGCATGGACGTATATCGGGTGTGTCGTACCTAGTCCCCCCATTCATGAAAATATATGTTTGGGCTACATTTTACGTAATTTTGGTTTTGAGTCTTAAATAAAAAATAATTAAAATTTCGCGCTAGCTTCGCTCGCGTATTCAGAAACTGTATGCGCTTAATTTTGCATTTGTCAACAAACAAAAAGATAAGTACGTTTGGGCAAAATTTTACGTAATATTTGGTTTAAGTCCGATAAAAATTTCGCGCTCGCTTCGCTCGCGTATTCAGAAACTATTGTATTATGACCCTTGTTTTTGCATTTGTCAACAAACAAAAAGTTACTTAAGTACGTTTGGGCTAAATTTTACGTAATTTTTGGTTTAAGTCTGATAAAAATTTCGCGCTCGCTTCGCTCGCGTATTAAAAAACGATATGCCCTTATTTTTCACCTGTCAACAAACAAAAAGTTAAGTACATTTGGGCTAAATTTTGCATAATATTTGGTTTAAGTCCGATAAAAATTTCGCGCTCGCAACGCTCGCGCATTTTGAAACTACAAGGCCAGTTTTTCTTACCTACACAACTGCCGACATGCGTTTAGCAGAGTGCTAATTTAGGTAAACCGATGAGGTGGTCCCCGGCAAGACAATCTTTAGTTAAAGTGATCCCTCATGACTAAAAGGTTAAGAACCACTGCTCTAGTAAGTATCTAGCATCACACCCACTCTTAATAACGACAACAATTAAGTACCTTTTAAGTTGCCGAAATGAGTAAAATCAGCGCAGCTGTGTACGTTTTTTATTGCATTATTGTCCTACTAGTCCGTAATAAACTCGACCGTTGGCATGTAGCTAATCAAGCAATACAATTTTTAATGCCTTTTGTCACAACCTATAAATGTGAAGCAGGGTTTTCAACACTAGTGTACCTCAAAAATAAATATAGAAACTGACTTGAAGTCGAATCAGACCTCAGGATAAAACTATCAATATTTATGTGTTTTGTTTTGCCTAATACCTATTTCAGTGGGTCCAAAATCTTAAGTGGGTCACGAAGGAGGAGAATGAAATTTACCGGGTCACAGTAGAACAAAGTTTGGGAAACGCTGGCCTATTCTTAAACAAACTTGAAAGGCCAACAAACAAGGCTACATAATTATTTAAAGAACATTCGAACTTCCTAAACTATTTTAAAATAAAGTAAAGCATTGTAAAAACAGTTCCGGCCTCCGGATTGTATTTTACGCTAAGTGATAAAACAAAATCACAATAGACCATAAACTTGGTGCAATCTTGGAACATGAGATAGAGACTCACCTGAGTTAACTTCCAAAATAAGAGAACACTGATTACAGAGCCCTCTCAGGGGCGTTCACACATAAAAAAGCTCCATAGCACATTGCACTTAAAATAATAAAGAGTAACGTCACTAGCACAGCGTGTTTTAACAATAAATCGATCGTACGCGCGCGGTACTTCGAGCGGCGCGACACGTGCGTCGCGCGCGGAGGTTCGCCGCGAAATGCCGCGGAATGCGGTCCCGCCTCCCTCCGCGAGCTACAGCCTGATGCTGCGCCTGCGACACTGCATACACGCTTTCGGCTTAATAGATGCATCATTATCATTATTTTCTTGTTTTGATTTGATATTCGCAAATGTATTAAGTAGTTTAACTTTATGAAGTTAAAGAAAATATAAATTGTAGTATTATTTTAATCTATAAAGTTAATATAATATACGAATATAATATCATATTAACATATTACGGAATATAATTAAAACGGAACAAAACGAAGTTTAGATGATCAACAATGGATTTATGCAGTGCTGTATTGAATAAACGTACTTATTTAATTTATACATATTTTTTATAGATATAATTATGTAAAAGACAATAAACTAAGTTGAAATTTAATTTTGATCCAAAAAACAATCATTCAACAAAATTACAATACATCAGATTGTTCAGGTATTGTTATTACACAAACTGCGATCACGTGGTGCGATAAGAGCGAGGGTGCGGCGCGTGCGCACGCGACTTCCCCCTAACAATACAATTAAATAATGAAACATAAACACAAGTCTCGTGAACTCCAATCAATATTTCCGTCAGATTGCACGGTACTCGAAGCTGTAAACTTCTTAATAGCATTTGATAAGGTGCGGCTTAACCGATTGTTGCCAAAGAGGTATGTAATCGAAATGTAGGTTTTGTTTTTCAAAGATATTACGATTTCTATGTTTATATGCAGAATAAAATTGCATCGGAACATATTTTGAGACACTCCATGGTCGGGATTAAAATGGGGTTCCCCAACAAGGGACACAGCTAGGACCTTTTTTCAACAGGATTCTTTGTCATGCAATTTATTGGTCTATTTATGGTACTGAACAAAGTTTAGTAAACTCCCAATTTACCACAAGCTTGAAAGTAGTCATCGACGTCGTTTAGCGAATACCAATATGCAATAAGTAGTAAAAACCTATATCCGTGATAAATGTAACACCACCAAATACTTCGACTGAGTCACTTCAAGTACACAATACTAATTTTCCACCATCTTTATGGCGTTCACATAATCGTTTCACCATTTTCCAGAGAGTGAGTCATACTGCGTTTAGTGAGTAAAGTTCGAGTAAAGGTATTCAAAACAACCGATGTTTTTTGTTTTCTTTCACGTTTGGACTTTAGGTCATTATGTTTTAATAAAGCTTAAGTCTGTAAATAAACTTACATTACCTACATGTATGATATTCATATTGACTTAAATGAACATTTCAATGCCAGATATCTTACCACTGGTATTATCGTATATCTTTATTTTCATTTGTACGAAATGTTACTTAGTTATAATTGTACATTTGAAAATTATGTTTTATTTATTTTAAATTAAAAAAAAATTGTTTACTATGCCTAAATTGACAAAGGCTTATGAAAGTTACCAAGAGCAAATTAAAAACCGAGTTACTGAGCAAATTGAACCGAGATATTCACACAGTTGTAATTCCTGCAATTACTAACAACTTAAATTCACAAGAAACTTATCCAGCTGTTTAAATAATTTCATCATTTAGCCCACCCAGTTGTCTCGAACAATGGGCTCCTTAAACAATACCATGGCATGCTGAAACTGCGCCACTGAAGCGTGCGCGGGCGCCGGACATGCCTCGCCGGATACACCGCCATCTTGCGATTGAAACTTGAACTTGTAATATGAACGTTTAGGGAATTGATGTTGTTAGTTTTGTTTTAGTTCGTTTGAAATAAGCACGAATTTTACCCATATCTTGGTATTGAAATCTCTCTGTCTATCAAACCAAATTATCATTTCTTAAATTTCTCAAACTATTTCGCTCTTCCCGAATAAAAGTAGCCTTCCTCGATAAATGGGCAGTCCAACACTGAAAGTGTTCTTGATATTGCTCCTGAAGTTACCGAGATAACGAGAGAGCCTTCAACGGAACAAACTATGCCTTAGTTTGTAAAGTAAAGATATCTACTATATTCTAGAAGCCACTCCGAGGTGTTACTATCTAGCACCAAAATAACGGATCATTTGAAAAAATAGCAAAATAAAAGACTAGGAATACAAAACATCTAATGACCTGCAGAATATAAATGTAATCTTAGTTTTTAAAGTCAGTTATAGTAAAAAATCCTTTGTGTATAATCGCGGAAAATAGTACAAAACTATTTATACTATTAATGGAGGAACAAAAACGGTAACAAAACCTAATTTTCCTTGTTGTAATAAGTATCAATAGAAATGTTCAATGATAAAGGCAACTATGTAAGTATGTACCTACTTTTAGCTTTGGTAGATAGTTTAGTTTCACGAAAGCGGTGAGCCATACTTGTTTGTGAAAATAAACATCACTTTATGATGATGATTGAGCACAAGGGCGGATCCAGCTTCGGCGCCAGGGGGGGGTCACACAGTTGTGTTCAAGTCACAATTTTTTTTATATTGTAGCTTATACTTCATTTCATATTAAAAGTAGTAGTATAAATACAATAAGCGCGATCGTAGCGAGCTCGAAATTTTTACGAATGTTAAGAAAAGTGTCTTCATGTAGAAAATTGCCCAAGCGGAGTGAGCGCAATTTCTGGTTTTTATACTACAGACACGTGTCAAATAAAAAAGCGCGAGCGAAGCGAGCGCGATAATTTTTGTTCAGGTCGAGGTCTAAGGTTAAAAAAGTGTTTTTATGTAGAAAATGGTCCGAGCTAAGCGAACGCGATTTCTTGGACATAATGACAGTCACAATATCGAAAAAAGCGCGAGCGAAGCGAGCGCGAAAATTTTTTTTCCAGTTCGAGGACTAAACGTAGATGAAAACGCTTTCTTGCTGTATAACAAATATACACAAATACAAGAAAGCGCGAGTTATTCGGGTTGAAGACTAAACGTTTGAAAAGTATTGTGTACGCAGAAAAGGGCGCGTACGTTTTTTATTGCAGCAACAGTAGGTAAAACATTTTCTGTGAAAACTTCAATTGTCTTACTATTGGTAAGGGTTCATGAGATCAGGGCCGTCTCTAGCTCATGTAGCACCTGGGTGCAATCATCACCCAAGTAGGTAGGTAAAGGACTTAAAAAATGTTTCCAAATCATTGTAGGCTCAAACTGTTGGCCAGATTTAAGTTATGAAAGTCGAGACAGGACGACGTAATTGTATTTTTTTTTATTATTTTGGGACACAAAAAGTTCATATGTTTTATAAAGCGCTGTAAAGTAACAAGCAGTCGGAAGCGCAAACTACTTTGTTTATTTGTATTTTGTTTTTGAGGACTCCATTAATATTTTTTTCTGCTATATTTGACTTATGAAGTTGTCAAGGCAAGGTAGATATAATATTGCGCGAGCGAAACGAACGCGAATTTTTTTGAGCCTACGACACAAAAGCACCTTATTAAGTACATTGTAAAGCAACAAGTAGCCGCGAGCGCAGCGAGCGCGAACTTTTTAAATTATTTGTTTGAAGACTCACAAATCAGACTGGGAATTACGTTCAAATAAAAAGGAACCGTGATTAGAGCGAGTGCCATTTGTGTTCGTTGTTTCGGTGCGTCAATAAAAATAATAAACAATCAGAAATACAGTACAGACATAGTCATTTTCTCGCGAGCGTAGCGAGCTAGAATTTTTCCACTTAGTTGGAGGATGTTAAAAGTTAAAAATAAATCAAAATGATCAATCCAACAAAGCGAAGGCGACTTTTTTGTCAGTATCATGATACAATGTGGAACTTCCTTATCGAACGGGTGTAATTTCTTCGAAATTTCGTGGTGGTGGGGCGTCCCGCGGTGCCCCTGATATCGAGGCGCCCGGGTTATTCGCACACCCTGCACCATAGGTTAACACGGCCCTACATGAGATACAGCATGTAATGTAGACAACCCGGACAGCGGATTCTTAGTAACAGGGTCCCGTTTCCTGCTTTTAGGTACGGATAAAGAATAAATAAAGAATAGAGAGCGAGCGTTGCGAGCACGAATTCTTCAGCAAAACTACTCTACTTGTAACTAAGTAGGTATCTACCTATTAACTCGGAATAAAAATTATCTTATACTTATAACAAAAACATTTAAAACATCGCGTTTAACCATTTCAATTATTGGTCCTCTTAAGTCCTGAACCTGGCCCAGGGGGGGTCATGACCTTGTGACCTACCTCCTGGATCCGCCGTTGATTGAGCATGACTCAACGACTAGGCCAATACAAAGTACTCCCGAGTTTACGCATACAAAAACAATGAGCATGTATGCACAAACTTAGCACACATGTATGGCTCAACCGCTCTCGTGAAATCAAACAGTGCAATATTCCTACAAAATTGCGTTCCAGTGTATCGAGCTTCTCTAAAGAGTCACCGGGACCCTGAGAGTAAATTAACACAGGAGGACATTAATCAGCAAGAGAAGGACCTTTCACTTGCTATTCTCTACAAAAGAACATATTGTTATACACCTCAATTTACCTACTTATAGTTATTACAAAAACCCTGCAAAATTCCACCATCTTAACTATACAACGGCGCGCGCAATGATGGTACTGAAAAACACGAAAACTTGGTTATCCAACCATCGCTTCAGAGTCACATTAAATAAAACGTGTCCGCATACTGAACACAACTAAAATAGACACAAATTACACACTAACACACAACTCATCATTTTCCTAGTTGGAGTTTTCCGGTGTTGATAATTATGTAGATATCTAGTTGTTGTCTGATGCAGGCACTATGAGTGGTGTTCTATTATTTCTGCCAGTTAAGTGAGTTCTCGACTACATGAAGATCTGTTCAAAATATCTTTCAAAAAATTTCCACGAACCACCATTTTTTCCATGTAGAAAATAAAATAAACAGTATTACAACGTTTGGTACCTTGATGACGGAACCTTGGGGGGCAAAGTAGATACAGTACTTGGTGATTTTTCTTTTCTCCAAAACAAATTTCAAGAAATAGGTCTAAATCTAAATTACTCCAAATGCGAACTTTTTGTACCGGACAATACTGACAGACAAGACACACTTTCAAAATTCAATGCAATAGCCCCGGATATTAAATTAATTGATAAGGACTCTCTTTGTCTCCTTGGTTCCCCAATATATGAAAATTCATTTTCGAATTTTATACAGGACAAAATACAAAATTTCAATCATATTTCGGAAAGGCTGCTCCAAATTAACATGCACTCAGCCATTACAATCATTAGATATTGTTGTTTTGGCCCAAAATTAACATACTATTTGCGCGCTTCCACTCTATGGAAGCACACAAACCTTTTGGAACAACTTGACAAAATTATCAGACACACATTATCATCAATTTTAAATGTGGCCCTAGACGACCGAGCCTGGGTTCAGGCTACTCTTCCCATTCGCATGGGAGGGCTTGGCGTCCGCAAAATTTCTAGTATAAGTTTACCGGCCTTTATATCCTCCGTCCGTGGTACTGAGAAATTGACCAGGAAAATTCTCCCTTCCACACTGGTCAATTGCGAGGTACCATGCCTGGCTGAGGCTGTAGAGGCTTGGAAAATCACCTGCCCGAATATTGATCTACCCGTCAACCCATCCTCTCAGAGACAGTGGGATGAGCCGCTCTGCAGAGCTACACGGAATAATCTGATTAATACGTCAATTTCTTCTGCAGAGCGAGCGCGCCTTCTGGCTGTGGGCGAATGGGAGTCGGGTTTATGGCTTCTGGCACTTCCGTCGTCAAACATAGGCACCTTGTTTGATGACACCACTTTCCGGCTAGCTATTTGCTTGCGTTTGGGTGCTCCGTGCTGCTCTCCTCACCGCTGCCCATGTGGTGAAGCTGTCAGCAGCCTTGGACACCACGGCTTGTCATGTAGCCGCAGCGCCGGCCGTTTTGCACGGCATGCGAATATCAATGACATAATCCGTCGCGCTCTTGTTGCCGTCGGCGTTCCAGCCATATTAGAACCCAGTGGTCTGGTACGCGACGATGGCAAGAGACCAGACGGTATGTCGTTGTTCCCGTGGAAGATGGGTAGGTCTTTAGTATGGGACGCGACCTGTGTCGATACTCTTGCACCATCTCACCTTCCTAGCTCGGCGCGATGTGCTGGTTCCGCTGCTGCGGCTGCAGAGGACCTCAAACGGCGCAAATATAGTACCCTGGTGGGTAACTATACCTTTGAGCCGTTTGGGGTTGAAACCCTCGGGCCGTGGGGTCCAAGTGCTCATCTCCTATATAAGGATATCGCTAAGCGACTTGCTGACACTTCAGGTGACCCAAGGGCTGGTTTTTATTTTGGCCAAAAAGTAAGCATTGCCATACAACGTGGCAATGCTGCCAGCCTCTTGGGTACACTCCCGGTGGGCAGCGATGAGGAGTTTTTTGATGCAATTTTTTAAATATTTTTATTTATAGTAAGTGTATATATTAGGTAATAAGTTAGTTGTATGTTGTATATATATTTATTATTAAGTTATTGTAAAAAGTTATTTGTATTACAAACATAAAATCACAAAATAGGTATAATATACTATTGTTTATCGATGTAACACATGTCGATTAAGGAACCTCTTTATCTTCAGGAAGCCGTTAAAAATTAATTCAGTGTATTTATTTATCTATTTCATCCGAAAAACTTTAAAGAACATTGTCAAATCATAAATAAATTCAACCACATGAAAAAATGGCGACCACAAAAAATCTATTACGTTGTTATTCTCTTTGAATTAGGAATGAGAAAAAACGTTAATTGCGGTAAAGCTGTGTTTTGTAAAAATAACTAAATTAGCGGTACCCTATGTTGCTAGAGGTTGATTAGAATTTTATTGGAATCATCTTATTAAATTGCTTTAAGAGGACCGGGTATATCATATTAGAGGATTCTCTTTTATCATGCAGAAAAGTTTTATGTTACTCATTTGGCAATACATGAAAAGAAGGAAAGGAAGCTTTTGTCCTGCGGTGGAACACCACGAGATGAAATGGACAAAATAAAATATTGCTACATACAAAGTCGCCCATAAAATATGTAGACACAGTCGGGAAAAAGCCAAACAAATGATGATTCATTAACTATTTATTTCTATGATGGCGCTTTCCAAGTCTATTTTAAATTAAATATTATCGCGAAAGAATCAGTGTTACTTCAATGTTTTGTTTTGCGTACAGTTTTAACATTAACCTTGCTAGTATTTTTGCTCGTTATATCATTCGTCACACCTCGCATATGAGTAAATGAGCGAAACAAACTCTTGTAGTGTGACGGCTGACGAGTTTCCTCTCTACGTTTACATTAACATACACCTATATAATAATAATGACTATGTATTTGCCAAGGCACTATGACTGTTCGTCTTAGGACCAAATAATACTTATTAAGATGACGTCATTGTAAGTCAAACTGCCAAACGTCGGAACTACTCCACGCACCTTGATAAAAGTAGCCCAAAGCCTTTCTCGATAAATTGTCTATCTTATCTGAAGAGTCTGAAGACATTATGAGCTCTTTCAAACAAACAAATATAAATTGATAACCCAGACACCAAGAGTAAGTAATGTAATGCATAGACACACGTCACTGTTGAAACCGCAAAAATATTTTCACGTCTTTAGACGCAGGCATGAAGCACCTATAAGTTCGATAAGTACCGTTAAAGGAATTTTACTCCACATTCCAAGAACCGAAGTACCATTTGATTGCGCCAGCGTCGATCGCAACTCCAGTTTCTATTAATTATCAATTCAAATAGTTTCGTATCCTTTACATTTCACCATATTTTGAAGCAATCAATGCTTTATTATGGATTATAAGCAAGAAGTGAGATTACTAAACAATGAACAACAAATAGATGTTTCCTGGATGTCTGCTTCCTTGCTGTATTGGACTCAGTCAGATTGGTTCCGTACAAAATAATCCAGTCTTAATCATAGACACGTTTATCAATTGGGTCTTTCCTAGAGAATCAACTCATAAATGAATGTAGGCAATCAAGAATATCCTCAACCACCAAACCATCATCTGTTGTTACGCAGAGAATGAATATTTTTTCACTGTTCTTCTCGCTCATTGATTTCATTGTTGTTCTGTGGGCCGATTCCGGGGGCATTGCAATACCGAGCCGACCCGTGACGGGAGTGGAGCGAGCCTCGAACAGTCAGTTATATCAATCGATTAGGGAACTTTCAGATATAAAGCTGAAAATAAAAAATAACAGATACCTAAGTACTACTCTTTGATTTTAGCCGAAAGGCTGAAACAAAAAAAAGAAAATTCACAATACTCACCAGCATATTTTTGGAAAAAGATTTTGGTGTACTTAAGTTGTATTCATAGACCACAGAATTCTATTTTTTAGAATGTGAGTAAGAATTTACAAAAAAATATTTTCATGAGTTATTAAAAAGAATGTTTGACATTGTAGTAAACAATACAATTTCCACAAGATAATCTCGTACTATTTAATAACAGAGTAATTAGCAACAATTACATAACATTACTACATATATCAAGGAACCCTAAGCGCGGTATTATTTCGGAGCATCCTTGGCGGTCACGGTGGTGATCGCGTTAATACCATTACGTGTCCATTACCAACAAATACAAGACTATTATTTAAAAAAACTATAAATTTCAAAGCACTTACGACGCAATAAGAACTTGCTTTGTCATTGTCACCATGTTTTTTTGGAAAATTAAAATTGGTCTGACGTCAATCGGAAAATAAAAATGTTGTTTTTCTGATTTGTATTCACATTGTTATGTATTATTTAAAATACTTTGTTCAGGTGTTTACATTGCAATCCATGTAACGGCAAATTAAAGCAGATAATTTACATGAATTTTATTATTGCTACTGTCTTACCTTGATCTTCTAAATAAGCAAAATACATCAGACTAACCGTTGCCTAAACAATAAGATACATATTTCAGGTAGAAAACCTTCGAACAAGAAAGCTAAACATCCACCTTTAATAAATAACCTTTATAGAAGACTAGCTTCTGGCAGCGGTTTCACCCGCATCCCTTGGGAACTACTTCCCGTACCGGATAAAAAGTAGCCTATTGCCTTCCTCGATAAATGGGCTACCTAACACTGAAAGAAATTTTCAAATCGGACCAGTAGTTCCTGAGATTAGCGCGTTCAAACAAACAAACAAACTCTTCAGCTTTGTAATATTAGTATAGACTAGGCTTATTTACAAGATTACCTATTAAAAAAAAACATAAGAGGAGTATATAAGAGGGTACATAAAATGAGAATATATGAGAGTATATAAGGTGAATACATAAGATGAGTACATAAGAGAGTATAAGAGAGTACACAAGAGAGTACATAAGGAAGGAACATAAGGTGGGTAAATACGGGGAATGCATAAGGAAGTTCATAAGAGAACATAATTAAGTAGGTATATAAGGAAGTAGGTACATAAGAGGGTACATAAAATGAGAATATAAGAGAGTACATAAGAGAGTACATAAGAGAGTACATAAGAGAGTACATAAGAGTGTACATAAGAGTGTACATAAGAGAGTATATAGGTGAGTACATAAGAATGTACATAAGAGAGTACATAAGGGGAGTATATAAGGAAGTACGTAAAGGGAATACAAAAGGTAGTACATAAAAGGATATTAAAAAAAAAAATCTCGTCATAATAAAAGTAATTTTTCTTGCACTGATCATCAACAACATAATCGTACGACGCGATCATGACAAATGACGGCTCATTGTATCGGTCTGATTGAGCAGCTATTTCGGTAACAGTATGCTATGCCCTGATAATATCAGTGATTTACTTACGCTTGGCTATTACTAGTTTACGAGTAAACGTAATTGGTAATAAGCAACAGTGGTTCATTTTATTTTTATCATTATTTTTACTATAAATAATGTTGAAGTATCTGTTTTTTTTTTGGGTATAATTTAGGCGGTCACCAAAAATATTTTTAAGACTCTAAGCTGAGGCACTTCTTCCAGTCTGCTCCGATTTCCGGTATCTCGGTTCGCTTATTCAGGGTGATGGCGAAATAGATCGGACAGTTACGCACAGAATTAACGCAGGATGGATGAAATGGCGGCAGGTAACGGGAACAACTTGTGACCCTCGTATTCCCCTTAAACTTAAGGGGAAAATTTACAAGAGTATGGTCAGGCCTGCTGTCTTGTATGGATCAGAGTGCTGGCCCACAAAAGCGACGAATGAAAGACAATTGCATGCGGCAGAGATGAGAATGTTAAGAGGTATGTGTGGAGTTACGCGAATGGATAGAGTGAGGAATGAGTATATAAAGCTTTGGTTTCCTAGGAAAGCGGTGCCGTCATATAGCGACCGTAATACAGCGGTGAAAGACATCACCAGAGCGTTGTCTATATAAACAAAATGGGACGGTTTCCTAGAGAGCGGTAGCTGACGCCGTAACTTCAAAAAGCGGTGCCGCCGTTTGCATGACGGCCGTCTTGACGGTGTCAGATAGTTTGGTGAACGTTTTATTGAAAGCGGTGAAGCTTTTTTTAATAGGTATTTGTGTTTTTTTTTCGGAACAACGTCAAAAATTTGTTACAACTCTTGGAGCAGCGAGGACGACGAAATTTTAATAGATTTCGTTCGAAACCACGAAGGCAATATCTAACATAAAAAGTAAAGATTATAGAAAAGTCAACTAAAACAGAATTGGTGTTGTGAAATTTGAGAAATATTAAATAAAACAGGTTAATAAGTATGATACAACTAACAAAAAGTTCATGACGGTGTGTTAAAACAGCCGTGGAACTTTCCACATGTAATCACCGTAAAGACGACCGTCTATTTGCGTCCGTAATAAGACGGCCGCTATATGACGGCACCGCTTTCCTAGGAAACCCAAGCTTTAGAGGAAGTTTGAAAGTAGCGCCGGTATCAGAAAAACTGCGTGGAAACCGGCTGTCGTGGTATGGGCATGTGATGCGGAGGAATGAGAGTCATGTTGTGAGGAAGGTAATGAGTATGAACGTGGACGGATATAGTGGAAGAGGAAGACCAAAGAAACGATGGATAGATTGTGTGAAAGTAGATATGGTAAGAAAGAATGTTACTTGTGAGATGACGGCAGATAGAAGCGTATGGAAGAAGAAAACATGCTGCGCCGACCCCAAATAAAATTGGGATAAGGGCAGGAGGATGATGAACTCCAAAAAAATTAAATTGACATTATTAAAAGGGCACTAAAGTATATAATGTTATGATCCAAAAAAAAAAAAAAATAACATCAGAAAAATCCCAAATCTCGCACAAATATTATTTTTGGTTCCCAAAATGGATTAATGGTCACCAAATTCTATCCAACTAAAAGATTAATATTACTACCAAAAAGTTAGTGACGAAAACGAATCGCTGCAAAACCGACTCCACGTAGTCTTGTCTGCCCTACCCCTAGAGTGCAATTCAAAACCGCGTAGGCGCGGAGGGGCGAGGCGGCCTGCGAGCTGAGGCGCAGGTAGTTTTAAGGCTCGCCGCTGCGGCTGAGGCTGGCCGGCGGAGCCGGCCAGCAAGCCGAAGCTGCGGTGGTGAGCGTGAAAACCATCTGCGACGATAAGCTCGCATGGGACCGCCGGAGCCGTGACAGAAGCCATGCTTGCTGCATGTTGCGTGCTTACATTTTAAACGCACTGAGTTACACACAAATTCATATAACAATAAATAAGCGACGTACGTTTGGGAACCCTAGTACATTAATTGGTATTTGGGAAATATTCTAGCGATCGTTAACTTTTTTAGTCTAACAAAAATGACCAAATTAGGAGTCATGGTATTACATAATTGGTAACATCTAAGTGGTGACAATATATAATATTTGGTCTAAAGTGTATTTTATAGGCGTCCATATATTTTTTTAGTAGTCAATAATACGAAAAAATGGTTTTATCTAATAATTATTTTGGAAACGTTATTTGGTGACCATTTATCCATTTTGGTAACCGTTTAGAATTTTTTGGTAGTAAAATAGGTACTTTTTTGGGTGGTGTTTAAACACAAGCTTTTTTTTTACTGGATTAATTTAAATTCGACTTGGTTTTTTTATCGAGAATACTTTGGTTGTATATATCCTATGGAATGTTTTCTATATCAGAGAGATGATGTTGTAACCATTATTAGTATCTAGCAGTTTACGTTAGGAAAAGATTCTGCCCACCAAAAAAAACATGTTAAAAGAAAGCAACAGCAGCTTCTGAATAACAAAGTGCTACCTATAAAATAAAGTATCAACTAAAGATATTATCTCCACATAAAATAGTGCTATCTACTGTTGGCAACAGAAAATAACTCCTTCCTGTTAGGAAACTGATATGCGTACGTGTAATTATATTGTTTTTACGTTGAATATTAATTGGTTAATTATCAATACGGTAGCAATGGCTTGCAAGAAACTTTCTCACCGCTGCACTGTAACTGCAACATTCTTGTGATGGATTCATGTAATGTCCGGAAATCAGGCCACGTTTTTATTTGTTTTATTTAATTACCTATATATTTTAATCAAATCACTTTATTTGTTAACACGAGTATGAGGTTATAAGTCTTGTTTTTCATGTTAGATCATATAATGATAGTTCTAATTGAATCTAGGATTTTGTTTTGAGAATCAAAATATAGTATGCGAAATATTATCCTTGTGTATCATAATCCAAAAAGGTAATTAAATAACAGCTTTAAAGCTTGAATAATTTGTACACGAATGTTTAACCGCAAAGTCTATGTTATTTCTTAGGCTCTAAATTATTAGGTATCTGTTAACCTCATTTAAATCGGTTCAGCAGTGACATCTTAAAACCTGGACAGTCACACATACATAAAGATAGGCATTTACAATATTATTATTCTCATAATATGTCCTACTTATAAACATACCGATTCCCACCGATAGTTCACAGTGTTCACAATTTATTACAAATTACTTCCTCGGCCGGTGTTTAGCGTCGTTTAATTCACAAATCACGCATTACGAGCATTTCCCTTTCCGAAATATAAGGCCGATGACACGGGATGTCTAATGTTGGGAATTTATTAATAAATAATATACTGGGAATTAGGCTTTGAACTTGCTTTTATAACAGGTGGATCAAAGGTGATAAGTCGGCGCTACTATTATAAATTTGTAAGGAACCTTTTCTATAGTATTGCCGCCGTTTAACTCATTCTGGGGAAACTACTTCCCGTACCAATTCAAATAAAATTCATATAGCATTCGCAATTATCATAGTTTTGTATCAGTAACAAAACATTAGATTCAGTAGACAAACTCTATTAATTTTAAGATAGTAAACAAAAATATTTTGAACTAGTTCCACAGGTTCCTTACAAGACTTCTCCTTACAATAATATTCTATATAGATTCCAACAAATATACTAAGTACTGCAGTCATTGATGTACTCTATTCTCAGAAACTTAACCGACCGTGTGAATGAAGAGTATTAGCGCCACGAAGTCGTAAGAATGAATGTGTTCTACGATACATCGATTCGAAGAACGGCGATCGATTGCATTCATGATCGATTATATTTATGAGTTATGATTCTTGCCGTATGGAGGAAAGCTTATAAGTATATTGTCGATAGAAAATACCATGATTTTCTGAGAATGTTTGTAGTCAACGCTCCTTTTGGGATCTTTCCCTTAATACAGTCCAGTAACTAGCAAGATGAGCAATTTAATCTACTTACAATCTTCATCTTAATCTAACAATCTCTATAATATGAACGATTGCATTCTCTCATAACATTTCAACTTCACATTATCAAAACAATGCTACTGATCTATTTGTTGCGATAGTATCGAGTGATCGAGTAGCTCTTACGTCATCGCTCGTGCTTCCTCGCGGCGACGCGTAATCGATTCGTATCGATATGGACCGATTCGCGGTGAAATTGAGTGTTATTGAGTCGGAGTTAGTCATGCGAGCCTCTTGTGAGCACATGCCTCTCTCCTGGAGGGATATCAGGAGGGGAACATACTCCATAATCATAGCCTTTTATTTTCCCACTAAGTATAGGGCACAGGTCTTTCTCTCAGAGAAGGAATATACCTATGCGTCAATCACTACGGTTGCTCAATGCGGGTTAGTGATTCCAGACCAGACTTTATAATCCAGGATTTATCATGATCTTTTTCCAGCCAAGGTATGACAAATCTACAAATAGTCTTAAGGCGAGGTCCCACCAAAGTTAGATACCAAATAGATAGCAGTTTAAATGTAGCACGCAATTGGTTACTATTTGCTATACCGAGTAGACCAGAAAAACATGTGGAATAATCTAGCCTTTAGTCAATACCTACAGTTATTATGAACCCACTACTTCTGCTTACACGCTCTTGCAATAGTTTCCAGAGCCAGGAAGCTAGAACAACGATGACTACAGACGAGGAAGATTATTATGATCTAGAAATAGCCACTACTTTATTATTGTGATTATGAGTCAACAGCGCAAGAGGGAAATGGACTATTGTGGTAACTTGCTTCGTACGTATGTATGAAATTGTGAGGTAGATAATTGATTTAAAGCGGGAATAGTAATTTGAGCGAGTAATTTGAGCATCTTCAGAACGTTACTGGTACGGCTGCAGGACTGTTCAAAATATCTACTGAGGCCCTGGTATACAAAGGACTCCTGAAGAAACTGATAAAATTAAAACTGTAAAAGTCTAACGCCCCCTCCCGCTGCACCTACTGCGTAGTGGGATATGGGAAATTCCATCTCCAAAGAAAAATTTACCCTGACCTTACAAAATTTAGAAAAATACTCATATCCAGATATCGTAATCCACATAAATATTCATATTCAGATACCATAATCCATACAGCAAGTACTAAACTCGTAAATAATGTACCAATACCAGTTGCACCAAAGCCCTCACGGATCGAAGGTGCGGTGTCACACGCGACCGCGCGCGCACAAAAGGATAGCCGCGCTACCGGCGCACGCGCGTCTCATTCAAATGATCGTAAACGCTTATAAATGAAGATAGATGTTAGTATTATGGGTTCCGTTTAGAGAGGAAGGATTGACGAATAGAATTTTAGTGGTAGTAATTAACGTGGTAATTAGAGGTACCTACACAATGCTTTACCAGGAATAGACGTACCTATGTATGTACCTATTTTATATAAAAATATGTAAAATGTTTTTTAACAGTAACTCGTTTTTCATAGCATTAATCCTTTCCCGATAGAAAGTACAAAATGTAAGTCAGACGAAATTACTTTTGCATTAATAATATTTCCTTTCGTATTCATATTTAAGAAAAGCAACTTACCGGGAAATATTTTAATACTATTATTTGTATCCTACACATATGACATACATTGTAAAGGATCCAGGAACAAAACTACATATTCATTCTGCAGAGTAACAAATAAAACAATGCGGAGGTCAAACATATGCGCCCGCGCAAACTGAAGAAAATATTTTCACACTTCGCTGCGCACGGACCGTGTTTACTTTGAGTTTTGTTGGTTTTAGTCAGAACGTATTTAAGAGGTTCATCTTTGTTCATCATTATTGAAAAAAAAACGTTAATACCATTTTGGACTGAGACAAGTAGAAAAAATCTGGGTGTACTTCGTTCTAAAGAAAAAAAAAACTCATTTTTGGGAGGTTGGTTAAAAAGCCGATAAGCGTTTGAAGCTGTTACGAAAATTATAGATGTGACGAGATCTTGATTCCGATTCACCAGATCAATCGATTTAGATCAACATAGAACTATTATGATTTAGGGAAATTTAGGTTTTCATAGAACTATTATATCGAGGAATTTAGGCCGGCGCCTTGTTACGACTTCAGGGAACTTTCTCTGTGTATTATATCATAACGGGTGCAGATCCGGTGTGAATAAATCAATCATATATTATCTGAACTGGCTCTTTCATAAGCGGTTTTCCGCGGTTTCGCTTGTATCCTGTGGGATTTCTAGTGATTAAAATTAGTTCAACGGTTTTATAGAATTTTCCCCGCACCCGGATATGTACCGGATAGGACTTAGGACTAGCTGTTGCTGTATATCAAACAAAATGTATTTAAATTGGTTCTTAAAGTAGTTTTGACATCAAAGCCCGAAAGATAGGTAGATACAATTTTTCTCGAATCTTTGTGAAGCTCAATTTGTGACAATTTTTTAACTCACGCAGTGTCGAGGTACACAGTACAAAGTCATCATTACGGTGTGCAGCACGCGTGAAGAGGAGTGGCAGACCAGTCCACTGTGACGGCTGCCGACATCTTGTTGTGACTTATTAAAACAATATTAAAGAACAATATGGAAAATACAGACACGTAACCTCAAGCAAAACCACTGATGAACACTTTAACAAGAATGATTGGCGTTTAAACACATAACCAAGTTACACACTTAAATCTAGACTATTAACTACTTGAAACATCATTCCAGCTAATTAGTACATCAATCAGAACTGACAGACATAATTGTAATCGTAACTCATAAGTAGATATTCAAGTAAAAAAAAACTTAAGTCAAAACGTAACGCAAGTAAAAATTACACGTTCGTAACCAATTTAATATCTAGCGAGGAAATTGAATAACATATAATTAAACAATGATTAATCATACGATCGAATCTCCCGCACCACTGCGCATGCGCGATGGTATCGTAACTCGCAAGATGGCGCCCACAATGGCGGGCTGTCATTGAATTGTTGTAAAACTGACAGATTTTCCTGAACTGATCTTATCGTAGCTAATTAATTCTCAAGGATTTTGATCTTAATAAGCTCATTCGTTTATATAAATGTGTGACTAATAAAGATATGAAATTCACGCAAGTTAAAAAAATTAAATTTATTTTCCTCGTGCTAGGTGATTGTCTGCACTGCACTACACTTAAAAGTACTGAAAGGAAACTGACACACGTTAGAAAAAATACGTAATTGCTGTCCTACTCATCGATGAAAATGCTACGCTACTTTTTACCCTGTACCGCAAAGTAGGCACGTAAAGAGCGTAAAACAGAAGTGAAAAACTTTTGTATTGTAACTTTTCAATTGCGACATATTATTCCTATTACGTGCTTTGTTCGAAGATCTTGTGGACTACACATTAGTAGGTATGATAGAAATCAATTCTATCTGCCCACATCACTACGTTTCATTATATGATACAAAGAACAAAGGTCGAATGATGTGCTTATAATTATCGACTATCAATCAGTCTAAAGGGCTTTCCATCGCCCACAAACAGTCATACATTACCGCTTATTGTAGCAGTTGTATTAATGTCTGTAGTGACAAACCAGCAATGTATAACGTATAGAAATAGGTCGCGCCTACATGGAGTTTTAATAGTTCGTTTATGGCGCCATTAGCACCTACGCTTTTGAGTTGAAGAACCTTTAATCTTATTGTTTGTGGTTTATTATTGTTTTTCATTGGTTTTGTTTTTATTTTGATGCCTGTTAAGATAATAGCGAAGATTTGTTTGTGAAAAGTTTAACTGATGGGTCTTTAAGGAGCTTTTATAAAATGTTTTTCACAAAGCTTGATATTATTGAAGAAACTATTTTCGCACCAGAAAAAATGCATGTATAAAGATTTGATTCAACCGGTACAGCCATTCCCAATAATATTTTACTTTGTAAGGATAGTGTTAAGAGAGTAATTCCTAGTATTCACTTCAACTTCCCACCTACTTGGAATTTAATACATACTTCATTCTTATACATCCTAATAAAGTCTTACAAATAAACTTCAGCAGACTTCAAAGTAGAAGTTCGTGCAACAATTGGGTTTAAATAAACTGTTACGTGTAAGGAAACGCACATTTAGCTTAGTGGAGCAAAACATCCTGAGTACTAAGTATGGTGGTTTATGGTAAAACACGAGGAATCTATGGACGGTTATGCCGTGTAGGCGTGGTGTAGGTCCTCAAAAGTAAAATTACTGAATCGAGTGTGATGGATTAATGGAAAAAAAATATGTCAAAACTTATAGTGCCTTTGTTCCCATAATTGTAATCTCTAATATTATAAAGCTGACAAGCTTGTGTGTTTGTATTCTTATATGCATCAATAACTCATCCATCCTCCGAGCCTTTTTCCCAAACTACGTTGGGGTCGGCTTCCAGTCTAACCGGATGTAGCTGAGTACCAGTGCTTTACAAGGAGCGACTGCCCTATCTGACCCCCTCAACCCAGTTACCTGGGCAACCCAATACCCTTTGGTTAGACTGGTGTCAGACTTACTGGCTTCTGACTACCCGTAACGACTGCCAAGGATGTTCAATGACAGCCGGGACCTACAGTTTAACGCATCAATAACTACAACTCTGATTTATTAAAATATTTGGTCGAGGAAGGTTATTAGCTACCGTAGTTCTGACTGAACGCGGGAGAAACCATTGGCGAAAGCTAGTCAATTAACACAGTTTCAATTTCTTGCTGTACACACATTGGCGGCAATTTGACCTGACGTTATCATCAATTATTGACGTTTTAACATTGGCTCACTGTTAATGTACTTAAACCATGGCAAAGGGAATGGGAACGTTCTGCGTAGGACGGGGTCAATGCACTTCAATTGGCAATATTTACTGAACGTGCCAAGGGATTTTAAACAGACCAGGTATGTGGCTACTTTTGTATATTGGTTATAAAAGAATTTGTTTATTATTGTTATCCGAATGTAAAAGGATTTAGAGCAATCTGCCCTTATTTTGAACAATTCGAAAACGTAGCAATTCTTTATTCAAAGTTCTTGCATTGAAAATAAACCGGCCAAGTGCGAGTCGGACTCGCGCACCGAGGGTTCCGCCAACCGTTCAGGATCTGGAAACCCTGAGAAATCGAGGGCAACTCTTGAATATTGTAGGCACGCATCGAGTCACTACTAATGGGATCTTTTATTTTTGAGGGATTAATCACCTAACGAGCAACAATTTCAGTTTTTTTTCGAAACTGCCTGAAGAGTTGTAAGTGTCGAATTGTAACAACGACTGCTAGAGAGTAGGATTCGGTAGAAACGTAAACGTGTCATCAGGTCAGATCCTGACCTGATGACATTGGAAATAAACGGCGAGTATACTCTTTCACTACAAAGAAATGATTTCTCAAATCCGGCAAACTTGGTCGTTTAAATTCCCCATTGAAATGAGGAAAATATTTGATGTTTACACCTGATTTTCTCTAGATTCCCATGGTTCACATTGATGCGACTAATGCCATAGTAAATCAGAGCCTTTATCATTATACTGTGCTATATATCGTTCGTATCCGCCGTGGGTATGGTTTCCATACTAAGGTGCCCAATGACCTTTGAACGATTTAAAATTTTTCACAGTTTAGAGGCAATTATATTTAAGAAGTGTTTGATATGAATTTCAACTTTAATATCTCTACGCGTTCATGTGAAAAAAAGTAGGTAGTAAGTTTATAATTATTAAAAAAATATTTTATATCATGTAAGCAAAAATAATATTTTATGTAACTTCAAATTTATCATTTTTGCAATTTTTCCTTTATCTGTACTATATAATGTTGCTTCGTGCCGAATTTCAAGATTCTGAGTTCACGGGAAGTACCTTGTAGGTTTTGATTCCCTAGCGTGTGACGGAAATTCGTCTAAGGTGTCGGTATAACTGCTGTATCTTTTGATCGCGTTAACTTAGAAGTTTGATTTTTTCACTGCCTAAAGGGACAATAGACTTAGGTATTTGGTATAAATTTCAATTTGATACCTTTATTCGTTCGTGAGAAATAAGGTAGTAAGTTTCATTTTATTAAAATATTTTTTTTTATATTATACAACTAAAAAAATGAGATTTTCGGAATTTTTCCTATATTTGCATTATATGATAATGCTTCATGCCAAATTTCAAGACTCTGATTGGTTTTGATTCCTTTGCGAGTGTCGAAAATTTGTTGAAAATATCGACATAATCGGCTGTATCGTTTGATTGGCTTGGCTTAGAAGTTTGATATTTTCACAGCTTAAAGGGACAATAGACCTGAGTATTCCATTCCAATTTCAGCTAGAAACGTCCACGCGTTCTCGAGATAAAGGGTCTTGACAGACAGACAGACAGACAGACAGACAGACAGACGGACAACAAAGTGATCCTATAAGGGTTCCGTTTTTTCCTTTTGAGGTACGGAACCCTAAAAACCGTATCAATTACATAACATTGAAACAATCGTACAATATTCGGGTAGGTAGGTATTTGGCTCAATCAAAACAGTTTTTCCACAAACAAACGAGATTGTATCCCTTATCCTACTACAAAAATCCTAGTGTTTATTTAGGCGCAAAAACATTGTTATATCGATAGAAGCCTCCTTTTCGAAAAAACAAGTCATGCTATTAAGCACAATAAGTAAACGCGAACACCAGACTGACCAAGGTGACACAATAATTGGCACGAGCGAACTTTCCTACAATAACATATTTTTACAAACAGCTGTGCGCCTGCGCAGAGCACGTGTCAAGGCAAGCTTGCTGCCACTACACGATGTTATTTATTATTGGTATTATTACTCATATAAGACATTACAATTATGGAAACCGAAAAATTATATCTCTCGGAATATTTTTGCATATACATACATATACATATATGTTATTTTCTGTGTTACACGGGTCTTATTGGGGTCATTCTCTTTTGCAATCTACAGAATTCAACAATTTATAAGACGATGAAAAGTCTGAAAAATAGTTTAACCTAATCGACCAAATATCGGCTTATAACTATAACATACGTCACTAGATTTCGGATAAAATTGTTAAATATTTTTCAGATAAAACACGTCAGGTCAGTAAAGCAAGTAATTAAGTAACTTGTGTGACCTCAATACACTCAAAAAAGTTGGACACATTTTTAAAATATCCTGTAAAATAAAACAAGCATGAAAACGTATTAAAACATAAATGGCCAAACAAACCATTTCAAACGTTCGATATTGAAATACGAACTCGTTTGAAATTCGAACCGGTGGAATCCGCGCGCTTTCCTAATTGCTCTGAAAATAGAGCGACGCACGCGCACCGCGAAACTCTTGAAACGCCACCTGGACTAGGGCGGATATGCGTTTGATTTTCATCGGGACTTTTTTCTAATGGCTTGTGTTAATTTTGAATAACATTACGTTATTAGATAAATATCTTAATGTTCAGCTTCTTTTACAACTCACCTTGAATAAAACAAATGTAATAGAGAGACATTTTAATTTAGACAATAAATACTATGTAGTTGTTTACTAGAGAAGGAATCATACCTTAACCATGCATTTATCTTTAGAAATCCTAAAACCTGGTCACCCTAATCCCCCTCAAGCGGAAGCACAGGAAACAATAAACTCGTAATATTTCATACACAGCCGCCTGCGCCCGCGCAGTCACGTTCAATCACTATATTAACTTCGTTTAACGCCCCTGCTTCAAATGGCATCTATTTTGGGGCAATTTGAAGCTATTTCACGCATCTGACTCTTCATAATTTCTGATATAATTGACGTTTATGTCACAGTTTCGGCTTACTTACCCCCCGGGATGCAGGATGGGGTGCCATCAAAATCGTCACGCCTTCTTTCCCGTTTCCTACAAAGTGAAAGAAAGTACTAAAGGACAGCAAGGAGTAAAGTTTACAACTAAAAAATTTTAACATTTCTGTGGATGTTAGTTGTGGTAATAAAGTTCTTTCTAATTAGATAAAAGATATCGGTGGTATATCTGTTCCGAAGTTTGTAACGATTGTGAACATGCTATTGCATGAAAAAATATTTTCATTAATATAAATTGTATCTACAACTGTTTCTAAATTCAAAACATGTCCCTAAAAGTAGAGACACAACAGACCTCGCTATACTAAAACAAAGCTGATGAAATAGCAATCACTGCTGATTAGATGTAATGGCAAGTAATCAAATTGTTACCGGTAACAATGTAACTGTGAAAACCGTGTTATTTTCGTAACTATTGTCGCAAATAACTATGTCGTATCATGTTATACTTTTCTTTTATTCTATTGACATACCTATACCTATCTGATGTCTCGCTTTGGTAACTTATTTATTATATTTTAAAAAGGTACCTACAATTTCTTTAACCTCTAATTAAAGGTACAATTTCTTTAATTAAGTAAATGACCATATACAAATTATTTCATTAATCATAAGTTCATTTATGGACCTTGTAAAAGCTGGTTTTCCGTAAAAAGAATTTCTAGTGCCTTATAAGTTTATATGCAAGTTTTGACACTTATATTTTAACTTTTATTAATGCCTTGAGCTAGAAATACTTACTTTTAATTTAAATTTTACTCTGATACCCCTTGATAAAACTGCTTTTCAGAGTTTCTGGGCCCTGACTACACATTATATTGACGGCATATTATATTAAAAGAAAAGTCTATATTTAACTATCGAATAGCAGAAAATGTTGCACCTTTCAGTATACTGTATAGTGGTGTACTCTCATCCGTGCACGTGGTTCCGTACGTGACGTCCGGTTTTGTTACGCCTCTACGTAATATCCATAATAACTCACCGTAAACACAGGTTTCAAAGATGTTATCATCGCACCTAGAATTCGAACCTTAAAATTTACAGGATAAGGTTCGATTTGGTGTGCATTAAAAGGAGTAAGTAATCAAAATTCCGATAATGTTTTAGGGTTCATAAAATTAGTTTATAAAGGTGTTATGCAGTTTTATTAAGTCGTTTTGGATAAAATTGATAGAAAGGTTTACGTAATTTCATGTATAAATTATGTAAGTAAAAGATTCATGTGTACTTAAACAATTTAATGATCTGTTCTTTTGCTACTAAATCTAACTTAATTAATATACCTAGTCATCTTTAATAGATTTTTTAACAACTAAGCAAAGCTAAATGTTTTGCCAACCGTTTCCTACATAACACAAAACAAACATATATTTGGTAAGAAAAGCTAAATTACTCAAGTAACGAGAACAAGCGATCGTATGCCACATATTCTCGTAAATGTAAAATGGATCCTTCACACCTGCGCCTGCGCTTGTTAAAACACAAACTCTGTGGGAATTGTTCTAAATATGGCTTCGGTATGTGAACCTGTGGTTTCGTAAGCCAGCTTTGATTGGTTGGTATCGAAGGACCAAAATTCCAATAATTTTATGTGTCAGCTGATCATTTCAGGATGCATTGAGCAGTTTTTCAGGTCTGTAGCCTAATAAATATTCTACCACTGAAACTACTGAAATTCATGTAGCTCACTCTAATTTACCCGACTACCTAAGCAACTTACAATACTTAATTATAACAATAGTTCTTTTTCATAATCATAAAACTATCTACAAATGTATTTTGTAAATTATTTTACACAAGAAACTGAAATACTCTAAAAATAAAACCCTCGAAAGGAGTTATTCCCAATTTGTCATTAGTACCGATTGGTCACCAACTATTTTTTCCATACACCAAATCCCGATTGGTCATTCGAGCAAAATAAATAATTTAATATTTAAATTTTGAGTTCCGATTCGTCACCCGCATAAAATTTCACGTATCAGAGTACCGTCAGAAATAAAAGTGTTAGAAGAAATTTTAAATGAAAAACTTCAATGTAGGTAAAGGTTTTAATAGCTCTCATATAAATATAATAAAATTTACATTAAAATGCAGGTGAAGACAACATACAATATGCCCATTAAAAATGTGACTCGATACTTTTTGTACCGGTAACAAAAGTACCAGGGGCTCATAACTAGCAGAGATTGTATACATAAAAAAAAATATTCATAAACTAGCCGTTCCCCGCGGTTTTACCCGCGTCCCGATGTATTTTTTGCCGCCCTGGTACATGGTGAGCAGTAGCGTCTACACTTGGTATTGGTATACTCATATAAGTTATGCTACCCTGGTACATGGTGAGCAGTTGCATCGAAATTTCGTTATTGGTATACTTATACTCCGGTGAATTATGCTGTCCTTGTACTTTACTTTTGTGGTTCTGCGGCATTCCGTAAGTTGGTTTTTGTCTAATCACTCCCGTCCCGGGAATGTTACTCGCAATTTTTCCTTATTTGCTCACCGTTTAGACCTACCCTGGACTACGACAAACATTTTAAAACCAAAATCAGCTCAATCGGCCCAGCCGTTCCCGAGTTTTAATCAGACTAACGAACAACAATTCATTTTTATTTATATAGATATAAAATTTAATTAACAAAAATAATTTGAATGTAGTCTGCAGTTGTGTTGTACATACTGCAGTTTTTCTTTTAAATTGGTCCTTGTTCGGCTAAACAGAACGTTTCAGTTCAATTATCTTCTTAAACTTCTTGTTCTTACTATCCATACACTTCTTCCTCCGAGCCTTTTTCCCAAACTGTGTTGGGGTCGGCTTCCAGTCTAACCGGATATAGCTGAGTACCAGTGCTTTACTATCCATACACAATTGAGAAAATATATTTATTTTATTTATGTATACCTATGTGCTTAAGTTTTGGTCACAAGTCACATACACTTCCAGGGCACTCAATAACCAACTAATAATGCATTTACATCACATGTTTTTTTTGCTAATACCGATAATAGTAAATAGTTACTTACACAAAACAATAGAAACCGGACCATACTTTGCCCCTTCTATATTTTGTCTCTTTCTAGAAAATAAAAGGCTTCTGTTTTATTACCTGATTTTATATATAAATAAGTTATACCGGGATTTTCAAAAAATTGGTTCACATACATAAAATACAATTCATCGACATGGTGTAAATTGGTATGTTTATCTATAATTAGGAAAAAAACGTAAAATCCCGACACTCTTGACTGCTATACTCCTGTAAGTTATGCGGTCCTAGTACACGGTGGGCAGTCCCATGGACACTCGTTGATTGGTATATTACTCATCTGATTTATGCGATCCTGCTATTTTGGTTTTGGCCGTGCGTTGTGTGACGCCGTTGAAATCGCGATTTTATTAATAGCGTCTTGCCAGAATCGGAAAAAAACATAACCAACATAAATAAAAAAAACATATTACAATATTGTAAAGCTTATCTTGTTGACAGTACTTTTTACAAAATAAAGTACGGATGACCAATTGGGACTAAGCAAAATAAAATATTTTATTGAATGACAAACTGGGACACGTTTTTTATGGATGCCAAATCACTAAAATGACATATACATAACTCCTCGAAAGCTTTCGTCAAATTACAAGAACAATACAGTCTTAACTCAATCTTAACTCATAATGTGCACCTGTTTCTAAAATCTAACAAAAACTTGTAATATTTAACATTATTTCTTAAAGCAATATTGATGCAACTCTTTGTCCTGGCCATCTCGTGTGAAAACAGCTGAAGATTATCATAAAGTCACATACTATGACAACATACTTTAACTAATAACTTAATAATATGATGTAACGAATATTAAAGACATAGAGATAGGTGCAGTTGATAAAATATGTTTAATAACACTATTGTTATATTATCGCGATGCAACTGGTTATCCGATTAATGAGCGTGATTAGCGCTTTTAGACATTTGCTAATCTAAACTGAAATAAAAATTGTTTCAAGTATGTATGTACATACTTAGTATAGTACGCTCAGATAATTGTGAAATTAATACTTAAGGTTTATGAAGTTTGGAACCCTTTGTGAAAATAAAGCTTTTCATGGGGCTTGTTGCGAGTCCTTGTTATTATGGTGTAAGTTAATGTTGTTATTTTCATGAAAATTATTATTTTTTTTTTTTCAAAATGTGTCATTTTGTTTGCTGTTTTGCAACAGGATCCAAGAGTCAATAGTGTAGCAAATACACGATACCTAGAGTAAATTGGCGATAATGATAATCTGGGACTAATATGAGCAAAAATTGCACCAGTCTAACTAAATAGCATAGCAACCATATAGCATGTCATGCTCATAAACGACGTTAGATCCACCCAAAGTAAATAAATCTTTACAGGTAAACTATCCTCACATCATAATCACATTTTTTTTCTCTTTTTTACATTTCTCACCTCATGGTATTATTACCTCAAAACCTATAATGGTTACAGGGCTACCCATCAGCTGAGCCCGTGGGAGAGAGACCCGACAATTGGGTGCAGCCTGCAATGCTGACCGCAACACAACCTGTTCTCGCGACATCTGATGCGTTCCGTTTGTGGCCTCCAGATAAGACCCCATCGGGAAAGTGTTGTATAATCTTACGAGGAGATTTTGTTCAAGTAGCTAAACAAAGCAGTTTATAAAAATAATGCATGCGTTTAAACATATAGAACAACATTTTTCATTATTTAGCAAAAGCAGTAGAAGAATAAATAGGTACAACTGCTATACCTTATGGACTATTTTTAAAGTCTATCATGGATTTGGTATAATTTACCAATATGTTTCGTTAAACACAGTTTATTCACCTAGCCCAGTGTGGAGCAAACGTTTCGCTCGACCGCCCGCGGGACGCCGTCTCATCTCGCCGGTGGGAATCTCCCGAGACGTAACCCGTGATCCTTGTTAACAAGGCCATGGTGAATAATGTGACATAATATTTGAAGATAATAAAGGTATATTTAAAAACTAGCTTCTGCCAGCGGTTTCACCCGCATCCCGTGGAAACTACTTCCCGTACCGGGATAAAAAGTAGCCTTCCTCGATATATGGGCTATCTAACACTGAAAGAAATTTTCAAATCGGACCAGTAGTTCCTGAGATTAGCGCGTTCAAACAAACAAACTCTTCGGCTTTATAATATTAGTATAGATAAGTTTGCCTTTATCGACTTAGTGAACATTGTCATTCAACATTATGGTACATATCTACGTTATGATGACCCTTTAGCAACCAGTAGGTTTAACGTTGTATAAATAATCGAGGTTTGCACATGACATGCAAACAAGCTAGATCAACTTATTCCTCCAAGCTAAAAATTAACAGAGTATGACGAAAGCACAATAACTGTTAACATACGAGTCGTATGTGTCTCATTCCAAACTTCTTTCAACGACTATAAGTCTTTGCAAGCCAGTGTCCAGTGAGAACCTACTAGTTCTCCTCTCATCAATGGGGCCGTGACGAAGAATGTGACACACAACACTGGGAGACTCATGGGAACAGATTCGGTTACATGGGGTCAACAGCAATCGATCTGACGAGTGTAGGTAGCTATTGGGTGTCAAATAATCGATTCAGCTCAGGATAGGATTTCGTCCTGATCTCGTTTAGAAGTTAATTTGGTTCATGATTGTTAGTTGTACGAATTGAAACATGAGAAAAATGATGGGATGTTTCTTGCACAGGAAGGATAGACGATAGATTTTTGAAGAGTAGTCTAAAATAAGTTATCAATCCAATTTTCCAAAAACATTTTTGCGCAAACGACTGTACACCAGATCAAAGAATCTCGTCTAAGTTACACCAAGACAGGTTGTTATGATCTAACTATGTGGATAATCTGCTTATTAATCAAGGAAAAGAACCATAAAGGAAATAGCAAAGCCTACGACATTTGGAAACTGCATGCAATCCCGACATATTTCGACATTACTGTTGAAACAATTTGGAAGAGGCAGACATACATTTAGCAACTTTGTGGGAAGGTAGCTCATACACAATTATTATTTAAACACCTTAATTGCAAGTTTAGCTGTAAGAGCGGAGATGCTGATCTTTTTGTAACAGTAGGCGAACAATAACAGCAGATTGCTCTATAGAAATGAGCAGAAACCTAACAATGGTTGCTTTACATTGTAATGTAGATCTTTTCGCAATTAATAGTTGAAAATCGAAAAATACGTCCATATCGGCGCCGTGAATAAAGGTAAACTAGTCTATTAGAAGGTATACAAACAGCAAGGAGTGGTTCTTATAAAAGAGTATAATAGTATTTAATACATAGATTTTATTGTAAAAAGACAGCATACCTACACACCTGCCCGCCTCTGAATCGAAAGCAGTCCTCTTTTTCCGATTTGTGATGACTCTGTGAAATGAAGTCTTAATTAAGCATTGTACTTAACTCCAAAAAATAACACAGATTACCCCAAAACCGTCGAACATTGAGTTCGTTCCCACCGAGACAATGGACCCGAATTAGCTTCGGCCGCACAACCAGCAACACAAGTCTGCAAGGTCGTGAAGAAAACAAATGCCGTTTATAATTCACAATGATGCCATTGCTGTGCTTGATTTTATTGATCAGAAGGTGACTTTCTGGGGAAGCTAGTCCTACAGTGGAACCCTATGGTGGGCCAACAAACCCACAGAACCCCATATCCAAAACAAATAGCTGACAGAAATCAACTAATATTTATAGAAAGTATGTCAAGTTTATCAATTCATCAGAGAAATGAGTTTGATTTTCATTTAGGACATAAGTTATTACTAGACTAGTCAATTCTAAAGTGTACGCCATTTTTACTTGATCTAGTAATTTCTTATTCTCCTGATCATTAGTGACAAATAAGTAAGCACTACTTGTCTATTTGTGCTTAATTTTGTCATGCACCTGTGCTTACTCACAAAACTATCACCTGGCCTTCCCAGGTGATCAGCATCCCGTTTGTAACCTTGAACAATACAAAAACAAAAATTTCTCATGGACCGGCTGTTCGAGTTACAGTCATTTAACTGACACGTAGGACAATTTACTTTTTTGAACGAAACAACTACACAAAAAAATAGATTAATTCGGTATGAACCCCCAATTCAGATACATAAGTCCAAAAGTCGATCAAAAACGTTCTGTGTCAAGTAAGTTTTTTTTTGCATATTTATTACATCACTTTACACCTGATGGGAGAGTCCAAAAGGATAATTTCAGTGCACCAAAAAGAAGACATGCAATTCGTAGGCAGCTGGACAATTCTATTTTAATTCTACATCTGGCGAACCAATTAATTTGAAGACATACAGACTAATTCAAACTGCATATTATGAGATAAAAAACTATACCGCTACTTTATACTGGTAGAATGTGGGATATAAAAAGCTGTGCCGTGTAAAAAAGGCGGGAAGGCGGAGCCTTATTCGGGCGGCGGATGCGCGGCCTTGCGAGGTCGACGCGGCCGACAGTTACACCGAAAGGAGCGTGCGAACTTCGCAAATTATTATAAGGATGTAAATTTTGTTCAATCCGGTTCTCATAATACTCATGTACCAAACTTTCAATCGCATCTATTGATTTAAAATGATATGCTTGACATTTTTATAAAATACAACGATTGTGACATCAGTAACTCAATTTCAAAAAAATATATTACAATAATTTGTCTCAAATTTAAACCATATTTCGTACATATGTCATGTATGTTTTCCTAAAATTAAAACACCTATCTCCATAAAGACACCAAAATTACGCTACGGTGTAAAAGACTTCCAAAATGCGCAAGCGCAGACAGTCTCGCGCATAGAACCGGTCGCTGGATTAACCGTTCGGATCATTAATATCGACTTCCCTTACGCAACACCGTGGAATATCAATATTGACGCTTCGTCATGGACCTCACCGTTATGCTAAGGAATCTATTAAATGGCTTATAGGTTCAGTGGCGGCGTAGCATCGGGTGGCACCCGGGGCGGACTACCTATTGAGCACCCCCCCAAATAAAAAAACGACAAAATATAATCATGGACTAAAATTGTAAATTAAAGTAGGAACTTAAAAATCTTGTAGAAATCATTCATGGTGCTTTTTGCTAGGCTTAACATAAAGAAACCGGAGACAGATCACTGCGAAGTTATAGAGAGCTAGTTTTATTACATAAAAAAACCGAAACATGTTTTATAAAAACCAGCGTCAAGTGAAAAAAGCCGCGAGCGCAGCGAGCGCGAAATTTTTGAGTTTTGGGACACAAAAGTACTCAATCATGTGTGAAAAAAAGCACTGCAAAGAGAAGAAGCCGCGAGCGCAGCGAGCGCGAAATTTTTGAGTCTTGGAACACAAAAATACTCAAATAAGTTTGAAAAAAATCAGACGAAAGCCAAAAAGCTGCGAGCGCAGCGAGCACGAAATTTTTTGAGTTTTGGGACACAAAAGTCCTCCACCTCCTAAACAACTAACAGAAATCGTCAGCGTAGAGCGTCAGTTGTTTTTGCTACTTCGGTGCTTTAACTTTTTTAAGATTGAGGACTCAAATAGTAAGCACAGAATAAATCAGAAATGATGAAAAAACCCCGCGAGCGAAGCGAGCGGATTTTTTTTTCTAACTTTGAGGAAGTAATTTAAGTAATCAGGTAAAAAAAAGTAAGAGAGGGGTGTCAGCCGGACTGGCACCCCTCTCTGTGCCGCCTAGACGTCTTGCGCATGCACTGTTGTAGTTTGAAAAATTTGAATAGCGTGCAGTGACTAGTAGTGAATCTAAGCTTTGCAGATTAAAATGGCATCCTCAGTGACTTGCCCGTACCATCCTGGTCGTGCAGATATGTGCCGACCGAGATGGCACCCCCCTAGACGTGGTACCCGGGGCGGACCGCCCCCTCCGCCCCCCCCTTACGCCGCTACTGTATAGGTTCAAGGTAACTAGGATCTGACTAATGACAGCTAGGTAATAAACTATGGGAGGCATAGTTGGAAAGAATGTCACTTGTGAGATGACGTCAGATAAAGAAGTATGAAAGGAGGCATGTAGCGCCGATCTCAAATTAATATTGTGATTGGGGCATAGTTTCGTATAATTTGGAGAGATGTACAGACATGTTATATTAAAACCAAATAAAATGTTTATGTCCTATGTTTTCAAAATTTCAAAAACCGCAATACTCAATTTATTTCGATAATTTCAGGAAAACGATTCGGATTATGTGATTGGACCTTATCTCTGCCTTATAACTGGCGTAATAAAGCGTAAATAGAATCTATTTCATTATTTTACCTATTCCATATTCTAAAACGACGACCCAAGTGCTCATTATCGGTCAGTGGGGCATGGCATAGCATGCACGGTTAAATAACAACGTAATTGATACTTACTCTAATTATCTTACAAAACAAGAGGAAAGGCTTCACCCAACACTCTTCAATCATAACTATAACCTGGTCTAAGTACATAGCCCATAATGTATATTGCAAGTAATCTCATTTAGCCAAGCCAATTTCAACCTTATTACCACCTATTAAAGTTGTGAAGAGTATTCATGTAATATCCGCTCCACTTATTGGTAAATGACTTATTTTTATTGATTGAATAATAATATGTATGAGGAGTTACACTATTGCATCCGTGACGTAATATATTGCAACAATGATACTTAATAGTACTTAGACATATTTTAAATAAAACCTATTTGAGAATATTTTGTAGGTGTGTGTGCGTCATGTACCTAATCTTAGATCGATTGTTATCGTAGATTAGATAGATATATGAACATAAAAGAAATGAGCCGGTAACTCACTGAATTATCAGTTTTAATCTGCAATAGGCTAGTTTCCTAAAAAATAATAATTAGTCCGTCTTGTAGATTGTCCAAAATTAAGCGATACGTATTTTTTCTTTTTTAAATTGGATCAGAACTTGTTAAGATATAGCGTGTTAAAGTTGAGTGTGACGTCACAAGTTGCTACAATTTTCAGGACACTGTGACGTAAAAGGCCCCACTCCTAATTTTTGAAGTGTATTATCTTTGTCATTTTATGTTTAATTAAAAAAAGAAAAAATACGTATCCAATATTTTTTGATTATCTAAAAAGCGGACTAAATATTATTTCATTATTTCGACCCTGGACACTACCCTATTGCCATTTTGTTTCCGCAATAACTCTTATAAAAATCCTGCAGATCCTATAGTAATTTCTATACAAAAAGAATATGTCCTGTTATAACAGAAATTAAAAACAACGAAGATAGAAAAATATAAGTAATAAGCTTGTAAAAGCATTCAAAATGTTACTCAACCGTGAAATGTGAAACGAATTTCATGAAATTGTCTATATTTACGACGTTTATTTTTAACATAATGCACAATTTCTTCTAATATTTCTTACATAACATGATTGGAATATAAAAGAACCGCATGAAAGCCACATCAATTTCGACATACAATATTATAATGAAAATGATAAAGTCTCATTTTTTTAGAACTACCGTCTAACAAAATTATATGAACAACCTAACTCTTTCTTCGGCCTTGCACTACCGGTCTACCAGTCCAAGTACCTATCTACCAGTGAAAGGAGTTATTTAGTTTGAAATAACCACTAAGAGTCAGTTGCATGCATTGTTGCAACTATACGAGTATTGACGACATTGTAGACCATCGGCACCACAGAATTAATTGCAATTGATTTGTTGACCACAACATTGCTTCATACAGCCACCGCAACATGCTACAAGCAAATATCTACTAGTTCTACCTAATATATTAAGGTATTCATTTAAAAAGTGTATATATGTGCCGTTACGTCAATTCTGAACTACTTTTAGTCCGTCCTTACAACGTTATGCATAGTAGCTACCTTCCAGGGACTACCTTAATTCATTTAAATAAAACTACTTTTACGGATTTTATCGCGGTTATATTATATTATTTAATCCCGACGTTTCGGATCCTTTACAGCATCCATGGTCACGGGCAGACTAAGGTGTTGGTCGTCTTGATATATTAGTTACAAACAGCTACCCTACATTTTTGTTAATTATTATTGACAATCCGATTCACGCAAAACTAGCTCACTGTATCCTTAGGTCGAGCAGTTGTAGGCTTGGATTTTGATTTAATAGTTTCTATGATGGGATTCCAAGCAGGTGGTATGGCGTACACCTGAGTGTCAAGTTATTGCCCTATGTATGCCTACAACTTTTGAAGGTTGCCCTCGATTTCTCAGGGTTTCCATCATCAGATCCTGACCTGATGACTATGGGACCAACTGACAGCTATTTCGAGTCGAATAAAAAAAGAATCACGTAAATCGGTCTATAAATCTCGGAGTAATCGATGTGTGTGTGTAACCTCCTCCTTTTTGGGAAGTCGGTTAAAAATGGAATAATTTTATCAAATTAGTGTATTGTCATCGGTCCTCAATAAATCTACAAAGTTTGAACGAAATCTGGCCGTTTAAAGTGGGTCAAAATCGCGCCCAAAGAAGTCGGTTACAAACAAACATACAAACCTACAAACATACAAACATACAGGTGAAGCTAATAAAAAGCGTGTAAAAAACATCCAAATTTCAATAGAGAAGATGGCTGGGTAAATGCACTATTCAACTGTGAAGATTTGGAGCTGACCTGATGATGGAGACCAGAGAGGGTCGAGGGAACTCGACAACTGAATATGTAAACTACCTCGTATTTGGGCTTAAATTATTTGTATTGACAAGACCTTTGCAACAGTGAAGGTTTGGAGCTGACCTGATGATGGAGACCAGAGAAAGTCGAGGGAACTCGACAACTGAATATGTAAAGTACCTCGTGTTTGGGCTTAAATTATTCGTATTGACAAGACCTATGCAACAGGGAAGGTTTGGAGCTGACCTGATGATGGAGACCAGAGAAAGTCGAGGGAACTCGACAACTGAATATGTAAAATACCTCGTTTGGACTTATATTCTTTGTATTGATGAGAACTTCCCACTTGTATGGATAGTGACAACTATTCGTATCACTGAAAAGCTTTAAATAAATAACCTTTTTACACAAAAAATTAAACCGACTTCCCAAAACACTAAAAAGCAAAAAAAAAACTAATTTTAGGTGCATCGGCCTAGAAGTCGGTGGCAAAATTAACTTAGTAACATCCATTAGACACCGACTTCTAGGCTTTTCAATTTGCAAAATATGATTTTTGTTAACTTATATAATTTTCATCTATAGTCGATAAGGTAAGAAAATTAATTAAAATTTTCTAGAATTTTTCTCTACAGTCGATAAGGCAGGACTCGATGTTAATTTTTATTTCCAATAATTATCTTTAGCCGTTTTCTCTAATATTGACAATTTTTTGTATACTAAAGAGAATTTTAATTCTACAAAACAAATAATAGTTTTAAAACAAACTAAAAAGTAGAAAATAAATAATAGTTTAAAAAAACTAAAAAAACACGCTTTTTATAGAAAAACGAACTAAAAAATAGAAAATAAATTTTAATGAATTTAAATTAAGAAAACAGTGTTAAAAATTTCAATGAATATAAGATAATAATAGTGTGAATACAAAAAAAAAATATTTAAAAAAAGCGTGGGGTGCTTTTAAAGATATTATCGAAATTAAAATCACTGTACTCATATCTGTCAATAAAATATTTATAACTATTGACACCATGCACCCCACGCTTTTTTTAAAATATATTTTTTTTGTATTCAGAATTTGAGTGTTACGGGTGCAGATTGCAGGGCTCGCTCCTCAAAATCCTCCATGAAGATATCAGCAACAATGGGAGATACTGGGGAGCCCATTGCTACACCATCCACTTGCGTGTAGAAGTGATTATTCCACAGTAAATAGCCAGATGTTAGGCAATGTTTTAACAGTTCAGCATATTCAGTAGGCATGTTATTCTCTGCTAGTTTCTTAGACACAATCTTGATGCAGTCTTCAACGGGTAAGCAAGTAAACAATGACTGAACATCAAAACTGACCATAGTTTCATTGTTAGCTAGTTGTAGGTGTTTTATTTCACTGACAAAATGGTACGAGTCCTTTACATATGCTGCTGTGTTTCCTCTCAATGGTGAAAGTACTTTAGCCAGATGTTGAGCCAATCTGTAGGTTGGTGAGTCGATTTGGCTGACTATTGGTCGTAGTGGAGCATTAGGTTTGTGTATCTTCGGTAGCCCATACAGCTTTGGTGGTTTTGCGCAGCTAGGAACTAGGTATTTTACGTCTAGATTCAATGTTTCGGAGTACTTTTTTATCAAATCACTAGTTGATTTCAATGTTTTTGTTGTGGGGTCGGTCTTCACTTGTTTATATGTACTTACATCCGATAAAAGGTCTTGTATTTTATCATTGTAATCTGACGTATCCATCACCACCGTAGCATTACCTTTATCTGCACGTAGAATTGTTAATTCAGGCCTGTCGCGAAGGTTTTTTAACGCTAGATATTGATTTTCATTTAGATTCGGTTTGGGCAGTATGTTGCGACGTAATACAGACGAAATGTCCTGACGTATCGCCTCCGAATCATGTTTATTGATTTTATTTTTAAACAGGCAGTCTTCCACGTTGCATATTTTATAATGCTTTCTACCGGTATTTTTCGAGGTGAATCGGATTGTCAATAATAATTAACAAAATGTAGGGTAGCTGTTTGTAACTAATATATCAAGACGACCAACACCTTAGTCTGCCCGTGACCATGGATGCTGTAAAGGATCCGAAACGTCGGGATTAAATAATATAATATAACCGCGATAAAATCCGTAAAAGTAGTTTTATTTAAATGTCTAATATTCGCGTAATTGTCAGAAATCAATACCTTAATTCATTTTTCAAAAGCCAATGAAAAGCTAAAAACCACAGAATGATAATTAACCAAAGAAACGCGCTAAAGATCCCACTAGTTTTCACAAAAAGCTTAATTCATTTTGCCAGCCTTGTCAGTAAAATAAAAAAATGTCGGTCATAAGTTATAACCGCTAGATGGCACCAGATACAGCCATTGTTAGGAGCTGGAAGGTCGGTAAGCAATGCGTGGGAATCACCCGCTTCCGCGACATGCCGGGTAAAAACAGGCCGCTTGGAGGTACAGACTTGGTCACACTGAGAGCGAGTGCTAGAGGTTGGATCCTTGCTCCGACCTGCAGGAACAAAGTGGGGTATCTGATGAAACACCACTCTGTGAGAGAATTGAGTGACCCCCCATGCACCATAACAATAATAATTAAACAACCAACTGTAATGTGTAACTCATGAATCTGAGTCTGAACGATGAACCGTCAAAAGAAAAACCGTTTTAAAATCGCCTAGAATTTGTGCAATTTATATTATCTAACTAGCTAGCTGTAGCTGTAACCTACGCTTATACGATCGACAATCTCAAACCGCGAATCGCGTACGATGTGACACAACCTCTGCGAAGTAGGGTAATGTGCAGTAGTAATGAGTTTCAACAAATTAAGTTATCCGAAGGTGGGTTAGCAGCTGGTTTTAATATCGGCACCGAAACAAATGAACACCGTTATATCGTGCTTATGAGGAAAGTGAAAGAATTCACTCATTTAAAGGGCTATATGGATAGTTAGCCTCAAAATACTTAACACACAGAGAAAGCAAACATTACTTTCAACGTTTACTAACGCAGATCAGCCTATATAGACAGGCTCCTTCCGTTTCACTCCGGAAACAGAAGGTAGTCGAATTCAAACTATCAGGTTATGGTACGATAGATGGTTGATTTAGTGATTACAAATGCGTTTATAAGTTAAATTTTAACGAATAGATGATAAGCTTTCATAATGGGACAACAAACAATAAAACGGCAACCGATAAAAATGGAATCCTCAACACATCAATTAAACATATTCCGCCAACTAACGTAGAAACACGAAGCCTCTTCCTGATGCCACCCAGAGCTCCGTTAACCCGATACACGAAAGTGTCATGTAGCTAAGCCTCCGTGATCATCATTAAAGCTCTCACGCTTTTTGTCTTACCAACTTATTAATGATCAGCGCTCAACAAAACCGACTTCACGCCACTACCAGACACGTAAGGTGTTGCCATGTAACAATACAATTAACGGTACAGGTATCGAATGAGTTTATGGTTGTAAAAGTGTTTGTCTTACACTCTGATTCTCATTTGTTATTTAAACACAAATAAGCAGTTGGATTGGGGTTCTATGAGGTTAATTTTAATGTAGAGAGCCGTATCTTGGTGCAGAATCGGTTCCTCTGTCTTGAGGATACGACCAAGATGATGAAGAAGACATTGAAGGAAAACATGAGTCAGATTAAAGCCTTATATTGGAATTTTTTTGGGAGTAGGTAAACGAAAGATGAAGCTTAGAAGCTAGAGGTCTATGTCCATAAGCTAATAACTAATGGTGAGTATCTTTGGCATACAACTACGAGTAGTTTCTTCCCAGTTTGGAGAAACCACACAGCAAATACAGGTTTCACTATCTAGTCGAAAAATTTTCCAAGAACCATTGTAAGATGAAATAATTTCCCTTTTATTGCTCATAACTTTACAGTAACTACCGTTGATATCGGTTGAGCAATATCTGTGGCGATTGTGCTGCGCGGGAGTCGAACCCGACACCGCTCCCACACTCGAGCTTCCATGGAACGTAACGTGAGCGAACAGTTGTTTATTGATGCTGAGATAAAAACTTAATTAGGTCTGTCTGCCAGTCAGTTAGCGTAAACCTATAAAATGATACATAGTTGTACCGTACTGTTTCTGGGTATAGTACCTATACTTAGGTACCTATCAATATCAATAGGTCTTCTATCAATCTCTTTAAGCGAAGATTATACTGACAGATGGGTTGGTGAAGACTAGAGAGAAAACAGAATATCAAAGTATAGTTTTCGAAGTTCGAGGTTCAATGATAGGTACAATCTAGGATCTGGGAAATTAATAGATTATTGTGAGTCTGCAACAAACTTTGTTTGCAATGAAACATGTAACTGGTAGTTTTGGGAAGATCAAGTCTAAGTTAGGTTTTCTATGAACGAAGTTTGTATGAAAACCTACAGTTTCAGGACAAGCTTCAACATACAACAGTAGACAAACAATAAAATGCCCTTTAATTATCCACTACCCACTTACGTAACCACATGTGACATTTCACGTACCTACCGGCCTTGCTTACCCGACTGATCGTAAACAAGTCTTATAGTAACGGCCGCCATATTGGTAGCGTTGCCCACGAGTGGTCAAGCCGCCCCCGCTGGTCACTTGACCTTCAGACCCTGGAGCCCTGACGATTGTATTGTATCGACACGATTACACAATGTTGTTAAAGTGAAGTAGGTACGCAGAAGTTAATGTTATTAAGATGAACGGTTTTGTAAAGTTGATTTGCCCGTCTTCCGTGGTGAAGTCACTGAAATGTATTTTGGAAAAAAATCATTTCCCTTGTGACCATTTGGCATTGATTGTTTTTTCACATAGGCATGTGAAATGCCTACACACACACAAGGAAAATGGTTTCTTTCAAAATACATTTAAAAATACAAGTGGTCTTGCTAAGTCACAAAATAGAAATTATTATTTTTTTGGAAAGGGAAGTTACAAATCAGGTTTACGTAAGAATATTTTGTACCTACAGGCGAAAATATATAAGACAAGCAACTCACAAGAATTAAGCTAATTAAGATAAGTATAATTCATTATCAGTAGGTATGTACTCAAATTATCGATTACTTATAGGTTAAGAAGTATTGCCCAAAAAGGGAAGTTATTTAAAAACTTGAAAAGCCTATAAACTTGCCACTTGCCCAAATAGAGATAACAACAATGTTCCACAGCTTCAAATTGCATAATTTTAAATAATAATCATATAAGTTACAAACAAACTGCCTATTTATACGCGGTCAGTGACAAAGGTTGTAAAAACACGGGAACAACTACCAAAATTTCCTGATATGGAAGTATGAAACTTCAAATTTGTCTATTTTACCGTATCGGGGACAACAGTGGGCGAGACACCCACTGCTGGGCGTGAGAACTGATGCTACGATTACGTAATATTATTATTTTAATAAACAATGTAGTAGACAATTAATTTAAGTCTAATTTTGGTATTGCAGTCAATAATATTTATCTAATATTTCAGATTCAAACTATAAACCTTGTCAGCAGTAATTGCTAACTAATTGAATAAATCCGATTGTCACAAGCGGATACTCTGGGGATTTTTTTGTAAAATACTCGAGATATCAGATAATACATTCAACAACATACCTATGCACATATAGTCAAGTGTGGGTGACATTGCATCAAATATCAATCGACAAATTAATAAATTAGGTACGCAGTTACAACTGCCACCTACTTAGTGTTATCTAAAAAAACGGATATAAGCCCAAAGGGCTGGTGGGCGAACATATTGGTAAATTTTCAACACATGGCGAACTACGGCCTTAATCATCGCCCACCGATAGTGGGCAGAAGAAAAACCCTTTTAATATTATAAATGGAGGTCACTTACATATTTTGATTTCCAATCTCTTATGTCCACTCCAGTTTGCTATCAAACCAGTTCAGATACTGCATGATCAAAGATAAAATATCCCAAAGCACAACCCTTAGTTCTGTGCGAGTATACAGAAACCATAAAACCATTGCACAACTATTTTGTTAAACCAATAACTTTTTACAGAAAATATAAAAATCACACCACCTCCTCCTACAAAATTCTAAACAAAGAATAAATTATAAGCGTTTGAATTACGAACTCGTGCTAGACCATAGACTGTAGAGAAAATAGTTTTAATTTGACAACGAAGGCTAAGGCTAAAGTAGTATAAGGGCTAAAGGCTCTTATTTCCTAACACAAAGAATAAACGTGGGCGTCTGTAAGCTCAACACATGGCCATATATGACCTTAAATATATCGCCCACTGAAATATATTATCGTAGGCGAATCCCTTTCAAAATGTTATGTTGTAAACAACTATTTTACCTTTTAATCTACCTATCAATTAGTTTCATAATCGAAAGGTTTGTACCTACGTGGTAACTACTTTGTTTCTGCTTCCTTTGTCTGTTTCGAACCCATTTACAAAATGTCGAGTACCGTGTTTCAAGTGAAACAGTGCGCAGCAACAAGGGCTGCGCACACGCATGCGAACTTGACATTGTCTATTCTCGCGCCGGAAACCGCCCGGACGCGCCGGAAACGGCCGCCCTTCAAAGGGGTAACATTGTTTCGGGGAACGTTAGCGACAAACATACACACGGTTAATTTTGTAATGAACTTGAGCTTTCCGCTTAAAGTAAACATGTACAATGTTGCATTTTAACGTTTAAGCTGAAACACATGCGCATGCGATCTTTTGTGTTCGTAAAGTTAATTAGCATCAACGAAGTATGCCAATGTGACCGATTTATGTCAGTTCTTGGTTTCAGGTGCCACGAGATGAGTTCAAACCTCCAGCATGTTTCGCACTAAACACTGCATGGTCTACAAATGGTGGTCATGATGGGTACCTAGCTAGCAGAGTGCGAAGTTGTTAAACTGAAGGCCCATTGCCCAAACCCCTTGAAAAATAGAGTAAACTTTACCCACAAAGAAACTTTACTCAAAAAATCTTACTCAGACAAACCAATTTTTCATGGCAACCCGCTGTAATCACTAACCGCTCTTACAATAAATATCCCAATTAAATTAATTAACTCCTTCCTACTCCTAGCGAAGCCGTGAGAGTTGTCCAAAACATCACAGATGATCACTATTATCTTCCTATACATATATTCTATTTATTTAAAAAATATAGCACAGAAGGTCCAATTTGCGTGACATACGAAAACTTACATAAGTATTTTTTAACCTGTAAAAAATACAATTAAAAAAAATCGGACCATAAAATTGTCTATTGACGGTTATTTGAAAAACATACGTCAATTTTCGTTGCACGCTCAGCTTATTCTTGGCCTGTAGGCAGATTTCAAACTCTGGCTAGCTGTAAAGCTAAACTTACTAAAGCTAAAGTACCTAAACAATCAATTAGAACGTGCATTCCTATTTCGAAAACGAAGAAATACTAGAACCTGTATTTCCTTTGAACCTTCTGGCATATTCTTATGTATGCCAATGCATTGTGTAGCCACATGCCGCGGAGCGCTGCATACCGCATCTGCCCGCGATTCCCACACCCCGCCGATTTTTTACTCTATACGGATGTAGGTGAGATTTGGATGCTGAGGATTGTTTTATTATAATACGGAAGTAAGATTAATAGGTTTACTACTGGAAGGAAATGTTTTAGTTTCATACTTTAGTCGTTGTAGCAGGATCGGCTATTATAATTCTACCTTTGCTTCTACACATCACCCGGTTTAATTATCAAAAAATTATGTGTGAAATAATTACCCATTTAAATTAAGTACTTAGGTACAACTGTCGAATTGTTTATATCGGAAACTCAAATCACGCCAAAAATAACGTTACCTAGGTACAACATCAATCTACTCGGTTCACCTCGTTTATCAATCATTGGTAAAGACCTTAAAACATAGATAAACATTATCTTCACTTATTTATGTATCTTTACAATAAAAACTGCATTTTCTGTTATGGGCGTGATTCGACGCGCCAAAACGAATTCGTTCGGAATACAAAATATGCGCACAGGTGGCAAAATCTCAAGTTCCCACAGAGCACGATAGATTTTTTTATTAGAGCAGGCGTAGTGGGATCTTGTCCGACTCAAAAAATAATGAGGTTAGAGATGGTTGGCCGGCAGTGTATCGACAGATGTTTATTTATTGTTAATCGCGCTGGGAAATTAGTGCATGTATGTAACTCTGTTAACGCTTGTATTGCCTATATTGAATCTCGCGAAATAGATAGATACTGTGCCTGTACCTCCCTAAGTATTATAGACAAGTACTAATCTCACGACCTTTTCCCGCTATCGATTTATCGATAATCCGTTAATATCGAGAAGCACTTCTAATCGATACGTAAGAGTTCCGCGCTCGGCTCCCATGCGTTATGACAGCCATCGAAACGAGAGCATCGCGACACAATGGATCGCATAAATACACGGAAAACCTAGCTAATGAAGTAGGAACACGAACGACGAGAAAATTATGTGCTTATTACTTGCGTAATTATGCGCCCACGCCGGTATTGTCTTGTCAGGCTGCAGTGTTTAGGTGGGTAATTCTGCCTGCTTACCTGACTCGCTTTTGTGGGAAAAAGTTGACCCTTTTGCCACCCTTATTATTTTTGCGGCTAGAAGGCTTACGGCCAGTTTCTTCATCAAACATAAAAGTCAAAGTAATTTCTAAAGTAAAAGTAACGGTCAAAATCGTTTTTTCGAGGCTAAAGTGACAGCAAAACTAATACCTAGAAAAAGCGAATTTTACCGTTACTGTTACTTTAGACATTACTTTGATTTTTACTTTGAATTTTACTTTTGATGAAGAAATTGGCTGTGAGAGCGCTATGTTGATGATTTAAACAAATTAGTAAATTGTCTGATCTAAATCGAACCCGCACACACTTAACTAGCATTTTATGTTATACCTATATGTTATATGTTAACATTTTATGTCCGAGATTTCCGCAAAGTAACGCCTGATTGCTTAATTTAGGCACTATTCTGTTAATCCATCTAACCTATGGGTTTTATATACCTACTTCAAAGTAGATGCACACGAGGCCATAATTTTATTATAACCTGTCTGCATATTGAAACACGAGTAACGATCGAGTAAACAATCAGCTTCGTGTTGCGATGGTCAGACTCACAGAGTCACGTTCATTTACTTATAACTAGGAAAGTAATAGAGATATAGTTCCCGCCAAACTTTTTGTCGCTGCGTGTGTCGTATAGTTACACTTTAACATAGGCCACATGTGCATATTTGAACTCCGATTATTCCGCCTTCCAGATTGCGAGAGCTGTACATGGTTTAAAAGTATCTAGGTGTCAACTATATCTAGACAATATTTCAAATAAAGTCTACACACCTACTACCACAGAACAGCTACTATTCATAGTGGTCAATCTGTTATCTAATGATTTCCCACCAACCAAAAAAAAGTTTTTAAAATATATTGAAAAACAACATTTATTAAGTCATTGTAAGTAAAACATAACAAATTAACTAGTATAAGTTACACTTATATTCTGATAGGTAAACAATCACATCACAGCATAAGGGAATTGTATAATTCTATTACAAATTGTATTATTATTACAAAAAAATAGATACTGTTATAATAAATGGCATAGCTAATTCAAAATCCCATGTGGAATAATACAAGAGCCTTTTATAGTTAACTATACTTCCTCTTTTCATAGATTAAATGACACTTATTAAAACCTTCATTTGTTACTGTTATCACCTTGCAACATACTATTTGTTGATTATTATAATTACTGATACTGTAGAGCACTTTATATTATTTCCTTATAACTAATATTGAACTATTGCATCATTGTACTAGTGGAACAAACATACATAAATGACATCATATTTGGTCTTTGAACATGTCATATAGTACTGAGCTGAGCCTATACAGTGGGAGGCCAACAACAGTGAAGTAATCCCCCTCCACTCGTTCCACAAATGTACCCCCCACACCTTGGATACCATAGCCCCCGGCTTTGTCCCTGAAAACATATTTTATAAAACTGATAATGTTTGATAAAAGCATATCAAAGATAGTACTTGCAGGAAAAATAACTGACCACACCCAATATTGCAAAAATGCTTATCAATTCAATTTGATTATCATTTTCTGAATTTTGGCTCTTTTATAACATTGGGAATGGTCAGTCATCTTCGTCAATAGCAATTTATAAAAATGGGTTTTGACATCTCTAGGGAGATATATTATGTCTATTATACATGTTATCTTAACTAATATTATAGAGATGAAAAATGACATTGCTTGTTTGTACCTTGAAGGTATTTCAGAAATCTACTGGATCGATTTGAAAAATTCTTTCACTGTTGGGAAGCTAGATTATGCCTGGTTGTATTTAAGCCAGGTAAGGGAAGAAGTTCATCAACCGTGAGAAAAAGCTAGTAGTAAATAAGAAATAAGACACAAGGAACTTACATAGGTTCTCCAGTAGCAATGTAGCCCTTTATTTGCTTGTCATCCACATTGCCAAAGAAGACATCGGTTTTTTCAGTGAATTTCACAGTTTTGTGTTGTGTCTTGACCACCACTCCTGTGTACACTGTGTGGCCACGGCCTGATAAGCTGCAAAATTATGTAATGATGATTTTTTTCATCAAATGTTCAAAGGTTTCATGGCTCAGAATCAGCAACATGACGCACTGTTAACAGCTTGTCTTTAATAGTAGGTAAATATTAAGTGTGCAATTTATATTATTTGATCCAGTCCTTGATAAAAAAAAAACAATCACCGTGATAACATGTTAAATGCATCTGCTTCTGAAGTAGGTTTACCAAACATCTCTTTACCCAAAGTAACCATTGTATCGGCACCTATAACTACATCAGGCCTCTTTCCCTCTGATAAAAGTCTTTTCTCAACCTCTAAAACTTTTTGCAATGCAGTTTCTTCTACAAATTCAGAAAAACTATTGAAACTCTTTGGATCTAGGTTCTCTTCAAATAACGATGGGCATAGTGTAACCTTGAGACCCTGAAAAAAATAAGAAATAATATATCTTCGATCTAGAATCCTGCATTGGTTAGTAGGTTAGCTGTAAGCTGGCTGTACTTACAATATTTTCAATAAGTTCTTTTCGTCTCGGTGATCCACTAGCTAAAATTATACTTTTTTGTTTCAAAATGTGCATAACCGGTTGCAACATATTTGCTTAAAGCTGTATGCTTTTATAATTAATTTTACATACACATAGGACATAAACATAAACAATAGCACGTTTTTTGAACTTTTTTTTTGGTAAAAATTCAAATCGCTAAAAACGTCAACGTCATTTGTCTTGTCAAGGTTGCAATTGCCAGTACTCAGAAGGAACATTCATTCAAGAAAAAAATCACATCACTATTCCGTGCATGTCCTGTGGCGCCAGTTTCAACCGACTTTCAACAAAAGAAAAGGTCCTCTGGAGAAACTCAATGGAATCACTTCAGGACGCGCAGTTTTCAAAATCCTTTTTTTTATATACAAGTATGCATGCACTGCGTGGAACTCCTGAAGTCTCCTGCGCACAAAATATTTGCAAACTAATGTGCCACACACTGCTTTGGATTAATCCCGCCATCACAGTGGGAGAAACAGTTCAGTGCATCCAGTGATGATCCAGTGCAATCCCAATTTTTTTTATGCAATAATGGTAAATAAGAGCCAAGTTAGATGGAAAGAATATTTGATTGCAGATAAGAGAATTAAGAAGAAGAAGAAAATTACGTTATGCCGACGACGGCATCCCCAAATAAAATTAGGATAAGGACAGGAAGACCACGACGACACGCTATAAAAAATGTCCAAAAATATTAAATAGTAATACTTACAATAGTCCTTACTAGTTCTTTTCGGCTTGGCGATGCACTCGCTAATATTATAGATTTTTGGTTCAGTATTTGCATTATCGGTTCCAACATCCTTACTTTATCTTATACCTGGTTTAAATAAAACAAACTAAAAAGAAGTAACTTTTTTCGATGCAATATATAATCAAAGATAAGATAAGATATTTTTTTAAGGATAAACAGTGCTACATTACTTGGATCAAAAGGAAGGAACGATGGAGCTTGTTCGACACGAATCGAGAATGTTACAATAGTATGTGATGTGCAAGTATCAAATAAACACAGTGCTAAAAATAGGATGGTTCCCAAGTACACACAAGCCTTTGATTAGAAGTGGCGCATATTGCGATCACAATTATTATTAACTGAGACGTTTTCATGATTTTACAAGAAGACTGCAAAATTGGAAGCTAGCAGGAAATTAGTAATTATTCTAGAGTACTTTGATAAGCAGGTACTCTTTTTATATTAATTTTATCTTTCGTAAGCGACTACAATGGTTCTTAAATTGAGATTTCTAGGAATTTAACGATATTAGTTAGTGTATGTAAGCGATGGTGTCCAGCCAGAACGGCACTAAGGAATCGTGGGGTCCATTAGCAATACTTTCCATCATCTCACATGGCCCTTGGACACATAAAAAAATATTGTGCGCCTTACTTATAAGTATAGAGTTATCGTAAATTAGTCGCAATCAAAATTTTAATATTAACTCTACACCACTACAAAAATTTTATATTAATCAACTTTGCATAGTTCCTAATATTGTAATTTAATTTTTGACCAATTTATCGTTTAGGAGGCGCCTTTGGTGTTACACTTGGCCATAGGTGGCAATAAGGCCGACAAAGGTGTTGAACTCTTGCCATCTGGGTATTTGTAATATCCAAACGATTTTAATAAGGCACATGCGATTACTACGCCTCCTACAACCACATTACAGAGTTTTACACTCCATAATGTGTCGTCTGACATCTCAAAATGTTTGATTTTAAGGCATAAAGTAAATCAATAAGCAGTAAATCATCATCGTTGTACCCATAAAACCTGGACTAACTGCAGGCGTCTCCCTCAGTAAAATGATCGACTAAAACAGCCGTAGACAATATACTATCGGAGTGTTTTGCACTGTAGTTAAATGTCAGCATGTCACATCACTAGTAACTGTAACCTATTGTCTGTGGTGTTGCACAGTTGTCTTTATTGAGGTTGAGTAGCGTTTTTAGCGTTTTGTGATAAAAAAAACAACCAAAATAGGTGATGGAAACATAATTTTACTAAAGATGAAGTCCGTAGTGGCTTACGTTCGTAGTCTTTTAGGTTGGTGTGACGAAACTCCGCCGATAAGAACAAGCTTCAAACGAGACAGGTATGACATTACATGTTTACAACACTAGTTATGGCGGCAAAGTCGATGTAAAATAATTCTTATTGCGTTAACGAAACAATACAAAATGTTTAGGATACCACTTAAAGTTGCGTCCAAGTTTTGGAAGTGGGTAAACGCGTTGGCGACTGAAAAAAACAATGTATTGGCATGGTGTACACGTTTTGATTGTTTTCCAGGGCCGACGATGACTTATCGTCCGACGATGAAACACCGGCCCTCAAGAGACTCAAACAACTGAAAAGGACCAGCTTCCCAGACATCATGTCCGCAAATGGTACCTCCTTCAGCTCCAAATAGCTAAAATTGCCTGGATAGTAGTAAACTAACCTATTTGTTGCTTCCCCTCTCTGTTGTGGTTCACATTATGTTCTGCTTTCTAAAGACCCAGTTGTAGTATCTACTTGCATGTGTAGTATCCAACTATCACTTTACTGAGCTTCAAGAACAACAATTTAATCACAATATTTTGTATTTGATCACATCCAATAAAAGTCTTTGTTAATTATTGTTTTAGATGAATGGAGCAAAGATGAGAGACAAAGCAAAAATGTGAGATATGTGCCAATACAAATTGAGGGTCATGCAAGCACTTCCACACCTAATGAGTCTCTTAACAAGAGCCGCGTCAGAACCGTGCCAATCAAATTGGTCGGGCTGACAGAAAATGGACCGGCTACACCCTTGAGGAAGCCTAGGAAGCACACACCGGTCAGACCTGTCATACATGATATTCATGCAGTCTTAGATGATGAAAATGATGAACAAGAAGTAGGTGGCCCATGTTTTCTAACGTAGCTCTAAACCTAACAATAGTTGCAAATTATACATAAATTTTCTTTTTTAGGTAACATGGTTGGAATCTAAACCAGAAAATACATCAAAAAAGCCAACTCCAGTATACATTGATTTGGATGATGATGACGAAAATGACCACAATCATCAGGAAGATGATGTAATCTTTGTAAAGAGGGTTACCACTCCACCCCCTACTAGACCTTACAAGTACTTTCTTGCCAAAAGCGGCCAGGATGTCACGGATAGAGCTGAAGAGGAACCCAAATATTATAAGTTAAGCCGAAAACCTAATGACCGAAGCATGCTGAATTTGTCTCCCAGAACATATAGCAAATTCAAAGCCCCTCCTGGAATCACCAAATCATATAAAAAAGCTCCCACCCCCCTTCCTCGGTGGTTGCAAACTGCAAAACCTACTACATCGAATCTCTCCTCATTTGCAAGAAATAGATTTTTAAATGGAAATGCTAGGTCTACACTCTCAGAAGTGTTTAATTTAGATGAAAAGAGAAACTATCAGGAACTTATTCGGCGGGTTCAAACTTCTATAAAACCATTGTCAGTGAATAGATCTCTAGATATAGTCAATCTAGCAGAAGATGCTGCATCATTCCGTCGTACACAGAGGACACAGAAGAATGCTTTAAATGAAATTAAATTAGTTGAAAAAGGATTGGTTGCCAGTAGAGACAGTGATGCATCAAAGGAGTATGATCCTATTACAGTAGCATCCATAAACTCATCAGATTCAGAAGTAGAGATAGTTCCATCAGAGTCATCCACTACATCTTCACAGAAGATTGATCCAATAAACACACTCAAAGACTCATACAGGGACAAGGCTATCACTTCCGGGGATTGGCTGTCAAGATTAGATTCAAAATATAAGAAGAAGAAACAGGAAACACAAGCCAAGCTCAAAGATGCACGGCGAGAGTCAGATATTATATCTAAAGTGAACAATGAGCAGAAGATAGCTCAATTGGAGCATAAGCTGAAGTATGAGCTGAGCATACCTGAGAGCATCTATGAGGAGCCACAGCCCACGGTAGAGCTGCCCGCCCTCACCCCTGAACAAGAGAAGTTGGTGAACAGAGCTCTGGGACCGGGCCCTCCTGGACAGCTCCTAGTTGAGAAATTCAATTTGAGGATACACAGGTTTGTTAATACATATTCACTTTTGCAGTAAAACTAAACCACATGCATCATTCATTTTTAATTTACCTGGTAAAATTTTTTTTAACATTTCTTGTTACACATAGAAAGAAATCAATGACAATTATTTATTCCAGGCGGGACCTGCAAACTCTGTCAGGACTAAACTGGCTGAACGACGAAGTGATCAACTTCTACATGAACCTGCTGATGCAGAGGAGTGAGGAGCGGAAGGACTTGCCTAAAGTGTACGCTACCAACACCTTCTTCTACCCTAAACTCATGCAAAGTGGACAGGCTGGACTCCGGAGGTGGACGAGAAAGGTACCATTGAAAACTTTTGTCAGTGAATCTTGCATCTAGGTACGCTCACGTCGCTCGCGTGACACTTGAAAGCCATTTGCGAACATATTTTGCATTTAATGTTTATAAATAACACAAAAACAAAATGGAATTGTCAGTTGATAGTAAGTATATTAATTTAAAAATCAAGTTAGATTAAAATCTGAGCGTGGAAGGCGACCCCAATGTAGTGGAATAAATGCTATTATTATTCTCTTCATTCTTTTCATGTTACCAGTAATTACTGCTTTCGGCAACTAAATTCCGAGCAGTCTGCGAGTGTCGATAATCATCCTCGCCACCACCAGCTGATCTTAATAAATATTTAATGTTTTGTTAAAATAAAAATTATGTGTCTAATATTTTTAGCCGGTCTAAAATGCGGACTAATTAGAATCGTTATTTTTGAACCCTGTCATCATGCCTATTGGTTTCTGCGCATGGCACTGGCGATGGCGCCATGATAGGTGGCTACAAATAGTAAAAGTGAGAATGTTTTGTACGTATTCCAGGTGGACATCTTCGCGCACGACCTGCTGGTGGTGCCGGTGCACCTGGGCGTGCACTGGTGCGTGGCGCTGGTGCACATGCGCAGCCGCCGCGTGCACTACCTCGACAGCATGGGCGGCCGCAACCAGCCCTGCCTCGACGCGCTGCTGCAGTACCTGCGCGACGAGCACCAAGACAAGAAGGGGACGCCCTTCGACGATAGCGGCTGGAAGACTGAGTGTCTTAGAGTGAGTGTTCCAAGCTTACCTAATAGACAGACATGTGTTGCTGAAGTGTTTGTTACGCCCCTTCTTCTCAGCAAAAACACATAGAAAGTGGTTAAGGGCGGGTGTGTTGGGGGCTGTCTTTTGTTTTAGACGGTCAAAAAATTCTGATTTATCAGCCTAATAATATAAGCCTGATTTCTTGCGGTTAAACTAGCTTGATCTTTATTGAATGTGTGTTTAATGAACTACCAATTTCATGTATTTTGATGATAAGAAATAAATAATAATTGATTGTATGTTGTGTGCAGGACATCCCGCAGCAGATGAACGGCAGCGACTGCGGCATGTTCGCGTGCACGTTCGCGGAGTTCTCGTCGCGCGGCGCGGCCTACTCGTTCTCGCAGGCGCACATGCCGTACCTGCGCCGCAAGGCCGCGCTCGAGATACTCACGGGCCGCCTGCTGCTCTAGCCGACACCAGCCGTTAGTGATCTATTTACTTTCTGTACCCAACATGCCCGCAACGCCAGATTAACCGAACGGGGAATATAACAACACCTTAAAAGAAATCTATACAATGTAAGTTAGGAAGTTGGCTCTCACTCAGTCAGCGGATGGTATTCCATTCCTTAATTCTTGTTGTTGTCGTTGTACCGTATACTAATAATAGTTGTACCTTTCATAATAAGTAGTTAAAATATTGTTGAAAATCCCAGAAATATGTACCTAAGTGTAATTTTCATCTCTATTGAAATGTTCAAATCTGTTAATTTGACGAATGGCTTACCATCCTATGATATCTTTCAATCATGTAATACCAACTATATTACTATTACGGTCGCGGCATGCTATCCTAAAAATTTTATTATATGTATTGTATATAGAGTCAGTTTGATTGTCCGCATAAATATTACATGTAGAAGTACTGTAAATAAAATTTGAACATAACTTATGTGTTTAATAAAATATTCGCGAGCTGTTATGTCACATAACAGATTAATTAGTTGACCACGTCACATCACTAATCTCATTCTAGAGTTGCTGAAATGTTTCATGTTTTCTTATGAATCGTAATTTTACTAATCAAAATTGTCCCTCAAATTAAACAAATAACTACTAAATAAAAAAGTCTTTAAACAACATCGTATGTTAGAACACAAAATAAATATATCACTAACTTATGGATTTTAATACAAATGGACATATTGTCAGTTTTCAAGTCTGAAATGATTGTTTATATTATAGGTATGTGAGAAACTGGTTATATTAGATATCTGAGTTTATGTGTAGAATATCATTTCATCTGTAGAATGGTCTCGACATCGTGTTTACGCGTTACTTTCGAAATTATTTTAAATACTACTTTCTCCATCATTTTCATTGCAGTGTATTGTTATATAAATTGAAAGTGTGAAATAAAAAGCATTTTAAACATGTAATACATGTATCATCACTTTATCGCGCCTCAGCCCATTATAATTTAATACTCTTTGATGCCTAGTAAGTTTCGCGTAAACTCAATAACAAATTAATGCTTAATGTACATAATTTTTCCTTTCATTCCCAGTTACTATAAGGTCAGATGTTATATGGATAACTTAGAACTATGACTTCGGTTTTGTCTAAACACTGATGGCAAAATTAATGTATTTTTTGTTACTATAATTTATAAATTCAATTCCATTATCATAAGGTATTGTTTGAGTGTGACGAAATGAGCAAAAAAACAAGTTAAAATTACATATTCAGGTGCACAAACATCATTACTCAATTTCATATTTATAGGGCTCTTCATTTATCAACAAAATAATGCTTATGATCTGACAGAAGCTTGTCCACTCCAATAATACCTATTGAACATACAAAAGTACTCACAAAGCAATCGTAGATTGCGATGTATTCATCAGTTCACTCTTCATGTTAATTTAATTCCATGACAAAGAGGCAAAAGCAACCGGAACAAAGTCTATCTATTAAATAATGTTGTGATAATCGTATGAACGTAAGATTTCCATGTTTAGTATACGACGCATGCGTGAGGATGTATGAGAGATTATGTAGATAGTAATTAATGTTAAAATAAATATAATGTTGAGTGTGATGACTATGAGTGATTTGATAATAATTTATAAGAAGTATTCACCTTGCCGGGTTGTGTTGAGCGTTATTGGAAAGCATTTCTCTCGCCCAGTGTGACGTCGTGTGTCGCTAAGAGAATTCGACAGCGTTGTACATTTTTCATTCCTATAAGCTTTTTCTTTGTAGTTGATAAATGCAACTTAATTTCGTGTTTTTTTTACGTTTGCTTAAATCCGCTATGGTTGATTAATTAAAATAACAAAATTGTTTGTCTTTTTGTCATGGAAGCAAGTTTTTAGTCCTAGCGTTAAGTATCTCTCTGTATTATAAAAAGAATAGTTAAGATAAATAACTTAATTCATATTATAATTATAATTTAGATATTTTGTTTCGCCTGCAAAGGTAATCCGAAGTTTTCTAAGTGATGGAATAAATAAAATAATTTGAAATCATTTTGTGTTTTCATTCATGTACAACAAAAAAAATACATACCACGTATAAAACGGATTCTGTATTTATGAATTTTGAGTGGCAAAATTCTTCACGTATTGAGTTGATGAGGTCGATGGGACCCAGGGGCGGGTGGTGACATCAGTCGGTGTTGACGCGCATGAGGCGCAGCTTGCCTCCCTCCAGCAGCGCCACGCCCGAGTCGTTGGTGCCGCCGCAGTAGTGGTACGACGAGAACACCGATATCAGCCGCCCGCGGAGTTGGCACTGAGTTTCAACAGCAATAGAAAGGCAAAGTATGATGAACTTTCATGCAAAAGTTGGTTGTGACTAGGGCTGGCATCCGTCCGGGTTTCCCCGGATTTGTCCTCGTTTGGAAGCCGTCCGGGGGCCGTCCGGGCGGGGTTTCAAGAAGTGTCCGGGGAAAACCCGGACACATTTCATGTAAAGAAGCACCTCATTGAATTTAAGTATATGTTAATAGTAAATGGATTACAAATTAGGTATTATATTGTTAAAAAAAAATCGTACTCGTTCGGGGAAAAAATGCGATTTACGCCAAATGTCCGGGTTTCTTTAATGTTTGTCCGGGTTTGGCGAAATTCGAGATGGCAGCCCTAGTTGTGACGAGCTTAGCAATGTGGCAACATTCTAATTTTATAGCAAACTAGCGACCCGCCCCAGCTTCGCACGGGTTTGTTTTATACTAAGTAGTGATGTGACTACGAACTAGCAATACAGGAAGATGATGAAATCGAACAATCACCATGAATCCATTCTGGTGCAGTTCATGCGCCCGCACCACGTGTGACAGCTGGTTGGCGAGCAGGAAGCGGTCGAGCGCTGTCTGGTCGAACACGTGGCCCGTGCCGCGCTTCGTGTTCGCAGCGAAGCCCTCGTTGGAGGCCAGTTCTAGTTGTAGGGTCGTCGTCATTTTGTTCGGCCTTCAGATAACGAGGATTAGGTTCTATAAATGTCGTTTTGTCTGGTAGTTAAATGAGACGGAAATTCCTACTAGACCTGGAGACATTCAGACGTGTTTTTACTGCATGTAACATGGTACCTACCTACGCCGTGAATCTTTTTCCCTTTGATTTATGTAAGAAGACAGCCTAGTCAATTTAGAAGTGATATGCCAAAAAAGCAGTTGAAAGTATTATGCTAACTTGATGGGATCATTCCACAGCAGTTCCCAGGCTATGGAGCTCTGCTCGGCGGGCCGCGTCAGAGGCACCGGCACCTTGTCTATGGCAGATATCAGCGGACACACCCACGGAGGCGGGATGCCGCCGTGACAGCAGAACACCTGCGGTTACACCAATAGGTAAACTCAATTCTTTTCTTCTAAACTTCCAATAAAATCCATTTGCCAAAACGCTAAAACATACTTTGTCATCAATAACGGCAGCCAAGGGGAGCACGTCGAACACATTGTTTATTGCATTCCATATTTTATTGCCTTCGAGATCTCCGTATTTTATCAGGCATTCGCTGTAAAGTAAACAGAAGAAGTCATTTATGGAGTCATTTGATCGATTTACCAGACCGTAAGTTGCAGAAAGACCCATTCAAATTAAAGTTTCATGAAATGTATTAACTAATTTTTTATCTTGTTAGCAAAGACTCAGGAATAGATTTAAAGAAGCTTTGACTTTAATGGGCCTTTCTGCAACTGACGGCGAGTCTCCAGTTTCTGTAAAAGGATAACAGATCATACTTATAGAAAGTGAACATCTTCTGTATGTCCCTGGTCTCGTGGTTGCCGCGCACCATGAGCACGGCGTCGGGGCGCTGCAGCTTGGCGGCCAGCAGGTAGGCCATGAGCTCCGTGCCGTGCGCGCCGCGGTCCACGTAGTCGCCCAGGAACAGCAGCCGCGCCGCCGACAGCGCCGACCCCGCCGGCCACAGCGCGCTCTCCATCGTCAGCAGCGCGCCCAGGTTGCCGTGCAGGTCGCCTGCACCACCACACGAAATAAGGACATTTGTATATGGGACCAGAACCAGACATTAACCAGACATGAGTGCCAGGAGTCCGAGAACGATGTCGTAGATAGAGCGGAGTGGAGAAGACAAATTAGGAAAGCTGACCCCACCACCATGTGGGAAACATAGCTGGAAAGAGAGAGAGAGTATATGGGAACCAGTTCCAAGTCAGGAAGTTCTCAATGCCAAGAAACACCAGTCCCTAAACGCTAGCTAGCTAGGTACATCCACCGAAGTGAAAGAAAAAGTATACCGAATGTACGTATCTGCTTATTGTGTCATCTTTCTCTGGAGACAGCACTGTTTCATAGCCACAGCAAGAATAAAGCACTCACCCACGGCGTATACAGGTGAGGTGAGACGCAGCAGCCGCGGCTCACTAGCGCAGATGGGCTTGACGGCCTCTGCCAGCCGCAGCAGCAGCGAACCCAGGGCCACCTCCTCGGCGGGAGAATTCCACGCCCATGCTTGCTTCACCATGTTCAGGGAACTGCCGCCCGATGGCCGGCGTTGCTGCAACACCACTCCGTGTTGTACGCACCCATTATGATGGTCCACAGAAGACTAGTTTCCTAGATGCTAAACCCTTATTTAGAAAAACATTACGTAGGTATAAAGGTTTAAACTAAGTGGGGCCATAAATGCCTCATTATGTCGATTAAACAGAAAATAAAGCTATGCGCGATACTTACATAAGGTTTGCCAAAAGAAGTGGGAATGAAGTGATCATTCCTCATTGATTCTTCTTCTTGATCAGCGTATGCGCTCTTTTTCTATGTTGAGAAACACAATGTACTTACGTCAGTCAATACAGCCTATCGCATGCGCCTATTCAGAAAGGCGATCTCTTGGAATGATAGTGATAGTACTAACGTGCGGTCTCTCAATGGTACTGGCGAAGTAGTGCACGGCAGCCAGCGCCTCTACGGGCATACAACTCGGTCCGAGCAGATCGAACGACTGCACGGCGTTCATCAAGAGATTCGCGGTCGACGGGCTGACTGCGTCCTCTGTGTATTTTGAACAAAAGGCGCCTACATTTGGATTGTTAAACGGCTGTGATATTTTCAGGAGTGATTACTTTATCAGGGTGAGAATGATGATGACATATTTCAAGAAGACATATTTTTTGTTAAGTAGATTCAATAATTGTATTTAAATCAAAGGGGCCGGTACAAATGTGTCATGTATGATTGTGTATAATGAAAAGAACATGCCATCGAAGTTGCTGAGCTCAAGCAGCTCGTTGGGCGGGCGGCGGCGCATGCGCACGCTGTAGACGGCGACGCTGTAGTCGCGCGGGCGCCGCACCCCCGCGCCCGCGCCCGCGCCGCCCGACGCCCGCGCCTCCGACCCCGAGCGCGGACACACCGTCGACGACCCTGCCCGGACATATGACACTCACACCACGTACCAAACAATACCCAGAGATTTCAAGGGATACCTATTCAAAGGATCCTACGACTTGCAACTAATATATAACATCTAATTGGTTTCAAGAATTTCCATTGCTTTCCCATTTTTTCATAAATTGACAATCTACTCGTTTTCAACTACTAATGGACTTGCTACTTGAGCGTACTCTAACAACGTTAGAGAGAGGCAATTAAGTGAGTCATCCTACCAGTTCCGGCAGAAATTTTTGCTGCAGCTGACGTTGTAGCTGGAGTGTGTTTGTCCCGTTCTCTGAAAATCGTGAAATACTTATTTGTCATAATATTATTATGTATTGTAAAAAAAATATGCGCATTGTAATATTAGAAGGACTCTAACTGCAGATCCACGACGTAAGCCGAGATACTTCTTGGCGACCGCAGTAGGGAACTGGTGCCTCTCAACCGCAGCTCGCCAACTCCTCGGAGGAATTCTGCTAGGGGCAGCTGTGAGTTTGGCTGCATACCTAATTGCCTGACGGTGTTACAAATTTTACGTTATAACACCTTCTTCTGAAGCAGTGGTGTTTAGTTGAATTGCATGAAGGTACTTAGTTTGTACAGACCTTAGGCAAACGTCAGCGTCTTTAGCGACACTGAGAGCGTCAATGGGCAGTTGTCGTGCAGCACGGGCCGCTGCCACTAGCTCCTTGAACTCCACATATTCCAACTTCATATCCCGATTGTTATCGAAGTACCTGGACCAAGCAAGTTAAGGGAACTCTATGTAAAAAATTGGTCGTCCGGCAGCAGATCAAAAGTAGGACCTGTTGTGATTACCTAAAGATATATCTGCATCGTATTTCAGCTGACACGCCGCTGTGCTGAGTGGCAGGTTCCAGCGCAGCCGACCAAAGCATCAACTCCAGAAAGGATAAACCTCCTCGACCTGTTATGTCTGCCGCTCTACGCAAAAAATCTATTTGAGAAGTTGCAGTGCGTCTATTGGTCGAAGACTACCTATTAATTACTACCAACAGTTTTTTTGCCGCTGAGTAGATTAATCTACCTACATTTCTAAACTCGTAGAGATTGATGATCAGTCATAGTCAATAAGGAGTTGCATATGATCAGTAGTACCTGAACAATATACACTTGTAAAATACTACCTGAAGAGGTTTTGGCATTGTGCCCTCTGCCAGCCGAGGTCAACCATAAACTGAGAGAAGATACTGACGCTCATGTAAACCGCGGGAAACACCATCAGCACGAACTCGCGATACATTCTGATTTGATCTGCATCAATTTCAGTAAGTATAAGTATTCGTCATTGATACAGGTAAAAGATTATGAAGGAAGAAGGGAAAAGGATGTTAACCGTCTCGATTGTAACCGGCAGCTTGCAACAGTTGCATGTTGGGTGTCATCATGGCGACGGCTCCTCCAGCCGCGTCGGTCGTGATAACCACATTCTCTTCGCAAATCTCGATCAACGCACCGGACTCAATCTCCTTCCAGAAAGGCATTTCAATATCGATTACTTTGGATCGTGGAAGGGCTAATGAAAATCTTTTTGGCTACTAAAAACTTGATTTACATAAGTTTAATATTAGAGGTAGTATGCCAAAAGGAAGCTTATTTTCAAAGACTTACATAGAACTACGATGGACCTTTCGAAGCACGATTCAAGTCTACCTAGACATATAGCTTTAGCATCAATTGACGGGTCGTATTTTAAAGATTGATTCGAGATCGGAGACTCAAGCACAACTCGAAGTTATTCGATCATACAAATACCTAGTATAGGTACCTAGGTACGAGTACCAAATATAATTATTGAAATATTGTAAGGGTAGTGGGTACCGGATCCTTATCAGGATCTTTGAGCTCGCCTGTGGCCATGAGCGCGAACAATACTATTTCGGGACTGCGGAGATTGGAGTGAGCTCGCTGCCGCTCCAGCTCCGTCGCATTCAGCCACTGTAGTCGGTTCCGCATGCCCTGCATGGTTGGTGTTAGAAACGTACTGTTACTGAAAACGTAATCCAGGCTTCCTGAGATCAAGCAGGTTGGACCTTTTAGGTAAAGGCATTCAAGACAAATTTTAGACTTACTCAACAGCACCACAGGATACTTACAGCTTTGTACTTCAACCTCTTCTTGACGTCCGATTTGACGGCCACCTTGTATACGGCATGGTACACACAGTGCAGCACGTGGTTCGGTAGCCAGATCTTGTACACTCGGAGCGGATGGCAGGTCGTGCCGGCGTCAACGCCAAACAGCTGCAGATGCAGAATCATTTGAAGAATTTGGGATAGTGGTACCCTTGCATCTATACAAATGATAGCAGGAACATGGAAATCAAGTAAATGCAGCGACGCCCGCAATGTTCCGACTGAGTCGCCTTAGACTTTGGCGCGTTCTATAGATTACCTTTAGTAAGTATACTAAGCTGAGCGTAGTGAAGGATCAGCCGTAATGGCACAGATTACTAAATAGTTAGGTACTGTAATGGGCACTGTGGGCATGCATGCCCACAATCATAATTTACTTACGACGTCACACTCATTCCTATTTTTTAGGTATAGGTACTAATGCACTTGCTTAGATGCCTATTACTCCCCATATAAAGGTAGGTACTCCCCTATATACCTACCCACACGTATGTACTTGCTTATCTACTGGATTACTAATGCAGCATTAGTAGGTGGGTATTACTTACATCAAAATTAATTTTATGAGCGGTCATTTTCCAGCAGTTTTTTTCGCATTTACTCGAAGGTAACCATGTTTCACCACTCGACTCTTTAGTAAACAAGTAACATCGCTCAGAGGGACAGTACACCAAAAGGGACACCACGTCAGACAAATCTTTATAATGCTTAAACATTTTTAACTGCACAAAATTAATTTAACAATAAATAAACGATTTAATTAAATAGAAACTACATAATTAAAGATAGGTAAACAAAAATTCTAAATTAACGGAATCATATCGTTGTATTAAATGTGACAGAAATACATAGTTGCTAACGTAAATAAAAAATATTTTATTCTAAAGGGCGTCGAATAAATACTTTTTTAGAGTTGTGTTCAGATTTGATGCAAATATAATTCATATAATAAGATAATTCAGATAGAAATTGATGCGCACTGCTTTTCAGTTTCTGATGAGCATAATTTTAAAAAGTTAGCATAATTCAGACAAGTTAATTCTTTTAAAATAATTTTGAATACTAAACAAATTGAGAGGAATCTATTTTGGAAACTCAATCTGAGTTTGGAAATAACGCCATCTGTGTGTCATGAACTGGAGGTTTTCATAAAGTATTTAGAGATTATCATCAAATTATAAGCCTGAAAAAGAGGGGAAATGGTATATGTTGTTTAGCAAATAAAGTTTTATAAGATTGCAATCATTTTTATTTACATACTTTCATATTCAGTAGTTCTTATAAACTATTATAGATGTCACTAACTAACGAATAATGCAACGCCGAGGCACAACATGAAAGTAGGATTATAAAATAAATACGAAAGATGCAAAGGTTCCCAAAAGCAACCCCATCTGTTAAGTAACTAGGGTGTAATCTTTTCTATATTGTGTGTTTCATTCATTGTCAGGTATTATCGATTACTTTGTGCTATAGCCCGTCTATGGCGGGTATGTATGGTGACGTAGCGATCACGCCACCTTCTTCATGCCCTTTCTAGCTCTCTGATTGGTCACAAGGCGAGAACCCCCACCCCAAACAAAAATACGACACATTCAACACGTTTAGGGCTGCCAGGTCTAATCGATTAGCAACTCGATTTGAAAATTTTGAGAATTTTTAAATCTCTTTTGTAAATTAAGGACCCGCTATAAACTTCAATGTAATAAAATGTGTTTATAAGAGATTACAAGACTATGCTAACTCCTAGTACGCTTCAACCGGCTGTAGTTGAGTTTTAAACGCATTTTAATCCAACTTCATATCGATTTAATCGATTGAGTGTCAAATTGTTTTGTAGAGTACAACACTAACTGGTTCGGATTTGCTGGACGTTACGAATCCCGCTAGTGTTTACCTCGAATTAATTTGAAAATTTGGTGATAATTTACAAGTGTAATATACGCAGTGGCCCTGGAAGGACACTAGGTGAGTATTTCACTTCAATATTTTGTAATTAGTCCTGTATGAAAATAATATACCGATCGCAAAAAATATAACCTAAAAGAAAATTCTATGCGAGATTTCTTATTTGAATTTTCTTGTTATACTTGACTGCACATTAAAATATTTCCTTAAAATTGTTTTTATGACAACGTTAAGCTGATTTAGTGTCATTATCCTGAAATTTCGACCCTTATTCTTGTTATAAATACCCTCAGACGATGTTTGACTATCGGGATTTCTTCATTTCATTACTCACTTAATTAATATTTATCGGGAGCGGTTCCACGTGCGGAATATTCATTAAAATTAGCTAATTATGTCTGGCCACCTAATTTTTTGCTTAAAAGGTTGAATCATTATTGTTTTCATTTGCGATTTTAACAAATAGAACAACACAGCTTGACTGGTTTGTTATGTGCGGCGTATCTTATTTGTTTATAATTTTTATCATAACAAAATTTTATTGACGATAACTGATACCGACTGCGATAACTTCTGCATATCTCTTTCAATTTTCTGATAAACCATGGCTATGATTTTAAATAAATAAAAATCAATCTCCTTTTTTCAAAGCTTAATTTAATAAATTCTCAATAAATGTTGAGTTTCCTCATAAAATGTTGACCACTGCTATGTTAACATTTTTATGTAGTGCATATTATTAAATATTTTAAGAATGGTGCATCAAGGTTTATAGAGCTGCGAGATGAACTGACAATATTAAATGATTAATATGAGATGATACATTGTTCAATCATTCTAGTGGTTTACTGTAATATGTTACATGTAATTTATATGTTTTGTAAGTTGCCTTTTTGCAGCTGAAATTTAATTTTCTCTCATTTGTGAAATTATTTATCAGCCAGCATACATGGTGAGCATACAATTGTTTTTTATTCAGTAACTTTCTTCAGTAGGTTTTTTAAAAAAAATCAATTTCTATAACATTATTGTATGTTGTGAAAGTTCCACTGTACAGGTTTAGGGTTTTGATATAAATCACCAGCTTATTCTAGTGGAGTCATTCATATGTCTAGGTGCGGCAATCCTGCATATTTATATTCTGGGTTTTCCGCACATGAAGATTCTGATCTTGCTAAAATAACAACTGAACTTAAATTTTCATCATGCTTTATTTCATCACAATAATATAAAAATGTAACTTTGGATGAGTATGAGGATATGTGGGTATTTGTATTAATATAAATTTTTATGAAACTTTATAGTAATACAGCTAATGCATCTCAATAACATAGATAGGCTGCTTATTGAACGGGTGGGGGATGTAGTTGCCTGGAATGCGAATAAGCTTGTGAGGATATCTGAATACCTAGACATATACAGAAGTGCGCAAATGCTTGTGCACTATAACTGTTTTTGTGACTATATGTCCTGCGCAGTTGACTAATCCTTATATGAGAATAGCTGCTGTTGCTGATAATCAGCTATGAGGACATCATTATCACATATGCAATTTAATTTATTGTACAATCGAACATTTAGCATCAATTGTAACAAAACATTAGTATCGAACGCGTGAACCGCTTGAGATAAAGTTGTTACCACAGCCCACATAATCTGAAGTTGTTCGCACGGCAGGGTCACGCAAGGCCGTGGACTTTGCACTTCCCGCTCAGGTCCCCCAAATTGCGCTCATCACGCGTCGTGTGCGCACGTGTGACGCCCGCTGCTACCGACTGCAACTGATTTCTTTGTCGGGAAAAATATGCATTGCTGGGATTTAAAAAATATGCAAAAAATTAATATTACTTGCTATTATTGCTTGAAATTAATAGTAGACCTTATCGTGGTTTAAAATGTTAATTAAAATCAATGATATATTTTTGACCAGCTTTTGCAAAAAAAATATTGTTGGCTTAGTTCAGCTTTGTAAGCTGAAGCATTTATTTCGGAGTGTCTAATAAGTGCTCAGCGAAATAGTAGGTCGCTACTGGATAAGCCAAAGACATTAATCTGTCTGAGTTATTAAGTAAACGAATGTACATAATTTAGAAAGGTTGGCCCTAGTCCTATTACGATGCTTAGTTACATTTGGTCCATCCTGCAATAGATTGCTTATGTCCTTAACTTGGTACAGTTCAATGTATAAAAAAAGATATGACTTTGTTTCGCAAATTAAGTATCGTCGATGAGTTTCCGACTCCGTTAATTGGCTGTTATAATATTTTCGATGATTTTTAATTGACCTTGGCTTATTTCCTCAGTCGTTACAGTTCCAAAACATATAAAAGATACTGCCCATTATTTTGATCAAAAAATATTTTGAATGGTCTTAATAATTATTTGATGTTACGCCATCAGTTCTAGTATTTATGACATTGTTTCTCAAGAAATTATTCCTTGAAACTGTCGCAAACCTGACGACTGTCGCTAATGGATAGTACTCATTCCATGGACATCAAATATGGCGGAATGTTAAGGGTCAACAAACTTGGTAAAAGCTTCAGTACACAAAAGCTTTTAAATCTTACTCCCGTCGGAGCAGCCTCAATAAAATATGTATTGCTACCGTTGTTTATATTTCATAGTAAACTTTTAAACTATTTATTCCCCTTTGTTGTTTTATTTGATTAAATAGTTTTATAATAAGAGTCGGGCGGGCCGCACTTTTCTCTCTCGGTTGTCTGCAAAAGAAAGTGGCGTTCAATTTTGTTGTGCAGTAAGTACGTAATTCATGTCGGTTGTATTGCACGCAACCAGCTTGACCGTTGCGCTTGACAAACCAACAAAACCTGTAGAAAAACGTTTAGGAGGCCGAACTGTTTTGACGGGGTGAGATTATTGTAATCATTAGTATAGTGCTGCGAAAACCAACGAAAATTGTATCTTACACCACCATTGCCATGGCCATGGACTTCGCTTAAACAAGACTCCTCAATCGTTTGATAAAAATAAATATCCGACGTTCCTTTTAGCAAATAACTCAATTATCATTAACTCTTCCTCTCTTCAGCTACAGTAGACTGAACTATAAACAGATAGCCAAAGACAGGCAGTTATTTTTAGTGTTCCGCACCGTAATTGGAAAAAAACTGCATTGTTACAGAATTGGCTACGTGCCTGTTCCTCTTCTCGTCATATTTTTCTCATCTTTCTAGCTTCTAGGAAAAATATTCTTAGTTCATTACTTATCAGAATTGGAGATAAGTTCTTTACAAAGAGTATAAACTTATAAATACAATGTGACTCTTTGTACCTAATATCCGGTTTTTATGATAATGCTACTTGGAGGTCATTATCTCATCGGACAAGATGTTTTTGTCGGCGTGCCCTACCACGTTTCGTCCAAAGGGCGACGCGCCCTCACATCAGGCGAGCCGCCTTTATCTGCGAGACTGCGACCCACTTGTCTTTCTTCAGATAAAGGCAGTACCCACCTCGTTCTTTGCACCCAAGCTACCTGATACAGACTTTAAGTTAATAGTGTCATGTGATGATTAAACACATGCATTAGGTAAGCAGTGTTAACGATTATTTTAACTTTAAACATGTTTCGGGTTCTGAGTCATCGTTTTATTACAAAAATGTTTTTGGATACAAACTTACGTTATTTAATTTAAATATTGACCTACGTATTGACTTAATTGTTTTTTCAATTCATTGAGTATTCTGATCAGTTTTAGGTGGCAATAATGTTTCTTCAACACCTTTTTATCACCCTTGTCTTGGCTCATAGTTCAGACTATGATAAATAAAGCATCATAGCTGTCTCCTACATTGTTATCATTTATCTGGTCTTCTCACATCCGACTATCCGGCGCGGAGAGCTTGTCCTTCGATTGTTATCACTAGCTGTCTAACTGTTCGTTACGGACACATCATGTCGTTTATGTTGTTATTTATCACATGGAAGAGGAACACGGATGGATCGTATCGTGTTTGTTCATTTGTAATCTTTAGGGCATAACACAGAAAAATGACTACAAAGTCCAAAAGGCATAAAACTACTATAATGAAATGTAAGACGATAATTACTACGTTCAAGGTGATAGAAGTAACTACCTGTCATTATCGTCCTAACTCAAATAATATTTTTAACCAATCTGGTTTGCGTTCACTAACCTGAATGCTTACATTAACAGCAATTATAATGCATATGCACCAGCCGTTGCAGTTGAGTTAATAAATAACACGGTCGATGCAGTAGCTCCTCGCGCTTCAAAGCATATTTCACGATAATCCACTTCCAATGCTCCAGGTATAAGATTACAAGCCTTCATTGGGCTCTACGAGGGCTGCCTTTTAAGTTGTGTCGTTTGAAATAAGTATAGATAATCCAATAGGTTATTACCGTTTATTATTTTTTTAAGAATACTTAGCGATATTTAATGCACTTTTGCATGCATTCAAACCAGTTTTTAAATATTTATTCTATTCCAAAGTGGGGGTAGTCAAAACGGCCGATTTGTATACGTCAACAGCTTCTTCAGGTGTGCTGAAAGGTAGTCCACGAAGAATTTTCTTAATTTTGGTTAATGTAATAAAATCATTAGTGCTTAAGTTAGAGCTGTAAGGTGGATGATCCAATATTTAAACATTTTGGGAACTCAAAAACATCGGTGTTTGGCGGGCGGTGCGCGAACTTGTTTTGTCATGGTGCAGTATCATTCGACGTCTTGGATATTTTTTTCTAAATTCGGTGATGACTTTTGGCAAACAAAAAGTGGTATACGAGTCAGCGGTAACCGTCTCGCGATATTTTAGTACAATAGTGGCGACATGATCACCCTTTGCCAAAAACGAGGCAACCATTTTTTTTAAGTGCTTTGCGAGCGTACGACTTTGGTCGGTTTTGGCTCGTTTTGGAAGACCTAGACAGCTGACTGCTGCTTAGAATCCGGATCGTAAGCATATATCCAGGACTCGTTACCATTAACTATATCATAGACCTGCTTTGACTCTCCTCGGTCGAATCGCTGTAGAGTTTTACGTCCACAACTTACTCGGGCTGTTTCTTGGTCGTCGCTAAGAAAATGTGGTATCCAAGGAGAGATCATCTATCTTACGCCAAGTTCTTCGTGTAGGATATTTTTGAATGTGGTCCCTGAAATGCCCACGGATGCCTCTATTTCACTATATGCTACATGTCCGTCTGCGAGGATTAGCTGAAGCACAGCCTCGATATAAACTTGCATCATGGCGGTTTTTGGACGACCTTCACGTGGCTTGTCACTGAAACTAGAGTGCCCAGGTTGAAATTCTAAATATCAGCGTTCTGCGGCCCTAAGGAATGGTGCTACATCACTAAATACAGAACTAGTCTCTTTAAAGCACTGAAGTCTCGACAATCCCCTTTTAAAGTTGTAGAAAATTATCGCACTCAAATTTTCCTTACACATTTCCATTTTTGCAACCGACCTGTCACCTTTGAATGGATGATACAATAAAACTATTCGACCTATTTAAAAACATTCTTTTGTTTTCGAATTCTAAAATCAAAAAGATTCAAATGGCATATATAATTTTTTTTAATAATCGCGGGAAGTTAGCAAACGACAGAACTTAAAAGGCAGCCTTACGTAGCTGTCTATTATCCGATCAGACATCCTGCGCGCCTTCATTGATCTATCTTCTATTAGCTATGCTTATAATATAGTATCTGCATAATTTATGTTACAAGGCTAACGTTTCTTGTGATCAATGTGTATCATATTTCTCATACTTTTCCGTCGTTATCTCTCAGCATATTTTTATTTACGCCCATTAAAGGGTTTTATGTTGCTCTTCTTCATTACTTTTTAAACTAACTGATACGCTATTTCGAGAGCAATTAGTCCCATTTCACCGCAACGCGCAAACTGTATTGGATAGCTTGTCGATATCAATCTGCACTGATTCCCGATTTTTGGAGTGCTACCATTAGCTTAGTTTATGTTTTTATTTTTCACTATCCCCCCCCAGTTTTTCCATTGTTCTTTCTTTCGATTCGAAAATTTCGATTCGATTTTGTTGACTGTTGATACAGTTGCCAAAATGTTGCCTAGAGACTACTGATTTTCGAATCCCCTTACAAATGGCTAGGTTTAAAACCCTAAGTATCCCAGATACCAACAAAAGCTTTGCAAGGCTAAAGCAAATGAAGACAAAATGCTTGAATATAAACGTCTCGAATACAAGTTATTTCTCTCAAGCTAGGTCTTTCAGCACGCGCGGTGGGGCTAAGTGTGTCAAGGGGCGAGAGTTCATAGGGACACGCGTGCCTCACACTAAGAGCCCCCGCAGACCACAGACTTTTTATCGGCCGATAGTTTGGTCGGGCTCTTAATCAGTACGCAGATGTAAGCAAGTGCGCACACTATGGCGATTTGGTATCGGCCGATAAACAAGTTTGATGGGCTTCCCGATTCAATTCAAACTAAGCTGTCGGCAAACTATCGGCCGACCGTACAATCAGTATTGGCTCGCTACCACACGCGCACACATGACGATTTTTTAGTCGGCCGACTAAGCCGATAGTTCAGTTCGCTCCGAGCTTTGACAGCGAATGGTCGGGCGCGAGTGTTTTGTAAAATGGCGTCGCCCAATTCTCAGTCACTTATTTCGGAATCTTTGATCGAGGAAGTCGAAAAACGCCCTGCACTTTATAAGAAAAACTTAAAAGAGTACTCTGACATAAATGTAAATAAAAGACTGTGGGAGGAAGTTTGTGAAGCTGTTGTTCCTGATTGGAATGAGCTTTTTAATTTTCCTTCTCCGGTGTATGAGAGCAATAATAACATTTCTATGCAATGTTTATTAATTTTCATTGTGCGGTGCGACCACTTTTTTCACCAGTCGGTTAGAAACTAGCAAATAGTCGGCAGACTGTTGGATAGTTTGCGCGCTCATCACCGACTAAACTGTTTAGTTGGCTCGGTGTGCGTACTAGCAGGCCAACCCGACTAAACTATCGGCCGATAAAAAGTCTGTGGTCTGCGGGGGCTCTTAGAGCCCCCGCAGACCACAGACTTTTTTATCGACTTAGTCGGCCGACTAAAAAATCGTCATGTGTGCGCGTGTGGTAGGAAGCCAATACTGATTATACGGTCGGCCGATAGTTTGCCGACAGTTTAGTTTGAATGGAATCGGGAAGCCCATCAAACTTTTTTATCGGCCGATACCAAATCGTCATAGTGTGCGCACTTGCTTACATCTGCGTACTGATTAAGAGCCTGACCAAACTATCGGCCGATAAAAAGTCTGTGGTCTGCGGGGGCTCTAACACTTTGGACTGGTGGCTGCACAGCACATGACCGCTGTGTCTTGTACCCGACCATGTTTACTGACACACATAGATTACGCGCCCAGCTTACTATCCTTGGAGTTTGTACTGTAAGATGGAAAGATATTATGTGTCACATTGTTTGTTACTCAAATAGACTTATCAGTAATCGATTTGTTGACTGGGTGGATGATGAATCTGTACGATAAAGCGTTTTCGAGACAAAATAACTGCTAATCTAATTTAAGAGAAGTTATTTATTTCTATGTAGTTTTTGAACTTAAATCTACCCTGTAATGATCGATATGTATTTTAGTTCGATAGCAATTTCCGGTGCCAAACATTTTAACCCCCATTATGGCGAAGTGTTTTGGCCTTCAAACTTGCTGCCAACCGGATGCCCGCAGTAAGTGACCACCATAATATTTAAACGCATTATCTTGTGGGGGATGTAAACGAGAGAACAGTCCACCCATATTTGATTACACTGGAAGTAACGCCCGTCCCGTCTATTCTCGTCCGGGAGTACGGACTTCGCCCCCAGAACCGAGCCCGGCCATTATCCCATCGTCCCGTCTGCGCGAGAGTTGCTTTCCGGCGAGTACCATCCGTTTGTAGGGCGACCACACGAAGGGTACTGGTGTTACAGTAACAGTATTGAACGATTTTGCAACAAAAGTTACATAAATACGCCACAATCAATTAACCTCAACAAACAGTTGAGCTCACGTCGAACTCTGACCGCTGGTTTTATTATGTAATTGACATTCCGAAACCACAAGCATTAATTTATTATTATTTCCTAGTATCGCGCATTCTGTTTGATCATGTGTATTTTCCGGATCACTGGTTCCTGTGTATCTGGTGTATACCTATGTTTAGTAGGAGAACTAGCTTTATTTGCCCGTGTACAAAACTGAAGCAAGTTTTAAGCTGTACACACGATGTTCCCCTGTTAAGTCGACCGACCGACTGAAGCTCGTAAGTAGTTTCATAAGTGTGCGTCAACGATGGTATTAGAAAAGTTTGTTTTGAATTCAAATATTAGTGCAATAACCTTGCTACCAAGATTGTTTTTATCTGTAGCTCAATAACGTGATATCTTTAAATAAGTTTGTCTGCTTTGTTATTTTGTCCTCATAACCGTCTGTCCTTTCCTTTTTGTTTAGTAGTTGTTATTTATATTATGATCTGATCTTATCTTCGCGAATCATTCAACCGTAATGATTCATTCAATTAGAACGAATCTCTTGTCGATATCGCGGCGGTCTGTTTACGTACACATATTATATTGAACGATCTTACTCATGGGAGCGTTCAGTCAATTCCCAGATTGAATTGCGTCACTCATTCATTAACAAGGAATTGCATTTCCTTGTATGTTACGTCGATGTTACTCTTTAGTCTAGAGTTCAAAGTTAATATATTATCAATTTATCCTGTATGACTGTTCACGCTATTTTTTAAGAGTGTAAAATCCACAAGTGCAACAAAAGCATTAAACAAATGACATATTATTCAACATATGCGTTATAAAAAATCTGAAGAGTTAATCAGTAAGTGCAAAGTCCGGAACGTCTACGAACAACAAAGAACATGGTTACTGCACACGGAGCGTGCTTAGGTCATTCAGCCGCACGTTTTGCCCATTGTCTCACGTGTGTAGGAGTCTTTATAACACAACAAATAACTTGTCATCTTATATCCTCCGCACCATTAGCTCTTATATCATCGAGTTTAAAGTTCAGTTTAGCTTGTCACCTTCCGCAGGATGTCCCGATTTGTTGTTAAGGAATTATTCTATTCGCAGCTTCTGTAATGACAAACAATCGGTTTTTATTAAGCTCATTAAACAAGTAGGATATCTGTTATCGTCGTCTGCCTAATTTATTGGGAAGTGTCTGCTGACTTTGTATTACTTCCCAAGAACCTTTGAAAGAACCCTACGATTGTAACATGAAATGCCTGATAAAACATGAAGTTCTCAAGCAATCGTTTTGTTTCATGCTGAAACAATAAAAGCTTTGCTCCACAATGTAATTATTATTCCAATATTTGAACATTCAATAAACAAAGGAGTCGTGTCTAAAGAAAATCTAACATGTCTGAAAATAACTTCGATCTCCAGGGGCTGTTTCACGAATGCTTACAGACTCATGCTGACGTCATCAAGCGAACACTCAAGATCTGTGTTCTTCATAAACTCCAATTTTTCTTATTTCTTGACTCACTCAAGATTTCAGGAGATTTATTGGATTTTTTCGTACTGGCACTACCAGTAGACAGAGCAGTGCTTATCTTTATGATAAGAAGATAAAAATCAATAACAGACTGAAATAAAAATCTTTAAGCAATACTCCTTGCCTGCGATCTCCGAAAAATATTAGAATTGGTATGCATTACTGGTTTATTATGTTTACCAACATCCTCTTTTATAATGTCGTTCTGTATGCAGATCGGCTTTGCACTGAAAGCCAAAGCCAGTCAATTGCGGATTAGCTTCGTCGTCCAAATAACAACCGGCGTACACCCTGTTAGGCTGTCGTGGGGAGGGTGACCTTCTATAACCCACTACGACTACATTCGGAGTTTGATTAATGGAAGCGGGTTGGACGGCCGGCTGAGTGCAGATGCACCAAGCTATAGAGATGTTTGTACTCTCGTATTGATGTCTGGCGAGCCTACCAAGCTTTCGCAGTCGGTTTTGAAGTCGAAAGTCTGATCAGGGAGCTAATTCTATGGAGTGTTTAAAATTACACACTCTTTAAAGCTCTATCCCGTGAAAATCTTCCTTGTAAAATATTTGCTTCATATAACAATAGTCTTTAAATTACCCCGATGTGAAGTTTTATGATAAAACTGACTAGCTGCTTGTTGTATGTAACTCTAACTTGTAATCACGAGAAAAATACCAGCCCATCATTATGTGAAGTAAATTATGTATAATGACGCTTGACGTTGTTTCCTAACGCGACTTATTGTTTTCGCTTAAAATTATGTGTCCAAGGTGAGATCAATCACCATAAATGGCAGTTCTGAAAGCTATTTTGAAAGACATGGTTTTGATAAATATTTTTATGCGTAACAGAAATGCGGTGACGTAGGGAGTCTGGATGATGTATCAACAATCACGGCCACGTGTGGCTGTGTATCGCACGATCACGCCACCGCGTCTACCATGGGCTCCTAATTCACTTCTATCTAAATCGCATTCTGTCGCACTCTCCGATTCTTTCAAACAAGATTGTTGGTTTTCGTCCGCGTGAGAAAACAAGTCGAGTTCGCCACACGTGGTACAGTCCCTTCACCGTTCCACGTCACTGGTGCTTTTCGAGTTTCGACTCAGTTTCCGAACGCGCATCGCGCCGGCCGGACACACCGTGCGTTTGCCGAACATTAGACTAAAGTTACTTTTTTTTCTCTCTTTTATCGAGTGGCTGTGATAGTCGTTAAGTGATATTTTAATATAGTTCTAGGTTACCAGTTACTGTTAAGCCGGTAAGTGACTTAAGTTTATTACAGTCATGTGTTACCACGTGAAGTACAAAGTTTAACCGCGTTTCGAACAGTTATAATTACCCTTGTTAAGGGTTCTTAGCGATAACATAACGCATAAGATGAATTAAATTAGTATCGTAGATCAAATAATAGTAATCGTGCGTTATCGTGTGTAAACAAAGTTAAACAAACTATTCATTATTTTATTTTAGAGAATGCGCAAACCGATTGATAGCAATCTTTTCGCACCTGACTTTATTTGTAATTGAACATAAAGTTAACAAAGAGGTCTGGCGATTGGCTTAACTTTTTTATGCTTAGCGTCTAGAACTTTCACATTTGAAGTTATTCTACAGTATTTTTTTTGCGGGTAGACAAATAAAATTATTTTATTAGGAAAAATCACCATTAAAGCCACATGAATGGTGTAGAAACCCCATCAATGTGTTTTACTATTCTTACTCAATGAACACATCAACATAGACTTATGTTTATTTAGACAAGGCGGATATTCCCGAGGTCAATACCTTGCGAATAGTACCCGCGTCATTCGCATAATTTGTACGATACATTGTGTCAGTCATTTCTAATGATATATCACCACTTGTCGAAAATCCTTATCTAGTGTAAATATTTAACTTCCTTTCATTTTTGGTTGCCAAATTGTAATAGGTTTGTTCGGTACACAAAGGGTTAAGTTGATCAAAATTGGAACATGAGGTTGCTTCAGTTCTCTTCGACTTTTTTAACTTCATTTATGTCAGCTGATTTAACTACAAGCGTTTTCCTTATACCAAACTGTCATGCATTCAATATCGTATTTTTTTTTTTTCAAACACCTTTTCCTTGATGATTTGGAGTATTTCTAAAAGATGTTTGTCGAAGTCTTGATGTTGACTCTGTTGGTTGGCAACACAACCCATCTCACCCATGCTCATGACGACTGTTACTTTCGCTTTTAAGCAATTTAATGATTATGACCGCTCTCTTACCTCTTTTGAGTAGTTCTTGAGACCTCAAAAAATTTCATTTTTTCATTCTTTTTTTTTTTTCAATTTTCGTAAAAAATTAGATACTGTTCCGATGACTAAATGAACAGTTAGAACTAATTCGAACTTGACCAAGTTCTAATTGAATCGTCACAATGTCAATTGTATTGTTATTTTTAGCAAAGTACACATAAATATGTATAAGTATTTCGAATTTAAATACATAAGTGGGTAATGAGTCAATGACTACTTGAACGAGGTCATCCTTCTTTTAATTATTTATTTATTTTAGAAGATTTGCATAAACCCCGCTATTCAGACGTTTCTGCTTTCGCGTTACCTAGTTCTGCAGAAGTTTCTCCTTTCTGTATTATTCTGAAAGCTGTTGTAATGATAACTGTCTTCAAAATCTTCAAATACATCTTAGTATTCAAGCGGTTACGTGTTAATTTTGTTTGCACCTCAACCCCTGCTCCCCTTCTAATAAAGCGAACCTTGACATTGAATGTAAAAGGCCTTGGCCGGATACACGCGAAACTGTTTAGAATTTTCGTTTTCTTAAGATAAAATATACGAAACTGTTGGCAGGTATTGTCTTTTAAGAAGCTCAAGAGAAGGGTACAGTATATTAGGTACGTACACATGTTTATTGACGCATTTTCCTCCTTTCGGATATTCTCGTATGTCCTTCGTGGTTTTCTAGCTAATGAGTGTCATGACTGGGTTTTCGTCTTCACACAAAAATTTATCAGATATCTATTAATAATCCTTACACAAGTTTCCAATTGTTTTACCCTATGTGGATGGCTACTCGGTCACTCAGACTTCACATAATGCTCTCGTACATTATAAAGAAAATCGTATCTTTATCAGCTTTTTAATTTTAGTTCTGTGTGCTTTTAATTTTCATCAGTCGAGTGATTCTCATCAGCGCACTCCGAGATTAAATAATTCAATTTACTTATCAACATCACGTATGAAGCTGTTGTTCAATAATTGGTATTCTGTTATCGCATGTTATGTTATGACTTTATATGCAATTATCATCGATACGGTTTTAATTTAAATAAACACCTCGTAAATCTCCCACAGATAATAGAGGACAGCGCGTATTGTAGCTACCAGGCGATAAGAAATCACGAGGTGGTATAATGGGTCAACGTGATGATTTATCAATAGCGTGAATAGCCGAAAAACAAAAAGTAGTGAACTAAGTATTGTGCTTATACACTTGAGATACTGTCAGACGTGCGCCTTCTTCCTACACTAGTGTTTTATGCACAAACACAGGTATCACCTAAGAACGCCTTCATGACGGCGAATACGCACAGAGGTCATTGATCCGATCCTGCATTGTCTGGCGCGCCTACTCTTTCACTACCACTGATGAAATGGCCCGCTTAATTAAATACACACGCCATAATGCATAGAAACAGGTGTGCGCGTAATAATAATATGAGAATATAGTCACGCGGCAGCAGGTACGCAATTACACATGGCCGAGAAACCTTAACACGTTATCTAACTGTTGCGTGTATAATCTATAGACTAGTGCACCAGTGTTTTCACTTAATGTGAGTAAATACCCACTTTCCAAAAAGAATGACAAAACAAAAAATAAGGGACAAAAAGACGCAGCAATTCAAACATCCTTATAAAATTAAAGCAAACAAAAGTAGAATGTTTTATTCAAAGTCTTCAAACACAGCTGCCGGAGTAACAAAGTAACAGAAATGTCTTTATCAGAATGTTAATAAAGATGTTTTATTTTTACTCTTTTACGCACATGGGTTCCTGGCAACTCGAGTACGGTACTTAGAATTCACAAGGCGAATTCCGTGGAAGACCGAAGTGTCCTTCTTGTTTGACTCGACTTTGATCAGCAAAATAAGGTTACGAGGAAAGACTTTGGAACTAAACAACAAAATAATCATGGACAATATTGCTGTTTTGCTAAAGAACGACGTTGTCTTATGTATTTTTTATTTAATGTGACTTTCATCTTCTTTTCGAGGTCATTCTTTTTGCTGACAATCTTCATTTTTACGCATTTTCCTTTTAGGTGATACCGTTTCAACAATCCTCGTAACTTAGCATCTTAAGTCTGGACATCCAACGCTACTTGTGGTGTCCCAATATCTAAAAATAGGTTTCTGAAGGCGACACTCCGCTGTGGAATAATAAAGTGACCTTTCGAGCTATTGAACTTTCAACCGAGGCTATCAGTTCGGCCGATTGTAGGTGTAGAGAGACGGTGGTATCATGTTGTTAACCCGCTGATAACCCAAGAATGGTAATACAGGCGCCGTAAGGACACTCACGGACGGGCCGTCGCTTGGCGGATACCGATACTGATAAATTGATTAATAAACATGTTTTTATGCACTGAAATGCATTATTGCTATCAATAATTACTGATTATTAGAAGGAAATGCTGTCCCGTTTCTCTTATCGATAAGTTATAAATATTTTTTTGTTTCATAATTTATTTTAATAACATGGTGATAACTTGAATGTAAGAGTTAGTAGAGTAACTCCTTTTGGTGGTACAATTTAGACCCTTTCTAGACTTCTTTTGAATTCAATGAGTTCCTTGACTCACCTTATACCAATGTCTTGAGGGATTAATACACAAAACATAATGTATCCTTTAGTTAAATATAATTTCAACTCTACACATGTGCACAGTGCAGTGTACCGTAGAAATTATGCAGCAACACGAAATTGAGTAACGCGGTCAGTTGCACTCGGCCCCGTCGTACTAGTGTTGCGATCGGTATTTCATATCGACATTGCTAACGGAGACCACTCGGATTTCGATACCGATTCCAATATTTGCGTATATTGGATCGAGCTAAAAGTCTCGAGATTTAAATCTTGCTCAATCTCGTCGAGGACATGAGTTGAGCCATTTCGTATGATTTGCGTTATATTTATATGGAGCATGTAATCCTTATGTGCTTGGGCGACGTCTCGTTGCTAGGTCCCGTTAGAATTCTAATTTCCTTTAAGCCTTAATACGTATGCAAATTCAGTCTCGGCCCTATTTCTTTGGCCAAAATGCTCAATTTCAATGTAAATTCTATTACCCCTTACAAGTACATCTGTATCGTCTCTTAGTATTTAACTTTTTTGGGCGTTCGAGGGTATCATTAGAGTCGGTGAGCTTTGGGTCATTGCTCTCCCGTGGTCGTGAGTTTGAGTTTATCTCGTTATTGTAGTGCATTCTTTCCAAATATTTGGTCTGTTCGTGGAAGTAATAAATTCGCCAAACAATATACATAAACATGTAGTTCAGTAGCCATGGTCTCATGGATGGAACGTATGTAGCGGGCGTTTTAGTGTTGGGTTTATTTCTGAAAGCAATTGATTCCTTACACTAGTGTTCCATACATATCGAGATTTAAAATACTACAGGAGATGAGCGTGTTGTATATAAGTGATGTTTGGCCTTGACAATGACGCCCAATAACCATTGTATACTTATTTGATCGCTGTTTGAAAATACAATGACCTACCGAGCATCGATGTGATCATCCGAATATACGATACGATTGACGTAAATAGAAACCTATTCAATAAAATTCTATGACGAGAATTAATTTCTTAGCATCTATGATTTCAAATTATAGCCGGTTGTGTAATGGATAGTTGCAACTTTGCAGAAAGTTGCAGACAGCGACTAAGCATTTTCATAACTCCCGTCAGAGACATTTAAGTATGAATTAAGATTTATTCTGCTGATAAAATCATCTTTGTTCTTTTTTTTGCAAAAGATCCTTCTTGCAACCAGTTAATTTAAATTAAACCAAGGTTTAGATTATTTATTATATATTATATTGATAGCTGTCAATTCGGCTTCATAAGCACAAGTGCTCTCCAAATATTTTCAATTTTTCATCATAAAACTGTGATTTAGTGACTGTGAATGCGATAAAAGTGGAAATAAAGTGTTAATAGTGCCGTGTTATCGTTATCCAGCGTTAAATCTAGCTAAAACAGGCAAAAAATTGCATTTTAAAAGTGCAATTTATCCCAGTGAATTAACATCTACCCTCAATAGATTTAACTTTTATCTGCTCCACATGAAATGTTATTGTCAATGCCAAAATGACAACTGACATCTACTGTCACAGCTACGAGCCAGTGTTGCCAGTCCTAAGAAAATAATTCCGTATAAAAATGGCCCAATCGGTAGAAAAATCCGAGATGTCGGAACCGAAAAAACACTTAACACAACAAGTGTTCAACAAAACTCTCTTCTCTCCCAGACCGCGATCACAGAGTCAAACCGCCAATACCGCTACTACACCTATACAATACATAGCCAATATTGAAACTACTAATACTAATGAAAACAGCCCAAATCCAGACGAAAGCAACGAAGGCTTCAAAATGGTAACTTCTTCCAAAAAAAGGCAACGTGATAGCCCAGATGAACAAAGAAGCGAAAAACAAACCAAACTTAACAACTATTGGCTAAGCAAACCAATTGAAACGTCTAACAGTTTTGAAAACTTAGAAGTTAACATAGCTAGCCCTCCTCAACCAACAGAAAAGCCAGATAAACCTCCCCCCATTTTTGTAGACAAAGTCTCCAACATCAAACCACTATTAGAAATGCTTAACAGTGTTGCAATAAATAACTTTGAAATTAAAGTACTGAGAGAAGAACAAGTCAAAATCCAACCTAAACATCCAGAAACTTACAGAAAAATAGTAAAAGAATTGGAAAACCGGAAAACCGAATTCTACACCTACAAGCCAAAGAAAGAAAGGAGTTTTAAGGTTGTCCTTAAAAATATGCACCCATCAGTTGACTTGGCAGAGATCACCAATGAGCTTAAGGAACTAGGTCACAATGTCTCCAACATCTGGAACATCAAGCAACAAAACACAAAAAAGGCCCTGCATATGTTTATCGTGGAACTTGAACCAAAAACAAATAACAAAGAAGTTTATAAAGTTACAAAACTACTAAATTGTTGTGTAGTATTTGAACCTCCAAGACCTAAACGCAGCATACCACAGTGCGCTAATTGTCAACATTACGGCCACACGAAAGCCTACTGCCGCCGCAAGCCCAAGTGCATTAAATGTGCAGGAGATCATACTTCAGCAGAGTGCCCACGCAAGGAACGATCCGATTCAGTAAAATGTGCTTTGTGCAATGGTAACCACCCCGCAAATTATAAGGGCTGCTCCATCTATAAGGAGATAGTTAAACAAAAATACCCTCCTCTCAGGAGCAAAACCTATAAAGACAGCTCAAATCAAATTGCCGAAGGCAGCCTTACTGAAACGAAGAATACCGCACAAGAATCTCAGTTCAATAAGCCACCTCAACGTGAATACCCCCGCAAACCAAACATTAATTATGCACAAGCCGTCAAGGGAGAATACAATACTCAACGAATTGAAAAGGAATCAATGCAAACACACCAATCTGACATGCAACAACTGCTAGAAATGTGCAAACAAATCATGCTACAAATGACCACGTTAACAAATCTCCTTATCAACCTCACGACTAATCTATCACAAAATTCGACCCATTAAAATAGTTATATGGAATGCCAACGGGCTGTCAAAACACATTTTGGAAACCAAAATGTTCCTCCAAACAAATGAAATTGATATTCTTCTGGTGGCAGAGACACACTTTACAAACAAATCATTTTTCAGCATACCAAATTATAAAATATACCATACAATGCACCCGGATGGTACGGCACACGGTGGTTCGGCAGTACTGATCAAGGAAAAAATCAAACACCATGTTACAAACTCATACTGCACCGACGCTATACAGGCTACAAATATAGTAATTAAGGACAGTCATGGTGAATTACTAATATCAGCTTTATACATACCCCCAAAACATAACCTAAAGAGCGATTCATATTCTGCCCTGTTTAACAGCTTGGGGCATAGGTTTATCGCGGGGGGTGATTATAATGCTAAGCACGTCAACTGGGGATCAAGAATCACGACATCCAAAGGTCGCGAACTAAACAAATCCATACAAGAAGGGAAACTAAGCGTAATATCAACTGGCGAACCAACATATTGGCCGTCTGATCAGAAAAAGAAACCGGACCTAGTTGACTTTTTCGTAACAAAGGGAATACCAGCACATTATTTTAAATGCTACTCTTGCTTTGAGCTCTCCTCTGACCATTCTCCTGTTATAGCCGAACTGAAATATAAAACTCACCTCGTCACACCATCCTGCCGATTGCACAATAAACATACCGACTGGAAATATTTCAGAGAACTGGTGAACAGTCATCTTGACACTAATATTCCTCTTAGAACAGAAGATAATATCACAGAAGCTGTTGAATACTTTAATAACTGCATACAACAATCTGCCTGGGCAGCTACTCCTACTCTAAATGCTACACAAAAGGCCGCTAGATACCCCAGAACAATTAAAGAAGCAGTTGCAAATAAAAGAAGAGCCAGAAAGATTTGGCAGCAGACTAGATATCCCGAAGACAAGAAGATCTACAACAAACTAACCGCAGAACTAAAAGAACTGTTAAACAACTACAGGAACGAAGACATCTCAAACCACATCAAAAACCTGGATGCAACTGCTGCAACAGACTATTCTCTCTGGAAAGTAGTTAGGAAATTAAAGAGACCGACTCCCTTTCAAGCTCCTTTACGAAAAGAGACCGGAAACTGGGCAAAGAGCGACTCAGAAAAAGCAAACCTATTCGCAGAACACTTGAAAAGAGTATTCACACCAAATCCAGAGACAAGCCCTAAAACATCACTAGTCAACGAAAAACTAAGCCAAATTTTCCAACTAGATCCACCGATTAACAAAACTTCACATAAGGAAATATTGGGAATCATCAGACAGCTAAACCAAAACAAGGCTCCAGGTTATGATCTAGTTACTCCAAAATTCTAAGGGAGCTACCAGACAAGGCAATTATCTTCCTAAGCTATCTCTTCAATGCTATCCTACGAAGGGCCTTCATACCTCCCCAATGGAAAGTGGCAGAGATCATTCTTATTCTAAAACCAGGCAAAAGCCCCGATGATGTTAAGTCTTATCGCCCAATTAGCCTGTTGCCTGTGACATCCAAACTCTTTGAGATCATCTTCCTAAAAGACTGTTGCCTGAAATTGAAAAAGCAAAGCTTCTACCTGATCATCAATTCGGTTTTCGTGCTGCTCATAGTACCATCGAACAGGTACACAGACTAGTAGAAAAAATTCACCATAGCTTTGAAAATAAAATGTACTGTTCCGCAGCGTTTCTCGACATTTCACAAGCATTTGACCGCGTCTGGCACGAGGGACTGTTATACAAGGTCAGGAATGCGTTACCTATCAACTTTTACATACTTATAAGGTCCTATCTCACCCAACGGCATTTCTATGTAAAACATGGTGAAGATATATCTGGATTACACCAAACCAGCGCTGGAGTACCCCAGGGGAGCGTCATGGGACCAATCCTCTACCTGATTTACACATCAGACTTACCAACGCCAACTGGATCACTTATCGGTACTTTTGCTGATGACACGGCCATTCTTGCGTCAAGTAATGATCCTATCAGAGCTTCAGAAATGTTACAGAGAGGTCTTGATGACATATCAGGCTGGCTGAAGGACTGGCGCATAAAGGCAAACGAAGCCAAGTCAATAAATGTTTCTTTTAGCCTCAGACATGGTGAATGTCCCCCCGTAAAACTCAATGGAGTACAGATACCTCAGTCTGACCATGCTCGCTACCTTGGCATTTACTTGGATAAAAGACTTACATGGAGAAAACACATATTCACAAAAAGAAAGGCTCTTAGCCTACAAACAAGAAAGATGTTCTGGCTTCTGGGAAGGAGATCTCAACTCACACTGGAAAATAAACTACTTCTTTACAAGACTATCCTTAAACCGATATGGTCATATGGACTGCAACTATGGGGCACCGCCGCAAACTCGAATTTAGAAATACTGCAGAGATATCAATCTAAAACCCTGCGCATGATAGCAGACGCACCTTGGTACATCACCAATGAAGCAATACACCGTGATCTGAAAATAATGAGTGTAAAACAAGAGATCCTAGAAACACTTAAAAAATACAAAAAGAGACTCTCTCAGCATCCCAACACCCTGGCACAAGGACTCATGGAAACCGGCCCAACCTTTAAAAGATTAAACAGAAAAGCACCCCAAGATCTACTGTAAATAACACAGGTGTATGCATCACTGGATGCATGACACGCACGCCCCTTTCCACATTCATAACATCCAGCTAAATGTCAAGTCAGAAAGACAGACAGATTGCAGGACATAAATAATAAAAAAAAAAAAAGATTATTTATATTTTGATTTAAATTTTAGTTCGAGCCAACCTTGGCACAGTATTTTTTATCCTGGCACAAAAACAATCCAAAAAATGCATCCTGTTCGTCCAACACAGGGTCCAAATATTTTCGCACTCGCTACGAACACCTACGTGCTAATCAAAGAACTTTACATATCGGGAAGTGACTCATAGCACAGACAACAAAAGCTAAGTTCAACGCCATTCCCTCATTATGGTAATTGACTTGAATATTTAACAAAATGTTTTCTTCCGATTGTTTTGGAATGTCTTACACTGTCGATTTTCCTATTGATGATTACAAATCCTGATAAATATGTCTGTTCGGTCTGGCGAATGGGGTTTTCCTAATTACAAAACCTAAAATCACAGCCTAGAGACAATTCCTGTGTTCATGGGTTTTCCAAGCTACACGACAATGCCGTTCAACTCTCACATTTACTATGACTCAACTTTTCCAGGTCATCGTGTCTATTTCTCTGTAGCCTACGCTAAATACCCTTTATTTGCATTCATAACTTCCCTGAACAGATAAGGCAGTTCATCGTTTGGATATAAACATAACACTTGTTAAATTACGCCATTTATATCCGTAGCAAATATTTTGATTACGTCCACGTCGATTAGTATTTCAATTTAGCTAACAATCGAAAGCGTACAACATGTACTACGTCCATTCATCGTCTGAATGAAGTATACGGGTATGTGGTTCAAATTGTCAGTTGTGATCCGTGACGAGGTCCGAAGTCCATGTTTTTATTTGGTTTCAATTCGTCATGATGTCACTGGCAAATCTGGTGCTGTGTTACAATTGATCGACTGGACTCCGCACCGTATTGTGTGCCGTCGAACCTAAGCTGAGTGCACACATCAGACTACCTTGCACACAGATATTCGACATGAAAAGGCGATGCGACGAATTCGACCTATCCAATTTCAAAGTATTGCAAATGTAATATGAACATTATTATGTCGGCTATAGCGGCATGTCATTCTTTTGCGTATCAAAATAAACAAATTAGTATTTGTAACTGATGCAAATATTGATTTTAACTATAGCCTTGCTTTCATAACAGTTCAGTGACATATTTCCCGCAAGGTCTTCGATCCTCCGCAGTTTTAACTGGCGGTTGTTTGTCGTGGTGTTTGTGTGCGTTGTGTGCTGGGGTTTAATTGGGATCGTGTGGTGCTGTGCCATCACGTGCTCGTCTTTATTCCCGTGTCGTGTGTCGCCCGAATAGCCCGTGTCATCAAGCCGTCTGAGTGGGTCCTATACTCGCGTGACACATTGTATTGCAAAATGACGTGAGTAAACTTCTGATTTAAAATAACGTTTATGATGATTTGTGACAGTGTATCGAGCCTTTCTTATACGAATCCCGGGGCAGGGTACTGTTTTTGAATACGCGTTGAGTTCTACAGTTTCGGATGCAGCAATAGTCTCTATTTTTGGGCAGACTGGACTTCAGGAAAAACAGATCGTTTTCGTATTACCTTTCGTTTTTTATTAGAATTAATTGTGTCTGTCTTCACAGGATACATAATGAAGATAAATAGTGAGCATTAATTGTTAAATGTTAATTAAAAGACGCGAGCTTGTGTAATTGCGTTTGTCAGCTTTGCGCGGAATTTGTCGACGCGACATCACTGTTACGTAGGTACTACATTAGTGAACTCAGTCGACTGTCCTAAATGTCTAGTATTATGTTCTTAATGAGAACACACTGTGCTTACCTTGTCAAAATTCTGTGAAATTGCTTATTCGCCAAACATAGAAACGCTCGGGGGTACTTGTGGACAAAATTATGTTCTAAAATATCTGAAATCTATACCAGTCTATTACAAAATTACATTATAATTTTGATCGAATAACCTGTTGGGTGTATAATTAATCTCATCTCCTTCCACGAAACCATTTTCATGAGGCATTTCAATATCCGGTAGTTAACCATTCTGAAAACTGACCAATTATGTAGATCGGTTCATTTTGCACAATTCATGGAAAGGCACCTGATAATAACAGTTATTATTCTTTCATTTATCTTTGCAATCAGGTAGCACTGACATTACAAAAATGAAACAAACGTTTGACACATCTGTAAGAAAAGGTATGGGAATTTTTGCTTTCACACCTGTCAACTTTACATATGGATTCACACATATGCAATAACATATGATTCTGGGAAACCATTGCACATTTTCCGTTCAGACAAACCCGATGATATTGCAACTGAACTTTGTACATTATGTCCAAGTCCTCGTCTGACATTTAGCTTATTCCTCTATTTGCAGATTTGCTGGAAATAAATCTGACTCATTTTGTATTTGATTTCTTTCCTCATAATAAAATTATCCTCATGTTTAATTACATAAGGAAAATTATAGTAGGTAGTTGTAAAAAAAACTACGATAAACGATACGACTTCGCTACAGGGAAAAATGCATCGTATCATTACTTTCATAGTAGTCCTTTATAATATTCTAAACCACTTGAAAACTCGAAATTATATTAGGCATCCTGAAGTTATCAAGTTTACAGTTGATAGTTGTAATATTTATGCAGATGACTCCATAATCATCGACCACAGATTTAGGAATCAGCACTTGAAACGGTAAAGATAACGTTGTTGACAATTTTAACCACAACTACCAGAAGCAGGTCCTACCTAAATGAGGTCACAGTCCATAGTTTAATTACACGAACGTTGCGGTCAGTGTATCAAGGGCAACCCAATTGCTGCGGCCATTAGTTACCTTTATCTCTGACCGGTTAATGCTTTTTATTGACAAACAGCTGATGAAGATTACGACTGCATGTGTTTATCACAAGTTAAGCTTCGGATTAAGATATTCGTGGTATATTCTTTTTTAGTACTGCTACTATGAGGATTTGAGTTATTTTAAGCTCGCCTGTTATCTTTACTGTCTTATGTAATCGCCTAATTTCTTTAAGTTGTTGTGGGTCTAAACTAAATCAAATATCATCTATTTCTTCTCCAACCGAAGGATTACTTTTATTTATTTTTATTCGTTTATCGTCTTCATGTTCGTGACAATTTCGCACGGTCTGTCATCTGAATAAGGATTTACTTTCCCACGGTCGTCTTGTTCAACAACACGGAGTTTGTGTTTTCTTTCATTGTCTCTGACATCGGAGACGTTATCCTTACCTTTGCAACTATCATCGTTTTTCTCAGGGTCATTGTTGTAGGTTAATCTTGTAGTTACAGGATTATTCGCACAACTAACTAAATTCCTGAAATTCCCGAGATAAACGATACGGCATACAAGCATGTGTAAGCATAACTTCACTCCCAAACCTAGATAGCTGTTGTCATCAATACATAGTCTGACCTGCATGGAGTATTTCGTTTGTCGGCGCTAAAATTAACTCGTGGGGGCTCGACTATGACGTACAACCAATGTTTGCACTAAAATAAACCTTGTTTGTGTTATGTTTCGGTTCAAAATTGAGTTTCTGGCTTCTGTTTTTGAAGATGAGTTCTCTGTTTCGGTTTGTGTTTTCAGTTTAATAGATTTTCGCTGTGTTATTTTACGTTGAGCTTGAATGTCAAAGTTCCATGTATACTGTTAGCTTGCTCCAGTTATTAGTTTCTGTTCTTTTGGATCGCTTATTTTTTAAGGAATCATGAATGTGTAAAGAATCTCAATGTTCAAGTAAATTCTTGTTATTTCTTATCAGTTCGAAATGATACTCTAATAATAGTTGCTATGAAATTATTCTAGAAATTGGATCATGACACCAAAATTAATTTAGCTATGTCATTCATTATTAATTAATGAGTCATTGGAGTTATCAAAAGTAATTGTGAAACATCTAATTAGGTATAATCCCTACATCTTATATAAAACCTTTTATATCACACTTACTAGTTAAAAGATGACTTAGCTAGTTCAGAATCGATATCGCATTAATATCAATAGTATACTCGATTCATATAATAACGCAAACAGATTGCATCGATTTAACGGCGCTATTGGAAATCCGAGTATCGTCGAAGTCGTGGTGGCCTAGTGGGCAAAGAACCAACCTCTCGAGTATGAGGGCGCGGGTTCGATTCCAGGTCAGGCAAGTACCAATGCAACTTTTCTAAGTTTGTATGTACTTTCTAAGTATATCTTAGACACCATTGGCTGTGTTTCGGATGGCACGTTAAACTGTAGGTCCCGGCTGTCATTGAACATCCTTGGCAGTCGTTACGGGTAGTCAGAAGCCAGTAAGTCTGACACCAGTCTAACCAAGGGGTATCGGGTTGCCCGGGTAACTGGGTTGAGGAGGTCAGATAGGCAGTCGCTTCTTGTAAAGCACTGGTACTCAGCTGAATCCGGTTAGACTGGAAGCCGACCCCAACATAGTTCGGGAAAAGGCTCGGAGGATGATTGGAAATCCGAGTATTTGCGATTGCACTCTCGATATATTATGAATTGATACTCCTGTTTGTTACATAATCCTTTGTAGATGTTAAGTGGTGATATTGTATTGATTGTTTTCATTTATTAATTGCTTTTGTTTCAGGTCGAAGCACACAGAAATGTTTATAGACGAGAATGAGACGTAAGTTTACATTTATTTATTACACTTATGAGTAGGTTATAAGCCCTGATACAAGTGTGAGAATCCAACACGGTTGTATGGAAAGGATAGGCACATACCAGTATCTAGCGGGGGGTGGTGGCAAGTTTTAATAGAAAATTAAATACTTGATTCATTGCGTTTAGTAGGTTTATAACAAGGTGTGTGAAAACTTGCCAAGTGACATCATTAAAAAGTAACTATTTTTAACTGAGGTATGTGTATGGAACTTGGTACTTATTCAGATCTCACTTCTTTTATAGGCGAAGCATTCCCATTTTATCGAACTTGGCAGTCTTTCACATTTTTGTTTTGGGTGGGATAATATTTACACCAATTAGACGTAGTTACATAATTAATCAATCGTAAAACTGCCACAAAAAGTATAATTACAATAATTATCACGAGGGCATTGTACAATTTAGCGTGTTCCGTCAAGGCCGGCTTATCGGTCGTGTTATTCATATGACTACACTTACAAGTAGTCGGTGGATTATCCTATTTTAATACATCCAAATCATTAATTGGAGACCACAACCCAGATCCGGAATTGGATATGTTAGCTGCTCTTTCAATGTGAAAGTAATGCTGAATTAATAGCATCATAGGCCATTCTCTTATTTCAAATCGACATGAACTAGATCTAGCTTATGTATTCCATGCTAAAAAATGCCAGTTTACTGCTGGTGAAAGTCTCGTAAACGCAATTTACACTATATTTTTGTCTTTACTGCATGCATTTATTTGAAGCATTTTTCATCTTATAACAAAGGCTCAGAAGTGCGTTGGAAAAATATATGGCTTGTATATTGAGAGCTTTTGTTCAAAACCTAGGCGAGACGAACGAAACTTAATTGCCAGACCAATTGACAAGGTCCGTTCCGCTGTTTCCGAGACGGCGGAAATAAAATCCACGGAAGCTAATTTAATATCGTAGCATTTTCAGATTCATGGAAACTGACGGTACATATTTTAAGATTACATTAATTGCGGTTCCTACTTCTCATTGAACACGATGAGCCTTGTTCTATCTTTAGAGTAGTTCTTCAGGCTAATCGAAGGTTACTTAGTACCAATGTTTTATATGAAGCGATCCAATAACTGACCTTCCCAAAGCCAAACCCAGTAACATAGTTACTAAGATTAGTTCTCAATGGTCTTGGATCAGGGACTAACCACGAAAACAGCATGTTCGATACATTGCAAAATATTTGAAGGTCCATTCAGCATCATCGATAATTTACGACATGATATCAGCCAGTTTCCTTGCTCAAAAATGGTCTCCTATTTCAGTTTCGATCGCTGCAATAACCGGTCGTTAGGAAATACTGCCGTTATTATATTGCTGAGGGCAACTGATTGGTCACTGCGATATTTAATACATAGCTAAATATCCTCCAAGTACTCAGATGTCCGTAAATATGGAGGAATTGTGTGTTGATTTAAATTCTACAATCACGGCTATAACTCTTTCTTCGGAGATTGGACTCATTGTTTACGTTACGTATGAAGTGACATAAAAAGAAACTAGTTCAGTAGTTATTCTTTGTTTTTACAACTCTCCGCTAATCTTGCAGCTTGCACTAAGATTTACACTATCTTACATATTAACGGCGCTGGCTTACTGCCAGAGGCGGCTAGACTTTACTTCCAGTAGATACCACTTTTATTTTCGTTGTGAAGGTTTTTTCTGCACTCACGTGTATTTCCGTCTGTTATTCAAATGACGATCAACAAATCTTTATGTTCATTTGGCATTGAAATGCTTTCTTTTTGTATCAAACGCCATGTAGACTCAAAGTCCAGTTTTCTATGGAACATTTAGGTGTTTGTTTATAATTGCACTTCTATTGTTTTAGCAAACAATGGTAACATTATTGATAATGGTCTCAGTAACTGGGTCTTTGACCGCAGATAATCCTTGGCAGATAATAAGATCTGATCAACAGTAGTATTTGTACTACGCATCGGACGGAGTAGCGATAGTGTTGTAGAAAACGCTCATTGAAATATTTACACGTACGTAAGCGAACTCATGAAAGATGTTGTTCATAGCTTAATGTTGATCTCAAACTCCAGGGTACTGGACCCTCACCCTCAACGTCAACATGTAAAAGTCTTTTCCAAACCAGTCGTTCGTTTCCCCGAACTTATGAGGACACTCTTTGGTCCTTTGCGTCGCGCCAAAAATCTTATTCCAATTTTCCTTAGACCAAACCTGCCAACATTCTTTTAATAATTTTCGTTAAACTGCGAAATTGATCTCCATATATACTTGACTAAACTTTGTGTAAATAAATGTACTTCGATCACCGGTGAATTCTCCTTTGTTCATCATATCGACCGGAAGGTCCTTATACTGGAGGAAATTGCTAATATCTCTTTCTACCTCGTGTGTTCATAAGTTTTGAGACGAAATAAAAGTTGCATATCTTTTTAAATAATAAACTTACATTTATAAAAAAAATAGTAATCATGAAGTAGATAGTAAGTAAAAATTAAATATAATTATTATTCAAAATTACCACCCCTGTTTTTAATACATGCCCTTAGACGATTTGGCCAGTCATCAATGGCGGCACGAATCTTTTCCAGCGGAATTAGCTTCGCTTCTCGGACAAGAGCTCGCTTAAGTGACTCCAAGTTTGGGTGGGACTTTCGGCAGGCTCTGAGCTCTAATTCGGTCCATAGAGAATAATCCAGCGGGTTGAGGTCGGGGCTGGAAGAGAACCATTCATACGCCGCAATGAAGGCCGGCACATTTTCCCTCAACCAAGCTTGGGTGGTTTTAGCCTTATGGGATGCCGCCGAGTCTTGCTGGAAAACCCAATTCTTGTGATGGAATAGGGTATTAGGCAGGGGTTTCACAACAGTCTCTAGAATGTCGCTTTGATAATTTTTGGCTTTCACCTTGACGCCTTGTTGGCAGAAATGAAGCTGAGTGACACCTTCGTACGAAACTCCCCACCATAGCATGACACTAGCCGGATGATGAGTACGCGAGACATTCCGTGCTGAAGCTGGGACATCCTGGCTGCTTTTGGCATACACTTTATTGTTTTGTCGGTTGAACTTTTCTTCGACGGTAAAGATTTTCTCGTCGGTGAAGAGTATCTTCCTCGCATCGTGTCTCCTAAGCAGTACTGGACAACGTTCGCGTCGCAATTGACGAAGGCGATCGTTTAAACAGTGTACTTTCCTACGGCTATACGCCTTAACCTTGAGATCATATTTCAGTACTCTTTTGACTGAAACGCGCGAAATATTGGTCTGCAGAGCGAGTTTCTTCTGAGTGCGACATGGATTTCGGCGAAGTCGCACTCGGATGATTTCAATGTTCGCAGGCGTCCTCACAGAGCGTGGACGACCACTTCTTTGCCGATCTTGTAAAGAACTTGTCTCCTTGTATCGTTTAATAGTGTAATACACGAAGTTACGGCTCACACCAAAACTTTCCAGCTCTCGGAAAATGTCCATAGGTTTTCTTCCCACCTTAAATAGTGAAATGACGGTCGCACGTAATTCTTTTGTTCCCTCCATTACGAGAAAAATTAAATAAAATAATATTCCAAATGCAAAATTCAAAATTAGACATTCCAAATTCAAAATTAGAAAAAGAAATATACAGCAGCCAGTAACTCTTTTTTTATTTTTATAAGTAAAAAGTTTGTCTCAAAACTTATGAACACACGAGGTACACATTTCCTTTGATACTCCGTCCTATCTCGTCAAGGTAATATATTTTTAACTAGACGTCTAGGAATAACAATGCACTGTTGTAATAAGTACTCACTTTTCCTTTTAAATTGAAAATAATATTAAAGAAAGAAATGGCCTCCCCTAAACGGTATGTAAATATGGTATATAAATTAGCCTTACTCTCTAGTCGCTTCCTTCTTTGTAAGTGCACATATCAACACGTGGCTCGTTCCAGGAACGCTGCAGAATCAATTGGCCTCGCGTGATAAATCTGTTTCGTTGGAGCTATGTCTAGATTTGTAGTCTCAATGTCCTCATGAGGGTCATGGTCTACTACTAGCTAGTCTAGTTACTGCAACGCGTTATAATGGAGAAAAGATTTATTTCGCAAGGCTTTCAGACAAAATGGGGTCATGGTTTTAATGCACATAAATCGTAAAAAAACAAAAACCTGATGAATAGAAGCAGGCTTTGGGGCACCCCCATTAATCTTTTGGCAGCTTCTTCACAAATAGTACAAATAACAAATAGTTTCCTGATGTACGGAAGACTTGCGCATTTGCTCGAGGAGTTGCAAATTACTTGTTTTGAAATATCGTTTCATATTTGTTAATACGAATTGTGTTTTTAAGTAAATTCGATTAACAAACTAGACCAGATAATGTTAGCAACCTTCAAATAGTCAACATGAATTACGATATTACGATGAATAAACATACACTATCCACCACTCGTTGGGCAAATGTAAAGGAAATAATTAGTCAATATCTGTATGATGACTTTCGAACTATTAATTAAAAGATTGCAGGATTAGTGACATGGTGTAATCAGTACGGAGTCACCTAATTATAACCAAGATAATGTAAAGTTTTTTTTTGGAATTTGATCCTATGAGTCACTGCAGGATCAATTGTCACGCGTCGCTTGAATGTTATTTGATAATGTTATTAAAACTATTGTCTGCGATTTCATTGGCATCCTCAATTAAGATTTTCATTCCTTCTGTCTAATAATGGTTTCAAAAACAAAATGTTGCTTTTATAATAACTAAAGCATTAAATAAATTAAGATGATAATTATGGCAAACCAAAAGACACTCGCTAAAAAGGCAATTTACACTATCAGCATTGACTTGCGTTTATGTTATCTGCTCGTCCATGTGATCTATGAATAGTAATGTGTCATTGATAGATATTTGTGCTTATCATACACAATTATTGCTATTTTCTCAGCCAGTAATTTACGACCACATGTTATTTCTATCTCATCATGATCAATTTTGTGCTATACCTATTTATGGTGTTCATGATAATTTTCTCGATGGGGGCAAATTATAGTTTAGGATATGTATTTTGGAGGCTGTTTTGGCTGCTGAAACTCCCGAAATCTTTGGAAGTTTAATTCTGAAAATGCAGTTTTGCAACATTTGTTGTAAGCGCCAAATCCCGATGCAGTTTCGTAGCAATACACTGTGTATGCTTTATAATCTAGTAACATGAGTTGATTACATAACCAGGCTAGCCACTAGAGCTGTTGATCTTTGGTCAAGTGTCCCCGACCAGACCGCTATCGTCTTGGACATCGACAAACACTGTCGCAACACATCCGTCTCACATTATTCCTATTATCAGATAACTTATCACCCTTATTAATAGTATTGCTTGATAATTCCTGCATATAAGGTTTATCGGTCGTAATCCTGACTTAGTTGACCGCAGTCTGTCGTTGCAAGTTCTTGTGCTTTGTGAAATTGGAAATTGTGACACAAAATGGGAATGCCAGATAGTAGGCAGTGAGTAGTTTCTGTTTTATGTTCTTTTGTTACTAGTGGTGTGTTCCCTTTTGCAGTATTCGTGTGGAAAGTTGTATTTATAATAAGCAGCTCATCTGTCTTGTGAAAAAAATATTCTGGAAAAGTGGAGATTTCAAGTGCGTAAAAAAATAATTACCGCATTAATTTTATAATCAGTCTGGAAGCATAGGAAACATTATTTAGGAAATTGAGTTTATTTTAATGGTTTTATATTCTAAATCTTGCAGTTGTAAATTTTTTGTTACATATTCTGAAAATATGGCTTGTTTTTATAATCATAAAAAATCAGCGATCAAAGTTCAAGGAAACAGATTGTGTTAGCAAAGCGTAAAACATCATAAGTGTCCATAAAATCAGCCACTAGGTAACGAGAACAGTATTTAAATGTAGTTATAGAAACTAGTTTGCCTAACTGCAGGAGAATGCATCAGTGGAACAGGTTTAATACTGGCACAATAACTTAGTGCATCCTTGCTACCCTGTGAACGCGGTATTTTTAGCGACTCACGCGCATCGCGTGACTACTGACTCCACGCGATGGTAATTTGTTACGTATGTAGTACAATCAGTGCATGGTGGCCTAAGGACAGAATTTGTTCAAGTGAAAATGCTGTTTTTAACAAAATTATATTTTTTCATTAGACATTTACTTATTGCGGTTTACATTTATTGTAAGTATATTTACTTATTAAGTAATTTTAAGTGAATTATCATTGTTTCGTGAATCAGCCCTGCCTTATGCAATTTTACACCTTGAGCTAAATCCTACCTAACTACATAATATTTCATCAGGTGCCTTATCGTATTTTTTCTGAAGATAACTATAATCCTTAACTTTTTACCTCTTTCTTTGAATTATACTTATTTTTTAAAATCTATATGATAACAAATGTAATGTTATCACAAAATCTGACAATAATCATCATTTACTTGACTACCAACAGAAATTATCAGATGTCGTAAAAGTATTTAGCAAAGTTAACAGATTAAAACGATTATTGGCTCTTACTGGCTTAACGCTTGCTTTATACAGTAAGCATGAAATGAGATTTTCTCGACCTTTAAAAAATATTGCACGTGAGTAAATATAAATGCAAATAACCTTAGCGTATTAAATGAGTATCAATAAGCATGAAGTTGAGATAATACAATACAACATTATAATCTCACAAAACCTAGACTTAGTGTGGCTCACTAAGTATATTATAACCTCATTTCTCTATACCTCATCCATTCTTCTTGTATTGGTTTTCCATTTTCAATCGAGTACACTATCTTTACCTCATAAAACCACACAAAGAAAGCACTTATTGCATCTATGATATATGGTTTCGCCATTGAAAAACCTACATTTATCACTCGCTTAACCAGCCCCAGAAACAAAGCCAAACCGGTATCCATTTAGCACTAACTTTCACCTCGGACGGTCCTGCCTCACCGTCATCCTTGTTGGCTATCTAAACTTGGCTGTACAACTTCGTTACACCACAGCTTCGGACATAATATTTACACGTGCCGTTTATGTACTTAGGTACTTAGTTTTTATGCTATTGGTTCAGGAAGTGATAAGTCGCCTTGAACTTTGATTTGGTTTAGTTTTTGCGCAGCCCAGGTAGATATGACACAGATGTCTTCTACTCTCGTCTTTTGTTATAAGATTTGTTATTTTGCTCTGCACACTGCAACAAATCTATTGTCACAGTCGAAATTCATGAACTGTTTTTGTAGATATAGGAATGTCTCCTAAGAGGACTATGTTCGGGGTAGTTTTCTTTAAGGTAACAATTGACTTAATTACTACATAACTTGCCCCTAATAGCTAAGTACCTACATATTAGGTCAAATCTGATGAAAAAACCAGTGTTAGTAAGAAAGCTTGGTTTGTTGATGTTACTGAACATTTAGGTCGAAATGTCTCAGCTCTCTAAACTATATAAAATTTTCGAAATTCTATTGCTTGTATTAGCTACTTAAAACTTATGTGAAGTTAGCAAGCAATAATCAGAATTCCGGATTTTATTTTCAGGAACGTATCAGTTTTATTTAACTTGTGGGAGTTACTTATTAATGGCTTAATCTATGGCATGTCAAAGGACGCTTTGACATAAGCAGATTACAATTTGAGTGCTCGGAATCCTCAAGAAGGAAGTAATTTAATTAACTATCACCATCATAATGTTACGTAAATAAATACAATACTTGTTTACGTTTATGGAAAATGAAGGCCGAACTTTTCTGTCTACCTACAGTACTTATCGTTATTTTATCTATGTAATTGTGTTAATTTTTCTCTGTCCTAAATCACTAAAGATATTCCCGATTTTTACAAACCACATCATTTACATCAACTTCATAAGTTTCACCATCACATTCACACAGCGTCAAATAAAGCATGATAATGATGTTTATCTCCAATAGATAGCAAGTTAGATCAGCTTAACTTAGTCTAGACACTTTATCAATGTCCAACAAGTAGGTAAATTACTACGTGATATTAAATTTGTTTCTAACGGAATATTAATTGGATAATCATGTGGACAAAATTAATTGACTATGTGACATGCATTAGTGATGATAACTTTAAAATTGTTCATGTTTTACATTACCCAACTAGGGAGAGTATGTCTTTTGGAACACTTCCAAAATTGCTGGTGTTATATTCCTTCATTAGGAAAATTGTGTTGCCTGTTTGTTTTTTCTTTGTTATCTCAATAAGCCCGGGTCTTTGTAGACGACTATCGAATACTTTATCTTATGATACGCTTATGAAGGAGTCATAGTAATTAGTTCATAAGATAAAATAATAATCTAATTGAGCCAGTATTTTATCTAAAGAACTGTGTCATTAGTAAGTACAATAGGTACACCAACAGGCGCCGATCCGGACGTGAAGAAATTTCCACGGCTGTAATCTGTACCTAAATAAGTAATCAACTGATTATTGTATCCACCTAGCGATTGTTATCATTTTTAATAAGACATTCGTGATAAAAATATTAAAATGTAATTGAAGGAGTGCCATCCGTAGTTGAATCATTACACTAGTATTCTCCATCGATTCGAATGCCTCCGAATTAGAACCCTGGTTCATTTATAAACAATGTTAGTTTGCATTGGTAAAAGACTGTGAACTTTCAGATTTAAAAAATAGGCAAAATAATACTTTAATAACAATCTAGGTCATTAAATCTTTAAAAAGTAGCAGTATGTGCACCAGAGTCCAACAAGATTGGACTGAACTACCGACCTTTAGATAACCTGACAATATACTGCCGTCTTCATTACAATTGTCATTCCAATTAATTTATTCTCATTATACCTACTCGTTGGAATATCTACTAATTGGCTCCAAGCTCCAGACATTTTTTTGCATGAAACTACGTTATTACATAACTGAAACTACCCCGAAGGGTTATTTGGCAGAGCTGTGTAGGTAGATAACATCTACACCCTAATTTCCCAATTCAGGTTTAAGTTGTTTGTAATACAGATTAAACGTCTTTAAATAACCTAGGTGCAAAGTCCAGGCACTCTAAAAATAATTTGCGGAGCTAAACAACCAATAGCCTAATGCTAAAAAACTAAAAAATCGCAAAAAAAAAACTGGTTTAGTCTGTTGCGTCTTTAAAGGCTTGTCTATTACGTCAATAAGTCAGTTTTACGCACTAGCTGACCAGAAAAAATCCAATACTAGTTTCACACGCCAATTTATTATTTCATAGAAACGATTATAAATAAATGAAAAAAAATAAGAATAGCGCGCAATTTCTTTTTTTGTTAATCTGTGCTTCTTCGCAAGTGGGGCGCAAGCGCAGATTACAGTGCCAAGGCGAGCCAGTCAAGGTTCGCTGTCTGCTAAACTATGAGAGTTGAATTAACTGCTATTATGCCATGTTATTGTGTCAGCCTTTGCTTATTTTAACTGATTATAGTGGAACAGGTTGGGTAAAACTGCCTTTGTAGTTTGTGTCGTCATTATTCCGTTATCAACTAACGGATTTTTCTAAACGATGTCTTGTTCGAAGCATTTTGTGACTAATGAGTGTTGTTATTTTCTTATATTTTCCTAATGTTCTTTTCCGACCATAAAATGTCCAGCATGTATTTTCAATTTCGATGACATAAAAAATAGTTTTCATTACGAATTTTTAAGATGGTCGTAAGTTGGTAGTTTCATTTTGCGACCTAGTAACGCAAGGCACTAAGGCCACGGTATCTAATTACAGGAAGCTACAATGTCAGGCTTCGTTTAAAACGAGTAATAATGGAGGACCAGTGACATTACAAAATTATTATTTCCGTGACCTTATTTGTTTCATGTTCAACTTAAATTAAATAAAGACAATTTTAAAATTCTCACAAGTTTATCCCATCCGTTTGTCTCTAATATGAAGTGTAAACATGTCAAAAGTGTTAATTGCTTTATTAATAGTAAAACTACACAAATCATTCGTAACCTACATGCTAATATCTAATCTCTGGACTTCGACTGTGAGGTAACTGGTCACATGTACGATTAACTTTAAAGCCGAAATGTACTATTATTTATTCAGATATCGTAGAAACGTAGACATCATTTAATTTATTTTAATGACTCATGGAAACTGGAAGCTATTAATTAGGTCTTAAATTCGCATGCTAATGTAGGCATGAAAACTGAATGCGTAATTGCGATTACTTATATTATGAGTGGAAAAACATACGTTTCCCCAGTATTGAAGGGTTTACCTTCAATCGGAATCGGCTTCCTTTACTATCCCACACAAAACCGAATTATTTTAAAGTCCTTTGATTTGTACCGACTTATCAAGTCATAATTGAATTACCAGCCTCATCTCCAGAAATGGATGTGTTCGACCATAATGTTCTACGAATTTGCATAACAAATATCATCGTGTGGCACGAGATTGCATACTTTATTTTGGCGAAGAAGTACTTCATACAAATGTGTTGAGCAAGCAGCTCACATCGCAAAAAAGTGATTCATACATAACGGGTCTTACATTGCACATGCAACGCGATTCGCCATGCTGTGTTGTTCCTTGTACCGTGTACGATTCCTGCTGACAGCTGAGCTGACGCAAGGAATGTTCTAGCAACCATTACATATCTATGTGCCCTCAGAGAGGGACTTGACCCAGCAGTATTTTTATACCCTAGGGTAAACCCTAGGGTATAAAAAGACTTCATTGCATGATGTGATGTTTTTAGTAAGTTTACGGTAGGTTTTGTAAGGATATACATATTTCTGTCTAGTACCTACAAACACAGCAAAATTACGATGAAATTCATTATCATAAAGATCCAAAGTACACAATAACATACAAAGTCCAAGGCTCTTGCAACATTATCTTCTTAGTATTCAGTGAGATTTTGACAATTAATTATCTCAATTTGATATACAATTATTCAGAAATGTAATGATGCGTTGTAGTTTATACTTATCAGTGTAAACAAAAACCATCTAACCTAACAATCATCATCAAAATATTGCGGCGTCTAGTTGTTTCAATTCTATACATGACTCCTAATTCAATCCAAGAAGTACCTACATTAGTCAAAGTAATTGCAGCTAAAAAAGCAACCTAGTAAAGACTAGTTATAATTCCACGCATCCTTCTGTGATTGGTTGAAATATGACGTGTGCGCTCGCGCCACCTTTTCGCATGTGTGTCCGTTGAGTAATCACTAATGGGGGGACCTTATCATGCGAAAATAGCTCTTTATCTAGACTTTTTCAATCTGCTAGGTTTTGTTTATGTTGTTTAATGGCACTTTCTTTGTATGAGCTTCCTGATAGAATCTGTGCAATACGTATATCTCTGGCTGTCTCTTAAATTCATCAAGAATTGCAACATGGTGTCCCTTTAGTACTTCTCTGAGCTACCACACAAAGTAACTAACAACACAACATATAAGTTTTATTAAAGAAAACTTTTACAACAGTATAAAATTCTTGTCCGGAGCCACGATGTTGCATTTGTGGTCATTTCAATGTTGTACAAGATTTTACGATAACGGCCCAGGGGCTGGTGGTTACAGACAAGACGTCAGTTTCCTACAGATATTATTTAAGTATAGTAGCAAGGTGACACCGCACTGTTGCCCTCATAACGCAGTACATACAACCAATGTTTACATACGTCACTTGTTATGACTACTTCATAAGTTATAGGGTAGTTCCGAGTCTGTTTTGCATGGACTAATCTAGTAAATGCACAGGTACTACGATATGTAACTAGTTCGAGATTCGAGTATTACTTAAAATGGGATTCAACCACTCAAAGGAGTCCAACTCTTCACATCACTAAACTCATAAGGACCTCTAAGTCTTAATAAATACCCAAGAGTCCTGAAAGAAGTGTTCTAAAAAAGCGGACCCTTCAACTTCACATTAAGAGGGTCTGGCTAGGCTCTTATAAGATCTGAATACAAGATACCTACGGCATTATATAGGGTTTTTTGTGTCTCAAGAGCAGGTAAAACAACATTCTGACCCGTTTCTGTCTTACCTGCGAATTTTCTGACCTTGATTTGAGAGGTTTGATAGAATTGGCACAGAGATTATGTTCCAAAAGGGTTGAACATGAACAATACACGTATTTCAGAGAAGCTCTCAAGGTCGATGTATTAGATGTCTTTATAAACAATATTCTGTAGTTTTTGGACAAAGATCGAGTTTTTATTGGTGATGCAAAGAACCGTGATGTAATTGCGTTTGAGCGTCATTGGAAACTAAGTTTATATTCTGATTAACGTACCAACGGTCTAAATAGTTTTTGCCCCAGACTAAAAATCTAGGCTGCTAAACTGGGCGAGACGTGGGCGTCTTCTAAATGTCATTCAAAACTCTTTGTTATTGAGAACCAACCTAAATCTCTTTATACTGGAGTGTCATTGAAGAATCTGAATTAACGACTAGACAGACTCGTCTTTGTCTCCAAAAATGTGTTCGTAGGCTACTATTATAACATGATAACTACTAAAATGTCTCCTGGGAAATATCAACGCCACATTACCGCTCCCATTTACCTTAAAACTCTCACCGTCGTTTCCAGAGAGTAATTAAGCTCGCAACTTGCAACAGGCATGCGCTTACATATTCAGTAGGTGGCTGTTAGTATATGTGTGTATGTAGGATGCACCCGGGGGTGTATCGGCGCATGCGCGGCGCAGGTCATGGCCGCGCGCCCGGCCGGCCCTAGATGCATCCGCCCCCTGACACTGACCTCGTATCGAGAGGAAACTTTGCCTTTGTCTGATTGAGATGCATTTGTAAAACAAATGAAAGTTAAATTGAGTTTTACAGAGAGAAACCAATAGTTCTATACTAGATTTATACCTACGTTTTTTTCATCGCTGTATTCAGGATTGATTCTTTCATAATAGAGACAAAGACAACTCTAATTGACAGACGGCCTTTGAAAAGTGAGATTCAATTTGAACGAATATTTCAACGATGTAACTGAATATTTTATCTGAATGTTAGAGATTAGACAGACATTCTTTTCTCATAAATAAAATCAGTCATCATCTTTCGTTGTTCCAAGAAACACTAACTAGATCAGGATCTACTCAAGAACTCTTATTTAAAGGAAAGCAGATGCTTAAATAGGCTATCATTAATTAGCTACCGCACTATAATTTCACAATGATTAGAATTTTCCAGTCATGGTTGAACAATAGACCTAGTAGTGGATACAGCAGATGAAATATAAACTCGAATATAAATAAACTCTTTTGCAAAAAAAACGGGCACCTATGCGAAATTTTAGTTTTAAGGACTTTACGTGTATTTCAAAGGGTTTTAATGATTGTTGTATGTTTCTATCATCAAAAGAGTTAGCCGAGCATGCGTGAGAGTGTATTCTAAATTTGAATTTTGTACAATTGCTAAGAAATTGGTTAAGCCTTGTTTTGGACTAATTGCTGGCAGAAAGTTCGTCGGTGTTTTGAAAAGTTTTTGAAGTGATTTTCAGGAAAATGATAATGCAGTTTTAATTTATGATTAATGTACGTTTTTGTTAGATCAAAACATTTTAGAAAAACTATGCGTATTTGATAAAATTTTCACTTGCTCTAAAGGGGCTATACTGATGATTGATGGCAATGTTAAGAGTTTCGGTATTTTAGTGCAAAGCGTTCTATTGTTTAGATATTGTACCCACGTGTTTTGAAATATCGCATTTTCATAAATAAACACTATTTAGAAGGGTATCAGTACCTTTGGCTGCGACAAAACCAATTTAAAGTAAGCAGTGCCCATCACAACCCGTCTCCTATCGGACTTTGACATTTAAAAAATACCAAATTTTGTGATAAATGTTAAAATTAACCACATGAAAAATGATGAGGAGGGTTAAAGCTATCTAAAAAGTCAAATGATTGCCTCGCTGAAGCTCTCGATAACTCCATAGGTATCGGGTTACTAAACGACGATTTAGCTGAAAGGGAGTCAAGAATTCAAAATTATTGGCCAAACGTATGTTTCTTAAGAAATATGCAGATAGCCAATTATTGTTATGATTTAAGCAGGAAAGTGCTGCAGATGCCAGAAAATCTCGGTGTAGGCAAGTTTATTTAATAAAATGTTCGTGGGATGAAAACACGCTATTTGAACGCTCAGACTCATAGATCTTCAGAGGTCTACGGAGTTTCCCAAGAGACGAGGTTGTTTAAAAATCAGTGATTACGAGACCTTAAGACCTCGTGCTCACAATCTATGCGCTATTTTCTGTATTTTGTAGAATTTCAAGACTCTTAAAAATGTCAAAGTCCGATAGGGGACGCGTTGTGATGGGCACTGCTTACTTTAAATTGGTTTTGTCGCAGCCAAAGGTACTGATACTCTTCTAAATAGTGTTTATTTATGAAAATGCGATATTTCAAAACACGTGGGTACAATATCTAAACAATAGAACGCTTTGCACTAAAATACCGAAACTCTTAACATTGCCATCAATCATCAGTATAGCCCATTTAGAGCAAGTGAAAATTTTATCAAATACGCATAGTTTTTCAAAAATGTTTTGATCTAACAAAAAAGTTCATTAATCATAAATTAAAACTGCATTATCATTTTCCTGAAAATCACTTCAAAAACTTTTCAAAACACCGACGAACTTTCTGCCAGCAATTAGTCCAAAACAAGGTTTAACCAATTTCTTAGGAATTGTACAAAATTCAAATTCAGAATACACTCTCACGCATGCTCGGCTAACTCTTTTGATGCTAGAAACATACTACAATCATTAAAACCCTTTGAAATACACGTGAAGTCCTTAAAACTAAGATTTCGCATAGGTGCCCGTTTTTTTTGCAAAAGAGTGTATAAGCGGATTTAATTTCCACGTTCTAGCAGACTCCCACGCTAGGACTTACACGAGGCTTTCAGTAAAACCTACGCGCATTGGAAGTACGAGTATGTTTAACGATTGTATTTATGACCTTTCTGGCGTTTAAAAAATATCGATCACATCATCTCTTTCAATTAAAAATTCATTAATGTCACAATTCATCGAGCTCCGGTTGATTTATTTGACATTTTGGATTCCCAAACCCTCGTAAATTGAATGAATGAAATGCTACCAGTCAAAATCTCCACTAACAGTTTTTAGCTTAAAGGGGCGTCTGTGCAACGGCTATAAAAGGCATGGCTTGTTCCTTGCACATGTTACTTTTTATGGTAAACGACGGGCTCTTAGCGCAATTGACCTTAAAATTACTGTCATTCGTGCTCAGGCGGATAACCAACTTTAACCTGAACTGCTAAGCTTCACAGTTGCACGTAGGATCAAAAATTTTTGGTTTTATGTAGTCGTAGTGGTTTTAGAGTGCGAAAATGAAACGGTAATTTGATAAACTTCCTTCATTTAGTGTAGCTTATACGCTTAGGCATACTAAGTTTCATTACTTAAAAATGCAGGGTCGTTACAAGATGCAGACGCTAGAGTAGTGTAGCACAAATATAATATAGCTCAAGGCGAATGCGGTAGGACTAGATGAAGAAATTTACTGCGACATGACCTAAGACCCCAGTCTAGAACAAATTTCTTATTTCCCAGTAGGGCAAATCATGTTATTCTTTGACAGCTAATATTTAAGGGATGGTTTCAGTAAGTGATATAAATATGTACCAAATGTTCAGTTAGTAACTTCGATACGACAGTGCTTAGATAAAAACCAAGGCGATCATAGCTCACATGAACGCCTTGAACCTTTACATACCTTGAGCCTTATCTAGATAATGTTGTCGTACGTTTCGCACTAATGACACAAACATAACATAAACTCCGTACGTTATATTATATTATATAAGTGACAGTCACGTTTGTGGAGACAGGTCGATTAATGTCACTTATTTAACAAGAAATAAAATCCCTAGTCTAAATATATACGTTCTCAAATGATGATCCGTCTGCTTGAGTCTTGATGAATGGAAGAATTCTGGTATGTATGTATGATAGTATGTAGTTTCCTTATGATAAAGGTCTTTAGGAAAAATACAGCAACACTTGCAATGATAAATCGATCTAGGTCGTGTACTAAGTGAACTGTGCTAGGTCTTGGAAAATTATCTGTCGGCTACAATATCATGCAACAGTGTAGCTTGTAGCTGTACTTTTCAAGTTAGCTTCTGTAATAACAAGCACTTAGTTTAAAAGTTTTATGATAGCAAAGGTAACTGGATAACTTGTATGAATTTAAAAATTTCTGCAACATTGTACAGTTTTTCTTTGGGTTAGTAGTTATGAGACTTGCGTTGAGTTCGCTGTTTGCAGGAACTCATGCACAAAGTTTACTTAAGGCGTTATTTTGCCTATTCAGGCTTCTAATGGGACAGGCCTTAAAAATAATATTTGCACGAAATGTAAGCCTATGTATCCTGAAGAAGAACATTATATAGATAGACAATCATGTTTTTTTTTAAATAAAAAACAGTGAAATAATAAGATTTTTCGTTTTATCCCCAGGCCGGAGTCATGGTGGGTGTCGGCAGTACTGAAGACCATCCGCGCAGTAGCGCTGGTCTTCGACATCCTCACCTTCCCCGTCCACCTCATTGTACAGAGGCCGTGGAGGAAGCGAGCGCTATCCAGACGAATTAAGGTAAGGAACTAGTACTTGTCAAGAACCTTACTCGTAACCCAAGGCTCTTATGTTTGAGCATGGTCATGTAAAAACATCCGTTCAAATAGAATGCGACAAATAGGTATTTTATACACATCAGGGTAAATTTACCGAAGTTCAATGTCCCTAATAATGCCAAAAATATGAGGTTTTTCTCAAAAACCTGTTTTTTTTTCAGTACTAATAGCTTTGCAGAGTTTCCGTTAGCGACACTGGGTATTGACCCTAAAAGTCTCCACATTCGGACTCATGTAGTATTCATAACAGAACAGCCCAAGTTCTGAGTTGTGTCAACAACTTTCGGCATTACCACGTATTATTTTATTATTCGGAGCTTCAACTAAGTTTTTATTAAATCATGAATTAATTTGCTGGAAAAAGAAAAAATGTTTTGGTTCTTTGCCAGAATTGAAAAAGGCTCGCAATTCCATAAAGTTGATTAATGACTTTGGAGATTCATTGAGCGTGTATTGCAGTATTGAACATTAAATACTGGTCGTTATACATTACATAAACCACAGATATTCACGAACTGAAACATTGTGTTTGTTATTTTCGTTTGACCTGTTTTAACATTCTCCGCCGCCCACGACAACGCGATGATGGCCGCTACAGAAACAATAATGAAAACACAAAAAGTTGTTTATTATAATAAATTAAATTTTTGGCTAACCTTTTCGCACGAACATATCGAGTAAATAAGCGTTCCGTGATAGAATTGGGGTACCCGTAAGATCGGTGTTGCAAAAATATCTTCAAAACTGAACAGCCCATTCAAAATGACTTATCCAAGCATTTGTCGACAGGCTCGTATAATCCAGACAACACAGAACAGCGTGACAGTGCGCTCGGTGTCGTCGCCATGCGACCTGCACCTGCGGCTCATCCGCGACGGCGTCACGTCCATGGAGAGCATGCTGCGAGCCGCGGCCGCGCGCTGGGCGGACCGGCCCTGTCTCGGTACGCGTACTGTGCTCAGCGAGGAGGACGAGCCACAGCCTAATGGAAGAGTCTTCAAAAAGGTACGATACGCTCCACGTATATTTGAACCTTCGAGACATTTCTTGAATGTCAAACAATTTCATAGAAACAGAATACGATGGTCATCAGAAAATTTTATAGCGAGAGGCTTAGCGAGCTTCCATGCAATCTAATGTTTCTGGGAGTGCAGATTAAAACTATAGTATGGGTGTATTTTTAATAAGGAAGCACATGGTATGAAAAATATTCGTCCCCCTGCTCTTGTTAGAACTGATTCCACCATCTAATTCATATTGGTACGCCTGGCAGCTACACAAAAGTTCACAGGTGCAAAACGCATGGTCGACCTTTGGCCTTCTTTGACCTTAGAAGTCCATCAATCAATCAAATCAATTTGCAGTGTGATTGCCTACGATTGATATAGTTTCAATAGCTTTGACATTGGTTACGTGAGAGTACGCTGGTGGTCAGCAAATGGTTGGTGACTCAGCAGTATTACATGCATATGCTCTTTCCCTCGAAATGCACCATGAAAAAAAAACGCTGACGTTTTTCGTTTTTGTAGTGTTTTTCAAAAAGTAGTGTAAACCAGTTTTTCTTTTACAAAAAATGACTCCTACCGCCTTAAAATAAGGCGACCTTGTATTTCGCAGTACCCTCAACAGAGTATGTAGGCCCTAAGCAAGTGCTCACAGTGCGCAATTTATAGACACGATAGACCTAAGTTACTTGCATGGTCGTCATAAACCAAAAACGTCCACTGCTAGATAAGGGTCTCTCCCAAGTTGGGACGATTTGCTCGTACTCACTATGGACTACTATCTACTTTACGGATGCTGTTGTTGTCTTTTTCTTTAACTTTATTCTTGTCTTAATCTCCAGTTCAACATGGGTCCGTACGAGTGGCGCACGTACGTGGAGGTGGAGCGCGAGGCGCGTCAGTTCGGCGCCGGCCTGCGCGAGCTGGGCTGCGCGCCAAGGCAGAACGTCGTCATGTTCGCAGAGACACGCGCCGAGTGGATGCTGGCCGCGCACGGCTGCTTCAAGCAGAGCATTCCTGGTAAGTCACAATGACGGACCGTAACTAATTCTGAGCACGACTGTGCACATATAGCATTCATCCCTATCTTCCCCCCATCTCCAAGTACCATGACGATAAAAGTTTGGCTAAAACTATACTTGAAAAGCAATGCTATAACTATTCCCAAGCCATTATGGTGACATTGGTGCAACAGCTGCATCTGAAAGAAAACTATTTCTTGATACCATGTCCCAAAATTCTGCTTAGCACAAGAAAGTATCTTGTATCGATGGGAAATTGAAGAAAGGTTGTACTCGTTGTCAACAACAATCTTAATTTGACTGTTCTTATTGATTGAAATACATGAAAGCTCGCAAATTACATTTAAATTACTCATTTAAACAAAAGATATAGTCAAAAAATGTACACCATAACTAAAGCTGAATTCGGAAATGGTCACTGACCTCTAAAACATTCTAATATTCAAATTCATTCTTCCAGTGGTAACAATCTACGCGACACTAGGCGACGAGGCGATCGCTCACGGCATCAACGAGACCGACGTGTCCACCGTCATCACCACCTACGACCTGCTGCCCAAGTTCAAGAAGATCCTCGCCAAGACGCCCAAGGTCGACACCATCATCTACATGGAGGACCAGCTCAAGACCATCGATAGGGAAGGCTATAAACCCGGCATTAAGATCATTGGTTACAAAGAGGTCGTGCTGAAGGGAGCTTCCTCGAAAATTGGTGAGTATTTCATTTTAGTTAAAGGTATAAAGAGATGTCAACTAAGAGTCGAGATTACAATTTTTCCCTTCCAACATGGTGACAAACTCTATCTAAATTTCCAACAACACCCAACTTATTCCTCATATTCACATTCGCAGAGCCAGTCCCTCCGTCTCCCTCGGACACAGCCATCATCATGTACACGTCGGGCTCGACGGGCGTGCCGAAGGGCGTCATCCTGTCGCACCGCAACATGCTCGCCACGCTCAAGGCCTTCGCCGACGCCATGCCTATCTTCGACGGAGATGTGCTCATGGGATTCCTGCCCTTGGCTCATGTCTTTGAACTGCTGGCTGAGAATTTGTGTATGATTGGAGGTGAGTGCTGGAGCTGGACTTACTGTCTTACATGTAACTAAGTAATATCTGAGTAAAAAATCCTATGCCAGCTTCCGAGCGAAATGTTTGCCAGCGGTTTTACCCGCTCCTCGGATAATAAGTAGCCTATATGTTATTCTTATGTTCAATGTTTATCAAAATTGGTTTAGTCTTTTGCGCATGAAGAGTCAATAATCATACATACACAAAGTATGCAGTATAAGTTTATTGTTGTTAGAGAATATAGCAACTGAAAGAAAAAGCATGTAACAAAAATCGAAATTTTGTGATATAGAGACGCTGTATTGACTACATATTATTTTAAATATAATAAAAAAAAATATAGGTACATACCTACATAAAGTCCACTAAGCAAAGTCCGTGAAGATGACAATTTGTTTATCTCGGTTATGACTCGAAGTACAAAAACATCTCGTAAACACGATTTACGAGACGTTTCCACGTTTGTCTGAGCGTGTCGTTTTATTGTTCGTTATATGAGCTGCAGTTCATATAAATATAACTGTACTATTGTAGGAGTGACAAGTTTTGTAACCTTGGCTTTTGACTCTTAATTGTGTACTTGATGAGTAGGTTTTATGCTAAAGAAGTATGGATATTGCACATTAGTTAATACACTCATTATTCACGATGAAGGTAATTTACGTCAAATAACTTTAATTTTGGCTGTAATGACCACGCAACAGTAAAAATGTAGGAACACTGCATGTGCGAGTCATCAAAAGACTGAAATCAGAGGAGCAACGTTATAAGACTTATCAGTATTGAAGAGAGACTCTAGAGCTGCCAAGTAAATGCTATGTTAATGTTTGCAGGCGTCCCGATCGGCTACTCGACGCCGCTGACGATGTTGGACACGTCCAGCAAGATCATGAAGGGCACCAAGGGAGACGCCACCATCCTGCAACCCACCTGCATCACCACTGTTCCTGTGAGTACCCACTTATTAATACATATTTATTGAAGTCGAAGTAATTATGTATATTAAGTTTGTGATCTGGCAAGTCTGAAAGATAACTAGCTCTGCAGTCTATCACAACTACAAATTGTGATTTTAGACATTGTAGAATACCAAATTTCAGGTCAATTAATAGGAATATATGAAGTAAAACCTTTGCCTTTGCCTTCAAAGTTATTTAGGTCCAAGAACTTAATACTTTTTTAGATATTTGTGGAAATTCAATGGCTTTTTACTATGTTTTCTTATTTAAACGTGTATTTCACGCACATATTATGTTTCCAGTTGATAATGGACCGCATCAGCAAGGGCATCACGGACAAGGTGTCCCGCAGCGGAGAGTTCGCCAGCGCCTTCTTCAAGTGGGCTTACACGTACAAGCAGACCTGGATGCGACGCGGGTACGACACACCCATACTCAACAAACTGGTGAGATAACTGTTTCATTAAATATCATTGTCATTTTTGTACTATGAAAAAAGATATAGGTTATAAATGCTGTAATTAAAAAATTCAAAATAATTTATATGTTTTGGTATGAAAATATACAGTTTAATAAGACGCCATGACCAACTAGAATTTGAAATTTTCGAACGTCTGTCTGATTGGTCAGCTGGTCAAGCGTACGCCATCTTTGGCGTTATGACATCATCAGTATGTTACTGGTTGTCTTTACCCACGGTTGCTAACAGTGTGATTCCTTTCCAGATGTTCTCCCGCATCCGTCAGCTGCTGGGTGGCAAGGTGCGCATGATGATCTCCGGCGGCGCCCCGCTGTCGCCCGACACACACGCGCAGGTACTATTACCACTATAACTATGAGACAATATATTGTCCCTGTAAAACGAAAGGTTACTAAGTCGGAAAAAAAAACGAAAATTTGTAGTTACTTTACTTTCTTTTTACTTGCTGTACATTTATAGCATAATATCTCACCTGTCAATTAGTGTAGGTAATCGTACATACATTACATTAGGCCATAGTCATTTTAAACAATATTTAATAAGAATACCGTCATTCTACTTAGTTATGTTATAAATATGATATATGTATTGTAGGTCCGCATCTGCCTGTGCTGCGACGTGGTGGCGGGCTACGGGCTGACGGAGACGACGTCCTGCGCCACCGTCATGGACCCGCACGACCGCTCCACCGGCAGGGTCGGGGCACCTACCACCGGCACTGACATTCGTCTACTCGACTGGGATGAGGGCGGCTACCGCGTCGACAACAAGCCGTACCCACAGGTACTGTCGTCTTATGTATAAACTGTGCTCAAACAATAATCAATGCTTAGTAAACTACAAGCACTGTTAACAAGGCTAGCTGTTTTTCCGAGTCTTATAAGAACCACTGTCCAGTGCACGTACCCAGATACAATGTATAGTCTGATTTTTAATTCGAGTCAGTAAAATGACATTTCCAGTGTTGCACAGTTTTAAAAAAATAGGGTCCCAAATAAATAGTCATGTGGAAAATCGAGATTTTTAAATCGAGAATTAAAAGTTAGTCTAGATTACATTCATTTATTTATTTGTACATACATTAAATTTTTTTTATTAATATCAAATTGGCTTTATATTAACATAAATATGTAATTTACGGAAATTAAACTGAAAACATGTTATTAAATATTACATAAAATACTGTTGCTATATATTTTTTTTGTTATTGGCAGGACTAAAATCATGACTAAACTTCTAAGTCGATCGATTGTGGAACATCACTATTGTAGTGGGTCACCCTTTTTTGTGAAAGTGACAGTTGTCCCTGTCATTTTACTGACTCGAATTAAAAATCAGACTATAACATATAAATAATGTAGCGTTCCAATAATGAAAAAAAGAAAACGTCCAATAGTTTTGAAACCTTTAAAATATTTCCCCTTTACTATGTATATCAATATTAATTGTTTATTTGGCTTTTTGTATTGATATCAACGACGTAAAAAACAGACGTCAAAGTCCACCTACTACAACATTATAACTGTACCTGTCTATTTCAGGGTGAAATAGTGATCGGCGGCGACTGCGTGGCGGAGGGCTACTACAAGAACCCCGAGAAGACCAAGGAGGAGTTCATCGACGCCGAGGGACGGCGCTGGTTCAAGTCCGGAGACATCGGCGAGCTGCACCACGACGGATGCATTAAAATTATTGGTCAGTACCATATTACAAGAATTTCGCGGACATTTTAATTTTAATTTCGGTCCCGCCTTTAATTTACAAGAAGACATATGTATTTGTCTGTCATGTAATAATTTTCACAGATACCTATTTAATTATATTAGCTAATGTCAATAATCAGACACCTGTTTTCAGTACAAATGCCAAAGGTTATTGAACCCCCGGTCATTGCCCTCAATTCATTGATGCCTAATTTTCCATACATTTATCTCTAGTTCTATTCTATAAAATCCTTTTTTCTGTTCAACAGATCGCAAGAAGGACCTAGTAAAACTACAAGCCGGCGAATACGTGTCCCTCGGCAAAGTGGAAGCGGAACTCAAGACTTGTCCCATCGTGGAGAACATCTGTGTGTACGGCGACAGTTCCAAGTGTTACACGGTGTGTCTGCTGGTTCCTCACCCGCAGCACCTGGCTGAGCTGGCGGCGAGGGCTGGTCTGCCGGAGATGGACTTCGAACAGCTGTGCCAGAACCCTAGTGTTGAAAAGGCTGTGGTGAAGGAGTTGGCGGATCATGCTAGGAAATGTATGTGTTTTTTTTTGTAACAAGAATTTTATTTTAAATGCAAGACTAGATGAATTGTGAGGGCTGATTGATAATTTAGTTGTTATAATCTCAAAATTGGGTCTTTGAAAAATAACTTACCTTAATAAAATTCTTTGATTCCTTTCCTAATATTATAGGCTTGGCAGAGATACTAATGTGTTGTATTGCGTTACGCAGGCGGCTTGGAGCGGTTCGAGGTGCCGGCGGCGGTGAAGCTGGTGACGGAGGTGTGGTCGCCGGACATGGGGCTGGTGACGGCCGCCTTCAAGATCAAGCGGAAAGACATCCAGGAGCGGTACAAGGAGGACATCAAGCGCATGTACGCCTCCTGAACATTCTGTACATATTCACTTTACCTCTAAATATCCTAGTGTGTATTATTGTAATACTAAATTTTCGCTTGTGAGACTGCGGACGGATGATCGGCACGTTCAATGTATAAAAACTAAGTACACCGTTTGACTGGTCGAACGCTTCTGATGAGATTCTTTGTGTAAATTTAAAATTATGTAGATCTGATGTGGTGAATGCGCTGCGCGTGATTGGGGAGTAAATTTTACGTCATTATTATAGGATTCCTCGGATATCGTGTAGATATATTGGCCTAGCATCTCATGTGTAGATAGCTATTGTCCCTACCATGAAAACCATAGTTTTGTTCCTACGCGTTTTTAAAAGACAAAGTAACCGTTTCGTGGTCGGGACGAAACATCGCTAGACTAAGATAATTGTATTAGTACTTAGGGGGATCGGGGATAGTGTTTGCAATCTAATAATAATAATTTTGCAATAAATACATTTTTGTTCATCTGTTTATTTGTATTATAATAATGATGACTCATTTAAGAAATGAGTGTTCAAGGCGAGCTCATTGTGTTGCATAATGTTAGCAAAATGATATGTTTTAATGTATTAATGTAGTACGATTATGTTGACACATGATGCATTCGTACAAGCATAATAAAACATTCATGATTATTTGTAGTTAACTATAAGAAAACTTATTAATTACTTTGTGAATATCATGTAACAATTTTATCATTGTACAACTACGTGAGGCGTAGTGAGCAAGATGTGTGCGTGTCAACATAATTAGATCGGATTATAAATTTGTTGATTAGTTTTTATTGTTTTGTAAATCATGGCTGATGTTATAGTTTAGCGTGAAACTACGGACAGGTAGGGCTAGTCAGTGTTACTCAACAATGTTGCAGCATTTTAACTTCTGGCCGCATTTCGCTGAGCATTTACAATTACATCCCTTTTTAATATAATACTATTTTAAATAAATTGAGTAATATAATCAATGTTACCTGAACAAACATAAAATTCCATTGATGTATTTAAATGTGAGAACTCGAGTGTTACTGTACGGTATCTTTATATTTTTCGATGTAATCATATTGTAATAAAATAAATTGTAACAATCTTGATGTAACATCAGTGTATGTTGGTAGGTCGTTTGCTCAGTTTGACTGTAACTTTGTGTTTGAAATTCTTAAGCATTGCAATGAAAACCAATTTTGTATTATTTATTGAATAAATGTTAATAAAATCATTACTAGATGTATTTATTGCTTCCTCTTTATTAAAATACTAGAAGTTTTCCCGCGGTTTCACCCGCGTCCCGTGGGAGCTACTGCCCGCACCGGGTTAAAATATAGCCTATGTTACCCGCAGATAATATAGCTTTCTAATGGTGAAAGAATATTTCAAATCGGTCCAGTAATTTTTGAGTTTATCCATTACAAAGTTTTCCTCTTTATAATATTAGTATAGATTTCATCATAGTGCAAGAGACCTCCACTATAACGTCTTTCGAAGTCAAATTCATTTATTGAAATCAGGCTTATATAAGCGCTTTTTGTCCTCAAATTACATTGGGCAGCACCCTCAAAATCTACGTGTTATATTGGCTGGAAGTATAAGTGACAAATAAAACAAATTATTTTTACATTGCAGTTTGTAAAGTTTATTTATACTTCTGTAAATAATATAACATTTTCGTAACTAATGCTTTAAATAGAAGTTAACTGTAAGAGTACAGTACGTACAGGTGTCGGAAAATAATCAACAGTAAGTTTTTGAGTCCAGTATTTAAAAAGAACAATTCCTTGATTATGAAATGTCACTTACTTATGAGTGGTATGAGAGATGACATTCAACCTGCGAGAAAATACTTTTGAAACATAATCTAGATCAGAAATCAAGCTTAACATAGTTTAGAAACAGTCAAAAGATTACAGTCACAACGAAAATAAATTGTATCCCCTAAAGTAAAGCTAGTTTATGTGTCGTCATAAGGAAGCGCCTAGGCGGTGCTCATCTTGCACAGGTGTCGCAGCTGCATGATCTTGATGTCATCCGTGCCGAACTTGACGACGCCTTCCTGATTTTCTATGGAGATCAGCTGACCGACGGCCTCGCGATCCTCACCGGCGATTACCTGAATTAAAATAACATGACAATGTTTTTATATTTCTATTTTGTAAGTTTGATTATAAGATTCATGAATCGACAGAAACTAATAAGGTTGTTATAAAGTGATAAGCTAGTGAAAATATAGGGTATGAGGTATATTACCTTGACGGTGTCTCCGGACTGCGGTACGACGGGCTCGAGCAGGTCGGCCAGCACGTTGACGACGCGGTCCTCCTGCGGCAGGTACAGCGCACACGTGCCCGCCGACAGTCCCCGCAGCACGCCCGCCTGCCCCGCCAGCGCCGAGTCCTCGTGCGCCCGCACGCGCACCTCCAGGTCCGTGGTGTGCCAGTCCGGCGCCGCGTCCGCGCCCGCGTACGGCGAGCGCGGCGAGTAGCCGCCCGGCGACGGCGTGCCCGGGTAGCCGGCCGTGTAGCCCGCCGGCGACGGCGACGGCCGGTACGGCGAGTACGTGTGGTCCGAGCCGTACATGGTGCCCGGCGTCTGCGGCGTGAAGGGCCCGGCGTAGGCGGCGTCGGCGTCGTCCAGCGCGCCGTACTCGAAGTCGTGCGGGCGCGCGGGCGTGGCGGCGGCCGCCGGGTCCCACGCGCCGTGTGCCGGCGTCCGCCCGCCCTCGTGCGACGGCGTGGCCGAGCCGTAGTGCGGCGTGCGCCCGCCCACGTCGTAGATGGGCGTGGCGGAGCCGTGCATGGGCGTCTTGATGCCGGTGTCGCGGTACGTCGGCGTCTGCGCGCCGAGCGTGGGCGTGCGGCCGGGGGTGCGCGTGTAGAAGGAGCTGGCGCCGTCGCGCGACGTGTTGCCGGCGCCCGCGATGTGCGAGCGGTCCACGGAGATGGTCTGGCAGGCGGAGTGCAGCTCCACGCGAGCGGTGCTGCCGGTGGCGTCCTTCACAATACCCACGTTGCCCTTGTAAGGCCCGCCGGTGATCTTAATGGTCTGTCCGATAAGCTCGCGGTCACGCGTCACCCCGCCGCCCCGACCCCCGCGTCCGCCGCGTCCTCGAGGAGTCATGCCGCCGCGACCAGACGGGTGCATAGGTGACTGAATGCGTGGTGACATAAAGCCCAGAGATAGACCGGCTGACGCGTTGGAGTTCTTGTTACCTCCAGCCAGCTGCAAGTGCCGTGTCTTGCACACGAATATACCGCCGTTATCCAAGTACATACGAGATTGCAGAAACGCGAAGTTTCTGTACAGATGCTTGATTTCTCCGTTACGTCCGGCATGCGGTCCGTCGATTACTTTCACGATATCACGCTTCTGAATCGTATTCTGTTCTGAGTCAAGGGCCATAGTAAATCTGTTTTCACGCCGCTTCTGCAAAGCTTGTGGCTTACATTCGATCACTTTGCCTTGCATGCCGAGAACATGGAAGTTCTCCTTCTCGAGCCTGACGATGACGCCGACGGTCTGCGGGTCGAGCTGCACCATGTCCCCCCACTGGAAGTGGCCGAGCGAGTCGACGCCGGTGGCCATGTCGGAGCAGAGCTGCAGGTCGCGGGGCAGCACCTCCAGCTCGTGCATGGTGAGGTCGGACACGAGCACGGCGCGGTGCGGCTCGACGCGCACGACGAGCCCGGTGTCGCCCTCGTAGCGCCCCGCCAGCACCTTCACGTGGTCGCCCTGCTTGAAGTACTTGCGCAGCTCGTTCGGCTTGAACACCAGCGGGTCCTTCAGCGCGTCGTGCTTCGGCATCACGGTTATCATCGACCCGTCTATCGCGATAATCCTAGCTTGTAAATTCGCTAAGTCACCAGAGCACACTTCCACATTGTCACCCATTGAGAATGAGTGTAAGCTAGTAGGATCATCTTTGGCAGGTGCTGCTAATTCTATATCAATTCCTTCAGGTTGTTCCTCAAACCTTTCTAATTCAGTCAGTGTAGGCTTCACACCTTCTGCCAATATGGCAGACATTGTGAAGTTTTTGTATAAGAATCCCTTTCGGGAATATCTATTGCCTTCAAATATTAAGAAATCACCATCAGATGTAACTTCACCACCAATAGCTCTGATAGCTTCAGGGTCAAAAGGTTTGGCAGCAGGGCGTCTCTTCTTTTTCCGTTTAGCTGCCTCACTTTCACTTTGAACAGTTCTCAGTGCACCTCTGAGTCTGGTATAGTCTATTCTAGGTAATAACTTCAAATGCACTTGATTTTGAGCTAGATCTACATAATCAACTTGAGCTATATCATCTTTGTAGAGACCTCTCTTTAACCGGACCCACTGCTTTGGTTTCAACCCAGACTGTTCCTTGACTACTCTGAGCACATCAGTCATTTCTTTGATAGGAACCATGTCCTGCTTCCAAATACCCATTCTAAGTGTACCTACATTATTAATGATATTTTTAACATGTGTCTGCTTGTAGGCTTCAATGTAAATATAGCCTTTGACACCTTCTGGTGCCACAACAGATTTGATTTGAAAAGGTTCCTCTGAGAACTGGTAGGCAATGAACTTTCGCATCAGGAGTAGGACAGTGGCTTTTTCTTCACCTATTCTGCATTTGACCATCCATAAGTTGGGGTCCTTGATACCAGGCAACAGGGTTTGTTGCGTGATTTCATCCGACATTTCCTCGCCACCCTCGCCAAAGTGTCTGAGGGCTGCTGACTCATCAGCATATTTGTTCCTAAGGTATTCTTCAATCTCCTCTTCTTTCTGTGAGTCCCAGAGGTTGGTACCTCGGCGCCTGCCCTCGATTTCTCGGGCGGTAGGTCCAATCTCATCAACTTCATTGCCCACAATACCCATTTCTTGTGCTCCCTCTTCCCACTCATCATCTTCGTCAACCTCGTCATCCACCTATTGCAACAAGAAACAAAATTTTACAATAAGGTCTGCCAACAGCCATGTCTTCAGTGCAATATGCTTTGGCATAAATATATCTAGGTAAAAATGTTTTTTTTCTCATTATTGTTTTATCAGAACTTAGATATTAACTATTATATTTTATTGGAGCAAAAGACAAGTTATGAGCATATACCAAGGCTAGTAAATAACTGATTTATATGGTAAACATCCTTACCTCAGCTTCATCAATAATAAAGCCTCCATAGCGACTGTCCTTCTTGCGCTTCTTCCTCAGTCTTTCTTCTTCCTCGTCTTCTTCATATTCCTCTGAGTCCACAAGGTCCTCACCCTCTGGTTCTTGTTCATCCTGCAATCAAGCATATCACTTTAGCATCAAGATTGGACCATGTTGGAACATATTGACTAGGTTTATTCATTTGAATGTCATTTATTGGTTTTCTGAAATGTGTTTTTATTTGAAGTTATTGATTTGTTGATTAACATTATTCAGGACATCCGTTTTATTACTTTCTGTAGTCTGACCTGAGATTTGCAACCACAAGACTTGATGCACAATACAAGTAATAAGGGTAATTTTTGTGTTACTCCTTCATAAAAACTACACTTTAGAACAACAATTATATGTATACCTCAACTTCTTCATCACCCGATGCCTCTTTTGCTTCATCATCTTTGTTGCGACTACCATCGGAACCCGCTGAACGACTCCTATAACAGAAAAATTTCTTGTTCTGTACATGTAACAATGTATATGTTATGGGCCATGTGATTAATTCGGGCATTATTTATAATGCCCGAGCATTATGAATAATGTCTAGCTTTATCGGGCCAAGTGATTAATAACTATCTTAACTTCATTATTTATCACATTGCACGGGCATTATTATATTGCTACATGATAGTTGGGCAATTTGATAATAAAGCTATATTTTATGTGTTGCGAGGGTGGCACTTGTTCTAATAAATAAATCCTGTTACTTGCTACATGTTTTATGATTATTGTTTTAAATTATATGTTCTATTTTAATGGGAAATTATAGTATTTTTCTTGGCTCGTTTTTTTATGGTAGAATTTAATTTGGATTCAAAACATTGTATTCAAAACTGAACTTAGTGACGAAAACGAATCGCTGCAAAACCGACTCCACGTAGTCTTGTCTGCCCTACCCCTAGAGTGCAATTCAGAACCGCGTAGGCACGGAGGGGCGAGGCGGCCTGCGAGCTGAGGCGCAGGTAGTTGAAGCGCTCGCCACCGCGGCTGAGGCTGGCCGGCCTAGCCGGCCAGCAAGCCGAAGCTGCGGTGGTGAGCGTGAAAACAATCTGCGACGATAAGCTCGCATGGGACCGCCGGAGCCCCGCAGCGCCGGAGCCGTGACAGAAGCCATGCTTGCTGCATGTTGCATGCTTACTGCATGTTGCATGCTTACTTCTATGCTCTGTCAATTGATATGGGATGTGTTATATTTAGTTTATTTTAAGTTAAATGTCAATAACAATAAAAAAAATGAAATTAAATATGTTTGTATTACTTTGCCCAAAAGGTTACGGGCAATATGTATAGTGCCCGGTCAATTTGATTGTTTGAGTAATTATTATCAAATTGCACTCTCATATTGGGCATTATTCATAATGACCGGGCATTATGTATACTGCCCAATTTATCACTTGGTCCATAACATATATAACAATTCTAAATGCTTATTTAAGTGGAAAACAAATTGTTGAAACATTGAATGAAGGCAAGTCATTTACTAAGCAATAAAGAAACAAAATTGCAATCACAAGCAACTTGATACATAATGTGTGAGTTCAATATCCAATCATGGGTGAATTCTCGAGAATTAGAGGATGGTCGTAAAGATCTAAACCTTTTACTTCACACAAATTCTTCATATTCTGGTTGAAATGATAGCTGTCACTTTATTCCATGAGTTTTTAATATCTTTCAGTACATGTTCAATTGTGGATCTATTTTATAATTTTAAAGAGAAGGATAATAGGTAATGATAGATTTTGATACTAAATCTGGTTATTAGGTTAGTTGCAATTTACTCAATATTCAATACTCATAATTATACGTCCTGTTTAGTGCGACAATACCGTAGCATATAAAGTTCATACCACTGTGAATATAGTATCAAATGTTATCAAACTGATACAACAGCTTGGCTTGCAAACATACATTGTATATTTTGTACAGATCATTGCTAGCTTCGTTATTAACATTTAACCCACCTAGAACGGGATCGTGAGCGAGACTTAGACCTAGAGCGTGATCTGGAGCCTCTGGACGGGGTCCGTGACAGGCTACGGCTGCCAGATCTCGACCGGGAGCCCGAGCGCGAACGCACTGAACGATTCGATGCGGCGCTCCTCCGTGACCGACGGGATGCCACACTACCCGCGTCAGACCCACTCCCTGAGTAATTACTACCTTCCGAATCAGACATTATCGCGTCTTATGGGACTAAAATCAATGATTTTGACCCATTAAAAATATTTCAGCGAAAACACACCATAGGTACGTAGCAAAACGTCACAAACGAATGAAGGTGTTGCCAGTTCATTGACTTCATGCATGGGTGATCTTCACATAGATAAGGAAAATATTTTCTAGAGTTCAATTCAATTGAAAATAATCGCCTAAGAAATTGAAAACTTGAGCATCGAAATGATAATCTATTATAGTCTATGATCCACCTGGTTTTCTAAAAAAATAAAGTTGTCTATTGATTCGTCGTTTGCCCCACCGACAAGTGAGACTTTTCATTAAATTAATCGTTAATTTATGTTATACTGAGTGAAAATCCTACCAAAAATAGTATAAATGTTATAAGACACTTCCATAACAATTGTTTTTGTGCAATATTATACATTTGGAAGATCTGAGGGGTCGATTAGTGCTAAGCTCATTTGGTGTCTCTCTGGCTTTCGAGTTTCGATCAGATTTTCGCACGTCCTACAATAAACAATCATTAGATTTTGTAGTGGTGGTGCGTCGTGAATCGATCGGTGTGGTGTTATTGCGAGAGTGCAGTGTATGTGGTGCAGTGCAGTGGTCCCAGTGCTGGCCGCAATGTATCAGTGAAGGCGAGTGCGGTGACCGACCGGATCCGTAGCTGGGGGTGTCATGCTGGAGACGCGGTCGGCGCGCGCCGCAGACTCGGTGTGGGCGAACAAGCCGCTGCCGGCGCCGCACGCCATGGCCAACACGAGGCACGGGAAAAACGCACAGGTAAACCTTCACTAGACACCCACTACCTAACATAATCATCAGCTAGCTTAATGATCTTAATTTGGCATATCCTGTTTGGTGCTCTACTTAAAAGTAATATAATGGTATGACAACTTCCACATAATCATCATAGGGTCAATTTTTCTAACTAGTTTCATACAAATCTGCAGTAAAGAAGATAGCAGAATGGTCAGAGTTAGCTAGAATATGATTCTGATTGGCCAGGAGTACCTACTTTTAATAAAGTGGCAGTAATTTGGAATTAACTGTGCAGGAAGTTGATTAGCTAAAGTAGTTTTTGCACTATTTGGCTCACAGTATGTCTGTCATGCATTATGCATTATTATTCATGTTGTTAACACTTTCACAATTTTTTAAATCTATGTGTAGTTAATCAGTTGAGTACACTTCACCACATTGTCTAGCATGTTGAATGGAGAAGTGAGTGTAATTGATAAAACAAAAGATACAGAACAAATTAGCTCATACCCATTGTAATGACACCTTTGTAGGGCACACCATGTCACTCAGCAGAAACTTAGCATTTAGCAAAGGCTGAGTTTGTGTGAAAATACTGATATCCTATGTGAAGCCGGGGTGGGTTGCTAGTATATCATAAATTCTCTGATAATGAGAGAGGTAAATACAGCAAAAAGCTAACAGATTTTTTCTTCAAGACAATGTCTGCTAATAAATAGTTAGGGATAACTGGTTTCATAATTAAGAAAATTCCTAGTCAGATGTTCCTACCTAAATTCAATCTAATAGCCTGAAATAAGCTTTCATTGTATAATGAATTCTTATACAAAATAAAACATTGTTTCAAAATGCCCACAACATTAACTGTATCAGCCTTGAAATAGTTGGAAGTTAGTGAAGATGACGAAATTAGTAATAAACATAGCATGTTAGGAAATGAGTAATTCACTATCTAATGTTTTACTCGAATACTATTATTATTAGTCAATGACCTTCCCAATGAGGCTTATTATAACTGAACAAATATGAACTCTGGATATGTACATATTTGACAATTATCCTATCAGAAATGAGTCAGGGTGGATGGCATGTATAAGTTAAATTAGACTGATTATCTTAATACAACATATTATTCAGAGAAGGTTTAATTTATTTACTTAACTAGTAGCTTCCACCCAGTCCAAGGGGAATAATTTTTCATATTAATAAAAATGGGGTAACTGGGTTAAGGTGGTCACATAGGCTGGTACTTAGCTGCTTTGCTTTGGAAGCTAATTCTTAAAAACTGGTGAAGGCTAAACAGATTAAAAACAAATTATACTACAAGTAGTATGTTGGGTATTTTCACTTCTAGAAAGTTACCTAATACCTATCTGAGAGTAGGAAGTTGAAAAAAGGAAAAAGTTTTTCAGCTTTGCTTATTTGGGTAATATCAATGAATTTGTGTAAACCCACCACAGCAATATCAATAGAGACAATGAAACCACAAACAATGAATGATTTCGTAATGTTTTTAGTTTTCCTACATGGTTATCCTTTTTCAACTATAAATATTGAATGAATGCACACCTGCACAAACTCTTATTGATATAATTATGTAAAAGTTAAACTAAAGACTGAAGGTATTTGCTGTCAATCAATAATTTTTATGTTATTTGTAATTTTCTTCTTATAACTGATTTGAAAGCATATCATAAGAAGAAATAAATCTGATATTTAGTAAATTGTAATTAGATTATTTACATTGTACATTGAACTGTCACTATCTGTCAATTTTGCACAAATAGAACCAGTAAGGAACAAACAGGAAAACCTCTTTGAAACCACAACAAACAGGCATTAAAAATGTATTCAGCTTCACTTGAACAAATAATCAATCATTACTATTATTCTGGACTGTGGCTTTACATTGTTTACTTTATTCTTACTTTATAAAAAGGACCATGTAAGTTCCATATGACCATACTAATCTAAAATACTTAACAACTAACTTTTTACATAAAAATATAACTGACTTCAATAATATACCTGAAACCTTCTCCTAAGTCTGACAAATACTATCTATGCTGAAAACCGCATCAAAATCGGCTCAGCTAAACATGAGATAATCACACCCAACCTACCATACAATACACAGAGGTCAAACTGATAACCTGTTTTTTTGGCAGTTGGTTCACCAGGCCTGCAACTTAAGCATTAGCTTAAATAAGATGATTTGACGGTGTGTCTTACCTATGCTGAGTGCATAAATACAAGTCTAGATTCTTCAGAATTACTAAACATATTCTGATAAATCCGCCTTTTTCTAGTGACCTGTTTTCCTGACGTAATAATATTATCCGACATTCAGGAATTACCGGAATAATGAGTGTTTTACTACAAATACGCTCACTGCATTGTATTATCAGCATATTGTAAACAAATTGGGTTTTTCCTTCACAGCACCGGCTAGCTGTGCTGTCATCGACGCTTTGTCTAAGAATACACAGATTTAGTTATTTTGATGTTTATGATCGTGATTCGTTTGGCGGTTATGACGACTTTTATCTTCGTCAAATAATCATCCAATTTATCAGCTAACTACCGAGACTACTAGAGACCCTAGTAACACGCGCTCAAGTATAGTAATTCGCGAATGAAGTGTCTTTTCTATCCCAACACGTATAGCAAAGGCTGATGATGACAACAATAAACTCTTATACTTTCTAAATATGTTTACACTCTCATCCTTCCTTCCTCCAAAGTCAAAGTCAAATGTTTTTATTACAAATAGATCTTTGCAGGCTCCTATGAAACGTCACACTAGTTCCAAAAAGTTGGTCTCATGGAGAAGAGCCGGCAAGAAACTAGTGGTTTAACTCAATGTTTCCCTCTTTTCAGGATGACGTGTGCTACGTGGTAGCTAAGTACGACTACGCGGCGCAGGGTGCGCAGGAGCTAGACCTGCGCAAGAACGAGCGCTACCTGCTGCTGGACGACTCGAAGCACTGGTGGCGCGTGCAGAACGCGCGCTCCCAGTCCGGGTATGTGCCCAGCAACTATGTCAAGAAGGAGAAGCCTTCGTTGTTTGACAGGTAAGACCCACAGAACAATTGTATAGAATGGTAAGCAAGAGAGTCCATTGGGGGCCCCAATGGACTAACTAAGGCCAAAGCCTGTCGGGACTGGGTTTGAGGTTGTCCGAAAGAGTTTACGAGGCCCTGGTACATAAACGGCTTAAGAAAAAACATGGTGGATTTTAGTCAATAGAATCTGACACTCCCTCACGCTGCACCCAAAGCGGGAGGGTTTTCACCAAAAAAGGGGTATTAGGGTTACTGAGTTGAGGAGGTGAGATGGCTTCGTGTGAAAAACTGGTATTCGGCTGAATCCGGTTAGACTGGAAGCCGACCCTAACATAGTAGGGGAAATGCTAGGCAAATGTTGATCGTGGTAAAACATTACCACTCAGGAGTTACTTATTGGAAGGCTGACTGAGTAGAGTGCACTGTACAGTTATTAATTACATAGGGAAGGCTTCTTTTAGGCAAAGGGTATATTTTCTAAATGCCAGTAGTGCCTTATAACTACGACACTGTCGCTGCGCTGAACGCACTCAACAAATGATTATTTAATTAAACCTCAACAAGCTTTATACTCCCTAGTGGCTGTAAAATGGCACGCTTCACTCACTGTCGATAGCGGAATTTTTCTAGCTGTTTCATAACATTTGTTAGAAGTTTCCAAGAGTAGGAATAGTTGTATTAACATTAAAAACCTTATAGTACCTACATAATCCTTATCATACCATACAAAGAATCACAGTGCATACGAACAATCAATAAAATGCACAACTATATTTGTAATGCTTATCGCTAGTAACCCGATGTGCAGTATAATAAATCGAAATATTCGCAAATCGGTCTGCAATCTGTAAACTATTCAAAATATGATGATAACCTTGTTTACACGATATGGTTTGACTGCAGATGTACTAGGTATGTAGTATAAGTCCGGGTTTGAGGAATTATTTAGCCAGTGTGCTAAGATGAACTTGCAAATTAAAGAAACGTCTTCATGAACATTTTAGTATCCGAGTACTGTGACACTACAACATAAGTTACGAAGATGTGAGTATCTGTAAGCATCCTGAATCATTTATGTATGCGTCTATTGTTGCGCAATAAAATTTATTTTCTTTCTTTCTTTCTTATTTATGCAATTGCAACCTTTAAGCATAGGAAATATCCAGTAAAAACGTAACAGAAAGAGTACCTTCACTTTTCTAACTTGATAAAATTCTATACAGTTTAACTGCCATGAATAAATAAAATGCATTGGACGAAGATATCCGATGACATATTGCTTTAAATATTAGGTGCAGTAATCTAAAGTTTGCACTCAAAACAAACATCCCGCGATCTTGAGTGTTATCTATGTGTGACAAAGGTGACATGCGCGCTATCGAACGTGCATTTAGCAAAAAAGCTGCTAAAATGCACTCTATGCCATAATGATATTGCCGAATATTTTTCCTTAATAGAACTACTATTTAAGTTTATTTTTGCAGGTACATATTATGTTGAAACATCCTTTAAGCTTCTGATTCTGATTAATAAGACAAGGTCAAACTAGTCAACAAATAACTTAACAACAAGTAACTTTATGTAATTGATTATTATTAGACAAATGTGTACTGCATGCTATGTGGAAGATGAAAAAATCTAAATATTTGCACGGCAGAAATGCCGAATATAGTGAAACCCTTAGATGTTAAGAACTGATGTTAACTACCTATATTCTTGCAAATAAATATATCATTCATTCAAATAAACCTAAAAGAATTAAGTACGTAGAACGAAAAAAAGTTGAAAAAACCTACTTCTTCACAAAACTACATTTTTCGAAGATTTCCACATCATCAGATTTTTCGAAGATTTCCACATCACAACAATTATTTGGTTAACCACTTCATTGTCCACGAAGCAGACACAATAGTTAAACAATCGGTGTGTATCACATATGACTCATGGGACAGAGAAGTGATTAAAAGTCGAATTTATCTAATTCTGGTTCCACAAGTAAAAGTTCAAGTAGATTTCTAGGAATTGTCACACATTGTCTTGTTAATGGAGTTTACATTGTAATGTTACGCTAGCTTCCCACGTGTTACAACAATATTCAAAGTACACAAATAAGCGTACGATAGTGCTGCGGATATCAGCTGTTTCTCTTTCCGTACACTGTTGTAATGTGCAGGGAAAACTGTTGTATCAAGGACATATCACATAGTAACAGTTTGTATATATTTGTAAAAAAATACTACACAATTATTTATACTGTAAGTACGTATGAGCCGCATGAGGTCTCATAAAACATTTTTTTTTTTTCGAAAAATTTAAAACACTTTGTATAAGGTGAATTCCATCTGCGTACTACGAGTATTCATATTATGTTCATTCAGATATCATATATGTGTCACAAGCATCACACAATAGGAAAACATAGCAAGAAAACAAGCCAATATAAAATATGCCAGAACATTGTTAGTGAGGAAATAATAACAATAAACACATCAGTCGCTGCGCCGTTGCCTATAAGCCATTTGTACTGCTTTCGTTATTCCGTGCCGCACGCGCTTCTTTTACTCTCCTATGTTATAGTGATATTGAGTGACTGCTAGAATACATACGGATAATCCTCAATCTTATAGACATGTAGTGACGTCTCAAGTGTGAAATCAGAACTGAGAACAATGCGAATCGCTGACAACACACCGACCACCAATTTGAATTAATCAGTCCGCGGTTATTCGTCCCACAATGATGATGAATAATAACGTACACGTACACCTATCTTCCAGTATCAAGAAGAAGGTGAAGAAAGGCTCCGGATCGAAGACATTGCCGTCGAACAGTTCTCCGGTGCGGGGCGGCGGCGAGGCGGGCGGGAGACGCGTGGAGCCCGCCGACGCGCTGGGCACGGCCGTCGTCAAGTATAACTACCAAGCCCAGCAGCCCGATGAACTGTCCCTCACCAAGGGCACGAGGATCCTCATACTTGAGAAGAGCAATGATGGCTGGTGGCGGGGACAGTACCAACAGCATACTGGATGGTGAGTACTCCGACTATTATTGCTGGAGACCAACGTTTGAGCCAAGCATAACTCTGTTTTAAGTATCTCGAGAGAAAGGGGGAATAAAGTTGTCTCGTGTAGTACCTACTAGTAACTGAAATAATTGTCGCAATAATGAACTAATCAAGAAATGCATTCAATAGTTTTTCTATAGCTTTATATACAGTCTTGACATTTTTGTATCGGTATGTTATGTGGTATTTTGCAATTTATTTATTTATTAGCTCGCTATTTATAACGATCTTATATGTCACAGCTTTATATGGTTAATAGAAGTTAATTAATTTATAGCGCAGTCTATCTATAACAACCGACCAGTATAATTGCATTTGTAGTGTAACAATACTTGTATCATTTCAATGCGTTTGGTAACACAAAACATTAATAAAACAAATAAGTAAATAATTAAAATAATAATGTTGTGATTGAGTAACACCAATTAACTGCTCAGCTAAGATAACATTAAAAGCGCATATTATACCTATTTTCCAAGGGTAACTTCTGAAACAATTGAGTGCTAATATTTGATGGAAATACGGGGCCAGTAGCAATTGCACTCTTGCTACATGGTAAATCCGGTAGTATTTTTATAACTCGAGTTTATTTGGTAATAATATGATGTCTGGTTGTTCAGGTTTCCATCGAACTACACGAGCGAGGAGGGCGACAACGAGGACCCGGTGCACACCTACGCTATGGCCGAGAACGTGCTCGACATCGTGGTGAGTACCAATACACATCACAATACTGTGAGTCCTTATTGTTGAAATAACTTCATCTGCGAGATACGCAGTGGCGGACTAATCCCGTCAGGGGTCTGGGGAGGCAAAGTTGAATGAGCCAGAAAGGTAAAATTTACCTTTGAAACTGCCACATATTTCTACGTGTTTATAATAAAGTAATGTGGTACAAAATGTATGTTTATGTTTACCGGCTGGCTGAGATTGTTTAATTGTAATTTATAATATGCGAAAACTGAAAATGCTTTAGTAAAAGACCATTGTAAATAATAGTGTCAGTGTCCCCCGCAGGTGGCGCTGTACTCGTTCACGTCGAACAACGAGCAAGAGCTGTCGTTCGAGAAGGGAGACCGCCTCGAGATCATCGAGCGGCCGCCGTCCGACCCCGAGTGGTACCGCGCCCGCGACTCGCGCGGACACGTGGGGCTCGTGCCGCGCAACTACCTGCAGGAGCTGGCCGACTACCTCACGCAGCCCTACGACGCCGCCGGCCCGTCGGGCCCCGCGGGGGGCCCGGCCGGGGGCCCGGCGGGCCGCGCCTGGTACTTCGGCGCCATCTCGCGGACGCACTGCGACGCGCTGCTCAACACGCACGGCCACGACGGCGACTTCCTCATCCGCGACTCGGAGACCAACGTGGGCGACTACTCCGTGTCGCTGAAGGCGCCGGGCCGCAACAAGCACTTCCGCGTGCACGTGGAGGGCAGCCTGTACTGCATCGGCCAGCGCAAGTTCCCGGCGCTGGAGCAGCTGGTGCAGCACTACCAGCGGGCGCCCATCTACACCAACAAGCAGGGCGAGAAGCTGTACCTCGTGCGTCCGCTGCCCAAGGCCACGCAGCCCTGCTGAACCCGCAGCCGCATCACCCACTATTTACTCCTTCGTCTAGTTCAGAGCTTCCGTATATGCATTGTCAATTTTGTACCGTTCGTATCCGGGTTTTGCACGAAAGTAGTCCATCTGTCGAGTCGGGCAGATTCCCGAGCGATTCGCATCATTCAATAGTACAATGTCGCGCGAATCTGTCCGTTGCTGAACACCTATTGTACTATGACTTAGTACGATACGGCGTTGATGCAACGCCTAGACTTAATTACAACAATAACAAAACCAAAAATTGGCTTCTTTATCTCTATTAGTGTTTAATAACATTTTATATCATATTATTTAGGTAAGTTGGATAGTGTAATTTTTACAATGAGTTATAGTTAACTGTGTTTACGCATATGTAATCGCTGGTGTAGCGTCGGAGCGAGCGAGTCGCTGTCGGACACATGTGATGTTTGGCCGAGTAAGATATAATGTAAGTCATGATCAGGGAAAATCGTGGAACGTGTGAGACAACTTATTGTAAGTGAGTGGGAATTTTGTAAGGTTTTTCTATCGTGCTTAACGTGCAAAGGACTCGGTTGCGATTGGCAGTTTCGTGGTATCATCAACCTTTGTCACTTTTTTATAACATTTCCTAAACTATTGTCAACTTCTTAAAATTTTGAGTATCATACTCCAAAATTGAAAGTATTATTAAAACATTCCTTACCTTCTAACATTTCAATGTTCGTCCACAAGTTGTCAATCGCAGCCGGTTTAGTACCGCGCGGACTGAGAACGATCTAGTTCGCGCGGACGCACCAACTGTATAAGTCTGACTAGTGGGATCGCGTAGTCAAATATATCAAACATTAACAATATTCCTACGTTTTAGTCTTTATGACAACGAATTAGGTAACGCTTGGTTGATACTATGCCAGTTTAAACTTTATCACAAAAAAGCAGCATAAATTAAGCAAATATTTCTTCTGACATACTGATGAGAAAATTGCTCACAAGTCGTACACAACACGCGACGAAATAGATGTGATTTCATTAATTACCTCTAGTGGCAAATTGACAAATGAAGTAATCACCCATCATACAAATGAAACACGAAGCTGATCCACGCTACGTAATGTGTAGCGATAATTATTTTGTCATGAATACGATTATCACGCTAATGTCGTGAAAAGAAAGCGCGCAACAGACTTCTGTATTACACAAAACCAGTTCCATTTTGTCACTAATAAAATGACAAATAGGATCCAGGTAATATTCCTGTGAATATATTAAAAATAAAGTTTAAACTGGTGTAGTGGGCATGGAATCTCAAAGGGTTGATTTCCACTGAGGTGACAATCGCTAGTCAATATTATACGCCGGCATCACACGCTGTTATGTTGCAGATTTATTTTACGTTATGAAGTTAGTGCGCGCAACTTGTTTGTAAACTAAACTTTACGGTTAATTAGCCACAGTCACAAATACACCATTATAATAATATGAATTTATACAAATAAGAATATTATTTCAATTTTTTATAAATTTAATTATTAACCTATGTTAGTGTAAGCTTTAAATGAATAAAGTCTTTAATTAGATCAGTTCTATTCGCGGCGATAATTGTATTATGTGACTTCGAATTCGTTATTATTAAGTGGAATGAACGGTTGTATGTCATGCATTATGTATCTAACGGACAAACTAGTTGTGCGCACTTCGCGTCTCGAAGCACATGTAAAAATAACAATGGCAGCTTATTTGTTGTTTTATACATATTAATTGCTTATAATGTATTAATAATTTTGTAGATAACAATATATAAATTAAAATACGAATCACATTCGACTATTACGTTTAAGTTGGACCTGGATATTTGAGTTGTAGCACCCGCGGGCTGTCACTCCGTAGCCGCAAGTATTAACTAAATAGCTTTTACACAGGAACATTTATTTTTGTATGGACTTTTTATTTTACACATTGACAGTTGATGATGCACCAAGTGTAGAGATTTTTGTATGCGAAAACTTAGCGATAAGGTTAGGTTACATGTAACACTGTATGATAGATGATCGGGGATGTTTTCCTCAGTGTGTAATGTTTGCGCGTGTCACTATATTATTTGCATTTAACTACGTAACACATTCTATGACTAATTTGAGATTATATTAATAAAATAATAATATACCGAAAATAAAGTAAAACTATTATCATAATATTACTGGATGTATTTGGTCTCATTTGCATTTGCTAAATTGTTGCTATTCACTAATGAGTTGGAAGTTTACGTCGAGGATGCTTCAAATATGATTTTCCTTAGATAATTTAAACGGAAAACATCCTTGAGAAGGCAATGTCTCCTGACATTGATAACGCACTATATTTAATTACATGTGATATGTTTGAGATATAACTTTTGTCTACACTTGTGTGAAACAATGCAATTACTAGTTCAGAGGTGAGGTTACACTACAGGCGCGTGTTAGTAATTATGTAAATATACATACATAGTTATATGCTCTGCATTGTATCTACATAGAATTATGGAATTAAATTTCGACGAAACATTTCCTAAAATTAGGTATTGTATTTGTACAATATGTATAAATTATTTCAAAAATATTTGAAAGTGGTTATGAAAATGTAACATGAATGAGTATAATTAATTGAAATACCAAAACATGGGTGTTATTCTACTAACGGGACTTGTGGCAGTTGTGGCATACACCACACAGGTCACGTTCATTAGAATAGTAATCATAGTTTAGTGTCTTCATATAATTACTGCAAGTTATCATAACGGACACGTGCGACACAAGTCATATCTCAAAACGCAATGATCGTAAGTTACTAGATCTTTTTGATGTATTTAATACGTTTTATACTCAATAATGTAATTAGAATTAAAATGCGAGGCAAACTCAGTGTAGAGAATTATAAGTAAAAAAAAAAATAGCAAAATGTACCGCCGCTGCAGGTTTTGAGCAATTTTTTTCTTACAACAAAATATTGAAAGTTAAATTTGTTTTGAGCGCGTCGGGTTATTTTGAAATTTATTCATATACACAGTGTGTGTTTGAACTGAGAGGTTGTGAAAGAGCTTTGCCTTGATCCAATTGTTCAAAACACACCGTGTATAACGAAGTCTTCCTGGAACGCAGCATTTGAACCCGCATTTATTGAAAGCAAGCACAAAGCCAGTAGCGACCAGCACGGGATCTAATTAAGATGGACATATTGAATTGTTTAAGACTTTACAAGAGGAAAGGAATGTGTCAGTGTCTTGATTTGTATGTCTCAAGTGAGAAACAAATAGTAATCGATGGCGAATGACAAAACTATAGTGCACTAATTTTAACAAGCTTTATAAAATAAACATTGCCAAACTTAGAAAGGAATTAAAGCCGACTTTACATTCCTAAAGCTTTTTATAATAACACTTGCGATGATTAGCTTAAAACTTAAGTATTTGGTACTAAAGTACCACCCTACCAGTTTTTCAAAAATCGACTAAACTACATTACTGTATCAAACGTTTTAATAGTATATAACTAGATATAGATTATAGAGTGATTCGGTTTTTTATTTTTATATTGCTCAAAGTATATTATTTTATAATTTGTATTTGTGAACTTGTGTTTGTACGTTTTTGTGAATGTATATTATCCGATGTAACGAGCCAATGTAAGTGCAGTATGTAATATTTAACAATAATTTATTTATTAATTTGCCATCTGTTGTTTTATTCCCCTTCCCCCTCGGAGTATGGCCAGTTCAGACGTGTTGAAAGAAATCCATTAGCTATTTTATTATTAATATTCCGTTATTAGGCATCTGTGGAGATCAAAGGGGGAGGCCTATATTCAGCGGTGGACGTCCTATGGCTAAGATGATGATGATGATTATTCCGTTAACCAAAATTAATTTTAATCCCTTAGTTATTATTTATGGGGCAAAACCCTGGGTAATCGTATCGACAGAACTGAATTAGTAACTTTAAGGAACGAACGATCTTAAGAAAAGGATAGATAGATTGTCTTATCAATGAGGGATGGTAGGCCAAAATATAAAATTCTTCTCACATCTGTTATTACAGGTACCGTTATAGTATCTTTAATACATAAATTCAATAGTCAAACCCTTAGTTACATACTACACAGACATACATAGTATCACAGTTACGAAGAGCTATTGATCACACAAAGCCATAACAATCAAAACAGATCACGAGCTAGACTGCTGGTCCCGTGCTAATTGTTTCTATCGGAATGTTATCACGCAGAGATAAACTACTGATCCAACCGTGGGAGGATCGCAGATTCAAAGATCATCGTTCTAAAGTGAGTACCGAGGTCTGATTAAAGTTCAATGTTCGGAAGGGCGTGATATTTGCCTAGATCAGTGAAAATGCCTCGTAAGCAGTATTCACTTTGATCGTAACTTACGCTTATAAATTTAAATGGACACCTGAAACACAGGACCAAATAGACATCCTGATATCTTTTATCACATAACAGTGCAGGGTTAGCATAAATTTTTGGACTTTAAGATTTACTGATGTCAATGCCCTTTTTTAATTGGAAGTTTAGAGGGTACGCGAGACGGCTGAAGGTAAATCGGAGGATTTCCTATATTTTTCCGTTGCGTGTTCGTCATTAAATTCCTGCACCATTATAGGTACAACAAAAATGATTGACTGTTTCATGCAATTTAAGGTAAGGTCCGCGTTGCCAGCCATTGACGACCGTGCACCGGCCGCCCGCCCGCACGTCGCGCTCAAACTGAAGAAGAATCAACGCGAACTCGATAGAAAGAACAAGATACAGAGCGAGAACTTTAGCCTGTTGCAGCGACTCAATGACATCATGAAAGTTAACCGCCTCGATAACCACTGGGCCAAACCGTTGCCAAAGTAAGACAATATTGTCCACCACAGTCATCATTTTAGGGATTTTTGATATAGGTAGGCAGGGAAATAGTCCCTGATCAATTAACAGGAACGGAAACACTTCGGCGTCGTCCTAATTGGCAGCGATCGCGCGATGGCGCGATGCGATTTTCATCTAAGACGTCGTCCTAATTGACAGCGATTGTGCTATGACACGATGCGTTTTCGTCGTTCGATGAGTTCAAACATACAGATTTCATCAGAGTGTCCTATTTGAACCTCGGAACCTCGCAAGTGAGATCGTGAGATGAAAAACGCATCGCGCCATCGCGCGATCGCTGCCAATTAGACGACGCCGTCGTTCGCGCAGCGGAATATTGTTGAATTTAAAGATTTTAATTATGCAGATAATTGTATGACGTCCTATAATTGTGTATGGTAAATAAAATTTGTGTATGCAGCCATTGTGGAGAAATTCACCAAAACAGATTCCGCTGGGCGAACGTTGGCGAACGTTGTCTTGGCGGAACTTTTAATCCATAGACTTTAGAAGAAAGAGATGTCCAAAATTTGTGTGTATTTGTGTATAATTGATTATGTATGAATGAAATCAGTGCATGCATAAACTTCGGAGAAATTCAAGTTTCCGCTACGCGAACGTTTGCCATTAGCTAGTTTTCATATAAAGCGCTTACATAGAGCTGTAGATTTTATACGTTGTTTTGAATTTGTTTATATTTGTTTAAAAACAGATTTAGAAAAGTCGTAGGGTTTAAAGATAAAAATATAAACGTAAAATACACGTATTAGGTCTTAGTTCTTAAAGTATGCAGTTTGGGTCTAGATTTTCACGTTTACACAAACCTTGTAAGTGTCTCAACATGTTGCCAAGTATCAATGATGTTCCGTTAGTAATTAAAAGTTATAGGATATTTTATCATGATATATGATGAATAGATCACTGTTTACAAAGCAGTCGAATATCACGACGTTCTAAAGGAATTGCATGGTAAAATGTATGCCAATAATTAGTTTAATCATTCAACTATTCACTTGCAAAATTTCATGTCATTAAATTCAGTAATTAAAGACAATTATAATACTGACGGAGCATCGAAAACCTACATAATCCGACCAAGTTCGGATAGCTACAAAAGCGGCGTGCCATATGTCTAGGAACGTTCTTAACTTGGAAGGTTAGTATTTATTAATATGGCACAGTTGCGTACACAAGCGTTAGGAAAAAATAAAACAATGCTTCTTGAATGAAATTTTTTTTTTAAATAATAATGCCACTATCTACGATAAAAATAAATCTTCAATTAACAAGTACTTCTCTATTTAAATATCCGTGTACAAAAATATTTTTATTATCGTTACTTACATAAATTACTTAACTAGGTGATTAAAAATAACGTTAATAAACGTTACGTATTTTAACTAAAATGTCGTAGATAGTGGCGTTATTATTAAAAAAAATATTTTTCATTCAAGAAATGCAATTGTTTTATTTTTTCCTAACGCTTGTGTACACAACTGTACCATATTAATAATTATACTAACCTTCCAAGTTAAGAACGTTTCTTAGACATATGGCACGGCCGCTTTTTTGTAGCTATCCGAACTTGGTCGGATTATGTAGGTTTTCGATGCTCCGTCAGTATTATAATTGTCTTTCTTTGATTACTGAATTTAATGGCATGAAATTTTGCAAGTGAATAGTTGAATGATTAAACTAATTATTGGCATACATTTTACCATGCAATTCCTTTAGAACGTCGTGATATTCGACTGCTTTGTAAACAGTGATCTATTCATCATATATCATGATAAAATATCCTATAACTTTTTAATTACTAACGGAACATCATTGATACTTGGCAACATGTTGGAGACACTTACAAGATTTGTGTAAACGTGAAAATCTAGACCCCAAACTGCATACTTTAAGAACTAAGACCTAATAAGTGTATTTTACGTTTATATTTTTATCTTTTAAACCCTACGACTTTTTCTAAATCTGTTTTTTAAACAAATATAAACAAATTCAAAACAACGTGTGTAAAAATCTACAGCTCTCTATGTAAGCGCTTTATATGAAAACTAGCTAATGGCCAAACGTTCGCGTAGCGGAAACTTGAATTTCTCCGAAGTTAATGCATGCACTGATTTCATTCATACATAATCAATTATACACAAATACACACTAATTTTTGGACACATCTCTTTTCTTCTAAAGTCTATGGATTAAAAAAAGTTCCGCCAGGACAACGTTCGCCATCGTTCGCCCAGCGGAATCTGTTTTTGGTGAATTTCTCCACAATGGCTGCATACACAAATTTTTATTTACCATACACAATTATAGGACGTCATACACTAATTATCTGCATAATTAAAATCTTTAAATTCAACAACATTCCGCTGCGCGAACGCACACGACGCCTTCTTCGTGTCATCACGATGATGTGTTGGTTGTGAATTATTATCCCGCAATATTGAACACGAATGGTGCAACCGTATGAACTTATTATACACGCCGTTCAATTTCAAGCAATTAATTTGTGCATGAAATCATGAGATTATTCCAAAGTAGACTCCGGTAACTAGTTGGTTCTCATTTAAGCATTAACGATCCAGATACAATAGTATTGAAACGTTTTTGTCTGTCATGACAGTTTCCAGCAAAAGGTGGGATTGTTCTACGACGCGGAGTCGTTGAACAGCAAGGTGACGGCGCGGTCGCTGCCCGAGCCCTCGGAGGACAGCTACAGCAACGTCAAGTGCTACGCCTGCGAGCTCAGGAAAGTGAGTACTCTCGTCACACGACGCTCTCGCGCACAATCTCAGCTCCACTCATACGAATATTTGTTTCCAGAAACAATACGACTACATCTACAAACAGATGCATCGGGACTCTCTGCCATCAATTTATTCTAATTAATATTGTAACAAGTTTTTGAAATTAAACGATTATTATATTGGACAGAATTTATTGGTATATAGATACATTACAAATGGGCTGAAGTTAACATAATTTCATTCGGGACACGGAAGGTCCGGTCCCGGAATCAGAGACTGCAATTATTACCGTACTTTCTGAGTTAAAATCGAAACATAAATACTATGTTATATCAAAAGCATCAATTCAATCGGTAAGCAGATTACACTAAACGCATACGTCGCGTACGCGGCACTTAACATTAAAGCTATCCACTTCGTGTCCATCGTCCGTTATTCGGTACATACGAAATCGAAAAACAAGATGAAATTTTCAAACATCACATTGGAGCTGTATCACAAGGAAGCCGCAGCACCGACGTCACGTCCGCAATGCGCCAGCACCAGGGCCGCGCAGCGCGGGGCGAGCGGGGCCCGCGCCCGCCGGGCGGGCCCGCCGCGGCGCCCGGGCCCCCAGGCCCGCGGGCCCGGCGGGCCTGGCGGCGCGGGCGGCGGCGGCTGCCCGGTAGCGGCGGGCGGCGGCCGCCACTAGAAGCGGAAGCCCTCGTGCGGGCCGGCGGCCGCCGCGTCGAAGTGGAAGCCCGACTCCGCCGCCGTCGGCACCAGCGTCGCGTCCTCCTCCTGCAACGCACGATAACACGTTACATACGAACAAACACTCATCACTTGAATACATAAACTCCTCCGGGCTCTGAAATAACCCAAGACCAACAAGTTCGGACACAAATTCCAGACAATATAAAAGATGACATCATTTAATAACTCCACTTGGCCATGACATGTTGTTGCTTATAAATAAACTAGACCTAGAAATTTCTCACCAGGGAATTGACAAGCCCAAAATAATACATAAGCAAATAGTGCTTTGTTACTAACCTCTCCTGCGAAGTATTGCTCAATGATGTCATAGGCCATTTTGTATATTTCCACCTTCTCGTGACTCTGCAGGGCTTCGATCTTGTCGATGCCTCCGCACTCCTCAATCATGTTCGCGACCTGGTCGGCGTTCTCGCCTGCCATCTTCAACATGTTGCTTAAACCGTCGAGCACAACCTAAGAATATAATATTTACAATATTATTTTCAACCATTTCTAAAACCATTCAAGTTTCAGAATCTGTTACATTTTAAAAATAAAAAAAATCCTGCACAGACATTGGTGAAGGTTTTAAGATTACTTAACAAAAGAAATTATTAGCATATATTGTACAGATTGATTGAAATAAACAGCAAATTCATTTTACAACATCATCAGACTAATTACGACTACCAAAATAAGAGCATGCCTATTTATAGCGTGACCTAAAGAAAAAGGAGCTTACATTGATAACTTGAGTATCTTTGCAACTGAGCAGCTTGCAGAAGGGCGGGATGACGCCGCAGTTGATGAGGGCGGCCACCTGCTCCTTGGTGCCGCTGATGCTGAGGTTGGAGACCGCCCACGCCGCCTCCTTCTGTGTCTGGAACTCTCCCTTGGTGAGGTTCTCCACGATCTTGGGCAGCAAGCCCGCGTCAATCACCGCCTGCACCTGCTGCTTGTTGCCCGCTGTGATGTTTGACAAGAACCATACGGCCTCTTTGCAGATCTTCTCTTTCTGTTATAGAAAAAATAAAATGATAAGTAAATCGTATTACAGTTTCAAAGGCGAAATTAGACTAAATTAAAATTGATGCTACAATTTAATGAATTGCATGAGAACTATCAAATTAATTAGCCATAATAAGTGGATGTTTACAATATTCTTATCAAATAATAACAACATTTGAAAATACATTAATTAAAATTCTGTTGGCGCTTCATATGGCGCACCGGTTCCTTTGCTAATTGCAATACATGCTGTGCATAATAATGCATTCAGTATGTGCACACTTCCTTCTGGAGGGCCGAGGGTACCGCTACCGAAGCAAACATACGTAAACCTGGCACCTCACAGATGCTATAAATAAAAGGATATAGACATCTACTTATGAGGATGCCGGTAATAGCTTTGCATCGGACGCGACTAGCCGGGAAAGCCACAAACGGTCGCCAAATAACTGTCCATGAAACCGATGGTAGGTATTAGCGTTATCACCATCAGTCAATGACCCTTCAACCGTTTAACGTAAATATTTGAATTTATTACAACGATTTTTCGACATTGGTGCTTACTTTACTATTTTATTACAACTAAAATAAAATTACGAAAAATAAACTTTGAAGAATAGTAGTCACTGATATAAATTACTGCAAAGTAACGAAAAAGTAATTAACTGTATTCTATAACGTTATAAGTGAACACATTGAAAGCAGCGTGTGTGTAGGTAAGGCGCGCGTACAATAATAGATAATTACCATGTTGGCCGGCTACCAGACGCGGACACCTTTACGCGTTCACACATACAACGATTTGTGTATTTCTGTGTGAAATGCATGCACATTTCGATTTTATTCTATTTTCTGTGTAACGAATTGGCGCCATCCTATTGGCTCACATGAGAAGATATACGTCATTAGACAGCCCGTAGACTAAACATAGCGACGCTTAGAAGGGCTAAACCAGCGTTGGTACTACAGCTTACCTGGATTCTAAGTTATATTAAAGTACAGTAAATTGGCTTAGCTCCTCAGCACTCGACTGAGGTAGCGCCGCAGCGGTTTATTTAGCGGCGCTGTTATTTAATCGTGTAACCGTAAAGTAACACGTGTACCTATTTACGACGCAAATAATGCCGATGTTCGGTAGTCATTTTGTTAACAGAATACTAATTTGTTGATTTAAATAGAGTATATTGTAAACATAAAATAAAATCTTAGTATATAACACACATTGTATGGAATTACAATTTATGGCCAGATGTTTCAGATGCACTGAAAGAGACAGGTCAATAAATCATGTAGGACCACACAAATATGCTTTACAGCCAGACATAAATCAAATTTAGTTAAAAGATCATACCTGGTGTGACAGTAATGCAGGGAAGTGCGACAGCGCGTCGCAGTTGAGGACCACTTGTGTTTGCTCGTCTGTGCCGGTCACAATGTTACCCACGGCTCTCAGGGCCGCTGTCTGAACCTTCACCTCCTTGTGTGACAACAACGGGATCAGCTTTGGAACTATTCCCGATTCTATCACCATTTGGATCTGTTCATTGCCACCGTCTGTTAAATAGCTGATTGCCCAAACTGTGTCTACTAGAATCTGGAACATTGCATAAAGGTGTTGTTAGTATGTGTGAAACCACAAGAGTTAAACCACAGTGTTACATTTTACATATTGTCTGACTTATGTTCAGACTAAAAACTGACTATTATTATTTGGATTGAAGAACAAAAAGTTATCTAGATGTTTATTGTACTAACAATAACATTTAGTTTTATGCCTAGTGGGTATTGATAAAAATAAAATACCTACATATAGATTTTTGATAAATTTTTAGCCACATTCTAATATGTATTGATGATATATAATGTTCTATTTAATTATGATTAAAAAAAACCCAGGAAGAGCATACAACAAAAGGATTGAAAGTTATCAATTGAGGTGCCCAAGATATTGAGACAGATAAGTTTTTATCAATGTAGCTCCCAGCCAGATAAACAAATTGAAGTCAACAAAGCAAGACACACCTTTGTGATATTCTTTATTTTAACTCGATTATAGGAAATCTGACATTTTAAGAAGATTAGGACTATAAATATGTGCAATATAAATACTAATGACTTAATAGATTTGTACTACATCCACTGATTGTCTGAGTCATAATGACGTTAATGTTTGATCTCTTAGCATATTCAGATAATAAACAAGAAGTAAATTCCTAAAATTGAAAAAACAAAAACTAATTCTAATTCTTTTTCTACACAGAAGCTGTTGGTATGCCTTCAATAAATTAATCAATTCTAAAGTTCTAAGTCGGTTGTAAATATTCTAGAACATTTTTTTCTTGATGAGACCAAAATTCAATAATATTATTATGACATCATTTTAAGTCCATCACATTTAATGTAAGTCTGTGGGAATAGAGTATTGGTTTGCATTTCTACTCAATATTAGGTTTGGCATTTTATGTTTAGTGTTGAGTTGAACGAACTGTAGTGGCCTAGCAATGAGCTTTACAAACTAGGTGAATAACTTGTAATAGTACTTACATTGTTGTCATTGTGCGTGATAAGAACATTGAGGGCTGGAAGAATTTCTTGGATAGTCTTGACTGGTGGTGGAGGATCCTTACTCCTGCACAAGTTGACAATGACCCAGGTCACGTTGCGGAGGAAGGAGATGGGGATATCTGGCTTGATGAAGCTCAGCAGTGGCTTCACTACTCCCAGTTCAATGACAAAGTCTCGCAGCACAGGGCCATCTCCAATGATGTTACCCAGTGCCCAGACGGCTTGCTCACACACATTCTCGTGTGGAGACATGAGTAGCTGCAGGAAGACAGGGACAGCACCAGCGTGAACAACCTTGTTTGTCTGTGCGGAGGTGCCAGATGCGATATTTGTTAAGGCCCAAGCGGTTTCAAACTGTAATGTGGGATTGTCGGCCCGGGACAGGCACTGCACGAGAATGGGGAGGATGCCGGTGGCGATGAGGTCGTCGATGGGCGGGTTCTTGTCTGACGACAGCAGCTTCCTGCACTGCTGCACGGCGGCGAGCTGTACGTCAGGGTTGTCCCCGTTGGCTGCGTTCATCACCAGCTCCTTGAGGTCCGTGGACGCCAGGGTCCTCTCGATCTCATCCTCGTCTGTTGAGTAGCTGATAGGCACATTACGACGTTTCTGAAGTGTTTCTTCCCTTTTATTTTTTCTCAGTTCTACTGTAACTTCATTCCTCCGCCTGCGCATTTCCTAAAAATCACACGCGAAACGTCATTTTATCACCGCTGACTATGTTTGCTATAATTACGTTATTACAAGACATTGAACTACGTCTCCATACTTACGTCGACATCTTTGCCAGTGTTCTTGAAAACATGCATGCGGTTCTTCACTTGATCAGTCGCCATTTTATTTTTGTGCTCGCAGTCTCGTTACAAACGTGGTAATTACACAATGAAACAAAGGATCAACATAAAATAATGACGAAGAAAACTAATCAAACATGTTTTAACGGCACTATTAGCGTTGCTGATTCATTAACCTCTTTTTAACACAGAATATTCTACAACACGAAACTAATCGTCCGTTTCCTCCTCGAATTTCTTTCTTTCTTTTTTTCGGTTGAACTAACCATAGACAACTTACAATTCAATGTTGCTAGAAACATGAATATATTCCTGAACTTTAAATCGCACACAGACTAGAACTCGCTCCGAAATCGACTAATTCAATAATTTGACTTAATATTTTACAATGTTGCAATAGGAAATAATAAACATTTTTCGTGAGTGGTAATATTTCGTGCGATATTGATGAATTTTCCTTCATTTTACGCACTTCCGCATTTGTCGCAGTCAAAATCGGAGTGTATGTTGTTTTAACGTAAAATACAAACAATTGTGTTTAAATCGAGAGATAAAACTAGGAAAGATGACCGTGTTAACGAAGCCGAGCCTCACGATTAAGAAAGTCCCGTTGATAGACGAAAACCATTGCGATGAAGTACGTATTATAGAATGATATACTAATTTTGATGTGGAAAATCATAGGTGTATAATAATATTAGACTTAAAAATTGTTTATTGATCGTACGGCGATGCATTTTGCCGTTTCTAGACGATACACAAAAATTATTGGAACTTCTCTTTAAAATAAAATGATTTGTATTCTATTGAAATAAATCTTCAAGCTAAAAACAGAGTTGCGCTCACCGCGCAGTTAAATAATGTCGATGCAGTTACTACATATAATATTCTGCGGCATTAATCTATAATGCAGCTATTGATTTTCAGTTTACAGAGTAGATATGGTTTTGTAGCTAAAAATATAACGATCGATGCATGTAACAAGTATTGTATGTGGTTCAAATATTGGTATTTTATTTTCTGTCCCGCGCTTTATCTTAAATGTTTTTATTGCGGTTTTACATTTTTTTTCTTAGCCCGTACTGTCCCACTGCTGGGCAAAGGCCTCCCCATTTTGTCTCCACAGCTCTCGATCTTTTGAGATCTCCCACCAATCAGGGTTGTAGGCATCCAGGACAGCCCGCCATCTCTTTCGGGGCCTACCCCGAAATGTTGGCCCATCTATCAGGATGCATTCGGCTGACGTGCCCAGCCCAGTTCCATTTTAATTGAGCTGCTTTTCGGCCCACATCGAAAATTCCGGTTTTGGAGCGTATGACGGTGTTGCGTATGCGGTCTGTCCGTTTGATACCCAGAGTGCTCCGCTCCATTGCTCTTTGGCAAAGTTTGGACTTCTGACACTCCGTGAGAGACCAAGTTTGTGCACCGTAGGTTAGGACGGTTTTACATACATCTACAAACTTGGACGCAGCCACAACTTTTTTTACAGATTATCCTAATATTTACCAATTATTGTTTTTTTTTTTTAAAAAAAACCTCCTATTAATGATGTCCACGCATTCAATTATTGCAGGAAATTATCGAAATGCAGCCGACAGGTCCTCGCAAACGCCACGGCGTCGGCGCGATTCTCTGCATGGCCATCACGGTATTCCTGCTCGTTCTGATGGGAGTCATCACGGCTCTGCAGATCTACGAACAGGTCACCACGGATGTGTCACAGCACAACCACTACCAAGGGTTCTGCTCTATTCCTCTGTCTAGGGTACGTATGGAAGAATTTAAATATTGTTGCTTTAGGTTGAAATGGCGGCTGATGCGGCGAGGCAAGGGCATGTCTTCATATATTTATCTGAACAGCTTTTCAGAGTTTTATAAGCGGAAAATTAAGTAGATATTGGTAGACATTTTCCCTTTTAGTGTAATCCTAAAATGGTGTCAACAAAGTAACTTATTTACGTAATTGACTCATCAATTTTCTGGTCAACAAGGAAAATTGTTGTTTGTTTTCCTGTATTTAGGTATACTTAGGTATTTAATAAAAAAACTGCCTATTGAAAGGCTTCCAGAAGCATCTATGAACATAAAAGTTGCAAGGTTCCATTCTTCAACACGAATTCACTTATAGCGGTAAATGTAATCTGAATTCACATGCAATCTAACCGAATATCGCCCCTTTTAATAACAATACCTAAGTCGTAAACACATGACAAATAGTAGGGACCGATCGAATTTCAAGGGCGTTTGTTATTTCAGTCAGATCTTTCTATAGGTATAACTTAAAGCTATATGCAGATAATATTACGTGCAACACGCACGGTTTAGACAAGTGGGTAAGTACTTGGCCTATTTCTTTTACAGGGGAAACTTATCATAACGCCACTGATGTCATAGCACGACCTACTTTCCATTCCTAGCTCAGAAAAATGTGATAGATACCTTTTCATATTGTTGTGTGAGGAATTTATTTAATTGTTAGTTGATAAATCATTATCATTAGTGGTTGTATGTTGTTGATAAATGGTTCTGAAATTATTCCTTCAGTCTTCACCCTGCAACAATAGAAAATAATACAATTGGCATATTCCTTCATTATATTTGGTATCGTCCACGTCCTTGGGAAAACAGAATTGATTTTACAACACGTAAGCTATCATTAACAAATACGCAATAATAATAGTGCCTGGTGCACCGGACGTCGCAGTCCCCAGCTATCACATAGCAGCTGTGACGATAACTCGCGATCGTGTTCAATGTCAGTGTTACATTGTGCCGATTGACCTGCCCAGTTAACTCCGACCTCTATAAACCCTACACCTTAATTGAACGCAGCATGGGAAGTCTGTTATTTTCAAACAATTTATTGTAATCTTGTTATGCGCTTGCGACGCGGCCGGCTACGGTTTAAATTGCAATGTATTATTTAAACTTGATCGTCTGTTATAAACTAAATATGGCGTTTCTTGTTGAAGTTATGTGACTCATACATAGAGTATTATGACTTCATTAGATGGGCTTATTATAAATATTTTACGCCTCATTGTAAGGTTTCAGTCAGCGGCACCACTCCTTCTGCTTTAGGCATGGTAGCGAACGTCGATACTTTCAGATTTCATAAAATAAAACAAGGAGGCTCGTGCAGAAGTAGGGATAGGTTCGTGGTGGCACAAAGGGACTCTAGAATAGTCTTGGTTTGATGAGTTTGGTAGCTAGTGTATGTGCACTTGTAGGTCAATCAAATACATTTTCTGGCTGCAAATCAAGGATTATGTTCGCTATCGGGGAACAGTAACTGCCAGAATGTAGAGTTGTGTTATTTACATTGTATAAATTCTGATGTCAGCAAACAAAAGCTTTATCAATATTTCATGAAAGCTTAAAAAATCACTAGAATGTTTCGATTATAATAAATAGAACGATTACAAATCTTCAAAACATGGCTCGTCAAATTCTATAAAGTAGTATGTAAATCTTCTCAATAATCTTAATAATCTTCTCAATAATTGCATTCGATTCGTTTTTAACCTTCGCAAGTATGATCATGTGTCAGCGTATCGAGCGCAACTTAAATGGCTACCGATAAGACAACGACGTGTGATGAGGGCATTAACTACTCTTTTTTCTATACTATATACCCCGTCTTCACCTGCATACTTAACCTCCCACTTTCAGTATGTGTGTTCACAGCACAATAAAAATCTCCGCTCCTCTAATAATCGTCTTCTTCACTGCCCTGCTCACCGTTCAGATATTATTCACTCTTCCTTCTTTGTTAAATCTATCCTTCTCTGGAATGAGCTACCCTTGGAGGTCAGGATGGTAAATAGTCGACACACGTTTAAAATTAAACTGCGTAATCACATCCATGGCAAGTTGGCGGAATCATTACACTAGTTCATTTTCTTCACTTTCTTCTCTTGGATTCAGTAATATATATATACATATACAGGGTTACTGGTAAGTAGACCGCATCCTTTCATGAGGTGATAGTATAGGTCAATACGGACAAATTTGACCAAGGGGTACACTGGGCAAAAGTTAACCCGTTTCAAGATAATCGAATTTCAAGATCTTTTCTTACGAAGTCGTCTAGGTACACGTATAAATTTTTATTATTAGTTAAAAGTCTCGTTTTGCGGATTTGTGTGTGTTTTGTGCCTTTTGGATAGCTAGATAAATGTAGATGTTTTTTAAGTATTCTGCACAAAAAAATGAAGAGTAATATTTTTGAGAAAATAGCTACTAAAAAAGTAATTGCTGTTCGCTATAATTTCCTCTGTGATTTGTACAGTTTTATGGTTTGTTATTATGAAGTGATTTACTTCTATCCAAAAACACACAAAAATCCTTTTGACTAATATTGAAAATTAATACGTGTACCTAGACGACTGATCTTGAAATTCGATTATCTCGAAACGGGTTAACTTTTGCCCAGGGTATCCCATGGTCAAATTTGTCCGTATTGACCTATACAATCACCTCCTGAAAGGATGCGGTCTACTTACCAGTAACCCTGTATATTTATTATATTTATATATACATAAATATATTTATTTTTATTTTCTTGCACTTATGCTCAAACTATGTTGCACCTACCACTTCTGTTTCACCACCACCCTAAGGTAGACTGGCAGAGAACGCCTAAGGCGTTAAGTCCGCCGTTGTACAATGTGCATAAAGTATTTTAAATATTAAATATATTTAAAATATATTTCGAATTTTCGAAGTTTGCTGGAAAAAAAGAAATATGCTTACTAACCAATCTTCAATCGTCCGAGTTTTTGCACTAGGATAAACCAGAATGTCTGCACGTTCCAGGACTTGCAGATGTTGGAGTCTCGCAAGATGCCTCTGCGCTGGAAGACTGCCCCCAATGTTGGCCGCATCGAGCCAAGCATTCAGGTAACATTAGCATCTCTCTATGAGAGGCAATGGTAAAGGAAGGTGATGCTTGCAATAATTGTCCACACCTTAAAATCTATTGTCTTGAATTAATTTATATTCTAGCCTAAATCGATCTTCCGCTTCTGATATATAACATATTCCGTAAAAATATGCCAACCAAACTAGAATTATTATAACGTTGTCCATATTAATTGATTGGAAAAATGAAACGACTTTCAAATAAGTCCAAATCAAAAAACATATCACACATACTCCTTTTTGACTCTATTCAAAATCCTTCCTATTTTACGTTTATAAGGTGGTGAGCCTGATGGACGATGACCCAGAGCATCTGTTCGACCTGCTGCGCGAGGTTCTGGACATTGACATCGATGACTCCGTGGAGAAGATCTCCGTCTTCAACAACGGACACCCCGTCAGCTTCATCCATGACTTCGAGACTAATGTTACTGGTGAGTCACAGAACTACGGGTCCCCTTATGTCGCCAGAAAATTATGTCTGTCGCTGTGAAATCTTGCTAAATATTTCTTATTACAGTAGATTCTGGTATCTTCGGTTGAATTACTGTAATTTTGTTTTTAGCTAAAATGTTTTTCAGTTGCCAATTATTTCATCTTCATCATCATCTCATGTGACACTCTCTTGTGCTTTAAAGAGGAATAGATGTCTACCAGATACGGTTTTCTTTTCATCGCATTCGGCACCTTTGAAAGAAGGACTTCAATTTCTTAAAAGCGGTCCAATGCAACTGCTCTGTTGTCCCCAGGCATCGTGGACTCTGATCGCTGCTTCACGATGGACCTGGACCCCGAGCTGTCGCTGCAGCCGGAGCTGTTCCTGCTGGGGCTGCAGCGCGGGGACGAGTTCGACGTGAGCCGCGTGCGCACGCAGCTGCGCGCGCTGCTGCCGCCGCGGGATGCTGACTCGCTGGCTGCGCGGGCTGCGAGGGAAGCCTGCATGGGCAAGCCTATCTACCGTCTGCAGAAGGAGACTGGGGTTGTCAGTGAGTATTCATCATTCGTTATTATTCTGCATAGGAATCTTTTTTGTTGTAACTGTCCATAGCAGTTTGCTTATGCCTTTTTGAAATAAAAACTTGTGACTTTAATATTATCCCTATTTGTACTTTACGGTAACGGACCTCAAAAACAACATAACATAAGTTGATTAACGTAGTTTGAAAAGAAACCTTGACATTTAAAAGCAGTTCTGCCGAAAACCCTACTAAATATAACTCTTTTATAAATGAACCTCCATCATTAAGAAAGCCCGTCATATTCTCCATTCCAGTCCGCAAGCGTTCAGCCGACGCTCCCCCGCATGACTTCATGCAGTTCGCCGGCAACCGCGTGCAGGAGATCGAGATCAGCAACCTCGCCGAGCTGCTGGACTTCGAGCAGGACGCCAAGCAGGCCTAGGCCAAACTGCTCACCAAGCTCGTCGTCAGGATCGCTGCTATAGTACTCACATGACGGATATCTGAGGAATAGACATGATGGTTGGTGTAAAACCTACTTACCTACATAGAATGCTATTTGGAAATTTAAACCCACATTTTTCTGGGCAGTCCTATCACATTCCAGACTCTTCGTTGCTTATCGAGCCCGAGACAAAAGATCTCACTATTTCTAATTAACGTGATTCAGAGTTTAAATTGCAGATGCAGAGGTAAAAAATATCATTCCATAAATCATTATTTCTGTAAAAACTGACAGAAATAGTCAAGATCGATTTAAGGACTTCTAAATCGCTCATTGAATAAGATAAGAAAGATTCGGTGTCATTCGTCATGTATTAGTACTGTATTAGCTATCGCCGATGTGCTAGAGTTGTAGTTGTGCTGGTGTGGATGTAGGATAAGTATGTGCAGATTGGGGAATTAGTTTAGTCGATTATTAAAGCCAATCGACTAAAATAGTTCGGATTGTAAAGTTTTACCTCAGTGATTGTTCTTTATCTTTACTGTATCAAGTATTATTTTGATTATTTCAAAAACTTAAAGATAACAGAGAGACAGAGAGACATTCTGAAACACGCGCACAAATAGTAACGTTGGATGACTATACATCGTAAGGAGAAAAATGTACAATATGCGTACGTATCAAGTAAACAACCAAAGATTGCATTAAATACGAGATACTATCGTTCTATTTAAGATTTCTCTATTTATTATGTTTATAATTTAATGAAAAGAAAAAGGCAGAAATTCTATCCATTGCAGTACAACATCTTAAGCGGGGTGAACATACTCGTAATTTTAGGGCATAAAAATGATACTTTGTGCCAAAGAATTCACTAACAATCAGAAATAATCACAAAATTCTCTGCTGAATGTACCTCTAGTACACATTTAGTTTGGAAATATGTAGTTTCTAGAAGTATGTTCGATTCACCACTATTTAGTACGAATAATGTGTTTTATTGCAAAGAACAGAATTCTTCTATATCCACTCCAAGTGAGAATAGTTAAGGAATAAATTTAGTCCAATTTTTAATGTAAGCACATTAATAAAGATACTCGATTTATGAATAAGTACAGTCTTTAGTCTGATCTTGTAATGATTTAGTCGATTTTCTGTCACTGTTTGATTTAGTCGAATACAAAGAGTATTATGGTTATTTTAGTTTAGTTTACTAATTAGTTTTAGTGCCATATTTCATGTTCTTTTAAATTTAAGGATATAAGATATTAGACGTAATAAATCTTAAGATTATAAATTAATTGTAAGGCACGTAAAGTGCATTAAGCACCAGATACATTTTATTTTAATTATTAGAGTCTGACTTCAGGTAGGGATAATACAATTATTTTTAATTTTGTTGGTAAGAAGATGCTGGGATGAAGAGAGTGCAGGGAATTGAAGATAAAGTTACGATTGAATGTATTTAAGTTAAAGTAGTTTACAATTTGCTTGTCCACGTAAACGACTTATGACAAAATAAAATGTTTAATGACACACGTGTTTTTTTATTATCCTAGTATTCCTACTCTAGTATTAAAGTGTAGTAGGAAGCGATTAGCTATCCCTCAAACGCAACGTCTGCGCGTTATCCACGTTCGATCTGAATTCTATTTATGAGGTTCTATTTTTGTATTGTTGAAAGTTTTGTAAGAGTGTAAGTTGAAATAAACTCTTGTCTAAACGCTTTGAGAAATAATAAATACTTAAAATAGCACTACAAACCGAGTGATCCACACGACAAAATGAGCTAGCGTGAAACACTGTGACGATAGAGTAAAGGTATTCCTTGCTGCGAGAACCCATTGTTCGTAAAATACTAGCGACGAGGAGATACACTTGCTAGCGAGTTGGTAACGTCAGCGCGTAGTGTTCACTGAAAACTGTAGATGGCTCTTTATGTAGCCGAGGTTGCGGATGAAAAAATAAAATATTGGCAATGCAAAACTACGTCTTTCTGCTGAAAACTATTGAACTGATTTAAATGTTCGGTACGGTATTAGTAGGCTTCTTTTATCTTAAGCATTTTTATTCTGGTTGAGCGAAGTGGTTTTCATTATTTAGGTACATACTGCAAAACTGAAGCAAGTTGAAGCTCAATAAATAATAACTGTAGGTATTCATTACTTACGTTATTGACAGGGTCGTTGTATCAGTAATTTATAGATACCTTTGGGCAGGTGTCAAGCTTGACATGATTAATTAGCTACGTCTATTTGGGTACATGTCTAACTATTTACCTAATTATTTATGTAACTTTCATATGCATAGAGAAGAAATTGCATAACCGCAGTCTTACATAAATCCAGTAAATAGCTGTACCTACAACAATGAAATATCCAAACAATTGCACCGGAGCATATATAAATATGTCAACAAAAGATTTACAAGCCATGTATTCCGTAATAAACTAGAACGAATTCCTATACAGAGTGGCGCCATTGTGCCGGCACAAAACTCTCAGAATGTACGAGGCGCGCTTTCTTCCATAGTTCCATTTTTGAATTTTATAGGAACGCGAGCGCGCTGCCGCACGGCGTCCCATTCACCTGCATGCGCACACCACTATTGTGCGCCATATGAATGCCCATCCTTTGATGTCTCCGCGAATTTCCCGATGTACAGTTTTTCTGAAAATGCTTTCAATACCTAACAACATCGCGTCTCTCGGCTCTGCCGCAGACCGCGTTCATTTACATATTCCAACAATTAAACACTAGATCCATTATAATTAATCTGTAATTACGAGTCTCGTATCGTTCCCTATGGTTTGTTTGTAAACCCGCGCCGATAGTTTATTGAGCCAATATTAGCTAGTATCGGAAGTGTTCGGCTAGGTATTGTTATATCGGCCGGGAGGAGAGCTGCCGCGGGCTCGCATTAAGATATGCAAATGTTATGAGGAGACTACGCGAGCATTATCTTTTAACTGGCGCGGAGATACGGCGATGTTTTGCCGCTTATAAACAGCCATTGTATCGGAGATCTTTCTAGATAATGTGATGATCAGCGCTCACCTACAGCTCGCTGGCTAATAACTAGCTCCTGGGTTATCTTGCGGGATATTGGGGACGGTGAACTTCGATGTTAGGTCATTAAGAACTCAATTAAGATACTTAACAAACATTTTAGGCATCGTTGCGGTGAACCTTTATCGTTGAGATGGGTCTGATAACGAAAATATTAAGACTTTTACATGTTTTGAGAAAAAGCATCGATAGTATTTGAAAAAGCACGTAATAGCTGCGAAGAATTGATTAAAACAAATGCCCCAGACAGTCTATTTAAAATACAATTTATTTACGTATTTGCCAGACAAGTTGACGCACACCCTTATCAAAAATGTGGAGTCGGTTAATGTACGTACATTGCATCTGACCTAATTACACTCGGACCTTCTTTGTCAAAGGGCAACCCAATCGGATTTAAGTTATGCAAATCCGAGTGGGCAGTCCCTTGCCCTTTTGACTAGAGGCCAGGAGCCTATAAGTAGGTAAATTATGCAGCTCTCGATAGTTACAGAATAATTAGTCCTTGGAAGCTGGTGTACGTGACGTTTTTTTGACCTGAAATTTACTTGTTTGAAAATCTTATTTATTATTAAACCAAGTACGTCGTACTTAAGATTTTTATTTATGGTGTATGATTTATTTATCTATGATTTCTTTATTTCAAAATAGAGTATGCTTTTCTGTCTAACTGTACTGGAAAAATTCTCCCGGGACGCGAAGAAAACCGCAAGTTTTACAAACATATTTATTTTTAGGCTAAGCTGCATCGTAATAATTAAAACTAAGTCCAACTAGCGAGCTTATTACAAACGCGGAGTCGCGGGTCGCACATAATATGCAAACGGGTCGGTTTCGGTGGCGCGCCGGCACAACGGCCCGGAAGCGATAAACACGGACACAATACGCCGGACGGCCGGCTGCTAACAGATATACGGACCGGAGACTTTGTTGTGTTATGTTATGCAGACAAATAATGGCAATGAGCTGGTCAAGTCCTCTCTTCTCGAGAAAGAAGAAGATTTGGTAGTTTCATCTGACGATAGGTAGAACGTTGATTCTAAAAAAAACCATCAGATCTATCCGTCATCGGTTCTGCTGAAACAAGTATCTACGTTTTACGCCATAACTTGTGTAAGAAAATTGAGATGCACTGCAAGACTACACAGTCGGCCGATTGTTCACACGATGGTTGCAAAAAAAAAAAATGTGACTGACACACTGACACAGCTAACTATCGGCCAACTAAAAGTTTACAGGGACTGGTACTCTTAAAGTAAGTGTTGTGTAGCAAACAAAACTTTATCATAAAAGTGAAAATGAAACCATATCTACCTACGTCCAAATCTCTAGGAAAAAGCCACAAAATCCAATAAATAAACCAGTTGAAAAGGATTAATTGGTCAATGTTATTGATATTAGCTTTTCAGAAATGTATTGCGAAGGCGGGTTTACTCGAGGTTTCAAGGTTTTCTAACGAATCCTTTTGATATTTTGTTAAGATATTGCAGGACCAGTTCTTGGAAAAGTACGCTTTGATAATTTTGAAAAGTGATATTTGTTCCTTTTGTATATATACCATAATTCATGTCAAAAATGTGTTATTATGACGAAAAATTACGTTCGTTCAAGGTTCGTATATCTTAAGGGCGGGGCTAGGTCGTATAAGACCTAATATCTCGAAATCCGAATATCTTTCTATTGAATCTTTGTAGATGTTATAAGTTATTCATACAATATTATCTCGTCAAGATATAAAAGAAAAACACCAGGTCTCAAACAGCCCGCAGTCACAGCTCGTGGAAATTCTCCAAGTAAATAATATGGAATATATTTTTACTTGTGTTTATGATCGTGTTATATCAGGACGATTCCCAGCGGAGTCGCGAGCGTGGTCACCCTACACGTGTGACTTTGTTAAAGGTTTTCATGCATAGATATGTTTACTTGTGTAAAGATGCTGTATTTATTTAAAAATAGAAGCATTGTTCGCTGCCTGAATAAGCAGGAAAAATATTTGAAAGCATATAGGTACAATATCGTAGGTAGATAATCTATGTTTACGGAAGTCAGCCATTCTAAAACTGTTTTTCTTCAATTTCCATTCATATGAGAAAATAACAATATTATACAGTCTTAATTAAGCCCTTATCTGTATTGTAGCATTGGCAATAGGCCGTTCACACACGATCCAATCGCTGAGATACAGGAGGTGTGCCGAATGACTTGTTTTGTCTGCACGTTTGTGCGCCGCCGATATCATTTGCATATCTTAATCCAGTGGAGGTGGCTCCTGTCCCCGGGGCTTCGCAGCTTCGCCTTTATAATGCTAACTGACGGTGGGAGTAATCAGAGCTTGCTACACGCCAGGTGTTTTCAAAAGCCAGCGTTCAACTGTGACTCCTTAAACGGCTGGATTCCGGCTCGTGTGTGTGAACGTCCTGTAGGTATATAATATGAATTCTTTTGAAAGAAATCCTCTTCTTTCCGTTATGGGTTGGTAGTATTGAGGGGGACGAAATACGGAAACATTTCGACGTATTGTATGGGCTGAGGGGAAGACAATGTGAATTACTTGTATTGAGATTGGGATTTACAAACAAAACTACCCTTCTAGGTAGATCTATCACTACAATTTCACAGTGTAGCCCATAGAGAATGTTTATAAAGTTAATATCCAAATAAGAAGTATGTTCCAAGTGAAATACAACTTATCCAATATGTGAAATTGTTGAAAGGTTTCGAACTGTCAAAAACCAGATGGAGCGGCATTTAATCTAAACATGGATTGGAACTTTTAAAATCTCATAATCATTTAAGCAAACTATTTTGTTAAGAAGCTTAACCGAGGCATGTGAAAACAAGTCGTCTTTGAAGTCCAAAAGCTAATAAACACAATGTCTGAGGCGTGTGTCATACGAGGCCGTCACTTCAACTATTTTAATCTAAACTTGCGGCTCTCGGACCGTCTTTGTAAAATTCGCAACCAGTATTACCCTTGTTTAACGATTCTTAAAATAACCACAAACTTTCACATTACCGTTAAGTTGAACCTTAAAGTTGTGGACATAAAAGTGGTTTTCCATTGTGTCGGTTTAAAGGCCTGTGGTGTAAGATGTATCTTGGTATAGCAAAAGTTCGCTGGATTTTCGTTATTGAATTTCGTTAGTGAGATGTAAGGTTAATGCCAGTGTTTTGGCATCACGCTTGGCAGTCACGTAGGGCAGGCAGAGCGGGTTATTCAATATTTGCTGACACTTAGAGCACACGTATGAACGTTTAACTGAATATTTTGTTTGAGAAGTGTTACGTTTAGCCGTTTTCGGTATCTCGTTTGTGTTGAGTGAGACAATATCGGAATATTCCACTTGTTTTTGTTATATTTCTCTGTAGGTGTGTAGAATATTCATATTAGATAGTGGTTTTAGCTATTAAGCCACTTTCTGTAAATATTCTGAAAGACTTTTAAATAAGTAGGTAGATTGGTCCACTTATGTAACTCTACAAGGTATTTCAGTACCCTAATCACTTCAGTTTCACTACAAAGTCAAAATTCTTGACTAAGTAACGGAAAATATATAGTTTGGGAATAAATCGAGAAACATTTTCAAAAACAATAAAACTGACATGTGAAAGGACCAATAGTGTCCGTCACTTGCACTCATAGAACCCGGACTGAAAAATATGTGATGTTTACGTGTATGCTTAAGGCGAGGAAGTGGTCAACAATAATTCCATAACCGGCACGCGCATCTAAGGCGCCAAAAGGGGTCGGAGCGTCTGAGCGGGGCGAGGATAACAATACGCGCGCTAGCTTATAACTAAAAGTCGTAAGCGACAAAATGGTTTTGTAATTTTAATATTTAGAAATGATAATTTAATAAAAATTCCTACTACCATTTTAAAGAGTATGTATATACTCAACTACTAAAAAAGTTAAGAGGCTTAAATCGGTCCCGTTTGCCCATAATATGTGAATCTCTTTTTAAAAAGAGGTATGTTTGATATATTTTTCTCTGTTATAAAAGTTACCTAATCATGTTTCTACAACTAACAAAATAAGGCTTATATCATGAACTTTCAGGTAACCAAGTTGTATTTTGATCCGTTTTGTATTTACTGAGAAAAATTGACATCCTTGGCGCCAAAAATTCCAATTCGTCCTCTTAAAAATTGATACTTTTACGTGTAGGTATATTCAAATGTAATGTTTTTCTACGGAGCTGCGTGATGATGTAATAAAGGACAATGTGCTTTACGATGTCAACCCGCGAACTTTGCCTATAAAGTGTGGAATTTGGGCGGGAGCCCCGCAATGGCGCTCCGTATGCATAATACAAATACATTCATGAATTATTCGCCAACATGGCGGATGGAAGCGTTATTGAATGTCATTCGTAGCCGTAAACGTGTGCTTTCCGAAATATCTAGTTTCGGCTGCAGGTGTTGCCTAAAAATTGTGCTATGATTTCGCTTTTGAAGTTTTTTCCCAATTCTGCTTCTCGCGTTTTCACTATTCCATAGGAAGTACATTCCTTCTTAGCAAACATATCCCTATGTATAAATGAAGTTCATCTCGCTCATATAGAAAAGTTTTAACATGCAAATTCAATGCAAAAATGACCAGAGAAAATATTCTAAAACTTGCTCGTAGATCGATAGCCTTCCTTTTAGCCATTTTTCCAAGTAAAGTTGAAGTCTAATTAGATGCAGCAGAACAGCATTTCATATGCTAACGATGCAAACGTGGAGATCAAAGAGAAATATGAGGAACATAAGTTTTTCTTTACCGCGGGAGTTGCTGCAGGTTCGCTCTTTTACATAGTTAAAACATAAATATTTCTCGAACACTGTGTGTATAGTAGGCAGATGCTGTCGGCAACTTACTAACGATACATGAAGTGCTGTTTTATTATTAACAAACTATAATTATTAAATATATTTTTAAACGTAATGTAATTCCGTGTGGTTTTATTCTACGGTAGGACCAATTCTCGCCACCGAGAAAAAATTTACCTATGTCTTTTCTCAGGCTTTAGACTATCTGTGTACGAAATTTTATCGGCGTAAAAGCACAATGACAAAGAGACAGATTTAGAACATTAGTAAGGATATTTCCCTATTTTTATAACTCATATTTAATTGTCATGGTAACCCTAATGTGAACAACATTTATTTTTATATTCTAATCGGATTACCCAGTCAGTACGTTGAGAAGCTAGCTTATTGCCCCTGGCTTTGCCTGGCTACATTGAAAGAAACAGGAACGAGATATTCGTGTTTCTTTAGTTATATTTAGTTTTAGTTGAAGTGATCGATGGCGAGCAAGTATTGAAGTGGGCAAGAAATAGGAAACGATGCGAGCAAACTTCAAGCGAGGAAACTTTTACTAGATGTAGTACTTATCTAGTGAAAAGTGATAGGAGTTTGCAAAAGTGATGGTTTATACGAGTGGTTATGCCTGATAGTAACTTAATACTTTTCTGCTTAAATGCAGGTGGATAATAGGGTCAGGTAGATAGATATGTATGTATGTAAAGTACAATTAGGATATATACCTAAATGATTAAGAAAAAGATAAAAACGATACTTTTACACCGTGTGGAGCCCGAAAACCTGCTACATTTGAAATAAAATCGGCAACTGTCTTTAACCCTAAATAAATTAGAATTGAAAACAGCTGTAGACTCGACCTATTAAATAACAATAATTTTACCCAAAACGTAGCCCACATTAGTACGCAAAAGTGAGATAAAAAAACATATTTTTAGGCTCGTAAATAACATGATATATTTTATTAAAACGTGGCCCATACAGTCTGATTTACACGCATATAAATAATTGTTCGTTTAATATTATAAGTGGGTGGTATTTTTCTCAGGGGTGTATTTATGGAGCCGCGCCAATGATATCGGTGTCACCATTCACATCGCTGGGGATGTGATGCGGTTTAATTTTCAACTTATAGTGTTGTCATTCGCTTGTTGGAGTAAAAATTATGTGTTTGTTACTTTGTTTATATGGAGAATTCATTTAATTTTGATTTCTATTTTGTAGATCAGAACAGGATTGTCCAGAAATAAGAAAACCTTCTAAAAGAATCCTGTAAGATCCAAATAAGACTGCGTGAAACGACAAGTTGGTAACTAAAACAAGATTGTAATGTCTGATGAAAAGCCATGCACATGTCACCGCATGTGTAACAACAAGCTTTCTAGATATGCTGACGCCTTTGATGGCAACTACGTAACACAACCATTTTTTTTTACATACAGAGGTTATTTACATTTGTGGGATAGCCATAAATATTTTCAGGTATCAAATAAATTCTAGCTTCTAGCTTCTAGCTCTCAGCTTAATCGATACTATGTAATACCTACTAAATGTCTATAAAAAATAAATCTTCAGGCCTGAATATTTCAACGTAAACGTTCAGAATTTATTTGGTTCTAACTTAAAATCGTTGTCACCCAAATTCAGTACCTAACTCGAGTAGGTATTTATTTAGCAAGGAATGAGCAAACAGTAACTAGGTATAAGACTCCTTAAAAAACAATAAAAAAACTCTAAAAATCTATATTTTTTAATAAAAAAAAAAAAAACAATCACCCAGCGTTCTAAATTCGAAATTTAAATCTTTATAACGACATCTCTACACACGTGGTAGTGACTCGAGAATCGGTTGGAATCGGTTAGTGAATCGATATTCATCTTCACACGAGTAGCATCTTCTGGTTATAGTCATATCGAGTGTCAGATTCTCATATTTCATTCAACGTTTGACGTTTTGAATGGTTTGTGGGATACGGAGGAGCGGGGCTTGAGCGCTTGCAACTGCATACGATTATGCATTGTGTTTGATTCTATCTAGGTGATTAAGTCGCGATGTTAAATTATTACACAGGTCATGTAAGAAATCGTTTTTGTATTCTACAAAGTAGTAAAGTCAGTCAAGTTACTATTTAATCCCATCTTTACAACTGGTAGAATTAACACGCCTACCATCCTACCATCTGCTATAGTGTAGTTTAATTACAGTTCTAAAACCACCAACAAATAAGAGCACATCACTATTCCTTGTCGATAATCGATTACAATTTTAAAACACAGCACAACATGTAGATATGAATACCGTTCAATAGTAGTTACGTTACGGCAAAAGCCACAGTCTATGAATGTGTATCAGTTTCCCCACGGAGAGCAGTTAGTTCAGCGCTTCTTTCAGCTTCCAACCTTCGTTATTAGTCTGCGCCACTATTAATATTAATGGATAACTACAAAACTAATTTCGTGAAGTTGCGACACTAAGTTTATCTTAGTTTTCTTGGTATTTTTAAGCAGGGAAGTCACAGCTTGTTTTGGTAAACTGTAACTTGAGTGGGGAAAATCAGGATAAAGATGAAAAAATAATTGAAAGGGTTCTTCTCGCTATTGTAATATCAACTAAATTTTTTGAATTCTAGAGTTTGTAGCGTGCGTAAAACATTATCTTCTGGATGCAGTAATGTACGGTGTGGTTATAGTATGTGTCATTAGTTTTACCCATAACCGACGCTCCTCGCATATAGTTTCAAAAACAAAGTTTTTATGATCACGTCTCTTTGTGAACAAAAATCGTAAACACCACTTTTATTACCATACACAACAGCTTCATTCTCATTAAAAATCTGCAGTCATACAAAATCTAACATCTCACTGCAGTTAATTTTATTACCCGTGGCGCTTGCATTGTTTTTCGGCGATAAGTTTAATTTTTAGCGAGGCTTCGCGCGAACCCGCCGGTTCGGAACGTTGCGTGGCCGTGTATGTATTGTTGTTAATTCTGCGACTAAGACAAAACCTCGCGCTTGTCCGCGGCGCTGTAGGAAGCATAAAAATAATTTATATGTCGCTCGCCGCTGCCGCTGCAGTGCGCGGTGTGCTACCCGTTCGGGAGATTTTGAGTTTTGCTTTTGTATGTGTGAGCTTAAATGGTGATACTAAATTATTTGTAGTTTATGCATGTCTTTAATATAGTTATTGTGAAGAGAGAACTTGATACAAACATACAACCTGCTATACATAAACAGAGTTTAAAAAAAATGGTTAGGTATGAGCAGTGACGTTTCTTTGGTGTCGTTTATGCAACTCCGACATGCACACAATGAACTAAAATTGTGGGATATCGCATGGTTTAGGTAAATACAAACCCATAACACTAATCGACGAGCTACCAATGTCTTTCGAATAACACTATAGTTTTTGCATAAACTCTGTTTTTCTTTCTTTCTTTCTTTATTTCGCTGTAACAAAACAGTCCCAAATAAGCATTCGTGCAATGCGCAGAGCACCGAGCTCAACAAACAGAAAGGTCACGCCTGCATAGGAGCGCTCGCAGCGTGTCGCTTGAATTAAAGTATCGCGGCTACGTGTTACAAACCTCCATTTTTAACGCACTGCCATATTTTCGATACGGAAGTCTAAGTGGAAGTTATTATAATGCGAAGTGGTGTGCTGAATGAAAATATTGTAGGAATACGAGACTTTTGAACAAGCTTCGCCTTGTTTGCAGAACAAACGGAATTAAACTATGTAAATAGGAGCTCGTCTTGTTATTTTGTAGGTTATGTTCATTTGTTTTGTGGTGTCTAGTCTCTAGGATTTCTAGGAGATAAATAATTAGGGTGAATGAAGTTTTGTTGCTCAAAATTTAGGTTGACCTACTTATTAATATATGGACGAAATGTCAAGAGAGTATTGAGTGTAAACCAAGTCCATGGGTTGCATTTTTTTTTACAATCTTCAGAATCAACACAAGGATTGTTTCGTGGCTTGAGTAATATCAAAGTCTACAATGAAAAATCTTTCCGGACTTGCTGCGGTATCTGTCAACACTCACATTTCTATACATCGCCTCAAGTGAACTTACATCATGCCTGCTTCACTGATCCCTTTAATTGATCTTCGGTAATGGCGTCCGATCGCGATCCTAACGTCACATCTAATTAATTGCCGCGACATAATAGATACACCTGTCGCGTTATTAGCTGTTGACAGCTGTGACGTCATTATCGCGACACCTGACTGATGACGTATTGGGAGCTAATGACAGGCGGTGCAACGGGAACGACCCTAATTGACAAGTGTATTGTTTCAGTTTAATTGTTGCTGTGAGTTGCTTGTTGGTTATTTGAGATCAATGGTTCGCCTCTAAGGCGATGGCGGACTGTCTTTGTCATGTAATTACAGAATGCGTAGATGTCAGGTTTGAGGGTGTTGAGATATTTAATCGTCCCGTGGTTTTCCTTGGAAAGATGTGTCCAGTGGATGTTACATGTTGGATGCATTCTTTATTTAAATGATGTGGATAGTAAAACTTATGTGGTCATGGACAATAAAACTTACGTGAAGAATAAGATACATATGTACATATCATGACCACATTAAAACTTAATGTTATAATAATGGTATCATTGGTATTTTTTTCTCTCAATTATAAATATCCCAGTAGCAGTCTGTGGATTGAAAATTTTGAATGTCACCTTTTACAATTAGCCCAATTTTCGAGAATAAGATATTATAACATATCTAAAACCTAAACATTAATTATTCAAAGATTAATTAGTCAAACACAACTGAACTTAATTAAATTAGAATGCAAATAATGCTTAGTTGATATTATATTAGGTATCTATTATAACCTAAATCCAATCGCTGTCTGCATACAAAACCTCAAATAGCTTATTATCATTGTCTGTCATTAGTATGATATTTCTAGTAAGAAAGATTACTTATATGTATTGTAATGAGTTCGGGTAAATACCATGTACTAGGTTAACGTGGGTTGCCTATGTTTGATCTGAAAGGCAGTTTCTCCATGTAAGGGCCAATATACTACTTCGACACTACTAAGTACTCACTCAGATACCGATGGCTGAGACTCGGAATGGGATGGTCAGGCATGAATACATACCTAGTTGGGAAAAGGCTGGGCAGATGATAGGGATTAAAAACCATTTTACTAAAATAAATGCCCACACACAATCTCGATACTTTTCACTATCTAAAAAAGCATTTGTTCAAACAAAAAGGAATATGCAGGAAGTTATTTCCGATTGCAAGGCTCTGTACAAAGCGGCACTCGAGGAGTGCGAGATTAGCGCGCACTTCGACTGTTTCAATATTGACTCCCAAGCTTTCATACGATGCAACTCGCTTGTTACCTTCTGTACTCTGTAGTCTTGGACTGAAATTGTATTTAAATAAATTAGTATATTGGTGTAAAAAAGTGCAATTAAAAAAATAGAAACATCTGAGTTGAGAACTTCCTTCTTGAAATCGGTGAAAAAGAAAAATGAAACACTATGACTGGTATAAATTGACAAGTTCATGTATGCAGATTCCAGATTTCATTTGTTTTATTATTAATACTTTTTATGGCCTATTTCTAATATCAAATAAATAGCTTCACATGTAATATGTTAGCATTCCCAATGAGTCTAGTATATAACATGCTTTTATTTAATTACCAACCACATTTGTATAATAATCCAGCTTGTTGATACACCTGATTAGTGTAAGTAGCTTACAGCATCATTATGGCGGTACACAGGCTCACAGAAATAAGACAATGCCCGTATAATCCAATTAGCTGCGCAAATAAATGGCTTGGAGCCATCATTCATGGGATTTGAATGTACACAATGCGAGCGGTGATCAACGTCATTATCATTCGCATTTGATTGTGGAATGCATTGCTGTGCACCAGTTTTTGTATTCACGTTGATTGATTTCTGTATCTGTATAGCTTCATTAATAAACTAGTATGAGAGCTTAACTTTTTTCAGCCCAGCTCTTTGAACACAAGTGTTTTTTCATGATAACTTTTTTTTGGAGAAGTGTCTATTTAGTCCGCATCTTAACTAACACAAGCTTTAACTAGTGAACTTTAATTTTCAAATTCAAACAATTGTGCATCATTATGAGCACGTGGTAAGCTACCAAAATGCTTTATCTCTTGGCAATGCAAGAGCGTGTGAAGTGGTTATAAAACCTCCAACAAGTGATATAATTCTTTCAGTATAAGGACCATACGACATCCCTCTTCACACTAATTTATAAGAGAAATGAAATAGTGTGACACGTTCCTTCGCCGCATAAACTGGGTAAATAAATGGACGTTAGTAATAGCTATTTAAATAGTATAATGGCTTCTGAACGTCGCATTTTACGAGTTGTGACCCCACTTTATATTTATTCTTCGTAATTATTATGAATTTTCTTCAATAACATCTTTTTGAAATATGGTAGGTACTGGGGACTACTTATAGTATTTTAAGTTTTAAATGCTGGATTTTAGATGATATTATATTTTCCATCATATATTTATGGATTATGTAAAAATTATAGCTAGGTACCAATTCCATAATTAACCAATGTTTACACATCAACATTCTCTGAAAGCTTAAACAGTTTAAATATTTTTAACCCCCGACGCAAAAACGACGGGGTGTTATAAGTTTGACGTGTCTGTGTGTGTGTGTGTGTGTGTGTGTGTGTGTGTATGTGGCATCGTAGCTCCCAAACGGATGATCCGATTGTAATGCGTTTTTTTTTGTTTAAAAGGTATGTCAGTCGGGAGTGTTCTTAGCTATGTTTGGTGGAAATCGGTTCAGGTCTTCAAGGTCATCAGCTCGTTTGCTAGATGTGATAGGAATGTTACACGCTCAGTTTACTTGCAAGTATATGTGGGATCTGAAATTTGAAACACTAATGTCTTTTGGAACCACTGAGCTGGTCTGCTGTTAGGGCACGAAGATAGGAGACGTAACCCTGAACTGCCTTTTAGTAAACCCATCGAGTTTGGGCTCGTTGAATTTGTCTTGACGAGTTCTCTTCATGTTTCTGATTGACGAGAACCTGATGCTGGAAATGGGATGTGGCGGATGAAACCCTGGAATGCCGGAATTAAACGGATAAACCGATTTATATTTTTGCTGAAAATCTAGAATGCAATTCTCCCAGAGCCAGTTTGTCATGAGGATTGTTAAACAGCTTCCTTTGGCCGAGATCGCATATAGCGACCCCATCTTAAGATAAAATAAATTAAATGAAAGAAGGAAAAATTAAGGAGCTCCTTTAAAAAGCATGAAATAAAATTAAATTATAAATTAAAAAAAACCCCCGACCCAAAAAAAGTACGCAATAATTATGACAAAAGGTTAAAAACGCTAAACCCTATAAAAAGCAAAAAATAACTTTTAACACTACGTAAACTAAATTTTGACGTGTCGGGGGACCGCTTTTTACCTTCATAAATACTTACATAAATCAAATGATACCTACCTAATTACAACATTCGTTTAAAACAAAAACACGTATCTAAAGTAATGAATTAGAGCGGTCCCCCGACACGACAAAATTTAGTTTACTACCTATTACACAACATAATCGGATGTAGACACATGATAAACACGAGATTACGTGTCGTACTTAGAATATTAGGTATAATTAGATCAGTACACGGCATTAGTCGCGGCGGCTTATCCTGGGCATTGTCGGAATATGCTAATGTCTGATCTATTGTGCTTCTGATAGGGGAATTAAACAAAAACAATGACGTTGTGTGCAACTATGCACATATTGATAAGGTTGCAGCTATGTTATTCGGGATAGGGTCACGTAAAATGCAATAAAGCGATATGTAGATGATATCGGTTCAGCAGTTTTGTGTCTTTTAGTTTATCAAGAAAAGTTGCGTGCTATTTTGACTGAGATTGTACGATGTAGGAGACACGTTTTTGATGCAAAGAAAATATTATGACTATGTATGAATAATCAATAAATCATTCGGGAATTTGAATAATTAGCCAATAAGGTAATGAAAGGTTTAATTAGCCAATTAGGTTCAGGAGTCCATCAATCCACTTTTAATTTTACATCGCAATCCAACGCAAAACCAAAGAATAAAGGAGAAAGAGTTCGGAAAAATCTTTTCGTTCTTTAAAATCAAATTCACCAGCGACGGGAAATCTTACGCAAACAAGGTGTTGGAAATAACAAAAAGACTCCTTAAACCATACTGGAGGTAGGTGTCACCGAATTTAAAGTCCATTAATCATTTTTAAGAGGTCGGTAACTTATTTTCGTGAAAATATCAATCAAGTTAACGTGATCCCCGATTATTTAATTGAAGCGAAGTTTTTGACAAGACACTCCACTCGGTTTTTTTTATCAATATCAAATTTTGATTGATGGACCCGCCTTGCTGGGAATATACCCCCAAGGTGGCTACGTGGAAATGCTTCATTGCGTAGCTCATGATCTAGCTGTTTTTTTTTGCAAACGGAGGAAGAACAGGAAATTATTGGAGATAATTCTGACATTAGGAGTAATTTATACCGCTAAATTCTACCGTGCAAACATGTCTTTACGTTACTTAAAATAACTTAATGATGATTGATAAATAACACAACCTATTTACGACAAATCGTGACATTTTCATCGTGAAATAAGTTTTCTTCGTGACATTTTCTTAGAAACAATATATCAATGTTTCGTCGTCGTGTGCAATGATCCGTGCATCCTGCGTCAGTTGTGTCCTTTGAAGTGACCGCCGCTATCACTGTGAACTAATTAATTAGAACATTACCTGTTATGTAATTAATTAACGTTAGGCGAACACTTCGCTGTCTCGACTTAATTAACAGAATATGTGTGAATATGATAATTATGTTTGTTGCTAATAAAGTTTTTGTATTGATCTACGTGGCTTAGTGTTGCTCTAACAATTGATTGTAAACAGATTTTATCTTAAATCAAAAACAAATAATGATCTGATTGATGACGATCGATGGACCTTGTAGATCTCTATCGCGACGTGTTTTTGTTCGATTCTTTCCTAAAACCATCCTCATAAGGTAGTCAGAAGTTACTGTCTCTTGTACTTAAACGCCAATTGCATATTGCATATTGCGCCTTGAAATAGGAAAGGGAACTCTCTAAATAGACAAAAGAGGTTCTCATAAGTCTCAGTGACGATTCCGAATTGGAACAATGGGACCCAAATAATCACCTGATGCATTCCACTCGAGCCGGGATCACAATGGCGCACTTACGCACAACTAAATGATTCCCCTGCACACATTTAGATACGCCAAATGGCTTCTACCTATATATTCGGGATAGTTTCACGTGCTCGCGTATCTTCATAATGTTTTTATATTATGAGTTTGTGTCGGCGATGTCATGGCCGGCTCGTTATGGCGGGAACGGCGGCCATTATGGACAAACTACGTCACTAAATAATAGGCTCGCTGCCCGTACCGCTACACTTGCTCAATATAAATTATTATAGTCGTGTTTTTGGATCGGATGTGCAGTATTTTTGGGAGATTTAAGGATGGTTGAGGTAGTTAAGTTAGTAAAGTACTTCTTGGTATTTCCAAGTCTGTAGCGCTTTTTGTATATGTGTTTATCGTACCAACTATTTCCACTCGTGTTGTTTAATACATTGATATTATCTCTTAAAATGAAGGTACATATTTTGATACCAAAATTACTAAGTTAGACTAATCAAAACAAAAACGATACAAACAGCTAAACCGTCACTTACCGTTAAGTCTCCAAACAGCGCCCATTCGAAGACAAACAGTCCCACAACAGCAAACAAAAAACCCTCCAGCCATCACTCTGACGGACAACCACCGTTTACAGAGAAAACAACCCCCTAATTAACCTGTCCATTAATTAAACATGGCATTAATAACCGTTAAACACATAAATTGAAACTAGTGGCACAAAGGGGCAAAGGGGCACAATTTGCCCGCTCGTTACTAAACAAAGGCAACATTAGGGCGTAATCTCAGCGCTGTCTCATTGTTGGCAGTGGCTGCTAATGCTTCGGGAGGCGCAGGGCTGTCTAGTGTGTGACGAGTGACCACCACACCTGAGGGACTGCAGGCGTTCAGTTTCGGTAATTTCCTTAGCTTTTGTGGCGCTGTTGCAAGGTCTCTAAAACGTGCAAAACTTTTTATTCGTATGTTCAGAATTCGTTTAACAGAATGTATTGCTTAATACTCTTCTTACTACATGACTACACATAGTATGGTTAAATGCGGTTATGGTTAAATACACAAATAACACAATCAAATCATCGCATACAAGAATCGCCCAGCGAGCCAGAGTTTTGAAGGGCTTGTTTAATTGCAGACTGTTCTTCTTTTATTTGATACACCAAGTAATCCCTTATCGACGTACACAATTTTACATACCCAAAACAACTTCCAATTAAGTCTTTACACAAAAGAGCAACACAAGTTATATAAATTCCTCGACAGTCCTCACTCATGCACTAACCTGATAGGTCGATTGTCAGCCCTAGCGAGCGCAGTGCGGGGCACATAATGAGCACATTACATAAAAGAGCTCACTCCATTCACGCGAATAAATTAGATTCGCACAATGCTCCGCAGACGACGAGCGACGCTGCCAATAATTATATGTACAATAGAGAGATGGTAATTGGTGATATGCTGTTACACAATGCTTTATGTTGGTCAGTGGCTTGTGATGCTTTTGTTAGACCAATATTTAATAGAGTATCAATTAATTTGTCATTATATTTTGTAGGGTACCAATTAATTTATGTTGGAATTTTTGGGAAACCTACTTTTTGTAAAACCCAAAAATATCTTCGAGTATTGCAGGTGTTATTACTATTGTAAACAGCTTTTGTTTTCCTTGATTGGATATTTATCTTGTTGGTGTGATTGTTACCGGCACTAATCTCCCACTTATCTAAATACCAAACACATCTGACTGTGGACAGTGTCACTACTCATCACGAGTCACTAGGTATGCAAGGTGCACAGTGCACTACGACCAGCTTCGTTACAAAGCAACTCGTCGAACTTGAATTAAACTGAAAAGCGTTCTTGAAATTCTATTTCCAGTGCAAATGTTTGTTTCTGCTTTGTCGGCTGAATTACTTAGGCCAAAGTTGAATCTAGGACCTGTTACCTAGGTGACCTGACTCTTGACACTTAATCGAGTGCTCCTAAAATAGGGAATGTCTAAGTCTCTGAAGCACTACATTTTGAAGACTGAATTGTTAATTGTTTACGGGTTGAGTGTATTTGGGACTATGAGATGACAAGATGGGCAACTTATTAGATCTGTGTGTCTGTTGCAATGAGGTCAATCTTAAGGACTGTACAGAATTCATAATGCATATTGTAATCATTCAGTTTTTTAATATTATTTAAAATCACATTAGATAAAACGTGTATTTTCCCCAACTACCTATACATAGAGCTGTTAACGCAAATTTTCTTTGAATCTCCCTGTCGAAGTTATATAAAGGGAGATCCAATCAACATTCTTCAAACTGCTAAAATCATCATACAAATTAAAAAACTTTTCATAATCTGCATAGTACACGATCGTGAACTTTTAACAGTGTGCAAATAAAATTATGGGCCGAATAATTGATGGGTTCGTTCAATCAATTAATTCTATTCATTAATATTCACGCCGCCCGAGGTGACGATGAAAAACGGGGGAAAAATGAGACCAACCCCTGGACTTCTGCTCACCCCACTTTAAATACCACTTCAATATTATTTTATAATTTGATTCTTTAAGTTGGAACTGTATTGGTGCAGTGCAGAGGTGAACTGGGCCTTTCTTTAGATTTTTATATTTCTCACTTCTCGTGTTCAATAAAGATACGGAACTGCTAATAAGATCGGTGTCACATTCAACTATTTTCATAAGAATAACAATATTTATACCAAAGTTAGTGGCCGGTCAGATCATGCGTGGAGGTAGCGCAACCATCCGATTGCCATGTATACATAGCGCAAGAAACAGTATTGCTCGCGACAACACTCGCCGCCCAAGGAAATGGTGGCCACTGACTTACACTGCCTGCACGACTAATGTACTCATCAGGAATGCTCAACATTAGAACCCAATTGTTTGTTATGGGTTTCACGTTCAAAATGGTGTTAAGTCGTCTTTTATATTTCCAATAAGCTATATGTCCTTCTCGGGCAACTACTTTCTTAAAATATACTCATCTTTCTAATAACGCTCAAGATCGTAAATACACAACATTTTGTGGGTAAATCTGAGTCCGAAAAAACTTTACCCTAAGAAGTGGTTATTCTTTCAACTACAACTAATATTAAACCTAACCGTAAAGTTCGTAAACTTCGCAAGTTGTAGCGTTTGAATATTTATAATTTTCCGCGTGTGTGCCAAAGTTTGGGGGCCGCGAGTGTACGTAGGAGTCAGAAACTATCGCGAGAGAGAACTATTGCTCTATCGGCCGCGGCTGTTTGCTTAGGCCGGCCAGCTTTGCACAGCAAATATCATTTGCTACCCGATTCTAGCCTAATAGATTTTTATTGGAGCTATTCAAATGGGTGAGAAGCTCCCCGTTATAGTCAGCACTGATCTTATGTGTTTCTTATTGCGGGTAATAGTTTTCGGATGTCGGTTTCGGAGGGAAGAAAGAACGGTCTTATTTTCTTTTAAAATGATTTGAATGATGAACACGGCTAACTAACCGGCTTCTGAGTCGCACTTTAGGTATTTATTGACCACCTGAAATAAACTAGCAGAGAATTTGGATAAAAATATTTCAGTTAAATCAGACACAGAAATAAGTTCTGTGGATATTCTGTTTAAATATAAAGGAGTAAACATATGTGTGATGACCACCCGAAAACTACTCACTATCTTATTTAGTTTTCCCCTAAAACACGTGACGAGAATGACGTCTAGTCGGCAAGTTTAGTGCACCAGTATGCAGCAGGTGAAGCCTTTGCACCAGCTATGAGAATACAAGTGGATGGCGTACTTAACCGTTACGGTTATTGCAAAAGTGCTTATTCCCGGATCTATTCGAAGTAGCTTCTCAACTATTCTACTTTAAAAGGTTATTCTTTAAAATATAGGTCGAACGGTAATGTGTACGAATGAATATGGGAATTTGCCCCGATTAAATTTAAATTATCGCGAACCGAAGCTTAGTTCCGTTAAAAATGAATTGTAGTACGGAATGGTATTGAATCCGAGGAAACTACCATTTGAGTAGAAATTATGATTTTATTCGTTTTAAGTTTTTGTTCACAGAGTTGATTCTTTTTGTGATGATTGCTAATAAAGACAATTTTTGTGCAGGTTTTTTTCTACAGTATAGTTTAAATAATAATTGGTTAGACTGGAAGCCGACCCCAACATAGTTGGGGAAAAGGCTCGGAGGATGATGATGAGGTTAAATAATAATTTAGTCCGTACCTACCTACTGCAAATACAATAATTCCGTGGAAACCATAATTACGAATATTCTAAAGGAATATAAAAACAGGCTTTTAGTAAATGAGTTGAAAGCAAGAATAAGGCAGAGCGCACAAGAGGTTGTACATAGCATAGTTGATGTCCGCACATAGTTCCCGACTGAAGTCCGACATTCTCAAACTCGTACGTTTAAGTAATCGACAAACTAAACTAAAGTCGAGGGTTTTTCTTTAATCCTGAGCGCTTTGTAACTGTCTTTATCTTTTTGTGTTATGTGTGCTGGCTTTTTACATACTAATGGAATGTTCTGGAACTTAGGAATGATTCTTTTAGTTAATTAATATTAAACGAACGAATTAATATTAAAAAGCTCGTGCAGTAAAATAACAAGCTGGAATTTATATTTTTATCGTTTTCCACTAATAAAATTCGGCGTAAGTCTTTTATGAAATTTACTGTAAATATTTAACATTCGATACTTTTTGCAATAAATATTTAGGAGCATACGAGTTCGCTGTGCTATGAAAAAAAAATATTAACAGAATTTTCATGCTACGAAGTAGCACGATGACAAGTGTACATGGCATATTTTGTACGAGCGTCCCTAGGTTCCTATCTTGTAATGACGTCATTGTTCTCACTTTCAATTTCCCGAGTTCTTTTGTCCCAAAGATTGTTATCATAATTAAAGTATAATCCGGCTGGTACTAGCCAGCGGTCTGTTTGTACTGAGAGCAGTTCATTGGCCAGTGGAACTCGCTAGTCCTAAGTAAGCACTGGCTCGGAGGCTGACAGACTTGGTCCCCTCGCCACAATTAACGGCTAACTGCCGAATTGCCAATATTGTTGTGTTTGACTACTTCGATTAAAAGTTTCACTGTGAACCCGAGTTGTGAGTTACGCGAAAAGTTACCAATTTGATGATGTAGACGTATAGATATGATGAACTTCGCTTCGCCAAGTTAAATATAATTTCGTGTTATATTTTTCGGGGAATTGAGGTGAAAGTTAAAGTATTGGAGGAGCTCTTTGAAAATTTGTGGCGAATTATAGCGATGGCTAAACGTTTTGTAGCGGGAAGAATTTGTAGGAATTGTGTTATTGATATTATTTGGTACCTGATCATGTATTTTTTATTTATGTATAGGTGAATATATTACGTTCAGGGTTTTTTATTATTTTTATTTTTCTATTTGTAAATAAGTAGCGTCTATAACAAAGGAATAGATATAGTTTTCTTCTGGCTGCATCATTGTCTAAATCATTCATCAAGACTTCATCATTACTCGCCATTTTCGTCAAGGCAGCTATGATCTGTAAAAAAATACAGCCCTATACGCAAAATATTCTGAAGTCTGTTTTTCAGACGGTATCCATACGGCTTTACAAAACAAGAGGTATAACAGACATGAAGTCTGAATATAGCCTATGTAAAACAATGTCTTGTACCCTATAAAAATGTTCATGTTTTGTTAAGGTGCGGTTCCGACACTATAATTTTCGTGTTAAAAATATTTAGTGAACCAGTTTATCACATTCCCAGAGTTCACCATGGTAATTGTGATGCTCCATCACTGTTTTAAATATAAATATTCATAAAACTACTATCATTCACAGACAGAAGTTTAATTCCATTCTACACTGAAGTAAGAATGCTAGACTCCAATAAAACTAAAGTGAATATCAAACTTATATGTCTGTACTCCGCCACAACCTATGCACTTTCGGCGATAAAATTTTACGACCTCCCCCAATTTATAGAAGTTTGTATTAGTTTGCGTCGCGGTAGTGGGACCACGCCTTATTCGCACTTAAGCTGGGATCAGATTGAGCGGTACAGCGGAACTCATTGTCCTAAATAAGCAAGCTCCGCATTAACACAACATGGTGTCAACCCACCACTCTCAGACACACTATGTATGCTTCTATGGAAATTGTACCAAAACAATATCTGTTTGTTCAGCGGGATTTTTATTTAAAGTCAAATGGGGAATCGATGCCTAAGGCTATCTGTGACAAAGACTGCACCTTTGTAAACGTACCAGCTTTACCGTAGAATAAATTGATTTGAAACTTTCACAGAAGCAGTACCCTATCTAACTTAACCTAGACTACAAACTCTAAAATGTCTCACGTAATCAAATCCTACAAACCAAGATCTAAACAACAACGTGACTTATAAACGGAGCAGTATAAGCCAGTATAACCGCATTGCCGCATTCAGTAAAACGAAAAACCTCAATAGGGACGTGCAAAAAGAGCATTAGTGTTTCCGTGCGCGTAGTGACAGGCGCGCGCGATAGATGGCGCTGCGCCGCCGTAACTCGCTCCCGTCCGCGCAAATCATCGTAAAAACTCGCGCCGACTGTACCGCCGACGCTAGAGGGGACTTTTTCTTTGTATCGGGGATATGGATATGTTACACTGAATTGCGCTTCAATTGAGTTGCTTATTTTTCAGAGAAATTCCTTTGGGTGTGCTGTTATGTTTTTTCGATTCAAAAGTACAAAAAGAGACAAGAAAACGCTTATTAAGCTCTAGAAATAAAATCAACAGAAATTCCGTCTTCATTTCCCTACAACAAGACATAACTGCCTCCAAAGCCAGCAAGCTAATAAACCGCAAGTCGACATTTACTACTAAAAGCAAAGTGAATTAAATAAAGTAATGCCGAACACAGCAGCAAAGTACCAGGCACTCAGAATAAGTGAGGATAAACAGATCAGGGTAATTTAAAACATAAAATATCAAGCCATGACTGTCGTCAACAGTTTTACGGTGGTGCCAGCTATAAACGAGGACGGCATAAAATACCTAAAGTCGGTAATCGAATATGGAGTGCACTACATTTTTTTTACGTCGTGTGTAATACGATCTCCTGTATTAGCCTGAGTATATTTGAGGCTAGGAATTTTGGGTAAGGTGAAAATACTACGAGGCTTTTTTAAGGGTACGATATTAACTTATAAACTAAGTACTTAGAGTTTTTTTTTATTACCATACCTTGAAGATATAATTCCGTAGGTCCTAGATTTTTTCGACTGATCCAAATTCACTGCATCCTAGTGTAAGTACTTTATTAGCTCACTTACACGAAACTTCATTAGACAATGCAATAAACACACGATACTTCCCTTATACTTTAAATTCGTTGCTTTTTCATGAGAACATTTCCTCTTATTCATTAGAGAATGTTTATATCCCTAAATATAACTAGCGAAAAATAAAGCAATCAGGTGAAGTTTTATCATATCGTATTTCCCAGAAATGTAAATCAGTATTTAAAATAACTCCTCAATATAGCATTTCCCTTTAACCCCTCTGCTCGACAAGATTTTGACATATGACTATACCGTTGATTCGGCGGGATATTTTGAATCGCGACATGGAAGTCAAAAATTTGTACTAACTTTCAACACATGAATTCTAAGTCCGTAATGCCTGATTAGAAGTATTTTACCTATAACTTTAGAGCTCACTTATTTGACAACAACGTGCAAAGGTCAAATGGGGTCAGTTAATTCAGGAAAATATAATAATTACGGTGTTTTTAAGTCTATCGAAAAGTTAGGCATTTCAAATTTGGTGAAAACTTACCAATAAATAATCGCATCACTTTCTCAAACACAACACAAACGTCATATTTATAACATTTTCAATCCATTGCAATACATTTCTTGCACTTATTTATGTTCAATAACTAAAAAATCAGCACATAAAATACACAATAAAAATGAACAATATTTACAAGATCAAAGTCACAGACAAGTAGAGTTTGGAATAGAGTTTTATTTATTTTTTTCAATCATCGGTGTGCATTCGATACCTAAATCGGATATTTATTATAAATAATCGAATACCAATTTTATATATTTTTTTTAATAGCAACTTATTTCAATTTTAATTATTAATTTTAAATTATAGGTTCAATTTGTTTTTGTTGTTAAGAAAAAAGATATTTAAGTTTTATGAAAGTTTTTAGCATTAAATTTTTACATGTATTATTTATTTTGGTGTTGCGTCATTCGTAATAATTTTTAACTTTAATTGAATTTTTATTACCTATTACGGAATTTCAATTTATTCTTATATTATTTCTGAACAATTCTAAGATTTTTGTTTCGGCGGAGGGTAAGCCTGCTCATAGAGGTATTTAGCCTACTTCAATCGATCTAAGTGGCGTGCACTTGGAGAGGCCTATGTCCAGCAGTGGACTGCGATAGGCTGATGATGATGATGATGATGATGATGAGGGTAAGCCTGGTGTTCTGAAATATAGTGCAATTTGTAACTACCAAAGTAATGTACTTATTTGATGATGAGAAACAATAATAATAATTGATTGATTTTAAAGTAACCAAATATTTTTAACCGAATCCCAAAAAGGAGGTGGTTCTCAATTTGGATGTTTGTTTTTGGTCGAAAGGGTATATTCCCCATATTTGTTATTAGGTCCAGGATCTGATGATGGAAACCTTGAGAAATCGAGGGCAACTCTCGAAAATTGTAAGCATAGATAAGGTTATAACTTGACACTCAGATGTATGTCTGATAACACTATGAAACAGTAAAGGTTTGGAGCTGACCTGATGATGGAGACCAGAGAAGGTCGAGGGATCTCGACAACCGAACTTCTCTCGTCTCCATTTCCTTCACTGTTGCAGAGGCCTCGTAAATACGAATAATATAAGCACAAACACGAGAAAGTTTAAATATTCAGTTGTCGAGTTCCCTCGACCTTCACTGGTCTCCATCATCAGTTCAGCTCAAAACCTTTACTGTTGAATAGTGCTACCAGGCAAACACCTGAGTGATAAGATTTCAACCTATGTATTTCTGCAACTTTCGAAAGTCACCCTCGATTTCTCAAGGTTCCATCATCAGATCCTGACCTGATGATAACGGGACCACCTCGGAAGTATACGCTATCAAACAAAAAAAGAATCATTAAAATCGATAAATAAATGGCTGAGTAATCGCATAACAAACATACAAAAAAAAACGGTCGAATTGAGAACCTCTGCTTTTTGGGAAGTCGGTTAAAAATAAGTCGGCGGCGGCCATCTTTCCATCTTGGACCAGCTTTCGATGAACAGCGAACTATTTGCCCTTTCAAACAATGAAATCGTCATAAAATTTTGCGATAACTACACCTAACTACGGCTCTCGTCAAATAGCTTTGCCGCTCAGTTAAAAAGTTGTAAGTAACGAATCGCCATTAAGTTTAGCAGGTCTACAGGAATCCTGCACATAAAACACCCGACGAAATAAATAAGTCTTCATTTGCCGTCTTCAGAAACCCTAAAAACCGAAGATTTTTTTTATTCCGGCTACAACGTATTTTCTACCACTGATTTTCTAGCATTTTTTTCAAAATAAATTAAGTCATTTTACTTTTCCTAATTTATTTTCAGATAATGGTAAGTACCTATACAAAAGTGCAATTTAGTAATATTATAATATAAAATTATTAAATCGATTCTTTATTTTAACGAATCGGATCATTCGATGCAAAACTTCTATCACCGTCGCCATATTGTCTATGCGTCTTCAAATTTAAAAAAAACAACTAATGTAAACAAACATGGCGAGTTCGATCAGAATTCCCGGTAATTACGATTGGATCTTAAAAAGGTATATTTCTAACGGGATGCTAAATATGAAAGGTTTGAATGCGTAAAAAAAATTTAAATTTATTTAGTTATTTTATTTAGTACTCACAAATGTGGTTTGATTGGAAAGAAAATAAATATGAGCGTAAATAATTAGGAAAGTGTATGACTGATTCGCAGACCCCAATTGGGGTCTAAACCGAGCTTACGGTGACATTGATGTCCAGACCCCGATTGGGGTCCGCTACGGATTTGACGGTTAAAGTAATGCTGGATACAGAACTAAATTGAAATTAAAAAGTATTGAAAGCGCAGATACAGGATTAAAACGAATGTTTTCATTACTTTGCCTTAGACTTTTATTTTATACTTTTTATTCGGTTGCAAAAATTCCAGAGTGGTAGATAGATCATTTATTTGTCATAACATGAGTTACATGAAAATACAACATGCAGGTGGTACAGAGAAATGTGGTAAAGCATAGTCACGTTTGGCCTTTCGGCCAGAAAGATGAGTTTAAATGACATTATGAAATGTCATTAATTAAATTATCACAATCCTATTGTTCCTATGGTTCATATGGTGGTAGCTGGTAGCACAGATTACCTTAATAGATATAGTAGTGCATAAAAAAACTATTTTTCAAGGGGCAGTTTATCTATATGCATGTTTATCGATCAATCCTTGTGTGTCGTATATTGAAGTAAACCCACCCAAAACAAAAATGTGAAAGATTGCCAAGTTCGATAACATGGGAATGCTTCGCCTATAAAAGAAGTGAGATCTGAATAAGTACCAAGTTCCATACACATACATCAGTTAAAAATAGTTACTTTTTAATGATGTTACTTGACAAGTTTTCACACACCTTGTTATAAACCTATTAAACGCAATGAATCAAGTATTTAATTTTCTATTAAAACTTGCCAAGTAACATCATTAATACTTTTTTTTAATAAGAGTTTTCTAATATGTAGCTCAATTCTGAAGCAAAACGTGTGCCATTGTTTTTTCAACTGAAGGCATAATATCAAAGTGCCGATCAAAACATCAATTCTTATGGTAAATTAATAACAACTGACATTTGTATTGTATTTCTATGTATTGTCAATTTTGTTTTTCACACCGAGCTTTCTGTGTTTCACCTTTACAGTGATAATTTCATAGTATTGGAAGCCGGTGACGCGGCCGCCTCGTAAACTTCCAGTCGGATGCGATACGGCCGCGATAAAATAAACTATCACTGGCACTCGTATTCGCCTGGCCTGGCTTCGTCATATGTTATGGCTTTCTGAAATTAATTTCATAAAAAACTGGGGTTCGACGGAGCGCTGTTAAACCTTATTTGTTTAGTTTTTGGCATCTAGGTTTTATTTTAGGGTAGGAATTGTCTGACTTATCTCTACGTATGTTTATCTTCTGATTTTGTTAAATGAGTATTTAAAATGTCATATTTGTTTTGAAGGTCTTTCGTATTCTAGACGTTCCCTTTTTCGTTCAGTGTTGAATTTATAAATACGTGAATAGACCTAAAGGTTACATCTGAATATAGCCACTGAAGTGCAAAGATCAGTTTCACTAGAATAGCACAAGTATTCGCTATTTTTAGTGTGTGCATTGTGAATTGAAAATAAAACGTTATTTTTTACAGTTTTTTTTATTTGAGCATAAATTCTCATACATATTTAGTTCATGGTATACCTACTCATTACTTCTCTCAATGACAGTCAAATGACATTAATCACAAGTTCGTCTGAAAATATTTCCCTTTAATTAGTATTTCTGGAAACTTTATCTATCTTCATCATTTCTTTAGTATTATGACCAAGTTTTCTTTTGGTATGACTTATTACCATTACGCCTACTTACCTAAAAGGTTAGAAAAAGACAGTCAACCTACATAATCACCCACATTTCACCATTTATATTTTAGACCAATAAATTAAATACCACAGGTATAGAATGTCTAGACTAAGTGACTGTCAACCCCCACATGAAGAATTATAACATTGTTTTATTGATGTGCCTGTTTGATTATGATCAGTAGTCTTTAATTAGTCTTTATTGCGACCAAAAAGCTAATTAACTCTGAGTCAGAAGGAAAAAAAATGAAGTTATAATGAACGTACATTGGATGACACCACAGAACTTTATTTTCACTTGTTTACTAATAAAAACAATGTTAAAAACATCCCCACATAATAAATAAACTTAAAAATTATAGCTCCACAAAAATCTCCTCATTTCTATTACAATTTTCGACGTCATAAAAAGATACACTCCCGTTTCGACCCGCATTATAATATTTTTGCTTCGAGTTTGATACATGGCGACTTCCCTCATTCTGCTGCTAAACACCTATTGCGGTGAAATAAGGTGTATTTTAGCTTGTCGAAGTGTAATGTAATGTTTGTTTACATGTATAAATAATTCATTGGCGGTGGACCGCGTTGGATTAACTCCGGCGCAAAACGGTTCATCTTTCAGTTAGTTTTTAGCGAGAAAACTATTAACATAAATGGTTTTGTTTTAAATGTTCGTCCGGCGTGTGTTTGTGTTATAGAGGTTCGTTAGTTCATTAGTTTCGACGGGTTAATTAACACTGTTCAAACATTTATAAATAACGAAACCATAAATGTTCAATTTATGTTATTACTTAATGGTTTGATCAAGTTATAAATGGTTGTGTGACATTCAAAAAATATTGGGGACCGAAAATATCCGGTGGAACTGAATATTGTAGCGACCCGACAGGACATGTTTTCATTGAAAGTTTAAACGTAACTTGTGACCAGTTGAACCGACAGTTAGTTACGAATATTGAAAATTAAACATTCATACAACATTTACCTTGTTGGCGTGTAAACAATTTGTTTAAAATATTAGGCAAACAGAAAGTTGTGGCCGCGAGCGCGAAGTTATTACCTCTATATAAAGTGATTCCACTTCATTATCGCTAAAGTTGTAAACTACAAATGAACAGAACAAACGTAAATTGTGCTCATAGTTTCATTAACTGCTGTGTGTACTTTTGAGATTTATTATGTGAGCTCGCCATTTTTCTCTATCAATTGAGAATCGATTTAATTATTTTTTTTTAGAAACCTTAAAGGTGGTCCAATCGCCACCAAGTCAGGAGCTGCAATTCTGGACATCGGCAAATCATGGCCAGTTATTTTGATAAATGGTCACTATCAAAATGCGTTTATTCAAGGTAGGCTGAAAATCAGCGTGTATCGAACGTCAGAATCACATGATTGTCCAACAACACATGTCTGTCTGTCTCATACTTACTCTGTTTTAACACTGAAAAAAAAATATCCTAAGCGGTCCAGTACAAATAACAAACTCTTCAGCTTTATTATATACTTACAAGTATGGATTAACAAGAACTAGACGGTCACGAAATATTCATTTCATTATGATGATTCAATCACATATTTATGTTCCGCATATAACTTGCGAGCAGTTATCCTACGACAGCTTCATATTATTGTCGCTAGAGGGCGCCACAGGAGTTTGACAAACTTTTAGTTTGACCCACTGTTTGACAAACTCTTATTTGTGCTAGTGTTTGTAGTGGACCGGGAATAAAGTTAACGGTTATTGTGTGCCAGCGATAATTGTGATTGTACTTTAAATGTTCGTATTTATTGTTTGGAGTACCAGTTAAAGATAATAGCTGATAATTTTCAGTTTTAGTAATAGCAAGAAATATTATTGGTCAATTTCAAAATCGACAGTGTTGTTATCTTTTATATGGCTTCTTACTAACAAACAGTCCAACTACATACATGAAAGTAGAGTTTTCAAAAACAACAAAACACCAAGAAGATTAAATACAATCATACTTAAAGGTTTCTCATCGTCGCTCGTAGCCGTGACGTCGTAGCGTCGTAGCGTCGTAGCGGCGTAGCCCGTAGCCCGTAGCCCGTAGCCCGTAGGATCCCGTACGGCATGTTCATGAATTATTCAGAGGCCACGAGTTGTGCCAATTCTGTTGCAGTTAGTACAACTTGTTGCAGAAATAACTACCGACAGTTGTATATAGCGTAGTGTTACTTTATGCCTTTTAAAATAGTTCCCAGTTGACTTTTATAAGACCTTGTTACTGCAAGTTTATGTGGGACGCGGAAAGCTAGGGTTTATTTGCGAAAGGTTTGTTCTAAAATCTTTTGTTGAGTGAAACCGAAATATTTTGTTCTACTGATCTTCAAAATAAAACGAAAAGTCAACGTCCGTTTTATTAATTTTTGAACCTCGCCCGAACTTTTCAAAAACCCTTAATTTTGTCAAGATCAAACAACAAATTAAATTGGAAGCCACTTTCACTAAATATAAACGTATATAAATGCCTAAGTCGCCGTAAGCCATGGACTGAAACTTGTTTCTATTTATGTGACTTTAAATCAGTTTCAGGATCTAAGTTGCTCACTTACTTAACTGCCATTAACTTTAATGAAGCTACAAATACTCCAACTACTATTAAGGGCTAATAAAATACGTCTTCGCGTGTCCTCTCTGTCCTGAGTTGGGGGCACCTCATATTAGAGTCATAACTCTACCGATTATTGCATAAAACTTCCAAATACTTTAGCATATGTGACTAGTTTTATGGTTCCGGTGAACTGTGGCAAATGAAATATTTAAATTCCTTGATACAAAACCTTAATTCATATTTGGGTATACATATATGAAACACATGCAGTGCAATGCATTTCTTATCCATGATGCAGAACAGTCACCCTTCACATCCAGAAATTGTAAACAACTTTTCCAGCACAGATGGAATCATCGTTAGCTCACCCACGTAGAACATAACCACACATAAATAAACATATCTCCTTCAGCGTATCTTCATAACTTGTTACAATAAATAAATAATGTATCTCCGTAAAACAGCGTTCAATAACGCATCGTTGGTCAGTGCACAGCTGCACAGAGCACGGTGCACAGGGCCCTGCACAGATGCACGTGTTTACGACTTTCGAGCACTTATTGAGTGCAGGCGAGATATGTTCGTTGTCTCGAGAAGACGTGCTCCGGCGCAAATTATTGCCTTTTGTAACCGGTGTTTGAAGTCATGCGACCAGAATAGAGATGTAGCTGTTTTATAATGGTGTGGCATTTGTTGCTGCCAAATATTGAACTATCATTGTGTTTTTGAGTTATTGAAACTGGTAAGTGATGACTAGGGTAAGTTAGTGAAGGTACTATTACCACGGCTATTGGCTACAGTTAAAGATATTTGTACTGGCACCGACCGCAAAATGTTTGTACACTTTTGTAGCACATAATGTTTGTGTTTTATGTACATAATTATAGAGGTATAAAAATGTAGCAGAAGCAATTAGATAATTTGTCGTAATAGTAACGAGTAGCGCCTGCTATTGCCACTGAGAGGCAACTATTCAATGTCGATTCGATTTATTTTAATTCACCTCCAGCTTGTAACTGACTATAGTTCAGGGCTACCACTCAAATGCAGCTCTGAAAATATTTTTTTCAATCAGTAAAATATTTCATGGAATGATGTTTGGGAATTGAGTGGTATGAATTTTGAAAAATCAGAAGTACCTTTAGGGGATTACTTTAAAAGGAAATGAGGGGAAAACATATGCCGGTGTAATTATGGACTTGAATTTGAAATACAAGTCTTTCTAATTGTTGTTTTTTGAGACTTAAAAAAACTTTCGTACAAGATTTTCGATCAATAAAGACGCTATATTCAAAAGTGATTAACTGCAAGGACCAGCCTTACAAGGAATTTTCCTCTATAAGAAAAACAATGGCAAATCAAAGTGACCGGCGAATCTTTTCCTCAATACAATAATATTATGGAAGCGGTCACTTGGGCTATGATAACAAGGAAACTTGTAACTTGCGGGATGTTATTATATTTCCCTATTGTTGGCGGTAATCATACTCAAGGGTGTTCTGATACGGAAAGAATACGTGTGTAAGGATAGTTTTATATATGGACGATTTATAGAGAATACTTCTATTGGTTTTGCTGTATTCAATGGTGGAAGACATACATAACAATCATCGAAATAAATATAGTGTGTATTTTCATATCTGTGAACATATGTTTACACACGTAGTGCTTCGTATTTACCTCACCCTGGTGAATAGATTAATAGTAATAGTAGTATGTACCCAAGATCATCCGTAACTTTTTTCTAACAATAAATAAGAAAACTCATGAAATAAAGTTATTGCCCTTGATCTCCTAACACTCTAATAATGAGCATAAAGTCAGACAACCCTAGTTGGTACATTTTTCTCCAGACCATTTGGCTCATTGTGTTGGTCGGGGCGCGACAGGCCGGCTTCCATCTGCGTCTAGATGGAAGTCGGCAGTCGACTGGAAGCCGCGCCACTCGTCGCGGAAATGCACTTACTTAGCCTGCTTCCTTTGCTTGATTTTAATGTAATATCTTAGTCGCGCTTCTGAAATAATGTTTTCGAACATTCCCCAGTGGCGCCGACTTTAATTATGCCTTGAAGCCGGCACGTTTAATGTGTTCCCCGCTTAACGTTCTCCGCATAATCTTTGTGGAGAAAACTTTGGTTCGCTGATGTCTTTGTAGTTTATAGTTTTTATTACTTAATTGCCTAGTCACGTGCGAGATATTTCAGTTCGTATCGTTGTACTAATAACATTTTGTTCAAAAAATCTATATGTCGGAGACTGTCAATAGTACGGACACTAAACGTCACGCAAGCGCGCCCTCTGGTGGCGTTTCCGGTGAAACAACATTTTGGCGCGCTTGGCAGAGTAGTGGTGGTCGGCGTGGCGTCCGCGGAGCTCAGTCTTGGTCGAGTCGTCGTGCTGCGCACATCTCGATACTGCCTTTCGTTACGTGTAGTGTACCTAGTGTTATTGCCTAGTGTTGTAGTACTGTTGTAGATCCATATTGTAAAGTGTGTAAAGTGTCTTTTGAAATTAAAGTGTAAAGGTTCTTCTAACCTAACAGACAGACATGTGTTGCTGGGGAGTTTGTTCCGCCACTTCTTCTCCCCAAGCCAAAACACATAGGACGTGGCGAAGGGCGGGCGTTTTGGGGGCTGTCTTTTGTTCTGACTAATTTGAATAAACGTTTGACTTTTGAGTTCGTTTGAATTTTGAGTTTCTTTGAGTTATCTCTTTGCTTCATTACCCTAACTGATGTCGGACGATAGTGCCATCCTTGATGTTCGCCTCCGACATCAGAAGTGGGATGTAATCCGAATGCCCACATGTGTTAAGAATTCGCCATGCGAAGATAAAATTCTGCTCATTGACAAAAAAAAAAAAATGTAACGTCGATAATTTGAAATGGAGTTTGTAGTAGAAGAATTATTAAGAATTTCAGCAAAGGTACAAGTATGGTAACCACGGTTATGGTAATGGTATCGTTTTCCATTGTTACATGTCAAGCTAGTTATCGAGGGTATGCTAGAAAATTAACCGAATCTGTCTTTTTTTTCATGTTTCAACAATGACGGTGGTTATTGTGCAATCTGGCGACAAAATTACTGCGGAGCATCCCAGCTGCCAGGAGCCTGACGTGTCATCGTGAGGTCGGAGTGTTGGTGCTCGTGTATCTACGTGGCTTTACGTCCGCGAAAGCCTTGCTGTACTGCGCATCGTCATGCGCGTTGAGGTGTTGAGTGGAAACCCGGTGAGACCGATCCATTTTTGTTTTATGTTGAGGTTATTTGGAGCCTGTGTGGCAGCTAGGAGCCTGTGTGGCAGTTAGGAGCCTGTGTGGCAGTTAGGAGCCTGTGTGGCAGTTAGGAGCCTGTGTGGCAGTTAGGAGCCTGTGTGGCAGTTAGGAGCCTGTGTGGCAGTTAGGAGCCTGTGTGGCAGTTAGGAGCCTGTGTGGCAGTTAGGAGCCTGTGTGGCGTAATTATGACCCTATGTGGTTCTGTAATTCAGATGGATCTGTGTGACTTTTGTTCAGTGTGCTACATAGTGGTCAGGAGTGGCCGAGGTTGTACTGTGCATACTGTGCTGTGTTTGTGTTGTTGCAGATTAACCCACGAGGACGTGGGTCTACGCAGGATGGCCGTGTCGGAGACTGTCAATAGTACGGACACTAAACGTCACGCAAGCGCGCCCTCTGGTGGCGTTTCCGGTGAAACAACATTTTGGCGCGCTTGGCAGAGTAGTGGTGGTCGGCGTGGCGTCCGCGGAGCTCAGTCTTGGTCGAGTCGTCGTGCTGCGCACATCTCGATACTGCCTTTCGTTACGTGTAGTGTACCTAGTGTTATTGCCTAGTGTTGTAGTACTGTTGTAGATCCATATTGTAAAGTGTGTAAAGTGTCTTTTGAAATTAAAGTGTAAAGGTTCTTCTAACCTAACAGACAGACATGTGTTGCTGGGGAGTTTGTTCCGCCACTTCTTCTCCCCAAGCCAAAACACATAGGAAGTGGCGAAGGGCGGGCGTTTTGGGGGCTGTCTTTTGTTCTGACTAATTTGAATAAACGTTTGACTTTTGAGTTCGTTTGAATTTTGAGTTTCTTTGAGTTATCTCTTTGCTTCATTACCCTAACTGATGTCGGACGATAGTGCCATCCTTGATGTTCGCCTCCGACATATATGTATCAAGAACCAACATTGCGATATCAATTTCACATCACATCACCATTTACTTCGATCAGAAATAAAAATAAATCGATAAAAAAAATAAACATTAATAAATTCGGTAACGTAGTACGTCATTATTCGGGGGCGGGCGCGCCACCAAATGTCCCGGAAAGATAAAAAAAGTAAAAAGAAAGAAAGTCGCCACCTAAATCATCCTGTATCAAGCGGCCCCAGCCTTTGTTCAACGCGCACTATACCATAGTGCCTCTGTATGGAAATATTCAGATAACTTCACAGTAAATGTTATAATGTAAATACTGAGTTATATGGTTCTTGTACACTGTCAAAAGTTATCAAATTGCTTGTTTGGAAGACCAACCTTATAAAGTCAAAATTAATATTGACCTCACAAGACGGAAGGTCCTAAAGGCTAATCTGAGTATCTTGATAATTGACATCTTGTTGCATGTAATTGCCCCTCTATACTCACAATTACGGTTACTGCGAATCATGGTTAATCCAAAAATGTGTTCAATGTAATTATACCTCTTCATAAAACATTGGTCAAAAGCAGCAAACATACCGTAACATCGTAAACTCATTGACAGGTTTCTGACTTATAGCCGCCAGCCATCAGCTGACGACTCATAAAACTAGGTGCGCCTTATCATGGACTGAACCGAGTTTACGGTGCCTCTAAACTTCAAATTTTATTGAAGCAAATGAAGCATTTGGAGAGTTATTTCAAAGTGTGTAATTAGAGATATTTTGCAGTTATATTAGTAGATACCAGAATATTCAGTTTTTACTACAGTGTCGTCCAAAAATTATAGGAAGGATAAATATAGTGAACGCAAGCGTGACCACGAGGCCGCTACATTTATCGTGTCTCACCGTATTTTTAACACCGCGTCGTTAGTTCCCACTAGCACCAGCTCCGGCCGCATATGAATATAATAAATACCCAAGCACAAAGGTCCAGCAAAAAGCACACCATTCCGCCAAAATGTATTATTTTCGAGAAGGCAAAAAACGGCAATTAGCAACGAAACGCCGCTTTAGAACCACCATGTTTTATTTTTAAAAGTTTTTCGGGCGAATTTTCTAATGGCGACTGCGGATATAAAACTCTCGAGTTTATCGCTTAAAATGCAATATGAGAGGAGTTTGCTTTATTAGCATATAAATAGAAGTGTGTTGTTGTGGTTTTTCACCTTCGGAGCGCTGAAAGAATACTAATCCTCCAGTATCGGGCAGGAGATTAGAACCGGTTCCACATAAACTGCGATAATAAAAGCCGGTGATAGTTAACTGAGGTTGATATTTAAGTTAAACTGGAGTGGTTAAAACGGGATTTCCATTCTGAACGCGGAGTAAACAATTCCGCATGGAACGAGAGATGCTTCGTATACTTATATCGCCGTTTCTGAAGTTTGGAAGGGGTACTCACGTTTACTTAAATACGATCGTTTCTAGGAAAGCTATACAGCTGGTTAATTTGATGAGTTTCTGTTTAAATTTTATTTGTTCTTTCAACATACTTCTACGAATTTCATAATACTTGGTGGCTACATATAGTGAACTTTCAATTTTACAAGAAACATATTCAGTTTTATTTTTCATCATAAAAATTACTCTCGATCATTTATCATGTATAAAATCAAGTGCTCAGCTTATATTACGGAATTCAACGGCAAAACAATTCCTTGACAATCTCGGAGAAATGATAAAGCCGCGAGTTAGAACATAAACCGCAGTCGTCAAATAATATCATAACCAAATCTACAATGCTCATTGATATCGCGATGCGAAGATACCCGAAAGAGGGAAGGGGTCCAATAAAATTTATCAGGCAGTTTTATTAGACCATCGCCGTTTTAACGGGGATGCTGTATCGCTAATGAGAGATAAGGCCTCCACGAGATAAGCGTTACGGCTCTTTGATGTGTTGTGTACACCTTCAACATTTTGAAGACGTTTTACTCACTTCTGAAGATGATTTCCTTGTTTTATCTTTTTAAAAGATCTTTTATTTTGACTATAAGAAGCTTAAAACATTGCGCAGTTTTGTTAAAGAATATGCGACAACAGCATCGCAAATATTAAATGAGAATTACGCTTACGCTCACGTCCAACGTGAAAGAATAAATCCAATAAAAAAATGTTACTTGCTACTTTTGTAATTCTATTTTGGTGATTTTTAGTTTATTTGAAATTCCATATTACTATGGAAGATGCATAAGTCGAGGCTGCGTCGTAACATACCCGGGCTACATTAGCGGCTCAGTAATCCTGATGCTAAGCCCACACGGCAAGACGCCGCGATAGTTATTATCTCCGCACTAAATTGGTTGATGCCTTTATAAACCTCGCCCGTAATAACATGGGCTTTATAAGATCTGGGGAAACGGGTGGTTTAGTTATTTATTTCCCATTCTTATGAAGTTCAGTGTAGTTTTTGTGTAGGAGTTTTAATGTATAATATTCTAATGTGGTGTAATTAGCGTAAAAATATGTTGACCTAGGTTTTAAGTCTCTAGATAAATGGGCAAGCTGACTTTGAAAGAAATCTGCTCATTGAGAAAATAACTTGCAGCACACATTATAGTAATAAGAAGATTTGTGACCTAAAACGCCCACGTAAGTTCTTTTTCAGCGTTGCAAGCACTTTAACAAAAAACGTCTCATTTTAGAGCCATCAAGTAATTTTTACGCAGCGAAGAAAGTACATTTTTATTAAGAAGATAAAACGGACATAATTACAACTCTATCTGAGGGCAGTGAATCAAACGTTTTACGTGTTATATTTTATGTTTTATCAAAATTTTACGGGAACGAGGAGCAATAAAAGTTTTTTTATGTAAAACGAATTTACGAGTTCTGGCAGCCATTTTAAATGTACAAGCTGAAGGCGATCCGCCGATCCGGCTCCGAGACAACATTTATATTAGTCGACGTGTCATGCTCCTGCTTGTTTTAAGGACATATTATGATGCTATAGCTTTATTTTTACGTTTAACCGAGTGCTGCAGACTACTTACTAGTGTGTTTTATTTAAGTGACTATATATCAATCTCAAATCAGGCAAAACGATACACTTTGGTAAGCTTGGTAATGACATCATAATTATGAGTAATAGCTATTCTAGTCAGATTTGTCTTTAAAACAAGTCCTATATTTAGTTGTGTTGTATATTCATATTAGGTACAATGTGAACAAAACTAGATGCTGAAGGTGTCGCGCGTGTAGCCGGCATTGTATTCAGAAACAATACAGTTTCCACCTTGACAGAAGCCTTAAAAATGTCACTTCGCAGTCTTTTAAGGTCGCACGTTACATATGTTACCTAGGAATTTTGTAGCTGGAAATTCCATTGTCAATTGTAGATATTTTAGTCTTATGTTATATTGTCCTTTTACCTGAATGTTAGTTTCCATAAGGTGTCGTAAAAAATTACTGTTGTAGAAAGTACAGAACACTGTTACTTAGATGGTTCCGAACATATACTCATGCTTGAAAAGTAGCTCTCTACCTACACCTCGGAGCCGCACAATACATCATCATTCTTGTACAATCCCCGACAGCCTTATAAATTAAATCCGCACCATTATTGGAACGTTCGTTAACCATTAATTAAACGAATATAATACAATTGAATTTCGCACGATTTAAGTCGCATATGTTATCCGAGTAATAGCTATTCGATCCGAGGAGAACGAGCTAGGTCCTAATTTATTACGAACTCGCCAATAAGTTGCTTGGCTTAATGTAACGTTTCGTTTTGCACTGCATTTTCTATTAATAAAGGAATTATTGTACATCGGATTTTCTAATCGGAAATTGGTTGTTGGCTACAGCTATTCGGTTTTGTGGGAACTTGCTAGTTTAAGGAGAAATTGTGAACGGAATTATGCTAAATAGCTACACCGATATTGTAATTGCTTGATTATTAAACGTATTGATCGGTTATTTAAATAAAGGTTGGTACACTCACTGAAATTAACTCGTAATATGTATGTCTACATTTAGTCTTTATATTATCTTTAGACATTAACCAGTAGTCGGGGAAGTAAAAGGTATATGGCAGTTATTTCCCTACTTATGTATGAAATATTCAAGCGCAGTATAGATGTCCTCATTTTATGTACTTAGATGGGAAATCGGAATTATATTGTAAGACATCTAGAAGACAAAGTTTCAGATATATCTTACGCCTTAATCAGGTTGTTACCGTTTTATTAAGTTAAAACTTACTTAGCCACAAAAGCGCCCCCGACTTAGAATTTTACAAATAATATTCGTAATGTTTCCAGGTAAAAATAAAGTTCAGAAGTCGCGAAAATATTGACTTTAAGTTAGTTATAGAAGTCTAACTCATCTCATAGAGCCGAAAATAGCACTCGATTATTTTGAGAGCGGCGCCAAAAATATAAGCTAAGTTGGTTATGTTAAGACAAAATGTCAAGAAACTACTAGATCAATATCTAAAAGTCAAATTGTGCCTATTCCTGTTGGTTTCCAGTTTATTTTGAGCAATTCCGGTAATTGAGGCAAAATTATTAGAGAGGATAGATAGGTTTTGAATAATAATTTTGCCTTGCTCTTTTGCTTCAAAGTGAAATTTATTAGTTATACTTTGTATAAAAACTATCTTTGTAGTAACATAGTAAAAAAAAAAACAAAAAAGATCATGCATCGGCCGGGAATCGAACCCGGGCCGCCCGCGTGGCAGGCGAGCATTCTACCACTGAACCACCGATGCTCATGTCTATAAAGTTGAAATTATGAACTACAACCGTGAGTGTACAAAGTGAACGGTCTCCATCGCCTAGCGCGCTTACGTAAAGTATGACGTCATCAGTCAGTTATGTTTGCTTATCATTAACATTATTATTCTTTCTTCGGTATCGTTTTGTAATTCGCTATCTTTATAGTTCTGTATTTTCTACAGTTTAAATGTTTCTTTAAGGTTATGTAAAATAAATACATTTAATTTATTACTGTCTAATTTTAGATAGTTTGTTGACTTAACTATTTATAGTGTACACTTCAGTTTATAAGCCAGTCTAGATGAAGGCTAGGTACACACTGCAGTACGGTTCAGTAATGCACGGCAGTCAGGCGTCGTGTTTAGCTAAGAATTTCATCCGATGGCATCGGCAGATGTATACTCCGCCGTATTGGCGTTGCAACGGCCATGTTACTTAAGTGCTGTGTTCCGCTTACGAGCATATAAGTCAATCATTTATTTTGTAGAATCATTAGAGCTTATATTATATTACAGCTATTACCATAGCATAAGATATTTTTTTCTTGTGGCTTGATGAAAAGTACCTTAGATTATGTTGAGGAAAACTAATTTAGGTACTTCCGAAAGCCGTGAACCTGGAAGTAGGTGGTGGTATAAAGGTGCATCCGAGAGCACCTTAATGTCGGTCCTGCACCTCATATCTCTCCGGTCGTGTCGGATTGCTGTCCCATCGGGATATGAGAGTATGGGAATAGAGAATGCCCCTGTGTCTGCAAAAACATTGTGGATAAAAAATTGGCCTTCATAACATTTATTAGTTCAATATTGAAACACTGAACTTTTAAAAATATAAACTCTATTTACTATCGATTACCAACTCGGTGTTAATCTCGGGTCCCAAGAGGAGCACAGCAGAGGTCTTACACATCGCGTGTAGCACGTCGCGGGAATTATTAATGTGCGCCAAACATAGCCAACACCTGGATCCGCCTGGACTTGCTGGCTAATGTAGAGGAATGACCGCCATGGACTGAACTGTTCAAGGACTCGGATTTTGGATTGAATTGTTAATTTTGTAGGTTTGGTTTAAAATTATAAATACCGAGTCGCAAACGAAAAAGTACTTAATTAAAGTACGTAATTTTTGTCATAAATACGACGCTCACGACGTTTGAACAACTGCTAAAATGAAAAGAAAAAAAAATTGTTCCTGATAGTATCCTATTAAGTTTTCTTTAGAAATATTACTTATAATTTTGCTCAGAGAATTTGAATGTACATAATTTGAGTTCTTCCATCGTGGGTGTAGGTGCCTACTTGTACACACATCCTCCCGCGTTTATACAAAAATAGATATGATATTACTAAGTTAATTACTCATTATCTCAATTAAGAAGACGATGGATCCCTAAAAATAACCGACTTTTGGAGTTAAGTTGCCAAACGATATGGAAATCCGATGGCAAGATGGCAATCAACTAAATTATGGTAAGCCGAGAATAGCCGTATTTTAATGATTTTCTCCTGCAGTGTTGCATTAAATATTATAATTTAAACGCAAATGCGTAGGCTGAGACTTCTTAATTGATTGTTTTAGGAGACTCGTTAATTGGACTTTTGACCTTTCGCTTTACAAAGTGAATTTTAAGAGGTACTGAATTTAGCTACCCCGTTTTTATTTTCCAATGATTCAGACCATTAAGCTTGATAAGTGAAACTAAAAGTCGCACTTATATAGACCGGCTTTTTGTACTATTAGAATGCGTGGTTAGAGATGTGGGTTAATTATCTGTAGGCTTTTTGGTACATTCGGTATTGGAACACCATATGCGTTAGATATAATTTATGTATGAGTGACCAAAATGCACGAATAGTCATCATATCGTATAGGATAAAACTCATTTCAAATAACTTAGGTAAACTATTAAATCAGCTATCAAAGAAACCGCAAAGCAAAAATGAAAAAAAGGCCCATCGACTTTAAACAAATTAATTAAATACTTAATGAGACAATTTTCAAAGAAGCCTGCAGCAATACGCAATAAATCGCAGCGGTTCGCTGCGGACCGCAGCGTGCGCGCTGCGTTAATTAATTTCACCACGAGACAACAGCATGCCCCATATTTTTAATTAATATGTCTCTATATTGTTTTAGCAAGTTTTCAGGGCGCTTGTTGCCGATATTTACTGTTTTTAGTAATGGCTGGCCTATTTCCTATTTGGCGAATAAAGTACAAACTTTGTATTTTGATCGCAGTGTACCAATATCTCAGATAAAGTGCAACAAAATGGTTAGTTCAAAAAGTTTAGGTACTATGGTATTTTATACATTTGCCAAACCATAACCATCATTCCAGTTTTCCCCTTTGGGCAAGGCAGAGAGGTATAAGGAAAAAAACACATTTTACAAGAAGTTATGTTTGAGTCCCATGGAAGAGTGAGTAAACCTTAAAAAACCTTTTACTATTCGTCATCCGACGGTGAGGATATGGTGAGGAAAAAACTCCTATGCAACATACTCGAACTCAAAAAACTATACTTACTTACAATGTGTATACCTATAACTATATTATACATGTACATCTTCACAGAACAACCCATCAAATTGTTAGACAAGTAGGCTTTCAAAATTGAAAGGCAGTTTCGCAACAACCTGTCTATCGATGATGGCGTATAAACCTACATCACACGGACGCCTGAGGCTACTCAATAAAACATACCCAGAAGGAGGCCAACAGATAAAATAGCTTAGCAATTATCAACAAACAAACAAACAACAACAATCAGAAAAACAATAGCCGACTTCGCTCTCAAACTACAAACAAAACATCGAGTACAGTTGCACTTCAATCTCGGCAAATTAATATTCTCGTTTCGGAGCGTTTTCTGAAATTACCCTCTCCGGGCATCAAATAGAGAACAACTATTTAATTATATGACCCTTAGACTGTTTCCGTTCGGCTGGCTCTTTTGAATCCAACTTGAAATACGTGGAAGTGTTGCTAGAACCTTCGCGAACAATTGGATTGTTTTTTGCTAGACATTTATAGCTTCGGTTATGTAGTGCAGTGTCTGGACGTAAATACTTTCATTCTGTACGTTTCGGTTGGTTTACAGGAAATTGTTTTAACTTAGACCACTTGATTGCTTTGTTGGGGAGATTTTATGTTTTTGATGTGCCGTTGTGAATTTGGAACGAAAAAGATTGTTGCAAACAAAAGTTCAGCTAAGTGGTTTTTATAGTTTGCGTTGCCAACCGTCGTAAATTGATTTAGACCAAAAAGAATGTAACCCAATTAATCGTGTCTCGATTTATTTTTCTTTTGTGAAAAACAAATGTTAGCTTTTCACTATATTTGATTCTTCAGCTATCAGTTATATTAAGTATTTTTTTCAGCTGAGGCCACATTAATTTTGCGAGGATTACCTACTACGCCTGAATTTAAAGTTACACTAAAGATTTATATAAAACTTTGTAGAAGTAGACTAAAATAGAATTACTTTAGATAAAGCGGTGAAAAGTCTCCTTGCCATCCTCATTTAGTCCCATAATGATCTTTAAGTTTTTATGAAAAACAGTTAACTTTGGGATAGAATATGACGAGACTGAAAAGACAACATGCTTTTATATAATACTTGCATCCATCATTACTCATATTAAAAAATCTATGTTCTTCTCGGCGAACTATATCCAGCTTCAAAATACTCCTTCCTAATATTTGGGCTTTAACATAATTTATATGATGGCACGATTTCCATCTGGCTAGCTTTATGACAGTCGAAAATTGCCCGTTCAAAATGCACCAGCGTATAGAATTTATCGGAAAGCAGGGTCTAACGACCGGCCCGGAGTGCGTTAAAAAGAGAAATGTTTTTATTAAGTCCACGAGAAATTCATTGCGCTCTATCCCGACCTCGGGATGCAACTGAGAATTTTCTACAGGAAAATTCAATTTCAGCACTGACCTGCAGGGAACTGATATCATGATCGGAAGATAAACTTAGCCTTAGGAAAAGGTGGGACAAAAACTTTTACTTACTTTTCACTTCGCACCAGTCTGATATTGTAAACAGGTATTCGTTGGTAATAATGTCTTCCTGTATCGAAAAAAAAAACATCAGTAATAACACACTCATTTAAATTCAAACCTACTTTTCCGAGAATTTTAATCACAAAACAAAAAATGTTACCACAGCAACCGTACAAAAATGCTTGAATGTTTAATGAGCCCTCCCAATTGTTGTGTAAACAATTTTTAAAGGTCGTGTTACAAACGGAGGGTGCTACCCAGCACCCTGCCTTCTGAGGGATGAAGCTCCATGGTTTATGTAAGCACGTGAACCGTACAATCCTTTTATAACGGAAACGCCGGCCATGGCCGATCCGTATTCAAATAAAATCATTTGTTCTGCAAACAGGCTGCAAAGCGCACCCCTTTTTGGTGCTTTTTTATATTCACACGTGTTAATGTATGCATAAATGGACAGCACTGGATTATGTGTGAAGGAATGTGGATTTTGATGTTATGGTTGTCTGAATTCTTTCTATTAGGAAAACCTTAAGCTGTTCAATGTGAAAGTGTTTAAACTAGTCATTCCGAACTCTCGATATAGAACGTCAAACTTAAAATATAATGAGAGCATGAAATTGTTAAAATATCTATAGTATTTTATAAAGGTGAAGAGTTCTTTAGTTTGCTTGAACGAGTTTATTTCAGGAACTACCTAATCCGGTTTGTAAAATTATTTTATTGTTATATAGCCTATTCATCAAAGAAGGTCATTTTTTTCAGTGGAGTAGTTACGCAATAATAATGAAACTAGTACATAATAAAGTCCCTGTATTCAAATCTTTATTTGCGTTCCATATGAAGTACAGATGGTATTTTTATAAAGTTTAAACAATATATTAGAAATAATATGGACCCGGTAGGGCACAGCATAAAGAGGTAGGAGAGGTTTGCAGTACTTATCATTATTACCTATTCAAGAAGTCAATAAGTGCAAAAAGTAAAGCTCCTTAATTTTTTCATACCTTCAGTGACTTACTTTAACCCTTAAGGCATTCCATAGATCTAGTTAGTGTGCAGTATAAGCCCGTTCTATCTAACCTTGTGGGGTGAGCAGAGAGCCAGGTATCAAACGCAAGGCTCGGAAGCTCATTGCACTCCACTACCGGTGGATAATCACGTCCGATGCCGTTTGAGTGACGCCACTGTGCCGATATTCTTCTTTGAATTGCTGCTTTTATATGATAACTGCCAGTTTCTATTAGTGGTTATCTTTTTGAAAATTCAGTTCGTATTTCGACGACTAAGAAATTATTCCGTCTTTGAGATTAACCAATATTCGTATTCTCGTGTACACGTATTCTCTTTTCTCATATACACTAATACAAGTCGTCTAAGTTTTTTCTTACTACACTTTTTTGAAAAACTTAACCGTAAAATCAAACTCACAAAGTTAAATGTGTTATAAAGATTCACAATACTTAGTATAATTACTTAAAATACGTTAAAAATACAATTGAAATAATATATGTAGGATGACATATTTCACAGTATGCACATAATATGTAGTAATGTTTACTGGCAAAAAGACAATGGTTCATCAAAATAACATTTTAGTATTTTGTACGTTTTTACATTATTATTATCCGCCGCTTTATTATTTGGCTAGTCAAAAAGAAAAACAATGGACATTGTGTTGACATATTGTAATTCAAATTATTTCGTTTGGGATCATGTTACTTATAATGTAAACAATACTTATACGTGTGTAATTTTACCTAATCACGCATCAAACATATTTTCAGAGTCTGTTTAGTTTGTATCAAAAGGAACGTTACAAAAAGTCAAATTATTTTTCAATAATCTCCAATAGATTCAAATTAGAGTTTTTATTAAACTTTTGATTATCTCACACGTAGAAACTACATACTTATAGCTATACCAGATAGTACATCTTAACTGACAACTTTTATTGAATTTTTTCAGCATTAAAAACGTTTATTCACGAATACTTTAATATATTTTAAACGGACTTAAATATAAAATTTGGACTCAATTTAAAAATAGAAGTTATCTAAATCAAGATAGGGAGAATTCTCGTAGAATTTCTTAAATCATTATTATCCATAGCGAAGGTGGATAAAACCAATATTTTGCCTAAAATTCGTATTAAACACACCTGTTCACAAAATTTGTGACTCGAACACCCATCCCTTATAGGTACGATTTTGTCTAGAAATGCTCCTAAACTTTGCATATTTATGACTTAACCCTCAAAAGGCCACGAGGGTCTATGTGAACGGACAATTTATCTTTATGTTTATACTCGAGTCATGCTCACAACAAGAGGTGAGGCTTATGGTGAGTAATGGCTTCCAGATTTACTCCGCGTTCAAATATATTTGTTAACACTGGAAATTAAAGTCTACATTTATAAAGCCTGGCACTAGTTTATGGGCGCGCGGCTCGGAGATATTGTATTAGTTTTCAGACGACGTAAAATTGGATCATACGGACAAATCCGGGTGTATCATACAGCCGGTGTAGTTGTATTTCTAAATTTAATGCCTTTTTGTTTGTTACCTGTCTCATTTGCTATTTGATTTTTCAAGCTGCAATTTTTTACATTTATTTGCTAAATATGCTTTTTACACATTTAAAAATATGGGCTGGTGTTTTCTTAGTAACATGTCTAGTTTTATATCTACTATATGTACTAGATGATACTAGATGTTTAAAATAAGCAAATACTCCTAAATTAGCACATTAACTGTTAATTAAATTAGTTTCCAAATGGCTATCTATTATTCATAAATAATAACAATTAGACAAATGAAAACATTACTCGGAACATTGAATATTAAACATTCTGTGCTCTATTCAAATCCCATTGCTATTCAATGGAATTGAAAATTGTATAAAATTATGAAATGGGAAAAAACTCCGGTCTGAGGCTGCACCTAACGCAATTCAAAAGGAATAAATTAAACGCTTTTAAATTATTACATAGCTTTCTGTCTGATAATTTATCTTTTTCTGTTCTGAGGCATGTGGCCGGGGTAGTACCGGGGGTAGTGAGTACCCCGGGCATACATTAACATATTTAAGGCGGCGCTGGAGGGTTGATCGTAACACGTTACTAGCGAACTTTACTTTCATTGCGGTAATTAATTTGTGAATCCTTCAGCGCGGTTCGCGCTGCCGGGAATGAGTTATACTCGTAATTATTTGTTTTGTTGTTTATTTCCATGCATGGAAATGTATTGAAGTGTTAATTTTAGGAGTGTCCCTGGAAGTAAGGTTCAAATGGAACAGGGAAATGGACAGTGGACATACTTCGAGGGACACCCTGTACTTACATGTTATTTTTTATGCCTGTGTTACAAAAAACTTTCCCTAGAAGGTCACAGTAGACAGATATGCAAGGGTAAAGTTTGTATAGGTAGGTTTATTATCGACAGTACAACAAAATGGAGGACACAATGTTTTCTTTGTTTCACAAATACAATGTGATTTACAAACAAATACCATTCTATAATATTTAATGATTAATTTGAACAATGTAAAAAGGACAACGCATTAAAATCAGTAAATATTGAAGCGATGTACTCCAATTTTGATAAAATCAATTGTTATTTGCAAAATAAAGCACGATGTTCATCAAAATATTGCTGTGTGTTGACGTAATTATTTTATTTATGTTAAGTATTGTTACATCTAGCTTGCATATTGATAATTATATTGGAATTTCATTTTGAACATTTATGGTATGTGATCTGATTTCTGACTAAGCCTAGATTGTCGGTAAAGAAGATGTTACTGTTAATCTTCATTTTGTACAAATTATACAAATAATTGGAGGGCTAGGTATATCCAATTTTATGAAAGCATTGTTGCCATTTTCGCCAAATTTTCGTTTCCAAAAGCTTAAATATACCACCTAGCTCCAAGTTTGACTACAGCCTAGCACAATAATGGAACACTATTCCCCGAAACCATTTCCAAAAGCGATGACGTCACTAAAAATCCTAGCATTGAGTGAAGTTAACACACATTGTGTATTTAGTCAGTTTCGCCTAAATCAACACTGTTAACAAAATTTAACGCGCGTATGAATCTTGAATTAATTATATTAGATTGTTCGACGTAACGTTATGATTGCTTATACTCTTGTTACAAAGGGCTGCGAGGTTAACAAGTTCATTCATTGACCTATTTAATCTGCTGCCTTTTTGCTAGACGAGATGAATTTTTAACTGCGTTATGTACTTGCATAAAACTTATAGTGTAAACTAAATTATTGTTATGTAACGTTGTAGCTTTAGGCTGGTGAATTATCTATGAATTGGTACAATTCATAGTATGTGTTGTCTACTTGAAGAAGTTTTTCTGATAAGTTACCAGACATTTTGCTGACTGGGTTGAAGCGTATGGATATAAGAAAGACGCAAAAGGGTGCAAAGCCTCACTCACTCTTCAGCTTTAGTAATCCAAAAATGAACCCTTACACAAGCCACGAACCTAATCTAAAGCTATCATAATAATTAACTGAAAAAAGCCCGACGTTACCCGTCCGTTGACAATGGCAGACGTCGGTTAAGGCCGTGATTGGACAGGGCGACATTTTTGTCGGATCAGCGCGCGCCCGGCCCGACAAATGTAGTGGAAAGATAAAGGCGGCGGCACACGACTGCCTTCAGCGACCCCACTACGTTATTACGTCGCATTATGTTATGACGCGAGGACCGTACGTTTAAACTCGCCCTTATCTCCGCGTATTGATGTATGGCTCGAGGTTTTATGGGGGCCCTGACAATGCCACCATGACACAGGTGCAGATTGAATCTAATTTAGCAGCCGTCTGCCCTATATCGGCTGCTCCGGCTATGGAAATTGGTTCAAGGTCGGAGTGGGTCAAACGAACGATCTTTTAAAGGTAAATAATTAATTAAAATGGAAGAGACCCTCAGAGAGAATTTGTTTACAAAAACATAACTTGAAAATAAAAATAAAATTTGAACACGGTTTCAAGGTATTACTTTGCCTATTTACAAACAACATTGTTTAGTCCATATCTAAAGTTAATTTTTATTACCCATCATGTACAAAGGTACGATATTTATTGAAGTGGCTAATATGGCTAGTCATTACTTTGACTATGTACCTATGGAGAGCCTAAACACAGAAAGAATCACGGCGTTAGAGTATGAATAAAACAAGCTTAAGATAAACACACGTCATACGTCAGTTACAGTAAACAAATTAACTTTGAATGACTGTTGTCTGATGGGATTGAATTAATAATTTGGAAAATTTCATTTATTGGAATACTTTTGACAGCGTAATTGACTAAAGTTTAAGTTATGTTTCATTTGTAAATAGCAGAAGTTAACCACCAGAACCAGTCTTACACAGGGAGTGTCAGGGCAACTGCGTTGAAGAGGCCAGATAGGCAGTCGTTCCTAGTAAAACTGGCAGCTGTCAGCTGCATCCTGTTCGACTGAAAGCCAACATAGGGAGTAAAAGGGCAGCCAGATGATGAGGTGGCAAAACTTAGTGTATAAGTTGTCACATTCATACGTAACTGCAGTACATTCCAAGTTGGACCGTTCATATTGAATAGTGCATATTTGATTCCGTAATGCACATCTTTACGAGGTACCTCGCATGCGAATTGCGGCCGCCATTGAATTCCAAACTATCGTGTGTTGTGGACCAGAGACTTTGTGCCTTTAGTTCAGCTCCTGTTTATATGTGACGTGAAAAGGACTTGGTTTCTTCCAAACATTGTGCGGCGAAAATGTAGAGAAATAGAAGCTGATTCTTGTTCCATCTAATCCGTGCAATAATTAATGTATTAAAACGCTTTTAATTGACATTTATAATGTGTAATTTCAAGTAATTTATTCGTAATGTAAGCTATTGCCATGGCTATTGCGAATGTTCATCTCAAAAATCGTAAATCATTCATTATTTGTTACATATATAAACAAGGTGATCTGCAAAGATTTTTGCCAAATGCTACCTAAATTATGATCAAGCTCCAGCATTTGCAACACGAGAAAAGCTATCAAAATATCGCAGCAAATATCACTAAAAAGCAACAACCATTTAATTTGAACGCGAATTAAAAATGAGTAAAACAAGAGAGCAGAGGAACAAACGCTATGAGAAATAAAACAAAATAAGTGCATATGTGCGCGCAGCGTTACTTCTCGGGGTCCGGTGTCAACGGGGCGCGATTCTGCAACTTTATGCACATATACAATGTTTTATTCAAACGTTGCTTTGTTAGCAAAAGTCGACAATTTTGTATGTTTCTATTGGCATCGATATGACTGAGGTAAACTGATAAAAGACTGTTGAAAGTTATCTTTTTCTGTTTTGTCTTTATTAATTAATTATTTTTTTATCGTCAGCTTTATTATGAGTGAGTTTGGTAAGATAATTGGACTAATGAGAGTAATTTATTTGTGAATTTGTTTGAATATGTAAATTATTAAATAAAGTAAACATAACCAACGACGAAACCTATTTGAAATAAACCACACTTTTAGCCTCCAATTAAGAGTTAATTACAAAATATATGTGTAAATAATGTAGTTATTTTAGTTTGTACTCAAATAGAAGCTATTATTATTAATTTAATAGATGTATTATCTTAATACCTTATTATCGTGAAATAGCTATAAATTAACAAAACATAATTATCTACTTTATTTTAGTCATTTTGACCATATATAAAAAGTCGAATGCCTTTTAAATCCGTACTGAAGTTAATTAATTCGCAAATATTTATGAATTAAATTATAACAAATAATAAAGTTCACAGTTTGTTGAACTAAAGTACAGAAGGTCAATATAAAAGTACAAAACCCACACGATTCTTCAAAGTCGTAAACGAAAATAATAAAAATTACAATAAACCGCACATTTCTAGACATGAGAATTTATTTATCTAGTCTCGCTGTATTTTTGTGTGTAACAAAAACAAGATAAAAAATTGCCAAAAATCTCCAATAATATTTCAGAGAGATTAATAAAAAAATCTCAAAACGCATATTTTTATTGCGGCCCACAATATGAACGACAGCTACATTCTAACAAGTACAGAATGGCCCCTGCCGGGCCACGTTTTTGCGCGGGGACATTTATTGTTGTAATGGGGCCCACTCATATTTCTCCTCTTTGTTAGTTTTTACTTATTACCTCGTCGCAGTCCCCGTATGAATAATTCCCAGCGAATGTACCGGCGTGATCATTTCAGATTAAATTTTCATTTCGCATTTGGCTTTGGGTCGGTCGCAAGGAGCCGTAAGCTTGCAATATTCATAATATGAGTTCAGATCTGCATTCATAGTTGCGTCGGCGATGTCGCATATTGAAGTATATTAAAGCTGGAATGGATTGGATGGTTCACTTTGTTGCGTAGTTTTGCGGTTTGGATTTTTGTGGCACTATTTTTAGGAGTGAATGGTTGGTTGTTATTAAATTTTGAAAATGAATTTTTGGTTTGTGGACTATACTGTATGTTCATTTGCAAGTAGAATATGAGACAAAAATGTTCCTCACAGATCATCCATTTTGAAAGTTTTTACTAAAATGTCTGTCTATATAAGACAATGTATCTTGAAAAATGAACAATATTTTGAAATCCGTTAAACCGGTTTGTGGCCAGAAAGCCCGACACTAACTCCAAGCGATCCCGTGATACATAACCTGCAGGTAAATATTAAAGCGGCCACTACAAAAAGCGATGGCGATATAAAGAGGTTCAGAAAACGCAGGTTTTTGCCCAAACGTTTATAATACACGGCGCTAAAAGCATAATATTCACAAAAACCCGTTGCCTAGTCGCTACGTTATAACCGTATAACAGGCTGGATAGGAAAAAGTGTAAAATAAAGCCCCGAGGCACACCGGCCGCCGACGTATCCGCATGAATATTTTACACAAAGTTTGCTTCAATATTTCGTATCTGTTTTGTTAGTCTGTTAAATAGGTTATTTTGTACATCACGCAAATAGTGATGTTTATACGACCAGAAAATATTATGAAAGATAATATTTGAAACTGAAGTTAGTTCTCAAACTGTTTTTGAACATGTTTGTTAAGGGACTGAAGTGGAAATACTTTCGTATCAGTAAGTTCAGAACTGAAAATAAAATCAATTGATCAGCTCTCAAACTTTTACACTGGAATCAGATGAATCATATCGATTTCTGAATGCAAAACTTTGCCGGTTAACTATCGAGACTTGAAGTTTCTCATAGATTAAAAGTACGTGAGGTAGCAAGGGGTGAATATCCGAGGCCTGGTGTGCTCAGGGGATGAAAGAGGGTGAAGGAGGTGCCGTTGTGTGCCCTAATTACCGCCCATTTATAACGGCCGCGGTCCGAGCGATTTTTATATTTTTTGCAGCCACACCACCTACGCGTTATATTTTAAGAGAAAAACTTCCAGCTAAATGTTACTCGGTGTGCAACGGAGTTAAGTAGAATTTTAATTGTTGTGTTATCCAGGTGTTCTAAAGATTACACGTCCTATATAGTATGCTAGCTCCTCTTTATAATTAAGTTGCTCTGTAACTTTTGGGTTTTGGTGTAAAACTTGAAACTGTATTTCGAAACAAAGAATAAGCAGAGCAGGTGTGACTGTTCTAATGAACGTACATAGATGGATTTGCTTAAATGGAGATTATATCTCAGGAGCTTACCCTAATACCTCAAAATGTAGTGAAGTTCGAAGCTAAACTAAACCTGAAGCTAAGATCAAATTGTTTGTCGTTTGTTGAGCGCTCTCGATATAACGAAGCGCTTCTACCAGCAGCTCGAATGCTTCTATAACAATGCTCCAGCTCGCAGCGGCCATTAAACCGACTCCATGCCAGGGATATGTTCATTGTACTCCACCTACGACCTTTATTTATTATTCAGGCTTGATGCAAGGTCTAGTTACAGCCGTAGATAGTTGACCATGACTTACCGTTTCATTTTTTTCTTAAGTTGAAAAGAAGTTGGTATATCGATGCGGTCAGGTTTAGACCGTAGAGTAGCCCTTACGAAGTCAATGAAGTGACCTCCTTTCGAGTGTTAAATTTTCATATTCCTAACATAATCCACAGCACACCAAATGGGACTTATGTCAATAATATTTAAGCAAACACCACCCTAAACTTTTATAACAAGATTAAACACAAAGTTCGCGATTAAGATAAAGAATAAAGGGACATATTTAAACACTGACTCAACAGTTCTCAAGCCGAATTAGCGTACAAATATTAATTAACTATACTCTTAGTATAATCCTGAGGACTCGAAAGCCGGAGTTTTGGTGGAGATAAAGATACAGTGGCCATGATGGCAGCTATGAGTCGGTTATCTCGACGCGCCCGCTGCAGATTATTTAGACATTTATTTATGTTTTGAGACGGTTTTCAGCAACAGACGTCGATTATGTGGCGTGCAGATGTGGGAGACTTAATTTGGGTGTTTAGTTTTATGCCACGTTGTGTGTTGGAGGATTAAAAGAAATTAGACTTTTCTTCTTCTAATGCGCCAGATTAGTAATCAGTTTTTGGGAACATGTCTTATTTTAACAAAACAAAATGAATTCATCATCATCACATCATCCATGCAGTTATCCAGAATTTAATCAGAAATCAATAATTATGAAATGCTATAGGTATATGATTATTATGATCGTTCGACTGAAGGAAAGCTATACTTTCCAAAGGCGCGAGCATTGTAACCACGCTTGCTCAAGGCAGTTTGCCGATTCCAGATTCATGTTATTTTTGTTATTAGTCCGACTTTCCTCAAGATCTTTTCCGTGACTGGTAGGACTCCATGGTTTAATTTAAAAATTAAAGAATGATGTTTAAATCGGCTTTGCTTTGGTTTAAAGTGTACCTTCGTTAACAATATTTGTTGTGTTCATTTTATTGGACAATATTATTTCTTTTGAGTATTAAATATACCATAATACTGTCTTTCGATACCTATGGCAACAATATGATAATGAAACTTAGTCGTTTTTGTAAACCTTACGCGTTGAAGGTATCTTATAGAACAAAATACATGAATAAAATTATCAAATAGAGACGTTGGAAGTACTTAATTAGTTTTTGTCGCAAAATAAGAACATTATTCTCCTAGGCACCTTATCTGAAAAACTAATTAACTATTCTAGTTTTTTCAATAGCATAAAAAGACCTGCTACTGCAAAGAAACTATAGTAAGAAGAAACTATTAACGATGATTAAAAGTTCACGTAAAAAAAGGCGGTTCTTTTTTCAATGGCGGCAAGTACGTACTCTTCTTGCCATTTTTCATAAATATTTTAGCAGTGGAACTTATTATTTTAACATTTAAAACTCCCATACATTTAATATTGCGGTTAACGCTGTAATAATTCTGCTTTAGGATCCAATAAAATAAGTACTTGGCAGGTCTTATCAACAAAACACAATTAGGGGCAATACCGCCCCAAACATTTTCAAAAAGTAAGTTCCCACGAAAATGAAAGGCAATCTTTTAAAGGCCAGTAAACGAGAGAGGCGGAAAAATGCATTTTTACTACCCCGATATAAACTGTGGCGGCTTGTTTACGGGGCTCTTAAAAGGGCAGATGTCAGCTTTAAAACCATTAGTGAGATAAATTATAGCTACCTCCCGTCCCGCACCCCGCACCGCTCTCTAATCCCCGGATAAAGATTTTATTTTTGGTGTAAAATGAAGAGACATCTTTTGGGCTCTGGTGTAAGGTATAAGCGGCAGCGGTTGTAAAAATAATGATTAATTGAATTATTATTTAATACTTTGAATTCTATCTATATTATTTGAGAACTTAGTGTCAGTGGACGAGATCAACGACGGACTAGTGGAAACTGTCCGCACGGTAGGGTCTAAGTTTTTTAGACCCTGCCGTAAAAATAGACCTCAAAAACTAACCGAGCAAACCTTAAACCTCATGGCTGAACGACGCTTGCTACAGTTGCAGTCTTCCCATGATGCGAAGTCATATAGGCAGCTCAATAGACGAATATCCAAGTCCTTGCGACACGATCTGCGTCTCTTTAATACAAATCGTGTTAAAGAGACCATACAGCGAAACCAAGGCTCCAAAGTGTTCGCAAAGGACAAGTCTATTGGGCAAAGCCAGATGACTAAGCTGAAACGGGAGGATGGCAGCATAGCGTCGACCAAGGCAGAGGTTTTAGGCGAGATCGAGAGGTTCTATGGACAGTTATACACTTCGGTCGCAAAGTCCGTTGACAGCTTGGCAGGAGATCCAAGAGCCAAGCTGTCCCGACATTATACCGAAGATATCCCGGACATCAGTCTGTACGAGATTAGGATGGCCCTGAAGCAGCTTAAGAACAACAAGGCGCCGGGTGAGGACGGAATCACTTCAGAGCTTCTGAGAGCGGGTGGAACACCGGTACTTAAAGTCCTCCAGAAGCTCTTTAACTCTGTCCTGTCCGAGGGCAAAACGCCTGAAGCATGGAGCAGGGGTGTGGTGGTGTTGTTCTTCAAAAAAGGTGACAACAGCCTATTGAAGAACTACAGACCCATCACACTTCTGAGCCATGTTTATAAGCTGTTTTCAAGGGTTATCACGAACCGTCTCGAGCACAGGCTTGATGACTTCCAGCCTCCCGAACAAGCCGGTTTCCGAAGAGGCTTTAGTACCATAGACCACATCCATACGCTGCGGCAAGTTATACAGAAGACCGAGGAGTATAACTTGCCATTATGCTTAGCGTTTGTGGACTATGAGAAAGCCTTCGATTCGGTGGAAACATGGGCGGTACTTGAGTCACTCCAACGATGCCATATTGACTATCGGTACATCGAGGTGTTGAAGTGTTTGTATTATAACGCCACCATGTCGGTCCGAGTACAGGAGCATAGCACGAAGCCGATTCCATTGAGAAGAGGCGTAAGACAGGGGGACGTAATCTCCCCGAAACTGTTTACCGCCGCAATGGAAGACGCCTTCAAGCTCCTGGAATGGCAAGGACTTGGCATCAACATCAACGGCGAATACATCACTCACCTTCGGTTTGCCGACGACATCGTAGTCATGGCAAAGTCGATGGAGGAACTCAGTATGATGCTCGAGGGCCTCGACCGAGTTTCACAACGGTGGGCCTGAAAATGAACATGGACAAGACGAAAATTATGTCAAATGTCCATGTTCAGCCCACCAGTCTCTGTTGGAAGCTCGGTACTCGAAGTTGTTGACTCATATATCTACCTAGGACAAGTAGTCCAATTAGGTAGGTCCAACTTCGAGAAAGAGGTCAACCGCCGAATCCAACTCGGCTGGGCAGCGTTCGGGAAACTACGCAATGTCTTTTCGTCCGACATACCTCAGTGCCTCAAGACGAAAGTCTTTAACCAATGTGTGTTACCAGTGATGACTTACGGCACCGAAACGTGGTCTCTCACTATCGGCCTCATCTCAAAGCTCAAAGTCGCTCAACGAGCTATGGAGAGGGCTATGCTCGGTGTTTCTCTACGTGATCGAATCCGAAACGAGGAGATCCGTAGACGAACCAAAGTGACCGATATAGCCCACCGGATTAGCAAGTTGAAGTGGCAATGGGCAGGCCATATTGCTCGCAGAGCAGATGGCAGATGGGGCCGAAAAGTGCTGGAGTGGAGACCACGGACTAGCAAGCGCAGCGTAGGACGTCCACCAACGAGGTGGACAGACGACCTTATAAAGGTCGCCGGAAGACGCTGGATGCAGGTCGCTTCCAACAGGTATCTGTGGAGATCAAAGGGGGAGGCCTATATTCAGCAGTGGACGTCCTATGGCTGAGATGATGATGATGACTTTGAATTCTTAATAGGAACTGTTGCAACTTAATTGACATCGATTAGTAACCACAGAGCCATATGGCATCAATTGTGTTCAGATTCATTGAATCACATGCGAATTTAGTAAGTGCTTTTTATGGCTTTTACTCCACTGTGTAATATTTTAGCTGTTTGTTGGAACTGTAGAGTCTAATTGAGATACTTTTAAAAAGTCGTAATGCCTCATCCAAGATTTTTTATTTTTCTGAATTATGAAAGGTTAAAATCGCAGTATCTCATACCTTGCATCACATACAAGGTCTTGTAAGAGCTTACAGCGAGCCTTGTCTCGTATCAATATGATTTAGCCCACGAGCTCGCCCGCCCTAATTACAAACCTTTGTTTTTACTATTACATTCCCCTTCATTCTAGGATTTGTTGGGATTCCTTTAGCCCTTATTCCGAGCTGAGTAATCTTGTCAACATTAATTATAAAACATGGACAGCCTTTGCGAGATATTAATTGCTATAAGTAATTTAATTACAAAATATGAAGTCTGTGTATTCGAAGATTTTATGAAATTGTGCGGATATTTCCCGAAACCGATCCAAAGCCATACTGGATTAAATACTTGAAAGAAGAGAATATTAAGAGATATTTATTGATAAATCATGATAAAATCGCAGATGATGATGATTGTAGTAAATTAATACATTCTTAAACTTAAGTAGTTAATTAAATTAACATCATAACTCTAAGAAGAAGTTATCTTGAACAAAGCATACTGGGAAGGCAGTTCTTCTAGAACAATGTAAGTTGCTGAGTGCATCTGTGGCGCCTAACAACGGCTCTATAAAACATGGTTAGTAAGACAGACTGAAGTGCTTAATGCGCAGATTATGCTAATAATATTATTTTATGTTTCATAGTTGAAGCTCTTCGTCTACCTACAAACAGTAAAAAGATAGTCCGCAGAACCATTCTTGAATTTTGTAAGAAACGCTGTAAAAATACACGGTTGGACTAAGGAGACCCGGAGTATCGAATCGAATCGATTTCATGATTCCAAGTTTCAGTTGATCATGAATTAAATCTGTACCGCAATTGCACATAAGTGCTATAAGATAATATGTTATAACAGATACATGTTAGAATTGGATTTATTATTTATTCATTGCTAACTTTGTGTTGTTAACATTCACATCCTTTTTACATACGATAAGGTGTCAAAGCTGTGTCCGCCTCTAATGTGGACGGCTCAACGTGACCACGACCGCTCTGCCAAGAGCGAATCGACAGAGAAGAAGAAGAAGAAGAAGGTGTCAAAACTTTTGTAGGTCAACTATTAGACAAAACTTAACCTTCTGCATTTAACTATACAGTTGAAACCTTAGCCGTTTGCCTTAACGACGCGTTTTTTAACTTAATGGCGTTATTAAATTAAATAAATGTGTCGTTTATGAAAGTTTTTCACGAGTATTGCGTGGCTGTGATACTTGCTCGCATCTGTCATTATGTCTCCGCTTGTTTCGCGAGCTTATGTGAAAATTGGAAGCATTCATTATCTTCATACTAGCTTTTGTCTGTGGTTTTTGCTCCTGTAGATTAGAGTTTTTGTGTTCTTATATAAAGTCGTCTTTGTTAGTTTTTCTTTCGTGTAACATACATATACATACGCGTCGCTGCTCTTACGCCAAAACTCACCCATGTTCCATCTAGACCCCTTCTTGTTCCAGGCCCTCGGTTAGTCTTCGAACAATGCTGCCGCTTAAGCAGGCTCACGGGGGCCTATAATCGCCATGAAGAAAATGGATTCAAAAATCAAGGTACTCTGTTCTACTTTATAACTTTACTAATCTTAAGAACAGTTTTCGTTTAATTTAAATATAGTAACCCGGCTAAAATATTCAAACAGCAACAAAAGCGAAGCAACTAACACAGTTTCCGAAATTGCTTTATCTCGTAATTCTAAATTGGAAATCTCGAAATTAAAACGTTCGTAAAGAAGAGTCGAATTCAGCAGTAGAATCACTTGACACTAAATCACTGTTGTTGCCAGGAAATTAACGTCAGCCCAAAGAAATTGCCGCTTGTTTTAAATTCAACGCGCGGCCGTGATGCGGGATCCAAAAGGGGCGGAGCCGGCTTTACAGACATTACTAAGATAAATTACGAGTGCTGTGAATTTCTTCGTCGTCCGGACTTTCAGTAATCCCCTTAAGGTAAGAAAAATACAAAACGTTTGTTGAGTTGTGATGCCGGCTAAGTAACTGCTTTTAGGGGATAACCCTTTCGGGTACACCCCGGTTTTACGTTTTATTTATGTTTTCTTGAAAAACTTCGGTTAAAAGTAGAATATTCCGACTTGAAAGCGAGCAAAGATTTTAGAATGTTTTTTTTACTTCACATATTTTTTTAGACGATATCGTTCATTAATTTAGGTAAATGTATGCAGAGTGTTTTAGTTTCTAGAGATTATGATAAAAAAAACTGATAGTATTTACCAATTGTTGTCTATTAGCACACTGTGTAACTAAATTTAGGCCGTGTAGTAATATTAAAAGTTACAGAAAAATAAAGTATCCTATACATAAATAGGTAAATATATACGGTAGGTTCGTTAATAAAACGAAACCAATACATGTTACAAGTACACAGTATTACTGTGTATCTGTTCGTTTCTAAATAAATGTAGAAAATGTCTTGTGATTGAACATGGAATGTTTTGATTGCCAATACCGAGGCATCCGAAGTTATTTAGCAGACCGTTCTGTAATTACTAAACCGAAGCCGAGGAATTAAATGTACCTCTAATATAGGTACTAAATAAAATATTCTATGTAGTCAGTCCTGTGCAAATGGACTTTGGCTTTATCTTTAACCAATTGGTGACCAATCGATTTTATAAGAGTTTTTATGGTGTTTGCAGTCAAATATGTTATTTAAAAATGGTGTCATTATTGCACCCGTTTAATAATTCTGACTTCTAGGGCTTTTGTGGCAGTCAAAGCAGTGAATTGTCTTAATAGAACTCGGTTTTATTCCAAATTAGTTAATTTTAGTATTTTAGTTCTTAGTTTTTTTTAAAAATAATTTCTCATCTTTGTATCTTTGAATATTAGTAGGTATACGGAATATCTGAGTAGGTATCTGTTTGTGCCATACAGGATTTTATACGGCTTTTTCAAGATAAAAAACTGAAGTTGGAGTTTTTACTTTGGGTCAAATACCTATCAGAAAAAAATGTACATATTAAAACCAGTCACGATTAACACAACATATAAACCCCATGATCTTCAGAATCAATACGGCAGTCGTTCCGGTAACTCGTTGAGTAATTCATTGGCGGCATTATAGTAAGCCTTATCTGAGTAAAAGTTTACGGCCTCAGGAGAGGAACGTTAATCGCGCCCCGTGAGATTATGCTCAACCGGTAACACCAGGGACGGATTGCTAAACATTAATAGGTAAATAGGTATAAATAGGATTGGTTCCGTAGCTTAAAAATTATATAAATACGCAGTACTTCTTTTTACTAATTAGTAAATATAACATGAACAATATTGACACGGAATGGTGGAAAAGTTGTAGTGTCGTTAAGAAATACCTATAGAAATACCCACCTACTAAAAATCGCTACAGTTAATTTTTACCGAACTAACTACTCTGGTTAATGTCGCAAGCTATGTCCCGGATTCGTCCCTGAAGGCAAACCAACGGCCGGCTAGGCTTGCAGTGATATTTAACTTTCCCTAATGGATTTAAAACGGAGCCGCCCACGCCTCAAGACTCAGCCGGCATCATTAGTTTTCATAAGCCCCAACACTCTGTTATTGCTTATGTTTTATTCACCAAATGAATTACTTACAACACACAGACACTATGTTTAAATTACTTTTTGTCCAGCTATGATTCCAGCTTTCCGAGAATTCAGTTAATTTAGTTTAGATTTTCGTCTTAAGATATTCACAACTTCAACAAAAGCTATTCTAAATATTTTATAGATGTAGCCACAGTGAGTATTTTCGAAATGTCTGCTATGACGTGAACTAAATTAGTTGTTAAATAAATTATATCTTGGACAAATGCTTGATTCTTGGAATTCCCAATTATATCGTCTGGCCGTCTGTTGTGACAATACAAGCAACGCCAGGTAAATGAATCTGAGTTATTTAGAATACCTTGATATGGTATTATAAGAAATATAATTTGGGACTGTATTTTTCATGAGAAGATTCATATACTTATTTTTTATCTCTAAACTAAAATGTAAAAACAAATGAGTTCTATACAAAGAACATTATTAATTCCTGTCTCGTCTTGTTTAAAATCTTACAAATGATGACGTTATTGTGTTGATGTTGTTCCGCCTTTCAAGCGGACAGAGCCGGGAGCAAAGCTAGTTATTAATGTTTACGCCTTCCTTTATAAACAAGAGTTATGAACTAGAGTATAACAAAGCAAGGCTGCGTCTTGCGGAGCTCGGATTATGTACGAAAACCTGAATTTATTAGCCCACACATTAGTGGGAGGTACTTAAAAATGCTTTCAAGACGACGTGTTTCTCAACACCCTTCCGGCAATATTACACCATATATGAATATACTGTAAATGGTGTCGAAAATAGGTAGGAATAGGTACTTATCTATTTTGGTAGGTGTATGAAGAAGGAATGGAATTTATAAACAAAAGACGGCTAAATTAATCTAATCTGCCGGACAATTTTTTCACAAAATTACACCTTTTTCGTCATTCCTTCCATTTTAAAATGAGATGTGCATAAAACGCTATGAATCAAAACGTTATCTAAAACAGTTATAAGAGCGGCGTGTAGCGAGAGATAAGGCGAGATCTCGCGCGCCCGTTGTTTGCGAATCGCGCGATTACCATACCGACTGAACTCCGGCCCTTTTAGTGCCTGCAATAAAACAATTACTGGCGACGTCTTCGGGATATAGACTAGCCGAGAGCAGAGCAAACATCACTGTTTGCTAACCTACCCTTCAGCTTACGCACGATCTGAAGTTTTAATGAGTGTGTATGTGACGTGTGGATGTGTGCATTGCTTTTAAAATTATGTCATTAAAGTCTGATTGCAGAAGGTAGAAAAAAAATATGAGACATTATAAGGAATTTGCTAGGGGGTAATTCTGAGAGAACGGGTACAAAAATATGTTGTTCGAAGCCTGGAGCAAGGAAAACAAGATTGCCTAGAAAATCTTCCATCGTCAAGCATAAAGATTCCAACAACTTGTGTTTTCGTACCAAAAATACGAGGCCCTTAAAGAAATATTAGCCTCTAGGAACACGACACAAAAACACTTAAAACGAAAGGGCAACATTACGTTTAACGAAAGCAAACATAAACACACGACCTTTTTCGTCAAAATAACAACTAAATCTCGCCCTTGACCTCCGTCGTCAAGTTCATAGGTTTGTGCCTACTGGGCCATCTGTCTCGTCTGATCTACCGCCGCCATGCTTGTTGCTATTTGCTTTCCCCGCGACGCATATTAATGGTGTCCTTATTTTCAATCCCTGGATGTAAAGCGGTTAAGTCGAATCCCGGATAAATTACTTAGCGGGCCCGGTATAACCCGGTATTACTGGGTGCCATCCGATAAGTTACTGTAGAAGGTTTAGTCTGGCGTTACTCTTGAAGAGAATCTAAAGTAATATGATAAAGCTGAAGAGTTTGTTTATTTTTTACAACGTGCAAATAGCAGGAATTGCTGGTTAAAGTTTATTTTTTGTATTTGATAGCCCATTCATGGAGATTGGTTACTCTTATTCGGGTGTATGCTGTTAGAAGTTAGTACTTATAAAACTAATGTTGAAGCATCCAGTTGATAATAATTTTACCTTGAATGATAAGCTAAATGGTAATCATAACTTGAATGTTAAACCAATATCCTAGACCAATTTTAACAGTTTTATATAATTTCCAAAAATAAACCTCAAATATCAAAAGGCACCAAGGTTTAGAGAGGACAATTTTGAATGGTACGTGACGGTCGGTACACAATAATTGTGGGACAAGCCGCCGATTCCTCTCAGGTGTGGTCGATAACTTGCACTGTATTAAAAATGTAACAACTGAGAGGCAGGCATTATGTCTTATTGGGCTATGGTGAACACTTATGTTACTCTTTGTAGGGCTGGCAACCCTGTAGAAAAGAAAATGTTTTTTTGTTGTTGTTTGGTATTCTTTATAATCAACATGCGTCCCCAGCGCGGTCAGTATGGGCGAATCTCCCAAGCTCGAGGGAGTTCTGGTCCTGCAGTGGATTTTAGACTTTGTCGATATTTTAAAACGAGAAGCGATTGATAAGCACTTTTGATTGAAAACATTCTTACTGCAGTCGTTTTTTTGGTGCGGGAACGCAGTTTTCAATTATTCTTTTAAATATTCCACCTGTGAAAGTTTAAGGAACATTAACAGATATTTTTATTCCTTGAAGTATTAGTATTGTTTTATCATCAACGAGATTTCCTTAGAAATATACAAAAGAAAATTATAATTACTATAAATTACAACAAAAGAATAACATTATTAAGCGTAAAGGTAGCAGACCGCCAGATAAATAAACTTTAATTTAAGTAAGCGTTGAAAGATCTGAAAAGTAATTAAATGAAATGCTAGGTTATTAATTTTAATTATTATGCGTAGGTGAGGAATTATTTACCTAAATTAAGACACTATTAATGAACTTTGGAAACGTTTAGGATTTTTTTTAGCTGAGATTCAGATTAACTAGTCTAGTGGTAAAACAAAATTATTAGATGGACTGTTTCTACGAACCGGAACCAAAACCAGACCTTCGGGAAATATTCCCAGTTTTGGAAATATTGACTATGCTGAAATAAATTATTATTCAAAACTATTAAACAAGAATCACCTATTTTGTTACTCTGAGCATTAAGTATAACATTATCAAGCAGAATTTTGGTCAAAATCAATATTAAAGCCTAACGCATTCATAGACCACATCGACCAATACACAATACTGTATTTGAGACCTAATATTCTCAGATACAGTAGGTCTAAACACAGACCACTATTGCCAACCCTGGTTCATGTATTAGTGTCTGCATCACAGCTCCCTTGGCAACTATTGACACATCAGGACTCGAACCTGTACCACACTTGTGGCGAATTCAATTTTGATATTATTACACGTTATACTGATGTACATACGTTTGTTTGTTCTTATTGGATTCAAGGTAATAGTTTTGGAGTTTGACTTCCATATCTTAATATACATAGTGTATGATAATCTTTATCTGAATGAAGTAATAAACTTCATTTTTCTCCATCAACTTCACAACAAAGAAGAAAATTAAAATTTAGAAAACTAAAACAGATTTCAAAAATCTAGAATCATTTATCCAGATATGAAAATGAATACCATATTTACAAAGATACAGTATAAAGCATTTCAAGTGAAAAAAATCTACCATTTTATTTTAAAACATGTCTATTGTTAAAGAGACATTTATGAACAAACTTTATGGGGAAGGCGTCTGTTACAATCAAATTAATTTAAACTCACGCGCAGCACAAATTAATTGTTCACGAGCAAGCCTCCCGCGGGATGTGGGCGAGCACAGAGATTGACTTGGGGCACTTTCCTGCATTTGTCTTGGAGAAACAACTTATATAGGTATGGTAAAATATACATAGCTAGGTAAAACATTTAAAAGGCGGTGGTCATGTTTAGAATTTAAGAGACTAAGTTTTTTTTTCGCCAGTTCTTCTTAAGTTCTTAAATTAGTAGTTAGAAAATGTCGACTCCAAAAATGAAACGAATGATGTGTAAATTAAGTTATGTAATGAAAGTAAATTATTATTACCTAGGTACTCAAAATATAACTTAGGTATACATAGATACACGTTACCATCAGTAAATTATTTAATTAATTGTTACTGTAGAAGTATCATTTAATTTTCTTTCGTTTATAATCTCTTGTTACGTTAGTTAAGAGGAAGACTTCATCTAGAAGGTACTCATAAAACTTAGCTGTCATTCGAATATTATCACCGCCATCCCCTTTAATGACTGCGAACAATCAACAGTTAAAGATAACATAAACACAGGACAGTTATTCGCGCAGTAAGTATGCGGACCGGGTCACGGTATATACTAGCGTTAAAAGTAACGATACAGTTACACCAGACGTAACTACTTCAATATCGACAACTGTTGCCAACTTTGTTTCTCTCAACCGATAGAGATGGGCAAAGTGTGCGGATATGCGGATACCAAAAGATGGCGGATAAAAATATGAACTGCGTTTGGAAAGTTTTTGAACGACCGAGTTTGGGGCTGCATACGTTTGTGAACTAGTTTTGCTTTATGTTTATTTTAAGTTCAAGTCAAATGAATGATTTCGTGGGTCGCAGTTTATGTCATTAACTTACTCATAATTTTCAAAAAAATACAATGTAACAATAACATGTAATTAAAAAAAAAAACGTTGTTAGTTTACCTGCTTGAACAAAAGGATTTCAGTCAGACCGAAGTATGATGCATCATTTAGCAACTGCGTGCCCAGTAATATTCAAATATTAACTAAAAATGTATCCGGCAAATCAAACACGCTTCGAAAAAAATCCGCATCTGTCAAGTCATAACCCTAAAATGCGAGATACGGAATTAATATCCGCACCGAATCCGAAAATGTTAGTAAACGGTAAAGATAAGCGGTACCTAGTTGTTTCAACTAATGTTTCCTTTGTTCAATAGATACTTTCTCGATAAAATACCATAATTTCAGGGGACCACGCTGAATACCAAATGGAGGTGTTTGTTTTTACGCGCGCATTCGTAGGGTTAGGGCAGTGCTCTAGTTTTCATTTAATTAAACATTGGTAGAGGGTTGATTGGTTAAGGGAAATAGTGTACTTTATTTATACACCTTCGTGAATAAAATGTACCTTGATCTAGATCCTTGCAGGCTTAAAATAAACACAGTAGGAACCACTTTTTCATTGAACTGGTAACAACTTCATCAAAAGTCGAACTCAAAATGAATTTGCTCAAACATGGCGGCCTGTCACACAGCTTTTTTTCAAGGAATACGTCGTTGATACGAGGTGTGGCCTACACCAATATGTGGGTGAACTCATAAACATCTCGATATACGCGCCGCATTCTGTTATCGCCCGGGAAAACATATTTCCCTTGAGTTGTATTAACTAGTAGGAAGGCGGTTGCTCCCCACGAGGTAGGCTTGTAGGAAGGATTATACTGAATGTCGTGTGAGGTGTGCTGGAGAAGTATTTCGAAGGTTGCAAGCGACAAAAAAACTCTGCTGGTATTCCATATGTAGGTGTGTATGTACAATAAGTACACATGTGTCTTTTTTAAATATAACAAGAGGTATTTTAGTAAGATTTCATATAGGTAGGTTAATTAACGTGGATTCGAGGTTCAATTTTTAGCTGATTAAAATAAAAAGGTGAAAGATATCCCGTATTTTAATTGAAGTCTTTCTGTTCACTACATACATGACCAAAATAAAGGCGTGTACATACAAATGTCAGATCGCAGGCCGCAGACACATAGCCGCGACATAAATACCATTATGAAATGCGGTCCTACCGCGTCGCGCCGCGTCGCCGACACGCGCGTCATTTCGCCGTGTCGCGCGGTGTGTCCTACGGTTTATCGTCTATCAGATGCAGGTGGGTTAGGCTGTGATTATATTGGCGCAATGTCTAGGTTATTCGTACTTTATTGAGTCTATTACACTATTTCTAGGTTGGAGTTATCTTAGTATTGATTGATAGGTGAATCTATAAGTATTTGACAGCCACAAGATAAGAAAGCACTGCTTTTGTTTAACGTGGAACTAAAATTGACTATAGAAACTTACATTATTTTGTGTTTACTATCTCAACATCATTCTGACTTTAAAAGCGTTTTAAAATTAATGTTACTTAAGGACAAGAAAACCAATATTTACAACAAAAGTAAATATAATCGCTGTTGTTTAAAACGACAGTACAAACAACCTGACGACCTCGAAAGTCTACAACTATTCGCCATCATTCGTACATTAGCAGACATTTATATCAGTTAATAACCGATTACGGCTCATTGCACTACTCGATACTGCGGCTTCACCCGCGCTAATCTTGATTTAACTCCAGACTTAGTTGCTGAACTTCGGGTGAAAGGAATTAGGTCTTTAAGGCCAAAGTATTTTGTCTTCATTTGTTTGTAATTATTTCAGCTGCTTTAGTGTCGCTTGATAGATGTTGTCAATTTAAATTAATAGCCAATTTGGTAGTGTGCTCGTGGCCTTACGTGCGGCTGGCTAGTTTTACCGAAAATGTACCTAAGTTAAATTATGTTTATTGGTTTTTTAGTTTGCAGGTTAATATAAGTTACACAAAACTTTGAAGGGATAGATATACGTTTTATATAATATAATCATGTGAGCGAATCACCAATGTCAATAAACATTACTGTGTTACATTGCTATTTTCAAAGAAGAACGAAGTACAGTTCAAAAAATTAAGGTAACATACGAGAATCGAATCGATAGAAGCATTTCTTACACTATTATTTCTAAAATATAGCCAATAAAGACAAGCAATATCAATTTTAATTTAATTTCTTCTTCTATCTATTTGTATAAACAAGTGCTATAATGTTCGATGCACGTCCGACGTCACAATAAATAAATACCCGCACAATTACCGTTCCGTTTTATTTCCCGTGTCACGGGAGAGCGTCAATGCGAGGAGCTGTATATTATGATAAATACGCTCCCTTCGCCCCACTTACTGAACATCTATGTAATATAACACAAGTAGATGCAGAAGGTTCAGTTTATAAGACATTTGTAAGCCACTGAGGTCCTTACCCGAAAGTTTTGCACCCAAAAATTCAAAACTGAATCATCAATTTTATAAAAAAGGAAAACGTTATTGGCAGTTTTTCAGTTGAATTCTAACATGAATGACGGATAAATTAAATTCTTGAAACTAGACTGAAAAATTGGCGGATCTGTCAAATCAAATCAGGCTTACAGCTCGTCGACATACGTATTTTTGATTAAAATATTTTCTCTTAAATCGCACCAATTTTCACGTGTTAAACTTCTGAATATGATCTTCTGGTGTACCAAAATATACTCATGTTTCGTAATACTCACCTGATCGTAGACTATGGCTTTATTAGAACGTTATTGCCTCTCCAATTCGACACGCCGAAAATGGTTTTTTTTATTTGCAAAAATGGGAGATGGTGTATGAAGTTTTAGAAGTAAAATTACCTTTTTGTTACTCAGAAAATTAGAAAAGGCCTGTATCGACCGTTGTTGACTAACTAGAGTCTCTGGTAATGTCTATTATCAATTCGATTAAACAAAACAATGGAACAGAAAAATAGAATGGCCCAGAAATATCAACCCTAAAACCGTTTTTATATTAATTCGCATTAAAACAAAAGAACGATCATACCCGAGCCGTCTCGATCATTAAAATCGTCAATAATTATCCGTTCCTTTATAAGAAACCAATTAATAATAAAAAAACGAAAAGGGAAAAATGGCGGCATGGTTTAATTGCGCGCCCAAATTACTAAAGCGATTACAAAAGAAAATATGACAAAGGTGGTTCGTTTAACGTAATGGTCGACTTTACAGCCATTTCTAGTCCATTTGATTAAAAAAGCTCGCATCCAGTGCCGATTGATTTTCTTTTACAATCCAATTGCTCTTCAATTTAGCAAAGACAACTTTATTGCTGAGGCGCTAAGGGCGATTCTTGTAGTTGTTGGATTGTTTAAATTTGTACTTTCAATAAGGCGGAACCTCTTCATTTGGAACGGCATTACGATAAAAGAAAAAGCTTCAGTGACTATTAAGAATGTTGGAAGTTCTCCCTTCGCCAGGGCTCCGCTGCTGAGGGGAGCGTAATGAGAATTAGCTTCTGTGCATTCAATTAAGATGTGCAATTTGGAATAGCCAATAATTAATTCAATTGTAACCCCTTCAAGGAAAAAATAAATTAGAAAGCTTTTGGTCAATTTATCAAACACAATGAGTAGTTGCCACATATTTTAGCAGGCTATTTAAGATACACTCTTAAAATATACTTCTAAATTATTCTGAACATAATATTCCGTTAAAGAGTTATTATTCAACACCTTCCTCTTACATAAAACTATTTCATAACGCCATTAAACTAATCTGAGACAGCGGCCGTCAAATAAAACTTGAAAGCAAGAAGCGGGCGAGTGTTCCCATTATTTTTCATTAAAAACATTGCACTTGAGGCGTGACCTCATTCCGCGATGCATATTCCATGTCTTATATTTTCTTGTTTGGCCGTCCGCTCCGATCTCGCCATGATTGGTGTTCCGATCGCCTTCGGAAATATTGTTCGCGGCAAAAACAATTTCTGAAGATATTGTTTGCTCGGAATACTGGATATATTTTGCTTTTAAAATTGATTTTGAAATAGAGGACGTTGTGTCAAGATTGAGGAGTGGATGGGAGCTTTGCGGTGCCGGTTCGTGTTTGTACGAAGGATGTAACAATCATAGGACTGTGAACGGTTTTATTTGAATGGTTCTGTGATATTTATGTGAGTTGTGAGCTATTGGATTAATGTAAGAGAGAGAATAGACATGGTAAGAGAGTTATGAGAGTGGTCAAATTCAAAGTTGTCTCTAAACAGAAATAATTACTTGAATACTATTTGATGTGTATCCAGGAAACAAAATCACCATACTGTTTATTTTAGACGATTATACTTGCTACACTTGCAACTATGTATGTAAGAAAATCTTGGAATGTTAATTTAGTTAAACATTGCAATACAGTTAACGTCAAGCCACACGAGCACAAATGGCACAATTGAACTTCACGTTCTGTTTGATTCTTGTCACATGCATCACTTCTACCAATCCATGCAAGACAACATTACAAAATTATAACTGTTATCACAAGAACATTGTTTCATCACATTTGTGGGCACAATATAGCCGTCAGCGGTGTCGGCACACAACCGTTACACGATCGGCGCACAATCGGCATACAATCGGCGCGCTGAATCGGCAATAACTCGCCATTTTATAAGCCGTCGCGCGCGTAATGAACAGAGTGTAAACGATGGGAAACCGTTGAATATTGCCCATCATTATGATATTATATATATATTGTGTGAGGTTTAGGCCTTTGTCCAGGGGATGTATCACGTTAGGTGAAATTGGTTACAGTCCTGTTAAGGACTTTGAAGTGCAAATATAACGTCTGCGATCATTGCTTTAATTTTTGTTAAACTTGTTGAACTTGGAAATAAACAACTGAGTAACTGAAAAATATATGTTAGTAGATAGGTATAACAAAACTGTCTCCCCGAATATATCTATATAGTAAAGTGTCTTATAAAACATCTATAACTATTCATAAGCATCAAACGATAAACCTCTTTATCTTCTATACTTTCAAAATTCCAAAATAGTTTGCAAAATAAGCTAATGTGATAGGTGTGGTAAATCCAGGCCCACACTTCACTTCTACCCGCCCCGACAACGCCACGCCGAGCCACCGTCCCGCGGGACGTGACGACTCGCGACGGATTCTATACTGCTGTCAGTTGAAGAAGTGTGCCCTATTTTTGCAGTTGACATGTTTATCTGTCATAGAGTACTTAGAGATATTTTGATGTAAGTCTCCAGATAATATGCTAAATCTAGAACCTGTGAAGGAGCTGGATGTGTTAAACTGAAAACCGTTTCGTAGATGTTAGAAGCGGCGTCAGCAGGGATGTAAAATAAAGCCGTTTGATGATAAGGTTCTAGAAAACGTTATCATCATTAAATAATAAAAGCAGATGCAGGTCATATTTTGCTTTGATTAACAGTCCACGGATTTGAGTTCGATCTGCACTTTTAAGTAATAAAAATATGTTCAAATATTACAAAGTAAAGAAACTGTCAAAAATCGAAGCAATTTATTTACGTACATTGTGTTATATGTGAAAATGAGCTAGTACTATCGCTGTAGCCTATTTTTCATACTAGGGCTGTCACTTTCGTCTGGGCATTTATTCACAAAAGGTCGTAACACGAGCCTTAATTGAGCCTCATTCTATTGACAAATAATGATAGACTGGCCACTTGTTATCCCTGATCACCCTAGGACAAGTAATACAACCTTTTTTATAGCCGCTGTCAAATTCGATTGGGTTTTAAAACCGTTCAAAGAATCGAATTACGCTTTGTCCCAATTCATTATTATTTTGTTTGGGTATTTTTGTGTTAGTTGTTAATTGAAAGGGTTGATACAAAAACGTAATTACTTACATCGATATGTTGGATTAATTAAATGTGGTTGGTATGTGTGTGTATCAGTGGATTGTTGTCTAGACTTTAAAATAACGATTGACCTTTAGGTTTATTTCGGTGATTTGTTTTATTGGTCCCGTCTACATTTAAGTGAGGAGAGAATTATATGGTACTAAATAATGAAGAATCATGTTTTCATACGAAATTAAAGTTTAAAAGCTGCTCAATTTAAACAGCAGTTATTTATTTGAGTGCCGTTCAAGTATATGAGGGCGTAAGTTTAATATTTGGTTTTGATAACTGCCTGCATTGCCTTTTATGACTAAATAACAGTATAACATAAAATAATTGTAGACTGTTTTACTTTTTCCACATCTGAACCACAGAACTGCAATGCAAAATTCTTGCCAATAAAAAAGAAACCTATGTTACCGTATTTTTATTGTGAAAATTGTAAAATTCAGTTGCGGCCATCAATAAAGGTTGGGCGTACGTTTAATACAATCGGCGGGGTCGCACGAGTGATTGCGGAGTCGGCCGACTTGCGAATGTTGACGTTTATAATTGTCGTGTCGGACGCGCCAATTCGTTTCCACGCCGTGCGCTCATTTGAATTGTATATTTACGACTACTAAAATTGAATCGATCGGACGACGACATATTTTGATGGGGCTTTTGTTGAGTTGTTATTTTGTAAGTGAAGTATGTTTCGGTGTAGTTATGTATGAGTATAATCGGATGGGAGAAAAGTTGCATCCATAACGTAGTGACTTTTTAGTGGTGCAACGTTTCCAAGATTTAGTGGACACCATTATTAATGCGGCCAAAGACGGACTTTGAATCAAAAAATTTGCAGTATAAAAATCCAAGCGTATTTGGTTAATAGGTACATAACTTGACACATATCTATTTACTACTTTTCAAAGTTAAACAAAAAATAATTTCTTGAAAGTGTAAAACAATTCCTTTCAGAGTGTTACGTTCGATATGTTACATGAAAGTCGCGATACATTATTCAGGGCTCCCAAATAGTAAAATATTTACCATCACGCAGTCCGAGGCTGCGGAATGGCCAACAAAGTGAATTTTCAATTAAGTTCCTTCGGAGATTGGAATTGTTTAACGAAAATATTTAAACCTCTTCCAAGAAACGAAGGTAAATCTCAAAGTTATTTTACTTCATTCAAATGTATTTTTTGGGAGCTTTTTTTTGGGAATCTGAAAGCTCTAATTAGTTTGGTACTCGTTACTTGTTTTAGAGGTATTCTTATGTGGAGCTGAAATTATATTGTAAACTTAATTAAGTAGCTGTTATTATGTATTATGATTGGATTTTTGTAATATAACATGATTTATAGTAGTAGGGCTAAAAAAATTAAGGATACATACCTATTTATAAACATCTTTAAAATAGCAATATAAAATCACAGCGAGCTTAGGAAATTTTAAGTTAATTTTACCGATCTTTTTTTAAAGGATTATATTTCGTAAAAGAATGTCGTTGATTAATCATTGTTGTGTCAAAAATGTTAAAATAAAATGCCGCCCACACGAAAACTGATATTTCAGTGAAAGTCAATTACATAATGATTTCCCGTCAAACATTGTATCAGTATTATTAAAAACGCCTACTTAGTTTTTATACTTTTTAAATAAACGATTTGAAGGGTCATTGATATCGAAAATCTTTACTTATTTATAAAGCTGAAGAGTTAGTTTGTATGTTTAACCTAATCTCAATGTCTACTGGTACGAATTCAAAAAATATTTCAGTGTTACATAGCCCATTTATTGATGAAGAGTGAAATAGTTTTCACGAGACGCGGATGGAATCGCGGGCATCATTTATAGATAAATAAAAAAAAAAAATAATGGTCAGAAAGATTCCGTGACGAGTCGTTGATAGCAATTAAATAGAATAAATATTTTGTTCCCTGAGACCCCTTGCTTTTTGTTTTTCTGAGAAAATTACAACCCTTAAAAATACCCTTTAAACTTACTTAGTAACAAAGAGACTTGCTTTTTGAGCGAAAGGATTGAGAGGAATTATCTTTACTCAAATGATATTCATAAATCTAAAACTTATAAGTATACCTACTTTTATTCAACAAAACTTTAAGATGTAAGTAAGTATCTAGTAGTTTTTGTCAACTAAGAATAGGACTTCATTACCTATAGGTATCATAATTATAGACTTTGTAAATATGACGTGACACAAAGGATCTATTCGTGAAAATCCGTTCACTCACTGGTGAGTTCAAACCTCGTACCTGGATAGTTGACGACGAAAATGGCCGACCAATAACAGAAATAGATAAAGTCCTGGAGCGTTGGCGTGCCTATACAGAACAACTTTACAGAGAAGACACTCAGCCTCTGATTCGACGTTGGGAGTCCCATGAACTGGAACCTGATATACTGCTAGCTGAAGTTGAACATGCAATTTCAAGGCTCAAGAATAACGCGGTGGGCACTGATCAGATTCCGGCCAACCTCCTGAAGTCTTTAGGCAGCGTAGGCACAAAACTACTCCACAACATATGCCTTAAAGTTTGGAGAACGGGACAATGGCCCAAGGACTGGGTCGAATCCATAGTCATTCCGCTGCACAAGAAGGGCTCTACGCGTCAATGTAGCAACAATCGCACACTTTCGATCATCTCGCACGCAAGTAAAATTATGCTTCGTATAATCAGTGATCGCCTTTCATCTTACCTGGATAGGCAGATCCCAGCAGAGCAATCCGGTTTTGTGGCTGGTCGAGGCACACGCGAACAAATTCTAAACATTCGCCAAATCATAGAAAAGTGCTACGAATTCAACAAGCCGGTCGTGCTGTGCTTCATTGACTACTCTAAGGCGTTTGATTGTGTGAACTGGCAGTCGTTGTTAAGCATTTTGCTGGAGATGGGCGTGCCGAAGCATCTTGCATTTCTCGTCCAAAATCTGTACGCGGATAGTAATGCCAGGATTCGTCTAGAAGACTCTTACTCAAAACCTCTACGACCGGAGCGAGGCGTTCGACAGGGCTGTATTCTCTCGCCCAAACTGTTTAACATCTACGGCGAACACATAGTCCGAGCGGCTTTGGAAGGTTGGGAGGGAGGTCTGTCTGTTGGCGGAAGAAAGATTAATAATCTTCGATACGCGGATGACACGACACTTGTAGCTTCTAGCGAGGAAGAAATGGCCGTCTTGTTTGACCGGATTGAGAGCGAAAGTGCCAAACTTGGCTTGCAAATTAACAAATCAAAAACCAAATTACTAACCGTGGACCGCGAACAAGTCTTGACCAACTGCATCCGCCTCAACTCGTTAGACCGCGTCAGGGACTTCAATTATCTCGGATCTCTCATCACTAACGATGGCAACTGCGATAGAGAAATCATAAGACGTATCCAGATTTCAAAAGGTGCCATGACCAAACTTGAGAAAATTTGGAAAAACAAAAATATTACCAAGCGTACAAAAGTGAGACTTGTCCACGCACTTGTGTTTCCTATTTTCTTATACGGCTCCGAAACATGGACAATCAAAGCCAACGTAAGAGCACGAATTGATGCCTTTGAGATGTGGATCTGGCGTAGGATGCTGCGCATACCATGGACAGCCTTCAGACGGAACGAATCAATCCTGAAGGAGCTTAAAATCACTGTGCGCCTGTATGATATCTGCCGATCCCGCATGCTAAAATTCCTTGGGCATATAGCACGTAGTGGTCCAGAGTCCCTGGAAAAACTCATCATAATGGGTAAAGTGGAGGGGAAAAGACGAAGGGGCCGTGTTCCTGCAAGATGGTGTGACCAAACCCAATCTCATCTGCAACTCCGTCTGCACGAAGCGATACACACTGCTGCTGATAGGAGCACCTGGAGGAAATTATCCCGGCCCAGCCTCATTGCTGACAGTGACTAATGATGGTCACGATCCCCAATCTATGGGGGAACGACTTTGATGATGAAATATGACGTGAAGAAGTGCTAAAAACTAGCCTAGTTTCAATAAACGTTTTTGACTTTGAGTATAAGTTTTTTATAAGGTTTAACAAGTTTAGGTAAAATTCTTCTAGTTTAGGCCATTAGTCAACCGCCAATACGTCATTGTTAATTTTAACGCGGAACCCCCATTCATCCCTAATTCCTGGGGGATGATTTTTGCGTGAAATTAAAAAAGTTCGCGACGTTTCTCTGTGGTACGCACATCTTTGTGCTGTGTCCAGTCACCGGAGAGGGGATTTACAAATGAAATAAATCAAAAATGGCTATATTAAAAAAAGTTTGGTTTCGGTTGAAGTTAAAAATCAGTTCTAAATTCCAGGCCTGTATTTTTATATGATGTTTGAGTGTGTTAAGGAAATATAATAGGTATTTATAGTGTCTGAGTGTTTTCTTGGGGGCAATGAGATATTTTAACGTTCTTCACTTTCAATATCCATTTCTCGAAGTTTTAATCAAGAACTGAAGCCTAAACACTAATAAACTACACGTGGTTTAGGTAAAGAATCACAAAACAATCCTCAGCGGTCCGCTATACATTATGTTGGAGACGTTTTAAATATTAATTCAGTCGTGATCGTACTTGCGCGACGCTCCCCGCGGCGACTATCAGCCTCCCGATAATTTCCCTTAGGTACGTATCGACCAAATTGACTTATGGAATTGTTACACGCTCCTGGAATTTCAACAATTCATCATTTCTCGTTCAGCCGGCCCACCCGTATTTTATTATCAACTTTTTGCTCTCGATAACTGGTTTCCTTCCTCGGAGGGTGGGTCCACCCGTTTCTTACCCAACTGAATATTTTTTCATCGACATTTTTTAATGGTTACGTTTCGAGTGTCAGATAATAAAATATTGTCGGCGCTTTCAAAAATATTTTTGTGGAATTCCTTGTTGGACTAGGGGTACATGTTTAATATGATTTGTGGATGCTAGCCCAAGTGAAAATATGTAAGGAGTTTGGGTCGGAGATAATAATACGTAAAAGATGGTCCCAACGTATTGACATAAGTCTACAGTGTTATGTAACTTTCGGAAATGTAATATTCATTTTGTTGAAAAGAGATGCTTTGCGTACAAAGTGTTGCCTTTCTAGTTCTATGTTCTTAAGTAAATACTTTTAGCGAAGTTAGGAGATTAAAGATGATAGTCATTACTGTTGAGACCTCGGAACAGCGATATGCGGAGATGAAAACAAGCGCTTCTGCAAGTTTTAGTTCAATAGGAACACCAAACACGGAGGTTTAGGCAGACAGTTTCTTTTAGGCGAGTGGTTAATCTTATGAACCGTAACCGTGATTATTTTCATTTGAGGGTTTTTTTCAGAAAACCTTAAATTCCACCTTTTAGTGGGTATACGAATACCAACATATAGCAAGAACTTTCATTGTAATGTGAAATATGCTCACGAGATTACAAAATATCACTACATTACACGTTATAGCTTCAATCACCTCACAACCCTACGAAAAGATCCCTAAACCTCCTTCACTATCAAACCCAACCCATTGAACACATCACCGATAATCTTACAACCATATCCAAGTTTACCAGCTTTATCCCGAAATATGCAGAGTTCTGGTAACAGTACCGCGGCCAGGGCCGGCCGGGGGTGAGGGGTGAGGGTTGAGGCCCGGGGGGAGGGGGTGCACTCAAAAATGCAATAAACGCACCTCGCGGACCACTCGGCGTGCATTCTTGAGTCGACTTCACCGCTGCAGCGAACATATTAAAGTAGGAAACATTGTATATGATTATATCGTGCACCTAATACTTGTTTATTTACTTATGTAAGTTCAGCTTTTATCGTACAGTATTTGCGGGATTGGACGGGAAAAAAGGTACTAGAAATTACTGAGAGCGGCAGGTGCTTTAATTTGATTTATCATACATAGAGGGTTTGATTCGGCTGTTGTCAATCTGTATTATACTAGAAAAAGTTGGTACGTCGCTACGCGCTACGCGTGGTCTGTTATTGCTACGACACCTAATGCTACGAGGTACATATAATAGTGCTACGCTGTAACTACAACACAGATTTACAAATTAATAAAATACCTAATATTATAACGCTCTTTCTTTAAACTTGATGCAATATTTGATTATCAAAACAGCATAGTAAGTAATAACTTGTTAACAGTAACAACATTCTATATGAAAACAGTACAAAGTCTTAAAACAGCCGCTAATTTGTACCGAACCTGACCAATAAACCTCGCTCCCGGGAAAACAAATGCCGTTTAATTACACATAACATCTTCAGCAAACATTCCCTCAATTACGTTACAATGTAAGCAAAACTTCTGCCGAACAAATGTTACTAATTAAATAATCATCTTACGCTTGCAATTGTAAAAAACAATTTAATTGAATGAACGAGCGTTGCTTTATAGACAAAATCTTAATTAGCGATGAGATAAAATGCATGCCTTTTGACGTCATCACACGACTACGATTTGCGACCAGTTGCTGTTGTCAATGTGTAGTTTTTGTTGATGGGCTTTATATCTAATTAAAATACAAAGGACATCAGTTATAGAAAATTATCAAAATAGAGACAACTTAAGCAGACAGAAAACATACTACAAGTCCCCGTGTACATAGTTTTAACCATTTTTAAATGCCAGAAATTAGTAATTTAGCTTCCTTTGGTTATTATTTCTTGCAAACATTAACACTGTTTAACGGTTTCTTAAAGCATCCAAATACATATTTGTAGTAATACTCCTTGTAATTATCATAAACAAAATTAAATTAATTTACATAAATTCGTTTCCCATCCCATAGCAACTATTGCGCAATGATTGCATAACTAACAGTGACACTTCTGTCGTTAACCCCCGCGATGGTCACCGGGGACAGCGGACGGCATTAATTGCAGTTCCCAACTAAACAACGCCTGTCTTGTTTATAATAAAAACTTTACACGATAAGGCGCCGGCGATAAGCGGAGCGGGTTATGAGCAAACTTTTGTGTTGCATATTGATAATGATTCTGCTGTAAAGAGTAAAGAGGAAGTGATATCTGAATGGCATAAATTTATAGTTTGAAATCTAGTATAGGAAATATTTCTTTCACATTGTATTTGCAGCCAGAGAGAGTTTAAGACTTTGACATTGACTAAAACCAAACTCTGTTCCTTCAGAAGCCTTTTGTGTACCAGGGCTGCGGTAACTCGTGCGAACAATACCGTAGATTTGTAACCATAGGAAGTGAAGTGGTGCAATGAGTGGAAGTTTGTAAAATGTTAATGATAATATTGATGTAATATTTAAGTCGCTTTCGCTTATGATTTACATGATTATTACTGAACCGTTACCGGTTGTAGAAAAATGAAAATCAGTGAACAAACACCTAGTGAGAATGAATTTGTTGCGCACCGTCCGGCAGATGCGGGAACCGGACAGCGTTTTATAACTTAGTCATTAATGTTATATTATATGTAAAATTCCTATTATGGCTTATGGTGGTATCTTTTGAGGATTTATCCATTGATTCCATTGGTCCAGTTTAACTACAAACACAAATAGCTAAGTGTAGGCAAAGGAAAACCTATCGAGCAAACCTTTAAAAGTCTAAAATTACCTATCAACCTTGAGTAAGCGTGGCGATATATGTTTAATCCTTCTCTGTGTAAAAAGAGTTTGAGTGACCACACGTAACAAGAATGTACCTATATAACTTACTCGTATCTGTGAGTACCTATCATGTAGGCATAGACTTTGATGAATCGGACGCCGTACACAAAATTATTCAGAGAAAAACTTTATTCAACTTTAGACTTTATAACATGTTTCAAAGAGCATCTAATACAATAGCAAGTGTCCATTTTAATGGTTTATTGTATTAATTAGCGAGAAGTATTTCATAACTGGGTGAAACAAATCTATTGTGTCTAGTCGGTTTTGTTGCCGTAATTAAGGCTAGCCCCGAGTAACCTGTAATTCTGAACTTTCATTATGAACGGAAAATGTTTCGGAGATAATGTTTTTGTTACTTATTTATAACTTGAATCATTGTGCGTAAGTTCATGAACTTTAATATTTGTGCGGACTATTAGCCAACAATGCTTATAAACCGTTTATATTATTCTCAATTAAGATGTGCTAATTAAGATTGTTTAAATAAAGTAACCTGTGGTTTTAAAGATACTAATATCACATATTTAAATACATTGAAAGGCAATGGTGTCTTTAATCATCTTGTGTTAAGAGTAGGGGAGAGTGGGGGAATTGCGGACGCGGGGTAAAAACGGACTAGCATGTATCTACTCACTCCTTCCCCCCGCGGCAGCCCGGTGCTGTCATCTGTTTCTTTAAGCCATTTTAGTGCCACGCAAAAACTTACGACAGCCGGCTGCGCACAGTTTGAACGGTAGGTAATTTTTTTAAAAAAAGTACATAATGATCTAATTTTCAGTGTTTTTCAATTCAAGGGACAAGTCTGTATACTAAGTGATGGTAAAAAGTGATATTTTCTATGGATAGCTTTGTCAATGGGGTTTGCAGCGCCAATGTTTGTTTTTATGGAACGTTTTCATAACTTACAAATTTCTCTCTTTGATTTAAAAATACCCAGTGGGGATAATTGCGGACAAGCCTTGCGGGGTAAATACGTACGTCTGCAATTACCCCTAATTCGATAAACTATTATGAAATCAATCAATAACTACTCATTTTTGAATGCCTCGGAAATATATATAAGAAAAAAGAACAATCATACACCATCGAATCAATACAAAAAGCTGTGCAAGAAATAAAAGACCAGATAACTTTTCGTCAGGCGGAAGAAAAATATGGTATTACCAGAGCTACTGTGTTTGACCAAGTGAAAAAGGGCAGTGTTTCTACAATACCAAAGAGAGGTTAAAATCCATTTTAAACGGAATACAAGAAAACGAACTGAAAATTTTGATTAAAATGTTGATGTTGAAATGTTGATTACGTTTGCATTTATTGTCAAGAAAAGTACAGTGATCCACCCGCCGAAGGTTGGATTATGTGTTCAAAGTGTGACAAGTGGGCTCATGAGAACTGCACTGTAGGAAGTTCTTCTAAAGGCTTTACTTGTGATTTTTGTAGCGATGTGGACCTAGTCCGTGAATACCCCATGCTGTCCGTAATTAACCCAGGGTCAGTCCGAATTTACCCCGAGCGCTACGGGTAATTACGGACAGACAAGGTTTTGTTTTTGCTAAAAATATTATACTTATTGACTGATCTCGTATAATAAGTATAATTGTTTTTGTAGATGAATAACTAAAGATTAATATTTAATCAAGACAGACTGATTATTACTGATAGTACGAATGTTGTGCGTTATTTCCCTTCAGCGTCCGCAATTCCCCCATCCTCCCCTAGTTGAGCAATTAAAAAAGGTTACAAGCTTTCTAAACACAACCATATCATCACCAATATCAACCACGTACATAATACGTAAAAGTGCAGCAGCATTAAGAATGCACGAACAACAAATGCATCCATAAGCGTGGCGTAGTTAGGCGCAGTGCCGAACTTCGCACAACTTCGCAAGTGGAAATATTTTTAAAATGCAAATAACAAGGATGAACATCAGAAGCGTTTCAGAAGGAGTCCGTTGTCTCCATGTATTAGTTTCAGAATATTCATGCTCCTAACAGCTTGCCACACTTCACGCGACTTTGGAAACTTTGCAAAATTCTACTTTTTTTAAAGAGATAAGTTTCTCGCATCACTCTGTATAAGTGACTGTGTATTTGCATTTAACATCAAAGGAGTTATTTGAAGAATAAATCTTGGTACTTTCGTCGATGGGGCGTTGTTACTAAAATGTGCTCTAACATTTTAATAATGGTCGTTTATTATATGTAAATTCTGAGGTCTCTTTAACAGTATCAATGTGTTATGTATAAGTAACATTATGTGAGTACACTACTCACCTACTTTACTTGATTGAAATCCCATAACTTCCATCACGAGATGGCTCTAAAATGTAGCAAACTTATCCATGTTCGGAGCAACCAACAAATTATAGCTGTACCCAAAATAAATGGCAGTCATTCACCAAAAGCCGTGAAGAAACTCGCAATCTTCCAAACTGCACAAAAAGCATTATCGATAAAACGGATTAGAGAATAAATCAGCAGCAACATCTCCGGCCGCGGGATGTTCACAATCTCTGTTTGATGTCCTCTCACTAATTGATGGAACGCTCACAGAATACTCAACTTTTTAAAACCCGGTTGTTAGGGAAATGTCTTTTGTTTATTTTAAACGGACAAAGGAGAGGAATCTTTTTAATCCTTTGACCCGGTTTTAATCCGGGAAGGTAGACGTAATCATTATCTGGGGAGTGTGATACTGTTAATGCCGTTTTTTAATCCATTATTTTTATTTTCCTGCCTCAAAAATAAACGTTGAGAAGAAAAACATTATCGCTGTGCCAACAACATAAAGATAATGAACGAGTTAAAACAGCAACGGTTAATTCACAAATGTACCGAGTACAATTACTTGGGCTCCTTATAACTGTTTTCCTTTTAAGCCTAGCAAGTCGTAAATCTAAGCGTCCGACTTTTGTTAAACAAATTACTCGTAAAGCTTTTGTGAGAGTCGATCGGATAGTTAGGCGGGTAAGTTCGTACGGGGTAACGGCGGATAAAGCTGGACAAGTTTCGGGTAACTCCGGCTAAGTTCGGGCAAGTTTGCGGCGAGTGCCCCCTCCCCCCCGGCGTGTCTCCGCGTAACTTTAATTGCCAAGAAAGCGGGCGGCGCGAGGGCCGGTCAATTGATACAATTTGATACGATTTGTGGTCAGATGCAAGTTGTGCTAAGTGGGGCCCATGTTACAAGGTGTTCTGATTGCATTCATTACTGATTGTTTGTCTTGTTTCGAGCTCGTAATTGGGTTTCATCTTATACCTAGCTTGTGGTCGGTACGTGCCTATCGATGTCGGTTTATTTATGCTGATTTATTTATCCGCATTTTGTTGAACGGGTGACCATCGCAGAGTACATAAATGTGGACAACGCTTATAAATAATTCATTGACGGTTGTCGTGTGTTTTTGTGATCAGGTGATTACATTGTTAATAGGATTTCAGGTTGACTAACAAGCCAATAATTTCAGATTAATTAATAATTCGGATGCGTTAATGACGTCATGATGCTTTTGACAAGTTTTAACAACAGTTTTATTTTAAATGCAATTGTTGCAATTATTTATTTTTGTAGGTTGATAATCAAGTTAACTTGTTATCTAAATCTATCATAAAATCAAACACTGATATTGAATAACAATAGTGGTTTTTTATTGCATTGTGAAAGCTGATAAATTACTAAAAAATCTCCAAGCCAATATTTTTAATTTCTCACCTGTTTAATTTGTAGTGCATCACGAGAGCTATCATAACATATTAACTAGACACGAGAAGAGGTGCACCTCTGTTAGTGCACCTCTGTCCCAATGCATCGTAATGCACCGCTACACTCCGGTTATGGGCCCCGGAGTGACGTCACACTTTGTGTTGGACTTATAGCATGTACTGTGTACAGTCGCGGACATACATCGTTGAACTATTTAGCACTGTTTGGGTTTTTGCCGAATAATGTCATCGGTAAATTGGTCGAAACATTTTCAAGCTAATAGTCCACAGAGTTTGATCCTAATAAGTTGTCAATGATAAATCCATTCATTTATCAGGTTAGGTTTAAAATCAAAATTTTCCTTTCTCCTTTGGAGTTCATATTGGTGTTACACTACAAAGATGCAGTGGTATGTAAGTAGATGTTCAGTGAATGTCCGCGACTGTACTATGTACGTGATGGAGTTTTGCTATTACCTGGTATGAGTGTGCTATATAGGAGTATTATATGTGTGAGTAGCTCATAACTGTTCATGTATAAGAGTTTATGGTGGTACTTTTATACGACATGGAAGAATGGAACTATGTCTTGACTTACTGTTCAACTCAAATAAAATAAGTGCATGAAAAGTGTTAAGACAAATAGACTTTTATATGTAACTGAAATAAGCTCGTTCTAAAAGGCTACATCAATGAGCTTTCTACAAAAGAAACCAAGAATTTCACATGTGCACCGCTAATTAAAACCGGCTCTAATTAGAGCCGACACACGTAATATTAATTAAACTATGTCAATGTGACTAAAATCAAATTCTTCTCAAAACTATCTTCATATTCACATACATAAAAATGTATGAGCGTTCAAAAATTAAAGGCTAATTAGTCTACCATTTTATATTAGAGCAGCGAGTATTAATTAGTGGTAGAGTGTAAATATTTTAGTCGTACTCTTTGCAGTCGGCGAGTGCGGTCTCGGGTCAAAGGTTTTAATTTACTAGGCAGAAATAATAAAGTGTGCGCTGACGGAATACCTCTCAATGGCGGAGTTAGAGAGGAAATGAGAAGCTTGTGTACGCCCTTTTGTAATTAACTGTACCCTTTCAATTGTCAACCACCAGCCACGGCGGAGGTTTTACTATGATTTGAATTTTAAGTTGCTGAGGTACCGGTGGCACTATCTTTTATATGGTTGGAAATCTGTTTAAAATTAATTATTAATGGTTATAATATTTTGTTTGTTCGTCACTTTGAGCCGTTATGATGGATCCTTCACTGTTCGCGCTGTGAGGCTTTGGAACGCTCTGCCTCACAGTATACGTGACAGCACATCGTTAGATGTCTTCAAGAGACGAATTAAAGAACATTTCCTGTCAACATGACCTTATTTGTATGTATGTATTTATTTATTTATTATATTTTATGTTTTATTTATAGGTATATATTTTATGTTATGTAGTTTTATCTTTGTTTTGTTTAATGTTGTGCACTTTTTAATGGGTATGATTTAAACTGTCACCAATTTAATTCATTTTGTGTTTCTTAAATAATAGGGTTTGCCCTCAAAATAGTAGATTTGTCACCAAAATGTATCACCAAACAATATAAAATCAATTCCACAATAAATTACCGAAAATCATGGAGATATGGGGTCAAGTACCAAATAAATGGTTTTGTATGTATTATAATAGGTTTGTCCTAATAGTATTTAGGCAAACTAATTTAAAGAGATCACCAATAAATCATATATTATATCACTAGAAAATTTCATGAATTGTATTAAAATGTAGGGTGGTCGTCATCATCCTTTCAACCAAAAGAGTCTACTACTTCACTGCCCATGTGCCTCCCCCAAGGGTCTTAATTTCCACAGGTAGTATAAATATATTTAAATTAAATTTCTAGCTGAATAGTAAATAAAACACTTAATTAAAGTCAAAATAAGCATCGTATGATTGTACCTACAACCAACCTACAACCCATTCGTTGAGGCCGAAAGCGGGCCAATTTGTCTCCCTTCCATTCCTCTTCCCTTTGAAAATATTTTCATTAAAATTATAAACTGATGTATTAAATTGGTAACGAATACATTATTTTAATAACTGAACGAAATAAAATGTAACTACTGTATTGGTGACAAAATAACAAATAAAAAGCAGTCGCAGTCAGGGATCGATTAATCGATTTATTTGGTGACAGATCTACCATTTTGAGCACCAAGCTATTATTTAAGTAATATAACTATTATTATAAGAACGAAGTTTATATTCATGTAATGTACTACAATTTTATTGGTGATCCATCTCATATTTTATACATTATATTGACAATAATTTGGTAATTCATACATGGGAACACTCTTTGTTTATCTGAGAACGAAAATATTTCGCGGCGATAAATCTATTTATTAGGTGATACAACTTGATGACAAAAATAAATTTTGGTGACAAAAAATATAGTTCCCCTTTTTAATTTTCTCTTCCCTATCACATCTCTCTATCGCTCTAAGGTTTGCTGTTAGAGAACCCAGTTCTGGGTTAAGCTCGCCTTTGTACATGTCTTCTCTGTGTTGTGTGTATTTTTATATGTTTTTGTGTACAATAAAGAATAAATAAAAATAAAGATCTTTAACAAAATTTTAGATGCGTAGGATGTGGTTCATGTTTGAGGGAGGCTATGGTAGACTACTTCGTTCAGGTGTCTATGGTTCGTGTATTTTATTGTTTGAATGTTTATAACAAATCATAGGTACCTACCATAATTAGTCAGGTATTTTGAGAAAATAGAAGACTATATGTATTGATGTTTAAAAATACAGTGTAAAATATGTTATTCCAATCAAATGACATCAGATCATTTTAGAGAACATAATTAGTAGTTATAATATACATTCGAGTAAACTAATTACTGCAAATTAGTTGGACTCTTTGATATGAAGTTACATTACACTAGGTAGTGTTAGATAACTTTAGTACATAAGTTACATAAGTTAGGAGTTATGTTATGTAGGTCCCGAATAAGCCTCCCAGCATAGCTTTGTTATACAAGGTTAATCTTACATAGGTACATATTAAATGAGCAGACATTGAAAGGATATAAAATAAAACCTATTATCTATTTTTATGCTAGCTCATTATATTCTCTTTTGTCTACATTTTTTTTTATTTTCATGTAGATTATTCCATGTTTCACTTATCTTTATGATTTTAGAAAAGCCAACTTAAGTTTCTTTGATGGCTATTTTTGAAGGTAAAGCGTCTGATCCGAAGCCAGAGAGATTAACATGCTATGAAATAGACAATAGTTGCCCAAATAGATTGTTTATGTCTACATGCTAGGTAGTTGGTTATTACACAATATTCAATAAGGCTGTAGTACACAACATCCGCCCTTCGGTTACTTAGCACCACGCGACGATACTTAACTAACAGAAACTTCCACTTCCGGTGGTCGGCTGCGCTAATATCTGGTTCAGACCACTTCGCTCTGGACCCAAACTCTGATTTTTGAACTTATACTAAGTTAACCTAACTTACGTTCAGCATTGCTGGTGAAAGGTCAGTGACCCAGTTTTTATGAGGAGTGAAAAAAATCCGTAAATGTGTATTTTTCTAAATTGCTGACCCAAATTACATAACTACAGTTGCTATACCCACAATTTAAAATGTCGTTACATTTACGAACCTTCACTGCATTAAACAACATAATTACTACACTAACATAAGGATTCCAACATAAGTGTACAAATACATATAATTAAAATAATGCTCAAAACTTTTTCAAAATTATTCTCGATTACGTAGTCTTTTTACACCTTACATAAAATAATTCATGAAACAGGTCTAGTTATTTCATTTGCTTAAAAGCCAGGCCAGGTGAGTTTACAAAAACCAACACGAAAAACAATTAAACCCATCAAATTTAAACTGTTACAAATATCAACCCTACACGTAAAACACTGACATAAATTAACATTCGTACATAAAAATCTGTGTAACATCGCTATCAGTGCGCGCGATACTATTTCACAATGATTAATCAACACCATTGCTGTTTACCTTTAGCTTTCCGGGGATACTACAACTATACAGCCTTCAATGTATTCCGTATTCTCTAAAAAGAGTCTTTACATTGCCGAGTATGTTCCGAGTTTGAAATCTCTTTTTGGAAGTTTTCAAGCAATGAATATCGTTGTGTTTTTGTTTTCGTTTGTGGTATGGTTTTCGGGGTATAAGGATGAACCCCGCCTATCGTTATCAAGTTGAAATCAAACCGCCTTTTTGCGTTAGCACCCCTCGGCTGTTTCGTTGTTTGTATGTATTGTACTTTTCGACTTACCGGAATAATTCCGCTGTTCCTTTTTGTAAGTGATACGTTTATGGTCGTTCAAATGTTGCGCCCAATCGGGTTTTATGCATTGCTTACTCAATGAAGGCTTCGATATTCCAGGTTTGGATGTTTTTTGGACGAAATCGGAATGACATAATTTTAAAATATGATTATAGCTAGCTTACTATTTAGCATTCAAGTTTTTTGTGACCTAGTTATTTCGTCCATGACTTACTGTGAGTAAATATACTAAATTACACCTGCTCATGGTACCTAACATAAACTAGCTGTCAGTATGTAGGTTATTAAAAAACCTAGTTCTAGGCATTCCGAGAAGATATGCTACTAATGCACTATTTACTAAGATAGGAAGCCTCTATGATCTAGGGATTTCTAGGTATCACTTAGAGAGCTTAAAAAGTATTTTCAGCAAAATGGAAATTAACTGTATCTCCTTACTACTTTCTGCAAGCATCACATTAATTTCTTGGTAGTCATAATGTGCATAGTTGAAGCTTGATATTCTTCAATCTTATTTCAAATTGAAAGAATGACATAACAAATCTATTCTGAAACTATAAAATAAAAAGATATTCGTGTTCTGTTTAGACAGTTGTAATAGTTTTAGTTTAAACAGTCTGTGCCTCGGGGGAACAATTAAAATGACAACAGTAACTGTTTTCTTTTTGCTTAAAACAACTATTATCGAATACTAGGAAAATACTATTTAATACATATCTATATTATGTGCCTTGTAGTGCACCGACTGTCTGGATACATTAAACGAATACATACAATGTACATGAGTATAAACTATTTAAGTAAAAGGCACGAAATTTCAAATGCTTTGAAATACAAAACTAAATACTGTACGTATGTAGCCGATATAATTTCATAATGCATAATAGTATATTGAAGTACCTATATGCGTTCAATCGTCAATAATTAATACAATACCATACAATAAATACAATAGTGAGTAAGCAAATAAAAAAAATGCTAGTTTACTCGATTTTTCAAATTGATCCAGTGCTTCCTGAGTTTACCGCGTTTAAGCGAACAAATATGTAGCTTTAGCTTTTTTAGCATCAGATAAGCATACAGATAAAAAATGTGGTCTTACTCCTGTTTCAGTACCTACGTTTTAAAATCGTTCACATCTCTAAAAAGACACAAATACTTCAGACTTTAATCCCAGAAGGCCGTTTATCCACAATGTACCTACCTACACAGCACCACTATTTCCATACAAAATGCAGTGTGGCTCGGAATAAACAGCTCGCTTCAAACGTACGGGTCTTAAAGCTATGAAGACAGGTGAGCGTCGGGTTGCCGGGTCAGTAATACAACTCTCGAAGATGAGCTGCCTGCCGTAAACTTCATCGGAACCCACTTCTAATGGCTTTCAAAGTGGTATGAGAAGTAAGATTGTTAAATACAGGAACTTTATGAGGGGTAAATAACAAACTACATATGTATATTAGGTGTATAGGGAGAGATGTTTTTAGTCATTGTTGATGGATAGTTGCAACTTTAGAACTCAGGGATCACTGGTATTCGGTTTCAGAATTGAGCCTATGAAGGCTTCTCAGGATATATCCCTTTTCCAGTAGGCGATAACACCTAAACGCCTACGTTTCATTTCTAGGAAAAAAGATTTTACGTTACGCTTTTGAACAGGTGTTGAAAGCACAATGGGTTTTGTGTGACTATTACAACTATAGAACTTCGAAAGGTTGAATTACAGCTGTGTAAATGAATTAAACGATTCCAACGACGTATTTAAATAATTGATATATCGACTATGTCAGAGTCTGTCTGTTTACAACCCATTTACTGTAACCCCGATACAGATCACTTAAAGCTGAACTTACGAGGAGGCGTTTCGACACCTTCGCTAATCGGAGGTGAGCATCTATTGCGATAATTAGCGGTTCGCGACCGCGCGAGATCGGGCGATACCGCGCGAGATCGAGCGATAACGCGCGACTGATTGCGATGCGCACGCGAGCTGCGCTTGTTTGACTTACGAAGCGATCCGTATCGGCTCTGACACATGATTCATATTACACTTTACAACTAACATTATATGTAAGGTAATAGTTCAAAGGTAATAAATTGACACATTTTCATGGCTAGAAAATATGTGCATTGATCGACGTTAGGTTGGTCTAATTTACAGTAGCACTTGGAAGTGTTGTTTGTTAAAAACATTGTAGCACGATGGTTTCTAGATATAAGTAAACGACGTACTTACATACTACAGCAGCATACTTGTAGGTCTTCAGTAAACACACAAACAAAATGATCACAAATAGAAGAAAACAGGAATTCATTACAAGAAACAAGTTTAAAGAAGAACAAAAAATATGTTTTTATAATGATGACTGTTTCTGAAAAAGTGCAGAAAAAAACTTTTTCCAGGAGTCTTGTTAAAATACTAACGCTGAACGTTGTTTTAATAGAATCGCTTTTTCGTAAGTTTTTGGTGCCTTTTTGACAACTCACCCCATGCCTCTTTTTACATATTTTAAGAAACTCTAAAAATAATTCAAAATATGTATGTTTTACATTACTTTGAAGTCTAAAAATAACTCAAAGTATGTACAAATGTTTTACAGTTTTACGTTCAATATGATAAATTTCTTTTACGACCACGAAAAAGGCACTTCCTAAAACAAATTGGAGTCGTCCCAATAATTGTTATTCAAACATAACTTAATTGAAAAGTAAACCTTACTTAAGGCGAGGAAGTGGTCAACAATAATTCCATAACCGGCACGCGCATCTAAGGCGCCAAAAGGGGTCGGAGCGTCTGAGCGGGGCGAGGATAACAATACGCGCGCTAGCTTATAACTAAAAGTCGTAAGCGACAAAATGGTTTTGTAATTTTATTATTTAGAAATGATAATTTGATAAAAAATCCTACTACAATTTTAAAGAGTATGTATATACTCAACTACTAAAAAAGTTAAGAGGCTTTAATCGGTCCCGTTTGCCCATAATATGTGAATCTCTTTTTAAAAAGAGGTATGTTTGATATATTTTTCTCTGTTATAAAAGTTACCTAATCATGTTTCTACAACTAACAAAATAAGGTTTATATCATGAACTTTCAGGTAACCAAGTTGTATTTTGATCCGTTTTGTATTTACTGAGAAAAATTGACATCCTTGGCGCCAAAAATTCCAATTCGTCCTCTTAAACTTACTTTGTGATTCCAGCATTCATTTAATTAATCGAAAAGAGAATATCAATTGGTAGTGGATATTTGAAGTCCCAAAGTCTCGGGCAATTGGGTCAAACTGTGCCCGAGGCAACTAAGATGAGACCTGATACATGTTAATATGAATAGTTGAGTACGAACCTTCTTCGCGAACTGATGTAATTATGTTGTGTAACTCCATGCTGCTACCTTATATCTTAACTAGACTGTACCTGCCTGTAACATAGGATACGTTATGTTTAGAAACCTTTGCGAAGTGGAATAATCGGTCTTATGAATTTTGCGAAAACGTAGTCTTGGATTTTAAAATCAGAGCAGTTTACATCTTTGTTTATAAAACAAAGTCTTGTTTTACAACACTTATAACTCGAGAACTGTTGAACTTTATAATTTTTGATGTATTTGATTTCTATCCTTCCCGAATAACAAAATGGACAGGATTTTGCGCGGGCAAGAGCTTTTAAGTTAGAGGAAGATTAAATGACTATAGTAAAATCATTACGTATGCACAGTAAGTTCAAACAATTAAAAGCCATATTCCAGCAAACAAACGGCTTTGCTGAAAGGTGACACAGCCGGGAATGAACGATAGGTCTCGGCCACAATGCTCTCGTTACCACTCATTATGCAGCCGGCCACCTCGAGGCACCTATGCTGCAGCGCGCGCGATGCAACAAGGTGCAAGATTTCCCCAAGAAAATTTAATTCAATGTTGAGGCTTCGTAATTTGGTAAATCATAACTTTGGGATTTTACCTACTGCGAAAGTAATATTTATTTACTTCTTGTTTGTAGATCTTACGCCTATTTTACACGACACAGAGTCAAAGCAATTCTTGTCACCCCTTACAAACTGAACAAAAAAACTATCCCAAACCTCACAGAATTGTACAAAAAATGCAAATCAACGCCACATCAAATAAAGTGTCATAGAAAACACTTTGTCCAAATGGAATATTCGGCGCGGGTTCATAGGTCGGGTAAGGCCGCACATTCTCGCAGCCTATCGGCCATAGCATCGTTTGTTAGTCGGGCTTCGCTGGCAAACTGCTTGCCATACAAATGCTAAGCGTTGGCATATGTCGGGGCCCGCACGAGGCCGCCGCGTCTCGCGAGGCCTCGCGCTCACCACTTCGGATTTCACAATCATAATGTAGGGATTTATGTTGATTCGCGTTTAGATGCCGCGCCGAGCTGCCGACGCAAAAATGTTTGGGTTCGTCTTGATTTCGCGATATTGTTGTTTGTTTTGTATTGCTTTTAGGAACACACTTTGATACGATATACTGATAACAATCAATTTACTGTTCATCAAGACTTTTTGGAGGCAAATTGTTAGGCACATAGTAATTGTAAATATTTAATTAAACAGCAGTATTTCATTATAATGATCATTAAAACTTGAATCTCGTACATGTCTTTCATTAGCTAACTTCCTACAACTGCCCAGAGCTGTGTGAAACTCTTAAGGATTGTATTTTCCTGGTAGAATGTTTGATTAAGGAAGGAATTATAGGAAATATCGTCCTCAGAAGGTTCATGATACGTAACATTCGAAGAAGCTGGCGGTTTCTTGAGCAAATTAGTGCGGTGTGGAAGTTTGTGTTTGATGGAAAATATGTATATTCCGTGAAGTTTTGTTAGCACCAAGTTTGCTGTAAACACTGAAGCCAATATACTGAGGTCATGAGGGTGTAATTTTACCATACTGGGAAGAAGCAAGCTTTTTTCTATGAAATAACTGTTTTACGTGTAGAATAAGAGCTTCTTAGAATATTAGGAGAAACTCCTTAGAGTAGTTTGTAGTCCTTTGCATAGAATTTTACATTAAGTCGTATATATCATCATAATCTGCATAACATAAGTTTTTGCAACAGCATATTAGTATTAGTTGTAGGTAAACAACGATAGCGGTAATATATGAGTTGGTGAGTGAGTTGTAAGAATCGTCGGAAGGCGTCCGTGTAATAGCGCGAGATCGCGCGATATCGCGGCGCACCTCACGCGATGCCAAGCGAGGCGATGTGCATTTACCTCGCTCGCAACTAATTGTAAATGTGTACGGCTAATTTGTGATTTTGGCGTGCTTGTGGAGCGCATTTCAGGCCTTGATACCACGGTGGAAACTAATGAGTTTATTTGATGCATGCATGAAAGGCTATCTACAAAGAAAATTCTACTTTTTGCTTTACATGTCTCATTTACTGATTGAAGTTTAAAATATATACAATAGTGCCAATCACTTAGACGTAAGCTTATTTCTACATTGCTTGCACGCGAGCTCAAAGTTGATTTAGTTAGACCGGTCCAACTAGAACCTTTGTAATCACAATAATTAGTCAGCAAACTCATTATATGCTCGCAATAGAATTTTTGCTAACATGTCAACGCCACGACGTGTGAACGTACTCTTAACTAACATTATACTAATGTGTCCTACATTAGTATAATGTTTGTTTCATTTGATAATAATTTTTGCTTAATCAAAAATGTAAAGTATTTATAAATATTACAGCATTTCAACAAATTACATAACTCTCTTTTATAATTCCTTTTCATTTCCCAACTTCATATATCTTTTGCGCGATATTTTAGAACAATTTGCGAATATTAGGGAATTCACAGAGGTCCCTACGATCGGGCGGGTAATAAGCGCCGGTGACGTCACGGCTCCGAGATAAAGAACGCGATGAAATGTGAGATAACAGCGTTTTTGGAAGGCTTAGGAATCTCTTTTATTATATTAAAATATTCCTTTTTTTGGCGATCGGTGGAAAAGGTTGAAAATCGCTTTTCATATTCTTATTCTATATGTTAACTCCCTGGTTTCAAGGCGGATAAAATTAGGTTTTGCAAAAATAAGAAGGTAACAGTAGGTTGTAACTTCATGCAAATAATATGAATGATATAAAAACAAAAAATATCGGTGACTCGTTTGATTTATTGTCTTAAAGAAATAAAAGCGTTTAAATATCAACTTGCACAAATATTCTGATGTAATATACGGAACTTACAAACATACATACAATTCAGTCTAGCCCAGCTTTTTAATTTTGAAATACACCCCTAAATTAGGGCTACCCCTGTCCAAATGGCTGCAATAACGCTCATTTAGGGGTAACTAACGTTTTGTTGGAGGTGTTTGCCATAGAATATGTAGTTACAATAGAGTGTTAACACGCGTTATGTTGCACAGTGTGGTATACCATGACTCATTAAAGTGGTGTTTCTAATCAGATCGACTACCATTTGTCATTTGTTTTTATGTGCCTATTTTAGTATTTTGATGAGCAGCTTTCTTTACAAAAGTCTTACCAGTTATATTTAAATTTTGTAACTTTTCAGTCAAGAGTTGAGGGTTCTCTGTAAAGGATGGTAATGTTTGACCAACTATTTAGGTCTAATACTCCATTTGTTCATTACTCTGTGGTCGCAACTCGTTTCCAACAAAAATTATGCGCTGGCGTACTAAGAAAACGTATTTAGTTGCCGCTCTTAAGAAATTCATGTTACTGTTGTATTCTTGAAACGAAACTATGCGGGTGGGAAATTAAGGACGACCTTATTAAATAAAATAAGGCAAATTTGGATTATTTTTCTCACGATATTTGGAAACATGACAGTAGCTTTTCTTTAGTTACTTGAAAATTTAAATTAAATTAGATTACGTTAACATATCTAGATATAATTATTTTTCAATAATTGCAATTATGTCATATTATCTATCGCTAAAAAACATGATTTGAGTTGAACATTGATAAAAACGCCGCAAAAATAAATATGCCAGAAATTGCTTTGTCTGGCCAAAATCCGAATCAAAAACTAAACAAAGTTCAAAATTCCAACAGAACGAACAGGTTAATAAATCCAAGTTTCTATTTGGAAACTGGTTTATCTCCAAAACTTAGACTTTACTAACGGATGGACCACTGCGGGACGGGGTGGGGATGGCGAGTCCCCGGACTGTCGGGCCGGGGCAAATCCCCCATCGATCTCTATGCTAATGCCCGGATTTATACCACTTGCTTTCTGAACTGGGCAGCTTCAGCATTTTACTGTTAAGTACTTATTTTTCCTAAAGTGAACACCCCGTACTGAATAAAGAAGCATTTTATTTTAGTTGTATCTTACTTAATAATGGCTATTTGCAGTGGTTATTAAAGAATAAATAAACATTAATTACAGTTATGGAGAGACACAGGTATCTATTAAATATGTACGAACGAAAAACAGTTTATACAACTCAGATTGAAAATAAGTGGGCGATTAAATATTTAATGACATGCTTTTATTGAACCGTGAATTTCCAGAGAAATTGTTTTATGCTAAAGTTATTTATTTACGTTTTACTGCGAATTTTGCTTTTTCAGATTACGCGTACGTCATACTAGTTAGTCGATAAACGGAAAACTCAATATTCCCCTTAGTTAACTGTGTTAGCTGTAAATACGAGTAGGAACGTCGGCCTGTCTGTCTATACATCAACATTTTGCATGAAAGGCCGTCAGACGTAGTTTGTATAGGATCCCTAGTGCTTTGATTAACAGACCTCTGTATTATAGGGTAGCCTGAAATTATGAAGCATTAATTTTCTCGCTAGAAACTAATTAGCAATTTGGAAGCTTACAAATATGCTGCAGGTTTCCTATTGACATCGCTAATTAAATTGATAGAATTTTCACAATTTGTTTTTGTTGAAGCTGGTGAATTAAGTTATTTTAGCAAAAATGCAAACTTAATAACTTTGACTCGCAATTTTCATAAAAGCTCTGATACAATTTGCTCCTAAGTGCTATAGCACTTTCATAATCATAGGGTCAAAAAAATTGATAATATTTATGCAGAAAAATGCATAATGCACTTCGAAGTTATTGGTTGTAACGGCTATTTTCGGACATGTTGCAACAAGCAGTCGTGGCCGAGTGGTTAAGGCGTCTGACTCGAAATCAGATTCCCAGTGGGAGCGTAGGTTCGAATCCTACCGGCTGCGAAACTTTTGTGCTTTTTGCATTAATTGTTAAAGTTTTCAAACTGTTTTAAAATTAGTCAAGTACTAATTATTATATAGAATTGGTTTTCTTCAAGTTTTACTGTAACAGTAATAATTCAGGATAGCGGCAACGTAATTGAGTAAATAAAAAGGTTATTTGAAAAATTACACTGGCTGTAATGATACAATTGTTTCGTATTTTAACAATCTTTCAGTAGTACATTTCTATATGAAACAAATGTTATGTACAAAGTATTACATGCACCTATGCTTTCAAACACTTAATTTGGATTAATTGACTTCAAAAATATGTTTACCTATGTTTGAGTATCTTTATGGTATCAATTTGAATATAAATACGTTATTTTTTATATAAATGTTAAAGTTAGGTAGCCTTCATAAAAGGTCACAATAGAGTGTCACACAAAACAGTGGGTTTAATCAGGTAAAGTAATAAAATGACAAAGAACTTTTAAAAACTGAACTCGTTACAGGTTCTGCTTTTGGGGTCTGCTTAGCGTAGTAGGTTCAAAACAGTGTAGTTTTGGTTCTCCTACACAATATAACAATGTTTGTAAAGATAGATACTGTTGTATAACATCGTAATTCTATTGTTTTATTAATATGCGGTTTTTTTAGACTTAGGAACTAAGTCATGTAGGGTAGTCGCGTTACATAGTATAAAAGATATTGGTCTATTAAAATATAGCGGGCAATCACTTACATATTAACAAACTGTCTATTTTGATATATTATTTGAATTTAAAAAAAATTAAACAAAAGCTCTGAAAACAAACGCGAATTCGATAAAAATTAAATCGACAGCTACCCCATGGCATTCGAGGTATTTTTAATATAAACCCTTCTCTTTGACACGAGTTCGTCACGCTAATGTCAAATTAGTCCCTTTGTGTAATATCCCACGGGTTTATGGCAATCCACCCATTAAATGGCCACTTCTTAAATATTGGGGTTAAGGGGAATTTTCTCTGTTTAATGACACTTTACACACTTTACGTTACAAAAATAATCTTTGTTTAATCGATTATTACGCATCTAAAAATATATTTATTAAGTGTATTTTTGGAAATATGTAGTTGCAGTTGATTTTTGAAGTGATAAATAATTGAAAACGTGGTACATGTCGGAATTTCAGATACTTTCATATTTATAATTATTTATTAATTCATAATGAGAACTGGTTTTTAACCCCCGACGCAAAAACGACGGGGTGTTATAAGTTTGACGTGTCTGTGTGTGTGTGTGTGTGTGTGTGTGTGTGTGTGTGTGTGTGTGTATGTGGCATCGTAGCTCCTAAACGGATGATCCGATTGTAATGCGGTTTTTTTTGTTTGAAAGGAATGTCATTCGGGAGTGTTCTTAGCTATGATTGGTGGAAATCGGTTCAGGTCTTCAAGGTCATCAGCTCGTTTGTTAGGTGTGATAGGAATGTTACACGCTCAGTTACTTGCAAGCATATTTGGGATCTGAAATTTGAAACACTAATGTCTTCTGGAACCACTGAGCTGGTCTGCTGTTAGGGCACGAAGATAGGAGACGTAACCCTGAACTGCCTTTTAGTAAACGCATCGAGTTTGGGCTCGTTGAATTTGTCTTGACGAGTTCTCTTCATGTTTCTAATTGACGAGAACCTGATGCTGGAAATGGGATGTGACGGATGAAACCCTGGAATGCCGGAATGAAACGGATAAACCGATTTATATTTTTGCTGAAAATCTAGTATGACCAAAGGTTAGTCTTTATTGTTTCTCAATCTGTGCAATTCTCCCAGAGCCAGTTTGTCATGAGGATTGTTAAACAGCTTCCTTTTTCCGAGATCGCATATAGCGACCCCATCTTAAGATAAAAGAAATTAAATGAAAGAAGGAAAAATTAAGGAGCTCCTTCAAAAAGCGTGAAATAAAATTAAATTATAAATTTAAAAAAACCCCCGACTCAAAAAAACTACGCAATTAAACCCTATAAAAAGCAAAAAATAACTTTAAACACTACGTAAGTACCAACTAAAGCATGTCAGACTAAACTAAATTTTGACGTGTCGGGGGACCGCTTTTTACCTTTAAAAATACTTACACAAATCAAATGATACCTACCTAATTACAACATTCGTATAAAAAAACACGTATCTTAACACAATTATATACAAAGTTATAAGTAGTATATATAATGTAGTAGTATATAATTACTTTTAACGTTAGGCTAATAAATTAGAGCGGTCCCCCGACACCTCAAAATTTGGTTTAGTCTGACATGCTTTAGTTGGTACTTACGTAGTGTTTAAAGTTATTTTTTGCTTTTTATAGGGTTTAATTGCGTAGTTTTTTTGAGTCGGGGGTTTTTTTATATAATTAAAATGTAGACCTACAGTTAATTGTTTGCGGTATTGAAACGTAAATACTTATTGCCAAACTTTAATAATTGGGCTTCTGCTGCCATTGAAATAAGACTGCAATATTATGTCAAAATGAGCAAAAAACAGATGTTTATGAAGCATATTTACAACTCATACTGTATCAGTCTATCAAAAAGAGTTCGCAGTCGGTAGGATTCGAACCTACGCTCCCAGAGGGAATCTGATTTCTAGTCAGACGCCTTAACCGCTCGGCCACGACTGCCTTGTGCAATTTCAGACAAAATTTGATGTTTAACAAAAAAGAGAATTTAAATATTAACTTAAATATGACCTTGACTATTAAATCTAAGAATATATCAGGTTTTTGTTTTTAATTCAATATAAATAAAATAAACTAGGTACTTATAGAGAGTCACTCTCCGTAAACGTTATGCAGCTGAAAATATTGAAAGCTGACCCTAAAATGGTTATTATAGAATATCGAAAGTGCAGCAAAAAAGCTTTTATATTTTGGATATTTGGTATTTTTTACTGAAAACCTTTCCGTTATAATGTAGCACTCTCTTATTTTAATACCCTTTTCGTAAAACAAAAAATAAATTTAAATCACATTATTGCGCCACATAAGATGAATAATGTTAAATTTTAATAAATTCAAGGTACAACGCACACTGATCATTGATCTAGCAGTAACGAATTTAAAACTTGCGCTGTGAGCGGCGCGCTTTATATTGAGTTATGACACAGTATGTAATTAAGTTTGTTGGAAGCTGGGGCTGTAAACAAAGATACTTTGATATCGACATCATTATTTTGTATAAAGAGTATGTAATATTGTATGTGCCTATAATGGTGACGGTTTTGAGGATATAAGGTTACATAGGAAGTAAACTTAAATGTAATAAGTATAAAATAATTTATTGGTTTACTCCAATAGCGATGATATAGCTATATATTCCATTTTTTTTAAGTATTCTGGCATCCTTCATTAGTTCATGAAACTAAACGCCCTAAATCCACACTTGCATTTACTATAATATGACTTAGATTAGAAATTATTGCAGAAAACTATTATAGTTCTAATCCTTCGGGAGAAAACGCGACATGACGTAATGTTATGTGATGTAATTTTATAAAAATCTACCGGTAAATCAAATAACGGAGCGGTATAATAAAATAATCACAATTGTAAGTTTCATGCAGAAGTTTAGCTTTTAAAATGTTTATGTGAATTGTCTAGATGCGGGGTCATACATAGTATATTGGAGAAAGAAAGCAATGTATGAGATGATTTAATATTTTAACAGTGTTCAAGGTCTTCAGTGATCAGTAGGTACCACATAAAATAAATGTAATTATTTATTTCCTACTAACTACGTCATACTCTAATTAAAACTAGTGTGTGACATTATTACATTGAGTTATCTTTTCCTTCTTCTTATAAAATGCTTCCCCGTGATATTTTCTATGTAAAATCTTCTCAGTCTTATGTATGAGGAGTAGTATTTCTGCAGTTAAGCCTTTCGATGCGCACTGCAGTGCCGTCCATTCCAAGATTAGTTTCCAGGCAGCTGATCCGCCATAAACCATGGACTACACACAACTTGCAATCGCAATTAGTGTCGCCGCTCTAATGACACTTGTTTGTTGCTAACGAATACAATATCTGTTGGAGTGCGAAACTTTCGGCTTCAAACTGCATTCAAACCTTTTATTGTAATTGTGTTTTGTATTACAGCTGCTGGCTTTACTGTCTCAGATGAGATAAATTGTGCAATGAATTGGAGTGGACATTTGTTTTTTACTTACAATGCCTTGCGTCAACATGGAAAGACGAGGTGCAAACACTGAACATGTCCAACAGTGGAATAATATAAAATGGGCTGATGTCCATAAGATAAATATGATAACTATGAATATTTTTTTGCCTGAATTTTTACACAAAGTTTTACTGGAATTAACTTTCTCACAAATAAATGGAAAAGTTCAATTTAGGCTCAAAATATTGGCATTCCAAAAGGTAAAAATTGCTTTAAAAATGCACTTCACGCAATATCTGATGTAAAATATGGACTATATTTCCGCCATCAAAATATGTGTTAAAAATATTTATTTATTTAAGGAAAACGGCCAGCATTTTGTAGTTAACCAAATAATGTCTGAAATTCAGGTATTTCGCATGAAAGCAATCCAATTAGCGTGGCTGCCGATGTTGTATAGTTAGACAGGCTGTCAGAATTCACAAATATCAACTGAGAGGCTGTGACAGGCGACAGCAATGTTACCCTGACAAGCCAAATGTACCTACTGTTTAACCACTAGTCTGAGATTTCATGTGTTGAACTATGAAACCAAATTAATACCTAGAAACAAGTGACTAAAAATTACACATCGAATGTAGTATTTTCGAACTAATACTTACGTAATAATCTATGACAATTTAACCTTCAAAGAACGAGCGCTAAGCACTGGCGTCCTCTGGTCGTACCTGTGTGTGATAATCGATTATGTTTTCATGTTTATCCTAATGAAACATTCAAGCAAAGAAAAGGCACCCACATTTATATTGGGATCCAAAAGCTCGTGATAAAGATACTCAACATTTTTAACCGACTTCAAATTAAAAGCTGCTTCTTAATCTAGGCCCGTATTTGTTTTTTATATTTACTAATTACACCACATTCCCACATCTGCAGTTTCCTCAATCTCCGTGACACTGTAGTCACAACTTCTGTCCGTGTGTAACGTATGTATGTATGTAACGTATGTAGTATGTACGTAAATTTTATGGCAGCCCCGGTTGATGGGATCGCCCGACAAAGGATTAGTTTGAGGGACTGATGACACCCATGGAATAAACATATGTAGCTGAGATTTATTTAGTTTCTTGTGTGTGTTTGTGCTTGTTTTAGTTATATGTGTGTTTGTGAGGTTGGTAATGTTGTGTGTAGTGCATTAATTGTTATAATGTCGGTTCAGCTCAATTACAAGTCAGTTCTAACTCGAGCAGTTGTCAATACGAACTTTGATGAGATACAATTTTCGTACTACGTACAAAACTTTTAAAAAAGGACGCAAATGTGTATGTGTTCCTGGCCAAACCCAATTTCTTTTAGGACAAACTAGTTTTGCCTATAGTAAAGTATAGCCTAGTTTGAACTACTAACTAACATAGGTATAAACACGCAAACTTATTTACCTTACAAAAGATTGCAGAACTAAACAAACCAAAAACAAAAGAAACATTTTCTTTCTGTTTCCCATCAGAATTGTGACGAAAACAATCTCAGTCGGAACACCAAAATAATATAGCTACTTATCTAGCAGAGTTAGTTAATAACAAGGGAACCGAGGCTCACAAACACAACGTCCGCAAAAGCCTCGTTTTTGCCACGTCAACGTCAAAGTTATTTCACCGAAAGCTAGGGATTGTCGCGCCACCGGAAGTCGGTGTACCCACCGCTTACGTACTTCCGGTAGGCTGTATTCAGGCCGCACACGGCCGATGGGCCGGAAATCGTCACACGCTGTTTTTCTCCCGTTTTCACGATTACTTTAACATGTGTGTTTGGTGTTTTAATAGATTTTTGTGCTAGTATTTATTTAGTCAATGTTTTCTGTGTTTTTTTTTCTGAATTCTTATAAGACTAAAAACTGAAAACTTCAGTTTTGTTCAATAATTATATATGTGGTTTTTGCAAACATGCAATTATGAAGAATATGAAAGACTACTTTAACATACTCGTATTCTTACGTAAAAAAATTTTCCATATGTACTTACAATCAATAATTAACTTTTCCATTATCTTCCCTACATAATCAAATTGATAGGAATCCACATGCCCACTGTCCACTGCCCACTGTGTCGCAGTAAGCCGACGCTAAATCTCGGGAGTGGACGCGGAACTAAAACAATAATAATAAATACGCATTCTAAATACAGGACGCTACTTTGTGCGGCCGTCAAGTTCGCTGTAGCGGATAAGATTGGCAAAAAATATATTTTTATATTTAGTACTTATCTATAAACTATTTGTAAAAGCGTATATTTCTGTGAAGGAAATTGAAAATTAATGCCCCAAAAATTAATGTGAATAAAATGTGTGTAAATATATATGCTCATTGCTCATGTTTATTGAAAATTGTGGTTTGCTTTAAATTGACCTGTATTTTAATGTTGAGAAAATGGAACTTCAGTTTACTCCAATATTTAATTGATTTTCGTAAAACTGTGGGCAAATACTCAATTTTAATTAAAATCATACTACTACTTTGTCATTTTAAGAGATAAACCAACTATGTAAATTACATACCAAAATTAGTCAAACCAACCCTGAACACACAGCCATATATTTTCGTGGCCACAACTAAGGCTGATACTACTCGAAAACGGCCTATTTGGCTTATTTACGGGCTCCTTACACTCCACAGACATTCTACAGATTATTATAATTTTAACCAACAGATGTAAACTGGCCCTGTAATGATGGATAATTTGTTGTGACCTTTTATTTAAAAAAATGTCTTGTTTTTTGTGGTCGACAAAATTGAGATTGTAAGGGAAATATTCTCAGCGTATAATTTGTTGATAGGACTGAAAAATAACATATTATAATTACTGGAACTTACACGAGTATTTTTATATAATAATAATTTGAACTACTAAGAAAATTAATAGTTTGATCGGCGAGCTTGATTAAAAATTTCAAATCACTGAGCATCTGAGAGATATAGCTTGTATCTTAGTTTATTTTTCATTTTCACAATCAAGTACAAACCGTTCTTCGTATCCGTTCTGTAGTTGTGAATCAAGTGTAGTCCGGATCCCGGATGTAGTGCTGTACGGCGGTCGGACGGCCCGGATGCCGGACGCCCGGCTTGACCGGCTAATTGACTAATCCGGTTACTACTAGCCGAACAAAGAACACTATTTGCGCTGTTGTTCAGTTTTACTTCTAAATTATAGTTTAGTTTTAAGAATGTTTAAGTGATAGCGATAGACTACTCAAACGACTAGTTTTTAATCCTATTCTGTTCATATTGTAACCGTGAAAGTATGTATGTTTGTTCCTCTTTTATGTAAAAAGTATTGAATAGATTTTGATGAAATTTTCCAAAAATAATATAGCTCTAGAAACGGGTGAAACCACTGCAGAAAGATTATTGTAAAACAAAGACATAGGTACTTTAAATGTCACGAATTTGTTCGATGCCAATCTATCATTAATATTACAAAAGAAGTCTGCATTGTGAGAATCAGTTTAGATAATCAAAGCCTATATAGGGTTGTGGAAAAACACAAAAAATTAGTACGTACCTAAGTATTTCTATTTCTGGACGAAACGTTCCCTAGATCACGTATCGCCTGGCATTACGTGCGTGCCTGAAACTTTCCTCAAAATACGATTCAGTTTACCTACATTATTTATAGTTCCAAGTGTTTTGATCTCAGCTCGTTCTGCTAATGTTGTTTGTATGAAAATATAACTAATGCTTTCGAAGATATTTATATCTTTGTTCAAAACATAGGCACGTAAGACACTTGAAGACATGTTCTTTGTAGTCGGATAAATAAACTTATTATTGATTCGAGGTCTTTTTGTTTTACTAACTGTTGATCTCATATTATATCAAAACGGTTTCAAACATAGCTATAGCATACAGTACACAGGTATACCGAATCCAGCCAGTCCTGCATATTGTATGAGTCAAATGAGGGTGAAGTAATGGGCTCGTAAGAGATGCCTACCCTAACTTATCACCATTTGTGCCATGGCGCACTATTCACCTGGAATATACGTTTTTTGCTGACACACACATACATGTGTAATATCTTTGTATGGATATCTGAGGACGCAACATTAATAGTCGTGTTTTGAAGTGATATAAACAAGGAATACACAAAAATAATAACTCTCTCAACTCGCAACTCTTGGCTTTTGGTGCAATTATTTACACGTTTTTACAATTTGTTAAACCAATTTATGCGTTTATTCGTTTGTTTACATTCTTGGATACTATAAAAAGATGTTCGCAGTCGGTAGGATTCGAACCTACGCTCCCAGAGGGAATCTGATTTCTAGTCAGACGCCTTAACCGCTCGGCCACGACTGCTACTTGGTGATTTTTATATTCGAACAGCTAATTTTGCCAGTTTAAAAGTGAAAGGCTTTTAGTGCACTTACATATGGCGAAAACCTTAATTGTATCATTGAGAATTTTAATACTTCTAAAAGGCTGTTGTAAATGTTTTGTAATCTTTATGAATCGGTTTTAAGATCAGCGCCAGACTGAGGACTGAGAAGTTTGATGAAGAGTGGGTGGAATGCATCATAATCTAGCCTAGCATTTTCTCAAACTAAGTGTGATGAAGTCGGCTTTTAGTCTAACTAGGATGCAGCTTATTAGGTAGGTACCATTTTTTTACATAAAGCAACTGTTTATCTAACCATCTCAATCCTACCCAGGCAACCCAATGTCTGTTGGTATGACTGGTTATCAGACTTTCTGCCTATACGTAACGACTGCCAAAGATGTACAAAATTAAATGACAGCCAGGATCCATAGTTGAATGTGCCTTTGAAAACTCAGAGGAACATATTACCATCTTAAGATGTTCACCCATCCAGAGACCGACAGCGGCAAGCTGTCTGTTATATGCTGTTACTTAGGTACAAGTTCTTCAAGACTGAGCAAAATGGTCTGAATTAAAGAGAATTCACTCAAGAGACTGCAAAACACAATAAACAGATTTATTTTCTCACGAAGAGCTGAAACACGATTTTCGTAAAATAGGTCAAACTAAAAATAAAGTTTTCACACCCAAAAGAGTTCGCAGTCGGTAGGATTCGAACCTACGCTCCCAGAGGGAATCTGATTTCTAGTCAGACGCCTTAACCGCTCGGCCACGACTGCTCCATGACAGATTTACAAATTATACGTTTAGATCTTCACATACCTATGTTTACTTTCACTTTTTTAATGAAACTTGTTTGTAAGCGCACGCGTCGGTGAAAGGCGCAATGATTTGTTAATATCCACCGGAGACTTATAAAGTACAGTTCATCGTTACTCGTACCCGTAAAAGTAAATGGGTGAATGGTAATATAATAAACTATATAGGTACTGACAAATATTTGTAGGTTTATAGGATCCTTCAGCATTATGATGTGATGATGATAATGATATATGCAGAACAGAGTGTTCTGATGACGAAAAAAATATTTCCATGTCCAATGATATAATGTTTTTAGGTATATACCTATTAAATTTCAAATAGACATAATTATTCATTGACAATGTGTTTGAGTTCTGTAATATTAAACTGCGTATATTTGAGTTTCAGCTATTAAAAGCTTCAAATCTATCATTGTGTGAAGGACTATGAATTTACTGTTTATTTTAAATTCCATCAACTCTATGAATAGCGTCAATGGATTATTACAAAATCCAGACTATTTTTGTATTTAGATACTCGTGTAAAATTATCAATTCAACGTAAAATTATTATCGTGTATTTATTTCAGTTGTCAATTAATCAATTAAATATGTGATGGGTATTTGAAAGGATTATTAAGATTAATGTTATCATTATAATTTATTTTATGCTGTATCATTTACGTAACAGATTTAAAATGGTTATTAGTGCAAATATTTATTTTAATCATAATATTATCAGGCGTATTTAGTTAGAGTGGTATAGCAGCTCTGTACACAAATTAAAATCTATTGAAATTTACAACTATAGTAGTAGGTACAGTAAAGTACTGTCAACTCATCTTCTTTGTATAAGAATACGCAACTACCTTATATAATTAATAAAGCTAAATTATAAAGATTATGAAAATATACAATCTTGATTTTTCAAATAACTAACTACCATTTTTATCAAAAACTATCTATTTTCCCACGGTTTCACGCGCTATCTGTGGGAACTGCTGCCCGTTCCTGGATAAAATATAGTCTATGTAATTTCCAACTGTGAAATAATTTTTCAAATCGGTACAGTAGTTTCGGAGCCTCTTTATTATATAAGTAATGAAGTATAGATAAATAGTATAGGTTAAAATTTAGTTCGAAATAAGATCTAAACTTACCCATAAACAGTGAAGATAATACACAAAACAATTCTCCCAAACTACCTATAAGCAGAAACGTCAGAATTTTAAAAGGCTTCTACTACATTTCCTCGTGCACTTTTATATTCGTGCTGGTCTGCCTATAAATCAAAACTTGCTTCTATATAGTAGGAACAAAGTTTCGTCTGAGAGTCGGAAACGCGAAGCTGTTTCTTAGGTAATTTTATTCTATGAAAGTAACGTAGAATTTCAATGAGAATGTGCACTTCATATTGTTGCTTTGTTAAGACTAATTAGTTTAGGTGTATTGTTTGTGTTGTGTTTGTTTATATTTCATGTAATATTTTTTGGTTGGGATTTTTGGGCTGTTTTAAATTCTGCTTTACGTAATTCTCCAAAGATTGCTGCTGATTACGTTAATGGTTTGTTGTAACCTTTTCTAAGATCGTAGATTATTTAGATCACTTTTAACTCTGTTCTAGAATATCTACTAACCAGGATGGATTCCTACAAAGGAACGGTCGACATATTTTATTGTTCTGTCTTTTATTATTATTGTTCATCGAGTTGATTTGAATTTGTTCCTTGTTTGTTTTGTTGGAACTGTTAGCGATACTTACACAATTGGAGCCTTACAATCAGCTCACCTACGTCATCAGTTGAACCTGAACAATTGAACCATTGTCATGAACCCTCTCTTAACACTCGCGGTTTACATTCTCACGGAACAATAAAACACCACTCTTTACACTCGAGTATAGAGTGCGTCACACCTTTCTTTATTGACCGACTTTGGAATAGGGGCGGATCCAGCTCTTAAAATAGATTGGCACATTCATCGGAAGTGGTTTAAAAAAAACACATTAATTAAATTTAAAAAAGTCGTGGTGGCCTAGTGGGCAAAGAACCAACCTCTCGAGTATGAGGGCGCGGGTTCGAATCCAGGTCAGGCAAGTACCAATGCAACTTTTCTAAGTTTGTATGTACTTTCTAAGTATATCTTAGACACCAATGGCTGATAAAAAGGTGAAGGAAAACATCTTGAGGAAACCTGGACTATATAGTCTGAAATCACCAACCCGCATTGAGCAAGCGTGGTGATTAACGCTCAATCCTTCTCCGTGTGAGAGGAGGCCTGTGCCCAGCAGTGGGACGATAAATAGGCTGTAACTAATTAAATTCAGGCACTTGAGGGAATGGTTGGGTCTATGAAAGAGTACATAAGGAAATATATAAATAATAAGTACTTAAGAGAGTAGGTACACAAAAGGAGTTTATCGGGGTAGTACTTATGGAAAAATAATAAGGGAGTACCTAAAAATAAGAAACAAGTGCGATTCCAGAAATAATTTAAGGTTGTGGGAATTCCCACAGTTCCTACCCACTACGGTAGATCCGCCACTGGTTTGAAAAGGGTGGAATCAATTCCTTCCTTTATTTTTAAAGTGGGTACCTATGTGCAGGAGTATCTTTTCTGTGACCTACTTAGGTATGTACGATTCATTCTTGTTGGAAAGAGGGGTATATTTTTTCTGTTATTCCATAATTATCAGAAAAAGCAATGTGACAAAATATCATATTTAATTTTCCAAAACCATCATCCTCCTTCATTATTTCTATAAACCGCTGCTTTACATTATAGGTACATTAACAACATACCAAAGTTGCCCATAACATACCATATAATCTAACCACTTGATCTAACCACTAGTTACCATATCCATATGCCTCCCATGCAGACCGCCAAAGCACCTGGTAACGATTAACACTAACATAGTGGCCTGGTGAAATATTAGGGAGCCACCTAAATCAGTTTATGAGGTTGCAATCAGCGGCCAGCCGGTAACGTTTGTTTTACGCTGATTGTGCCCTGTTTGCTCCGGGACACTCGCTTCGACCACTGTGCGGGTAGCTCAGAAGAATTAGTTTAAAATCCCGTGGATAAAAAAAAACTCATTATTTGACTCACAACAGTTGTAACTGTAAAACGATCCCCAACATAGTAACTACGTTCAGAGTCGACTTCTAGTTTAAGCAAATACAGCTGAGTACCATAATGTGCCATTTGAGTGTTCAATTGCCGTGCCACATGGAGAGACTGCCTATCTAATAAGTAGGTATCTAATCCTCTCAATACCTGATACCCTTTGTAAGACTGGTTCGAGATCATCAATGGTTCGTGAGATTAATGCAGACAACAGACTCTTCAGATTTATACTATTATGGGTTAAATGGTTTTACTGTACATTTTTCCATGTGTGATGGACGGTACATTTGGACATGTCCAAACTACAACGACTGTAGGTAATTAGTTTTGCAGCTACATTTTCTCGATTGATGTCACCGCCTGTTGATTGGCTTTTGAACGTTGGTTACCGTTATTATTTCAATATTTTCGGCATATAGTGTGAATTCTGTGAATTTATTAAGCAAAATTTAATTAGTGACTTTTTGAAAATATTTTTGGAGTTTTCTCACCCTTTGTAATGTAATAAAACATAAGATTACTTTTGAACTATGCTTATGCAGTAGCAATTTATCCAGTTTTTGTTCCGAATATGATCTGTCAATGATGAATTTCAGGAGTAAAAAAGGTGTTCGCAGTCGGTAGGATTCGAACCTACGCTCCCAGAGGGAATCTGATTTCTAGTCAGACGCCTTAACCGCTCGGCCACGACTGCTACATGGTAAAAAATCAGAAATGACGAACATATTCGCTATTAGAAAGTAAACAAATTTTTAATGGCTCAGTTGGCAAGAAATGAAGGTAATTTAATAATTTGGTTAATAGACACGATGAGATCCACTAGCAACGCTCCAAATTACGCAATAGAGTTGATGTAATACGTATGCTATGGTGATGATCTCTAGAATATTATAATAACGTACATTTAGTATAAGTACAAAAGATTGTTGGACATGGGCACACGTAAAAGTTTTTGTTACAGGTTTTCATTAAGTTTAATTATCCATATTCAGAGCCTTTTTTTACATTTACATCATGTAAGTATTCTCTGGGGGTGGGCAGATGTGTAACGTGTACTCATGTGAAGCCAATTATAGTATCTTTGTAGCCATGAAGCTTGAACCAGAGCTCGTTACTAAGAATCCAAATCCACATCCTTAGGTCTGTAGGTTTGCTAATAAGAATTCCTCAATAGAAAACCACTAACATTATTATGTTTTTTTCATTCCAAGCCTCCGCATTATCGTCTTTATTATAGCGAAGGCAAAGGCACATGTATTAATACTTGACGTAACATCGAATTCCCTAACAAAAGTACACACTGGATAATCATATTGTACCTACTTGGCATCTGAAGGGCTCTCCAGAACTTTCTACAGAACACAATAACGGGAAAGTAACAACATTGCAAATAACGACATATTTGAACTGAAAACGTTGTACTAAGAGATAATAAAATGGATGCCAAGTATGCTTTGAGTCGCGCACTAAATGCGACGACGCTCTGCCTCTAATCGCCAAAGAGAATTCTTTGACTTCGCTATCGAAAGGGAACATACATTGCTGCTACATGTTATTTGCTCGCTCTTTGCTAGAATTCAAGATTAATTGCAGTACAACTCTAGCTTCACATAAGTAGGAATTATATTATTCTTATTAACATACAACGGTTGTAACGTAAAGACGATTTAGAAATAGAAAGTAGTATCATCTGAACAGAGGCCTCCCCCTTACATCTCCACATGTACCGGTTGGAAGCGACCTGCATCCAGTGTCTTCGACGTCCTGAAATCATATACCTACATATAATTTTCAACTTCCATCGGAAGTGGAGGGGTTTCTATAAGAACTAGGTAAAAAGGGCCAGCACGAAGTGATGATTAACTAATGGATCTCGCCTGTGGGTTAAGACCACATTTTGGCCATCTTTAAATTTTCACACTCGGTTATATGTCGGTACCATCAAATCACATTCCAAAAATTAAAAATTCCCTCGAAACTCCCATTCAATTTCCTGTGTACTTCCACGTATACATAAGACAGACCCCGGATTCGCCGACGCAGCATTGAGCAGATCTCAATTATTTCTGTGGAGGAAGCCATCTTTGTTACCCGGGTAATGGCTAGCCCGGGCACTACCCGGGTACCGACCGGTTATAGCTTCAATAATTGCTACCACCTTTTCTGCTTGGTTAAGGTACCAGGTACGTGTGGTCGTGTGCTCTCTGATTGTCATTGGTTAATTATAATTCGTATTTGGAAGGTTTGATTTGGTAACGGTAATTGTCTTGCCCAATTACTGGAAGTATTATCTTAAATATTATTTGATAAATAATCAAAAGGTACTGAAAAATGTTCGAGTAGCTGCTTATAAAGTAGAGCGTTGACTAATGTCCTAGATTTTGTGAGTAAATGCTAGTTTACAACGTAATAGTATTACGTTGCAGGTATGAAATTACATACAACAGGGTGTTCCAAAGTCGTATTAACTGCAACAAACATATTGAAGGTAGGTGCACCTACAAACATATTTCAGGTCAGAGTTTTTTTAAATACATATTAATTGGGGTCTACAACCGTTGGTATCTTGTCTATTTGTTCTTCAATGTAATTTTTATTTCTAAATCGGTTCCATTGCGTAACATAAGCGGTATGCATGTCTGTATGTACAAATTATTAAATAACCTTCACTTTTTGCCACCTAAACCAATAAAAGTAATCTAGCTTCGGTTAGCGAATATGATAATAATTTCTAAGCTATCACCACGGAGCAGTCGTGGCCGAGCGGTTAAGGCGTCTGACTAGAAATCAGATTCCCTCTGGGAGCGTAGGTTCGAATCCTACCGACTGCGAACTCTTTTTAAACACCGTTATTTTAGTTGTCTTAAATGATTGCGTAAACAAGTAGAACCTATTTAGCCGTATTTAGATAATTAGCCATCGCAGATTTATTTTTAACTAGTGCTGAGTTTAATTACCTCATGATAACTTATGTAGGTCACAAATACTGTTGTGGTCCCTCACATCTAAAAAGTTACACGCGCTCCTGGGTCTGTCATACGTGGTACGTATAGTAAATACATAAATCGGTTAATGAATTAAGCGACACGGTGCCATCAGCGCTGTTTGATTATTAGCTGGGCGCAGTACATAATCTGTAGCATTATTATATTATCTGTAATCTCCCATTATCGCCCGCGGTGACGTTGTATTGTAAGGCCATTATTTACTATTTACAATTTCGAATATTTCATTAAAATTATTCATTTTTTTTTTTATTTGTGGCTTTTTATTCCAATTTTAATTTTGCAACCATTTTCATTTCAGTAACAGTTTAGCTAAAAGGCGTTTAAATAATGACGGTAAACAGTAGCAAGCATACTTAATTTATTAATAAAGGATTTCCTTCAGTTCCACATAAGCACCTTCGATCGTCATTGCTATTAATAAATAAATAACGAGACAAATAGGGCGCGTGAGGCGCGGCGGGTCCCACAGGGGCCCCGGCGGGCCCCGGGTGGGCTTAAAACGCATAGCCACAATCAGCGGAGCTCGTTAAGTATAATTCGATCGCTCACCGCCGGTGCTCACTAATCACCCGTTCATTTACATACAATTCATTTGTTTTGGTCAAGTGATGGTCGCCGACAATCGGTTGACTATCGAGTTCTAGACTTCGAAATATATCGATTGGTTTAAATCGAATAATTTGTTCATTAGAATCATTTTTTTTAAGTACCTGACATTTTTACTAGTCGTAACGAATACGAATTCAGCAAAATCATTTACCTAGCAAGTCAGTTTTTCCCCAGTGTTGTTTGCTATGAAGGTCTCTCTTAGGGGTAGATCTGAGAACTATGATGTTGTAAGAAATATGTTGTGTAGCCGTTACTTACGGGGAATCAAAGTTTATAGGAATCGATTCATCATAAACACCTGTATGTGTTAGTTCGGAACAAACTTCCTACCCGTTCTATGAAGGAGTTACGGAAATATTTTTATTTCTTGGCTATTCCATTTTTGTTTCGTTCACAACTTGTTGATTTTAATAGAAACTTCATTTATGAAACAATCACTGATAGTCGGCTTCATAATCACAATTTGTACGCAGTTATTTAGTAACAGGATCAATGTTATATATGACTTTGATTAAATCGCTTTGATTCGATTAAGTTCAAGTCGAATAAAACATGAATCGCTTCACATCCCTAGCCCGTAGCGTGTGACGTCACAACGCTACAATTTGGCGCGGAATTGTTTGATGCCATTTTAGATTTGTCTACATATTAGTTTAGGAATTCTCTTAGTTATGGCTCCGCTACACTCTCATAAACTTTACTATCTACATAGTTTTACACTGTCGGGTGTTAAAACAGTCACTCGTGTATTTCGTTTGTTTTACTATTTTGTGATACAAAATATCCGGGTTCACAAACGAATTTTGCTATTTTTTGAAAATTATTATCTGTTTTCAGGATTATTTTATATGCTAGCAACTGACTTTATGAAAATTAATGAAATAGATAGGTACTATTGTGAGTAATTTAGATATATTTAGCCGCATTTTTATTTTACTTAATGAATCAATCCCAAGACACTATTCCAGCAATCTCCGCAAAATACCAAAAAAAAATCAGTCGTCATTTACAACAAAATCTTCAGACTTTTCATAAAAAATCTAGTTTTCCCACCTTACTCAAAGGCTCCAACTAAATCTACATAACATAGTTAGTTAGTAATAAACTTGTAGCTATACACGCGAGTCCTTGGAGGGACACGGAGTACGGAGTAAATTCAAAGGGTTTAAAATCTACGCAGGTGCACTATACAAACTGACACGGTAGGACAACTTTGTGTTACTACTGAATTTTAAATGATATTCTGTTAACGGTAACTGGCTGTTGGATTTGTAACTGCATATTTTGTTTGTTTGGTAGCTTTGAAATCGTAGTAATGGTAGAATAAAAAAAAACTGTTAACTGTTTACGCTTTCACGTAAACTGATGTGTGCCGTAGAGATTACTTGAAATGTGGGAAAAGAAATCAAATGGTTGCATTACATAAATAAATAATTAAGAAAACTAACACATTAATTAATAGGTATCTAGAGACAAAGATATATTTTGCGATGTCAAAGAGATAATTTCTGTCCACTCACCAAATACTGGCCGCATAGTAAAATTGGATCACGATCAGTCTTCGGGTCAACATAATAGTTGTCCATCGGGTCACTAATAGTGCCATTAAAATTGAAATTGTTGCAAGCTGTCAACTTCTACAACTTGATGACTAAGTTATTCTCTTGGAGATTATAATTTCTGACACAGAGACGAAAAGCGATGGACATTGATAATTAGACTGATTTATATATTGAGCACCTGTCAGTTAAAGATCGTAAATGATGTAAAACATATTTGTTTTCTGTAATTTTTATACTGTGACATATGCGTAGCTAAAAAAAAATCTACATATCTACATGTTCGTATGTCCCTGCTGTAAAAACGTACCGTATTTTTGCAGGTTTTGTTACGCACGTTCAGCCAAGGATTTTGTGGGGCGGGCGCTTAAAAAAATATTTTTAATAAGAGACGATTTTTTCTTTGATATACAAACGTTATTGAAGTCGTATTTAGACTCGCACGACTCGTGGATAAAGGAAATAATAATGCCAGCTTAAATTTTGCAATTGTATTTATAAAATATGTTTTTTGTTAGTTAAAATCATTATCATTTGATCCTATTGTTACATCGACTTAGATTACGAGTAATTGAGTTGCCATAGAAAATTTACCTTATTAACAATCTTGAATATAAGTTAATCCTTATTAATCCAAAAATTTTTAAAATGTGGATATTATCAATCGGCAGTAATATAATTGAATTACAATCATCGAACGCGCTATGCACACTGCGAGCCGTCATGATCATTCCAATAGTCACTGATTTAATAGCACTACTTGCTTTCATATCCACGGAATTATTGAGCTCCCACGATAATAACACGCAATTTCAATCCAGAATTAACGAGCAATCAATTATCTCAAAAAATATTCAGTTTGGGTGATTTTTAAAACGATTATACGCCGTCCGGCGCGTGGCGAATTTAATTTAAAAGTTTCACCAACATTTTCATAGTTGAGATGTGTTTGTCAATTTGTGGGCAGCTGTCTAATGTGACCTCTCGCAGGGCAATTAATAACATTTCGTTAGGCCGGCTCCTGTACTACGTAACTTTTAATCAGTGTATTCAGTTTATTTTCAGTGATTTCGTTTACCGTTTTATTTTCGGCGCAGATTGATTTTGTTGTTGCGGCTTGAAATTGAAAATGCCTGTGTACTGACTGATCAGTCCGACTGTTGTTGTTTGTATTAAGCATCGTAAAAAAATATGTATGGACTTTCAATTTGTTTTATCAATATTTGGTAGAGTGTCAGCAAAAAGTCACTGTTTCCGCCCGGGATCGAACCGGGGGCCTTGTGCGTGTGAAGCACACGTGATAACCGCTACACTACGGAAACTTGATATGTAAACCTAAATTAGCTATTTGTATTGACTTGTTACAATCTAAGGTCAACGTTGGCCACTGATTGAGATAATTGTACCAGAAGATACTTTATTATTATTTTAATAATGATGGTCTTATTTCGCTATAATTTTATCTGTTAATTAATTAATGTAACAAAAATAAATGCCATACTTTGAGTGTTTCAATTAAAATCTTAATGTATTTACTGCAGCTTCCTAGTAACGTAAATATAAAATGGGTTTAAAGAGACTGTCTAAACAGCATCCCGCAATATCTCCACCATGCTACAAAGCAAACCGTGTTCTAGATATTAAACCTTTTTATGAAAGACAGTTGCCAAAATCAGTAGTTTGCAGCGAACCTTCCGCTGTCTATGATGAGCCACCATTATTTGAGTAGCAACTTAATGAGTCCTTTGAAGTCTTCGCCCTTTTGTTTGAGTTTTCCGAGCAGACGTCAGAATTAACTGCGTGCCTCGTCGCCCGGTAATTACCAATAAGAATCCCTCCACCCCCCCGCCCCGCCTTCAGACCCCGCTCTCCTGCCAATTACTTCTGGTTTGAAAACACAGTTAAACGTATTTTATTGGCAGTACAATTTCGTTTCGCCTGATGGAATTATGAGTTGGTATTGGTATTCGGAATTCGGATCGGAATGTTGGTCGGAGCGCAGTTTCGCTCTTTTGTTTGCTAGAGGTGTTGTTCAGCGTATTGTCTGCAGTTATTTGAGTTAATCAGTCAATTTTACTATTGTCCGACGTTGGTTTCTCGGTATTATAATTAATAAATCCTTTATCGAATTAATTGGAATTGAGAATGCGTCAATCAAGAGAAATCTTTCAGGCAGTACAGTTTTATTGATAAAGGAAAAAGGGATTAAGAGGATATTTTGCAAACAATGTTAAATACCATCAACACCCGAACATTCTAAAGTTTTGATTCAAAATCACAATTGATAATCCATCAATTTAAAAGGCCAGACACTTTATCACGCCATCACACCATAAACAATTCCCTAATTATATTGCGCCCAAACGTCACGCGTCAATAATCTCAGTTAATATGATTTCAATCCTCCCAAAGCTATAAAAACAAAGAGTATCAGCATTACGAGAACAAACGAGGCTGAGGATCAGCAACTTTAATTGCTGCCTACCCACATTAACCCTTGCCAATTCCGACCAGATAACTGTAGTCAATTCTTTAAACTTTGCCAATGGGAGACAATCTGGACCAATTATCTTGGGCTTAGTACGAGGTTTGACTTCGACGCTCCCAGATCCCAATTTAATTGTTCCGAGATGTGTGTCTGCTGATGGATGGCTGTTCCCAGTGTCTTGCTTTTATTTAGCTTTACGACTGTTGAGTGTTGAACCAGAGGGGACTTTGCCGCGACTTATGAGCATTTAAAAGTTTAAATTGAGCGATCAGTGTTGTTTGCTTATTAATTTATTTTAAGCTATTAAGGATTAATATTTGATGACTTCCTTAAGGATTATGGCTGATGAAATATAACTTTTTATATAAAGTTGGTTAGATTTGAACTCGCTTATTCTTCTTCGTATTAGGGTGTTTGATGAGACCTAGTCTTATCTATAATAGTGTGGGGATACCGTACAAAACCAATTCACTTTATCAGTTCCAAAAAAGAAAACGAAAAGAGATGAAAAAGTGTCGTCATGGATGCTTTCCAATATTTATGGCATCACTACACAGCGTCAGCAAGATCAGAAATACCAAAAATATTGTTCAATTTCGCTCCTGAGGGCCCAGTAAATATACTGTGATCTAATATTAATAATAAAAATGGTTAGTGGCGGGAATCAGTCAGCCCTGGGGAGCATCAATATCCCGCTTATCAGCCAGTCGCAGGCTGTTGCCTTGTTTCAACTAGATGGCGCTGGCTGGATTAGGGTATGGACAACTATGCAGTTAAGCACAAAAGAACCACTCTTCAAAACTTTGGAAACAAGGGCTAAGAATCTTCTTAAAAACCCAAGAAAACCCATTTTGATTTTTACATCAATCATCCACGTTTTCGTTAAAGACTAGAAGTTACTAAATAGTAGAGACTATAAGCGTATAAAAATGGGTACTGATTTCTTCTTCTGATATAGTCTTCTAATTCAGAATAAGTTGGTTGATGGAAGTTTCCCCACATTATTATACTATTGAAAAATTTATCATAACTTATTTATGACTTTTTGCGGGCTAGACTTGACACGAGTAAAATAATTGTTTTACGGGCTATAACCTTTTGCATAACTTGCACATGAGTATAGAACTTCTGTGTACCTATAATATAGTGTGATATGTGGATCCAATATGCCGGTCAGGTTTCTAATTAATTTAACTTCAGGTTGTAACTGAGAAAGTTCTATTTGTTACCAACGTTTGTCTAAGATGCTAGTTTCTTAGGTGTTTCCTTTTGTCTCTGGATGAGGAACTTAAGCGAAGGTCTTAGTCATTTAACTGTAGTAGCTAGAAAATTAGACAGTACATTGTTCAACTATGAATTTACTTTGGAATTCTGGTGACCAATGACCCTAAAAGGAAGAGGTTCTCAATTTTCATGTTTTTATTTTTAGCAAATAGGGTAGGCAAAAAATAAAAGTCAAAATATCATGCCGAACATATTCGGAATTTACCTAAACAGGTTGAAATGATCTTAATTTGCCCAGTAATTATGGAAAAAAGTAACATTTTCAATAGTCGTTCCAGCAACAAATTAGATACCTACAGATTTAATTGGAATTGATTATCAACTTCTATGTTGATTTTAACTAGTTATCGGTAAAATAGGTTTTTCCGAAGCAATTATTGTGCTCCACTGGAGAAAGGATGTTTTAATTATACGGACCAATAAACATTTTATACTAACAAAGTCCTATGAAATACTATACTGTTCCATTTAGATAGCCGGGATCATTGGATGAGTACTATTTACTTATATTTCTTGGAATGCTATGTTTTTGATTACAATTTATTTATGAGATAAATACAGGTTCATTTATTTGTATCCACAGTACTATACATAGAATAATATTTTTTTAATAACCCGTTTAGGGTTATATTGTTTCAAAAACCCTAATGTACGCTGTTTGTATAAAAATGGACACGAATTTGACCAATTAATGAAATATTAAAACTAGTTCTAGTAGAAAAGTAATTTACATTTATATAACAGGCAGGTATTCAAACTGGCCATAAACACTTTATTTACTACAAACATTTAATCAAACAATGAAAGTTAAAACGTCTAATGTGACCTTAATGGCCTCTATTTACGGCTAAGTACTGGTGGGCGGAATCCAAAAGCCTTATAACTAGCTAGATTAGAATAAAACTAAAATATAAAAGGCCGTCAAGTTTTTACCTATAAGCTTTAAAGTTGGTAGTTCCCTGTCGTGAAAGTATAACGAATAGTATTATTTGTGACCTTTTAAATGTTAGCTTTTTGCGACAGGGGCATTAAAAATATATATTTTTTCATTTTGAAACTACCTACGCAACCGACCTAATCCAAAAACAACAGTCCGAGATTTGCATCCTATTACGTTTATAAAATAAGTTTAAGATCTAAGGTGCCGCATAGCTTTCAAATTCATAACACCTCTCTTTTTGCGTAGGAGGTTTAAATAAAAGTAAAACACAGAGGCCCTTCAAAGAGAGTTAAACTTAGTAATCTCTATCACATGTATCAACACAGTTTGGAAGTTATAAACTTTGGATTCAACGCGAGAGGAAAAATGTTCAGATTTATACAGAACTTGAATGGTGACCGTAATTCGCGCGGTAAAACGGACTGTCTTGTGTTTGCGGAGAGTTTCTAATCTTCTGTTAACCTGTCTGTCTACATAACATTTTATTAGAAGTCTATAATCATTCATCATTTTATCAGATGTAGTCTAACTGTCCACAGTCAAAAGGGTCACTATTATTAGCATTTTTAACTTAATTGGTAGATGCTTTTCCATTAGGAACACATTTCTTGTCATAATAAAGAAAATAGGTACAATATCTTATAATATAAAAATGAATCGCAAAATGTGTTGGTAAGCGTATAACTCAACAACGCCTGGACCAATTTGGCTAATTCTTTTTTTGTTGTGTTTGTTATTGTCAGGAAAAAATTCTTATGAAAAAAAAATAGGGTAAAGTAGAGAAGTCAGTTGACGGGAGCTAAGCCGCGGGCAAAAGCTAGTTTAATATAGAATTTGTTATGAGAGGTATTTATTTAACTTGCTTGTAGCCTTAAAGAATGAAGAACCACATTTGAACCACTAGTACTGAAACCTAAATATAAGCTTCAGTAGATTTCCCTATAAGCATGCACTCTATACCAAGTAAAGGTGAGTATATTGCAACAAATCAAAACTTGGCGCGGGCGCCGGTGACGTCGTGAATAAAGTAGCCTTCGCTCCGTCTACTATATCATGCACTCCAAGTGCGCTGTTCTGAACTAAACTTACTTAGCGCGGCGGTCACCGCCGGTGCCGGACGTGTGCGAGAGCAGGCTCTCCACAGTACCTGGCGTGTCCGCTGGAGGGCGCCACAGTGTCGTGCACAGTGCCGAGCACGGCGGCGAGCGCCGTCAGTAGCGCGGCGGTCACCGCCGGTGCCGGACGTGTGCGAGAGCAGGCTCTCCACAGTACCTGGCGTGTCCGCTGGAGGGCGCCACAGTGTCGTGCACAGTGCCGAGCACGGCGGCGAGCGCCGTCAGTAGCGCGGCGGTCACCGCCCCGACCCCGACTACTCGAGCTTCTGTTGTCACACTCCTCTCCGTTCCGTGGCAGCAGTATCCTACCCTCCTCTCCCTCAATCTCAAATCCCAAGCAGATGCCTCCTGCTAAGATCCACTGGCGATCCCGGCCAGGCACAGCCCTTCTCATGGCTCATGGTTCGCGTTAGAGGCCATGCTAACGCCTAGGGACGTCTTTACCTTTCTCCAGTTGTGGCGGTTTACCGTTCCATTGGATACAGGGAGGTAGAGATAAGAGTGCACCTGTGTATGCGCACACACTGTCGTTGCTACGTTTCGTGCACTTTAATATCTCCTGCGCAATTGACTTGGTCTGCCAAACGGACTCCGATTTAGCCCTGCGGCGATGGGCAGAGGTAGAGAGGTCCGGTTGTGATGCCAACTTGGCTTTGTCTGATGTCTACACGCAGGCGACCTAGGGTAGATGGTCGCTTTGCACTGCATTGGGTTAACAGTGCAATTCGGCAGCTCCCTGGGTGACGAAGCAGCTCTATTTAGAGAGGCCCTGCTTCCCCCAATCCGGGGAGGGGACTAGAAAAGGTGTCCTAAAAAAGGCTTAACCCTGTATAAAAAGAGAGAGTAACCACGGCTGTCTCTGCATCAATAACTCGTGGTTATTACGTTAAACTCCTGGCGTGAAAACCTGGGCATGACGTTAAACTGCCTTGCATTCGACATGTACAATCGAATGTATTATAGCGGTTCTCTCCCGCGTTGTACAAAAGTCTGCTTCGGCGAGGAAGGCAACCCACAGCAGATATGTGACGGGCTTGGCGGACTCGGCGTAGCAGCACGGCATTTGTGGAAGGCCTAGGGCGACGGTAGAGAGCGTATAGTTACCGTCGGCCAGACATATCATCCAAACTCTCCTCTAGTCGTAGCGATTTTCCGTTCCACTAGGGATAGGAGGGAGAGGACGAGTGTGTGCATCTGTGTTTGCGCGAACACTTATGCACCTTAATATTTCCTGCGCACCTGACTGCTTCCGAAAATGGACTCCGATTACAGCTAAGTCCCGTGGCGATGGGTTGAGGTAGAGAGGTCTGGTTTGATGCGAATCAGGCTTTGTCTGATGCCTGCACACGGGCGGCTCTGGGGGTGTATGTATGTACGCCGTGGTCGCTTTCGTTCTGCACATGGGGTGACAGAATGGATTCGGCAGCACCCAGGGCGACAAAGCAGCCCTATTTAGGGAGGCACTGCTTTCCCTGCTCAGCCAGGGAGGGGACTAGAAAAGGTGTCCCAAAAAATGCTCACCCTGACCTAAGAGAGGGTAGTAACCACGGCTGCCTCTGCATCTATTTATTGCGTGGTCGAAGTCCTAAAGTAAATAAAAATAAAACACCATCTACCAATTTGACTTTCGGCGCGTGGAACGTTCGGACACTTCTTGATAGTGATGCCAACGCCTGTCCCGAGCGAAAAACCGCCATAGTAGCACGAGAACTTCATCGCTATAATGTCGATGTGGCTGCTCTCAGCGAAACACATCTTGCTGACGAAGGGGAGCTGGTGGAACACGGCGGCGGGTATACTTTTTTGTGGAAAGGTACTGCTGCCTCTGAACCGCGGCGGTCTGGTGTTGGTTTTGCTATCAAAAACCATCTTTTGAGGCATCTCCAGGAATATCCTGTTCACATTTCTGACCGCGTGACCACACTGCGCCTTCATCTTGACCATAACAATTATCTTAATGTCATCAGTGTCTATGCTCCAACGCTGGACAAGTCTGATGACATCAAGGATAAATTTTACGAGGAACTGACACATTGTCTCGAGCGCGTACGCCCCAGTGAACAGATCCTACTACTGGGTGATTTTAATGCCAGGGTCGGGCGGGACTACGAAGCCTGGCCTAAAGTTTTAGGCAGACACGGTACAGGCAACATGAACAGTAATGGCCGACTGTTGCTTAGTCTTTGTGCTCAATTCGATTTGGCTATTACGAACACTATGTTCCGACTTCGCGCCAAGCACAAGACAACGTGGATGCACCCACGATCAAAACACTGGCATTTGATTGATTACGCAATTGTAAGACAAAGAGATATTTCCCAAGTCCAAATAACCCGCGTAATGCGAGGAGCACACTGTTGGACTGATCACCGGCTTGTTGTCACTAAATTGAATCTTTGCCTACGTCGTCCCCGCAGATCAGGCAGAGCGAAGCCTGCGCATTTAAACGTAGATTTGCTTCAGAATCTCGGGACTAGACAACAGTACGTAGAAACCTTGGCTAGTACGCTTCCATCACTAAGAAACGGTGCGAGGGATGCTGATGCTGAGTGGGGAGCTTTATCTTCTTATATTCTGGACACCGCTAAAAGTACTTTGGGTCTTAAAGTCCGTAAGAACGAGGACTGGTTCGATGAGAATGATGAAGCTCTCATGGCTGCAATCGGCAAACACCGTGCCCTTCTTAGGGAAAGTAGCGAAAAAAAGCAAGGCAGAAGTGCTGCAGAGATAAATAAGAGTGACCTGGAGCTGCGGAAACTAACTAGGGAAATAAAAAATCGGTGGTGGCAGGAAAAAGCTCGGTATATGCAGTGGCTCGCTGACACTAATCAGCTCGGAGAGTTCTACGGCGAGGTTCGAAAACTGATTGGTACCAAAAATTCGCTGAAGGTTCCTTTAAAGTCCAAGGACGGTAATGACCTTCTAGAATCCAAAGACGCCATTTTAAAGCGGTGGGCAGAACACTTTTGTTCTTTGCTTAATTGTGATCGATCAGCAGATCTAGAATACATCAGTTCGATACCTCAATTACCTGTAGAAAATCTGCTGGATCAGCCACTGTCACGTAACGAAATTGTTCTTGCTATTAAACAACAGCCAAACAATCGCGCGGCAGGCATGGACTCTTTACCGGGAGAATTGATCAAATATGGTGGTGACGAGTTGCATTCCGCCATTTATGAACTTTTTGTCCATTTGTGGGAAACGGAACGTATTCCAGCAGATTTCAAAGTCTCTCGCATCTGTGCTCTATACAAAAACAAAGGCGACCGTTCTGACTGCAACTCCTACCGCGGTATTTCTCTTTATCAGTCCCTGGGAAAGTCTTTGCTAGAGTATTACTGAACCGCCTAATGACCCTATCTGAAAAGATTTTGCCGGAAACCCAGTTTGGCTTCCGACCTGACCGTGGTACTTGTGAGGCGATTTTTTCATTGCGTCAACTACAAGAAAAGAGCCGTGAACAGGGGCGACAGCTATACCTGTGCTTCGTCGACCTTGAGAAGGCTTTTGACAGTGTGCCTCGAGAAGCCCTCTGGATAGTACTGAATAAGTTAGGATGCACGGATAAATTTGTAAGGCTTCTGAGACTCCTGCATGATGGCATGGAGTGCTGTGTCGCTGTCGATGACGATCAGTCAGACTTCTTTCCCGTTACCTGTGGGGTGAAGCAAGGGTGCGTGCTTGCGCCTACACTGTTCACGTTGTACTTTGCAGTCGTAGTACGCGATGCCTTACAATTGTCATCCGATGGAGTTCGCATCCGTTTCCGCACCGACGGCAATCTTTTCAATCTAGCCAGGTTTAAGGCACGCACTAAAGTATCGTATGCCCTGATCACCGAGATCATGTATGCTGACGATCTGTGTTTCGTGGCGGAATCCCCAGAAAGCCTGCAACAATTGATGTCCAATTTTCACGAGGTTTGTCAAAAATTTGGCCTGAAGATCAGTGTCAAGAAGACGGAGGTTATGTCCTTGGACAATAACGGTCACGAGACACTGACTATAAGACTCGGTGAGGACTCGTTAAAGCAGGTCGATAAATTCCGTTATTTGGGGAGCACATTAACATCGAAGTGCGACCTTGATGTAGAGATCAACAGCAGAATCGGTGCTGCTGCCGCAGCATTCGGCAAGTTGGATGCCAAGGTCTTCTGTTCCCATGATCTTAAACTGGCTACAAAAATATCGGTTTATATGGCAATAGTATTGCCTAACATCTTATACTCTGCTGAAACGTGGACTGTGTACCGCCGGCATATCCGCACGCTAGACCAATTCCACCTCAAATGTCTACGTAAAATACTTAAGATCCGATGGTCTGATCGTGTGCGAAACACCGAAGTGCTGCGACGAGCCAATGTCGGTGGCATTGAGGCTTACCTTATGCGGCGACAGCTTAGATGGTGCGGTCACGTGTCACGTATGGCGGAGGAGCGAGTGGCTAAGCGCATCTTTTATTGCGAACTAAAGGAGGGCAAACGAAAGCAGGGCGGACAGTTCCTCCGATATAAAGATGTGCAAAAACGTCACATGAAAAAATGTGACATTGAGCCTTCGCAATGGGAAGGGCTAGCAGCCCAACGGCCTGATTGGAGAGCTCTAGTTAGAAACAAAGTTTCTGACTTTGAGGAGCGTCGTCGGGCAGAGCTTGATTCTAGACGCGACGAACTGAAAGCCCGACCACCCGCGGCAATCAGTTACAATTACGATAATGGTGTGCTCACATGTCCGCAATGTGCGCGGACCTTCTCAAAGAAGATTGGCTACTGTAGTCATATGCGAGCACACCAGCGACAATTATCTGTACGGAGTTGAGGCAGTCGCCGTGACCGAAATCGGTCTGGAGTCATCAAATCACTTTTTATTCTTAACACTAGCTTCCTCAGGCAGTTATTCCCGTGTCCCATAGGTACCTGGATAAAAAACCTTCATAAATAAATGGGCTGTCTAACAGTTATATTCTTTTTCAAATCAGACCAGTAGTGCCTAAGTTTGGCGTGATCTAGCAAACAAACAATATTTTTTAGTACTTATTTTTAGGGTCACGAACTTCTTGAAGCTAGTTGAAGATTTTCTTATTGATATTATCTATTAAAAAGTAATAGTTTTATAGTTTATTTAATAAAAAGTTACTTTAAAAGTATAAAATACCTTTAGAGTCGTGAATTTCAGGAGCAACTCAAGTGTGAAATACCTTAGCTATTTTACACATCTATTTTTACCCGACTGCCAAAGAAGGAGGGTAATGTTTTTCGAGTGTATGTAAGTATGTATGTATGTATGTATGTCTGTTCCTTTGTGACCTCCTGTAGCCTAAACGGCTTGATGGATTTTGATGTATGAGGTATCGTTAGATTTGTCTTGATTACGGGAGTGTCATAGGATACATTTTATCCTAAAAGTCCCACGGGATATTTTTTCTAAATTTCCCTTTAAAAAAATATGTATGCGGTATCATTAGATTCATTTCAATCACGGGAGTAATTAATATAGGATACGTTTTTTCTCAAAATTCCCACGGGAACATGTTAATTCTGCGTCAACGCAAAGCAACTCATGCGTTAGCAAGCAAAAAGATAGGGCGTGGCCTGGCATGCGGCGCGCGGCGCGGTGCGGAGGGGGATATGCTCGAGTATACAGCCCGAATGCGGGCACACGCATAAGGTAAAGTAAGGTACATAGTCTTCTACATCTACAACATTTTCGTTAAATAAAAACAGCTAAAAAGTTATAAATAAAAGAATTATTATTAAAAACAAAATACCCGACTGCACACTAAAAAGAGTAAAACAAGCCCCACAATAATATTGATCAATCCTAATAAACACCTATATTAAAATACACTACAATATGTGTTCGTAATCGATAGTTAAATAAACAGAAACTTATTTTGAATACAAATTTACTGAATATAATTTATAAATATTGATGGAAAGCATCGCAGGCGGGGACCACCTTGACCGCCACCAACGAAAATTCTGCTAAATGGTGCACAACCGAAATGACTATAAATAAGCCTCTGTTGGTCCCCGCCTGCGATGCTTTCCATCAATATTTATAAATTATATTCAGTAAATTTGTATTCAAAATAAGTTTCTGTTTATTTAACTATCGATTACGAACACATATTGTAGTGTATTTTAATATAGGTATTGTTTAAACGGTATTACATAATTAGTTTTTAAAAGAACTTTTAGCGTCTTGTGGTTTTGACGTTGCGTTGGTTTTTAACATTTAGTATGAAATGCTCGCGAGACAGGCTTTTAGATTAGCTCGTTTTCTTTCATTTTAATCCTAATAAAATACCTAGAGTTTTCAATGAAAATATTGGAAATGCCAAGATAAGCGTTCCACACAATATACTTAAGAAATACATGACGCTGATTGTCTATATGCGTTTTATAAGAATTCACTAGAAACGTTCCCTGGCAACGGCTTTTAAGATCATATTATAGAAATCATCCCGTAATTCACAATTTCACAGAAAAGTCTGAGGGATTTACTCTTATCTTCTGATTTTATATAAGTTTATATTATTATGTACATTTTCTTGTTTTATTAGAGAAAATCCCGCTTTTATATAGCCGTCCGACCCTTCAATCATTTCCTTGTGTAGTGGATTTTGTTATTCTTGATGCGGCCGAGCGAGGGGCTTTCGAATTAACCCTCTCAAGATGAGCCCTCTATGACAGTTCCATGAATGCGAACACTCCACATATATTTTTATGTTATTTTAAGTCAAGTGAGGCATATAAATTGTTTGTGGGCCTAAACAGACAGCTTATCTATTGGCACAGAATTAAAAAAAAATATTTCTCAGAATTTTTATATCAAATCTAAAATAAAAATGAGTCTTCGTGATGAGAATTGTAGAATATAAAGTTATTACGAAGGAGATCAGTCGCCAAGATGGTATTTTCTCCATTGTTATAAAAGATTAATAATTTGAGCAATTTAATTTTTATGTGCGATTAATTCGTCTTGCTCCAGCTCGCCATTGTTTTGGCTAATGACCCGATTAATTGGCATTTGGAGCGATTTGGCCGGTGAGCGAGTACGGCGAGAGGATTGCTCGCCCGGTGGAAGAAAAGGTCCCAATTAACACTCACTTAGCCGGTGCAAATCACAAGGAAACATTTTTTTCTTCAAACATATTTTAGTTGTTAATATTTATACCAATTATAGTTTTATTTCTTTAAGAGTTAATAAACCCACCCTTCGCCACCCCTTTTTAAGCAAAATCAATTTTAAAGGTCACTAAACTAGCTAATAAATACAAAGCTTACAGTTTATATCTTACAAAAGTGATTCATCTGAATACAATCGCTTTGTATTCAGATGAATCACTTTCATTCAATAATCTGCCCTACGTAAGAGCCCACCGCGCTATATTGTGCACGAGATGACGGCGCTCCGTCACGTCAAGACACGCGTGACGCGCGCGTTCGTCACGCGTTGTCAACGCGAGCCAAGAGGACATCGCTCGTGAAAACACTCTCATTTGTTGCCGCTTCCCATCAGATCGGCGAAACAATGCGGCATGCAAAAATGATAAAGTAATAGAAATATTTCCCCAAAAAAATCACTACATGTGTACTTAGTTTACTACATTTGTAACTGAAACTGTTCCTGAATTATTCCAACTCAATTGTTCATTTGATCTTATTAGGGTTGTTATGGTCTATATTAAAATAATAAATCTACCTGTTCAGGTTGAAACATGCTACATTTTTTAGACATATAGACAAATATTATATTTTTAAACATTGGATGGCCTATGAAACACTTATTTTAGCCACGTAACTCATAGGTACCTCCCCTTTCAAATTGCTTCCTATTTTATGATCCGTGTTTGTTCGTTCGCGTTTTTGTATCCGAGTTTGTATGATCGGATTCAAGAAGGGTGAGTATTACGTATCGATGGAGTGTGAGACATGATTTGTTAAGTTGTACGCGTTGTACGCAAGCTCGGGAACAGGTGGGGCTGATAATGGTAATGATTTCTATTATGATGGGAATGAAAGGAAAACAGGCGTGATCGACTGTTTATCATTATGATCGTCAAACTTGTGCGTGATGGTTTGCCTGTAGATTTATTTATTGTGTGGTTCGTGGAGATAGCTGAAGAATCCTTGGAGGATAAGAAAATTTGTATGCATGCATGGATGGTTAGATGTTTAGATTGTTTGATCTCTTTCATGCAAAAACTAAGAGATGGATTTTGATGAACGTTTTATCTACTTAGGTGCAGGAAGCATATAAAACCGCTGGCAGAAGCTAGTCCCGAAATAAAATACTTTGTAGTAAGTAACGCACGAAAAGTCAAGTGCACCTTATCCTAACTATCGTACTATAATTTACGTTGACCACAAGAAGGTCCCGACCATAAAGCAGTCCCTTTTACTTTTATCACAAACAATACTGGCACAAAAAGTGTTCTAGTCCATCAGTTCACACGTGCGGAGTGCACTGCGCTACTAAACGCGTCCAAACGATTACCTAAAGCGGTGTGTAACGTCGCTCAAACTAGAAGCGTTCCCGTGTTGACGTCAGACCGTCAGACCATCAGACCGTCAGACCGCCCCAGCTTCAAGCAACTCCCGTACATGCCACCCCTAACTTTGAAAACTGTAATTGCTCGTTACAAGTGTATCATTGGCTTTAGACGGTTGAAAGCGTCTTTGAGTCTGCGTTCCGTATTATGATAGCATTGAAGTATTGTGAAGGCAGTTAGTAATTGAATTTTGTTGTAATACGGACATTTTAATATGAAACAGATGTATAATAGAAAATTTGTTTTATCTTTGTATTTCGTTATGCTTCATGAATACTATCTAATCTTCGCAGTTTTAAAGCCAAAGTTTTATAAAGAATTTTTTCTCTATATTGATACGACGTCTGTAGATTGTAGACCGATTAAAATAAACCGTTAGATAAAGTGAGCGATACAAAGCCCGACTGCCCAATTTGCACAAAGAAACGGCCGGCCATCCCCGAAAGGCATCGCGCACACCTGACTGATTCAGATATTTTTACATTCGGATTTTCAGACCGTTTCGCTTTTTTAGCGAACGCTGTTTTTTTAAAGTCTGTCGTGCTGCTTTTTTAGCGCCAGTGTACGTGACACTTAAACTACTGACAGAGGTGTAAAATGTAGTTTGGGGGTTCACACTGAAGTTTCGTTCATCACAAAGGTTTGTTTGGTTAATAAAGTGCGTTAATAATATCTATGCTTTCTGAATTAAATTGCACTGGCATAAAAATGATGCTGAAAATTTAATAAGAACCTTATTAACAATTTTATCAGCTTACTGTACCTATTGTAATTTTGTGACAGCTAATAAAATTTGGGTATAATGTAACGTATCTAACTAACTTATGTATCGTAACAGTAGCAGCCGTCAAAATCGTTGAAAATAAATTGATCGCAAAACTTGAGGGAATAAGAAATCGCGCAATAAATTATATTTTTCTTCATTTACATTTAAATTGGCAGATTTTACGATTCGCAATTTCACTCAATAATTCTGTTATTTTTTCGCATTTTAAATGAGTGCCATTATTCTGTCAAAAAGGTACATTACAAACGTTTACTTTGGAGTTTTTATAAAAAAAGCTTTTTGCCTTCTAGCACTTAGCTGGTACTTTTGTGTGAAATTTAAGGCTCTTAATATTCGCGTTATACTAATGTGTTACAGCAGTTAGGCTGTGTTAGGGTAGAATTTAAAAAAGGCTGCATCGATCGAGTTAAGTAACTCATCTTAAGGAGAGCCGAAGAAATGGCTGTATTTAATTTTGCTAATATATTTTTTGAAAAAAATATAAATGATGGTTAGTGAGTTGTTTTACAAAGTAAGTACCTAATTAGGTCTTTAAAATTAATAAGTAACCGATTACTTGAGAATTTTATAGCCTACTTTACTACAAAATTCTTTGTGCATAAAGTTAAGAAATAAAAATATTATATTCTAGCCTCTCAAAATTCTCAATTTCCCAGCCATTATAAAAATGATAAAATAAAAAGTTACACTAAAAGCTAACAATGAATACTAAGATAAAATATTTACAGGACTTTTAATTTGTGTTAAAAGTTGCGACAAAATATCTCCCTTGAAAAGTTTCGAGACGTGACAAAGAATAAGTGGGTAATTGAAAAAGAATTTCACTCAAGCAGAGAGCTGCAATAGTGCATTTAATATATATTAAGTGAAATAAAAATAGTAGGAAGTCGCTTCTTTGCTTTTGTGCCGTCTAGACTCAAAGATCGTCTGGCCGGCAGAAAAAACTCGAAGGACGAAGATAGCTGTGCAGTGTACAGGTAACTAGTAGACGACAGCTTGGACGTCGTTCAATTGCTGTGAAATTGATTTTCTTAACAAATATAAATAGCCAAGTTTCCTGTTGATATTGCTGATAAAAACTAGGATTGACTCGATGTGGAAGACAGAAGTCCGAATGTTTATGCACATTTCAAACTTAAGAGAGTTAAGATGCTCAAGTCAAGTTAGGGACTGTAATGGGCTCAATGTGAAATGAAATGATTAGTTAAAGAAAAATTAAAACATAAAGTAATATTTCACGATCATTTGATAAAAAAGCTCCTTCAAATAAAACATAAATTCTTGTAAAGATATCGTCCAAAGATATGATTCGCATTTATATTGATATCGGTTTTGAAGTAGACATGGGGCACACAATCGGCTTGTGTGCTAAGCATATCAGCGCAGTGTACATCGCCGTGCACCGTCCACTTGATCCGTTGTGCGCCGCTCGTGTGAATACAGCTCAATATCAATAGAATGAGCAGTATACTGAATGTTATTGTATGATTTGTAAATGTAGATTTTTTGAGAGGTAGCATTTGTGCTTTTAATGTAATATTCAGATATTTTATATTTTTATAATCGCAATTTATTAGAATAGGTTTATGACGAGTGCAGTTACTCCTTTAAAAAGGTTCAGAAAGCTAAAATGTTACGTTTTCGGTGATTTTACATAATTATACGTATTTTTTAGATGGTCAAAATACAAGGAAGTTAAAAACTCTGTAGGTAGTACTATAGTTTTGTACCGACTTCTACTTGGGAAATAAATCGAAGTCATGCTTAACGTAGGTATGTATCAAAACGGCAAAAACGATTTAAAGTAAAGGTACCCAAAGACCACTAGGTCTCTAATATTTTATTGTAGCTTTATTAGACATCCAATCAAAGCACACACAAGAACAAAATCCAAGTACAATTTCCATGTAAAACAGCAGCAAGTATAGTTGATTCCTCATAGTAGACACGAGACGCTGATGTTTTTCTATCAGTGGCGAGGCTCATGAATACAAACCGACCATGAATATGTATTGCTCGGCGAATATGCCTAGCGTAAGGCGGGTGCACACTGTACTCACGTCACTGTGTTGTGTGTACCGGGGTTTATGACAATGATGTATTTTGTGGTGGTGGTTTTTGATGACTTTATTAAAAACCTAGCTGCGTGAGATTTGACTGGAAGCCGACTGAAAATAGTTGGGAAAAGACCAATTAAGCCTTTAACTTGGAAATGGCTGTCAAGATTCTAATGAAACGAAACGAAATGCAATATTTTAGTTCTACATTAATTAGGTTAACATAATGTGACATTACGATAGTTTTGTGTAATAATTTTTCGTAAAAATATTTCAGTTATAAGTCCTAGAATTCATTAGCGTAAAAGCACTCCAATTTTCTGATAAATAAATAATGTAGATTTAATAAATGTCATTCTTAAGTGCAGCCCAAAAGACGGCTCTAATAATAGTACTGGCTAATGACAGTCGGACAGTCAGATCTTCGTATCTTTAGAGCAGACCTCATCAAACATGCAAGTTCTGACACAGACAGAATCAATACCAATTTGTGCGTAAATAACTTCAACAGAAAGGATTATCCTTTCATAAATATAACTGTATTTATTTGCATTAAAAATAAAAGAATAATCGCTTCTACGTAATGAAATAGAACGAACTGTTTGTTTGTGCAACTTGATTGTATTATGATCAAAGAGTTATAATTTGATCGCCAGATTTGAAAGCGAACTATAAATTATTCAACGCGATGAATTTTAAATGTTTTTTTATGTCCTTTGTTTTTGGAAAGGTTGTTTATGTTTTTATATAAATATTTTTAGTTACTCATCTATAAATTGATTCTATGCTTTCATAAATAATAGGGCCAAGTAAACTTTTTTAATAACCACGTTAACGTAAGTGTTAGTTTTCGACCTCCATAAAAATATGGTGTTGCAATAGATAGATTTCTCAGAAGAGCAACAATTGGAAGGTGACTTGAGGCACATATTGTATTATCACGGTCATTCAGGTTAAGCCCATAAGATAGAGTAGGTATTTCTTTGTGCGTCTTCCAAAAACTTGGGAGTGTACTATGATGACAATTATAGTGCGACGAGGGCGTAAGGCTGTTAACGTTTTAAGTAGATAACGATACAAAAGTTTAATTTGGACTCTGTTTGTAAAGAGCAGTAAAGAGTTTATTTACAAGCATTGGAGTCTGTCATTGCAAAGAAATAGATATGTGATTTCGTAAAGACCTATAAAGACGATTTTCTAATTTTATCAGGTTTTGTAAAGAAGTATAATAAACTTTATCTAATCCAATAGCTCGTAAGGAACTTCACAAAAAAATATAGAAATTCCATTCCAATTTGAGTGCAGCACCTGACTGCCAACAATAGGAGCAGTCCAATAAGATTCCAACACATTAAGCAGGAGCCCTAAATCCAAAGCCACGTCCACACGTCCCGGCGATATCGTCGCCTAGCGCAGTATACATCGCTGGCTCACTGCGGAAGATTTATCGCGGCGTCAATGCATCGCCCGCATGATGGATGGTGCAGTATCATCCCCACGTTTGAGTAAACGTATTGTGCTTACACTGCGCTTGCAAGATGGATCGGTTTAAGGCTTTTAAGATACTTTTGTGGCTCTTTGTTTTGGTTGGTAACGGCTTGGTTACATTGTAACTGCTGTCCGTCACAAGACAAATTACTGGAGTTTACTTCGATTTTATTGGAGTGCATTATGTTAAAAAAATAAAATAGGCATCGGAATCCCTGTAAGTTTTTCGGAATCATTTTGTGTCTGAAACGTTTTCATTTTCAATTACATTTCATTCCTCAACAATCAACTGAAATGATAACGAACTGCAGTTATTTCCAATAGTATTCCGTGTCCGATAGCCGAATAAGCCAATAAAATAATTCCAAACCAAATTAACATAACACAAATGATTCACACAAATTAACATGGCGTGTTGCGGCGTTGAAATATCCCATCAAATCGCATGAAATTAATAATGTTGGCAACCAGTAGTCGGCAATTATGACGCCGTTCTCGTTTCACACCTAATAATATATGCAATTAAGTTAATTGAAGCGATGTGGGTACACCAAGCACTAGTTATTAGTACGCAGGTGTTAAGCGTTAATTTTCGTCGCGAGTTCGGCGCTGCGAGCTGCGCTTTGGAGCGAGTTGTGACGTCACGCGTTCTAATACTGCGTGTAACACACACTGCTATGAATATTGGCGAGCTGTTCAAAAGGTAGTTTAAAGCATAAAGGTTGTAATTTTCAATCATTTTTTGCCTGAAGATCAAAGTACTTAATTGTCAAGCAACAAAAAGAGCTTCCCATATTTTGTTATGAATCATAATCATTAATGTACTTCATTTCATTCATTCTTGTCTCTATCTTGGTTTTAAAATGTAGGTATGGCATGTATTTTGACCTAATGACAGTTTAACAATTTTGACTATACTACAGAACATTTCTCTAGTATAATGCACAAAATTACTAAATCATTAGTTACGACCATGTTGGTAATTCTATTGAGCCGTGTGTCCCAGTATGTCAGCAGTGTAGTCACGTAATGAAACGCCTGCAGGCGCCCGCCGGGTTGTGACGGCGACGTTTGCAGAACGCCTTTTATCAATATTTGTATCGCCGCTCTAAACTCACTTACCTATGCTTATTGATAAACTTAAATATCAATGTTGGTTTAATAAACTAGTTGATAATGGGTCATGATCAAATATATCCTAAATATTACAACATTCTTGGAATGTTGAATTGTTTTGACATGTTTCTGCTACGGAATCTTAATTGTATTTTTTTATTTAAGCTGAAGAGTTTGTTCACTTTCCTGCTTGATGGTGCTAATCTCAGGAACCGATCCTGTTTGGAAAATTCTTTTAGTATTAGATGACCCATTCATCGAAGAGGCCATAGGCAACTTTTCATCTGGATGCACGAAATAGTACCCACGGGACGAGGGAGAATATGCGGACGCTAGTTATACCTACTATAATTTCTTAGTGGGAACACAACAGCACTGCTCATTCCAGTTATATCTCAAATCCTTATTCCGTAGAAATCAGATAAATGCATACTAGGAATTTATAAGTGCAGTGTATGTGTTGGCAAGCGCCCACGTGTCTGCGAGTTAAGAGCTGCCGAGAAATGAACCTATGGGCTGTCCGTATTTCTTAGTAACACTTGGGATGCATAGTAGAAGAATTGAAGTGGTTAATAGCTATTTTTGTTGTTGGTACTATATTATGACACGTAGATTAGGAGCGAGCTTTTCTTAGAGCCGAACCACATAAACGCGTCGCAAAGGGCGTTTTATTGTCGTAGTATGAAGTACAGTTCCTCGTAATTTTTGAGCGTGGATAGAAGTCCCTAAATAAACTTATTTCTTTTTCATTTCTAACAGATCTTTTTCTAAGTATTTCAAATATAGACAGAGAAATTTTATGTTATGGCAGGCGAGTGCCGATTTTATCAGTGCTTTATGATATTTACATCCTACAAACAAATCAAACTTATTTAGTAGATATTTTTATTTTAGTGTGAGTTAGTTAAGTCAATACATACAATATCTATTTCAAAGTATTCCTCGATTTTACCTGAAATAGTTCAGTAATTAACCCCGGCTTGGGTCATCGCATATTCGTAGAAGTGGATCGGCAATATTCCCGCTATACGTTTGGAAACTAATCATTAGTTCGCTCAATATTTGTTCATGTGAGCTGGAATGCCGAAAGATGATCGCTAATAACCGCTGATATTTGTTGCTAAAAGCTGTGAATATCTGAATGGCAGAAACAGTGAAAGTTTTATTTGTTTAACGTTTGTTGTATGGCCCCCATACAACACTTTTTTGCTCGATAACTTCAGGTAGATGCGGTTTTATAAATAATGGTACGAAACCCCTTCGTGCGCGAGTCCTACTCGCACTTGGCCGGTTTTTTCGCTATATTTTTCCTCAATAATAGTCAGTTAAGTAGCTTTCTTATGAAACGTAATCTTCATTTATAAAAATTGAAGAAAAAAAAACTTTATTATGTACTTATTTTTCAACTCAATACCGACTTATAAAAATAAATATTTTAGTAAAATTAAAAATATTCGAGCGCCGCGAGGTGTAAAGACTTAAGCTTTTATTTTAAAGTTTTTGTGTATTTTATTGCTGTACCCGCGATTTACATAATGACAGTCAAAATATTATTCGTAAGCCAAATATTATGAATTCGACTTTTATTTTACGAGCGAAGCCGCAGTGACTTTTAAATATTCACATAAGTTCGTTGTACACATACATCTTGTTTAACGAGTCAGTAAATACGAAATAATCACGTCTCGAGGACTCGAGTTATTGTGTTTAGGTCTTAAACGTCGAGCCTAATAGCAGTCCTAGGGTTACATGCGAACGCAGCCATTTCGCATGTCTGCCCGACACAAGGGCGAAGGGTTGCCTGATAATAGCCATTGAAATCCGACATCTTTGACGAAATTGCTCAATCAGGGTTTGCCTGTCACGAGTTTTGACGAATGGAATATTTTGCTCACGTACAATATAACAATGAGGCAGACAATATAACAAGCGTATCAGTCGCACATTTAAGTCCTTATTATTTGCACAGCCATGCATCAAACCCATAACAAGAGATACATGGGCCTCTAATACGACCCGGGCATCTTACATAACCGGCGGAGCGTATTAACATAATAAGAACAACAAAAAAATCCTATTAATATTTGTACCGAGGGTTCGGGTGCCTGCGGGATCAAAGGGCGAAGCGAGAACTCCTGAACAGAGGGCATGGAATGAAGCAAGGAGGGAGGGGGGGGGGTTATATGTAAATTTTGTCAAAGTAACATCTGGCTCGGGCCGATGCCCGTAAAAATAACGGAGACGCTGATTGTCTTCTCAAATATACATATTTCATTATGTGCCTCGTTTGTTTGGTGTTTGTTCAATGTCATACTTTTTGACGAACTTGTTGATGGAAGTTTGGCGGGACTTCGCCGAGACGCCGCGGAGTTGTGAGAGGCTGGGTGTATCTGCTGGTAGCTCGGTTTTATAGCGACTGGGATGTGATAAATGATCTATTGGTTAAGTTTCTTTTAATGATTCATAATGTGCATGCTCTATTCATTACTGCTCAAACAGACATCCTTTATTCTTTAGCTTCTTTTATTTTGTCTATAATTTTAATCACCATATAAAATCCTTCAACCACCTAATACTAATACTTGATAATTAGAAGACTTTTACATATTTAACCTTGCATCTTCCCAATCATTGAATGTATCGTAATACCTTCGTACCAACTCATTGTAATTGGCTGTAACCAAATATAGCTTCGATATAAGTAGGTAGATTTAATCTTCTGGGTATTTCAATTTTGTCATAATTATATAAACAGTGGGCGTGATGATAAACTTCGAACTATTTATAACTGCCTTCGTAACTTATACAAATTGCGGGCTCACGGAACAATTGAAAGCCCACGTTTTGAGGCTCAATGGTTTGATTGCGTCAATCGCTTGATATTTTTCCCGATTCTTACATAATTCTTATTACGCACTTTAGTAAGAAAAGAATATTTCAAAATTTTTTTTGAAACAGAAGGAAGCTACCTTTATAAACGATCATAATCCTAAAAAAACATGCCTAAAAATGGGAATTTCCTGGAAACTAATAGAACTGTTATTAACTCAATGAACTATTAGAGGAACACAAAGGATAGTAAAGTATTTCATAACTATTTTCAAGTCCACTCAATCGTAGAGCATCTAGCTACGCCGTAGCTCGTAGATTCGTAGCCAGTTGCTACGCGGACAATGTATTCTATTGAACATTGACTATACTTGCATTTTATATTAACTGTATAGAAGTTACTCCTTCAAAATAATATCGAGTTTTTATTTACTGAAGATCAACCAAAGTCGTTAAACAAAGCCTAATAATATTAATAGATATATTGATTTCTGACACTTACGCGAATATTAGACATTTAAATAAAACTACTTTTACGGATTTTATCGCGGTTATATTATATTATTTAAAATCCGTAAAAGTAGTTTTATTTAAATTAATAGATATTCTGAAGCAGATAACAAGATGACGAGTGAACAATAGAAAACTGTTGAAAGTCAAAAACAAGCGTCTATTATTTGGCACGAACCACGTAAGCAATACTTGTCAAGTGTACTTCATTTGCCTAAGGCAGTAAATAATTGGCGCGAAGTATTATCGGTAACACTATACGTCAGTGTGACTAAGAATAGTCTAGACTGAGGTAGACTGGTTAGACTGAGTCTTGCATTCAAGGGCAGATGTATTAATTATTCGGTCAACTGTGTGATCTTTTTGTTATTTTTGGAAAACAATGGCGGTGTTTTTAAAGTTGGGGTTGATGATGAATTAATCTATGTCTTATATCTACGAAATTGTATTTATAAACCTATTCAAAAAGACTTACAATTGCCCTCGTGATCGTAACGTGACATTTTTGTCTGAAGGTCCGTTTTAAGCAAACGACCACGAGCTCCTCCCATTTTGATTAGTAAGCTTTATTTCGTTTAGTTTACATAAAGGGTACCCCAGTCTACCAAATCCCACTTACAAAATCAGAGACTATGATTTCACACATCATTATTTTAGTAATATACTAGCTACTCCGAATATGAAGAATGTCATAGTATTCCCGTATCTAAGTTATCCTCAATGGGCTGCGGCGTCATAAAGTCCTCGCTGACTGGTGGCGAGTCCCCCGGGACCTCCTGAGATCTCTGCGCGCCTGGTACTCGAGATGCGAGTATGTATTAACTGCACACTTTTGTTGAGTATGAAGTTTATTATGAAACTAGGTTTTTTCCTATGGTTGCACTCGAATAGTCTCCATCGAAATAAATCGACTGAAATACGCGATTCTAAAATTAATAACTTCTAAATCGGGTTTGTAGTGTAACTAGAAAACGAAATCGACCAACGTATAAACTGATTGTTCAGAAAACATTGTTTTCTATTGAGTTTTTTTATCGAATATGATATCACATGTTCAAAAAGTTATTGTCTGTTTCAGAGAACTGCTAAAAATATCCATTTGCTCGAACAAAGTGGAAATAAGGCATAATTTACTTGTGGAAAATATACCAATGGAGTTCATCCCCATTAGTTTCAAGTTTTTTAGCAACTTGATTTGAATAACACATCGTTTTGCAGATCAAAAATTTGTCATCTTTTTATTGACAAGGAAATATAATATTTCTAGTATAAGTTTACCGGCCTTTATATCCTCCGTCCGTGGTACTGAGAAATTGACCAGGAAAATTCTCCCTTCCACACTGGTCAATTGCGAGGTACCATGCCTGGCTGAGGCTGTAGAGGCTTGGAAAATCACCTGCCCGAATATTGATCTACCCGTCAACCCATCCTCTCAGAGACAGTGGGATGAGCCGCTCTGCAGAGCTACACGGAATAATCTGATTAATACGTCAATTTCTTCTGCAGAGCGAGCGCGCCTTCTGGCTGTGGGCGAATGGGAGTCGGGTTTATGGCTTCTGGCACTTCCGTCGTCAAACATAGGCACCTTGTTTGACGACACCACTTTCCGGCTAGCTATTTGCTTGCGTTTGGGTGCTCCGTGCTGCTCTCCTCACCGCTGCCCATGTGGTGAAGCTGTCAGCAGCCTTGGACACCACAGCAGCACCGGCCGTTTTGCACGGCATGCGAATATCAATGACATAATCCGTCGCGCTCTTGTTGCCGTCGGCGTTCCAGCCATATTAGAACCCAGTGGTCTGGTACGCGACGATGGCAAGAGACCAGACGGTATGTCGTTGTTCCCGTGGAAGATGGGTAGGTCTTTAGTATGGGACGCGACCTGTGTCGATACTCTTGCACCATCTCACCTTCCTAGCTCGGCGCGATGTGCTGGTTCCGCTGCTGCGGCTGCAGAGGACCTCAAACGGCGCAAATATAGTACCCTGGTGGGTAACTATACCTTTGAGCCGTTTGGGGTTGAAACCCTCGGGCCGTGGGGTCCAAGTGCTCATCTCCTATATAAGGATATCGCTAAGCGACTTGCTGACACTTCAGGTGACCCAAGGGCTGGTTTTTATTTTGGCCAAAAAGTAAGCATTGCCATCCAACGTGGCAATGCTGCCAGCCTCTTGGGTACACTCCCGGTGGGCAGCGATGAGGAGGAGTTTTTTGATGCAATTTTTTAAATATTTTTATTTATAGTAAGTGTATATATTAGGTAATAAGTTAGTTGTATGTTGTATATATATTTATTATTAAGTTATTGTAAAAAGTTATTTGTAAATAAATATTACTCTATAAAAAGGAAATAATGTTTTTGACATGTACACAAATGATTTACGAGTTTATTGAACTTTCATATAAAGTCTATTTTTGATAGAGTGACTGTTTTATAGGAAGGTCTTAAAATAGCTACACAGTGAGGGATGTCTCTATCAGAGCGAGTATAAATAAGGACGCGCCATAAACCGGCCGCGAAGAGTTGTTGGCCCCGTCGGGAATAGTATGGGGGACTCTTACTTCATACGAAGAAGCAAAACACCACTGTTATCTCGGTAATCCTAAATTATTTCTAAAATTAAAGTTTTATTGAAATTTATGTTATCATGATCTTTTAATTAAACAGATTTTTATTACTGCGGTAAAAAGATACTAATGTTGGTCTAAAATGTGTAGTGTATACAAATTTTTTTCTAGTTTTGAAATTGACTGCTTAATTTAAATAAAACTACTTTTACGGATTTTATCGCGGTTATATTATATTATTTAATCCCGACGTTTCGGATCCTTTACAGCATCCATGGTCACGGGCAGACTAAGGTGTTGGTCGTCTTGATATATTAGTTACAAACAGCTACCGCAATACCGCGCGTAACGTCGGGATTAAATAATATAATATAACCGCGATAAAATCCGTAAAAGTAGTTTTATTTAAATGTCTAATATTTGCGTAAGTTGACTGCTTAATCTTGAGATGAATAAGTAGGTACCTATTTATTTCCACTCAATTTCTTTATAAAAACATAATTGATTTTTATTTTCTTACAAACAACAAAATTTTCAATCAACTTTCGTTTTTTAAAGTTGAAAGTTGCTAAATAATGATACCCTTATATTGTAAGTGTATAATGAACTAGAAGTATATTTTGAACTAGAGCTAGTACTAGAGCTAGTAGTTACGATATAAGCTGTTTCATCGAGTCTTCAAGGACTTTTTAACTCAAATTATATGTTTTTATTTTTAAACCACTCTAAATACAGGTATTTAGAAATCTAAAAATATACCTACCAATTTAACAATATCTTTCCACGTGTGTTGTGTATTCAGAATTCAGAAACATGTTCGGTTGTCGGTGAAGGATTTATTGAGTGGCCGTGACCCACGGGGCTCAGGCGTAATGGCTCAAATGAAAAGGCCAGCAGTTAGACCCACCTCCACTGTGTGGAAATCAATTAGTGCCTCGAGGGCGGACCACACAACACCCACGGTATGGAGAAGTTTTTAATGTCTGCTATTTTTATGGCAAATCTATAAAGGGTCAGACTATTCGGGTGCAGTTTACCTAGACTCCTTCACACCAACGGCGGATCCAGGGGGTAGGTCACAAGGTCATGACCCCCCCCTGGGCCAGGTTCAGGACCTAAGAGAACCAATAATTGAAATGGTTAAACACGATGTTTTATGTTTTTGTTATATGTATAAGATAAATTTATTTCGAGTGAATAGGTAGATACCTACTTAGTTACAGGTAGAGTAGTTTTGCTGAAGAATTCGTGCTCGCAACGCTCGCTCTCTATTCCTTATTTACTCTTTATCCGAACCCAAAAGGAGGAAACGGGACCCTGTTACTAAGAATCCGCTGTCCGGGTTCTCTACATTACCTGCTGTAATGTATAAGTCTTATGCAGGGCCGTCTTAACCTATGGTGCATTGTGTGCGAATAACCCGGGCGCCTCGATATCAGGGGCGCCGCGGGACGCCCCACCACCGGGAAATTTCAAAGAAATTACACCCGTTCGATAAGGAAGTTCCACATTGTATCATGATACTGACAAAAAAGTCGCCTTCGCTTTGTTGGATTGATCATTTTGATTATTTTTAACTTTTAACATCCTCCAACTAAGTGAAAAAATTCTGGTTCGCTACGCTCGCGAGTAAATGACTATGTCTGTACTGTATTTCTGATTGTTTATTATTTTTATTGACGCACCGAATCAACGAACACAAATGGTACTCGCTCTAATCACGGATCCTTTTTATTTGTACGTAATTCCCAGTCTGATTTGTGAGTCTTCAAACAAACAAATAATTTAAAAAAGTTCGCGTTCGCTGCGCTCACGACTACTTGTTGCTTTACAATGTACTTAAACAGGTGCTTTTGTGTCGTAGACTCAAAAAAATTCGCGCTCGCTTCGCTCGCGCAATATTATACACTTAATTTCATAAGTCAAATATAGCAAAAAAATATATTAATAGAGTCCTCAAAAACAAAACAGTTTGCGCTTCCGACTACTTATTACTTTACAGCGCTTTTTAAAACTATTGGAATTTTTGTGACCCAAAATTAAAAAATTTGCGCGCTCGCTTCGCTCGCGCTCATTTTTACAACTGCGTTGTCCTGTATCGACTTTCATAACTTATATCTGGCTAACAGTTTGAGCCTACAATGATTTGGAAACATTTTTTAAAGTCCTTTACCTACCAAAAAAGTGACTTTCGTTCGAACGTTCTTATTTATATTCCTTGTAAAGTACGTCGATCAATATGTACTACTCAATAGATACATAGGTAGGTGGCGCTTGGGTGACGATGGCACCCAGGCGGTACATGAGCTAGAGACGGGCCTGATCTCATGAACCCTTACCAATAGTAAGACAATTGAAGTTTTAATAGAAAATGTTTTACTGTTGCTGCAATAAAAAACGTACGCGCCCTTTTCTGCGTACACAATACTTTTCAAACGTTTAGTCTTCAACCTGAAAAAAATCTCGCGCTTACTATGATCGCGCTTTCTTGTATTTGTTCTGTATATTTGTTATACAGCAAGAAAGCGTTTTCATCTACTTTTAGACCTCGAACTGAAAAAAAATTTTCGCGCTCGCTTCGCTCGCGCTTTTTTCAATTTCCCATCTGTGATTATTTCCAAGAAATCGCGTTATCTCAGCTCGGACCATTTTCTACATAAAAACACTTTTCCAACCTTAGTCCTCGACATGAACAAAATTTTTCGCGCTCGCTTCGCTCGCGCTTTTTTTTGGCACGTATCTGTAGTAGGTTTAAATACGAAAAATTGCACTCACTCAACTCGAGCCATTTTCTACAAACCACGACTGTGTGACCCCCCCCTGGCGCCGAAGCTGGATCCGCCCTTGCTTCACACACCATGCTCCTGATATTCAGATTTGTGACACCAGATTATTCACGGCAGATCGGTCATAGCTATCAACGACAGCTTTACGTTTTCTCCTTAGCATAGTAAGTTTCCGATACTTTAGGCAAGCAATCCATTAATTTACAGCAACGCAGCTATGACTGGTCTATCAAGTATACAAAAGAGTCCCCTTCCTTTGCAGATTTCAAAAATAATTTTATATAAAACATGCGTATTACAACAGAAGTGAAAGCATGGAATCGCACAGTTCTTTACAGATCTTTACGGCGTACGTCGTGTTAGTGTGTGATCCGCTTACAATAGGCCTCCACTTGGCTCACGCTATACTTGTGTGGGTAGAGGAAGCTCATTTGGTGTCTCTGAGACTAACCCACTTACTTACCTGCATGATGAGTCCTTATCCTGACTTTAAACTCAAAGTACACTCATCCCGAGTGTAAAATAATGTTGATGCGTGTGTGAATTCAATAGCACAAAAAAAATATTGCAAAGTTTTACTATAAGTTTCATTTATTCCGTAACTGGTAACAGTTAGTTATTATACCAAATCATTTATCTGTACCAATATCACAAATGAATAATTTTTGTTTACTTCAACGTCCAAATAATCTCAGAAACTATTGGACCAGAATGAAAATTTATAATTATTAACTAGAAACTCTCGAATAAGGTTGTGATACTTTTTATCCGGGTGCGGCAAGTAATCCCTCGGGCTCTTTATAAAACTACCGACACACATATTATTACCTACCGTAACTTACATCCTACAATTCATATGCCTAGTGCGATCCCCTAGTGCGTATCAGTAAAGTTGGTTCCGATTTACGGTAATAGAAATATGAGTTAGTACTCGTGCGCCGGCGGCGGCTTATCTTAGTATTGCAATGATCTGCGATAACGCTTTTATTGGCAGCCTCCAGCAGGAACAAATGGCTCTTTGCACCAATAATATTAGTTGGCTCAAGTTGAGGTTTGAGTATGAATGTGCAATGTAGCGCTAGATGGTATCAGTTTTTTTAGAGTAGTGCTGTTGGAAAGTTGTTATGCCTTCACAACACATTTAAATATTTCGTTTATTGAAAATTAAATCGGTTTGAAATCTATAACCAAGAGTATGCACGAAATGACTAAGTATGTGAAGTTTTCGTGATATGGCGTCATCAGTAAACATCGCAGAGCTACAGAGTATTTTTTACAGAATAGCTAATTAATGCAACGTAGTAACTGAAATAATAATAGAAAATATTTTTTATTTCTATAATCGAATATTTAAAAATATAAATCATATGTTGTAAGATAAAGAAATGACAATAATAAAAAATCTTGCCTTGTCTGTGACTCAAGCTCAAAAGAAATGCAAAGTAAAATAGAAAAAGGCATAGCTTATCCTATTAATATCCTGAAGCAACAGAGCCTACACACCGAAATAAAGTCGTTCTAGAGTGATGAAGATGATTCCTGTTCACTGTAAAAGATTATTATAATCGAATTGTTGATTTATCGATGTGCGCCCTAACGCGATCGCTATTCGGATTGTAATCGAGAGTGCGTCGACGTGAATCGTGTAGGCATCGAGTTTTTTGCGATTCCAAGCAGATGTTATTCGTTTAGGAGTTATTTTTAGTGTCGGAAATGGGATGATTGCGTTATTTATGACAGAACATCGTGCGTGTGGTAACAACGTATTTTGTTTTGTAGTATTAAACAATAGTAAGTACCTACTTACCAGTAACTTTAAAGGATAATCGAGCTGAATTAATTAATGCAACTTTATAGCTATATTTAGACGACCTCGATGGCGCAATGGTCACCATGCCGGACTGCCGGACCTGAGGTCCCGGGTTCGATTCCCGGTTCGGTCGACATTTGTGTGATGAGCATGCTTGTTGGCCGTGGTCTGGGTGTTACAATATGTATTTATTTATATGTATATATGTAGCTATATGTAGTTTATCAGTTGTCTTAGCACCCATAACACAAGTTAATTAATAACTTAACATGGGGCTAACCGACCGTGTGTGAAAAAGGTGTCCCGACATTATTATTATTATTATATTTAGGATTGCTATTTATTCAATAGATTGGTATAAGTCTAAAAAATATAGTACCTATGTGATTGTTAACCCTATAGAACTATGAAATAAAAATATAAAATAGAACATGTATAACAGCACTACAATGCACATTGAACGGTTCTATTTGCTCTCACAAAACAATAGACTTCACAAATAACGGGACTAGAATATTCAATAACGTTAAAACTATTTTCAAATTGAGATAATCACTATCTCAAGAACTCCCCGAAGCGACCAGTATTCGACGTGAAGAGTCACTCTGAGTTAAGAGCCTTACAAAAGAAAATACCGTCTTCGCCAAAATAAATACAGAAAACTCGCAAAAAACGGTAGAACAAAACTTTTGAGATTCGTGGCTAAGGTGGTTTCACAAGTTTTCCGAACGACTCCTGTCTTTTGATGAATTCTCGACTTGTCGTTCAGAAATGTTTTAACCTCACGGTTCTGTATGTTGCGAAAATTTGATTGTGGTAACCAGGTTCAATTCTATCTTATCATGTATGTTCTTGGTTCTTGGTCTTAATTTATATTCTTGTGAAAGCAGGAGAAGCAATTAAATGTTAAGCCACATTAAGGACTAAATATTTTAATTCCCAATGCTAAGACCATTTAGTGTCATAAATATTTACTTTACAGCTGGTTACTTTTTTCCATCCCTAAAGTTCTAACATACTTAAACGATCCCAATAAATGTCTTTACGATAGAAACTAATCACGGTAGACTTACGTAACAATACTACCTAACCTACCCTACGAAAGTCCTTAAAAAGTTCCCCCAAATATTTTAAAAGGACGATCTTTTAGCAAAGTGCTTGGCGTTACAAAGTTTCGATGGTCAATGAAAGGGATTACGGAGTTTCGATTTTGAACGTTTTATGGTTTTTCGGTCTTGTTAGGGTGCCTTTTTGTGGAAAGCAAAAAAGTGTTGCTTGTTAAGATTTATTTCGTAATAGTCCTTTTGTTTTTACGATTGTTTGATCAAACGATACTTACGTACATTTAGCTTCAAATGGTTGCATTGAGAGCTCAAATACAAAGTAAAAAATGTCTTAAAAATATAATTTAAAAAATCGGGCAAACAAAATAAAATTTCGCTCTTCCCCATCTCACCCTAGGGACGGTAACTCGAAAATCTTATGAACCGAGAGATCCCTAAGTTCGACGCGTGTTGATTAAAACGACATTCCGCCAACTTGTGTCGTCGGGTTCCGCAGAACTCACTCGCGCACAATTATGCGTTTAAACGCGTCTGACGCGAACCATTTCTGTAACTTTTCTCTTTGGGATTCAGCGAGTTTAAGGGATCTACTTGAGTGTGTTTTTTCGCGTATCTCTCGAGTTTTTTCTGTAAATGTGTTGATCTGAACTTTTTATGGTTTATTACTTCGCGCTGCTTTCTTGTCGAATTTTGGTTTACTGGGTTGGCGTGAATGATCCAAAAACTGTGTTAATAATGTAATTTAAAAGGATGCGAGTATCCCTCTGTCTAGTAATCCGAATAAAAATCTCCAACAGAAGTAGTTTCACTGCTTTAGTTTCGCAATCTCCAAGACTTTAATCCGCGCCAAAACTTTTAATACACCAAAGACTTCCAATTCTGCGTAATCACAAAATCCCGAAAAGTTAGCAACGTGTTTCTGTTTGTCACAAAGACAAAGCGCGATCTCCCAATCAGGGTTTAACAAAACCGTGGCAACAAGCGCAGGCAAACCCGCCGATCAACGATATTCGTCGGCGCAAACAAAACAGACGTTCAGTTTCCGCCACCTATTCGTGTCCAAAAATACCATCGCGCTGCCGAAATAGGTCACCGGCAGAAAGGCATTGTGAATAGCAAATACGATGTAATTTGGCGGAGTGGGACGATAATGGTAGACGGCAGCCGGCCCAGCATGACCTTTGTATTAATTCCGATCATTTTTATTATACCTGCCCTTTCTACCTAAGTAAATGTTAGTGTAGGCCGCAATAAACGTTTGCTTTTGCATTTACGTGATTTACAGCGCGTTGAGCGCCGAATGATGCTCTTATGGCTCTCCGCTGTTTGCTGAGATGCGAACTGAATTTTAAAGTGTACAAACATATAACGAGAATCCTGCTCACTATGATTGCTCGGGAGGTATTGTTTGTTAAATTTTGAAACAAACACTATGTTTGAATGCTGCTGTGCTCCAATTACATTTTAACTGAAGCTCTTCATCTATAAAAGATTAATCTCACGTAGACCGGATTTCTCAGAACTTTGTAAAGCAAGTAACGAGATCACTTTAGCTAGGGCATCTCTACGATCTATTGAAGTCTACGTAGATTAATCTGAGTTCTCCTGCGCTATCGTGATCTGGGAGACATATTGTAAAATTTTGGTTCAAGCGAAAATGGTCCTTCGATCAAAATAATGACAGTATAGAAAAAATCGAAATATATCGTCTACATATACAAGGCGTTCTAAGTAATTTTATTACTAGAGAGTGGGATCAGCATTAATTCTGGTGTGAGAAGATTGATCGGCGCTGTAGTGGCGACGGACAGAGTTTTTTCACTTTACTCATTGACTTACTCGGCGACGAGATGAATAGATTTCAAGATCTACATGTTACTAGATATACCGAGGGCGACTTTAAATACATCATGAGAACTGTGTAGTGTGTATGATCGAGTCGAGGTAATATCTATTTTATATACACTCCACATTTTGTGAATACTTTCAAAGCTATAAACAGTTTTTGGAATTTAATTTATTTATTTTGTTGTTTATAACGTTGACCTTTGGCTCTTTTGTTTCATATTGTTATCTCCCCTTGTTTGTACCGTTTACAAAATCACGCTCCATTGTGTGTATTAATAGCATATTTAGTTAATTTCATTATTAGTCTGTGGATACAGCTTTAATGGATTTTAGCTCAAACACAAGGAACCTACTTTACTTTTCATTGAGGCAAATTAAAATCCTTAGAAACGGGAAGTGCCGCCGGCAAAGCTAGTTTAATTAATTAGCTACTTTTATATTAATTTCCCGCATTTTATATCATGGAATGGTTTCTTAATAAGTTATGGATTAATTCATTTGCATTTATTTTCATTTAAGGATCTCAAGACTTTTGCAATGATGGTGTGTTTAAAAAAAGGCAACAAGTTGATACATTCTGTTACAATGTCTCTTCCACCACTCTACATCTACGTCAGATAGAACCCATTTTCCAAGCTCCAACGAACCGTACACTATTCTATTTTTTCAAAATGTTTCATACAACATTAGAAAATGTTTTATAAAAAGTAAACTAAGTTTCTCTTCCATGTGTGGAAAATAAAACGACGGTTGTGTGTAATATTATTAGTAGTTATTTTCTAGAAAAATGTTTATGCTTATAAGGAACGGTCGAGTAATTTTTCTTATGTTCACACGTTCCGTTTTACGCGGCTTGAGCAGGATTCCAATCAGGTGCATGACTTGCTGGAACTATATGCTCCGCACAAATATAGTTGGGAAGTTCTATTTCATTTTCATATGCCTGAATATATATAGCTTCAGAGTTTCAGACCTTTCTCACAACATGACTTACAGTTACCTAGTGCGAGGCTACCTGCGGATTATAATGAGAAAATGTTATTATAGTTGTAAAATTGATGTACTTCGCGGTTCAACCCACGTTGCGAGGGACCAATTGCCTTAGTCCGTTCTCTGGTTCTAGTCCTAGACGTGAAACTGCGACCGAAAATCGGAATATTTTTAAAATTTTCTGAATTATTCAGGATAGCTTAGATTATGTATAAGAAATTCTACATTGGTTACTTCTTGCCTGTTAGTATTTATTTTACCGAGATTTCTGAGATTCCATTTAGAATTCATACTGTGTTTATACAATTTTCATTTTTTACATAAACATTTAAGCAAACTAAAATATTCACGATACAATTAACTTAAGCTCGTATATCTAAATCGCGCAGACGTACATTTTAATATTAATACCAATTTCCAAAGGCTCAGACGTATTTAATTAGAGCAAAAAAGTCAAAATTGTGTCCCTCCATTTCGCATTAGGTTATTTCGGTCTAGTTTTGCGGGGAGGCTAATATGTGAGGTCTGTGTGAAAGGGACGAGGCTTGACTAATGTCCTGAATTTGTATGAGGCCCTAATATATGGCGAGGGTCGCCGGACTATTGTTTAGAGTGCGAGTTATTCTTACGACTCGCAAATGTTTTCATGCGGAACGTTTTTACCTTTTTAACAAGCATACGAGAGTCGCTCGTGCGGACCAGAGAGAAGTCACGCAAAAATAACTGTGTAGCTAAGTAATTGTATTTTTTGACAACTTTTCAGAGGTTTATAAAATTGGAGATGTTTTTTGTTTTTCATTCTAAATTATGAAAGTTGCAATTGTGCCATTCTACATTGTATGTAGCTGATTTTTGGTAGAGTTTTGCACTTCAACAAAGAAAACATCAACAGAATTATGCAAATCAACTCAATCAAGTAGAACTTCTCCAAGAAAATCAACCAAAGAACTAATGACACTCCCAACTTCAATAAATAATAGTTCTGAAGTCTTGTCAGGCGAATAAGCGTCGCAATTGCGAATCAAACCCTTTGTTACTCAAATATTACAATCTCATGTATTTCTTGAGTTCATCTCGGTATGAACATAAATTATCGGAGCAAAACTGTGTCGGAGGCGATAGCGACTCAATGGACAAACTTGTGCTTGTGTTCGATTCTAATCCGCTCCAACTATTGTGGATCCAGTTGCTAGAATTACGTAAATACGAATGTTTGTAATGCATGTTTAATGTCACGCTATAATCCCCAACTCAGAGAGCAGAGGTGCCAGACATTGTTCATAGTTATATAACACTGTCTATATAGCTGTTACGTAACAATTATTATGTTTCAATGTCATCAGTAGAACCGAACTTGTAAACAATGAATTAGGTAGGGCTGTCGTTGAGGATGCAAAATGAACCGAAACGAATTGACTTATAATACGTTTAATTAAGTAATTAATGTTACAATTAATTATTTCTAACACGCGACAATCTGTTCGATGTCAGAACAAAAAGTGATCTCTAAAGTCTAAATTATAATTGAATTAAAACGAACAATATAACGCAATCACTGAATCACAGGTTGGTCCCCACGGTATGATATTTCCCGGTAGCGCTCGGCGTTCGGGAGGTCTTGCGAAACAAAGCATCGATGGTGGCAGCTTCAAGGAACGGATCGCGGTGAATCATACATGGTGTGATTATTTCTTAACAACTCCCTCCGCAGGATCAGCAGCTATTTGGAGACTTTTGTCGAAAATAGTGCTGATAGAGACATAGGATCGCTGGGGCTGTCCTGGACTTCTTGTGTTCTGGTTATTTCTTCTTCCCTCTGGTTGATATTCTTCGAAGGCACACATTTACGGCGGATGAGGACGATGCTTATAATGAGTACTGATGCACCGATGAGCAGATAGACAGGTATAGTCGTGTGATAGAGAGTGTCTAAGTTCGACGTATCCAAAGTCACCGGTTGCTGAGAGGCGATTCTGATATTGGTTGAGTGTAAGTGACTCAAATCTATGCTATTCAATTTCAAGATGTTCTTCGCTGTATTGTGCTGTGTATTTTCATTTAGAACAGCTACTTACAATGCTAGGCGATGATATAGATAACTTGTCTCAGGAATTGTCAAAATTACAGAATCTATTGGCATTCATAAAAGCTAAAAGCATCCATTATTCTGTTCTCGATTATGATACTTATAAAGTTATGTTAAATAAATTAAGAAGTTTATATAATTCAGAAGTAGTGTTAGATATTAATTTTAGAGAATATTTAGATCTTTTAAGATTAGGATATTATTATAAAGATAATGATATAATCTTGGTAATTAAGTTCCCAATTATGAATCCTAATAACTTCATCCTTTATAAATTATCCTTGGCCCCTAATAGTAATAATGAAGTTATAATCCCTACCTATCCATACGTAGCAATCCACGAGAAAGATCTACTGTATATAGAGACAGAATGTCCGAAGTATAGTCACGGTCATCTTTGCGAGGACAGCTTAAACCGACACTACGGAGAGCAAACGAGCTGCATTCAACATCTTATACTTCAGCAACATATCCATGAAACCTGTCGAGCAACTCGAGTAATCTTATCGTCTCAAGCCATGGAACAATTGGATGATCGCCACTACGTTCTGAGCTTTCCCAACCTAACGAAAGTTCACTTAACCTGTTTCCAAGATCAATACAGAAACCTTCACGGAAGTTATCTAGCCGAAATACCTCAAGGGTGTGCTCTACAAACGTCCATCTTTACCATCGCTAACCACCATGATCAAGTGAAAGGACGAGTTTTGAAAATGCTGAATATAGAATATAGTAATGAAAACCCATACAATTGCGTCTTCCTCTTTCCTAGCATCGTTATCTAAGATATTTTTAATAATGTTCTCTATTTTCTTCTGGTTTTCTACTATCCTATCTGTAACATTTGAACTCTGGGATGCCCACTGCTTGCTTAAACTTATTTGATGGTTTATTTCCATTGCTAAGTTATTCTCATTCTTTTGTAGCATAGCAATAGCATTTTCGTACTTTAATGCGTCTGTATAATCCAAATTACCGGAGATACTTTTGATTATGGAACCAAGACCGTTTATAAGGCCTCTTTTTAAACGTTTTCCTTGAAAAGTTAACAGCTGATCTGACATATCATTTAATTTTGTAGCAAGGTATTTGATATGAGGAGCGTAAAGTAATGACGTTTTATTATTTAAGTCGGGTGCTAGATTGCTTAAGTTTTCTCTAACAGATTCTAATCTATTTCGCACATTATTTAAATTTATAATTTGAATGAAGGAATGGAAGTGAGAAATGACTCTAGTGGGTCCCAGGTTGAAGGGGAGGATACCCGGACCATTTTCTAGGCTTTCAAGTGTTATCTCGTCCGCTTGTCCCTGCTTCAGGGCTTGAGCCAGCATCAACGCGATTAGTATTTTCTGTATCCTGTAACAAACGAGCACTATTAGGTACCCGTTTCAGGCGCGACTTGGGTACGGGCCCTCTCTTTCTTTTTGTATAAATGTGTATAGGTAAATCTGTAACAACCGTATCAGGCGTATAGCGAGCAGCTAGTTTCTGTCTATTAGCTAAAGGATTTCTGACAAGGACTCGCTGATCATGTGCATATATTTGCTCAGGCTCGCGATTTTTATTAATGCTCTCGGTTATTTCAGTACGACGCTGAAGCGCGGTTTCATGAATAATTTCATATACTTTTAACATTCGCTTACGGTGATCTACTACGTATTCTTGCAATAGATGCTGTGTTGTATCCATGTCTAAAGGATCTCGCGGATCTAAATGACCAGTAATTATGTCTATAGGGCGACATTTCGTGAAAGAATGGATTGAATTATTGTAAGCCATTACAGCGTATGGCATAAGATTGCAAACGGATTCATTCCGGTGTTCTAATTTTAAGATACGCAAGTGTTCGAGTAAGGTATTATGGAAGCGTTCTATCATTCCATTTTCGTTGGGTGTATTGGGGCATGTTCTATGGTGTTGAATTTTATGTAATTTTGTGAATTCAGAAAATAGCTGATTTGTAAACTCTGGGCCATTATCCGTAATGTATTTAAGAGCCATACCATGATGGGAAGAGAACTTTAATAGAGCCTGGATTACACTAACAGCTGTAGCATCTCTCAAAGAATATGCTTGTGCATATTTCGAGAATGCATCGATAATTGTTAGGTACTTATTACTGTCTACGCTAAATAGATCCAAATGTACGACTTCAAAAGGCCTGGTAGGTGGTGGTACAATTTGATACCGAGGTCTTACAGGATTACGGTCATATTTTGCTTGACCGCAAATAAGACATTCATTTATGAATTTTGAAATTTGGTCTTTCATTTTTGGCCAGAAATAACGTTTAGACAGAGCTAAATAACATTCATTAATGCCTCTATGGTTCGTCTTGCCTTCATGATAGTTCTTAATAATTTCTTGTTGCTTTAGGTAATCCTTAACATCTTCAACTTCTAATTTGGAAAGAACTAGATTCATTGCTGAATTTTTGAAGTATCTTTGTATGACCGGTATAATTTTATACATTTCTATTGAGGGATTAATTAAGATTCCTGTTTTTAGACCCGGGGTAACATATTCTTTTATAGCATCTATTATATCTTGTTCTAGGTTTGACTTGGAGATTTGTATGCAAGTTTTTGTATAAGTTTCGAAAGGATGAGTTATGTGAGGTTTAATTTTAATATTGCCAACCACATTAAATACGATTTGTCTACTAAATCTGTTGAGGGGATCATCAGTAATAGGTACTTCTAATATGGGGCTTTCTAAATCACTATGAATACTATCGGTTCTTGAGTCGATACTTTTGGTTCTTTCTGAATCGGATTTGTCAGAAGTGTTAACGACAATAGAACTAGACTCTTCATTATGGATTTCTATTCTTGATAAAGCGTCGGCGTTGGAATTAATTTTCCTGGTTTATAAATGACTGTATAATCATATTCACTTAGGCGTAATCTCCAACGTGTTAAGCGGGAATTGGGTTCTTTCATATTCATTACCCATTGCAAAGGCCGATGGTCTGTCATGATTTTAAACTTCCTACCAAAAAGATACGGCCGAAAGTACTTCGTTGCCCACACAATGGCGAGTAATTCTTTTTCTATAGTACTATAATTTATTTCACTGGTATTAAGTGTTCTCGATGCGTATGCTATTGGTTTATCTGATCCAATGGGACCTTGAGAAAGAACGGCTCCAATTGCTAAATTCGAAGCATCTGTTGTGAGTATAAATTCTTTTGAAAAGTCTGGATATTGAAGGATTGGATCATTAACAAGTAGAGTTTTACACTTTTCAAAGCATTTGATAAAATTTTGATCTTGAACAATTTTGGAACCTTTCTTCAAGCATTGGGTCAGAGGCTTGGTTATTTTAGCAAAATCTGGTATGAACTTCCTATAATAACCAAGTAATCCTAGAAAACGTTTTATTTCTGTACGGGTATTAGGCAAGGGGTATTTTTTAATTGCCGATATTTTCTCAGGATTAGGTTTTATACCATCCTTGCTAATAACATGCCCAAGGTAAGCCGTTTCTAATTTTAGGAATTCTGATTTGTCCATTTGTATTTTAAAATTGGACTCGCGTAATTTCTTGAATACTTTCTCTAGGTTAATTATGTGCTCCTGAAGGGATGTACTAAAAACTATTATATCATCTAGGTATACTAGACAAATAGTATTCTGAAGCTCTCTCAACACATTATCCATGACTCTCTGAAAAGTAGATGGACTATTTTAAGACCCATGGGCATGCGTAGAAATTCGAAATGGCCATGTTCTACGTTAAAAGCAGTTTTCGGTATATCCTGTGGGTTCATTTCTACTTGGTAAAAGCCACTAGCAAGGTCTAAAGTTGTAAAATATTGGCAATTACCTAATTTATCTAAGACATCGGCTATGTTGGGAATGGGATACTTGTCATCTACAGTTTTTTCATTAAGCTTTCGAAAGTCAACTACTATACGCCATTTAGTTTTTCCTGACGCATCTGCTTTCTTAGCTACAACCCAAATTGGGGAGCTCCATGCTGAATTTGAAGGTCTAATGATTCCCTGTTCTAGCATCTTACCTATCTGTTCCTGTACCTCCTGTCTATGGACATACGGATACCGATAACTTTTTGTGTAAACTGGAACCTCATCTGTTGTTTTAATCGAATGTTTTATTTTGTTGGTGAAAGTTAAGGGCTCTCCTTCTAAGTAGAAAACGTCTGCATACTGAGCACAAAGCAGTTCTAAGTTCGTACGCTCCTCGACATTTAAGTGATCAGTGCGTAGGCGCGAAATCACTTCTTTTACGCGGTCTTGCTGGTTATTTCCAGGTGTACACTGTACATTATACACTTCTGCAGAGATCGCGCGGTCCATGGAGAATATAACGTCGCTTCGACTTGGATTAGTTACTTCTACTATTCCCCTATTATTTGAAACAGTAGTTAAGCATTCGCCAATAATGCAATTAGAAATAGTTTGTTCTTCTATAAATGCATGTCCGTCATGAATATTAATTGGAATTTTAAGTAATTTGGAAGTATTTGCCGGTATAATATCCTCATACAAATTTGCGTTGCGCGAATCATACACTTTAATAGCATTTGAAGCAGTTTTAGTTTTAGTAATTTATTCTTATAATCTATTACAGCCTCCCACTTGTCTAATAAGTCTGTACCGATAAGCCCATCGAAATAATCATGGAACTTATAAATGTAAAATGTCGTATTATCGGAATTGTTAAATTCTTTAAAGCTAGGTAACGTAATTGAATAGTAATTCCTAGAGGTTGTATGAAAATTCTTAACTTCAAAAGGCTCGTAATTTACTGGTACGTTACTGAAGTATCTTTCCACTGCCTCGGGACACAGAAAGGATTGATTTGCACCTGTATCTATTAAGAGTTTTATAGGTGGTGACGCGATTTGGATATATGGAAGCTGACGTTGTGTTTGAAGATTAATTTCTATTTTAAGATGTCGGATTCCCGGTCCTTCGGAAAATCCTGCTCGTTCGTTTTCACTATATCGGCTTCCACCTGGGGCGTATCTGTAGAATTTTCTGAAAGTTCTTGTACAGAATATTCATACGGTTGCTGATATTCTACGCAGTCACTAATATCGTAATAATTATAATCAGCATATTCATCGTATGTAGAATTGTCAATGAAACTATTATAATTTACTTCTTTAGATTTAAAGTAGTTCGTAGGGGGTGGGTTCCCTGATTTTATCCAGTTATGTCCTGTAATAGCTGGTTGAGTAGGTGGTAATTGTCTTGTTACATAATGGCTGACACCACTCATAGGACGAGGTTGGTTAAAAACTTGGTGGTTAGGACGCGAACCTATTTGAAAGTTATTTTGTTGAGGGTTATAATTTTGGGGTGGTGATCTAAAAATTTGTTGCGTACGAGTTGGACCAAATTGGCGGGGTTGATACATATTCTGTCTCCATTGCGGTGCAGATGGTGAAACTAAATTAGGGCGTGAAAAGCCATGCATATTATAGTTAAAAGGTTTAGGCACAGGCATTGAAAACTGTTGGTTAGGCATTTTATAGGCACTTACAAAATGATTTGGCACGGGCATAGAATTGATAGATTTTTTGTCAGGTAGTCGTTGGTTCCGATTTTGTAGATACATGGTATTCGTCTCCTCGTGCACAAATTCTAATGCTTTTTCTATGGTTTCCGGGCGCATGCAACGTATCCGCGATCCTAAGGGATCGTTCAGACCACGCAAATACGCTTGAAGCGTTAATTTACGATAAAGATCTCGTTTAGCATTAATAGTAGTCTCTAGGGTATCATGCAAGCTCACATAAGTCATTATAGTACTGTATAGATTCTGACAACGTTCATAAAACTCCTGCGCGGTGCTAGAACCTTGCGATAAAATTGCTAAGTCATTATATAGAGCGGTCTCATCTCGTTGGTCCGCGAAGTTGTTCACTAAAGCAGTTCGAATGCCTTGCCAATCGGATGGAATCCCATTAGAATTGATTAAGCGAGCAGCAGAGCCTGTTACTTTGTTCAGAATCCCATTGAGAAGAGCACACCTACTTAATTCACTACTGCCTGCACTACAAAACTCAGCTACTAATTGGTCACATAATTTTAGAAATCTAGTGAGCACATTCGGGTTCCCGTCGAAGTCGGGTACCAATCTTAAGGATTTATAAATGATATCTAATTCAGACATATCCGTTTCTTCTTCTATACTACTCAAACTAAGATTTCTTCTTCTATCTATAAAAAGTTGCCTATTACTAGTAACTATCCTAGGGTCCTTTGATCTTCTTAAATGAAAAATCTTGGCAAATTATATTTTAACACAGGTTAGTAAGGCTAGGATTGAGCAACCACTAAAAAGAATCTAGTGTACTCACATGAACATGTTTCGGTCCCTCTGCGCTATCGATGTCTAGATAGACCTCTGGTGCAGCACTACTTGTAGATTCGGATGCTCTGGATGCAGCTAGACAAGCTACGGCGGAGCTTCACGCGATTACGGAAATCTTCTACGCGAAACGTACCGCGAGCATCCTACCGACTGCGCCAATTAGGTAGGGCTGTCGTTGAGGATGCAAAATGAACCGAAACGAATTGACTTATAATACGTTTAATTAAGTAATTAATGTTACAATTAATTATTTCTAACACGCGACAATCTGTTCGATGTCAGAACAAAAAGTGATCTCTAAAGTCTAAATTATAATTGAATTAAAACGAACAATATAACGCAATCACTGAATCACAGGTTGGTCCCCACGGTATGATATTTCCCGGTAGCGCTCGGCGTTCGGGAGGTCTTGCGAAACAAAGCATCGATGGTGGCAGCTTCAAGGAACGGATCGCGGTGAATCATACATGGTGTGATTATTTCTTAACAAATGTAAAAATATTTTTTGCTAACTCATAGCACACAATCTCACTTTATTAGCGCAACACAAACCCCATACAACAAAAACCCTATGACTTGCAAACAACGTACGGAAGAGAATTTACAGCTATGGCCGTAAAAAAATTCTAACAAATAAGCAGTAAAGTTTGTAGGAAAGTACCAGGACGCCAGCTCTTCAAGGAGGTAGCAAGTCCGAGGCTAACGCCAATGAGGCGATAGATAAATATTAAAATATTCATAGCGTGTGAGAATAGGGCGACCGCCGAGCAAGTAAAAGCGACTAAATTGACAGACACACCGCTATTTGTGGTAAAAGATTGCGTTTCAAACGCTAATACGATTTTTATACCAAATATCCGGAGCCGCGGAGTAAGCGTGACGACGCACTACTGGGGTAGTGACGAGAAATGCTTGCTGAGCATATTTATCGATAACATTTGTTAATGCTTTTGTACAACTTGTTGGTCGTAACTTACACGTTAGAGAAAATAATGAAATATGTAAATAAGGCAAAGTTTTTTTCAAAAGAATCACGATTTCTTTTAAACGATATGTTTCTATGAAGGCCCTTTAGCCATTTGAGTGTCTATAGAATCTAAAGTGACCCTTCATTTAACTTGAGTCATATTCAAAGGGTTCAATAAATCGCTTCAGACCGTATAAAAGTATAGAAATTATAAAGTAAGGAAAAGGGAATAAGAAAATTACTCTGTTTTATTTTATGAAATTAACATGTATGAAAACCATTTATTACATTACGGATTCTTTTTAAAATATTGAAATTACGTTGGAGCATTTCTTTCAAACAGGTATTGAGAGGATAACCAAATGTTTAATTATTTATTAATGCACTATCTACTCATGAAATCTGCAATATGTATCGATAACCGATATCGAGAGCAATCAACAAGTATTTCCGAAAACTTATTACTGAAATAATATTCGCCTTTAATCCTGCATTATACCAGAAGAAGCCTATTAAATTCAAAATAAAATGGTTAAAACTGTATATCCCTTTGAGTATTCCACGAATTCTCATATTGAGTCTGTAGTAGCGCTCACTTCAAAGCTTCTGTGACCACAGCAGTACAACGGGTAACATACATAACATAATAAGTATATAACATAAAATGTTGAAGTACCTATTTTCAGAATACTACAAAACGTTTTCCACGGGTTCCCCTACAAATTGTGTGTCACTCAGTATTATAAGCACGATTAGTGCTATAGTAAAATGTTATCGATAAGTACATTATATCGACAGTGGCGCACCACTAGCGGGCGCTGGCGCACATTTCCGCCTGCGTGATGAATAGACGCGCCGATTCGTCCGCTCGTCATACAGGCTACATCTATTATGTGCCGACTGCCCAGCGAACTGCACAAGGTTACCTCTCTACGATTTTGGATAGCTGACCTGATATAAGTTTGCAATGATAAGAAGTAACATATCGAAGGAAAATACTCGAACCAAAAAGGGGTATCTTTGTTAAAATGTATCAAATGCAAGTGCTGACAAAATTAAAAAAGGTTTGTGAAACGACTTATTGACTGTGCCTGTTATGAAAAGTAAATCACGCCTTAAAAATATTATTGAAAAAAAATATATTTACAAAAACCGCACGAATTGAGTTCTATATAATATTTTTTACCCGACTGCCAAAGAAGGAGGGTAATGTTTTTCGAGTGTATGTAAGTATGTATGTATGTATGTATGTCTGTTCCTTTGTGACCTCCTGTAGCCTAAACGGCTTGATGGATTTTGATGTATGAGGTATCGTTAGATTTGTCTTGATTACGGGAGTGTCATAGGATACATTTTATCCTAAAAGTCCCACGGGATATTTTTTCTAAATTTCCCTTTAAAAAAATATGTATGCGGTATCATTAGATTCATTTCAATCACGGGAGTAATAATTAATATAGGATACGTTTTTTCTCAAAATTCCCACGGGAACATGTTAATTCTGCGTCAACGCAAAGCAACTCATGCGTTAGCAAGCAAAAAGATAGGGCGTGGCCTGGCATGCGGCGCGCGGCGCGGTGCGGAGGGGGATATGCTCGAGTATACAGCCCGAATGCGGGCACACGCATAAGGGCACACGTCGTTGACGGTCTTCAGCAGTAATGACTCACCTAATTCTTTTTCTTCACTACCAACAGTCCAGATTGGCGGTAAATTTATGTTGCGGAGTAACATCACTCGTAATCTAAAGCCAAATGTCGTCGAAATAATTTAAAATGGTACTTACATATACATAGTCTTCTACATCTACAACATTTTCGTTAAATAAAACAGCTAAAAGTTATAAATAAAAGAATTATTATTAAAAAACAAAATACCCGACTGCACACTAAAAAAAGAGTAAAACAAGCCCCACAATAATATTTAATTTATAAATATTGATGGAAAGCATCGCAGGCGGGGACCACCTTGACCGCCACCAACGAAAATTCTGCTAAATGGTGCACAACCGAAATGACTATAAATAAGCCTCTGTTGGTCCCCGCCTGCGATGCTTTCCATCAATATTTATAAATTAAATATTATTGTGGGGCTTGTTTTACTCTTTTTTTAGTGTGCAGTCGGGTATTTTGTTTTTTTTAATAATAATTCTTTACAATCTCGAAGTGGCACTGCTCGCCGTTGCGTTAATACCATATTTCGAATTAAAACTTTCCATTAAATCCGTGAAAGCAATTTCAGTATTCAGCTCGGAGTTATGGAAGTTTATTTTTAAACTAACACCTGCTTAACGAACGCACGGACCTCGAATATAATAAAAGCCTTGGGAGTGGTCGGAATAAATCATTTTCAGTAATAATCCGGTGGTTTGCGATTAATATTTGACTGCGATACAAGTGCATGTGTAACGTCATTATTCCCCGCTCTGAGTAATTCCGCTGAGTTCCGCGTACGGTGACTATGAGATACACAGGACATGGATAATTAATTATGTTTGATTATTTAATTTGTGTTTCGGTATTTTTCGCTTATGGTAAACGTTTTGAATAGTTTCTTATTTTATGGCAATAAGGTATTTGAATAAAAAAATCATATGTAAGTCGTCAATAGATTTGTGAATTGAGAGCTATTATTTTAAGACTAAGTTTGTTTGCCTTTAAATGGTGTGTCATCATTTTATAGGTTCCAGTTTTAGCATAGTATTGGAAACATGTAGATTATTTTCTAAGATTAATTAAAATATCTAAACCAAATTAAGTACTAAGATAGAGAAGACTAAATTAATTAGCAGAACGTTTGTATAAACCTATCCTGAAAGCCTCAGTCGTGTAGTTACCGCACAGGGCGGGGGCAGTGTATTGCTAGGGCGGGCGGAATTTGACCGCAGCATTTTTCACGGACCGAATCCTTCCGGGAATATTAACGGGATCTCTTCATACTCTGTGTACTTTATGTACTTGCATATTCTTGCATAGTGCACGCTCTTTAAGTTTTTGAACTATGGTTACGGTATTTTACGAGTATGAACCCCTTTTGGGTAATATTTTGTTCTTGGAGATTTTTTGTTGTAAACAAAAAAAATATTTAAAAAAACTTTTAACAAAAAAATAAAACCGACTTCCAAAAACACTAAAAAGCCAAAAATTAATAAAAAGTAACTAACGGAGTGTCTAACGGATGTCCTTATGTTAATTTTGCCACCGACTTCTAGGCCGATGCACCTAAAATTACTATCTATTAATTTTTGGCTTTTTAGTGTTTTTGGAAGTCGGTTTTATTTTTTTGTTAAAAGTTTTTTATTTTTATCTTTTCAGTGATAAGAATAGTTGTCATAACTGGAAAGTTCTCATCAATACGAATAATACAAGGCCAAACACAAGGTAGTTTACATATTCGGTTGTCGAGTTCCCTCGACCTTCACTGATCCCCATCATCAGGTCAACTCCAAACCTTCACTGTTGCAAAAGTCTCGTCAATACGAATAATATAAGCCCAAACACGAGAAAGTTAAGATGTGCCGTTTAGGAGTTCCCTCGATCCTCTGTCGTCTCCATCATCAGATCTGCCCTAAACCTCCATAGTATTGAAGTCTCATCAGATATACACATAAATATAAAGTTTTTACCCCATACTCGCCTACAATTATCAAGAGATGCCCTCGATTTCTCAGGGTTTCCACCATCAGATCCTGATCTGATGACGATGGGTCCAAATGACAAGAATACCCTTTCAAATAAAAAATAATTTTTGAAATCGGTCCAGGCGTCTTTGAAAAATCGAGTAACAAACATAAAAAAAAAATACAGCCGAATTGAGAACCTCCTCCTTTTTTTTGAAGTCGGTTGAAAATATAACCTTATTCTATGAGTACTTTAAAATACTCGATAGATTTCACTTGTACAGTTCTCATATTTAGGCTATTTTCCAACATCAGAATTGCCTCTATTTAAGATTTATATGAAACTGTGTGATAAAAATTGTTTTTCAATATTTTCGGTGTAGTAATAAAATAAATTAATATGTAGGTAATCCGCCAAATACAACATGATACCTAACAGCAAAATATAAAATCATATTTACGCGTTTCAAGTATTAAATGTTACTATGAATCCTTCTTCTTTGTAAATAATATTATTGAATACTGTAATCTCATTTTACATTGCCGGGATTTTGAAAAATAAACGTTAAACTTTAACAATAAAACCTCTTTATGGCATTAGTATAGATTAAATGTAACGACCACAAAGAACCACAGATATAAGTTTCTCTATTCTTTATAAATATTCAAATAACTATCAAAGTGACCTATAAAGCTTTAGATTTAATAATATGAATAATTAAAGATTGTCAAAGTCCTAGCTAGTAATTACACGAGACGTGGATGTAACTTAATTAATATTCGCAAAGAATTACTCGCAGTAACTAACTTAGTAGGTTCTGACAGAATTCATTGTAATCGCGTTAAATTATTTACTTTATACGTTTTGCCTTGCTCGGATTAATAGCCGTATATTAAAACTGTTAGCTAATAGTATCATTTAAATGCGAGTAAAAGTACATTAAATTAATAATAATTAAAGGTTAGGCAGCTCGCCTTAACTGTACTCTAGTTTAATGAATAGTTACCTACCTGTACTCGCTAAATGCAGCAGTATTTAATTTGGAATCCTAAAATAATGTATAGTATATAGAAAATTTCCATGAAACCAAAAGCCTATGAACATTTCTTCGCATTTTGAGCGTCCATCATCACAATACATCTAGACACAGTGTCTGAGAAATTGTAAGACTTCGAATACAACCTCAGTCTTTAGACCCTACAATAACGTATACATAGTAACATATTATGTCACGTAAAAAGTCACTAATTAAATTATAATTCCATGAAATGCTTCGGTTATTAATATGGATGTACAAAGAATTAGGAAGCCGTACGCGCATTACACGCCGTTTGAACAAACCGCTTGCTGCCGCCACGGTTACTGAACAGATTAACTAAGTAACTAGTGTACCACTTTATGGATATTTAACGATATTTTATGACTGAATTTTTTTGTCATAATTATGCCGTATCCCTACGATGCATACACACATTAAGAGCCAGATCAAACTATCCCTTTACGTGGAGTAAAAAGATGTTTTTTCTTACATTAACTCGTTTACCTATATATACATATATATTTTTTATTACATTTACTTACATTCTTAAGTCTAAACCATATCTTTCCACTACATGAAAACTCTCATGGCGACTTGCCACACACGATGTATTTCACCAAACCACATGAATTCGATATCACAACCGCCTAAAGTTATTTATTCAGGCAAATATAAAATACATTGTAAACCAGTCTCTACATGTAACACAATATGATGCATGTTTCAGCTGAAAAAAAGATGTTTGTCATGAAACATGGCAACAATGTGCAGCAAATGTTCAGATCGGTATGTGACCAAAACTAGATTTGGTGGTGGTTGAAAATTTTCGCAACTTTTTGGGATACATTCATAATTTTATTGCAGTCTTTTTGATAACCAGGGATAAAATTTAATGATCATGAAAAAGTATATGTATCGTACATAACGATTGTCAACTGTTGACGTATAAAATTAAAAGGTACATAGTATTTTTTCAATCCATATTAATTACATATTACGAGGAAAACAAAACACGAGAAAAATTATATTTAAATTTGAACAAAAAATAATCTCTTTTGTCATTGAATAAAACAAACAAGCCAACCACGATGCCACAATACTAACAATACAATATTTCGGAATAAAGACCAAAATAAATAATATTCCAAGTTAATCAATTTGGCGTCGCACGCAAGAGCTGCGACGTGGCAGGCGGTTCCGGGTGCTTTCCATATATTATTCACGGCAGTGTCGAACATTGCTTGGCTGCATATTAGCCGACTGCCGAAATAAGGAGCGACTGGACTTGGTTGACCACCGGAATAGAATTTGGCTGCGGTTGCCTTGTTTCGGTCTGGAATATTTCGATGGCTGCACAGGTAAATTGAACTTACTTGCTCGATACTACACTTGCTTAATTAGTAGCCATTTTGCATCAAAATTGTTTAGTGCAAATCAATAGGATATCTGTGATGTTTGTCTTCGCTATAATAAACATACAGTAAAGTACGGCTTTTGCAGCGTCCAGTCACTTACGGATCTCCATGCAATAATTTACAAACTCGGTATCGAGTATCGACAAATACTATTGCTTTAAGCTCATGAGGATGATGGACGGGACGTACCTACAGGATTTTACCCTCAACATATCGTAGACAGTACACTTGAGAGCTATTTCTATACTACTTCCATACAAACATAGGTCTGTTCAAAGCTCGGAGGTCATTACTGGGAACATTTTTATTCGCGGCGCGTGCAATAAAGTGCATTGTTTTTGCGGCCGCGGGCGAACGCACGCGTGCCCCGCGACACACTGAAATATTCGCACTAGCTTCTGCATCGAACACGTAACTTCGTGGGGCTTCGTTTTTGTTAAAAAAAGCGTTATTTAGAAGTCTGTAGCACCAATAGTTAAGTAGTTCAAGAGGATCCTCGTTTTTGCCGTAGGAAACTTCAACGTAAAATAATGTCATGAGAAATCTTTATAAAGTCAAGACAGGTATTAACTCAAAACCGTCAGTGCAATTCCGAGTATGTCATGTCCGTTATCCTTATATTTACAACGTAAATAATAGTTTTAAAATCGACACAACATACATGGGTAGTATTACGTAGCAAAACATCAAACAGGACAAGTAACAAATACCCAGAGGCTTGCAAACAGTGGTCTTTGTGCGTGCGTGTATGTGGGAATCAACGCCTGATGCCAGATCAAAAGCAGGCGCCGCCCAACGCAAATATTATGGGATATCACGTTTATTTTCAAAGGAACTGTTTTTACAAGTTTGATACACAAGATGGTCATTTATTTGTTGGTAAATTGTAAGCATTTAGAATTGAAACTTCCTTCTTATTACAGCCTATTTTCGATGCCTAAATAAACGATTCTTTAACAGATATATTTTTAATAGTTCATAACTTATTCAAATGTCTTCCGCGTCCAATAATCAATTCGAAAGCTAAATAAAAGCTCGTTGTAGCCAGAATTGTGTTCGGCCGGTACAGTCGGCGATAAAACTGACACTGACAGCTGACCTTATCACGGCTTGACATAACTCGAGGCACGCGAATGTCACGCTGACTGTACCACTACATGGTTTCTATTCATTTCTCTGGAAACTTCTGAATATTTTGGTTGATTATTAAATTATCTATGCATGATTATGATTAGCACAAGACAAGGTGAAATAAAATTTTGTTTTTGTATGTACGTCAATTCAGGTAAGGCAGGTTACTACTGGCAAGCGTCGGAATGTACAACAATTTTATTTTCGGTGTAAATATTGATGGTACGGCAGGCAGTTGAATGCCTACTTGTTATACAATTGCTTTTCTCAGTATGATGGGCCTTCATTTTCTGCTTCATTGACATGAAGAGCGGCGATCTGTCCGCTTTGTCCAACAATTGTAAACAGAGTAAACTAGCTCTCAGTTGGAACACACTAATTTTTCATTCGCGCCGACAGGTAGCCGTATCTCTGTTTGCATCCTATTTACAGCTCCCTCGGACAGTTAAAAGGAGTCAAAGAAAAGCCTATCTTTTCCGTTTACACGTTTGCTGTGCTAACTTCGCCGGGGCGCTGTATGTGCATGTGTGCGTGTGCACACACGCGGTGCAGCTGTGGGCGTGTCGCGAACCAGGGCTGCCACTGCCCTACTTTTCGGCGTCGTGTCCGGGAAATGGGACGTTTGTGAAGATCCCTAGCGCTAATTACAAGCTTCCTTTCACACGCCCGATGGAGCTTTTTCGAATGTTTATCACGTATTCCGTATGTCGCAGAGTTTCTTTGGAATTTGGGATTTGTTTAACGTTTTAATCAAGTTTGGAGCGGGAACCCTAGGCGTATGTATGTGTGCTAATGTGTGTCGGTGAGAGGTGCTTTGTCGTAATGCACACAGCGTCATTAGCGCCGAGCAAGTCGTGGGTGCAGTCATAAAAATTTCATTTGTCAATCTGCAGGCTCGGTCACTACAGTCACAGAACAACCTGGAGTAAGCGGAGGCATTTCAAGTTACGAGATTTTTCTTATTAATTTTTAAACCAGGTGTTTATGAATAATTCTGTTTTCGATGTTATTATAGGTAAACTTCTTACACTACTTCGCCCTTTATATATATATTATGTATCTTAAATATTTTAATCAAGCTTTTTAAATTTGCATACTCTTAAAACACAATTAAGTTTGACGTGGTCCCAGGTATTGTTATTAGATTACAGGTGATTTAAATTTGAGCATCCTCCGAGCCTTTTTCCCAAACTATGTTGGGGTCGGCTTCCAGTCTAACCGGATTCAGCTGAGTACCAGTGCTTTACAAGAAGCGACTGCCTATCTGACCTCCTCAACCCAGTTACCCGGGCAACCCGATACCCCTTGGTTAGACTGGTGTCAGACTTACTGGCTTCTGACTACCCGTAACGACTGCCAAGGATGTTCAATGACAGCCGGGACCTACAGTTTAACGTGCCATCCGAAACACAGTCATTGGTGTCTAAGATATACTTAGAAAGTACATACATACTTAGAAAAGTTGCATTGGTACTTGCCTGACCTGGGATCGAACCCGCGCCCTCATACTCGAGAGGTTGGTTCTTTGCCCACTAGGCCACCACGACTTTTTTTCAAATTTGAGCAAGAAGGAATAAAAATATTGTTACATTCTGGATAAAGTTCAGCGATTGAACTATCGTTTGAAACTGTAACTGCGACCTGCACGAATGCCGCAAAAACAATACAAATCAATTCCAGAGCGTGCAAGGCAAGAATGATTGTCGTCGCCAGGCGGTGCAAAAAGGAACAGGTGAAAAATATTCAAAAATTCGCAAATGATTAGTGTGCGCTATCATCTAACAATTCTACCAATCCGAACGGTCGAAATACTCTTTGACGCGGGCCGCAGAAGCTTGCGCGGCGCCTGCCAGTAGTCGCCGCGACTTCGTGCCGAGCGGACGTGCCGCGCGCTCCCACGCCCCGCCTGCATATCGCAGCGAGTGAATTATTGTGAAACGAAAAAATAAAACAACACCGCAGTGAAAGTGCATGTGTCAGTGGATTTAGATATGCATTGTGTTTGATGTGTAACACAAACGTGGATTGAAGGTATTGTGCTCCATAATTCTGTAGTTTAGTGTGTCGGCATCCCGTATCCCAGGTAGGTGCAGATTAAATCTTAAATGAAACCTATTATGAAATTGTGATTGTGCAGAGGGTTGTTGAAACCTATTTTGTATAGTATTCATCGTAAGTAATGGAAATTCGATTGCAAACCTTTCTATTAAAATATCACGATGAGTATGCGTATTTTTTACCATGCGTGCTTGAAAGGAAACCAACTTAAATAGCGAGCATGGGTTAACTACGTGCGGTCCCGCGTTGGGCGCCAATTTTCTTTGGGTCCCACGGTGGGTGCCAATTACTTTCTGCGGAAAGCTACCACACGAAACCATAAAGGGAGTTATTTCGTTAAAGGCAGACATATTTTCGGTGTATGTTACGACACAATTTAATTCACTAAACAACGTAAAAGCCTTTTAAAACAAATTATTTTCGGAGTATGCATTATCTAATGCCTTGTTAAACAACAAAAGGCTTCATAATCGAGTAAATGAACCTTTTCGGCCTGTTTTAACATGTATTACGTGCGTAAAAAGGTACAGAATGTCGTTAGTCATTAAACGTTTATGCGAATCTTTAATGTTTTGCTAAAACATCTCATTTCAAATTTTATTTTGGATAATCTTTGTAGTCAGATTACTTTAACGAGTATGTCATCTTCTCTTTGATTCTCAAACTGTAGTTGATTATATATTGCGGATATTTCAGCTGTTATATAATTCCAGGCTAAGTGGGAGTTAACTTAAGAATTGGGCTCTAATTGAATACAGCCATCAGCCTTGACACTGATTAATTTATCAAACAATTTCATATTTGAAACCTTTGGAGCGACAAATTCTTTAATATTTGATGTAGCTGCTGCCAGACAAGAATATTGGCAAGAAATATTTCGAATATATTGAAAGAGAAATTCGAAATATAAAATGAATGATGCAGTTCACCTTTGATGTAGTTAACTGCTGTAATATCACGTCGTATTTAAGTGTAAGACAAGTTTTTAAAATATAATTGCATGTTTGTGTGTAGATTGAAAAACATAAGAAACCACATAAACATTTTTTCTGGTTTCTACAATGTTTAATCCAATTACATTCATAGAATGTCGATATTACTCAATATATTCATGGTCTTATATAATTATATTTTGAGATGCTTGCTGAACCAAACGATAATTTGAGTCAAAATCGACATCGTATTAAAGATTTTAATTCTAATACAATATTTTTTAACTTCTTGCGCGTTACCATGTCTTATCGTCTCCGTTGTAAAGTTAAAACATTTCCGTGAAACCTATAATTTGTAAAACAGCAGCTCTTCATCAATTCCTCGAGTTTCTGAAACACCAGTAAATATAGGTGTCTTTATCTAAACTCCTGCAGTTTTAACTTCGACCGTTACTTTGAAAAACGCGGTTTAAAATATTTGATCAATGACTTTCTTCTAACTTTTTTGTTTTGCATAGAACGTTGTTCCGAAGTTCAATTTTATGTTAAAACGTGCGACCGGGCCAGTGGGTTGAGGAAACTTTTTACTACCGCGTTATATTTGCTAAAGATGTTATTAAAATTGCTTTTAAGTTGCATGGCGTATTTTCCTGTGCTCCATTTTTGATGATTTTATATGACAATCATTGGAAACAAAAAATAGGTTCTTCACCACATCATGCCATGCCATGGATTTAATCATTCTTCACTATAAATTATTAAGCTCTTTATGTTATAACCAAATCCAAAACATCCATAGTTATACTATATGTAATTAAGGATATAATAATGTAGGTGGTATCCAGGGGACGGAGATAGGCTACCTTTAATCCATTTACGGAATGTAGTCCTCTCAGCACACGGACGAAGTCGCGGACACAATTTAGTCTCTAATAAAAGCAGGCTTTCAGGCTCTTATACAAATGAAGGTATTGTGTGATTTGATTACTTTTGTCTACGAAGGCTTAGTGGAGGCAGTTGTAAGCACTAGGGCCAAGTCATGTGTTTAATAAATGATTAATTTGACGCCCCAACCGACCCACACCCACTCACTTATGTATGGAATGTGCCCTGAAAAAGGACTAATTGTATTGCTCTGGTTTTGCTCCAAGAAACAGAATTTGCGGCACAATAATTATATTGAGGTCTTTTGCTAATATTTAATGAGTTTCACTTTGATTAAATGAAAATTTGTTGGGCTAGCTGTTTTTGTGGGAGATTGTTTAGAACCAGAAAAAGTAGTACCTTTGTTCTGTCCTATTTTTTGTCAACTTTTTTTTTATTAAGCTGTGGTTACAAATAAATAAAGATAAGTAGAACTTATATTTGCCCAAATAACTAATAGCACCTACTTGATTAGTTATCCATACATCAGCTAACAAAAAATGTAAAAAAACCACATTATATTAAAATAAAACTACTTTTATGGATTGTTTTATTTCAATGTCTAATATTCGCGTAAGTGTCAGAAATCAATATGTTAACCACATTATAGTCTATGCAATGATGAAAAGTCCAAAATTAAAAATGTTCAAAAACTGTTATTTTTTTGTTCACTGGTACCTGAAAGGCCACATATCTGTGTCGATACGTGCATCGCGTATTCGCGGCTCAAATAAATAGGTCAGGCGTGCCATCTTCATATTGACTGGTCCAAGTCAGAACCCGCGCTCACTTATATTGCAATACTCCTTGTGTGGCGTGGGGATTATATTTACTAAGTTTTATTTTATGTCGTTGTGGGATGTACAATTATTGGATGTTTATTGAAACAGAAGGGCTATAAAATAAACTTAGCATGCGCATGTGGATAAAAGTAGCCTAGAGCTTTCCTAAATGGTCCATAGACCGCGGAATATATTTCTCAAATTAAAGTAGTTGTTTTTGAGATTAGCGTGCTCGAAAGAGGCTCTTTGCAGAAATAGTAGTTTAGATTACTTATAGAGGAACCTACCTAATTACCTCCTAAAATACCAATTTCCGTTAGAGACACATCCAGTGCTCTACATACCCAGTATAATACTTAGCAATAATTCAATATAAGCTGCCATACAGCTAAAAGATATTCGAATATAAAGTTAGTGAGGGCCGCCAGGATCCAATCCGTGGCGCCTCATCGATTACTTTCAAATTCAACTTGAACCGAAGTTGCGGATAGTCGATAATTTCTTCATTGATATTAGAATCCCGAAGTTTGCCCTCCCAGCCGAACAGAATATTTAGCAAATATTTTTAGACGACTCCGAATAATGTTTTTGAATACATTTCTTGAAGATTATACCCAAATATTTCTTGATATTTTGCTAACAGATTCGGGTTTCTATCAGAATCAATTTGTTGAAAATATGGCGTAGACATCAACTTTTAATTTTGCTAGTTCGAAGAAATCGTTGTTAGTTTTGTTTTTAGTTTGTTTGTGACTAGTTATTATTTGAGGATGTTTTAAATTTATTTTATACGTAACATATTCCGAAATAGTTTTAACAAGGTACCACTTGGATTAAAAAACCTTTTAAAAATCCAGTTACAAACACACCTCTTACTATACTCAACAACTGTTACATGACAAACAAGCAAAACAAACAAACAAACGGTGTGTGTGTCACGTTCTCATTACCGGCAGCTTATATTAGTGCTAATTAAACGCAGCTCAATGGGAATCAATGTTACCTACATAGGGCAATTTAACACTATGTATTGTAGGTATCGAGGTCACTTCACTACAGGGTAACTTAAGCACGAGGCTATAGGTATGTTGCTTTCACTTCATTCAAGGGTTAATAAAATGAAGGTAGACGTAGAAGTAGGGACAGTTCTTATTTCGGCTGTTTGCTTTGTTGTGGAGGTTTCTATAGTATACATAGGAAGTTATCTTTAGAAGTTATAAGCAGTTCTGAATCAATAAAATTTCATAATGCATTTAATCAAATATAAAAATAATTAGCTATCTAATTCTTATTTCGTCACAGAAAATCCGAGAACTGAAGCTAAGTATTCCATACTTTAAAAGTATTTAAAGTATTATAAAGTATTTAACATACTTTAAAAACCTTAGGAAAAATGCCATTGTTTGGTACCATCAAGGTTGTTTGCAATAGGGATTTTTGGGTTAGATTTGTGCGACTGTTTTTCACAGCTTTTCCATACGGTTCAATCCGCTTAACTATAGAAACTGGACCAACGCTGCCTGTACATAACTAATTATATACTCCTTGTAGGAAAAATCTTGTGTCCCAATCCAGTAAAACATGAATTACCAGTGAAAATAATGCAAATATAATGTAGCGCCAATAATTACCATACCATATTAATTCAATCCTACTGAACTGATTTTAATGAAAGTTACGCTGATCATCTATAGTCCGAGAAAAGACATAGGTTACTTTTTATCCGGCCTTGATAGATAGCTAGTATCGTCATGACGCAAGTAGAACCACGGGAAACAGCTAGTAATAAATAAATTAATACAAACAAAAGTTATTTCGGAGTGCGGCTTCGAAATTTGCAAGCTCGGCGCAATGTCACTCACTAGTTGAGAACTTCTCTCTAATATGGCGTTCGAATATAAAACTTTGGTAAACAAACAAACAGCACAACCAATCCGTGTGTTGTTTCAGTTTTCTATTTATATCAAACTCATTGGCTGAATGGTAAGTAGTTGCTTAACTGTTGAATTGAAGAACGTATTCACGTTTTGAGTTCTAAGGCCTACTTTTTTGTTGTTTTACCCGGTTTTAAATGTGTTTATTTCTTCGCGTCTTAATAATTTATGATATTGATTTCACATTTATGTAGAAATCCTCTTTCTATATTGCATGCATGCAGACTACAAGTTAAATACGAGGTACTTAGGATTAGGCAGTTTATTAGTAGTAATACGCGACCATCAAGCATACCTTCAGCAAGCACACTTTCTTTTTCTTACTTAAGTTCTCATCTGAAGACATCCCAAAAGTAACACTCTTTACAGTCATATATACATAGTATTTCACACGATTCATCCATAGGTTTTTGGTCGTCCCCTTCCTCAATCCATCTATCCACATTCATGCTCAACGCGTTATTCACAACCTAATCCTTATTTCGTCACATAACATAGCACACACAGCCGGTTACCACGCAGCTTGTGTTACCGCCACTTTGAAACTTCCATTTTGTTTTTAATACAACAATAATTATTTAAAACTGGAGGTTGTTTTGTTTCCGCAGAAGTTTTACGGCTTCAATTTATGTGGAATCCCTTATCCGACGATTAATTGCAGGGATTATTAGGTGCGCCTCAAGAGAGCTTGATATTAATCTTAATGAACTTGCCTGTACACATTGGGTACTTTATCTGCATTTTTGTGTTATACTGACATTCCAGTTTATTTGCTTAGAATACCAAGTTTGATATCGGGTGAAACCGCGACGATCGTAAGTGGTTATAATGAGTTCTATGATAGGTTGTGGTAAAATCTATAAACGTACGCGAGAATCATTAAAAGTATGCAAAAATAACTCTGTTTATATGTCACTCTTACATGCAAAAACTAATAAACAGATTTAAATGTTTGATCCATAAAAAGTCTAAAGCTTGGGACAAAACGCAGGCCACTTTTTATCCTAGTATGAGTTGTTCCCCGGAGACGCGAGAACAGCTACTCAAGATTAGTTTTCATAATTCTAATGTATTGTTATTCAAAAAGTATCACCGACGAGCATTTCCACAGTATATTTGAAATAACTAATTACATCCAGGTTGATTTATTACTTCGTAAAGATAAATAAACGAGTTGATTGGAAGTTTCCACCAGAGATGAATTTCTTGCTCTGCGCATTTTAAACTGAGTACAGTCTTCGCTAATATTAATTTATCTTAGTGCGAAGTGTATGAAGAAACGTCGCAAACTTTATAAAGTCTCATTAAAACAGTAACACTTCGCGTTAGTGTGGGGATGTTTGTCGAGGAAACGCTACTTCCGAACATATACCTTCTTAGTAAAATAATAAAATGGAACTTTGTCATTTCTCGCAGGGGGTCTTAGACTGGTTGCGTAGTCACGTTTCTCAGAACATTATTATGAAAGAGTTGATACAAATAGTTATGTCATAAGTGTGTATGTTTGTACATACATGAAATGGCATGGAATCCAGCTCTAGGAAAGACACTCTAGGCTGGCAAAGACCACTTTTTGTCAAACATACAAAGACACAGCCCCCAAAACTCCCGCCTTTCACCACGGATTAATGTGGTTTTGTTAGGAATAAAAAGTGAAGCTACAATCCCAGTAACACCATGTTTAATCTTTATGGTATGAAAAACCCTTACAAAAACTTCATTATGAAATCACATATTGGTTTGCACGAAGCTGTGCTAGCTGCTAGCTGTGTGGGTCTGTGATTTTTGTTAACTAGCAGGTAAGTAAGTATAAGAAAAAATACAACGACAATGTGGATAAAATCATGAATATATAAATCTTCCCAAAGTTATTAAAACAAAATAGAGAAGCTTAAGAATTATTTCATTTAAAAATTCATGGAATGAGCCTTGTTTATCATATTTTAGTTATTAAGAAATACAGAATTTCTTCGTAAAAGTAAATAGGTTTTCCCTGGATTGTATTTTATAACAAAATCTACCCTAAACCAATACCCTCAGAGTATTTAATTAAAACTAAATTATATGACAACAAAACTTGGCATACATTTAAACTCACTTAGTTATTAAGTTTTTCTTTAATGAAGTCCCGAGTAATTAATTTATCAGCGTAATTATAGTCCGGGACAGTTTCACGTATTATTTTACTTATTATAAGTTTGCTGGGCCAAGTTTTAATTGGGAAAAAGTACGTTCAGGTATCGGGCGTGAGAACAACTTCATGGGACCCATTAATTGGGATATGGAAGTCCCCCAGACTGAATATATTCCGTTAGTTTGCAGCAAGGACATACGGCTTTAGCACCCATTAGGAGTTTTGTTTCCTTGTTTTGTTTTACTCCGTCTCTCTTTGCGTCAGATGTTTGTATTTTGTTCTAAAAATATTTAATCCTGTGACTTTTACTATACTTTCTATTTAAATACACTTTTGTCACATTCGCGTTTTGTAGGTAAAAATATTATTTTATGGCAGGTGCTGTTTTTTCAGTTTGTTATTTATTCATAAAACAGAACTAACAGAACTCGCAATAATATGGAAAATAAAACAGCTTATACATAAGCAAAACATCCAACGTATCTTTTGATCCTCATGTCCATTTTCCATATTACAACAACGAATAGATAAATCAAAGCAAACAAAATACGTTATTCTGACAAAAGTGTAATATAAAGAGAATGTTAACAAGTAAATAGGTACGTGCGCGAAAAAATATTCTAATATTGGTATTCTCCGGGGCTTTTCGGCAAGATGGTATTTTTAATTTAACTGAACACGACTCGTTCCGTTCCCTAAGTAGTTGTACTTTTCCTTTCGGTCGTGCGTCCCCTCCATAACCTCATCACGCTCTGATGCCGCCTCCTTTTTAATTTAATCAGCTCTGGATGTACTTTTAATTAATTCACTTGTATTTACATGTGTATCCCGGCAGGTATTTTGTGGATCAGGAAAACAACACAAAAATGTTGCGACTTTTCCCAGAACCCTTATTGGCTTTATTTTGTACTCGTGCACTCGGGATTATTTTATTCCACGTATTAGTTCGTTGTTAGTTGATTTAACCTAAATATTTGTTTCAATTACTTAGCGAATCTAGATTGTATTGTGTAACAAACATATCGATACTATTCGACTATTACATGAATGAACTGTTGATATCTCCTGTCATTTTGACATAACCTGTGACATTGACGTTGAATAGTGAATTCGGTCGGCGATCACATTATTGCACGAGCTCCCGTCGCGACAAGGTATGTACTGATTGTATCCACCTATTTTTGTGAATGTTTAGTGTTGTGAGATTGTGAAGTGATAATAAATCTAATGATTGTTCTTGGTACACTTTCGTTTGATTTCTGAGACTCTCTTCTGAGGTGTTAATGTTACATCTCAGAAGTGGGATCGTTCGAAACAAACGGTTTTGAAATACCACCCCACATGCTCGACTGTCATTAATTAGTGATAATTACTAAATATACTTCAAAACTAATAGAATATGAATTAGTAGACTGAATTGCTAAGAAACATTGTTAAAAAGTAAGGTCATTTCGATGATGCAAGTGGATATTTGTACGTGATTAGAAAACCACTTCGCAGCAGACGGTCGGTAGATTTGAAATTTTATTTAAATATATGTTAAAATAGCTAGAATAATATTTGACGTAACTAAATTTTGAGATATGTCGTGGTAAATAGTGGCCATATGAGTGATGCAAGCAGATTTATTTTTTCCTTTATATGAATTGCTAGTTAATACCGTTTTTTTGTGTTCAATAGAAATATACTTATATTCGTGGAAAACATTGAATGAGTTACAGGATTTGCGCCACAAACTACTAAATTGTGCATCTACCGCCACGATTCAAATGGATACTTATTATTTTCCGTTTCTGAAAATAATTACGGAACAATTTTATTACTTTTTTTTAACTAGAAAGCAGACTAATTTGAATGATACTGAATAGTGCTTATAGATTTATAGGAAATAAATACGCTCTTTTCGTTCCTTTTAGTATTCAATTTACGTACGCGATACTGAAACATATGATTTCGAGTTCCAGAATATGAGCGACTCAGGAACGAAAAGCAACGGAATGCTGCGCCACAGCAGCGAGGCATCCGGCAGATGTAGCCGTGCTCCACGTCGAGAAAGTGTGAGGCGGAGCCGAAGTCGGAGCCGTTGGGACGACCAAAGACGTCCTCGGAGATCACGGAGTCGTACTGCGCCACGGAACCTTCGCCCGAGTCGCCGCCGAAGTCGGAGCAGCAGCAGTCTACGCAGACTACGCGAGCGGGAGGACATGCTGTCACGAGAGAGAGAGCGGTTACGTGCGCTTGAAAGGGAGGTACGTGAAAAGCTTGACAAAGTGTTTGACCGCGAACACGACCATACTCCTGAGGCTGGTCCGTCCCATCGCAGAGAACACCGTAGCTATAATAGTCAGCATAATCATTTCTTATCAACACCGACTAAACGTCGCAACCCCAGCGTTACTGATGATTCTAGGAAACCCAAAGAACCTAAATCAACATTTGATTTCTTTGACCAATTTTGAGTGTACTTAAATCCAAGGCAGGGGATCGTGAATCGTTTACAACCATGAATAACGTAATCCCAGAATTCGACCCGTTGTCTAAAGAACAGACTATAAATATTTGGCTCGATAAAGTAGATGAGTGTACAGAAATCTATAATTGGACGGATAGACAAACGGTACACTATGCCCTGCCTAAACTTTCAGGAATAGCAAAAACGTGGTACCAGGGCCTACCTTCTATCAAGCACAACTGGTCAGAATGGAAAATAATGCTGAGAGAATCATTTCCTGCGACTGAGAACTATGCAGAACTGTTGACAGAAATGCTTGGTAGACGTGTACGTCCTGGTGAGTCGTTTGAGTTATATTACTTTTCGAAAATAAACTTATTGAATAGATGTAAAATCTTTGGAAAACAGGCAGTGGACTGTCTACTTCATGGAATAGATGATAGAGGAGTCCGTGTTGGGGCTCAGGCAGCTAAATTTGATAGACCTGAAGATGTGCTAGAGTTCTTTAAAACTATTAAACACCATCGAATTCTGAACGATACAAATAAAGATTTTAACCGAGATAAACGTTCAAATGTTAATGCTATGGGGAACAGTAACTCTACAAGAAATTCTGACACAAATTCACTTAAAAATAACACCAAGGGACCTATCACATGTTTTAACTGTAATGGTGTCGGACACCCCAGTTTTAGATGTCCCAAACCTCTAGTGAAGTGTGATGATTGCCATTATCTAGGACACTTATCTTCCCATTGCCCAAGGTCCAAGGAACATAAAAACCCACCTAAGGATAAGAATGTACTTGAGGTCTCCCTAGCTGATAGTAATAATGATAAGTACCGACTTGCAATTAAGATAAATGGGGTGCAGGCTATATGTCAACTAGATTTAGGTAGTGAAGCTACACTCGTTCGCGAATGTGAGGCTAAGAGATTAGGGTTGAGTTGGACTACTATCAATGGACCATTTCTTAGAGGATTAGGGAATGTTCCATACTTGCCGTTAGGTCGTACATTAGTCAATATTGATGTTCAAGGGATTTTTGAACAAGATGTAGAGATTTTTATCATAGACGACCATTTGATTAATCCTGATATTCTGTTAGGACATAGCTATACCGAAAGACCCACCGTAAAAATAATTAAGACACCTACATATTTAAAATTCGAAAGAGTTGTCGAAAACGAACAAAATTCAAAGTTGTATCTTACCACAATTAGTGACATTACGATAGATGTAGGCGAAATGGTGCTTGTCCCTGTGTAACGTTGTACGTTATATTTTGAATATTTAAAAATACTAGACTTGCTATATCTCGGCCGCGCGCCGCGAGCCGTGAGCCGTTGACGGGTGACGGAAACCGGTTCGGCGAACTATCCCTCCTATGAGGCGACGCGAGCAGAGCCGGCGGTCAATCGCGAGACGGTGACTAGCACGACGCCGCGAGCCGATACAGTCTACTACTACTACTGGTCTATGTACATTTTTAACTCGCGATTTTATTGCAAATAATTTAACCGTTAATAAACTATTGTGCTTTTAAAATAACTTTTAAAGTCAGTGTATACCCCAGATCGGGGTTCAAGTACCTGTCTACCTCCAGTGCACCTACCGTAGTGCACCTACCCTAAGTGCACCTACCTACGCGCCTGTCTACCTACGTGCCTGTGTCTACCTACGTGCCTGTGTCTACCTACGTGCCGCGCCTATCTACATGTCCTGCACCTACCTGCGCGTCCGGCATCTACTAGCGCGCTGCACACTTACCCCGCCTGACCGCTGCCGAGCTGCCTGACTATACAGGGTAGTAGTGTTTCTATAGCGGGCCAGAACTTAACGCGTACTCGATTATTCTAAACCCACTCCCGGCTCTGCCGATCTTTTTGTAGAATATACTTATATACTAATTTACTAAATTCCTTTTTATTTTTCTACCTACTAGACTACCTACCACTAACCAAAACGTTACAGTGGCGCCCAATAATGGTAGAATATATCGAGCCGTGTTTAGTTCTTGTTTGCTAAGCATTTTGTAGTTGTCCTGGTGTTGGTTGTCTGTCAGTTGTGTTGAATTTAATCACAGCCTACCAAATGTGAATCTACCCACATCTTTTTAATAATTTTTTTTTTCTAATATTTAAATTCAACCGTCCACTTTTTTTACTTGACCTACCGTCAATATTTTTCTACCCCCCAATTTTTATTTTTACATTTACCTTCAAAATTAACATACCTTAAATATATTTTCACATATGGTTGACTGACCACAAACGTGCTGATTTTGCATCCGAATTGTTTTGTCTTTATTATTTTTGTCTTTATTTTGCAACACACTCCTAACTGCGGTTTTAATTTTCTATCATGTCTTACCCTATTAAGTTTTTATCGCTACAAAAAGCTGAACTAGACTATGAAGTTACTGTTCGTGGTGGTACTGGGGGAGATTCGGTTAGCGAACTTCGGAAACGGATAGTTAAATTACCTCCTATAGTACAAATTACAAACTTATAATTTTAATCGTACCTATCTATTCCAAACACTATAATCACTACACTAAACCTAAAATTACTTCTAATAGAACCCTACACGAAATATACAATTTAAGCGTTAATGAAATGGTACATAAAGTATTTTAAACTATTAAATTAATTAACTATAAAGAATAACTTAAACTAATTTTATCAGGATGTTACTACGGCTAGGTAAAATAATTAAAATTGTTAATACTTAAACTTCGTTGATTATGGCTAAATATATTTAATTTTAAACAAATTTTAAAAAATCACCTAAAACTAAATGCACTAATACATAATATAAACTAAACTAAATAATAAAAACTAAACTTAATAATATAAAACTAATAAACTACAAAGAATAATTTCTTAGTTCAACTAAAATTCTATAACTGTAATTAAAATTATATAACAATTAAAAAAAAAAAAACTAAAACTAAATGCACTAAATATAACTAAAACATATACATAATATAAACTAAACTAAATAATATAAACTAAAAAACTGAATTAAATAATATAAACTAAAAAACTAAACTAAATAACGTAAACTACACCCACTTACTACTACTACCCATAACTATTGCTTTTCTATTTTTCAATTATTGGCCTACCCCAATAGTTTATATGATGATGGTCTACCCCATACATCGTATTACTATCATATTAAATATATTATGACTATCGGCCCTACACCGATGGTTATAAACGAACTTGATCGTGGTTCTACCCCATAGATCCCTTCTGTATACTAAAGGCCCTACACCTTTGGTATTCTACGGAGCGGTGCAACTCCTTAAATAAGCCTTTGCAAGAGCGGTTGATTACTCTATAAGTAAGCCTTAAAATCACAAATATAACTTATGTATTTATCCTTTCTAATATTCAATCTATCAATAATAGTTATGTGTAGTTAGTAATCGCTCGATTTCTACCTTATCCTCTTCCAGCCATGACTGAACTGGGTGAGTGTTCTGTGCACTATAGGCAGAATACTCAGGTCGAAAGGACGCTGACGCACAGATGTCTAGTGTGATGTCGGCTATTTAATGTAAGGAAGAATGGAAGGTGAGGGATGATTACATTATGAATGAAGACGAATGAAAGAGAAACTCAGATCAGTTGTTAGCAAGAGCGAAAGCAGCGGATTTTTCCTAGGAAAAATCCTACGCTAAAAAGGGGGGTACTGTAACGTTGTACGTTATATTTTGAATATTTAAAAATACTAGACTTGCTATATCTCGGCCGCGCGCCGCGAGCCGTGAGCCGTTGACGGGTGACGGAAACCGGTTCGGCGAACTATCCCTCCTATGAGGCGACGCGAGCAGAGCCGGCGGTCAATCGCGAGACGGTGACTAGCACGACGCCGCGAGCCGATACAGTCTACTACTACTACTGGTCTATGTACATTTTTAACTCGCGATTTTATTGCAAATAATTTAACCGTTAATAAACTATTGTGCTTTTAAAATAACTTTTAAAGTCAGTGTATACCCCAGATCGGGGTTCAAGTACCTGTCTACCTCCAGTGCACCTACCGTAGTGCACCTACCCTAAGTGCACCTACCTACGCGCCTGTCTACCTACGTGCCTGTGTCTACCTACGTGCCTGTGTCTACCTACGTGCCGCGCCTATCTACATGTCCTGCACCTACCTGCGCGTCCGGCATCTACTAGCGCGCTGCACACTTACCCCGCCTGACCGCTGCCGAGCTGCCTGACTATACAGGGTAGTAGTGTTTCTATAGCGGGCCAGAACTTAACGCGTACTCGATTATTCTAAACCCACTCCCGGCTCTGCCGATCTTTTTGTAGAATATACTTATATACTAATTTACTAAATTCCTTTTTATTTTTCTACCTACTAGACTACCTACCACTAACCAAAACGTTACACCTGTCAAGTCGGATTGTTCACGGGACGGCAGGATTTATGTCGGTGGCTCAGTAAGGGGTCGACCTGGCCAGGAATACTACCTTCTGCCAGGGGAATACCATATTCGGGAATTCGAATGCAACTTACTTGTTCAGAGTGTTGGTTTGAATGCAATTCACTTCAAGGAGAACACATTATTAACTCGCGCTCAATATTTAGGAGCAGACAATCAGCACTTTGCCCAAATCTTGAGCGTGTCTTATGAACTTCATGGTAATCATACATTGACTGTACCTAAGTACGGAGACCATTTGTCGGAGAGTCAAAAACAATCTTGTGTGGAATTATTGCAGAAATACAAATGTTGTTTTTCTACCGGCATGCATGATTTGGGATATACAAATGTAACTGAGATGGAAATCCATCTCAAAGACACTACCCCGGTTGTGTACAGGCCTTACCGTCTTCCCCATTCAGAGCGTAAATTAGTCCAAGATATGATAGCTGATATGATTAAGCATGGTATCGTAAGGGAATCTAGCTCACCCTATGCCAGCCCAATAGTTCTGGTAAATAAAAAGTCTGGAGAAAAGCGACTTTGTGTTGACTACCGGGCTTTAAACAGTCGCACTAAAAGGGATCAGTACCCACTGCCAAGGATCGAGGATCTTTTGGATCAGTTATCCGGTCACTGTTTGTTTACATCGCTCGATCTGGCTTCTGGGTACCATCAGATCCCTATATCCGAGCAATCCCGAGAAAAGACGGCATTCGTCACTCCCGACGGTCAATATGAGTACAATCGCGTTCCGTTCGGACTGGCGAATGCTCCAGCCGTTTTCAAAGGGCAATACACAAAATACTGAATAGGTCTAAAGTAAGCTATGTTGTCATTTATATGGATGACATATTAATACCATCAAAACCTTTGAGGAAGGACTAGTGCGTCTAGAGGAAGTTCTGGGCCTGATACGCGAAGCAGGTTTAACTCTTAAAATGGAAAAATGTAACTTTTCCAAGAGCACATTGACTTCCTTGGGTTTGAGATAGACAAGGACGGTATCAGACCGGGAAGGCAGAAGACGGAAGCGGTCTCAAAATTTCCGCCACTTAAAAACCAACATGAGGTTAGGAGATTTCTCGGTCTTGCAAGCTTCTTCCGAAGGTTCGTCAAGGGATTCGCCGTAATAGCGAGACCATTGACGAATCTCCTGAAGAGGGATATCCCATGGCGATGGGGACCGGCTGAGGTCGAGTCCTTCGAAAACATTAAACGGTCACTAACAGACAGACCGGTTTTAGCCCTTTGACCATGACGCCGAGACACAGTTACACACAGATGCGTGCAAACTGGGAGTCGCAGGCATTTTGCTCAAAGAAAGGGTTCCGAGGTCTGGAGGCCAGTGGCATACTTCAGCCGCCAGACGTCAACTGACGAGATGAAAATGCATTCATTTGAATTAGAGACACTTGCAGTCATCAGTTCATTGAATAAATTTCGTACTTATCTCATCGGAATCAAATTTACGATAGTTACGGACTGCAATGCCCTGCGCACCACATTTACAAAGAAAGACCTCGTGCAAAGGATCTCGCGATGGTGGATCCAATTCCTGGAATTCAATTGTGATATTGAGTACCGTCCCGGAGAGAGGATGTCCCATGTTGATGCACTTAGCAGAGGACCTGTATCCCCTGCATCTGAAGAACAAACCCATACACTTGATGTCTTGTCAGTTGGAACGGAGGATTGGATTGTCACAGTGCAGTCTTCCGACGATGAAATTATGCGCATTAAGCGTATTCTAGAGGACCCGGAAACCCCGAAAATCGTGGATACTTTCAAAGAATATACAGTTAAAAATGGTCGTGTATTTAGAGTGTTAGGTGATGGTGTCAACCGGTGGCTCGTCCCAAAAGGTGTACGTTGGCAGTTGCTAAAGGCAAATCACGACGAAGTAGGACACTTTAGCTTTGAGAAAACCCTAGATAGGATAAGGTCCCACTTTTGGTTCCCAAAAATGAGGAAGTTTATAAAAAAGTATGTGGCAGCATGCCTCGAGTGCGCCCACCACAAGTTGCCATCCGGTGCTAAGGAGGGGATGCTACACCCAATCCCAAAGGTTGACATCCCATTTCATACCCTCCATGCCGATCACCTGGGGCCGTTTCCCCGTAGTAAGCGAGGCTGTTCGTATATTCTTGTAATAGTTGACGCCTTTACAAAATATGTTAATTTATCAGCAGTTCGAAGCTCAAAAACGAAAGAAACGATAAAAGCATTTAAAACCCTCTTCAGTTACTTCGGACCTCCCCTTCGACTCATAACAGACAGAGGGACGAGCTTCACTAGCAAACAGTTCAAAACCTATGTGAAATCAATTGGTGTGAAGCACGTCCTTAACGCCGTGGCGACGCCAAGAGCAAATGGACAGGTCGAACGGTATAACCGGACGATTCTGGCCTCACTTGGGTCCATGGTTCATGGTAAAGACAGTAAAACATGGGATGAATTCCTTCCTGATATTCAATTAGGGCTTAACACTTCGGTTCATAGCGTAACTAGAAAAACACCAACCGAGATGTTATTTGGTAGGAGAGTCCCAAATCCAGCCCAGGGTTTATTAAATGATATTATTGACGATACTGAAAATGAGAATAATAAGACATTAGAGGAGATTAGGTCCGAGGCAAGTGAAAGGATTCAGGCAAACCAGAATATAAATAAGGATCGATTTGATAAAGGTAGGAAGAAGGCCACTGATTACAAGGAGGGAGATCTTGTTAGGATAGTGAGAGCGATAGTGACAGGACCGCATCAATCGAAGAAACTGGAAGCGAAGTGTCAGGGCCCGTACCGAATTAAAAAGGTGTTACCAAATGATCGGTTTCTTGTAGAGGATACCCCACTAACCAGAAAAGGTCCGAGATATGAAACAGTCGTAGCTATAGATAAAATATCCCCTTGGCTAAGTTTCAGTGCCCCTGCTTGTAGTTCCAGTGATAATGACAGCGATAGTGATGAATGATTTATGTTATTTGCTGTAAATGATGATTTAGTGTTGAATTTTATGTTTTTTATGTTGAATGAATTATTATTTAAGTATTTTAGGTGATTGCAATTTTGTAATGATGAGTGATCTTCTCTTGTTGTTCTTGAAATGTTAATGATGATACTTTGTGACAAGTGAATACGGTGAGAGAGTGAGGGGTGCCTCAACTCGAACATGAGGTGGTAATAGCTTGCTACTCATGGGTGACTTGAGGCACCGCAGTCGTGATGTGTAACGGTGAAGGAAGTAACCTTAATTCATCGCGACTATAGCATAGTTGAGTGAGGATGGTTCAAGGCGGGCATGAATGGCGTACGAACTCGCCGCCCAGGAATGTCTTGGCCATTGAGGTCGATGAGGCATGTGACGGTGAAGGAAGTAACCTCGCACCTCACGACCATAGATTAGAGATTGAGTGAGGGTGTTTTTGAGCCGGGCATGAATAGCGTATGAACTCGCTGCCCTTGAATGGTTCAAAACGCTGCAGCGATTGCGGATGATGTTGAAGGAAGTAGGCATCACGTCGCAAAGCTATAGTTAAGTGAAATAATAGATAGTATATTATTATATGTATATAGAAGTAGAGTAAATGGAAATACATTATGTGTGTAATAAAAACAAAATGAACGAAGGGACTCGTTCTTAAAGGATGGCCGACTGTAACAAACATATCGATACTATTCGACTATTACATGAATGAACTGTTGATATCTCCTGTCATTTTGACATAACCTGTGACATTGACGTTGAATAGTGAATTCGGTCGGCGATCACATTATTGCACGAGCTCCCGTCGCGACAAGGTATGTACTGATTGTATCCACCTATTTTTGTGAATGTTTAGTGTTGTGAGATTGTGAAGTGATAATAAATCTAATGATTGTTCTTGGTACACTTTCGTTTGATTTCTGAGACTCTCTTCTGAGGTGTTAATGTTACAATTGTTCTACAAATATAACGTTTTAGTCTAAACAAAAAAAGCTTAATTACTTAATCCAGAATAATGTGTTAAAAAACTTAACATTCACACAACATAATTACTTGTGCGGATGACACGCTTATTTGAGTTCACACGAAAAACACGAAACCCACGTTAGTGGTTAACAACTTTGTACCATTCTATTTTAACGAGAACTAATTATATACCGTTCTCACAAATACCCACTTAGGGCTCGCGATACATCCGTGGAGTGCAGGCCGGCCCTTTGTTCCCGACCTAAACTTGGAGCAAATTTGACAGTTTTACGGTATATAAAGGCTGTAATAGATGAGAGGGTGTTTAGCGATAATTAGCGAAGCAGCGGCGCGTGCATAAATCATGCGACCGTCTATTGTTGTGCTCCGAGATACCGACGAGTGCCACGGCCTTCATCATAAAAAATGTCTTGCGTATACTTCTTATGATTCCATACAACAAAGGATAATCAGGTTGTTTACTTTTTTGGCTGTTTTTTACGGTACAAGTATCCTGTATTTTTTGCTACAGATACAACGTCCAAATTAACTAATTGTAGATATTTTAATATTGAAAAGAAAAAAGATAAAAGTATATTTATAGCCGAAAAAAAATACCGAAGCCTACACAAAATGAGGCAGGAATTCCCAAAATGCTTTCAAACCTTGTCTTTCTCGCTTCAGAATATCAAAATAGGATTGTACGTAATCTGTATAATGTGATTCCTAAACATATTTCTTTGTATGAATATAATGGCTCGAATACCAAAGAAAATGTCTATTATTTATAGAAGTGAGAAATCTACAAACATGTACATAAATTATTTCTGTTTGAATTTTGGCCAGCTTATTTGGTTGTAATATATTTAGGTCCTTTTCAATGCTTTTTTACTAACGGCCAATGATAAAAAACATGTTTACAAATGTACATACAAAAGACTTCAATTTGTAGGTATTCGCGGGACAGCAAGATGTTACTCACACAGACATATACTAAAGTTGTGTAGGTATGTCGTAGACTTATGTATCATTGTGTCACTATAATAATTCCAATTACTTTAATAAGAGGAAATAAGAGATAACCAGTGACCAAGTAGCAGATACTAGGTACGTGCTAATAAAAGTCTTTTGAATTCCATAAAAGTTTGTCAATTTCTGTTTTTCATTACAAAGCTTACTAAATTAGCACAATATTTATGATAGCATTTTAGCCTACAAGCAACTTATAATGTTCTTCAGATTTTTTACTTTATCAAAAGAGACTAAATATAAACAAGATATGACAAGGACTTTCTTGCCTAATAGACAATTTCTAAGCTCAAAAATTTTTAAACGACTATTTTTATAATTTATAGAACATAAACATATTAAAGAGATCTTTTGATATGAAAAATGGTGCTCAATAAAATCTTGTTAAGGCTTTAACGTCAATGTGATCTGTCTAAATGTGCTTATGACTAAATAACGAGTGGGGGGTGATGTGAAAGTTGTGATCAAGTTGGAATTTATAACGATCTGAAGCTGAAACAGTCGGAATGGCTGCGTCACCTCGTTAGCACTGAACGACGGGTGACAAGTCATTATAACTATGTGTCGTGTATTATTGGGTAATTTCTTAAGTGCTGTGTTTATAAATTACTGTTGCTTAGACGGTGTGGGCGGTATGTGGGTACTGTTTTACCAGGGTACCATGTTTGTTTTAATGTTCTATGAGTATGTTTGTTGTATTGAGCGTGAGGTACAGGAGTTCAAGTTTTCTTTTTCTCGAGAATTTCTCGAAATATACTAAAATAACTTCAAGGAAAAACTGTCTGAGTATTGCGCGTGTATAATTAAGGAAGCTTCTATTTTGTTTGACAACATAGTAACATATTCTTAACCTGAGTTACTAGCCGTAGTTTCATTTACAAAAAAGGCCGTAGTCCATAACTCGTTTCCAACATAACTATTAGACCGCCCAATTTCAAAGATAGCAAAACTAACAACCGTTCTATTTTTATCAATCTCCCCTCACATATCTTTATGAATGCAATATATTAGAGTCGTTCCATCTTACGAGGTCTGAAGTGATCAGATAGAGGAGGCGAGGGTCGCAATAAACACATAATAAAGCGTGGCCACTCGGGCCGCACCTCCCCGCAAGAAATGCGGACGTACGTGGAGGATCGCGCCCGACGTGCGCGGAATCGGGGGAGAAGCGGCCGACATGGAGTGGTGACGGACGATCACTATTTGATATGGATATAGACGTGATTTTGAGCACTGTGATAATTGTAATGGAATATAATGAGTTGTTGATGAGCCTTAAATTTTGTTTATTTTTTTTAGAGGATTGGGGGGTGAAATCGCTGATGGAAGCTAGTGTAAAGATAGATAGATAGATAGATAAAACATTTATTCAGACAAACGACAAGACACCATAACGATACACAATAAGAAATAAAACAAAACAAGAAGTGGGTAGAAATACAAACATAAAATACAAAAATTAACGGCGTGGTGCAGTGTCTTACGCTTGCACCGAATGGGAGTCGAGCTCAGCATGTGTCAGGTAGAATACCTGACGCTGGTTTTCTGCTGGATCCCGAAAATGACGCACGGACGTCGAGTAGATAATTGGTGTGTGCTGTGTGTATTTGAAATAAGTGTTTTATGTTCTGTGTGTGTTGTGTTTGAGTATGAACTATGTATGATTAAAAATGTAGTGCAAAAATGTGTTATTATGCAATCTGCTAGTACTAGTTTCGTCAGACTACAAGTGAACCGGAACACGGCAACGAAACAGCATCACGGCAGGTACCTACCTGCCTAAAGAACTAGCAATCACTTTCTCTACACCGCAAGTTAACGGTATTTTCCTCTCTTTGGATCGTTTTTGTTAATAACCGCAGTTCTGAGAACCCCTTTGATGCTGTAGACTAGAGAGCTTTAACTGTCAATCATAGTTGGTTGCGGTATGTTTCAATACATTTTTCTCTCGTCGATATGCTACAGCGAAATACCTATATTTTTGGCCTGCATATTTGACGTTCTCTATTGATTTTTAGTATGTGTTTGAATATGTATTGTTTTTTTTGACGTAGCGTAGGTATGTAGTTTTGAATCGCCGTAGGGCATAGATGGAATGAAAATAGTCATGTTAAAAATATACCTAGAGGTATAATTTTGAATCTCTTTTTTCGTATCGAGTGCCCTATGTATACATATATACGAGTGATAAGCATAGCAGGTTTAACAACAGTCACATACCAAAATAATTTTTACAATAGTGAAATATCGTATGGTCAATGAAAACTTCAAAGAGCCTAACAAAAGGGTTCCTAATCTTTACAACAAAGTATTTTTGATACGCAACCTCTAAACCGTTAATTACTAGTACCCGGTGGAACCGTAATTAAGCGGAAACAAAACAAAATGATCATATTACTGGAACAAGGATATCTTCATTTAGAATGTACCGCAAATCGGCGCTGCCACATAATTTCATTTGTTGAGTCTCCAAAGCTCGGTTTTAATAATTTATATATGACCGTGTAATTTGTAATTATTTTTGTGAGGCTAATGCTTTTTTGGTTTCTCTTGTTGGCATGTATATTTAATTTTGTTTTCTTATCACCCGTCCCCAAGTTCTCTAACTGTAAATGTTTTATTGGTCGCCACCGTATTCTCTTGTACTTAACCATTTAATGCCTCACTAGTGTTTTGTACTAAAATTTAGTATTACTGTCATAGTCATACAGAACTAAAAATATTTACAATGAAAAAGAAAACTATCCTATTTAAAGCTATAAAGCTGTTTTGTACTAAAGCTATGACATAATACTTCACATCTGCGGAACACACCACAATACGCAGATCAATCTCTTGAGCTGTATATTGGTATGAAAATCACGACGGATTCATCCGTATATTGATTATAATGAATTTAAATGTATAATGGTGTTCATTTCCCTGCACGGAAGCCGCCATGTGCGAATATGGGTTACAAATGGATATGGTACTTTTTCAAATGTTCAAGTAAAATAATGTAAACGAATATACAAGATTACCTAATGATCGCAGGGACTGAATCTATAAAAACAATGGACTATGAACATCATTAATATCATAAACAAAAATAAAATCCAATAAATAGTAATTACTCCGACATTTTTCGACGAAACAGACTAAAATAAATAAAAATATAAAATAGATTGCTCAGAATGTCAAAGCAATTATTCTTATAAATAAAAACACGATAAATCACCCAAGAAATAAATATACATTGTGACCCTAACAAGTGAACCCGAAAGATCAGCGACACCCATTAAAAGACCGTCAAACTGGAAGAGACTCATAAATATCTTGACAACAAATTCTTACTTACTTGGCCCTCATATTATCATAATTCACATGAAAATATAAGTCATTATTATTGGCGGTGTAGTGGGTATATATCAGTTTATTTTGGCGGGCCGCGAGCGACCGGCCTTTTATTGCCTTGGTTATGGCTTATGGACATTTTCGGCTTCCAAGTTGCGTCACTACTTGCCAGATATTGAGCTCACGAGGGTCACCATTTTGAAGGTACAATGTGAGACTTTTTTTTAGTAAATAATGATAACTAATTTCAGTAGATAAGCAAATATTCCTCCTTTATATTTTTCTGTCTAGTGCAGCTGATTATCCGTTTTTTCCAGTGCATTTGTCTATTTAATTTCACACCTAATTTTAGTGTCACCATTTTATTAAAAATTGAATTATTTTCTTAAAGTTTTTAACCTTTTTTTTCCAAAAAGTAGTTAACATAGTTATCTTATGCAATGATGATCTGAACACATACGTCATTAAGTAATCTTCTGCTCTATTGAGTTCAATCCTAACTTCACAACTGTAAACGGTTCTAATTAGGCGTGAAATTAACGCTCCAAGTTGCTTGATTTACAGCCAATTCATAGTAAACTACCTTCCGATACCGTTGTGGATAAGTTTCGGTTCAGGGACAGATTTCGCCTCCAACTGATTTGTACTGCTATCAAGTAATTTACTACTAAATTGTTTATTAGGACTCAAAGTTTAACCTCGGTAATCTGTGAAGTTTCACTTCTTAGTGCTAACAATTTGGATTGGCTTCTGACGATTTAACTTTTGCCGATCGACTGATTGGTTCGCAATCGAGTTTACGTTTGAATATTTAAGTGATAGAATTCCTAGTTCCCTTTTAATACATATTAAATCCCTTTTACTGTGTTGCTGTGTTCTTCAAACTCAAAAATCTAATAAACAAAAAAAAAATAAACTAACCCAATTACATCTACCAATCTGGTCACCCTACCAACATGTCGGGAGTAGGCCAGGGGAATAATATATGAGAAAAAATATACACCGGGCGTTGTAAGTGTATGCAGTATACCGAGTTTATACATATACATATAAACATATATACTTATATACTGCGTTTATGTTACACGCCTGATGAGATCGCACTTGTTATGTGAGTCGACCTCATGTCACCTCACCGTGTCACAATTTGCATTTATTTTAGGCTCCACTACAAAACTCCTGTGGTTTTTTGTCGTGAAGTCTGTTTTGGTGGTGAAAATAATCGTGTGCGTTGTTACAGAAAAATATTTTATTTACCTTCAGTTTTATTATATTAGTATATACGGATAGAGTTAATTCGCATACTGAAATTACTATTACTCGTAGTAGTACTACATCGGTCTTCATTATCGAACTAATAGAGGTACGTCGTAACTAATCACTACGTGCGTAGCAGCTACGCGTAGCTACGTAGCTACTACGGCGTAGCGACTACGGCGCTGCGTTAACTCAGTCAAGTCACATTCTCAAGAATTAAATTGAGAAATAAATAAAGGAACAAAGTAATTAATTTCAAAGAGAAAACCGTTATTATAAGAATTTTTAGGTATTTCATTATCCGTTTCTAAGTGGAATTTCCAGTTGAAATAAACGAAAATATTATGCTGGAAATTGCTTCAAATATTTTCAGAATTTCATACTTATTCATGGTTTCCTGTTAGCTTAGATTTCTAAGTAAATTTTATTATGAGATAAAAAGGTTGGCCAAAATTCTCTGTAGGTGATTATTATCATTTGTGTCTCTAATTTTTTTGCAAAATACATCTCTCGTACATCTGTACATCGCTCAATCAGAACATGTATGTAACAGATTTGAATGTGATAAAACAAGTATATCACGTGTACCTCTAAATTTGGAATTTGAATATTCATCATGAACGCTCATTGCGTTAAACAAGCTACCCTCAGTTCGTCTCACTCCCCTCACTAAATGTACCAAAATTCGATGACACTCCAATTATATAAATAAGCGTACATTTACGTAACTCATGTTTCGCTAATCCACATGGAAATATAAGGGAATTTAGCTAATCTGTCCATTGAGAGCCGTTGTGTGAATTAGGCCGGCCATTTTGATTTGCTATGGTTATTACAAATTATATTATGTTTACCGATATTGTAGGTGGCCAAGCAGGAGTTTGTTTGTTTATATTTTATACAGTATCTTGTTGCAGCATCTCACAGTATGACGTCATCTTTGGCTTTGACAAGGATCTCGAGATCTTCAAAAGAATATAAAATGGAATAATTATTTAATTTATATTTAGCACCACTCTCAATCCACAAAATCCCCTTTCTCCTTAAAACTCGTTGCGTTAACCCGTAGAAAGTTTACGCAACTGACTAGGAATAGATTCCGGATTTCGCCATCTCGAGTGTAACGCAAGATAGGCGCCATATTGAACTTTGTAAGCCTCCAAATTTATTCGGCGACGCGAACTCGCATGATTATAATGGGATGAAGATAAGCTTAAGTTTAATGGTACAAAGCCAATATAAAACGGGTTTAGTTGCGTGCTCAGGCGATGCAGCGAAAGTCCCCGAAGGCGGTGCTCGGCATACTAACGTGACTAGTGGGTCGGTGTTACCCCACGCGCGCGCTCGCAGGGTTAGGGGACGTTTTGTTAGCGTACAGGAATGTTGTGGCGTTTGGTGTGTCGTGTGGTAGTTGTAAAATAGTTATCGGTGGTGATGACTAGAGCAGGTGATGTTATTGTTTCTGTTTATTGACTTTGAGTTGACTTGGTTAATTAGCCAATGATGTTAAATAAGATTTTTGTATTAAAATTCATAAAATGAGACAGCAACTTCCGCTTCCATTTCTTTTTTTACGGTCATAAAGTATCTCCAGAATCCCTATCATATAGGCCGTATACCCTTATAACAAATTTTCTAAGATGCATTATCTAGATATAAACAGAGGGCTTCAGGCGAAATTTATTAATCACCACACGTGGTTTCCTTATTGTCGTTATCATCCGTATCTCCAAGTTTGTGCTGAGTTTTGATAGCGAGATCTTAAACGCACGTGGCGCCATCTGGAGGGTAGCACGAGATTTAATATACATGTGCGTTTGCTTGATGATTATTTCCCTGCTTATCTTCAGTTTAGGCAATTTGAGGCGCGCGGGAATGGTGCTGCTGTAAAGCAATAACCGAGATTTACTTCTGCCACTTACAAATTTCTTATTGCTTCATTCCTTTTCCTTATTTCACTTACAGTTGAGAGACAATTGTCTCTGGCCTCATAACTCCTGAATCTCAGTTTTATTGAAACTCGTGCGGGATTTATTAAATTATTCCCGAATGTTCAAGCCTTTTACATTAACAATAATCTGATTTACGGCTTTCATACCCTCACCTTAATTTTTCCATAAATCAAGAACATCCTTTTTTATGGAATTACAATATATTACGTCCTCGTCGTCATCCGTTAATGGGTTGGCGAATTTTAATGTGGCGTCGAGGATAGCGGGTAGCCCATCAGAATAAATTCATACTAGGCGGTTTTCCGACACTCTATTACTCTCGCTTGTTGGCTGTCAAAAGCTTCAGCTGATTCAAGTAGACAACAATGAAAAATATTTCGTTATTTGCAGCGTGATCGGCCCAGTTGTTATTCCTAGAGATGGCTAATTTAATTATTGTTTGCCAGAAAGTTTCGTCGACGTAAAGTTACTCTCAATGTAAGTTCGAGAGTTTAATTGACTCTTCAAATAAAATGGTTCAATAAGTCTGATAAAACAAAGGACCTAAACGCCTCCGTGTTTCTCAACTCATAGCGTGAAAGAATCTTAAAATTTCCTCTTCACTTTTATCTCGGGCATCTTTATTTTGATCGAAAGCCGAGCGAAAATATTTACACAAACGGCGAGTCCCGTCGTCTGTATCAACCGCGCGGATGTTTTATTTAATAACGTCAGACATGATGAATTCAAAACGCTGACAATTACAGGTGCGGGTGACTTGTGACGTCACGCCGCATATCAATTCGCTCAACGGGAAATATTGCGGCGTGTCGCCCCGGTACACCCCCCTACACCCGCTTTTTATTCCATCCGTCAATTTATCGAATTTACTCACAATTTATTGTTGTGTCTCATCGATAAAAATATGTATTTATAGGTCGTTTGTCAGTTTTTGCAAAATTTAGAGCTTCATATTGATATTATGGGTTTGCGACTATGTTATTTGATAGCCAATCTGTTTTGGGTAAAGCCGTTCTATATTTAGCTTTCCTAGAAATTGAATAACATTGGACGGAATTAGCAATATTCGTTATTGGAATTGTAAGTGGTACTTATTACGTTACAGGCTGAAGAGGCTGTCGATGAACTTTGTTGTGACAGAATACTACTTCATCTTGTTACGTAACGCAGTAGATAATATATCTCGCGCCTGTTGATATTTCCTCAGGCTCAGACCTTAATATAGATTTTGTTTTTTAAAAGAAAGTTCTTCTTTTGTTATAAGACGTAGGCTTATGGGATTAAAACTGAATAGCGCTACTTCGCTAAGACCGAGGCTTTTCAGGTATTTTCGTGAAAATGTTGGTTATTATGTACTACATAGAGCTTTCTATATTATTTAATGCTTGTACAAAATTTTTCCTAAGAAGATTTAACTTGTAAGAAAATTGAAAGTTTTTTTTAATATTGCCCATTGAAGTTTTAACTTTTTAACTTGAAGTTTTATGCGCATGAATATAATTATAAAATCTGGCGATCAAGGTATTCTTAACGGCTTCGTCTAGACGGAGCTACTGTTACGAGCTCTTGCCGTGTCGACGTTAAGCTGGCTATTTGACTTTGAGCATAGCTGCACTTTTATGAATCATCATAAAGTCTACATACCTGAGATATGCTGGTCAAGTAAGAATTAGTTCGACGTCCAGTATAAGATGGACCTCAGGTTTATGGGCCTTAAGACGAGTCGTAGCCAGGATATATTGTTATTAGTTATCAAATTGTATGATTAAAAAGATATTGTTTACATATGACTGCGCAGTGCAGTGCTGATGCAGGATAAAGAGAGAATAAAATTTTATATTGACTAGATGTGACAGATAGTATGATATATTTATTATACGAAGTATTGTAGACTATAATTTTATTTTGCTCTTGTTTTCTTTTGTATAATACAATCTCATCAACAGTTAATTCGCAGACAGTCTCTAAACAGATTAGCAAAATAAAATAACTCATTAGCACAGCGAGTGCGAGGAAATTAATTCAAATCTTCAGGCAATAAGTTAAAAAGCAATTTGTTCTATCCAGGTGGAGTGGCGTGTCCTGCCACTTTTTACTTGAATCCTCTTAATTAAACCGTTTGAGGGGTTTCAGGAATTAAAGCCCCTCCTGGTCTGCAACTTTCCTTTTCATAACTTCTTTAATTTCGCCGCGGATTTGCGGAATAGCAATGCCCGTTGAATATTCCATCGCCATTTTATGCAGGTACGAATAAAAGTTTTATCGTTTTAAGAGTTCCGCTGGTCGTGGTCATCTTTTTATGTTTTGTGCAAGTTTTGTACTGTTCCAGTTGTGGGTGCGTCATAATGAATCGTGCAGCGTTTGCTTAAATGGCATTTTTTGTGATGTCGCTTCGTATTTTTAATAGCTCGGTGATTTGAAAAGACTACTTTAGATTATTAGAATCATGGGGACATTCAACTTCGTTTTCGTAAGAATGCAAATATCATTATTAGCGAAATGTTTGTTAGGTACTAGTATAAATTGTACGAGACGGTTTTTTTCTTTCTATTTTATGAACAGTTTTCAGTGAACCTCGTCTAACATGTTGTGCTCCTAAAATATTCATGCATTTCAAATACTATCGTTTATGTTTCCCATCAGTTTCACCGACATTCCATGCTTCGTTTTTAGTTTCGGAAAAAGCGTAAGCGATACATACGATTAAAATCTGAATATTGTATGAGACGAATATATAAACGACCGCGAGGTTTTATAGGGGAATGTTTTTAAAAGGCCGGTTCGTGCCTAGCCGGGCTTCGTGATAAATAGGCCGTGATCCAGCCTTATTAGGATTCCGTCCTGTACGGAACCCACGTTGATCGGGGTCACGGTCGCTGGAATCCTTTCGAGAATGTTCTAAAGAGGTGCCATCTGTAGAAATGTTAGCTTCTAACAATTTGTTGAGAGTTGTTGTGGACTTCTGTTTCACGAGTAAAGTACGAATTTGTTTTGACTTCTTTTTTGTATCTACAATTTCCGCTTAGCGACGGAGTAGAGCAGTTTCCACGTAAAATAATGTTAAAAAAACATTAGCATCAAATTTAACTATTATATAAGTCAGATAAAAGGAATTCTCACTTAAATATACCACTTAACTCAACGGCATGTAACACAAACCTGTGTTTATCAAGCGGCCACATCTTCCCAAATAAATCTTTTCACTAACAACGCAATCCTCGAAAACCAAAAGGCCCGCAAACTACCGCCAAAACAAACAAACAAAAACACAGATAAGATCGTACCTCGCTTCTGTAAAAACGGTTAATTAAAACTACGTAAAATTATCCCTCGTCCCTCGTCCCTTGTACATACCGCACTGTATCACTGAGGGAAAAGTTTCACTACCGCTGGCTATCAAGGGAGGTAGATTGTAAGCTATGACGTCACAAATTAGCAGAATTATTTTATTTTATTACTTAGTAAAGGTGAAGGTAAACTTTTTGAAGAAGAATCGACTTTATTTATTTATGAAATACTTTATCCACATTTTGTACAACGGCGGACTTAACGCTTTAGGCGTTTTCTACCGTTCTGCCTTTGGTACTCCAACGTTTAAAATCGCCATTCCTGCTTGAGTTCGCTTGGTGATTGATGCTCATTTCTTCTCTGTATGAGAAGAGGCCGCTGAGACCTATAATAAAAGGCTGATGATGACTTTATTCAGTGTGTTTTGTTTGGAATCATTGAAGTGAAGTAAAAGGTTGATGTTCATGTTCTCTCACCATTAATTTCGGTGTATTGTATGTATGTAATCAATTGGAAATGTTTAGTGACTTTGTTTACTTTAATAGTAATTTCGTAGTGATGGTCAAAGAGTTTTCTGTATGACGATGGGTCAAAACTTTACTGAGTCGCACATTTTCATTCACTTATATTGTATTTTGTGTATTGAACTAACACATAGGCTGGGAAATACACCATAATATTTATGTCGGAAATTGCATCGATAAAGATATAAAGGGACATTATAAGTATAATTAATAAAAGTCATCGACAAATTAACGACTATTGGTATAGTTAAGTGTAATCTTATTACGGTTATTTCCCCTATTCAGAGGGTTTAATACCGTCCAAGTGTTTGCACAAGTACCGCCTAATCCTGGGGGAAATACATTCGGTTATTACTTTATCGTTATTGCAACTTGGATACATTTAATTGTGAGCGAAGTAGGAGTGAGTAGTTTCTTGCAGAGTCAATCACATTATGCTAGAAAACCGTGTATAATTAACAACAGCATAAATAAAGCATAGATACGTAGTCAAACAGAGAACCTACTTTTTTGAAGTTGGTCAAAACAATTTAATCATTTTGGCATATTAATGTAATTCGTATGCGTAGGTATAAATTATTACTTTGACAGATGTCATTAAATCGTAATTACAGACATTACCTTGTAAAATAACTTTTAATATTGCATTAGGTATATAAAACTGCATCAAGTCGAATAAGATTTTGTAAATTCCTCGAGTTCCTGTCACTACTTGTACTACTTACAATTTGAAATTCTCGCAGTTATTGCGTCTTATGTAAAAAGTTTTCTCTAGACGAGGGTCAAACACTTCTAAAGGAATAACTTTTTACCTTACTTTTACTTCTAAAGAACGCGCATATCAGGTTTTATATTTAGTTATTTTCTCAGCTTTCTTGTGAAATAAAACGTAGGGATTCGAGATATAAAAGGTAATTTAAAGCGTGGTGATGCACATGACATGTAATAATACAATATGTCTATTACTGGTGAACAAAAAAATCACTAACACTGTTCTATATAAAATAGGCAAGATTTGACTTTTTAACACAGCCGATGTCTTCAACATTTAAATGCAAACAAGAGTTATATATTCGCCTCTAACAAGCCTTTAAAGCAACGATTAACTTTAATACACCGCGCTAAACCAAAACTCAGTCGGAACTTAAAAGACAGCTCTCCATTAGCAACAAGTTCTAAAACCTGAAAGAATAACGCCTCCTTTTAAATCAACACAAGTGCAGAAACCCGCTTGAGTTCAGCTCGACAGTCAGATGTTTGTGTTCAAGGCCAGCCCTAATGCGCCGTCATTACACATACTTCACTTTAAGTAAACGTCAAACGCATTTCGCCGGAGCAATCGATCACAATCACCATGCCCGACCACGGTGTACGCACATTTGGGATGTAAATGGGCCATCCTTATCCCGCTTTTTGCGAAATATCCAAACAAATTTATTCAGTGAAAAAATCTGGGAGCTCGCGATAGTGGCGCCATCTATTGTTCTTTAGAGGTAAAAAATCATTGCGCTCACATCTTATTGGGGAGGCAGGATGGTTAATCGTGTGTGTCGAACCAAATGCTTTTCGTTCCGTAGTTTTTTGTGGATTCCGATGATGTCATTTGTTTAGATGGGGGTCCATTGGATGGGTTAAATCTTCTGTGATCTGTTTAAAAAATGATGGATTGGAAAGATGAATATAAATAGGTGAGCTTGTTTTGATAAATTACAGCCTGAGACATGATTATTACTTTTAGAATTTGAAAGGGTTTTAGAAGTTCCATAAGTAGATACTTCCAGTACCTAATTATTAATTGATCAAAAGAAATATTGTTTAACTACTCACACGGGCCCCACATAATAAACTTTTTTTCTCATCAACCACTAACAAAGATCCCACTAATATCTAGAACAACAATTTGCAGGCAGTAAGGTTAAAACATCGGCCGTTTAATTCTGGCGGTTATAACAGGGACTATAGTTAAATAGGTCACCATATACAGCCCGCGGTTAAACGGCCTCTACTTGTGTACCCAGTTATTTACTTGGATATCCAAGTGGGTTATGAAATGCACTATATTTATTGAAGCTGGTAATAATTGCTTTTATATTACAATGACAATTTGGACCTTTCTATGTGAGGTAACTGATCCTTGATATCGATGTGGGATTACGTAAAGATGTAGCTCTCTCTTTGGTTAATTCGTTAATAACAAATATCATTCTTTAACAGTCACATAGCATCGATTCAGGACCCCTTCAGAAACTTCATTTTACACACGATACTTTTATCGATAAAACCACATCTCAAGCACGACAGTGTGTACGACACTATAAGCCAATCTCACGCTGTAAATCCATGTGTATTAGAAGTCATTTGAAGCCTACCTTCGAGGCTGTTCCCGCACGCAGTGTAATGAGATGAACCCGGGTTATAGTATCAACGGGGATGCATGCAAATCAGGATGAATATGTTCCGCAGAGTTCTAGGATAAGTTCCCAAGTTAGACGGTGTGGTGAAGGTAAATGTATTGACTGGAATTATGCTAGTTTAGTCGCGGTTGAGGTGTTTAACATTTTGTAGTTGAGTTTTAAATAGGGGAATATGGCGTAAAAAAAAGTTGTTGTAAGATAAGTTGATGTTTTAGGTACCTATTGTAAATTACTCAGAAAGTAATTAAAAATCAGATTGACATGTTAAATTGTTCTGCGACATACAAGTATCGACTTTATATAAAATCTATACTCAAAAGTATGAAGTGAAAATTTAATTAATAATTAAAGTACAATGTCCCGTAAACCGCGCTCGCCTGGTCACCGTGGTCCGGCGCACGTAGCTCCCAGCGTCCACGTAATTAACATATCGAATCATATCATAAACAACAAGTGCTCATAACCGCGACAATTTATTGTAAACTCTACATAAAATGCTCCAGTCATTTCGCAAACTTTTCAAAAGGAAATTCAATTTTTCCCCATTTATAATATTATTATAGATGAAAATTCGCTTCACTTTTGTTTTCTCTTTTGACGTTGCTTTCAATATTGCTAATAGTTCCTTTTAATCTAGGTACGCGATTGAATCAATAATATTTCTCCAATCGGGAGCTAAATGAAAAATTCTGAATAAAGTTTTCCATTTAGCGTCAATTGAAGTGAAAATAAAGTTATTGCGACTTCATTACGTTATACAGATTGTATCCTATAGTTGCATCAACTCATCAAACCTGTATTGCTGTCTAAGTGTTTACTTATAGATCTTTGACAATCCACGTGGTATTCTACATCATTAAGACTAGGCCTCAAAGTTGAAGTCGTTAGCATTTACAGTTCGTAAGATACCATTCATTCTTCACAAACATATTTTTCATAAAAACGAACACCAAATTCTTTCCTCACTTCACATTATTTCGCGAGGTACTAGTGTTTCCGAGTGAGGAAGTTTCAAACAGACATAATTCGAGGTCGGCTCACGCCTGACGCTTTTTTATCATTATTCTAAACCGTCCCTCTTCAAGTACACGAAATAAAGAGCGGCTCCGTGATTAGAATAATATATATTTCTTCAAAAAAATAAGACGGGAATTCTGGAAATGTGTTCGCTTCTTGTCAGCCTTTAGAAATAATTATTCTTTGTGTTTGCTGAGCAATTTTGAAGCATAATAAAAATCAAGTTTAATTGATTTTCTTTTGTAGTGAAAGAAACTTGTTGTTTACTAAAATAATGAGACTTTGTATTATCACAGTACTACAGTTATTTGACTATTACTAGGTAGTCAAGTAAAAAATATAATAAAAATAATGGCAAGGTGTGACAACCTAGAATATTTATATTTCAAATAAACAGGAATACCTAAATTTTTTTCCGTAGGTACTTTTAAAATTCATACTAACATCAACCCTATTACCACTACAAGACAAAACCTTCAACCACATCGAAACTAAACTAACCCCATGTATGGGCGTCAGTGTAAGACAACTTCTCGGTACTCCCCGTGTAACGGAACGTAGTGGAGTGTGTGCGACTGGCCTACATAACGACAGTATTACAGCTCCGAAGATCATCGATACTCTGTTATTTCAAGTTTCGCTACACTAAATTGGTGGCGGTCCAAGTTGGGAGCAAAACCGATTAGTGATTTTTCGCATGTTCAGTCTTTTGACTGTATTTTTGTACAAGAATCTGATTTTATCAGTATGTACAACAGAGTTGTAAAAGCAATTTCGCACAAGCGGATTTACCACTTGACGCGTGGCACATTCCAAGCGACAAAAAACATGGTGCAGTTAAACCGCTAGTATAAAAGGTAGCTTTTATAACATTGAACAGACAATGTGTTAATCAAAATGAGTAATTCTAAAATGTTGTTATAGGGGATATACTGTCGTCTACTTTATATAGATGTCACATCTGATGTCTCGAACATAAATAAAAACCGCGGTCCGCGTATGGCTCGCGCAGCACAAGCAAAGCGCCGCAGTTCCTGCCTAGTGTGGTCGGGCCGGTCGGCTGCCAGCGACCTCTTGATCCAATATTATTCTATGATAAATTACTTACCCGAAGCTTTGTCCCACTCCTGTTTCAATGGAATCCGGAGCCATTTGTCTTTTGCTCTATATCACTGCTATTGCTCCGCCAAGATTTCAAACGGAGTCTAGGCGATCTGTCTTGGACCAGACTCCGGAATTGACAACTACTCGGAATTCTTTGTTACTTCGATGTTTTAAATAAATGTGTTTGTTGGTCTTTGAGAGATTATAGTGAAGATAAAGTGTGTGGTTTAAGATGGTATGGCCTTTAGTTTAGTAATGGATTAAGTATCATTTATTATCTGATTAATATAAATGAGTCAAAATAGTGATTAAGTATAGTGTCTGTAAAACATAGTTCAACAAAAAATAATCATTCAAACTTACGTTATTATAATTGCCCATTATAATACTATAGTAATCGATCACCTATGTTTAACAGCCAACAATTTCTTATCGATGATTTAATGATCAAAATATCCATTACTATTACCAGACCATACGGGAAATAAAATATTCCATAACAGATACAATTTCCTTGATGCCTCTTAATTCCCCTTCCTCTTCTACATCCATAAGTAACTTTTAATATTAGCATTATGCCACGAGGCATTAAAGTCGCATAGAACCAGTTAAGAAATTCACAATGAAATAGAAACAATTAAGAAGTTCCGAGTTCCGCGTCAATCTCCTCGGGCTTCATACATTAGTATCGACAGATGTGATTGCATATTCAAGCACGATGTTAGTTAAGGACTTGGGACTAAAACACTTATGTGGACAGCCCTAGCAGGCAAATCGAATCAGGCCCACGAACCCTTAGGGCTCTCGATCCGACGTAATTCCCTATTTGCTTGCCCACGAGATTTCATCCGCGTCTCGCCATTGACGACGTTTGTCTCGCAAATGAATTGTATTTTGTCTTGCTTAGTTGCTTTTGTTATGTTATTTTGGGTAGCTGATAGTTTGAGTTTAGTCACAATCGAGATAGCATTTATCACGGAGTGCAGTATTGTACACTCAAAAGTTACCACTGTGGCTGCATTTAAATTTAAAATCAATATTTTTTCACCTCTAACTTACAAAGAAAGTCTGAGATGTGACCGCACATCTACATGACAGCTTTTTATTATATCCATCGAATACACAAAACTACAGTTAAGAAATAATACGCATTTAACCATCAAGATGTGAAACAGAAACGAGGGTCTAGTCTCGTATCAAAGACGTTAAGAAATACAAAATATTACGTTATTTGCATCAGCGATCTTTCACATGTAACTGACAGCTTTCCATTACAAGCCGCTGCCTACTCGACCAACGGCATTTTCCATTCTGTATGGAACTATATAAAAATGTAAATCACCTAATAACGGCTGCACACAGCGTCTCATTTAAACTTAGTGTAACGCAATCCAAAACTATATCTCAAGTTGTCCGTGCACATGAAATAAAAACTCTAGAATCCAAGTGAACATCAAAACTTTGAATGTAACGTTATCCGTCGTCAGAATTAAAGCTGCGAGCTGTACGAGCGCCGGGCCGAGCGACGCGAGCGAGACGAGCGACGGGAGCGATCCCACCTGCGATATTAAAAGTCACGTCTTATCCTGAACAAGTGGTAAAAAGAAAGGGTAAAAGTTCCCGCTGCCGGTAAAATATTCACCTGGAACATATAACGCGCGGCTCGTGATCTTCACTCTGAAATTAAACAAGTTATGAATGGGAAACTTTCAAGAACGGGATTTAATAGTCGTGGATAAGTAATAACTGAGTTTCATTAGTATTCGAAACATTTTATGAATAAAGTTGGGGTTATTAATGGCACTATTCGTTGTTTCGGCATCCGCGCCCGGCTTTATGGTTATAATTTAATTTGTGAACAATATTCGGGCGGGTGGCTTAAATCAATGTACCTTGTTACGTGTGTGGTTGGATGCGCAATGAACCCGCTATTTACTAATTCTAATGTTTCTATGTAGGAACATTGTAGTTTCTATTTACTCATTTTCTTCACTTCAAGCGAACTTTGCTCATATACTTTTTGCAACGGAAAATAAAACTAAATTAACATCTATTTTTGCGTTAAACGTCTCTGTGAAGGCTATGAGAGCCATTTTGAAAAATATTGTGCTCTTGCAGAACGCTGCAGAGAGAGAACTTTGTTGCTGTTTTACTTGAATGCATATTTATTGTTTGAAACGCGTAGTAATGAAACCTGAAAAGTTCTGAAAAGTAAATATACGAGTATTTCTTGTTAAACATAGGTTATAATGAACACTCATAGCTCTATGATTTTCAAAGAATTGTACGCACAATTAAATTCTATGTTCTGCATCATATTTTGATGCTCAAGAGTAAGTAACATTGATTACTTATTTACGTTTTATTAAAATAAACTCTTGATTTATTAACGAGTTGAAAGTATCATCAAACTGAAGTTAACCCAATTGGATCAGTAAAAGCATTACTACGTTAAGTTACATTAGCTCTCGTTGCCTTAACTAAGCCAATTAACTTTTGTAAATAAACTAGCGAAGTACTTGCCAACTGTCAATTAGGAAAACAAACAGTAAAAAGGAGGCTTCGGGAAATCAACGAAGGATTTTATTAGCTTCAGATTAAGTATAAAACCTTTTGGATTGGACAGCTGCAGTATATATATTTAGGTATATCTGTTGATATTTAATTTTCTTTACTATGAGAAGTTCCTGTGGTTTCTCTTGCTCCTGTGACAATTATCCTTCCTGCTTCAGGATAAATAATAAAATATATGTATGTTATTGCGACGTTTAAGTTTAATCAATATCCATTATCAAATTTTATCAAAATCCATTCAGCAGCTTTTTCGTGTCAAAATCCACACAACCAAAACATTTATTTTTTATTTGATTTTTTGGTTAATTTTTTTGTTTGATTAATACGATAGTCAGTTGGTTGAGATTTTGCATAGCAAGGGATTTTCACATAAAATGACCATGTAGAACAGTAAAGTAAGCTTGTTACTGTAAAGGGAGAACTACACGGGATTTTAGATTTACTTACCGCGTCGCACGCGGCGGCCGGCGCGCTCCCTAATGAATTGACCTGTGCCCAATCGCTCATGTAATGTTTGACTGATTGCCCGACAGCCCGACAGCCGAGCCGATGCCATTTACTTTGCTTTTTATTCATTCACTTCAATTCTTTATGCAATGTTTGTGTTGAACATGTACTTACTTACATGGAATACGGATTGTGCTGGCGTTGTTACGACTTACCTCGCGGTTAATTTGGACGTTTAATGGGGTGATTTTGCAAAGATTTATTAAAGCTTTTATATAAGTTTCAAATTAATAACAAACTCAGTGGATATTGATTTAAAATATCCATTAAAGTCTCTGAAACACCTGCTACAAACCAGACGAGGCCTTTTTTCCCAAAACACACCTTCCAAACGTATTTTAAACCTACACATGACAACAATATAAATGTAACGGAATTGCCGTGCAGTCCGTGAATGTCCGGAGTGTCCGAAGTGTCCGGGGTGTCCGGGGTGTCCGGACATAATTTAATACATTGACGACATCTTCGTGCTGGCGGGTCCACGGTGCGTGACCCTCCTACCTAACCGTTGACCTGATAAAAAGGTGATCGGATTCTTGGATTTGTGTTATAAGAGGTAGCGGAGCGATCGGCACTAGAAGTTGCTTTTGATACATGACTTGCTTACATAATTATCTAGACATTATGAACAATGACTAGAGTTAAGCTTCTTAAGAAATATTTTCAAGTGATCATAGATAGATTACGAAAAGCGTTGACTTTATCTACACTCACTACATTGAAAACTACAACTTGAAGAAAATGGTGACCGGGTCAGCTATCTTTTCAGATTTTAAAAAAAAACTGAATTAGCTGAGGATGCTTTTGCGTATCCAAAAGCATCATGAAACATGTCTGACCGCCAGCTGCGTGTGCCACGAGCCACCTCCTAAGGTCTGCAGAGCCAGCAATCGCAGCGATTTGGTCCTCCGCTCCGAATAGATTGTCCACTCGCTATCTTTTGTCCCACTTATCAAGGGCGGCGTTTTGTGAACAAATTCTTTACTTTTTTCTGCGCTGTTCAGGCGAATTTATTAAAATAAGGTCTGATCCAATACATTGTGTGCAGTAAATTACGTCGCGATTGTTGAGCGCTGATTTTTGGAAGTTGTGTGAAAACAACCTTTCCTCCCTTAAGAAGTATAGCTACATATGTGTATTTAACCTGCGACGAATAGACTTGTTTGAAGCCCCAATAAGTATATCATACCTATTTCCCGCGATCAGAAGTCTGCATATTTGGCTAGATGTCTTACCTGAGATTCATCATACCCTATTATGCCAAAATTATCATCTTTAAACAAACCTGAATAAGGTTATAAATCCAAAAAGGTTTTACCTGATCCGCAAATACCAAAGCAATGAAGAAACAGTACGACACAAAACTAGTAAAACACTAGTTTATAATACGTATTATGCTTGTCTGTTTATGTGTACGCACCTTTATGCCTCTGTTATTAATAGCTATTGATTACAACCTCGTAATTAAGAGAGGAACCATGAAAGTTCTGCTCAATATTAAGTTACCAGTTGTAAGTTATTTTAAATTGTTTCCGATAAATCGCATCGGGTTCCCGCTCTATTTATAAAATATCGAAGAATACCCAATGTTGGTGGAAGCTAGTTCTCTGGGGGAATAAAATCAGGTGCGATGTGTATATTCAGTTAAATTTAAAAGCTAACTGCCAGTATCGATACGGCCTGGTTACTGTTCCGTTTTGCTCAATAAGTTCGCAAATAAATGTTAGACGATTTAATAATAGTGCTGTATTTTTAGGTACCTTTGTTGAGTAAAGAGTATTTGTTTTAGCCAGGAATAAAATATTTTGGGTATATTTGTAAAAAGTTATTTCTAAAAAGCTTCAGTATAATACCTTCAAAGTAAGATTTTAATATCAATTACTGACAAGCTTTACCTATTGTTATTTAGAAAGATAATAAACTCAGTATTTGGTTATCAAAGTTCAACCCTAAAAATAGGCATAACTCCTGTATAAAACTCAGCTACAGGCTTATAAGCTTAGGTACCAAATCCTGATTATTTTTGTTTCCAAAATAAGAGATAAAGCAGGTATTTGATATGCCTTTCAGTGTTACAGGTTTGTTTATTCCATACTCGTGTTGCTAATGGATGTTTCTCAGTAAAACGTTCAAAAAAACTTCACACAGCGTATTCTGTTTACGTTGATAGTTAACTTGACAAATTATTCTCAGAATTTTACTGCACTATTATAATAACTGCGTGTTTTTATCACACGTTTGCCACCGATTCGTTTAGATGCATAGATAGTTATAATTAACAGGATGTTTACCTTGGGGATATAAATCTAAAGTATACTGTAAACATGAGTAAAGAGCTGGTACTGGGATATTTTTATTTTTTAAGCATGAATTATGTTTTGCATGACTTATTGTGCATGTTAAATATCTGACTATCAGCTATAAATAGCAATTATTATCCACAGCCATCGATTGGCAACACTATATTTTAATACAGCAGCAAATTTCCCGAGTGCCACTAGATATACATATTTTGCAGCATTCACACTTCGCCACATTTCGAGCGGTATCTCACTCAATTTATCTGCCTCCGCGATAAAGTAAAATACATGTCAAAATTGAGTTTACGTCTAAAAACCAATTTGGATTATCTGATTTGCGAGTTTATATATAAAAATGGATTTTCTGTGCGGATACGTTGTTCGGGTGTTTATTTATTTTGCTGAGCTGCTTACAGCCTGCAACTAGGAGCTCCTTCTGTATGTGTAACCGCTGAAGGGAAAATATTAAACCTAAATATTTTATAAACACTATATACATAGCTAAACATGTCTCTCGACAATTGTTACTAACTATTCCGCAAGCGAATCGATGTAATTGTTATTCCCAAAGGTCGGTGACCACATTGTGGTAGCCCAACGTATCCCATAGTTCTAAATCAATTGGAAAATCGCACATTTATTCGCTTGTTCATTTAAACTTTGTTTCCTGATCAAATCATAGTCAGCTTTTTAATTAAGAAACATAGACCGCAAAAATCAAACACGAATTCATCATGGCGACCGACAGCTGATTATGTGTACCTAACCCGGTCACGCCACACATAGCGTGTGAATATTGCACTTTTAGATCGTGCAACCCAAATCAGACAGTTCCGATCAAGCATCATTTAGGGCGTGAACCTACAAATTCAAAATCGAAACTTCGCCTATCGCAATCGATCCTCGCGATCGTTCGTCAGTATCGAATTGACTCGGTATATCGACTCCGGTCACGTAGGTAGCGTATCTTTATTCCGCGACCTATTTGCCGTATCGCCTCCCAATCGTTTAGTTCTCGATTGACTTTATTAGTTTTGTATCGATTTAGCTTTGTTACCGTCATTAACACTGAACGTTGAATCTTTTTGTGTTTGCTAGTGGAGTCTGATGAGGTTTCGTGAGCGAAGTGCTTACCGTCACGAGTATCATACAGCAAGTTGTTGTGTTCACAGTAATGTACCGAAGCTGTATTATGCTTGTCTGTATGTACGTAGTATCAGAGTTCACGAGTATTTCATATTCCGTTTTATTATTTACGAGACCCGTGTTTATGAGTTCTTTGTGAAATAGCGTCTGTTTGCAGATACTTTTTAATTATTTTTCATGTTAGTAGAAATGTTATTATAGTCTTGTTTGTTTTGTGCGATGTTATTATCTAGTTTTAGTTGGAGATCGTCTGTTTAGTATTTTTATTATTTAGACTGTGTTTAAAACATTTTATTATGATGCGATTCCTAGAATATGTTTTTCGTGTTTTGGTAAAACTGAATCTAGCAACTTAGCTTGTAATTTTTAACTTGACATTATTTTTGTTCATAAAATTTCGTCCGTTATTTCAAGAAACTATAAAAGTTTTAAAAATAAAAGCTTTTTAAAAATTGATAAAAGATAAACAATTTTATATTGGATCGGGGTTCTATTTTATGTTTACCAGGCAGTCTACGATGCATTTTAACAAATTGGTGAAACAAACCATTTCTCTTCAATAGATAACGTTGAGCGGATGTTCAAATACATTGTAGATCATACTTTCTATTTACTGTACTACCTCATTATTACAGATACTAGTACTAAAATAATATGTTATGAATGGCTTTTGTCGCAGTACATCTTGCTCAATGAATATGGATCTAAAAGGTTTGAAACAACTTCGTATCATCTGCCAGATTCAGTTCATAAAAACTTCGTCCCACACTGAGAACATTTTCAGTCAGTTTTGTCAGGTTCTTTCAAATTCATTTTAGTAAAGCTTTAATCATTTCGCAATGAAAGAAAAACCTTCGGTGTAGATTTTTTTATGTAAGTACTGCTCAAAAAAGCTAATTAAGTATTTAATCGAATTTCCTATCGACAGTTGGCGACGTATTGAACAAGTTCGGTGAGTCCAGTCTATCTGGATGCCGTTTAATTTAATGCTAACGATTTCCCGTCGTCCGTATCAATTAGTTCGCTGATCCGGACCGTGTACAACGAAAATTGTGAATTGCCAACAACAAAGTTAAACAGAAAGTTGTAACGCGCCCCATTGACACGACCCGGCACAACTACCGCGCGGACTTCTACATATTTTGTATTTGATTTCAATGAAAATAGACGCGCTTTTCACCCTGAATATACATTGAATTTTATTCGAAAAATACGTGTATAGTGACGTGTTTCTCTGGGAATAAAAATATAATTCAGAGCACGGTGCCACAGCTGGAATAACATAGCGAATTTCAAAAGTGGTGCGTGTTCTTATATTTTTAGCCGATTACAAAAAAATACCGAGTCCGTCCTTTGGGAACGATAAAGGACACCTCTGACTCTCATTTGTTGTAGCCGACGTTTACTTTGTTTTTAACTCCATGGTTTCAAGACCCAAATCTGTGCGTAACAACCCAGCATCTATTTACAAACATAATCCCGGGGGCGGTCAGTGTCCTCGCATATCCCATTAAAGAGGACAAACAATAAATTCGGGATAAAAGTGGGCAAATCCTTCGGGCGGACGGAGTCGATCCGTCGACCCCGAAAGACTGTCCAGGGTAGAGATAAACATCGATAAGGGTCCGACTATCGGGCCGGCGTGTTCATCTGCGTACTTTACGGAGGTACCCTCTATTTATGCAAAGGTGGGAACTTTCCACTTTTTATGGCAGTAACTTGGACTGAAATATCGTCCGTTTGATGTAGGTACGGCGACGTGAGCAGTCCAAGCTCCTGTTGAGATTCTTGCCACAACTTTTTACGAAGGGACTGTATTTTTTTTGCTCCTTCTTTTATGGCGAGTGAGCAGCGGGGGTCACAAAAGTGAGTGATAACTTAGTCATTTATCTTTATAAAACTTATTTACTTGAAGTGGTTAAAAAGAACATGTTTCCAATTTCCTCGCCTCAAACGTAATATCGTAAAGTTTAGCAGAGAGACGTTTACATAATATGTAAGAGGTTTGTAGCGAGGCCTCCAAGCTAATAATCGTCGCAGTGACAGGTTGGTAACCTTTCGCCTGTGAGTGCCCTGAGTGAGAACCCATTTCAGTTAGTTGACTCTGAATACGTGCGCCGCGAGCTAAGTACACGCCGATGAAAAATCTAGACCCGCTGAGACCCTGATCATGATATTGCAAAGATGTATCGTAACGATATCCAATTCTTGTAACGAGGTCGCACGAAACTTGTACATTTTATCAGTAATCTTTTTTTAGTTCGGAGTAAGGTTACATGATTTGCGAAATGAACGAACGAAAGTAGGTTGTGTCGTATTTTGTTTAAATAAAATGTCGCTCATTTTGTATTCAGACGTTTTTGATTAAAGGTTTTAGTGATTTGTTTGTTTTCACAAACCTTGCCAGGTTGAATTTCACGGCAACAATGTTACTATACCTAAATTAAAAACTTGCTCCTTTTTTACTGAATTTCTTGTTTCATCATTTAATTGAGGCACATAAACATTTATGAAAAGTGTTGAGACTCATTATTCGGAATTAATAATTCACCAGTTGATGAAGTATATGTTCATGATTTATGTAGGCGCTCTGAATCAAAATCAAGCTCACGATAGTTTGCAAGTTTGATGCCTACAAACAATAGGCGTAAATACAAAAGAATAAAATATTATATAACATTGATATCAAATTCTGTTTCCATAGTGTTGTTGTTTTATATTCATGGCGGGCTCGGGGGATGTAAACTGTATAAATTATTTTTTCAGCCACCTTTTGTTTTGAGTCTCCTTTGTTTTATTCTTAACTCAGTGTTGGACAGTTTGTTAGTGAGAGGATAAACTGGCTTCCAATGAAACGGAGATAAGTAGTGCTTTGTTTCCCCGGATTTGTAATAAAATCAACTTATGAAATCTACTTCGCAAGTCCTTTTAACTTTATTGTGTTAAGCTTTTCAGAGGTAAAATGTACTTTACAAAAAATGAAAAAGTAAAAATTGATTCTATCAAAACAAGTTGATACTTTATTTTCTAAAATAAAACAGCTCAACAATACGATATTAATAAACTTTAGAAGAAAGCGAAGGAACGTAACACAGTAAATCAGTTAAATAGTAGCAACTTATCATGTTTCGAATTAGCTACGTTTTTATTTATCTAAAAATGTTATTTTACTCTGCTTAACTTTGTAACGAAACACAAATCGCTTTCACAGAATTGATGTCTTAAGACGAGTGTTAAAATTTTTGAAATTTGAATTCTTTATCTTACTAAGTAGTAGGGTCGGAGTCATTTTTCGTGCCGACCCTCTCAAATTGGACACTTTATTTTGTTGACCTCCTCAGCAGTCGGACTATTACGGAGTGTTACGCCCTCTGAAGAGTGTTAATAAAATATTGATTCTCACCCTCTTGCCCTAGAGGACTATCGTAACTTCCAACCATCCTATGATTTATGAAAATTATTTTCTTTGTCTTGCGAGCTCCGCAATCCTTCGCATATTTTACCGAAACTGTTGAAAACTTGTTGAATTGGTTTCAACTATGGTCATTATCATAACCGACTTCATTACGCTTGATGGTAATAATATTCTTTGCTTTTGGTCGAGTGTAATTTTCTCTTAAATTCTCAACCACCGTATCGTTCAAGAGAGCCCCGTACGACATCAAGTGCTGGACAGATTTACTAAGTTTTTAAAACTATTTCAATATTCGCGTCTGGTACACTATCAATAGATGTTACAAGTTTCACAATTTATTTGCCACTCAATCTAAATGTCTATCTGTTAGGTAAACGTTTAATACTCTCTAAGCTGAGGATTTTAATATTCTAGTAGTAGTTGCAGTGAAAAAGGTTCTGCCAACTTTGACTTACGATTAACTTTATATTGGTCTTTGGGGAAGGTCTGGTTAGGTTAGAACGCAGTAATAATATGATTTTTAGAGACCTATAGTATTTTAATTCTGGTGAGTATAATTACTAGAACTTTAGAAGCCTTAAACTGTTTTTTTTTGTTTATTTAAAAGTTTTTCAACTTACCAAGTGAAGAAAAAGAAAGTCCACATAATTATTACACAAAAAAATTAAAAGACTACGAAATTCTACATCAAATTGCCAATTGAAACTGTACCTATTTAGCTTCATAAAATTATTGGCCATTATGAAAAAAATTGTTAAGTGGCTTTCGTAAATATGGCTTCTCTGTTCCTCCGACCGGCTTATTTATTTTCCGGTGCTTAAGCATTGTTATGAGTTATTTTTTGTAAATATTTTCCTCGTACGCTGTCGAACAGCATCATTATTAAGTAGCATGAGGGACACACAATGGGGTGTTGCCATGTTTTGTCTTCATTCTTATCGGCCGTCACGGTGGTGGGGTTGCTGTGCTCGATTTTGATATTACTCTTACTTTTATTACGTTTAATGATTTTTTCAAATTAGTCCTTTATTTTATTAGTGTATTCTTACAAATATTAATTAAATTAGGTGATTCTTTTGGATAAACTATTGAATAAACATAAAGTCCAAAGTGGTTTGCAGTTTTCATTTTGAATACTTATTCGTCCAACAAGAGTGAGTGTCCTGCCTAAGGGTTCAATTTATTCTGCTTTTCAAAGGCAATAGTTTTGTGGCTAAAGTTGACAACGACTTTCCACCAAAGTTCACTTGTTTGCCAACAAACTGCGCACTTTCCCAGGTTCACTTCAACGAAACATTCTTAATATTATTAAAAGTCCTATTTTTCCATTTCACTGTGAACTATGAGTTGCATTAAAGTAAGAAAAACTCGCTAAGTGAAAGTATCTCTGTCTAAACATAGCCGAGAGCGAGAGATATGAAATTGAAAAATTAAAAAGCTTTATGATGTTACAAGTGTTGGAGTTAGCTCGTTCTTTTTCGAGTCGAGTTACTCATCTAAAATCAATTGGATTCGAAGCAGCGAGGTAATATTTTTTCAATTTTCTCCTCATCTGGGCACCTTAAAGCGTCGGTAAAGTTATTAAACCGCCGCGAACTGTCATTAGCTTATTTAGAAGTCTGCAGACGGTCTCGGCTCGACAAAAATTAAATAACGCGCTGAATAGGGAGAGCGCTCCAATTCGCCGCCTCGCGACAAGTGTATAATTAAGAAAATTACAAATGCCAACTAAAACAAAACCGCGCGTAATGGCGGACTGTGAAAAGATCCTTTTATACTTCTACATTTGGAACCATCCCAGTTTGAATGGATTCCAGTTCTATGGACGTGAATCTGACATTTTTAAGGCTTCAACGTGCCAGAATATAGCGTTTGATTTGTACTGAACATTGATGTTCGAGAAATTGCTCATGAATACCAATCGGGTTTAGAATTGTTAATCAATTTATTTCAAACAACATTTTTGATTCAACTGTGAATTGTTAACAAGTTGCTGTCGTATATACGCTGCGAATTAAATTCATTTGTATCAATGAGAAGTTATTACGAAATAGAAGATGTTGGCAGCAGACAGTAGGCAAATTGTGTTAACCACAGCTTTGATTTACAGTTCCCAAGTTTAACCTCCTGTTGTTGTCTTTAGTTAAAGTTTGTGGATGTGGTGGCCTATATAATTTTCAACTAAAATACATTGTAAATAGCAACGTGATAAATTAAATTTGCTTCTTTGCTTTGCTAATTAGTAGCGCAAATAAACGTCAACGTGTTACAAAGAAAAGTGTAATCGAAACAATTTGCTGAATGTTGTTACCTGCTTGTTGGTTTGACTACTCATATTTATGTATTTAAGCAAACAACACAGCTTCGGTTATATCATATACATGGAAATACACCCATTCAAATATTTGCAGAGCATATAAATATTTGCCCAAATTCATAGCTAATAAGGCGATCCCCTGAGATAACAGTGAATTTGATTTAGGTCGTAACCGACAAAAACCCGAAACAACGTCGGAATGAAAATTTTAATACGCTCCGAATACCGCGCAAATAAATGCAAACGGAATCAATGAGAATTTTTAAATTATAAATCTCTCTTCCGTAATACTGGTGTAAGCCTTTCTCAAAGGTATCGCAGATTTTAATGTTATTTCAATTTTAACGAATTACCTTGAGTTTTTCTGTTTGGTTCGCTTCACTCCGACGCAATTAAACGTAACTGAATGCCTTCGAAAGCATTTGTAGCAAAATGTCCAACTTGAATTCGCTTCACTGAGAATGATGACATTTCTAAACATGATGTTAATAATATCGCTGTTTGATGTTTATTGGTTTATATTTGATTCTGTTTGTTTCGAGTTATGATTGGAATTAAAACGGTATTGCTAACGGTTTCGCTTTTGTGTCTAATAGACCCAAATGTTATTTATAGCGAAATAAACACGAAATTCATTGAAGGGTTACTTCGTATTGATTGTTATTGAGGCAGTTCTGCCTCGGTTACCGTAATACTGTAACTATGTTTGATCACGTCATTAGGCTTTGTTTTCCTTGTTCTTTTTTAAAACAAACATTTTAAAATGTATTAATTACCTTAAGGCATATTTGCAAAATGATGAAATTAATATAATAATCAAGGCACTCAGGTAAACATAAGCATGTATCTTAAGAATTTTAATAATATGTACGATGCTGCGTGGGAAGAGAGAAGATGTCATTAGGAGATTATTTATAGAATATGGGCATATTTATAGCAGTATGGATAAAGTATTTTTTTACCATGTCTCTTTTTAGCCAGAGATAAATGTGTTATTTTATCTTTCAGATTAGGTAGATTTCTTGCGATCAGATCATGTTCCGTAGTACCTTTTGTGAAACTTTTTGGAATCCATCCATGCATTCACATTGTGAGTTGTCCGTTCAGGCTACGTCATCTCATGAAAGGCTATTCAAAAAAATAATCTTCATATTTTTAAGGATTTATATTCCATTGTCTCACACATTTAAATTGTGACACAATAACATTACTCTTTTCAAAGACCAACCCCTTATCTTTGTGTATAACTGACTGACCACCCTTTGATGTCAGAAGCCCTTTTAAATTGCGTCATTGAAACAATTTCACTTTTGAAACTTAGACCATAATAATATAGTTGGAGAAATTCTTTTGGAGTTATTAGCTAATCAAATAAGGGTGTGACCTTGACAAGTTATATTAGCGGACATTAGTAAGGGGTTCAATGACCTTGCGTGCGTATCACGGGATCAGCAGGTCAGTCGGCTACCGCAAGGTCGCACGGAAAAAACAATCCCAAAACAATTATACTCAATTTAGTTCGTAGTGAATTAATAGCCTGCTTTAACGCTAGTAAGCTATTTGACTGAAAGGTTTGTAGAGCAAATAATAAATCAGTAGCGATCGATTTAGGAAATTAGTGACATAATGAGGTGTGGGTGGGTGGTATTAGGAGGTGACAGTAATGATGATTTGATAATTGATCGCTGCGATAGCGCATAACCTTCATTGTACAATATCGAGGTAAAGCAGATAAATAATTATGAAATTATATGAATCGGTGTGTTGCCCCCGATGCCGTAGATCGCCGGAGGCCGGTCCGGTCGCCGGTCAAGCACCACCGCAAACGATTACCATAACGAACATCTGCCTAACAAACAAATATTGAAATCCCAAGTTTAAATGGAATTTTGATTTGATTTCTTCGCGGCGAATTATAATTTCAAATAAGTCGGGAGATGAAAAATCTGGATCGGACCATCAAAGTTTCGGACTCGCCCCGGATGAGGGGCGAAGCGCGGGGCGAAGGGGGAGGCGGGGCACGAGCTTCGCAAATACTTCGTGTTTGGATCGCTTTATGTCTAAACTGACTTTTAATGTAGGTAATGTTAAAAGTTTTAATGTAATACCTATTTGTAAGTTGAACGCTATTTTTCAAGTTATTTTATAAGTGTAGTAGACTACTAATGAGATCTTTTACAAGCACTAATGGGACTACACTTTATGATGTCTTCTACTTTACTTGTAGAAGTACCAATGCAATTACGAACTTGTCGGAGCTCCCAGTCATTGCTTATTAGACACGTCGCGAGGGCTAGGCTGGGTTTTGTTCAAACTCAGTGTAATAGGCTGAAACAAGATTTTTATTTTATCGTTTCAACTTTTAGGGTAAAAAAGAAACTCATAACGTGAACGTTATCATTTCAGTAGTAATTGAACTGCTACCAAATAACAGGACCCGCCAATAAACATAATTACAAGATAATCGTTAGAACCATCAGGCAATACAAATTGGAAAGAAACGCAAAATAAAATAGCGAAATGGGGTAAAACGTAGAACGGAATGGGGGAACCGGGGGAACATGGCATGGAATGGATCCCAATAAAACGTAACGACGATCTGCTTAACATTCAGTGACCGGTTATTTTGTCAGCAGTCGATGGAGGCCCACTAGAGGCAAGCATAAGCGTCTTCAATACAAGAAAACTATGTTAAACTAACCTAAGCTTGCTAAAGAAATTTGAGGAAAGTAGGTCAATACGCAAAGACCTAAACAGCGAAAAAACTGTTAACGTAACAAGACGGAAACTTTTGCCTTCTGTTATTATAACAGTTGGGAGTCTCGACACAATTTCATTTTCCATCTCCCGTCATTGTAGAAGCAGTACACGTAGGATATTTTAAAACAAATTCTAGAAGCTTGGTAATAAGTTATGAACTCATCGCGATATCTCACAACAAGGCATCATTCATGCATGCGGCTTGCATGATGCAGCACGGTTTCATCTTCACGCTGAGCCTCGGGTCGTTGCTCCGCCTGAATGTTTGATAGCACGCTCACTATACTTAATTGCTCCTGTAGACACTCATGAAAAACAGATTCAATGTTTTAATTTCGCTTTAAATTAAACTCGGCTCGTGTGTGGACATATGAGCTCATTATCACAAGTGTATTCGCTCGTTTAGCTAATGATACTTTTGTAAAATTTTACTCGTTTCATTTTCAAATAGCTCACTTTATATAAGTTTATTTTATGTAAAGTTATTGACGATGACAGCAGAGCATGCGCCGCTCTCGTCACTGAAACAGATGAAGCCGGCTTATCGCTCAGAGTTCCTATTACGTAATTTCCTTCCCTTCAAAGCAATTGTCGAAACGGTAACGGGAACAAATTCCTAATCCGATATTAAGAAAAACAATGATCAGCAAAATGGTTCTTTCAATATTTAATGGAAGCTTACCGGATCGGGATCATGAGTCGAGTATCTCCATCAAATCAACTTGAACGACTTAAATGAAACAATTAAGATTGAACTGAGTCGACTTGTGAAGTTCGCCGAGTGGGGAAAATTCTCCCTCCAAGCCCATTAGATTCTTTATAAAACAATTTATGAAATCTTCTCAACTGCGGCTAATCAATTAAGATCGATCGCCGTTAATTGCTTGAAGCTCGTCTTACCTTAGTTTCAGTTTTGGGTTGAAGTTTACACGTAATTGTTGAGACGTTCGTGAATCTAGCCGCCTCTACGTAGCAACTCCTAGTTCCTCTATTATAAGCCGGATTCGTTAGAAGCTCTCCATCAATTGTTGTACCTATCTAAATCGGCTAAACAAAATCTATTTTCGTCTCATTTCTACTTCATTCCGATAAAAGGACTGACCTTTTGAGTTACAACCGTACAATACTCTTGTCGCATTAAGTGGAAAAGGCCCATCATACGAGGCAAAAAAATTGCGAACGTGCAGGATAATAAGAGCTTTACAAATTATGCTGATTTACATACACATTGCATTACTATAATACCGTAAAAGTTTTTAGAGTGCGACACAGCATTTCGCTCTATTTAGCAATCGATATCGACCGAAATTCTTTAACGTCTCCCGAAGTATTTCTCCGTACATAATATAGTACTTACTATATACAAGGAGCTCACATAGTATTCCATTTAGTCCCCAGTCTCCGTAGTGACACGCTGATGGATGGATATTTTACTCCAGTTTGCGGTCGCCCCAGCCACCACGTACCTTACACACAACACAGATATTTAGGACCCCAAATAATTGAACTCTCCTCGACTAGGAATTTCGCACAGCACTTTGTTCATTATTGTCGGGTAATGTAATATTCAACTCAGAATTTATATTAATACACTACAATGTTACTACTCTGAAATACATTTAGTAAACGTGAATCTATAATCTGTAACAACCCGACCGGGGTAATTTACATGTACCTTAGTTGAACATTAGACAAAGGGGATATCGAGGGAAATATATAGCGCAGTGTTATATTTCTCAGTAGCTAGCCGGCCTGTGGGTTCCGACAGAACAACTACCTTTATTAACTGATGCGAATCATCAAAAGGAACCCTTTCCGTGAAGTTTTTATCTCGCCCAGATTTCCCCCGTGAGAGTTCCTGATTAAACTAATTTCTGAAAAATAAATTAATCTCTCCGCGTTCCGCACTCAAGTCCCAACATTTTTTATCTCTCGTAGGAACCCTTTTGAATGTTCCGGAGTTTTTATCATTACTTTAATTATTTCAGAAGATACAGTCATTGATTATGTGAAGTGAGTTTATCTGAGTCGCGAGCTGTCGGGGCCGGTCGCGGTTGGCTGCCTTCCATCTGCAAATTGCCATGCGATTAAAGTGCTTACTCAAGTTTAATTCTTTAATTATAGAGTAGTCTGAAGTTTGTTTCTAAACAGCCGTTGAATAAACCAACTTACATGTTCGTTGGAGATCTGGATTTTAATCAAGATAATTAGAATATAAGAAGTTTGGAACTTTCCGTATTTAATTGTTACATTACCGTCTTGAAGGTTGATGACGTTGAATTAAATTACTTCGGTACCGACTAATTCATTTCGAAGTGAAATGAAGTTCTTGAATTGAGTTTCTTAGACAAACATTTTGCGATAGTCAGAGTCGTTACGTAACAGAGCTGTACAGATGTGTGTGGATGGGAGAAAAACCGTCAGAACTTCAATATCAGCGATACAGTTATATCGTGTCACGTCACTCTGCGCTTGTATTACTTGCGTAATCCCTTTTGTATTGTTATCCATTACTTAGCAATAAAAGGTTTCGTAATAAATCACGTGTACCTTTTCGGCCAGGCTTACCACACATACCTATGGATACCGAAAAGCTTCATTAATCAAATTACAAGAAACACCGCTATTCCCATAAGAAGTCTCTCTACTTCCTGGCTGGGGTAAAGTATCCACTTTCAAAGTCAAAGTATCGGTATTACCGGTGTCCCCCGCTCCCCCGCGGCCGGCGCCTCACCCCCGCGCTGGCCCGCGGGTGTAATGTGGCGGCGGTCACGAAGCTGCACGCACGCAGCACCTACAGCTCGGCGGAAGTTGTTGCAAACTTTCCGTCCACACACGTTCCCTGTGTTTATTGGTAAATATCGCGGAAAATTGTTGTTCAAGACGCGAAAAATATCGTATATTGTAGGCTTATTGTTTAAGATTATTTTTAGGTAGTTTTAAAACACAACAACTTTACGTTTTTTTCTGAAAATAGGTACTGAAATTATGTTATAATTGATGATGAGCCATAAATAATCCTTAATAAAAGATCCAAATAAAAAAACATAGGCCTTTTTTCCGGGTGCTGGATGTAGTTCCAATGGGACCGCGGGGAATACATATAGTTTATCATAATAGTGACATCGTTAGGAGAAACATTTATTTCAACATCCTTTAAACATGATAATTTTCATGGTATCTTTTTTAATAACCTTATACCAGCAAGTTCTTATATTAATTAAATTCTTTGATACGCAAGGAAGGAAGGAAATATTCTCAGTAATGCACCGCATTTCAATCAGCTTTTCATAATTATAGACATATTGAAGTTTGCAAATAAAACATGAAGTTACTACTTATTTAATATTACTCTAGAAGATGAGTAGGAGACGTCCGGGTCGGTAGATTAATATTGATGAAGCAAGTTACTGGCCACAAGTACTGAGTGGGGCTTCAAACATGGTCCATTATCGAATTTTAACGACCTCTTAGCTATGATTAAAGATGAGCGTAAGTACTTACTACATAATAGTATTTAATACTTGAATTCCTCTTCCTTTGAATCTTAACTGGTTCTGTACATAACAGTATTTATGTTTCTAAACACGACAGGTTACCTGAGTAAAGTCTAACATTGGGACTTGTTCATTATTGTTCTTTGCAATAAAATATCTGAATCTTTATCGGGGTTTCCGATCCACTAATCTAAGATTTAAAACAATTCCGTTTGCCGTGACGTCATAAGCCGAAATTAATTACCTTTTCCCAGAGACTAATTCTCCACCTATAGTGGTCAATTTGTTCAGAACCTACACTCATATTGCATTAAAACAAATTACAGGTCTCGTGTTCCACACCAATCAATCACTACAGGCTTCAGTACACTATCGGCCCCATTACGTATACACCTCATAAGCAACGCAATTTCTTTTAATTGCCATCGTATAAATACGGAACGGCTGTTAGTGTCAATTACATGTCACCAAGTGACACTTCCGCGGTACTAACGCTCATAGCTCGATAATTGCTTAAATGATTATAGTTATTTATTTTCCGGCAATATTAAACTTGAAGTTGTTGAAATGTTTTGGCTTTAATAATTTCTTATCAGGAGTTTTGTTGGAGTCATTTAGTAAATTCGTATTGAATTATTAAATGAATAATTGACCTAACTTATAAGTGCTGAAAACAGTTTTGTCGACATATAAGAATGAGTTCTCAGGATTTCATATGAGTGAGAAATTTTCATTACTCGTAGACAGATATCAATAGACATTACTAAGACTCTTTTCACACGTAATCAGTGCCTGTTATGTTAGATGTGTATTGTTTGTCGAGCCAAAGGTCTCGGAGGAACGAAGCCCGACTCGGATATATCCCGTCTCTTCGTGGCCAGCGATTCACGACGTTTATGAAACAATACATACCACAGATATTGGAATAACGAACCCAAGGAACATATTCTATATGGTTAGATGGAACTGTAGTCGACGTGTGATTTTTCTAAGAAATCAGTGACATGTAATTGTTATAGTCAAGGTTGATGTAGGTAAATCAAATTATTTACCGTAGTACTCGTAAATCACAAAGTTCGTCATTCGACACTTTATCAGTAATATGAAATATTTTTTTATTGGTGAGTAACGCAAGAACTTGTGTACCATTTTATTTAAAAATGTCTTTGAAATCTTACTATCACTAAACCATCATTGTCACTCTAGTTGGTAACATAATATGTACATACCATACATAACATTATACGTTAACCATTTGATTTTATTACAAACACCTATTACTGAGCTCCATCACACAAGCGGGCCCCATCAATCCACAAGCCCTCTGATTACTTACCTGTCCACACATCCCCCACCCTGCCCCACCTCACCCCACCCCGCCCCACCCTCCGAACAACAGCTAATAATCGAGTCCGCGGGCCACTGTATCAATCCGATTTATTTCGCTATTAGTTCGCCCTCCGTGATAAGAATTACTTGCTATAATAATATTATAGCGATCTATACTGCCTATGAGCCGTTTTCACGCCGTATAAAAATTCTATAAAAGGTTTTACGGAAAGTTTTAGTATAAAACGTTTTTTTAACAGTTTGTTAATGAATCTGATCGACGGAAACTTTTAGGCGTCTAATCGTTTCCAGTTTCTGAACTTGGATCCGGGTGAAAGAAAATCTTCGAGAAAATGTCGAATATTGATTTTGGCCGGAGCAATACCTACGTGAAAATTATTACTATTGAATGATTTTAAAATCCTAGTCCAAACGAGAATAGCCGTTTAACAGAGTAAAAAAGCATAGCAATTTGCAACTATGTGACTCAATTCACATATTTTGTAACAAAACAAAGAAGTTCGAAATTCAAACAAAAACATGCATTGTTCTGCGCATACTTCAATTTGCCGCGCTCACCGCTAGAGGGCACTACAAACGATTGTTCCGATTATTTCTAGAACAATTTCATTGGCTCTCGATCTGCCAGCGCCGATGTTACAACCGGCTTAATGGGAAATAGTTTAAGTGTACGTTGCTCAACACAGCTATTGTACTCTCAACTGTGTTTTCAGAAATTCCCGATTTTATTCTGCACGCGTTGTGCAAACAAAAACACGAGTTTGTTTGTTAATCTTTTGTTGTTATGTGTTGTAGTCTTGCCAATATTCAGTCCGATAGTGATAGCTTATATAATCTATTAATCACAATCAATCCGATTCCACTCAGGCTTCGCAAATGGATTATTTCAGGCGTCACTTTATAATGATGAAGCTCATGTCACGCGATCCTCACAAAACACATCTATCAAACTAGGAGCACAATAAACACAAACATCTGGCTTGGGTTTAATCAAAATTTCAATCGCATTTGCATTGAGACCAACAACAGACGAGTTTATTAGAGTTTCAGTCGGTGATTTATAATGATTGGCCGCTGTCGAAGCAAATATCGGGAGCGTCTCGCCCATAAATGTCACAATCCATTACGCCGGCCGAATGTACTCATGTGGACATTCGGCCGGAGACTCGACATGCTTGCTTTATGGACGAAAAAACGCTGACGAAACCGTTTGTTGCCGCTGATGAGATATCGGCGGAGGCGGCGCTTTTGTACAACTATTTGTTGCGTTCCTACACACTGATGAATATTTTCAGTTTTGAATTTTTTTCGAGTGCGTACCTTTGAAGTGGGGACTTTTATGTCGGATTAAAAGGTAACAGATATATGTAGGAAGTTCAGTTTTTTCATTTAAACCAAAAATCCTGCTGTGATATTTCAACGAAAATATTCGCCTATCCGAACTAATTATCTAGGACAATATATGACCCGAACAAACAAGCTTAGCCAAACAGAGTAATCTAAAATCGCAGAATTTAGCTGAAACAAATGACCTCATGCATACAGAGCAGGAGGCACTTCCTAAACGTATTGGCTTTCAATTATAAATCAGCTTTGTTACCGAAATGGTCTGTGGTGTCCAGCCGCGGCCTCGGTTTAATTAAACCGTGTGACGCAGCACGAGCGCGACACATTACACACACTATCTCAGCCAGCAAATGACGCGAGCGACCTCTTGCTCAGCTCTGCTAGCCTAGTAGCTCAGGCTTTTGTGGATGCCGTGGATAATGTGGGTTTGACAGAGGATTTTGGTAGTCTAAAAGATTTTCTAAGCATAAGCTAGCTGTCTTTATTAATCTGAAAAATCTTTAGTCTTTAACTTGGTTGTTTGTTTTCTATTGAAATAAAGTTTAAAAGTAAAAAAAGAAATGTAAAAATAAACCGCAGTATCGGCGGAACATCGATGTGTATCCACCCGCAGCACTGGAAAGCGCATCGCCATCAGTCAGGCGGCCGCACAAAATGCGCTCGCCTCCAAACATAAACTGAATGTTAGTGTTCCAATGTTCACATTTGTTTCACTTCTAGTTATTTTATTGCTGTGGTCAGATTTCTTTTTCGTTGTCTATACCAGATTCTGTTGGTTTGTGGCGCTTGCTATATCGATACGGTTTAAAAGTATTTTGTTCATGGCGTAGTATGTTATAATTGTTATGAATTGTTAAAGTACCTATTTAGATTTATGCCAAGAGATAAAATAATATTGAAAATAAAACATTGTGGTTAGAAGTTGTATATATCATGAAAAATATATCTAGATGTTTGTGTTTGTTTGTGCCATTAGGAAAAACAATGACAATTTTGTTATGAAAATTCTGAGAATATTCATTAAAGTTCAAAAGTCTTTAGAAATTAATGTTTCTCTGAGTGCTGTGGTCAAATTCAGATTAGGAAAACAAATAATGAAAATAAGGAATACCTAAGTTGTTTATTATATGTATTTTCTGAAGTTGGTAATTATAAAATGTAGTACCAAAATGTTAAATGATTAATAATTAATTGTTGAGTTTTTCTTCGCGCAATGATGAGAGACGTTAGTGCTTAATTTCGTTTGAAAGTGTCTAAAACAATAGACGATGAGATAATAATCTTGTAAAGTTAGTGAACCTTATTTTACAAAAGGAATTATAAAATTATATTTAGTATTTTTTTACAGGTTTCACTTTAGTTATTTTCTATGATCATTATCTAAAAACATGTCGGAGCACTTAATGAAAAATAAGTTATTTATGATCCTACTTTATTGGTACTTAATTTTAAGTGGAGCTATCAAAATAATATTCTTTATCACCTATTTCTACTAAAATAAAACGTACATTTTAAATATTATTATTTTTGCAACGAATTTAAAATAAGATCATAGAAATTAAAATAAACTATCACCGTAATGAAACAAAAATAAAAGAGACATAAACAAATATACATAAAAAAAAAATAACTGTTAATAGAATGAAGCAATTACTTATACAGCTCAATTTTAGGAGCATTTCTCCCAACTGTGGCAGTCACCCATCCAGTAACTGGACCGCAGGCTGCGCTTCACACAATAAAACCCTTTTTTAATGACGCAAGATAAGGCCAGTCACAAAATTTTTAATAACCATAAAATTTGGTCCTTCGCACCAAGGTTCCGTATAAGGACCAAGAAATGTAAGATGACGTCATAAAATGCGTAACACGAGGAAGGTGTTATGCTAAGTTGTAAATACACTGTTATGTCATTCCGCTCTCGTGGAGTAGATCAAGGGTTATTCTGTTTTCAGCAAAAAAATGAATCGATGAAAAATCTAGTAAATTCAATCAGTACATTAGAGGCAATGCAATAATGTTATATTGCATTTAGTTTTGAAATTAATTTATTTTGGCACTGAAAAGAGGTCCTCTATTTGATAGTTTAATGGCTTGAGAGTGACTTCATTTAAGACACAATAAAATAAATACTTTAGATCATATCGTTGAGTGCTTTTGCAGCATACTTATATTCTGCTTGTAGAAACATTAATAATGCAGTATCATAATTTTATAAGCTAAGTTGCTTGGAAAATCAACACACATCGATTCTAGTCATTGAGAATAGTAATGTGGAAAGCTGCTGAAACCAATGCCACGTATTTGTTGTGTATCAAGGTGGAACCCTCATTCAATAAAAAGCGGGTCAATGCCACGGAAGTGATTGATAGCGTGTCGGACTATTAGTAGCACAAACCACAGTCCGCGTGCCCCTCGATGTGCTAACGCCCTTAAAATCAGCCCTAAACGGCCGAAATAATCGGCTACCACAAGCCCAATCAGCCGTCGACGATATAATTTAACACAACATCCATCGCTGCGTGAGTACGCCACATGTTTATACCATCGCGCAGTAAAGCGGCGCAGTAAATCGGTCCGAGGGTTTAAAGTGTCGTTATAATTTACGAGGTGCGACGCGGTGCTCCCAACGGTGGAATTTATTCATGGCGGTAATAAAATCTGTCGTTGTGTCCAGGGAGAGAGTCCAGGTTAATTCCTTTTTGAAATTCTGCTGCGGAACTGAGAAGTTTTATCTGGCCTTGGAGCCGACTATGTTACTGGAGCTCATTTCAAATTTACACGCTTTATGTTACTCCGCGGCGGTTTGTATTGCAACTTTACTGGTTGCATTCGCTTTTTTCACTTAATGCAGTGCATATGTGCAGAGAGCAACGTTTATGTAGTGCCAACATAATGGAGGCAAATGTATATTTGGTACCATTTTGTGCACGCGAGCAATATATAATACTGTACTATGAACATGTCGCGGACTAAAATGTGGAAAGAAAATTAAAACATCGGCGTACTATGTTTTTCTTTGAAGTTGCGACGGTAACTTAATCACAGCTTATAAATTGTGCAGAATTTAAACAGGATACTGTCGTCAGTTACCGAAACTTAGCATCGCCCCCCAAAGGTCAGGTCGCAATAAACTCGCCATCAAACTTAATTCCACTTTTAAGTTACTCACTTAAAACTTCAAGTTAAGCTTAAATTAATAAAAGCTAGTATCATCCGAAGCTTGCCAACTCTCCAAGTCTATTTTCTGTTCCAATTAATTAAAATGTCCATTTTTTATGAGTTTCAAAATTTTGGATTGAGAATAAATGTTGATTTTGTGTAACACTTTTTAATTTTTAAATTATGTTTTGAATTACACATTTTGTAGAGAGGTACAATCATGGCCAAAATTTAATTTAATTCTGAGCTGTCAATCAGACGTCTAGTATAATTTAAAGTGAAATTGAATCTAGCCACAAATGGGTTTCTGACTCGGCTATGATAAATAAACTTGATTGGTTTTGTGGTATCAATATTTTTTACGTAAATCGCTTCGATAAATCTCCATTACTTATCGTATTAAAATTAATAACTTTGCTATTAATTTTTGTAAAATATGAATTGGAAAAGTATCGATCTAACTTTTTATGACTTTAAGTTGGATTCATCATGTGATGTGGGTACATCTTTGCAACAGCTGTATAATTTATATCTTACACCTTCTTTACGAATCTCTCTCAACTATTATTAAGTAAAATTATGTATTCATTTTAAGGTAACATGAAATATAACACTGGTTCTCTATTCCAGCATCATCAAGGCATGTACCGTCGCGCACGCAGCGCCGCGGCTCGGCCCCGCCCCCCGCGCACGTGACCGCCCCCCGCCGCCGCCATGGCGCCGCACGTGGCACTCTTCCTCATCCTGTGCCTCGTGCACGGAGACACCAAGACCGTGCTGCAGGATAAACTAGGTAAGTAGTACATTAGATAGTAATAAACATGCGGATGCCATACGTTTTGAATGTTAGAAATTCTAGCTATGTGACTAGCCTAACCATAAAAGTTTTTTCTAAACTGGCAGACCACTGTCTTGCCCGAACGTACTCTCAAAAATAACCAAACTTATGAAACATGAATTGTGAGGTCATATTAACAGTGGTTGTTTTTCATCATACACTTAATAATTCCTAAAAGCAATGTTTAGTAAAAGTACTACATAGAAAAGACGACAATTTCTAATGTCAAGAAACTGGCACATAACTAACAGCGAATAAAACGCAGTCCATAAATCATTTGTAGAACTACAAGTACATGTAACATTCATAAGCATTCCGGCTGAAACTTGTTTGTTATTTCATGAATAAAATGCCAGGAAGAGTAATCTTTCCCGTCCACATAAAACTTGGCTAAACATTCATACGGTCGGGCACAGTCGGCTGCAGAATGCGCAAATCCTGACTTGATAGTTGCACATTAAGTTCGCGTAATGCACGCGGAGTTACGTAACTGGACCCAGTCTCGGATCTCATTAGGACAAACTAATTTATACCAGCTGTAATGGAGATGTTTTGTGCCCATGAGGGATCAGAATGACTCATGTTAATTTAACACCTCTTAAGGCAGTTACCAGTTTTATTCAAACACACTTATGTGTGGCTTAAAATAAAGTTAATTCAATTACGAGACGTTCACTTCAAATAATGATGTTCTAAAAACGTTCCCTCGAATATAAGAAAATTACAAGCAGGTAATGTACTTTCTAATTTAACCCCTTAAAATATTAAATAAACTACAGCAAGACGCGCTGTAATATCGCCGATAAAAGAATATTGTTATTTCATTTGATAAAATTTAGCAACGTCAACGATCTAAAATTCAAAACAAATTAGAAACTTTTCCATCTAAACTCCCACTTAGGGAGTACCTTAGTCATTTTTGTAAGTACTCTAACCGAAATTTTCGTACATTAAATGATTACCACAAAAAACTTGTGCTCAACATTCAAAACAACACTTACAGCTATTTGTCGGGAAACGACTTTTTAACAAGTTGCCAACATTATACAAACAAGAGTAGAATTTGATCATTTGACTGTCGCTCCTAATAATAAAAACTTGGTTGATTCTGACTAAAAGCGTTTAAAAGCCATAAGAAGGCTGGTCGTCGCCAGACGTTCCGTGCGAGCGATCAAAGAGCCGCCACTACAAGTGTGGCTGTACGTGCGCCCTATAGCGAGCATGTTCTACTCACACCAATGGAAAACCTACCAACGTATTTACAACCATTTCTATGTCGCATTCTTCGCTTTATAAGTACGGAAAACCGTTCTGTGTCGGTATACCAGACTTTGTCAATACCCAAAAAAATCGTGTCGTTGTCAGCCCAAAATGTTTTGAAATCGGGGACCCCCATCCAAACAATGTTTATTTGATCAGGAATGTTGACCTGATTTAACAAATGACAAAAAAATTGTCGCGGCAAATAGTCCACCCTATCGTGAATATCTGCGACTATAGCAAACACCAAAAAAGTCCGTCCGAATATATTTGTGAATGCGTACCGTTTGACGTTCCCGGCACGTTCCTCTACTCTTAGGGGATAACGCGTGATCATGGCGAATATCATGCGAGGATGCAATTTGCTTCGTTTTTTGCCCTTTCTGATATTTGAGCTAGGCGCTGACTTTGCGATTCCCCCGCGACGTAACGAGTGGTTGTTTAGATGCGGGACACGAGGCGGTCGCAGCAGCTGCCTCCTGCCTCGCTGCTGTGATAGATGACTCGCGGCCATTAACATGTTACGCACATAATGCCTACACTCACATTCTCCTTCGCCATAACGTTTTTGCGAATACAATTGTCTGGAATCACATTAAGCTTTATGGGATTACAAAAGAGACTCGTATTAAACTCGGCTTGATGTATTAACATTGATTTTTCGACTTCGGTGGGCGTAAGTTATTTGCAACCCTCGAAGGGCGAAAAAGGTTTATCTTTGCGTTTGTTTAATAGGCTCTGCCGAGTCACAAAAAACGAGCTTTTTTATCTGAACAAACTAAAAATATACTCAGTCCTTTCCATATTCTCCATTGATCAGAATATTATGTTTAACTTTAACAAAGAAATTATAAGTTTTATTTATATTCTGCTCAGAATTTGAACCCATTTCATTGAACGTAGACGGGGCGGGCGGCTTCTAATTGTTCGAAGTATAAATTTTGTATAAATACAGCATTAATAAATATCTCAGCGCTGTCCCAATTTCTGTTCGGGTAATAGCTCCGTCATTTTTCTCAAGCGAACACGCCAACAAATCTAGGCTGATAAATTAATTGTTGAAAGAACACCGAGAGGGCAATTCTGAGAGGGTATTACGGCTCCTGGCGGGCCTCTAAACCGGGAACATGGCAGATGGCGACTTTGTGCCATAAAAACACACAGTGGGGAGAAAAAATTTGAAAACTTGAAATACGATTTCCGAATGTTCCGTTTTATTGCATTGAAATGCGTTTGCGGCTATAATCTGATCGCTTTACGAGCACGGCTATGTTCTAACATTTGCAATTGTATTCTGTACCGCCGCTCATTTTGCTATAAAAACTGAATTTATTACTTTACAAGCGTCGAGGCATTAACGTCTGATATTATTACGGCTCTAGGTTATTTCCCGTTGAATAAATCAACGAATTTTTAACTCGGCCCTCGTGAAAAATTGATGAAGTTTGTTTTTTCATTACATTGCGTATTCTTCCCTTTGGGATGAGTAGAACTGTAAAAGGCGATGGGCCGGCAACCCTTTGATAATTAATTATGTACGGGTGCAATCTTTCAAGCCAATGGCCGTAGCGGAGTACACGCATCCCTACAATTATTGCTCCCGCACGTGTTACCCTGAATCATTCAGAGCCTCCCTGCTTTGATTTGCTTTTGATCTGCAGCTTCCATTGTTCTGCATTGTATTATCATCTTTTAAGACTGTCAATGTATCAACAGTATTGTATAGAAGAGCTACAGAGCTATTTTTATAAACTAAAAATAGAGCGAGTAATTAAGCGGTTCCTCGGAGCATTGTTCAATAGCCAGCTTGTATTTATAGTAATTTATTAAATACTTAACTGTGGTGTATTTGCTTCCTCCTCACATTAATTTTGAGTTTATAAATAGGTGCTATCTCTAGTTATAAATAGTAGACATTTTTAGAAATAACATAGAAAAAGATGGCATGCCGAAATGAGACCCATTAGATAAGTCGTCAAATATAATTTTATTGTTACTACAACCGAGAAATGAAGGTTCTAAATCAAAGCTACCTTTTTCAATAAACATAAAATAAAAAATAAACTATTCTTATTTCATATCCAATAGCTTTAAATATCGTATTTATAGCTTTAGGTTTACTTACAGACTGCTACGAAGGAACGCTAACGGTTGAGTCGCGTGACGAGAAATCATTAAAATTTTAATTGTTTCACTTTGTCTGTCCGTGTGTTCAGCTCGTATCTAGCGAACGGCATTAGCTCGATAGCCATCGCTTAATTGATCCTCTATCGATATAGAAAAAAAAAACTCGAAACTGATCTCCGCCGGTTCAAACCAGATTAACCCTATGAATACTGATGTTCAGAATTTTTTGCACATTTTTTTATTTATTTATTGAAAACATGGGTTTTGTATTGAATTGATTTAAATTGATTACGTGCAAATGTGTATGATCTTTTTATGTTTGTTTATTTGGCGAATGAACATGGTGTTAATATTAATTTGTTTTCGATAGATATGTTTTTGTTGCATACTTTTTTATTTGTTTTATTTACAGTTTTAAAAGCTTTTGTGTTAAAATTGAAATTAGTCTTTGCTACACGAGTACAAGTTTCAACATTGCCTTTTAACAAATCATGACTTGCTTTTCACTATTGCACTTGCAGAGATAATTATTTTAAGAAAGGTATTTTGCATAAGTTTGCCTATTATGCAGAAGAACGTTTGTACATATTTTGGCATGGTAGTTATTCGAGATAGCTATGTATATTTTTTAACTTACACACAACTAAATACTCACCAACAATTGCAATTGTTAGCACTACTTATAGGAACTTGCATAACAGATAAAAGTGCAAAAATATTACTAGAAACAATGCATCAAACATACCTCCACAAGACTGCAAAAATGTAGGAAATAAAGTATAAAATTATAAGCGATAATGAATATTTATAAGTCGGTAATGTTTCCGCTTGATTGTAGGCAGTCACGCGCGCGACCCGCGAATGATTGCCAAACTTACGTGTGCCGAGTGTGTCGCTACACACGCTAGCCCAGTCTTTATTCTTATATGTAGATATTCTAGATTGTAGAACATTCAAGAATTACAATATAATTGTTCGGTACAAAAATATTGATGTTAGAATAAAGAAACTGTTTGTTGGACTCTATTGGTAACTATTTAGCAGGAGCAAAATACATTCGTTGAGACAAAACACATTCTCACACGGTGGCGTGCCAAACTTGGTAATGTACAAACTAGCGCCAATACTGCTATAGCTTGTGAACAAATAAGCTGCAACAACAAACCGATAGAAAGAAACTGCACAGAACACGAACAAACAGAACAAGAACAGATTACATTTGTCGATTTAAAAGTAAAATTGTGCATATTTCACGAACTTCCCCCACTAGGTGTGATAGCGGAGCCCAATTCTTTTTTTATGAAAGAATAGATGGTGTGCAAGTTTCCCGACTGATAAAAACTGCATGCAATGCCAAGTTTTTAAAGTTTTTACTTTTCCTGCTGGAAACTGTATTGCGTTTTGTATTCGTGGCGTACTTTGAAAAGTGTGTAGGAGCGGCACTCCTATTAAAACTGTGATAAATGTAGGGATTGTGTAGTTATTTGCCGCGGAAAATATGGGAACGTTTATGCCTTCCGCCTGAAAACTGTTTAAATGTTTTAAACGAAATGTTTTATACAACTTGTACCAGTAAAACAATACATAATTATAAGTTATTAAACGAAAGTTATTAAACCAGAGGGTATTATCCGAAATTCTCCAAAAACACAGAAGAACAACGAACCAAACTGGCATTCTTCAAGCAAACTCGTAACAAGCAGTAATAACAATAGCGTGTAGCCGACCCTCGAGCGCCGCGGGCAAGCCGAGTCTTAACAAAACCGCTGACATAATTGGAGTCAGAAAATTTGTCGCCTATGTAGCTAGCGGGCCGAATGACCCGCCGGCGATGATCGCTCCCCGCTCCCGATATTCTGCTTAGTCCGCGGGACCACTCGATATGCAGTAAAATTGAATTGATAGTCGTCTACAAGGCGCGCAGTTTAGGGTTCGCGGCAATAGAACTGCCACATTTGCTTTATGTCGACTTGCGACTTTGTTGCCACACAGCGATTTAAAGTCGCATTCTTGTCGATAGAACTTCATAACTCAAACACCGCTTTATTTTTTAAAGGAATATACATATTACGGCTTAAGTTTTTACAGAAAAACTTTTCTAATTTATGTTTGAACTAAAAATTTTATATTCGCGATGAAGACTTAATTACTTCATAAATTATACACAAAAAGAATTTATAGTTTTACGTACAAAATTCTTAAGACATAGCTTGGAGTTTGTCGGGGTCATTAGCATCATGAGCTCCGAGGCCCATTAGTTGGCATTGTGCATTAACTGCGCTTTATTTAAATAAATATGCCGTTAAAGCAATTAAATTAAATCACGCGAACGACCACCTTACATTAGATGGCTCGTTTATAGAAAAAAATGATTTTATTGGCCATTTTTTAATGTCAACGCTGTGAGAATTCAAGCAAATCTTGAAATTGGATTGCCACTTGCAGACAGAATTAAGTGCTGAACTATATTTTAATTTATGAAATTGAGCTCACGGTCACCTTAATTATAACATACGAGTTTTAAGACCTTTCAAGAAAATTAAACATTTCTTATGTGAGATCGATAATGTGTACTCATTTATAAGTGGCACGTGTGTACGTGGGTATCACGAGAGGTCACGACTCGCACTTATACAGGAGCACCGTACATACAGCACCAAAGGACCAAGTTCCCGATGTTTTCCTCCTCCGATTAAACGTGTGAAGCAATTTATCAAAATAAATTGCTCACACGATGGAGAAATGTGTTAATGTATGAAGTAAATGTTGTGTTACATTTATATGAGGTATTACTACGTAATTATGTAATGTGTTCGGTTGATAGGCGCGGATATCGATTTGAACTAACTTGAAGGTAATTACGTTCGTGTGTAGCTACTATTTTTACATGTGTTCCGAGAAAAACTTCGGGAAAGTTAGAGAGTCTCCGTAGAGTATTCTTAGGGTTAAATGTAACTTTCCACGATTATTGTAAGCCTAAATAAATATAGAGCTGTACTGTAATTCTTGTTGGTTAACTTGTAATAATAGTTACTACGATACTACGAATTTATTCAAAAACTACATATAAACGTGCTTTTAATTGAGATAAAGCTTTTATATAAATTGGTTCCAATTTACAGCCAAAAGTTTACACATAATTATTCAATTAATTAAGTTGTATATCTGTGACACATTCACAGAACACCTAATAACTAGCCAGAGCGTCTGCGCCAATAGCTTCGCTTCGATCTAAACTTATCATATAAATAACGTAATTAGCCACACACGAACTCGCTTTACATCGGTAATCTCACTTTAAATAAGCACAAACACTGTAATATTAATTACTCAACTGAAATTACACTTGCTAAAGTGGTTTTGTTAAAGTTTGCAATTGTTGATCACGAGCGAGGAGTCGATTACAGCCTGTAATTACAGCGAGTGCCAACTTGTTCTGATTGTAATCCTCGTAATCTGTTCGCGATTTCGTGTTACGTCAACTTTATTGCACCCGACTGTAGTTTTGTACTACGCGGTTTGTTGAAGACATAAATGAAATCTTTTAGTTCCTTATTGCTGTTTTTGGAATATATGTGGTTCTTTGTAACAGTAACCTCGCCCATAAAACGCTCTTGTCCGAAACGAAACGTAACTTCCTTCAAAGGGGCGTTGTTTTGCAAATCATCCGGCTTGCCTGCCAGTATCAATCTTAATTACGAGAGCCGTTTTCTTTTATGGCAACAACGCGATATCTGTCAATCTGTTGATGGAATCGTGATACGAAAAAACCGAGCGAGAAATGAAAGAATTAGAAGCAAACAAAAATGTTTGCGTTACTAAAAGAGTTGTACATTTGTCTGTTGTCTGACATTTAGCCAAATATTACAGTCGTAAATTGGAATGGTCAGTCACGGTTAGTCAACCTGCGGCTATGAGTGCTAAAATGCTTGAAACGTCAGCCATTGTTAAAAGTTATGTCGACCTCGATTCAGGCCGCAAAAAGTAATTCCATTCTATTTGCTCGTGTTATTTCCACCCGTTTCAATAATGGAAAATATCAACGGTAACAACACAGCTTGAAAAAATGCAACTGCAATTACCATAATAATGGGATGTTTTCGTGATCTGATGTATTTTCAATAGCAAGTAGCGACATTAATAAATTGAAAACAAAAACCACCCTAGAACGTTTCCACACAGATTACAATCACTGAAAAAGGCAACAAAAGGGGCAAGAGTACGAAATTGTCCCGGACAATGCATATTGCGGCCCGGGGGACAGGGCTACCGGCCTTGAGTAATGGATTGCACTTTTTGGAACAATTTATTTGAAAAGTTCCCATTTTTTTATTATGAAACCCGAGATATTCTCCTTGCCGAGAGTTCCTTTTCACGCAATCATCTCATGCAAGCAGGACCGAGGCTGTAGGGGCTGCATCCCACCGTCTGGCACATTTTTTGAACAAGATTGCCTATTACGATTTCCTCTGGCAAATTGGGCAGCCCTGGAGGATGCCGGGGCGCAGTGTCGGCCGCTAGGAATCCCGACCTCGGCTGCCTAACGAAATTGCATTTTGATTGTGTTCAACCGCCTTACACGTGGTTGGGCGCAATTATTTGACATTATTACTTTTTATTACAGCTGAAACGTCATTTCGTTCGGATTCATGCTCCGCTTGTAATTTGAATTTCGTCTCGGTCTGCTCTCGTTTTCAAAAGTGGAATTCAGACGGAGATATTCCTGCATTGCGGAGATGTTTGCTTTCGAGATATGTTATGTTTTATTGTCAGGAACATACTTCATGTTCCCGCATTTTATGCGTTGAGATTCCCAGTTATACGAGATCGCTCCTCAGATTCGGTCTCCCATTTATTAGGATATCTAGGAAATGCAGTTCGACATCAGTACCAAAAGCTTCTCTTATATTAAAATTTCATACTTTTACACTGCAAAATTTCAATTTGTATTCGATGAACAATGCAAAATCTACTTTATGAAAAATACTTGCCTTGCTTGAACTTGTCCACTTTCCAAAGATTGCCTTTACAATTTTACATTTTAATATCGTAAACGTGGCTAGAATTTTATTGCATTTTATATTCATAAGCAGTTAACTTGTCCAGACTTTGACTATTTAATCGAAATTGTTAAACAGTTTTATAACGAAACAATAATTGCAGAAATTGTGTCGCAAGCAATTACCTCGGCGAAGGAATAAGGAGGTGCGAGCGTACAAAGACTCTTATTAAATATTAAACTGAACTGAATAATAACACGTGTACCAGGGAACGAAGCCTTTGCATTTTAATAAGGATTAAAAAGACCATTTTCTATAAAGCCAATTAGAGTCAAAAGGCGCTTTAGGGGGCGAATGATAATGACTACCTATGTATATAATGTACAGCTAACTGCTTGCCAGGCCCAAACACTAACTCCATTACAATTTGAGAATGTACTTGGCGTCGACTGCCGAAAGTATCTAAGTTTGAAACGGACTGGCGCTAATTTTAAGTTTTAAGTTCATTAATAGGTACTTACTCGGATGTTAATGTCGTCGTATAATGCGAAGTAACGTTTAAGGTAAAGGAAGTGCTTAAATTATTATTTGCTTTTAAACATGATTTGAGAGTTTAGAAACTTGAAAGAACATGTTGAAATTGGTATCTTTGATAATCGTATTGTAAAATGTATTCAAACCGATCACAAAATAAACAATACACAAAATGCAATATCCAAAGTACTCAATTTTAAACCTATAACCAAATCGTTCGTACAAATGGGACCAAAAAATGATTCCCTAAAGCAGCCCTGAGGAGGCTCGGACATCTCTTCAGAATATCTTACAATTTGCGATCGCTGAGATGAGACATTGATTTTCAATCCCCAAGTTTTTCACTCCACTTACTTAAGTAGTCGTGAAGATAAAGCGGATGAGACGGAAACGGTCGGCCGGTCCCCTTTCCAAGCTATTTGGGCTATTTACCGCTCCAGGCTGTGCGCGCTATATTTGTGTTGCCTCCATTCTTTGGTAATCTGCTGATGGAGATCAATGGCTAAGGAATGTGTCTGATTGAAATACTTTCATTTTTACACTGGTCTTGAAAGTATTTTAGGTTACATGATTATCTTGGTCGCTTAAAATATGTACCTAAAAAAGATGCTGTAAATAAATGCTCGGTACTATTTTTATAAGGGTAAATGATCTAGCCATTTATGTTGTGGTTAGTTACGGTCGCGAGTGGTCTGCAATATTGATTTCGCTAGTTACCTACTTCAGTAAGCACTTCGTTTAAGAGGTTTTACCCTCGCGTTGACGCATCGTGGTTTATTCAGCCTACTTTACTTTCAGTGGCCACACATTTCTATTATTGGGGCCCCAATTTCTTAGCAACACTACATACCTAACAAAATGAGGTGATCTTTTTAAATATGTACCGAACTAACTTGATAAGGGGACCGCTCGTTTATTTTTAGCGAAGTGGAACATAAATTATGTACGTTACAATTTGGACACCAACTCCTTTGTTAGGCTATAGACAAAACGTGGCGCAAAAGGACGCGACCCGCCAATAAATTATTTACCTGAAAACCTAACACCATAAAACGGTCGGAACAAAAGCGGCCACATTTGTTAGCTACAGTGCAAATGTCCGCCAATAAATAATAAATCGTATTTGGGCGAAAGAGAGCCGATGCCATCCATGAATAAGAATAAACAGATGGTATAACAATATTGTTGGGCTTAATACGCGAGAGGGACAATACGCGAGTGCGCGCCCGGCCCCGCCCGCCTGCCGTTCCACTCCGCTGCCAAGATCGTGGCCGACAGCACAATTTCTAGTTTCGTGCACTTGAGATTTTATTTTCAATGTTTACAACGTTATATTTTTAGGATTGAACTTAATATTTTGTGTCACATCTCTGTGTTATACTTTGTTTTGCTAGTATATATTTCTGTTAGTCGAAGGCTTCTTCATATCATATGTTGTCTGGATAAATTGTTTTACATAAATGCGACTACTGTAAACTGCCTTTTCACTCAGTCAATTCCAAATACTGACAATTATCAGTATTAGCAAAAGCCCTCATTTATCAAAGCATGTAACTGGGAATATGGTCAAGTGTGATCGGACAGCGTACTTTGGCAACGCCAGTGGGGCGAGGGTGTGTCGAATTAACCAAACACCGTCACTCAGCTCTGACGCGCTTGGTACACACGACCTGATGCTGGCACTAGGCTGCCATACGTTATGATGCTATACGGGTATTTGTGGCACATACGAGTAATGATATAGTTGGTAAGTATAGCTGCTATTGTTCTAGGAAGGGGGGAAAGTCTTTGCGGAAATATTAAAGACTGTAGAATCAATTGAGTTGCGCTCTCGTTGTATAAAATCTCAAGGGACTGTTAGTCGTAATACTTCTATACTTTAGTATTGTATTTATTTTTCAAATTTATGAACTCTGATCAGAATAACACATACGTAACGTACCGTGCAGGGAGTAGTTAATTCAGAAAGTACCACCCAAAAGCGTAGGTAAAAGGTATATCTCGGCTAGTTTTGGATAATGGTGTTATATATGGTTGATAAATGACTTCTGAATGTACAAAATAGGCTTTTTGTCCAACAAGCTTTTAGTACATAATAGTGTAATTTACAGAATTATTTATTGTAGCGATCATTAATTTGTGGTGAATGTTTTGCATTCGCCATGAGCGCGTCTCACCGGAACTATATTGTTATTATCATTAACTATTTAGATGCGGCCAGCGGCAATATATTGCGGTTTACTGTTGCTAAATCAGTTTGTAAACATTTTATATTTGTTAGGATTTGATTTTAGATACATAAATTACTTAAATAATTGTATTGTTAGTGTTTGTTTATGAACTCTTAAATAACTGCAATAATGAAACTGAAAATGTATTCAATATAACCGAACTCAAATACATAGATAATCAATTTATATATTTAACTAATAAAAAAAATCGGTAAAAAAACTTTTAAGTCAAACGGTTTTATCTTATGTGCACTGAAAACTAGAAAATAAAAAAATAGTTACTTACCTGTCAACCTACGTAGGTGGTCTTGGTCATATTAGACTAAAATAAAAACGTGGGGCCCATTAACTGTTGCTGTAGTACTTTCTTCTAGAGGTATAATAGGTGTGGATTGCATCGACTTACTATAATCGTAACTGGAGATTTTGACAATCAATAATCAGCCGTAGCGGCTTCACCAGCGAACGCCGAGCTCATGATCTACCAAAGTATAAAGATATGCTTTGCCATAGGTAGGATTTCAGAGGGGCCCCACGTTTTTATTTTAGTCTAATATGACCAAGACCACCTACGTAGGTTGACAGGTAAGTAACTATTTTTTTATTTTCTAGTTTTCAGTGCACATAAGATAAAACCGTTTGACTTAAAAGTTTTTTTACCGATTTTTTATTTTCTAGTTTTTAGTATTTAATGAAAATGCCTACCGAATATTCTTCATTGTATCTAATTCATTTAGTGCATCATGATTACACGGTCTCTTACCTGATAATTTATTACAATCTAATTTAAAAAAAAGTCATTTTTTTTAACGACACCAAAAATCATCAAGTGACCCCTCCCTGGGTCAGCAGCGGTAAGGGAGTGCCAGACTCTTACTGACTAAAAATAGTTATGTTTCGTCGTAGGCCTTTTATGTACCAGGGCCACGGTAACTCTTTCGAACAATCCCGCAGCCCAGGCAGGCCTGGCGCCCTGTTGGGCCCTGCTGGGGTTGCTGACAGTATTCTACTTGTGTAGCCCTTTCATTTGATACCCATATTGAGGGGGTTGTGGAAAAATATGTAATCCGCCATTTTGTGCCAGCGGCCATATTAGATTTACAATGTAATTGATATTACTATATTGTATTGTCATCGGAATAAAAGGTGTATACAAAATTTCAGATTAATCGCTTGACAGGAAGAGGGTGTTTGAATTACTAAATTGGACCCAAGAATAAAACAAACGGGATGAGCTAAATAAAACCGTTTAAAAATTGTTATCAGCCATTTGGTAGCGGCGGCCATCTTAGATTTCAATTTTGCATAGTAAATTGTATTCTACTTGTTGAGACCTTTCATTTGATACCCATGTTGATGGGATTGATAAAACCTAAGTTATCCGCCATTTAGTAGAGGCCGCCATCTTGGATTTGAATTTTATATAGTACATTGTATTCTACTGGTTGAGCACTTTCATTTGATACCCACATTGACGGGATTGATAAAACCTACGTTATCCGCAATTTTGTACCGGCGGCCATCTTGGATTTGCAATGTTATTGATATTACTATATTGTATTGTCATCGGAAATAAAGGTGTGTACCAAATTTCAGATCAATCTGACTACAGGAAGGCACTGAAATTTCAATTTCTAAATTTGACCCAAGAATGAATAAAACAAACGGGGTGAGCTAAATAAAACCGTTTAAAAATATTTTAACGGAAAACTCAGACTACATTAAACCACTCAACATTACAAAAAGATCATAAAACTATCTTCAGCAGGTTATCATAGAAAAGTGCACAATTATTTGACGACTTAAGTTTTTAAATAACGCACTTCATTGGTCCTTAAATAGAAGAAAACGTTTTCCTTCTGTTGGCGAAGTGGCTCTCGGTGCAATGCTATTGATGCCGAGCTTCTATTGGATTATTAAGAGCCGATCAATTGCATCCTTTCTTTGAATAGTCGCTCCTTGGGGTTTAAGTGATTTCACTTATGGAAACCGTTTGTAGTAGGTATTCATTTTATTTTATTTGAGAGAAGTATCTATAGGAATTTTGTTGAGATATTCTTCGCTAATTACTCTCTACTCTATCAAAATTAATTAATAATCTCATTGATTGACATCACATCATGTTCAAACCTATATCACAAATTCTACGGAATGTAAGACAACCAAAACCGAGTCATACATTATTAAGTCTCACATCCTAGTTCCTGAGCTGGGCCATATGCGTGACGTCACAACAACTGTCTCCAAAACACACGGTACAAGTGTTGGTGCCATAATAAATTAGCAGCCGTCATACGCTGTCAGTCTGCTGTCCAATTTTGTGTGGTGTGACGTGTATCGTTATTGTGCGAGTCCTTGCGTACGATGCGCTCCACTCGACTTATGTACTCCTGGTACATTTCAGTTATTGTTCAACTCAGTTAAGAATGTTATTAGTGTTTTTTGGGAAATTGAAATAAAAACGTAATTTATTCGGAACTCTTTCTTATTTCTTGTTAACAAACTAACGGTATCTAATAATAAAATAGTTTACTACAACTAGCCCCTAGACACCAGACAAGGAAAACAAAACTTCGGCAAAAGAGAGGACAACACAACAATATTTCCCACACCGCCACTTTCTTCTAATACACAACGTAACCAGGAAAATATTGAACATATTCTTATAGTTGGGTAAGGCCAACATCGCCACAAACTCTTCAAACAAAAGCTGTGATCACATTGAATGTAATGACCGCTAAATAGGTAATAACAATGCGAGCGATATCCTTCCGATGTTAATCACGTCGTATCAATAAATTGGCGACTGTAGCGACCAGCTGTGTCGGTAAAATGTTGGTATTTGTGTTTTAATATATGCGCGGTCACGCTACCTTTATTGTGCTTTAAGCATTTACATACATAACTCGCGTAGTCGAAACAAACGAAACTGGTCCTTATCTCCGCGAGCTAAGATCGTTAGATGTGGCACAAGTAAGATGGTTTTTCAGTAGCTGCATTGCCGTTGTGTAAACGACATTGGCTTTTCAATACGGAACAACAATACAATAATTATCGAGAGCGTACAGCGGTATCATTTTAACGTAATGAAAATTGATACGAGTATGACAAGGTTTTTCTTGTGATTCTACGTGGAAAATCCTCCCTGCTCCCGGGAAATGGAAGACTGTTCCAATGTCACTCGGAAAATGTTCCGGGAAATGTTGATACGTTTTCAATCTAAATATACAGTTGTATGGATGACAGGATTCTGGGAGTTACTTCCTTTGCTTTTATCATGTCACTCATTTTGTTGTTGATTTTTAGCTTTATACATTTTTAATCTAAGCATGAAATCTTTTTCCTTCGATGGCAACGTGACTCCAAGAATAGCTGAAGTATATCAAAACAATTTCCAATCTGTAGGTACATACAGAGATAGTGTATCTAAATGTTAGAAATGCGTGTTATCTGTGCATAGGGTAAATACGTGCAGTTTTTCACCATCCAACTTCCTAGAAATACTGTATGATTTTTCTAATTACAAGACAACGGCCACTAGCTATGACAAACATCCTCAAATTATAGTCCCTCATCACACGCGTATTACCGTGAGAGAGGTACAAAAGCTAGTATATTATCACAGCAGCATGAAATATACGCGAGTTATTTTTCCTCATTCGCGTCGCGTTATTTCGCCCTTATGTCATGGTTTTGTGAAGGGGTCATGGGGACTACTTTCATAAGTCATTACCGTAAATTGCTCATCGTTTCGTGATGTTTTTCCTGTATTTTTTCTGTTATTTTATTATGAGTCATGATGAGTGTTTACCGTTTATTAAACAATAAGCCGGTTATGATAGTATGATAGTAAGCTATTTATTCTCGGTGAGTGGCGTCTATCAAGTTTGTTTAGTAACGTTTTATTATTTTGGTGTATCTTTTGAAGTTTTAATGAGCAATCAATTAAGATAGCTACGGCTTTAAAAAGGTAGGTAGAGGAGCTTTTGACAGGCCTCTATTCAAGTACATAAACTATATTCAAGTCAGCTATCTTTAGTTTCTAGACCAATTTCTTCGCAAAAACCATGCACCATGACATTTGAAATATCAACCAACTTACCGTAAACGAGGTAGTATAAAGGGCAATAAGTGTAATTGCCGAGGGCCCATATCAGGTGTCTGTATACGTATGTTTATGAAGAAGAAGCTGCCCTTTGGAGCCCCGAGGGGGGGGGGGGTGTCTCGCGCCCGTATCCTATGATGTTTATTGTCATTTTATTTGACACCCAACTGCTTTATGTGAAGGTCAAAGGCGAAAATAGGTGGTGATTTAAAAGCATTTTATTTGATACTGGTAAACTCGTGTTACTATATCTGTGCGAATATCTAGGTCAATTCTTGGAAACTGTTAAGGTTTTATTTTTAAAATCCTGAAATACAATTCAAAACTGAACAGAAACAAAACGCGTACAGGAAACGTTCGAATCAAATTACGAGCTAACAAAATAGTAATACCATAGGTATACATATAGTAGAATATTGGTTACACCTGCCCTTGCAGCGTAATACAAGAAATAGGAATTCTTACAAAAATGATACAAATAGAAGTTACTAACGAGAATAGCTTCAGTTTGAGAGAGTGACCAGAAGGCTATGGAGAGTGAGTACTTGTGTATCTACCGTTCCCGCAGCACCGACGAAATTCTCGATGGTTTCGTGACGGTGCAGCGGAGGATGCTTCCTCCTTTGCACTGTCACGAAACTCTCGAACATGGTCAACGAACTAACGAGAAAAGCTGAGCACTGCTCCTGCGGACCTCTAGGTAAACAGTCGTGCCGCCAAGACGAACAGCCCAGTACTAGGTGTTAGTGGTGCGAGGGCCAACGTGTTACTTGCACCAACAACCAACAACAACATTTTGTATATAATTTATAAGTATGTACCCATATGTTAGTTTAAGGTTAATTACTACTATTTAATATGTCTTTGGGCCGTAGTTCCCTGATAATAAAGGTTTAAGTTTCATTCGATTGTATGCAAGTTTTTTCTGCTACTACGAATCTGATCATGAAAGAACGTGTTTTACATAAGTTTTTTTATCATTATACGTCTACAAGTCAAATCTAATGATGCTGAAATTCTACGCATTGAAACAAAACAACTATACAAGTTGAATCATCATCAAACAGGCTAGTTATATAAATATTTCCTGTAATTCCCTGGTGGGCACAACAATGCTCGCTTTACTCCGACTAAGCGCAGCAGATCGGAGCACTCCAGCAATTACAGCAGTACAGCTAAGTGGCCGCCTACTGTTGCACCAGAATATTTTAATACGAGTACCAGTGGTGAGGTGTGGTCTTGTGAACTGGGCCTTTCGTAGAGTTAAAAGGACGAGTAACATTAGTTGAGTGAAAGATTACTTTTACGAGTTTGATTACTAAAATATCACATTTGATATTACAATGGTATTTGAGCTTTAGCCAGGTACGATAATTGTCTTAAAAACTGGTCTTTTGGACATTTTCTTAACAATCACATTAGAAGCGTAATCACTGTAATATGCATAATTTAATTATGAATTTTTGACTAAAATCCAATTCAATTTATAAAATGTGACATAAAAATAACAACTCATCAACGTTTTGAAATGAATTACTGAACATACGCCGAGCGACACAACTGAAACACATTCAACTACAATACCTCGAGACTAATGAGACCATTAATTAAATATCACAAACGTTAATTCACGCTGACATCAAATAAACACGTATCATATGAAAGTAAAAAACTTGTCGGAGCAAACAGTCAGCAATGATTTAATAACGACTGCTATTACTTGGGGTCATCATTCATTTTCGCATTAGGAAGGGTCGCGGGGGGTGCGGCGGCGGGCTGGCGAGGGGCAGGGGAGGGGGGGATGACCCGCGTCCAGAAGTTTGGTCCCTTGTCGCCAGTCATGCGGCTGTTAGCGGGTCTAGGTGACAGGGTTTGAAGAAGTGGCCCTAAATTAAGAGCTTTGGGGTAGTGTTACGTAGTAGTTATTCTAACAGTACCTATTGTTAATATTAAATGGAATTTCAGCTATAGTTAAGACTGTACTTTTTCTGCTTTTTATCATTGAAAGTCCTCGTGTGTTCTATTACTCGTGCTCGAATTACTTTTATAAAATGTATGGTATAAAATCCTGGTAGAACCAACGTGCAGTGCGCTCGGACCACCTGTCGCGTTCCGCTGTCCTTTGGTTTTTATCACGCCCAGTCTGTTTCTTGTGGACTGTTTTATCTTGAAACAATGCCATTAAGATGTTGCTGTTGTTACTATCCAGAACTTATTTGTTACGAACTGATTTTTCACTGAAAATTACGAAGTAGCCAAATTAGGTCAAAGTTTTCTGATTTTGTTAAAACATAAAACAAATAATAACTAGTTTTAAACAGGAGTCAAGATCATGCAACATTGTTCACCTCAAGCTGAACTTAATTATAATCAAGTTATGTTTACGGGACACCAACCCGAAGCAAACCATTCATGCTGAAATAGATAAAGTAACTTTGATTAAATTCACGAAAACTTTAAACTTCAAATCAAAGGACAAAGTTACTAGTTGCTCGGTATTCTGTAAATTTGCCAAATTCCTGGTTGGTGTCCAGAGTGGGACTCAGTTCACAAGTGGCGGCATACGGCCCCATGTTTGGCTGACATTAAAATTGGTTTATGCAAATGTAAATTACGTACATTAGTTAGCGCGACGCGTGCGGCCCGCAGCCTCCTACGTGTGCGCTTTCATAAATATATATCTTTTAATTGTTATATTTTTGTGTTACTCTTCTAAATGCTATTAGCGTAAGTGCCCTGGTTATTTATTTTCTAACATGTCATACATGTACATCATTTTATATGCCATGAGATTTTCAAGCTGCATCATGCCACGAAGGAAATACACGGCGACAGGGGCCACTTAATCAACAAGGAAATATGCATTAGTCCACTTAAAGGGCGTTGTGTACGTGCGTCATCCACGTTCTGTCCTACAAAATGATGTACACGCCGCGGTGACGGCTACATTCGTGACAAATGAGCGCCGATGACGTTCCCTTTCACCGCGCGACTCAATCTCATGCCATTACACAACCCACAACCGCAAACATCCATACTTTAATTTACGAGCCGAACATCCTTCGTGACGAACAAATATAACCCCGACCGTTAATGTACAGAAATCATTTTTTTATTCACAATCCGATTGAATATTCCGTCTAGAAATCGCTATCGGTTTAAAAACGAACGCTAAAACGGATCGCATAAATTTGCATGACAAACGCGCGCCGCACCGGGGGACATTACTTTTTTTAAGAAAAATATGACGACCTTCCCCCGATGGAGTTTCCAGGTCTATTTCCATAAATAATAAATAACGATCGAGGACGGAGCAAAAAGTATTCGCTGATATTTATTATGTTCGCGAATTTTTATCCACTTATCGGGTTTTTCTGTTCGTCTGAAGGAATTGTCGCGCGACCTTTGAGCTGACACCAAGCGCCGTAGTTGTGCACTCTTTCTATTTACTATTGTGATGTTTTTTAGTGTTCATTCTATGTTTTATTAAGCAGTGATTGATGTTCAATAGTTAAAAGGGTATTCAAGAGTAGTTGATATTAATTCCTTTTGTTATCAAAAATGTTTCCAGTAACTGAAAATTATACTTTCGTAATTTCGATTATTCCAAGAGACAAAGCAATTGAATAATTATCAGTTAAGTAGAAAATTTTTCAATGCATAAAAAGAAAACCTTTCAATACCTTGTCATTATCACACAACGAATCAACATGATCCATTAATATACGAGCAATATTAAAAGCTTCCAGCGTCGTCCATTTGTCCCGAAACATTGATTATTATTAACAAGTTACAATAAACCGACAAGCTCGTTCATTTGTAATAGTTTCCAATTATTTATCATGTTTTATTGACGGGCGGTAACGCGTTGTCAACAACTATATAAATACTTTTGATTTAATCATGAAATGGCCTTTCTATCATAATAATGGCTATTTGCTATATAAATAATGTAGTAGTTACTTCTATGATGGAAACAGGAATGACTAAATGAGAAACAATGAGGAAAGCATTTGTCACGCGTCGTGTGGAGGAGTCACGGAAATGTCACTTCACTAACGTGGAGGAAAAATTATAAACAAATAGAAGACACGATATTTAGAAATACATTGAGCATAAGCTTCTTAAGCTTCTGTCAATTGAGTATATTTATAACTAAGTCGACACGTTTTTTCAACAATATAAATGAAAGAGGCTTTAGATGATCAATTGCCAATATCGCAGTATGTACAGAAGTTTTACCAATGTTTGTATGGACTATTGTTATATTCGATTCTCATATTTCTCTACACCCTCACTGGTCCCATCCACAACCCTATGACTAAACATGTAACACATGATGGGTAAACAGTGTACATAGGGGCACAATGCCCCCATTAGTGCCACGAGTTAGTGCCACAGAGGCACTAAGTCAAATGATGGCGGTAGTGCCAAATAGTGTGCGATGAGCGCTGCGCTGACCCAGTTCAGTCAATTTACTCTGACAATTTGTTCATTACGCCCCAATTCCCCCGGTGCACGGGGTGGTGGGATTAACCCATTGGTGGTATATGCTCTGTGGTGGCCACGGGCCAGTTATTATTCCATGGGTCATACATAGATGATAGTTCGGGGAAATGTGGTCCACATTGTGCAGAACGGGTGAAATACAATATTGTAATTGTATCAACTGCAACTGCAACATATGGACATACTTGATCAACATAGTCACCTCCGTCAACTTGTGTCAAATTTTCAAGAATGTAATGACACACATGAACTGGCATTAAGGCGGATCTCAGAACTGGAAATTGAGCTAAGCAGGGCCCACAACACCATCACACAGTTGGAAGCTGCTAAATCCAGTGAACAGTCTGCGAACACCTGCAGTCTTTTCAATGAGTTAGTTGGTAGTTTGTCCGGACCCTCTTGTAATGAGCCAGTTGTAACAATTGACTTGACCAATGACACTTTAATTAAAAGTAGAACATGTACATCACATAATAAAATAAAAAAATATTTAAAATTAAATAGAATAATAGGTAAAATTAGAAAATCTTTAAAGAAGCAAAAAGTGTATAAATCAAATAATTTCCTTAGGAAAAAGAACATTAGTTTAATTAGTGATTTAGGACTATGTCAATCAGAATTGGACGTATGTAGGTCATTTCATGACACTGAAATACAGCGCTTACAGGAGGAGCTTCATGTTAAAGAAATGTGTCTTAGGGATATTTTCCATAAATATGAAGCTTCACAACAGGATTTGAGTGTGCGCATGCAGGAGGCCTGTGAGTTGGCAGACATAGTGAGGTGCAATGCAGAGAGGTATGAGTCATTGACAAATAACCTTTCCTGTAGTTGTACTTGCTCCCCGACACCTGAGCCCCAGGCTGTTATCCCGGCACCACAGGTGACTCAAGTGGCTGTTACCCATAATTCTGATTCTGTTACAGTTATAAATAAGAGTGTTACATACATTTTTTCAGACAAATTTGGTCAAGGATTAGGTAGTATATTTAATCAGTGTTCACAACAATGTGTAATTAACAATTGTTTACCTGGTGCCAGTTTTAGCCACTTAATAAATACTATTAAATTGACAAAGCTAATTCCCCATTCTACTATAATATTACTTTATGGAGATAGCTTTAATGTTACAAAAAAAGATATCATAGAATGCATTAGTCTTGTACTACATTTAAGTGTAATAAATAAATGTAAATTCATAATAGGTGCCTTACCTTACTCTTACAGTTTGACTGAGGAACAAAATAGGCACATTTTCGACCTAAATATGTTAATGTACAATAGGATTAACCGTCTTGAATCTATTTCAGTTTTTGATGTTAATCAATTTGACAATAGACTTAAACTAACTGAACATTCTATGTATTTGCCACCTAGCTGTAGACGACATATTGCTAATCTTTTAGCATATATTATACACACTGACACAGGTACTTGTCATGTATCTTCGGATATTGTTAGTAATACTACTAACATTACTATTGATACGCCTACTAGTTTAAACTATTAGGCACGACAACAGGTGAGTCAAATGTTTTGAATCTTGTACATCAAAACATGCAGGGCTTATCTGGCAAGGAGTTAGAGTTAAGTTTATTTATGGAGACCCATAATGTTCATGTTTTGTGTTTAACTGAACATTGGCTAAAAGAGCATGAATTACTGTTTATTAATGATAACTATTACACAATACAAAGTGCGTTTGTAAGAAGTAAGGCTATTCGAGGCGGTTCCTTGATTCTAGTTTCAAATAATTTAAAATGTAAACAACGCCCGGATATAGTTAATCTTTCTATCGAGCGCACTATAGAGTTGTCCTGTGTGGAACTTGAGCGTTATATTATAATCTGCGTTTACCGCCCCCCTCAGGGAGATTTCAGTATATTCGAATCGGTAATTGAAGATTCACTTAATAAATTAAAATCAAGTCACAAATTTAAAATTATATGTGGTGATTTCAATGTTAATATCTTGGAGGCTTCGCCATTAACTACTCGAATTTTGAACTTATTTAAGTCTTTCAATTTAGTGAATTTATTTTATGAACCAACGAGAATAACGGCGTCTTCTTCTACTTGCCTCGATAATGTATTTACCGATTCTGTTGAATCAAATAATACTCTAGTCTTTAACGACCTCACGTCCGACCACTGTGGCCAAAAAGTAAGTTTTCCCATGGTAATTCATACGAGTCCACTTAAAATTGAATGCAGGCCCCATTCAGCTAGTCGTTGTAACAGATTTAAATGTAATATAGCTAAAAAAATAAAACCCAACATTATTAACAACGAGGATCCTAATGCCATCTATGGATCACTTTTCGGTATTGTTCAGAAAGAATTTGATTCTACATTTAAAACCAAAACTTTGGAAATTAAAAGTACCTCGGCCAACTTTAATCAATGGGCCACCACAGGTATTTATAAAAGTAGAGCGAGGCTGTATGAGCTGTATGAAATAAAAACGTATCAATTTGATGATGCATTTGTTAGTTATGTTAAACAATATTCTAAATTATTTAAAAAGGTTTGTAATATCGCAAAATCTAAATTCTTAAGCGATACCATTAAAAAGTCAAATAACAAAATTAAAACCACATGGAAAATAATAAATAACGAAACTGGTAAATCGGTCAGTCATGAAAAGAAGTTTGAGATCTCAGTCGATAACAAACTTGTTAGTCATGCGGACGACGTAGCAAAAGCCTTTAACGAGTTCTTTGCCGATATACCCATAGCTACAACTCGCTCCTTAAATTCTTCTTCGACTGATGCTGAGAAGCTTTTACGTAGTTCTGTACCCAAGTGTGACTTCTTATTCAAGTTTGAGCATGTAACGCCGCAAGACGTCATCAATGCCTTCAAAACTCTCAAGGCAAAAAACACCGGTGATTACTGGGGTATTTCCATTAAACTTTTAAGTCATATAATTGACATTGTTGCCCCCTATCTAGCTGTCACATTCAATAAATGCGTTGATGCCGGTGTATTTCCCGACCTCATGAAACAAAGTAAAGTCGTTCCCTTGTTTAAATCAGGAACCAAGTCGGATATTGGTAATTTTAGACCAATTTCAATTCTACCTGCGTTTAGTAAAATATTTGAAAAGTTAATACTCAAGCAGTTGCTCAGTTATTTTAATGTAAATTGCCTCCTCCATAGTGAACAATATGGCTTTACTCGGGGTCGTTCGACCACTGATGCTGGTGTTGCTCTTTTAAAACATATTTTTAATGCATGGGAAAACTCTCAAAACGCAATAGGGGTCTTTTGCGACCTCTCCAAAGCTTTTGATTGCGTTCAACATGACACACTTTTACGCAAGTTACGTTATTACGGCGTTCAAAACGGAGCTTTAAACGTCATAGAATCATATTTAAATAATAGATTGCAATGCGTAGACATCAACGGTGTCAAATCTTCAGGCCTACCAGTTCAATTAGGCGTGCCGCAGGGTTCTATTTTAGGTCCTTTCTTATTCTTAGTATATATAAATGATTTACCGTTCCATTTGAAAATATATGTGATATAGTATTATTTGCAGACGATACATCTCTCATTTTCAAAGTTGATAGGAATAGAGAGCAATTTGATGACGTGAATAGTGCACTCTCCTTAGTTACGCACTGGTTTACAACAAATAATTTAGTTCTTAATGCTAAAAAAACTAAATGTGTTAAGTTCACTTTGCCTAATGTGAAACACTTAGGACCTAATATTATCCTAAATAATGAAGTTCTTGAAACTGTGAAGTCAACAGTGTTTCTGGGAATAACAGTTGATGCAAAGCTACAGTGGGGCTCGCATATATCCAGCCTCGCGGGAAGGCTTAGTTCTGCTGCCTACGCCGTCAGAAAAGTAAGACAATTCACTGACGTAGATACAGCTCGCCTAGTCTATTTTAGTTACTTTCATTGCGTTATGTCCTATGGTATTCTACTGTGGGGCAAAGCTGCAGATATCGAAAACATTTTCGTACTACAGAAACGAGCCGTTCGTGCAATATATCAGCTAGGTAGCAAGCATTCCTTAAGGGAGCTTTTCAAAGAAATAGGTATCCTTACTGTGGCATCTCAATTCATCCTTGCCAACATACTATATATTAGACAGAATATTCATCTGTACACTAAGAAAAGTGATGTCCACAGTATCAACACTAGGAACAAGCATAAACTGTGCGTACCCATTCACAGGCTTCACAAGGTGCATGGAACATTTAAGGGGCTAGGTATACGATTTTATAATAAACTTCCTCAGTCGTTATTAGAATTGCCATTTGATAAATTTAAAGTCCAAGTCAAATATATTCTGTCGAAGAAAGCCTACTATACTGTTAATGATTACTTAAACGATAAGAGTAGTTGGTCCTCATGTTAAACACCGGACAGCTTCAAGAGTTATCATTGATAGTTGATGTGATTTATTTTAATTTTATACGTGACATTTTCCATTTTTGTATGTATCCTGACAGATTACCACCATCGTACTGTTTTCACGATGGGTTGTTTCGCAATTTTGTAAATGGTTTACTAGCGACTGTGAATCTATTAGTATTAACTGTTTTCTTGTTATGTGGTTGCAAGTCGTCACGCTCCCTTAGACGGTATTGCTTGCGGTAGCGTCGGTGGTCGGGTTGCCTCCCTCCCTCAAAAATGTGCGAGGGGGGCGATGGCTGATCCTCGCGTTATGCTCGTGAACGGGTGCTGCTTGTGGTACCAGGTCGTCTTGCTGACTACATATTTCTTGACCCGTAATATAATGTGTATGACTTTTGATTTGAACAGTAGTCCTAGTTCACCGTTTTCATTGTTTATGTTGTAAATTTGTTTAATTTTTTTTTTATATATATAAAAACACGTCGTGTTTCACATGTCTGTAGGTACGCCCAAAAACTATACCTATTTTCACTGAATGGAGGCCTTATGTTCTCTTTTTTGTTTTTTTACACATTATATATTTTTTTTTGTAGCTGCTTGAGCAATAGGTATGGGTAAGGTGTGTACTAGCTAACATGATTACATGTTTACTTGCTTTTTTTTAATACAAATTTATGTGTATAATTTTGAGTGATATTTTTATTTATTTTTTTGTATACGGTTCTTCAAACCATACAGACAGAATTGTGTTGCTGGGGAGTTTGTTCCACCACTTCTTCTTCCCAGCAAAAACACATAGGAAGTGGTGAAGGGCGGGCGTTTTGGGGGCTGTCTTTTGTAGATTTGACGTTCAAAAAGTGCTGATTTTCAGCCTACTTTGAATAAATGACTTTTGATTTTGATTTTGATTTTGATTTTGCAACCTAAGTCTTACTACACAAAATTGCTCGTGGATACCTAGCAGACAGTACTTTGGATGAACCAATCAGACCCAAAATGTATATAAATGACAATGTATTCGGCAATGCAGCAGTGGACGGAAATTGGTTGATATGGTGATATGATACGTATAATAACAAAAACGTACAGTTACCAACAGATCCCTCTCAACCCTCCAACGCGCACGGTACACATGCGTGCATACAGCCCGGTCGCCCAAGCCGGCGCGCCACCCGTGCTTCGTTTAATTATACTTCAAGTGATTTTCCATCAAAGCTTCTCCGCCAATTAAACACGGAAATTGGACCGCGACAGCCCTCGCCGGACTGACGGACCGGGGGCTGCAGTTTGGGGGTTGAAACAGATACTGCTATTCATTTGATTCCCTTCGATTATCTGATCTGTGAGTCTTATTTATACTTGTGTGACAGATTTTCATACTAGTTAATTATTGATTCATCATTCCCTGTAACGTCAATGTACAGTTTTAATATAGCCAATTTCCATAGCCAGTCTTAACAAGAGATATCGGGTTACCTGGGTTGTTGTAGGAAGGTCGCTCGATATGAGTTACTGGTACAAGCTGCTTCAAGTTAAACTGGAAGCTGATCCCTACATAGATAGAGAAGAGACTTTTATTAAAACTAACTTTACATTTTTGAAATTATTACGAGATAAAAAAAGAAATCCATAAATACACAGTAAGAAATGTTATTATATAATGAGGCTTTCGTAATAAAGTCCAAATGTAACCAAAGTCTTTGAAACATGGATCCAACTCGTTTCGCCATCCGAATGGACCCAAAGTTATAATAAAAGGAATCTGTTACCGCCGTGTTTATTTCGCAATGTATTTAGACTGTGTTAGGTTCTAACTAAGGTTATATATATTATAAGCCTTCTGTGCTTGTACAAACGAACACAAATGCCTTGTATAATATTGATATAAACTTCTAAGAAAACTAACTATATGAATATTGGTGTGAAACTGCATTTCGTAGAACTGAAAAATCGAATCATTAATCATTTAATTTTTGTAATAAAATATGCTGTCAAAATGTTTTAAAAATGTGATTTCGTTTTTTTATAGTATAACAAAAAGCCAGAATATGAAATCTATATTTTTTTATTAATGTTCATGTTTATTTATGTACAAGGGTGTTGACTTTTACAGAAACTGTTGGACATGTTTCACGAGTTCATCTTGTTTCCATTTACATAGTTAACAGTCACACAGTACTGACGGTGTGGTGGCAACAATGCATGTTTTCCGGATCTCATCATTGGAATATAAATTATAATTTCCGCTAAATGTGATTCATTATGGCTCGCAGTGTCACGAAACACAATCCATATTTTATGATTCGGGGCAAGCGCAGATTACAATGCCGACTCTACGGCGTAGCATGGCGTAGCCATTACGTAGCAGTGTAGCGGCGTAGCGGCGTAGCACAGATCACCGCGCTACAAGTTCCGTAGGCGTTACAAATGGCGTACACCCCTCGTATCCAGTACAAAATGTAGCCTGATTCAGGTTTTTGTATTGCTTCGGAGCACACCGGGTTCAGGCATTGTATCGCTTCTGCGATTGGATACCGAAGCCTTGTACACTACAATAGCTTTTGTAGTAATATTTGTTCTCTTAATTTATTATTGGAAGTTCTTTGGAAACAATCGGTTCAGGTACAAAACTAGTTTTGTTAGCATTCCGTGAACAAAAGTATTGGGGCTAACCTTTCTAGTATATTGTTATAGCGGTCTATTTTTGTAGACGTAGCTCAGGTATCTCGAAATTGGACAGTCTAGTTCGCAAAGGTCACCAGTGTGCCGTCCGTCAGGTACATAGATGAGGAATGGAAGCTTTTCATCTCCCTAATCTTGATATACCTTGTCAGTTTTATTAATACTCATTATTCTTAAAAATAATTCTCTCTTCTAAAAATATATCCCGCGTTGAGTATAACGTGGGGCTTTCTCATGTAAATTTATTCCATCAAGTTGGACGTTTTAATGTAAAAAAAACTTAAGCAACAAAAACTGCATCTTAAAATTCGTTCATTATTTTTGTCGTAAAATTGAAACGACAGCCGGAGTCTATTATTGTTAATTTTAGAAAGAAAACTGTGTCGCAGATAATTAGAGCTCTTCGGAAGCTCTCGCGTTTGCTTCTTGTTGCAAAAAATATTCTTATTTTTACCATTTTAATTATACTTTTTTGAAACATTGTTGTTCCAAACTAACTTACAATAAAGTGTAGTAAACGATTTATCCCATTCATTCATATAACTGAATAATAAGATTAGTTCACATGGTAGGTAGGTACACGTCTACTTCGCGAAATTTACCAGTTAAAACGAGAAAAACTCCCCGAATCTTCAAATAGGACTTCAAAAATAGGCACAATTCAGCACACTCCAACAGTAGAAAGGCAACTTCAAAAAAAGTCAACAAGCAGTAAAGTCCAGTGCGACTTCGGTCTATGAAAGATTTAGCGAGCGAAGTCGGCCGGCTTATTTATAGCGGCCGGGTCCGAGCCGTGACGTCATCGATCCGGTATTTACGGACAAGTGACGTGACTCCGCTTCGGATGGAAACTTGTGTTATTTCAGTTGAAGAAGTGGAATGTTATATTTGGTGTGTTTTCTTAAATGAGTGTGTGATCTTTACTATTGGTAAAATAATAGAGGAGAAGTTTGTGAATATGGTATTGTAAGTCAACTCATATTCAAAAAATTCAAATCGTTTTCACTGCTTTCGAATAGGCCTATAAGAGCTGATGAAAAGCAATGCTTATTTTTTTTTGTAGCAGATAATCTTTCAATATACTAGGTATTTTAATTTCACGGAAAGTCACGTTATTTGAAAGTTTCATAGCTTATATTTTAAACACGGTACGGGAATAACTTCCTCTGGGAAACAGGTAAAACCGCAAAAAACAGCAAGTTATAAATAACACCACAGTTACCTTTTTCTTCATAACAAGTAGAGGTCACAATATGTAGGTAGTAACTAGTGGAACCACAATAATGTGCGAGTAGGGACAAATCTTTTGTTATCTTCCAAATATAGACCAGGGTTGCCATTGAAATATTGTTGACATTCACAACTATTTTGGATTTCACGAAACTTCTTTTTCAAAGCAATCCACTCAATTTTACATATTTTAATTGTATGTAGCTTACTTAAATGAAATGAAATAAAAACTCACCCTCTAACAATGGATGAATCGCTGTAGAGACCTTAAAATGATCTCTTTTCGTTTTATCCCCATGGCTCCGGAGTTCAAGTGTGTTTCTCTGGAATTCAATTTTAAATTACTTCTATTTTTATGTGTTTTGAGGAGTTCAGATTTGGGCTCAAATATGAACATAAGATGTGGTATAAATTATATAAAAAGGATAATTGCGGTCATTAAATAATCGTCTAATATATTCTCTATTACGAGTAGTTACAAAAGCTAGAATCTGTAAAAAAAAACTCTTTTATCACTGCCTTTCCCTACTCGTTAAATCTCATATTATCGAACCAAAACCTTTTCATAACAATAAATATATTCATCCCAGGCTCTTTCATAACTTCGTGTTATTAATAACAATAAAAGGGACATAAATCCCCTGTACAATTTCAACGGTGATAATATGAAATGAACAAAACATACGTTTCTATACGGAACCAACGAATTTCCAACTCGATTTTTATGACGTAATTGACAATACCTGTTCACATCAAATGCATTAGGGAAGTGTGTCGTCATCATAAAAATACATATAAAAGCTTATGTATATGTATTGGCGTTACGAACACATGGCTCGACTTTTTAGCTGAGATAAATCTGTCCATATTTTTACAATGTATTTTCGCAGATAAGGACATAGTCAGTGAACCGTTAGTTTCGCTTTGCAGTAAAACAAAACTTTATCTAACATAATATTTGTCAATAGTAAAAACAAATGAAAATAATATCGAATGTAAAATCGACATATTTTATAAATATTAAATCGGAGTGCACCACTGACTGCTGCGAATGAAATTGGATTTCATGGCAGTGAGTTCCACGTCTGCGAAGTATTGTATTTATTTATACGAAATGGAGTTAATTATATTGCCAGTTTACTGATGTGGAGTTTGCACCGTGAAACAGTAAAAAGTTGAGAATTTTACTGTATTCATTTTAACAGCACCGAGTGTGTGTGGTTTTGCAATTTGAAAATTCAATTCACCTAGAGTCATAATATTGATCTTTACTTTGCTACTTATAATTTTGTTGTACGTTTTTCCCCTTATACATAACTTAGTCTTGGTCCCCACTCGATCGACATAAGAAACCACTTTAGTCGATCTCGTAGTAAAACAACGCCCACCTGCCTTCCTCCCGTACCCGCGGTATCAATCTTAATTACGACAAAGCGATATTTATTCTAGTTTACTTGAGGTGTCAATCATGGCGGCTCCACTTTGTTACTGACGCGAGTACGCGCTGTAATCTGCTTATTTTTACGCACGATTGATGCGCATGAGGGGAGCTCTTATTGAAACCGAAGGGCTATATGTATGAGACTTCTTTTAGCTGGTCTATCATTAACTGAGGAATTCAGTTGCTGATTAAAATGAAACATTATTCATACCCTTAAAGCGATTGTCATTGTAGCGATTATTATTCTTACACAAAACGAATCCATTGTAACAGAATAACAATCGATTTACCAAAATAGAGTAGCTCCTTCAAACCCCTTAGTACGATAGAATACAGACGCTCCAAATCCACAACGCCAAGTTATTATAATACCGAGACACATTTTCCCGAAAAGCAAGCCAGGATTTTCAGAAATCTCAGCAGCTCTGTGGAACACAGAATTCGCCGCTGAAAACTGAGCCGATTACATCGTACAGGAGCTTCGTGAAATACGATATTTTATTCAAAGTATTTTGCATATAGCTGTGTGCAGTATACTTGCAACTTCATTACACGAAGTCTGCATTGCACATCAATAAGGCCTCCGCTGACGTCACTATATAACGTTAAGGTGTTTCACACGAGCGAGCCGCGCGGTTTGCTCGACAGCTATACGTTCTCCCCTGCGCTATATCTGCCCCCGCAAATACCAACGACCAACTGTTTTACACGTAAATTCTCCTACACTGTACTCAAGTAGGTTTGAATCCAAGTTTCTGTTCATATTTCACTAGTACATACTCGTAAACTTGAACAAATGAACAATCTTAAAGTATCAAGCAATTATATCAAGTTCAGTAAAAATAACATAAAAGCGTGATGGATGAGTCTGTGTTTAATGAAATATTAATCATTAAAGAATGTGATATTGTAAAGACTCGCTTTGAAACAAAATGTTTAGATAAAACTCAATCTATCAAACATTTCGCTCACTGACTTCGCGTTTTTACAAAATTTCGAAGTTTTCACACAACCCAACTGTGCAGTGTACCTGCAGCGGTTTATTCTATTTCAAAAAGTTTTTTGGTCGACATCAAAAATGCTCGTGAATCCCATCGTGTCAAAAATGCCTGAATATCAATGGTTGGCGAATCACGCTGATTTTTACTGACGGCTTGTTTCGTGTGAAGTCGACATATTGATCGTCACCCGGATTATCCGATGAACGAGGATTTAGATTTGTTAGTCATCGTATATTTTGATATTCTATTGTTTCCAAATATTCATAAAGAACCAATAATCCCAACCAGACATAAAAAAGCTGAGTAAAATTAGCAAAGCTAACAGATGACTTCATTCCTCACCACATGTCTCATTTTCTTATCATCTTGAGTCCCTTGAGAAAACGCGCTTGTACGAGAAAAATATTAAATACGTCATACACAGACGAAGCTGCGCGACGTGACGTCATATGACGTGACGTGACGGTGACGCGACGTCGCGTCACGTTAGCGCGGCGTTTCGCTTTCATCGCAAATTAATTAATATCGTATACATTGGACGAGTGCCATGATGCCACTTATTAAATCGTCTTTATACTGAACATGTTTCTTTTCATATGTGGTCTAGGTAGATCTGTAATAACGGGTGGTTTTATATCTTTGCTTTTCTTCATGGTTTAGACGAAAAGAGACATTATTGTAACTGCACTAGCGTATGTTAAAACTGCTACCGGTTTTTCCTTACCTATGTACGTACTTCATTTTATAATTCAACATATTATTGCTGCGCCATGCTAAAATCGAAGTATATTTTTAAGTAAACCAACCACGAGTATCACTCTTTTGCTTGTCTCGCGAGAATTATGTCTGTCGTCTCAAAATACATTATCCTTCTTTTAGGCTTCGCCGCATCGATACAACTCATATTTATGTAGACAGTTTTATTCTGTCAGGCATTTTTCTAAAAACAATACCAGGTCCAGGAACCCTCTGGAACTCTTTGCCTGAGTCTAATTTCTTGTTAACTACAATTTGGAAATCTTCGAGTCAACAGTGGATAGGCTACTTCTAGGCAAGAGCGTGCCCAGAAGTAGCCTAGTGGTCAAAAGCGTGCCTAACATTGAAAAAAACAAACTAGGTTCTAATATTCTGCTTAAAAACTATACCATAAAACATTTTATCCCTCTGTCGTTACTTCACCACACAAAAGAGGCGAAGAGTGAGCGTCGTATTAAAAGGCAGCTAACGACACACGACAAAGCTAAGCAACTCTCGTGTTAAGTTTTACACTCGACGTGACGGCGGCGACACGATATTCTTAGTTAACATTATTATACTGGCTGCGAACCTTTCTATGATACTGCTGGAATTAATCACCTATCTGCTATTATGAACATGGACGATAAGATGTAAATTTTAGCTAAGTATATATGGCTAGTAATAAAATGTATGATCTTGGAACTGCTTTCGATTGCAGATAATTTGGAATTTTTCAAAAATAGTTTTAAGTGATTAAGATCATTTTATATTCCAGGTTGGTAGTAGCATAGGTTGGAGATATGCCTTCCCTTTATATAGAAAAACATTTTTAATCTAGTTTGTTTAACACGGCCAGAGTGCAATTTTCTGGATTACTCTTGCGTACCGTACCTTTTGTGTAGCTAACGGATCAGGTATTGTGCTATTTTGACATCAACTAAGAAAAGGATTTTTAGAAAATTTTTTGTTCATTTCGAATTATATTTCAGAAATAAAGAAACCTTGATTATAGCAACATATAAAACATTTTTGCAAAATTGAGTAAAATTTTTATGTCAATAATAGCATACAAAATCTTATTATATTCAATGTAATTGTACTTCTGCATTAACGTCTTTAGTACTACTGTCATATAAGTCTGCCTCTCCAGTCCATGTAAGTAATTCTTGATGGTGTTCTCACAATTATCCGTTACGCGGACACTTAATGAAAATTAATGGCTTATGAAGCTGTTACTTCTGTTATGACGACATGAAAGCATGGGGTTCATGAGCAAGATACGGGTTATTATTACGCTCATTCTGCTTTTAGAGTTGCACTTTTGAATGAAAGCTTCATGGTTCAAAATTCTTACTTCTAAATTTATTTTCACACACACTTATATCAGGTATTTTTACTTATCTCCACAAAAATAAGACCATTTTTAAAGGAAACATTTTATAAAGCAACACTAGATAAACTCAGTTTAAATAATTTACCAGAAACAAGCAACAAAATGTTTGACAGAAGAGAAACGTCACGTAGCAAAATGTCTGGAATAAAAATACCGCATCCGTTATATCTGAGAACGAGTGAACTAGCTGTGTCCCGCGGCGCCTCCCGCCTCGCTCGCGTTCGCTCCGTCATACCAGAATACTATAGTAGCTGCCCACTTTTAGCCTTTGTGTTCTCTGTTGTATTTACTGTTAACATGATTTTTGATGGCGGAAAATGTATCTGGTTTATGACAGTGCAAGAGTTAGTTTATTTAGCAGTATTATGGTTTCAGGTGTTTTGACCACTGCTTTTGATATAGCCTGCAGCTTGCTTAACGCTAATGATTTCTCAACTTAAAGTATTCGCCGTTTGTTCTAGTTTAGCACTATAACGTAAATTATACCTGTCAGATTACATATTTACTTTTTTATTATTTTCAAGTCACGAAGAAAATTTCCAAAATGACACAACAGCACCTTGCATAATTAGAAGTGAAGTACCAGGCGTTCATAAATCGTGGGCAGGTTAACTAACATCCCGTGTTCCGAGTGGTCGCGATCCGCACAAAGCTCGCCAATTACCGCGCCGGCAAATTGCGCCCTCAGACGGCCCGGGTTCGAATCCTGCGCGGCGACGTGTGAATGACGACGCTATGTAATTATGCACTCCCCTCTAGTACATGATTGCGTTGGATTTAGTAACGCGATTTAGTTTTAAGTTTAGTGAAGGACTTCAATGGCGAGGAAATTTTTTGTTCTCTTTAGACATACGAGTACTTCACCGTTTTATTCTGTGACGTTACAATATTACATTTTTGTCAAGAATATCAAAACTGAAGAATTATAATAGTTTTTAAGCAGTGGTGAATAAAATGAACTTATTTTCCCCTTAAAAACAAATCCAATGCTAATGAATGTACAGCTATTTAAAGCACACAACAAAGTTCGCGAGCCACAGCCACTAATGGAAATCCACTACTCCACTTTAATACCTGTTTATGTAGAAACAACAACTGCCACTGAAAGTGCCATTTAACTAGAAAAATAAAACAAAACATTTATAATTCGCATTAAGTCTAAGTACGCACTTAGTGTTAAGAACATGACACAGTTATAAGTCAGGGCGCGCACAAATGGTGCTAAATAACGCCTAACTAATCTAGGCCCTTAGGTATCACTTAGGGCAGAGGTTCCCAACCTGCGGCCTGCAGGCTTTTCTGCGGCTCGCTCGGCTTTTCTGAGGCCCCAAACAGGGTAATTAATACGAGTGTAGCTTAAATTATTGCCGTAGTACTCGTGTCGTATTGTCCCACAATTTACTGAGACCTTGTCGAGACTTGTTCAATTTGTTTACCCGAGAGTAAGGGTCACGTAACAACTTACTATTACGTGTCTGAAATCGTCAAATATCATGCCTGCTTATAACTTGCTGAGGTTATACGTTCTGATTTACGAATATTGTTGGTTTGATTTAGCTTTCAGGCAAGTAATGACAGCATACATTAAAAGATTAAAAGAACGCGTAATGACATTTTTTTTCTAATAGAGGACTGTCATTTTAGAAGATTGTGGCACAGGAATGAAAATTCTATGGCATACTGTGTTTAAATCATACCATAATATAATTTGCAGAATCAAAACTTACACAAAAAGTTTGAGCATCTATGTCAAAGTATAACCGACACAAAGTATCCCTCGCAGACACATTACGTTCCTTCAGTGTGTGCGTGTGTGTGTGTGTGTGAGTTCGCTCATTACGTTACCGCTAATGACAGAGTGTAATGAGGGGCGAAAGTATCAAGTTTTGAACGATGGCTTGCGGCCGCCGGCTTTCACTTCCCACTGTTATGAATAACTGGCGAACCGTTTGTTTTTGAACTACGATTAAACTAGTTCTTCACATGGTTTTGTCTTTGGCAAACATGGAAAAAAGCTGTTTTTACTATGTTCTACTATTACCTACTTCTATTCATTATGGTTTTATATAATTCAGGGTTCAGCAAGAGGATATTCCATAATATGTGTCCTACATTTGCTTCCAATGTCCAATGTGCGCATTGACTAATGGCACAGTGATTGGTATCCGTTCAGCCATGAAACAAATATTTGTAAAGGCTTCTGAGCCAAGTATAGTCTTTGTATAGTTAGTATAGTACATGTCTTTATGATATTCTAAACTAATACCAAAGTTGCTTAAGTTTATCATATTTGCTAGCCTTTCATGTACCTACAGATTATTTTCACGAAACCCTACAAACAACCATTCAAATGCAAACGAAATTACTTTTGAAAAACAAACAGTAGAATCTTAGTGCAGAGGCAAATTGCATTAATAGCCTTTGCACGTCCATGCAGAACAAACAATGCGCAGTACCTTTGAGTGCGCAAAATAAATACAGACTAATTTATACTTTCTGCTCCCGTATAAAATGACCAGAGCGAGTCAAATAATTGCTTAGCTCAATTTTAAAGGCGCAGCCTTGCCCACTGGAGCGTAGCGTTAACATCCCTAGTTAAAGCTGGACATTCATTGGACGACACTGCAGCGTCGCTTCTGCGATTTTGTGCAAAATGTCGGATGAGAAATCCCGTGTAGTGAATGATCAAGGATTGCGGGGTAATGGATACGGCGCCATTGTCGTTCGGCGTTTCGTATCGAGGTCAAATGCAATGTCATATAGCCACCACGTCATGTGAACTATTGGGCTGGCTCCGCATTCGCAGCGCGATCTTTCTAGATATTCTGCTTCGTCGATTCGGAGCTGAAATCGGCGAAAATGTGTCTATGTTGTCAATTTTCACAAAGATAAATCGAAGTTGAGTAAAAAAGTATGTTGACTTGACACCTTGTATCTAGTGCTCCTTTGTGACACCAGATTTATTGTAAAATATCATTCATGGCCTTCAAACGCCTGATTTATCGTAAAACACATTTATTTACGTCTGTGGTGTTCCCTACTGATTCAGACCGAGTCTCTGGCTTCCCCCGGGGGAGCAAGATTAAAAGTGCACTAACTTTTTCCTCCGACTTTTTACTCCAAACATTGCTTGCGACACTTGTCTAGTAATTAATGGCTTGCTTTATTTCAACCTTTTTAAAATGTATAACACATGCGGCTATATAAAGTTAGTTAGCAAAGATATAGGCTTGTGAAGTGTTCGCGTCTGTTATACTATGGCGGTGCGGATAGTCGGGGCTTCAAGTTTGGAAGTGAATTAAATATGTAGGTGTGTTCAAAGTTCACCAGCCTTTGAATCTTTGACTTCTCACCACCTAGAACTTATCTGTGGTTACATTTGTTAATTATTTATACACTTTTAATTGAGGGTTGCGTTGTAACTACATTTATTTAGATATTGATTGAGTTGAAATAAATATATGTGTATGTACTGATGTATAAATGCAGATTACATATTACTATTACAATATATGAAAATAAAATGTAAAGAACTAAACTCATAATAATCGCATTTACAAGCGATGTAAAACATTTAAAGTGGAAGAGGAAAACCACTTCAATAAAACAAAAAAAAAAACTTCACTTACTTTAAAATCAAAACTTAGCCACACTGCCATCTGAAATAAAAAGTTGAGCAAACATTTAGAAATTGCAGGCGAAGTAAGGCTGCAGTAAGTACAATCTTTCGTAGAAACTGTTAGAAAAAATACTGTATTTTTCCAAGAAACCTCTCGAACAAAGTGGGGCACAGTGGACCCGACAAAGTGTCGGCAGTACGACGGAGTGTCGGCCACACGGAGTGTCGGCCTCGGCCTGATGTCGGCCTTACTCTCAGAATACTCAAACAATTTATGGTTATGCCGATAAGATGGTGAACACGAAATTAGCTCGTGATCCGAACAAGTGACAACCATTCCGAGACGAATAAATTATTATGAGAGTAGTTCACAAGTTACGTTTAACTTAACTAGTTGAGGCTCCTTTGAAGCCGGGTTACAGCCGGATCGTTCGTTTACATAGTAAATGTCGCTCCTATGTGTACTCAATATTTAGCAAACACACATTGCCTCAATTTACTTTAAAGCTGCCTCTTCATGCTTCCCACTCCTTCAGATAGTTAGTGACTTATTCATGAAAAAAGTACACTTTTTAATTCGCTGACTTAAAATTTAACACAATTGGTAAGGGAAAAAACTATGTTACCAAATCGTAAGCTACAAACCGACAAATGGTTGCAGAGCTAGAGCCGGGCGCTGCGGTGCGGCCCGGGGCGCTCCGGATATTTAATATTATTACAACATTTCCGACCGGACGTCTCCAGTCTCCAGCCTCGGCCAGCGGCCGAGGCTGGAGACTGGAGACGTCGTAGATAGTGGACGACTCCACTATCCAGAGACAAGTTACTATTCAACTGGAAATTACCTTAGAAATTGGCTGCGGTTACTCCAAGTCTCAAATTCTTATCTTAATCCAATCTACACAAATAATCCATTAAACAAATAATATTTTGCTTAAAGCTAAGTGCACTAATTTCACTCGGCATATAAATAATTTAAGATCAATATTACTCTGTAAAGTTTATACTTTGAACTAAAACTAAAATCTACATTTAGATCATAAATCCAAACGGAGAGTTTCTATCTGTTTGAAATAATTTCTCAGATCTAGTGAACAGATTTTAAAGAAAGTCTGCTTCATTAGCATGTTCTTTGAATTTAGAGTTTACATCAAAAGATAAAGCTGCAGGGTACACTGCATGCATGGTTTTATAATAAAACAACAAAAAAACCTACATAATGCAAGTTGCTCTATATGTAGATAAAGGTACCTAATGATTACATTAAAGTACGAAAAACATTAGGTACATAACTATCGACAATAAATGATAACAGTTAGCTAAATGATTGATCTATACATACCTAGCCAAGTCTTTAAACAATAAGCACTAGTGCCACCGACTTCAAGACTTCAAGCACTCGGCGACGGAAGCTGGCGTCGTTACTGCGATACTGTAGCTTTGTGACTTCTCTTTATTATGTTACAGGAATCTTGCTCTAGGGAGGAACTTCAGTCAATCATTTTCCGTCGCTTTGTCATTTTTGTCTGATTTCTTGACGAATCAGTTCTATCTTTAAAGTATTGCTATATACTTACATAGTTATCCAGAAAAAAGGACGGAAGGTAAAGCTGATACTGCAAAAAATGACATTGTTGCCCAAAATCTGAGTCCTGTTTCAAAATTGGATTATATTCCATGTGACTTAAACAATGCAGCTGATTGAAACACGTTCGCGAGCCGTGCCTACTGAGCCACGCAAAAACTGCGGCCTGTTGTCAATGACAACCAAATTGCGTTTATTAGCGCGCCTCGCATTCCATCGCCGGCTCGATATCGGCGGCCAAGCAAAGCTGATTCAATTGTCCAAACACGCCCGGCAATGTACGCGCCCCAACAACAAACAATTTTACTTACAAATTGGGGAAAAAGTTTTTCATTCGCATGAAAATCTGGTAAATAATAACCGATTCTCTACCAAAACGCCAATATACTAACATTTTTATTTGATTGTCAGGTAAACGATACTGTTTCTTACTGTTTAATATTCCAAATTAACGTCCGAAAAATAAATAATGACAATGCGATATTTGCTAAATGCAAAGCGTTGGGTCGCATCCGGCAGCGGATCACTGTGGCGGCTATCAATCTTAATAAACGTTTGAGGCTATATTTTTCTTCGTTTTGTAGGCGAGGTCCATGTCAATAAATTTGATAGACTGCTGATAGTGTAGCCATCACTGATACTGTGACGTCAAACCAGCTTAATTGAAAAGCCTTTCGGGTTTAAAGATAGGGATTTATGGAACTATTTTTCGTTGCTGAACTTTAAAGGTTAGCCAAGCGCTGTCATGAATCAGGGAATAAATATATTAGATTAAACTGGCGGCAAGAATTCACGGTCATTAGAGAACCCTTTCGCAATATAATGGGTATTCGATATTGGACGAAATTCGATCGCATACACACAATTTGTCGACAACTCTTCGTTATTTTGGATTTGAAAATGAAAGTAAAACGATGTCATTGAGCATTGAGTCGTTGTGAAGGGTTTGATTTGTGCTAAGGTAACCCTCGGCCGAGGCGCGGAGGAGCGAGTCGCAGGCGACGTCCGGCGTACATAGAAACAATGGCATTGTTCGCTTTGTCTTCGCCAGTCCTTTGTGTTTATTTATTGAGACGAAGCCACGGCAACTCCGTCCGCACAAAACGATAAATAATTGCTCCTGAATTTCGCGGCGACTGATTATTTCAGACATAATGCAGTCGTTGGCGTTTTGATTGGCCTGTCAGCGTTAGTTAATTGGCTCGGAAAGGGTTAGTGAATTGATAAATTTATAATGAATGAGCCGTGAGGGGCTTGTTAATGGTTGTCGCGCAGATCGATACGTCCATGGAACTCAAAACCGTAAACAGGCCTTTTGAATCTTATAATTGACTTGATTGTTATTTTAGCTGTAAATAGGGACCAGAAATACATCGCTATACCTATCGTATGCCGTTACCTTTGATATCGGGGTGTGACATAATGACGAACACAAAAATAATTCTCCTGGTTTACTCGCTCTAATTTGCAATAACAAATTGCGTGCGAACATTTCTAAAATGTCCATGAGACTGCAACTTTCGTGCGAAAATAGATGGTTACTGTAGACATGCGGCGACAAGTAAAATTTTCGTTAACCTGAATATTCTAGTCTGACTGTAAGAGCTTATTATTGTCTCACCTACAATTTATGTTTCTGTGTAACGAATTGAAAATGCTTGTACAAGGTAACAAGGATTTACATAGAAAACACGAGCTCAGAGCTGGGAATCTCGCTAGCCATTAAGACGCCGTTGGATAATTGAATTTATTCAATTCAATTAATCAATAAGTACTTCTATATTGTCTGTTAAATTAATTTGAATATTAACTCTTGTAATTACAAACGTATGATTGCGTTGCTTCCGAGAAGTGGCCAAAGCACTGTTCATTCCTAACTCGTAATTAAACTGTTTTGAAATAATTACCTAATCGTTATGAATATTTTAATCGCAATTATGTGAAAAAGATTCCTGGAATTAAAACTGCTGTTAATTCCAGCGATTCTGTCACACATGTGATTAAATAAATAAATTGTGTTTTTGCTCAGGATTCTAGATAGTGCATAAATATAAATGGCACTTATGTACATTATTCCCAGTAGCTGTATGTATTATTTACGAGTCTTTTTTTATTTTATTTTTATAGTTCTCTATATTCCTAGAAGCTTGGTTACTTTATCCATTCCCAACATAAAATAAGTAAGAATAAAATGTTTAGCCTTAAATAACGGGGCTAATGAGGTTCATTCCTACAAACGAAACAGTTTCATAATAATCATTCTGATAAATTACTTGAAAATATCTGACGACATAAAGCCGGACGTAGATATGCGTAACACCAAAAGTGTGAGCAATTTGAATGCGCCCCAAACTAAATAATTTACGCCGATAACGCTCCACGTGAGGAGAGTATAGACGCAAGCCGTCTACTGAGCGAGTATGTGCGCTATACAAAGCGGGTTTTGAGGGCAAGAGGCGTTACAAGTGAAGTGGCTCACCATCGATGTGGCGCGGACAATGCGGCGCGCTCGCCACTTCACTTTTTCGATCACTCGTATTTGTAATGGGGGCCTTTGCTTACCGTTTTATGTTACGATTCGGATGTGGCTCTACTTGCGACCGTTTCTTTTGTCATATCGAGAGTTTCTATATTTGTATTCAACAAAGGGAGCCACTTACTTTATGATTTTATAACCAGAAATAGACCTTGAATGGCGACGGCTGGTCTAATTATAACGACCTTCATATTGACCGTTTTTAGCTCAATGAAAGATCTGTAAGATCTTTTCATTTTATAGGTATATTTTTTAATTTGTATGTATGTACAGTATATGATACAGTGAACAACATGATAGTATTATATTACTTGTTTTCTGAACCGCTTTTGTTTCTTTTTCGAAACTTAAACAGCAGCATACTTTTTCAAAATGAACAAATCTTTAATTTCAATATATTCCCTAGTACCTTATTCATTGAAGGTCCAATATTTTCTCACATCCCGGGTATGCGTGCGACCTAATTGCAGCGCAGCACGCCCTCGACAAAAGCCGAGCTCGTGCCGTATCGCGCCGCACCGTGCGTGCCCACTCGTGCCCACTCTCCCCTTTGCTTCAACCCTACTATTAACTCCTGTAAATGTGTTGTACTTAGATTTGGTTCAGAGAAATATAGGGGACACGGATTTTGGAAAGGGGACAAAATTCATAACTTAATTAAAAATGTAACACCTCAATTAACTTTCATTTTAAATTCGTTATTTTAAAAACAAACTTTAGTATAAAATGCTGTCTGCAGCCTCATACAATAAATACAGGGTTAAGTTTGTACAGCCTATTATTACAGTCACAGACTATCTACTAGCAACTGGCTGAACATGTACCACGGCGAAAACACAACACTGTATTCAAACGCCTTTTTTACTCTGTGACACTCTTTTAAATTCCATGAACCCACACACTGCGGTAATGAAGTAGTGTCTAATTACCGGCGCAGGGGGGCGCCCCCCCACGCCAGGTTCAAACACTTCATTACCGGTATTACCGGGTATTACCGGGCCGCGATACGCTGATCACGTCATAAATTTGTATAGCTCGCTGATAAACGCTCGCGCCTGCAGGTACCCTATGTTACATTAAGAGCCTCGTGTAACTAGCTGTCTTGAGACGCGAGGGAAAATTACTTCTATAATAAACAACTTTAGGCACTATTTAGGTTACCTATATTATGTGGCAAAGACTTTAGAGATCAATAGATTTCGCTACTTCGCAACATAAAGTGGTTTCGGGTCGTTATTCCATGTTTGATAAAATGCTAATTTATGTACGAGCTGAAGCCCAGCTAAGTACATTTTACCTCTAGTTTTACCAGTAGTTTAGACGAGGATTATAAATATTTGATATTCGGCTTTATTCAATTTAGGATGGAATCTGTTATCGCTAGCTCGTAGGTAGTTTATGAAGGACGAATATATGTAGCAGTCATAATATTTGTTCGTGTAAGATTTTATGCTCATTAGTATAATATAAAATTTTGTACTTTATGGTAAGTGTAAAATAAAATAACTAAGCACAAAACATAGTGAATAATTCACGCGACTCACTGACACTGTTACAAACTTGTGTTTTAACAAGTTTCATAATATCGTGTGAAGTATGTTAAGGCTTTTAACTTTAAATATAGCTCACCTGAACTTTCTGACTTTAAACTTAATATATTCTGACGTCCTTCTGACCTATTTATTAATATTAATACTAAAATATTGACCAATATGGCGACTTGTTTAGTATAGTATTTCTTTTGTTAATGAGTGCTTTAAAACAAGTATAATTTTGTGTTTTCAAATATATTAAATACAAATTCGTTCAAACTAAGTCGCAAGTTTTCTATAAAAAAACACCTTGAAATAAAAGGCAGTAATTTTTTCCTATAAACGTACAGTATTTACTCATGTCTTACACACCGTATTTCTCACAGCTAAATAACTAATTAAGTAAAATAACATGAACGCAATGATGAAAGAAAGTACACTGTCTATTCATAAAGTGCACTTTTAACAAGATGTTATTACTCGTTTCGTGAAATTCTCATCAGCTCACATTGTTGCTGAAACTGAAAGACAAAACGTTTTGTTCCGTATATTGGACGAAATTGAACAACAGAAATAAGAAGAGCTTAAAGTTGTTTTATAATTTTACGACATGCTAGAATAAGATAAAAACATTGTGCCTTGGTTAAATTAAATTAAAGATGAAATAAAAATCACCTTTATATTGCTTTTTATATTGCTTAACTCCGCCGTAGACGGTCCCAAGCCCGGTTTTGAGAAAGGAGGAGGGTTGGCATGTGATCAAAGAGCGTGGCAGCATCACCAAGACAGACAGCCGTAAAACACGCCAACGCCGAGCAGTAGGCGGCGGTAAAATAACCTACTCGACATTCCAGGCCACGGAGACCTTGGAGACTAAATACCTCCAGAAAGACCCGACGTAGAAGGTAATGGGAACCCACTACGATCATGCTCCCAAGAGAACTCCATGATGATACAAGTGAACTACAGAGATGCTGATATGTCGGACGACCCGGCTGACCACCGGCGCCCACCGATTACCGGGTTGGCGGGCGAGAAATATGCTACCGAAGACTCCTCCTTAGTGTGTCCGCAGGCTAAGGAGATAGTAAATGCGCCTGAGGACAATAAGAAACCAGCTATACGGTCTAAACATCGAATAGGAACTTGGAATGTGAGAGGATTGCTGCAACCAGGTAAACTCGAAACAATAGAAAGAGAAATGGAAGAGCATCACCTCACTATACTAGGCTTATGCGAGACCCATAAGAAAGGAAAAGGTCACTACACAACTTCAAGTGGAAACACGATGTTCTTCTCAGGTCATGATTCCGAAAGCAGAAACGGCGTAGGAATTATCATACCACGCAAATTTTCACAATTTGTCACGGGCTACAATACTATCAGCGATAGAATAATGTCCATCCGCATAGATTGTAACCCACTTCCTCTGAACATCATCCAAACATATGCACCAACAGCTCAATCAACAGAACAAGACATTGAAAACTTCTATAACATCCTACAGACTACGCTGGATAGTATATCCAGGCGCGAGATAGTCCTAATTCAAGGAGACTGGAATGCGAAGATTGGGAACACAGAACTCGATGACCACCTCCGACACATAATTGGGAAATATGGTCTCGGCACCAGAAACGAAAGAGGCGATAGGTTTATAGACTTCTGCATAAGCAATAACCTGGCAATAACCAACACCTGCTTTAAACACCATAAACGAAGGTTGTACACATGGAAATCCCCCGGAGACAGATACCGAAACCAAATTGACTACATCACAGTCGCTAGTCGATGGAAGTCATCTATAACAAACGTGAGGACTTTTCCGGGTGCGGATTGCAACTCTGACCATCAATTGTTAGTTGCAGATCTAAAAATTCGCTTGAAGTCGTGCCGCAAGAAAACCTTACCATTAACCAGACTGGCACCTCAGGAGTACGATTTCTTCCAGAAGAAAACGGAACCCGAGTTTTTTGAGTCTTTCCCAACTAGTGAACATTTAGACACTGACACAAGATGGCTTCAGTTCAAATCGAAAATTTGCACCACTCTGAAAGCAATGTCCAGAAGACCAGAAGAAAAGAAAGATTGGATGTCGGATGAGGTTTGGTTGCACATAAAAGCGCGTAAAGACCTAAAGAGTGGAGCGAGGAAGGAAAACTTTGAGGGGGAATACTCCCAGCTCTCTAGTTTAATTCAAAGGCAATGCAGAAGGGATAAGAACCAACACCTAGAAAACATCTGCATCGAAATTGAACGCCATGCAGATAAATTTCAGACTGCCGACCTATTCAGAAAGGTTAAACAAATAACGCGCAAACCCAAACCTTCATCGTGGGTAATTGACGACAGAGATGGCAACCCGATTCACGAAGTAGCTCAAATCTCGGAAAGATGGAGAGAATACTGTGAAGAGCTCTACCAGGAAGAATCTCAGGTGCCCTCTCCGGTGGAAGTCGTTACGGAAGAAGAACCCAACATACTCCGCTCTGAAGTCGAAGATGCGATTCGCAAGTTGAAAAGAAACAAAGCACCAGGACCCGATACAATTACAGCAGAAGTCTTAAAAGGTTTAGGACCAAACGGAATAACCCGTCTGCTCGAAATCTGCAATAACATATGGCAGACCAGAAAATGGCCCTCAGACTGGGTGCACTCATCCATCCTTCCTCTTCACAAAAAAGGTTCAATACGAATTTGTAATAACTATAGAACTATATCTCTGATATCACACGCGAGCAAAATCCTCCTCCATATCATCAACGGGAGATTAAGATCATATCTCGATTGGCAAATACCTCAGGAACAAGCAGGTTTTGTCAAGGGAAGAGGAACCAGAGAGCAAATATTGAACATCCGACTCATTGTGGAGAAGTGCTACGAATATAACACCCCAACTTTCATGTGCTTCGTGGATTATCAAAAAGCCTTTGATTGCGTAAAGTGGGTAAAACTTTGGCAAATATTGACTGAAGTAGGAGTTCCCAACCACCTAGTATCGCTGATTTGGAGTCTGTATGAATCGGGGTATGGTACAGTCACCGTAGGAGGAGCTACATCAAGCCAGTTTAAGTTCAGTAAAGGTGTTCGCCAGGGATGCGTCATATCTCCTATCTTGTTTAACATATATGGAGAATATATAATGCGGAAAACACTGGAAAACTGGCGAGGCGGTACCAAGATAAACGGAGTCAGAATTTCTAATCTCCGGTATGCGGATGATACCACCCTCCTAGCATCATCGGAAACAGAAATGGCGGAACTACTTAACCGTCTCGAGACGGTCAGTCTACAAATGGGTCTTGCTATCAATAAATCCAAGACCAAACTCATGGTGATTGACCGTTTTGCAACTATCCAACGTACCAACCTCCTACAAGAATATGAGACTGTGGATCAATTTCAGTACCTTGGATCTACAATCACGAACAGAGGCAGTAGTGAACCTGAGATTAGAAAGCGCATTGGAATGGCTAGGACAGCAATGACCGAACTGAGTAAGGTGTGGAAAGACCGGAATATCACAAATCGGACCAAAATGCACCTCGTTCGCACACTTGTCTTCCCCATTGCCCTCTATGGTGTAGAAACGTGGACAATCAAGGCCGCCCTCAGGCAGAAAATCGACTCCTTTGAAATGTGGTGCTGGCGCAGAATGCTGAGGATACCATGGACAGCCTACCGCACAAACGTTTCTATACTGAAAGAGCTAAAAATAGACAAAACTCAGCGTCTGTCCACAATCTGCTTGCAAAGGATCGTGAGATATTTTGGCCATATTGCTCGCAGAGATGCCAATAATTTAGAGCGCCTGATAGTGACCGGGAAAGTAGAAGGAAGGAGACCGAGAGGCCGAAGTCCCATACGGTGGTCTGACCAAATTACCAAAGAGCTGGAGATGCCTATGAATGTTGCAATGCATCAAGCAACAGAACGCAATAAATGGCGACATCTAGTGGACAAGATCAGAAGGAGTCACGATCCTCAGCAGTGAGGGAAACGACTAAGAAGAAGAGAGATATTGCTTAATCGACAACTTAACTTCGTAAGATTATCGCACACAGGATATAAAAAAATGTGGTAATAATATTTGTACCACGTTGATATTACCGAGTATAATCATTACATACTTTGTATTTCGTAATGTTTATTACGTACATTTGTAGGTGTAATATACACTCCGAAATACATTATCAGGTCACCAAACTCTGTACCTACAGAACACGATTTTATTATAACATTCGCTACCTTACACTAGTAATCCAATCCTCATGACAATATTTTGATAATCCTAAAGTATACAGTAGCAAAATAGGCCATGCGCCGTGAATAAGGCCGTCCCTCTCCGGTGGGCCATAAAAACCAATAGGCCTTGTTTCAGCCCATATTACTGCTTTAATAACATCTGTAAAGACTGTACTGTCCCATAAGACTTAACTTTGCGCTGTAGTCACCAACTTTATCTTATTATGTGATAGGGAACAGTACTGCAATTCTATAAAACTCGATCAACAACTCGCATTTCACTTCGATTCGTAATGTCATTTCATACTTTAGGGGAGGTAGGGGAGGGATGGGCACTTTTTCACAATTTATTGCATAAAAAATCAGATTTTACAGATCATTATCAACTTTTATTGCCATTTCTTATATTCGGCTAGATATAATGAAAGAGCTTTCCTAAAAATTACACTCAGTTTCAACATTACGAGATATTTAAACGGTTTTATTTAGCTCACCCCGTTTGTTTTATTATTTATTCTTGGATCAAATTTAGTAATTCAAATTTCACCCTCTTCCTGTCAACCGATTGGTCTGAAATTTTGTATACACCTTTAATTAAATCCAATATGGCCGCCGGCACAAAATGGCACAGCCCCCTCAATATGGGTATCAAATGAAAGGGCTACACAAGTAGAATACTGTCAGCAACCCCAGCGGGGCCCAACAGGGCCAAGGCCTGCCTGCACGTCGATTCTATAAAATTCGAACAACAACTCGCATTTCACTTCGCTATTCACTCTCACTTCGCATTCGATTCAGAACGACCTTGATTTTGCATTCTGTAAACATCACCTAATCACTTGCGAAGTGAAGTGAGCTCGACATCGACCAATGCTGTGCTAGTGACTTCCCCACTCGACAAAATGTCAACCGAGATTAATCAGTTTTTAATTTTATCAGTTTTGACACAGAATTTTAGCTAAATATGATGTTTTAGTTATAATTTGTTATTGTAAGGAATTTGAGGCAGCTTTTAAGTATAAAATAAACAGAAATCTCTAAATTCGTGCTGTGAATATAATCTATGCTTACCCTACGAAAAAAAATACTGACAGCGCCAATTTGCCTTTCTTGCTGATTTTGAGGAAACCTTATATATTTTTTTACTACGGCCGGATTGTTCAGAGCTTCCACTACTTCATTTATGCAACGAGATGCAGACGGTTGCGATAAATAAGTTCTGATGCCCTCTTTAATAACCTTCTGGTAACTGCCACTAGCCAAGAATGATAAAGTAGGTACATAGTATCTGTGAAACAATAAATCAATAAAAAATGTAATACCTACTTTATCTGGATTTAGTGAAAACAAAATTGAGACCAATTTGGTTATTTTCGTGCTTAAGAGAATACCAATATTATAACTGAAGTACAGAGGCTTTTGAAAACATATCAGCTGGCGGGGAAACCACATAAAGGGAATACTCCTTATTAAGAACTAAGTGTTTTTCTTATTATTGTGTGCTTGATTACAATTTTTCAACTATAAACTGTGTCAATACTTACTTTTACACGAGTTGTAAGTCCTTTGCCTCGACGTTTTGTGGGCTTTATCAGGGGCAGTAAATCAGACTCCAGTTGGTCAATTAGCTCCTTTGACAATCTATATATGCTCACATAGTCATCATCGCGAGTTAATAAAGGTAAACTACGAATTCTAGCAGATTGTTGACGCTTTTCTAAATTATCTAAAGCATGAGCTTCTTCTTATAAAGATTTAAGCAAAAACATTCTAGCCATCGTTAAATGTAGGCACTTAATCACTTTAAAACACTTAGAACTTTATTTAAACACTATTTTAAATATAATAGTCTCTAGATCAAGTTGGCAACGGTACCTGAAACAAGATTCTATAAAGGATTTTTCGCGCAGATTTATAACCTCACAAATTTTCACTGACGAAGAAGAGCAAAAATTTACAAATTATACATTACATGGTATGTCCAAGCCTCCCTACCATAGAGAGCATTGGACACTTTTGACTTAGTTTATGAAAAAAAAATCGGTAAAAAAACTTTTAAGTTAAACGGTTTTATCTTATGTGCACTGAAAACTAGAAAATAAAAAATAGTTACTTACCTGTCAACCTACGTAGGTGGTCCCGGTCATATTAGACTAAAATAAAAACGTGGGGCCCATAAACTATTGCTGTAGTACTCTCTTCTAAAGGTATAATAGGTGTGGATTGCATCGACTTACTATAATTGTAACTGGAGATTTTGACAATCAATAATTAATAATAGAAAATACACATACCTTTCATTAGTTTTATCTTTATAACGATCCGAAACCGCAACAAAATATTTAAGTACTTTTACGAGTGTTTGTTCTTGACAACTCACAGAAATGACAGATAGTCTATGGATGAACACCGTTACCAGTCGGTAACGTAAACTACCCAATTAAAAACAAAACTATGATCAGAAATCAGAATAAAAGGACCCCTTTTATTCTGATTTGATCATGTCTCCCAACTGCCCATCTCTCCCTACCTCCCTATAGATAGACAGATTTTGACAGATCTGTCAAAATCTCGACTTTGATTTAGTTCAACTTGTCAACACGCTCGATAGTGAAGCGCTAGTGTAGTTTGACAATGTCAATCACGAAACTTTAAGGTAGAATTCCGTGGGTCGCGATTGTCGCAGCCGCGCGCGACAAAAGTCAACCTATGAAAATGTATGGCACCGCTGCCGAGGGCCGCGACAGTCGCGCGCGGACGACGAATTTCGTGAGCCGCTCGCGGCCGTACGCTTCTCAACATGGTCTAGCGCTTAATAACATCTATAGAATTTTAGTAAAACCAGAATTAAATTTTTGACAATGCCGCGAGCAGCTTACGAAATTCGTCGGCCGCGCGCGACTGTCACGGGCCTCGGCAACGGTGCCATACATTTTCATAGGTTGACTATTGTCGCGTCCACGGAATTCTACCTTTAGATCGAAGTCGAAGTGAGAGTGATGTCGAAGTGAGTTGTGATATTTTATAGAATCGACATGCTGAATTGTGAGCCTCACTGGTAGGATATGGTTAGGTCATTTGAGAAAAGACTTATATTATTCTCGCTGTATTATTTAGGTAACAGTTTTTATTAAATGGATATAATACATTTTGTTACTATGCTAACTTGTAAATGAATTTATAAACTTCCTAAAAGTTAAGGAGCATATAATTTAGAAGAAAGCTTAGAGAATTAAGTACCAGGGCACTATAAAATTGAAGAGTAGAAAAAGTAAGGCAGCTCGTGGCAGTCGTGCTCAAAGCCGTCTAATCCCGTAAGACTTCAGCACACAGCACGTGTTAGCTAAACTGCTGGCTAAACACGCCGTGTGTGCTCGCCTCACAATTTTGTTACAACAAGTCTTTTGCTCAAAATTATTTCATCATACGCTTCGAGTTTTTCTAAATTAAATAAGCTCGCTCTTGTAAAACGTGGATACTTCCTGACAGAATCTTCAGTGTGCAAACATTTTATTTGCGTGAATTTACTGGCAAGCTTATTTTTAGAACGCTTACGGTCCTTCTACCTACAAAATAAACCAAAATAATATTCCACCGCAATATATTTATAATAACTCAATAATTAAAACAGGTATTAACTCAAAGGGAAGGCGTCAAAGAGTAAACAACAATGATAAACGATGCCTAAGTGGATGTTGGCTCAGTGAGGCAAAAACAGGCGCGCTCCGCCATTCAAACGATAGCGCTCACAAATAAATATAAAAGGCAACTCCACTTTGAAGATAAGTACAGCTTTGCTCGTATAGAATTATTGCACAAAACCCAAAGCAAACGGACTTACCCTAAGGAGTTTCAAATCCTCTAAGCCCTGCTAAAAATTAACTAATTCCTTTCGGCATTACGTAGAAACTAGGACATTATACGGCAGATGAATTGGCGATAAAAAAAAAAATAAGCAGGTAACACTTGTAAAAAAGTAAATGACCAACATTGTAACTTTTAAATCGTTACAAAGTTTTTATTCCGCTTTTTCCTTGTAACTGCAAATGTATATTTACGATACACCAGTAAAAACAATATTAATAACCAAATTACAGAACTTAATCAATTAGGTGCCGAACAAAGCAGCGTCCATTAATTATTTGAGAACAAAATTGCGATATAAAACAGTTAAGAGGGATAAACTGCGGTTTCTTTAACGCGATTATGAATATTAATTAGTGAGTGGTCTGACGGGGTCGCGCCGCCGTCGCCACGTCGTCGCGCCGCAGTTGCCACGCAGCGGCAAACAAAAGCAGATGCCCCAATTCAGTAAGTGGTAAAGAATAGTCTGGTAACACAGTTGTGATGCGTTCCCAGTTGATAAGCCCTTTTGTTGTGCGCACAATGGCGCCTGTATCTGGTGTTATTTAAATTAGGGATAGTAGCGTCGCCGCGTGATTCCCGGCTCCCTGTATTTTGTTTTGATAAGGTGCCAACCCGTTGTGCTGAAAGAATAAACTCGCAAGGTGGAGTTATAAGTTTTTGCTTAATTTAGCGATGGTTGTGTTACGTAGCCCTGTAAGTGAGTATCCTATTTAAATTCTAATTCTAAGAACATTAAGCTATTTTCGAATTTATTTCATTTGAAGAAAAGATACAAAAATAGCAATTGAATACTTAGAAATTAGTCTATTTTAAGTACATATTTACTTTGAAAACGAGAATAATTAAGATGTTAAGATATTTGAGTTATTTGTATCAGTACCGAAATAACCAGGTTGGTTGGACAAACGAGCTCACAGCGTATTTTTGGTGCAAGTTTGTTGTAAAACATTAATGAAGATGAATGTGGGGGATGATCGGAGCACAATTACAAGCCGCCTCATCTGGTGTAGGGGTGGAAGCTATCCCCTTAATATCACCATATTTCACTCTTAAACAATCGCGGTATTTCGTGATTGATTGCCGAGGTACCGCCACCACTGTGCAGCGAGTAACAAAAGGCTCACTCACTTTTCGCTAGGGTAAAATTTGAAGTAGTGGTTGAAAAAAGAGGTTTCCAACATAAAATTCAGATGTTATGTCCATATAATATGTCCATATAATTGTAACCAAGATTTTGATATATGCTTTAAATCTCATTAAATATCGTTTAAATCTCTGAATCAAATGTCATGGCACAAACATATCATTGAAATATGCATCGGATCAAAATAGACTATTCATTATTGCTAAGCTTTTAGTTACGATGTCTGCTATTCACTATTGTTCTGACTTCACCTTCTGCAGTTTCCCTGTGTTGTACCTACCTGCAGCTAATTAATAACGCGGTATGACATTACGTTGCCTAATACCGGTGTTTGTAAGGCTCCAGCATTTTTAGCCTGAGTAATGCCTGAAGCAGGCGGTATCACTCAAGTGCCTCGGTCGGCTCCGACACGACGACTTTAAATTGCTTTATTAGTGTAATGATAGTCATTACGGTCTAAATGAAATTGAGGCGAATTTATTGGAAAAAGTAATATGCTTAAAAATTTAAAAAGTATAAGAAAGAGCGAAGGAATTAAAATTAACACCTCAGGGAAGAGCTTGTATAATCTTAAAATTTAAAAGCCACAGAGACGATCAGCTTAGGTATTTGATAGAGTTGCCATCTCAAAACATTATAATTATAATGCGATATTGTAAATTAATAGGCACGAGTCTATAACTTTGTGTGTAAAATAATACCTTACGGAACATTTCAAAAATCTCAGCGCAACTAAGTATTTCGCTCCATTATCAGCATCGAAGTAATAAACCTTCAGGGCACAGTTCAGTTGAAAACCTGAACTTTCAGCAAGGAAGTATTCAAACTTATCTAGAACATTTTCAGCTATTAGCGAACAAACCAGTTCGTTACGAACAATGACTTCATTTTTGACGACGAAACGATTTCTAGTAATTAGCTCTGTTCTACATCTCTATTGTATTAGCTAGTTTCCGAAATTATGTACTAAAATTATAAACACAATATCATGTGTTTTAATGCTGATAAATTATTTAGTGCTAGTAATTAAACAAGTAATAAGCTATGTTTTGCCAAAACCAATATTGTGAATTTTGAACAGGCAAATCAATACAATCTATTTACGGCAGTGATTGAAAACCAACACTAGTTTAATCATCAAACAATCAATTACCAGCAGTTTGACGGCACGCGAGCGCATCGCCTGCACAATGCTCATCCACGTCACACCGATCACTGGGAACCTTCAGTTGTTCCACAAAGAAATTATCGCGATACATGTATTACATGACCGCGGCGCTTGGCAACATTTGCGATTCATTTTGCACGCGCCGCGGCCAGCCAGCGATGTATGTCGGCCGCGTGATTTAAATCGCAATCGCGCAAACCGAGGTGTCAGGCCAACAAAGCGCCACTCGGCGGTAATTAAAAGCAGGAGGCCACACGTACACCGACACACTCCATTTGTTAATTGGAATCCGTAAAGATACGCGTTTGTGTCCCACAGGCGATGGCTAACTCGTCCCAACCTGAACACTCACTTTGTATCACACGGCTTGTAGAATATCATAAAATATTAGAGACTGAAAATTCGGAACACTCTACAAACATAGTTGCACATCTTGTCAATTTTATTTACAAAATTGTCTGGATCCTCCCTGGCGACTAATCTGATATCTATCAAAGATTTAATAATGACCCTTTCTTGGCTAAACAAGCACTAGGTGAGGTCATTCATTTTATTCACAACATTTTCAGTGCACAGAATAAATCGGTGTTCACTATAGCTGGTTGAAAACTGGCAGTAATACTGCTAGCAGCAGCAGTCTGCATGCAGTGCACACTCACTGACCCGCGCTGCAATTATCCTGCATTCATCTCGAAACCTAAACCAATAGCTAGCCAACTAATATTTATTTATATGTATTTTTGTGAGTCATGAACAAGCGGTAAATTGATTTGATGTAGAGGATTTTTTTGAGTTCAGTGACGGGGATTCTTACTGACTTACCCACCCATGTTTGTTCATGGTTCTTTGTGTTTCAGAACCATCATAACTATTTCAAACAAACCCGTTGTGTTCAGCGTTCAATATGGAAGCGAAACTTGTGTTGCTGAGCTGAGCTATTTTAGACAATGACTCATTTTGCCCTTAATGCATACCCCACATGCATGCAAAATATACGATTATTTCGTACAAAATGTAGAGTCTCGGAATAGTTTGGAGTGCACCGTCAAAAGGCAGTAGCCAGGGAAGTAGTGTAACCACTTTATGTGAGGCTAGTTTGGTCCGCAATCACATCGCTCCTCGGTCACGTCTTATTCAACGTTAGTGCATGTTTATTCTCGAAAATCTACTGCATTTCACAAAATGTCCGACTTCTACGTTTTAAAGCACGAATTTTTCAAATGTAATCTGACTTTTTTGCAGATTTTTCAACTTAATTGTATGTTTATGTAATAAGTTTTGTTATTTTATATGAAAATTAGATTTTGTTATTATGTCCGTGGAGAATAAAGTATTTAAATTAGTTACCATCGTAATAATACTACGGCGTAGCATATCATAACGTGCTACGAGAATGGCGTAGCAAGGGGTAATCGGCTACCGGTGAGAGCTCTACAAAACAATACTAGTTTTTTAATCAATTAAATTCAACTCAAAATTTTGATCAAAAGCTGTGAGAACACACAGGCTTTTCAATGCCTAACTCCCTTCAGTTACAACGAAACTGAAATATACAATGTAGGTACGATGGTGGCGCCGTCTAGGTCACAAACAGTCGCCGTTTTATAATTCAACAGTCGGTGCTTACGGCCTATAATCCGTGTTACGTGAGCAATTATCGGGCCGTAATTAAAAGCTGGCTGTACCCTCGCTAATTGGCACTATGTAAGTGGACAGGCACCGGCGGTTCAGGCAGCAATCCGGCTGCTCTCCGGCAATCCGGCGCGCCGCCGCCGCCGCCCGATAATTAACACTACTTCATAAACGACTGTTGCCCACGTTAATTCATTAATGACTTCCATGTTCCACTCGTTCTGTTACTGTTTTAAATTCTACTTTTTGTACTGTCGATATAACATCCACATGAAGCATTGAAAGGCATTCATTCAAAAACCGGAATTTCCCTTTATTAATACTTCAAGGATTAATGATAACAGAATTTATAGGACTAAGCGTGGAACACACTAACTTTTTGAATTGCTTTCATTTACTGTAAAACAAAATTATTTGTGAATTTTCGAATATATGAATATGCCGTATGCATTATAATAATACCATTGAATATTATTGAACCATATGAACGTGAAATTAATAACTGTTTTTGTGATTACTGTTAATATCGCGTTAATTTTGGTGTCACAACAATATAACAATTCAAATAGAGAGACGGCCGAGTTTATTTTATGCAATTAAAATGTGCCAGATATAGACGTCATGCATATTGATTAGTGACACGAGCAAAACGGTGCATTTACGAATATTCAGTGAAATGTGTCGGAATCAATTATTGTATTAAACCCATTTTGTTGGTGGCGTCATAGTGACGTGTAATACAAATGGGGGTGCTTTCCGGCGGTCATTAAAAATTCATTGATCTCGAGACGGCGTGACGCACCGCCGCGTGACAGCCCTGCAGCCTCCTCATTACGCGAACAAATTCGCCGATCGCTCACCACCGCACTGACAGCTAGGGCTGTCACTCTGTCTAACCTCGGTTGAGTTTCGGTGAATAAAAATTATGTGGAAATTAGAGCTATAAGTCTATGTGTGATGTTGAATTAGTTTTATTTTGATGACAAAAATATTTTAATCTATAACTTTCACTATCGTCTGAATTACCAAGAAGCCTGGCTAATACGTTACATAGAATTCCTTTACGTTTCACATAAACTCAAATCTGCTGCATCTCAAGACACGTAGCAGTGATACAAGAAAACTACTCGTACATTCGCAGAATACTCCATACAAATACAAAGATACTTCAACTAATGATATGTATCTCCGGAATTATTGATGCTGCGCTATAACAGGAGATAAGGACGTGACTGACATTATGACAGATACATGATATCTGCGTATTCATGATATTCGTATCTTAACAAGGGTTGTGTGTCGCGGTTTTGCCCGTTTAACGGAGGAACAACTTCGCTCACCCGTATAAAAATTAGACTATAAGTTAGTTCAATAAATGGGCTATCTAATACTAGAACACCGTTTTCAAATTGGATCAGTAGTTTCTATGATTATCGCGTTCAAATAAGCAACCTCTTCAGCTTTATAATTGCTAGCTTAGATTGGCAGCCCTGAGCGACTGCAGTCAAGCGACGCGAGCGTCGTTGTTACAAAGGAACCTGTAGAGTGCCGTCCATGGCAGTTTGGGCAATAACCTCATGTTAATGCGCTATTTACGACCCGTATATCATGTGACGAATCATAAATAACATGGATATAAAAATAAGTGCGTATGTTACCTTCGTTTCGACTTCTGATGTCTTCTTTTTAAGTACTGTAGGTACTCGTTTTGGTAAGTTATTAACTGGCAAGAGTAATCGAAAAAAACTCAGGTATTAAAACTAATAGCTTAGCTATGCAGAAGTTTATCAAACCTATAGGATTATTTTCCGCAGCATGACGACAGGCTGACACGTTAGGCTTGAGTGCAACATTTATCAAAGCCGTTATTTGAGCGATTACTTTGCGCATAAACTGCTCCAACAAATCCCTCACAAACACTTTAATAAAAGCGCAAATAAAACGGGCACGTGCATCACTCTTTGTAAAACAAAACCCGACCGTTTGCAACTGAATAATAGAGACAAAAGATTTGAACAATCCCCCGTAAGTTTGTCTGAATGGATCGGCTAGACAGACAGGCTAAACAGATGCTGGGGACATAATTAATAACCTAGGTGTACAAAGCGTCTAGTGTCTGGAGTTGTGGCACAATGGGTTACGTAGGATTACTGCGAATGGATTTAACACACCGAAGGCGGATAATGCCGGCCAGATGTACCGGCGAAGGAAAGGAGTGCGACCCGGCCACTTTAAATTATATCGTCTGGCGAAAGGACGACTGATTTATTTGGCAGGTGCCGCTACCTGTTCCCGGTCCTTTGGAACGCGATCAAGTAATTTGGGATCCTTCCTCTTCTAATTAAGGAACTTTGGAAATATGTTTCGGAAATACGAAATTGTAGCGCACAAATATTTTATTCAACTATTTGGTTACTGATTGAAAATCCGACTGAATTAGGGTAGGAGGTCGTCTAATATTGTGTAACTATCTAGTAGCAATTTCATATGTGACATACAGACAGACCAGCCAATCAAAACAGCAATAAAAAGCTCAACAGTCCAGTGGGTGCCAAGCCTTGGCTTTGTCTCCAAATCCGCTGCATATGTGTACAAGTACAATACATCATACATACACAAGATCGCATAATTGTGGAGTGGTGAGCCAAGTTGTGCCGAATCCCGGGGCTCCGAAGTTGGATGTTCGTCGACTTCCGTATCTCGTTATCATACTAATGGACTCTCGGGGAGTGTACATTATTGTATTGTTGCAGCTCCCGGGACTGGTGAGATGCTGTAGCTATAACGCCTCGACTCATGTCGGATCTGATTACATGTAGGCCAAATACTGTTTGGAAAAATATATACAATAATCAACCGAGTACTTAAAAATGAATATCCTTTAGCCGTGCCTTTCTAAAATTGTGGACGCTTTATTAGTATAGGTATGTTATGTATAATACAATAGCAAAAATATAATAAATGTGGTTCATTATCGATTCTTCTTTATACATATGTCGGTGCGGCAAAATATTGCTGGCTGGTTGCTTTATTTGTTTATGTAGGTAATTTAGTAATTTGCCTAGGTACGTGAAAACCATGAGTACTCATTAAACCTTATTATGTGTCACTAGATTCCGTATTTGCGGTTTCATACGTGTCTCCCGGGAAGTACTTTCCATAACCGGATAACAAGTATAATGATGTGTTAAATTGGACCCCACCCTGGGTTGGAATCTATGCGCTATATTTATGTGCTATTAGCTATTATATAAACCTTCCCCCTCAATCACTCTATCTATTAAAAAACCGCATTTTGCAGATTTATGCGTACAAAGCGACATAGGGATTTAGGGTCAGAAAAAGCGATTTTGTTTTACACTGTGATGACTAATATGCTGATGTTTGTTTGGCTGCAGCTGGCGTGAGGACAGTGGACGTGCAGGCGGTGGAGGGCATGGTGGCGCAGTTCCCCTGCGACCTGGGCACCGCCGCCAACGACAAGGTCTACATGGTGTTCTGGTTCCGGGACGATGCCGGCATACCGCTATACAGGTATGTACAACAGCTTCAACTATGACGGCAACTGGAATTGTTAATTAGGAAAACTTAAAACAATTTTTGTACTATGAATTTTCAGATATTTACGTGTTCTTATTTAGGTATTTGACAGTAAATATTAACTATTTCAGTCTCAAAATATCTAGCTCACGTAGTTTAGATTTGTGGCTTCATCTAAAACGAAATTAGGAACACAAATCATTAGTACAAACAAGAAAATCCAGCTCCCAAACTAAAAAGTACAACATCATTAAAAAAATAAAACTACCTTTACTTTTCTCATAAACCAGTCTGTTCAAAATTCCAAACACAATCTTTCCTTGAGGAAACTATTTTCAAAAGAAAGTGTTCTTATCACGAGTAGGTACCGACGTTAAAGTTTCTGAAAAAAAAGAAGCGGGAAACTAGAGTAAGACCTACTCCACTTTGTCTATGGTCGGAGCAAACGCGATCGCCGGCGCTATCACTTCCACGAACACGATCGAACACGTGTTTACTGGAACAACATCATAATATTCCACAGGAAAACTTTATTACTACAAACCCCAGCGGCTACTACATTTAATTTATAACTATTAAAAAAATGGCGATCAAAACGCCCCCATTAAAAGCAGACTGTCTAACATTAGCAAACTCGTGTAATATAGTGATTACCGAGGTGGCCGCATATAAATTACTCACTTGCGTGGCCAATTAGTGGTAGTACGTCTGTTTTTTAATTAGCTACACGAACCTTATTTATGTTTGTACTTGCCACATATGAATCTTTGTGACTGTTTTACTTTATCATTATTACAACTCTATTTCTGTCAGGGTGACCCATCTCACAACTGTTCTTCTCACGAATACGTCACAAGACATAATAAATTGGGGCTGTTTTCCCTTTTTAAGTGGCAAAGAATTAAATTCAAAGGAGACGCCATTTAATAGGTTTATTTGTCACGGTAAGGTAACAAGTTAGTCGCACAGACGTGCGATTAGTGACACTCAATTTGTTAGGTCCCGCCGATGTTATGTACTGCATTTTTACCCGATACTGCTTACGGGAGAACGTGTGAACATAGTGATAAGCGTACGCGGAGGTGGCAGGGACTTCATGAGTTAGTGGTGCCAAAATTTGAAATCAAACAGAACTGTAATTGTAAAAGACTAAGTAACGCTTATCTAGAAGAATATTTGTAACAATTACTGAACAGAACATTACAGAAACATAACCAATTTAAAATTTAACACGATTACGAATAAACTCCAAACACCCCAACATTTATTGTAGAACACAAAAATAGGTGTTATTATTTAACTCGAACAAACTCCTTGTTTATTCCGCGAATTCGGGCGGCCATAAATACTAAAAGTTTGGCGCATGTTTTATTTACATCGCGGAATCTGTGCCACTAAGTGCACAAGTTTAGGTCGCGCGACAAAACTCCATGTCTGAAGAAACAAGAGCTGTGCTCGCTATAATTAATTCATGGCGTGTCTGCGCGACACGCGACACGCGACGCGCGCACACCCGCGACAACCCGCGCTCGCCGCAAATAAGCTCCCTAATAGAATGCCTTCAAGTTTCCTCTACTTAAAACTATTATACCAACTTAACATTCTATCCACTTACTTTACAAGATATATTTTTGTGCCCTGTGTACCTTTGCATTTTGAATAGTATTATAGCCGGACACATCTGCGCTGACTGATAAAGAGCACCTGAATGTAATAAATGTAAATTATCACGAGCGCACGTTGACAAACGCCGAGCTCGACATTAATATATTCCGGGAAATAAATACGCAATAAAACAATTTAGGAAAAACCATGAGGTAACGTGAGCGGCTATAGTAAACACTTGTAAGCCGCTTTACACGGCCCCTTTTAATTTATTCAAGTCTGAAATATTTCATTCGCATAACGAGCTCATTGTCTAACTTTATGATTCCATATTTCCCGTATTTATAAAAGTTACCCTCGGCGGAATTAAGAGACGCGGCGCGCTGAGGTGTCGCCTCCTGTTCATTACGAGCCGTGTATTTATATAATTAAAGCGCACAATAAGTCGGCCCGGGCCCCCGCCAGGCCCCCGACCGGGCCCCGGCCGGCGGACGACTAACTTTTCGTATTAATTAAAAACGAGGCGTAGAAACGCGTCATCACCTCTGGAAAATCGCGGCTAACCGTCCCGTCCCTATCGCTCCTCACATCTACAAAAGGTCCGGCTAAACTTTAATACGCTTTAAAAGTTCCCGAATATTTCACTGTTTTAGCCACTTAAGACAAATTGCTTCGCCCATTTTGGGGGGTTATTTTTTCTCGCGAGCAAACTCGTCCGCGTCCGTAATTTCACCGTTCGTTGGTTCATTTCTGGCGAATTTTGGCGTTTTTCAACGGTTGAGCGCGCGCCGGGTTGTGAAGGGTTAGGCGCTCACCGGCGCCACGCCGCCCGAGTTTTGTTCAGCTCAACAGTCGCACGTATCGCGCTCGCGAATAATCTTACAAATGCTTTCAGTTAAATAAATGCGTTCTCATGTAGATTAGTTTCTCTCGAATAAACGAGATAAAGTTACGCCCACCAAATGTGTTGTTTAGTTAAATTTTAATCCTGAAATACAAGTTAAAGCTAGTGTTCGGAATGATTGCGGCGACAGAGCTCGGCGAGGCATTGCATTAGAGTTTGTGCCGGTTTATGCAGCAGTAGTCGATAAAGCATGGTTTGTGCGGGCGCGGCTAATGAAGGTAGGCGATACACGGGACCACTGTGACGTACGACGCGGATAAACTACGAATTGGCCAAACGTTGCCTATAATTGTATTAGCTGTTATCCGTGGGCAGTTACAAATATAACCAAAACTAAAATAGTTATTCTATAAATAGCTGCATGCCTAACATTCTCGCAACTTCAAATATGGATGAAAAAGAAAGAAAAATCTTCATTGGCAGCTTTTTCTACCTTTTGCCTGAGCTGCCAGGCACAGGATATGACAGTCGCTGTCGACTGCCAACTACTAATAGTATTTTAAGTAAGGAACTAATTTAAGGTATAATTTATTTTCAATTTTATCAGCTGCTAATGCAAAATTTGATGTTTTTTGATGATCAACTAGAAACACGTTTTAAACAAAATATTTTTTCGAGGAAGACCCGCCTGTAGTGCGCAATAATGAATGTCAATAAGCTGCAGAAATCAGAAGTATTTTTAAAACATAATAATTTAAAAATATATAAAGCTTCTGACTCGAATTTCTTCTTACCGTCACATTTTAAATCACAAAGCTTTCAAAAAACAAACCAAACTATAACAGAACAATAAAAAAACAAAACGAAATCAATAGTGTAACATAAACCGAGACAGTTCTGATCCAGTGACCACTACGTGTTGTGCCCTATCAGCGAATATCCCGAATTATCGTAAACTATGGCCAATATCCGCACGTGACTCCAACAGCCAACACCAACAACGCAATACCGACCTTACACCCTTGTAATAGAGCTGGTAATCTGTAAACAAGTGTGGAGATGTGACACGAATTATTTACGGAGCTTATAAAGTGGACACGGTTTTTGCAGGACGTGTTTTTATCGTAATAAGTTGCTTTTAGATCGTTTGTTGCGTTTGATTGCAGAGGTTTTAGAATTATGAATGAGTTGTTAGGAAATTGTCGAGGTCAATGTATGTAAAAACCGAACGGTTAACTAACATCACAATGAAAATTGTTCATGAAACCAAAAACGCAATATTCGCTGAGAGGTTTATATAGCCATACCATACCGCAAATCAACTCAAGGCAGTGACGTCACAGGTAATAATATTTCCTTTACCTGCAACATTAAGCTAATTTATTCAGGATACCGCGTCGAGTGGCGCCGGATGCACGGGTAAGCGAGTTCGCAGCCGATCACGAGTAGGTATACCTCCAATGACTCTTCGAATCACTGATAGAAAAACATTTATTTTTGAGGTTAAGCAATGCTCCCTATACTTTGGTTTCATTATGCAAGATTTCTTTTATCTAGCCTACTCTTTGATAATATACACAGAAATTGTATGGGCCTCAATTTCCAAAATGATTGATCACGGTTAGTCATTGACATGATTTTCCCTCAGATTTACGACCTACAATATTCAATATTTCCAGCCAGAAAAGTCTGTATAAACAGTATTTATTTCTCGAACATATAACTGTGAAGTATTGAAAGCTAGCGATATGGTTTTTTCGCGGATGGCCGCGCAAATTGGCTTCGGCGAGGCGGTGCGTTGCCATGGCAACGTGACGTCACTAATCCGCGATTCACACGCCAAACGTTGTCAGTCGGTAAAAGTTTAACAGCTTACCAAGTAGTGTGTTTTGTTGCTAAACTAATTACTTAAAGCCTTATTGTTAGTGCAGGATTATGAAAATGTAGAGGGCTTAGTATATGTATGATGACATTTTGTTTAATAATAATTATGGTCCTAAATACACAATATATTGTTTTCTATTCTGTAGGAATTAAAGTAGAAGAGCTATAATACCTTAATTTTATTACCAAACGCGGTTGAGTACCTAAGCTACCTAAGGACCATAATAGGAGTGCTATAATAGGAGTGCTTTTGATCACGAAATAAAAACATACATACTTATCTCGTTTTTTTTAAGGGGGTAAAAATAAGGTTCACTCAATGCAAATTACATTAAAAGGCTGCTCAGCTCCTAATTCCTACAATTACTATGACAATGAAATAAATCGGCACTTGGCCGGCCGTGTCAGGCTCCAATCGGAAACTTCGTTAGTTCTACCGTCTCTCATAACAGTATTATCGGCTTCTAATTAAACAGTTCCCCAAGTAATTGTGAACCTCCTGCCGATGGAAGCCGGTGGAAGCCGATAGAAGCCGATAGAAGCCGATAGAATTGCTGGTAACGTTATTAGCTATCAAGGGCCACTTGTAACAGACTAACATACCTCCGATCCAAGGTATTTAATATCTGCGCTTAGTGTAGGCTGCCGGCAATATCAACGGACCCGATTAGTGCTTTATCTTTGGATGTAGTTCCTTTTATATGTTGTTTGCTTATTTATCTTATACCTACGGGACAAAAAAGCGTAACTTCCCAGGTTCCAATTTTATTTCGGGTCAGCTCAGCATGTCTTCTACTTCCATACATCTTTGTATTAAATAATAAATTACAAAAAAAATCTAAGCGTAAATGAAAATCCACTAATTAAGCTATTTTTAGTTCTTATAGCACAGGTTTAATCTGTAATTTTGAGTAAAATGCCGGTGGCAGCCAGGCGGTAGGCTAGCTAATTTAAAATATTCGCCTTCAGTACAAAGTTTAATTGGAAAACGCGGGACTTAGCCCGGGATTAACGCAGAGCGAGAAACTCTTAGGTGTGTTGCCTCGCGTCTTAGTGTTCGTGAGACAGCCGGGATTTATTACATAACTACGCATTCATGTGTGCTATAGTGCACACTATTCTATGTAGTACATGCGAAACAATCTGAAATAACCATTCCACGAATTCAGTGTAACAAATGCTGTTACCATTTAATACAAACCGTATTCCAACCGTAATTTACGTTCACCATTAAATTTACCTCAAAATCGGCAATGCTCTTCTCATTATCATGATAAATCACACTTCCAAAACAGCATTTCAATCTGATCATCACGGCCATTGTTCAAGCGTCAAAAACTAGCACAAAATTAATTATATATTTACAGGGAAATGTTTCAATAAGCGCGTTCGTCTATTGAATTAGGTTTGCGTGAATGATGTCGTGTTGTTCGGCCGCGATCGCATTGTTCATTATTCAGTGTTCATTGAGCGCGTATTCATTGCCGGCTCGAGTGGCTGGGCGGGGGCGCCAAGCTCTGCGCGATCAGTAATGTAACTCCTCCCAGACATTGAGTCGACATGCTGATGTATACTGCGAATTAGTGGCGCGCTTTTTGTAACTAGCCAGAAGTTTCGTAAATTGCTCAAACGTCTGCTATTTGTTTTACTTGTTTAAATAAGTCTTTATTCATTTACTGTACCGATTTTTTTATTGAAATTGTATTTGAAGTATATAATATAATTATTTGTACTTTATTCTCACCATATCTATACCTTTTCACATTAGACTTGTACCTATATTAACATACAGAGATTATACAATGTTGTTTGTACTTCTGTCACACACACGATGTGTCAACATCAGCAAGTGCTGGCCCCACGGCGGGCTCGGCCGCACAATGACGGTGGTCACCGCTATACTCAAAATAATCAGCTTCACTGATTGTTAGTGACGCGTGGTTTTACCGCTAAATAAACTTATTATTGTACGGGAATTATCTTTCTGACTATTTTTATATAAAGGAGATTTATTTTCCAAGAGTTAAAGCCGATTAGATAAAAAGCCCTTACTATGGAGAGTATGCTGTCTTTATTCTGTTCGATTGTTCCGTTTTTAGGGTTCCGTAGCCAAAATGGCAAAAACGGAACCCTTATAGTTTCGTCATGTCCGTCTGTCCGTCTGTCCGTCTGTCCGTCTGTCACAGCCGATTTACTCGGAAACTATAAGTACTACAGTGATGAAATTTGATGGGAATATGTGTTGTATGAACCGCTACAAAAATATGACACTAAATAGTAAAAAAAGAATTGGGGGTGGGGCCCCCCATACATGTAACTGAGGGATGAAATTTTTTTTTTCGATGTACATACCCGTGTGGGGTATCAATGGAAAGGTCTTTTAAAATGATATAAAGTTTTCTAAAAAACATTTTTCTTAAAGTGAACGGTTTTTGAGATATCAGCTCTCAAAGTCGTAAAAAGTATGTCCCCCCCCTCTATTTTTATAACTACGGGGTATAAAATTCTAAAAAAAATAGAGGTGATGCATGCTAATTAACTCTTTCAACGATTTTTGGTTTGATCAAAGTATCTCTTATAGTTTTTGAGATAGGTTGATTTAACTGTAATTTACGGAACCCTTCGTGCACGAGTCCGACTCGCACTTGGCCGGTTTTTTCAATTATCTTGTTATTCGATTTTTCTGCATTTTGCATAAAAGAAGACAAACACATTTTAATATTCTGGAAACTCTATAAGCTCATAACCGTATCAAATGCGATAGTTCTGAGAACATTATTATAATATCTTGGAGAATCTTCGTCCGCAGTTCTACTGAACGGCTTCCCTAACGTATTATCGAACCGCAACTAGTTTGAACTTACGCAATAACTATTGATTTAATTGGTTTCATACAGGGAAGCGTGTATGCTTGGTACAATTGAGGCACGCTACAATAATCCGTGGCATTGTTCTGAGCACAAAGCGCCGCGCCTCAGGTATTAAACTGTTCCGACTTAAATTGAAAATTTTCGTCGTATCGCGACATAATGGCCGCCGAGCTATTGAACAACGGGACACATTATTGAGGTTCCGAACAAAGATTGTGCCCTCGTTAGCGAGTTTAACACTTAAATCTTACTAGTTCTCCAGTGTTTGTCTTACTGAACACACTCGTGTCAATGTAATTGTTATTGCTGATAACAACTCAGTTTAGAGACACTCGTTGGTCGCGGTCTCGTTGGCACATATTATTGTACACTAACTAACTTATAACTGCCTCTTTTATGAAATCTAACAAAGCAAAGTAAGTTCCTTAATGACCTTTAACCTTAGCTACTATTCAATAAGTAGGACTATCACAGTTAGTACAGATCATCGAATGTAATCGTCTAGGTAATTTGTTTCTTATGACAAGAAATCAAGCTAAACAAGTCAAACCAATGTAGTTTGCTGAAGTGAACGGAAGCTTCTAAAAGTGGATTGTGGAATAAGTTGACTACAAATAACCCTATGTATTGTCTTTCGATATAGATGTCCCCTTTAATTAACCTACTGGCTATGTATACCTAGTGGTTTCACTCGTGGGTGATTTTCAGTTCGGCTAGTTCTCTCGTTTCGCATGTGTCCTGACCGGGTTCACCTACAGCACAGGTTTTTATTTACTTCACCTCTGTTGTATTTCCAGTTCGATCCCGGCACAGCTCAAATATTTACGTTTTCTACGAATACTGTACGTTCCAATGTTTCAATGCTAGTTTGTGTGCGCAAGATTGAACTCTCGTATAAATACTAGATAAAAATTTGGTATATTTGTGAAAAACACGGGATTTTAATCGTATTGATAGCAAAAATATGATGCCTACATGATTCAGACATTGCCAAGATCAATTAATCTACCTCAATCGTCTTCCTAAAATCGATCTTACTAAGAGATATCGGATTATCTAAAGTGACTAGCTTGAGGATATCGGATAACCGCATCCGGACATGAAATACATACTTGCATGTAGTTGAGATAAGGTCAGAAAGATGATAGTGCTATCTCTGAATCTTAGAATAGTCTCTATACGTATTTTCGCTTACACTGCTTTCTGCATAATAATGAATAATGATATTTAGTGCACTCCCGTATTACCAAAAATAAACGATAAAACCACACTTTCATTAATAATTTTCACTAGGCACCTATTAATATTGGGGATTATTTATTGTTGACATTTTAATAATGTTGTAATGAGATGCCAGATGACAGTATTCGTAAATCTTAATTGCTATGATAATGAACATCGGTATTCATTATGTTTGTGTTCTAGCCTTTAATAAATATGAAGCTATTAAGTTTCGATTGGGTTTTTAATTGGCGTAATAGCAGCATGATATAAATCTTTATAGAGAGTTTTCAATTGGAACTCAGCGCAGATAGTTTGTGAACTAAATTCAGGAATTCAATTCCATATATCTAAAGCTGCGTGGAATTCCGATTGGAGTCGTGAAGGCACTCCGGAATATTTGTTGAGAGCATCTAAACCTGTAGTGAATTGCGCAATTCTTGCACTTTAACGTATTAGTTAGTATAATATTAGCATAATGGGGATGGGTCAGCTCTGCGGACTCCATGAAGATAACCTACTTAGGTGTACAGGTCCGAAGTAACGTGTCCACTCGCCAGTTGAGCCTCGTAATGAGATAAAGCGCACAATCTGCTGTAACCGAGTAATTTCAACTGAAATGATTTATGTAAGTAGGCGTGTGATAACGTGTTTCGTGCAGCCATGTTTACATTTTACGTACGTTTCGCTTGAAATTTCGATGAATAGAGATTTTAGTGTGATAAAATAGTATTCCTTATTGATTGCGCTCAATATATGCCACTTGATTATGGAAAAAAATACTCAACATTTTTGAATGTTTTACTTGTAATGGTCATGTGTAGAAAATTGGGAGTCCGCAGAATTTGTCGATAAAAACCAACGAGTACTCATATTCGACAACAAGCATGATGATTCGACGAAATAATTTATCATTACAGTTTACGTAGACTGTAAAATTAATCAGGTATTACAAAATGCCGTTCAATATCAACAACGAGTTTTCACAAGAACTTGACGTTGTTAGTTCCAATCATAAGTGAACGAGGTATTAAGTTTGTATCCCATACAAGTAGCTGCTTCATTCTCTACTGATTCTCAGAAATGTTGTACAATAAGAAACTTATTAATTTAACAACAAGAGCTTTTGTCAGAAACAAGAATTTTTAATAAATGATCTCTATGTTGTAGTCGGAATTCTTGTTCCCGTTATAATTCTTGTTAGCGAGGAAATAAATCCGAAAGCAAACGGAGCTCAATCAAGTCAAGCGTCGGGAATCAAGAAATTAGAGTGTCAAAGGTCATGAAAGGCAAGTGAGCCCACACAAATCTGAGCGGCGGCAATAATTCCTAATGAAGAGTCGGGCGCGTGCCCCGGAATATGAACAACGAATTACTATCGGCATTCCACCGGTGCCATCGCGCCATCGCCAACTTCCACTTTATTAGTGAGCTAATAAAACTTTACGATCCCCTCATTTTCACTAGGGCTTCCATCTTGATGCGAATTTATAGAAAATCAATTTTACAATATCTGATATTTGGCTCACATTCGTACGCACCATCAAATTCATGTTGTACACGGTTTTCCGGTACACCGCTCCACTCGACCGTAATATTTTTACTACCGGCTTTCAAACCATTAATTTCGTGTAAAAAATAAATAACTTCAACCGATTGAAAAAAAAAAACCTAAATAATTTCCTGATTACTAGTTTGAACGAATATCGTAGTTGTCGCATCGCTCGGAGCTACGAGAAGTCCCCAAGATGTTTAACTTGTAAGTGTTGGAGCGAGTACTTCTTTATGTTCAGATGAGGATCGCTTTAACAGGTTTCTTTGAATCCTCTTTAGCTTTAAATTCATCAGAACAAACTAGATGAGTCATCAAAGTTTTGAGCTGAAGAGGCTCAGCATGGGCTGCTCGTGAAGGCAGCGCAGTTCAACTTACAAGTGGACCTTGGAACTCGAGATGCCTCGAGACTCTTCACAATGCTTGGAGATTACTGAATTTGATCCTGTCTGAACTACTCACTGTTTCTTACATTTCAAGCATCTGTAACTTGTTAATGAATGAAAATTAAATGAAACTCGAACCGTTTATAATTACACTAACAATGTCATGTTTTACTTCAGCTATCTGCTTGTAAGATATTATTGCTTCACCGAACCAACAAAGCTATCTGCGACCATTAAACGTAATCGGTTCTTTCTATTTACTGGCTCACATTTACCATTATCATTAGAGTTGAATATAAATCTCAGTAGTAATTCAAGCCCATAAGAAACGGCGTTAACGATCCGCCTCCCGCTCGCACAGATCCCATGCCGATAACATGAGCCCCATTGTACCGCGCGTTATTTTACTAAGAGGTCACACTGAAATAGGCCACTCCATAAATTAGTTCCGATCTCGGATTATGAAGCTCCAAATTTATCCGGAAAGTTATAGCTGGAAGATTGGTTTGTCCAAATTTTAAGCGATGGAGATGCCAGTTTTGTGGATTAATCTGATCATTAATTTAGGAGGACTAAGCCCCTTCAGATATTCGATTATATGTTACACGGATTACTGGATCATTTCGGTGAATCCGTTCTTTGTGTTCCGATGGCTATCGATGTTATTGAGTTGGCTCGCGTTCAACTTAACTGCAATATCTAGTGGATCGTATTTTTTAAATTTATAAAATTATTGTGTTTATTTTGGCAATTTTATTCCTGCAACAGAAATTGACTTTTCTGCCAAACATCGTTACTGTATATTTTGAATTCATTTTACCTCGGCCGTAGTATTTCCCCCGGTTCATTTTTGTTAATAACTATCATTTTTTAGGGAACACAGCACGAGAAAAGATAGGCCGATAGCATGAAAATGTACACGAGAAAAGGTGTCTTTTATTTTATACTTTTCCTGTAAAGCGGTACCTAGCAATTTTTACTCAAAGAATATTTACAGATGGCTCCCAGTATGCAAATATGGTATAAGTTTAAAACTTAAACAAAGTGATACATTTTGCAACAAACCAAAACATTGCACATAAAACTATAAAAACTAGCGTCTTTTGCACCCAAGCGGCTAGTTTGATAAAACGGCCAACAAAAGCCAGACAAAGTACAAGACAAGTGTGTAATATATATTTTTATGTCCAGTGGGCATTGTGCGGTTCCACCGGCGGCTTTGTCTCGGTTTAGCGGCTCGTTAATCATTGTGACGCGGCAGTGGACGCGCTGCCGATAAGCGGCGACACGCTGATGCCCGTCTAACTGTTTCACGCAGTCATGAGCCGCTCCCCCGGGACTCAGGAGGAAAAACATTTTATGGGACCAAACTGTATGATAAGAAATCATATAGCGCAAATCCGGGTGTCCTTTATCAACTGTGAAATCGATTTAGAGAATGGAGTCTGGAAGCAGTTAGAGCCGTTTTGGAAGTCGGTAACAAGGATAATAGCTCGTCGGTTATATGACATTAGAGGGATTAATCTGAAATAGATCGCTATTCCTGCCAAACTGCAATGTCGAACTTTTAACAAGGTGTATGATTGACTTCGAGTTAGTACGGATGTTAGGAAAGACCGATTTATTTCAGTAATAGATTAGTCATAAACTGGTTTATGACTGTCTATATTGTGCTCATATTTTTACAACGGTTTTCTAATCATATTCTTGCGAAAAATATGCTGACAGAACAGAAAATGTATAAAAATATAAAGCTTCGAAAATATTGAAGTGAAAACCAATTTTAATGATATTAACCTAGCAACGCCATCTGGCGGATTACTTTGTAATAATTCCCGGTTGGATACTTCAAAGTCCTAATATTGTCTTTTGATAAATAAACTAAGGCGTGCTCGCAGCTGAGACTCAATTATTATTTCATTACAAACTGGCGTTATTACGTTGTACAGCGCCTCGAGATATCGCGAGGAAATGAATTGTATCGTCGTGCTCACAGATATAACCAGCCAGAAGTATTACACTCTTATTATTGTTTACTTCGTCTGTCTTCAAGCCACTGTTCCACAAGATGGATTCACGTTCCGAAACTGGATTAAAATTGAAAAAGTTTAAAGTAACACAAGTCAGCTTTTGCTTTTGTAACACTGCTATAAACTGCTAACAAAGCATATAATCATTTATACTACAGTAGGTAAAATTCAGCCTCCTTTCACATTTTTACGATTATATTTTGGGCCTCCTGTAATTTATGATTGATTGACTCTCAATGTCCTCATTGTTCACGACATCTGTAAGGTATCTTATTAATGCCGAAATAAAATTATACGAATAATAATAGAATACCTAAGGATTTCAAAAAGATATTTTATTAATATCCAGTTCAATATGATTTCTGTGCTATTTTTGTCGGTGACAAAAATCTTTGCGAGTGATCGGCCAGTTACAGACCTGCGTAACGTTATAGATGACGACTTTCCTGTAAAGCACTGGTACTCAGCTGAATCCGGTTAGACTGGAAGCCGACCCCAACATGATTGGGAAAAGGCTCAGAGGATGATGACTTTCCTGTAAAGTATTAGTTTCACAGTTTTTGGTAAATTAATTATTTTTCTTTACTAGCGTTGGTCCAAAAACTGTGCCTTGTGGAACGCCACTCTTTATCACACAAACAAACAATTTCATTAGTGTGATGCACGCGGCCTTCGAACTACAAACTAGAGGCGAACCAACAAGAGGAACTGAAACAAGGTCAAGCGTGGAGGCGAGCATTGTCTGCCGCCCTCCGGAGTCCAGGCGGCGCGAGGACTTTCAACAGCTTTTCAAACTGAATTCAATTCCAAAGCATGTTCATGACAGATGAAAGAACATTTCGCTTGTATCGCTGCATTGTACAAGCAATATTACTGCCGTGTTACCAGTATTATGATTGTATTACGCCGCCAATCATATACTTAGCATATTCAATATTGTAGATTCGAGCACGGCTATTGATTGATATCATATTCAATTTGTATTTAATACAATATGCTTTACTTATTTATTTATGAGATATTATGAGGTTGAATTGATATAGGTCGCGTTTTTTAAAGTTTAAGTATTCATATTTCGATGAATATGTCATGCTCACATTAATTATCAATTTAAATTTAATTTTAACCTATGTTGGTTGGGGTTTTATTAAGGTCAAAATATATTTTATAATATATGTAATACATTATGGGTATACAGAACATTGTCGATAAAAACATGCTTATGCACTTACTATTGCTTAGGAACAGTTGGGTTAAGTAGAAGATCTGAAAAATCCGTTTTACTTTGAAAACACAAAAGCATTTTTGCAAGTACACAAGGAGCAGGTAAATTGTAGTTCTCGTTTCATCCACGTGGGACGCGCACGGAGTCCAAACATTTGACGCGAGTGGAAATGTTATTGTTTGAAGCGATGGCTGGGTGCAGCGTCGCGACGCCCGAGCCGGCGCCCTCCGGGTAACTCAATGAGTCCACCTCCAGCCCGACGCGACCTGATTCTACGCCAACTGCGTTTAAGATTTCGTGTTTACTCCCCCAGCTTGCTTTTATCTTATTCCAGCGTTTATTTTGTCAGTTTACTACAGTCTTCAGTTATCTGGTTGTTAAATCATGAGATGTTTTCGGTGAAACAGGAATTGCATTTTGACATTCAGCATGTTAAAGATTTGCTGTTGTTCTTTCGCATACAAAATGTAATCAAATAAGTTGAAATGCAAATTCAGGAATTTTTACTTTTATTTTTGAATTTATTCCAATATTCATATGTAAGCTAGATAGGTTTTTAGGGTTCCGTAGCCAAAATGGCAAAAACGGAACCCTTATAGTTTCGTCATGTCCGTCTGTCCGTCTGTCCGTCTGTCACAGCCGATTTACTCGGAAACTATAAGTACTACAGTGATGAAATTTGATGGGAATATGTGTTGTATGAACCGCTACAAAAATATGACACTAAATAGTAAAAAAAAGAATTGGGGGTGGGGCCCCCCATACATGTAACTGAGGGATGAAATTTTTTTTTTCGATGTACATACCCGTGTGGGGTATCAATGGAAAGGTCTTTTAAAATGATATAAAGTTTTCTAAAAAACATTTTTCTTAAAGTGAACGGTTTTTGAGATATCAGCTCTCAAAGTCGTAAAAAGTATGTCCCCCCCCTCTATTTTTATAACTACGGGGTATAAAATTCAAAAAAAAATAGAGGTGATGCATGCTAATTAACTCTTTCAACGATTTTTGGTTTGATCAAAGTATCTCTTATAGTTTTTGAGATAGGTTGATTTAACTGTAATTTACGGAACCCTTCGTGCACGAGTCCGACTCGCACTTGGCCGGTTTTTTGTTTATTGTTAAATGTTTGCCTACAGTATCACGTGTTGCTTTTAAACAATGTAGACTAATTTGATTTATTTTTGAGCGACCAGAGTTGTGTTTGTTTTTAATTTCACTAATGTTTATGCAGACAATGGCGTTAGTAAATAATTTTAAAATATTGTATCAGTAAATGATACCGTGTGTCGCTTATCACCTTCATCCAGTGAGCATCGGCGAGGCGTTGCACCACAGCGACCGGCAAATAATCGCGAACAGTGATTAGTAAGCGGCCAGCACTAACGTGTAATTACGATAATTACGTTACCGACTGATTAATAAACCAATGATTGTGTGCGCGCACTGTTTGTTGTTTTTCGAGCTCGAGCCGACACAAACAATCCACGTTAATCACAGCTCGACGTTGAAATGCGATGTTTTGATATCAAAACCAATACAGCCGCGTAATTAAATGGAATATTGATAGACAACATTAGAAATTAGTTAATCTACCGCCCGCACCGAATTACTGTAACGAGATCGTGTTTGTCGCGAGATTATGATCGAATTGTAACTGAGCGATGAGCTTCGTGACAACACAGCCGAGTCATGTCACCTTGAAAAGTAATGAGAACACAAAGCGACTCCATCAATTACGGGACCCAAATCAGTTGCGGCTGCCATTCGGCGTGGAACAGGCGAGCTCTTTGAGTCGCTGACATTCCAGTCACCTCGTCGCAATCACTGACGTTTGTTACATCAAAGCGAAAAGAAAAAGCTTAAACGATAACGTGTATGTAACACAAATAACATGGCGTCACCCTTCCTGCCGGTGGCCGCACTCGGGCGCACCATAACTCATATTTCCGAGCGACGGGAGCTATTGTGGTGCTTGTACTTTTTTCGGCATTCGGCTTCGCAACATGATTGTTTAAAATCACAGAGCGTGTGCTCCCTGATAAGATTTATGTACTGCTTCTGACACTTCATTTTGTTCCCGGCCGCTACTTGACGTCGCCACCACGATTATGTATTTTTTTCGCTTTTCTATTTTATGTTCAATGTTTAGTGGCTCGAGATTTATTTACAGATGTTAATCCGGTTTACCTCCTTTGATGTTTAAATGGCTAGATTCTAGCTGCGATTATAAAAGTGTGGAATAATATTTTTGTGTAATGGAATTCTGTTTCGGTGCTATTCCCATGTCAAAAAGACATCGTAATTACGAGTATTTTCGAGATGTTGTCTTACAGGGAAATAATAATTCCGTTTCTTATAAGAGAAAAAATGATCAAAGGAAACGTAGTCATATTAAATTCATCGTATTTTACATAATTAAGCTTTACACGTATTTACTTTCAATGAAACAAAATAAACGTTATAAAAAGCGCTTCCGTCAAAAGCCGTATTAGAATGTAAAGCAGCGATCCTCCGGACAATAGGAAGTACTGAAACGACCATCTAAGATGTTGCCTTTTGCTAATTAATACATAGCTAATTAAAGAGGCTTTCTCAAAGAGAGCGGCGCCGAGTGGCTCCTCAATATAAGTCATACCTGTGGCTCGGCCCACTTATCTGTACTTGTAAAGGTAACATCTCTTCAGAACCGCTGATTCAATTTTGTTGAAATTTTGCCGGAGTTTGGGCAAAATGTTATTCTAAGGATTGATGAGTTTTGATGATAGTACCTATTTAATGAGAGATGAGATTATGCAAGCATCAGCGGCCGTCCTTGATAAAATATTTATTTGAGCCGCAGCCAGAGTGGGCGCGTCCCTTCAGCTGATAACGTTATTAATTTAACTAAGGTTTATTAATGAAACATCTCTTACGTCAAGCTTATTCCTTATTGCGATGAAAAACAACTTATGTCGGAATATTAACTGATCAAAGAATCAGTGAGCATCCAATGGAAAATAAAAATAATAACACAGATAAACGTAATGGAAGCCATCCACTTAGATAATCTTGTGATTCACTTCAACTTATTTGTATTTACTGGCAGATATTAGATTAAAATTGTTATTTCATATAAACACAGTAACAAAACTCCACTGAGGAAGATTACTGGAGTCAATATTATACGTATACCTATAATTACAGAGCTTCCAGAAAATGTAGCTCGATTTCTTATTATCTGAAGATAGTTGAAAAAAATGTGTTTGAAGTGCAGGAATCCACGACTCCCCGATGTAGGTAATTTTATTTTATTTTATTTTATTTATTTTGGTTTACCAACAATTGTATACACTGACACAAACAAAGAAACAAGCAACAAATAAGAGTAAAGTGTAACAACCACTTACAGGTAAACACTGCATGCACACAAATCGTTGCCGTAACTTACAATTTTAAATACTTATAGGTATATAAAAAGATAACAAAATAAATTAAAGAAATTAAACACTAGGTACTCTAAGATAACAATTTTATAACAATTCCTTCCCAGACAATGCGGGAAGGGAAAGGAGCTCAGTGATCGGGGAGATACTTGTGAAAGCTGGCTTTCAATTTTCCCAATCCATCAAAGTGGAGGTCGATACGGTCACTGCAGCTGTTAAAAACCCCGCAAAACCTCGCGTAGGGAGAATTTGCACCCAGAACAGTAATGAGTAACAAATGACACGTATATTAGTTCTAAAGATTCATATACCAACACAATGCTAAGAAATGTCAAGTCCGGGATATTGTAGCGAGTTGTAATTAAATCGTGGAAGAATTCAGGATTAGCATCTGACGTGTCGGCGCGGATTACTCGTCCCGGCCGACATGCTCCTTCACCGGCTTCTAATTAAATTAATTAGCTCTCCTATTGTATGTATTTAATCTACGTACCGAAGACGAGAGATTTGCTGATAACATAATAGGAAACACTTCCCACTCTGAATAGAACATTTATTGTTCAGATTTCATTAAAAGTTATCGCGTCTTATATTGTTGGTATCAATGCGGTGCTGGATCAGGTGGATGTTACCTACTGAAAAATAACCAAATTCTAAAATTGCTTTTACGGAGTATGCAGACAATAGCTAATACATTTAACAGCGATATTTACGCCCCATACATTAGGACGAGTATCCGTTAAAATTCAAAGCGGACGCTACGGCGGCCATATTTTTTGGCAACGTATCATTTGTTATTTAGACTACAGCGTAATACGTGAACGCTACGAATACTTTACGACGTGAAATTACGATGCGGAGTGGAAAAAATTAACATTCTAGCTTCATACGTTTTGTCCAGTTATTCGACGAATGCGGGCGATGGCGAGGGCTCGAAAGGTCTACAATTTGGGTGAATTGGTGTTATGAGCGGCGCTCGCATGTCCGCAGCGAGTTAGACCTCCCCCCGAACCCCGCACCCCATCGCCTCCTGCACCCTCGCGGAACCGACCACTGCTATTACATGTAATCTATACTTCGTAGAAGAAACTTATGCAGTCACGTTCCTTCATGTCCTGCTGCTGCACTATAAAACTGAATGCGGTTCAGCATTCTAATAACAGTCTGGGGCCCGATTCTCCTAATTTTACTTAAGCGCCATTCGATTGACGTTCGACTCGATTCGACTGATATCCAATCCCGAGTCGATTACGATTGAAGCGTATGTGGCATTCCGCAATTTTTTCTTTGAAATAAACGTTTTTATCCTTTTCTGTCATTCAATAATGAATCATTTTGTCTGCAAATGATTTACGATTGCAAAATGATTATACAGCAAACTACCGTATAGACCAAAATCATCAAAATAGCAGACCAATCGCACACCAATCAAATGTCAATCGAATACGATTGGGCTTTTATTAGTAGCAGAATGCCCGATATGGTTAAAACTGCTATTACGATCATATTGCGATTCGATTTTTATTCAATTTTGACATTATTAACTTAGGAGAATCGGGGCCCTGGAAGCTTATTAGGGAAATGCGACACTGAAAGTCAAAGTAATGTTTATTGATATTTATAAACATAAAGTACAGGATGTCTTACCCATTGGATCACTTTTTCAGTTCTGTCTATGACGTAAGATTTTAAAAACAATCGCGCACCAAATGTCATCACGGAATATAATAAATGTGAGCGTTTGTTTCTTTCTCCGACACCTAATAGGTGTATAATTTAGCAGTAATGCGGTGCGTCGTGCAGCCGAAGCAGCGGTTATTACGGAGCGGTTTCAATTACGCTGCGTCAGTCGGCCGTCTGGCGAGCACTTTACATACGTTTGAGCTCGCGCCGGGTAAGTGCCGCAGAAAAATTATGTCGTCGAAACATTTAGCGCTGGGTTACTTGCAGTCTTGTTAGAATACACTCACTTTTGACGTTATATTAAATATGTAAAACTTCATTCAGGCTGAGAGATTTAATATTACTAAGCAGAATGTGGTCCTACTTAACTAACCTCGTTTTCCGGTTTTTTCATTTAACTTTTGTTACAGAGGACTTACGAAAGAGCCTCTACAGAAAGCGATAGTTTGGGTTTTGTTATAATAATTAAATATTTAAACAAAGGTTAATCGTACGTTGGCAGCTAGGTTTGTAGTCGAAGGCTGTGAGACAGTTGTTGACCCAGTGGCGGTTGCAGCCCCCTGCGGCGAGCCGACCACCACGAGGGGTCAATGATCCCCTGTGCAATACTAGACGCTAGTCTAATCGTTTCACTTAAGTCAAGTATTCTATATCAACGTGAAATGTTTCAATTATATGTACCTACTCGTAATAAAACCTGGGGGAAATTACTTTATTGTCGAAAATAATTTACATTTAATTTGATCCGGTAGGTTACGAAAATAAGGACTCATTTTGTTTCATTATTTTTTGGTACAAGCTTAAACGTAACGACAACGAGGCAAAATTAATTAAATTCAAACGTGTTATCTCCGTGCGGTATCGCTTCAACATTAAACGTAAATTCGGCACATCAATCTAGCGGCACGGGGAAGGGCGCCATTTTATAAAGAATGGAATTCAAGTAAAATTGTGCCGGGAATAAAGTGAAACGTACGAGCAACGTGAGCCACTTGTTAGTAGTGCGCTTGTTACCGTTTGCGCAAATAATTGTTACCGCGACCAGGTCGCCGGGTCGCGCGGTCGCCGCCGGGTCGCAGCGCGGCCGCCGGTCGCTAAGCGGATCGCTCAGGACAACGGGTTTAATGCGAGCCTTTGGGAGCTGAAGCACGCTGGAATGTACGTGGAATATAAGGGGTATGATTTAAGCTGTCACCAATTTAATTCATTTTGTGTTTCTTAAATAATAGGGTTTGCCCTCAAAATAGTAGATTTGTCACCAAAATGTATCACCAAACAATATAAAATCAATTCCACAATAAATTACCGAAAATCATGGAGATATGGGGTCAAGTACCAAATAAATGGTTTTGTATGTATTATAATAGGTTTGTCCTAATAGTATTTAGGCAAACTAATTTAAAGAGATCACCAATAAATCATATATTATATCACTAGAAAATTTCATGAATTGTATTAAAATGTAGGGTGGTCGTCATCATCCTTTCAACCAAAAGAGTCTACTACTTCACTGGCCATGTGCCTCCCCCAAGGGTCTTAATTTCCACAGGTAGTATATTTAAATAATATAGCATATTTAAATTAAATTTCTAGCTGAATAGTAAATAAAACACTTAATTAAAGTCAAAATAAGCATCGTATGATCGTACCTACCACCAACCTACAACCCATTCGTTGAGGCCCGAAAGCGCGCCAATTTGTCTCCCTTCCCTTCCTCTTCCCTTTGAACATATTTTCATTAAAAATAAACTGATGTATTAAATTGGTAGCGAATACATTATTTTAATAACTGAACATAATAAAATGTAACTACTGTATTGGTGACAAAATAACAAATAAAAAGCAGTCGCAGTCAGGGATCGATTAATCGATTTATTTGGTGACAGATCTACCATTTTGATCACCAAGCTATTATTTAAGTAATAAAACTATTATTATAAGAACGAAGTTTATATTCATGTAATGCACTACAATTTTATTGGTGATCCATCTCATATTTTATACATTATATTGACAATAATTTGGTAATTCATACATGGGAACACTCTTTGTTTATCTGAGAACGAAAATATTTCGTGGCGATAAATCTATTTATTAGGTGGATACAACTTGATGACAAAAATAAATTTTGGTGACAAAAAATATAGTTCCCGAATATAAGTTTATGCTCCGCCACCGGACTACGAATACTTTCAGAATGTGGATTTCGTTTCGTTGCACGTTTTGAGTTCTTTATGTTTCTAGAACGTATAATATTTAGGCAAGTGTGTTTCCAGTTCCCGGACAGTTCAGACTACCATTCCAATTTGGGTATTAATTAGCATTTTTCACGTTAACAAATAATGAAAAAATCTGTGAAATGTAAGGAAATACATTGTATTTCAGATACCGCATACACCTACTGACAACCGTGTTTTGTATACAAATAAAAAAGTAAAGCTTTCCAATTTCAGAATTCCAGGCAGTTCTGGTTGAAGCTAATTGAAACCAAAATATTATGTGATATTTTTCGAAGTATTCCCATATTTACGTAAAATTTTATTTGTAGTACGCGAGCCCGCGACTCCGCTCACGTGGGAATTGGTTAGTTTTATTGAATTTATATTCTATTTTGTTTGTGTATTTATTTTATCAGGACTGGAAATTCGATGTTCGCGGTATTTATTTATAAACATTTTTATATCCTATCAATTTTGAGATTTTTTTAAGGACATTTGAAATTATAATACCTACGAACTGAAACGTAATCACAAACAACAGGTTCTTATCACTAAGTCTTTTGTCTGAATTTACCAAAGGTACACTTAGTAAAAGATTTATCAGGAACAAGTACTTATCATGATCAATCGAACAGACAAACCTACACAGATATCCTCCGCTCTATTTCAGATGTTCCTAGAACTTGCCTCATTTATACCAAAAATATTCATGGATTCTTTGATAAGAGTTTATTTTACTAGTATTTACATTTATTTAGTAATACAGTTCAAGAGAAAAACTAGATCACGAATGTTTGTCCAAACTTGTTTTCCCAGTAAATAAGCTTATAGCAAATTGGTATTTTCTATAAATGCTTAAAAAATAATAAACTTGTTGAAATAACTTCTTAGTTTATCGATGTTATTGTCTGCGCAATCATACTTGAGAGCACTTTAGTATTCAATTTACTGTAAACTGATTTTTATTTATCTTTTTTAATATTCTAGCTTTTTCAACTTTATTTTATATTTATTTAAAATACTTTATTAAAATGTGACGTGATTATTTTATAAAATTACTCTCTTCACATTTAAATTGGTTTTTTAATAAACCTATAGCCGTTTTAATAGAGAATTCAATTTATTCTGAATTACAACAGTAACATATATTATGTAATAACACAGTTAAAATGAAAAACCCTTTCCCGAAAACCCTGAAAATCCAAACACTACCGAGTAATCAAAGTGCACTATTTCCAATATCCATTCAATAAATCAGTGTCTCATATAAGTTGGCTAATACAGCTATTCATTATCATACAAGGTACCCAACCGCGTCTGCTTAGCACGTCCATTAAGCATAATTGCGGCGTCCCGTGCGGGGCCCGGGCCCCTGGGCCCCGCTCGCCGGGCCGCGGGACGGCGATTAATGAAATTTGGAAGCGTGGGACACTGTTGACATTAGTAGGTTGTCGCGCCACTTGATTGATATAATTTTGGAAGTCGCTCAGGCACGTGAGCGATAGAGGTGATTTGTCAGCCATGTTCGATGTGTTTGCTTTAGTTGCGCTTGTTGTTCACTGTTAGCACGTTTGTTATGCAACAAATTGATGGAGTGTGTCCCTGGACTGGCTGCCATCGATATATGGCGCAGTCGACAGAAGGGTTGTATTGGAAATAACGTAATAAGGATTTTCATGAAATATTTATTCGAGAGTCATGTTCAATTCGATATTCAATTAATTAAAGCGGAGAAGTTAAATCACTCTGCACATTCATTGCATTTCCTTCCCTCTTAAAATTACGTTATGAAGAAACGTTCTGTTTTCATAATTACCGTGATTCATTCTTTATTCAGATGTTACTACCCACACACTTTAAAAACTTATTACAACTTTCTGCCGCGAGGAGTGATATTATTTTACTGATTCTAAATATTCAGAGAATTCCAGTATTTTATGTAAATATATTTAAATCAAGTTCAAACTGAAAGTCATGCTAAAGGACGTGAAATAATTACACATAATAGCTGTGTATGTGTCACTTAACATTGTATTTCAGCGTATAACTCAATATTAGTGTATCGTCTACGAGTTACAGAAACACCTGAAAAATAATTACAGGCTTCAGTCAAGGTGAACTGTAGTTAGTATTTCATTCGCAGCAAATAGTGTATATTTCTTCATTAAATCATAAAACACTGGGCCTTTGTTTGTTGGTATTTGATTTGAGTGTAGTATTGACCTCCAAGTGGGACGATTGATACTCGCCATTAATCACAGCGGGCGACGCACGCCGCCACCGACCAATATTGAAATAGTGAACACTTGGATTTATTACTAAATACCATACTTTCATAATTTATGATGAAGTAAGGTAAATACAACTAAGTGGTATATTGCAGGGTAAAATACAGTAGAAGCTTCAGTAAATGATTGAATAATTACAACCCATTTCAAACATGAAATCTAAATTGTGCAAATATTTTCAAAAATAACAAATGCGCTGTAGAATTAGTTTTATTTGCATTAATTAATTGAATGTGTTAACTATTTACTTCATAAATAATGCATTGTAATTACTGTGATTGATGCGCCAGTTAGTTATTTCAGAGATAACATTACACACGAATTTGACGTAGAAACATCTATACCTACCAAATATTAACCAATAATTAGGATTTTTTTAATGTATTTCTGTTACATCAGTTTCCAGATATCTTTGGCCAAGGAATACAAAAAGTATGACATGTGACTTAGTGCTAATGCCCACTTTACAAATTCAGCTTCGTAAAAAACGTGATTTTCATTTCTTTGAGCAGCCTAAATAGATCATCCGGGCTTTTGTGAGAGCCTTATCCGACCATTAGGTGACCGGGTTTCCAGTGAAGGAAAGCCCTTTGAAAATATTATAACTCAGGCGGGAAAACATGTGACGGAGGTGTATAGCAGCTGGCACGCAATCAGCGTGAGAAGTGGTGAACCTTTTTTATATGTGGAGCGTACGTGCGGGCGTCGCCGGGCGGCGGAGCGAGCTGTGATACCCGCTGTTCACTGTTCACGCACAGGACTCGTATAGTGCGCGCCCCGCATAACGAACTATTGCCGATTGGACTGATACTGTCGCCAGGCGAACTCATAAACGTTGATTTTTTTGTGATAAATCTCTGTTTTGGATTAAATTAAAATCGTATTTCGGTATCTACATTTTAAATTGTTCTTTGTATTTATTGTAGAACGATGCTATCAGTTATAGTTTACTGCATAATTTAAATAATATTTTGAAGTCTTCTATTTGAAAATGTTTTGTTGACACGACAACTTCAAAGTTAAATTATAGCTTAAACCCCTTTATTTGTCGTTATAGGTATATTTGAAGTAGTAAGAAGTTATAAGTTGATTCACTCAAAGTACAACGTGACAGACTGTAACAAAAGGTCATTAGATACATAATTTTCCACCGACCACTTCAGAAAGATTCTTGACTTGGGAAGAGTTTATAAATAACTATTCACTACTCAATGATTATTTTTTAACTATGGATGACTGATTCCTCATTCTGCCCAGTGTAGTGGGCGGTCAGTGTGGGCATGCCCACTAGCGTAATATACTTGTGACGTCATACTTATTTCCTGTTTTTATGAACTCCCTTTTGTACTGCCCCATAATAATATAATTCCCATATGTATTCCATCCCTTATATACTTCCTCCTTATATTAATTGTTTTAGTTTTTGTGAGTACCTAATTTAAATAGTAATTTGTGTTGAACGCATTTCGTTTAAATGGTTTAGAAGTACCTAACAGAAAGCAAAACTAACGTCCAAAGTAAGTAACAGTAAAATCTAAACCGAGTCGGAGCTGTTTCTCGGAAACTCGTTCGCTTTTTACCGTCATTAAAGCCAACTCATTACGGAACTGTTCAGATCACATAATTCACTAGAAAATAGCGCAAACCGGGACATTCCGCCATATTGAAACCCACGTCGACAAGTTCCTTCATAAATTACTGACGAGCGTTCATTGAAACAATACAGTTTTTATTTTGTATTTTTAATAACTCCGGTAGAAACAAACAGTATTTTGTTACAATTCATTCCCGATATCACGCGATCGTTTTAAGCCGATACGATTAATAGATAAAGAAATATTGGCAAATATGGCCGCCAGGGATCCACGCCTGGACACAATCGACGCTCCGCAAAAATGTATACTTGAAATAAATGCTACGTTTTATTTGAGTGTGTGGCCGACATGACAAATATTGTATTAATATCTCATTGCGATCGCTGTAATACGATTTAAACTCGTAGATGGATGTTTTCCTGATTGTAATTATGTCGGTAATGTGCAATTTATTGACAGTTTTAATTTTGATTTCGATTCGGTAATAAGCTTCATAGCAACTTTGCTGGCAATGATACACAACTTATTTTGCTCTGTTATTATGTTAATATGTACCAGAGCTGCAAAGTTGAAAGCAGAGTTGAAAAGCTATAATCGCTTCATCCATGATCACAAAAGCAATTCGGTTACTGTCAGTTGTAAATCAAAGACCTAATTCTCGTCTAAATGGACCAAATCCATCATAATTGAAGACGTAATTTGATCGCTGAAATTCGCGATATTCGCAACAAAGCGCCATAGATCATTACCGCGGTCGGTAAAATTGTTAATTTATGTATTCCGTGCGGATGATCGGCTGCCACCGACTGCTAATTGTAGGCCATGTCCGCGAGTACATCCCGCGGTAATCACCTCCTAATCACACGCTTACTATAAACAGTTCTTTTGTTACGCGTATTGATTTCAGCCATTGATTTGAATAACTTATGATACAAGGTTTTATGACAAGAAACATGTATGTACTTGTATGATACCTTCACTCTTCAAATACATTGGTGTTTTGTTGAGTAAACATACGGACGTTGGGTCCTAAGCTGAGTGTTCAGAGCTATAAGGCAGCGATAAAGTCAGCCCCTAGTCCGGTAAATTGTGTCTGAAGAGACGCGAACGATATAAAAGTGCGTTTAATTACGCTCCACTGACACGTTACCACCATTATTAACACTAAGGAGCTCATACAGATAAACGGGACATTCATCCCGCCGTCAGCCGCCGAGCGCCGCGGGCGCCGAGCGTCGCGAGCGGTACATTGTTCCTCCGCCAATTGTAACAAGGGCCGGGATGCTCACACAACGAGCAATGTGGTTTGTTTAAAACAATACAGTGGAATGTCGAGGGACGGGTAAGTAGCTGGCGTCTTCATGAGACCGAGCGGGACCACTAACAATATAACATCGTCCGCACTTATGTGTGTGGCGCACATTACTCGCCGAGGCCCGCGCCCACTGACGAGCATTAGACGCGGCGACGCAATGTATGACGTGTGAGGCGTAAGTTTTGCGCAGTTTGGAGTTATAGTGTTCTCCGGAAACGGGCACGTCTCCCGGTTGTGGTAAATGGTTTCGTGGAGGACGCTCGTACTGCGAGTTCTCTAGCTTTTATGTACGGCTTTAGATGCCGAAACTCAAGAGTGTTACAACGCTGCGACAATATATGCGGGTCTTCAAATAAATACGTACGCACTGTTGAGTCCCAGAGTTTGAAAGTTTATTTGCTGTCTAAATAATACTGTTTATGTGTGACATTTTTATTACTTTCCAGTGAAATAAGTTATCAGTTTAAGTTTTTGCTTCATACAAAACGGTTAGAATCAAATAAATAATAATTTTTAATAGAACGAGCAAAACTTCACAATAGATTCGACGAATCTGCAAATCCCGACTGCAACAAACGTAGATTTAGCGATATAAATCAAAGCTTAAAACGTACGAAAATCATGGCGTTTTCCGATAACCGTCATACATTTCCGTACAATAGTGAAATACAATAATGTTACAATGGAAATAGCTGCAGCGACGTGCAGTGCACGCGACTGATATCATAATCGAGGAGCCGACCTAAGTTCAGCGAAACGATTTCCGAATGAACTTTACTTATCGGGTGCATCTCTATTTCCTGGTATCCTACTGCGCGAGCTCGCCGAGTTACAACTTTCACTCCATATGTTACACCTACTGAGAAATGAATACTTAGCTATGTGGAGGAATCAGGAGAACTTCAAATATCTCTTTTATGAAATGTTACAGTAATTGTTTGCAGTGGTAGCTTATTTCAAAAGCTTGACTTATAAAAATTTTATATGTAAAATGATGACGACTTCTCTTTCTTCTAATACAAAGATCTTACAAGATTCTCTCATATACTAGAACACACACAATAACAAATTCGTCCCATTCATAAACGCTAATATTCCCGAAATTTGAAGACGTTTAGTTGGTGCCGAAACTAGTCCTAAGTCGTGTCGAGCTAGGGTTTGACAAATGGGCGTCGTGTCCGCTCCAGAACCCACCATTGTCTGGAAATATGAGGCGGCTTTGTTCAGGCCTGTTTCACCCCCATTACGTACCCACGATACACTTCCAGACGTTCACCGGAGACCCGGGACGTCATTTGCTTACGTTTTGTATGCATTTGTCATTGTGATCATGTGAGAAAGGTGAACAGGCCCTTCGCAATTTTTTATTGTTGACTCTAAGGGTAATATTAGCTACGATTTAAGTACCATTACCTACACCTACCTACCTACACCTGAATTAATGAGAATTTCACATAAAAACAAATACATAATACACATGTTATTAATGTCATTAATATCAAACTATAATGAACCCTGTATGGACAGACATACATAGGTGTATAGCTAGCGAGGCACGCGACTGTCTGATTAGTTCGACATTCATATCGCGCAGATATTTGATGCAGCTAACTGGAATGTTAAGTGACTGAGCAGCTCAATTAAACCTCCACCACTAAATCCTAGTCTACAGCACTAATGTGGACAGAATTCTCTAATATTAGATGGAATGCATGCTTTATTACCGTACGCATGATCATATTTAAGTTAATATCATGAGCACGTATATTATCTCTATATCGTTGAAAGTAATGAACTAAAATCTATTACGGTTTACCAAAAACTATTTCCAAATAGTGCAGCCACATGCGACTGCTCTCCACAAAAACCACAAAGTTATATAAATTAATAAGGATGCACTTGCAAGCATGTTGAGTAAATTCAGTAATTCGGTGGAGCGCAGTGCGTCGGCACGCGAGCGACGCCGCGCGGCGAGCACTAACCGCCAGCAACAGATTGTTGGACAACAATGTTTAGACGAATTTTAGCCGCGCGCCGCGACCCGCCCCGCTAATGAAATTCAGCCGCGTTGTGACTGCGGCGGCCTGAGCCATCGCTTGTCAGCGGACTATTGTTTTATAGGCCACACCTAACATATATTAACTCACAGTAATCCTGCACAAAAACATAGTAAACAATATTCATCATGTAACGTTACAAACCATAGCACCGAAATCGAAGCGTACCAATAAATACGAGCATCGCATTCAGTCAGTGCGGCTATCAGAAAATCTGTAGTTTATGCGGCTATACAGCGGGTGTTGAACGTGCGGGCTCGCCGTATATCGTGACCGTCATAAACAGAGGTGTCGCGAACTTAGGGCGAAGGTGAACATTTCGCACTAAGTTTACACTCGGAAATAAGCGTGTTACATGAAATTGAACGCTGAAAATGTTTATAATGAAATTACCTAGTTTGCATGGAGCTGGTCTTAGCGACACTCGAGAGCACTTGTGTCGCTGAAGTGTGGAGCCGGCGGCGTCGCCCCTCGCTCATCACTTACGCGGCGTGAGTGCAGAGGTGACTGCCTGCAGTCATTACCCGCGTGCGCTCGCTGGAACGCGATGCTGATTGCCTTAGTTAATGCAGCTCTAACCTGTCCATTAATACACCAGAAGACACACTCTTGAAACATCAATTCCCTCTTTGATGTAAGGAACACAATACATTTCGAGAAGCTACTGGAGGAACATTATAAACGAATGCCTTTGAATTTAAAGAACAAAGAATCTAAAACATTTTCATCATAACAGCGTCCCTTTTGTGACATTTCGTCGTTCATACCCGGATTGTTCTCAGAATTTCAATTCGCGGAACATCGACGACGGTTGTTTTTATGACGGCAACTACAGAAACCGAATGATCGCCCACACTCATAGGTTCCGCGGAGCGCACACACCCACACATACACACAAAAAATACATCGCCATCGGTCCGTAAAAAAGAGGAAAAAACTCGGTAGCTTTAGCAATAAAAACCCCGCTAATACCAAAACTGGCACAATAATAATAATTTGCATGTGAAGAAAACGCCCTGCCTAAGCGAATTTATTCTCTTTTTCAGCGAGAAAGTGGAAATTCACACGCCTCCAACGAGCCGGGCTCCAACGAGTCGTCTTTTATTACGGATGCCAACGAACTAGTAAAACTGAGCTCGATTTTATTTCTGGACAATAATGTCGCGCAACACAGATGTCATTCTTGACGCCAACACGCTCCACTTTGTCGCAACAAATCCTAGTTTTGTGAACATGGACAAATTTGTTTTACACTTGTATTTATGTACCTCCTAATCGCGTTCTAATTTTGGAGTTCAAAATACTTTGTATTCTAGGAAATTCAATTTCACATCCAAGGTAATGGCTTTTAGAGTCTAACAAAGGAGGTCCATCAATCACTAAAGTAGTATTAGCACAAATAAAGTTGGCCTAAAACTGCTAATTTCATTTCTACGACTTTACGATCACATTAGATTTAATCGGCGTAAGCTAAATGTTCCTACTAACATTCCTACCTAAATTATAGCCATTTCCTTTTCTTTCGATTACGTTTCGATCTTTGCTCAGTTTCTTCCCACCAGGAACTTTGTCTTCCTTTGTCCTTCCTGGCTCCTCTCAGCTTCTTAATTGCCTCAAATGGTAATTCATTTTGAGCTTTAAGTCTTCTATTATAAAGTTCACAAATATCAGTTAAGATATTGTTTTCTTTGTGGGTCGAGTGTCTCGCTGGTTGCTTCATACATCTGTGTTGGGGTTATACTTACTTTCAATTTTCGCAATGATTCAGCGCCCGCCTTTATTTCCTCGCCTTCTGAACTCGGTATTGGGACTATTTTTTTAGTGGTTTCGTTCGTGTATTTATATATGTGTGTGTATTCTGTGTAGTGACGAGGTCACTGATGCTGGTGTGTGACTGTTTGTTCACGTCGATATTGCAAACGATAACGAAGTCAGCTCAAAGTTATCTACAGTAAGTTAGTGTGTTTTTAACACATAATAATAATTTAATTGCAATTCTCTTCACTACTTCTTCCTAGGACAAGTCACATACAAAATAATTAAACGAAGTTACAATAAATGTGTGAACGATAAGACCCAGCTATTGCTTTTCTTGCTAAATACGTAAATGAGGCTCTTGGTAGTAGGAAGTTGTTAACCGAGAAAATAATATACTACATTGCAAAGTAATTTGAGAAAACTTAGTTTTATGATTGCTATAAAAGTTAGTACCCAACAAAAATAATCGTAGAACATTTCCAAGAAGGCGTACTTGTAAACGTTATACATACAATTATTTTATTTTCCGACTGCATACAGTTTACGATGTGAGTTGCATTCCGAGCGCGCACGACATGCACTTGTTTAATTGCTGAGATTTTTAACGTGTTATCTTAAATTGTTTTATTCAAGTTAGGTACTTCAGTTTTCACATTTGAATATTATTGTCGGTGACATACTTTGTGAGGACTCCGTACAACAATATACAATAGCATATTTTTCACAAGTGTGTTTATAATTCAATAAGAGTGGAAGTAAGAGCTATCCGTCAGCAGCCGCACATATAACCATGACAGGCCACCTGATGCTTCAGCATTATTCAAATTGGCAATATTCCGTGACAGACATAAACCTTCACTTGATCAGTATGGATCACTGACTCGTATGAAACTGTAAAATGTAATAACAACTTGACGATACCCCGCCATATTGGCTGGTGTACTCGAACCCGCCATTATTTCTACTTTGTTGTATTTTTAGAGAGTTATAGTCGTTACGTTTCGGTTTTGTCATTTCGGAGTGTAATGGTATTGGCTTTTTACTGGTGTTTTAGTGTCATTGAATAATAAACTAACGAAAAATTTTCTAACTTATCGAATAGAAAAAAAGCTTCTAAACCTAATCAGCTTAACATTTTATAATCAACTAAGGGTGTGTTCTTTGCACGACTCTTCAGTATTAATTTACCTACGTAAAAACTAGTCATAAGAATTTAAAAATATAAAATTCTACAAATTCTAAAATGTTACAGCACAAAACCTTAACATAAAACGTAGACTTAATATGTCTCCACAAAGGTTTCAGGCATTCATGCGCGAGTAAGTTGTGGCACTCCGCACAACTAGTGGAGCGAACATCTTGCACAAACACATTCAATCTGTCCGCATTATTATAATTCAGCGACAATTTGCTACAGCCATCCAAAATGAATTTGTCTCTCTGCACACGCCATTCAAAACGGCACTCAAGTAAATGAAAACGTAATGATCCCTACAAACGAGAGACGCTTCGTAACTTGTTGAACAATAAATTGCTGAACCCACCGCGGCGACTGTGTCTTCGTCACGACAAATAAACAATCATGACATATGACACACGACTTCGTTATATTATATGTAGACGAATGATAACGCTCGCTCATGAATTCTTGCTATTTTTATGTCTTTATACATATTATGCCGAGGCAACGTTTCCACACGCGATGTGAGTTTAGATATTTCCTTTCATAACTCATTCAGCGTGATTTGTTTATGTGGCTAGAATAAGTGCTTTTGTCAGCTTTGAGCAGCGATAAATAAATGGATATCTTTACACAAAATCTAAGCCTGAATTGGCTTAATCATTGTATTATAATATTATACACGTTTTTACAATACGTATGCATAATTATTTTAAGTAAAGGTTATTTTGGAATATAAATTAAAAAATCGGTAAAAAAACTTTTAAGTTAAACGGTTTTATCTTATGTGTACTGAAAACTAGAAAATAAAAAAATAGTTACTTACCTGTCAACCTACGTAGGTGGTCCCGGTCATATTAGACTAAAATAAAAACGTGGGGCCCATTAACTATTGCTGTAGTACTTTCTTCTAGAGGTATAATAGGTGTGGATTGCATCGACTTACTATAATCGTAACTGGAGATTTTGACAATCAATAATCAGCCGTAGCGGCTTCACCAGCGAACGCCGAGCTCATGATCTACCAAAGTATAACGGTATGCTTTGCCATAGGTAGGATTTCACAGGGCCCCACGTTTTATTTTAGTTTAATATGACCGGGACCACCTACGTAGGTTGACAGGTAAGTAACTATTTTTTATTTTCTAGTTTTCAGTACACATAAGATAAAACCGTTTAACTTAAAAGTTTTTACCGATTTTTATTTTCTAGTTTTAGTATTTAATGAAAATGCCTACCGAATATTCCTCATTCTATCTAATTCATTTAGTGCATCATTATTACACGGTCTCTTACCTGACAATTTATTACAATCTAATTCCTCAATACATAGCCCTTCCAGATACTTTTTTTTGTAACAACCCCAAAAATCATCACATGACCTCTCCTGCTGCTCCTGTAGGCCTTTTAGTGCTGTAGGCCTTTTATGTACCAGGGCCGCGGTAACTCTTTCGAACAATCTCGCAGCCCAGGCAGGCCTTGGCCCTGTTGGGCCCCGCTGGAGTTACTGACAGTTTTCTACTTGTGAAGCCCTTTCATTTGATACCCATATTGGTGGGATTGATAAAAAATTGTTATCAGCCATTTGGTAGCGGCGGCCATCTTGGATTTCAATTTTGCATAGTAAATTGTATTCTACTTGTTGAGACCTTCCATTTGATACCCATGTTGATGGGATGGGAACCTAAGTTATCCACCATTTTGTAGAGGCCGCCATCTTGGATTTTAATTTTATATAGTACATTGTATTCTACTGGTTGAGAACTTTCATTTGATACCCATATTGATGGGATTGATAAAACCTACGTTGTCCGCCATTTTGTAGCGGCCGCCATCTTGGATTTCAATTTTTTATAGTATATTGTATTCTGCTTGTTGAGCCCTTTCATTTGATACCCATATTGATGGGATTGATAAAATCTACGTTATCCGCCATTTTGTGCCGGCGGCCATATTGGATTTACAATGTTATTGATATTACTATATTGTATTGTCATCGGAATTAAAGGTGTATACAAAATTTCAGATTAATCGGTTGACAGGAAGAGGGTGAAATTTGAATTACTAAATTTGACCCAAGAAGAAAGAATGAATAAATAATAAAACAAACGGGGTGAGCTAAATAAAACCGTTTAAAAATTGATATGAATTATCGCTCAACGTGCTTTTAGACTTCTATGAGGATTTATTGCTTGCTCCATTATGTTCAGTGCTACAATTGTTTTCATTTTCCCCGGTCGCCCACATTGGAACCGCACCTTAACCATTTGCACATAACACCTGAGCTCGCGATTTTGTGGCATTTTTTCACTGTGTGACGTTTGTGCCGACGGTTCTGATGAATGTACCGACGAAAATAAAGGTGAAAGTTTATTCTCTCGCATCGGAATTGTGCGAGAATTTACTGAAGATACTTGTTCGCTGTACCTACTCGTAACTTTATATTGGAATAGCCAAACCGTAACAATAAAGGTTCAGTCGTTAATAAAGCTTCCTGATATTACGAATGTATAATTGGGCCCGCAGTTACAACATCTAAAATTTGGACAAAAGATATAAAATGTCTCCCTTGAAGGGTCCAAGGACGAGATGGCACTAAAATCTACGGCGCAGGGGTAGGTGGCCCGGAGGGGGTCTATTCAAAAACTTTCGCTCAATTACTCGCGCGAGACTCTAGTTTAATTCTGAGCCCGTGTAATAAGATTACGCGTAATGCGATTAGGTTTATTACACGGCGTTTCGTTTAGCGCCCTCTATTGTGAGTGCGGCGAGATAATCATCTGTTTGTCGGTAACCGCGCGACGCTAATGTTTGAGTGCACGGTGACACCTTCTCATGTAATTTGCTTGTGAATAATCACACCATTTTGCTTTTATGGCCACCGGTTTATTGTGAACGCAGATAAAAGTTGAGTTGTCCAGATTTCTCGGATCCATAAAAGAAATATATTCCGCAGTTTATCTGAAATGGAAGGAAAACATAACGCGTCAGGTGTTTGTTCCCACGCAGGTTGTTAGTACCTATTGTGGACGAACACTTTGATATTTTATCGGAAATGGCGAGCAACGTGTTACTGTTGCAATTTTTATAATCAATAGTTCCTTTTGAGTGGCATCCGATACGCGGTGCTTTGTGTTACTCACACACTCGCACCGAACATTTTTAACTCGTATCGTCTAACACGACGACACGAAATAACACTTGAGTAAAATTGAAGTCTAAATCAAGGGGAGGAACTAACGTATAAATCCCTAATTAGTTCCCTGGAGATAATGACGGCTCATTTATAGGAGTTCCAGAAACGAGTGGCGCTCGGTATCTAACATCCGAAGTAGTTAAACATTTAAGTGACCATTGACAGCCAACATCGTGACACCGGCGCGTTATACAAGGCACAGTCGAATGTTGAACATTGAGCGAATAGTTGCAGCCTGGCGTGATGCATCACTATTACCGTAAACTATTGAGCTCGGTATTCATAAAACTATAAAACTATAACTGCCGTCTATTCATGCCGAATGCATGCAGTTTCAAATTAGACTTTGTAAAATATGCTCCGGTAACTTTACATTTTTCCAAGTCCGTTTGAAGTTAGTTGGAAGTAACAAGGAGAGCTCGTGGGGTTAATGCTCTTTGGTGCAGGTCTTGGGTCCTCACGTGATGTACTCCAGTGGACCGCACTTGTTCATTACTGTAAGAGCTTGCTGCACGTTGTGTATGCAAGGGGGATAGTTTGCGACCAGAATATTAGATCACAAGTAACGCAGTTTTAGCAGATGGCCTCAGCTACAGTGAGCCAATTCTCAGCATCGCCATTTCTAAGTTCCGATGAATTGTTTACTTAATGTATGAGATAAGTTGAACAGAAAAGGCTCAGAAGCCTTCCACGAAGGTCGAGGACAGCGATGGAGCCTCACAAGAAGTATTCGCTTTATATCAATTGTCAGAATTCCCCAGTTGAATAAATAACGTGATATTTTTGTTTCTCAATGTGCCGGATCTCCGACTGAGAACTCAACTAGAGTCTCCGTTCTCTGAAATAAAATTTTGGAAAATGAAAATGGTACCCAAAAACAATGGTGGGTGATTTTTTGCTAAATGTTATTGACACTTGAATCGATTAACCTCTACCATGACCTACCCTGGAAAGATTACCTTAATGGTATCTAATGACGATACCTTAATGGCAGTATGTGCGTCAGTAACCCTTGCATGCGATCTGTTATCAGTGCGATCAGTGTGCGTCGATCCCATAACGTCGACTTTTACGACTCAATCCCATTAGAACCGCGCCTGAACCGTAACAAACAAAAATTACAACTTAATTATTGTTTCGTTGGATCTTTTTAATTGTTTTAATTGTGATTTAGGGTTGTTTCAGTTTAGCGATCTCTTTGTTTGCGCGGCTTCTGTCTTGACCTGCGACGGGTTAAATATTACGGTATCACCTGCGAGTGTGTTTAGGCTTGTTTGTTGTTTATGCTGACGTTTACACTTTATTTACGAATCACGTCGCGGCCGACGACATCTGAGTTAACATTTTCTTTCTTTACAAAACTTTCTGACTTCCATTTTCTTTTTAAACAGTAAAAAAGTCATTTCAGTAAGTACAAAGTTTTTTTCTGTTATCTTGAATGCGTTTAGAAGTAGAAAACTTCAACTACTTACATGTTTGTAATGGGTGAATTTCAGTACAAAAGCTGCGATGCTAACGTAAACAGAAGCCGCTAACTTCTCTACTGCATTATACCGCTGCGAGTCGTTGAAGCGAAGTAGCACAATTAATTAAGAGCATTATCTTTTCAATACGGCGGCTCCAGTTAAAAGTTGTTCGGAAGTAACTCGCTGCAGCGCTAACTGCACTGGATACCATTTGTGCAGCTGCATAACTGCACTACATTTACACTGGAATAACATTCCTGTAGCACTCGCAAGCAATGTGCACAAATACTGATTGTAAACAGCAACCGCACTCGTGGCTGCTTTATCGAATGCACTGGAATTGATCAATTGCATGGTACGCGACTCCTTCCAAGTATCGACAATTTAATTGCATGTTCGCCATTGGTTTATTATTGTATAATATTGTAGAATAATTTATTGAAAGCTGATAGACATTAAAAACAGCAAACAGTAAATGTAACAGAATACATATGTTTCTATTATCATTCGACAACAAACATTATTCAAACAAGAAATCCGTTTGTCAGATTGGAATCAAAACATAAAAGTGTGTCGCGCCGTACCTCTCACAATATTTCGTGTCGGCTGTCAGCGCAAACTTGCCACTATTTATCGCTTGGCAAGTTTCCTTGTCGCCCTCCGTCCCGCCTCACCCCCCGCGTCCCGCGCCTCCGCCCCTCCAACCGACCGGAAAACTATAGCGAGTTCCAAACTGATGTCTCACTTGATAGGCGACGTCAACAAGTTCGCTGAATGGCGCTGAGCAGCGCTGCAAGCCGCTGCAAGTTGCTGCACTTACTGTGAACGTTTAATTGGACGCTTTATAAGTGGCGTGGTACCTCATGGTAATGAGGCCTGCGGCTTCATACCATTCGCCCGACCACTGATAACTTGCTAATGGCAAAATCTTGTTCTGCACTTTCTGTAATTAAAACCTCGCAATCAATGTGCGAATAACCGTGGACGAGGTTGTATACATTCATATACTTTGATATATTCACGTCCCTAACAGTGTCCAGATAATCTGAACACGTAAAATAGTCCGACATTCATGTATTCAGTCCCTTCAAACATATTCTCAATACACTACAGTAATTATACAATTCAAAGCGAGATTACAGCGACAGCGCCACACAGAGCGTCTCTCTGAGGGCGCGCTCCAAGTTTTCAATATAAATTCCTATTAAAGCTTATCTGGGGCTTCAATGTAGGCCTAATCTCGCGCATATACGTATGTATATAAGAAGAGATTACAATAATGTAGTGAGCTATAAATCGTAAGATCCCGATATGGCCATAAAGCCGGTTTACGAGCGCACCAAGCAGTCGACGTCGCTCCGCCAAACATTTTACATTTTATTGTTTTCTAATATCTGATTTATTCCGGTATAGAGTGGTTTAAACACTTGCGGGCTTAGGCTTGAGTACTTGTAATACCGAATGTATTGTCGTATTGTTCGCTCGCTGCTACACTTCGGGATTATTCTGAAAAGCGAGAGTTGCGTACTTCTTGGGCGTTTAACTGACTGACTTGTGCTTGTTTAAACATGGAACAATTTATAACGAAAATAACTCTATAATGTAACCAGAAGATTAACTGTAAATACATCATTATAACAGCTGTTGCTACAGCCTCCATGTTCACTAACAATGTAAGGTAATAAAGTTCGCATATGTGTATGAACTGAACATAAATTTAAATAGAAAAAGGTGTTCAACCAAATTAATTTCCTGCCTCCCGCGGAGTATTTTTATAGAAATAATGTCTCGGTTCAAACCCTCCACGTTTAAGATCGGATATTGTGCAATAACCAGTAACTGTGAGGAAAAACTTAACAGGATTGTTGATACCTCGACTATTATTGAATGAATGACTAGGTACTTATAACTATTTCAGACCAAGCACACAGTGACAACTGTATAGGTCCATATCATGTTATAGAAATGAGAATCTTAAAAAAACACTTTTGTTATTAGATAGTTACAATGATCTTTGAAAAAAAAAATATTTTAGCGACCATTAATATAAAATTTAACGAATACATAAGGTACAAAAACAAGAAAGTTAATTCCAATTAAAATGTTAGTAGTTTTAATGAGCAGTTAAGTTAATCGTGTAGTTTAGATGAGTGCGAGATACACTGCGAGACAGTAAAACTGTGTCACTGTTAGAATTAAGATTATCTGAAATGGCGCGATCTCGGCGCGATGCCTGTTATTCCGTCGATTAAGAGAAGTTTTCCTTGTTTCTTGATTCTCAGTAGTTGCGGCCAAATGTGACGCTTTCGGTCTCAAAAAGAAGGTTCTCGCAGAAAGACTTCATTTAAAAAAACTTTTTTACATAAAATTAAACCGACTTCCCAAAACACTAAAAAGCAAAAAAAAAACTATTTTTAGGTGCATCGGCCTAGAATTCGGTGTCTAATGGATGTTACTAAGTTAATTTTGCCACCGACTTCTAGGCCGATTCACCTAAAAATAGTTTTTTTTTTGCTTTTTAGTGTTTTGGGAAGTCGGTTTAATTTTATGTAAAAAAGATTTTTATTTAAAGCTTTTCAGTGATACGTATAGTTGTCACTATCCATACAAGTGGGAAGTTCTCATCAATACAAAGAATATAAGTTCAAATACGAGGTATTTTACATATTCAGGTGTCGAGTTCCCTCGACTTTCTCTGGTCTCCATCATCAGGTCAGCTTCAAACCTTCACTGTTGCAAAGGTCTTGTCAATACAAATAATTTAAGCCCAAACACGAGGTAGTTTACATATTCAGTTGTCGAGTTCCCTCGACCCTCTCTGGTTTCCATCATCAGATCAGCTCCAAATCTTCACTGTTGAATAGTGCTTTTAGGCGTACACCTGAGTATCAAGTTTTTACCCTATGTATGCCTACAACTTTCGAAGGTTGCCCTCGATTTCTCAGGGTTTCCATCATCAGATCCTGACCTGATGACTATGGGACCAACTGGCAGCTATTCCGAGTCGAACAAAAAAAGAATCACGTAAATCGGTCCATAAACCTCGGAGTAATCGATGTACATACATAGAAAAAAAAAAAAAAAACATACCGGCCGAATTGATAACCTCCTCCTTTTTGGGAAGTCGGTTAAAAACCATTTTAATTTTACTTTATTTTTTTCTACCAGCTAAGTTGCCTTGTTAACTACTATATGTTTCGTATTTACAAGTTCAAGAAAATTCTATGCTCTAATTTCACATAAAACAGACAACCATACTTCTGATTGAACTTTTAAAAACAGACGCCACAAAATCCAATAACAGTCAAAAATTAAAAAAAAAAAAAACTTACAATCAAGTTACTGCAATTCCAGTAAAGTTGAACATAAATCAGAGTTGTGCTCCGATAGCCCGATATTGGCGAAGTTGGCGTCACAATCGGGACTCGTCTAATTACTATAATTCCGGGCGAGTAGGCCGAGTTCGGCCGAGTTGGGCCGAGTCGGTCACACGATCGCGTTCCGATCCAATCTGTTCAACTGCGGGATGAAGTGCCAACTTCGCGCGGTATGTTCGGGGTGTCATGATTATAGGATTCGTACTTATACTGAACGAGTTAGTTACGTATGTGAACTTTACAGTAGTATTGATTTCAAATCTTAGGAGTTTATCGATTCTTCTCCATACATTTTTGGAATCGTGAGACATTTCCGAACCTCCATTAACTTTTGTAAGACTAGTATCTTGACGGAATATCTTTTGCCTTGTATATAAATCTAAAAGGATCTCTTATTTTGATAATTTTTGAAGCATCAAATACTTAAGTCAAATATTTTGAAGAGTTAATAATATTCCGACTTAGATCTGAGTATTATGCTCCTCTCATTTTATAACATCATGCTCAACGCTAACAACTATTTCCTCTAAAATTCCCACTTTCATTGCGCGTATTTTTTACCTGGCGCATTCCTCACTGGTCGTAACATTAACTATCAAGTTTTAGCACAGGCCTCGTAACAGCGACCCTCGAACTGTACAGCTTTATCTCACATTTTAGCGTAAAAAAGTAACACGTTGTCATTTTGCGAAGTGGCCATTTAAGATGTTATTACGTCAGTCCGCTGATCTCGGCTAACGTGCTCAAATCTCTGGCGTTGTCTTAGCTTTTAAACTACGTCAGATCTCGTTAATTTATCCGAGGATAATTTTTTATCATTGATGTTTGCCTAGTGCCTGAATAACAAGTCCTGTGTTATTTGTTGTTGTGTTCGGTGTAAATTTAAAAACTTCTAAACGTATTTTCATGACTTCACAAATATTTATACTAGTACAAAGACGAGGCGGGTCGCTAGTTTTTCATAATTAGTTGATGTTTGATGTTAATTAGCGTGTTTGTCTGCGACAACGGTATGCATGCAACTCATCTCGTAAACAAGTGTGAGCACCTGCTTTACCTTACTAACATAAGTTTCTCATTCATGCACAGAAGATAAGGCACGTTGTAATTAAAGTGATTATTATAATTATCATAAACATTGGCAAACAACGCTAGATTGTTACCTACGACATTTGCGCTGATACGTTTGACTAAGTGGCATATAAAAAATATAATTAGGTAATTTGATAAAGAATTTAAATATAATATAAATATTGATGCACCATATGTGTGAGGACAGGGCAATTAAGTAATTGTATCGATTCAGCCGCATTTGGCTACCTCGACTGAGTTAGATAAAATGAGGCATATCTCAAGCCTCTGCAAGCACGTACAAAAAATAAATATTACTCATAGAATCATAGACTAGAAAGCAGTCATAAATAACACGAGTATATAGCAACTACACCGTTACAAGCGAGGTACAGCACTATTACAGTATCGAAGTATAAGTCAAGCACTAGCGCGCCTCCCCACGACCGCTCGCAGATACAAAGGAAATTAATTTTCCGCCTTGTTACCTTCTATTATGATAACCGTATGCATAGCTTACACAAATGTATTGAAATTGTTTTATGTACGTCGATACTGAAACTTAGAATTTTCACTGAGGCACGCTGAAATAAAATATGCCTGTTGTTGAAGGAATCAACGAAAAATGCTTTTGAAAAATTCTGGCTACATATAATATGATTTTAACAGCATACGAGTATTACGGTTCTTAGCAATATACTCGAAGATAAACCTCAATATTGGAAGCCGCTTTACCTTATTTTCTTTTTCACGTTTTTGGTACTTCAGGGATTTAAAATGAGCTGATCCTGGGCTAACGTCCTGTAAACTGTTACAAGTTTAATGTTTCATTTACATGCAAATCTAAGCGTGAACCAGCCTTCTTATACCTTACCTAGGTTATAGGTACCAGGTAGTATACTCAAGGATATAGTATTTGTAGACTATATTTTAAGCACTCATTGTGATTGTGTGAAGTGGCAGTGGGCTGGCCATATTAGCCGAAGAACCGATAACCGTTGGGGTAAACGAGTTCTAGAGTGGAGACCACGCCTCGGCAAACGTAGTGTAGGACGTCCTCAGGCACGGTGGAGTGATGACTTGCGCAAGACGGCTGGCAGGAGCTGGATGCGAGAAGCCGAAAATAGATCTCAGTGGCGTGCACTTGGAGAGGCCTATGTCCAGCAGTGGACTGCGATAGGCTGATGATGATGATGATGATTGTGATATAGGAACTCATTTTGTATTTCTGACCACTTATTTCCTACTTAACTCATTATAAGCCGCCTCAAATAAAACGTTCTAATGGTGCTTTTATAAATAACCTGTGACACTGTGTCCAATTCGGGCCGACTTTGACTAAAACATTCAGAGAAGTGTAAGCCTGAACGAATGCTTTCATCTGCCGGCTGACGATTAATCTAGACAGACTAAGTGCTCACTAAGACTGGCCTGCGGAACTTGTCTAATATTCGCAGATAAGGCTAGTAGTTAGAGAACGGACTATCTATCAATTTATTCTTACAGATCTCCCACAGTTTAATTAAATCAATTAATTATGATAAAACCTTCTTGATTTCAACTTTTTAACCGACTTCCAAATAAGTCAATGTTATAATGCATGTTCTAATTAAAACATTTTGCGAACAAACACACGAGTCCCAATTTTAATTGTGCAGAGCAAAAGATTAGGCCGAACCCACATAATTCATGATACCGCAAGTTGAGGTAGCGCACACATCACGTTTGCACCCTTTCAAATATTTTAATTGGTTTCATTTGAGACTGTGGCGGCCATGACACTTCGGAACTCATTCCACAGAGTTATATTTAGATACTTCATTTTCTGGCGTCGGTGTTTAATTTTGCATAATTACATACGTATTATATCGTAGTCTGTTGTTACCAATATATGTAGGTAATGTGAGGGAGGTATTTAGAATACCTAGACTGGCCTACTTGAGGTATTATGTGGTGACCTTTGAATTAATTTACTAAATTATATTTGAAGACGTTGTATACATATACCTACCTACCTATAGAGTTTTGAGAGACATATAACGTTGAGTTTTGGTTAAACACGGAGAATTCCATTTTAACCATTCAGTTAACTTTTATTGTGTTTTCTTCCTGTTAACAATGTGACTGTCGTTGGCATATGAGATTGGTGCAAAAACTTTGAGATAACATCGAAAATAAACCACAGACATACAAACATATATGTAGGTAGTATGAACAGAACTAGCTGGTGCCCGCGACTTCGTCTGCGCAGGTTTAGTACCTATTTCGAACAATATGTTTACAAATTGTAGCCTATGTGTTATTCTGATGTGTAAGCTATATTATTGTAAAGTTTCATTAAAATCCATTCAGTAGTTTTTGCGTGAAAGAGTAACAAACATCCATACATCCATACATCCATACATACAAACTTTCGCGTTTATAATATTAGTAGGATAAATTATGTCGTTAAGACATAATATATTTTTGTATACTTAGCGTTTTAATGGTTCAAGTTGAAGGTATACTATGGCTACTATGATAATATAATTACCAACCTATTAATAAAGTATTCTGACCTTTGTACTTAATAATGCTGGATAAATAAATAGCTCGTAAATAGATTGTCTTCCTAAGGCTAAGCAATCAAGTTAATTACCGTAGGAATCCAACCGTGCCGTGACTTTATTAAATAGTTCTAGCAATTAGGCGGAACTCAGTCAGCTTCGTGTCTAGGCAAATAGCTCGCTAATATCACCAAATAGTCTTCCTATGAAATTGGAATGGAATTTGTAGTAAATATATTGATTATACCATTTCTATTGCTGTTTCAAAGATTATTAAAATTTCTGCTACGTTAGAAACCCTGTAAATATTAAACTTTTAAAGCTATAAGCTCTCTTGAATTTCAAAATGAAAATCCACTCTATAACAAGGTATGAAAGTGCACATTTAAGTGCCAAGTATGTGTACTCTAAGCCGTGGTTACTGTAATAAAGGTGTCAATCCGCACTCCTGCGGCTAATTTTACTGCCACTAAGAAATACAGTTGTAAAATTTTTACCGTATAACCAACAATGATTTTTATGACCTAGCTAGTGTAGAAATATTTACTTACTTGTAGACTAGGTTCAGTTAGGCGAACGTTAATGATGTAACAATAACAACGTCATTTATATGAAACAAAATTAAACACAAATTTTTAAGATGTCTCTACACCGCGTGTCAATGAGAACTATTTAGAGGAAAAATAACAAGAATATCGTTGCTCGTAATACGTAGCGGAAAAAACAGTTCAACAAACCGAAAGTGATTTTTCATCCGAGTTAAGTCGAGAGTCGTCAGAACATTGAGATAAAGAACAAAACATCAGCGAGTGTCGCGGCGAGGGGCGATAACTGCTACCAGGAGACCAGTGGGGGGAGGAGATCTCTTCACACGCCTGTTGTGACGTCACCACGTGATCGACAGCCTGATTCCAAAAGAAAATCCTGTTGTGTATTAATACTATGAAACTCTCTTTATAAGTTCCAAAGTTCATTCAAAATTCTGTTTTTAAAACTTTCATAATATTTCTTGCCGTGGCTCATATTTTTCAAAGCAAAAATGCTTTAATAACTTAATCCCGCAAAAGAGAGCCTACTAAGTCGTCCTCTACAAAATGTATCACACCCCGCTTCACCCGAAAAGATATCCGCTTTTTCAGTTCTTAAACGTTTTCCGTTTTAAAGTCCCGCATTTTCTGAACATGAAAACTGGATATTACTTATTTTCCATCGTATAAATCCCGGCGACTCATGGTTTGAGTCGACAGTTCCACTAACGGCGCGCCAACTATTCGCATACGAGTTAAAATTGCTACACACCCGCTCGGTAACTGGAAAGTTCATTATAAGAAACTTGTAGGAAAAGAAAAATATATAGTGGAAACACTTCCATCGCAGTGAGAGCTGCCATACATAGAGTAGTTTGAACCGGGGCCGCGCAACTTTTTGGTGTAAATCTCTTGAGTAAGGATCGCTGTGCGCTGTGTCTAGCTATGAGCGCGCAGACCCACCGCGCGACAGACGTGACCAGCCTTCCCTTCCTTTATTTTCGTGTTACGTTCGTTGAATACGCAAGCAAAACGTTTACGTTACCCTACCTTGTTAATAAAATGCATTTTTACAAAATCACCAGATTGTTATCGTACAAAATAAAGTTGGTAAAAATTTTGTTTGTTGCGATAAATCACGCGACAAAAATAGTGCACGTAAACGTTATAATTGCTTGGTTAAACACTACTTTTAAATATCTTAATTAAAAATGGCCATAAAAATATAAGCAAATTGGTTGAAGCAATGTGGTCGTGCTCGCGAGCACTCCATCACGCGAGCAGAGCGCTGTGCACGTGCGCAGAGAGCGCGCGCTGCGCTGCCCGCTGGCTACATTCACAGCTCTATGATTATGTGGACGCTCGTAAAGGAAAAATAATAACCCGTCAAGTGTACATACATTTAAAAGGAAAAGCACACTTTATTAATGCAAACTTTTTAATCTACTCTAAGTAAAAATGTATTTTGTTAGTTACTGCGTTTCGTTAAGATTCCGAGTAGTGAATTTATTTTCATCATTAATTTAACAACAATACACACAGTGTAACGTTATCGTGGTGCATTATTTGCAATGTAACGTAATAATATACTACGCCGGCTGTTTACGAGTATTTGACTCAATTTATAATGCTACTCATTTATTTAACAAACCAGTTTGAATAACTAACAATTCATTACATTCATTAGATGATAATGCAATTACGATAGCAATTAATGTGACTGAACAAACGAATAGCGTCAACTAGGGTTCAAAGCTGGAGCAGCAGGTAAGAATCCCAGCATTGTAATGAGGCAGTGGGACGGTCAGTCGGTCACTCATTACGGAGGGTTCTGACGACGCCCGATAATTTACCGAATGACAATGAGCGACAGCCAGCCTTTGTATTAGTTGCGTGGCGCGTCGGCCGGCGGGCGCCGCGTAATGGCCGAAATTACACTCCCTCTGATTGGTCCGGCGAACTGATTGTGAGCGATGGAGTGTCTAACGTTTCTTGCTGCCGTGCGTCCGAATCAAACGACACCACAAACGATGTGTGTACGAATGTGTTCACCGGGGAGACGAACCGTTTCCCAATGCTTTATCTAGCGGCCGAACTTCCGAATTCGAGATGTTTTCTCATGATGTATGATGGCACCTCATCAATACTATGGTTCATCATTGCGAGATCCATTGGAGAGCAATATACACTGGTACAATATTGTCTATAAGAAGTAAATAAGTAAGCTTGTGTGTGCGGGAGCCGACTCGCGTACTTGCAACTCGTAACTTGCGTGGGAGACAACCAGCTGACACCCACTATGTTTGAAATCTGAGCTGAAACAAGTTTTCACTATAGTCTTATTTATTGAATTCTTTGTCCCATCTCAACTTATAAACAATCTTATAAAAATAGTTGGAATATAAAACAAGCGCACAAAGAATTGAAATATTTAGCTTAACTAATAAAATATTCCTAACTTATATTGGTTCAAAATGTATTTAAATTCTTTAGAAGTCTGTAAGATTTATCAACCTTATATTTTATTTATACTATCCATGATCGAGGTTAGACAGGACATTGTGGCTACAGTCACCTTGCGGCGAAATATTAAATATCCAAATCCAAAAGGTGAAGAACAAATTATTGTGATAGGTTAAACTGTTAGCAAAGATTACCTACATACATTACAACTTTATGTTTTCTAAGTAACTTCTCTAAACAGATAAAAATAAAACCTGAACTACAAAAAGCCTGGTTTCTTAATTAAGAATGTAAAAATCACCTGGTTTTAAGTAAAAGCCCAGTGGTAACCAGATAATAGTTTTAACGTGCACACTTAAGTAATGTGGGTGCAGTCGGCTTACCTGCGCCACTTCGTTTCACTAATGAATTGAAAAAACCAGTCGCAGCGCCATCCAGGCGGACTAATGCGCTCATTACCCTTCAACACTTACATTTTAATGTCTGTCTGTCAGTGACGACTCAACCTTAGTGCGGTTGACTTTAATGCAAATGCTAATTGAAACAAACTTGAAATAACACGAAAAAGGTTTGTTTATTAGTTCAACTTCTTTGACTTGCTTGGATAAAATTACATAACATTTTCACAGCTACATCATACAGCTAACTTTTTCTGAAACATAACTCATTTACGATGCTACTATTAATTTAGTATCTTATCACATTCTACTTATTTTTGTACAAAATCTGACTGTGAGTAAGAAATAGATTACCTAAGACGATAACAGTGCACTCTTACCCCCAGAGGAGAGGCGTGTACCTAACTATGTGCAAGGTGACCCAACACCCAGCGGCTTTATACCCGGCTGACATTAGGCCTGGCCGACATTAGACCTGGCCGGTACTAAGGCTAGCCGACTGTGCGGCCATTGAATCGCGGCGTACAATTAAGTCCGCTCAGTAATTCACTTAGGCTTACATGTGTCGATTTGCGCCACAATCATGGCGCATTACGCCCTAACTTGGTACAATCACGCCACTTAGATTATACCCCACGGCGGCACTTTTCTATCAAATTGTATGTTTGTGTGCTTTTCTTGTAGCTACGTAATTGAACACTAATAGGATTTAGTGGGAACTCGCTCAGGTACAGGAGCAATGAAATGTTTCCCCTGTAATAATAAATGTGTAGAAAACATACAGGAAGCTTATGGACTACATAAATGTAATGTGTTTTAAAATAATAATGTACTAGCAGCTTTATAGTTTAAAGATTAATTTGAATTTATAGGTTACCAAAGTCTATCGGAGACCAGACATTTTAGAGAATACTTGAAATGAAATTAGATGATAGGTTTCATCCAAATATTATCATGTTCATATTTCAAGTTCAGGAACAACATCTGAATCAGCGTACAGTCTGTATCATACATTACTGACCTAGTTTGTGGTTACATGTATTTTATTTCCATAAATTATGTGTCCCCACATTATTTCTCGTTAACAATATGGCGCGTAGTTTTTAAATAACATTTCCATTTTTCACAAACAAATGTAACTCCTTTTTATTTGCACTGTGTATGTTGTGTGTTTTTTTGAATGCAGTTATGAATTAACTGATGTTTACAATGTCTACTGAAATAAAATTTATATGAGTAACTTATTGCATCAGAACTAATTTATAGGACAGGTACCTTGTCTATAGGAATATGTACAATTATTATCAGAAGACTGGAGTTTCTTGCCGGTTCTTCTCTATGGGACTAACTCCTTACACCTTGCAACTAGCTCGAAATATTTCGAAAGTGCTTTAATAGATAGGCCTGTTTGAAATGTTTTAGAAATGCATTTGAGTTTGAGCACATACACCCTAACAGACCAAGGCCACAGGACAAATCAGCAGTTGACATTGAATAGCAATTTAAGGGCCACCCTAAACTCCTATAATTACTTTAGCTAATTGACCAATATAAGTCGACACAGTAATTATAAAAATAATCCTAAACATTTTGTGAGTACAAGCGTCGGCTACGTGCGGCCAGTGTTCAGTGAAATCGATCACGTAAGGTGACTGCTGTCGGGGGAGTAATATTTCATTGGGAGGCTTTTGAGAATAACATTCTTTACAAATAAAAATCGTTACAGTTTCTCTTGTTTTCAAGCTGGTTTTATAATACCAAAATTCTTTTATCGCTCTTATTTATTTTGGAGCAAAAGCAGTTTTAAGCATGTTCTATGATGTTATTTTAATCCGTTAAATTCACAGATGCATATAATTAACGTAATCAACGAAAAAATATACAATTAATTTATACTTAATATTATGTAACACAACATTCAGAACCGTCAACTAGCAACACTCGATATATAGCGCTGTAACACACAAACACTTATCACTCCCGCAATAAAAGTTAATCAACCAAACGGAATGTGATACAATACTCGCTATCCATTACCGGCAATACAGGGGAACGTTTACATCGCCGCCTCGCTAACGCGCAATGGTCACGAACACGATCGGTGCGCTCGAACGCGCGCGGCTCATCGGTCGACGCCCATCGGATTTAGGGGCTCTAATTGATTAATTATTACCTCTGGCTCGAATAAGATTGTTTTTGGATACTATTGGATTAGAGGCTGAGGTTCCATGAATAGAAATAGGTAGCAATATAAACTAACGCGTTTATTGAAACAAATACAATGGATTAGCTCACGATACACTGAAAATTTAAGATAAAATGCTAGTTATTAGTGTTTGTTTATTTGTATTGTTGTAAGAATAGGTCGTAAGTCATTTATCACGAAACGTTTTCAGTTTTTATTATATATGCCCAAAAACAAAACTAAGGCAATATCACCTTTTCATGTAAAGGAAGACACTTTGTTTAACATAGTAACTGCAATTGTTTTAGAAATCTAGGAATTCTTTAAAAAAAAAACAAGTAACAGGCGTTTACAGTTTTAATCCAGTGTTTGTTCACAGTTCACAAGTCGTTAAAAAGATACGGATCAAACATTAGCAAATGCTGCAAAAAGTCGGACCTCAACAGAATTGGTACGAGCGTTCCGTTGCTGAGGGAGAGGGGATAAACTGCTCTCGACCACGAGCACCTCTCCATAAAATCCAATCAAAGCCACGTGGGCACACATAACTTCAGCCTATCTAGTCACGAACAAACAGACAAGCGATATTGAAAACTTAATATCCTGAGCAAAATGTTTCGCAGTTACCAAGTTACGGTGTGTACGAGTAGGCAAAACGCCCGTCTATCGGACAAATATCCGACAGTCGGACAGGAAGGGATAACCTAGTTCTGCAGAGATTTGTTTCAGCCAGTTTGCAGTTGCGCCCGCGTGGATGCCTATAACAAAGCGTCCGCGACGCTACCACGGAAACTCGCACCGCGCCAAGTACGCGAACGCACTCATTTCACCAGTTCTGCGTAAAAACTATTTATAAGCCCGACGCCGCGCCGACTCCTTCTGCTTTTGTTCGAACTGTTTTTTCAATCACAAAAAGACTAGAAACTGGCATCAATTAGCCAAAAGCAATACATGGAAATTAAATTTAACGGTATTGACGTGTGCCACATACAGCTATAACAATACTTACTAACTCAATCATGAACTTGAGAAGTTCCCGGAATTTGTGTAAGGGTAAGCCAATGTTATGTTAAGAAACATCAACACAACTTGGATATATGTTAACGAAAATTCCGACAATTACGTAACGACATTATAATAATATCGTAAGCGTGATAATGTAGTGAGAATGGCCAGTAATGCGAGCAAACAGTTGGTAGTAGGTGTCGGGACAGTTTTGCACTGTCGCCCGCGCTTCGCTCAATCTGATCGTTTTGAGCGAATCAGCCAAGCGAAGTTTTGTGTTCTAAGCGCGGGATTTACTAAATCCGGCTGTATTTCCATATACTGCACTCTGAATATGAAATTCTGTAACTTATTTCTAGTATTGTTTTGTGGAAAATATCTGATTCAATATAACGCGAGGAGAAGTTGTGCACACTTTATTGTTAGCGTCTGTACGGCGATAACATTTTGTCATTGTCGTTTTAAAATCCTGTCTAAAATAATGTGAATGTGTTTGAGGCAATGTACGCGGAGATATACCGAGCTTTTAAGAAAACTGACTCCGAGATACGACAGGAATAAAATGCTAAAATGCTCGTGTAATAAATATAACTAGCGTTGGGGTCACGGGAGTGCAGCCGGTCTGCAAACGACGCAACTCAATTTGACACACATCATTAGACAAAGGCCGGTAATGCGATTATAAGCTGAACGCATATAATTACAGGCACAATGGCCTGATTGTCTCCCTGCACTGTGAGAGTGACACAATTACGATGCTCCCGTAAGATAATCCGCTCGTAATCAGTCGGGTGCACACGAGCGCAGCCGAACATTGCCGACTGTTGCCGAGTGTTGCCGAGTGCTGCCCGTCGGTGCAGCGGACCACGATACAAGGGCATCTTAAATAAACTGCGTGTTATATACCACACATTCATAATCATACAATAAAATTGTAATACAATTACTATTCCATGCCATAGTGGAAAGACACAAAAGCTGTGATGGTTTTAGGGAACATAAAATATACATAAAGAAAAGTATTGCTAATTTTGATTGTAATTCCAGCACGAGTAGGTAGAGAAATTCCGTTTGCATAATGCACTCAATGTTTATTCAATCTCGCCATTTTCTCAGAAGTCCGCACTTTCATAAAAGTTGTGTTTCGTTTTTAAGTGAATGTGCTTCCAATAGCGCTGGTGCAAAAACAAAGCGAATGTGTGAGGCTTATCTGTTCGCGGAGCAGATGGAAGTGGGGTAATGCCGCGAGGATAAGCAGCCTCCACTCTATGCTAGCCTGGTACTCCCGATATTACTCAACTGTCTATGCTGGGTTTATTTAGAGAAGTCATTTTTAGGTGATCACGGACTTAATATTATTAATATTTTGTTTGGCATACAATAAGAATCTTTTAAAAAGTTTTATTGGCAGTTATGAAATCATAATACTTTGAATTGTTTTCTTCTTGCTCAAAATACATACTGCCATACAGAGTATGAGTTTCAGCATGTAAGACCCATGGTTTACCCTTGTGGTAAGTGAGGTATATGACCCGGAATGGGTGCAATTGTCGCGGGTAACAAGTGGTTGGTCCGACGCGTTCGATCGCTTCGACCGCGGCTCGATCACACATTACATACATAATTGAACTCGTACGTGAGGTGAGCGAACACCTTGAGAAACTATTCATCATGCGAGGGGTAACGACCGTATTATAGTATGAACCAGGAAATTCAAGTTAATATTGTGGTGATTAAATGCTTATCAATAGTTTATTTACTACTATACTACAATGGCACATAATAGTCATATTATACCTAGTAACTATGAAGAAAACTTGCATTCAACATTTTTGTAAACAGTTTCCTCTTGTCCTGTTTCCAATTTTATAAGTACTCCCCGCTATCGCTTATGACTAGCACCACAGCATTATCTCGTGTTCGGCGATTGTTAGACCTGCAGATGGACTGTTATTTGTTCCCATGCTCTGCCGCTAATGAATCGTTATGACTGCCATACGGTGCGAACACTTCCCACACATTACCCACCGCTCATAGAAATATTCCTCAAGTTTATGGGATTACATGGCGGTGTGTTATGGCAAATATTTCGTGGGTCAAGTGATAAGTGAGCAGGATAATGATAAAACATAATAGTCTTATCTAATTACTTACTGGCCGTGCGTAGTCAGTTGTACTACGCCGCGTAGTAAACTCGTAGCAGTTTAGCTACGTATTAGCTACGTAGGCGTAGTCAAGTGCTACGAATCGAGTCTTATAAATTACATGTCAATTCCTGTTGGATTAATTCTGTAGAAGTATTTTAATGAGCTTCTGGTGTCTTATAATTATTTGAGGCTCAACTTTATTACTTCCATATTTATCCATCGTATTATTTGATATCCATAAAATGGTTCTTAAAGAGAAATAAAAACCAAAATGACCACACGCTACAAAACGCATTAGCGAAACCAAAGTGTCCACAACACAACATTGCAATACAAAACTGTTGCAATCTTCGAGCACTAAAAACATATTCACATTTGGTCGCATAAAGTCTCGCTCTTAGTATTTTTTCAGGGAATGCATTGTCCGGCGGACGGATTAAGCTTGAACACATTCAATACCCGATACGGACGTTTGCAATGTCAACAGAATTCCAGCGGAGCGGAGCTTCAAAAAGCTTTGTTGGGGAACGTTTTAAGAGCATTGTGTAGCATCAAACGATTGCGGCGAGTGCTCGCTGCACCGCTTTGTAAATGTGCAACACACCACGGATTATATTCCAGATTGATACGTGACACCCACCAGGGTTTAGACGCCGTGTTTTATGCACGGTACTAACATATTTTTTGTTTAAAAATGATTTCATATTAGAATATAATATACTAAGAATTTTCATTGTTATACTGAAAAACTGACAGAGCAGTCAAGTCCTGCAAAAATTAAATTACTTAGTTATATAAAGCATTGTTTATACAAAGAAGAATGTAACAAAACAAAGTCGGCGTCACACTCCGGGTTTGTTTCGTAGTATTTGTTTGAATGAAAGGCGCTCGGCGTCTGCTTGTTATTGGGCGGGAGTCAGCGCTACCTGTTCCCTCGCAATCGATGCCACGACGGGAACAGCTCATTATGGAAAATAGTTGGCTTGCTTTCTATTTAAATTGCTATTGAAGGAGGTTTAAATCGACGAGAGGAGGAACGCTACTGTAAACATGTTTTGTTCAAACAATTCTTGTAGCTATACAGATGAGAATATATCTCTCTTTTCCTTCAAGTATTCCGCAGTTTCACGTGTAGTTTGTACCGAATTTAAAACGTATATTGTGTGGAATTAACGTAGGTGTTTATTGGACAGCAACCGCGACCACGACAGCTGGAAATTGACAACAAATACAGCTGCACTAGACTTCACTATATTTTAAAATATTCGCCGCGTTATTCAGTTCCATATATTGTCAACATTTTCGCTGTAAAATTGCGGATAACCGCCGGGGAATTACATAGTTATCATATATAATACTGGGAATATCTGATCATTTTTCGCAGGGAGTCAATGTGACACGTGTGTATTACGTCACCACAGAATTCAAACGTCAGTCGGTTGTCATATTAGTGCAATTTTGTGCGTCAGAGTATTGACAGCGCAGTATTGCACAATTATGCGCACATTTGCCAGAACTCCGGTATTTGTGTGTGAACTTATTCCACAATTTAACGTGTATGTGAATAATGGCACGTTTGTCATGTAGTTTCACCAACGTATGTACATACGTAAAAGGGTTTAATGGAATTTTAATAGACATTCAGCGCTATTTCTGTTGTTTTATATTAATGTGGTGTAGGTATTATAACTGCAAACAGAACATTAATACTACTTCGAAAACTTTCAGTATGATATTATTGGTTGTGTTTTGCAATATTCATGATAGCGAGGAGTATATAAAAGTTTGTATTAATTCCAAGTAACAAAGCAGAACTCAAGTTCAGGCTGATAAAGAATTACCTCGAACTTTACTCGATTCAAGAGAGATCATCTTCTATGCTGGATTCACTTGCTAATACGTGCATTGGGCATTTTAACAAAACTGTTTACAATTATTATGTTATCATCAAGAAGTCTTAAAATCCATTGCGTACTCCAAGAGGCCACAGCCAACAGAGTCGTCAACTAACCGTCGATGTACGTCGTCCGTCACCACACACACACATATATAAAATTCAGCAAGCGACGCCGCCCGCGCGGAGCCGGCTGCACTTATGCCAGTTTATTTACTTGTCGTTACTGGTTAAGTAATCCACTTAGGAAATGTGACACTCATTTGTATATGTATAATATGCTGTATGCTAAAATAAGTTCTTCAAAGCAAACTCTAAACACAAACAAACTTAAAATATGTCAGTGGATATCTGGACGTAAAAGTTAATCACATAATTTCAATTTAGTGTAATAATAAAAACCGGCCAAGTGCGAGTCGGACTCGTGCACGAAGGGTTCCGTAAATTACAGTTAAATCAACCTATCTCAAAAACTATAAGAGATACTTTGATCAAACCAAAAATCGTTGAAAGAGTTAATTAGCATGCATCACCTCTATTTTTTTTAGAATTTTATACCCCGTAGTTATAAAAATAGAGGGGGGGGGACATACTTTTTACGACTTTGAGAGCTGATATCTCAAAAACCGTTCACTTTAAGAAAAATGTTTTTTAGAAAACTTTATATCATTTTAAAAGACCTTTCCATTGATACCCCACACGGGTATGTACATCGAAAAAAAAAATTTCATCCCTCAGTTACATGTATGGGGGGCCCCACCCCCAATTCTTTTTTTTACTATTTAGTGTCATATTTTTGTAGCGGTTCATACAACACATATTCCCATCAAATTTCATCACTGTAGTACTTATAGTTTCCGAGTAAATCGGCTGTGACAGACGGACAGACGGACAGACGGACAGACGGACAGACGGACATGACGAAACTATAAGGGTTCCGTTTTTGCCATTTTGGCTACGGAACCCTAAAAATTGAAACATTAAAATGTTGTAGAGGAAATTACAGAAGGATTTTTAATTCCCAAATATAGACTATCAAATACTTAACTAGGTACTATATTAAAGACTGTATAAAAAAGGATTTTTCTAACTGATTCTATTGATCGTATAAACTCTTAACAAGAAATATAAAAACTTTTAGTTTATTTTAAGACCTTTGGCCTTCTTCTCATAAACCCCAGATTATGTTGTCGTAAGCCGCGTATACAAGTTACTCATAGGTAACATAATACGAGTCACTAATCATGTAACACAACCGCGACACAAACTGAGCCGCCATTGTTTCACTACGTAATCTAAGTACAGCATAATACATGCACCACTCACAAACAAACATTAATATTTATGTAAATATCAATTAACATATTAAAAGGAGTTTGTAAGCAAATGTAGCGGGCGTCGGAAGCAATGAATCATGCGGTGACGCTGTGTGCGCCGCGCGCGGTCCTGTGTGTGGCGTGTGTCCGCCGCTCCTAAACTTGCGCAACTACGAATATATGACTTATAATTATCATTTTGTGTACCGTTATGTTTAATATATTAATTTATTATTAGCAGTGGCACTGGCTGGTGAGCTAGTAAGGACAAAAACTCGCTTAGATTCTGATATTTGCCGGCGATAGTCCCATTATATTGTGACGGTAATACTATAGCAGCCACGCCAAAATGTACGTGTATATAGAGGCTATATCCTTGCATAATGATTGCCTCGTGTATATTTTACCCGTGTGTTGTGGCATGCAAGTTCACCCGGGTACAACAGCGCGTTCATAATTCATTGCACATGAAAGTTATGTGTTGACATGTCGTAAAGTTGCGCCATGAGCCCCAGCCTCTAAACACCAATATCCATCTTCTGTGAGATAAATTAAGAAAGCTTAGCTACAAGAAACCATACATAATTTTGTTGGTGTAACAAGCAGCTCATCTTTACAAAATACCTCGGAAAATTCCATACCTTTATAAGTATTGCGTCCTAGCAATAGATACATTATTATTGTAGTAGAGATATACAAGCTTTAGTAAAATTATTATTGGTAGGTATAGCATGCAGTTAAATATAGCGGGCCATATCCCATTAAGATAGTACATAGGTTCTTACTTAGGCGACCTGAAATTCGCAATAATTGTAATTTCTGTCGAATTGTAATCGGATCAGAATCGACTACTTACTTATTACGAAATAATAATTACGTTCAAAGGAAACTAGGGTCTCCTCAGGCATTTCGTGGAATTCATTAGGCTTTCTTTGTACATTATCGAAATTTCAATTAACTGTAGATATTATTAACTATACTTACTTTGTACCTATTTCATTTTCGACGGTTTGTGAGATTCCTACTTTATTTGTTTGCTGAACTCTCTTTGGTTGTCATTTTAACATCTTTGGTAGACGTTACGGGTAGTCAGAAGTCAGTAAGTCTAACAACCAGTTTTACCTAGGGTTATTGCGTCGAGGAGGTCAGGTAGGCAGTCGCTCCTTGTAAAACACTGGTACTCAGCTACCTCCAGTTAGACTGTCAGCCGACCCCAACATGGTTCGGAAAAGGTTAGCTAGATGATGGTGAACTAATGTTGGTCTCCCTCATGTTTTTACCGTAGTTAATTCTGGAAACAATAACCCTTACATACAGTGTCATGTTAAACTTGAATTTGAACTCGTCTGCACCAGCTCAGTTACAAATGAAAGCATTAATATCTTCCCGCACGTGAGTAACAGTGGCTCGCATTAGCATCCATATCTGAGGGTCGTTTGTTCGCGTCGCGTTAGTAATGTGCCAGGAGCGAGCGGGACGCGCCGCGACAGGTGACGGCGTCACTTGAAGTCATGGAGGGGCACCCCCTACTGATATCAATACTCAATATTGGTCCATATACCTTATGGTGACAGTCCACCGATATTTTTAACAAATTAAAAATTATACATAAGTATAGGTGTCAGTAAACTGTCCGATGAACATGTAGGATGTTGCGAATTCATGGACATTTTAGAAATGTTCGCATGCAATTTGTTACTGTATACTAGAGCGAGTAGTGCGGCACACCGGCGGGGTTTTATTTTCGAAAATATAATATTTTATTATTTTTAAACTATACATAAAACCCTGCTGTTCGAACCTTATTGTTATGTGATAACCTCCATTAATTCAATTCATTCCATGACACTAAACATAACAGTTTACAATGAACTAAAAGCCATCAATCGTATGTAAAATGCAGACTACAATAATAGTCCATTGTGAAAATGATTGATTCTTGATTTATAGTGTGAACACATTCAGATAGCTCGCACTAATACCATGTAACGAGTTACGTTACAAACGGTTACATGTCATGATAACAACGGCTATAAATAACTGTTTTAAGTAAATACCAGTGTGTACAATAACGTTATTTTTGTTCAAGATTTTTTGCACTGTGATAAATGAATGGAAACTTAAAATATGAAGTCTAGTATTTTCAGATTATATTAAAACACTGTAAAGTATGTCTAACGTTTATATTCCTTTGAATTGCTTATTCACTAGTTTAGTAATGAACCTTTAGTAATTTCCGCAAATATGTAAGAAAATTAATTATCAAAGACTTTTCACCGTGAACTTGAGTGCCTCAAAATCTTAGGCTAGATAATTTCTAATGCCTACATTACTGACGCGAGCAAAGTCGTTAACAGCAACGTATATAAATAAATTGTTCATGAATAAGTGATGAGCGCTCGTCTCATCCCCTTAAAGCTCTGATTAATTAATTTTAATATTAAACACTTCGCCTATAAACCAATAGGTGTTCCCTAAAACCGTATACATTTAGTACTTAAGGCAAATGATATGCGCGGCTTACATAATGTGTGCGTAGTTTATTGCTCAATCACGAGGGTAAACACACGTTGTATCTAGTTTAGCTGTTTACCCAGCATTAGCGCCATGTCGAATATTGCTAATTATAAGTTCGGCCGCTCAGAGAATGCGTTTCTGACACATCGCGATTGAACTGACGACGTAACTTTGTAATGGCGTTGCAGTACGATAAAAATATTTTTGCTGGTTGTTTATCGTTTTAACAATTGATGAGCATTAAAACAACATTATTATATCAATAATAATCAATGAATGTTGTAATTTTGTGCCAAATTGAGTGTCAAATAACTTGGTAAACAATATTTTTCTAAATCTATACTGCGCTATTACAAGGTTATGTCAGCGCTTTATATTTGTAGTGCTGTGCTAAAAATAACAGGCAAGTATCGTAATCTGTTCTGGTTGATGGTTCTTATACAGTTATACTTATAATATAAAATAATACGTTTTGTTTTTCTTTTTAAGAATTTGAAAATAATGGACTATAAGATAACTTTTATGAAATATAAAAATAAAACTATGATCAAACTGAACGCGCGAAAGAAAGTAGCATATTTATATTTAGGTTGAAAATGGTAACCCCAAATGGCATCATGGGCCGTCATTTTGTGACGCTAAATAGTCGTTTGTTGTCGTTTCATGCGCTAAGACTAAGTGCCCTGCCTCATTAGGACGCCAATGGCGACGTCGCCGGCTACGTATCATAGCAGTTAGTATTGAAATGTATGGAACCTAACTCACTTGGCGACGGTTTGGCAACGTCGCCAAATTGGAGGCGTGGCCACGAGCTACAGTTCCCTATGTGGCTTCTGGCTACCGTGGCAACTTGGCGACGTGGCTACAGTAGTCACTATAATGTACACGGTAAAGCGCACCTCCCTCACACAGTCGCCAATGTGGTCGCCAGTCAGCTTGCAATTTCTTGAGCGACGACGTAAACAATTGACTGTCGAGACGCCATGGCCACTCGACTTGGCGACATTTAGATGCCAGAAGTAGCCAGACCTGTGCCGCTGGCGACGTCGCCATGGCGTCCCAGAGAGGTAGAGCTCTAAAAACCTGATTTTGGAAGATTTTGACCGAGATATCAGGATTGATTCTGTTATTGATAATACCTAATATAATTATACACGTAGGCGAAGATGATGATGAAGACACCACCTCCTCAAGCGAATCGGAGTCTGATTAATATTCTGTACGCACATTCAATTAAATGTACTTACTTTATTGCATAGAAATACAGATTGTAACTTTGTAACAAAGAATAAATAAAACGATTTTATTATATGAATATTACCTTTTTTTGGTTTCCACTTAAATAACTAAAATATAAATTTTAAATGATTCCGCCAATTTAAAACGAAAATAATCTTAAAATAATGCGACGGTTTATTTTGGGGGAACGGTAACGAACTCAGTGTTATGTTGTGCCCATCACTAGTCGTGACGAACTGATAGGTGTCAGGAACGCATTCTCTGAACGGCCGATCTATAGTTTTGTTATGTGCACTTAATTACTGTTATAAGTTGCTTAATGTGTAAAAGTTGTAATTACCTGTAGAGTTGAAGTAGGTGTCGTACACAAATTCTGAATTCCGCTACTGGGTCGTACGACTTGTGAACTGAATATCTACTGCGGAATATGTGGTCTGGAGTTCGATTACCAATTCGGGAATGTAGGAAACTAGCCATAAACATTGTCAAGTTTTCTCCTTTTGAACCTATTTATGATATATGGATAGTAAATTATGCAGTCTCATGGCATTAATGAAACAGCAACACAAACAAGCACAGTTGCTATAACAATAAGTAACAGTGATTGTCGGCACAATTTGCGCCATTGTCTGCTAACAATATAACGTGTTGTCACATACTGCGAGTACGTCATGTTTACACACGCAAGTGTACAACACACAAACATTATTATAGTAAATATACATACACTATCGTAATGGTTTCATTAATCTCAAGTAAGAAAGCTTTTGATGCACAAAACCACAAAATTACTGTACCTTACCTTTAGATTCTAGAACTGAAAAACTAAAGGCTAACATTTTATTATTTACAAGTTATTTATTTATTAAATGGACAATTATGTAAAATACTGGCAATTTGTGAAACAATTTAAAAAATATTAACATGTAATTAAAAACGTTCACGTCTAAACAATTGTATCCATTATATATATAATAACAGGTATGTTTATATTAACCTGTTTTAAATATAAACAAATAAAATTACTTGAAAAATTTCCAGATTAATAGAAGTTCCCAACTAAGAATGTGCAAAATTCGTATAAACAAAAACGACGTAAAAACGAGCACCACATATGATAGTTAAGACCTGCATACGGCCATCATGTGACCAGATTCAAGGCATTTACGACTTCTCTCATATGGTCGTAACATGACACACAACATTCTTTCTTCAGACTATAGACAAACATTGTCAGAGCTACAAGTTTACTGCCGAACAAACATTTATTCTTGGCTTCATCAGACGCTCGCATTATTTACGATGTTACAGAATATATGTCAAAAGAATATGAACAAGAATTCCGAAAAAATATCCATCTGAAAAGATAAAGGTAAGCAGTAGTGACGCATACGTTTGTCCTAAGAGTCGGTAGGCCTCGGCGTTGAAATTTGCAATTCAACGAGAACGTCTAACTACGAGTGTGACACCGCCTCCATATTTGATAAACTATATAAATATGAAGAACAACAGACAGTCATGTATAGATCCGACTGATTGACGTATCCATATTTTTTATTTCGCGTTCATAAATATCGTTGTGTTATTGAAGTGTAGAAGAGAGTTTCACATTTTTACGGAAGGAGGTGACAATTTTACTATCACTTAGTAGCTACGTGTGTAATTACTATTATCAAATCTAAATCATATTCTCATCAAGACTAATAATGTAGACAGGTACAACGACCTCTGTAGGCAAAATAATTGATGATGTCTAGTGATGTAATCAATAGAGTATCAATGTTATTTAATTGAAAAGTAGATTAGGTTACCAACTCCAGCTTATAAACAGAGATGATAATGTTATGAAGGTACTGAGCTAAGCAAACTTTTCCATTAATAAGTGGCCGAAGCGAGTATTAGCCAGCGGCGCAGCTTCCAAGATGATGGAGATATTATATCGTTATTATTCAGGGAATCGACGGAGCAGCTCTAAGCCGATTGCCTGATAAACGTAAATGAAATTCTCAAGTGACGACTTTTTGGACGAAAACCGTTTTGATGTAGCATCAGATAATGATTTATGGTGTAGATTTTTAGATATGAACGATATAAATAATATGATGTCTTTAATTAACAGCAACCTCTGACGATGTTTCAGGATGTTGTTCAAAGCCAACAATCAGGCTGTTGCGATTATTATAACTCTAAACTTAATAAGGGTTACTGACATGCGGAGTGGTATAGCGAGAGCCTTGTGTGTTAATGTATTTACATGCCAACAACTACATTCCAGAACAATATTATTGTACAAGCACTATAGATTTGTTTTTCTAAGCAGTAAAGTGTTATCGAGCGTCACTCGTAAATATCTAGATGTAAGCTGTGATAGCCGAGCGTGGCGTTTTGCGTCGTGTAAGTAGTCGGCGGCGGCCATTCATACAACTCGCTACATTATTGCCCGGCCAGTTCCGCTGCGGACACAGGCCACGTGTTTATGTGTAGGTGACGGTATTTCAACCTATTGTGCCAGAGCCGATTTATGTATGTACAAGTAAAGTGGCGGTTTATGAATGTGTGTATTTTAAAAAGCACATGTATGTAAAATAACGTTACATGGTCTTCAATTTTCTATTTTTATTTGCTGACATATAACATTATCATTTTGTCTACGAGGCTTTATGACGCTTGAAGTAAATACTCGTATAAGTAAAATGATTGTACTACAAGAACTAGGAATAGGAAACGGGGTTAAAGCTGTACTCTGATTTGATTACACTCATACTGTCAGGATAAACTTTATGCGAAGGAAGCTACGAACACAATGTTTCTGTAAAGTTGCTGTAACATTCTTTTTTCATAATAAATCCTGTATGAAAGTGCACAGCGTTGTGTTCAACGTATAAAACAGACGCGTCCTCACGTGCGAGGGCCGCGTACTACAATATTTTGACGTGAGAGGGCGTCAAAAATATTACCCAAGTTTGTGGTTGATTTTTATAGATATACAAAGGCGTATAAAGTTGTAGGCACCCCGTTGTGATTTTTATAGTATGTCATATTTTATACGCTGACATTTTACAAATAAACGCTTCTCAAGTCATTAACACTGCACTTAAAATAGTTGAGTAAGCGCACTGCAACCGCGAGTCTCGCTGACGGCTGACTTAGCGCGCACATTGCGCACAAGGTAAATTGCCTGCTTTAATCATGCCACAACACACTGCGGATAAATGCATCTTGCACAACTTGTCTTTGTTACTCGTCCTATATGAAACTCTCGAGATTTAAAATAGGACTGTTTCTATTTTAAATAAAGATCTCTTTAAAAAAAACAGCAAGACTTGCTCTTACTGTTGACGGTTCGACACGTCGGAACAATGTGTAACTGGTGTGAGGATGGTCTGCGCCACGTCAGAATGGCGAGTTGAATGGCGCGGCTGACAAAGCGCCACTGCACGTCAGCCGCGCCGCGCTGCATACGCGATGAGCAGCTACTGCCAAATGCTTCAGCACCGACCTGTGTACTTATTAGCAGAGTTTAAGGATTGCTCCTTTTAATCCATTCCTAAGGCGTGAATTTAACTTAAAATTAAAAGTTTGACCACAACAGTTTTTGTTTTCAGTACATAATACAATTTTGGACTGTTGATGAATGATGCATATTAGGTAGGTAGGTGGGTAGGTATATTTCATTACGAACTGCTACACTGAATAAAAAATGTGGAGATTTTTCCGTCGAAATGAAATAATTTGAGAATTGCCAATCTCGCCATTCCTGCAATCAATGAATGGAAATGTATCTGAGTGTTAAGCAGCCGGCTGTTAATGAGCTTAATTAAGTAGTCATGTTAATGTGTGTGTCGATGCCCATGAAAGTTCTTTCACCTACGTTCTTTTGTAGACGGAAGTAACATCCGGACAAAGTGGTTTACCTATTTTAATTACTTAATTAGCTAGTCGACAATTATTTCCTCACGTGTAATAATTAACCACTTAATGTGAAACATTAATTACCCACAATCAAAAACATTAAAAATATGAGCAACAATTTGAATACTGAAATAATAACCGAAATGGTAAATGTATAACATTTCAGCGTATAAATAAAGTCTCTCGTTACATTTTTATATATTTTGGTTCCCTTTTGAATTTTCCACGTAAGCGGTTACACATTAAAATCATGGAGCATGTGAGGTTTGGTATGATTAATGGCCGCTGCCGACACTTAATACAGCCCTGTTTATTCTAATGTTCGCGAGCATAATGTGCCCACCGGACCCGATACAATACAAGCCGCGGGATGCTACACTCAAACGAGTTTTTATCCAATTACCATACGAACAGAGTTGACATTCAAATATCACTTCACCTAGATGTAGATAGACAATTTTGGCATTTATTTACAATAGGGTAAAATTCGAAATAGTGGTCATAATTTCGGGAGAAACTAAAGCGTATGTAAGTCATAACAACTAGACATTTTCGCAAATAAATTGTGTAGGTTACCTGCATTTATTATATTATTTACGCACCTGTTACCAGTGTTACCTACGGATTATGTATTTTCCTGAAGACCAAGATTTAACAAATAGATGATTTGACCTTAGTTTTTTTATGACCTAATTTTTTTATTATTTTTTTTATTAACTTTATTAAGATCTGAATATTTAGGTTCAATTCAGCAAAAACGTTTTGTGTATGGTAGGATTGTTACCTTACAAAACATAGATACAATCATACCTAATCTGTGATTGCGTTGTAAATGGAATAAATGTTTTTTCGTATATGGTCCTTAATATTAATGATATTTATTTTTGGGTCATGGCTACCTTCTTGTGACAACCTCAAGAAAAGAATAAAACGAGTTTGTTAAGAATTAAATTTATCTCAAAAAGGTTTTATTAGCGTAATTCAAAGGGCTCAGAGCTAAGAACCAGCAATTTATTACAATTAGTCTTGAGTTACACAATGTTCCTGTTTTGGGATCTTGCAAATGTTTTTATTGAGAACTAGCAGGTTTCATTGGTTTCACCTATATTTTGAGACATATTTTACACACTTGAGTAAACCACTTACCGTCCATGTCAATTTATCCGCTTACTCGACACCGGAATAGGATAAGCCGTTTTATCGCGAGTACACAGTTCCACTGGTAATTAAAGATAATGAAGGCCATAAAGAGAGTCTTAGCTCGTATAAGTACGATGCTTAACTATCGTATAACCTTTCTTACAATAGATGAATTTAAACACCTAATTTTATGACACATATTTCTACTGTTCACGTCGTATTAAAATATAACCAATAGTGAATTGTTATCATCAAACGCTAACTCACAGCTCTATAACACCTAAGTAAAATATAACGCCACTTAACGCCAACGTTCTACGTGGCACTTGATAAAAATGCATGGGGCCCAGTGGGCCGCGCGCGGCCCGAGAGTGCGGCCCGCCGGGTGCAAACCTAGCGATGCATGGTTTAATCCGGCGGCGGTTATGCCAGCCAATAAAACGGTCCATCCCACAGCGGGGCTCCACATTCGGATACGTTATCTGGAGCGGAATATTAAAACATTTGCATACCACTTTTGTTGACAAACACACGTAGAAAAAGTCTTGCTTCCTCTAAAATTCTTTTCGATAAAAATATTCAACTTCTAAAAAGGACTTTATAGATTATGTACTCGTCTTACACATAAAAATATATCTAACTCAATATTATTTTTAAAGCAAAGATCTGGTTTCTCCGACGAAAAATCACTAGCACAACGTTGTGTTATGATTGGGAAGCAAACAAAGACTTTCTTATCTAGCCTGTGGGAGACCTTAAAATCTAGGCGACTCGTAAAAATCCCAATATCCTGGCATCGTATCAATACGGCTGGAACGAAAGCCAGTTACTTTTGTTTTCTCGTCGAGCGAAAAATTGCGAATATTTTTGTCAGCGGCAGGCGCTCCGCAAACCGCGAGCGCCGACCGCAACGTCCTGCCACGAGGCAGCGGATGATACATCATAGTTGTACCAGATATGTTGCTCGCGAATAACGCTTGATGCAAAGCTGTGGTAAAATATTAAGACTTTAATTTGGTGGTAGAGAGACTTATCTATGACACATCAATTCAGTTAGACTTTTAGCTTCAGATCATTTAACCCGCATGATTGTGTCCGAGAATTTCTTACTCTCAGTACCCGTCAATCTCGTATGAAAGAAGTGTGGGTCCGGCACTGTGGCGCACGTCGGCTGCCGCCAGTTGTCCGTCATCGATACATCACTTGTTATCTCACGCGTCGCTGTCGCAGATACCGCGTGACGAGGCGCCGCGTCTCGCAAACTTTATTGATGGCCATTGTACGCGCCAGCACACGGCCGCGTGAGCCGCCTTTCAATGCGAACGTATTAGATTTGAGCTCTGATTGTATGTTATTGAAGGATTGATAACTGTGTGGGTAGTTCACTATTATGTAGGTCTACCAACGTATGCTATGGTCTATTGTGAAAGTTTCTAAAAGATTACTCTCAAGTTCGTAAGCCTACGCGCTATAAAATATGCAGAATGTACAAGCATTGTGTAACCCTGTGCTTTTCTTCTGTTAGAACTACGCAACACTACACTCAGCTTCATCGCAGAATACTCTACTACAGTTTAAGCCATAGTATTTCATGAACATGTATTGTTAGAAGCCCTTTGACGTTGGTTTTGTTTGATGACGTTGTCTTATTGTTGCAGCTTCGACGTCCGTGGCAAGCACCTGTCGGAGGCGCGGCACTGGTCGGCGCCGGAGGTGTTCGGGCCGCGCGCGCACTTCGCCACGTCGCCCGCGCCGGCGGCCCTGCTGGTGCGCGACGTGAAGCGACGCGACGAGGGCGTGTACCGCTGCCGCGTCGACTTCCGCAACACGCAGACCACCAGCTTCAGATATAACCTCACCGTCGTAGGTCAGTCGCTGTTGTTTACTCTACACTTAGCCGGATGTCACGATTTTTGGGTCTGAAAGATTTGCTTACTGTCGAGTACGTTAAAAGTTGGCGTAATCAAAAGGTTAATTGCATATTGTAATACGGCAAAAATTTACTTGATTAGTAGCTAAGTCGGGTTTTTTTCAACAAAGTCAATATTTTTTTAATTAAAAAGCGCTTCAATCATTAGCGGCAATCATTTTTCCGCAATATATCTCAAACCCGAACTGCCCCGGGCCGTTATAAAGCTAAACTGAAGAGGCTCACCGTAAGTAAACAGAGTGTAATGAAGCTCCATCCCTCACGGACATCAACACAAACAATTAATCAGCCGTCATCAATTAAGCGATGTTGTTTGCCCATACGTATCCGTGCCGCCTGATTGTACCGGCCGGCCGCTGCAGCGCTGCGCCGCGGGAATGTGCGCGACGCATTGTTCCGCAGCCTGAGCGCTGAGCCTGAGGAGGCTGACTTATGGCGCACTTGCTGCGGCTTTATTGCCACCAGCACTGAATAACGCCTGATACTCTAATGATCCGAGTCTGCTTCACTGTGTGCGAGCTTATTGATGGCTCTAGCTAGTGCTTGTCGCAGTTAACTTATTGCTTGAATGACTTCCTTTCAGTAAATGCCTACCTCTCAGACGCAGTCAGACAACTTTCGTTATTATCAATTCGGTATAATGTTTAGATTTACAAATACATAAATAGTCATCTAGGTCGGGGAATAATTCTTTATTATTTTGATTCTGTTCAAATATGTATAAGGCTGTGACAGACCGATAGGCTGATGGACAAACGGATGACAGGATGTGAATGTTTTGTTTCACTGAAAACGCTCAAAAACAAATCATGGAATGTTTTCTGTAAGCCACACAGTCAACGCAACGTAAAGAACGTGATGTCTGGTGGCGACATCATAATTTGAATTGCGAATTTGGAACGCGATTGTCAACGCTCCACGTCTGTGACGGCACGGCGCGGGCGGCGGCGGTGAGCTTCATAACTTTTTGCACAACTCCAAGACGCGGCGAATAATCGAGTGTCGACAAACTTGTGGAATGTTCAATCAATGTTCGCAGCGTTCGGGGATGCTTCATCATCGCTGTTAATTAAATCGATTTATTAATTCTATTAGAGCGCTCGTCACTCAACAGTTTCGATGTGTGACACCGACTTTTCCAATCGAGGCGCGGAGTTTACTCATTTAAACGTTGACAAACATGTTTACTGAAATTCGGCGAACGAAGTTGATCAAAATCAGTGAGTATGATCGACGTCCATATTGTGTTTGTTTTTACGTGCGACAGTTCATTTCAGTAATGTATTTTCGACGTATGAAATGTTCATGTTCGATAATAAGCACGCTCATGTTTTTCTCTTACATTCGAATTTTTGAGTCTTGTTAATGACTTCATTTCAATTTTCCAATATTTTACTCGAATATGCAATGGATTGCAAAAACCTACCTTGACCGTAATAAGTACTTTCACGTTACGAAACCGAACGCGTGTTATTAAATTGTGGTTTCCAAACATTAAAATAATATGTCTGACTTATTCTCAAAAAGTTTAATTATCTGAGGGCACGGCAGTGCCCCAGCCAAGACTCGAGCAAAACGGGCACGGCCGTACCATCTTTTCTCGAAGCGTTTCGCGGGTATTTCAGCCCCCTGTATCTTCCATGTGAACAAAGCTAGGACTTTAGGTTTTCGATGACCAAGAGTAAGTATTAGAACAAGCTCAGTCTCAAAATTACAAGACATTTGAATAAATAGTTTACGAGTTATGAGCGATCAAAGTTACACCATTTTGTCACTGACTCACTCACTGACCGATCATCAAAAGTCTAAGGTACTTCTAGCAAACTCAGAACCTTCAAATTTGGCACCAAGGTAGGTTATTAGCTACATATAAAGGGAAAATTATAAAAACCTTAAAACTTAATAAAAAAATAGGACACAAATTTATATTTGCGGTTTTTCAAGAACACTGTGTATGAATTTTGACTGCATTCATAACTTTGTTATTTATTTATGTACAAATGTATTTGTTTTATTGTTAAGTAGTGTGGTATATTGTTATTATGTATTAAATATACATACATATGAATAAAAAAGCTAGGTGAAAATTAAATGAATAATGATAAAATCTTTGATATTACTGCAGTGCGATAAATACTGCATGCTCGCTCGATAGATGGCGTTGTCCTGGTCTAAATCGCGCTATGGTTTCGTTACATAGCTTAGTATAAGTAGTACTTAAAAAGAATCAAATAATTTCATGTGATAGCGCCATCTACTTCTGAAATAAATCTCTTTTATTCTAAAAGATATTCGATTCAAAAATTCGACAATTTCGATTTTTTTTAGTTTATTTAAAAAAATGTTGTTTACGTGCTGCTTTAGGTGTACATATTTAGTTTGTTATATATTTAGTTAGTTGCATGTAAGTTAATTTAATTTGTCATATAGAGAAGAAAGAGACCTACAAAAAATAAATTAGATCCCACCAAAAACATTAAATGTAAAAAAAGCCAATCCTCTACGCAATTGCTCCACCGTAAAAAGTTTTGAGATCGCATAGATAGAAGCCAAGTCCTATTCAACTTTATTTGTAATAATAAATCAATATTTTGTGACTATATCAATAGTTTTGTTCACATTACAATAATATTGTCTTGGCCATGAGCACAAGTTAGAAGTCGGTCCTTGAAATAATGTGTAAATACCATTGAATTGATATATTCTATATGGACATGATTTTACGATTGGACTGATTATGGACCGATTGGAATTTGAGATCACCATGGACTAAACATGCGCCATAGTACATGTGCAGTTCATTGATGTTGGATGATACTGACTGTCGGTCATTTAGTAACAATTGAATAAACTAAAAGTATTTAATTCTGCGATATTAAACTTCATGTTTGACTTTCACCTCTCCAAGATATGCTTTATTATATTTGTAGTTTATTGTGCTCATGGCCAAGTCAATATTATTGTAATGTGAACAAAACTATTGATATAGTCACAAAATATTGATTTATTATTACAAATAAAGTTGAATAGGACTTGGCTTCTATCTATGCGATCTCAAAACTTTTTACGGTGGAGCAATTGCGTAGAGGATTGGCTTTTTTTACATTTAATGTTTTTGGTGGGATAGTATTCATACATGTAGATTCGTAGTCAATTCAGCATTTGTTTTTCCATCAATTTAATATCGAAAGTATTACAGATATACAAGTCAGTTATGTACCTACATACATACATATGTATACAGGGTGTGTCGTTCACAATCACATTAAATCCTATCACAAATACCTTATGATATTCTATGGCGAATTGTAAAAGAAATTAACTAATCCATCCAGTGGTTTAGCCACAGGAGTTAGGTTTCGTTTTCATAATTTACAACATCATGTGTAAAGCAGAGATAAAATTAGGAGTATCGAATGTTTTGACAAGTTAACAGCTGTCAGTTTTCAAGGGAAAAGTTAAGTTGGTTGCAATGAGTGACGATTATATGGTGTTCTAATTTTCGCACATTTTTATTCTATTTACTTTGTTTGAAAAATTCAATTTTTAATTTTTACGTATTTTTCTTTTTTGTTTGTGTTAATCGACATATATTAACTAGCATTAACGCATTTCATTTAATGTGATTGTGAACGACACACCCGATATACAACGCGGTTCAACGACTCCACTTGGTATCAAATGGCTTCTCTTTATTTTTGTATTTTCCCTGAAGGCGCCTATTCTAAGGACGCGAGGATTGTTCCCGAAATATTTCCACAATATCCTGGTTAAATTAAAAAAATACTCGATATTATACATAGATAGGTAGTCTTCCAGGAAGCTTCCATAAAAATGTGTCGAATATTCTCGTTGTGTTTTCATCTCATCGTGATTTTTTCACAATATTTTTTAAAATAACCATAGCATTTTATGTTGAAGGCTTGTGATGTACACGTGTAGCAAATTGTAGTTCGTGTATAAAAGCGCGTAGTTTGTATAGGGTGTGAAAAATAGCGATAGATAAAGAGTGCTAGGTAAACAGCAGTGGCCTTAAGAAAGGCCAGGTAAATGCTAATCGTCAATCGCGATCGCTGCTCACTCGCTGAAGGTGAGAGGTGTCGCGAAAAATGTCAGCCGCTGTGTTCACGCGTGCACTGTGTTAACATACACCCTGTATTATTTACTGCTGCCAAATAATTGTTGTACATACTTTATACTGCTAATAACAGGTATAGTACATATAAGAAAAGTACCTAACTATTTTTCGTATTTAAATGTTATGTACCTGTACTCTTTCGTTGATAGTACGTCGACATTCGGTAATCTGCTGTAATGGAAGAAAAAGGTGATTAATTAAGTCAGTTGGCAATATTGACGCACCGAGGCTTGACTTGATCAACTTAATATTGTACTGAAACAGGCTTATTGCTAAACCCGCTATCAAACTTAATTTCTAATCGTAGCCCAGATTTTATACAATGAGAATAACCAATGTATTTGAATTTCTAACTAGAGCAGGATAATAATAACTATTTTCGTGGAAAGTTCTGATAAAGCCCTGAAGCGTATCGTAAATATTGGAGTAGAAAACAATTTTTGCTCAGAATTAGGTAATTATAATCGGATGAGGCTTGTCCCTCGCCATCCAGATAACGGCTATCGTCTCACAAACGACGCTCTGCCCTCAGCTTACCCGAACATCCTCAGCGCCCCTTGACAAACAATTATGTAGATTTTATACACTTTTGGCCAGTTTTAGAAGCTAAAGTTGCTACTTTTACATGTACTTTAAGAACAATGCACAACTTTAGGCTGATAAAGAATTCATTTATTTTGTTTTAAACGAAAATTATGTAGCAAGTGTTCTAACCCAGGAAGACATATTTTATTTTATGCTTATTACGACCCGCTGCAATTCAAAGTCACCTGAGGCTATCTCTCTAGGTAGGAGTCTAGTTCGTCATCCTATCTCCTTCTGAGCCTTTACTTGGCATCCACAGATTAGTTCTTTTTGCGCACATATATACGTAAACAAAAAAAAACTAGACTACGTACATCTAGAAATCTTGTGTAAACCTAATAATAGTAGCAGTTTCGCTCGAGTGGATCCAGTCGATAGGTGTCGCGTCCACTGACAGCAGAGAGCAGTTCGCGGTGCGAGTTATTGCAGCTGCAGGGCGTTCAACTAAGTAATGTCTCGTGTTTATCCGATTGTCCCGCAGTTCATTGCCACTTCGAGAATCTACGTGACTCTGTAAGGAGCAGGTCATGATGAATGTGTGCTTTTTCTGTAAAAGTGATCTATGATCCTACCAAATTAAAGCCAACATCAATACGTCCTATAAGTAGAGTACAAAATACGAACATTATTGAAAACAAAGTCTATGTTCTTTGGTAATAAATTGTAACGAGTGTGAACTCATTTGAACGAGTTCATAATGAGCGTAAAATATATGAACTCCCCGGAGTATATGTAATCGTGTCGAATATGGCGCACATTAATTGGAACGGACCCTTCACGGCAGCCGCGCTCTTCATTACGACAATCGAGTTTACTGGCGATTCTATTCGATATCTATTAGCGATACCGTCCTTTCTACCCACTCACGGTAAAATTAAATGAAAGTCTTTATCATATTCAGCTGTGACATAAATCGTTTCAAAGGACCAAGAGTGGCGTCCAACGAGCAAACTTAGTTTTCGTGAATAAAACATTAGGCAATAAGGTAAACTGTCAGGCAACTTGTAACAGGTAGTTCGCGTATAAAGTAGTACAAACATTTGCAATCTTGGATCTGGCGGCACGTTACGGCGCTGGAAGTGGCATTAGGGGCGCCTGCCACTGCGCCGCCGAGGCAGCGAGGCAGTGTCCCAGTGAGTGAGGCGCGGCGATGGCCGAGCGGTTCCATTTCACGCAAGTTTGGCAGGCTTGTTTGTCCGCCGCCGCTCGAACGTGTTACATTCGTTATCGAGCGCGATCGTCTCACAATTGAGTTTTAAACTTTAAATTACTTTGCGAAAGAGCTCGATCCCGAGGGTCGAGATCTGATTACAGACTGTTGTCTTTCTATTAGCCTCTGTCGTTTTTGAACGGTGTCGAACGAATTTCAATGCAGATTATGTCACTCTTCGTTATCAGTTTAAATTGATTTCAAACATTTCCGTTCCTTATCGTTATAATTTGCTGCTGGCGTACTTAACGGGTTGATCACTTTTCCTCTTAGCGCCCCTTTAATCTCCGCACAATGAAGCTTGTCGGATAAAATAAACCTAAATCTGAAAGAGCAATTCTGTTAGAGGATTTAATGAATAGCTTGTATCTGACAAACTGATCGCAAAGGACATATTTTGTTGGGAATTGGGGATTGGAATAAAAAGCGCTGTAAAGCTGGCAACGGTTTTCGGTGACCGGAGTCAACCGTTCAGGCCAGTATTAGAGGCTACAGTTAGATTGGACGAGCCGCTGTGTCCGATGTAAAACCCAATTGGGCTTTGATGCTTTAAACGGCGCCGACCGAAATAGCCACCAGCGCAGCGTGGCGGAATGACCACGCTTGTTGGTGTACCCGGCTGCGCCACTTTCAACCCTATGCCGTTGGGTGAAGGGCTTCGGCCTCGCAGTAGTGTGGTGGAGTCGGCGTGGGTAGGTCGATGCTAATCGGACGGAGCTGTTAGCGATCACCTGCGTTGTATTGAACTGATTAATTGCTATTGGTTCCGGCCCTCGTGCTGATATTGTTTTACGTTTGATTTAATTAATTTGCACAGTTAGATGATGTTACAGGTACCCAACGTTAATAAATTGGTCGGTCAGTTCATTTATCAGCGAACTATATGTAGGTGCTACTTCAGATCTGATACCGTTTTAACACTAATACGGGTTTAAGGCTATCAAGCTAATTTCAAAATTTGTTGATTTAATTTAACTTGAGTTGTATGCATTTCCACAAAATTAAGAAAAAGGTGAAGTTTTATATCAGTAACGGTTGATTGAAAATACAACCATATAGCTTTGAGTGGTTTCTACTGAGTCAATGATTACTGACTGTAGCTGCTATATAAATAGACCACTTCGCACAAAATTTGTGCCAGTAGGATTAAAAATATCAGGACTATTAATGCAATTAGTGAGTTTCCGGTATCTTGCGTCTGCACTGAAGTCTCCGGGGAATGCCTTTTTCATGTCGCCTGTATTCGCTGGACAGACGGACACTACTCCTTTCCTATACATAAATTTGTGAAACTATTTGTGGAGTCTCCTGTGCACCGCATACAATTCTTAAAATACTTGAGGGTATTTTGCGAAAAAGGTTTTTGTTGTCCCGTTGCTCTACAAAACGTAAACCGTTTTAGTGTTGGCAGCTTCTTTGTGTTATGAAATCGTTTCAGAATAGAGATAGCGTTAGCAACTTTATCAAAAAACAATACCGAAAACAATTTATAACAAAAATACTGTAATAACCTCAAAAATGAGATCGTGCCATTTTCGCAAAAAAAGTTCTTTGTTCTGTATTCCCACGAGAATTACAATACAAGTATTTTGAACTCAACAATTATTATTTTAGGAAACTTTTCCTCATACAGAAAATTAAGCACATTTCCAAATTAAGTCGTGAATCAATACGAGGAAAGTGTACTGAAATCACATAAACTGAAGAACTTTAAAGACAGAAACAAACTTGACATTTTACTTAAAACTACCACCAACGGTCGATCTTTATACTTTCGAACTCCCAGCGTGACTTAGTCTAAAAATAAAGCATAAAATTACAGAATTCACGTAAAAGGTGAACGCTACAAATGACTTGACACAAGTTTTTCGTTCGGAAGCTTAGATTGTTTATGTGTAGTTAAGTGTACGTCGTTTGTATGTAATCCGGAGTGAAGTGCGCGCGTGGTGCCTGCGCCGGCCGACGTGAACACACCCTCCTTAGAGAGGCTTAGCAGCGCGGGAACCGACCAGATTAGTTCCCAAGCGACTCACCCTGCCATTCTATCGATCAGCTGGCAGACACAAATCTTCTGGCCATTACCATTTATTTATCTTACGGGATGAAAATTATTAATTACATAAAAATCAAAAGGCACGTATCTATGTGTCTTATGTGGCATCTATGTGTTCTATGTATTCTTTAACTGATAGTGTATGTTTTGTGTGCAGTTCCTCCGGAGAAGCCGGTGGTGGTGGACCGATGGGGGCGCGTCATCAACACCACCACGCTCGGCCCCCACGAGGAGGGGGACGACGTGCTGCTCACCTGCAGGGTGCTCGGAGGTATGTCACCTTTATAATACATAGTAGGTTTATAAGTAGTTAACACCTAATGGATGCCTAGATGACTGAAATAAAACTTTTGAAGCTAACTCATAAAACTAAAATAAACTTCGAAATTACTCAACATAGGCTCAGTTATTGACCTATAACTTTAAAATTACTTCAATAGTTTTAAAGCAAACAAAGTAGCACTTAACAACAACAGTACGCATAAACATGATGTTGCGAACCATTAGGAATTCAAGTGAGTTCTCACAAATTAATCCAGTGAGAACAAAACTGTGTATCTTATACATCTAGGTTGTTTATTGTGTTAATTAATCCGCGCGGTGTAAGGCCCACCCGCGCCGGTGCCACTTTCAATCAGTTCCATCTCGCAAATTTACTCAGATCTAATAAATTATGATCCGCGCACAATGGATTAGGCTGATGAATTAATGTATCCGAGTCCTGGAGCCGTGTGATGAATTCCTAATAAATAGCTGCGAGGAACAGGTGGCAGGTTGCGGTGAGCGGCTCGCGGTCTACTGCTGCTGTTTACTTAATAGCCTGCATGAGATTCCAATCTCTTTGTTTTGTTGTGCTTCACTCATTATTTTAGAGTGATTTCGCATCTCATGGTTTGAAAAAGATTGACTTAATTTCATACTCAAACGCCATAGAGAGCAATGCTTAGCAACGATGTAATTACTTCACAACTACAAATGTGTGCGCTAAAGAATTTGTCTGTCTATTGACTGACACACAGCATAGCAACAGCTACTCGAACCGAGCACTTTTTCGCAATAATAATATAAAGTACTTATAACATAATATCATAACCGTTATTATACATGTAATGTGCGTATCGCTTACATTTTACATAATAGGTGGAGCACAATGCTTCACGTAAGTACGTTACGAGGCTACGTTACAGCAGTAGGCAGTTCGTACAATAACTGTATTGTGTGCGTAATGGCCATTACCCGGAATGACCGGAGCGCGGCTGGTGCTGTAAATATCGCGCGTTATGTGCTCGTAATGTGACGCTCTGTCTAACACCTGCACGTCACTGCTCACTCGGGACGCTTCGCCTTCACTACAAGATCTCATCACCATGTACCAACTTCCACTAACCATGTTCCAGATGAAGTTAAATTCTATTTTGTTTTGCGGTTTGATCGTACTTTATGGTACTTTAAAACTTTTATTACCATTTTGTTGAACAACAATATTCAGCATTAATACAACTAAAAGGAAAGCTCTCTTGTTATTTTAATACTGTTTTTCAATTTCCACGAGCTGAAAACTAAACCGCAGCACAATCTCCAGCGGCCACTTTACGTTTGAAATAAATTTCAGAGCAGACTTCAAATAATTCAGGATATAACATTTGTAGGCTACGATAATGTTCATCTGACGTTGAATAATACAGCAGTTGTGTTCTCTCTGCTCTGTACATCAACAATAATATGCTTCATGTTTTTATGACGTCACAGTTGAGGAGTACCCACGCATACGTAAGCAGCACTCGAGCTAACTTTCAAATTTTCATTGTGATCTTGTAACAGGAGTGAGGAGCGAGGTGCGGACGATGATAGTAAACCGGTCTCTTTACGATTGTCTTTAAGGCACTTTACACGTGAGAGGCTGTTACTGTCACCCTGGGAGACGTACTTTGAACGAAGCTCGCATGTAATAACGGTAGCTAACAGTTTTGTCACACTGTCATCATCATAATATCATATTAGAGCAGGAAAATAGTCTAGGTACATACCATAAAAAAATCTAAAAATAGTGACGCTACCTAGCGGCATTTTCCACTAATGCCAAAAAATCTAAAGTCTTTTTCTTATCTTGACTAACATCGATGTAGCGGCACAGTAGCGAGAGCAAAGTGTCGGCCGCTGTTTGCCCACCTCGTGCGAGCGTACATAGGAACGCTTTTATCGCTCGCTCGCCTCTCACTTAGATTTATAAAACTGTTCGCGATAAGTGACGAAAAACACGCCCTGTTTATACTTTAAAGTCCTCCGTCCAAGATATTCTTACATTTGACGTCGCTGCTGCATAGTTAGTGGTATACAACGGGCCACTTAAAGACTGGAGTCAATTCTCGAATTAAAACACGTTATCAACTAAATCACCCGCAATAATGAAATATATTTCACCGGAATAGTCGAGGTTTATGTTAATATCAATACGCGAATGTAAACTTCCATCATCCAAAGATTTGTAACGTATGGGAATCAAACTGTGACATAACCCAACCAACGTCACTCTCAATTCATTCAACTCTTTATTCTTATCTGTTTCTACGAATATCCGAATTCTACTAAAATAATATACTTTATTGTGAACTTTGGCATATACTTAACTGGGTCGTAATATACATAACGAGTTTACATAGACCATACATTCCTGGAAGGATCCATTACAAGTAACGCAATTTACGAATAGAACAGAAATATATGTTTACATAGATTCACATTGTAGGCACTGGTAGATAGTCACAGAAAGATTATATATTCAACCACCAATTACATTCAACAATGTTAATAAATGTTATTAATTATACACATATCATATGCAGTAATTTTATAAATTAAAAAATCCACAGCTATCATACCGCTACGTAATTAATTTAAATTAAGGCTATTTATTAGTAAAGTTAGAAATATTTTGACATAAATATTGATGTCTAAACAAATATTTAAAGTACGTTTTCAGACTGCAATATGTACTTGGTTTGTTTTTATGAAATTCATACAATTCTTATTCTGGGGTCAAGGCCAAAATCATAATGGGAGAGTTGATCACCAGAGTTTCATCTATTCTTATATAATAGGGGAACTTTAATCTACACATTCTACATTAATCTCGAGTAACATAATATGCTATATTTTATCCGGGTACGGGGACATGTTTCTCTAGGACGCGGTAAATCCGCGGGAAAACAGCTAGCAATACATTAACATCCTTACTAATATTATAAATCGGAAAGTGAGTTTGTTTGTTTGTTTGTTTGTTTGTTCCGCTTTCACGCCGTAACTACTGAACCGATTGCTTTGAAATTTTGCAGACGTAAAGTTAGAAGTCCGGATTAAATAATAGGGTACTTTTTATCCCGAAAAAAAATAGATATTCCCGAGGGAAAACAAAAATATTGTTTGCTTGATGGATGGATTGTAGATGGCGCTGTGTGTCGTTTAAAACAAGGTAATATATTGCAAACGAATATAAACATGTAAATTTAGAAGCTAAATGATACGATAATGAATCCCCGAAAATGAGGAATTCCCGAGGGATGACGTACTATTTGTTTTATCGTCTTAACTGTTTTTTTTTTTTACATCTACTTATCCTTGGTATAAAACTTATTACTAATTGGTATAAAACGTGTGTTTGTGTTTTTAAAACGTGGTAACGATGTGTTTTTAAAATACGTAAGAAGTGGAATGATAGCTTTTTAAAACGTGGTGACGTTGTTTTTTTTAAGATACGTAAGAAGTGCAATGATATCTCGCGCTTTAACCTGTAGTTCATTGTTCAATCGCGAGCTTCCCGATAGCTCGATAGATGGCGTTGTGCTTTTCTGTATCGCGGTGTTAAGGTTCGCCGCGAATTAGTCTTAAGGTGTTTTGAAATCAGTGGGGCCCAGTGGCGCCAGGGCCAGCCGGGGCTGCGGGTTGTTCGAAAGAGGTACCGCGGCGCTGGTATATAAAAGGCCTAGGACGGAACACGACGATTTTAGTTAGTAAGAGTCTGACACTCACTCACCTATGCTAATCCACAGCGGGAGGGGTGAACCGAATTCCACGCGGGCGAAGCCGCGGGCGGAAAGCTAGTCCCTAATAATCGGTGTAACTCAGTTTATTACCCTACGACACTACATACATATAACTACTCACGACAACTATGAACAGTCAGAATGTCAGAACATAACACAAGTACATAAATAAAAATAAAATAAATAAAACATAATTGCGTAGTCTCCACGTCATGCAAATGGTCCTGATATATTGAAAATCCATCGTGATAAACGCAGCTTAACTTCGAATGAGTAAAAAAACACATTTATGCTAAAATAATACATCATAAACGTTATCCTAACAACAATTCAGAAAAAAAATAGATACTTCCATAAAAAATCACGTCACCCTCGGCGATTAACATTTTCCCCTCTCCGTATACATAAGTCTGTGTAAATGCAGTGAGCGCCTTCGGGGTATATTTTTCTTCCCCTCTGCTCGACTGCAGACACTGAAACGCTTTTATCCGACAAAACACGATTCCGTGGATACAGTAGGTACTCGCATGAAGCCGTATCAATATATTGTAGCGCGGGTTATTGCGCCAATCACACGACGCCCATTCAGCTTTGTGCTGCCTCGCGCTGCCGTGTGCTGAGGAGCGCCGAGCCTGCAGCCGCACATTACCCACACCTGTACATGCGGCCTCATTGATTCTACCATTTGCAAATAGAATATCATTTAGAATTTCAGATTATCTTGCCCGCAACTGTACGCTGCACGGTTGACTGCGCCGACTGTCGTCAGTTAATTAATATAACGCTGCCTTATTTTCCAGTTATTCCAGACAATTTCTTAGCAATCAAAGAGGGTCTCATAAATAATTTTTGTTGCTTATTTAAGAAAATATGTTAATGATAATTTAAAAATCAGAAAGTTAAAATTGCAAAATCCCAATCAAAATGGATTTCAAAAGATTACTGTATACTGTCACAAAACGAAATTTGAACTGACGGGAGGCCACCGAATTTACATAATCGAGAAATTGATTGAAGCGTATTCCCTGAAAATACGGACGAGAGAAAAAATATATTCAATTCTTGTGAACGCAGATGCCTTTCTAATGACGGGGGCTCCGAGAGAGACTTTGTTTTCTGACGGCGCCGACGAGTTTTTATCGAAGAGCCTGTTGCTTCCGCGCCGAGTAATGTGCCGAGTTTACCAATACCTTCCGTCAACACGGCCTATTTGGACACTTACAGAGGGTGAATACTAATCGATGTTTATTGCACAACAACGCTAACAGCCTCGCTTGTTTGTATCCGCGTGTACTGAAAACATTTATATTAAACTCTAGACCGAGTGCTCAAAGATTGAAAGACAATATTGCGAGTAGCGACCGAGCGCCGCTTCGACTTCAACAAATTAATAAATCTTGACGGACGGCGGCGAGCGCACAGTTTGTACTGCAAACACCGAAATCCAATACAAAGAAGCGTCGACGTTGTTTATCAAAGGGAAAAACAAGCGAAACAATAAGCCGACCGGAAGCTCTCACCCTACGACTTTTGATTTAGAAAACGTACCGCCAGGGCTTCTGAACCGACGATAAATTAGGCCGAGGGCACAATAGCCCTCCTGACCCCGTTCCGCAATTATGAAGAGGTGAATTGATGAAAACTGAATCAATTTCTGCACATAACGAGGAGAGTAGTTTGTTAGTGTCGGTCACGGTCTGCCTCAGTCGATACGCGGGTGTGACTGCACCTGTATACCGAGCGCAGTGCTGCGTCGAGGCGAGAGCTGTTAATTTGCTTAGCCTCCTGTGTGCCGGAGCAGCTCGTCAAACCCGCGCGCCCGCACTAATGCGCGCTCGACGAGCTCAATGCTGGCAGCTCGCGAACACACACAAACCCTGTATCAAACGTGTATTTAGCACACAAATCCAGATTAAATCTATTGACATTTCGAATTAGATCTTCGTGCAGTACTCGAAACTTGAACTAATTCAATTTGGCCAAAGTGGATCCAAGGATAGTGGGAGCGCGGTGTCCGGGCCCGAACAAAAGCGCACACACTCGACAAATAAACAAGCAAACAAAGGACAAAGGACCGCTGCGCTGAAAGAGAATGCCTTCACTGAAATTTATTTACGTACCGGAGGACCAATGAAAGCATTGGAAATTGCGTTTGACGTACTGTAATCGTTATGCTTGCGTTTCGTAAAACGAGTGCCTCTAAGATGTTTCGCTTTATTTAAAGCACAAAGCCCTGTTTGCAGGATCGGATTGGAAGAAATGATTTGTAGTTCCAACCCTTTCTTTACCTTTTATTTGTTGCGGTATCTTAATGTACTTAGAACAGGAAAATCTTTTATCTTTTATAACTTTGTAAAAGGGTACTTTTCTAAGTAAAACAGATAATTGTGTAATGCGATGTTGTTTATTTTATTTGCTTTTATTAAATTAGCTTTCGTTGTCCCTGATCTTAAAAGAGTAGTTTCTTTTATATCTTAAATATCTTTATATATTCGTGGTCAGGCCGTCCGGAGCCGTCGGTGCGGTGGCTGGTGAACGGCGTGCTGGTGGACGAGGAGTACGAGCACAACACGGGCGACGTGATCGAGAACCGGCTGCTGTGGCCGGCCATCCGACGCGCCGACTACGCCGCGGTGTTCACCTGCCAGGCCACCAACTCGCATCTCGTGCCGCCCAAGGAGCTGTCACTAGTACTCGACATGTTCTGTAAGTAGTTTTTGGTCGGCGATGGAAATTACAATCTACTGTTTCCTATTTGAAGTCCTATGAAATTTGAAAATTTTCGAATTAAATTCTATTTTTTTCGTCAATGGCCTATCTTGTTAAGTATCCACCTTCTTATAATAAGAACTTACGGGCGTTGCTTACATGGTTTTTGTAAATTAAACATTTTCTCACGATACTTCCCTCACACTGTGGTATAGTAACCAGTCAATCCATCTCCCTTATACAAATAAACAGTAAGATTAACTCAAAAGACTTTAACGACAATAAGTTTTCTAACTTGAAGTATCACAGTAATAAATTGTCCTGTTTCCGTGCAGTGAGGCCTCTAACAGTGGAGATCAAGAAGCCGGCGGAGGTCGGGGAGGGCGGCGTGCTGACGGCGGAGCGCCGGTACGAGGTCGCGTGCGAGTCCGCCGGCTCCAGGCCGCCCGCCATCATCACCTGGTACAAGGGCAAGAGGCAGCTCAAGAGAATCACGGTATGTCGTAGCCTAAGTCTAATATATAATGTTTTGTAGGAATCTGTGAAGTCAGTAGGTAGGTCTATTGAACGTGTGTTCATTCAGTAAGTTATGGCAACAAGTTGTCATGCAATTATTCCAAAAGATTTATTTTAATCCAATTTCCGATATTGGTACAAGTATCAGCCACAATAGCTCTACGGAATTAGATGCGGACTAGCCACAAACCCATAATAGATAGATACGGAATTGGCCCCAATTAAAAATGTGGCCATAGTAAGCTGAACTGTTTTGTTTCCAAAAGTGATGCAGGATACACACGTTACTAGTTTCCGCCAGTGGATTTGCCTGCATTCCGAGAGAACTTCACGCACCCAGATAAAAAACTTTTCTCAATAAATAGACTACCTGTCACTTTCAGTCTTAGGCTTTTTCTAGACACACGGCAGTGTGTCCGCCAAGTTCGAGCAAAAAAAGCGACACACCGGCCGTGGGTTATATTACACGAACCATTTCGGGCCAAATTCGACCCCCCTGTAACTCAAAATCTATTTTATTTACGCATATCAAATTTCTAGTATCTGTTGAGACCCCCTCACTTATCTAAAATACAAAATTTCATTAATATACCTATTGTAGGTCTTGAGATATTGACGTCAGAAAATCGCTATTTTTACTATACACTCACTGACTTATTCACTGATTCACTGATTCACTGACTCACTCATCAAAAACCTAGACCACTTCCAATGGTCGTATTGACTTGAAATTTGGCATGGAGGTAGGTCTTTATGTCAAGTTAAAGGAAAAAATCTGAAAATGGCCAAGTGTGAGTCGGTTTCAAAATAATGAAGGTGTAAAATACCCAGTGTAAATTTATACCCCTAAGGAACTAAAACGAACTAAATTTATCTATATTTATATAATATATCTTCGAATGGTCGTACCGATCTGAAATTCGTTACAAAGGTTTGTATTTAGTCAAAGTAAAAATCTGAAAACTGCCAAGTGTGAGTCACTTTCGAAAATAACGAATGTGTAACTTTGATCCACGAACATAATATATGATAACATGTCATGTCAGTCAGTTGGTAAATCTAGTCCATTTAGTTAATCTAGTTCATTTCTTTGTAAGAAGCATAGTGCATATTTAAAAATCTGAAAGATAGTATAAATGAGACATTTACTTAACTAACTTAATCATAAGAAAAAAATAAAATAAACAGCCTTACAAAAATAAATGAAATCCCACCCAAAACAAAAATGTGAAAGACTGCCAAGTTCGATAATATGGGAATGCTTCACCTATAAAAGAAGTGAGATCTGAATAAGTACCAAGTTCCATACACATACCTCAGTTAAAAATAGTTACTTTTTAATGATGATTACTTGGCAAGTTTTAATAGAAAATTAAATACTTGATTCATTGCGTTTAGTAGGTTTATAACAAGGTGTATGAAAACTTGCCAAGTAACATCATTAAAAAGTAACTATTTTTAACTGAGGTATGTGTATGGAACTTGGTACTTATTCAGATCTCACTTCTTTTATAGGTGAAGCATTCCCATATTATCGAACTTGGCAGTCTTTCACATTTTTGTTTTGGGTTAAATATTACTATAAGATGGTTTGTAATTAAGTTTATAACGGTAAATAGGAGTATGTAAGTAATTAGTGTGGAGGCCAGTGGTCCCGTACACTAACCACGGCTATCGTATTCTCCAGATAGCGGAGCTCATTCCGCGCGGATCACTGCGCACTAATTGCTAGCTGTAACTCCCGGCGCCGCCCGCATTATCGGATTACTGCAGGCTTACACACACAGACGCAGCTTGTGCCATAATGACTGTTGTGTCAATCTAATTATATTGGGAATACTAACATGTTTTTGTTTGTTGATCATAGGATTAGTTTAGGGCGATTCAGAAAATTTTATGTGTTTCCAATCGTATTTTTTTTTCAAATAGTAAATACCGTAACGATTTTATAATATGTCTAGTATAGAACTTCACGTAATAAGAATACCAAGTTTGTATAGGTCGTTGTTATCTCTCATTTCACGCGCTAAAAACTCTAAGCGCTTTTAACTTCCAAACCATTACATTACTTGACTCATGCGTAACATGAAAGATATCGAATTTTACGCAAAAATCTTTGAAGAAATTGCTTAGAATAAAAAGAAACTTTCCTTACTGAAAACAGAGCATCGTTAGTAGATACCTGCGAGTTCTCACAGCATCGTAACGCCGGCCACTTGGATCTAAATAAATCACTTTTTCATACAAGTAAGTTGGCTTGAAGTAGGTCAGCGGCTGTTAATTGGCGCCGATGCCGCTAATCCAGCGCCGGCCGGATTTATGGGGCCAGCACTAATAGACCAGCTAAACACCGGACAAGTTTCCAACTCGCGAGGTGAAAGAATCGCCCAACTTCGATAGTTTGATCCGGAATTCCTCGAGATATTCCGCGGAATTAATTTTCTTAAAAATTTCGTAGTTCACTGGTATTTTAATTAGACATGCTCGGCATTTTGCTCCAGTATTTTCATTTTGATTTTAGTTATTTGTGCCTAGCTAATTTAATTTTGATAAGGAAATTAAGTTTCTTAGACTACGATTTATTTAATAAAAAGTACCGTACGTACACAAACAATTTGAGATTTAATTATCAAACAAGGTCTACTTCTCAAAAACAGAAACAAAGTTTTAGGTAGTCGTATACGACTATAGGCAAAGTTTTAAACCGTTGTCCCACTAAGAGGCAATCAAAGTTGTGAGCAGTTCCCAATACATGATCAGGAGGTAATGAACGCCCTGCAGCGCTCAGCAGTCCGACGCGACGTGCGCTGCAGCGAACAGCGCTGTCAGCGCCACGTGGCCACCGAAACTTTGCCGAGTATCGGTACACGCCGCCTGAGACATGACACCGACTGGGACTATCCCAACTGTTCCACATTATACACTTAACTGTGTATTATACATATTTAATGATTAATCTTTATTACAGGCCAGTAGTCTTGCTGCCACGTTCTTCTTTGAATAAAAGTTTGATACAAAGGCTTTTGCTGTGCATACCCAATATATGTATATAACTTTATTTAAAAACTAGAAGACAGCTAAAATACTTAGGTTTTGTTAATCGTTAGCAGTTCGCAAAGTAATTTACATAAACTTTTCAGATTTTTTATTTGTTGAATTTGGTTTTATCTGGTTTGTCCTGAAAATGCATAAGGACGTCCCATAATTTGTAAAAACTTAGAATTAGCGGCATGATAGGCTGGCAACAGTGTGGGCTTGGAGTGGCTCCAAGTGGGGCCAGTTGTGCGCGTTCATCACGGAGCCGGTAATGACCGCCGTGAGCGCGCCTCGTAAAGACGGCGCCGGACCGGCCCCGCACCGGCCCGGACCAGTCGTTACTCATGGACATGTAAGCCGCTTGACGCCACATGCGCCATTGATTCCGGCTTCATCACCCGGATCATATCGGCACTCTATTTATCACTAGTGAAGTTGATTCGTTAGCACGCGCCGGCATACACGATGCTCTGTAAGCTTTTACTTGTATGAATCATTCAATATATCCACGTCTTTCAGTTTGTCAAAACCACAAATATAAGAAGCTTAATGATTCTACTACGGAAGAGAGGAAAGTTGGTCTAGATAATGTAGATGGTGTGTTTCGGCTTACGGCTACTAAACTCATTTAGGGAACTCATCTTAGTTTAGCTGATAAATAAAGTTAGAAGTGAAGCTTAAATATTAGGTTTTATAGCAACAGGCTGCAATAAAACTTTATTAATGAGTTCAGTCCATAGTTTGATCACGATACAAATACCTACAACACTTATTTTGACTCTCATTATTTGTTGATAATTGTGTACCTGATGAAAGGTAGCCTATGAGGGTTATGCCCGATTCGTCATTTTAGTGATTTGGCATCCATAAAAAACGTGTCCCAGTTGGTCATTCAATAAAATATTTTATTTTGCTTAGTCCCAATTGGTCATCCGTACTTTATTTTGTAAAAAGTACTGTCAACAAGATAAGCTTTACAATATTGTAATATGTTTTTTTTTAATTTATTTTGGTTATGTTTTTTCCGAATATGGCAAGACGTTATTAATAAAATCGCGATTTCAACGGCGTCACACACCGCACGGCCAAAACCAAAATACCAGGATCGCATAAATCAGATGAGTAATATACCAATCAACGAGTGTCCATGGAACAACCCACCGTGTACTAGGACCGCATAACTTACAGGAGTATAGCAGTCAAGAGTGTCAGGATTTTACGTTTTTTTCCTAATTGTAGATAAACATACCAATTTACACCATCATTCATCATTTTTATGTATACAATCTCTTTGCTAGTTATGGGCCCCTGGTACTTTTGTTGTGTCACATTTTCGGGTTTATAAAATGCCCATGTTGCCTTCACCTGTGTTTTAATGTAAATCTTCTCTACTATATAAAAATAAGTCCGGTTCTCCTCCCTGACGCTATAACTCCAGAACGCACGAACCGATTTCCACGGTTTTGCATTCGTTGGAAAGGTCTCGGGCTCCGTGAGGTTTATAGTAAAGAAAATTCAGGAATAATCAGGAATAATTCAACAGAAAAGTGGGTAAATCGTTTTTCACATACAGCGCCATCTCTGATACATAGCATGTACTACAAACCAATATCCAACACTTCAAGTAGATGGCGCCGAGTGTTTGACAGCTACTCATTGTCTCTGCTCAGTTAATTTCATTCAAGCTCAGTGTAAATTATGTGGATCGTGCATTTGAGGTTAAATTCAACACTCTGTCCATTGTCCAAAATGCCTAGAAAATCAAAAAAATCAAAATCAAAAGTCATTTATTCAAAGTAGGCTGAAAATCAGCACTTTTTGAACGTCAAATCTACAAAAGACAGCCCCCAAAACGCCCGCCCTTCACCACTTCCTATGTGTTTTTGCTGGGAAGAAGAAGTGGTGGAACAAACTCCCCAGCAACACAATTCTGTCTGTATGGTTTGAAGAACCGTATACAAAAAAATAAATAAAAATGTCACTCAAAATTATACACATAAATTTGTGTAAAAAAAAGCAAGTAAACATGTAATCATGTTAGCTAGTACACACCTTACCCATACCTATTGCTCAAGCAGCTACAAAAAAATATATATATATAATGTGTAAAAAAAACAAAAAAAAAGAGAGAACATAAGGCCTCCATTCAGTGAAAATAGGTATAGTTTTTGGGCGTACCTACCGACATGTGAAACACGATGTGTTTTTATATATTATATAAAAAAAAAAAAAATTAAACAAATTTACAACATAAACAATGAAAACGGTGAACTAGGACTACTGTTCAAATCAAAAGTCATACACATTATATTACGGGTCAAGAAATATGTAGTCAGCAAGACGACCTGGTACCACAAGCAGCACCCGTTCACGAGCATAACGCGAGGATCAGCCATCGCCCCCCTCGCACATTTTTGAGGGAGGGAGGCAACCCGACCACCGACGCTACCGCAAGCAATACCGTCTAAGGGAGCATGACGACTTGCAACCACATAACAAGAAAACAGTTAATACTAATAGATTCACAGTCGCTAGTAAACCATTTACAAAATTGCGAAACAACCCATCGTGAAAACAGTACGATGGTGGTAATCTGTCAGAATACATACAAAAATGGAAAATGTCACAGTAGACAACGACGTGCGAGCATCGGCCGCCGCAAAAGACATGCAAGCCAGCAACAAGTGTATTCAAGGAACTTAAGCGAAGAAAGACAAAATATAATAAGAGAAAATGACCGATTGAGACATCGCGTGAGCACACGAAGATCATTGGCATCATACAATCGCTTGGCATTCCAATATGATCCCACTGCAAACTACAGTGATGATGAAAATTTAGATATTGGACGAATGACGACTATATGCCGATATTGCAATGCGTTAAAGTTCAAAAGAGAAACGGCTGGATTGTGCTGCGCAAGTGGAAAAGTCAAACTGGATCCATTACTTACACCACCACAGCCACTGAAAACATTGTTCGATGGAAGTGATCCCGATTCCAGCCATTTTCTTCAACACATCCTTGAATACAATAACTGCTTTCGCATGACTTCCTTTGGAGCTAATATCATTCGAGAAGGCGGCTTCATGCCGACTTGCAAGGTAAAAGATACAACACACATAACCAATCACTCACACCAACACAATGAATTGCAACACATAACAACTGCATATACACCACACACTACACCATCAAACGATTTACAACGTATTCTTCAACAAAGGATGATGGGTAAAATTGGCCGGTATATCCAATGAAAACCATTCGCATATCAAATGATAGCTTATACCCTAAGCTTCATTTTTTGTTATGGGCAAAACCTTGTAAACCACCGGAGAACGAAGATATAACACCTGATAGCATAGGACAGCCCATGGACTTGAACCACTTCAGTGCATATGGGAGGGATGTTTAAGCGCATTATTATTGTCAATAATTGTTAGAACGAGTCACAGAAGGTGTCTGTGCCCATATTTTCCAAGTTTATTGAAAAAAAAAAGATTATTTAGCAGGTAGTATTTACTACGTATGGTGTACGTATTCCGCCGTTCTGGTGAGTCTAACCAGCATAACCAATGAAAACCATTTGCATATCAAATGATAGCTTATACCCTAAGCTTCATTTTTTGTTATGGGCAAAACCTTGTAAACCACCGGAGAACGAAGATATGACACTTGATAGCATAGGACGGCCTATGGACTTGAACCACTTCATTTTGTATGGGAGCAATGTTTAAATGCATTATATTATTGTCTATATTAGTCAGGACATATCACACAAGGTGTCTATGCCCATATTTTCCAAGCTTATAAAAAAAGATTATTAGCAGGAAGTATTTACAACGCAGTGTACGTATTCCGCAATTCCGGTGAGTCTAACCGGTAAAGCCAATAAAAACCATTCGCATATCAAATGATAGCTTATACCCTAAGCTTCATTTTTTGTTATGGGCAAAACCTTGTAAACCACCGGAGAATGAAGATATAACACCTGATAGCATAGGACAGCCCATGGACTTGAACCACTTCATTGCATATGGGAGGGATGTTTAAGTGCATTATTATTGTCAATAATTGTCAGAACGAGTCACAGAAGGTGTCTATGCCCATATTTTCCAAGTTTATTGAAAAAAAAAAAGATTATTTAGCATCTAGTATTTACAACGTATGGTGTATGTATTCCGCCGTTCTGGTGAGTCTAACCGGTATATCCAATAAAAACCATTTGCAGATCAAATGATAGCTTATGTCATAAGCTTCATTTTTTATTATGGGCAAAATATTGTAAACCACCGGAGAACGAAGATATGACACTTGATAGCATAGGACAGCCCATGGACTTGAACCACTTCATTTTGTTTGGGAGGGCTGTTACGTGCATTATATTATTGTCAATATCAGTCAGGACGTGTCGCAGAAGGTGTATGTGTCCAATTTAAAAAAAAAAAGAACAGTTAGTATTCACAACGCAAGGTGTAAGTAACTATTCCACTGTTCCAGTGAGTTTAACCGGCATAGCCAATAATATTCATTTGCACATCAAATGACAGCTAATACCCTAAACTTCAATTTTTGTTATGGGTGGAACATTGTTAACCACTGGGGAAAAAAAATATCAGTCCTGTAAGCCTACGACTGCCTATGGAATTAAACTACTTTGGCACGTATGGTATATAAGGAAAACATATCTTCTTATTATAAATAACGTAGCTTTTCCACCACTGAAAGATTTTTCAAATCAGTTCAGTCAAGTCCGTAGCCCATTGAATGCAAATACTTGTCGTGAGTACTTGCATAGATATCATCTAATGGCCAGGATAATACATCTTGGTTTGAAATATAATCCTGTGGAATTGGAGGTGTGATGGCATCAGTCTATCATCACCAATGACTGTCGACTGTCCTGGCTAACAAGCCTGATGTATGATGATAATCCATATGATGAGAACTCTGTGAAAGCTGACAAACAACTTAAATAACTTTATTCTACTAATTAAAACCCTCATGTATCCTTGCGGACTTGACCACCCGTTTGGTTACTATTTGTGCATCACTACATAGTATAAGACAATGTCGCTTTTTCATTCCTTATATCCCTATGACCCTTTGAAAGCTTAACTATTTCAAAATACGCAACGGATTTTGATGCGGTTTTCTAATATATTATTATATTCAAAGATAGAGTGATTGAAGAGGAAGGTTTGTATGTGTAATAACATCCGTTAAATAGTGAGGTTATACTGTTTTCCCGTGCGAAGCTGGGGTGGGTCGCTACTTTTCTAATAATTCGACAACCCAGGGCCGACTATCCTGGTGCCGCAGAACGAGGAAATGCTATCTCCAATAATGAAAATAATATACGGTGGTAGAAGTAAAAGTTTTTATGTTTTGTTTTGCTATTAAAACAATTATGCCTAGTTAAGACCGATTTTAATTGATAAATCTACCCTAGGCTTATTTAAATAAGTGATAAGTTGACGAAAATACATCATACAATGAATTTTTCTACTATGGATTTTATTTTAACAAAAAAAAAATGGTGCAAAAAGTATAACTCTTTTGTGCCCGACTGTACTTATTTCCGGTCGATTCTTGACATGAACTGTTTTATTTCAGTAACTGTAGGGTATAAGCAATAATCTAAATCACATTAGAACTTTATTGGTTATCAGGCCAGGGTTCATACAAAATTGCCCATCATCCTTTTAATGATTATTTGCAATTACAGATACAAGGACAAATGAAAAAATGTGGTTTACCAAAGAGCACTACAATGAAACGGATAATTTGCGGACACGTATAACGCTTCGATTCAGTATTTACTTTGGATTTGTAGCGATATCAAAGAGTAACTTTCATTTACTTAGGGAAGTTCAACTAAATAACACTTCATTTTAGTAGGTAATCGAAATGTATTTATTACTGTTGTGAAATGAAATAAATATTTTCCTTTTCAAATATATAATAAATTTTTTTTTTTCTTTATCTTTTAATCACCAAACGAAATGTTACATAAAACGAATCTGGTGGCGAAACGGAGTTCGCCGGGTCTGCTAGTTTTATTATATTTATATGAGAGCTATACCTTTACCTACATCGAAGTTTTTCATATAAAATTTCTTCTAACACTTTTATTTCTGACGGTACTCTGATACGTGAAATTTTATGCGGGTGACGAATCGGAACTCAAAATTTAAATATTAAATTATTTATTTTGCTCGAATGACCAATTGGGATTTGGTGTATAGAAAAAATAGTTGGTGACCAATCGGTACTAATGACAAATTGGGAATAACTCGCCTATGAGTATAAACAGTACCTACACTTCAGGCTTAAAACTAGAATCAGCTTCAATATTTTAGGAAACAATGCCGAAGCTGTCTGTGAAATAAAGATATTTGTGCATCTCGAGCCGAACTTCACAAATAGTCCCTGCGGCTCACAGAACGAGCTATGGCGATGTTAGAAGATATTCGTCATACCTGGCGCACGTGCCACTCGACTCTATTCAAATAGGATCGAATAAAAGTTTTATCGTATCGATTATCGATTTAGTCGCAATCGCGTGCTTCCGCACAGGCGTGCTGGAACCGCGCCAGCCTTCTTCGATGCTGCGTTATAATAATCGAATGCTGTATTCATGATTATTACCCTCACTTTAATTATTATTGCGCACCGTTTTGTGCTATTCTGCTCAATTTAATGGAATGAATTTAGTGATATTTGCTGGGTTATTTATACCTTCTACAGCACCTAATTTAATGCAATATTTTAAAAGTTTGTAATAGTAGGTTGTGTATAAACAAACACAATAATTATGAGTTTCCAACAGAAGTAGCACAACGTTACGGTTGATAACAATGAGCACAAAGTCCGGCGCGCCGCGGCACTACGCGCGCACACCGCGCCACAATGAACCAAAAAGTTACAACCTTTATTCAAATGAGGCAAGTGCGGTGTTTTAGTTCTCAACAATAACACATTTACACACATAACTAATCACAAATTATCATACATGAGCAGTTACGTGAACCGCGCCGCTGTTCAGCGAAATAACACTTCACGTCACCAGCTTACATGAGCTCTAGAGGAATTGCAAACTTATTTTCAAGGAAGCGATTTTGAGGTATCTCTTATCAATATAAATAAATTGATATTATGTCTTCCATGCAAATCTGTAATCGTAATGGAAAAGGAATTGACTGTTTTCTTCGGCTATCACTAACACCTATCAGTTCTATAGAAAGTATTAAGAAGCCGATTAACATAGAAGTTGCGAGTCGTCAGCAGCTGCCTGCCCCCCACACCCCGCACCCCGCGCCGCCGCCGCGCGCTGCGATATTGCGCTCGTTAAACCTCGGCCGCGACCCGCGCTGCATCCAAATGTTACTGCACTAACGCCGAAGATACCTAACTAGAACACTATTCTAGAAGAAATCACTTGAAAGACAGACATAATATACCTGCTAAGTTATTATCCCAACTAAACCACTAAATACAAATAGGCTGCAAAACAAACATGCTCCTTTAAATAGAATTTGGAAAAATCCGTTGTTCTTAAGAGATCACCGACTACTCGAGTAAGTGTTTTCAAAAACATTACACGAGCATTGTTACCTTCACTTAAAATTATTTTATTCTAAAAGTAAAGGAAAAACCTGTAAACATGGATACATTCAGACACGAGGAAAGTAAGATAATATACCGAATACTTGAAAGCCTTTGGATCACAGATAATACGAGAGTTCGGGAGTACATGGTCGTGTGATCCCTTCCGGCTTCCTTCTTGTTGTCGACAAACCAACAAACTATTTTTAGGAACAATCTCTGATGACAACACAGAACTACTGATTTTTTGCTGACAGATGATAAGTCGCTGATATCGTACAAACGCCTTAATCAGTGTTAATTGAACTATGGTTCCAATTTTAGATTTAATTATTATATTCCAGACGCCGAGATAAACAGACCGAGTAGTTTAAATATTTCTATGTCTATGTTTAATTATACGCTTTCAAAAATCATTCACAGATTTGATCAAATGGTTTGTGTGTAAACATCTCGCTTACTCCTGGATCACTTAAAATTAGCGCCTGAACGTAAGCTGATAGTTTTTCCCCTTACCCGGAGGCACGCGGGGTACAGGACGCGCGGGGAGAGGGGAGGGGTTGGCTTCGAGCCAGCGCTCAGATAATTATCCCCTATTAATCTCGCAGCCAAATCGTTGGGAACGACAATAAAAAACGAGTGATAGCGTTCACGGAGATCGCTCTCTATTGCCACTAAATAAACACTAATGTCTTATACCTACCTACAACCTCTATTCAAATGTTTTTTTTTTTATATTTCTATTTTCTTTATGATCGCATTTCACATTTGAACTCTGTTTATTCATTATTAACTACTTTTATGACACTAAAATACAAACTTAAGAAGTTTAAAAATAAGTGTTCATTTCTAATAGTTTTATGTTTAGTGCTCTTCTTTAATCAGTGCTTAAACTGTATCAAAACTACGTGGGTTGAGTATATAGCCCTTGCCTGTATGATACTTTAATAGAATTATCGTCTCTACAGAATATGTTTATTTTCATAAGGTTCTCAGGTTCTTCATAATAAATTATTGCTTAAATGAGCCGTTTAAGTATAATCTGATCGTAAACATATGATTATTCGTTTATCTACCTGGAACGTGGAAGGTGATAGACAATATACACACACACTTATACCTGTATGTTTTCTTTACATTTAGATATTTATAGCTAAAACTGTACGTTGTAATAAATAACAAAACACACTCTCGTACAGACACGACATTGTGAGCGTTAATTTGGACTAAATAGAACAGGAATAGCTCTATTTACTTCAGGCTCTTTATAGATTTTTACAAATACTTTTCAGTTTTTCTGTACGTATTAATTAGTATGTATTTGTAGTAATGAAACAAGCGTGGGTTACTGCGAGCTGCACATTACTCACGCAGACAATTTAGATAAGGCGCCGCCAATATTTGCGGAGCCCACACGCTACCGCCCGCGGAGGACCAAACGCGTCCAGATCATATGCCATTATGAAACATTTTTAAAAATAAACATTTAATAATCTTTCTTTTTGGTATTTATACGTCGCAAAGATTCACTTTCAGTTCATCTTTGTCACGAGTCATGATCCATCAATAAAGATAAAAAAAATTGACAGCGTTTTTGGCCATTCTGTTCTCTTCCATCCGCCAAACATGTAGGTAGGTCTTGAGAATAACTAAATATTTTCAAGTTAACACAATCGAATTCGATTATCTGAACATAACGTAGAAGGCGAAGTGGAACGATGCGTAGCGAACCGAAACTGTGAAAAATGACACAAACAGAGAGTGCGTGACCAAGTGATATGATGCTGCGCCGATAGTTCGCTGGACCCCATGTCGCCACAGATTTATTGACCACACACGCTCTCCTTGCACCCTCATATATTACACCCTGTAACAACTTCCAGCGAAACTGCTCGCAGCAGCCGCGCGGTGCGACACACGTGCCGACTGATCACAGCGCGACAATCAAACGCAATCACTAATTGACTAATTAGTACTAGTGTGCTCTGTTTAATTTATAATCACTCGGCAGCTAATAGCGATATCTATTAATTAGTAAATAATATGTTGAATTAGCGCGATGTCTGCTCGCGTTACACCTCAGTGGACAGTCGCGCTCAAATACGTTTAAATTGTTATAACAATATGTCGCTGATATGATTGCAATTGTTCATTAAGTGGAAAATGAGACTTAATAGTTTAGAAGCATTAATAATTTACCTGATTCTCGTATCTCGTGCGAAAAAACATAAGAATTCTTTATAAATAAGCCATAAAAAGTGTGGATTGCTCAGTTCAAGTTCAGGGTCGAAGGCTGTACATGTACTCAGGCGCCTCGCGGGGAACTCAACTCGTTGGCGCGAAATGACTGCCGAAATTGCTTTCTTAAATGCAAATGAAAGTAAACAGGAAAATAGACGAATAAATAATTTAGTCAGGAGGCGCAACACCTCGCGCCGCCGCCCGCCCCGAGATGTAGCGGGTAGCGGTAGCTTCACTGACTATGTACATAGTTAGGTTTCATATAACAAAAGAAAAAAAAAACTCATTTCTATATTTTAGAAATTAAATTGGGATATTAATACTATGTAAATGATGTTATTTTTGATAACAACTGCATATTATCTTAAACACAATTTCATATTTTATTCCTCAACTTTACACTTTTAAGGAATAACTTTACAGTTAATAGCTATCACAAAAAAAGCAGTCCCTAGTCAAAATAAATCCGCTACGCTACTCGCTACGGCGTAGCACCGGCCTACGCCACACGTAGCACCGTAGGCACGCTCTCGCTCAAATTCGACACCAGAGCCGTTTCGGGAATTATGCAGAAGCTACGAAATGTTTCATGAGGCTCCAAGAAAAAGTTCCGGCCAACGTGCTATCTTATTCAGAGCGTTCAATGTTTTATTTTCATCGGCCGAACAAAATACGTGCCCACGACTAGGAGGCGAGTTGCATTTCCTTAGTCATTAATAAGAAGTGGCGAGATTAACTTGGCTTAACTTGACTAATTGGGGAAAATAAATTGCCTTATTTATTTTTCAAAGAAGGTTAGTAGTCAAGAAACACTTAATCAGCCAACCAAAACATTACCTACTTCCGAATAATTTCGAGTTATTTGAGGAGGATGCCAATCTGTCACGCGAGTCAACAGTCTGCCTTTACACTTTTCAATTATCCCTCCGGAACAACAAAAATGCGACAACGTTTTAATCTCCATTTTCCTCGAGCCATTTGGTGACGCCCGCGGCGAAACGAGATCTGTCACATACAATGGCGGCGCGCGGTGCTCCCTCTCCCCCCCCCCGCGCCTGGCGAGCAGATCTGTCACAAGATTACTCGCCGGACGATACATTGAATCCCGCCGTCCGCTCCTTTTGATAACCCGTTCATAAGCCCGCGCGGTAAGCCCCGGTATTAGCGGATCACAACATGTATTAATAAAGATCCCGGTGATTGGAAGCTGTTTATTCTGACTGCTTGACCGGCTGACCGGCACTTTGTGGATCAAAAAAGGTATTAGCGAGTTAATGGATAACGGGGTTGATTCAACAGCTCGGTAACACCAATTACTTACACACAGTGAAAACTGATTTCTTGATAATATCATACAAAAGCAATCTTATTCCAAAATTGTTCAATTGTGTGACTTTATATAAAATACTGAATATCAAACAAATGCCTTCCTGGAATAAAAATAATAAACAATTTCGTTATTATTTTCACCGAAATCTGATACAAAAATAGCTTTAAATTCTCTGATATAAAAATAAATGATTCAACGAGATATTTTTTTTCGCCCGCGTATTTCTGTAACGACTGTAGCAATGAAGATACGCATACTGTACAAGTATATAATTATATGTTCAGATATTTTGAGGATGGGCTTTAGTTTGTGTGTCCACAAAAAAAACAGACTATGAACCAATGCCTTATTTACTGACAAGCAACTTAAGTGACCATTAAATCTGTCAATAATTAAAGGAAGACTTTCTGGAGTAATCTCCTCAAGACTCCCCATTAGGATGGCATGCGAGTCACGTGTGGGTATCGATTATATCGGCAGCAGGCTGGCGGCGCGCCAGACTCGCTCGCCGCGCGGCGTCGCCTGCTCACATCACCATCACCTGCACATACTTACAGCGTATTTGGGAAACAAGGGATGTATGTACTGGGTTAAGATAATGCTGTAGATCAGACTTAAAGATAATTAAAACACTTTGTAAGCTCAATATCAGAATGACCCCAAAGAAATGCATCAATGATTAATGTACCACCAACAAAAGTTCCTTCCTTAATTATCACAAAAAAAATGTTTTTAATGCGTTTAATGTTAACTACAAGAATAAAGCAAATTATTGTAACTTAACAGGAGTTAATCAATTAATATAAAAATTAGACTACGTTCACAACTTTTATACGTACGTACTGTTGTCACCATTAGGTCATATTACGGTACAGTTATACTTATGTATAATGTTCGATATGTTCGACAAGTACAGGCAAGTATTCCATCTCAATTCCGCGTAGTGAGAGCAACTCCGCAAGTTGTCCGCCCGGCCCACATGTTATTCAATTAATAATACTCTTCACTACATATAAACTTGTGTGTAGGTATAGATGTATGTACATGTTGAAGGAATCTGATAATCTTTCGAGATTGAATATTGTCTTCTCATTCCTATTATAAGATGTACCTAAGTTACCAGTTATCGGTAACAGAAGTTAAGTTGTAATTAAATTCTACTATCAAGACACCGGCTTCAAATAGGTATGTAATAGGAGTAATCATCTAATTCAAGGTAAAAATATTTTTGTGTTCAAATTATCGAAAACAACACCATAGCAGCAATAACAAGCCATTCACGCAATTAATAAATATACAACGAAAATCACTTTGCAAAACTTCTCTTCATCATCGTAGAGGGCTACATCAGTCCCAACAAACGATAAGTCGAAGTACTCAGAGCTGACACGCCGGGAACTGAACTAGCAACCTGTTTTAGATTTCCTATGTAAAAACACGTGATATTTTTGCAATAAACACTCCAATTGAAAGCTATTTCTGTCCTAAAAAATTCGCTGTTGACATGCACCTTTTAGACGTCGGTTTATGCGGTTACGACACCGGCTGAGAGCGGAATGAAGTTTCGATAACGTAGTGCTGCTACTTTGCAACCTTTTTATTTTGTACCTACGTAAGTGATCAATACAAGAGATATCTTTGCATGATATTGGTATCATGGTAAAAGAAGAGACATGTCACATATCTACCAGGTTGCTAAACTCCGTTGTGTTGGTACTAGTATCATCATGTTTGCTATCGGCATCAATTACACAATGGGTGTTGACGTGCGGAGCTGCGGACACAGCCGCGTCACAGTCACGCCACGCCGACAAGTGTCCAACTTTTGTGACAGCTGTCGATTTCCCCCGGGCCGGCCGACCCGACGTATTAACATACACACTACCGCATAATGGACCCGTGTCTTATACATAACATTTTATCTACCTAAACTATACATAGATGGTTGCTGTTCAAGGCTGTTCTTTGTGTTGTTCCACTGAAATAACTACCGAAAACGATTGCATTGTGATAAGAATACAATTTTTGATTTACCATTGATCGCAATCTATGTATTGACAAAATTATTATCAGTTACCTAATTGTTGTGTACATTGCTAAGATACACATTACAGAAGTTATAATTACGGTAAGTTACACAAGTAAACACGGCCGTCCCTCGTCGTCCACCGAGACAAAACATTATTGATGTGACGTCACAACTAAGTGTCGTCGAGTGTCGTGAAGCGTGTCGGGAGACCGCATCAATCTCGCGACACTCCATCGATAACGGGAGAGGAAACGTCTCGCAGACATATGACGTGTCGATGGTAACATGGGACCATGGGTAAAAACACCACACGTCCGTCTGTGTACCACTACCCTTACATGGGTATTGTTTGCCGGCAATTCCATATGACTGTCATAGTTTCGGAGAATATCGCCCGCTCAAACAATACAAACATTTTGATATACATTGAATGGTATGTCAACAACTAAGCGTCGTCGCAAAATAAAATATTTGTATTGATGCACATAAGCACATATCTGAAGACGCATATATCAAATGAATCGATCTCTATGAGTCGTACCAGGAAAGCTTCTAAGAAAAACTAATTTAATCAGCGACAACTCACAGCATGTGGGTGTACTAATACGTCTTGAGCCTTTCGAAGAAAATCCGAAGCAATTTCAAATGAACATGCTGTATGTCATGTTGGATGTGAATCATTTGAATTATCGTGCCTTGTTTATTGGGGTTTTATCTTCTAACCTTGTTCATGTAACAAGTTACAAATCATTCTTTACTTTTTATGTCTCTGTTTTTCATAAATATATATTTTATTTACAAAGTACGAAGATTTATGTTAGGGATTCTCTTAAAAACGCATGTTACTATAAAACAATACAAGAACTTGACAAGATTCAAGTTTGTCTGCATTACAACAAGACTGAAAGCAAACGAACAAAATCAGAGTACTAGGCTGTCAGAGCTCCTCGGAAGTGTTAATTAGCAACATAAACATCGCGGTAATCTGTGGTGGCGAGGAGGCGGAGACGTGAGCTGTGACGTCACGCGCAGCTTGTCATTAGGCCTTGCATACCAAGCAGGCTAAATACTGGGATTGGCGCAACTCACCGCACCAAGCCTAGCGTGCTCTGTATAAAGCACCAGGTTACCAGGTGTTCCCGCTACTGGTGCCTTACAGAATCTACGATTAGAAGGGAAACGGCTTGAATTAATTTAGTATGAGAACTATACACCTATTGTGCGAACTAAATAATTATAGCATGTCTATGAGTAAATGAATCATTAACGTATATAGTAGGTTCGAACAGCTACGCAGTAGGCATTCCAGAACAAACATTCAGAAACACGTCATGGAAAATGATGTGTAAAATACAAGCTATTTATTAATAGGTTTACTGTCAACGAAAATCGCAGCACGTATTTAATTAAACGAAATAAAGAAATGAACAACATATTTATTGTGCTGAACAAAATTAAACAAACTGCGCTGCAGTCAACAAGCAATCGAATCGTTGATATTTTCCAATCGAATGTTCCAAGTTCTCCCTCGGCGAATTCTGTTTGCCACCAATACTACGAATATAAACAAAACTTAATACAATATACGTTTTGGTCGTGGAAAACAATCCACTTCCTCGTGGAGTTTAAGAAACATCACAACACTAGCGCAGTTATAGTCCACACTGTCGCGAAAAATAACTCCTGAATGTGAGCTCATGTGAAGTTTGCTTTTCAATTTCCCAATTTCGATTAAGCTATTTCGCGATAATAATTTTGGAAGGCTAGTGAATGCATAGGTGCTTGTTTGAAATGGTTTTTCATAAGTTTTATAAAATTGTACCCACGAATAAGTGCAGATGATACCGTGAGACCAGCTTATATAATAATATTCACAGTTCTTTCCCCATAGATCGCCAATATATATGTATGTTCGTCCTTCACAGAGAGCAGATAGAGACCGGTACACGTGTCGACGTCGGCGAGTCTTTGTGCCGGCTGTACATAGTGTACATATTTACTCCGCTGTTTGTCTTCAGCTGATACTCGATACGTAAATAAGATTTAATGAACATTATGTTCATCTGATATCATTTCAGACATAATTAATTTCGTAATATTGTCAACTGTCTGTTGCTGTTCAAACAGACAGGAAGCCTTTTTGTGCGGAATAATATGTCTTATTGACATGCGTAATAAAGTAATAGGTACTGTGAGACACGCCTTCACTTCACTGAAGTCAATACTCGAGCTTGTTGTGATGTAAATGTTACTTTGTTTGTTAGTTACCCAGCGATGTACTCGTAATCTACAAAGAGAACAAAAGTCAACGTAAACATGAAGTCCAAGTCAAATTTACAACCAAAAAATATTTAGCTGGGTACTCACTTAGAAGTGTAACACGTAACGTATCAGATACGGTATCAACCTGCAAGTGAGTACGGCTCGTCCACGGTCCTCACGAGCACACTGCGAGCCGCCTTTGTGTTCGCAGTGTGCGCGCCACTCGGCGGGTCACTGCGAGCTTACAGCGCTCCACGCGCGAGCGGCTCGCAGCGGGCTCGTGCCTACGTACTCACTTGTTATCTGAGACGTTACGTGCTACACTGCTAAGTGAGTACCCAGCTTTTGAAAACAGTGCACATAATAATTAACATTAGGCTAATTCAGTTGACGTTATAAAAGGCGGTAAATCAATTATTTTCCAATCACAAGAACCTCAGAGTCATTAATTATTTGTACAGGCATCATAATTGTAGGCCCGGATTAGATCGCGCCGCCCGGACAGCCGGCTCGGAATCACTCGCTCTGGGCTCGGTGAAACAATCGCCGTCTATTTTTATGAAACAAGCGTCGCCGTGCCGGCCGTCCGGTGCCGGTCGCTGGCGCCGGCAGCGCGCCGAGGAGCTCGGTGCTTCCTTTCTTTCTTATGATTGAATTCATTATTGGTTTAAGAGGCAAAGGATTGTTACACGAGAAAAACGTTTGAAAAACTGAGAGCGGATTTGAAATCAGTTAAAAGTCTATGAAAGATAAATGAGAGAAATGTAATTTTTTGTTCCGTTTGGCGTACCAACTGGAACAATAGACGCTGATAATATTCTCTTGAGATGCGCCGCTGGAAGTTTCTTCCTGTTTAATGACTGTGGAAGGAATACATTAATAAGAACCCGAAATCATTTATTCAACTTTTGTAAATATTGTGCAGAACATTAAACTATGTTCTTGTAAAAAAAAATTATACTTATTTCTTAGTACTGAAAAACATGTCACAAACGTGAGATAGTACCACAAAAGAACTAACCAACTTCAAAGACATTGATGAAATAAGAAACTTAGACCTAAATTATCTAGTACATCTCTCTGCAAACAAGATAAGGCTATTTGAGATCAAGGCGTTCTTGCGTGGCCATGAAACACGCGGCCCTTTTCTAATCCATTAGCGTGTGGCGCCGCGGTCTGCGTGGCCCGACCCCGGTGTTTAATCACTTAATGAGCGCGGCCGCAGCTAGGCTCACTATCGACTGCCTATATCATCATTATTTTAAGTGCTCTCTCTTCCTTTATTTTGTTTGCATATCGTATTATGTTAAAATATTTATGTATTGGGTATATTTGGATATTTGCGGCTAATAATAGATTAAAAACTGAACTTATGTAACTTGCTTATAAAACTAACCTTACAAAAATAGCTACCAGATACAATGAATAGCTCGACATACATTGTGCATGAAAGTACTAAGCCAAAAAAAATTAGATATTCGTGAAATAAATACAAAATATAGTGACTTGCAGAGCATTTAAGTGCTGTTCATTAAAAAATACCCTTCGCTGACTTTTATTAACTAACAGCAATGAAGCAAGGCTTTTATTTTCTGTATTGTTTCCATTAAGATGTAGCTTCGATCGGTTATTAATACGTCAATAAATCACCGGCGCCACTGGACGGTGGCGGACGGTAGCGGACGGTGGCAGACGGTGGCGGACGGTGCTCATTACACAATTAGCCGGCGCTGGACAACGATAAAGGAGCTAACAACGTGTTGCAGCGCACACTCACCGAGTATCGGAAAATTGTACGATACGCTCAGATGGGAGGTGCAACCAATATCGTTAACATTTTAGGTATTGACTTATGGTTTAGGATTTATGTAGGGTGAGGTCTTATGTACTCTAACTTATCATAATCATATGCATATATACTGACATTTAGATGACTACACTTCTATTTTATCATGGTACAGATAAATATCAGCAATGGAGTGTTAATCCTTACACGTGTACTCTCGAAGGACATTCCGATTGTAGCTTCGGTTCTAAAAACACCGTACACCGTACGTACTGCCTCCTATTTATAACACAGACAGAGGAATGATCGACAGACCTCTCGGACGCGCAACTACAAGAATTTGTACAAATGGGCTTACACGTGTCATGACGAAGGACGATCAGGACAAATCTTCGAGAGTACGGCAGATAGTGTTCACAGAACACGAGTGCCGCCGAGAGCGGAGCATTTGCATAGTGCAGTCCCGTGTCGCTGCGACGGCGTGCGCCAGTGCGAGCGACACGGCGCACGTCTTGTGTCGCCTTAAGTCTCACTTGTATCGCACGCTGAAATGGACCCCATTGCAGATGCATTTCATCAACAATTATCTGTATCTACAGCTTTAACTGAATCAACTAATTCAAGTATTAGTTCAACTGTGTTTATAGACTCACTCACCGAGCTATAGATTACATTTCGCCAACTCCTTTCAAAGCAAACCACTAAACAAATCTATTCAATTCAACGTTTCGCTAAACTTTAGAATTTCTATAAAACAGTGTAGATTCAGTTCCAACGTAGTTATCTAAACTAATGTATCTGGTTGTAGTTTCATTTCCGAATGTACCTGTGGAATAAGTCGGTGTGTTAGTTCTAAGTGCAAACTAGCCGGCTCAAAGAGGAAACCTATTAAAAGTTTTTAGTCACAGAAACATACTGATGTTATAAATGGTGTTCTCGTTTCACTGTGTTTAACTTTGTTATAATAAACCTAGTGATATTTAGACGAGTCTCTGACACTACAATAATAACTTTACTTGAACACAGACGGATTCTGCTAGCTATGTTGTTTTCATGTGTTCAACATTGAAACAAAATGCTGAGTATATTAGGTATTCCGATTTCCACCACCTCAGGTATCCTCTTGAATTTCCTTTCTTCTGTGAAACAAAATACGTTCCTCGACCTGCTTACTAAATGCACTAAGTACTTGCCCATAACTGCATCAGTAGGCGCTGACTGCACTTGGCTGCAGTCTCAAACACACAAATAACTAGCTTCGAAGTTCAGTTTCAGTCCACGAGGCTTTATTTTTAGCTCTCGTGGAGCAACTTCCTGTCCATCTGCAGGCCGGCTTTCTAGTTTACTTAATTTTATAATACGAGTAACTATTTCTGTATCGCCAACAACAGGCACGTGGACTATGTTTGACGTAGCTTTATCTTGTTTACTGTGCATTAAGAAGGACACAAGAGAACGTCAACACGCATCCTGCTCTCACGCTCAAACTTTGGGAAAAGAAATCTCTGGATGTAACATACTTTTTCTAACAATAACTTAACGTTTCCGCGTTATTTGGTTTAAACTGAAAATGTAAAAGTAAAAATAGTTATTTTTCTAACATTTACTTTTAAAGGCACGTACTTATGTACATAATCGTGTCTATACTCACACATTCCAAATTGAATTGGCACACAATGTGGGCATGTGTGGGTAATTAATGTGCTCGAGCAACACGGCCTGCCTTACTTAATGATGTGTAACTATTGATGCTGCGCGATAACTACAGGTGAGCGCTCTCCGCCAGCGCTCTCTCCTTACTACAACCATGGCTTACGTTAAACGTACTGCACGTGCTAAGGGTAGAAAGGATTCAATGAGGAAGTTCAATCATCTAAAGCAGAACATTTCACCTGAGTATCTTACAGTTTTGCAAATAAAATTATACTTACTGAACTTTTAACTAATGAACATTACGAGCCACCTCAGTAATACTGCGAAAATCCTCATTAGCTACTCAGAGCATCATAAATTAAGGCAAATGGATCGCTTTCCTACCCCTCAGAGAATAACCTCACGCCCACAACATTAGGTCAAGCGACAGTCCTCCTACACGGTAACAATTGATTCCTCCCAGTGTATCGCAACACAAAAGAAAACATTATAACAGTGGTTTTGTATTCAAGGGGAAATCCGGGGAAAATTAAAACAGGCCGAATCGTACCCCTGGGACGTGCAAGGGCCCGATGTAGCGATAAATTGGCGCGCCCCGCCTGCTAGCCGCGCGTTTTATGGCCCCACCCGAATGTCCTGTTCGGTACACCTTGAGAGTGACGTCATGATCTTGTGAGTTATGACGTCATGAGTAACAGTGGTCAGTGGTCGCGGTTGATAGACTTGACTTCTAACCCTTCTGTTATCTAGTGAATCCATTGATGCATCATAGAGTGCATAAGAAATGAAATAAATAAGAATCGCTGTAACTTCTCCTGTGGCCGACATGCAGCCTCGCTGTCTGTAGATTTTTTTTTAATGTCTCTACAATCTAATCTATTTGTAAATTTAATAATATTTTACATTTGCTAGGATATAAGCTCAGCTCAAAGGATCTAGACACACGGCAGTGTGTCCGCCAAGTTCGAGCAAAAAAAGCGACACACCGGCCGTGGGTTATATTACACGAACCATTTCGGGCCAAATTCGACCCCCCTATAACTCAAAATCTGTTTTATTTACGCGTTTCAAATTTCTAGTATCTGTTGAGACTCCCTCACTTATCTAAAATACAAAATTTCATTAATATACCTATTGTAGGTCTTGAGATATTGACGTCAGAAAATCGCTATTTTTACTATACACTCACTGACTGACTGACTGACTGACTCACTCATCAAAAACCTAGACCACTTCCAATGGTCGTATTGACTTGAAATTTGGCATGGAGGTAGGTCTTTATGTCAAGGTAAAGGGAAAAATCTGAAAATGGCCAAGTGTGAGTCGGTTTCAAAATAATGAAGGTGTTTTATACCCGGTGTAAATTTATACCCCTAAGGAACTAAATTTATCTATATTTATAAAATATATCTTCGAATGGTACAAAGGTTTGTATTAAGTCAAAGTAAAGTAAAAATCTGAAAACGGCCAAGTGTGAATCACTTTCGAAAATAACAAATGTGTAACTTTGATCCACGATCATAATATATCTAAAAGATAGTATAAATGAGACATTTCTTTAACTAACTTCATCATAAGAAAAAAATAAAATAATCAACCTTACAAAAATAAATGAAATCCCACCCAAAACAAAAATGTGAAAGACTGCCAAGTTCGATAATATGGGAATGCTTCGCCTATAAAAGAAGTGAGATCTGAATAAGTACCAAGTTCCATACACATACCTCAGTTAAAAATAGTTACTTTTTAATGATGTTACTTGGCAAGTTTTAATAGAAAATTAAATACTTGATTCATTGCGTTTAGTAGGTTTATAACAAGGTGTATGAAACTTGCCAAGTAACGTCATTAAAAAGTAACTATTTTTAACTGAGGTATGTGTATGGAACTTGGTACTTATTCAGATCTCACTTCTTTTATAGGCGAAGCATTCCCATATTATCGAACTTGGCAGTCTTTCACATTTTTGTTTTGGGTGGGATATGATTTTCGAGTCCCATTCAGTCTTTTTTTGTCTGAAACACGAGTGGAAGTCAAAGAGAATATTAAAGCTGTGGGATTAAAATCGCGACAGTGGAAATGTTACAACTCCCGTACTACTAACATTCTCAGTTCTATACTTAACGTATTTTGTGTACTTCACTCTTACTCAATTACTTTTAAAATGGATCGAATAGCTACGTATCTAAATGTTGGCTGAATCTTTATTTTTATCTAAATAAAATACAAATACAAGAATTAACCAGGCTTTCTAAAATCCGTAATATGTTACATTCTAGTGGGGAATTTATCTGTTGTACAAAAACCCGCTTGTAAGTGTTGTCGGCGTGTGATGCAGGAGCGCGGGTGTTCCCGAGAGCGCGACACAACACTCAACACAAACAACTAACACTTTGTTATTAGGTTTTGTGAACTTTGTCTTGTGCACTTGCCTTAAAAATACTTCACCAGTGAGCAATCGGGCCGACAGAGTTAGCGTCATACAGCCACCGCAAGTAGAATAACTAAATAGGTACTTACTAAGACTTAGTTTTTTCCACAGAACAATATGAGAAGAAGGTTAAGAGAAGTGATAATTATACATTTGCTTCGCATTAAATATATCATAAAAAGTCGGTTTAAAAAAAACATTTGAAACTCATTTGACTGTACTATCCCGATCATAAAATAATAGTGCAACGGATGGGAATAACGTAGATCAAAAATTCATGAGCACGCCCGAAGTGTGCACGCTCGAGCCCACAAAGAGAGCATCCGGAGTATTCGGCGATGACCTGCCGCCGTGCCGTGTCTGTGTCGTGCCTGCGCCGTGCCTGTGCCGGCGGGCCGCGGCGACGGTTAATTAGCTCTGCGCCGACGAGTTAATGCATTCGCTAAACACTCGACAGATTTGAAATATCCGCGCTGAACCCTCTCGATGCCGCCCCCCCCCCCACCCTGCCCCACCTCGCCCCGCGCCCCGCACACTGTCGTCGTCGCTATTCTATTGCTAGTTTAGTTCGCTTCAAACTTAGCCGCTTTTAAGCCGGGACTCGCTTGGCTTTAGGAAATTTACTAGTTCGAGCTATATTAGACCGGTATACAAGGATAAGTGCCTCTGCTAAACTGCTGAAGTTGTTAACAGGATTTCAAAGGTTTGCAATTTGGTATGCGGTTTCATTAAGCAGCTAAATACGATTTCCCGGCGTACTCATACATACGGGAGTATTTAGCATACCCGGCTAGTTGGGAAACTGAGCCGGATTGTTTTCTGAGCGCCGGTATTTAGACATTGTTAGTTACGAGACACGAGTTAACACGACATATAAATATACGAAAGCTTGTATTGTTGAAGTTATGAGCGACGTACTCGTCGTGGCAGGCGGAACCGTCAAGCTCGGGACTCCCGGAACTATCTCGTCGCAGAAATAAAACATAACCCATAACGAACTTTAACCAAGTGTCGATTGTTTTGAGACGACGGGGTTCCATTAAACCGAGTCGGCGGAACTTCCCTGTCCCCAGTTTTAATTGAAAACGTCGTAAAATCTATCGCAGACAGACGAGGAAGTTGTGCCGGCCGGCTGGACTCCATATAGTTCTAATTACAAAATTCAAATCGCGCTTAAACCAACCGAGTTGATTACGCCGAGTGTCGCCGTGCAATTTGGACATTCCACAGCACCGCGCCGCACCGCACCCCGCCGCGGCGCGCGACGTCGCACGTCGCTGGCACGCGGCCAGCTGCGTCCGAGTGCATTAGACAGCGCACCTCCCCGCAGCCCTAACCCGCCGAGATAATACCAATTCGCAGTTCTTTTTGCTACATAACCTCATTCCCGGATATTGTTATTAGCCCGGCTTAGTGCTACTTGTAAGTAGAAACGATTATTATTCAAATGAAACTAAAACTTCTAAGTGAGTCCCATCACAGTTTCCTCGTTTCGGCCGATATTAAGTAATGTAATTTCGCTGTAGACTGTAGCAGAAAAAGTGTAAATCTTACTTTTCTAGCGCTTAAAATAAAGTGGTTTTCCCGTATTCCATTCTCTGTGCATTCGTATCTCCGAATTAGTGCTTTAAAGGGGATCCTCTGTGAGATAAAGCGTTTAAAACTTCTCTTAGGAACGCAGTAAATCTCACATGTTGCGCTGTTAATAATATATACAGAGTGCAGGGAGCGGCATCTTCGTCGCCACTCGTAAGTTCCCGGACCGAGCTTTATGTGTCCGATACGCTCCAATGCGGTGCATAGCGATCCCGAAACTGCGGACCTCACGTCCGTCGCTTTACTTTTATTTCCGTTTTAATTTGACAGAGTAAATACAGCTCCAAATTTTCCACTTAGAACGTCGTAAAGTAAATGAATCAGGTTTGCGTAAGAGTTCTTAGTGTTTTGAATAGTGCAATTATTCAGTGTAAGCTAAGCTGACCTTATTAAGCAGTGGCGGCGTGACGTGCGCCGCACACAATGACAGCGGAACTGGCTCATTAGCGACGCCCACGCACTGCACCGGCTTTATAACATCTCTTCATTAGACAACTACTTTTAATCGCTACTTTTCTTTAAAGTTTTAGCTCCAAAATGAATAGATCAGAATGACGCGTTAAATAAGATGCCTAATCTGGCGTTTATTGTTAAATCAGCACATAACTAAGTGGAACCGTCGCAATTTGAGTAAAGTTTGTGCTACTAATTTGATGCAGGTAACAATTAATACACCGGACTGAACCATAATTTTGCACAGCTAAGCCATACAGACTGGAATCGGTTTCGTCCACCACATAGAATCAGCCCAATTCACGGCACTAAATACACAATTGAATTGTTATAGATAGAGTTTTTATTGTAGATACAAAATGACGATAAATTATTACGACAAAGAAAAGTAAACAAAAATATAAAAGTGTTTTTTTTTTCGAAGATTGTTCATTTTATACAGTTTTACAAATTGTTTTGATGTTTTGGTAGTGATCGTCGCCTTTTAAAAACCAAACAAAGTAAATATTATCATTGTTAAAGTGAAGTAAGTTAGTATTCGCATTCTTTAGTTGAAATGGTTACCTAAGTATTATCTGCGTAGCCGTTTCCCAATTCTATTGGGGTCGGCTTCTAGTTTAACTGAGTACCAGTATCTTACATAGAGCGACTGTCTATCTAACCTGCTCGATGCAGTTACCTGGGCATCCGATTCCTCTTGGTGAGACATAACTGGTTGCTGTTGAATTTATTTAAAAAGACAGATACATAATAAGTTGAAAAGCAAGTTCATCTGGGTAAAACGTATTACATATTTAGCTGAGCACGAATCAGGTTTTCTCGAGTGTACTAGATGCGTAACTATACCTACGCTTTCTCCTAAATCGCTTTACAAAGATGTGCTTGAAGAGCATTTGAAGCTGAGTCGTGGTGGCGAGCGAGCAATCTAAGGCGAACAATAAACTTAATCTCCTGGGCTACACGAGCTCCGGCACAAACACTCGACTTGTTCCGAACATGGCGACCTCGGCCACACCTCACTCACTCTTGTTATATCGAGAAAGGAAAACTTAATTGAAACCTAAATACTTTAGATATGAAATAGATTTCCGTTTACGTATATCGACTCCATTTTGTTCTAGTTATATCAAAAATGAGTTTTGAGTGTAAACTAATTAAATTGAGTGGAAATCACCATTACTTGGGACATTTGACACTGCTCTGAATAACTGTAAATTGTAATACAATATCCTGCAAAATGCCTGTCCATGTAACACTAATAACACGTGGAATGACCAGCAATTGATTCCGTCGTGTGACACAATGCACAGAGCGGCACAATCGTCTCGCTAACCGCCGCTTATCGACTCAATAAGCAATCAGCACGCGCGCTCGCACTTATTCAATACACTTTTTAATATAAGCCCGTGTTGAACGAAACTCCCTGTTTGCGTCCATCACTAAATTGGCTCGAAGCGATGAGAGCGCACTGAGCGGTGTGAGCGTACTAATACGCAGTTAGTATCGCAATAGTGCTAGCGTGCGCCACTCGGACGCAACTCCGTGCCACTCGAAGGCTGCCGCTGCTGCACTCGAGAGCTACCTTTATTAGCTCCTCAGGTTACCAAAGGAATTAGCTTTGCCCACAGCGGATTCGGATGGTTAACTTTATTTAGGAGTATCCTTGTCTTAGCTAATTCATTTCATCTGCCTAGCCTTTTCCCCGAACTACCTTGAGGCAGGCTTCCAGTCTAACCGGATGCAGCTGAGTAACAGTGTTTTACATAGAGCGACTGCCTATTTGACCTCCACAACCCAGTTATCTGCGTAACCCAAATACACTTTGGTAAGACTATCTAGCTTACTACCCATCACGACTGTTAAAGATCTTCAAATGATTAAAACTGTTACCTACCGGCGAGGCAGCCCTGCCTGCGGAGCACGGGGGCTCTGCGCGCAAATTAAAACCGACTCTGATTTTACCCCCCCCCCGCGCCGCCCCTCCAGCGCCGCGGCTCCAGGCGCCACTATTTGTACACTTTCCACTTCTCTCTTATATTGTTTAATTAGGATCGAACAAAAGGCCTATTTACATTTGTAGAACACCAGGATTTCTTCATTTGTTTGATGGGTCCACGCCGGCGAGCTCGTAATCGCTGCAGTTCCAGCACTTAATTGCAACTGTTTTGTTATTTGTTCGCGTTTCCGCCGCTGTCTCTTTGTATTAGCTTTTATGAGAGAAGAGCGGTTTTGAAGCAATTTGTTTGTAGTAACGAATCTTTTACATCGCTCTTTTCTCTATAGATTATATTTTTTTAAAGCGTGCTCATAGTTTATTGGTTCAAAGCCCGTGTCACTTGCACCGAAGGCTCCCCTCTGTAAGACAAACTGGTTGGGTCACGTATAGTGAGCAAAGTGAGCACTCGACGGATTTGCTTACTCCCCGCGCGGAGGGAGTGTCGCTAATACAGCCGCCGGAGTGTCGGAGGACACTCACGCTGCACTCGTCTCTAACGAGCCAGGCCACGATACCGCTGCACCGATATGCAGTGATGCAACTCATAACTAAATGCCTTATTTTTTTCTTAAACAATATTTGAGTCTATGGAGGTATTGGGCTACTCATACACCTCAGTCTCTTCACTTTTCGAGTTGTTACTATGATATTGAGCATCGTAGTTGATACCTCTGTATTAGCATATAGGTACATTTTGCAGAAATCCAGGTTACATACAACTACAATAATCAAGTGCTCATTGGCTTTGGTGACATCAAATCACTATCTACATATCATTTAATATTACTTAGCCCTTTTAAGATAAGATTTTCCACTTCTATAATGCTGTACCTTAAACCTCACGGTGAGCAATGAGAGCATGCGTGCGGTACAATAAGCATCAAGTCTGTATGTAAAGACGCCAGTATTAGTAAAAGTTAAAAGCGCTTATTTTTTAAAGTATATCCTGATGTAGGTACTTGTAAATTATATGGCACTTAAGTAAACTGCTTTACTTGGTAACAGTTACCGGCACGCGGGCACCCGGCTGGCAGCGCGCCAGCCGAGCGCTACTCATGGCGAATATTTAACTAATGTCCGCCTAATCAACTGACACACAGTACATGCTGTTCCCAGGACTTATGATTTCCTGGTAGCTCCCCACCACCCCTGACCCACCGGACATGTTGCTCCGCTCATAATCATACATCATACCTGTCGCAGGTCTGTTTCTTGTTAGCAAGACTAGGGCTTTCAATACCGGTATTACGGGATCCCGTAATACCGTGATCACGGATATATTTTGGTATTTTTTCAATACCGGTATTGACGAGCCAATACCGTGATTACGGTATTACAATCTTTTTATAATTTTAATTATTGTGGTTTGTTGTAATAAGTAGCAGGAAGTTGTATTAAATAAGATAAATAACTACGTACTCGTAAGATGTCATCATCATCCTCCGAGCCTTTTTCCGCCAATCTACTTGGCAACGCTGCAGGGACTCCAGACAGAACAGACCATATATCAATCGAGTCAAAGGCCTTCTCATAGTCCACAAATGCTAGACACAGGGGCTGATTATACTCTTCGGTCTTCTGTATAATCTGCCGCACTGTGTGGATGTGGTATATGGTGCCGTATCCGCTTCGAAACCCAGCCTGCTCCGGTGGTTGGAATTCGTCGAGTATTCGCGCAAGTCGGTTCGTGATCACTCTTGAGAACAGCTTATATACGTGGCTTAGGAGGGAAATGAGTCGATAGTTCTTCAGCAGGGTTTTGTCTCCCTTTTGAAGAACAGGACGACAACACTCCTACTCCACGCCTCTGGAGTTCTCCCTTCAAACAGGACGGCGTTAAAAAGCTTCTGGAGCTCCCCCAGTAGCTCTAGAATCCTCATTTCCGGGATCAGGTCGAGATGCATGCGATGCGTATAATCGGCCATAGAAGTTTTCCACTTCCGAAAGGACTGCCGGCACCGAAGAAATGACTTCTCCACTTGTTGTGGTCAGCTTCGTCAAGTGGCTTCTTCCAAGAGATTGTACGAACACCTTTGACCCCCGATTCAGCTCAATTGCTCTTTCAATGTCAAGAGTATTGGAGCACCGTAGGTCGTGCTTGTTGATCTCTTGGTTTAGAGCCCGCTTAGCTGACGAAGTGACAGGCGGGTTTTCACGTCGTTTCTTAATAAGCCCTAATGTCTCTTCCGAAAGCTTTGATTTCTTGCCCTTACGCTGCTTGTTACAGAATATCGACCCTTCCTCCCTGAGGATCTGAACCACATATTCGTGGTTTTGGTGTCGTTTCCAACGTCTGTTGTGGTTTCCACGGCGGCAAATTTGACTGGAAAGTTTCAGATCCTGAAATGGTTTGGAGCAGTGTTGGTCGGAGCCTAGCCTTCATCAGACGAAAACGTTCGGCCTTGAAGTTGATATTCAGAGAGCCTCGGACAAGTCGGTGATCGCTACCGGTATTAAACCTATTGATCAAGGAGACGTCTCTGACTATGTGCTTCTTGTTCGTCATGATGAAGTCAATCTCATTTTAGTCATAGTGTCGGGGCTATGATTGGACGCTTTTTAAACTAAAGGATTGTGTTTTAAAAGTTTTATTCGATCTAAAATTAAACCCCGATTTCAAATTAGACGAATTCGATTTGACAATATTAAAAAATATTTACAACAGCCTTTCTGTAGTCAAAGTAACTGTATTAAAAATTTGAAAACGGGATGCCAATTTACTAAAAGCGGATATTGCGCTAAAATTTATGTTGACGAAGTTAGATGGTCAAGCTTGCAAGCAATGACTTAAGTCAAAATCTTGCAAAAGCACTTCGAAGACGCATAAAGGAGCTATCTGGAATATTGCAATATTAGCATGACCGACAATACCGTGATCACGTGATCACGGTATTGAAATTTTTAATACCGGTATTGATACCGGAATTGAAAAAATCCGGTATTTGAAAGCCCTAAGCAAGACCTGGTGAACTGACTGCAACATGTCTCATTTATTCTGCAACTGAGTGTTATTTGAGTTATTTCATACAGACTGTGATGTCCCTGTTCGCGGTCAGTGATGAAGTAACTAACGAAACAAAATGGAACTAATGAAAAGCCTAACCAAAACGAACAATAAGTGCGGCTTGCAGGCCGCGGCGGCTCGCGCCCCACTAGCGGCGGCGCGCGGCCCGACGCGCCCTAATTAAATTATATTTATTTGCGAGCACTGGCTCTTAATGAAAACGGCCGCAATTTGGAGCGGCCAGATAAAATGAAGCACCTTCGTGCATAATTTAAAACGCAATAAATCGCAATGAAACACAACTAATTAGACAATAGAACTGAGAGCAGTCTCCTTCGGCGTGACTTAGCCGTCAACACTCCGCCGCACCGCGCCACACCGCGCCGCGCCGCGCCGCGCCGCGACCTCACTGCAAGTTTAATTATGCACACGAGTGATGCTTGAAGCTTGATTGCAGATTTAGTTGTGGTAGCTTATTGCTTAGTTATCGCCGTATTGAACCTATGTTCCACATAATGTATGCTAATTAAAACCACACTCTGATACAATGTTTGTTTCACAAGCATTTTATTCATGTAACACTGAATTATTTGCAATGTCTGAAATACTTTAACTCAAAATAACATTAGCATTGTTTTACTTGTAATAACATCGTTTTCTGTAGCAGTGTTTTGAATGTTTCGCTATATAAGCAATACTAATTAGTTCAAATGATAGCAATTTTACTTACATATGCAAATCTCTTTGTATGTACAATAAATCTGACATTTCGAGTAAGCATGACCGCCAAAATAGCGACATAAAATTTTTAAACTATTTGCTACATTTTCTTTAGCTCGCAATGGCGTGCGGATTGCAAGTTCTTTTTAAACTACTTCCTTGCTGATTGGATTTCGAAGTAACTGTGACTGTGCGCGGCACGGCGCGGTGCGGCGCGGTGCGGTGCGGCGCGGTGCGATGCGGTGCGGCGAGGCTGCGGCGGCCGCTCAATGAGGGCTGATTGCGGACAAGTCGCCGCGACCCACACAACTCGATTATCTGCGCAAGTGTATGAGATTAGCCTAAACTTATCGTGTTATGCACTCTCGCACCCGCTCACAATGTTACTTATTTCATTAATTTCAAACTTTCCGAACCTACATTATGTGGGCTGGTTTCTAATTCTTTGTGAGACCTCAGATTGGTACTTTAACTATGAGTCTTTGGATAAAGTTTCTACTTATTCCTATATAAAAAAATGGGTAATACTTAATGTTTGTTCGTTACAAATGTTGTGTAGCGCGCGGTCGCGGTGGCTAGTCGCGCCGCCAGGTGTGGCCACTAATTACGCGATGTTTGCGCGGACACACACACAAACACAGGTGTTTGGTCACACACACAGACACAGGTGTTTAGTCACTCGCCGCGAGCCTACAGATTGAATACCTTGTGTACACTTGTTTGACTTGTAGAAAGTAATCAAGTCATCATCGATATGGGTATAGTGGCTACAGGTCGCAGATGTTTGCATGTCAAACATAGCACATTGACATAAGAGCATTTCAGATTTCACTATAATAGTTTAGTTAGTTAACAGCAGAATAGATATATGACCAAACAATATCTACATACTGTTAATAACTAAAAGTGTAAAGCGCTGTTAATAACAAATCGCTGGTTCGTCTCATACTAAATTCTTGCGATGTTACAGCAGCTCCGTGCTGATCAGCTGTTTACATGGTCATGACATAACGTTGGTAGCCGAGTCGGTATCCCAATGTGCACAGTGTAGCTTGTGATCGCGGCGCATCGCCCGATATCGCACGCAAACACGGCTCGCACTTAGCCGACAGCGTTATGATAGCTTTGTGTTTAGCAAACCCTCGAGCGACGCTCAATTACGATATACGAGTAGCGGGACTACATGTAAGTGCTATCGGAGTATATCAGAGTGTGTGTAAACAGCGCGACACTCGGACTGCTCGCATACACCGCATTATAGTCGACAGCCGATGCGCACTCGCCGCCCGGCCTCGCGCAGCCGACCATAGGGTCGGCCCATACGGCACCATACAGTGAACATCAAATTACGCTATATTGTTTAAACAATACTTAAAACCTTACGCATACATCACAACATTTCCTGAGATTTTTTCACGACTACTGCATGTTGTTAATATTCAAGCATACCTCCGCTGTGCGTTTATTTGATTTCAGCTCAATGTGGTCAGGCTGGCCGCGAGGTGACTAGACACGTGACGATGTTATAACTAGTGGCGGTACGTAAGAGTAAGACGTGTAAGTAAAAAGGTCGCATCTGTCGCGCGACCCGCACCGGTCGCAGATTGATGAGCACGTCGTGATTGATAAATGGCCGCGCGTTATCAGTCCACGCCGACATAACAAACACTCTGGACAATTTAAAATGCAATTACCGTCCGGAAATGTCGCTAATTAAACGGAGATATTCGTTAATGGCCCCCGCACTTCACCGAGCGGGCCCCTCCCCGCGCCCCGGCGGCCCGGGGCCCACTGACCCCAGGCGGACTTGGCTTCAATTTGTAATGACATTACCTCCGCAGCCTTTTTTGTTGAAGCAGGAACGGGATCTCTTATTGGATTCAGTTACGTGAAATTGATGAGTTTCTATTAGGGCGAGGCGTGAGCCGCTCCTCGCCGCGCGGTAGACGCGTGTGTGCAACATTCATCTGGGGCAGGATTTTTTACAATTTGATCAGGATTCACCCTCGTCCCTGCAACTAATTCAATTGGAAGTCGTGTCCATTATGCTCTTCATTATATAAAACACTGCTACAATAATGTTAATGAAAGAGGATTACAATATTCAAGCTCACAGGTAATGTTTAGATGCAGTAAACTGTGGCGAGTATGTGTAATGGCGGATACTACTAATCAAACTGTAAGAGGCTTGCTATGTCAACAGTGCTACGCAAACATGTTATCCGAACTCAAATACATATTGAGCACCGCACTCCAATTATTGGCATTATGACATCATCACTCATTGTATAATCATGTGAACAGCTAAGAAAACAAACAAATACATACTACAATTAGCATTTAATTGAAAACTTTAAAAAAATCGTGTTTTTAACTAGACTAGAGAAAAGGTGCCTATAGAGTATAGAAGAGTGTTCGGGGGAGGGGGGGGGGGGCCTCTGTTTTATTAGTCGCGTCATGAGGCATTATGTACACAGAACAATGAAGTTGTCGTTCTGTCCCGAGAAAGTTGCGGATTCAAATTCAGCATTCTTGTAGCTAATTTTATTTATTTATTTATTTATTTATTTCTCAACCTTACCACTAACATTACAGACAGGTACATCCAATGCGTTAGGGAGGCACTTATTTAAAATACTAACTAGCTAACTACTTACAAAAATAAAAATAAAAAAACAAACAACAAAACACAAGATATTTACACAAAATAAATTTAAAATAAAATAGAATATAACAATAAAACAATAATAACAAAAGTATGTCCTATAATCCTAATCTAGTTTATAACATAATATAAACAAAATCATCCTTGCGAGTTCACTGAACTGACACGAGAAAATGTCTATCTTGTTCTGGATTTCGTTAATAGTACGGATCGCTCGCGTGAGAGGCGTTTTGGCCAGTAGGTTGGTCCTGGCAGTCGGCACTGACAGCAGTGGCGGGCGCCGTCGTCTCTCCACGTAGCGGTCCGGCACACAGAGACACAAGCACCGTAGTACGCCGGGATTGTGCTCCTTGCCACGGAGTAATTTAATTAAATACAATATAAGGGCGAATTCTCGCCGCACCTGTAACTGGTTGTACCCGACCATACCCAGCACGAACAATGTGGGGTACATAAGTGGGTACAGCGGATACACCCCTAATACTAATTGAAGAATACTGAAGAATACTAATTGAAGTTACTACAAGCACAAACAAAAATATGTTTCAAAATAACAAAAAAATCATTCAGGATATAATAATACAATAGGAGTATGAAAGTACAGTGCTTCGTGTGCAACTCGCGTGATAAAATAATGCAGCTAGACTTAAAAGTAGCAGTAGTAAAATTCGCCATAATACAGTAGACGGCGCTCATTTTAAGCAACAACGTTGCACCCGTCATAAAATGTGGAGTTATGTGGAGCGAGGCCCCGGGCCCCCGGGCCCCCGGACTGCACACACGCGCCCACACCACCGGCATATTACCACGCAAAGAAGACACATTCCTCACACACTTTCAGTGAAACAAATAAATCTGTAAACAGCAATCTGCACATAGGTATATTTTCTTGTTCTGGAATAGCACATGCAAGGTTTTATCATAACTTAAGTTTTATTTCGGTACGTGTATATTCAGCGGCGCGGCACAAAGCGTCATAACTCGCGGCCAGTGCAGAGTGCAGCGCGTGACTCAGCAGCGCGTGTGTCGCGACTAAATATGCGCCATCGCCTCGCCTCGCCTCGCCTCGCCGCGCGTCGCTTAATAAGCAGCGCCTGGCCGCGCGCCAGCCGCCGCCGCCGCGACTCAGCTGAGATTAGGATTTTTGCTGTGTGTTCACCTGCACAACGAATGACCCGCTCCCAACTGATTTCTTATGAGTATTACCTGCAGGAAATTAGTTCCCAGCTCCTTAGCGAGCTTATCTCCGCAGTAATGGTGATAGTCCCTCACGCGACACCGCAAACCACTTACACGAGCGCTTTTAACTTTACACTCCACATTCCTTCTCATATCTCACATACTACTTTTATACTTATTTTTAAAATAGAGAACAACAAGTGCCAAACATCTCGGTAGTAGTTTACAATGACCTATCCGTTAGTAATTCGTATATTCGCTTGCGGTATACCACTCAGAGAAAATCTAATAATGTTAAAACATTTCCAAAAGGAAAATAACGAAACCACCAAACATGTGAGCTTTGGCCGGAGCTTTCATCAGAATAGCTATCCTAGTGAATGACAATAAGCAAAAGAGTGTCACATAAAAGCGGGGAAAAGGAATAATTTGTGGCATTATAACATCCGGATCACGGACACACGTGAGCGTCGCGCGCATTGTCAACATGCTCGTTACCCGCTGCACGCTGCCTGCTCAATGCTTACGCGAGCGTAGCGCCGTAGCACCGTAGCACCGTAGCACCGTAGCGGCGTAGCAGCGTAGTGACTACGTACTATTACGCTACATCGCGCTCGAAGCGGAACGGTACTCAGTAATCGATCAGTTGCAGTAAGATCTCCAATCGTCATGGATCATCGATTATTTTCTCTTCACCGTCATTTTATTATTAGGATGCGCCGAGAAATAATAGCTTCGGTATTGATAACCACCGTTACAATGTCATTGAGAGCCATTCTGGTGCGGTTTCACGCACCAAGCTACGACTGCGGGAGCTCTTCGTGTAATCCCACGTCACTGCTTTAAAGAGGCTTAAAATAAAATGTGACTACAGCCACTAAGAAAAATACTAAGCGCCGGAAAATTCAAGTAACGGCATAAAAAGTTTCTTTCGAATTTAATTTGGAAACAAAAATTATATCTGCGTACTAATTGTATTCAACACTACACGAGGGGATTGTTGTGTAGATTTTCATGATATCTTGTTACTCATCTGGGGTGAAAATAAGTTCACACGGTTAAAACTATTATTCGAGGCACAATAGCATCTTGAAAAGAAATATAAGAATAACCCCTGTTATTTCAATAATGCTTTATATATTTAATTTAAATAATGTATTTTAGATGATACGATTATCTATAACTTTATCAGCTCGGTAGGTACTCGTGGACACCCAGCGATGCAGTGTGAGTGCACGTGCACCGCGCGGTGCAACCTGCACGTATTCATTAAGCTGCGGTTAGTGGACAACTGGAGCGCGCCCGACTTGTATATACTATTCCATTTAGGCCTCTTACTAACTGCAAATAGCATCCTACATTATTACTCGCACTACACTACCACTCACACGTATGCCGCATTAATATGCATACACACACAAATATGTGAACTTATGAATCAGAGTGTCACTCGACTGATATCAATGCTTGAAAAACAATTGCAGCTATAAGTTAACTAGCATCTTTGTTCACACCGAGCGATCCGAGCAAAAGTGATGTTATAGGCGGAGTGCCCGGCTTAGTGTCGGCTGATCACTATTTAGTAACGTAGGGGAGGGTTGACCTCCCCAACTCGCTGGCTTTTCCGCCGGCCGTCGGCCGCGTACCGGCCGGCCACCGTCGCTGAATAACACCGATCCTTTCTCTTAGCCCTACAGCTTTCAATCCTTACTTAGTATTTTGACTTAGTGTCGCGATGTTGACTGCCGTCTTCCAACTTGCTAGAGAGGTTCCGTGACAACTGCCGACACTTCCACATGTCAATCTATTGAAATCTTTTGTTAGTTGTATCGGCGGAAGGATATAAATTATTCAACACCATGACGTTCATTAAGTGCTCGTAACAAGATTAAACTGAATAAATGAATTTGAATTGAAGCAAAATATTCAGCGTTTTGGTTGTCGTTAACGGTAGAATCATGACACGACTTGTGACATCAATTCACGCACCGAGCGAACACGTGTAAGCGACTTACTAATGTAACATTGGACCGATTAGCGCATGTTTAGTCTAATATACTGTAGCAAAATATTTTAAGCACTTTTGAACTTAAATGGTCGATATTCAATCTACATGCAAAAACAAATAATCCCAATGAGTGCAGCGTCCCGTGTCGACGGCGTGATATGAAGCGTCAATAGTAACATTAGCAGCGCGCTGACGCGTCCCGGCGCGAGCCGGCCATTGAGTCGTACCCGGCGCGTCACCGGCGCGTCACCGGCGCGTCACCGGCGCGTCACCGGCGCGTCACCGGCGCGTCACCGGCGCGTCACCGGCGCGCTCAGCCGGACTGCTGGCCGCCAAACCGCCACGGACTATTAGCACCGCGCGATACGCCGCTTATACGATTTACTTTATGATTTCGTCATACATACATTTTGTTATTTATTATTTTGTCTGTACACACATTGTACATACTAGTATAGTTCATAATTTATAGTAGTCTCTTTGGATTAACACTCAGGTCCGGTATGTTAAATTCTAAGAATAATAAATAGCACTGTTATCATTAATTACAGCGCAAAGTAGGCTACATTTTGTTCTGGTGCGTGGAGTAGTTCCCTCGGGACGCAGACGAGACAGCCAGTAAAATGTACATGTTAATAGCAAAAGTTGTGTATTTGTGTGCGACAGGAAGAGTTGCGCGACAACCTGACGGTGAGCGTGATGAGCTTCGTGCCGACGCTGGACGACGACGGCAAGCCGCTGACGTGCCGCGCCGACAACCCCAACGTCACCTCGCTCAGCCTCGACACCTCCTGGACCATCAGCGTCGTCTGTCAGTACCCACACTATCATTACTTACACACAAAACAACGCCAAACAATATGTTCATGTAATGAAACTGTTATTTCCATACACATCTTTTTCTCAAAGCGTGCGTTGTGCACCGTAAAGCGCTGTGAGCGCTGTGGGACGCCGCACCCATTTAATTTATTGGCTAGCAAGTGTGCCTTACTTACAGCGACTTAATTATTGAAATGAAACTGCTTTGCAAAATATGTTGTGCATTATTCATCACTTTTACAATTAAATTATCGGCAAGTAGTTGAGTGGATGCTAGCTATATTATTACGTGTGTGTGTGTGTGTTGCAGACCCGCCGGTGGTGCGGCTGCGCCTGGGCAGCTCGCTGGCGGCGGGCGACATCAAGGAGGGCGACGACGTGTACTTCGAGTGCCACGTGCGCGCCAACCCGCCCGCCAGGAAACTCTCCTGGCTGCACGACGTGAGTAACACTACTCTGTACACATCTCTCATTGCGAACCACACTCATGAGTATCATCGTCCTATCTGCAAAGTCTTTTAATTGCTATAAAAAGCTAGAGAAGCTACGAAGCACTTCACCTGTTGGACACGATGTAAGTAAAGATGTCTTCTTTCTGAATTCTTCAGTGGCTTACTACTACAATATCGTAGCGTGTAGCAACGTAGCAAGTACCAGCGTAGCAGCGTAGCAGCGTAGCTTACTCATATGACATAGAATAAATACTTTGATTATGGTTGTGCCATTAAAGTGTTTGGACGCAAAGTATGAACCTTCTAAACTTATTGAATATATTTGCAAGCCTACTCGTATAAATTTAATTTATAAATTTAGTTCTTCGGAACTTAGGTACTCGAAAAATATATTTTCATTTACGTACATATGGTTTAATAAAAAGGCCTCATTAAAACATACTGATAACAAATGTATCCATCGTCAATGTGAAAACAATGATGTAGCGAGCAGTTGACGAGTGCGAGGGGGCGGCGCGGGGTGCGGGGTGCGGGGTGCGGGGGGCGGGGAGTAAAGTAATAGACGACGATGTACGGTCCGATAATCGCTTTGTACTGTGTCGCTCTGTTTTAATCAGCAATATACAGACGGGGCGGGACACATTTTTTTTGTTTCGCTTCACCCTTTCAGGGGCAATCAGCCGCGCGTTGTTACACGGATCGCGACACGCATCACCGCGCCCGCCTCCACTCGCTACTTTTTTTCTCTGTATTGTTTTCACGTTTTGTTGTCGGTACGGCGACTCGACCCACTTATCCGTCCGCACCGCACCGCGCCGCGCCGTGCCGCACCGCGCCGCGTCGCATCGCACCGCGTCGCACAAATGCGATTGTTTCTGATTCTGACGGAACGTTTCATCCTAGTGACGTTGACATGTGACGCGTTGCGTATTTAATACGCATTTCAATTTCCGTAATACTCGTCTTTGTGAGGACTCTTATTCGTTTTGAACAAGAAAATATTTATGACGAAACATTAAATTAAATCGCAGCATCTCAGAATATTCTAAGAGCGTATTACGTTACACACACGAGCAGATTATTGGGGCGTAGGTCCCGCGGTTTGCGGCGCTCGATACGCTCGGCGTCGGCAAAGCATGCGGTAACTTACTAGGTCAACTTGAGCTGACAAATATTTCGCCAACAACCGACTACAGCTCCGGGAAGCGAACTCCGGCCGGGACAACTGTCGACTTACTATTTAAACCTAAACTGGAATGTGGGCGGACGAACTACCAACACTTTAACGCTGCATTCTTGAAATACGACAGAGCGGGATATATTGTGCGGTTCAGGTTCCGGCAGAAATCGTTGATAGCCGCAATAATGAAATAAAAGCATGCATCGCGTGCATTGTGTTTGCGGTGACGTATGACGCGCGATATTATTCGCGTGATTTTTGTCGCGCGACACGGAGCCGCGTCCATTTGTCGCGCGCCGATGACACGCCTCATTGTTTTATGTGTGATTGTTTTTGACAAATGGCGGACGCAGCGCCGCCGCGCGAATTAAAACGCACATAATTTACAACGGTCATTTGCGTAGCGCGGATATACGCCCTCTCTACGATGACCGCTCACATCGAATCGACAATTTTCACGCCTTTATTTAACAAAGATATAAGTTCGAATTACTTTCATTTGGTGCACGGCTTCTTTCCGAAAATTTTGTAGTATAGGTAACACTACTGATTGCTGATGCAACCAAGGTTACACAAAAAAGGCAATGCTTTAAACTAAACATATCTGGGCGAGTTATAGAGGTGTAGCGTAAAAGATACTCTGAATTGTGGCATCACGATATAAATTGTAAGCGGAAGTATATTGTCCGCCTGTTTTCCGAAATTATAAGGGAGGCAGTAATGGCGCGAGTGGACTAATGGCACGCGCTCATCTCCAGGCCACATCGTCCCTCGATACATGCAGAAGGCTAATATTTACCGAACAAAAAACAATATGATTATCGTACAATCAGTTACAATAAAAACAGTAATTAATTATTAATCGTTATAGTACCTAGTGAATGATGATAGTATAAGATGTACCTAAGACACAGCTTCACGCTTTTAGATAGTCGTCGCCTCCTGTTCGCTGTTGTGGTATATTGTTGTCCTTCTGTCGATAGCTATAGCATCGTGCGGCTGAGAGCGCCCCGGGACCGCCTGAATTATTCATCATTAACGCTAACACTGTCCAACGTATTAAAAGCAAATTGACGACGGACCCGCATCTACCAACAATATTAAAATATAATACACGTGCGAATGTGTTGCCAGTGTAGCCGACCAATGTATGCAAATTAGGCAAAACGTCAATTTTGTTGAACCGCCACAGCGACCACCCGGCAGGCTCGATGCAAATTCTTGGAAAATTCCTCATTACTGTCGAATATTTAGGATAGTGTAATAACTAAAGTCGTCCACTTTATGTGATAAATCTCCGGGGAAATAAACTTGTCGGTTGCTACCTGCCCTGTATACTGCAGTCATATGTTTAGGTACGTTTTAGTGGTCTCACATATCCGATGAGGTCACTAGTTACTGCGTAACTGCGTAAATGAGTATGTATTAGCTAGGATGTGGTATGAAAATAAATGCTGCGTTATGTTCATTGTCCCATCGAATTAATACCTTCTGTAGCAGTTTACAGGTAAAACTCATACAAAGCACTTATGTATTTGTGGATAAAAGCAAATACAATGTAGGTATGGCAGGAATGCAATGTAAGTATCAATCAATGGGTCCTCCGTTCAGCGCCTAGGAAGTCAGCCCGGGAATAAAAACGCAGACAAATTAAGGAAAGAAACCTGTTTTTTCACATTTTTACATTCTAGGCGTCTGGCCTAAAAATATAGAATTATAACCTACTTTACCTACTCAATAACGAATATTATGCATTAACACTATCAGGCCGTCGTCCCCGGCCACCTATTACTTGAACACCAACATGACAGGAGTCGGCGCGATCTCTCACAGAGTCATACAAACGTAATGATTAAAAATTATCCACTCGTAAGTGACAGAGCACGCGATAATTGGAGTGTCGTCGAGTGAGCCTGCCGTCACCCGGCTGGCGCGGAATGTGATTAAAGGATCATAAAGGATTACATAAAGCTGGGCAGCTACAGAGTCTTACCGGCGCCCGTCACCTCCTCATTGGTATCAGCGAGCGCTCCATGCAGCGGTGCAAATAGCTTAATACAAGAAAATGCTATACAATTTTCGTAAATAAAACAATATTATTTAGAGTGAGTGAGACCGAGAGACTTGTGCTAGAAGTTCATTGCAACTAAAAACAACTCCATCACATAGTAATTGCTACGTAGGCAGAGGAACTGAACCTTTACTGGCGTTTTACCCAAATTCAAAACACAACAACTACGTTTTAATATCGTTCTCATTCCGTGACGCGCACGGTAATACTTTTGACTGGATAAGTATAAAAAATCCTCGAAAAATCGGCTTGGCAACGAAAATTACACAACCGACAGATTCTATTCGAAACAACAGGATTGTGATAAAATTATCAAAACAATATTAGTAAAGTGATCTCTTAAGCCGACTGGAGTATTAATATCGTGCGTATCGAGTGATGGCGACCCGCCTCTGCTCCTAATCAAAGATGGCGCCGCGCCCTCAATCAGCTGCAAGTATTGAGATTGGTTGCTGAGCGAGCTCGTCACTCGCAGCTGGGAAAAACATATTTTCCTTTATTGGAAGTCACTCAAACATTTCTTTAAAATGTTACGAATTACTCGCGATACGCATCTGTCGCTGAGGCTGAGGTCTATGTAGCAGAAGTTCCGTGAGCAAAGCTCCTTTAGACACGGGCTGCGTGTCACGTACCTAGTGACACATATTCACTCGATATGTAAGCACCTGGGTGTCAGGGCATTAAACTCGTAATTATCGGTGTCGCGTGATTCCCGCCGGGCGACGAGCAGGAGTTGTTCCACGACAGTTTGTAAACCTGCCTGTTACAGCGACACGACACTACGTAACCACTCACCTCACTCATATATCATTACGATCTATGGAAAATTACTGCTGTATTGATTGCAGGATTACAGTACATTTCATATCTGATTATGTAGTGCTGTTTACTGATTGACGGCTATAGCCATGTTCCTCAAATGTTGATCTTGTGGCTTTTCGCTGTAAGAAAGAATATCGCAGGTAGTACTGATAAACCTATTAGCTTAGATCACGTAGCCCCTGAAAGTAAAAGTGAATACCTTGGGCCCAGTCAATCAGATCCGATGCCGACACAGTGACAGCCATGCGATGACTCCCCGCCACAGGCCGCGCGTGCTCCGCCCTCGATCAACAAGGAGCGATGAGCTGTCACAATAATAAGACGCCGCATAAATTTCTCGTCTTAAGCCTTCATAAATTTGAGCCAAATTTATATATATTATAATCTGTACAATTACTCAGGGCGGAGTTGGTGAGCCGATGACTTATGCCTGGCTCGGCTGCCCAGCTGCCCGCCCTCTTAATGTTCAATCATATTTTACTGCGCGAGATATAACTGACGGAATTAGCTGATTCTGATTATTAAATTAATATCTACTGTCAGATGCAGAACCTCCAGGCGTGAGAGTCACAAGAATCCCGATCAGTGACGCACCTACCGTCATAACTTATGACATTACACGTCTTTCATGGTGAATGAGAATGAGAATTTAACATACACAGGTTGACCTATTTGTTAAAGATGACCAAATATAAAAAGAAGCGTTTAAACAATTCAGTCTAATAGAAATGAAGAACGTACAAAAACAATCTTCAAACTTATAATAATGTGTTTTAAATGGGCTGTTCAGCGTGGCCACCGCAGAGAGATCCTCTTCTATTCTTCGTAGAATAATTCGTGGTTCAGTGTAATAAGTAATAGTTGAGGGTAATATACATGTATCGAAGACCGTGTATCATCGTCATCAACGCTTTTGCGAAAAGAATTACTAGATATCTATCATTGTAATAATTATAATTTACTGTAATAATTTACTACCCTTATGTATTCCCTTGTGTATTTCTCAAGAACTCCCTTATCTATATACTCCTCCTGTTTACTCCCCTATGTACACGTTTATATTAAACATCCTTATATTGAATACCGAATATGATTGGGATAGCTTCCCCGGCGATCATTCCAGGAATTTGAGTAGCGAGCTTGTTAGTGCGTCATGTCGAGTCTGCGGGGCCAGTGTTCCCACCACATCATTGCTATCAATCATCCATCTTATTTTATTAGGTGATTGAATTGCTATACCTAGAAGTACTCAATCGAATGCAATTGAAACTCCTGAAAGATTTCTTGAAAGTATCTCCATTAGATGCCATAGGTGTACGTACAGTCACGTGAGCGCCCGGGACTGGTGCCAATAAAACGCCGGTTTAATTTGCGCGCTTATACTGCTTAAATTACTATTGAAATTTATTTCTCACTTAACTATCCGAGCCGGAATATAAACAAATGTTACGAATAAAATGGGAAATACGAGACGGGGGGAGGGTTCAGGTGTGCACTCATTACGCCGGTGCACATAAACTGAAGACTGCCCACCGGCTGACCACCGCCGACAGAACACGACTATCTCTAACAAGCTACCTCTCACTTAAACCTTACCACTTTGGTATACTACAGCAATTAACTAAATCTAGTCATTTTACTGAGTAGTTAATCGTATTTAAGAACAAGCTTTTAATGTCAAAGTTATTATAAATTATAACTTAAATCGCTGTACATTCATTAAAATTATACTCACCTTCGACATCTTCAAATTAACAATGTGCATGTTGTCTTAGCTTATATTAAACAAGACATTCAATTATTCATGCAAACAACTTGGTACGTTTAAATTAAAAAAATATCAAGAATGGTGCACCTTGTAGTAAAACACGCGTGGAGTTTTTTTTTTTTTTGTAATGTTGGATGTCGTTATATGTCGATCTACCAACATCATACACAGGCTAGTCTTCAATAATATATCTGCTTTGTTAAAAGCACGTCTCACCTGGTAAATACCTATTATCCCTGAAATTGTAACCGGACTGGATGGTTCGGCCATAAATATTTGATTTATCATCGAGTTATGCCATTTAATTATAATTTGAACACCTGAATAGAAAAGACTGTGTAGCGGTATTGTGGAGGCATCGCAACACAATGCCAATGTACGTAATAGCCAATGTGTAGCACGTGAGTGATAATTGTATTATTTATGCGGTCGTTCCAAATGTACGTGACGCCCGCGCAACCTCACTCCGTCGCGATACATGTTACGACACGCGACACGGCGCGACACGGTGCGACACGGCGCGAGCCCGCCCCTCGACCACTCGCATTCCATACAATAACAGAGAACACTTGAACGTCTCGCACTGAACGTAAGCAAACACTGTTATCAGGTGGAAAATACCTCTCTTTATTCGTTAATGGCAGCTATTTCCGAGGAGCGCGGGGCGTGGGGGGGGGCTCCCTCGCGACCTCCCGTGATCATCCTCGAGATTGTGCTCCGATGAAACTCGTCTGCCTCATAATGGACAAGCCTGATTGAATCAGTCGCTCTCCATTCATGCGGGATGGATCCCGAGATCAAGATTTTTCCGAACGTTTCCTGTAGTGTTTGGCTTACCTATGTTTATTTTTCATTATCTGTTACACTATTGACGATATTATTCTCAACTTCTAGGAAATCAGCAAATCAGCCAAATATGCAACCAAACACTGCAGCAACCCAGGAACACAATTCAAAACAAGTAATGTTCTTACAAAATGAGAAACAATCGCATTGTACTCGCTCGTGAGCTCATAATTACGTCCACATTGGTTAAGTGTCGTTTATTCGAGTATTCACAAAGAAAGGGAACATCATCAGAATGTTTGTGAGGAGACGAGTGGCGCCGGGCGGCGCGCTATAGCCCCACAATTAGCGCGAGGCCGGGGCCGCGGGACGCCGTCCTATGTCCGGGGAAAACAACGGACTTGATTAACAATGCGAATTCTTTATTATTGTGTGTAATCATAAAGTATCAACCTTTTCGAAGAAGAGTAAATTTTTCTTGTAGCATACATTAACCCATAATAATATCATTAACTTTAGTAAAATTAATTACATGTTACCTGCGTTCGACATATTGTCTTCCTCGATAGCCGAAGTGTAGTCACGCTACACTAACCAGTCCACGTGGGAGGCGGTTCATCAATCACGGCTATACCCTGGATCAGCGCAAGCCTACGAGCTCCTTCACTTCTACAACTTTTCCAATTTAGACCATCTCGCGTCACTGACAATATTGACTCAGCCTGCAGCTCCCAGCGAACTCAATTATATGTATCTGTGAAGTGCCGTTCCAATTAACATATCTTTGTTAAAAAGTTTTATAAGTCGTTTTTTTAGTATGGTTTCTTAAGAGAATAGAAATTCAGAGTCAAGGAATCAGGAGTGGTGAAACACGCTCACTGGTGTTCACGAACACTTCCTAGTAAGCAGAGAGCGATAGGGAGATGTGTTCTCACCTGTTGTAACCAAAATGTACTTTCTAACTGGTAGGTACATCTTGATAAACTAAATGAACAAGCTTTATCCTAACAATTTTAGAAAAATACTCAACATTTGCAAAGTAAAAGTGTTCGCGCAGATTATATTTGTGTCTCGCAGCCTGAAACTCGACAGTAGCACATTGTGGGCCGCGCTCCCCGAACTGAACAAGCTCTGTACAAAGGTAAAGGCAACAAACATTATGTGTTTTTCATCAGCGCCAAACAGCCTGTACTACTAATTTCACGCAGCTTTCAAAATGTCTCTTTTAATTTCCCCTTTTGTAGTGAAACAACGGAGTCATCGGGCTAAACAGTTTTTTTGTTATCTCGTTCCGGCGACTTCATTTGTAAAAATTACATTTTCTTCCAACTCGGGCCGGTGCGTCCTGGATGTTGTAATGAGTGTAATACTGCTACATTGCCTTACCACTTTAAAATTAAATTTATTATGTTCTGAATATGTTAGTTTCCACAATTAGATGTATTCAAGGAATTGATTATCATATAGAGAATTTGGATCGCGTTCTTTTTAAATTGGTTAGTAAAATACTTTCTCTATTACCTACTGAACGAGAATCTGTTGAACTTAGAAATAGGACTAATCAAGAGTTGCCCTCATCTTCAGAGCGAGAGTGGCACGTCTACACGTCTACAGCGATACTAAAAATCTTTTTGTTAGAAACAAAAAAATATAATCAGTCCTGTCTACTACGTAACGAGTACCTTTGTCCGCTGGAGTGGCGCCTTTTGTAGGGCCGGCGGTAATGGGCGGACCCTTTGTGTAAATATATTCTAGTAATTGTACCCCCGCGCACCCCACGCCCACCCGCGTGCTCCCGAGGCCCTCAGAAAAGAACATTTACGTCATCATAATATTGCAGGAATATTTTTTCGTGTTACGTTACATCGTGATCGACGTGCCTTGTAAAATGTTACTGCCCACCTTTTTGCTTCGGCCGTTATCCTGCTTGAGATTCTTCTTGCGAACGCAATTCTGCATTATAATGGGAATCTTTTAGGCGAGCAATCGGACAGTTTGTTGATATTTCAGAAACTGTGTATATTGTGTGTTGCAGGACCGGCCGCTGGCGCACAACGCGACGGCGCGCGTGTTCCACAGCAACCAGAGCCTCGTGCTGCAGAAGGTGACGCGCCACAGCAGCGGCCGCTACGCCTGCTCCGCGCTCAACGCCGAGGGCGAGACCGTCTCCAACGAGCTGCTCTTCCGCGTCAAGTGTAACTACACTCACATTCTTCTCACTACTATTACCACTATATTATCTATCAGTTTACTTCTTTTCGGTAAAGTTAGAACATTTTATAAGCAGCTACAGACAGTATGTGCCTTTTATCATATTTCACCTCGCTCCTATTTAAATGCGTAAAGTACTTCTCTAGGAACGATCGTAACGCCCGGTGAATGGGATATATTCTCATCTCATTGGTAGCATTTTAAATTCAGTGTAGTCTCCCTAAATCTCCGAAGGATTCGACAGTTTCATGCAATATTCACGCGCCATTCGGGTCTTGTCCTCTCACGTCAAACAGAATTATGCAAGACGATAAAGCACACTTATTGGAAATATCTAAACTTCCGAGAAGTCGGGTTTCGTCAGTCGTGACCTGGTGCCCCTGCACCTGACGACCCCCTATATACATTCCAGTAAGCTTAACTTGAAGCTAACAACTATAAACTAACCTCTTTCGCAGCCGTAACCGCAAGTCCTTATCCGCCGAACTCTAAACATGTTTCCTTCAATAAACCGTTACCGTGACGTACCTAACTAAGTGAAATATGTTTGTAGCACGTTAATAATCTAACAGCAAAGAACAGCAGCCGAGATGCAGAATATATTAGAGCAAACAATCTTCAACAATAACCGGAGTCGTACAAGTTTGGCGATAAATAGAAAACTCGTGAAGAGAGCTTCATTATACCTTCATTGTACCTCTCGAATCTCATTCAAAACAATCGGCACAAATCTAGAACAATGCTTGCCACCGACCCGCACTTAAATTGCTCAAAATTCATCGCGATGCAATAATTAATCGCGACGTCCGCGCATTGTCGTCGCAAATACGCCGTGAAAATTAGGAAGCACACAGGGCACGGCGTCACGCAGTATTGTACCTCCTTGTATCGTGACTCGCGCTGCCGACAAACTTTCCGCTAATTGTTTTTTCATCAACGTTTGCCTTGATGCCTTCTGCAAGAAAATACTGAACGGATAAACTTCTTGTTTTGCTATTTGAGATTAAATACAGTCAAACTGTACCTTTTTATTCGACTTCAATTACAAACTCGCATTGTTTGTTTATCAGTGAGTAGGTAACAAACGTTTTTGCTGCAAATGTATAACTGAGCAACATCTATAGGAGTGGTGAAGTATCACAAAAAGCTATATCCTGTGAGGCGATGCTCACATCCGGAGCGCGTCGGAGTGCGGACGTGTCGACACATCGCGCTCATCGATCACAACGCTCATGATAAAGTTTCAGTGACCTTGCACCGCGCTGATGGCAATGCCATCGCTTGGACCGATACAGGCAGATCCATGACACAAACGAACATCGAGCCGACTCACTCCGGGACAACAATTTAAACTGATCATTTGACCGGAGGGCTGAGTGACAACGCTCTCCCGGCAGATAGTCAATTAGAGCGCATTGGATTGCGGCGATTAAACCCGTCTCCTGTTCTAACAATAAATAAACGATTTTAATTAAAAACGGCTTGTTTGTAGTGCCGTGTAGTGGCGCAGGTGAGTCATTCTCCTTCTCGGCTCATTGCTTTAAATCGTCCATCTCCTCCCCCCGCGGGGCCTACCCCCTCGCGGCCTACCCCCTCGCCTCAGTAATGGCTGTCGATCTATTTTGCCAATTGTAAGATATGGCTCTGACAAAATAAGATGGGAATTTTTAATGGCGAACATAACTGCGAGTAATGTCGCAATAAATTTTCTGTTTCGTAAGAAAAAATGTTTTGTAATGAAGTTGTTGTTATTGCTCGTTACGATCGAGCCAATTTTATTCATGACCCGATGCCGTTAGTCTTCTCTGGCTTTGTCGAAATAACTTGCTCCTATTCGGAGGTAGATTATCCTATTACGTTTTACATTACCTATTTAAATGGGTTTGTCTCGGATTAAATGTTTCGAGATTTCTCTATCGCAGCTGTGCCCTCCTGCCATTTTATGTTGAAGCGCACTTGAGCTCAGATAAAATGCTGTAATCAGATAATCACTCAATAGTTAGCTGAGTGGCTCCTTGGTAGACAGTAACAGGTGAGTAGGTAATTAGCGCGTGCGACGTGTGCCGCGGCGGGCGGCGCGGTGCGACCCGCGCCCACTAATTACTCCTTGCCCCTAATTTTCCACAAACGACTCGGCTGACCTTCACCTTCACTACCTCCCCACATTATCGCGTAACCTGGTAGACGATGACAAGGTTTGTAAGTACGCGTCATGCTGTCTGTTGTGTCCGTATCACACACTGTCACGTAGCCCTTTAGTGGCGCATCTCCGCCTAACCACCGCCATGCGTCACCGGACCGAAGCCCACTTAGCTCTCCTGTTACTATACGTATAACTACCAACCCAAATGAGATAAAGAGGAAAAAACTGATATGATTCAGGAAATCTTTTCAAAACTTTTTATAGATAGTTCAACTCAGATTTGCGCGCGGCCCTATGTGTGCGTCGGCTTGTAAATACACAACTTTCATTTGTGTGACAGTGACGTCGTCCGAGCATGACGTGTTCTTATCGCTTTTTGTTATGGGTACAGTCGTTTACGAAAATACTAGTTATTCACGGAGAAATTATTAAGGAGTCAGGTAAAGCGTTTCAAAAAATGAAACAACATTCTAAGCTTTTTATTATTATTAAATATGGTTTTTCATTATTTTTCTCATACTTCTTTTCAAATTGACATGGACAGCTTCTAAGAAATAAATGAGGTGAAATATCTAAGAAGAATTAAATAATTTTCTAGCTCGGGGTACGCGGACAATAAATAAAAGTGTGGACTAAGAATGTAAAAAGACGTATAATCTAGTATAATAATGTAAACAAAATGTGTGGGGAATTTAAAAAAATTATATTGCTTCGCATAATGTCGACCAAAATAAGACGGAAATAATGAAACCCATAAATGAACGTTTAAGTCAAATTGATGAAGGGATGTGGGGTAATACTTGTCGACATGTATAATCATCGGCAGGGATATTGAGCCCTGACCTTCACCTGAGCAGAAGCGATTTATTGGTTTATTGCCTTATGTGTACAGTGCGCAAAGCGATCACCACTCTTCCGCCGAGCGCTCAATATCCGTGCCGATAACTATACAAAAGAAAAAAGAAGAATACTATAGACATTTTGACATGGAGTCAGAATTTATAATTCACCTTGGAACCTAAACTGTATTGTACCCGACTGTACCTCTTGTCACGCACACAAAGTCACTGTATATGTACAAGGGTTACCCACACATAAGGCCGCGCGCACGACTGAGTTGAACTTACTATACCTCTGACGATTTTGCTGACCCCTCCCGCTGTGGATTAGCAGCGGTGAGGGAGTTATAAAAAGACTCAAGAAAATGTTCTCTGAATCTGAACAAACATCTGATGCCATGCCACCACGAAACAATTAAAATTCAGAGTGAATCATTTCCGTATTGATTATGCTGCATATGCTATACCAGTTCCAAGGCAGTGTGTGTGCTGCATGCAGTACAAGGCAGTGCAGCAGTTGACGTGTTGCAGACGCGCCGTCGTGTCGCACGGGCGGCGTGGCGGTGGTGGGCGCGGCGCGCGGCGAGTCCGTCGTCATCGTGTGCGAGGTGGACGCCGACCCGCCCGCCGCCGTCTTCAAGTGGAAGTTCAACAACTCCGGCGAGACGCTCGACGTCGCCGCCGATAGATACACCTCCAACGGCAGCGCTAGCAGTCTCAAGTAACTATCTATCATTATCTTTACCAAATCATAATCATTTTTTTTTATGGATACTAGGTATCCGAGCAATATAGTGACACCACCTGTCAAACTCTTACTGAATAAAAATCCTTTTCTATTATGTTTTTGAAGCTTCAAAATAAACTAGCCTTGGTAACACTATGGTTTGTAATGGTCAGGTATACGCCAGTAGCAGACTTGGACTATGGCACGCTGTCGTGTTCGGCGTCCAACGAGGTGGGCACACAGCTCGCGCCGTGCGTCTTCCAGATGGTGGCTGCAGGTCAGTCCTCGCCTCCTGCCTCGCCAGGGTGACTGTGACGAGGTGTGGTGATGTAGTACGTGTGTGTGTGCAGGCAAGCCGCACGCGCCGCGGAACTGCACGCTGTGGAACCAGACGGCGGACTCGGTGGAGGTGTCGTGCGTGGCGGGCTTCGACGGCGGCCTGCCGCAGCGCTTCCTCCTCGAGGTGTACTCCGACAGTGCCGTGCCCAGGTGAGGACGCCACGCCCACATCATCTACCCCCTTACTAATAATCCACTTTTATCATCACATCATCTCATAGAAGTGCGTACTGGCCGCGACATCTTCAGTCAAACTATATCATTAGCTGACGAAACTGACAAGGCTGCGCTGTACTGCGGGAAAAAGGGGTGGGGTTTGCGCGCGGGGCCGGGGGGGAAGCATTGTTTTTAATATTACAGAGGCAATCTGGGCTCTCAAGCTGCGCCCCCGGTGACGTGCGCAGACTTAACGACACCGTATTATTACAAAATTCCTTTATTATATTTCCCCGAACGCACCGGCTTAAGTGAAATAATGTGTATCGGAACCGTAATGGATATGGAAACTCGCGACCCTGATATTTTATTATTTTTATGGAACTGCTAAAACGAAAACCTTATTCTGTTGCCATTACGTAGATACTTGGATCCATTTGCCTACTGAGGTTACTGTTATGTCGTCAAGTAGTGTATAGAGAAGCATGAGCCGCGACGCTGTCTCCGGCGCGTGGTCCTCGTCAGCGCTGAGCCGCGGGAACAGCCTGCTCACAAAGTGGAATACCGTGTAAACATTGGGGCCTCATTAAAGTTGGCGAAACGACGTTAATTATGAATGAACGCGGCGCGGGCCGGTCCCCGGGCGCGACACTCTCCCGAACACGATACACGACGCGCATCTAATGTCTCATTTCGTATTCATGTATGATTCATATGCCTAGAAGTAAGCCATCATGATTGGCTGCACTGAGCTCATCACAACAACCTCTCTGCAGCGGTCCGGCTCCCTGTAGTCCGGGCGTGTGCTCAAACGACTTCACAAGATACACGTTCTTTGCATAATAAACAATTCGCGACAAAATATGCAAATCTGTAACGTAATTAAAAAATTAGCATAGCACGACGCCTCGCACTTGTAATTAACGGGGAGTTAAACAGCTAAATATTTTCCAATAAAGAGTAACAGATGATGGGTTCAGTTCGCCATTAGCGACAATAAAGAGAGGATAACGAGATTTTTTTTCAAATATGACACATTTTTATTACCTCGTAAAATTTTTGTTAGGATCGAAATCGGCTGCGCGTACACTTTTATGCGCAATAAAGTATTAAATAATAATAACGTGATGTCAGCGGCTACCGTTATTACGATATAAACAATTAACGTTTATGTAAAGCATTTTATATAGTTCTCGGAGCCACGTTCCAATACAACAAACACACAAACGCAAGCAAATTATATCGTTATATCGAATCGAGGATACGACCCGGTACACAACACATTTATAAGAATCGCAATAATTAAGAAGACATCATGGAAAACAAAATGGGGATCAGGGGACGAGGAATGTTACTAGCTCCGCCCTTATACGCATTCAATAGAACCCGACAATTGTATAAAAAAAAAATCACCTATAAATAAAGACCAATCTTTATTTATAATTGAAATTTGAATTATATATGAACCTTTCACCGTTTAAGACATTGACAATCTGAAAAACTATACACATAATGGAAGCTGAAATTGAGCTGCCGCAGCCGAAATAACTTACATTAAAAAAATGATTGTGAGTTAAAGCATACCTAATCATTTCGAATATTTCTAATTCGACTTTACAACACTTATTTTATATTTTTACACATAATTTATATATTAATCTTAGAGTAAACTACTCAGAACGGTCCACGGTCTCAGCTCGCCCACCGCACCTCACCCCCGCGTGCTCATACAATGGATCATTACCATCACTCGCCAATAAACACATTGACAAATGAAAAGTTTTTAATTACAAGCAATCATTGTGTTCTTATTGCTCTCTGTTGTTACGAATATTATCGACATCATTCATAAAACCTGGAAAGAAGTTCTGTCATGCAATCGAAGTCGAAATAGGATTCTTATGGAATGGTTGTGGAAAGAGTTGGTATTTATGTGGCCTTCTAACTTATCATACATGCCTATTCTGTGTGTCTTAGCTTTTTCGGGAGTATTTAGAGAGTGACGACAGTTTTAACAGAGCTTTACTCATACAATGTAATGTATTGTCAGAGTGAACCTGTCGTCGGAGGAGCCGGCGTGGACGGTGCGCGGCCTGGAGTGGGACGTGCGCTACCGGCTGGCGGCGCTCGCCTACAACAGCAAGGGCCGCTCGCCGCCCGCGCGCCTCGACGACCTGCTCTTCCGCGACCCCGAGAAGCGAACAGGTACCGACACCACAAATACTAAACCTCAGCACTATACTGACATTTACCAGCACAGAAGAAATCGTCAAAGTTCTTTGTAAAATATGAGCAGGATGCAGTCCTGCTCGCCGCTCGTATACATTTGCGGCGATCAGAGCGTCCGAGCGGTCTGTTCGTTTTACATCCGTCCTCAACAAACCCCTTTCAGCCGCCACTTTACGCGATTGAAAAGATTTCAAATAGTGGACGATAAAGCGTCCGCCGCGAACACTCGTAAAGAGCTTTGAATAGAATACCGGCACGACATTTAAGTGCAATCATTAACTAGCCATTGAAACATACGAGCGGCGGCACTCGTCTATAACTAGTTTTTGTTCTAAATCACTCAGCGAAACTCAATTTGGAGGGTAAAGGGCGGGTCCCTCGGGAGCCGAGGCGGCCGGCGGCGCACTAAGTGGCGGCCGAGCGGCCTTTATCCTCCGCGAATTATTAGCCGAGGGAAAACATTAGCCTCGCCCTCGAAATATAAGGAAAACTGCCGCCGAGCTGGCCAGCACAGGCGCGTGACTCCCGCGCTCGCCGCTTCACTCTGCTGTCTTTGTAAATGTGTTACTCGTCTGCCCTCTCTCCTGTATTCTGTAGACCTATTATAATTGTAACTCGAACTTAATGTAGCCGTATTCGCGCGGAAAACCAGCAGCACCTTAGATGATACGCGATACCTACATGACACGTGGTTATGGTTACACACATTCAATGCATCAATACTCTGTGACAGCTTGTAGAGCCCAGTGAGTGACGTGTGGCTGCAGGAGTAGGGCTCCCCGCTCTGCAACCTCAACATAATCCCATTTTAATTAAACTCACTCTAATTTACTGGCCAGATTAATCAAGAGGTTCTTCTCGTGTATGCGCCCAGCTTGGGTCTCGGGGCCCGGCGAGGCCCTCCCGGGGCCCCACTGTCACACTAACATTATAAGATAAACTTTAGTTAGGGATTAATCGCCGATGATCCCAGCTGTGCACTCGAACTGGATTCTATTACACAATCAAATAATGTTTGTTTGAATGAGTATTTGTTGGCTCAAATATTCTAAACACTTTGTGTAAACTAAACTGTTTATCTACTAGATACGAGTTCCTGCACAACACTAATAACATAGCCTATTAAAAACCTTGAGTTGTTTATAATAAAATATAATTGATATTATGTAGATACCACTAGTAGGTAGCTGCGTGACATCAGTGAGCATAAGTAAGTGTTTGTAACGCAAGTTGCCGATTGAAACTCAATTTAGTTATTTGTTCATGTAGAACATTGAAAGGCATCGGTGAAAAATCTTGTGTTACTCGGCAGAAATAAGTGGGCCATCACTCGAGCCGTCAACTGATGCGGAAAAACTAATGCGCGTGCTATCGACGTCGACATGTGGGACCTTTAATTTCTCGCCTCGAAGGACCGAGCCCGGCCGACGGTTTTTTTTAATATCGGCCGTTTGATTTTGTCCGCTGCCCTGATTGCGCACTAAACTGACAGGATTTCGATAAAGTCACCCCTTTTACTTCGATAGCTGCGAAGGTAATTTTTGATGGAATGAATTTGTAAATGTAATCAAGTAGGGTTCGGGCGGGTTCACAAGGCGTGCCATCGATCAGCTGCAAGTGGTCGAGTCCGGCGTGTCGCGCGCCTACTGAGTGTTGCTGAGCGTTGCTGAGTTGCTGCTCCACTTGTGGCGTCCAGCAGCGGCAGTCAGCGTCGCTGCATCACCATCCATCTTCACTCGATAAATCTTTATTGCATTAGCAATATTGTCCTTCTACATCAACATCAATGCGATTTTTTCGTCAAAGTAATTCCGAGTTTGGCACAGGAGATCAGTTCTTTATAACACCCCTTGAGCTCAGTTCTCAAATAGGTACAAGCTCATGTCCGTATAAGACGCTGCTCTGTGGCTTTGCCAGGTACGAGAGGGCACCGCTCGCTTCACACAATCGCTCCAGGAGAGCGAGGGGGGCGGGTGTTTCGACCAGATCGCCTCCCACAAACAAATGGCAATAAGTTTAGAACGAAATTGAAAGTAAACAGCTCGATAGTGAGCAGCGGCCGACCACTCGGCTATTTGTGTTTTACACAACAACCAATTTGGATTATCTATAATTTATGAAGTGGTTCAGCAGCTCGAACTGATTGATTGCTACTACAAATAAGTATTAATCTCTGCGTATTTGACTAGGATTAACTAAGTATTGGAATTTGGACAACCGATTACGTAATTTGAATTTTATTATAGCTTGGTGAAAAAATTGCGATTATTTACCTACCTTGGCAGTGCAGAAAAACACTTGGGAGGGACCGAGCTACGTCCAAAAATGCAACATACTGACAGACTGCAGCAGATGCAGAAACATTACTATCTCAAGTACTTACCTGTCGACAGCCAGGTTGAAAGCTAATAATTGTCGTAATAGTAAAACGTTAATCAAGAAAATATTAAAAAGATAGTCGTAGAGAGGATGCAAGGCAGATGTAATTATATCGCCTGATTCAGACCGGAATAGGGATTAATCCGATGCTCTCTGTGGCTTCCTATTGGCGGAGCATCGCCGGACGAGCGCGGACGTCCGGCGTAATACTGTCGCGAGCACCTCTTGTACGCGCACTCGAATTAATTCAAGTGCCGGCGGTTACGTTACCAGTGCTTCACATCAGCAGTAGAAGTTTGTGACAACGGCATAGCATGAACCATTTCGAGTATAGGTTCGTATATTATGCACTACTGTGCCTCTATGCTACTAGCATGTCAAATCGACAAGATGATTTGTTTAAGTTAACGCGTGCAGCGGCCGCCGTGTCTCATATCCATAAACACGGGACACAAGTGTGCCGCGCGTCGGTCGCATGCATAAGCAACAAATGCCAGTCGGGCCACACAGTCCGCGCCGCCCGCGTCACCTTCCCTACACTTCATGAATGATTTAGAGGCGCGCACACGTCGCCTGTCTTCATAAATACACGACAAGGTAATGTTGCTCGTCAACCTGCCGGCAACACACCTAATCTCGTGTAAACACGGACACAAATACATATTCCGCGACGAGCCACCGCTGCACCGACTCACAAACTGTACTCGTTATGATAATGGTGCCTTTGAAGCCGCCGCGCCTGCTGCATACGTGAGGACCGGTGGCCGACCGTGACGTCACGCTGCGCCAGACCTCCATAAATCTGGGCATTTGTCGCATAAATTGGAGTTACACCAGCTCAATCAAAGTAGTAAATAGCGCGTTTGGATCTACGACGGATTTAGACAAAAATTATGCCGGCAAACATATCATTTTTATTTGGTTGGCGTTCGGCCGGGGCGGCCATTTGTTAGCCGGCTATTTGAGCCGTATTCAGTGGAGTCGAGCCGCTAGCGCGAATAAATCAACCGCTTCGAGCCGTCCTGCCCGCACTGAAATATGATCGCGCACCACTCTAATCCGCCTTTTGTTTTAGAGCCATTACACCCGCTCGCGCACACCCACCTCTTAACATATCCTTGTGACGTCACTGCTCCCTATTACCACTATTATAATAAAATCCCTTTTCTACCTAGTTTTACTTTACAATGTGTAAGCTGTCCATAAAATTCGAGAAGCAGGTTCACTTGTTTTTAATTGTAACCATTAGAATGTAATGAACCAGCCCTTCCTCAGAGCTGTTGAATGCTCACCACAATCCCTGGCTGACAGTAAGTTCCCCTGCACAGCTGCAGAGGCAGTAACATCGACTCCGGTTCGTAAAGCCTCGCTCCGGATTTACGAGCACATTAGCAGTCACTTTAGCAAGTTCTGCTCGTTCATTGTGCGAGTGTGGACGCTCACATTTTATTCATGCTGCACGATTAACGCAAGAGAGCATTATATGCGCAGATGTGAACTGCAATATGAACAAATTAGAAAAAATGCAGTCCCACTGAGGAGACTCGCGCTGTACTGAACTCATCGTGCAATAACGACCACTGATCACTTAGGGACACTATATCGTACTCGATGTTCCGGTAGCGATTGTTCAAGTCAATTTCAGTCTTCAAGTGGTTGAGGAACGATGAATTCTTTGCATACATACTATGTAGAGCTTATCATCGAAATGTTGACCAATCGAAACGGTTACAAATACATTATGAAGGCTAACATCAGCACGTGTCACGCTCAATGCGCAATATTTTGGATCAGATTTGTCGTATTAATTACGAGGCGCGGAAAAATACAATAACGGTGCAATAAATCACTGATAAAGTGCAATGAATAATGATTATTCATTCGTCGTCGTTTTTACGAATCGGCCGGCGACCGATGATTTATCGGCGAGTGCAGCGCCGCGGCGTGGCGGCTCACTTGCATGCTGCATACATAGACTCATATTAAATTAAACAAATAACATTACATCACAATGTCGTCTCCATTAGGAACCATAGTCCAATACGTACATAGTAATAAAAAACCAAATTATTACCGCATTGAATACGCCGCATAGCTGAATTCTCCTCGGTAGAAAAAACCGCAGCATAGATAAAAATTAAACATTAGTTATTTACTTAGTAGCACCAAGATAGTAGAGAGTAGTTTAAAGATTAGCTCGTATCTTATAAGACATGGATACAAGTACAATGGAATCTGAGCGACGCGACGGTAAATTAAATGACATGTATAACACATCCACGGTGTAAGGAACATCAAATTACACGTAGTTTCAATTGCGTCACATGTCGCGAATAGTTTGCAAGTTATAATCTTCGCGGAACTACTAACAACAGCAATAGAACGTAACGCAAGTAATTTGTAGAGTTGTCGTCACGTGGTGCCGCCCGCGTCGCCCGCGTCTGTCGCGTCGCCCGCGCGACCGAACTTTCATCATTAATACCGGCCCAAGTGATTCATATTTACGTTAATTCTATGCAAATTGCCAGTATAATGACAACTTAGAATGTTTAGCAGTACAGCGCAGAACAGATGTTTTTATGAATTGGTCCTTTGATCCGAAAGGGTTTGTTTTGCGGCAACAACGTGTACCAACATTCTGACATTATCGTCAATATATATAGGTAAATGTAGTCAACTCTTACTGAAATGAAAAACCCTACTGTCTATTGTATAGAATAATATAAGTCGGCAAGTTGCGAGCACAGTGGGTCGCATACATTGTGACTGTAAGTATATCAGGTGTGCCGGCCTCTCGAGACTCCAATAAAACTAACAAACCAATAACGTAACATATTCCACTCGTTTCATATCGCACTCCTTGTCAACCGCTCCATGAATTTATATTGGATAACGTTGTAAACACTGAGTATTGTTATTGCTCTCCACTTAATCAACTGCTGCGAGTTGTATATTGTAGAATAGCTTGAAGTAGGCACGCAGCTCAGTTTCGCGTTGCTACACCAGAAATCCACGGCGTGCTAAATAGCTCACTGAACTAATCCAAACGGTCATGTATGATAAGGTATATTCAAATTCAATTAATTCAAAAAGTTTGAACGTATGTTACAATCCTGTTTCATATGATTTTACTAAGTGTCACTGCGACAACTTCAAAGATCATAAGACTTCCTTCCACGGTATTACGATTGTTTCCCACATAAAGTATATGCCCACATTATATGCTGAGGAGGAGTGACTCGGGCCGCCGCCTCCGGTCCGGCCGCCGCTATCGTCCGCTGAACACTCGTGTGTCCGTCGATTCATTATCCCAAATCAAACGGAGGATTTCACACATCGCACCGCCAGCGATGCGTTTAGCCAGATAGAATGTATGAGCTATGGCCTCGTAAATTCAACCATATAGATACCTTCCTATTAGGCTTTATTATACTCACAGGTAATGTTGCTATGTTTCAAGTGGACATTCTAAGAGAGAAATAACAGAGTTGGCCCAGCAGTACTCACTACAGTCCGTCGACGCCTGTAGCTACATGACGAGCAACTATTAACATATCGTCGTATAAACTGCTATTGATCACGTGAACAACGTCATTGTTGCTCAGCGCTGGTTGCAACATTTATCAAGACAAAGTCAATAGTCAACACTAACGTAAATGAAAACTAAACTAAAACGAGAACGCCTGAATAATGGAATACCTTTTCAGTTTTTATAGCGAGGTATAAAAAATGGCGCTCGCCGCACAATGGCTTAGTTATTTCAGCGGCGGCGTGTTTGTGTAGGCGCAGCCGCCGCGCGCTTTATTAACACCTAATAAATATATTTACTTACGTTATTAGCTGCACTGCTGCATCAGATCTCCAGCTACGTCATAATGCTCAAATAATGTAGATAGAGCTAACTGATAAAAAAGTTCACAATTGTATCGGCGTGCTCGATTTTTACTAAAATAAGTAAACACACGCATCTGCATAGCCCTTCAACAACAATGTTGAACTTCTTGTCTTACTTACCCGAAGCAGCACGAGGAGGGATTGCCTATCTGCAATCCTTAACTCGATACCCCTTGGTAAGACTACTTGTCAGACTATCTGACTTCTAACTACCAGTATGACACCGGTATGACACACGTATGCCGTAGCCTGAACCCATCAATTTAACGTGCCTTCTAAAAAATGGAGAAGCTCGTCATATTGCTTAACCTTGTGATTGATGGACTCGTGTGGCTGTTACTTAGCCACGAGCAACGAAACATTCAATACAATCCTAATCCTAATGAAATCCTATAAAGCAGTAGTTGTGTGCGATGGTTTTCGATCAAAATATTGTTGATCGCAGGCGACGGAGAGGAGTAGCTCCTGCACGTGTGCTATGAAAAAGTGAATTATTATCCGTTACCACTTCCGAATATTTAGTTTTAGGCAAACATAAAAAAATATATATTAAACTCTTCTTATTTAGAGCTTTCGAAATTAATGTTAAATACTAATTTAAGAAGGATTTCAAAGATGGCATGTTTCTTGAAAAATGTAAAAAAGCCGAATAAGAGCAAATCCCGCGGATACGGGACCAGACGCACCTGCCCCTAATTAATTATTGAAGTTACAAATAGGCCCGCATCAGCCCCCGCGCCCCGCACCCCTCGCCCCTCGCCCCGCAGACACTGATGGACGAACACCGCGGAGTTACACAATAAGCTATATTGCTTGCCGCCACCTATTTTGGTTCTGTCTCACAGTACTAAGAGAGATGTTACTGTTAATATGTTAATACGAGAAGTGCGTTTGCTGTGGTGCCTAAATTAGTGCTATGTAACTAACCTGTCATTGGAGTAATTGTACAAAAGAAAAAACTACTTTTACTATATACTTTACATTACTTACGCTAATTCATACTTATCTTTCTACTAATAATCTTAATATCAGGAACTTATAAGTAAACATCAGAAGCTCGTTCACCATACATTTTGCCTACACGCAGTAATTTCGTATATGTTACGCAATAAACCGAACTCAATATCGCGGGTTTGATAATATTATACCTAAATGGAACAATTATAACTAACAACATGAAGTACCAACTGCACCATAATTAACGTACTTTAAATGAGGACAATAGCACAAAAATAACTGATAACGTTGTGCGCGGTCAACATCTACCTATTACCACAATTGTTTACCTCATAAAATTACTAATTATAGAACAACAATCATGGTCAACTCCAGATAATAAATTATTCACAAATTCCTGTATAGAATACCTACCTAAGTATCACTATGTATCTAAGTCTGAGTCACAGTCACCCAGTAAGTGATAACTGCCGGGTCTAAGGTACCTCCACTCTAATTTTCAGCTTAAACGGTTCAGCTATTCTTGAGTTATAAGTGGTGTAACTAGCACGATTTTTTTTTTATATAGGTATAAGATATTGATTTCACTTAAACGTGCCAATATGATAAGTTTAGTTATGGAATCGATACAAAAGTAATGTGGTTATGCTTAGATATAGATGCAATAAGGGAAACGGCCCAGTAACCGTTAAGTTTTGAACTTCACCAACTTTGTGGGTGTGCTATGCTAACACTAGATGTCTTACAAAAAAAAAATACTTGACTAGAGAGACAATCTAAGCTAGTTTTATTGTAATATGCTTATTTTATTTTTAATTTTCTTTAGCAAAGATAGAAAAATAATAAAAAAGGGCTAGTTGTACCAGTACCCGGTAGATTTGTATTAGTAAACGGGAAATCGTCCCTATATCCGGTAATTTTCAACGCAAATTTGAACTCTACTGGCTTACGTCAAGGTTCACAGAAATACTGCTTTTCGTGCCTTAGCTAACAACACCGCATAAGTCATTTTTAACAACTTTACGGGAGACGAAAAAAACTGTGTATTTTTTAAAGGGAAATAATAAGTGTAGCCACAAAATTATTTATTGGACGCATGATTAAACTTCTAGGGCCTTACTACAAAAACTTTAAACCCTGTTTTACACTTGTCTAATAAAATTTTCGCTGCAAAATGAACCATATGTCAACGTCATAATTTGTCATTTTTTTAGACAAGGCATAAACTGACGTTTATAAGTTTTTGTGGTAAGACGGCTAATTTTTTAACTAAGCAACGAGGAAATGACATAGCCTCTAATAAACTAATTCGTCTTTTTTACAACGCCATCTACTAGAAAGCTTCAATAAAAGATCATCAATTATTGTAACTTGTCCTTCTTATTTATACATTGTCATCTAATTTACTAACTCGGCCTCATTTTTCCAAAAACGAGTTTCGTTTTTTTTTGATGGTAGAATTTAATTTGGATTCATTTTATTTAGCATATTGCCATTTATAACCTTCAGTTAAAAAACATTGTATTAAAAATTGAAGTTAGTGACGAAAACGAATCGCTGCTAGTCTTGTCTGCCCTACCCCTAGAGTGCAATTCAAAACCGCGTAGGCGCGGAGGGGCGAGGCGGCCTGCGAGCTGAGGCGCAGGTAGTTTTAACGCTCGCCGACGCGGCTGAGGCTGGCCGCGCCTACGCGGTGGCCGGCCAGAAAGCCGAAGCTGCGGTGGTGAGCGTGAAAACCATCTGCGACGATAAGCTCGCATGGGACCGCCGGAGCCCCGCAGCGCCGGAGCCGTGACAGAAGCCATGCTTGCTGCATGTTGCATGCTTACTTCTATGCTGGGTCAATTAATATGGGATGTGTTATATTTTAACAAAAAACTAAGTACGAGTTAAAAAATTAGAAGCTAAATAAATATTTTTATGATGTCACTTAATAGTATTTAAGAAGTTTACTGTTAGAATGCATGCTACAAATTTAGATGCAAAAAAATAACCATCATGTTGAGTTGTATTGAAGCCACGTATTCACTGAGAAACAATTGTTTATAAACACTGTTTCAGAAACAAAATCTACGTGTTTCTGAAACAAATAATTTTGTTTCAGAAACATATAATTTTGTTTCAGAAACATATAATTTTGTTTCTGTAAACACTACGTGTTTATCGAATGTTTCTGTGCTCCCCACCCGTGGCGGGGAGCACAGAAACAAATCAGTTGCGCAACATGTGCATACAAGTGTGGACGCGTGTTTCATTTGTTTATAAACGCCAAATAAACATATTGTAAACATCTGACGGTGTGGACGGCAGTTCTGAAACATTGTTGCTGTAAACATCTACGTGATGTTTCAGAAACTGTGTATCTGAAACATTGTTTCCCAGTGAATACGTGGCTTTAGAGTGGAAGATAACTCGTGGCTAAGATAGTCTTATTTAGATGCTCGACGCTTTATTAATTGTGGCTGACTTAGTAATTTAGAAGGCAACATACATTTTTGGGGGCGAATAATGATATTAAAAAGAAGCCTGTTTAGTTAGCACCCTTTTTTAAAAGGCCAACCGACTTGCACGCTGTCACTACTTTTCGAATTACGGCATCTGATTGGTCGAAATCTATATCATGTGACCAATGGTTAGACGCGCAGTGAGCGAATATATCCAAATCCAAAGGCATTTACAGTCTTACTCATAAACGTGAATTAAATAATAAGTTATACTTAAGGGGTGTTTAAGAAAAAATCTTACTTATAAACGTGGCTCAACTAAATCATTTTCTTAGCAATGTCTTAAATGAGCTGTCAATTTAAGTAGCATCACACCCTTGTTTAACCCGCTAATTAGCAAAATGGCTGGATTCTTACCAGCTGATTTTTCATTTCCGGTTTATTGACAGCTCAACTTTTTAATTTTATATTTTACGGATGCCATTGTTGCCATTACACAACGTTTTGATGACAAATATTTTTTTAAGCTACCAACATTCCGGTAGTGTTGAGAAATTAGTATGTTTTTATGTCATTATCTGTTCATTACTTAAGACATGCTTAAGCAACGTTTATAGGTCAAAATAATTCAATCACTACTTAAGGCTTTAAGTAGTAATTAGTTAAAACAATACTTAGAAGATGATTTGTTGATTTTTATAAGTAAGGCTGTTAAATGTGAAAACCGCCAATTTTCGACTTGAGCGGTGTTGTAAGCTAAGGGACGTTTTGCGTTTCTGTGTAAAATAAATAAAGAAGGGCAATGAAAAATATTTGTTTTCTTTTTTTTTATTTATTAATAAAAAATTATAAGTAATAGTTGATATCACGAATTTGTTTCTATTTGAAGAAAACAATAATTTTGGTTTCAACTTTAGATGTAACCGTTACAATGGAGCAGTCTATAGAATAGCAGCCGCGTAATGTATCATCTAACGTCGACCGTGGCATACCGTACTGCCTGGTTGCCGCAGAAATGGAAGCGCTGCCTCCATGGCCACGGAGATATGGTCTTCTGCCTATCAGTCATGGCTGTCTGAAAAAAGAAACTTCTAAATTCATTTCAATAGGAACTCCAACTGTGGATTAGCAGCGGCGAGGGAGTGTCAGACTTTTACTGACAAAAATACCGTCATGTTCCTTCGCAGGCCTTTTATGTACCAGGGCCGCGGTAACTCTTTCGAACAATCCTGCAGCCCCGGCAGGCTTTGGCCCTGCTGGGCCCCGCTGGAGTTTGCTGACGTCAGGTACTTCATCGCTCGCTGAACGCCGATGGGAACCTCTTCCACCGTGACGAAAGTGAAGGTGTAGGTGGCCCATTCCGAGACCCATGAAAGCATATGGCCTCGGACTTGTGCAAGGCCACCTCCAGCCCCAGCAGCTGGATCCTCTCGATGACTGTCGCAAACCGTTATTTAACCGTTGTTTTGTCGACCGCCTCCTAGTGCGACCTCTTTTGTGCAAGTACCAGCGTGACGTCAGCATACTACACTGACGCCGCTTGGCAGATCAGGACGCAGCACCCAGTCGTTGCCGATGTTCCACAAGAGCGGCCCCAGAACCGATCCCTGGTTCCTGCCAAGACGTCCTCTCGCCTTCCGGGAAACAACGTCCCTCGTCGTAAGAACGCTCACGCGCATGATGGCGTCCATCGTTGAGCGCCCCCTGCGGAAACCATGTTGGTGGTCCGCAAGGTTCGGCCCTGAAGCTTTTCGAGGCGGATTGACGACTCTGTCAAAGAGCTTGCCCATCTCGTCGAGCAGCACATTGGACCGGTATGCGGACGGAGAGTCCGCAGGGCACCCCGGCTTCCGAATGAAGACCAATTTCCCTGTCTTCTAAGTGGGAACTAGCCCCTCTCCAAACATGCGCTGACCAGGCAAGCCATCAGGCCCTGGGGCGATATTTTTGGTTTTCAGCCTGGCTACCGCCACTCTCATTTCGCAGTCACCTCGGGGTTATCGTCGTCTTCAGGTGTGTGGTCCACGGTCGACACCGCGGGTTGAAGAGCCATGGACGGGGGTGAGTGTTCCCCGCACGATGGGAACAGAGCGCTCACCTACTCCTCCACCAGCTAAGGCCGAAGACTCTGAGTCTCGCCCATGGGCGGAGCTTGCCTCTCACCATTTTGTATGGGCGCCCCCACAGATCTCTGTCCAGAATGCCCAGCAACTCCGCATTGGCCACCTCCTTGGCCTGGATGATGGCCTATTGGAGGGCGGTGTTCGCAGCTCTGCATCCCTCGTACAGCTCTGCTTCCCTGGCCTCCGCATCCGGAGAGTGGAGGCCAACGATGCACGTCATATAATTTTGAGGTCGTATAACGAAACGTTCTTGTCATAAATAATTTTAAAAAATTTAAGATAGGGAATAGAAGGACAAAAGAAGTCAGTCAGATTATTATCCGAATGTTCCGAGAGTTATTTATTATCCATGTGTTGTCATGATGTGCAAACTAAGCATGTTTTTTTTGCGTCTCCATCCGGTACCTATGTGTTTTGGAATAGTTTGAATTAGTTAAGACATCTCATGATGAGTTGATGTCGTGTTGCGCAGCGACGGAGGCGCAGCTGGGCGTGAGCGGCGTGGTGGGCGCGATGGGCGCGGGCGCGGGCGCGGTGTGCGCGCTGGTGGCGGGCGCGTGCGCGCTGGCGCTGCGCCGGCGCCGCCGCCCGCGCCTCGCCAAGCCGCCGCCCGCGCCCGCGCCCGCCAAGCTCGACCACGACGACGCCGAGCCCGACCTCATACCCAACAACTACTGTGAGTACCCGCTACATGCCCCAACACACACACACACACACTTACAGATGCTAACCACTGACGCTTCATGAGCACGCACTGACAGCTTCGATACGCACGATATCGTTCTAAGGTTTACCTTTAAATTGTACATAAGAAAATTTGAAATTACCATACTGGCGCAACGGAATTTTTGTTTAGAAGACCCAAATCAAATCATAAATAGATCGAGTTCAACTGAATTGAATAATTTTAACTTCCTAGTTACCAATGGAGTTGTAATCATTTACGGAGGACGCAGTGCGCAGACCCCTCGCACGCGAGATGACGCGCCTTCCGCGACTCGCGCCGCGGCTCACGGGAGACGCACAGGGGCGGCACGGGGCTCGCGGCATGCTTGTGACATTCCACTATAGTGACATTTAAACTTTAAAAGCTGAACGTTATTGGAGTATACATATAACCATAGCTGCCGTATCCAAGGACGGAATAAATAGAATAACGAAATCAAGTTCATGATAATGAATTGTTTTGTGAAAAATTACGTACACGATATGTTGCTGTTAGGTTTCTACATATTCAACAACAGTGTGGCACATTCGCAGTAATACAAAACTTTCACAGTAGTATGAGAGTTGTCGAGAGCTACGCACGCCGGATGATTCTGTCCCACGTTGGGCGCCACGGCTCCACAACGACAAAACATTTCGATTCAATTGTTTCAGCTCGGGATCACGATCAACGTTCGCTTCACAAGCGCGCAGATTATGCGGAGACCATTAAAATATTCATATTAAGCGCATAACAAGGGAAAAAGCGTAGGGCGGCAGGAGGCTCCAGGTAACCGGGTTAGGTTGGGGGAGGGGGCACTCGGCGCGGTTTAAAAGGCAATCCTCATAAAAGCTTAATATACGGCTAGAAGTGTCCGCGGGGACGAGCCGGACACAAACACGTCGCAGCAGCCGCGTGACGTCACCGCACGGCTTTGTTCCCGTAACGTCATTAGTGGACAGAAGCCTCCATTAGCAGCATACTTCACACTCACACGACACTCCACATTGTTTGCCAAAATCACTATCAGTGGTATATCGTTCTTTTTTAAAGGTTTTTAAAAATTTCAAGTGTTTTCCAAATATTGTGATTCCAATTAAGGTAGCAAAGTAACCAAGGGCTGATTTTATTTTGGTCAAAAGGTAAGCATTGCCACTACTAGTGAGCGAATGAAGATGTGATAACTGATAACTTCGACAGTAAATAACATAAAAGCAAATAAAATATGAGCTCATCAGCGCGCTCTCCGTGTAAATATGTAATTTCCAGTGGAACGCACATACTCGTGAAATTATTCACACGAACAACATTTACTCACATTTAAATTCAATGAGCGGCTTACAACAATCCTTCTCCGCTGAGCGCTCGTCACGTCACGACTTTGTAAACATTTTAAACTTGACAATCCATGACAATGATTTATAACCACTCCATCAAAAACTGTATCATAAAAGTAACCCGTTAAATAAATTAACTTCCAGCGTAGGGTTTTACGTATCTGTCGCCACAACGAACTTGCATGCAGTTCACCAATAGGCAGAGTTATTGTAGAGGTAGGTTTAAGCTATAGAATATACTACATTATAGAGTAGGTGCATCCTGGCGAAGCTGGAATGGCTAGTGAACAATATAATTCAAAAAACATCTCATGTGACATCACTGCTGGCAGATTAGTTTTGATTAGAAGTGTGACGTCACACGTCACATCAGCACGGCTACATTAGTATTTTCTCATAGTTTTAACCTCGTCCGTGGTGTGCAGTGCATGGCTACCGTATTCAGACACTCGTTAGTGAGTGGGAGAAGAGTGCAGGCTCACGGAGGAAGGTGACATGATTAGGGACGAACTAATATACCGGCCGAGCGCCGTAAGTCGGATTACGGCTCCTTTGGTGTTAAACTCGCGTCTTAAGGCGCTCGGCCGTTTGCTAATGCGCCCGTATGTATTGCTTCAGTTCGCTCATCGACACAGTAATCTTGTTGACATAACTTGAGTAATGTCTTATTTTTACGATTACTTAGATGGTATCCTCAGATCTTAACCATCAGATCTTAAAACGCCCAAGACATCTGCCAAAAGACACCTATATTTTGTTATATTCATCACGGGACTTAATTATGCTGTCAATCAAGTGGATGCGATTCAATCGATGCCAAGTTCACGCCGGCGACGTAGGAGTGGTGACGACGCGACCTGCTAACGACGGCCCTAATTAAAAGCTAATGTGGATTCGAGTTGGCAACTAAGTTAGCAAGTAACCACGCCAGTTCCGCCGTAACTATCGATCGCAAATTAACTGATGCACGCGCCAAACATTCTGACGTCACATTAACGACTTTCAGAACGTCGTGGAACCAGTTGTTGTCAAAGTTGGCACATAGTTCCGTGATGAATGGCAACTAACCTGCAACTGATTTGCTTTGAACTTCCCACTAAGTTGCAAGCGCCGGCTCAAAGGAGACTACGACGAAATCCAGCTCTTAGATGTCAACTGACTCACTAAACACGCACTTGATGTAAGTAATGGCAGGACGTTAATAGAGACTTGAACTTAGTAGTACTTTATATTGAGCTCTTAGAAAAGCAATACTCTTTGGGTTATGTCGGTATATATTAGCGTGGTCGTGTGATACCGGCAGCAAGGCGGCAGGGTCCGCGACACACGCGAGTGCGGCAGCGCAGCGCTGTCAGCAACGCTAATGTGGACATGTTAGCAATTGAAAAGCCTTGTGAACCACCGGAATGACGGGCGGCGACCAAAGCCCTGTTATTATGATAATTCGTTATACGGGAATTATTGGTGTCATAACTTGACCGGCGTCACGCCCACTCCGCGCCCTCCACTACGGACAATAGCCAGAATTGTACGATAAAAACCCATTACAACGGCGGGCTGTTCTTTCATACCGTAGTGGATGCGAATTCTACCGGAGAGTGGAATAAGTTGCACAAACGCAACAAAACGTCCGAGGCTTTACTTCGAGCTCGTGATCCACTGTAAGAGCGCCAGCACAGCCAGGTAATGTTATGTACCGCGTACTCTAAATTCAAAGGCACATCTACTTATTTATTTTTCATTCGTTTACGTATCACGTTAACGCAAACAATATGCGAGTTATGAATGGTCGCGGACATGATCGACGGGGCCGATAATAAATAAAGTCATCCGGTATTCATGAGCGTGTCATGGAGTTTGGCGCGGATTGCGGCCGTGGGGCGGGGGGTGAGGGGGGTGGCCCGCGGCCAGACGCCATAAATCGTGACGTAATGAATGCCGTTCTCGCCTCAATAAAAACTCTCGCACATTATATGATACAGGATTTATGCGCCGCGAGCACTCGCCGCGCGCCTCCCGAACACTACATCACTATGAGTAGCAAGCCTCTACAGGCTCGCGAACTACTGCACTCACATTGCATGTCTGAGGTGCTCAGGTTTGATGGTGATCAAAACCATCGTGTGTTCCCCTTACATGAAAAGCTTCTGAAACTTGAAAAACACATTTTAAACTATAAGATAAACACTAATTTATCAAATATAAAATAAAAGTTAGAAAATCTGAGTACAATGAATGGACACTGAAAATGCAGAGGAGGTTGATCAGCGGAGCGGAAGCGATTACCGACGGCGCTATTATACACATTCCGGCAAGAAGAGCCGCGGCCGATGTTATTACATCAGCCGGCGCCGACACAGACATCGGCCGCAACCACCACCACGTCCTACGTGAAGCCTATCCTACGAGTGTTCTATCGTATATAACACACATCTGTAAGAAAATATAAAACGGCACTAGGATTACTGTGATGTTGGGCTTTCCAACCTTCCGACAGGCAGGGTCCCCAGGTGGTAATCAGGGGTACACGTGTCAATAGAACACAGGAGTAAATGTTTTGATTACTTTGTAAAAGTAACTGATACCTAGTAAGAAGTGCTGCACTAGATATACAATACGCGATACACACCACACTACATACTACACTGTAGTAATGTCGGCTCGTAGCGCGTAGACCGCTCATAGATCACTGCTGCGTAGCCCGTACTAACAAAAATTACAAGAAAAAAAATGTTTTATTTTTATTTCATTTCGACGGGGCCTTTTTACAAGATAAGTAAGTAAGTAAGGTTAACAGGGCTATATTTTCTCCAGTCGTATTATATATGTTTATAGATACATGCATTAACCGAATCATACACTAGGACTTCACTATATTGAAAATATCTCAAACGTAGCCCAACGGCAAGAGTCCTCTCAGGTGGGGAGCGGGGAGTGGTGCACGGGCTAGGTATATTCATGAATATTGATGCAGCATCGTGAATATTCAGCATGGCGACACTCGCAATTGAAAACATACCGCAAAGAGCGCCGACACCGCGCCGAGACCGTGCTGACGGCGCGCCGACACCGCGCCGATACAGTGCCGACGCCTCGCCAACACCGCTGACTCGTAGACGCGTGTAGCAATCATATGTTGTCACAGAGCAGTAATTACAAGATAAACAAAACCACGACATAATATAGCAAAAATAACGACAAAACCACGCAGATATAAGCGAAGTCGGTAGTAATTCTCCACGTGGTCACCGTGTCGGTCGGCTGTTATGTATTAGCTTAGCTTGAAGCACATCTCATACAGCGTGAAATTCGGTTTACTGGCAACCGTGACGGAGCGCGGTACCGTGTGTGAATTACGTGTGAGTCAATTAATTAGTCATATAATGGCACTTGGAATAATGTGCACCGTATGCAGTGACAGCGTGTTACCGCCGCGTGCTCGCCTGACTCACCTGGTAATGAAGCCTATTTCAATAAACTCTCACATTAGAGGCGCGGGGCGCGGGGTGCGGGGTGAGGGGTGCGGCCGGCGGGGGTCGATGCGCGCACCAATTAATTATTTCTTGTGTCCTGACTTACGCTCGCCTCCGTCTTTGAATGTAGTGATTAATCAGGTTTTTTCCCTCTGCGGATAAATCTCGGGCGGATCAGTGCGGCTGCGGGCAGCGCCAGACCGTTATTTATGTACGACATCGTCGGCGCACACACACACACTCACACGCTCGCACACAACCAGACCTATATAGCAAGTTCTGTGGCTCGCTGATGATCCTGCCCTTGCAACTAGCTGGACTATCCGGACGATAAACCGATAATTAGCTTTCAAAGGATATGGTAGTAGGTATCACTGTAGCAATGTTTGTTGCTAACAATATACATATTAGGGGTTAAAGTATGAAATTGCCGTTTTATTCTAGTAGGTTTTTGAATTGCCATAGAGTCTTCATGGTTTGAGGTTTTCGAATGGAACTTTTTTCACGTGGTTTCTGTGATGTTCTTCTTTTAAAAAATGTGAAACATTTGATTATCGATGTTCAATTGTTTTTGTTATTCAACTTAAACAAGAAAGATGGATACTGCGAAAATTTGAGTAATTTTTGAATATGAGTTCCGACGCGGAAGTAAACGGCAGAAACAGCCCGCAATATCAATGCTGCATTTGAAGAGGTGTCTGCTAAAGAACGCGCCGTGCGATTTTGGATTAAACGCTTTCGTGGTGGAAACTTCGACTTGAAGAACGAGCCATGAGAAAGACCGCCTGACAGGTGATTAACGAGAAATTAAGAGAGACGGTGAACGCCGATCCTAGTCAAACTACCCAAATACCCAGCCGAACACCGAATAATGTTGAAAAAATTAGCAGTAAAACAGCCACGACTCATGAATCGACCTTCACCGCTATTGCTCCATGACAACGCGAGGCCTCATACAGCAAAATAAACCGTTTTAACTCTTCAGGAACTGCAGTTGGAAACTATTCGTCTTCCTCCATATTCGCCAGACCTTGCTCTAACGGACGACCATTTTTTTTTGTGATTTGGACAATTATCTACGTCACAAGAAGTTTCTTCCCAGGAGGCAGAACAAAATTCTTTCACACTGTTTGTGCAGTCTAGATCCTCAGAGTTCTATCGTAAAGGCATAAATGACCTTCTTATTAGATGACCGCAATGTATAGATAATAATGGCAACTATTTTGATTAAATAAGTTTGTTAAAAATTTAAAAAAAATACAATTTAGGTTTTCAGTACAAATCGGCAATTTCATACTTTAACCCCTATTATTATGTGATGATAATGATGATTTATGAAGAAGCCGCAGCATACAGCAAGTTATTCGACACAGTTGTACAAGCAGTGGTTGGCGACGACATTAATTAAGTAATGATATGGTAAGCAATGACACGTAATCGCGCGGACCATCAATCTCCGTCATTACATCAGTGAGGGCAAGTCAGGGCGCGATCTTGTTCAGCAGCTATAGTAGCGGCGAGCACGCGCAGCTGCCTGGACACAAGCGTCAGTTCAGCAACACCAATAACATTACAACCACAAGTACACATTATATGCACCTAGTCAACACACAATCTTCTAATTGATCAAAAAACTATGTTCATATATTAAGTAAGCTGTAGCGACGAGATTTATATCTATTATAATTTGATAGTTATAAATGTTTTGCATTGCAGGCGAGGCGGCGAGCGCGCCCAGCCTGGCCGTGTCGTCGCCGGGCCGCACTGCGCCCGCGCCGCTCACCACGCCGGTACGTACCACCTTCATGGTTATGCTCTTCACATGATTCTTCTCTTTACTTATTTCTTCAGTAATTTATGAACGCATTTTCTGACCGGTCAACTAATAAGTACACAGCAATCGTAGAAAGCGTAGCATGAACCGCGTAGCAGCTTGCTGCGCGAGCGCCGTGCTACGCGAGCGTCGTGCTACGCGAGCGCCGTGCTACGCGAGCGCCTTGCTACGCAACGGCTTACGTTACAATCCTTCGTAATTACGTCACGTAATATTTAATAGAATTGAAATACAACCTGAAATATTTCAACATCAAATGATGTTTCAATTATGTAAGAAGTTAGTAACCGGCCTGCAGTAAGCCAGGGAGAGCGGTAAGGTACAGCCGCCGCTATTTCGCCCACACACATAAGGTACAGAAGGATGGTCGTAAGTAAGCATTTTTTCGTGAAGTTTTCCTCGTTTTATCGCAATCAGTGGAGTGCGAAGAGCTCGTAAAGTCGTCGTGTGTATAAAGTTAGCACGTCGGCGCTGGACAAGCGCGACTTAGCCCCAGTTTATCTGCTTCAACTTGTCGTTTATTTGATGTGAACATTTGCACGCTGTGGGGGCACATCGTACCCCCGGGGGCTCTCACTCGGCCGTCACGCGTGTCCGTCGCCGAACATCGCGCTGGACACAACTCATCACTCACACTGTTCGCAGAGATTGTCAGTCAAGTGTGATGTCACATTTATCATTCCAACTGGTATGAACATATAAATATGCGCTCATATAAATATGTTTTCTTAAGTGGTATTTGCAAGATAAGCCACGATTTCGGTAAATGTGGTGAACTAGACTATTTCTGTGTGTAGGTATTTGTTTACTTGAAACTCGCAAGCAGTGCGGTGCGGCGCGGCCGACCACGCGCGCAACTAATTTAAACATCACGCGATCTCCAAGGAATCCAACTCCGTCGTACTTATGCCAAACTTTTATCGACAATTTACTTTACTGAGTTCTTTATCAAACAAATACATGGAACTTTATCTGAGTTACCAAACAGAAATCTCAAACCAGTTAAATTTTCATACTGATGAAAGCCGACAAAAGTTCAATATAAGCGTACTATCGTAACTTCAAAAACCAAAGCAACTCGTGTGGTCTGCCTTAAGGTGGTGGAAACAATTTTGCATCATTTTCTATCACATCTTTCTGAATAACAAACGTACAAAGCGTGGACGAGCTAACTCGCCTGCAAGCAATAAATCCGCTCCACCTGATTAACTGTATAAAGTTACATCGAGCACCTCATTGTCGGAGTCGGGCCGGAGTCGGGCCGGAGCCGGACACGCCGCTAACAAGGGCCGTTTTAATTAAGTCGTGATAGTTTTATCAGTGCGTTCTTTTGTCACGTCAGTTCTGCGGCCGCTGCAGTCGGTGACTCGTGCCGCCAAACTGCGTGTCATTGTTTTGAATTAGTTTTAATTTAGCATTATCTGCGGCGAGGCGGCGCGACAACGGCGCGAACACGACGCGGCTAATGCGGCGCACATGTGTGCGGTGATAGTGCTCACCACGCGCCGCACGCAGTGTACGCCCCGCACGTGATGGGATCGACAGATAATGCCTTCAATCACAAGATTGTGCAAAGATTCACACAATTCAAATCAACCAAAATTATGAATAGGCACTAAACTTACTGAGTCTAGTTTGTGCGTGGTGATGACGTGTGCGTGTATGTACATTTGATAAAACAAATCAAAGTGATTTTGATTGTCCGTAAATAGTGAACAAGTGTTAACACAATGTGTGGTGTTGTTGCAGGCGTGTAACGGGCCGGGCGCGTCGTGGACGTGGGGCGCGCGGTCGGCGGGCGCGGAGGCGGGCGCGGGGGCGGGCGCGGGGGCGCGGGGGCTGGGCCGGTCCGCGTCCGCCACGCTGCGCGCCGCGCCCGACCTCAACGTCGACGCCATCAAGGAGAAGCTGCTGGACCACCGCATCCCCGAGAGCTGCGTGTAGTCGCCGCAACTCGCCCGCCACTCCTCAACATCCACAACTTTGAGGCTTACAAGTGACAATCAGTTGTGCGCCAGCAGAACATAATGACTTAGTTGTAAGTCGCTACGTCGACGGGTGCGACTTTTCCAGTGAGTGGAGTGACTCCAAATCTTTGTGTTAGTGAAATGTTCGCGCGTGCGCACACGTGCCGCGCTGACGCTGAGTGCAGTGAGCGCGGACTGCTCCTCATCGTGTAAATGTTGTAGCTAGAGTTATTTCCTCGATGTCATCTCTGCCGACATTCTGTGGTGATAGGGTTCACACAAGCGATGATTTGTTTCAGCGTTCAGAATATCACGTTTCAATACAGACCCGATCGTGGCATCGTGGCTCACTTGAAAGCCAAGAAGATCACTTCTCCACTCAAAATAATAACTAACTAATATTTCTTAAGCATAATGCAAGCATTAAGAAACTTATTTAACTTTACTATTGTATTATTGCAGAATCTCATTTCGGTTAATGGTTAAACTTTTTACCCGACTGCCAAAGAAGGAGGGTAATGTTTTTCGAGTGTATGTAAGTATGTATGTATGTATGTATGTATGTATGTCTGTTCCTTTGTGACCTCCTGTAGCCTAAACGGCTTGATGGATTTTGATGTATGAGGTATCGTTAGATTTGTCTTGATTACGGGAGTGTCATAGGATACATTTTATCCTAAAAGTCCCACGGGATATTTTTTCTAAATTTCCCTTTAAAAAAATATGTATGCGGTATCATTAGATTCATTTCAATCACGGGAGTAATTAATATAGGATACGTTTTTTCTCAAAATTCCCACGGGAACATGTTAATTCTGCGTCAACGCAAAGCAACTCATGCGTTAGCAAGCAAAAGCGATTCTTTGGCGATACAATCACGTCGTCTTGATCAAATGCATGAACGTCGTCTTGATCGTCTTGAACGTCGCATTGGCGGTAAATTTATGTTGCGGAGTAACATCACTCGTAATCTAAAGCCAAATGTCGTCGAAATAATTTAAAATGGTACTTACATATACATAGTCTTCTACATCTACAACATTTTCGTTAAATAAAACAGCTAAAAGTTATAAATAAAAGAATTATTATTAAAAAAACAAAATACCCGACTGCACACTAAAAAAAGAGTAAAACAAGCCCCACAATAATATTGATCAATACAACTTTACTGAATATAATTTATAAATATTGATGGAAACCATCGCAGGCGGGGACCACCTTGACCGCCACCAACGAAAATTCTGCTAAATGGTGCACAACCGAAATGACTATAAATAAGCCTCTGTTGGTCCCCGCCTGCGATGCTTTCCATCAATATTTATAAATTATATTCAGTAAAGTTGTATTGATCAATATTATTGTGGGGCTTGTTTTACTCTTTTTTTAGTGTGCAGTCGGGTATTTTTCTTTCATACGTTTCGTAAAAGTTGTAACATAATTATAGTTTTCCACGAGCTAGTTACTTTAATATTTGTGCTTGAAATGTTATATTCTGAGCGTCTCTCAGTGGACTTCTGTCATTTAAATAGTGAATCTGTATTTTAATTTGATATAATTGTACATAGTAGATTTTAAGCGACTGAGTCTTTGCCACTTTTTTACATGTCTACGAAATTAGATAATAAATTTACCAGTTACTAAGTACTACGATAGGTAAATCTATTCATCGTTATCTGTATAAAAATCTGATTTTATGTAAATAATGTTTGTACTCGATCATAAGGTTTTAACTGGTGGCGTGTCGCGGGTCTCGTGGCCCCGCGGCGTGACGTGACGTGACGCGGCGTGACGTGACGCGGCGCGGGCGACTGCGGCCCGGCGGCGTGACGTGACGCGGCGCGGGCGACTGCGTCCCGGCGGCGTGACGTGACGCGGCGCGGGCGACTGCGGCCCGGCGGCGTGACGTGACGCGACGCGGGCGACTGCGTCCCGGCGGCGTGACGTGACGCGGCGCGGGCGACTGCGGCCCGGCGGCGTGACGTGACGCGGCGCGGGCGACTGCGGCCCGGCGGCGTGACGTGACGCGGCGCGGGCGACTGCGGCCCGGCGGCGTGACGTGACGCGGCGCGGGCGACTGCGGCCCGGCGGCGTGACGTCACGCGGCCCGGAGGCTTTACTTTGTGTTATTGTTTGATACTGCGTGCGCATGCGTTACAACTTCGTCGAACAAACTAATATTGCATACAAACAATATATATTATCATATCGAAGCATAAGTAGGTTTGATGCTCTATTCCGCTAAAATTACTGTATGGATTTTAATTTTGGCAGTAATATAACTCATATCAGAATTACGTTGTAGGCTTCTTTTATTCATTGGCGAAAAGTAGTTCCACGGGTGAAAGCGTAGGCCAGTAATACACACTTACCTAATGTATTGTTACGTTAGATCAGCTGTGAAAACCTTTAAACTGGTTCACAACACAGTTCCCCTCTGTGTCGCGTCCGTGTCGCGTCCGTGTCGTGTCGGTGTCGTCGCGGCGCTCACGCGATCCTAATTGTTATTTGATGACAACAACATTAGCGTTTCGTTATCCGCAGTTTAAAACGCGCTGATATATGAACACTAATTAGCTATCACGCACGTCGTTAGTCACACGTTCTAAGCGAAGTTTTCTTTATTCATTACGTTACTTTGTGCCTTTGTTTATGCATAAATCTTGTTATCTACTGGTTGTTATTATCAAAAGCGGTCGAGTTCAGACCTAAAACCTAGAATGTTATACTGCTTTTCTTTTACATAAAAAAAAAATCTGCTATGGTCTCACTAGTACCCCGCAAAAGCCTTAAGCGCCCATTTGCTACTTGTTCTATTGAACACATAACATTGCAATTCATTTATCAAGGCGCATAACTATATAGTTAAGTACAACATATCAACATTAAGCCATATCACGTTTTAAAGAGAACTTATTCATATCGTATTCATTGTAGGGTATAAGTTAAACTTGTGTGATATTAGTGTGCTTGATCGACGACAGTGTACGCTGCGCACAGAGCACAGCTATCTGCTGCGCCGGCGCGGCGGCGCACGCGCACGGTAACTGAAGCTGACGCGTTCCGTTACTACAGACTGACATCCTCAACTTGTAGATAGTAATTATTAGGTAATTTATTTGTAAGTAACGAGGTGGGGCCACACCGGCCGCGGTCTGCCGCCGCCGCTGTGGCTCCACACTCACATGTGATTTGTTAATATAAAGGTTTAAAACAACTCAAAGAGTTCGCCCTACTGTTGACATTATTTATTTTGAACGAGATTAAAGGTTGTCTTGGAAGTAAACTGGTTTTTGTTGTCCTATTCCAATGCTCCAAGAATGACCCCTCATGAAAATCTCACAAAGTTCTGTAAGTACCTACGGTTGAAAAGAAGAACTTTGTAGTTTAAAGGAAATATAAAAGTACCAACAAGTTTATTTATTTTTTTATTTATTTAGTTTGGCTCTTCAACAATGAGTACACGGTTACATCTATAACTATACATTTAAACTTTTATCCAAGTGCCTCATCACTTAAAGAAGAGCACTGCAAGCACTATAATTTGCACATAAAATTAACTATGCAAAAAAAAGAAAAGAAATTGAGACAGTGAAAAAAACAAAACAAAACAATTTTTACAAACTTAATACATAACATGCTGTCAGACAAATATTTGTGACTAAATTAATGAGGGTTTTCTAAAATGGCGTCCACGAGGTGGCAGCACCGAGTCGTCAGGTCCAGGTAACTGTCAAAGTGCTTATCTTTACTATGAATAGTGAACGATTTTAGTGTTTTTTTTATTTTATAATTAAAGCACTGCATTATTGTTTTACTATTGAGGTTGAGTAAATAAAAAAAACTAAATCATATTGTGTTAGCAAATTTTTCATCAAGCTTTTCCTTAGTACCAGTGACTTTTGCACCCTCTCTCTTAGCTCAATTTATAGTTCGGAAACCTTATTCTGACCGTAGTCCATAATAAAATCAATAACACTTCCAATATAACAGAATTTCAATAAACAATAAGTTCGGACCCTACAATTCCATACTATTTGACAGCTGTTTGGACCTGACGCATACGAAGCGCCGCCTGGCGGCAGAAAAAGTATCGAAAACCCTCATTAATTCTTACTCCGAGCCTTTTTCCCAAACTATGTTGGAGTCGGCTTCCAGTCTCACCGAATGCAGCTGAGTACCAGTGCCTTACAAGGAGCGACTGCCCTATCTTTCCCCCTCAACCCAGTTATCCGGGCAACCCAATACCCCTTGGTTAGACTGGTGTCAGACTTACTGGCTTCTGACTACCCGTAACAACTGCCAAGGATGTTCAATGACAGCCGGGACCTACTATTTAACGTGCCATCCGAAACACAGTCATTGGTGTCTAAGATATACTTAGATAGTACATACAAATTTAGAAAAGTTGCATTGGTACTTATCTGACCTGGCATCGAAACCGCGTCCTCATACTCGAGAGGTTGGTTCTTTGCCTACTAGGCCACCGCGACTTTTTGACTTAATTAATAATTTAAACCATGTAAACTCAAAACCGAAAGAATATCGTATTTTTTCAAGAAAACTTTGGATTTAAATCAGCGCCATCTTTTGTTTGCTGGCGATAGTATGAAAGCTGGCAGTTGTGACTATTACAGCGGCTGAAACAATACACTGGACGTACTCGCCGTACACTACAGCTTATCATCGCGTGTTCGTGTGTCTCGTAATACTTCTGCAGGCCGCCAGGTGGCGCCGCTGACATGGTCATTGAGATAAATTACAAAAGCGACGTGTTAGCTGTCGGCTCGGCGAATTAGCGTCTTGCTTGTACTATGAGAAACAATTCTTCATCACTGGCGATACTCGTCCTCTCTCGTATTCCATAGCCATGAGTTGTTGCGCCTTCCAACGCGTCTTTGGGCCATGTTTATTAGTTGCAACTGTTGTTGGTACTCATTGTTCCTCAGCACAGCAGGCAACTGCTTTGCGTTTGACGGTCTGCAGCAATGCCCTGGCTTGGCCAACATGTCGGAGTACCATCTCGTTGGATATTTTTTGCATCCACCTTGTGCGTTGCATCCAACCATAACACTATATTTTGAAGGCTAGATCAATCAAGTTACAATGACATACTCGTTTTTATGTTCGTACAATCAGCGTTGTATAGCATATTGGAATACAATCTGATGAGTAAATATTTGTCCAATGAATATCAGTGCACTAATGCTGCGCAGTACGTTATCTTGCAAAACATTATGATGTCACTCAGACATCTATTTCCTAATGTTCATGCTTATCTAGTAGTTGAAATATACAAACCAACCAAGGAAGTTTAAAATAAGCAATTTAAAACATAAGGCACATCAGCCCAACAAATAATAGAGAACAATACCTACTTAGTCATTTTGGTAAATAACTAGTAAATAATAACTGTATAAAAAAAAACTTTAAACCTTACCAGGCCCAGGTAAGTGTTGTACGGTTGTTCTCGTTGTACCTACCTGAAATCTTCGGAGAAAATGAAGATTTTGTTTCTGCAATTATAGACGAAACTACATATAATGAACAACAACTATAGAAAACATGTTGTAAACATCGGAAATGATGACAGTAAGATTGACAGTTTTCGAGCATGTCGGTGTCCTGGTGAATCTATTCGACAAACTATTATAAGCTCTGGATGTTCTTCCTATTTTCCTAACGGTGACAACTTGCACAGACAGTTCAGCAATTTTTAAAACATACGCTTATGGAATCGGAGGTTTCCTTATCAGTAGGCCAATATTGTAGCACAGATTACCTTGATAGTTTCTTCGTGTAATAGCCAAGAGCTTCGACTAGCATCTAAAGAGACTAATAGATGGTATTTATAGGGTTTTTTATATGTAAGTAATTCCAAAAGGTAAAAAAACCGTAGAGTAATATTTTAGTAAGTACAAAATAAATGTTGCGTCTATCGTAGGGAAAGTCCCAGTGAACAGTACTTACTTACCAACTATTTATTACCTATAATGTACCTACTCAAAATGGCTAGGAGATTGCTTCTTTGTCTTAATTTCGATTGCCGGTCAAGAAATACAACTCAAGCTTATTATTATTCTTCTATTCTCATGATCAACGTTATGCATTGTAATGTTGTTTGATTACAAATCATTAATCAATAATTCCATTGCAATCGCACGCGGCTTGTGATAACAGTTTATTTGAAATCCCGTTTGTTGGTGATTATCGGCATCGGGCGATACAAACAGGAAATATTTCCACACATCGCGATCGGCGCCAACCTCGTAAACAAGCAGCGACACTAGCGACCAACACGCACACATTAGTGTGTAGGACGCGTCACTACTCTGGACGCTATTGGATCAAGATTGTATGTTTGTGATATTATCACATCGTAGAGTCTATACGGTACACATTCGAAACATTCATGTGTATTTAGGTGAAGGTGATACTAAGTTCATATTCACTGTCGACCTATTAAATAGATAGGTGCCTATTAATTTTGCTGCGCTTTCACTCACGCTTATATAGGTACTTGATTTATCTTGATATACATAGTATATTTAGAATGATCGATTGAGGCGACAGGCCGACTGTTACCGTCATTGTAGCACAATGGTTGTTGTGTATCTGTTATGTGGTGTTGTGTAAACAGCGTCGCTCACGTGGGAGGACAACTTTGAGAACAACACGAATGCTGCGGACAATGAGCCGGCCGCCACAGCGCGGAACTACACCAGCCGCCAGTTCCCACGGCACTGCTGTCATGCTGGTGCTACCCACAATGTTCTACTGTGGAGCGACTGTGAGACATTACTTACCTACGCATGACTTATTGGATTTACAGGCTTTCACGGTTCCTATGTACCTGGCGACTGTATTGGAATAGGCGTTCAGTGTGCTAGGTATTATGTCGCTGAAACAAAGGCTTGTTTCAGCAACATCCTAGCCGTGGTCGCTTCTACTTATGTAGATAGAATAGATACTGAGTAAGGAAATCTAGACATTATCAAAATTGGTAGGGTAGGTACAATTTAATAAAACAGGCAAGGAATTGTAAGTAAGTAGAAAAATAATGATTTACATTTCATAGTTTCTTTACTTGTTTTAGTTTTGTTTTATACACGACAAACACGTTATGAATAAGTAGGAACTTAAAACTAATAATATAATTGTATAATATATTTCATTATAATTTTAGGGTAGGTACATTATTACCTTGATATACAATTTGCTATTAAAGGCGATACAATGCGTTAAAAAATGATGTACTTCGGCTGCTGCAGTACCCTGAGGTTCCCTGATGGGTGGGAGTCGCTCACTCCTCCTGCACAGTCGTATGACTGGACTCTCGAAGTGCAGCAACAGCGAGGCGGCACTAGTACACCTCGACGCTCTCCTGGTGGTGCACGGTGTCCTGCCGGAACATCTCCACGTCGGCCTGGCTGTCGGCGTGGATCATCTTCACTCGCCCCTCCTGCACACACACATACACGTTGTATTAGCTGTAAACCTAAACACCTGTTATTCCATGCGGTCATACAGGAAACAGCACATGGGGGAATGTCAAAGGATATAGAAAATGTCGTAGTAGTACCATCCCTCGTTGCTCTACAACGCACGCCCACCGTCAAACAGAAGACTCGAACATGTACACCGTACCCTGAGACAACACTTCATCAATAACATTTCAAGTTTTCCACTTCTATAGATTTTGCAACATGATTGATGAATGATACTGATGCATACTGCCAACCATAAATTGATTTAAAGAGTAGAGTTAATTGTTACAGATAGTGTGAGTAGAGGTGCGGGCGTCACCTTGGGGTGCATGAGGATGAAGGGCAGCTCGGCGACCAGCTCGCCGCTGATGGCGCCGAGGTACAGCTTGACCTTGGCGCTGTAGCTCACCACGATGCCAAACGCGTCGCGCTGGTCAGGGTCTAGTAACCTGTGCGCAAACACCTGTACAATGATCTATTTCCCTTTCTTATTATTAAGCGTTAAACTGCCGATATTTCATGAACCATTAAGTACTGAACAAATAAGAAACAGATCATACAGAAGATAAGGGGATAAGTTGAAGGCGCATGGGGTTGGCTACACCTAACTGTAGCCGTCTAGAGCTAGGCGTAGCTGTATGTACGGGTACATAAATAAGAATACGAAAAGAACTGACAGTGTGGTAGAGGCCAACGTGGTGTCGGAGCGCTTGAGCTGGCCGTCGAGCGCGATGCCGCGCTTGTCGCGGTTGTGCGCCAGCGTGGGCGTCAGGTGCAGCACCTTCTGCAGGCTCGAGCCTGGCTGCAGCGGGCACCCATCCCTGCGCAAACACATCATCACTCACGTTCCACTCGTTACATCATTCATCAATCCGACATGCTTTTTGGATTGCTTTATACCTATACCAAATAGTTACCAAAAAGTTTAGTAGGCATTGTGTAACATCTGAAGAGAACGCAAATTCCATATTGAAACACTAAATACTATATATATATGGGGAAGGGAGGTGACTGACTGAGTCTCGATGCTGGCGACGATGTTGCGGTACTGGCCGTTCTGGAACAGCACCACGTCCACGCCCTGCTGAATGCACGCCTTGATCTTCTTCACCACCTTGTTGCTGTGGTTGCGCACGCACATGTTCACCGCCACCGTCTCGCCGTGGATGTATAACTGCGCACAAGTCGCAAACACAGCACTTACTAAATTTCTCACTTGGTTTTAAACAACTTTTTAGAGTTTTTAGAAGTCGTTTTTTCCTTCGTAAAAAGTTTTTATTTTATGTACATTTTAAAGTGCAGAGCACAGAAAAGATTAAATTGTAGTAACCTGCTTGTCTAGAGTGAGCTCGAGCTCGAGCTGTCCGGGCGAGAGCACGAAGTCCTTGCGCACCACAGTGCAGGGCTGCGGGCCCGGCTTGGCCGGCGCGTACTGCACCTTGCGGATGCCCAGCGCCACCGTGCTCCTGTTATGTCACGAATGATCACGTCACTTGAGATGTAGCCATATGTTTCTTTCATCTACTACTGAAACCTTTTCTACCACCAGCCCTTCCATACTAGGCAAAAGTCACTAAGAGAATAAGAATCACATAAGCACACCTGCGATGTGAACGATCGATTTCGGAGTCTCCCACAAAGATCTTCACGTAGTACTGAACGCCGCAGGGCTCTCCGTCGTCTTCGAGGCCAGGCTGTAGGATCACGGAGCCAGGCGCTCCCGGTGGCACTGTCAGTCGGAAAGGAATCGCTCCATCTCCCAGCTTTTTTATGAGACGCTCCTGTCACGTACACGTTAGTTATAGATATTCACTGCGCTACTTGCAATAACTTCACACGAGCGAGAACCCAAAAAGTATTGTAACCTGAGTTCGTGAAAGTTCATAGTTCCTCTTCTCCGGCGGCGGGTAGATCTGCTCCGAGGCTAGGAACAACTCCTTGTAGAAGTTGAGACCCATTACTTCATCCTCCTCGCGGCCGTAGCGGAACGTGCACACCATCTGGCCGAACACCTTGCGCCCGCGCACGTACTCCTCGTCCAGCAGCACCACACCATCTTACAAGCGTCATACCGATATGTGAACCTCGATTGCTCGAAACTGATTACAATCAATCAATGGATAACCCAATAACCTTAATTATATCTTTTGAATTTAATGTGGATAAATTGCATTATTTTTACAAAATGAACTCATGTTGTTAATTGGCGATAAGAGGACAAAAAGCATCACCGGACTAAAGCGGGACAATTTAACTTAGTGACCCGGAGAATCAAACAATGTGCATTTTCTGAAAATGCGACATATAAGTATTGAGAGAAAATAACTATTCATAACAGCAGATAAAATCTCACTGCATTACAGCTACCTATTACAATCTATCTGAGTTAAAAGACAACGAAAATGACAGTATATTTGGAAAAATTAAGTCACAGCACATCCTTCTCGTGATGTGAGTCGACAGCTAAGTGTATTTCATTTGCAGCAGCAAACCTATGGGCTCCACTGTCGATATGTGGTCGACGAAATCCCTCTTGGCCATGTAGAGGGTGATCTTGCCGTTGGGCGCGCACTTCTTGAACACTTTGAAGTTGTACACCATGTTGGTGGCTGTGACGGACTGCAGCAGTAGCGAGTGGCGCGGCGGAGCGAGTGGCGACTGCGCCGGCCCTGTCGCCACACCCTTTATATAAGGGATTATTAGTTTGCGAGGCTTCGGCTTCCGTAATCTCGTTAACTTCATTAGCGAGTTGCGTGACGAGTGCGGGGGCGGGGTGCGGGGTGCGGACCGCCCGGTGGCGCTAACACTTGTACTATATGATTACCCATCTCTAATGACATTAATGAGCTGATCACTCTCAAAAATAACTAAAGCTCAATATTTAACACTATTAAAGTACCTATGTAACATCAAAGTTACTAAAGTCAAGTAGTTTGCACTTAAACTTTTCCTTATTACCTGCAACGGGACTATAATTAACCATACAGCCTGTGCTTAGTAGATATGGGAATTGATAAATATGATAAATGATAACTTTTAATATATCTGAGTTCCTAAAATATATCCAAATGCCCTAGATGTGCGTTGATATTATCATAAGAACCGCGCAGCCCGAGAGGTTTCCGTCGTAGGTGAGCTGCCTCAGGGACACTCCGATGACCCTGTCTGATGCAAGCTCACATTGACTCACTGGAATATCATCTCGCCATTTATATTTTGTTACTAAAAACCTAATTTAATCTCTTAAAAATATAGAAGCAGCAGGTACAACGGTGGAAAATTATAAAGTACACGAAACATCTTATATAATTTTCCACTGTTGAAACTACAGATTTGTATTTTTTTTTTGAAAGTCAATAAACATTGTCAGTGGTAAGTCTTGCAAGCTATTTGGTAAATTATTATAAATAATAATTGACATGCAGTAAACATTTTTCTTAAATAATTCTACTTTGGTCGGTGGCAGCTGAAGTCTATCTTTATGGCGTGGTCGGCTATTTGGCCTTTCCATGTTTTCCTTAAATAAGTTGCAGAATTCCTTTTAACAAAAAAAACATATTTCGAAGATATACCTACATATAAACATGGCAAAGATAGAACTTTATACTTTTGGAATAGTGGCCTACAGCTATCTAGGAAATGAGCTCCACAAATTACTCGGATACATTTTATTGAGCTTTAAAAACTCAGTCAAAGTGGACTGAATTGCCCCATATCACAATGCCATAGATGATAGCCACGGCAAGCCAGCATCGCTCGCTGTATAGCAGTTTGCTGTTTGTCTAATTCTTTTCAAGGCATATATAAACCGATCTATTTTAGCCAAGATTTTATCAATGTGTGTTCTCCAATTACAATTTTTATCGACCGTTATACATAAAAATACACAGTCAGAATCTCTATAATGAATGTCAAGTTTATTTATGTTTGCCTTGTATGTCTGAAATTGTATTATATGTTTTTGTCATACCTATTTATTTTAAGGTTATTTTTCCTATTTTCGTGTTTGCATTTACATTGCATTCTGGTGTAACCTACTTTTCATTCAGGTATGCACAGTAGAGTAGAACAAAAATGAAAAGAAATAGGATGCTAAGTATAAAGTATAAGTAGTTTAAGAAGTCTCAAGAAAGTGAACACATTCAATTAGAGGTAAATCATAAACGTAGGTACTTTCATAAGCGTCTCGATCGATATGCATTCATAGTAAAATGGTCACGGCCACGCAAGTGACTCAGGCGCAACGGGGTCGTTCACCTGCGCGCCGTCTCGCTCACACGCCGGCCGACTCCGCGACTACGTCATCGTCGGCATCGATTGCTTCGCTATGTGATCTATTAAACAATATGTAAGTAAAAGTATCTATCAATGGAATGGTTTACAAAAGGCCCGCAGCATACTCGCTGCGCCTGTTCAGGTTGCAGTGATGGATGGTCGCGGTGTGACGTCACCGAGCGGTTTCTGCGGAGTAGCGGAGTGGAGGCCCCCCTCCGAGGAGGTCGGGCCGACACCCAGTCAGACACACAGTTAGCCGCGGACACCGAGCGGTACTCGCGACGTCTTCGGCGCTGTCTGCACACGCGTCTCACCTGCCATTCGAGGAATGCGCTGGCGTCGCTCGTACAACAGTAACGTGTTAGTGTGTTCCTGAAGCAAAAAGGCATGTGTGTTGTGTCGTGCCCCGAAGCCACCTCAGAGCAGCGCCAGTGAGTCTGGCGAGACGACGGAGCTGCTCGCGCGTTATCTGTCTCTCTGCCTCAAGATCGTGGACTGAACGAGTCCAACATCGACACGGACGAGCTGAGTTAGGTACACGATACTGTCTGTTAAGATAATAGAGTTGAAGGGCAACCGATATTGTTCTTTTTTGTTGGTCTATAATATACCTGTATAATATACCTATATAACAAACAATGCGAAAAAGTTAAAGAAAACTTACTCCTGGTCAAATACTTGCCTGTCAAATACTTACAAATACTGAGTGTTAGTGTTACCGACCTGGCACAATGCTCCACGTGAGCTGAAGCCAACTCGAGCAGTCATGATGTTGCCGCTTTACTGCTTATGCTTAATTAATTCATTATACGAACAAGTATTGTTTTGTTATTCTCTCGTTCAAAGCTATAATAGTACTTATCTGCAGCGTTAACATTTACAATTTATCAATACGTCTTGCTTATTTTTCATGAATATAACCCGTTATAAAATCAGGCTTCCATAAAGGAAGGTCATAAAAACTATCAATGTAGGTAGTTTGTCGCAAATCGAGAAGTCGTGCGAACTTCCAAGTGCTGCACATCGACAGGAATTTTCTTTTGTTACCGCAATCGTGGCATAGTTGTAGATAACTGTATGTAGTCTGTATGACAGGTTGCCGGCGCAGAAGACACAGTAGCCATGCCGAGCAGCAGCCGCGGAACTCCTGACTCCCTCCACGCCTCGGGTAACTCACTCACACTATGTTTGTACTACTTGACTGCAACTTGGCCGCAGCTGCACTGGAACCGTGTGTACTGGAATCGAAGCGGCAGCAGCATGCACAGTCCACGATGCACGTGGCGTCGGCAGCTAGCATTCAAAACGTGCCTTTACTTTTGTTATAATGACATTCGATACATTTGTTTTTGTTTAGGTGTTATTTATTAACAAACATACATACTTTACATTACATAAAATACAGTAAAGCAATAGAGAAAGTTCAGCGCAAACTTCGAACAATGCAGTATAAGTGTCGTTTGCACCGTCTTTCGTATGAGAATTCGTTACAAAGATTCAAATTATTAACATTGCATTCAAGGCGGTTGGTACTTCAAGGTATGATGCTTCATGGTCTAGTACACAACATGTTTGACTGTTTAAAGATAAAGATTCATTTATTGCGTAACTGTGTTCATATTGATGTTTATTAGATTAGATCAACAGTCTATCCAAGTCGGACATGCAATATTAAAATAAAGTACTTAGAGAAAAAAAAGAAAAAAGATTCACTGACAATTCAAAAGTGTCACTTCTAAATTACTTTTCCAAAACATTCGGAATCTATACTTATAATAAATCTGTAGAGAGGTCAATTCTGTACATTGAATATATTTCCAAAATAACTATTAGGGTGTGATTAGTGATCGATACTGATGCCAAAAATGCAATCAGTAAAATTTTTGTCTGTCTGTCTGTATTTTCGTTATGGAAACGAAAACTACTTGACGGATTTCAATGAAACTTAGTACAATGATTCTTTGTACTCCAGGGCAGGTTACAGGATACTTTTCATCACGCTACGATCAATAGGAGCAGAGCTGTGAAGGTAAATATTGGGAAAACGGGAGAAGTTACTCCATTTTTAGGGTTCCGTAGCCAAAATGGCAAAAACGGAACCCTTATAGTTTCGTCATGTCCGTCTGTCCGTCTGTCCGTCTGTCCGTCTGTCACAGCCGATTTACTCGGAAACTATAAGTACTACAGTGATGAAATTTGATGGGAATATGTGTTGTATGAACCGCTACAAAAATATGACACTAAATAGTAAAAAAAAGAATTGGGGGTGGGGCCCCCCATACATGTAACTGAGGGATGAAATTTTTTTTTTCGATGTACATACCCGTGTGGGGTATCAATGGAAAGGTCTTTTAAAATGATATAAAGTTTTCTAAAAAACATTTTTCTTAAAGTGAACGGTTTTTGAGATATCAGCTCTCAAAGTCGTAAAAAGTATGTCCCCCCCCCTCTATTTTTATAACTACGGGGTATAAAATTCTAAAAAAAATAGAGGTGATGCATGCTAATTAACTCTTTCAACGATTTTTGGTTTGATCAAAGTATCTCTTATAGTTTTTGAGATAGGTTGATTTAACTGTAATTTACGGAACCCTTCGTGCACGAGTCCGACTCGCACTTGGCCGGTTTTTTTATGCTTCCGTCGCGTGTGCAGCCTTAATTATTAAAGCTACACAGAAACAATGTATGACGGAAATATTCTACTTAAAATTATGTAAAAAATATACCTTGACAGTATATGTCTATCTTTTATAGTTGGCTCACAATAACACGTTTAGCTCTCGATAGCCTCTCCTTGTACAAAGTCCAATTCTAACGCGGACTAAGTCGCTGGCAGAAGCTAGTTCGTCAATAATATATCATATATCGTACCCAGAACGACAATAAATAAAGAAGCTCGTGCGTACCCGGTGTTTGCTACAACTAGTTGTCGAACAAACGCGGGCGCACAAATATTTTCACAGAATTTTCGCCCTGAAACGACAAGAATTCAAAAGAAACATTGTTAGAACATTAAATACTAACCTCCCATTACGTTAGGTTTAAATACCTAATGAACTAGTATCGCAGACACCCCCAACCTGTACCCTTTCCTTAACCTAATAACATGTGGAAACGTAGTGAATTGTGCTTTAATTATTATTTTAATTTAAACCTAGCTGTAAGATTTTATTGCACAATTGTTTGTTTTCCCAATTATGGATTATGTTCTGCTCCCAAGTTACGATATGAGACATCTGACAACAAATGTACACTGCTTAGTTGAAAGTGTCAGTAAGGTACATATGCAGCAATCTGCTTAGATTATGACAAGATACAAGACTGATTGCAGCAATGACAGAGGATGTTTGTTGTGACGTGTGTGTGTGTGTGGCAGGCGGCGCGGAGACGCGGGAGGACGTGCCGCTGAAGGCGCGGCACGCGGGCGCGCGCTGCCCCGCCGGCCCGCGGCTCATCCTGGCCGCCTTCGCCGCGCTCTCCGCCGCCATCACGCTGGCTCTGCTCACGCAGATCTACTACGGTGACTACGAGGTATGCACTGCCCACTTCTCTAGCCTCTCCATACTTCATTTGACAGTCTGTTGTGTTGATTTTTATGTTCACTTTATTTTTTACTGCAAAGGGTAAACCTAACGTAAAGTCGTGGTGACCTAGTGGCTAAAGAGCCAACCTCTCGAGTATGATCTATAATTGGGAAACTAAGGAACCCTAAAGCGAGCGTGGCCCGACATGCTTGGCCGGTTTTTTTAATGAATGATGCAAATAGTAGTGTGCAGTATAGTAATGAATAGCGTCGTTTTGCAGCTGGTGCCGCACGGCAGCGTGTCGTCGTCGGCGGCGGCGTGCTCGCGCGCCGGCACCGACGCGCTCAAGGCGGGCGGCCGCGCGCTCGACGCCGCCGCCGCCGCTGCGCTGTGCCTCGCCGTGCTGGCGCCGCACCGCACCTCCCTCGACGCGTACGCACCCGTACCACTCGCTTCTATACCGCCACCGTATATATCAACTCGCACGGCCATTGTTTGTGGTGCACCTACCTACATGCATACAAGATGAGAAAATCAATCAATGTTGTGAATTATTAAAAGCAAACATAACCCATAGCCTCCCCGTTTGAACGATTGCTGGCAGAGTGAGCGATGTCTATATTGAGTGGTGTTGCAGGAGCGGCGCGCTGCTGTACTGGGAGTACCGCAACGCGCGCACGCAGCCGGCCGCGCTGTTCGAGTGGGGCGACGCGCCGGCGCCGGGCGCCCGGCCGCCGCGCCTCGTGGCCGCGCTCGCCACGCTGCACGCGCAGCTCGGCGCGCTGCCCTGGCAGCAGCTGCTCATGCCTACCATACAACTAGCTAAGTGAGTTCAACTCAGTATGATCGTGTCTCGTTAGAGTCGCGTGGTGTTCATGCCCTAGTCTTGTGCATTCCAGGGACGGGTTCCAGGTGTCGGAGGGTCTGGCGGCGGCGGCGGCGGCGGCAGGGGACGCCTCGTACCAGGCCGGCGCCCTCGCTGCGGCGCCTGCGGTAGCCGCCTACCTCAGCGGCCTGCTCGCCAACACCAGTGCTGGTATCATATTCGTTGTATTACTAAGTATTGGCGTATTGCTATATGCATATTATAAGGAATCGCCTTGTTTTTTTTGTTTACCTGCGTATAGATAGTGTACTTCAATGAACTTAATTCAGGCTACTGTGTGTACTACAACTTTCCTTCGAGCCAGTGATAACCACCCTTTTGTTTATAAACCTGTTCCCTGTACAGCGAATAGGGCTTAAAAGTGCCCAACTAGGTCCAAGTAGGTTTGTAAAGAAGGAGAAACGTATATAGTACTTATGTCACCGCAAAATAACAAGTTTATCCTAGGAAAATTGTAAAGTTTCGTAGGTGACATAACCATGATGTTGAACGGCATAGTGTTGTGTATCAGAGCTGTCGGCGGCGTGGGGCGGCGCGGCAGGCGTGCGGCGTGGGGCGGCGCAGGCGGCGCGTGCGGGCGCCTGGCGCGCACTGGCCGCGCCGCGCGCCGCGCCCGCTCTGCGCGCGCTCGCGCATGCGCTGCAGCCGCCGCCCGCCTCGCCCGACGACGCACAGCGCAGGTACCACAACCAGCCACACTACACCTACTCATTCCCCACTAGGGTTCACTTTGATTTCCCCCATCGAGAAGGCGCCTAGACGTCAATTGTACCTACATCAGGTGTACAAACACTGGAGCAAATACATTTAACACCTATCAGTGTGAATCTACGCATACGCTTTGTGCACATACGTAGATTACAGGTTGTTGTTACATATATTCGTTTCTTCCTCCTGCCCTGTTCCCAATTTTATTTGGGCGGCGCAATATGTCATCCTCTTCCATTTTCCCCTATCACTCGTCATACTGACACTCACTCCCTTCCTATTCAAGTCATCTTTCAGGCAATCCATCCATCTTTTCTCAGGTCTTCCTCTTCCTCTCCATCCATCTACATTCATACTTAGCACACACTTTGTTGCATGCATATCATCCCTCCTCATTACATGCCCATACCATGATAATCTTCTACTTCTCATCTTTTCCATAACTGGCGCTACTTTCAGACTTCCTCTAATGTTATAATTCCTCACTTTATCCATTCTTGTAACACCACACATCCATCTCAGCATTCTCATTTCTGCTACATGCACTCACTTCTCAAACCTCTTTTTCAATGCCCAACACTCCGATCCATACAGGACGACAGGTCTTATTACGGATTTGTAAATTTTGCCCTTCAGTTTGAGGGGCATCCGTGGGTCACAAATAGTGCTAGTTACCTGTCGCCACTTCATCCATCCAGAATTGATCCGATGCGTAACGTCCCTGTCCACTTCACCGTCACTTTGGACGAGTGAACCAAGGTACTGGTAGGGGCATGCCGGCTAGGGTTATGGTCATGGGTCTTGAAATACCGCCAAAATCACAATGCAGGTATTCGGTTTTGCTCTTGCTCGCCTTTAAACCTACCGTCTCCAGTCTTAGCCGCCATGCCTCCAATCTGATCTGGCCCACTCTTCCCTACCACAACATGTATTCGTTTAAGATGACTAAATAATAAATAAAACAAACGGGGTGAGCTAAATACAACCGTTTAAAAACAGTAATGTGAAAAGTAGTGTAAACTGACGATACAGAAAAAAACAGGGACCGCAGAGAAGTTGCCTAAACTTCCAACTCTACAATAAAATAAATATAAATAATCATATATTATGTATAGTACCTATATAATATTATCTGTGGGTGGACCGCTTATTTATCAAATCAAATATTTTTATTTTCACGCTGCATTGGCCTATGGATATATATATGTATATTATATACCTTAATACAAACATCACATGATGCCGACACACCCGCTTCATCAGGAGCTATGAAGCTGCATGAATGTACGAGTATGTGTGATGTGTGCAGGGCGCTGGAGTGGCTGCAGGGCGAGGCGCGCGCGGGCACGCTGGCGCCGCGCGGCGTGGCCACCGGCCTGGCCGCCGTCGACCAGTACGACACCTACGTCGCGCTCGTCACGTCAGTCTAACCTCACTTCTCACTCTAAACTATTTCATTCTAATCCTCTGGGATCTAGACAACACGGACCGATTTGTTTTTTTTTTTCTTACATGAGGATATTATACCTAGTCGTCATGTAGTTCCATTGTCATCAATTCCGGACGGATCTATTGATGAAAACCTAGATAAATCGTGGGAAACCCAAAAGTTGAAGCACGCATCGGGTGATCTATCGGGTATGCTTCTCGCTCGGGTCATTCCACAAAAATAAAAAAGTACTTTTCACCTAAACATTCCAGTTTGACTTTGACGGCTTATTTCTTTTAAAGAAAAATTAAATTATAAATTTAAAAAAACCCCCGACCCAAAAAAAGTACGCAATAATTATGACAAAAGGTTAAAAACGCTAAACCCTATAAAAAGCAAAAAATAACTTTTAACACTACGTAAACTAAATTTTGTCGTGTTGGGGGATCGCTCTATTTCATTACTTTAGATACGTGTTTTTTTTTTAAACGAATGTTGTAATTAGGTAGGTATCATTTGATTTATGTAAGTATTTATGAAGGTAAAAAGCGATCCCCCGACACGTCAAAATTTAGTTTACGTAGTGTTAAAAGTTATTTTTTGCTTTTTATAGGGTTTAGCGTTTTTAACCTTTTGTCATAATTATTGCGTACTTTTTTTGGGTCGGGGGTTTTTTTAAATTTATAATTTTATTTTATTTCATGCTTTTTAAAGGAGCTCCTTAATTTTTTGCGATCTCGGCCAAAGGAAGCTGTTTAACAATCCTCATTACAAACTGGCTCTGGGAGAATTGCACAGATTGAGAAACAATAAAGATTAACCTTTGGACATTCTAGATTTTCAGCAAAAATATAAATCGGTTTATCCGTTTCATTCCGGCATCTCAGGGTTTCATTCGCCACATCCCATTTCCAGCATCAGGTTCTCGTCAATCAGAAACATGAAGAGAACTCGTCAAGACAAATTCAACGAGCCCAAACTCGATGGGTTTACTAAAAGGCAGTTCAGGGTTACGTCTCCTACCTTCGTGCCCTAACAGAAGACCAGCTCAGTGGTTCCAAAAGACATTAGTGTTTCAAATTTCAGATCCCACATTATACTTGCAAGTAAACTGAGCGTGTAAAATTCCTATCACATCTAGCAAACGAGCTGATGACCTTGAAGACCTGAACCGATTTCCACCAAACATAGCTAAGAACACTCCCGACTGACATACCTTTTAAACAAAAAAAACCGCATTACAATCGGATCATCCGTTTGGGAGCTACGATGCCACATACACACACACACACACACACACACACACACACACACACACACACACACACACAGACACGTCAAACTCATAACACCCCGTCGTTTTTGCGTCGGGGGTTAAAAACAGATGTTTTCGGTGCACAATATAAGACTGGACTTTACCACGTAATTACGTGCGGATAGCGCCCTAATACTGAGATAAATATAGTGTAATTCATTATTGGCAACTTATCACAAGTGCCGACCATGTCGGATATTCCACATGTAATTTGGAAGAAAATAGAAGTCTAAAAATAATGCTCATAATATTTGGCACAAAAATAGATGCCGAAAACTTAATAGTAGTTATCTATCTTCCTGTAATTGTAACGATTTTACGTACGCGCTTGCAGGGGCACATCGGTGGCGTTCGGGTCGGGCCCGCTCGCGGCGGCCGGCTGGCAGCGCGACGAGCCCCCTGCGCCGCTCGACCTCGCGCCCGCCTTCTTACTCGACGACGCTGTGTGCGGTCAGTTTCACACAACACTCCTTACTCTCTTAGGAAACATTGGCACTATTCTTCTTTCTAGAACATTGCTGTGTCAGGTCTATGGAAGTGGATGTCATTTAAACATCTTTGGCCCCTGCTTAGCCGTAAAGACTTTATGGCAGAAAGCCTGATAGACAACCAGTCTTACCAAGAATATCGGTTGTGGCGGTCAGATAGTCGCTCCAGTGTATTACCACTGGTTCTTAACTGCATTCGATTAGACTGGAAGCCGACCCTACCAGACATACATAGTTGGGAAGGCAAATAACTGCGACTCCACTCTGAAGAAACAGGTCATCAAAGCAGACACAGGCCTGCTTGTTATCATCTTTCCAGGCTAAGTAGTACTTATATATCTAAGTATTATCGTGCAAATTTCACCAGAGTCTTTAGTAAATGAGGCAGCGGTGAGGGGGAGAGTCGGTAATATAATAGTGAATGTGTGCAGGAACGCGCTACGTGGTGGGCGCGGAGTCCGCGAGCGCGCTGGCGCAGGCGGCGGCGGCGCTGGTGACGGACGGCGCGCCGGGCGCCGTGGAGCGCGCGCGCGCCGACGTGCTGCCGGGCGGCGCGCTGGCGCTGCAGGCGGGCCGGCCCGCGCCCGCGCGCCTCGCGCTGCCCGCACCCGCGCCGCCGCGCAACGCCACGCCGCCGCACGCCGCCGTCAACCTGGTGCAGCAGCGCGCCGACGCGCTCGCCTCGCACGCCGACAGCCGCGGCGGCGGCCTCGCCTCGCGCTTCTGACTGCACTCGCACTCCTCCCACACTACATGGACTTCTGCCTAATTCTATACCTTCGCTTCTACATATTATATGAAGAATAATAAGTTCCTATAGGTACTTACCAATTAATTAATCTTTAGGTAAAAACATCAATGAAAACCGATAACCCTACGTAACCACCTCACTGTCGCAAGCAATGTCCCCGTAAAATCTGACATCGTTTAATGCAAGAATCATAAAATAAAGATGAAAATGTAGTGAATAGGTTTGTAACTGTATCTCATAGCGACTCATACGTTTGCAAGCAATCTTGGGTTTTAGGGCGCTCTCAATTTATGTGTTTCTTGGCGGTCAGCTGCGGTACCGAAGCGGTGCGTTTGACGTTCAGCGCCCGGGCGATCCTCTTTTTTCATTCAAAACACACTGTGCGGCAACAGTGCGGCGTCGGTACGACGAATGTTCGACAACAGGACGCAACATCGCAAGCGTCACATGTTCATATCAGTGTTGTTCTTCGCCAGAGTCCATGGTGATGCCATGCTTGAGTGATGTCACATCATTGGGATAAAAACGCACGCCAGTAAAATACGCATACATAACCTGCAGTACGTTAAGCGTGCGTCAGCGGTCCGACACGAAACGCATACATTGAAAGCGCCCTTAGGGAAAGGTTCACATCTGACGAAACATCGTCGCGTTACGCCAAAACAGACAAATACAAGAACAAAAAATATTGAGAGGTGTCATGAGACACCTGGATAGAACAAAATTTCCTTTGATTATTTGTTACAAAAAACCTGTATTCAATCAATAAAAATAATCGTCATGGCACTCCACTCTCCAAATCGAAATAGAAAGACGAAACGAAAATAACTGGGGCACGATTCTGCTAATTTTACTTAAGCGACATACGATTCACATCCGACTGAGATCCAATCATTTCATCAAGATTTTTTATTTGAAATAAACGTTTTGTCTGCAAATGATTTACAATTGCAATGTAATTTTAGAGCAAACTACCGTATAGACCGAAATGGCAGACCAATCGCAAACCAATCGAATGTCGTTAGAATACGATTGACGAATGGGGCCCCTGGCTTGCTTTCTACGAGAGAGGAGGGACAGACATAGAAACACGCACACGCTGCACGGCTTACAAGTTACGACTACTTATAGCAAAAAGTGTCGTTACAACTTTTGGTCTTAATTTTTTCTGCCTAGACCCCTTTCGAAACGCGCAATACCTAAGGATTTTTTTTCCAACATTCAATCTTTCACACCTAACAGATGATGCGTTGGCGTTGATCAAACATTTATGATACGTTCGACGCAGTTTCTGTCAGATATGAACCTTCCCTTGTCATTGGTCATTGGTTTAGTGTTAGCGTCATGTTTGAATGTCGCCTCAATTTATTGTGGTAATGAGAGCGAGCGAGAACAATTGAAGTAATTGCGCATCGAGTTCGCGTGATAATAAGATAGTCACAAACGCATATTAATACATCGGCGCGTTCGTCCCGACTCCGGCGGGCGCGGGCGGCGCGGGCGTCCACTCGCGCGCTATAAACAAACATGTTTTGAAGCGCCAGCCTCACGCACACACGCGCAGCGCTCGTGCACACGTGGCTCGCGAGTGTGTGCACTTGTTGTTGTTGTGAGCGGCGCGGCGCATGCGTCACGCTGAGGCCGCGGCTCGGGGCGCGGGGAGGCGCCTCGAGTACTTTGTTTGTCGTGTAGCGAACATCGCACGGCTATGCACTTACTAGCATTCCTCTCTAATGCAATAAAACTTGTTATTTATACAAAGTGTTGTTTCTTTTGCAACCCGCGGACTGCAGCTGCGTGCGATTGTAGAATAAATGCATGATAATGTGGAGCCGAGCGAAGTACCTGCAGTGTACACACATGCACACAGTCCGAATCCGTGCTGTGACATCATTTGCATCTCTCTGCTAGTTATAGAACATTTAATAACATCTGCATTCGTCTTAAATGTTACATTATGTCATGAACGCAACGTTAGACGCAGATGTCCACACAAAATTAATTTCCTAGATATTGAAAGCAAACATGACATGGACCAGCATCTAGCGATCTAAGTATTTAGATTGAATGTCTTCTTAAATATAACGTTACCATCTTACAGGAGTTGCAGGATTTGTCCTGAGATTTCAGGATTTTTGGCTTCTCCTCAGGATTGTCGCCGGATTTTGCAAATACATATGTACCTATATTAAAATCTCAGAAATTCTAGAATATTCAATAAACATGTTCAAGATTTTAATGATTTTCTAACAATTCTCTCTTACAAAATTCTTTAGTCTTTTGTTTAATCTTCTTTTAGAAATACTTAACTGCATTATACATTAACTAGGTAAGATCAACCCTTATGTAGATAAGGGTTGTTCTACGTCTCTACTGTTACTTACTAGGCACCTACTTATTGCCAGTTTGAGTGTGAACGATCTGCAGCAGGTGAGCGAGACCCGCGGTGAACACGGTAACCTTCATCTTCATCCTGCTGGCATTATCACTACTTTTGCGTTTGTTGATTTCAGATGAACGTTATTGATATTACTTTTATGTATATGCACCTGTAGTTATCATCTCATAAGCATAAGCACAGGGTTATTGCAAGTGGTAAATAAGCCAAGGTTAACATAATGAATATTGCATCCATTCATAGTGACTCTAGTGGGTACCTATCTATATTCCATTATAAAGTATTGCGACATTATGATACAGCTGGGCGAGTGCGGCGACCACACAGGCCGCCTCGCCCGCGCCGCCGGGAATAGAACACCAAGCGTAGTGCTGAGCCCTACCACTGTTACGATACGCATTTAAACTACAATCTATTATCCAATTCAATACAACTTATACAAGCTTAAGTACGTAGTAAGTATAATTTTGTAGAAAAAGTAAAACTTTTAAGGAGTGCTGTTACAATAGAAATAAGTTTTGGTTACCACTACAATAGGCAGCTGCATCTGAACCGAAAGTAAAAGGGTCCTTGACGCGTGTTTACGCCCTCATAAATGTCACCGAGCGGCGTTAACGACGTCAGCTATAAACCAGCAGTTTAACGAGCTGACGTCACGTGGCAATGAAACTACGCCACGTGTAGCGAGCAGTGCGCCACGCGTCGTGCACACGTCGGCGTGCCCAGCAGCCTGGGGCCCTCCTAAGTTAATATTGTCAAAATCGAATAGAAATTGAATCGCAATATGATCGCAATAGCAGTTTTAACCTTATCGGGCATTCTGCTACTAATATGTATAAGACCAAGCGTATTCCAATGACATTGCAATATTATGTCTGCTATTTTGGTGATTTTGGTCTCTGCAGTTTGCTGTAAGTACAATCATTTTGCAATCGTAAATCATAATTGCAGACAAAATGATTCATTATTGAATGACAGAAAAGGATATAAACGTTTATTTCAAAGAAAAAATAGCGGAACGCCACATACGCTTCAATCGTAATCGTGTCGGGATTGGATCTCAGTCGAACCGAGTCGAACGTGAATCGTATGTCGCTTAAGTAAAATTAGGAGAATCGGGCCCCTGGCCTCTCCGCGCCACGGTGCCCTTGCGTTCCTTTAAGTAAACAGAAATAAATGTTTGCCCTGATAACTAGTAGTTTCACCTTCATTTCCTGTTTGTAGTAATTGCAAGAGAGGTAGGTATGCGCGGCGGCTTGTCATTGTCAGTGAGCATCGCTTCTCAGAACTGCAACGTGACATGTTTGCACTGAGCGCTTGTTCCGGCTCGCTCTCACGGCCGAACGCCACGACCACCACTCGGGAAATAACTGAATAACAAGTCAATTATGAAGATTATACCTATCTATGCTCTAAGCCAATACCTACTATTAAATTCATAAGTGTGCGATAGTCGTAACTGTGATGCTAATAAGTGTGCCTGTGTGAGGTAGCTACTACGGCTACCATGACTAGTAATAGATGGGTCTCCTGAGATACAGAAAATTTGTAGAAATAGTAGTAGCTGGAGTGAAGTGACTTCTAAAATGATAGGTACCTACATGCACATTGCACTATGTATGTACTTATGCAGTGCTATTTTACTTAAGCGACATACGACGATTCACATCCGACTGAGATCCAATCACGACTCAATTACGATTAAAGCGTAGGTATATGGCATTCCGCTAGTTTTTTTTTTTAAATAAACGTTTTTATCCGTTTCTGTGATAGGTATTGTCTGTAAATGATTGACGATTGTAATAGGTTTGAAGAGCAGACAACCCTTTAGACCAAATGGCAGACCAATCGCAAACCAATCGAATGTCATTGGAATACGATTGGTCTTATATTAGTAGCAGAATGCCCGCTAAGGTTAAAACTGCTATTGCAATTCAATGTTGACATTATTTAGTTACCAGAATCGGCCCTTGTCTTCCAGCACCTCACAGCTGATAAATGTACGAGATACGTGCACCGCGTGTAAGGTAGTCACTGAATGTACGTAGGTAGGTACTCTGGCCTGACGATGACTCAACGCCTCCCGGGCTCGGTCTGGCAGATAACTTAATATGTAATTACTGCTTATACACACAGTTAATATCTCACGAATGTGTAAAGGAACCGCCAACAATAGACAGTTTGTGCCGCGTGGCGTCGCAGTCATAAGAGAATGCGAGCCTATAGGCCACCACGCCGTGCATGCAGGGCTCGCATGCAGGCCTCACGTGCGCGACCTCCTGCGAGATCCGGCTCATTGCTCCCCGCACCTAGCCGTGTTAACTGCCTTCCCTTCACTTCACAAACTGATTCAGTCAATTTAAAACTGTGCATGATTACATAATACATTTTATGATTACAAATATCATGACCAAAACAGTAAGTGTGTAAGTAGTAAGTAGGCACCGTATCGCGACGCTTGCGCAACTATCCGCGACCGCCTCGTCAGTACGAGTAGATTGTATAACGACCGAGTCAGGCCGCACCGTTTCCTTGCAAACAACTTAACTTTTGATATGTTTTTAATTACATATTATTACTGAAGATGGTTTAAAACCAATGTGTATAGTATGGAAAATTCTAGGTAGTCGTGCCGACATTAGGATAGGTGATAACTTTATAATATAATTTGAATTCTATAACAAAGTGGTCATTTTTAAGGTAGATATATTTATAAGTGTCATTTGAGCAAAATACGAAACACATGTGCATGACATTGGTACGTATTGGATCTGTGTGACGCCACACGGCCGCCTGACCCGCGCCTATCGGTCAATGTCACCTTGCCGCCGCCGCGCCGCCGGCGCACGCGCTGCTCCCGCAACCACGGCCGCCCTCACAGCCTGCCTCTTACACCATTGCATTTATTATCTTTCATTATCAATCTTATAAATACTAATAAAGCTGATTTGAAAATCATTCTGTGATATAACCTGTTTATCGGGGTGCGGGAAGTATTACTCTTAGAAATTCTTGCGAAATCTCGGGCAGAAGCTGGTAATAACAATGAAATAAAAATAACGATGTGGAGTTTGTAAGCGACGACGGCGCTGGGACTGTTGAAGCCGAGATTATACAATAAGTGTAGTTGAGGAGCATTCCGACGGAGAAGCACACAGGTGGCCGGCAGCGCTCGCGCAGCTCTGCCTCAGTGGCTACTAATGTGTTATGCCAGTCACGCATACTAAGTAGCAGTAGGCAGGTTTTGCATAAACAACTGGTTTTTGTTTTTCGAAAATGCTTTTAATCAACCACAATTCGAGTCAGAATTTAAGACGCATTTCACTGAAAGTCCAAGAATTGGAAATATAATAACCGGCCAAGAGCGTATCGGGGCACGCTCAGTGTGCCAAGAGTGTGTCAGTAGTTGTAGCTCATTCCTGTCTAGAAACCATCAACTCACAAAAATCTTAGTTTAGTGTAGTAAAGGTAGCCCAAAGTACAAAGACGTCTCTCGGGAAACTGGGTAGCTAATTTGTTAAAACTAGATGCGTGATGCGATTTTAATATTTCGAATGCATAGGTAAGTAAGTAATATGTTCAGGATTAGTGACCATCTTGTTTTGTATGTATTGTTATAATATTAGTTTATAAGTATTTTTTATATTTTTGTATTGTATTTCTATGGGCCTTAGTTGCCTGAAATAAATGAATTACGTAAATAAAAATAAATAAATAACAATTTATTCAGTGTTTCGGAAAGCACGGTAAACTGTTAGTCCCGGCTGTCGTTTGATCATCTTTGGCAATCGTTACAGGTAGTCAGAAGCCAGAAAGTCTGACAACCAGTCTGACCAAGGGATGTCGGCTTGTCCGGGTAACTGGGTTGAGGACGCCAGAAAGGTAGTCACTCCTTGTAAAAACACTGGTACTCAGCTGCATCCGGTTAGACTGGAAACCAACCCCAACATGATTGGAAGACGGCAGATGCATCAGCAGATGATGCTAACACATAATTGATAGATTGTGCCTTACAAGACCAAATATATATAATTATTAATAAATTATTGGCCTTTAACGGGTGATGCTACTTCTTGCTACGTGCTGCTACGTCATGCTACGTCCTGCTACGTCCTGCTACGTCCTGCTACGTCATGCTACGGTATATTTGTTTGCTACGAGTGGGTTCTGTAGCACTACGATGTACCTACTACTAGTAATCTGTGCTACTACGGCATAGTGCGTCGTGTGCACGTATTGTGTGTTATTGGTATGTCTATTTACAGTGTCAACTAATAGGCAGTGTAGAGCAACTCGTTAGAAGATCGCTAGTGTCTATTCGGGTATACTAGAATTAATATTTCAACAGAGCGTTATTGTTGCACAAAGTGTAAGATTTACAAGTGGTTAGATTGGACAAAAGCCAAATTCGGCGCGAGTATCGACTGCAGTCGTGCAGCAGCGACATGTCGCCGCTCATAGTGCGCCTACAGATGCGGCTGTGCTTTGAAATTCGCATCGCGTTATGAAATATTATTTAAAAAGAGAGAAATACTTAAATAATCAAATATTCGGTACCTACAACCTACATGTTTAATATTCGCAGCTTTTATTAATAGCAGCTGATCGGCGTTACGCGATCCTCTATTTTCGTGACACTTTCACTAGTGAAGGTTGCAGTGACGCAACAGCGACCACAGCGATGCAACTTTTCGCATCAATTTATGGAGAACACCAATATTGAGTAGAAGTGTCTCACGCACAGCTGGCGGTGGCACACACACACACGCCGCACACGCACACACGCGCGCGCGTACAGTGATAAGCAGCACAGCTGGTGGCGCGCCTCCGCGATAAAGCACCACAACGATATAGATAGGTGTCGCGAGTCGCTTTCCTACACTCACAACAATCCGCCACTAAATATTTGTCAACGGTCCAATACGTTCACTCTTAAAACATTTAATTGTTTTGTTTGTAGCAACAGATTCAACACATAAAGCGTCCAATTGCTTTATTTTAATGACACAAATTATTGTCATTGCGTCTTAATAGATGGGTTTCTGTGTACGAAATATTTTAAATACGTTTGCAAGCCTTGAACTAGCGTGTTGAATTGAACGATATGAGAATAGGTCACAATCACAAAGTATACAATATCTTATGTAGATACACTAGTTGGTTCTTATTGTTGGACGGAAGGTAGTTGTGAACGCGGACAGATGATAGTTTCGTAGCTACCTATATTAATTTCTCCCACGTGTGTTACGATGGAGTGCCGATAGTGCTGGGAGCGCGAGCAGTGTCGCCGTCACTGCGAGCGTCGCTGTGGTACGCCATCGCCGACGCCTCGACGTGCCAATGTTTCACAAAAACACTTATGTAAACAATTGGAAAGTGTATAAAAATACGCAATCAAGAGATGCCAAATGTTTATATCAGTATCAGTATAGAGCAGCCCCCCCCCTCCCCTCTCCTCCCGTCCCGTGCTGTGTGACATGTGTTCGTTAGCCCGTCGTCGTTCACTTTATGTTCGCAGTTACCTATTGTCTCATAGATGTACCTTTACCGAAAACGAAAAAAACAACAATGATTTCTCTATCTTCATCACATTTATTACAAAATACCTACTAAGCATTATTCTTTCCCTAAGGCTAGCGAGTTGAATATCCACTTAACCTATAATTATTTTTCAGATCAACTGCCTATTCTTTAATATCAAATACTTAGGACAGGCGACAGGCACGTACAAGTACGTGTTCGCGCCGAGAAGAAGCCTGCTGCAGAGGAAGGTGAATATTATGTACCTACGTATCTATTTAGGTGTATGTGAGTCTGTATAACTTGTTGTTGACTACTTTACAAAACGATTCTAAGGTCACTCCGCAAAAAGCTGCACGACTTCTTTTTTAAACCGTGACTAAAATGTGAAGAAATATACATATTTAATCAAAATATACTAATAAACGATTTTATGTAATTAGCTTGGTAGAGGGAACCGGTTGTGAGTAGTTAGCTAAGACTGGACTAATGTTATCTATTCAGGTACAGTAAATACCGGATAACGGCTAATTAACATAGATATTGCGCAGGGCGCGGCACGGCGCGGGGAGCAGGCGGCGGCGCACCCAGCTCATCTGCGTCCACAGTGCACTACAGCCGTTTGTAGGCGCCACCGACGAACGCTCCAAATACTTCACATTAGTAGTAATAGTTAAAGACCACAACATTTAGAAGAAATAGAGCGCTCTCGCCTCCGTGCATGGCACAACGTTCACTCGATATACAACTACTTATAAGTATTAACAATGATGTGTAGTGATGTTCGAGTGAACAATCATTAGTTGTTTAAGCACGTGAACGAGCGCCACTGCTCATGAATTATGAATGTACTGCCAAATTATTCTCCTTAATGCGTATATTAAAACAACAAGTGGCATTTAGTCACGGTTTAGTGGTTCTACTGTATGTCTTGTATTAGACTGCAGGCAAATTTGAACTCGTAAACTTGTAAGATTGAGTAAGAACATTTTTTCCGTTGGGAAATCATCAAATGATTCCCCTTCCGCTGTCAATCCCGCAGCCCCGGCGGGGGCAGGCCTCAAGACAAGATGCTCATGTTCCATTGCTTCACCATGATCATTAGTGCGGTCAACGTCAAAAGTTGCCGAAAGAATCAATAATTAAATGTAAAGCTGACCGCACATTGTGTACAGAGTTAGTGTATATTATGCCTTCACGGTTATGTGATGCTATAGATAAGTGTTCAAAACAGATTTACATAATGAACGTCTCATACACACAATATTTTGTAATATAATTCAGAAAAATAGGTGAATAGTCAAAAATATCATTTCTATAAAAAAGATAGACGCTTATAAAAACAATTTTATTTTGTGATGCAGAACGCAGGTGGAGCAATATATATCGCGCTAGAAGCCGATGTCGCAAACTAGGTTACTGTTGTTTGTGTGTAGTTTGTCGCCCACTTCTCGAAACACACATCTTTATGAAAAATATATTTTGAAAAGCCTAGACAGGTAGGTGCGCATCAGCACAGCACGCTTACAACGTGTTGGGCCTGTACGTAGTGATGTACTATCAAGAAACACCAGTGAAGTAGGCCAAAAAGAATTTTTAATTGTACATTAAAAAGCGACTGCTTAATAAGATAGAAGCAAGATGAACAATTGCAGTTGGAGAGAGTAACTGATGTTTAGCGTGCATATCTGCCACCCGGGGCAGGAGACCATTCTGCCGCCCTTGACTTTGAGTTTGAGACAAAAAAAGAAGTTGGGTAATAAAAGACACTAGCAGAGCGAGCGCGAAATATTTTTTTTGCCCGTGTGCTATCATTTTCGGCGACTTTTTCAGGATTTTTACTGCTAATCTATGGGTATACTTAGATATAAGGTTAATTAAAATATTTTTTACGCAACTATTCTGAAATCTGCCTCCCCTCACGCTACATCACTGATGAAACAGTTTATCTACATCTACGGGGTCCCCTAACTGCGACGGTTCATTTACCATCTTTATGACGATTTTGTAGGTACCGCTTGTAGTGCTGCCTTTGCTTTTACAATGAAGTAAGAAAACTGAGGAAGAGCCGAGAGAGCGGCCGCAAATGAAGTCCGTGTGGAGAGGGCGCACCGCGGCGGCGCGCGCGCCAGTCCGGCCGCGGCGGCTCCGCAGCGCGCCCGCATGCCTCGCCGAGTCCGAGCGCCCGCGCGACGCGCCCTCTCTCCGATGTGGATACAGTGCTTTTGTCGTCCGCACCACCTCACTCACTTTAAGCGGACTACCTGATATTTGTCGTACAATTGAGCCCATATCCATATTAGTGCAGTGCCGACCGAGAGCCAAACTTGTTCGTGGTCTCCCAGCAATTTCAGTCAGTTTGTGGCAAAGCTACTCACTAGATAGCTTATGTAGCTGACAGTGCCGTCCAGCGAGGATTACTCGAGGAGCAAGCAGAGCTCTCGAGCTCCATGAGCTCGTTGGTCTGCCACCGCCACATTAAGTAAAAGTACCAGCGTCGGCAGTCTACTGTCGACTTATATGTAAGTTTAGACAACATGGGATTCTCTCGAAAGTTATTGCGTATCTCGCAGTAGTCGCTTGTTGTAAGGCCCGATAGATTAAATGATTAGACCTAAGCCATGATAGGTACAGCGTATGTCCATTACTGTCCATGAGAAGCTCTTTGGTATAATAATCACTCCAGTTACATACTGTACATAGCTATACGTAGCTAGAGAATAGACTAATACATAGATAACATAAAGCATGACTGCCGATATACTGATACGTCACTTTAGGAAGCTGACGTTCAAGAGACTGATGAGTGCCAGTGGTGACGACCTGGTGACACGGCAACCAGCCCTGACTGGGTTCCATATTATGCAGTGCCTGTGCGACGTGTGCACTAGCCACCGTCCACAACCGTCTGTCATAGATACTTATACATATCTATATTCAGATAAGGCCGGCAATACACGGACCGCTTGAAGCAGTCGGAGTCGACAGTTTGGATTATATCTCTGACTGCTTCAAGCGGTCCGTGTATTGCCGCCCTAATGGTTTGGAAGTTTTGTGTTCACTGTGTTTAGAAAGCAACGCTAAGAGTTGATGTCACTGAATGTGCTCCTTAATGTAGACACGGTGGTCTCGTGGGGCACAGCGTAGACTCAGCGTAGATCATTACAATACAAATGATTCAATTGGCCATAGTTATCGAGCAGTGGAACAAAATGGTGACTCGTCTCGCAAATCACTTCAAAAACCTTCCTGCTGACAAGTTTCACAAAATATCATCACAAGGGCACAAAATATCCCCTTGATTGCAGCCTGCTAGTTAAAGAACTCTTCAATTGTACGTTTCTACTTATCTATGCATAATTCTTGACTAACCACGTCATTTGAATGTCATTCCTTGATTAAAATTTGACATGGAAATTCATTTGCAAGTAGCAACCACCCTCATTGTGTATGAAAATAGATATCTAATATGGTATATGTATAATGGAGTACAAAAACTGATGACCTTAATACTGGACCGATTTTAAAATTCTCCATTAGAAAGCTGCATTGTCTACGACTAACATGGGCTATATTTTATTGGAGAAAAAATAAGGGTCAGTAAGGTATTTGGGATTTTCGGACCCAAGGCGTAAAAAATATCCAAAAAAGTTCCTTATTTGGCATAATCAGTATAAAATATTTAATAAAAGATAGAAAGAAGAACCATACGTACCATATACCTACCTATAGATTTTGAAAATGTCTACAAAGAAGACCGGGACACACTTTAGCTATTAATTACAGAAAAACATTTTTTTTTAAATCCTGAATTTTTTAGGGCTTCGCGTTTACTTTACACAATATGTCATTACTCCTTATCAAAATAAACTATTTTGCCACATGTTACTGTTGATGTAGATAATATGTATTTAGTCTTTAATTAATTGAAAGCTATAGCAAAATAAATATAATACTATTTTCCGCAGCCCGTGGCGATAAAATAAATGCGAAAGTCTGTTTATCTGGCTGTTTGTCGTCTAAAATTCTGAATTTACTTTTGTCTACATGAACACATGAGATCAAACTTAGGCTTCTTGTAGTGGTATTCGACTTCCACGCAGGCGGAGCCGCTTGGGATCGCTCTAGTACAAAATAAAGTTTGCAGTATTTTGATTCTGAAGGCAACAAAAAAACTAAATCATCCCATTAACCAGATTCCTCCTATTAAAACAAGTAATGGGGGCTGGGCAAGGTCCGATAAAGAAAAGGCTACAATCTTTGCGGAACACTTAAGCAAGGTATTCCAACCATGTCGAGACCGGAGCATACTGCGAATATAAAAAGATACCTGGAAAATGCTGAGCAAATGTGTTTCCCGTTAAAATATACGAGCTCTGCTGAAGTGGTTAGTGAAATAACACACCTCAAAGATGGAAAATCACCGGGTTACGATAGCATTGATAACGTTCTTTTAAAAAAACTGCGCAAAAAAGGGTGTAGTGGCAGTTGTCAACATTTTCAATGCCTGCCTCAAGCTAAACCATTTCCCGGGACAATGGAAGATAGCTTAGGTGATTATGCTACCTAAGCTCGATAAATCGCCTATTGAAGTTACTTCGTACCGGCCTATAAGCCTGTTACCATTACTTGGCAAAATATTCGAAAAGATTATACTGAACAGGATGAAGCTATACTTAGATGACATCATTCCAAATCATCAATTTGGCTTTAGAGAGAATCACGGAACGATTGAGCAAATCCACCGAATCGTCTATGTTATAAGTAGAGCACTGGAGGACAAGAGATATTGTTCAGCGGTCTTTTTGGATATCAGCCAGGCTTTTGATAAAGTGTGGCATGTAGGCTTGTTGTATAAAGTCAAGAAGCTGCTTCCTCACTCATTCTTCCACATAATCAAGTCTTATCTCAGTAAACGATGTTTCGAGGTCAAGTTTCACCACGAACCTTCCACCCTACATGAAATTAAATCAGGAGTTCCACAGGGAAGCATACTTGGTCCAGTACTCTACATTTTATACACTGCCGACCTACCAACAACAAGTAAAACTACGGTTGCAACATATTATGCAGACGACACAGCATTGTTATCCACACACACGGACCCAGTAACTACATCAGAACAATTGCAACACCACATCAATGAAGTAGAGGAGTGGCTCAAAGTTTGGAGAATCCATGCAAACCAAAGCGAGTCAATCCATGTAACCTTTACGGAGAGACACATGCCCTCCAGCCACACTTAATAACCAACAAATCCCTCAAGATAATAACGCAAAATATTTGGGTATGCACTTGGACAGACGGCTGACATGGCGGTAACACATTTGGACAAAGAGAAAACAATTAGATTTAAAATTGCGTAACATGTATTGGTTAATAGGACGCCACTCGAAAATGACCACACAGAGTAAGCTGACTGTATTATAAAGCCATTCTAAAACCTATTTTGACTTACGGCATCCAGTTATGGGGTACAACCAAAAACAGTAACATAGAAATATTAGAAAGGTGCCAAACCAAAACACTGAGAGTCATGTTTAACATCCCTTTCTACATCAGTAATAAGATCATCTACCTCGACCTAAAATTACAAACTGTCAAACAGGAGATAGCAAAGTATAGCCACGTTTATCAGAGAAGAAACACAAAAATGAACTTGCCCTCAGACTGTGTGGAGCAGAAGGCCTTCAACACAAACGATTAAAAAGACACAGCGTTCCAACATTACAGTATAGATTTAGCAGGATGGAATGAGACACCAATCTAAGAAGTGCCTCTCCAAGCTATATAAACCACAAGCAGATATCGATTTATCAGACAATGTAGTGGCTTATTGTTGTACACAACAGATTGCCGAGAAGCAGGAAGAGAAAGAAAAAAAAAGTATTTTGATTCTGCCAACAGAAGCTTTACTTATCTATCATTTTGCTGTCGATACGTTTTATAGACAAAAAAAAAAAGATTTCTTTGTTCTATATTTCTGGACTATATAAGTACATATTTTATTAAATTTGTTTCACCATATTATGAGGCGCTCGTGGCTTAATAACAGTGGTGGGATCAATGCTTGGCGCTAGTTCCTCCGTTTTTCAAAAGGGACGTTATATTGGTGAGTCTCGGCTGTTACATAGTCAGACAGTCGCTGCATATAACACGGTGTCACACACACAAACTAACACAAAACGTATATATATCTACTGCAAGTTCCCTTTCTGAGGAACACTAGGTGCCGCAACTGTCACTAGTTCTAGCAGCTATTTACAATTATTATTAACACTAACTATGAATAAATGTCGATTTGTCATTCGATATTCTGTACTTGGGATGTCACTTTTGTAAATTATTAAATTTTAGACTAATTGGTTGTAAATTAATCTAACCATTTGATATTTCTAAATTTCGATTATAAGTACGTCAATTCATTGGATATTTAGATTTCCACGGAGTGCCGAGGCCGTGTGACTTACCTCGCATGTCGCTGCTTCCAGGTGCGGCTCCCCGCGCGCCCGCCGCCCGCCCGCCGCCCGCCGCCCGCCACGCTCATGCCACGCCACAGGTCGGTAATGTTCATGTTATTTGTCTACAGATTGAATAAAGCAACACATTCTGACTATAGAGGGCTATCTAGAGGTATACTCCATACTTAAAATTAAAATTATAAAGGGAATATTTATTATTTTGGGTTCATTGTACTGAAAAGCAACTGGACCGATTTTGAAAACTCTTTCACCATTAGATAGTAACATTAACAGTAGTTCCTACGGGACGCAAGTGAATCTGAAGGATCACGGCTAGTCGTTGAGTCGTGGAGGGGCGAAACACGCGTGGAGTATAGATTTGGTTGTGGTTGCAATCGTGAAATTAAGGCTACATTTTTTTTCTTCTAACAAATTATAAAGTAGCAAAGTAACGCCTGATTCCACAATTTATTCTAGAGTCCACTTAAAAGTTTTATATTATCAGTCCTGTGTCTTTTCAGTATTTTGTAAAGAAACACAACCTATTGTATGTTATAATCGGTAAGGAGTTTCCTAAGGTGTACTTCACCCGAGGAAGCTATAATATACCGCGGAGGAGTTCGATCGATTCTCTGTCGTCTCCAGTGATACCAAATATCTCATACTTCAAAGCTGAAACTCAATATGTTAAGGCTGATAAATCAGCACTTTTAGGATGTAAAAACAAAAGAGAGTTGACCACGATTTTTCATGAACATATAATTTTCTGTTCTTTTCGCAAGAAAGATAGAAGCTTTTAATAGTTTGTTTTTTTGTGCTTTTAATTTTTATCGCATATTGTAGAATACAGTGTATTTTGATAGAAATCTTGAGCCCAGTCTGCTCTGCTGTCGTTTTTGACTGAATTTGCCATTCTGAATTCTCCTTAGTTGTGTTCACATCACAGCAGCCTGAATAGCATGAGCTAAGAGGGCATTAGTGACAGGTGTGTTGACGCTGGGTACTACAGCTGGGTTGTTTACCAGCGCGCGCGCACTGCTAGGCACGTGCACTGTCCGCTGCATTCGAAACCGCGGTACCTCGCGGCCGGGCCTCAGCGCGCGTGCAACTATTGCTGCATTCGCTCACACCCGTGTTGTTGGGAACTGACCGTCCGGCCGTCCACACGGTACGAGCGTTTGCCTCCAGTCTGATTCATTGCTAACGTTTTACGCACTTTATGTCAATGTCGCAGTCATCTGGTTCGCTTTGCTATTTGTTTGAACGACTAGGGCGTTCATTTAATTACTACATTCTGAAATAAACTTTTTATTTATTTATCAACGTCTTAACTTAATTTAGCTAAGTCGTTGAATGGAATACAGCCTATTTTATGAAGTTTGTTTTCTACTTTCCAATCAAATTTTGTCTTTAAAAGTTGCCGGCGCTGCTGTGGCGTAATAATAGGCAAACCCATGCTGTCACACTATTTAATACAAAAAGATCGAGCTGTTTGACTGTTTTATTTATTTATTTGTTCATTTATTACAGGCAACAAGGGCCCATAAAAATATAAATATACATATATCGTACTTAACAATACTTGTACATCAAATTATCCTTATCAATATATGTATAAGTACAATACTATACATCTCTAAAAAACTTAAACATACTATAAAAAGGGTGTATAACAAACATTTCTATGGTCAATCTAGCGCCGGAGTGAGAAAAAATAAACTAAAAATCATCTGAGTACTTTATGTCCATGCTGTTCATATAAACGTTCGGCCAAGTTATTCAATTAAGGGCTGATTTTTCAATCATCAGTTAACTTCTATCTGAGGAATAAATATGGCGGTTTGACATATTTTCCATACAAAAGCTGTCAAAACGTTAAAAATATTCCTCAGATAGAAGTTATCTGCCGATTGAAAAATCAGCCCTGAATTATGTAGCAATTCAACGAACGCGCTAGTCAGTCATTCTAATAGCAAATTCAACCGGATGACTGCGACATCAATACTTTGCCACGAACACAGGGACGACTACGTGCATTACAGCCCTTTTTATCGTTCTACTGATGGGCACAGGCCTCCTCTCACATGGAGAAGGATTGAGCGTTAATCTACCTTAATACCTGAGGACTATGTTATCCATTGTTAAATCCGTAATATAGTCACAAAACACAAACAACAAACAGAAATCGTACGCACAGACTGCGTTTGTTTTGACGAGAACGTTATTATGATATTTGCAGGTGGTGGGTAGCAGTGACGTGCGGCGTGCTCGCTGCGTGCGCGCTGCTGCCGCTCGCCGCAGGTACTCCGAGGTAGCCGAGCCCGGCTGACACAATCATTATTTTCGACATTAAATGCACAAATTGTATAAACTAGCATTTTCCCACGGTTTCTACACTCTGACAATAACTACCCACTGCGCATAGTAAAATATTATGTTTTCTGGTCATTTTAGTACACATGTTTCAAAGTATGTACCTACTTACTGCAATAATGACTTATTGCTGCAATAAAATTATATTTCATTAGTAGGTATATATTAGTAGGTAGGTATATTAGATCTCCTGGGATAGGTATTCAGATAATAAATCTGACTGACTCTTTTTCTCCTTTTAATCAATTTGTATGCCCTTTTTTTGATTGTTGAAGACAAAAACATTTCGTTATACGACATGAAAATTATATGACATTTCTAGATCAGCGCCATCTAGTCATCAGCTAGGAAAATGAAATAAGAAAATCCCTCATTCACATGGCTTTTCTTCATTGCCACAACGCGATACGCGATCAAATATAACGTCGGCCACGACATTCGCCATGTCAGGCCATGTGGATGTTTTACAGTGATCAATACGCGTTACGATTGTAAGCTATTTTTCCGCTCACTGAGCGTTTTCGATCTTAGAGTCATATCTACCTATGTAGTTATGGAGATGTGAAATTTTGAGGTCCTTGAAACAGAATTCCATAATTACCCATGTAGAGTAATTTCGTTTCTACAGTACGACGTCCGACATAACTTTTGAATCAATAGGTAGCCCCATGACAAAATCATTGTCGAAGATTTTGAAGGAACAAAATAGTACGGTCTGCAGCGTACTGCATGTGATATTGTGACGGCAGGTGAGGGCGACGAGGCGGACAGCGTGGTGACGGTGATGGCGGTGACGCTGGACGGGTCGGGCGAGGCGGCGCGCGCGCTCGCGGCGCTGGCGGTGGCGGCGCTGGCGGCGCGCGGCGTGCGCGTGGCCGTGCCCGCGCCCGACGCGTGCGGCCCGGCGGGCGCGGGCGCGGCGGCGCAGGCGTGCCGCTACGCCGTGCTGCGCTCGCTGGTGGTGGCGGGCACGCGCGTGGCGCTGCTGCCGGCGCCGGCCGCGCGCCCGCCGCACCCGCTCAAGCTGCGCGACGCGGGCCTGATGGACCTCGGCGACGCCGTGCCTCCCTCGCGCCTCGCCTGCCACGCCTCGCCGGCCGCCTCGCCTGCTGCCTCCGGCTCGCCGCGCTCTCTGCTCGATTTCACAGATGAGTCGGTAGCGCGGTCATACTACTTGGCATCGGAAGACCTCGATTCTGAGCTTCGGGTGACGGACGACGCAGACTGGTGAGTGCCTATCGTGTGTGTAGTGGTGCACGAAATACTTACGGAAAACCTGCCAAGTGTACTTTGAACTCGCTCAAGAAGAGTAATAAGCACACTGCAGACTAAACAGCAGACTGATCTGTGAGCCCAAACAAATAATCGGCCGAATAAAAACCTACAGTGGTCAAGTACACGAAGAGTTCTGAATCTATTAAACCCCCTAAAGTATTTATCATTTTGATTTATCATTCTCAACTATATTGAGTTCGGCTTTCAGTCTAACCGGGTTCAGCTGAGTACCAGTGCTTTACACGAAGCGACTGCCTATCTGAACTCCTCAACCCAGTTATACGGGCAACCTAATAACCCTTGGTTAGACTGGTGTCAGACCTACTGGCTTCTGACCGGCCGGGACCTACAGTTTAACGTGCCATCCGAAACACAGTCAGTGGTGTCTAACTAAGATATACTAAGAAAGTATACCTACCTAAACAAACTTAAAAAAGTTGCTTTGGTATTTGCCCGACCTGGAATCGAACCCTTGCCCTCATACTTGAGAGGTTGTACCCCTTAAAATAAACTTACCTGAAGGCTTCAATTATGAACACCGGTGGATCAAGTTAGCAACCGGTCTGTGCTTATGTGTCGCCAGGTCTGCCTGCTCGGCATCCAATTGTTCGAGCGCGGAGCTGGAGCCCGAGTGGTGCTCGCAGGGCAGAGCGTGCGCCACGCTGCTGACGGACGCGGCGAGCTCGGCGCGCGAGCTGGCGGGCGCGGCGCGGGCGGCGCGGCTGCGCGTGCGCGTGCGGCGCGTGGGCGCGCGGCTGGCGGCGCTGGCGGCGCGGCTGCGGCGCCCGCTGCTACTGTGCTCGCGCGACCTGCCGCGCAAAGCGCTGCCGCCGCGCTACGCCGCGCTCGCCCCGCCGCCTTGTGATACGTTTCAAGAAATTTGTGCATTTGATCCCTTCCGACTTTTAAAAATAGTGAACGAACGCGAATTACACTTACCCAGCGCCATTAGCGTTCTGGGTCGGCTGCAGCTTAACGAAACGGAGTTGCAAGATTTCATTGAGCAATATCGCACCGCACCAGAGGCGGCCGCGGCCGCGGTGCTGGCGCGGCACAGTCACTGGGTCGGCCCGCCAAGGGAGGCTCGCACCGCCGTCATGATCCCCACGGGCACACATCGGGAGTCGTTCGACGCCAGCGCGCTCCGGGCGGCGGCTCAGCTCGCAGAAGAGGACTCGAACGCCACGGAAACTGTCAGTTTTAAAGTGGAATTACTGTACGACCGGTGCGCGTCTACATTGGCATTCAAGTACCTGACGGACGCTCTGGGCGCGGAGTTCGGCGCTCTGTCGGCCATCGCGGGCCCGGCGTGCGGCGCCGCCTTCGCCGACGTGGCGCGCCAGAGCCCCACGCTGTCCATGCCGGTGCTGGGCTACACGCCGCAAGCGCCGCCGCCGGCGCCCGCCGCGCCCTTCGCGCTGCTGGCGGCCGGCGACGCGCGCCAGCACACTGCCGCGTGGGCCGCGCTGGCCGCGCACATGGGCTGGCGCCGCCTGGCCGTGCTCAGCGAGCTGGCCACGCGCGCCGCGCTCGACGTGGCCGACCTGGCTGCCGACGTCATTCTGCACGTCGAGCTGCCGGCCGACAGCGACGATGTCGACCTTGACAAGATCTCTCAGGTAAGTACCTACACTACATATCAGGTTGAGAGTTCCGAAACACAATGTAAAGAAACACCAATCTGTTCCTACATATTTTGAAAAAAACCTACCTTTCTTGGAGGAGTAGGGGAACAAACTTGCAGTCAACTTGAGTTCCGTACATCATCTAGTCTAAGTGAAATCCAAAGTTTCGTAAAATATGTGCATATCAAGTATACCTAGTAGTAAGTATAACAGCACGCGCACACAAAAAAGATTTACTCGGCCTATAGTCGATTTGGGCTCATAAATCAGTATGAAGATGAATGGAGGTACACACGTAACAACAATTAGGTATTTATTCGATAACAGACAGACTAAACAAAAACTTTGATTGAAACAAGTTTTTCAAAAAAAAAAATGCCATAAGTGTGCGCGCAGAGTGTGTTAATGTATCTATATTGTTTTGTCGCGCAGTGGGCAGCGCGTGCAGCGGCGGCGCGCGCGCGCGTGCTGTTCGTGTGCGTGGAGGACGCGCGCGTGGTGCGCGCCGCGCTGTGCGCCGGCCGCGCCGCCGGCCTGCTGCCGCGCGCCGGCGCCGTGTGGCTGCTGCCCGGCGCTTTGCCGCCCTCCTGGCTGCGGCCCGGCGACGCGGACGCGCACAACTGCTCGGCCGCGCAGCTGCGAGGCGGCGGCCGCGCACCTGCGCCTGGCGCCGGCCTGGCAGGCGGACTGGGACGCGGCGCTGGCGGCGGGCGCGGTGCACGCGCGGCGCTTCGCCGAGCGCCTGAGCGTGCACAGCGCGCGCGCCGGCGCCGGCCCGCTGGCGCGCCCGCCCGCGCACGCCGCGCTGCTGTACGACGCGCTGGCCATGTGGCACGCCGCGCTGGCGCGCCGCCTGGCCGCGCAGCCCGCCGCGCTCGACGACCTGCACCACCGGGGGATCGCAAGGTACCGAGGCCCTACGTACTTCCTATTTGTAAAATCATGTCCAGGCGACCATTTTGTAAAGTAAGAATCTTACAAAGTGGCATGTAGTTATCATTACAATTCTATTGAAAGATTCAAGTATTATGTTTTTGACGTACCCACAGAGCGTTGATAGAAGACGTGACCAAAAACGAGTTCAGCGGGCTGACGGGCAAGTTCGAGTGGAGCGGCGCGGCACGCGTGGACGACCTCGTGCTGCTGCAGGGCGACGGCGACGCGGCGCAACGCGTCGGGCGCTGGCGGCGCGGCACGGGGCTGGCGCTGGGGCCGGCGGCGCTGCGCTGGCTGACGCCCGACGGCAGCGCGCCCGACGACGGCACGGAGCGCTGCGCACTGCAGGCGCTGGCCGACGCGCTGGGCGCCGACTGCCGCACGGCCTTCGTGGCGCTGGGCGCGCTGCTGCTGTGCCTGCTGGTGGCGGCGCTGGCGGCCGCCGCCTGGCACTGCAAGCGTCGTGCTGAGCGCAAGTACCGCCGCCGCTTGGCCGCGCTCGGCCTCACTCGCCTCGACCCGAAGCCTGGCGGCCTAGACCGCTGGGAGATCCCGCGAGAACGCGTCGTCATTAATCGGAAACTCGGCACCGGTGCTTTTGGCACTGTCTACGGAGGTCACGCTCTGCTAGCGGAGGACCGCGGGTGGTCAGCGGTGGCTGTTAAGACGCTGAAGGCGGGTGCATCCACTGAGGAAAAGTTGGACTTCCTGTCTGAGGCCGAGGCCATGAAGCGGTTCGATCACAAAAACGTGGTACGGCTGCTGGGAGTAGTGACGAAGACGGAGCCGGTGTGCACGGTGATGGAGTTCATGCTGTACGGCGACCTGAAGAACTACCTGCTGGCGCGGCGCCACCTGGCGGCGGGCGGCGGCGCCGAGGTGTCGGCGGCGCGGCTGACGGCCATGGCGCTGGACGCGGCGCGGGCGCTGTCGTACCTGGCGCAGCTGCGCTACGTGCACCGCGACGTGGCGGCGCGCAACTGCCTGGTGAGCGCGCACCGCGTCGTCAAGCTGGCCGACTTCGGCATGACGCGCCTGGTGTTCGAGAACGACTACTACCGCTTCAGCCGCAAGGGCATGCTGCCGGTGCGCTGGATGGCGCCCGAGAGCCTGGCGCTGGGCGTCTTCTCGCCCGCCTCCGACGTCTGGTCCTTCGGAGTGCTGCTGTATGAGATCGTCACCTTCGGCTCACTGCCATTCCAAGGATTGAGCAACGCGGAGGTGCTCGCCCGCGTCAAAGCCGGCCACACGCTGGAGCTGCCTGCAGGCTTGAAGCCACAGCTGTGAGTTATTCATGTTTAGCGATTTGCTTCGCGAAGACTGTATAGTTCTGAAATCGATAAAATATTAAAAATCCCTTTTGGTTCAATGGCCATAACTGTAATCTATTACCTTGCCAAATACAGGGTGTGTCGTTCACAATCACATTAAATCCTATCGCATGTACTTTATGATATTCTATGGCGAATTGTAAAAAACCTAATCCATTCAGTGGTTTAACCACAGGAGTCATTTTTCGTTTTTATAATTTACAACATCATGTGTAAAGCAGAGATAAAGTTAGGAGTATCGAATGTTTTGACCAGCTGACAGCTGTCAGTTTTCAAGGGAGAATTTCAGTTGTTTGTAATGACTGACTTTTATATGGTGTTCTAATTTTTGCACATTTTTATTCTATTTACTTTGTTTGAAAAAATCATTTTTTTATTTTTACGTATTCTTCTTTTTTCATTGTGTTAATGGACATATATTAACTAGTATATTAACGCATTTCATTTAATGTGATTATGAACGACACACCCGATATACGACGACCTCGATGGCGCAATGGTCACCACGCCGAACTGCCGAACCTGAGGTCCCGGGTTCGATACCCGGTTCTGTCGACATTTGTGTGATGGGCATGCTTGTTGGCCGTGGTCTAGGTGTCATAATATGTATTTATAAATATGTTTATATGTATTGTTATCAGTTGTGTCCAGCACCCATAACACAAGTTAATTAATAACTTACCATGGGGCCTGGGGCTAACCGACCGTGTGTGAGAAAGTGTCCCGACATTGTATGATATTGGTGGACCCTGCTTCGACTTGTCGTGTGTGCTATACGCCTTTCAGAGCTCTTATTGTTTTTTTTTTTACTTCATCTGCGCTAGTATAGAATATAATATATATGTGTCCACAGAGAGGGGCTCATCAAGTCATGCTGGCAGCAGGAGCACAAGGCGCGGCCGAGTGCGGCCGAGGTGGCGGCCTTCCTGGCCGAATCGCCGCGCCTGCTGGCGCCCTGCCTCGACGTGCCCCTGGACGCGCTGCCGCTCGACCTGGACTGCGGCCTCGACCCGTGGCGCGAGTCGCGCGACCGCGCCGAGGTAAGGCACCTGTCCCGGTCCCGGCCGGCTGTGCCGCTCAGGCCGCCGGTGCTCAGTCCGCTGGTGTTGCAGGCGCGGTGGGTGTCGTGGGCGGCGCCGGCGTCGGCCGCCACCGACACCACGTACCTGAGCGCCGACGCGCCGCCGCCGCAGGACACCGACGCCTTCCTGCCGTGACGTCGCACCTCTCCTCCGGCATCTACCAGGCTTGCGTCTTCTCACATTTTTATCGCGAATCATTCCAACAATTTTCTAGTCAAAATGCAGGTATAAATTGTTAATAGGCTATTGTAATTAATTTTAATTATTAATATTGAAATAAGTACCTTATGTTGCAATTATAAAAAAAGATTTGAAAAAAAAACGATTTTGATTTTATTGTACCTTATGTGATAATTATTTATTTTAAGATAGCTCCTAGCCCATTATTGGCTACGGCGGCTGTTCCCATTTAAAGAGGTTAGCCAACTGCCCAAGACAATAATAGTGCACAAGCATTTGCGGAGACACAAGTGCAATCACTATTTCTTCACTCCCATTAGTAGCGCTATTCAACACGACCGGAGAGAAATCATTCGCAGGACTTGCTTTCCGATGCACGGATCCAACTCAAACAAACTTCCTCTTATATACTCATTCCTCACTCTATCCATTCGCGTAACTCCACACATACCTCTTAACATTCTCATCTCTGCCGCATGCAATTGTCTTTCATTCGTCGCTTTTGTGGGCCAGCACTCTGATCCATACCAGACAGCAGGTCTGACCATACTCTTGTAAATTTTCCCCTTAAGTTTAAGGGGAATACGAGGGTCACAAGTTGTTGCCGTTATCTGCCGCCGTTTCATCCATCCTGCGTTAATTCTGTGCGTAACTGTCCGATCTATTTCGCCATCGCCCTGAATAAGCGAGCCGAGATACCGGAAATCGGAGCAGACAGGAAGAGGTGCGTTATCAAGCGCTATGGCTTCAGAACTGGAGAGACCGCCGAAATCGCAGAACATGTATTCGGTCTTGGTTCTGTTAATTTTCAAGAAAACATTCTCCAGTATCTGTTGCCAACTCCCCAATCTGCTCTGGATCTCAGGTCCATCCTCACTAACCAGGACAATGTCGTCGGCAAATAGCATGCACCAGGGTGCCTCCTCCTGTATGTATGTCATAATAAGCAGGAAGAGGTAAGGACTTAAAGCCGACGCTTGGTGCAGCCCCACAGCCACACTGAACTGGTCAGTATTGCCGGCCGACGACATACGTACAGGACTGCCTGTACATCGCACGAACTAACTCCACATACTTCCCAGGCTCACCTTTCTCTTATAAGGCCCACCACAACACTTCCCAAGGCACCCTATCATACGCTTTCTCAAGGTCAATGAACACCATGTGCAGATTCCTGTGCACACGTCTGTACTTCTCGCACAATTGGCGAAGTGCGAAGATGGCGTCCATTGTCCCTCGACCTGGCATAAACCCAAATTGGTTTTGGGTAATTTCACTGTCTTCTCGCACTCTTTTCTCTATCACTTTCTCCCATACCTTCATAGTATGCGACATGAGCTTTATCCCTCTATAGTTGCCGCAATCTTGCACATCCCCTTTATTTTTGAAGATGGGCACTAGCGAACTACTGCACCATTCTTGCGGGATGACTTCTTCATGCTGCAACTCATTGAAGAATAAAGTTAGCCACATACATCCGTTCTTCTTTTACACCTTCCATACCTCGGCTGGTATATCATCAGGGCCCAAGGCCTTTCCATTTTTCATACTTTTAAGTGCTCTTTCTACCTCATCCATGCTAATTTCTCTTACCAATCCCTTATTTACTTGTGCCTCTTGGAGTATTCCATCCCAAACATTCTCCTTATTCATAAGCTTTTCAAAATAAACCTTCCATCTCTCTCTTATTTCATCACCTTTACATAAAACCTTGCCAGACTCATCTTTCATGCATTTTATGTGGGTTATGTCCCTCGAGCGTCTCTCTCTTTCGTAATTCGGTAGAGCACTTTTTGGCCTCTTGAACTGTCCAGGGAGTTGTACAACCTCTCCTGCGCCTTAGCTCTGGCAACTGCTACCGCCTTTTTTGCTTTTTTCTTCCATTCCATGTAGATTCTCTTTTTTTCATCCTTCAGGCTTGCATTCACTATTTCATATTTTGCCATTTTTTAAATGGTACTTTCTTTTCTTTCAAAATCTTTTGTACTTCATCATTCATCCACCATGTATCTCTATCTATCAAACCTTTTCCTCTCGACTCTCTGCACACGTTTTTTGCGACTTCCCTTATATGGCTTGCCATTTCACTTCAACATTCATTCACACATCTACTTTCCATCTCCTTCATTTCTAACATTTTGTCCACAACCTGGCTCCTAAACATATCAGCACGGTACATTCTTCCTTCTCTAGCATACTCCACCTAATCCTTGGAGGGGGCCGATCTTTGTTGCTTTTGAGCGAGACAGTTATTTTGACATCCAGGATCACAAGTCGGTGCTGAGTGACTAGTGCTTCGCCTGGCAGCACTTTGCAGTTTTTGACACAGTATAGACTACTCCGCTTCACTAGGAAGTAATCTATCTGTGTCGTGTGGTGGCCGCTCTTATATGTCACGAAGTGCTCCTCTCGTTTATTGAACCACGTGTTTGTTATGGTCAGGTCGAAGGCACAGGCAGCTTGTAGTAATGTTTCACCGCTTGCATTCCGGATTCCAAAACCCCTACCCCCATGCACTCTCTCATATCCATCGCTCTCTCTTCCTACGTGACCATTAAAATCCCCACCCACATAGACTTCCTCACTATCCTGTACATTCATCATCAAGCAGTCAAAGTCCTCCCAAAACTTCTCCTTTACACTCTCCTCGCAGCCTGACTGCGGCGCATAAACACTTATCACGTTTATGGTCTTGCCATCCACAATTCATTTAACCGCTATTAGCCTATCATTCATTCTTTTAACATCTACGACATACATTACTGCTTGCTACATTCTTTCAGCCTGTTGTCCAAAACTATACCCACCCCATTTCTCTTGCCGTCACTTCCACAATAGAAAAACTGATATCCTTCACTCTCTAGCCCTTGCACCCTTCCATTTTGTCTCTTGCAGGCACACTACATTTATTCATGGCCTTTTCAAAACATCTGCTAGCTCTTTTCCTCTTCCAGTCATCGTTCCTACATTCCAACTCGCATACCTCAATCTCAATTCTCTCACACTTTGAGCTTGCATCTTACGTCGCACCCGCCCGTTATGGTGCGACAACCCTATGCTTTATATTCGATCCCATAAAAAATGACTCAACATATCAGGTGCGCGCGACGGTTTGTTCCCACTAGTTCTAAAATGCGGTGTAACAAAATATTAGAACTAGTGGGCATAAAGCGGTAAAACTAATGGGACATTTTGTTCTACTAGACAGAAGAAGTACACTCGGCGGCCTGGGTGACATCTCGCCAAGTCCGTGGTTATTATGTAGGTAGTTGTGATTTTTTTTATTGCTCGCAAAAGATAGCAGTCAGAATACTTAACTTTTTTTTTCATAACTTCCAACAAAAATAAATGAATTTTGTTGGAATATTTACATTAATTTTAAAAAGTTGAACTTTGAAACTTTTTTTTTGGCCGTGGGGTCCGAGTGCTCACGCGCTTGCGAAGCTAAGCGCCTTGTTGACACTTCTCGTGACCCAAGGGCTGGCTTTTATTTCGCACAGAGGTTGAGCATTGCCATCCAACGTGGCAATGCTGCCAGCCTTTTGGGTACATTACCCAGTGACAGCGATGAGGAACAATTTTTTGATGCACAGTATTAATTTTGTTGGAATCTCGTGAATTTCCGTTGTTTGTAATGAATGACTGACTCTTATACGGTGTTCTTATTCTCGCACATATTTATTATATTTACTTTATTTGTTTTTTTTTTTTTATTATTTTTACGTATTTTATTTTTCTCTTTGTGCTAATCGACATATTACATTTACCAGTATATTAACGTATTTAATTTAATGTGATTAGGTACTTGCAGCAGATAGGTGCAGTTATCGATATTTTCTTACCTGTCTATACCAGGCTGCCTTCTTGAACATAAAAAGATAGGCTGCCCAAAGTTTTCATATTCTTTAGGATGAATTCTTTCGATTAGTGTGTTTTTTTTGGTATCAAGTAGGAGCAGAATTCAAAAAAATCAACAGGAGCAGATTGAAAATGAATCATATCCTTGAACAGAATTTTTAGGCAACCATTAACAATACCCTTGTTTATGCAATATTTGATAAAAAAATACTTCTCAATCGGTAAGCAGATCGGTGTAGGTCATCCTTGGTGGGATCATGTACTACTATTTAAACTTTAGGGATCGCTCTAAGGTAGAACCCCTTATTGAGCACTGCCTCTTCTGGTCGTGGGGTGCAGGGGGTTGAGAGAAACACGGTGTTCGGATACCTACCGGATATATTTCGTGTAAACCCCCAGATAGAACCGTTCACTCGGACCTTCGGACTCACGCTCCCATACGTTTTGCTTATCTTGCACTCTAGTTTACATGTGTCCCTACAAAACTATTATTTTATTTACCTATCCAATTTGTCGGTGTGATTGATATAGGTAGGTACTTACATATTGGGACCCCGACCACACAACTCTCTAGTGTTAACAGTCACTGAGATTAAGCGCGGACGGACAGATATGACGAAACTATAAGGATTCCTCGTTGACTACGGAACCTTAAAATGGTGATGCATTCACTCAGCCCGTTACCGATTCGACAATGCCAAGCTACACTCACTGTACCTACTTGATGCGACAGTCGCTGCTCAATAGGACTAGGAGGAAAATTGTGGTTCCCGCTATGGACGCGCCGCGCGGCACTCGCTCCTCGCACGATGTGGCGCGCAGCCGTCGCGTGCGCACTGCTGGCCGTGCTTGCGGCGCCATCTGCTGCTGACTCCAACCAGACCGCCTGCGAGACCCTGCACAGCTATGCGCTCTTGAACTCAAGTAAGTCTACCACCGGCAACATTGACATTATTTCATTAGGTACCTACGTAAAACATGTAGAAGATACCTACATTGTGACGTCAATCACTGAATATTAATACACAAACAATAATACCTACTTCAACACAACGAGACATGCGTTGAGACAGGACAAGCTATCAAAAAGTTATAGTTTATTAGCAGTTCAATTCAAATACAATATTTCTTATTTAAATGTAAATTGCCACCTTCACTAAAGACCGTTCGGCTATCGATGCTGATTTATTAGTATTTTGAAACTCTCGAAATGCAATAATTTAGGAATATTTTGGGACCCTTCGTACTTTATGTAACTTTACCAAAACACATGTACCTAATACCGTGTCTCTGCAAATAAAGATTCTTATTCTATTCTATTTTCAAAGCATTTGATAGCGTCCTCCATGTCACGCCTTTACAGTTACGCTAATACGGTGTCCAAAACCGAGCTTTAAACGCGAAAGGATCATATTTATATCATTGATTGCAATTTCAATCAATCTGATGTCGTGGTTTGTAGCAAACCAGTAGTTTTGCTAAAAAAAAATATCGAAGTCACTTTGCCTAATGTGAAAAACTTAGGATTTATAGAATAGAATAGAATCATTTATTTGCCATAAACATGTGTATACATACATACACACGCGGGTGCATGTATGTAAGATGGTACAATTAAATAAATGAGACGCGGAAATACATGAGAATTGCATTTGACGAACATGATAACTTCGAGAATGTACAGAGATGACAATGTAAGGATCTTATTCTGTTCGAAATACGGCTTACAGCTATCAGATACCTTCAATTTGAACGTCGACCTCAGGCATCTTTTTTGAGCTCTAAAAATGGTCTCCCAATCCGTGGAATTGCCCCAGAATATCAAGCCTTACCTAAGGATAGATTCAGCTATTCCATAGTAGGCTATTAATAATGTTTCTTTTCTTTGATCTGAGGTTTCTGCATTCATTTTGCTTTGTTTTTTAGCTAGGTTTTCTAAGTGAGATTTCCATTTGAGATTTTGGTCTATTACTAAGCCTAAGAATTTAGTCGCGGCAACCGATTGAATTTTATTGTTTTTATATTTAATATCATTATTCTATATTTATTCGTTGACCAAAATAAGTCATTACGGTTTTATTCAAATTAATTTTAAATTGCGCGGTGGCTCTTAATCTGCTTTATATTTTTTTTAATTTCAAAAGTGCTGGAGCTCATTATAATATGTCCAGTAAGTTTGAAACGAGGAAAAAGTAAAGTGCGCATCTACCTTACGGCACGCAATACCTAAAAATCTAACTTTAATATTATTAATCCTTTTGGTTTTCCTCAAAGTCGCTAATTTAGATAAGCATAGCTCGAATGTTAATGTGTTGCGACGAGGGAATTTTGTGTCGGGTGTCTTTTCTGTCGTGTGAAATGATGCAAAATATGTGAGCCACATGGAGACTGTATACGGTCAAAGATGTACACCGTCAATAATAATAATTATTCTCATTTTGTTAATGTATTAACTCCACAGATCTTCGGGCGATAGGCGATCGCAGCGTGTCGGTGGACGGGCTGGAGGTGAGCGTGTCGCTGTACTGGGGCAGCGGGCCGGCGCGCGCCGCCGCCGCGCTGCTGCGCGCGCAGCTGACGCACGTGCACCGCTACCGGCGCGTGCGGCTGCGGCGCGGCCCGCTCTCCACCGCCGCGCTGGCCGCCCTCGTGCCGTTCCACTCCGACGCCAACTACACCGAGTATGTTACTACGCCTAGCTTCACTGCGCTTGCTGCGCTATATATGTTTGCATCCACGCATAAAGGAAATATGAGCGGAGATCCCATGACAGATGTGACCAAAACAATCAGTTACTATTAAACTAACCAGGGGCCCGATTCTCCTAATTTTACTTAAGCGTCATACGATTGACGTTCGACTCGATTCGACTGAGATCCAATCCCGACTCGATTACGATTGAAGCGTATGTGGCATTCCGCTATTTTTTCTTTGAAATAAACGTTTTTATCCTTTTCTGTCATTCAATAATGAATCATTTTGTCTGCAAATGATTTCCGATTGCAAAATGATTGTACAGCAAACTACCGTATAGACCAAAATCACCAAAATTGCAGACCAATCGCACACCAATCAAATGTCATTTGTCAATCGAATACGATTGGTCTTTTATTAGTAGCAGAATGCCCGATATGGTTAAAACTGCTATCGCGATCATATTGCGATTCGATTTTGACATTATTAACTTAGGAGAATCGGGCCCCAGATTGGTGATTTGGTTTTAAAAACAATAGTCGGGGGCCAAAGAAACCTAATGAGGCAATGCAGCTAGTAACGTTCCTCGTCCCCCGAAAAACCGCATTTTACTTTTTGACTTTGAGTTATGACATCGCCGCTAGTCATTTTGTTCTCCATGGCAGAGACTTCCTGTTGTCAGTCATATCGTAAAGCTTACGTGGGTCCTGTTCCGAAAATTTCCAACCCTTACTCACCCCAGTCACTTTCGTCCAATTCCTATCTTACATTTCTTATCTAAAGTGCTTGAGGCTTGTCCTGATAAGCAATTTGCTCGTTTTATTTTCGCCAATAAGGTAGGTAATGAGCCCTTTCCAATCTGGATGTAGGCCGGGCCACAGCACTTCTTTTGCTCTCCTCAAAGTGACTGGTGATATAAGGTGGTTTGTTATGGAAAACGCTAATTTGTCTGGTCAGGATCTGATGATGGGACCCAACCCTGCGAAATCGAGAGCAATTTTCGAACATTTTAGTACGTAGGGTAAAAACTTGATATTAAGGCGTATGTCTGATAACACTATGCAGTGGTGAAGGTTTGAAGCTGATCTGATGATGGAGAACAGAGAAGGTCGAGGGAACTTGACAACTGAATATGTAAACTACATCGTGTTTGGGCTTATATTATTTGTTTTGACGAGACCTTTGCAACTGTGAAGTTTTGGAGCTGACCTGATGATGGAGACTGGTGAAGGTCGAGGGAACTCGACAACTGAATATGTAAACTAACTACCTCGTGTTTGGGCTTATATTATTCGTATTGATGAGAACTTTCCACAAATGCGGATAGTGACAACTATGCTTGTCACAAATATTTTCGCGACTATTATACCAGTAAGGTTCAAAATTAAGGATGTTATAAAAACTAAAAATAAAAACGACTCCCAAAAACACTGAAAAACAAAAAAAAACTATTCTTATATGCATCGGCCTAGAAGTCAGTGTCTAATGGAAGTTCCAGAGTTTATACGCCACCGACTTCTTCAGTGTTTTTGGGAGTCGTTTTTATTTTTAGTTTTTATAACATCCTTAATTTTGAACCTTACTGGTATAATAGTCGCGAAAATATTTAATCACTGGCAAGTTATTTTATTTGTTCCAAACATTTGTCGACTTTTAAGTTATTATTAGTCACTCGGAAAATAATAAGCCAGACCATTTGATTAGATTTTTACAATCGTTCACACGGCAACCCTTCGATTCAATTTTTTCATGTAAACGGTAAAAACGTTCGCAAGAGACTCTGCAGCCAGTTGTATAGTGCCAGTTGTATATTGGAATTCTGTCCTCCATATTGACAACGGACTGATGCAACGCACAAGGGCAACAGCGGGCCACGCGTGCCCGCGGGCCACACGATTCGAATGGACGAGTCGTGTGAACGAGACAACATGAACATAAACGCCACTGCGTGTCGTACTTATTCGATAAAATCGTTTCGGTGACAAATTCGCACGGTATAAGTACGTTAAAATATATTTCTCGAACATGGGATGTTCCTGTATGTACGCCGTGTAAACAATTTTTAAGTTTTCACATATATTCTATTGTCACTAAGTACCTACTCTATTCGATAAAATCTCGTAGATATATACGGTATACGGGAAAATAATCGCCTTGTAACGTGGCCTTATGAAATTTTTAAAGGTAGATTAGACTTTCCGGGGAAACAATTTAGTACTGAATGCTAACAAAACAAAATGCATTAAGTTCACTTTGCCTAATGCAAAAAACCTAGGTCCTAATGTTATCCTAAACAACCAGGTTCTTCAAACCGTTGCATCTACCGTGTTTCTGGGTATAACAGTAGATACAAAACTTCAATGGGGTTCACATATTTCTAGCCTCGCGGGAAGGCTTAGTTCTGCCGCCTACGCCGTTAGGAAAGTCAGACAGTTCCCGGACGTCGACACAGCTCGATTGGTGTATTTCAGTAATTTTCACAGCGTTATGTCCTACGGTATTCTGTTGTGGGGCAAAGCCGCTGATATAGAGAATATATTTATTCTACAAAAACGTGCTATACGTGCGATATACCAATTAGGTACCAGAACTTCCCTCAGAGAGCTGTTTAAAGAAATTGGTATTCTTACTGTGGCATTACAATTCATCTTTGCCAATATACTGTATATTAGACAGAACTTACATTTTTATATACCAAAAAAAGTGAAGTCCATAGCATTAATACAAGAAATAAGCATAAACTGTGTGTACCCTTTCACCGGCTTCATAAAGTGCATGGTTCATTTCTGGGTCTAGGTATTCGTTTCTATAATAAACTTCCTCTGTCTTTATTAGAACAGCCGTTTAATAAATTCAAAGAACAAATTAAGGCTATTCTTATTCAAAAGGCATATTATACAATTAACGATTATTTGAATGATAAAAATAGTTGGTCGCCATGTTGAACGCAAGACAGCTATATTATAATTGTCTTTTTTTTTTGTTTGTGTTTGACATCTTAATTTTACAAACAATTATTATTATACAGAGTTTTTTAGGATTCTTCTCTTATAAGAGAGTATAAAAACCTTTACATGCGGGCCGGGGCCAAGCGTGCAAGGGGATGATTAGATAGAGATTGTGGAAGATAGTGTGGATGATGTCAGAAATTTTCTGGTGATGCGGCAAGTGTTAAGAATGGTGGCTTTTTGAAGCATGTGTAATGTATAAGGAGGCATTTGTAATATGTTGAGGCTTTGTGTAAGGGTTTTAGGTATGATTCTAGTAGATGACATAACTATAGGGACTATGTGGACAGTCTGTGCTTTCCACTGAGTTTTAATTTCAATTGCTAGATCTTGGTATTTTGCAAGTTTTTCTGAAATGGTCGTTTGAATGTTGTGTGAGTTTGGGATGGCAATATCTATTAAATAAACTGTTTTAGTGGTTTTGTCGTGTACTGTGATGTCGGGTCTATTGTAGTGAATGGTTTTGTCTGTGATTATTGTTCGATCCCAGTAAATTTTTTGGTTCCTATTTTCTAAAATGGTTTCGGGTTTATATTTGTAGTAAGGGATCATCTTGTCCAATAGTTTATATCTGTAGCCTAAGTGCTGGTGTATAATGGCTGCAACTTGGTCATGACGGTGTTTATAGTCCGTCTGTGCTAACGATTTACAAGCTCCCGTTATGTGTTGGATTGTTTCAGATGCACTGTTGCAGTGTCTACATAGATCTGTTATTTGATTTGGGTCTTTAATAATGAACTTTCTGTAATTGCGTGTTGCTACGATTTGGTCTTGTATAGCGAGCATAAATCCTTCGGTCTCCGGGAATAGTTCGCCTCTCCTGAGCCATTCGTTCGACTTTGTCTTATCGACGTGTGGCTGGCTCAGAAAAGCTCGGTGTCTTCCGTGTAGGGCTTTATTGGACCATGCTGCTATCTTGTCTTGTGTGCTAGTTAAGTTTTCATTTGTTTGTGTGTTTCTATCGTTTAGGTTGAGCGGTGTAAGTTGTTTGTCTGTGTTGGTTACAAGTCTGTGAAGTGGTGAATGTTCAGTTTTGTTGTGGAAATAATTTCTAAGTGTAGATATTTGTTTGTTGTGGAGATTGTTTATATCTATCAGCCCTCTTCCCCATTCTTGTCTTGGTAGTACGAGGCGTTGTACACATGATTTTGGGTGGTGTTTTCTGTGTTTAGTGAGTTGTGTGTTGATAGTGAGTTGTAATTTTATAATGTCAGTATTAGTCCACTGTACAATGCCAAAAGAGTATGTGAGAATGGGTATCGCAAATGTGTTTATAGCTTTTGTTGTGTTTCTGGAATTGAGATTTCAAACAATTATTATTATTATAAATGTATGTCTCTTCCAGACCTCGGGACTATAGAGTCCCGGATTTTTGGGAGGCGAACGTGGGGCCGAAGCCAACACGCTGAAGCCCTTTTGAGACAACTTTAATAAAATGGTGACACAAAACCGACGATTATCCCTGTATACACTATAGAAATGTACCCAAGGACAATCCCCGGTTCTGTGCTAAACTATTGCTAACTATGGATGAAAACTACTTGGGCTATTGTGATGGGATGCTAATGGACTAGGAATGGGGTAACTACGGGAACTATGGCACCTGCCGATGACAATGTATTAAATACATGTTAAAATGGCAGGTGGAGACTCGCCAACTCACTTACTGGGCCCCCGGGAATCAGTCACTGAAAAGCAACAAGAGGGCAACAGGGACATGAGCGGCTGAGAAGGGTGAGGATACCTCGGCGGACTTTAAACGCAGATCACGCGCTCCCTGTGGGTCCAGCATCACCGGCCCACTCGCCACTTACCACGAGGCACCTACCCTCCGAGCAGGACTAACCTTGCTCTAGCGACTCCACTCTGACCGGCCGATGAAGGCAAGCCAAGAGGCGGGAGACCTATCCCCCGTCATGCTTCACTCCGGCAAGCCGGAGATGGGGGACAGTATACTCTCCCTGGAGCACTCGGATATAGAGCCCCGCGGGGTCGCTACTCCCCGTCATCCGCCTCAGATGCCCTGCGGGGCTTATTATTATTATTTTTACAATTTTATATTTTCATTATTGACCTTACTTGGTTTCACATTATTGACAAGATACATTTACTGTATTTATTATATTTTATTTAAATCATCTATTTATATTTTTTTACACGCTTTTTATTAGCTTCACCTGTATGTTTGTATGTTTGTTTGTAACCGACTTCTTTGGGCGCGATTTTGACCCACTTCAAACGGCCAGATTTCGTTCAAACTTTGTAGATTTATTGAGGACCGATGACAATACACTAATTTGATAAAATTATTCCATTTTTAACCGACTTTCCAAAAAGGAGGAGGTTACACATACACATCGATTACTCCGAGGTTTATAGACCGATTTACGTGATTCTTTTTTTGTTCGACTCGGAATAGCTGCCAGTTGGTCCCATAGTCATCAGGTCAGGATCTGATGATGGAAACCCTGAGAAATCGAGGGCAACCTTCGAAAGTTGTAGGCATACATAGGGTAAAAACTTGACACTCAGGTGTACGCCTAAAAGCACTATTCAACTGTGAAGATTTGGAGCTGACCTGATGATGGAGACCAGAGAGGGTCCAGGGAACTCGACAACTGAATATGTAAACTACCTCGTGTTTGGGCTTAAATTATTTGTATTGACAAGACCTTTGCAACAGTGAAGGTTTGGAGCTGACCTGATGATGGAGACCAGAGAAAGTCGAGGGAACTCGACAACTGAATATGTAAACTACCTCGTGTTTGGGCTTAAATTATTTGTATTGACAAGACCTATGCAACAGTGAAGGTTGGGAGCTTAAATTATTTGTATTGATGACAAGACCTATGCAACAGTGAAGGTTGGGAGCTGACCTGATGATTGAGACCAGAGAAAGTCGAGGGAACTCGACAACTGAATATGTAAAATACCTCGTTTGGCCTTATATTCTTTGTATTGATGAGAACTTCCCACTTGTATGGGCAGTGACCACTATTCGTATCACTGAGAAGCTTTAAACAAAAAAAAGTAGAAAATAAATAATAGTTTAAAAAAAAACTAAAAAACACGCTTTTTATAGAAAACCGAACTAAAAATTAGAAAATAAATTTCAATGAATATAAATTAATAATAGTGTGAATACAAAAAAAAATATTAAAAAAAAAGCGTGGGGTGCATGGTGTCAATAGTTATAAATATTTTATTGACAGATATGAGTAGAGTGATTTTCATTTCGATAAGACCTTAAAAAGCACCCCACGCTTTTTTTAAATATTTTTTTTTGTATTCACACTATTATTAATTTATATTCATTGAAATTTATTTTCTAATTTTTAGTTCGGTTTTCTATAAAAAGCGTGTTTTTTAGTTTTTTTTTTAACTATTTTTTCCTTTGGATTACAGTAAATAAGGACCACTACTTAGTGCGATAATTGATCCTGATATTGAGTTGTGTAGCTGTGAGTACGTCATGCTCCCTTAGACGGCACTGCTTGCGGTAGCGTCGGCGGTCGGGTAGCCTCCCTCCCTCAAAGATGTGCGAGGGGGGCGATGGCTGATCCTCGCGTTATGCTCGTGAACGGGTGCTGCTTGTGGTGCCAGGTCGTCTTACTGACTATACTATAAGTAATATTATATAATTTTGTAAACTCTTTTCTTATACTTCTTTTTTTTTACTGGCTGAGCGGTCCAATTTACTAGATTCATTACTTACCCATGTTGTACATTACATAGGGTTGCAATAGAATATCACATGAAGGTGGGCACTCCCTCATAAACTATTATAAATATTGGAGGCTATACATTTTTTTTTTTCACATCATATTTATTCAATGCTTGAGTTAGACAAGTTACGTAGGGTGAGTGCTAGCTAGCATGTGGTGGATTTTATAAATCATTTTAAATGTAATTTTATTTTATTTTATGACAATATTGCGTATTGCATACTGCAATATACTCACTGTACTTTGTTGAAAGGTTCTTTTAACCTACAGACAGACATGTGTTGCTGGGGAGTTTGTTGCGCCACTCCTTCTTCCCAGTAAAAACACATAGGAAGTGGTGAAGGGTGGGCGTTTTGGGGGCTGTCTTATGTAATTTTTTTTTCTGACGTTCGAAAAGTGCTGTTTTGCAGCCAAGTTTGAATAAATGAGTTTTGATTTTGATTGATTCGGATCGTTTGAGTTATAATTAGTTTTAGTGGTCATTCAGGAAGGAAAATTGCATAGAATGTGTGACAGTATTTTATGTCGTAAATGGAATATGAGAGGTTAAAGAGCAGGGCTGTTTTATTAAAATTTTGTCTCATCGAATAGTCGTGTTTCTTTTAATATACCTAAGCTCCCACATAACATGGCCACCAGAACCTCAGATCTGATCAGATTTGAACCTCTTGCAATCTTTTCGTAGTAAGAAGCCTGACAGCCGGAACCGACTGATTCACTGACCGACTTAAAAATGTATGTAAATTTTGTGGTACAGTTTGGTGATAGGCTTATCGACCGCGTGGAGTCCAGAGAGTGCGCCACCCTGGGTGCCGTCAGCGGGCCGCAAGAGCAGCTTGGCGGGGCCGCGGCTGAGCGAGTTCGGCGCGAGCCCCGTGCCCGCGCATTGCCGCCTGTTCGCCGTGCTGGCGGCCGCGCACCGGCAGCCGCGCTGCGCCGGCCTCTCGCGCCACCTCACCCGCGCCGACCTCGCCGCGCTTGCCCACTGTGGCTTTAAACATCAGTAAGTATGCCGTTTAAAATCAGAAACTGATTTATATAATACTACCTATAGTCTGTTTTTTGATCTCGTAGACTAAATTGACACTTGCAAAATGTCAAACTTACAAAATAATGTTGCCAGCTCTTTTGTGCAGTGTTGTACCTACGATACCGATTTCTTGAATTCAAAGTTCTATATTTAAAATCCACGTACGTACATACGGCTGCAAGACGTGCAAACTGCCAGGAAAATCTGACCACGTAACGCCATGCGTAATCCGACCATGATTCAATGCCTTTAAAATTAAACAAAAAAAAAATAGACACCACCAGTCAGTGTTGTTCCCGTACGCGTTAAAACGACAATCTTAACCCTTTTCTCTTACGAAACGGCAAAACTTAAAAAATACGGCAGCTATGGAACTTGACACCATACGAACTGATAATTCAGAATATTCCTCAGACATTATCAAAATCAGACATTATATTATTCAGTCATTATCTGAATCAGATTAACTCGCATGCCAGTAATTAAATTATGTAATTAAAAATATATGTTTTACATTATTAATGTTGTATTATTAGGTTTCAAATAAGTACCTACACATTATTTCAGGATAACGTATTGTAAAAAACGATAGTTGATTTTATTAACGGTAAGTTTTGGTTGTGCCACATCACTATTTAAAAATTGCAATAAACTGACCACACTCGTAATGTCAGTTTAGTCTACGAATTTAAAAAACAGACTATAGTAGGTTCCGATACCTATGTTGATATTACTCATACCCCTTGGTAAAACCCGGTGTCTGAGTTACTGGCTTCTGACTACCCGTAACGACTGCCAAGGATGTTCATTGACAGCCGGGACCTACAGTTTAACGTGCCCTCCAAAAAACACAGTCATTGGTGTCCAAGATAACACTTAGAAAGTACATACAAAGTTAAAAGAGTTGCATTGGTACCCACTAGGCCACCATGACAACTTGCTTGTGGTTAGAGACGCCTGACAGATAAATGGGTACTTATTTTAAACGACTTCAAAAAAGAAGGTTCTCAGTTCGTTTGTTTTTATGTGTGTATGTATGTTTGTCCGCGATTATCTCGCGATATTTGGCGATTTTCAGAAAAGTATTTGTTACAACTAGGATAATATTTTAGTGCTTTAACCGATTGAAAAAAAGAGGTTCTGATTTTTTGTATGATATGAATGTAGTTAATAATATTACTATCTATCTATATGTAGTGGCCTTATCGTAGACTTGACCACTTCATGAAAAGACACGACCATTTCATGAAATGGTCGCGTTTCATGAAACGTTTCACTGTCTATTGGCCACATCATGATGTGGCTAGGGCAAATCAATGATAAGCAATCGTTTCTCGATATGTGCAACTGAAAGCTCGGCTTCTTCATGAAATGGTCAAAATTAATTGATCACATCGTGAAATAGTTGTGTAAATTGACCCTAGGGGCGCTGCCAGCGCTTTCTTTATGTTCATGAAATGCTCGAGCTTTTCATGAAGTGGTCAAATCTACGATATGGCTACGACATATACATATGTATAATAAAATTGTAGGAAAGTCAAAACTGTACATTGAATATTTTCTTAAAAGAATACTTGGGGGGTGATTTATAATCGATTCTGAACCCAAATAGGTATGTAGTTTTAACCTGTTTATCTGTAGGTAGGTATGTCCGGAGTAAACTCAAAAAGTACTGCACGGATTTACTTCAAATTTTGCATGAATATTACTTATAAGTAGGTCGGGTCAGGACATGGGCTACATATTATTACGCTATCATCTACAGGGGATAAGCAATGAACCAATATTTCTGTTAATTGTTCTGTAGAAGTTTTGAAGAAGAGAAGTGAGATATTACAATGCATATTTCGACGGCTCCTAAGTATACTGAGTCAACTATCAAATTTTGCGAATTGCACTTTTTGTGTATTAACACAAATAACAATAACAATATTGTAAACTAGCTTCTGCCAGCGGTTTCACCCGCATCCCGTGGGAACTACTTCCCGTACCGGGATAAAAGGTAGCCTATAGCCTTCTTCGATAAATGGGCTATCTAACACTGAAATACATTTTCAAATCGGACCAGTAGTTCCTGAGATTAGCGCGTTCAAACAAACAAACAAACTCTTCAGCTTTATAATATCAGTATAGATATGTTATGGACCAAGTGATAAATTGGGCAGTATACATAATGCCCGGTCATTATGAATAATGCCCAATATGAGAGTACAATTTGATAATAATTATTCAAACAATCAAATTGACCGGGCAGTCCGGGCACTATACATATTGCCCGTGACCTTTTGGGCAAAGTAATACAAACATATTTAATTTCATTTTTTTATTGTTATTGACATTTAACTTAAAATAAACTAAATATAACACATCCCATATCAATTGACAGAGCATAGAAGTAAGCATGCAACATGCAGCAAGCATGGCTTCTGTCACGGCTCCGGCGCTGCGGGGCTCCGGCGGTCCCATGCGAGCTTATCGTCGCAAATGGTTTTCACGCTCACCACCGCAGCTTCGGCTTGCGCCTCAGACGCGGCGGCGAGCCTTAAAACTACCTGCGCCTCAGCTCGCAGGCCGCCTCGCCCCTCCGCGCCTACACGGTTTTGAATTGCACTCTAGGGGTAGGGCAGACAAGACTACGTGGAGTCGGTTTTGCAGCGATTCGTTTTCGTCACTAAGTTCGAGCCAAGAAAAATGAGATCAAGAAAAACGAGACCGAGTTAGTAAATTAGATGACAATTGTCCAATTAATAGTTTTGTGGCTAGACTTATAATTTCCCATTAAAATAGAACATATAATTTAAAACAATAATCATAAAATATGTAGCAAGTAACAGGATTTATTTATTAGAACAACTGCCACCCTCGCAACGCATAAAATATAGCTTTATTATCAAATTGCCCAACTATCATGTAGCAATATAATAATGCCCGTGCAATGTGATAAATAATGAAGTTAAGATAGTTATTAATCACTTGGCCCGATAAAGCTAGACATTATTCATAATGCTCGGGCATTATAAATAATGCCCGAATTAATCACATGGTCCATAACAGATACACAAAAAAGTGCAATTCGCAAATTTTGTTAGTTGACTCAGTATACTTAGGAGCAGTCGATTTGAAAGTTGGCCAATATTTGGTTGAGTTGTCATCTATGTTTGCATTGAAAAATTGCGCTTTACCTTTAAGATACTTGAATAGAAAAATAAAATTTAATGCAAACTAGGTTCAGTCAAGGTTAAAGTGGCGCCATCTATTGCAAATAGAAAAAAAAAACAGACAAAGATAATGAATATTATTTAGAAGAAGAAGGGCAGGGCAAACCTTTATATATTTTAATCATGCTTACATCAATAGGGGATAGGAAATAAGCTTAACGTTTGATCGTTTTCTAAAATCACGTTATATCTCCAAGCAACAAGTGCAGGCAGAATAAATTTGTAATTTATATTTTTTTTTTGTGCTGTCGCATGTTTTCACATGTTTAAAGTTGCTCCTTATAAAAAAATAATCCGTACAATCGGAGTGTTATCAACGTTATTGCATTACTTACCGATATTAATTTTAGTAAGAACAGTCTATACAAAATATTTGACTGTTACTTCCAGTTACTTTCATTCGGTAATTATCGCTACAAAATGTTGATTTGTTTGAATGTTGGAACACAAGTTTTTTTTTTTACATATATTTTGACATATAACAATTCTATACTGGCCACGCAGATGAAGTCGCGGGCAGCAGCTAAAAGTACTACTACTAATAGAAGTTTTTATATTTGTCGTTTTAGAATCAACGGCTCCGCGTTTGACCTGTTCGTCGTGGACGAGTGCAACAGCACGCGGCTGCGCGCCTGCGCCCTCGACTATGGAACCACGTTCTCGCCCAAGGCCATGAACAGAACCGACCTCTATCACAAGTTGAACGCCATCACAAACAACACTGAATCGTTTTTCTTTTTAGATTTTGACATTTGGGAGGGAGAAGAGACAGTGCGTGCGTTAAACGTACCTTGTCGGGAACAGGAAGTTGATATGCGCATCGGTGATATAGCCATGTTACAGACATACGCGCCGCAGTTGTTTCGATTTATTTACAATTTTAAACCTTCCGCAACATCTTTGAGGCAAATTCTTGAACGTGAAGCAAACGGCGATAATATTGATGAAGCGGCATGCACTTGGGTGATTGAAAACGAAAAATATAAGATTGACAAAAGTACCCTGATGGATTATGATGCGTCTGGATACGTAGTCGTCATATTTGTATGTAATGACGATTCCTTCAAAGATCGTTACAGATATGAGTTGTTTCCATTCTTGGGTAAACATATTACAAATGAGATGAAACAAGTGACGTCATATGTAACTTTCAGAAAATATACAATTAATTGTACTAGTGAAGACGATATGAGTGCACATTTTGAAATGCTGACGACGACTGTGGAACTATACCGACTACTAGGGGTGGTGTCGATGTCGGTGGAGGGCGCGCAGAAGGCGTCGGCCCTGGCGGCGCCGCGCCACGTGCCGCTCATGCTGGCGGACGTGGCGCCGGAGTTCGGCGGCAACACCACGTGGCGCGTGGCCGCCCGCGTGCTGCACGTGGCGAGCGCGCTCACGCACTTCGTGCGCAGCTCAGGCTGGGCGCGCCTCGCCGTCTTGACGCAGCCCACCAAGCTGGCTGCGGACTACTGGGACGCGCTCCGACACAACACCACCATCACCTTCGGCCACTTCCAGTTACCGCTCCGCATCACGAGGCATAAGGCGAAGGAAACCATAGACAGTCTGCGAGCAGCGAACGCGCGTATCGTGTTTATTAATGCAGATTCTAAATCTGCCGCAGTGATCCTTGCTGTAGCCGACGAGAATGGTATGACCTACCACAACGGTTTCGTGTGGATTGTGCGCGATTGGCGTCCGACGACCGACACGAATACATCATGTCATGAAGCCCGCCGGATAACTCACTTTGTGCTGTCTCTTTGGATGCGAGACTCGCGGGACATCCCGTTTCGTGAAGGAAATAATGTACTTCAAGAACACCTGAGTGCGAAATTTAAGGACAGGCCCTGGCCACCTCACGCTGTGTCCATTGCAAACGCATTTCTAACTCTAACGATTGGTTTTAAAAATGTTTTCAAACAAAACCCGAGCACGCGATATGACCTGCATAACAAACAAGTAACCAGGTACGTAAATACTCGTAGACTTGTATCTATTCTTCTATCTCTATGACTCAAAAGCTGTCTTTATTTTCCAAACGTATTTCAAGAAAGTAGATATAATTAAGTCATAGACGCGATATCAAACCACGTCAAACACGTGTTGCATATCTAGCAGCGAAGTCCACTGCGATAGTTTACCTGATTTTTGCAACTTTTAGGTACAGCTTTTTCAACGGTCCGTTTTACTGTGTTCAATCACCAGCTTAACTACATTATTACCTTAATGTTACGTAGGTAGTCGCTTCTAATGTTTTAAATACTTTGTACCTATATACAGTTACCCCCGTTTTGACATGCTTTAGTTGGTACTTACGTAGTTATTTTTTGCTTCTTATAGGGTTTAGCGTTTTTATTACTTTTGATTAGGTAGGTACTCAAATAATTTTGAAGCTATTAATTTATTTATTTAGGAAATGCTACGAACGTCTCGCCCTCAGTCTTCTCTTTCGTACGTATTTTGTTTTGGGTGCTGTCAGCCTCTTAACGTGCTTTCCGATGCACGGGCACGGGCACGGGGGTATCAATCACCAACTTCCAGACTCTGGGCTGGTTTCTGAAAGTTTCTCAAACCTGCAAAGCAATTACGGCCCGCGAATCGACACCCTGTGCACAGTAGCCGCGGTACGCGAATACTTGACCAACTAGGAAGAATATCAGATTTTGAGCAATCGCAGTTGAGGACCTCGTAGCAAAATGTTTTTACTATCAAGTATTTTGTAAAAAGTAAATAAGTAGTACGTATTTGAAACTCGACAGATTACTCCATAACAAAATCACAGAAAACCCAGCGCCCGGTGTCAACCAAGACCTCCACTTCAAGAATCGATCCATCGAAGAGACGGCCGTGTTCGCAGACCAGTGGTGCGGAGCGCAGTTCCAGCAGCGGCTGGGCAGGTGGCGCGTGAACGCGAGCAGCGGCGCAGTGCGCGGCAACTACACGCCGCCCGGCGACCTGCCGCGGCACGACGGCGCGTCGCGCTGCATGGTGAGCAGCGGCGACGCCTTCGACCCGGCCTGCTACGATGCTGCGTGCGCCAGTGCGCTGCTGCTCTCGCTGCTGGCGTGCGGCGCGCTGCTGCTAACGCGCCGCGTGCTGCTGCGCCGCCTGGAGCGCGAGCGCCACGAGCAGCAGATCCAAGCCGTCGCACGCCGCCAGCACGTGGCCGCGGTGTTGGCCGCTTACCTGGTGGAGCGCGACGCGCTGGAACTGCGCGAGGAGCTGGGTGCCGGTCGCTTCGGCAGCGTGCGGCTGGCTCGACTGCGCACGTCCACGCACGGCACGCGCTATATCGCCGCCAAGGCTCTGCGCGCTAACGCCGCGCCGGCCGAAGAGAGCGAGTTTCTCCGCGAAGCGTGCACCATCGCCTCGCTCGACCACCCGCACATCGTGCGGCTGGTGGGCGTGTGCATCGCGGATGGGCCACCGCTTGTGCTCATGGAGCTGGCGTTCTTCGGCGACTTACTGGGGTACCTGCGCGCACGACGCCACCTGGTGGAGGGCGCAGGCACGGAGGCGCCGCCGGCGAGCGGCGAGGCGGAGCACGTGTCGGCGGGCGCGCTGACGCGGCTGGCGCGCGAGGCGGCCGAGGCGCTGCGCTACCTGGGCGCGCGCGGCGTGGTGCACCGCGACGTCCGCGCCGCCAACTGCCTGGTGGACGTGCGGCGCTCGCTGAAGCTGGCCGACTTCGGCATGGCGCGCGACACGGTGGCGGGCGCGGACGGAGCGCCCGAGTACGCGTGCCGGCGCCGCGGGCTCTTCCCCGTGCTGTGGATGGCGCCCGAGAGCCTGGCGCACGGCGTGTTCTCGGCCGCGTCCGACGTGTGGGCGTTCGGAGTGCTGCTGCTCGAGCTGGTGACGCTGGGCGCGCGGCCGTACGGCAGCATGTCGCCGCTGTGCGTGCTGGAGTACGTGGCGGGAGGCGGGTCGCCGCCGCTGCCGCTGGACGCGTCGCCACAGATGTGAGTAGAGCTTGGCGCGGGCGCGGGAGGCGCGGGAGCTAGAGGCGCGGCTGACGCTGACGGACGCGTGTTGCAGGCGCGGGCTGGCGCGGCTGTGCTGGCAGCGCGCGGCCGAGCGCCGGCCGGCGGCGGCGGAGCTGGCGGCGTACCTGGCGGCGTGGCCGCGCGCGCTGCGCCCGGCGCTGCTGAGCGAGCGCGACGAGCCGGCCGACGCTGACAGCGGCATCGGGGACTCGCCCTCTACGGAGCTGCTGCCTCCTGACTCGCCTCTTCTCTCCCTTGATCAGCTCGATGTGCTAGGTGTAACACACTGACCTAATAATATGTTACCCAACGTTTTTTCATTAGATAATATTGCATATCGATGTACCTACATAAATAATTTTATCAATAATATTAAGGAATAAATAAGCGCAACGATCATAAACCTATATCTAGATATATAGTTACTGGTATACTTAAGGTGTAATAAGATATATTTTCATTTCATTTATATCAGCAACAATGTTAAGCGTGGTGATTAACGCTCAATCCTTCTCCGTGCAAGAGGAGGACTGTGCTCAGCAGTGGGACGATAAAAAGGAAAAAAAACAATAAAAGAACAATGTTTACATTATACGCATAAAAATAACCATAACAAACATTAGCCTTTAAATCTTAAGCTGATTAAGTAAGTATCATGGATCATTTCCTAATTTCCATTTGACATAATTTCCCAGCTGTGTATGTTGGGGTCGGCTTCCAATCTAACCGGATGCGGCTGAGTACCAGTGTTTTGCAAGGACCGACGGCCTATCTGACCTCCGCAACCCAGTTTTTTAATTTAGATAATTTTTGCCAGAAAAGATCGGTGGTTGGTGTCGGGTTTGTAGCAGTCGCATTGGCAGAGCCTGCACATTGGGATTTGAGGATCTTCCTAATGTGCACGCTCACTCAAGCCTCGCTTACCTCTGAAGAAACGAGCTTTGGGGCACAGGGGGCATCTCTCTAGGGCATCCAGTGATCCAGAAGATTGACATGCACTATAATCCATATAATTCCCACTGCGCATCCGTGTGCTGCGGCTCGTTTTATTAAAGGCTCGACCAGACCGGATGCGTATGCGTAACCACGCGCGTAGTCACGCGCGTAGTTACGGCGTAACCATGAGTTGTAATGTATGGAAATGTATGAGACAGGCCACACCGCTTGCGTAACGACGCGCGTGTCTACGTTACGCAAGCGGTGTGGCCTGTCTCATACATTTCCATACATTACAACTCATGGTTACGCCGTAACTACGCGCGTGACTACGCGCGTGGTTACGCATACGCATCCGGTCTGCTCGAGCCTTTAAACTTATAAGCTAAAACACCAAAATGACTAATATTACAAGAAAAATAAATCCAAAAACACAAAAATAAACAAAGTTCTGCAGTCAAATTGACGGCGTCGCTTTGCGGGGCCGCGCCGCCGCGCCGCGTACCTACAGGCAGCGGCATCTCGGCACAGGCCTCGCCAGCCAGTAAACAACAGCTCGGAGCTGTCCAGCTCGCCGTGGAGTTTTATCGTCTTTCTATAAAAGAATCTCTTCGTCTTTATGTAAATGGCCACATGCGTATCTTCTGCAAGCAGTACACGTGCAATTATCAACAAAATTCTTAGTAAATAAATAAATAAATTGTTTATTACTTCACTTTGAACATAATTTTACAATATTTTGCTAATTCTAAAAAGTGCTGATGTATAATTTGCCCGAACTAGGTAAACACCTGTGTCTCGGGCGTAAAAGTGCTTATTATAATATTTATAGCGAATTAACAATAAATTGCTATAGTAACTAAAAACTAGGTCAATGTGACAAATACAGTGTTATTACACATGTTTGTTATAATGCTTAGGTACGTACTAATTAAAATATACATATTGAGTACCTACAATATTTGAGTGTAAATATGCGGCCTAAAAATAATCGGTAATCCATTATCCCTAAGTAAAATATGAAATTAAATAATGTGTTAAAATGATTATAGCTAAATATGTATTATCTAGAGTTTGACGCTATCAGACGCCTTTATAGTCTACGGAGTTGATGTACCTATACTCAGCGGCTTTTCTAGCAGGGCATTCGGAATCTCCCGTCTTGTGATTGTAGGGTTTTTTATAGCGCTTACAGGTTGCACATTTCGGCGGTTCTTCCTTTGAAGAGCACTCTTGAGTCGCGTGTCCTTCTCCTCCACAGTGGCCACAAGTAGAGGTAGCAGATTTGCAAGTCTTGGATGTGTTATGGACCATATAATACCCACATATATAGACCATATAATTTAAACAAAAAATTGTATTTCTTGAAAACATTCTTGTTTTTGATAGAATAAATACTAATTAATAAGTAAAGTAACCATTCACGAATAATTTGATGTAAAAAAAAGTACTTGAAAAGGATTTTTTCATTACGAGATGCTTAAAAATCTGTTTCAAGGTAGAGATTTTTCGGTATTTCGGAATATTTTATAAAACTGTAAATCCGTAAGATTTTGCTGAACATATATTGTGTGGTATTGATAGGTAGTGACCCAAGCTATCACCCCCTGCAGTATGTCGTGCTATTTACTGGACACCCTGTATATAGATTTCAATTTTTTTATTGTTATTGCCATTTAACTTAAAATAAACTAAATATTAAACCACTTAAATAATTAGGATCATGATTTGGATTAATGATGAAGGACTTCTGCCTTTTTTCATCAAATGACCCCCCGCTGTGGGTTAGCAGCGGTGAGGGTGTCAGACTCTTACTGACTGACCGTCGTGTTCTGTCGTAGGCCGTTTATGTACCAGGGCCGCGGTCTTTCGAACAATCTCATAAGTTGTTTATTTTATTTTTTTCTTATGATGAAGTTAGTTAAAGAAATGTCTCATTTATACTATCTTTTAGATTTTTTAATATGCACTATGTTTCTTACAAAGAAATGAACTAGATTAACTAAATGGACTAGATTTACCAACTGACTGACATGACATGTTGTCATATATTATGTTCGTGGATCAAAGTTACACATTCGTTATTTTCGAAAGGGTATGATTTAAGCTGTCACCAATATAATTCATTTTGTGTTTCTTAAATAATAGGGTTTGCCCTCAAAATAGTAGATTTGTCACCAAAATGTAGTTACCAAACAATATAAAATCAATTCCACAATAAATTACCGAAAATCATGGAGATATGGGGTCAAGTACCAAGTAAATGGTTTTGTATGTATTATAATAGGTTTGTCCTAATAGTATTTAGGCAAACTAATTTAAAGAGATCACCAATAAATCATATATCTATTATATCACTAGAAAATTTCATGAAGGTCTAAAAATGTAGGGTGGTCGTCATCATCCTTTCAACCAAAAGAGTCTACTACTTAACTGGCCATGTGCCTCCCCCAAGGGTCTTAATTTCCACAGGTAGTATAAATATATTTAAATTAAATTTCTAGCTGAATAGTAAATAAAACACTTACTTAAAGTCAAAATACCACCACACACAACCACAGGAGTCATTTTTCGTTTTTATAATTTACAACATCATGTGTAAAGCAGAGATAAAGTTCTATTCTATTCTATTTTTATTTATGGCAATCCATGTCGATGCAAACGTCGACGATTCTGCCAATGACAAGTGGAAGGAGAAGCAAGTAGTGCTTGTGATTGACAAAAAGACAAAATTAAGTTGATGTTGTAGTCAAACTTGTGTAACTTATCGTGTTAGTAGGACGGCACTGAAACAAACAGAAATACATTTACATATATAAATAATAACAAAATGTTAGTAACATAAAACAAGTAACATATATACCACATTTATACAAACAGTGGTCTAAATAGATAGGCCAGAGTTTATAATTTAATATTATTACGATGGATGGACATCAATAGCGCCTGGAGCAATTCTGGACAGGAGTAAGTTAAGAGGGAACGGAAATTAGTAGGGAGAGGAATCTTCAGTTTTTGGAGACGACCATATAAATCAAAAGATGAGTTATTGGGACAATTAAAAAATATATGGTCCAGGGAACCCTCATCCAGTCCACACTCGCAGAGAGATGAGTCCTGCACCCGAATTTTGCGCAAGAAGACCGGAGTACAACAATGTCCTAAACGTATCCTGCATAGAACCGAAATAACTTGTTTAGGGTATTTTTTAAAACGAGTAAACCACGGTTTCGATTTTACTGCCGGTTGGATAGCGTAGTACGAACTACCCTTCTTTCTGCTGGAGATATTCCACCATTCCTGCCACGAGGTCTCAAGACTCAATTTAGGTACGTTTAGTAGGTCATGCCCTTGAAGGGAGAAGTGTGCAAGGTCCGCTGATTCAGATGTGCATGCATCTTTAGCCAATGCGTCGGCACATTCATTTCCCGTTATACCGCAATGACTGGGAATCCAAACTAGGTGGACAACTTTCTCTTGCCGAGTGCAAGAGAAAAGGGACTTTTTGATATCTAGGACAATAGGACAATGGAGTTTAGATCTAAAGGGATTCTGGGATAGGGCTTGGAGGCAACTAAGGGAGTCAGTAAAGATAACTCCGAAGTTGATCTCATGGGACTCTATAAAGTGACAAGCTTCCAATAATGCCACGCACTCGCCTGTAAATATAGAAGACTCCTTTGGGCATCTGAATTTCATAATAATTTTCGAGTTCTGGTAATAAACCGCGGCTCCAGTATAACCGTCATTGAATTTGGAAGCATCCGTGAAGAACCTTTGAAACCCAGACCATCGTTCACCCAAAACCGCATTAAAGGTCGAATTTGCCGATGGGGAGTTTTTAGATATGCCAATATTATAAAATATATTAGGAGTGAAGCAAAGTACATCATAGGGATAAAAAATTAAATAAAGGAAGCCTGGGATGTGATGCAATAGGAGATTCTAAATTTTGAAAAAATCGGAATGCTTTAAGGAATAAGGGGATTTCTTTATGTTCCCAATATTTTGAGCTGTGACAAAGAGTGTCAAGCTCTCTGAGTTTTGGGATGAGAGGGTGGGATGATTTAGGAATAACCCTGGACAAAAAACGGGAAGCAAGGTACTGACGTCTCAGGGCTAAAGGAGGTTCAGCGCATTCGACCTGTAAGGCGTTAATAGGCGACGACTTCATGCATCCTGTGATGATCCGGAGGCATTGAGATTGGATCCTATCTAAGCCGGCCAAGGCACCCTTGTTACCAGGAATCACCAAGTGTGACCCATAATCCAGAATGCTACGGACTAAAGCATTATAAATTAATTTCATAGTGAAGGGTGTGCCCCCACCAGACCCAGAAAGAGCTTTCAAAATGGAGATGACTCGTTCGCATCTTTTGATTAGATAATTTATGTGGTGAATACCGGATAATTTTGAATCTAAATAAACCCCTAAAAATTTTGCCTTTTTGCCTATGGGGATGCCTTGACCTTGGATGTTCACTGAGACCTGAGGGATCAGTCGTTTTCGGGAGAAGATCACTACCGAGCTTTTTGGGGCGGATAATGAGAGACCATGGTCCAGAAGCCATGTGTGCAGAGAGTCCAGGGAGAGACAGAGAGATGAGGCAGCATCCTCGATGGATGGATTGACAACATACAACGCCAGATCATCAGCGTATTGCAGTAAATGACAATCAGAATTAAGGCTGGAGCCAATGTCTGCCGTGTAAAGATTGTAGAGTAAAGGGCTTAGAACAGAGCCTTGAGGAAGGCCCTTCCACGTCTGCCTCACCTCGAATACCTCCCCCTGCACTCTGAGCATTAATGAGCGAGACATAAGGAGTGCGCATATACATTGTACCATCTTACCCGGAATCCTCAGCTGTTGCAGTTTCTGCCTGAGAACTGGAAGAAGAACGCTGTCGTATGCGGAAGATATGTCAAGGAATGCGGCTACAGCAGATTCATTTTTGGAAAAGGCTGTACGGATGTCGGTTACCAAAATTGCCACACTATCCATGGTACTAAGCCCCTTTCTAAAGCCAAACTGGTGGCTCGGCAGTAAATCCCTATACTCAACCAACCACTCAAGCCTATTTTTAATTAAGTGTTCCAGTAACTTGGCCAACACTGAGGACAAAGCAATTGGTCTAAGGCCATTCGGATCATCAGCAGTCTTGCCAGGTTTCAAGAGCGGAATAACTATTTGGACTTTCCACTGGTCAGGAACCCAACCATATTGATAGCAATAATTGATAATTTCCAGGAAGTATTGCTTAGCTTGAGAACCGGAATGAGCTACAAATGAGTACGGTATGCCGTCTATGCCTGGGGCGGAATCCCTAACATGACGTAACACCGCATCAAGTTCCTCCAACGAAAATGGTTCATTCATAGGATCGTCCAAAATATTTACAGGCGGTAGCAGAAGTTCTGGAAATGAAGGAACATAGGCTGGAGCAATTTTGTCGAAGAAGGATTCAGCAGTTTCTCTCGTGATGGGGGAGGAGATAGATGGGGAGCAGCCTCGCCTAAAACGGTTAATGCTCTTCCATACTGCTGATATGGGAGTGGAAGGGGATAGAGAAGTGCAAAACTTAACCCAACCACGACGTTTCTTCTTATGAAGAAGCCGCCGAGATTGAGCAAACACTCGTCTGTACCGTAGGAGATTGTCGCTATTCATCGCTTCATTGTACTGTTTTCGGCCTCTTTCCTTTCTTTGACAGCCGATGTGCATTCTTGATCCCACCACGGCGGTGACGGGATTTTATTTCTGGCAGAGTTACGCAATGAAAAGGAAGTGTCTGCACTTGAAGTAATGGCCGAGATAAAGCCATCGTAACAACTCTTAGCATGGCAGTGACCAGAAGAAACTTGGGAACTCGAAGTTAAATTTGGAAGCAAACTGATTTTCTCCTCCAGTAAAGATGAAAACTTCGACCAATCAGGTTTGGTCAGGTTGTACTTCAATAGTGGAGGAGAAGTTTTCTCTAAATAGGTTTTATTAAGAAAAGTTATAACAATAGGGTAATGGTCGCTACCATGCGTAAGGCTAGTACATTCCCAATGAATTGATGCCGCCAACTCTACTGAACAGAATGTGAGGTCTACACAACTCTTTTGCTGACCAGGGAGGGATCTACGAGTAGGACTACCATCATTTAGGATGCAAAGGTCTAGGTCATCCAAGATTTCTACTAAACCTTCCCCAAAAGAATCACAGCGATTGGAACCCCATCTAAAATGGTGACAGTTGAAATCACCCATAACAAGGACGGGTCCTACAATATTGTTTAGGATGTCTCTAATAGTACCTAAGAACCTGTGCTGTGGGTGGGAGATATAAACAGATAAAACTGTGATACCTTCAACTCTACCTGCGACTACATTCATGTCACCATCCAGAGCAGAAAGGCTTAGGGTTGAGAGTGAAACACGATTATTAACAAGGAGAGCCGACCCTCCATAGCCATCAGATCTGTCACATCTGAGAATATTAAAAAGTGGTATATTAAAACTGAGACTCGGGGTAAGCCAAGTCTCAGCAATTGAGCAAGCCAAAGGCTTGAATTTATTGCGAAGGAATATGAGGTCGTGTTTCTTATGCCACACGCTCCTCACATTCCATTGTAGGAATATTTGACGGGACGCCATTTTTAATATTTGAGAGCAAGTTAACTAGTTGATAGGCAACGTTGGACGGTATTTGTGCATTATTAGAAGATAAAATTGTACTTAAAAGTTTAACAAGAATTTCTATCAGTGATGAAGTATTATTATCGACGAATGGGTTATTTAAAGCGCAGCCATCAGGCTGTGAAGATGCAGGGGAGTTAATGATTTGCTGATGAGCAGCTTTATCGTAAGAGGGAGATAGAGGGGCATGGGTCTTCGGCTTAAGAAAAACGGTTTTGCGATATGACTGAGTGGGGGCAGGAACTGCTTTTGTAGCATTCGCGTAGTTGCGAGAAACAATTGGGATAGTTTTGCTGGCCTCAGCATATGAGAGGGACTTCTCAGCCATAACGGTCTTAATGGCCTTCTGTCTGCCCAGCTCCGGGCAAGATTTGCTATTCGCAAAATGATTCCCCGAGCAGAGCACACAAAATGCCTCCGCCTCAGAAATGCTGCAACCATCACCAGGGTGATCATGGCCGCATTTACTGCAGCGGGGTTTAGACCGGCAAACAAGTTCCACATGACCGAACCTACAGCACTTACGGCACTGGATGGTGGGGTAGACATACTGTTGGACTGGGAGGGAAGTATAACAACAGAAAACTCTTTGTGGTAATACCTGACCGTCAAATGTTAGAACACATGTTTCTGTTGCCTTAAATTGTGTCACTCCATCAATCACCACTTTCCTATTTATGCGTCGCACTTTTAGAATTTCACCACAACCTGAGGGGACTTGTAGATACCTTTGAGCTTCCTCTTCATTTAGATCAGTGGGCACACCGGTAACAACACCCATGCGAGTAATATTGAAAGTAGGGATAGACGCAACAAAACTATTTTTGGGAAGGATGTTATTAATAATAAATGAATTCGCATCCTGAGGGGATTTGAATTCTACCGACACACGGTTCCTGCCAACTTTTTTAACGCCATCACGGACAATGCAAGTTATGTTGTGTTTTTGAAGGAATATGCCAAAAGTAACTGGATGCAGAGAGGTACCGGTGTTAGGCTGGGGTTCCAATCGAGAGACGTGTACAATGAACGGTGCCTTATCAGTAGCAGAGTACCTGCTGCGGCCATAGTGCTTGTTAAGCCTAGTTAATTACCTAAATAACACTACACTACTGGTAACAAACACAAGGACAACACACAATCACAAAAATAAGTCACAAAAGATCACTAAAACACTGAAAACAGCTGAAAATTCTAGGCACACGTGCTTACCAAAGACACTCTGTGGCGAGACAGAGATAAAGTTAGGAGTATCGTATGTTATGATCAGTTGACAGCTGTCAGTTTTCAAGGGAGAATTTCAGTTGTTTGTAATGACTGACTTTTATATGGTGTTCTAATTTTTGCACATTTTTATTCCAATTACTTTGTTTGAAAAAAAAAAATGTTTTATTTTTACGTATTTTTCTTTTATCTTTGTATTAATCAACATATATTAACCAGTATATTAACGCATTTCATTTAATGTGATTATGAACGACACACCCGATATAGTAGATTTAAGTAGGTATACCTACATATAAGTTTTGAATAAAACAACTTGACTGCGTTTCAGAAATAAACAACATTCAAAGTTTTTTATTTAAATTAGTGTGAATGACAATAATGTTTGTCACTCAAAAGCTAAAAGTAGTTTTTAGCTTTTCAGTGATAAGAATAGTGATCACTATTCACATAACTGGAAAGTTCTCATCAAAACGAATAATAAAAGCCCAAATACGAGGTAGTTTACATATTCGGTTGTCGAGTTCCCTCGACCTTCTCTGGTCTCAATCATCAGGTCAGGTCAAAACCTTCACTGTTGAATAGCGTTATCAGGCAAACATCTGAGTGTCAAATTTTTACCCTGTGTATTCCTACAACTTTCGAAAGTTGCCCTCGATTTCTCAGGGTTTCCGTCATCAGATCCTGACCTGGATAATGGAACCACCTCGGAAGTAGGTATACGCTATCAAACAAAAAGAGAATCATCAAAATCGATTAATAAATGGCTGAGTAATCGCGTAACAAACACAAAAAAAAACGGTCGAATTGAGAACCTCCGCTTTTTGGGAAGTCGAGATTTTAGTCTAATATGACCGGGACCACCTACGTAGGTTTAAAGGTAAGTAACAGTTTTTTTTATTTTCTAGTTTTCAGTGCACATAAGATAAAACCGTTTAACTTAAAAGTTTTTTTTACCGATTTTTTTGTAAAAAGTTTTTATACGATGTAGGTACCTAAAGATTTTATTCGGGTACGGGAAAGTATTTTTGTTTTTGCAACTTTTTATGGGTATTGGTAAAATAAATCAAGAGTGTATACTATTGAATAAACATCCTTTATTAATTTGATTGGCTACAGAAGGAAAATTTTTAACCACATTTAAAAACGTATAATAACAATACAATATAGCAGTAGTAGTAAAAAACAATGCAATGTGCAAGCACGGCGCGCATCACGCGTCACTCGGCACAGCACGAACGCGGCTCGGCACGACGCCGCGGCACGAGCGCGGCACGAGCGCGGCACGACACGACGCCGCGGCACAGCACGAGCGCGGCACGGGCGCGGCACGGCACGACGCCGCGCTACGTCACGCGCGAGCCACCAGCTGCGTTGCACGGTCAGCACCTGTGTCCGGATCACAATGAAGCCTAATCAATGATGTGTTATTAAAACTTAAACTTAAAATTGGCCTTCTCTAATTATAATATTTTTCCATTTATTTATTCTTGAACATATCAATTACATTTTTAAATATGAAAATAAAAAACATTTAAAAATGTACAAAATAGGTTGTCACCGATATCGGGCACAGGGTCCAAGGTACCGTTGGTTAGGGTCCCAGAGACAGAAACCTCCTCACAATACGCGCCGTATCAAGGAGTACTACTTGAGTAATTACCTCCTACTTTGATATTCTACGGCGAATTAAAAAAAAACCGAATCCATTCAGTGGTTTCGCCACAGGAGTCATCTTTGGTTTTCACAATTTACAACATGTGTAAAGCAGAGGTTAAAGTTAGGAGCATCGAATGTTTTGACCAGTTGACAGCTGTCAGTTTTCAAGGGGGAATTTCCGTTGTTTGTAATGACTGACTCCAACAGAGTGTTCTAATTCTCGTACATTTTTATTATATGTATTTACTTTATTATGTTTTAATTTCGGATATGTTAGGTATGGAAACGCGTAGGAGTTTGCAGACTGATCAGGGATGCAAAGCAATTTTGATTAGAAGAAAGCTGTAATGAATCGGTCAGTAACGCTAGTGGGAAGGGTTGTAGACCTGGGCGGCGGCGGGTGCAGCGGCGCGAGCAGCAGCGGCGGCGCGCGCATGAGCTCGTGGTAGAGGTTGAGCGCGTCCACCAGGTCGGCCGACAGCTGCGTGAGGCGCGCGTGGCGCCGGTCCGCGCGCTCCAGCGCCGCGTCCACCAGCGCGCCCATGCCGTGCGCCGCCGCCTCCAGCCGCGCCAGCGCCGCCTCCTCCGCGCCCGCCGCGCGCGGGTCCGCCTCGTGCAGCAGCGCCAGCGCCGCGTCCATGGTCGCCTCGTCGATGCGCAGCGGCGCCGGCTCCTCGGCCGCCGCCGCCGGCGCCTCGGCTGGCGGCGCGGGCGCCGACAGCTCGCCCGTCACGAAGTTGGGGGAACAGTCCTCGCCGCGCTCGTTGTACCCTTCCACCAGTTGGGTCGCTCGAGTCCGTCACG